>NC_081149.1:17862000-20525271 GCF_958295425.1 Solea solea | reverse complement strand
TTTGTTCACCATGCAAAACGTTTATCTTAAAAAAAGAGAACAAAGTGAGTGAAACCTTGTTTTTCTTCTTGATGAAGCCGCGCTGCAGAGAACAGCTCACCAATCTTTTACATGTAATCCCTTTATAGTTCAGTTTTGTAACTCTTGTGAATGTATCACACTGTGAGCCTGGAGCTGAAGATTTGATTAGTTTGAAGATAATCGGCCCGACAATTTAACCCGAGAGCAGGAGAGAGAGACACACGGGGGGAGATTACCACTGACTGGATTATATTTTGGTTTCAAATGACTGGAATGAGATGCTGCAGCATCGTGATGATCACTGGTTGTGACAGAGGGAAGTGATGAATGTCATTTATTTATGAAAGAAAATCTAAAAAGCTATTTGTCTCCAGGGCATTGACACTGTAAAATATTCAGGAGGGAAACACGTGTGTGACATACAAGTGAAGTGGAAACTGTCAAAATGAAACTGTAAAATGAAAGTGACTGTGGTTTAAAGGAGCTTCACCAGATCCAGAGTTATTATGGTGTGCAGATTGTTTCGATGTGTTTAAACCTGCTAAACAGTTTGCAAAAGACAGCAACGTGGATTTACTGAATACTTTACCAAACTGGTAATTCACTATTTAATTGATATTGTGTGTTTTTAGAGTTGGTTTAACACTACAATGTTTTGTAACAATATTTGGCAACAAATAAAGGTGGTTTTGTATTTAGTAGAAGATGTTCGTCTCCTCTATATTTGTAAATATGTGCACATGAAGTAATGTTACATAAGCAATACTTAGATTATCAAAAGAAACAATACTTATGTTACGAAAATATCTTAAATTTAGTTTGTTTGTAAACCAAGTAGAGTGCTGACCACTTAAATCCACATACTGTATATCTGTATTTGTAGTCAAGGTAAATGAACATTTCATTTTGGTCGCCTTATAATGTGACGTCATCCACTTTATCGTCTCTGCTATAACACATGGGACAAATATATCCCAATAAATCATAAATACAGTAAAGAAGGACAGAATTTACAGAATATTTAGATGGAAAACACTGAATGTCTGCTCTTTGCGTACAAACCTGGCAACCGAGCGACACCAACACCACGGAGAAAAGCACTAATTCTTCCACAAGATTAAGACGTGCTTGAAACTTGTCGTATTTTAGCCTATTTTATCTGAATTTTCTTATTCAGTTGTACGAGACCATGAAGCAATCCTTAAAATTGTACGAGTAATACAGAGTTTCTGTTAAAGAGAAAACTCCAGTGATTCTTTTTATAGCAAAGTGTGGAATGTGTGGGAAATCGTCTTCACCTTCAATCTTCTTACAACTTGACTTGATTTAAAGCAGGGACTCGACTTGACTTCACCTCTGCCGTTTGCTGCCTGTTCTGTCACTGAATCTCTCCCTGTAAAGCAAAAACACAGAGGAAACATATGAGACAACAGTTCCCATAATCCCACACTGCTTCCAGACATAATCAAATGAGGTATTTTGTCGTCGTGTGGATTGAGAAACCCTGAAATGACATAGTGTGATGGTATAGGATAATCTTGATAAGATCAGATCACTACAGCTCAGGGAACCTGTCCTTTCGATAAATTCAAAACATCGTCCCAACTCTGAGTGAGAAAATGCTAGAGTGATGGGTTTGACCTCTTTGTGCACGGAGCCCTCTCTGTCCTGTGACATGAATAGAGCTCTGTGTGTGGATGCACTCGCTCCTTCCTCATGCTTTGAATAGCAAGTCCTTCTGATCTGTGTGTACAAGAAGAGAGAGGTGACAGTGATGTCAGACAGTGTTGTCATATATATACAAACAAACAGTTTGCATTACAGACTGCTACTGCTGTGTATGCATCATATTTCATCATCATTTAGGGTGCTTAAAAATTTCAATTCCAGACTATTTCCAAATCAAAACACATTTTTCAAGACCTTGACTTATCCTTGCATGCCTACTTTCTTGTTGAGATTGTACCTGTTGTGTTTAGTAGAAATGTTCGTGTTAATAAAAGCATGAATGAATGAATGAATGAATGAGTGCAGAATTCACAGTAAATTATGTTTCACTGTATGATTTCACATACGAAAATCACAAAAGTGCATCAGCTTCAGACTCTGAAATTCTAATATGATCTAAACTTTTTTTTCAAGACTTTTCAAGACTTCCACACAAAATTCCAGACTTTTCAAAGTCTGGAAAACAGGATTTCGAAATTCCAGACTTTTTAGGACATTCAAGATTAGCAAAATATGCCTCATTTGACTTATTATACTGCATATTTCTGTGCCTGTGCATTGATTTTCCCGCTTTTCCAGCTTTTCCCGAGTTTGGCATAGACATTTTTTTAATGCTTTGTAAGATATGAGCAATAATGTGTGTGTTTATGAGTTTTGAATGCATGAATGAATGAATGAATGAATACTTTTGTATTTGGATGACTGAAAAGAAAGAACATCACAAAAAACATAGAAGTCAAGAATAATCATAACAAACATTTGCATCATCACAAAAATAACAGATGATAAAAAAAACTAAAACTGGGAAAAAAGATTAATAATGAGTTGGACAGAAGTGTGAACGTATTAAGAACTACCACTTTCTTTACATTAAGTCTTAAAAACATAACCGATGAACAATTATTTTCATATACTTTTCAGGGGTCTCAAACTCAAACGACCTTGAGGCAACTGAGCATCTATTCCGTCTATTCTGTGAAGTGAAAATTAAAAAAATTATGATGGATATTTCAGAACATTTCAAAATAAAAGTGTTGATATGGAATGGCTCACAATAGATATATGTTTATGATGCAAAATTATTCAATCTATTATGAAAAAACAAAATTTCATTATAAATTCATACTAAGCAGTGGACCACATGTGGCCCGCAGGCCACAAGTTTGAAACCTCTGCTATTCTGTTCCATCATATTTACATTCAGTGTGTTTGTTTGGGAACTGTTCATCATCTCTTTGAATCTTTTAATTATTGAGATTTTTCCAGTTGTTTTTAGGTGTTAGTCACACTAGTTCTAGTTACCACTAAATGTTTGTTCAACAATCTTATTCATAATGTTTCCTATTTAGATAGTGTTTTAGTTTGTTTTTCGCTTTGTACATCATTTGAGTATACTTTTATTGTGACTGAGTTAGTTGTTTCTGTAGAATCATTCTAGGGCAGAGGTTGGATTCGTGTTATTCCTCCATGTTTCCTCACAGACACAGAAGTCTCTCTCTGTCTCTGACACAGTTTCAAAATGTGGGAAACAAAAGTCCACATTTGTGTCCATGAGAGGGGGCGTGGCCTGCGGCGTCTCGTCACTGATGATGGTTATATAGGCTGCAGCTGTGGCGGCGGGCTCGCGCTGCTGAGACAGGCAGAGGCTGCGCGCGCTCACAGACACACACACACACTCCCCAAACAAAGAGAAGCACGCGAGGCAGCAGCGCAGCATCCCACCCTTCAGCCGCGAGCTTGGTCTCTATCAGAACCGTACCCCCCCATCCCGAACAAAAAAAAACCTCCTCTCATTCAGAACCGGTCCGGACCGACGCTCACAGACCACCATGACAACTAACGGCGCCACCAACGGAACCAGCGACATGCTGCAGATCCAGTTCGGTCTCATCAACTGCGGGAACAAATACCTCACTGCCGAGACGTTCGGCTTCAAAATCAACGCGTGCGCCACGAGCATGAAGAAGAAGCAGATCTGGACTCTGGAGCAGAGCGGCGACGACTCCAGCGGGAACGTCTTCTACCTCAAGTCACATCTGGGCCGCTACATCGCCGCGGACAAGGACGGGAACGTCACCGGAGACAGTGAGAATCCAGGCCCGGAGTGCCGGTTCGTCATCACCGCCCACGATGACGGCCGCTGGTCCCTGCAGTCCGAGCAGCACGGTCGCTACCTGGGCGGCACCGAGGACCGAATCATCTGCTTCGCGCAGACAGCGTCTGTGGCGGAGAAATGGAGCGTGCACATCGCCATGCATCCTCAGGTTAACATCTTCAGCCTGACGCGCAAGCGCTACGCACACCTGAGCTCCAAGGTGGACGAGATCGCCATCGACCGGGACGTCCCGTGGGGGGTGGACTCCATGATCACGCTGGTGTTCCGCGAGCAGCGCTACCACCTGCAGACCTCCGACAACCGCTTCCTGAGGAACGATGGCGCGCTGGTCGCCACCACGGACAAGACCACGGGCTACACGCTGGAATTCCGCTCCGGTAAGGTGGCCTTCAGGGACTGTGGCGGCCGGTACCTGGCGCCCTCCGGACCCTCCGGGACCATGAAGTCCGGCAAGAGCGCGCGCGTGGGCAAGGATGAGCTGTTCGTGCTGGAGCAGAGTCACCCACAGGTCGTGCTCACCGCTGCCAACGAGAGGAACGTCTCCACCCGGCAAGGTGGGTGTGGTGGTCCGGTGAGAGTGTGTAGCAGAGCTGGTGTTCATCTGGGTCACTGTGTGAGAGAATGAATGAATGAATGAGTGAATGATCTTCTGGTATGGGAAGGGTTAACGTGATGGAATGTCAGACTGCATCCCCCTGCAAACACACACACAAAGGTTTTGGCAGGTATTCTTCTCAGGACATACCATTCTATATTAACCATAAGCAGTCAATGTCTACAGTAACTCTAACCCTGCCCTCACCTTAACCACAGAAATCAGCTTCAATGGGGCCAGGTTTAGGTCCCCATGAGGACTACTGGTCCTGACAATGTCAGTGTTTGAATAGGTACCAAAAACAAATTTTTGCACACCTTCTTGTGAGGACAGTGCAATGACTTGAACGTCTGATAATCTGAACCCTAATCAGTTCAGGCTTAACCTAACCACAAATGAAATATCACTTCTAAATCCAAGTCTCAGAAATGAGGTTCTGCCTCATTAAGACCAGGTTTATGTCCCCATGAGTACTACTGGTCCTGATGAGGTCAATGTTTATACCAGAAATGGTCTTGAATAGGTACCAGAAACAGTCACACACACATTTTCACACACCTTCACCTAAGCACAATTCAAATCTTGCTTCTAAACAAGCATAGTCTCCGAAATGAGGTTCTGCCTCATTAGGACCAGGTTTGGGATAACTACTGGTCCTGACAAGGTGTCTGTGTCTCATAAAAGGTCTTATATATGTAACAAAAACATGCATACCCACACACTGGACACACAGTAGAAGTGATGATGACCTACATATCTCCAAACAATAGGGTTCCCACATGCATTCATGTGTGTTCTGTGCAGAGCTGAACACCAAGTTGTCCCAATTAAAAAAAATAATATCATTAGGAAATCCTAAAGCCTGCAGTTCAATGGTTCATGGGGATGAGTTTTCATCCTTGCAATAGAGTATAGATTTAACATTTGTTGATGGTTCGTGTTGCGCTCTCATCAAATGTTCAGATTATATCACAGTAAATAAATACGGAGTGGAAGTTTGACCCAATTAGATGTTTCTCACCCAAATGTCCAGGCCTAATTCATGGTATTCAAAGAAAATGAGTCATTTATACAGATCATTGATGTGAAGAGTGGAACAAAGAAGCACACAGACATCTTCAGCCATGTTCACACTCAAACAGAACAGAACAGAACACAGGCCCATGTGCATGTGTGCTATTCAAAGGCCTGAAACATGGACAGGGACTGATGTGTCACCAGGCCTCATGTTTGCAGGAGAGGAACGACAAACACACACTTTAGCAACGTCCAAATCCTAAATAATCCTTTCATCCGCATGTTTTTGTCGGAGCAGATGTGTTACTTGTGCACTGTGAGCGAACGCACCACGATTTTTCACCACCAGCAGAAGCTGAATCATCTAAATTTGCACTCACACAATGCTGATGTCACTGCAAACCCCCCCAAAAACCCTCCTGCAGCTGTATATATAATCATCGTGAAGAGCACAGCGGGAGCGGAGAGTCTTTTTTTTACAGCTTCACTTTTCACTCTGATTTGTTTTTTTCCTCATGACGTTGACACTCAGACAAGGGTTGTTTTGTGCATGCACCTGGATGGCACCACAGTCATAACCAACCTCAACACTCGAGCATTGTTTTGTGCTCTTTGTTTTTGTCAGATTTGATCAGTGTGTGTATGTGTGTGTGAGCTAATTCTGTCCATGTGTGCCTGATCTTCAGCTGTTACAAGTCTGTCCTCCGCCTTCTTCCTTCCTCTTTAATTTTTCCATCTCTTCTTCTTTGCCATCGTCCCCTTTCTCCTCCTGTCATTGTTCTTTTCACCTTCTTTTTTTTTTATTTATTCCACATGTCTTCTCCTGTCGCCACCATCCTCCTCCGTCTCCTCACCCCTCCCCCACTCCACCTCCCCTGCAGCTCCAGCCTTTAGGCCTATAACTGCTGTGCCTGAGGTCAGTGGCTCATGCCCAGCAGTTCAAGTTGAAGGGAAATCTTTTGTCTGTAAAAGGCAGTAAATTTACCCAGAGAGAGGTTTTAATTAGAGTTTGAATTCACAGAGAATCATGAGTCATCTTCAAAAAAAACCTGTTGACTCGGCACAAAACAGTCATCAGTGTGATTTGGGCTGAGACGAGGAAAATGCCAGCTAACGCTTAGAGACCGTGCCACTGTGTTGTCTGTAATGAATGGTAAGAATATAATAATTCATGCTTTTAAATCTATATTTAGTCTCTGGTCAGGAGGAGGAAGAGAATTCTGTGTGTGGTTTTGTGGCTTTTGCTTCTTCTTTTCACAAAGTATGATCATTATATTTTACTCTCTGTCTCTGTGTTTGTTCTGTTGTCACATTTGTTTGTGTCACAAGGATATTTATCTATTTTTCTCAGTTTGACGTTAACTCTTTTCCCTCTTTTTTTTTCGACTCAGTGCTTAAGTCCCAGACACAAAATGGAGGCCGGTTTTAATGATGATGCTAGAACTTTTTAGATGTTTAGATGATGTCCTTTCCAAATGGAGCACAGCAACATCCTGCTTGCACATGCTAAATATTAACGGCATGCATTTCTGACCAAATATATTAATATATATAATTATAGTTCACATGTATTGACACAAATAACAATGACAGACTTCAGATCAAACTGTAGCATAACGGTAATGTTTGATTTAAGTGGATTAATAAATTAAAATGACCTAAATTATCAATCCAAATAAAGTTACTTTATTGGGCTTTGTGAGCACAGGGCATCTTATATTTATCAATTACAAATATACAAATGATATTTTTAAAGAGTCCAAGGCCGGGATTCCATAATGGTACAGTACAGTTTGGAATGGTAAAAGGTCAGGCTTGTGTTTTAAATGAAAACAGTACCTTCACTTCGTAGACCAGTGTCCGCTGTGCCTGGCGGCCGTGTCAACGGGATGCGTGATGTTGATGGTTGATCGTGCCCTGACAACAAACGACACTGAATGAGACGCAACAGACAACAAAGGAGGCCGTCCAGCAGCTTTGTTTTTTAATGCTCGGTTTGTGGCCGTTTGTCTCAACAAGGCGTCAAACTTAGTATGAGATTAGAGTGCGGACATTGAAGAAACGCCGGTTTCTAGGGAGCGGTGCTTTTGTGTCGCCTAATCAGCTGACTGTCGTGGGCCCAACAAAAAACATGTACCGGACCAAAGCGTTCCGCTTGGTGGAAACACACCATTACTCTACAGGTCCAATTTATTTCTAAAGCACATTTTAAAAAAACACATTGTTGACCAAAGATGTGTCGTAATGTTTGTGTGTGTGCACGTGCACCAGAGTGACAAAAAGGAAGGGAAGAGAAGCACTTGAGTGAATCAAACCATTAGAGAACTGATATGGATCCATGGTGAACAGTGTTTATATTGTGGTAGTGGCTGCAAAAGGAAATTGTATAAAAAAAAAACCAACCTAAAACGAATGCTGGTCAGTTGACGTAAGCTGAGGAGGCGGTCACTAATTACATTCATGCTGCTCAGGAATGGGGACCAATGCTTCCTCAAACCACCTCCAAATGTGGTTTGTGTGATTAGATCTGTCGAAGGGTTCTAGAGGCTTTGCGGCCGTGCAGACCTGTACTTGGCGTGATCTGGATGTAATTGGATCCAGGTCAGATACCCTGGTCTGAACAGGGTATTGGGAGTCCCCAACTTAACCAACTCTCCAAATCTGCATGACTTTGGATTGTGGGAGGAAGCAGAACTCATTCAGTCGACACAACGAGAACCTCCTTGTTGTGAGGCAGTAGGTGTTTACCACTTTGTTGGCAGCAGAACAGTACGTTGCAGCTTGTTAACTGTTGCACATGCCTGTTACAGCAGAGGAGCCAGTTAATTGGTCTAAGGTACTAATGCTGAAATCAGGTCAGTGCATAATTTTAATTAGTGCAGCACTCACGTTATAAACATTTGAGATACTGAGGTCAGTTGCTCATCTGATGCCTTGCTTAAGGGACACTCATGCAGGGTGGATGTTCTCATGGGTCATAGTCCTCCCTGCTTCGTCTGCCACCCTGCAGATCAGATCTGTCCATAATGAGGAGGAGGTCTGAAGACCACGTTCAACCCCGCCAACAACCGGATCATTGTGATGCGGATTAAATGTTGAGTGGAATTAAACTGTCTCCAGATGTTAACCAACAGCTGCGTTTGTCCCCTCTCTGCGGCAACTTTTCACCCGACAGACCTGAGCCAATTATACACGAGACGCACAACTGTGACCTTGGCTGGTGTGTGTTAATCCCTGCAGGGTGAAGGGTGATGGTTCGCTCCGTGCACAACCCACTCGCCCTGTAAAGACTGGGCGAAAAAAAAGGGACACTGTGAATGTATTCATCCTTGGTGGTGTCAGAGTGTGCATGCTGTGGCATTAATGTGTTTATAGACCTTCAGTATGTTTGTGTGTTTTCACTGGGTCTTTGTGTGTGTGTGTGTGTGTGTGTGTGTGTGTGTGTGTGTGTGTGTGTGTGTGTTTTGGTCGTATGCCAGTGGCGCTGCCTCATGTCAGCTGCAGAGCACCACGCAGTCTCTTCTCCTTAATGTCAGCTTCTTTATTATAGGTTAGCCTTCGGCTGTGTGTCATCCCGCTCAGCTCTGGGTGTGTCTCTACATTAATGTACTCTAACTCCCCAGTTGATTTTTAGCAACGCATTGGACGCAGAACTGTTTGGGACAGCACACTGTAACTTATGTCATTTTTGCATTTGTTGGATGAGCTGTTAATGGTGTGTATGTATCTTCTAGTTTGCTCACACTGTATGAGCAGCTGCGTTCCAGTCAGCTCAGTGTGTAGGTTGGCTGGCCCGTGTTTGTGTGCAAGTGTGTTTGGATCAGAACAAAGGCCGATGATGTGGCTCCCTGTTTGTGCCCCAGCTGGTCGCCTCCTCGCTCAGGACTGCTGAACAATAGGGGGACACACACAAACAAACATGCGCACACAATGGCACTCGATACAATTGCGTGCGTTCACAACAGGCCCCGGGTGCGGGCTCATAGTAACCGAGGACCACAATCTGTGCCGGGCCGTCATCAGACTGAATGTGGTGGGCGGGGTGGACTGAAAGATGGAGGGGTTTGCTTTCAAGAGCAAGAGTGTGTGAGTTTGTTGGGCACTGTTGCATTGGGTGGGGTTTGGAAGGATCCTGCGTGTGTGGTCACTTGTTTTAATGTGGTGCAAGCTGAAGAGGGCCACGGACTCCTCAGTCAGAACGTTTACATGCATGGTTTAATCAAGGCCGTAGTCTGACTAAGACAGGCAATCGGACAACTCGCAGAGTCCGAGTTCTGGTGCATGTTGACCTTTACGTCGCAGAAAAACAAACTGTGCACGGTGAGATGTTAATGCGACACGAAAAAGATGGTTTTTAGGGTAAGGCATTTAGTTGTGATGGTTAGGTTAAAGACCAATGTCTATGAGTGGCCACACAAAGAATGCAAAACCAGCATGTGTGTGTTTCATAGCAAATCATAACCTCTACAAAATTGCAAACTGTGGATTTACACTTAGTTTTCCTATAGATTTAACCTCATGTGTTTTATAAATGGTGAGGTTTAGATGAATTGGTTAGCAGGTTGTTGTTTTCTACGTTCGGTAAAAGCAAAGCTAAATGTTTCCTCCGTTTCCAGTCTTTGTGCTAAGCTAAGCTAACTGACAGCTGGCTCGATAACTCGATATATATTCCCCAGAGTAAAATACTCCTTTTAAATAAAAAGAATTAAACCAAATCAAATGTCTGTCGTCATCTCTGGTTGGCTTTTACCGTCACCAGGGTTGAATGATGTTAAGGGTGTCTCATTTTGGATTCCTGCATTTGAAATTTACATTATAAAATCTGTATTTTGTAATGTAATGCAAGTGTGTGCACTCTTTTGTACACAGAATGCTTAAAATAAAGAGATACTGCTTAGTTTGTGCTGTGTATTTGTTAAGTTCTTAGATTAATGAACTTCATACAAGGCCATGCTGGGTCCTTAACGGAGTTGGAATGAGCTCATTTCTGCTGCTGGAGTCTGAAATCACTCTGTAAATGCCTGGTGGGCAGAGCGAGGCCTCCAGCAGCAGCAGATGGTCACTCTGCCTCTGTACAGCCACTGAAATAAATGGGACTCCATGTGCTACTGTGTGTGTGTTTTAAGCAGGAAACGGGGATTAGTGAACAGTCCAGTGATGTGACTGATGGTCGTGCAGGCAGAGTTTGAGGAGAATCTCTTCTCCTCTAATATGTTCTCTCCCTGTAAACCCTCGTGGAACTCCTAACTGCCAAACTTATATTTCATTTTCTTTGACCCACCCCTTTCTCACCATGTGGATCCCATTATGGTCAGTTATATTTGCCTTCTCAATCATCCGTGTGTGTGTGTGTGTGTGTGTGTGTGTGTGTGTGTGTGTGTGTGTGTGTGTGTGTGTGTGTGTGTGTGTGTGTGTGTGCCCCTCCACATATTTCTGCAGAAAATCGATCTGTCCGCTGAGGCCTGAGCTCTGAAGTTGACTCTAGAAGGTGCTTGACACAGAGAGAGAGAGAAGAGAGAAAATGTGTGCGTTTCTTTTTGTCAGACACAAAATGAGAACAGTAAATCTCCAGTGAGCAGCTCCTCGTGTAATAATGACTTGAATCTTTAGCGTTGTACCCAATTCCCGCTGGTTAAAAGACTCGTTTAATCTCGGGTTTATGTGTGTTTTCAGCAGTAGGAATGTGTTTAATGTAGCGTTCACTTCGGGGTCAAATGACTCCACGACGCATGTGGGTTTTTAGACCTAAGACATTTCTTCTTCATGTGCTCGATTTTTGCCAGAAATGCACCAATCATTCATTTTCTGGCTGTTTAATGTTAATGTTTGTAATAATCCTTGTGTTTTTTTTAATTTGGCAGTGAACAATTATTTCATCAATCAGATCATCTGAACAACTGATTTTAAAAGAGACTGAAGTAGGACTGAAACAATTACTCCATTACAAAATGAATCAACTATTTTTGATAGGGTTAGGGATTTTTTGAATTCTCAGCTTCTTAAAAGAGAATATTTTCTGGTTGCTTTGCTCCATATAACAAAGAAATCATAAAAACTGAATCATTTTGGTTTGTGGACAAAACAAGACATTTGAGACCAAATGATTACTCTGATTCATCGATTGTCAACTATTTTGATTATTTTTCATTATTAAAACAAGATTAGACTGATAGTTTTGGCTTCTTAAATGTGAATATTTTCTGGTTTCTTTGCTCCATAAAACAAAGAAATCATTAAAACTCAATCATTTTGGTTTGTGGACAAAACGAGACATTGGAGAACATCATTTCCAAGTTTGAAAAACACAGATCAACATTTTATGGACCAAAAATAATCTACTATAAAAAGATGCAGTTGGGTTATAGTTAGTATATATGAAACTAAATGTTACTATTGTAAACCATATTGTCATCATGCTGCACTTTAACCTAAAAGTTAAAACAATAAAACAGGCCGACATCACCACCCTCTCCTGCCTAATAACTTCCACACAGAGTTGTTTTTATAGATATAATTTTACATCATTACGTGAATTAAATCTCCACGGCTACTCTACGTCTACAACCACACCGAGCCTAAAGTAACTGCTTCCACGTTTGAAAAACAAGATGATTCTCTTTTTATTGCTAACAGCATTTTAGGGCAGATTTTCCCCTCTAATGTGTTCAGCGTGACCAGAGGAGCCATTTCTGACGAGAAACATGGGAAAAATGAGATGGAGGAGAGGGGGAGGCGGTGTCGTACATGAAAAGGCAGACGGATGGGGAGCACATGAGTGTATCTGTTTGTTTTCTCAAACAAATCGTTCTTTCTTTCTGTCTGGTTTTCTCTCTCCCTCTCTTTTTCTCTTGCTTTGCACACATTTACACAGTGCTGCTCTCACACACACACAGAGTTCATCTCTTTCTGTCCAGCCTTCAGGCTATATGTCCGTCCATGCCATGACTTCATGATATACAATAGCTGGTATTGTGCGGCATAAAGTGTATTTGTGTGTTCATGTGGGAGTGGTACACTGGAGTGTTTGTGTGTGTGTGTTCATCCTGTAGTTGACACATGTTTGTTTACCTCTTTGTTGCTCTTAAGAGCCTAAGTGGAGTTGATGTGATTTTAATGAGGTCTGGTGTTGACTACACGCACGCACGCACACACGCACGCACGCATGTTCATATACACACGCACATTCAAGCCTCTGGACTACAAATTGACACCAGTCGACCGTAATGTTGTGGTTGATTGTTTTAGGGTTCCAGGTAATCATTAAATAACTAAAACTAGCTCATTAATGGTAATTAAATGTCATTTAATTGTTTACAATGATCTTCATGAAGTTAATAGCAGGGGTGGGTCAAAAATATCAATTTGTTGATATATCGTCGTCCTTCCTCGTGCAATACGATAACCGATCCGCCGAGGCAAATATTGATATTTTAATTAACAAATTTCACTCACCAGGTGTAGCTACTTGATGTCTCCTCGCGGTGGCACTGCTCAAATGTATGAGGGGAAACTTGGGTGGAAGTTACCTGGGGGAAAAGAAAGCTACATTAAGAGATGCTCCATCCACGTTCACTACATAGACTTTATGCACTTTGTTCTCTATGTTGTGAATGAATAGAGAAATCCTGCATTTTTAACTTTTCACAGACGTTTTTGTTTCCTTCACTTGGACAGATATCGTTATGTATCGCTATGTGAGACTATCACAGAATCATTGTATCGTGATGTTATTCTCCTGTGATTCCCACCCCTAACATTTAACCTTCACTGTAGTGCACTATACAGTTTTGAGTCAAGGTTCAGTTCAGTATTAGCAAACCATCACTAGTCACTAAAGAACAGCTCAGAGGAAAAGTATTTACTGCTGCATGTTTATGACAGTGACCAAACATGAACCACCACCCTCTAACTATTCTTATTTTATAAATCAGAAATTGTTGTGGACTGATTTCGATGATAAATGTTCTGAATGGTTGTCGCAAGTGAATCTTTTGCTCTGCGCTTTTCTTTTCTCTCCTCTCCATTGTATTGGGACAATCCACCATGACGACTAATCCTGTGAACTATAGTGGAGTCTGGTCTGCACTGACAGATGTGTGTGCGTGTGTGTGTGTGTGTGTGTGTGAGAAATCCTTCACTAATCCAAACTGTCTGATGTTGCTCTTTTAGTCTGATGTTAATCACAGGATGTGTGGGTGTTACATGTAGTTAAAAACAACATTGCGTGCTTGTGTGTGTGTGTGTGTGTTTCTTTCTATATTGGTCTTCCTTGGATATTTGTAGCCTTCACTGCTTTTCCCTCATTGTCTGACTCCACCCAGGTATGGACCTGTCGGCCAATCAGGACGAGGAAGGTGACCAGGAAGTCTTCCAGGTGGAGATTTGTCGCGAAAACAGGAAGTGTGCGTTTCGGACTGCCGCCGGGAAGTACTGGACCCTCACTGCTAACGGTGGCCTGCAGTGCACCGCCTCCACCAAGTAAGAATCACACACACGTTATCATGACCGCTGCTCGATCTGTTGCTTTAAAATTCATCCACATCTGCTCCAATCCGTCTGTTCTGTCGTCGTAGCTGCGTCATGATTTAGGAGATGAAGGGAGAGTGATCTTGTGTCATTAGCGGCATGTTTATGTGAAACCTTAACCCGTAGGCTGTCATTTACTTGCTATGGTCCTGTCCAGCCTGAGTGCTGGCTGTTAACCCCCCTGACCCTTTTGACATTTGACCTCGTGGCTTCTGGATGATGATGAGGCCCCTGACGGATTCAGACATAAAAGCTCATAGAAACTGCTACTGTCACCCTTGAGTTATAAACGGATGCTTTTTGCTTTTCTTTTTAGATTAAAAATAGTTTAAAAACCTCAGTTTTAAGCACAAATATGAGTATGGTAATTGAAAGAATCTGCAGATGTAGAACTAAAAAGCAGGATCATATGGACATGAGTGAAAGAGAGACAGAAATGCTGGTACACTCAAATATTTCATGGCCTTGTACTGTATTAATTAATTTAAGTATTGAAAGCATCCTCTCTGTCCTTCCATGCCTCTCACTAGACAAAGAAAACTGTGTTACTGTGAGAGTTTTTGTTAAAACAGGCAACTTTTGGGTGGAAAATAAAATCAAGTATTTTCAGATTCTCAGCTATTTCTATCTGAGCGGTTGGTAAAACACGTGTCCTTGGTTACTCGAAGGCCGACAACTGTCCTCTTCTTCAGATAAGATGATAAGATAGTCGTGTTACTGCAGATCGCTCTGCAAGAGCGTCCCAGAATTCTCCCCAACACATTTTTTTGAGCCGAGCCTGGGTTCACTCCACGCAGATTAGACCACAGAAATGTCATTTTCTTCACACCACGGAGTCCTCCTGTGGTTTTAGGAAAACATTTTTGGAAAATGTTGCAAAGCAATGTTGAGTTTGGATCAAGGAAGGTTTAAAGCTACAGTGGAATATAAAACTGGACTCTGAGAGGATGCATTCTTGATGCATTTCTTTTAAACGTAGAACCGTATACTAAAGGAGACGTGTTGCTTTTCTACAATCTTCAGCAAAATTTAAAATACTCATGTAGGGAGAAGTGGGATGAGGGAAATGGGAATTAATTGTAGTTCCATAAACACCAGACATGCTTTAATTTAGTTCAAAGTTGTGGACAAATTGCACTATCATCTACAATATTGAAGACGTGTCACTCCTCTGCATTATACACTATATACTTCATTTACGCAACTTTCTCAATAAGGCTTGGAAAAGTAATTCTCTTCTTCTCTCCTTTAACTGCCCTGTTTGAGGAGTTTGAGGAGAGAAGAGAGAGCAATAATTATGGAACCCAGGCCAATCTTTTCTTGATATTATTAGCTATTAAACTGATATAACTCTATGGAAATCAGAAAAAAACACTCACATTTGATGTGTGGTTGAAGGAGTTGGTCACTGCGTTACACCTGGAAAACATAAAGATGCACAGTGTCAAATCCAGAGGATGAAAATATGAAAATAGCATCTCGTTTGGAGCTTGATTGAAACATTTCACGTCCATTAATTGTATTGTATTGTGATTTCTTTCTCTTGTGTGCACTTATTGGTGTTTTACTCTCGAGTTACCCAACAATTACTTAAGCTCTGGATAAACCAGTCTCAGGTTTTGTCGTCTTCTGGACTAAAGGGGTCCTAAATGTGAATACATGTTCACACCCGACACCTACACACACAAGGGTGCGACCGGACACCTGGGTCGTGTAAACGTAATAATCCTCCGCGCCTCTCACGCCTTTCGCTTTCTCTCTGCAGGTCGGCTAATTGCTACTTCGACATTGAGTGGCGTGGGAAGAGGCTGACTCTCCGGGCAGCTAATGGGAAATACGTTGCCGCCAAGAAAAACGGCCAGCTAGCAGCCACCATCGACTCTGCAGGTGACGGTGATTTGTCGATGCAGCAATTAAGACCCTGACCTGCAGCAGAGGGATTAATATTTCAGCAGCGACCAGGGCAAATACCTGTACAGTGAGACGGTTAAATCACGGCTGCTCTCGTTTCTGGGCTTCAGCTGCTTCAGCTCCTCTGGGGACGCAGTCATTTTTGATTTATTTTTTAAGACCACACCAATAAAACCACATCAGAAAAGTCATTAATCTAATTAATGTGTGCCAGAAATCTTTAGAAGAACACAAACAGAAAAGAAACCATATTCCAACTGTCGTGGCCGTGACTATGGACTATTGACATATTATCAACACTTGTGTAAGTGTTACATAAGTGTTGTTAAAGTCTGTTTTGCTGCTGAAGCCTTAATTTGAACAGATATTGAGTGTTGGAGCAACACCCAGACATCAAGTCAGCAAACAGATCATAGGATGCTCCACTTTTAATGGATTAAAGCTGAAGCCTTTTTGTGCTGCAGTTTCTAATCAGAGGCTGTTGGCAGCCACAGCGCAGACATTTCTGGCCTAAGTTGCTTTGCACACACTTTTTAAATGAGATGCATGAAAACTCAGCAGTCTGTGCTCAAAGTCGTGAGCCGCAGCCAAGGCAAAAGTTGCTTTTGGAGAACAGACACACACAACCAAATTCTTGTGTAATTAAGCGTATTAGCAAGGTTCAATGAAGTCAACTCAGTGAACTTACTTACTTACAGAGGCTCCGATGCTAATGTTGCGTCCTTTTGTCTGCTTCCAGGTGAGACGGAGGAGTTTGTCATGAAGCTGATTAACCGCCCAATCATCGTGCTGCGCGGGGAGCATGGCTTCATCGGCTGCAGGAAGGTGACGGGGACGCTGGACTCCAACCGCTCCTCCTACGACTACTTCACTCTGGAGTTCAGAGACGGAGCTTACAGCCTGCAAGGTGAGTCCGCGTCCACGTCCAGGTCTCAGTCCAGGTTCAGGCTGCTGAAGGACTCACACAGAGTTTGCAAAGAGAGAGAGAGAGAACGTAGATTGTGAAAGGATTTGGAGGAAGCTGCTGCAGGCTTACATGGGATTATTCTTTATAGGATTCTCATTATGGATTTACTGAATGTGACAAAAAGAGGGATTTTGCTCAGATGAAGTCACGGTCTGTGCATTATGTATTTAAACAAAAGCAAATTTAAGCCAAACCTTTTGTTCTCTGCCGCTTTGTCACACCCATCCCCCCCTCATCTTTTTTGACACACAATGCCTCCATCACACTCTCTGTAATCTGTCCTCCTCTCCTTTTTCCCCCCTCGTGTTCCCGCAGACTCCACGGGTAAATACTGGATGGTCGGCAACGAGCAGTCGGTGGTGAGCAGCAGCGACACGCCCGTCGACTTCCTCTTCGAGTTCTGCGACTACAACAAGCTGGCCGTGCGCCACGCCAGCGACGGCAAGTACCTCCGTGGCGACCACGCTGGCGTGCTGAAGGCAAACGCCGATGAGCTGGAGACCGCCACACTCTGGGAGTACTGAGGAATGGGAGGGGGGGGAACCACCGGTTGCTCATTGCTGCAATGCTGATGAATGAATAAATGAATGAAAGTGTGGCTACGCAGCACGACAGTACTACCCATCCATTCATCTACCTATCCACCACCCTCCATTCCCCATATAATCTCCTTTACTTATGACTTTATTTGTTGATGAACTGCACAGAGAACAGGAAGGACGGAAGAAGGAAGGAGAAGCCTCTCTCTCTCTCGCGACTCCCTTTCCTTCTTTTTCGTCCTTCCTTCCTCCCGTATCCCAGCTCTGCTCCGCAGTGCCGACCTTCATCTGTTGCCATAGTTACCGAGGGGTTGTGCACTTTTTCTGCTCCGATCTGGTTTTTGCTGCTCGACCTGTCACTCACTCCCACCTTCGCCTTACGATTGGGCCGTCCCTCTCCCAGAGCGGAGTTAACCCCGTGTGTGTTTACCTGTGTACGTGTGTGTGTGTGTGTGTGTGTGTGTGTGAGAGCGGCCCTGTGGTGGCTGTATTTATGGCGTCTGACCTGGTCTGGTAGAACAATTTCTCCTTGATCTTATCTCCCAAACATGACTCACCCCCAGGATTAAATGTGCTCCAGCTGCTCCCTGTCAGCTGGACATGAATGAGACAGAAGGTGAGTGAGTTTTGGCTCATGTGGATTCTGTGCTTCTACCAGACCAGAGCAGACATATGATTGTTCTCATCAGCAGGATTTCTTTTCTCAGTGTGATGACTGTCATGATATAACTGGAGATATCAGCACGATGTACCTGAACAGGTTTAATCCCCACAACTCTTCATCTCAACTGTAACATATTGAAAATGTAAACCAGTTTTCTGTTTCTGTGTTGTTCTCTAGCTCTTTGGTTTGCAGGGATTTTTGATTTCCTGAACCGAAACAGGATGTAGGAAGTTAAAAACTCTTGTCCTCCTTTCTCTTTCCGCCACGAGCAAAAACCTATTGTCCCAAGAACAGTGTAAAGAAAATGATTTAAAAAAAGAATAATAATAGTGCAGTCACTTATGTTTGCACTCATGTCTAACTGGAAAAAAAACATAACACTTGCTGATGCACAGATTGATCAATTTCTTCTATGTCCAAGGCACAGACATTATCATGGGTAGGAGTACAGTAGGTAGCCATAGCAACTGGAAAGAAATTATTTATAGACCTCTTTTTCTGTGAGCTGCTTCTTTTTCAATCCCTCAATCCAAACCCAAACCTCAGCCTTCATCTAATTCAAGCCTTTGATACTGGATTAACAAGCTGTCATCTCACGCACATCCAACACAACTGGAACTTGGTGCTACGTCTCACTGTTACCGTCACCGTCCTATTGAGCATCTCGCACGCTGTCTGGTGTTTTCTGCCGCGTCTCGGCCCACTCACTCCCTCCACGTCCCTGACATGAAACCAAAAGAGCCGTGAGAGTGCCCATGAAAAAACGAATTATACTCTAACTCTGCTTGTTTTCTTTTGGTTTTAATTTCTGTTTGAATTTAGACGGCATATATGACCAAATTTGATTTGTTTTTGTTCTATGTTTTAGAGCGAATGTGTCGTCTATTAAACTGTAGCACATTACACCCATGGGTCCTGCCCTCTTTGATCCTCTAGCCTTTGTCAGCCCGCTTTCTCCTTACAGTGATTATCGTCTCATTTTTATACAACACATTAAACACATGGCCCCAGATTATCGGGCTCTTGTATCATCTCAATCCTCACAAAACATTCCTTCTGAGGTGGGAAAAGTCAGTCGTCTTCGGTGTAGCGGCTCGAAACTAATCAAATGTTTCTTTCTCAAAGTTATGGCCGTTTTTTTTTTTGCATGAAGGGCTGAGAATGTCGAGCAAATAAAAGGACTGGTTATCCTCGGAGAAATGAGCGTCTCCAAGGTAACCAAGACCAAGGCTTAGACAAACGGATGTGGAAGGGTAAACATGTGGTAATGACTGTGCCTTACTCTTGAGTTTTTGGGCAGTAGTTTGAGAAAAAAAAAAAAAGATGGGAAAAAAAGAATTAATGTCCACATCTTTGCTTTGTATAACTGGAACTTCCTTTTGTATTATTATTATTTTGTATAATTTTTCAACTTTGTGGATTAATCTCTCTCGTGCCATTGGTTCACCTGAAATCCAACGACCAATAAAACTGGGATTTGGAATGCGATGCGTCTCTGTCATTATTTCCTGTTCACTTCATCCCTGAAAGTTCAGATGTGATGTTTTGTTCAAGCTTCGAGCCACAGTTTTCCTCCTATACATTTATCTTTTTCCACATACCTCCTATATGCACAATGTTAATACAAATCATGAGGTTTTTCTTTAATTTTCTGATGTGCTAAAACACATAATGAAGTGTATTTCCTCAACTTTGCCTCTCATCGATGCTCAGCCTGTTAAACTCTAAAATGGATCCTTGGCTTCAGGTAAACAAAGAGCAGGCGCCTCATCTCCTATGGAAAAGCAACATTCTGTGCGTCCTTGACATTTAAGAACTTCAGCAGACCAAATAAAAAGTCAGCAGACTTCAGTTTGAACAGGCTGACATTCAAAGGGTCAGGGTCTTGAAAGCCTCTGTATATTTGAATGTGTCTGTTCCTTTAACCCCACGTCGCAGCTTCCTTGTCCTCTTCATTTTCTCACATAATCACAGCGCTTCAAACCTAATCTGCTGCCAGTTTTCTGACCACAGCAGCTCCATGTGCTGTCCCACTTACACACACACACAGACAGACACACACTTTTCCTGTCTTATGAATGGAGCCTTTGTATTCAAACATTTATTCTTGTGCAGAGAAAGTGCAACCCCCCTCCTCTCCAAAGATTCACACACACACACACACACACACATATGAACATGATTCAGGGCAGTAATGTAATGATGGAGCCTCCAGAGCAGGTCTCTAATCCACTTCCCCGTCAGGCTTGCAGGTCTCAGAGGAACACCCAACACGGCAAAACAAACACACACCACTCTTCTATCTAATCTCCTTCCCTCTGCTGCCTCATTGCCCCCCCCCTTCCCTCCTTCTCCCTCTTTCTCCATATTACCCCATCGATCCCTCTTTACCCTCGTACACTTTCAGCATGTTCCACATCCACATTTCCCTCCCCTCCCTTTTTCCTCCTCCCTCTCTACTGAATGATTTTTCTGAAAAAAGATGAGTCACTCAAAATATGACCCAGATCCCAGAAATGAGTGCAGTGGTTTATGGGTAAAAATGTCAGACTGCAGACAGAGCCAGTGGCTTTTTTTTCCATCCCTTTTTTTTTTTTTTTTTTTTGCAGAACAATTGAGCGAACAGAGAGAGAGAGGGAGTATAGTGGAGGGCAGGGTTAAAAGAGGGAGGAGAGCCTGTGTGCAAAATGGCTGCCATTTTCACCCACAGACCTACTGCCTCGTTACTATGGAAACCCCAGCTGCTACAAATGGGGAGAGGTCTGTGAGGAGTGAGGAGGCGAGTGAGAGTGTGCAGCATCGTCAGGGCCAGGAATGTCAAAACGCTTGTGCAAAGCTCATGTGTGTGTGGTTTGGGGGGGTAATGATCCTTAGGGAGCAGCAGGAGCAGCAGTGGGAGGAGGAGGTGAAGGAGGGGGACGTCTGCCTTTGATCAGAAAAGGGCTCATGATTGAGGAAACAGTGGAGGGCCTAACTATGTTGAGCTGCTCCTGCTCTGCAGAAGATATATTGTGTGTGTGTGTGTGTGTGTGTCTTTCATCTGACCGCCTTTCCATCAGCTCTCCTCAAATCTACGTCCACCGGTGTTTTTCCATCTCTCACATGTCCAGGCAGCCAGTCACTGGGTCACTGGGTCACACGGTAATCTCTTTAGGGGATGTGATGAAGCAAACACGAGTCTGTGCAGGGATGGAAAGCAGTCGACTCACTCTGACGGATCAGCCATACTGTAGGAGACAGAGAATGTTTGGGCATGACGTTACATCAACGCTGGACAATAAATAGCACCATAATAACATGTTTGTGCATGAATCGCCATTTATATATGTTAAAAATGGGCCTGGAGTCATGTCAGCAGCTCTGTGAAGCTGTACTTTATGTATATAGCAACACAACGGTAAGATTAAATACGATAACTTTTACCTCACTATGAAAGTCTTACAAATAGAAAAAAAGCCATTTCTAAAGCAACTTTAAACTCATTCATAAACCCTCCTAAATGCTACACACTGGACCTTTAACA
Organism: Solea solea; assembly: GCF_958295425.1. Lineage (NCBI taxonomy): Eukaryota > Metazoa > Chordata > Actinopteri > Pleuronectiformes > Soleidae > Solea > Solea solea. The sequence goes on along the minus strand of NC_081149.1, from coordinate 20,503,664 downwards.
AGCTGCCTGAGGACATCACATGGACCTCAACTGTGCTGCCTTTTAAACGAGAGCTGTTCTCAAAGTCCAAATGAAAAGGATCTTCTTCCACACCAGTGTTTTGGCTCCATATCTCTGTCCACACATCCATACATACACTGAACAAAAATATGAACACACTTTTGTTTTTGCTCCCATTTTCCATGGGCTGAACTCAAACATCTGAAACATTTTCTATATACACAAAATCACCATTTCTCTCAAACGTTGTTCACAAACCTGTCTAAATCTGTGTTATTGAGCACTTCTGGTTTGCCGAGATAATCCATCCCACCTCACAGGTGTGACATATTAAGATGCTGATTAGACAGCAGTGCCTTAAACTGGCCACTCTGAAATGTTCACTTTCATCACACAGTTTTCCACCATGTTTACACTCACATACATGTATTTCAACGTCAACCAACTGTATTCTTGATTTATTATTACTTATACATAAGCACACTACGATTACTTCATCTCAAAACTACAAATATCAACCTTATATTGAAACTAAAAAAAAAGACAGCGTGTCACAGAAGTCCAAAAGATTCAAGATGATAAAAACGTTAACGTGACAGGTTTGAAACGTCATTTAAAACATGTAACAAGCAGCTGAAGTACTGAGTGGCACACGCCTAAAAGCACACACTTATTAATGATACACACATTCATTAAGGACCTTCATAAATGATAACAAACACAAACAACGCTGGTGGAGGAAGAGCAGAGAGAAGTGTCTGGGGAGCAAATGCTGCCAGACACAGACAGTCCCTGAGGACACACACAGACACACAACACACACGCACACCTGTTTTTTTATAGCGTAGTGAGGACACATCATAGACATAATGCATTCCCTAACCCCTTACCTCAAAAGGAATACTTCACTAGACACTTGGTCCTGTTAGCTTAACTGTTAGCAAAGATGGCGGACACGGTTTACATTCTGGGAATGAGGTCCCGTCACCCCACGAGTGGGTCTAAAAAGTGCGGAATTAGCGTAGCAGTTTCCAGCCTCGGACCAAGTGTCAGTGGTGAGCACGTAACAAAAAAGATAATTAAGATATTTCTCGACTCAGGGGAAACTGAGGTTGGGAAGCACCATTATTCAAAAATACTACTCCTATTCTAGTAATACAAAGCTAAATGCAAATGGGAAGTATTCATTTTACCTTAACCATCACAACTAAGTGCCTAATCTTAACCCTTAACCTAACCCTAAAACCAGGTCTTAATCTCTGAAAAAGCCCTTTAACCTTGTGGGGCCCAGACAAAATGTCCCCATAAAGATAGGTTTGTATGTGTTTTGGACCTCAGAAAGCAAGTACAAGTACACACACACACACACACACAGAGAGGGAGAGAATTATCCTTTACCTTAACCAGATAATGTCCAACGCTAGCCCTAACATTTACCAAGCTCCTCAGAAGTGAGGTTCTGCCGCATTAGGACCAGGTTTAGGTTTCCATAAGGAATGCTGGCCCTGAAAAGGTCAGCGTTTTTGCCAGAAAGGGTCCTGAAGAAGTAACACACACATAAGTCCCTCACTCATAGATATGATGCTTTGCCTACTCCTGTATATTATCACAACTAAATGTCTAACCCTAATACAAACCCAATAACCAAGTCTTAACCATCGAAAGTGCTTTAAAGTAGTGAGGACCAGCCACATTGTCCTCACAAAGATTGGTTTATATAAAGTTGTGTCCTTGCAGCCTACTACACACACACACACACACACTTGGACAGAATGTGCCTTTAGAGGTGAAGGCTGTCCACAGGTTGTTGTACAGTCACACAGGAACACGAGGTCACGCTGACAGGAAGCCACAGCACAGCCAGTATTCATTCACCTCAGGTGTCTGAGCAGATATGAAGGTTGTGTGTAGTTCATGTTGTCACGACGCAGCTCGGACCTCGGTCTAATCACAAACCCATTCACAGCATCAGGTCCACACCGGCTACTCCATGAAAGGGCAGCGTTCCTCTTGTCAGGGGTTTGAATAGAAACACAGACGCTGTTATTGTACAACATTTATCTGACAGCAGATAAGACGAGGTCAGAGACACATTTCTAACACAAACCCTTACTTACTGGGTCAAAGACAATGGAATAACAAAAATATTGAGGGACCAGTTATAGGGACACTGTTATTCTATCCTTTTTATTCCTGAGAGCATGTGAGAAACATTTTTACAAACAAATAAGTAGACAGGAGGGTGTGTTTCTGGGAAAAAACATGAAAATGCAATTATACTCAAAAACGATTTATGGTTGACAAAGTAAATGATGAACTAATGAACACTGACCTGATGATGGCACTGAAAAAAGTCAGGAAAATAACAAAACAGCAACAACATGAACAGTTGCAAAGATGGACTGACGTTCTTACATTCACAGGCCACTTTATTAAGCACACCTGCACAAATTAACACACATACCCAACACCAATTAGTGATAATGAATTTGAATTCTGCATTTAACCCATCCTTATTACACACACCAGTAGTGAACACACAGCACTGCGCCAGGGGAGCAATGTGGGACTGGATGCCATGATCCTCAACACTAACCAGAATTTGAACTGGCAACCCTCTGGTTACAAGTCCAATTCCTTCCCTCTTATCCACATTCTGCCACTGATCCAGGCATGTAAAATTTAAGTGACCCTTAAAGTGGCAAGGCTGTTGGTTCCAGTCTAACTATTGTACTGCCCTGTTGACACCACAGGTCAAAGGAGAATGACCAGACTGGTTTGAAACAGTAGAAAGACGAAGAACAAGACCAGCTCCTAATACAAGAGCTGTGACTCCTGCCTGCGTCTTGAGATCCTAATAAAAGTGGGACAAAGTGGCCAGTGAGTGTTAAACCATAAACTGTTTGTCACATGTTTATATTCTAATGTGGTTCAACTCCAAATAAACCACCACTCTCAACATCGATGTTGATATTCACCTCAAAGTGGCTGTGAGTGAGTCTCATCAAACATCATTTAGGCCTGGCCCTTTGTTCTTCTTGAATTCAGTGAGTCATTTCCAGATTATACTCTATAATACTATAGAAGTGTAATCCATGACGTACACGCTCGTCTGGCAGAGCCTCCAGTGTTTTCATCAACAGCAGCAGAGGAGGATTTCTTCTAAAGATAAAGTGTTGACTGTGTGTTTACCTGCATATGACAAATAAACAAGTCTTCCCTTCATGGCACGAGGAGAGGGTCAGAGGTTAACTGTGCGGGGGTCAATAATCAGCATTTGACAATTAGAAACTTACAGATATTTGTTCCATTTAAAAGTTTAACGCCACATTTTTAAGCATCTGTAGAACAATTTAAGGGTTTGTCATGTGAGCCGTGTCGGCTCGAAGCACAAGACAGCGTCGGTCCAGCCACTGTTTTAGTCCAAACTGAACAATGGACAACTGTGGAATTTGGTCCAAACATTTATGGTCCCCAGAGGATGAACTCCAAATAACTCTGATAGTCCCATGACACCATGAGGTTGACATTTGTGGTTGTGAGTGAAATATCTCAACAACTGGAATGACCCAGATGTACCAAAAAAAAACACAGCGACCATTAACGGAAACCGCTGCAGGGCCTCGTGTGTCTTTGTGAAATACAGCAAATGGCAGCATTGTTGGTGTAAGAAGATGCTGAATCTAATTAAACTTGTAATGTTGGTGCTCACACAAACACAGTCTCTCTCAAATCACCCATGACTAACACCGTGAGGAGAACTGTGCTAATCTAAGGGTTTGCTGTGCTACTACTCTCATATTCATGTTGAAACAAGAGGCTAGGAGTGTGTTGACGACACAAATGTGTGTCTGAGTGCAGCAAAATGATTTGTCACACTCACAGCAGCACACTTGGCTTAACAAAGAAGTCCCCTCTACTTGTAACCTCACAAAGCTCTGTTGTCTCTGCGCTGTGATTGGTGGAGAGCACCCGCTCCGTCGTGTGATTGGTGCACTGCCCAGGGGCTCAGTTATCATGAGTCAGCCTCTTTTTCTACAAGAGACGACAGAGCAGAGGAGGGGGAGAGGCAACTGGAAAGAAAGAAATACAGACAGAAAGGTTCTTATAACAACATGACAGAAGAAAAACAACAGATCTTAACTTGCATGAGGCAGAATCTCACAAAATGAACAGAAAACTTTATTAGAAAACACAAAGAGATACAGAGAGGAATGTTAACCAAGTTTTTTAATGTACTCAAAAATATCTGTATAAACAGAAGATTCATCAGTTCAACTCTAGTATTTAAGCAGAAACGGAGGGGGAATATGATGTGGGGATTGTCAACATTATTGAAGTTTAGCAGAGTGTGTTGGTCTACAGATGTACTTTTCAATTAGTCTCTTCTGTGTGTTTTATACTATCTGAGGCCAAAAAGATTAAAGGTTAAACCTGCATGAGCTGTGAAAAAAGAACAAACAGGGAAAAGGTAGCACACGTGGAAGATGATGAAAACAACATCAGATCTCAAAAAAACACCTCTGAAATGAGAAGTATAACTGTGTGTGTGTGTGTGTGTGTATACCTATGACCTCACTTCACCAGGATGAACACACACTCGTCACAGAGAGTGTGTGTTACAAGCGTCTGTAGTAGCGGTGTGGCGGTCCATAGTGCATGGGCAGGTCCATTACATCCATGTTGTGGTGAAGAGGGTTCAAAGGAGGGTTGTGGAGGTGGTGGTGATGGTGGTGGTTGTTGTTGTTATTGTTCAGCGGGGGCAGGTGATGCAGGGGGGGCACGTAGGGAGCCGGGGGCAGCCGGGGTACGATCACCTGGTGGTACATTCTGCCTGGGGGAGGAGCCGGAGGGTAGCGACCACGCGGCGGGACAAACAGGGGAGCTTGTACCGCCTGAGGGTGGGGAGGAGCCGCTGGGTTCGGGTTGGGTGGGTTTTCGGGTGGCGGACCCACTCGCGGCCTCTTTGAATTTGTGATGGGCTCCGGGGGAGGACCGACCCTCTTCCCCGAATTATCTGACAGAAGAAGAACGAAAAGAAAGGGAATGAACCACAGGATGTTGAGGAAGACTTCCCCCTGCACACCATCACCTGCTTAACATACTTAACAAAAACTGAGACAAACCAAACACAGGAACATCCCTGAACTGAAACTGCTGCTGGTTTAGGTTATAAACAGCCAACGTGTCAGAAGAAATAAGAAAGGCTAAAAAAGACAAAGAGGAAGCAGCAGAGAGGAGGAATGTTGTTGTACTGCCAGGGACACAATTCACCTCAGTTGCCTGGCATGTTCAACTTTTGGGAAGTTGAACATGCCAGGCAACAAGTCGAGACTGTCGCTCACGACGGAATATTATGGACACATGTACAGACACACATGGAGTCTGATTTGACTGTCTAGAGCTAGACTACATCTCTGAGTGATGCTGAAAACATGTTTTTGTCAAATGTCATAAGAAAAGAATAATTATCTATTGTATGATGATAATGGGGGCGGGACTAGATAAGCTTTTGCTTCTCCCGCTTTCCCTTTCGGTTATGTGTATTGTGTGAACTACACTGATGTGTGATGAGTGATCTAAATGTCATGACCGAAATAAATAAATAAAGTTCTTCAGTAAAATCAGTTTAAAATGATGTAAGTGGGCTAAATAAATGGGAAACAAGACACTTCTAATGAAACATCTGGGAAGATCCTCAAGCAGGTCCAGATTTCTACATCTGAGGGTTTCCTACATTCATTTAAAAAAAGTTTGGTCTGACTTTTCAAAGACTGACTGAAGCTTTGAGGTGTGTCTGCACTGACCAGCAGATTTCTTATTCAGCTCCGCCTCTCCTTCCTTCTGGATCTCCTGAATGATTCTCTCGTCATCTTGCTGCAGAAACACAAACACACAGAGGGTGATGCAACACAGTAGATGCAACACCAAAAACTCGAGAAAGCACTCCGAGGGTGAGAAACTCTCTGTGTCATTACACTCAACTCTGGATCACAACCAAAACCTAATCATTTCCGTTCATAACTTCTTAGGTTAGACACAAACGACAGAGGTAATAAACTGTGGTATTAAGTGAATCAAAGGCTTGTGGAAAAACTACTTTCACCAGTACACCGGACAGGGAAAGCCTTTCATTTTCCTCCAGCCTCCATTAGACACAGTATTTTATCCATTTCTTGGCAAAGCTTTCAGAGCCAGCTTATGGCTGAGGCTGGTGCCTCTGCCGAGCGACTGGAGCAGCTCCAGCTCATTAACTTCTCAGGGGACTAATTGATGCTGTTGGTTTGCAGTGATCTAGTCCAGGTCAGAGATAAGCTGCTGCCAACTCAGATGCTCATGATCAAAGTGAGTTAGTGAGCATCTTATAAGTGTAAAAGTGTCTGTAGAAAACCATGGAACAACTTAACTAAATAAGACGACATGAACGTCTCCCGTTACTGGAACAGAATGAAAAGTAAAGATTTTAAGCAAACATTAGCCCTCTGCCTTCATGTAACCTGTTACACAAAACCAGGCACAGAACATGTCTGTATAATTACCGTGGGGTCAGTCCAGAGGGAACATTTGCGGCAGTGGCGGCAGGGAGCTCCAGGAGAGCGGGCATGCTGGCAGAAGTGGTTGTAGCCAGTGATGGGCTCTCGGCAGAGGTAGCACATGAAGCTACCGCATCGACACGACATCCGGTTGCAGCCCTCCGACTTGACCAGGCCCGTCCCACACTTGACACACTTCCTCACGCGAGCTGCTGTCATACGCTCCTCACTGCAGAGACGGACGGAGAAAGACAGAGTTACAATTTTAAAATGTGAGTGGATTGTAATGACAGGTGAGTGGCAGTGGATAAGGAATTCAACAAGGCCTGAGAACAGGAAATAAAGACAGACACAACAGTGTTAATGTTAAAACATATGTCTAAAACTGTGCTACAGTCAGATGAACTTGCCTCCTCCAGTGTGTCTTAAGGACAGAGTTTGTTGCGTATTTTAAAGCTGCAGTGTGTAACGTTTGGTGATTTTTGTTGTTATTATTCTGCCTCTCTTTGGTTTTAATGAACAGAAACAATGTAATATTATTTATACGCTGTTTCCTCGTCCAATAATGGGCAAAGGGGGTGTTTGTGTGTACACAGAGGCATCACAGAGGCATTTATCCAATTAAACTGCTCAACAACAGAGCTTTTTGAACAGTAGATATACTTCTCGTGCACTTCTTTGTGTTTTCAGTCATACTCCAACCCGTTTGCAGCCGTCTGACTTTACTAGTGCCTTAAAGTTGCTGTTGCCTCCGCCTGCCTTGGCTTAAACCAACTTCCTGTCTGCAGGCTGGGAATGTCCTTGTGTGACACAAGACCTAAATACTGCTATACTCGGAAAGAGAGCTATGTGTGGCTGATAGGCAAAGTCAGCCCGTACACTTTTTTGACAATGGTTTGATTGCAACATGTTTTTTTTTTATGGTTAAAAATGATGCGCAACAGTTAAAAACCTAGTTTTCATGGTTTCATGTCAAAGGGCAAATACTTTTTCCAAGTTACATATGTTCATCAGCTGATGCTACAGGCAACATGGGCTGCAAACTTTACAATATACTGCATTATCAAACTGAATACCTTCCCATGGCTGTTACCACCAATGACAGTCAGATACGTATGAGCTGAGAGCATAACAATGGCAGAGCCTAGTGCAGACTGAGCTGAGAGAACCTGAACGACCATAAATCATATCAAAATGGGGTTTCATGGGTTGAAAATGTTAGAGATAATACATGATTTAAGATGATACAACTTAATCCAAAATATAACTAGAAAGTTAATCAGGATACAGACCAACACACTTGTTATACACAGGTGTTCATCATTCTGGGTTTGTTGGTGATAAATAGGGTTAAACATTTGACATAAAAATCTGTTAAATCAAAGCAGCGCTGTTTAAGAATATAATGCTCTGTGTGATCTCCACATACGCAAGAGCAAAGCTGTGCATACGGTGAGGACCGGACTAATGTTGCCATAGTGATTCTTTTTTGTCTTGTCCTGTTATAATCATCAGCACAATCCTGCTCAGACTCTGATCTGTTAATGTGTCCACCAGGCCACTTCCCGTCTCCTTCAGTACCAGGAAATGAGAAGATCTGTGGACGGCTCATAACAGGAAGTGCTGCTGGTGGGCCTGCTGGGCAACAGGAAGCAGCCGGCCAATCCACTTCCTGGAGGGTTGTCCGGTAACTGAGCTGTTTACCCAGCATGCTCTCTCAGAGAGGAGTCAGGGTGGACAGTTATGAGAGGCAGGGACAAAAATATCCCTGAAGGGCCAAAATCAGGATCGGTACAAAACAGGTCAGTTTAAGTCTTGGCACTCGGCAGCCGTCTTGGCAATGGCCGGGGCAAATTCTTTCGAGTGAACAAGAGCAGGCTCCTATGCACAAGGCCGTGTATTGGTGCAACAACATAAATGCCTTGATACATTTCCAATTTGACCTTTATGAAGTAGGCGGCCAGTTTATGTGGGGGTGGGGATACCAGAATGTGTACCGTCATCTTTGGTGCTACAAATATTTCTGTTTGCCTACATCTTACAATGTTTTTACCGTTTCAATGTTTTGTCATGTTAAGTATTTTGACATGAGTGTGAAAACAGACAGATGGATGGAAGAGATCTATTTGTCGTGTTTTGATACCATAAAAGGGAAAGTTTTCAATCAGAACATGACAGCACAAATTAAGTTACATTTAACATATTTAATGTTTTCATATATAAGAGCAAATGGGTATTTATGGCTAAGTGGTAACATGTTAGTAAAGGAGTCCAGTGTGAGGTACTTACAAGAGCACCCTCATGCGGATTTCATCCCTCTCTAGCACCTGCTCACACGTCTTACCCACATGCTGCTTCCACTGGACGTGGCACTTCCTGCAGCTCTCCTTTAGAAAAAAAAGAACAGATCGATGAGAGGGGCAAAAGTGTAAAAATAAACAATGACAAAGCAAAACATTCATTTACTAAGTCTTCATACTATATGAACTGGTTGTATAATACACCAATTAATTCCAGTTTTACTCAGACTTTTACTGAAGCATCAATTTGAAAATGTATGTCTGCTCAATAATGTATGACATGGAAAAGCACACGCACAGGCACACACATCAAATATGACAACAATCTGCCACATTTCCATCCACGTCCCTGTTTTTGCTGAATCAGAGCAGCGCTGCACTCAGACAGTGCCTGCTGCTCTATATGCTGCTGGTGCTGCCGCTGCAGGGAGTTGGACTTGCACAGACAACTAGGTGTGGCTCGCTCTCTCTCTCCCTGCAAATGTGAGTGTGCGACTGCAGCGAGAGTACGATTTGCTAGCCACTGACTGCTCGGTTGCCTAGAAACAGCAACTCTGTCCTCTCCAATCTCTGCCGTCATGTCAGCGCTAAGATGTGCTGTACACACACGTGTGCATATACACACTCACACACAGCTCTGGGATGCCTCACTTTCTAACCCTTGGCTAAGTGATGTCACGATAAATATTTGAACCCCTCATGTATTATTGAAGAGCAGGCATATGACAGCTGATGCAGCAAAGAATGAGCCATATCTTCACAGCAATTCTCCAGTCTGACGCCTAACCTTGGACACAAACACACCCCGTCTCCTTTATCCGTGTTTTTGCTAACACAGGCTTGTCGCTCACACAGTGTTCGCTAAGACAGCTGCATGTGAACAAGGTCAGCCAGAGGGTGGGGGAACTGATGCAAAGGAGCAGGAGATTTCATTGGCATTTTGGAGCAGTTTGGATCACAAAAACCCAGGAGCACACAACTATGTTAGTGGAGAAACTGTGGCTCCACAGACCAGCAGATTTGAGGGAGAGGGGAACCACATCTACCACAATATAGATAAAACCTAGACTAAACAGTTTTATCATTTTTAAGATGTTTTGGACTTAAAAGTGAGTCCCTAACCAGAGACATGCATGAAACATGAGCATGAGGCACAGTAGTGTGCGAGTACAGTAGGAAAAGGTTCTCTGGTGTATGGGTTCACTTAAATGGGCGTCTTTAGGAGAAGAGAGGTGCAGAATCAGACACAAATGTCAGAAAAAGCCACATCACACACAAAGACAGATGAGGCAAACCCATGAGAAGGGGGAGGAGGGCTGGAGGCAGAGTGGTGAAAGATCGACCCCTAGTGGTATTCTACAGAAAAGGACAAGGAATGACATGAGAAAGAGTGATGCTGTGCATATGCTTGTATGCGTTACCTCTTCAAGACCTTTTCAGGCAGAGTAAGTACTAAACTGTTTAAGGTTCAGGATAATGCTTTGTTTCAGCTGTTGAAATGAATGGAAATCAATGCAGGGTCCTAAGTAGAATAGCTGCACAAGCCTGTGTGTGTAAATACAGCCAGTGGCGTCAGAGTCAACTCTTGTACAGGACGTATCATTCCTGCCACATTGTGTCTCATGTGAGTGTCAATAAATGTGACAATGGACAAAGACACTTCAGTTCATGTATAACCGACAGCAATGTGGAGTCCACATTGGGCTGAACAGTGGTTAGCTTTCCAGTTCACGACCGAGTCGGAACAAGGGCCTTTCTACATGGAGTTTGCGTGTTCTCCCCATGCGTGTGTGGGATTTCTCCAAGCACTACAACTTCATCCCCATTCAGTGGACCCATTGGATCCTGCCTTTCACCCAATATATTGTTCTTCATTCTTCAGCCGTACCTCACCTCTGCTACTCTGGTTTCTTCTCTTTTTCTACCTCTTCCTCTGTACTACAGGCTGCAGCAGTCCTTATAAGGTAGTGCAGGCTGTCGGTGGCTTCTGATGGGGTGGGGTCATGTGTGTGTGTGTGTGTGTGTGTGGGGGGGGCTTGCATTGTGTGTGTGTTTTGTGGTTAGACTTGTGGCTTTTACTGCAGTCTAATCTGAGAGTATATCACAGGGAAGGATGGAAGAGAGGAGGTGTACTGTATGTCTGACGTGACGTTGTGATAGATGATGCTTCTGTGGGGAACCTGCAGCAGATGTAATAATGCACACTAAACAACTGGAGCAGCACAACAGATGCACATACACACTGTTGCACAGATTCAGTGCAAACAAGAACGGCCTTCCCATGGCCTACATATTACATTCCTGCGATTTCATGAAGCAATCATACCCAGGCAAAAACAAGGCAGTCCAAATGTCCTCATAACCACATGTGGAATACATTAGCATCCGTTTGTGTGCAACTCCATGAGTGTGTGTGCATGTGTGTGTAGGTCAGACGGAGCGAGGGAAGAGGAGCAGGGGGAGCAAAAAGAAAGGGAGGGGAATTTGGGTCAAATTGGATTCAAACCACCTTTGAAATAGAGGAGGAAGTGTGTCCAACCACTGAGCGACCAGTACGGATGGAGAGGAAAGCATGAGCAGCCAATGAGGCAGCAGTGTGGAAGACAGCGGGTGGGCTCACAGAAGTGTGTCAGTTACATAATCATGCCCCTCCCTGATTATAGACTGAGCGGGAACTGAGGCTGACAACTATTCAGCATCTGTCCTCAACTATGTCTATGGTGATGGGAATAACACCTCCCCAAAAAAAAAACTGATCAAAAGAAAACAAAAAAACAACAACAACAAACATTAACGTTTGTCAGACCAATATGTACATTTCAAATATGTAGGTTTGCAAAAGAGGATTCACCGCAGACTATCCAGACATAACACAGACAGACATCCTGTCTCTGACACACGATAAAAAAAGGAAGCAACTTTTAGTAGCCCTCTGTTTGCAGTCGACTAACAAAGAGCACAACCACTCTTCTCTTAATATCTCATTTTAAGATGTCCTTAAGAAAAAGGCCACAAATATTGGCTTCTGGACGTTGACCTACATTTGCAGCAGTTGGTTACTGTTCAGCAGATGAATAATATTCAACTAATATTTAGAATAGAAAAACATATTTTCAGCTAGTTTTTTTTTTTAAATCTCTGGGTGTGTGTGAAGATGTAATGAAGTTCAGATGTACAATTACACTGGAACTCAGCCACTATGAACCTCTGGCTCCACCTACAGGTAAAAGGACACAACTGCAAGACACAAAATGAAGAAGCACAGTTTGCAGTAGAGTTTCTACACACGTAAGCCCAGTTTACGTGCTTTCTCATTTCAGGAATGATGTGGGAAATACATCTCTGAGGTCAATGTAGTCTGTGTTTGATCAGTAAATAAAAGTCAGCCCTACACACCGTGTTCCTGCACATTCCAAACTATTGTCAACAACTGTTTTGTTATCACAACTGGAACTTTGGTTCAGAAACCAAATCTAGTCCCTGACTGCTTTGGCTGAAACAAAGGTTCTGTGGTCAAGTTTCTCCAAATTCTCCAGGTGTTTTCAGTGCTGCCATGGCAGAAACTATTTATTTGCTGATTAATGTGCTAATTAATTAATTTAGGAATTATCAAATCAAAAACTGCCTGCGACTGCCCAGAATGAGTGATGATAGTTAGTGTAGATGTGGTGCCATACATTAAAGTGTATACAGACACAAGTTTATTACAAAGAGACTGTGTTGTGGCAGGACAGAGACACACAAAAAAAGTGACAAAGACACATCAGGAGGAAGAAAGACATCCTGTGTGTACTTTGCACGGCAAGACTGTGCAGTGCAATGTCCTGTGAAGAGCAGTTGGGCAAACCTGTGTGTGTGTGTGTGTGTGTAATTGTGTGTGAATTTCTTCAAAAATGGAGATTATGCACTGGAATCCATGTGACAGCCTTGGCAGAAACAAAGCACGGCCTCCCCCAGCATTCCTCAGACAGAGGGAGGAGGTCCAGAGATAAACAGAGGAGACAGAGGTGGCGACTTCGCAAGACTGAACCCTTTCATCACCAAAAAAACAACTCAATCTATCATCTCTGACTTATTTGAATCCCCTCTGACAGCACTGAGGGAATTTATGCTGCACACAGCTTTGTGCTTTGACTGAATAAATAACACTTCAATTAAAATCCTGGCCCAATCTCCTTTTGTGGGGTATAATTTAACCCTGACAAGCTGCCACATGTGATTACATCAGATGAAACCAGAGTTAGACTAACCTTTCGGCATCGAGGATTGGGACAGCTGAACAGAGACATGCCTTTGTCCAACAGGGCTGGGAAGTTACAAAACGGACAACTGCAAAGACCAGAGAGGAGGAAGGGTTAAACCATGAAAGTGAGAATAAATCAACTACACATAAACACACACAAAAAAGAGAGAGTGATAAGTCTGAATGATGCAGCAAAATATTTAATAAAGCTGAATCACATGTAAACAGTTCTGTAAGAAGATAAAGGCAAGCTGTCTATGCCAACACACACACACACTCACACTTACCGCACTAATTCATCAGCACAGGTGGCAGCGACCGCCTCCTCTGCCTGCCTCTCATAATATTTACACAGTATATTCTCTGGTAGGACTTTCTCCAGCTCACACACTGGATATGAGCACGGGCAGCCGCCCTCCATGCAGCTCAGCTCCGACTGCAATGACAACACACACGTTAACATTAGGGCTGAGTATTGTTGTATAAGTAAATACAAGGAAAACAAAAAAACAAGAAAAAGGTTCAACTTCTTTTGATATTTTATAAACATGTTCTGCATATTTGTACATTCCCATTGTTTATAGTATTTACCAGTGTATTTCTAATTGTACATTTGTATATTTTACATTGCTTATTAATTATATTTTATTATAGTATAGTGCTACCAACCCTGCTGCTGTAACAAATGAATTTCCCCAGTGAGATCAATGAAGTTTTCAAGGTAGTAAAACACATTTAATAAATTATTATTATTATTATTATTGTTATGACAATGTAATATTCATTCACATAAAATATTATCTGTAAAATGGGAGTTCAACATGAATGGTCCTTGTTGGAAATATGGGTAAAAATGACTGCAACCAACAGCAATAGTGGGTGAATGTTGGTTGATATAGAACTACAGAAATGTTTAGCAGGTCACACTGACCCACATATTGTGAGGGACAGTGTGCGAGCGTGTATGTGTACGTGTGTGCGCGTGCATGCTTACCTTTCCGGAGCCAAACACTGCCTCCTGAGCGTATTTCACCAGGCACTCTTTACAGAACAGGTGACCGTCTGAACATTGTGTCATCTTCTCGAAGGCAAACTCCCCGTAGCAGCAGCCACATTCAATCAGCTGGCCGTCCTGAAGACATCGTCACATTTTAATGTAGCATTATACATTCAGAATCTTTTATTCTCAAGTGAACTAGACCAAATTTAAAAAGGCATGGTTTTATCAGCTTGAGTGTGTTTCTTACCTTCTTATATTCGTCTTCATTGACCTGCAGAGCCAAGAGGAAGTCCTCATGCTGGAGAGGGAGAGAAAGAAAGAGAGCATCAGATAAAAGTCTGTCATACAATCATCTCTTCTGGCAGGAGGAATATTTGACTGAGGGATCATTCAGACAAAAACAGATGTTTATAGTTACGTGATCTAAGACTTAAAGATTCATCTGAAAACAGCCTTTTCTTTGTACGAAGAGCACTAAGACTGACATATCTCCATAACCATATTACTAAAACAGCCACATCACAAGCTTTTTTTGATCATATCATTTCTAACTTCAAATGGCAACATGACAATTGTAAAATATTAAATTGGGCTCAGTTAAGCTTTTACTTCATCATTTTTAAAATCACGTTTTTCTTTGTAGGTTGCTAACAATGAAAATAGTTCAAGTGAATCTGAAATTACTGGCAGCTCACTCCAGCCACTTTCCTCAATGAATAAACCAAAGCAAGCAGCTCTGCTTATTGATGGAAATGTTTGAAGAGGATTTTGTATTCAGAACATGGTTTCACGTGTAGAATTCTATGTATGTTGTGTACAACATGAACAATTTGCTTGCAATGTGCAGTGTGTGCAATATGCCGTATATTATTACATGACAACACATTACCCTTTTTTGCTGTATTGCACAAACCTTCCCACTGCACACACAACACACTAGTATACAGGATCACATTACAATATGTTTAGTTATTTGGCAGGGGAGCGATGTGTTTTTTCTCATTTTACCTTAGTTTAATTATCTACTTATCAACGGTGATATATGAAGCTTATATTGATTGAGTGTGATGTGTGCAGCACCACTGAGCTAATTTCCCTAAAAGAAGACTATATATGGTCTTGTGGTGTTTAGTTTTAGAATCATATATCATATACTGTGTAATTTAGTACCGCTTGTTCAAATTTATATTTTATTTGTTTGTTGTGTCAAACTATCATTCAAGCATGAGTCCACCAGGTCAAGCACCTGGCAAAGTTTGCTGTACAGGTAAAACTATAATAATTAATATCAAAAGCATTATTCTAATGGAAAGAAAGCATGTCATGCATGTGTGAGGGTTTAATGTACCTCTGCCCATTCCTTAGCTTTCTGCTGATAGAACGTCAGCTCCTTCTGCACAGAAGCTTCTAGATTGCTGTATGTTCTGCAGTAGCGACGGTCATTCTCCAGGAAATACATCCTCTTTTCAAACTTCACTGACCCTGTGGACGGAGAGGGGGAGGAGTGAGTTAAGAGCTGGGTTACATCCAGTCACAGACAAACTGTGACTGCTTCTACAAAAATGACTCTGACACCACTTTATGCATTTTCTTGCTTTTACTGAATGAATCACAAACAATACAGAGGTTAATAAGTAGGGAAACCACTTTTTTGTGTTTTTTTTGGGTCCAATACCGATATCACAAACTGGAGTATCTACCAATACCGACATTATTTCGATACAGTCATTTTAGACTATTTGTGACCTATGAAGCTGGATATTTCTTCTGGGTCATTTCAAAGACACAGTTCTCCAACTGTGGAACAAATAATGGTCTCCCAAAAAGCCTAAACATCACTCAGATAAAATGCTTTTACTGATTTTTATTTACATTTTTACAGTCTGTGCATAGTAAAGGATGCAATATATATAGGATTTGTATCAGATTTTACATATTATCTATCTGATCCAGTTATTTTGACCAGCATCAGACCAATACTGATCACCATCCCCATTAATCACGAAAAATAGTTTAATAACAACGTGGTATACTTTTTATTTTTCCTTTTAATTATACTTCAACTGAACATCTTTAATCTCATAAACATTAGCTGTAGCTATGTACTAAAGATACACAAAGAGGAGTTCAGTCGAAGAACCCCTGTAATGTAAAAGTACATTCATATATGTGTGAATATACTTTTAACTACCAACTTTTAATGTACATTGCTCACCATGTTCAAAATGGAAGTCAATGTAGCAGCGCTCAGATGACCCTCTGCTTCGTCGTCTCCTTCCTGAGGGGTCGCCCGAATCATGCAACTTCTTCAAAGCTTCACATAAGGCCTGGCAGCGCCGGAGATAAAGACAGCGACAGTGTTAAAGAGGCAGTTGAATAAGAAGGCAAGAAAGCAGCACTACGAGACCACAGGTCTTACCTTGCGTGTGATTGCATAGTGTCCCTTCAGAGCATTGAGGGCCCATTTGATGTCCTGACAGCTGAGCATCCTGAAATCTGCCATGAGCAAGTCAGCGGCTTGCATCACAGCCTCGGGTCCCACCGTACCCAGCTTGGCATAGTCAAACAGGTCTTCAGTAACCTGAAAAGACGGAGACCAAAAACACATACGCACCATGAGGATGCTGTAATAGCAATTGTGATATCATGCTTCTGCCTTAATTGTTTTGTAATTGTCATGTGGTCAAGGATGTAAGACGTTGAGTTGTGCTGAACAATACTGTTGTGGATCTAACAGACAAAGTCACCTCTGTCTGGGTGTCTCCTGACTCCAGCAGGATGCTGGTTGGAGCTGCAGTGGCTGCTGCAGTCTCCCTTCTTGGATATTCAGGGTTTTCCAACAGCAGGTTACAGATACTGGAGACACAGCAGAGAGGAGAAACAGGTCAACAGGTAGGTCAAACGTAGGTCAATAAAGTTGTGATAAATGCCCACAACAGATACCCAGAGCACAAGCCGACATATTTAACTGAGCAAAGGCCAAAAATGCAAACCACTCACAGGAAAATCTAAAACGCACATTACCACTACTGAGTTCTACTGAAACAACGCAAACTTAAAAAGCAAAAAAAATGCAATGACATTTTATCCATGAGAAGAACTGAACCACACTGAAATATCAGTCACATCAAATCTAACAAATGTAAAGACCTGTATTAATGTAAAACCCCAGTGGATTGAACAGTACATTTGACCAGTGAATAGTATTTGTGTTGCCATATAACGGCAATGATCTTCACTTCACAAAACCTTGATAACTTAACATGTACTGGTTTAATATCCAGAGCAGTGTTAATCACTAATCAAAGCTCCGTTTGAAAAACTGGAGATTATAGGAACAGGTGCGTCTTACACATTCACGTCTTTCACATTATTCTTTTGGATCAGTTCTGCTACATAGGCTTCCTGGACATCTGGCAATAGATCCAGCTGTGGACAAATCACAAAGAGAGGAAGAAAGTTAGAGATGGTTACGACAACAAAGGTGAGAATGACAATCATATTATCATATTGCAGTTATTTAAATAGAAATTAACCAACTTATGTGAGGCTTTCTGTTGGGCTGTAATGCATGTGTGAGTCCAGTACGTGCTGTGTATATAGTACTTACAACGACAGTGATGAGGCCTCTGATGTGGGGATCCTGCTGAGGGACTTCTCGTGGTGCAGAGGGACCAGGCCTTGCATCCTCTATTTGGGGAATGTCCTCTGGTGCACGAGGGACTGCAACCACACCAGGGAGTGGATTGACCCTTTCTGGATTTGGTGCCGTAACTAGACGAGCCTCTCCTCCATTGTGACGAACTGAAGCTGCGGGAGCTGGAGGAACAGCAGGGTTAGTGTTCACATGAGGAACCCTGATGTTGATTCTGTGTACAACACCAGAGACACCAGGTTGTGGTGGAGCCTCCCCAGGTGCCTGGCTCCCCAGAATGATCCGGTGACCAGCCTCTGGAGGTCCTAGTCTCTGTGGGGCTGCAGCTATTAGCACTGTGGGGGGAATCACCGATATCACCTGAGGGGGTTGTGTTACCCGGACTGGAGGCTGGGCAGGTGCCTGGGCCAGAGGTTTTGGCTCAATCTGAATGAGATTGCCCTGCATGCGATTGAGTGAAACAGACTGCACCAGGTTCTGGGTCCTGAGCTGCAGCTGGGGCTGGGTTATTAGAGTTCTCGGCTGTTGGGGAAAAACAACTAGCTTCACCTCTTTCACCTGAATGAGGTGGGGCTGTAGGGTTGTAGTCCCACTGGACTGGAGTTGTGTTGATGTACCAGGCTCAGGCTGCATCCGCGTGTGAGACTGTGACTGTGCAGATGAAGTGCTAGCCTGAGGATTTCCTTGCGAAAGAGTGCTTGTACTTGCCAGTTTTTCTGTCTTTATGGAGGACGTTAATGCACTTACTGCAACCGCACAAGAGGTACTGGCTGAGGTACTGGCAGAGGTACTTGCCTGCATCTCTTCCGGTACATTGGCTGAAGAGTCAGCTCTTGGCTGTGCGAGTCCAGATGTGCTAGGCTGAGGTTGATTAAGTATTCGTATAGGTGCTCTGGATGAGATCTCAACAGCCTTGGCAATTGTGGAGGTAGATGGGTTCTGGACAGAAGAAACTGCATGGGGCTCCATACTTGTATGTGTTGACGTACCGTCCTTTTGCTGTGATTTTGTGTTAAGCTTTGATTGAGTCAGTGTGAAAGAAGAGGAACCCGGTTGTGGTTTTGTGTCTCCAGAAGTGCCAGACGGCACTGTTATTTGTGTTTGTATGGCTGGTCGAACTACAGCACAGCTGGTACTGGCATCTCTGGAGGTCGAGGGAGCAGAGCTGGGACCTCCTATGGAAACCGCAGGAGGTGCATTAGTATGACCCACAACTTGAATCAAGTTGGGAGATATCCCACTCCATTTGGCTGCTGGACGAATCACATGTCTTCGTGAGGGAGTTAGTGGCTGCAGGAAAACACAGGAGGCAAAAGTGACAGATGAATGAACACAGATGCAGCCCATATTACTGACAGTAAATTCTGACAATACTTTCACACATGTCTAATCTAAATAAGGAGTGCCTACAAGAACACTGCTCATTATTTACCTCCAGTATGCTGATGTCATCATCGGCATCATCTGGGACTAAAACAGGACTACCAGGTACCAGAGTCACAGGCTCCTCATCTGAGTCATCTGAAATGGTGATGAGCTCCCTCTTATGGGCACGGGAGCCTCCAAAGACATATGCAAGTAAACGTCAGCATTTTCATTGGACTACATGAGGACAGATAAAATCTAAGTATTTTAAGAATGTGATGTTTGTTGGACTTGTTTGACAATGTCAGTGAGCTCTTAATATTAAGTTAATATTAAATATGAACCTTAATTGTACATATCACTACAGAACAATAAATGCTATGCTGGTTTACTTAGCTCAAGGTGGATTATATTAGATTATTAGATGAATTAATCCATTGGCACAAACCAGCAAAGAGAAACCAAACAAAGTAGAAAATGTGCAAGATTGTGTAATTAAAACACCCACATAGTGCTGATCTGAACGAGCACTCCTATTTTTACAACACTTTTCAAATTGCTATATTAACAAAAATTATGCATCTTCTATTAAACAGGATTATCATTTTGAACCTAGTATATATGTATGTATATATATATATATACATACATATATATATATATATACACATATATATATATATATATATATACATACATATGCACATATATACATATATATGCTCAAATCAATTTGCCATGAACAAGTTGCACATTTACACAGAAATTTGAAATTCTGCAAGAGAAATAACCTTTTTTTTTTTTTTTTTTTTTTTTAATAAATCCATGTACTAGTTTTCAAATGTGATTTCCTTCCCATTCAATGATGCCTGGCATGCAACAAAATTTTAAATGATGTTGTGCCCAAGTCAGATACTGTCCTTATCTGAATAATCAGAGGCGTCATCATGTCTGGTTTGATGCAAGATTAAAAGATGATTCAGTCTTACACTGATAGCATGTGTGTCAGTGAGGATATGAAGATGTGTCTCACCTTGGCTGCGGTGGACGTTGAAACTTGCCAGGTGAATCACATCATCATCGCTGCCTCCATCTGCCATTGTGAAATTACACTTACCAGCTCCCCAAAACCGCCCAGACACAGTCACTGCTCCATCAGTACCATCTACATCACAAACACAAATGTGTTAATCTCTTCAAGGTGGTCAAGTAAAGCTGTTAGTATGATTTAGGATGTGCATGTAGGTGTGGGTATGTGTGTGCATGCGTATGCGTCTTTGTATTAGTCACCTCTTTAGGAACTTTTCTGGCATAAACACTGACCTTGGCAGGACCAGTCTTCCTCATGGAGACCAAGTGTGGTCCTAATGAGGCAGAACCTACTTTCTGAGGATTTGAATTGTGGCTAGGTTAGGCTTAGGCATTAACTGATTATGGTTAAGGTTAGGGATAATGATTTGTGTAGGCTGTCTAAATGAATGGAAGTCGATGTGGTGTCCTATGGTACAGATAATATCTAAAGAAACGGCCAGTGCATGTAAATATATAAACTTAGATCTGAAAGATAAACAACACACAGACGCAATGTGATTTTTTAGCCTCACACAATATAGCCCAAAGAAGAAACCGAAAGATGTGGATAAGATCAGTAGGACAGAGGGGACATGCTGCGTGTGTTCGACGCACTCTTAAAATGCAACGCTCTTAGAATCAATGATTGAAGTCCCTACAGTCACTGGGAAAGAGCTTAGCTTGCTAAAGTTGATTAGTATTTCGTTGGCCAACCCAATCCTACATACATTATTGATATCGTTCTCTTTACTAGCTTTTCTTCCTGTTTACCGCCTAACCCAGCCCCAGTTGTCCTGGATCAACTTAAAGTAGGAGTTAAATCAAAACAAATCTGTCATTTCCTACCGTCGGACGCTAGCAGTCCGAGAGGCTGGTAATGTTGTGTAGCTATGTGGATATGTCTCACATTTGTTGTCTTCTCTGTAGCGTGAACGCTGGAATATTAGCTCGAAGTTTAAGGCACCGTGCAGTGAAATAAAACATGTCAGAGCACCAAGTGGCCATTTCCGCTTACACTCTGAACAAACCACTGCTCCAAGCTAAGCTACAATTAATTAGCTTGGCTGGCTAGCTAGCCAGCAGAGAAACTAGTTAGCTCAGTTCAATCAGGATATGTGTCCTCAACGCTGCATCCAACGAAACACGTCTAATGACTGTGCCTGAAAAATAGACAAGCAGGAATGTACAATACCGAAGCTTCGCGCTGATTAACCACTCCGAAAAGCCTTCTTGGTGGGCAGACAATCCGTGAATATCGAAACAAACTGCCAAAACAAGAGCAGCGACGACGTAATACGTACAATGCTTTTCGCTGCGTCCGCTGGTGGCATTCTGGGAAGTGTAGTCTGAAAGGGAAATGAATTGGTTTTCTAATTCCAAACATCGAAAAGGGTTAGGGTTATTGATCATTCATCTTAGATAAACAAGTTATGTAAGGAGGCAATTCCTCCAAAGGGTTTCTGGTTGCTTTCATATGTCTCAGTCGAGCTTCCACACAGGCAAAGAGAGGCTTTGACACCAAAGACCATGATCAATGTTCATGAGTTCTGCATTCAGTTCTTTTTTGATCTCATCCAGTTGCTGAGTGCAGTGTTGTTTGCTGCAGTTCCAGTAAATGCTGTCAACAAAGCAGTGAGGTTCGGCATGTCAACCTCGTCAGTTCAGGGGAAATAATCGTGTCTTTGATCTGTTCTCATTTTAAAGGCTGTGAAGTTTGAAAGTGGCAGCAACAATGTACTGAATAAATATTTTGATGTATGAATTGTAGAAAGCAACTCTGAACTGTGGAGGTGACCACAAATAAAAGGAAATCATACACAACACAGGGCATGTATTTTCAATTTAATTTCTTTTAATATAATCTTATTTACACTGTATTTTTCCATAAATGTTTAGTACATAGTAAGTTACAATACTCTTGCATCCATTACACAGTGAACTCAGAACCTAGAAAAAAAGCAGATTGAAATGATACTGCTTAACAGTCTTCAATCTATAACAGCTCTTAATGTTTTCCACATTACTTGCTCATCATTAAGGTTTTTGATTTTGTTTTGATTGTATGGAGAATTAATGAGCATAAAGAGATTTGTTTTTTTTCATTCATGGTGGTCTTGACGAGGATTGACTACTTTTTCCAACATTCGGACACAAAGAGATGGGCAGAGAAAATTCTGGGGCACAGAGAAACAAAAGTTGGTGAAATGGGTGATGAAACATGTATGAAAGGCTTATGACATTTTATTATACACTTCACATACAACCGACGAATTCCTGGCAACTCCTTCCTTCCAGTCCGTGTGTCTTGATTTGAAAAAAAAAAAAATGCAGGCCCTCGCTCCTCTCCCCAACTCCAGCAACGTTAGATTTTAAAAATTTAAAATAAGGGCTGGTCAAGTCAATCCCCTTCACTTCAATAAATGTAACATGGTATTTAAAACACCTACACACCAACAGTTTTCATACAATGACAAAGTATTTCACCACAATAATATGAATGTTAAAATAATGTAAAGAAATTCAATAAAACCCACTTTGTGGATTACTTGAATTGCAAGTAAACTGACCCTTCAAACTCTGGAAGAGGGGGTGATGAAGAGATTAGTGTCAGCTCTTTGTAGAGCAGATAGCAGCTTGGTCGGTAATCACTTAGTAATAAATAATAAAAATAGAGTGGATCAGAGTGGTCGCAGAAACAAACCCAAGAGACAAAAAGTTACCAAACAAGAGGAGCAGGCTCATTTGATCATTTTGTTTTTACAGCGTAACTGGGTGCCATGCCTGACACACACTCTCTCGCTCTCACACACACACACACACACACTCTCTCACACACCTATAGTCTTGAGGACACTCGTACATTTCCTAGCGCCTTAGCCTGAAGCTATGTTCAGAATCACTGTGCATTTCACACTGCACTGTTGCCGTCTTGTGATCAAGACTGATGACGGGAGAGTCACACACCACACGGTCTTTCACTACGAGGAAATCAGACTCGCATATCTTGTCACAAAAATACTTGGTCACAAAAAGATACGCAAGATGTGACACAGGGAGTCATGTATGAAACGAGGCATAATTTTGCCCAAAATATGTCTCCAGGTCTAAAAACTAATGCCGTCAGTGACCTCTGCCATGTTTTTAGATGCATTTAAATTTTTCATTCTCCTTTTTGTCATATTCCTGCTTCGGCGCAGATCGCCACACGCTCAGATCAAATTTCCAGCAAGCTAGAATTGAGATTAGGGTCTTGGTCACATCTTTGAATATTTCATACTTGTGTGTGCTAATCCAGGGGGGGATTAACCGTGACTTGCAAAATTCACAGGTGAGAGGAAAACTCCGGGCTGAAAATCACGTAGTGTGATTTAGGCTTAACCTTAACCATCAAAACCTTGACCTAATTCCAACCCTAAATCCACATTTTAACCATGCACCTCAAAACAACAAAAATGTGTCCTGACAACCATCACACACACACACATTCACACAGGCACGCGCACACATGACAGTGGTTACACATGAAGCATGAATACTAGTAAATCAATCAGCTTGTCAGACAGCCATGTTCTTCACACATCGAATTACAACATGTCTTGTTCACAGGCTCATATGTGACTGGTTGAGTGTGTCCAGTGCGACTGTAGTCAAATTTGCTGTGGCGGTTAGGCATTCTGAAGAATGACATCATAGCTTGTTAAAACTGAAGGATAAAAATGCTTCTTCAAAACATTTGAAAAATTTTAAAATACCCTCGACCCCTCCTGCTGTGCTTCCTCCTCCTTTGACTACCAACAGTTCGGTGGTGAAGAGGCGGCAAGAGACTGTTCTTGTGATGCTTGGCTGCTCTGTATACTTGCTGTATACTTGATTTTTCTGTTAATGTGTGTGTGTGTGTGTGCATATGTAAAATGTCAAAGAGTTGTGTGCAAGCACAGGTGTGACTGTGTCTGTTCATTTGGGAGTTGTGGATTCATCACTCCACAGCAAAGCCGCAGGTCTCCTCCACAGCCGTCAGCAGTTTCTCATAAAGTTTCTCATAAGACTCGTAGGGTGGGATGTCTATCCTGTTAAAACTAGAGACCCAAAAGAAAAAGAACATTAGTGACTCGAGGACAGAAATAAATGCAGATTAAAGGAGGGTATTTCTTTCTTCTGTGTGTTCTTACCATGTGTGAGCCTTGGGTAGATTATCTGTGTTGGCATCTATCAAGTGGATGGTAAAGAGCCTTGGTCCTGCAGAACCTGTAGAACCTTACACACATACATTCTAGTTATCACTGCTCATTTCTGGTACATGGAGCATTACATAGTATCTAAAACAAGAACATGCATCATTACAAGTCAAATTAAAGCTAAAAATGGTACCATACTTTTATCGGACTGGCTTGAAAATTAATTTTAATTTTAAGTGCAAATACAACTATTTAAAATGCGTGCGATACATAAACTAGCAGTGCAAAGAGGTTGTCAAATTTGTTTTAATTGAACTGGTTTTACTACTATATAGGTTTACATTGTCCAACAATAAAACATTAGCTAGGGATTTATCACTTGCAGATAATCAAAAAACTGACTTCAGTTAGGAATAGTTTGAAATAGGAACAGGAGTTTGAAACACTATCTGCTAATGCATGTGAAAGTTCTTATTCATCCAGGTCAATGTATCTTAACAAGTTTAAATAGGGTTAACAGGGCCAGATTACAGATAAATTCAATTGCTTATATGGAAAGTCTTGAAGAAACTATCTTTTCATCTATAGCTATAATCAAATAAAGGATTGTTTAATAAATTACGAGTTCATCAAGTTTTCTCTTACAATGTTTTTCACTATTTTGGTCATTTGTGTGGATAAATAGCTCATAGCTTGCAGATCGGTTACAGTTAGTTAATGATGTCCTAAATATTCCAATAATGCACATTCATGACTAATGTAGCACTATCGAGCTCATGCATATACGTTTCTGAACATTTCAAACCATCTGCTGTAATTGTATGCAATTATAATAACTCCAATGTATATAAAAGTGTTGTATAATAGGTGTGTGTGTGTGTGTGTGTGGTATCCAAGCCAGTGCATGACCCACCCTGCAGTGCTTTAAACCCCTGTAATGGGACTCTGGTGGAGCCTGTGACAAACTGCAGCAGACGTCCTCTTCTCTCCTCACTGAAGGCCTCCACTGCCTGCCAGAACCACCGCACCACGTTGCTTTCACTGGTGCAGTGTTTTAAGCGGGTGTTCGTCTTCCAGTCCGCAAGGTCAATCTTCCCCAACCCTCCGATGATCAACTGGACGAGGAGGAGAGGCAAAGGTGACCCAATATAAACACAAACAATTCAAACTACTTGCAGAAGATTATATCAAGGTGGCTTTTTTAACTGTTCTTCTCTCTTTTGTGTCCAAAACTGAAAAAAAGCACATGTGCAATATACAATATACGTTCACTGCATCACATGTACCTCGAGTTCTTTATGGTCAAAAGGTTTGAGGAGGTGCTGGGGGATGAGCTCACTGAATCCCTTCTGTAAAGCCAGAAACTGGGCTTCAATTCCTCGCATAAATCTCCAGTTCACATAAAGTCTGAAAAACACAAATGCACATGATGTAAGCCAAGTAAACATAAAATACAAGTACTGCAAAAGAATTGTGCACAGTAGCTCTTTATTGTATCTACTCTGTATCTGGGGCACTATTTGGATAACATCCCCAAAATAGATGAAACATTACGGTCTCATTGTCCTTACCTTACATATTCTTTCTTGTTCTCCTCAGTAACGGGAATATTACGCCCATTAGGTTTGAGTTCATGTTGTGAAAACTTTCCAAAGGCATTGTGCTCCACGCAGAATGTATGGTCAAGGACTGATGTGATGTCGTTCTCTCTGCAGAAAGTTTATGAGTTAATAACACTGTAAGAGGAAAAACACTATCCATCTGGAGAGGAACAGTGCCCAACTTAAAATAATCCTGATAAAATGCGTGCTCACAATATCCAGACGAGGCTCTTGTGCAACTCCGGGTCTGTGGTCTCCAGGTCGTTGAGCTGAATGGGTTTGCCTAACAACTGTTTGTAA
Source organism: Solea solea (assembly GCF_958295425.1). Taxonomy (NCBI): domain Eukaryota; kingdom Metazoa; phylum Chordata; class Actinopteri; order Pleuronectiformes; family Soleidae; genus Solea; species Solea solea. The sequence continues at coordinate 20,477,421 of NC_081149.1, read as the reverse complement.
AAGGGCAACGTGAAGCTCCCGTTGATGTAGTGACCGTGGAAAACTGCAAGGCCCATCACACGACCCACAAAATGAAAATACGACAGGTGGTCCTGAAAGAGGGCAACGCAAAGGAGGACACGGGCACAGTCAGTCTTGTGTATGTCAGCTGTGGGGTGCTTTGTGCGCCTACTGTATGTGTGCTAGTTTGTGTGAACTCACAGGGTTGATGGAGGAGTCAGGGTTGATCTGTAGTGTGTAGATATTGTCCGTGGAGTACTGGAACAGGCCATAATATGGGTTCAACATCTCATGACACAGCAGGTACAGCCACTCCCTATAGACAACCAGCAACATGATTAAAACCTGGAAATAATGAGAAAACCAAAAAACAACAACAACAACAAAAACCAACAGCACTGAGTATGTTACATACAGTCTTTGCAGCAACTCACACCTGGGGTATATACAGTATTAGAACCATGCAGAATATCTTTTATATTCCTATGTTCATGTCTATCACCTGGTTTGATTGTGTTCAATATTTGTACGAGCAGTCTCTACACAATAGAGCACGGAGGATTCCGGCAGATCCATGTCATGTCCTGTACCATGAATACGGACTAACCTGCCAGATGAGTCAGAGTCCCAAAGGGTGCGTTCAACCACATATAAGTCCTCATGAAATGGCACTCGGAGGCCTAGTAGCTTCCACATATTTACATATTTCTATTTAAAAACGAGCAGCAAGGGAAGGTCTTGGTGCCACATTGACTGGCATTTAGAGTAGCAGTTAGCTCTTGATGGGTGGTACTGCTGCGACTCAGCATGACAACGTGGCTAAACACGGGAAACTGCCTACTCTCTGCAGTGGAGGACTTCTCACCACCGCTGTCGCCTATGTGTTAATAGAAGAGGAAGCTGAGAGGGATGTTTCTGAGGAAGAGGTTGAGGATGAGAACATTTTTTCAGTGAGGAAATCTATGTTAAAACCAGTATGTGTAATGAGGAGGGACATACCAGAGAAAACAATGTTTCTCTAATGCCATGTGCATTTCTTGTGCAGTATTTTTGTGCAATTTTGTGACCTGCTAGTGTGTGTGCGCTTTTTACTTAAATTCCATCTAAGCCCAAGAAACAATTCTTCAAGGGGAAAATGAAAAAGTAAATCACATCCTATTTCCTCTTTGCAAAACAATGTTGGCAATATTGCACAAGTACAACAATTTAAGATGACACAGGAAAACCCGTTTAGCCAAACACTTTCAGCATGCTTAATAACAGGAACACCAATGCGGTGGGGTTTAGCAATCCAACCACACTCTGCACCAAATAAGTTCATTACTTACATTGACTTAATTAAATAAATAAATAGAGACATAGCACTTTAGAATCTGTGAATTTAAGCTACTTAGCCAGTTAAATTTTGATTTCAAAGAACTTCAAATACAGACAATGTGAAGGTAACAACTTGTTTTCTAGTAAACTGTTTCCAACTATATCATATATCTAAACCAGGGAGATTAATCAGTGCGAGTGTGAATTACCTGGCCACCCCACCATAATCCAGGCCCTCCTCTCCTCTGAACTTTACCATAAGACGCTTCTTCAGGTCTTTGGGCCTCATCTTCATTATTTGTCGATACGACTCCTGCATCAACAGAGAAAACATCAACACAAACACACATCACCAGATACTCATGAGAGGCAAAAGAAACCGCAACACAGCTCTTTAGCTCAGTCACAATCAGTGCTGTCAATCAATCAGTGCAGAGAGAGAAACACTGAAATAATGCTTTGTTGTGACTGGTGCAGGAGTCACGAGAGGAGCGAGTGTAAATGTACTGTACGTGTAAATCAAAACGTCACACACCACTGCATTTGTACAACCGTCCGATATGAGTCTCATACCGACTCTACATGTCGGTATGAGAGAGAGATTTTATCTTCTTAGTCATGCAGGTTCTTTCACAGCCGGTTTAGCCGGGTGAACATTTTGTTATGCTTGCATAATAACAATAAAGAATCTTGAATCTTGAATCTTGAATTTATGTAAGTTCGTGCACCCACCTCGAAGATCTCCTCTCTGGACACTTCTATGCGACAATGTCCTGCTTGAGGCTGCTGCAAAGACAGCTCGTGCCGCAGGAGCTTCAACTTATGGACCAGGTCTCTTTCGTAGCGCGCTGCCACGTCTCCTTCTCCTCCTCCACTACCACCACCCACTCCTCCACCTCCCCCATCCTCACCCCCCATATCCATTTGGGGGGTTTGGGAGGATTCCTTTGCTTGGGATTGCTGGCTGAAAATGGGGAGGTGCAGATAAGGACGGGGGAAGGACAGCATGAGGAGAGAGAGATATACCAGGTAAGAGATAAGGTGAAAAAAAAAATAAATAAATAAAAGAAAGGCAGAAGGGATAACACACTCAGTACGTTTGCATGTTAGAACAAAACTAATTATTGCCCTAGTTCTTCTAAAATGGGAGTTTTAAAATAAATGTAAGCATGTTAGCCAGAATCAAATTTCTTAAAGTTTAACATACTCATGCACTCAGATAAAGCACTTGGGTGTCAAATCACAATTGCAAATTTCAACCGTGTACTCTGCAAATACAAAAAAAACAGTGCTGGCCCAAAGACGATAGAAGAAGCCAGTACATAAACGAAGAAGACATCAGCAAGAATCTAAATCCACAGTGGTGTTCTTCATTTGATAAAACTATTCCCTGCTAAAAAAAACAAAAACGCCTACAGCAGCTTCACTTATTACAAAGCCACATTTCTGTAAATCACACTCTTCAGCATTAAAAACAAGAGCTGATAAATGTTAGCAGGTCATGGTCACATCCTGTCTGAGTTCAGCTTTGTGGCAGTGACAGAACAGATTAACAACAGATTATTCCTGAAACGACTTATTGTGTCAGGATGTGCAACACCCAGACGCAGTCGCGAGTCTGACACAAGTTTTTCAAGAGTGTGTGCATTCCTGTACCTGATAATTGTGTGTAGGCGTGGGTCTGTGAACTGTGTGGTTCGGTTGTTGTGATCCACAAAGTAGATCCGACCTGACACAGTGCTTCGGACCTCCCAGCCCACTGGCAACGGACCAAGCTCCTCACAGCTGACACTGGCCAGGTCTCTATAACAGGGACAAATAATAACAGTGAGACTTACTGTGCACTATTCTCACCATCTTTTATAATCCCTCATACTGAATGGTATGTAGTAAGGATCGGTGTGATCCTTACTACCGACCAAAACCCAGACCCCATGAGGCCCAAGAAAACAAGAAGAGAAAATCCCCATAATCTGTGTACATACTGCAGCATTTGTGCTCCTATATATGTAGGGATGCATGAGCTGATACTAATGCTAAAATGAGGACCACCTTTCATACATGCTGGATCTAAATCAGTCATGCAAAACAGAATGACCATTTAATGACATAGAATTACATATATGCTACTACAGAATATAACTGCATTGTCCTTTACAACTAAAAAGACCTAATTTCTCAGCAAGGGTTCATTCTGGGACCACCCCATGTCAGTTTATGCTAGGACAAGGCGCAAGTGAAGTGGGATGTATTTGTACCGTGGTATCCGAGGATCGTGCCAGGTACTGACGCCCGTCTGTGTATGAAGGAAGTACACCTGGCCCTGGACTGTTGTTCGTTGCTCTGTTTTATTAAGAAAGATAGAAGTTGGATAAAAAAAAAAAAAAAGAGATTTGGGTCAGACAAATATTTAGTAGTAGAGTAACAACAGGATATGGTCTGAAAATTGTTGACTGACCGTATCCCTCTGGTAGGTCAGGCGGTTGATGACCGTGAGGTCTGTTCTGAGGGGTGTGGCCATGACTTCTGGAGTCCTGCCCTCTGATTCGCTGAGTCTGAAGACGGCTCTCCTGACTGGGCGAATCGAGCCGGCAGTTCCCGCCCCCCGCCGCACCAGTGGGGTCAGAGTAGGGCAGTGGCTCTTCACTGAAACATCCCTCAAATACAGGCCTGTATACCAACCACACAAACGTTAATGAAGCTAAACATGGAACTACCTTTCAGAGAACAAATAACATAATAAAAGCATTAAGTAATAAGATGAAAAACGTCATAATGCGACCGGTGACTCACTCACCCATCGTTTTCAAGCAGTCCTCTGCAGTCCACCACAGGGCCTCCGCTACCGATACGGTCTCGTGTCTGTAAACTCACTGGAAACAAGCAGGTGGTAAAGTTCCGAATGATGCCGGTCAGCATTTGTGTGTGTGACACAGAGGGAGGGCAGATTATTAACAGAGAGAGCAAAGAGACATGAAGAGAAAGCAACAGATAACATGTCCAGCCTTACCAACAATCTGTCCCCGCACTGCATCGCTGTCTGAGGGATTGAGCTTACATAGATCTAAACGCTGGTCTGTAAAGAGAGGGCAACCTTATTTTGTACAATTCCACACCTGTGCTTAAATAAACCTAGACAACTTAACATACTGTATTGTTTGTGCGTATGAATGAATGAACTAATATCTGAAAATGGACTGGAAAGAAGATAGACTTACATCCTGTGTCTTTTAGTCTGCTTATAGCATTGGACAGAAGTCGTATACAGCCCAGGAAGCCTGCCCCCTGTCGTTTATGAATCTTTTTGTGGTTCCATATACTTATGGTGATGGAGTCTGTCTTTCCAATGTAGCTGAAAAAGAGACAAAATGGACCTTTAGTCTTAACAAATAAAACACAAAACCTTTACATTTATTACACAAGCACAACCATAAACACCTATTTATGAACTGTGAACTTAGGGCCTGGCGATCATCACAGTAATGTGTTTCAAATCAGTCAATATCCATAATTATCAGGAAAAGAGGACTCACAGGTCATAGTGCTGATTCCATTTGGGATCCAGTGTGCTTTTGACTGTGTCTGTCGAGTGGCATTGACCTGATCCGTCCACCACAACTTTGGCAAATGGATCTGGCAGACCTGTAAATAATTAAAATGAAGAATTTGCACTGGCCAAATTAACTCACATAGAATGCAGTAATAGAGTGTGGAACATAACACTCTTCACAATAACACCCAGCTCCATATTTGTGAAGACAATTAGCTGAACAACTGACAAAAAAAAAAACAGTGTAACTGCTCGACATCCATACTACTCCATTATCTTTCGATGCACATTAATATTTACATTCTGCTCCGGACATCCCTGTCCTCAACACTACCCTGGCTTTATAGAGCCTCTATGATGGTAAAGACATTTGGAAACAATGACTCAGTTACTCGCATTCACTTCCTGATTGGTTCTGATCACCTGTGACTCAACTATCAGCTGTGAATGTTAATCTACAGTAATATTTACTTTCAGTTTCACCTCTTTGTTGTTACCCTTACATTTTACCATTGTTACTTTTTATTACTTTTTAGTAATACTTTTGAAACGGAGCAAACAACTGCAGAAAAGGGGATTTAGCCTTCTGTTTACACTAGCATGTGCACGCCCAGCATACCTAAACGGTCACATTATATACACTTTTTTAGGCGTAGTAGAATGGACACATGAAGTTTTGAGAATATGGACAAATGTCTGATTGCGTCTCAGTAACTGGGGTCCACTCACTAATGGCTGTGACAAGTCAACACTTTTCCTCCCTGCTATGAGGGAAGAGTGTTAATGCACACGATCATAACACAGCAACTGAGCAACGCCAGTGTTGATCCTTAATGAAATGCATCATCTCGTCATTACCATACATCATAAAGTCAGATTAATGCACATGAAAATGAGCAGGTACTTACGAAAGAAGTCTTTCTTTGCAAGGTTCTTGGCACATAATACTGCAAAACAAAAAAAGCATTATAAACAAAATGCCATGGCACAGAAATATGTAAATGATCTCAGCGTGTGTAGGCTGATACAAGTGGATGTTGACGCAGATTAAAACATGCGAGGACAAAGAATGCTGGTGAGTATAATATATGAATGCCAGAGGATGCTAAGAAACAAATAAATATGTGATATGCAGACAGGGTGAGCAGCAAAGTACAGGCTGGTGTCATGACCACTGCACACATAAACTCGCAAACAGGCCGCCTACAGTGAGAGAGGCCGAATGCCTCCTCTGCCACATCATCTTTGTGGATTCAGAGAGCAGCTCTGAACTGACTGACCAAGACAATGTGGATTTGTGAGTCTGTGCTAAGCATTCGGTTTGTGTGTGTGGGTGAGTGTGTTAGTTTGCCAGACAGCCTGTGTGGTGCAACAGTTGGCATATGTCACCCTGGGCTGCAGTAATATTAGGGGGGAAAAACACAACACAACAGAACCACAATAAGACAGCTTTTAGAAACACACTTGTGTCCAGTCTGTCACAGTACAAGTCCTAATCATAACTGTGGGAACTGTGGCACATGCACAGAGCACCAGGGCGAGTCTGACTCTGGTTCGACTGAAGGTATACATAATAATAATTTGACTCCCACTCACACTATCTGGATGTGTTTGTTTGAAATTTGATTTAGTACAATTTCTGTCATATTAACGGTTTACATGTATTCCAAAAGTATTTTTTTTGTTGGACTAAAACAATCGTTTGTTGTTGTTTGTTTGTTTCTAATGTCATGTAAAACTTCTGACTGACAGTTATTCAAAATAGACTGCCAGGTTTTATAGCCAGGAACAAATAGGAAACTATGACTAATGTCTCTGCTCATTCAGGATAAGACAAATGAAAGCACGTCATCTGCCTAGAGGTGTAACATAATGTGGCTATAGGGATGTGGATACGGAGTTTCTTCACATGCCATTGCAGGTCAGTTTCCTCCTGAATGCATCTTTAAAAAAAAAAAAGAGTCAGCTAATCAAATCTCACTTTGTCTATTTTCCAATGATTTCGGTTTCAAGTCAAAACAACAACTGCTTCACCTTTTTCAATATGAATTTTTCAATTAGTTTGTAGACTAAATGACACAAATTATCCGACTACGTATATATAATATTTATAAAATTGTAGATTCATTAATTTATAAATACGTAAATGCAACTCATACCAGTTAAACAATTGCGGGGTGATACTGGCTACATTTCAGAACTAGAGGTTTTTGTTACCGTCTAGACTCTGAGGAACAAAAGCTGTCTGGTGAGCTTCACCACCTGAACACTTAATCACAGCTTTGAAATGCAATTAAAATCTGGCATGGTTTCGTTTGGCCCAGGCACCCATCTGGGAAGTCGGTCAGTCAGCCGCTGGTTGAGGATGTGGTGACTGTGGTGGTGTACATGTGTCTGGCACAGCCTGGTCTATTTCCTGTGATTAACCCATGGAGAATGGCGGCAGAATATCCTTCCCTCTTATTCATCATCCGCTTTGAATCCTCCTCCTTGTCCTCGTCCTCCCCCTGACTCACACATTCCATAGCAAGACCTCATCTTTTCTACACAGACTCAATAAAAGAAACACAACGACAGAGGGAATCAGATTTCTAGTTTGCCCCTGCCTCCTCTTCCTGAGTAGCAGGAGAGGACTTTCTCTGTCACTGTCATTCCTGTGCTCTCCTCCCCTTTCACCCGCCAATCTCTTACCAGAGACAGGAGACACCCCTTCTTTAAACCCCCCTCCCTCTCTTTCAGCCTCTTGACCAGCTCCTCTGTGGCACTGAATGTGTAACAGGCCCTCTCTCTGCACCTCAGGAAACTCCTTATTCTGTCAAGGTCATGGCTGCTAAAGGCACATATGCAGCCACAGCTCCGCTGGTTCTCAATTTCCTCCACTGCCACTTTTTTTTGGCATTTATGTCCTCTCTAAAAAAGAAAAACAGAGTGAGCAGTTCCTATAGAAGGTGGAAGTTACATGTACATGTTTGGAGCTCAAATAACCACCTCTCACGAATACTTCCAGGGTTTGCAGTTTTACTTTACTCTTGCAGCAAAATTATTATATTATTTGGATAAACGACAAGAGCCATAAAAGTGTAGAAACTATGACGTTAATTTAAACGAAATTAAAGATAATGGTCAATTACTGTTGCAAAGACGCCAAAGTGCTGTGTGTTCAGATTGATGATCCTGATGATCACAGCTTGAACACTTTGAATGCTGCAAACACTCTGAAGCTGAATAGAGCAGTTAAAAATGCACTCACAGATTTCCAAGTAAATTAGAGATGACCCACAAGAGATTATAACACTGTAGTTTCCTGTGTAACCTTTTAATTCATTCTTTATTTCTCCAAATATGACTCATTCTTCCACATTTCTGCTCTCTGTGAGAATCACCTGCTGTCCACCCAAAGGCCTGTGCTGGTGCTTTGACGATTTGGTGTTCAATCCAACTAACAGCCACAAAAACCTTGAGCGCCACGCGTTGCTTCTGTGAGCAACTCAACAAAATCCTGCTGAATCCCTAATTCTAACATTCATTCAAGCACATTACTCACAACAAAGCCTCCTTTTTATAAACATGCACACCCCTTTCTCTACTTATTGGCCCATTTATTTGCTGCATCTTGCTTGGCTCTGACCGTGTCTCTGCATTCCTCTTCACTTTATCAAAGAATAATTAAACATGACAACAAATCTGATTTAAGGCGTTTGTGCCAGTGTCAGTGTTTACTATCAATACATACACCCTTCTATGCAAGATGTGCAAGAGTACTGACAATAGCTTCCCTGAAAAGTGAAAATATTGTACATTCAAATCTCAATGGGTCAGGTAAGGATAACTTCTCTTATACTATGACCATTTCTCCTCCGGCTCATCTCATCTCATCCCCACGAAGGGATGACAGAGACAGAAAGACACAACAACCAGTTCTTACTTGGCTAATACACGTCAATATAAACACAACCTAATCTCTCAAATGTGAATCAATGCCAAACTTGCCTGGTCTTCGTCTGTGTTGCTGCCAAAGACATACAGGCCTTTCCAATGTAGGCCAAACAACCCCTCTTTCTGACAGACTAAACAGAGTGAACGCCAGCCAAGCGGCATTGCACCCCCATTGGCTCACCACACATTCCTTAACCAATTAGAATTCCACTCATACCTGTGGGGGGCGGGACACAATCACCAGCAACAACCTCTGTTTGCATCCAAGCTGAACTAATGAGTAACTGGTTCACAACATGCCAACACAGATACACACATGTACAGCCTAACCCTTAATCTAACCTAACATGAACCCAAGTCTAACCCTGAAATTAAAACCTAATCTGAACCCTCAAAACCCTTTACACTTGTGAGGATCAAAATTCAAGCTTTAATGTTTTGGGGTGTTTTTTTTTTTTTTTTAAAGACTTATGTACACACAATTAAGTCTTTAGTGACTCTTTTGTATTTTATTTAACATTAAGACAAAATAGGGATTCAGTGTATAATGTCCATTGTCAGTTTTTCTACTGTTTACTTAACCAGTGTTCTCCTGTCAGTTTTGCTGCTTAATGGCATATGCATTCATAAGACTGAGATGTTTATTTTGGGGGGGGGGGGGGGGTCATATGTGAATAACAGTGTCAGACCCATGAATCCATCTTTTGTCAAAACATGAGGTTTGCTCTGTCAGCACTATTCCAGTTTTAGAAGAACATGTTCAGAAGAGGAGGGACAGAAAATAAAATAAAAATGTTGTATGTGATGGGCATTTTTAGACAGCACATAATTTTTATGCAAAAAACATCCATCACAATCATACACTTGGTCTGCCTTTCTACACCCACAGTCTGTCAGTAAGCAACATTTCATGTGCACTTCTTTGCTCAGTTATGAATCAGAAAGACAAGACATCTGCCCAGCGGCACAGAACAGTCATTACCATTTGAATAGAGGTCCCTGGATGCCCAGTGGGGTCACATTAGCTACAGTGAAAACCATTGTTACAGCTGTGCATGTGACTCAGTTTGAGTGGAGTGTATCATGACTGTGTGTAAGAGCCAGTGGAACAGCGGAAGCGTTAACGTGAGAGATGGAGATTTGTATGTGCCCTGAAGAGGAGAATCTGACCCAAAAACAAACAATATGTTTTAGTGTACACTGTTTCCAGAGAACTTCAAGAAGTTAAAATTCATTATAGGCTTTCTGTACAGACTCAAAATCTGTTTCTCTATGCCTTGGGTCAGTGGCATCTTTCGCTTTCTGGTTGTCTTTGGCAAAACCATTTACCATGTCATCCACCTTGTCCAGACTTGACCCACAGCACGTACCACTAATTTTAAACATTTCAGTGTGATTGGCCAACCCTAACTTTGCAAAGGCTACAAGAATGGTACATTTTTTAGTTATCCCAGGTACATTTCCTGCTTACTTAAATCAGTTTCCTTTCTTACAGGGAATTCATAATCTCAGGTCTGACAATCATCTTCAGAGTAAAGTGGTAAATCAAATTAATTATGAAGTACTCTCATTTAATGTCCTATGTTCCAATGTAGTCTTTTCTTACAGACCCATGGTCCAATCAAATAAATATTAGATAACAAATGTCATGTATTTATTTTTTGATGTATGAACACATAATAACAATAAACAAGTCTGATTCTGAAACTTATATTTGTCTCCCCCTTTAAAATATGTCAAACAAAGAACAAAGGAAGTTGTCACTGCTAGAGGCAAATGCTTTAATTAACTGATGTACGAATGTTTAATTATTGCTCCCTGTACTATTCGTATTTATTGATGTCTGGTGTTATGTTAACGTGGTTGTTCAACACATGCTACTACTTAGCATGTCTTGGCTAGGACTCACTTGTAAAAGAGATTCCAATTTGAATGCGACTTTCTGACACAATTAAGGTTAAATAACACGAATACATAAAAACGTTTCAGGACAAGTTCAGCGAGTCACAGACATTTGTCTAGCCACAGCTGACACGACACCGAATTCACAATCGATAGTCATGGCTAATATATGGTAGCAGGTCACATCTTCCATTAGAATCAATTTACAGAAAGCCTGTGGGTCAAAGTAATCAGCATTCTTTATTCAGGGTTCGTCGCATTCAGATCAGGCGATGGTGATGGGCTAGTGGTCAGCACACAAACGAAAAACTGGGTGTAGCGTTAGCTAGTGAGCGTTAGCAGTCAACAATGTTACGATTAGCCAACGCGGGCTGGCTAAGCGAGGGGTTTGCGTTAGCAGTGGATAAAGTTTCTGGATGGGACTTTAAAGTAACCTGAAAACAACTGGACAGTGGGACATGTGAGGACAGCGAGTCACACAGCTTTCACAGTGTCTGTCCTTTCGGCTATTTCGCTAGCATCTCAGCTAACAAGCTAGCACTTGTACCTCTGTGTTTGCCACACAAAAACCGGATGTTTGGGCAAACGGCAGAGCCGAGAGCTGCACGGACGCGCCGCGGTGTCTCGGTTACCAATGATACCAACACTAAACATCAGCAGTAAGTGGGAGGAAAGTATTGAGCTCTTGATAAAACATGCTCGATAAGCTCTTTCTTTCGGTCTCGGGTTTTTTTTTACCTGTCAGTCGGATTTTGATGCTGGACCCGTTCCTCCTAGTCCCAGGATTCGACATCACTCCGGGAAAGCAGATCACAAACTTCCCGTCTCCCAAAAACACAGTTTCACCACTCAATGGGCACACGGATATCCACAGTCTCCAATCATGCGCTTTGTTTTTGCTCTCCTTGCGGGTTAAATTGTATTATTTCATCGCAAAGTCCTGCGCTCCTTTGAAGCCCGACAACACTGGAGAACATTTTCGGGCAGGCTCAAGCACGTACTGACGTCATGTTCTTAATGGGTAAAACGTTTACGTGCTCGTGTCTGGGAAGCGTGGGCGTTCCCGAGAATACAGGCTCTTCCCAGCACAACACTCAAGCCTTATCTTTACTTTTTCTTTTGTTTTTAGATACATTTTACTTTTGTTTGTAGATTCATTTTCATGTTTATTTAGACCATTTGACTAGTCACAACGCTCATTACACACTAGAGTTTTAAGATGAATGTACATACATATACATATATATGTATATATATATATAATTACATTCATAAAAAGAAGTTGAATATCTATCTATCTATCTATCTATCTATCTATCTATCTATCTATCTATCTATCTATCTATGTATTTAGTTATAATAGATTGAATAATAAAGAATATTGGACCCCTAGTAGTATTTATAATATAAAATCAATACTATATAGTAAAATATGGTATATTTATTTTAAATTTAACATGACAATAGAGACATTAGATGACTAATGAATGTTCGAAATAGAAGCATTTTATCTCTTTGACCCATATATATTAGTAGTAGTAGTAGTGCCATTACTGTTTAGACAAGCTCAATAACATCCCCATCACAGACACACTGTGGAAATAAATACCTTAAAAAAATAAAAATAGAAATAGTCAGTGTTCAGGTGGCTTGAACACAGACTATTTGTATTTTTTTTATGAGAAAACACAGAGAGAAGTGAAGATGTGACATTTTAGTTTCAGGTATGTTGTCTGTTTCTTGATATTTCTTTATTCTGTCCATGTCCAACATCTACACTCACTTTACTTTGTCACAGTTTCTCAACAACTGCCGACTCCTAAATGTTTACTCGTTAAAAAGTCATACTCCTACAGATCTGTCTGCCCCAAATCAGGTTCATCCAACATCATAAAATTACATTTATTTGAATGTTTTCAACCATATTGACACCTGTTTTGTTCTTTTCTTCTGGTTAACTCCCACGATTTATACCTTTTAGTTGTGTGGGTTCACTTTAATAAATCCATTGTTCCAAAAGTGTTCTTCTTGTTGCCAAAATGAACCCTCCCGCCCTCCCTTATTCAGTTTTTTAATCATGTGCCTGCTCAAGTTCAAAACATAAACAGAAATACTCAAGATCAGACAAAAAATATTTAGTTGCCTCTATTGCGTACTCTTGTTTGGTCATGCAGTCATGTCAAATATTTACTCTTATTTACTAACCAGGACCTAAATTGAACCACCAAGCATAGCAATGATGGAGGTGGAAAACCTCCAATTTGGCATTGAAATACAGGGGAGAATCATCCAAAGGCAAAGTTTGTTTGTCTAAATAGAAATATATCATATTTTTTAATTGCAATTCAGCACTATGCGTTTATTTAAGTATGTGTTGGATCATTAATCCAAAATTGGCACTGGAAAAATACTTAAATGAGCTCTTTACTTTGTAGAGGTATAGCATAGGTATGGCGTATAGTGTTGCCATGGGAGCCAACAACCAGGCATAGGTGGCATACTGTATCTCAAATGACGCCTTTTGAAAACAGATTGTTAGGAATATAAAGCAAAGCATAGGGTGGTCATAAATGGTACAGTCTGTTGGAGGGTGAGGGAAAGCTGGTTGGACAGGAATAATAGCCAGAGGGATTTGGCTCTTTAGCAGTGATGGGTTTAGCTGCATGGCTCCAGTATTAGCTACCGGAACAATGGACCCTCTCACCAGCCTGTTTACAGGACACAGTAAATCCACATAAGCAGTGAAACAGTTGCTGGACACTGGGCCAGACTCACACACACACACACACAGACTTACAAACAGAAGCATATGGTTTAAGGTTTAAACCTTTATTCACGTTTATTCTTCTCTTTGTTTTTTAATCTGTCTGAGTGTGGAAGTGACGGCATCGTGTGTCTGTCTTCCTCCTCCTCACAGAGACATTTGTCCTGTTGTTTTAAGCGGCCTCTCCTCTTTTACTACATCTGTCTAATTCCCACATGTGTGTCTGTATGTGAATGTTTAACTGTGTCAACACTCCACAGGTGGCACTACACACACACACACACACATTACATTAGTTTATCTCTCCAGAATGATCATGTACAGCTGTTCATATGATTATGTGATTATGGGCGTGCATTTGTCTGCGAATGTACGTGTGTGTGTGTTATTCAAAGTGCCCCTGAGCAGCTGAGTGTGTTCACAGCTACTTAGTTAATTCCCATCATTGAGACTAACTTAGTTATACATCTGGGAGCACACACACACACACACACACACACACACACACACACACACACACAGGCATACACAATGTTCGCTTTCTTAACCTCTCAAAATATTAGACGAGAACAGAAAATTGGACTAATAATGAATTTCATGAATTGACCATTGAAGACCAAGAGGACAGTGAGGACATTGTCGTGTCAATTCATTTGAATGCACTAATAATAATTACTTCGGACAATGGAAATATTGCACATAGTTTAGTAAAACCATTTACTTGGTTGGCTGATATTGTCCATGTGATCATTGTCAATGTGTGTCCTTTAGTGCCCCCCTTTGGGAAAATGTGCAACAGCTGCTTCAGTTTGGAGGAATCTACATTCTGGATAAAGTCATGACAGCAATAAACCACACTCATTTATCCGAATACGCTGCTTTAAGAATACCCATTTAAGAACATGAACTTAACCTAAATAAATTAAATGTAATTCACAAAAGATCATTTTCTCTTTAAACCTTTTTGGATGTTTTAATATCAGGAAATGTTTGAGACATGAGGCATAGTTGAACCAGTCAATTGTCATTGCTTTTTTGAAGCATAATATAATATAATATAATATAATATAATATCAGTCATCATCTACCGCTTTCCTCATCTACCGCTTATATAATATAATATAATATAATATGATATAATATAAATGTATCTTCCCAAATTTCTAATGGCTGACTCTTTAAAGGGACCATGATCTCTATGGGCTGGGAGTAATTCAACTTACATCAATAGATTTACTAGATAACAATATTAATAATACATTATATTTATAAGCACCTTTCAGAACACCCAAGGCACTTAAAAGAACATTTAAAAAACAACAACCAGAAAGATTTTTGAAACATAATGGGATTGAGCAGAGAGTAGAGCAATAAATGAGTTTTCTTTTGAAAATAAAAATGATATTAGCATTAAAAAAAAAGCCCACTCCCTCTCTGTGTGTCAGTGGTTTTAATTTAAACTGTCTTACTCATCCCAAATCCCATCAGGAAACAGAGCAAAAGCAAGTGAGGGTAGAGAGCACAGGCACGGCTGGATGAAAATCGAGGTGAACGCATGAGCAGAGGGATGGAGAAGACAGATCGAGTGATGAGGGGCGAGGCAAAGGAGACGCCTTCTGTCTGTTTGATGACTTTCCAGGGGAAACCGCAACTGGAGGCAGACAGAAGACTGAAGAATTCCCAGATCCGGAGCTGCCAGGCATATCAGAGGGATGAGGCCTCAGGGTGATGGCTGATTTTAGAGTCATGACCATATCAAGAGGGGGGCCCTGATATATAAGAGCATGACTTCAATAAACACACCCATATTCATCCTTGGAGAACCTCGGCCTCCTGCGTTGGTGAGTATTTTACTGAACTACTGGACACTGTCCTTCCTCTCGCTATGTCTGTGAAGGTTATCCAGGTCATTGTATCCTCAGGTGTGTAGATAGTAGGCAACTGGACTTGGAGTTTTCTTGAGGACATCTCACCTCTTTCTCCAAGGTGTGTACAAAGTCTTCCTCTCGCTACTTGTAAAACCTCTATTTCCACTTTCTATCCATCTCTCAGCCTCTCTCTGCAGCAGTCAGTCAGTCAGGCAGTGGGTGAGTGAGCTGGTCAGTTGGTGTGTGCAGGAGAAGCAGCAGCTATGCCAGGTGGGTATAAAGGAGAGTGCGGGGACGATGTGGATCCCATGCCGTTCCTGGTTCCGTCAGAAAAGGAGCGGATGGATGTCATGAACAAACCATACGACATCAAGCGCTCCTGCTGGGTCAAAGATGAGAAGGAGGCTTTCATCGCTGGGGAGATTCAGTCTGACGACGGGGACAAAGTCACCGTCAAGACCTCCAAGAACACAGTGAGACTGAAGCATTTTGTCCTCGACATTCACTTAATCGTGATTGAAATGTTGACACAGTGATTGTTGTTCCTCTCATTAGACTGTGAGTGTGAAGAAGGATGATATTCAGCAGATGAATCCTCCCAAGTTCTACCAAGCCTGCGACATGGCCAACCTCACTTTCCTCAATGAGGCCAGTGTCATGGAAAACCTGCGCAGCCGCTACGTCAGCATGAGGATCTATGTAAGCCCGTCACTCAACTCAACACAGTTAGTTCAGGTTCAGCCACATTAACGGGTTACTAAAGGGGTTTTACACCTATTCTACACATAAGAAGTTGATTTAGCTCAAGCAGTATAAGCATACTCAGTCCATCACTCATTGTCTACTGCTTTATCCTCCACATGAGGGTTGGAGGGGCTGCTGATGCCAATCCCAGCTGAGATGGGGTGAAAGGTGGGGTATAGCCTGGACAGGTCACCGGTCCATCACAGGGACACAGAGACAAACAACCATTTACACTCACATTCACACCTATGGGTGTCCAATGATCCCAGGACTAGAAAAACCACACACACACACACACGATGGGGACATGCAGAAAGGCCCTTGTCAGTACTAACCCAGTTTATGGTCTACAACTTGCTGAGTTGTCGTGTGGCAAATGTAGGATCCAGTATTTTTAGATCTTAGATCCTACAGACAGTTATCGAGGATATTAAGCCACTGCAGCATTCATTTGGTAAAAAGAAATTGTAGCTTAAATGTTTTATAGTGCTCTTACAAGTCCCCAAACTCTTTTGGAGAGAAACATTCAATCAGTACAAAAGTAGGCCCATAAGTAATTATGTAAACATCTTGGCAAGTAGAAAGCAGATTTAGAATAAAAGACATTTCATTTATAATAAACTCATCCCAAAAAAAAATGTATTATAGATCCATGCATTGTGGTCTTTTCTGTCTTATTGAACCAGGCGTTTCTCTCTTTCATTGTTCAGCAACTATTCTGGCGCAAACCTCACACCTTTTCATTTCTCCCCTCCCACATGAAGACGTATTCCGGCCTCTTCTGCGTGACCATCAACCCGTACAAATGGCTGCCCGTCTACGGTGCTAAAGTGGCCCAGATGTACAAGGGGAAGAAACGCAACGAAGTCCCTCCTCACCTCTTCTCCGTCTCTGACAACGCTTACCATGACATGATGATGGGTGAGGACATTGCAGGGAATAGAATAAAATAGAATAGAATAAAATACAATGGAAGACATGGAGGGAGACAGACACAGAGGGGGGACTTTAAGGACCAAAGGGAGGGAGGACATTTCAGTCAATCACAGGTCATCGATGAGTGAGGGGAGCGAGCCAAAGTTGGTAAAGCGAGGTAAACATGCAAGTGGTATGTGGTGATTTGGTAATCACACAGTTATACTCTGTGGAAAGAGGGAGTGGGGCAGTTGCTGGAGGTTTGTAATTATTGCAGCTTGCGATGATTTGTTCAGGGAATAGAAAAATACTTTACAGGCCATTATGTGGCACCGGGGGACAGCTGACAGCTGCCTGTGATGCTGCCAGTGCTGACAGAGAACATCAGCAGTCCACTGATCTACTCTGAGGGAAATCAGCAGTAATTAATCTCACCTCACGCACACTGTCTCTTTGTTTCTCTCCTCTCCTGCCCCCTGTATGCCCCGACGCTGCAGAGCATGAGAACCAGTCTATGCTGATCACGTGAGTTTCTTTCAGTAATCAACTAATCTATAAAAGAGGTTGTATACCATGTAGTCCGCATGTGTCCCTGTTACTAATTCCTTTTTGGTGAATTTCCTCTAGTGGAGAATCCGGTGCTGGCAAGACTGAGAACACTAAGAAGGTTATCCAGTACTTTGCCAATGTTGGAGCCTCTGGGAGCAAAGCCTCAGACTCCAAGGCAAGTGCATTTTTACACATCCATGTAGTTTAAATGCATATGAATAACTTCAAGAGTCAACTCCCTGTGCATTTATTTGGAAGTGTGTTACTTTTAATTTATACAAACAATGAAAGGACTAGGTCAATATAATTCTGTGTTTTAGAGGGGACAAAAATGTCTCCTTTCATCCTAAATGTTGCAGACCCCTAAACACTGATGTTCTTAAAATAAAAACGATGATACACAGCAGTATTCCACTTTCTGATCGACAGCTTCAAATTGTAGGTCCAATATAGTTTTTGGAGCGTGACCTGTTGACCTACAGACGGTCATGCAGAATACCCTGGCCTCTGGATTTCTGTATTAACTCATGCGTCTTAAATAATGTTCTGTCCTCTCTTCTCAGGGCTCTTTGGAGGACCAGATCATTCAGGCTAACCCGGTGCTGGAGGCATTCGGCAACGCCAAGACCATCAGGAACAACAACTCCTCACGCTTTGTAAGGACGCACACACAGAAACATGGCTCACATCAGTAAAATAAAGGACACCCACACCAAAATAGTACAAATCATAAAGACAGTCATGATCAGTTTTATGGGTCTGCGTTTTGTTTCAGGGAAAGTTCATTCGCATCCACTTCGGGCCAACAACTAAGCTGGCTGGTGCTGATATTGAGACTTGTGAGTGGCTTTGATGGTTTTATTCTTTTACTGCTACTATGTTTCATCCAATAAGACTAGATATCATTCTGTAAAACCAACATTAGCATGTGCAAAATAATTACGATAAGTGGATCCTCATAAACTGTTTATGTAACGATGTGTCTGCTGTGTTTTGTCCCCCCCTCTGTCTTTGTGTGTTTGTAAATCAGATCTCCTAGAGAAATCAAGAGTGATTTCCCAGCAGGCCGCAGAGAGAGGATACCACATCTTCTACCAACTCCTTTCTGGAAGGAAGCCAGAGCTCATAGGTGAGACACAGAGAGCTGCGCCGCCATTAATTGATCATAAATAAACAGTTTAAACATATGGTTTATAAAGAGCAATGAAGCAACTGGGGTAGTAAGAAGTGAATGGGTGAACAGGCTTTAAGTTCTGAATGTAGCACATTCATACACACTTGTTGACATGTCTAATTTCCACTGCCAGTGTAAGGGTGAAATAAAGTGATTATTGTAGCATAGAATGAATTTAAATCAATTAAAAGATCAATTAGAAAATAAATACATATTCAGGTCTGTGGGTGAAGCTCCAGGAGAAACACTGATCCAAGTGATACCATAGTAGCATCCATTCAACTGTGTGGTTTTCCTTCAGGGCGACGCATTATTATTGTGTTGTTGATGATGATAATGACTGTGTTTTCCAGAGGCGCTGTTGCTGAGCCCAGACCCCAAACAGTATGTGTGGGTTTGCCAGGGAGTGACTGTGGTGGACAACATGGATGACGGAGAGGAGCTGCTGCTCACTGATGTCAGTCAACACCTTCTTCTCTCATGTCTCGTCTCAGAGCTTCCTCGCGTCAGCTGGTTTTTACCACGCTGTGTATTGATTTCAAAAACTGTGATACCATGAATTAGAAATCTGCTCATGTGCAGTACGTCGATTAGCCCGTTCAAAGTGCTGCTGTCTCTCCATGTCTTCATGACTGTGGTGTTCGGCACTAATGATCTCCTCTTCTCTCTCTCTCTGTGCTCATGCGCCCACAGGAGGCCTTTGATGTTCTGGGCTTCACTCCTGAAGAGAAGATGAGCATCTACAAGCTGACTGGAGGCATAATGCACTTCGGCAACATGAAGTTCAAACAGAAACCGAGAGAGGAACAGGCTGATGTGGATTCCAGCGAGGGTATAAAAAGCCCTCCCTCTTTTTCACTTTCTGTACATTAACATGTCTCTTTATCTTCAACTCTCTCTACCCTGACCATGTCCCAGTTTATATCTGTGCGCCTTATTTCAGCCACACTTGTTGTGATCATTTCATTCATTATCATTTCCTTCTCAAAGTGGCTGACAAAGTCGCCCACCTCATGGCCATCAACTCTGGGGAGTTGCAGAAGGGCATAACGCGCCCCAGGGTCAAGGTCGGCAATGAGTTTGTGACCAAAGGTAATACAAAGACACGGTTCAGTTATTAAAATATTGGGAACAAAGACTGTTCAACAAATGCACACACCCACTGTCCAATATCTGACCTCAGGTCAGAACCAGGACCAGTGCGTGTACTCCATCGGTGCTCTGGCAAAAGCCATCTATGACCGCATGTTTAAATGGATGGTGACCCGCATCAATAGGACCCTGGACACCAAGATGCAGCGTCAGTACTTCATAGGAGTACTGGACATTGCTGGCTTTGAGATCTTCGAGGTGAGATACACATGGATTTATTGGCTGAGATATTTGTGTGTATGCTGTACTTCAGGTCACCTAATATTAATAAAATCCACCTCACCTCTGTCGATTTCTATTTCTCCAGTTCAACAGCTTTGAGCAGCTGTGCATCAACTTCACCAACGAGAAGCTGCAGCAGTTCTTCAACCACCACATGTTTGTGCTGGAGCAAGAAGAGTACAAGAAGGAGGGAATCGACTGGGTCTTCATTGACTTTGGTCTGGACCTGCAGGCCTGTATCGACCTGCTGGAAAGGGTAACGCGCTCACGAATACACAGTCGGCATGAAGCACACAAACATGGATGTTCTGCATCATTCACTGTCTTTCTCTTTTTACATCACGTCTCTCCAGCCTATGGGGATTTTCTCCCTCCTGGAGGAACAGTGTGTGTTTCCAAAGGCGACAGACGGGACCTTCAAAGCATCTTTGTATGACAACCACCTGGGCAAGTCCAACTTCCTCAAGCCAAAAGCTGGAAAGAAAGGAGCCGAGGCCCACTTTGAACTGGTGCACTATGCTGGCACTGTGAGTACTGGACCACTGTTGGAACATCTGACATGTCCCTACACAAGGAGACACTCGGGGGCAAGCGCATGTGTTTGTGTTTACTTTGTGCACTTAAATGAAATTGATTCACTTCAGCGGTTTGTGCCTTTCACAGGTGGGTTACAACATCACCGGCTGGCTCGAGAAGAACAAAGACCCTCTGAACGAGACAGTGGTGGGTCTCTTCCAGAAGTCCTCCATGCCCCTGCTGGCTCTGCTCTTCAAAGAGGAGGAGGGCACTGCAGGGACCAAGAAGCAGAAAAAAGGATCTTCCTTCCAAACAGTCTCCAACGTCTACAGGGTAACTCACGGAGACACGGACATGCACATTTGATTCTGCCTGAAAGTTAACAAGCACATTGGACATCAGAAAAAACTGTCAACACACACACAACACAACCTCACTCAAGTCCGAACCAACCATCAAAACACACATGACACACCAGTGAAACCACAAATATCACCAACAGACTCACACACTCACAGGTGTCCATTAACTTCATACAGTTTATCTCTGCTCAACAGGAACAGCTGAACAAACTGATGAGCACTCTGCGAAGCACTGCTCCACACTTTGTCCGCTGCATCATACCCAACGAGTTCAAGAAGTCAGGTCAGAGAGTGTGTGTGATGTTCGATTTATGTATAATAATTAATCAAGCCAGTTTTGGCATCAGCATTTTTTTGAATAACTATTATTCACCAATTATTATTTAGTGCCATCAGCCAGTTATTGCTATTTATGTTAGATAGATATATGCCCCAGCTGTGATCAGCTGAAGGCAATATATTAGTCGCACTCCAGGCAGAGCCACTCTTTTACCAAGGGCAGCTCATTTACAGTAAATGGCACTCCTCTCTCACTCACTTCTTGCTAAACCAATGCTGCCTCACACCACTGTGTGGTTCAATAAAAATAAATGAACGTGTCACAATGCTAAGGTCATAGTTACATGTTTTCCCGTGAAATACGCTGATGAAAGTTAATGATTTTTGGGCTTGTTAGTCACATTCTCTCTCTGTGTGTGTGTGTGTGTGTTTCATTTTCACAGGTGTTACAGATAATCACCTGATCTTGCACCAGTTAGCCTGTAACGGCGTCTTAGAGGGGATTCGTATCTGCAGGAAAGGATTCCCCAATAGATTACAGTATCCAGAATTCAAACAAAGGTCTGACCCAATGACTTTTACATTGATCTCTGTAACTTGAGTGGCATCTCCATTTTCTTCAACTGCACTAATGTTGCATTTCAGGCCATAAAGAGGTGGTTTGACGCTTTTACATGACACTGCGTACAAAGTGCTTTTAGCTGCCTCCATTTTAGAAACATAACTTAACATGGGATATATTTTGAGGGATTTTATGAACTGTTCTTTTGTTGTTCTCCTCCTCCTCTTGTCTTCTAGGTACTGTATTCTCAACCCCAACGTTATCCCAAAAGGGTTTGTTGACAACAAGAAGGCCTCTGAGTTCATCCTGGGCTCTGTTGGTCTGGATAATATGGAGTACCGCATCGGTCACAGCAAGGTACATCAGCCGTATTTGTACAAGTGACACACACTGCTGACACCAACAGCAGATAGTTACAGTCACTCACGTGCTTCACTTAAGGACAATTTTGAGATACTTTCATAATATAAATGAAATCACAATGTCAATATTTTACATTTCCCTCTCCAGGTGTTTTTCCGTGCAGGCGTCCTGGCAAAGCTGGAGGACATGCGTGACGAGCGGCTGGCGAGGATCATAACCTTGCTGCAGTCTCAACTCAGAGGAACTCTGATGAGGATCGAGTTTAAGAAGATGGTGGACAGACGGTCAGTGTGTGTTGGTGTTTTTAGAGTGGGTTCTCGTGACAGTGACTCACTTCTCTAACCGCGTCTCTCTGTGTGGGTGATGCAGAATTGCACTGATGGCCATCCAGCGTAATGTCAGGAAGTTCCTCCAGTTACGCTTCTGGGGCTGGTGGAAACTTTACACAAAGGTAAAACGTTGACTTTTTCCCTGCTTGATGAATGATAGATTACCTTTATCATCATCATCATCATCATCATCATCACCATGTCTCCCACAGGTGAAGCCCCTTCTCATGGTCGCCCGCCAGGAGGAGATTTTCAAGGCCAAGGAAGAGGAGCTGAGGGAGTCAGTGGAGAAGGTCAAGGGGCTGGAGGGCAAGATCAAAGATCTTGAGGGGAAGATGGTCACTCTGTCACAGGAGAAGAGCGACCTAACCCTGGCCCTGGCTGCAGTAAGTGCACACGGGCACATAATGGGACTCGGATCATACAGTAGTGAGCGAGTTAGTGTGCACACATGCTACATAAGCTACATGCCATTGCAGCTTTTAAATCATTAATATAGAAACACAATGAAAATGTCGATTCTACCAGTTCACCCTTTATGGAAATAGAGTTAAACTGCATAAGAAAGTGTTGCAGAGACTGTGTGTGTTTGCATGAATCGATCAATCCATTTTGTACGGATAAAGGGAAAGTGGATAAAAACCAGTGTAGAAATTGTATCTTTGAACAAATGCTAGTTAGACCCAATATGATGATATTGATACATTAGAGCAGGGGTGTCAAACTCAAATGACCTGGGGGCCAATGAGCATCTAGTCTGGTCAAGCGGGGGCCGACATAGAGGAAAAAAGTGGAAAAAACAACTATTTAGTAGCCAGTGGTCAATATAAGATATTCATTATGAATTGCAAACAGAATTGCAAAGTAAAAGTGCTTGTTTTGATATAAAATGATTCAAAATAAAAACATATTCATGATGCACAAAAACAGAGAATTAAAATTTAGCAAATAATGACGAGGATAATTGTGATTAAAACAGCTTAAATATATGTCATTTCATGTTGAGTGTAATACATTTAATAAAGCAATGATTACAACCGAATGTCTTATTACTATTATAAAAAATATTGCCAGCCAATACATTTGGTCTTATATTCTGTCTCTATTCCATCACCTCGCACAGTGGTGGGCGGGCCGCATGCAATTGATAGGAGGGCCACATGTGGCCCCCGGGCCACCAGTTTGACACATGTGCATTAGGGAGTGTTAAGACTGATACTCCACAAAAAATCACTTCACTTGTCTCAAGAGGGTGGTTCGGTACACAAAGATCAATCAGTTGCTATCTGCATATCTATCATGGGCCTGAGATATATAGTGAATAAATGTGATGCTGCTGCCTGTCAAAGTATAACAAACTAAATACAAATGTCACTGGCAAACACACAGAGATGCACTGCATTCACGTATGTGTCTCTCTCTCTGCAGGAGCAGGACACGCTAGGTGATGCTGAGGAGCGCTGTACCCAGCTGATGCACCAAAAGGTCCAGCTGGAGGAGTCACTGCAGGTAATTTACCTCTAATAGTGAACAATCAATAACTGATGACTGACAATAATATTAATCAGGGGATGTTTATATGAAGGGACCACAAGATCACAGCCACAACTTGCCATGTGCTTTTGGATTATACATCTTGAAAAACATGGATAAAGCGATTTGACCTTGTGTTAACAAAAGCTGTGAATTTAAGGATCTGCGTGAGCGCCTGGAGGAAGAAGAGGGCAACGCAGCTTCTCTTCATGGCCAGAGGAGGCAGCTGGAGGGGGAACTGACTGAGCTGAAGAGAGACCTGGAGTCTCTGGAGTCCACAGTGGCCAAGACGGAGAAGGAGAAACAGGTAAAGGGGAGGAGGATGAGGCTGGATGGGGGGGACGACACTTGTGTAAATGTTTGATTTAATTATTAGATTTTTGTTCAATGTTGTGTTTAGGGTCTGGACTACAAAGTGCGGACTCTGACAGGTGACCTGAGCCAGAGGGACGACCAAGTCGCCAAACTGCAGAAGGAAAAGAGAGCCCTGGAGGACCTGCAACAGGTAGACCAACCGTGAACACTAAGTTTATATTTACAATGACATATTATTATGACTTTAATAGCAAAACAATTCATGTATAATATTCATAATTTATTCAGAAAACCCTGGAGGATCTCCAGACAGAGGAAGACAAAGTCAACCATCTAACTAAGACCAACAGCAGGCTTAACACCCAAGTGAACGAGGTACAAGAGTCCTGCACAGAAAGACTTGATACGTTTGTCTGAAAGACTCTTTAAGACCTTGTGTATCTATGTACATATATGTATAGCTTGAGGACAGCTGGGAGCAGGAGAAGAGGATCAGGGCAGAGGTGGAAAAGGCACGGAGGAAGGCAGAAGGAGACCTGAGGATGACCATAGAGAACTTGAACGAGATGGAGAATGCAAAGGTCGATCTGGAGGAGGTCATCAAGAAGTGAGACCCCCACACACACGCACACATCATCTCTACATTTTTACCCACAGGAAACTCTTATGCAGCTCCTTATTCATGTATGCATCGTCTCTCTCTCTGTGTTCTTCTAGGAGAGACTTTGAAATCAGCAACATGAACTCCAAGATGGAAGACGAACAAGCTCTGAGCTCCATGCTTAGCCGCAAGCTCAAAGAGCACCAGGTACAAGTGTTTCAGCGACTGTTGGACGACGCATGATTTAGTAAACCGTGTGTAACTCCCAACCAACATGTCCTCTATCACCATCATCAGGACATCATTTTAATTTGCCCAAAACTCCCGGCTAATGACCAAATACCCTCCAGGCCAATGGCAGCAGCTTTTAGTTTAACTTTAGCAAATGTTGCAAACTGATAATTAGCTTGTGTATGTTGTTTTTCTCCAATTGTTTACAGTTGTATTACGGCTTATGACATTGCTGGCCTCTGACACCTCATTGTGGTGTGTAATGATTTTAAAAAAATGGCATTATTTTGTTGGTATCACGTTGCATCTCTTTCTTTCAGGGCCGCATTGAGGAGCTGGAGGAGGAGCTGGAGGCCGAACGAGCCATGAGAGCTAAGGTATACATTTTAACATCCATCTTTTCAGCCGTTATAAGATAGAAAAGACATAAAACGGCCATCACAAAATATAAATAATTATAAATATAAATAAGCTGAAACGTGGGATATGACAGTCAACACTGTTCTCTGACAGGTTGAGAAGCAGAGGGCCGAGCTGTCTCGAGATCTGGAGGATCTCAGTGACAGGCTGGAGGAGGCTGGAGGAGCCACCGTGTCACAGGTGAGTGTGCTACAGACAGCTGTGAGTCTTAGCCTTAGCACACAACTCTAAAATCATCTCTGCCCTGTTCATCTCTACGTCTGCGCCACCTTTCATCAGATCGAGCAGAACAGGAAGCGGGAGACGGAACTACTGAAGCTGAGGCGGGAGCTGGAGGAGGCTGCGCTCCAGTCAGAGGCCACAGCGGCCGGGCTGAGAAAGAAGCACTCAGACGTGATGGCAGAGCTGGGCGAGCAGCTGGAGAACCTGACCAGGCTGAAAGTCAAACTGGAGAAGGACAAAATGAGCATGAAGGCTGAGATCGAAGATCTAAGCGTCACCATAGAGACCACACAGAAAGCAAAAGTATAAAGTCATTTGTCTGGTTAACTCCATCAACAAATGACATCCGACAGGAATGTGAACTTGTAAACTGTTGTGCTTTTTGCCTCTGTGTCTGTAGATGAACTCTGAGGTCCACGCTCATAAGCTGGAAGACAACCTGGCAGAGGCCAACGCTCGCCTGGCTGAGCTGGAGCGCACTCAGACTGAGCTCAACTCCACCAAAATCCACCTGACTGGTGAGAACACACCAACACAGTTTAGTCATGCTTCTCATAGTCTCATCTACTAGTGTTTTGATATTGTTTTTTGTGTGTGAAGTGGAGAATAATGATCTGAGCCGGGAGTTGGAAGACGCGCAGAGTAAGCTGACGCAGGCGAGCAGGCTGAAGGCCTCGCTCGCCCTGCAGGTGGATGAGCTCAAGAGGCAGGTGGATGAGGAGAACAAGGTACGCATGTGCACACTCACACAGACTTGTAAAACCTCTCACGTGGGTTCAGTCACATTTCTGCAGATGAAACATGCACATAAACTCATAAAATCAACAATAATGACCTGTCTTTCTGCAGGGTCGTAACACAGCCGTGGTGGCCTTGGCCAACGCCCGCCATGACCTCTCGCTGCTGAAGGAGCAGCTGGAGGAGGAGTCAGAAGCCCGTAGTGAGCTGCAGCGCCTCGTGTCCAAGCTCAACGCTGACGTCACCTCCTGGAGGAGCAAGTATGAGACAGACGCCATCCACCGCACTGAGGAGCTGGAGGAGACCAAGTAGGTTAAACCAACCTCAAGCTCGCGACCTCTGAGTTTCATATCAGTCCTATGCTTTAATAAAAATAAACCAGTGTTCACGCTTTTTTAAATGAATCTCCCAGTTGACTCTCCATCTTTCCTTCCGCCCACTCTCCTCCAGGCGCAAACTTGCAGTGCGTCTCCAGGAGGCTGAGGAGGCAGCGGAGGCGGCCCAGGCCAGAGCTGCCAGCTTGGAGAAGATCAAGCAGAGGCTGCAGGGAGAAGTGGAGGACCTCACCATAGACCTGGAGAAGGTGCACACATACACACACACACACACACACACACACACACATGCACACACTCATACTCATACACTTATTTCTATGCACTTGCTCTAAGAACTTCTCACGCTGCTGTATCATGAATTAATTTTTAACCCTTAGGAAAAAAATGACATGCCGATCTCTGTGGCTGACTCACAGATGTGTAACTAGTGTGATAAAACTGAAATTGCAGTGGGTTAGAAGCTGAAGAGGAGGAGGAGTGCTGTCTCTATTGATTATCCTAATTATTTTGTGATCTTTCTTTATTTGACTTGCTTGTATGTTTACTTGCTATTTCAGTTCAAGTTTTTATGTTTTAACTGTGACTAGTCCAATGCGGCGGCGGCAGCTCTGGACAAGAAACAGAGAGTTTTCGACAAACTGGCGGCCGAGTGGCACCAGAAGAATGAAGAGCTGCAGCTGGAACTGGAGAGCAGCCAGAAGGAGAGTCGCTCCTACATGACAGAACTGTACAAGCTGAAGACGGCTTACGAGGAGAGCCAGGATCACATAGAGACTGTCCGCAAGGAGAACAAAACCCTCTCAGGTGCCTCTCTAACAGTACAGTCGATTAAAATGGGGACTGTGTGAGCGATGTGACGTCATCCTCATAGAACAGGACAGAGTGATGTTTTGTGTACTTCTCTTTACAGAGGAGATCAAGGAGTTGGTCGACCAGCTTGGCGAGGGAGGCCGCAGCGTCCACGAGCTGCAGAAAGCCAAGAAGAAACTGGAGGTGGAGAAGGAGGAGCTGCAGCTGGCTCTGGAGGAAGCCGAAACTTCATTAGAGGTGCAAAGGACTCTAATGTCGAAGACAAAACTGAGCTTGTGCCATATTATTTTTTTATAAAGGATTTAAAAGAATGGCCAAAGCAGGAGCAAATAAATAAATATGTTTGTCAAAATGTGGTGTTTTATGTATATCCAGGTGGAGGAAGGTAAGCTGGTGCGCGTGCAGCTGGAGTTGGCTCAGGTCAAAGCTGACATCGACCGGAGAATTCACGAGAAAGAGGAGGAGTTTGAAGTCACCAGGTTAGACTTACCGTATCGAGCATGAGCAAACATGTATCAAGGCTGCAACAGCCACAGTGACCTCATATTTAGTCATATCACCAACGCCATGTCTACTGCCGTTACTCAGCTCTGTGCATTTGTGCTGTCCAGGAAGAACCATGCGCGCGCAGTGGAGTCGCTGCAGGCCAGTTTGGAGGCAGAGGCCAAAGGTCGAGCCGAGGCTCTGAGGATGAAGAAGAAAATGGAGGGAGACTTGAATGAGATGGAGATTCAGCTGGAGCATGCTAACAGGAACAATGCGGAGCTGGTCAAAACCCTCAAGAAGCTGCAGCAGCAGATCAAAGTGAGTTTTATTTGAAAACTATTGAACAGGAAAAAAAACAACTAATGCAATAATGTTTATTTCCCGCTTGCTACGTCTAACCCAGGATCTGCAGGTGCAGATGGATGAGGATGCTCGTCAGCATGAGGAGCTGAGGGAGAAATTCAGCCTCCAGGAGCGGCGTCTGTGTCTCATGCAGGGGGAGATGGAGGAGCTGAGAGGAGGTCTGGAGGCATCCGAGAGGGCCCGCAAACAGATCGAGCAGGAGCTGGTGGACACCACAGAGAGGTTCAGCGAGATCAGCATGCATGTAAGCGGCTCCACTAGGAAGGCTGCAGAGAGCATCCACGGGTGAACTGTGTCCTTTAATCATATTATCTCATTTATTTTTCTCTTCGCACCAGAACCAAAGTCTGACAATTCTGAAAAGAAAACTGGAGGCCGACCTCACTCGAGTGTCCAGTGAGAACGAGGAGCTGATCTCAGAGTTTCGTGCCGCCGATGAGAGAGCCAAGAAGGCTGTGACGGACGTGAGAGTTACCTGACACATATTCAGACAGTTTCACTCCCATGATTTGAATTGAGTTCAAAATGAACCGTGCAGAAATATTCGTGTCTGTGTCCAGGCAACACGACTGTGTGAGGAGCTTCGGCAGGAGCAGGAACGGAGCTCCCACCTGGAGAGGATCAAGAAGAACCAGGAGCAGAACCTGAAAGACCTCACTATGAAGCTGGAAGAGGCTGAGCAGCTGGCACTGAAGGCCGGCAAACGCACAATCCAAAAACTGGAAACCAGGGTGAGGGTGCTGGTAGAAACCGAACACAAGGAGACGTAACACCTGGACGAGGCCTCTCGTCTCATCAGACACGACCTCACCTCCACTCCTTTATGACTCTCCCTCTAGATCAAAGAGCTGGAGAACGGGCTGGATCAGGAGCAGAAGCGCCACACGGAAACGGTGAAAGCTCTCCGCAAAGGAGAGCGACGACTCAAGGAGCTGATCTTCCAGACAGAGGAGGACCACAAGACCAACCAGCGCATGCAGGAGCTGGTGGAGAAACTCCAGAACAAGCTCAAGTGCTACAAACGGCAGATAGAGGAGGCTGTGAGTAGGAGGGAGTCACATTGGATTTAACACCAGTATGTGTGTGTGTAACCTTGCCTCATGTCAGTCAAGAATTGGACAAATTTAAATGTCTCAAAAGCAGAGAGTTGAGGGATCATGCAGAGGTGATGTTTTTAAGCTCCCGCATTCTCTCTCTCTCTCTCAAAGAGAAGTTAGCACGCTCATTTGACTGACAAACATCTGATCTGTGTCACTGCAGGAGGAGCAGGCCAACAGCAGCCTGTCCAAGTACAGGAAGACAATCCACGAGCTGGATGACGCCGAGGAGCGCGCAGACATGGCTGAGATGGCTCTGAATAAAATGAGGACCAGGAATCGAGCCTCGACCGCTAAAGGCTTCACCTCAGTGGAGATCGTCCAGGTCACAAAGCCCAGCAGTGGAGGACATGACGGCTGAAATGGACACACGAGAGACACACTGCCAGCAGGTGAGCAGACACACACCAACTCACAGCAAAACTATCCGAGTATGTGATTACAAAATCCTGTCTTTGATGATGGAACATGTCTGTTTACTCCCCCCACAGTGACACACTCTCATTCAGCCCTCCAGGAGACACTTCATTGAGGAAGTCTGAGCACAAGCACCCTATAGAAAGTCTTAAAAAAAAGCCTTAAATAAGTCCTTAACATCACATAAGTCTTAATCAGTATAGTCATAGGATTTGTTTTTTTGTTTCAGTCCATTTTTAGCCTGCATGACTGAGTCTGTCTTGAATGTACTTGTAGGTGTGTGACTGTCAGGAATAGAGTTGTGTTTGTGTGTCTGTTTTGGGGATCATGTAGTGTCTCCTAGTTTGTGTATAGGTGTTTTGGGGTGCATGTGTTGCGCATTTCTCCTGGTTAGTGTCAACAGACTGGAGGGAGGAGTGGGATGAAGCTGTGTTCTCACGTCAACGACAGAGAGCCCACCTGTGTGTGTGTGTGTGTGTGTGTGTCGCTCCTGCGTGTGTTACAAACGTGTAATGACATGCTGCAGAGTCTTAATAAACTATAAGCAAGTGACAGTGTTTCTTCTTGTTGTTATTATTATTATTATTATTGCAAAGAATGAAGCACATATACAGCAAATGTACAGTGTTTGTGATGAAGGTGGATTTAATGAGACATCACGTCACCTTATGTTACTGTAACTACATTTTTTATTGACAAGACTGGATCTAATGAGTAGATCATATGAAAATAAATGCTTAAAGTGATAAACCCAAGACATTAATTTGTTCCTCTTGCATCTGTGTGACTTTATACACAATTTTAGGGTAACTTAACCAGTGACAACCCTAAAAGACTCATCATTATGAATTACAAATAAACAAAGTATTGTGTGGAGAGCCTGCAAATCACTTCTGGGATAAATTAAGATGATTTAAGTAGTGTGGGAAACATACACTGCGTTCTTATTCAAATGCCCCAGGTTCTTTTTTTTTTTACTAAACCATCACTGTATAACAAGAACAAAGGACACCTATCACATACATCAACATGGAATTTATTTTCATTTCAGTTTCAGATGAACGTTTCGCATCTTATACAAAATCATTAGAAAACGCCTGACATTCCAAAGACCCCCTCGCTAATCCTCGTTTACCGGCTTCAGACTGCAACAAAAACATTGGCGGGGAATCAGGCCACATCCTGGACGAGCTGATGAGTCTCCCATCAATCCAACTGTTACCCACAGTTTAGTCAATGGCCCTCTATCA
The DNA here is from genome assembly GCF_958295425.1 of Solea solea. Lineage (NCBI taxonomy): Eukaryota > Metazoa > Chordata > Actinopteri > Pleuronectiformes > Soleidae > Solea > Solea solea. The sequence goes on along the minus strand of NC_081149.1, from coordinate 20,446,096 downwards.
CCCAACTATCCCAGAGACTTCAACGTCAGAACCTGACAATACGATGCAGTGACATCTCGCCACATCTAGTTATGTACAGAGTATAGATACTGCAGGGCGAGGAGTGTGAGGAGAGCGTCGCTGGAGGCACGTCGCCTCCTGATCTGCTGACTGACTTTAACTCACCACCACCCAAATATCTGATGTATGGGACACAGTAGCACATAAACACCACCATGCACATTTTTTATACACATGACACATCATTGGTTATGTTTGGTTAAGTAGATAAAAAAAAAAGAAAAAAGATCATTAATACCAGATTTTGAAATCAAACCAATGACTGCAGGCCTGAGGAGGGCAGGGGATGGAGGGTTCATGGAGCCTCTGTTCAGGTGAACGGGGTCCGGTGCATGCCCAGCAAACACAAACAAATTGGGTCTCAGCATGAGCACACAAACACACACACACACACACACTCTCTCTCACACACCTCTGCCTTAATGCCACAAGCTTCAAAATCAACATTGAGGGTAAAATTGACCGATGACAAACTGGTCTCAGTGTGGCACAGTGCGTCACTGTATGTGTGAGAGAGTAGACTTTACATTATGTGTGATTTCAGCAACAATGACACCTACTGGAGCGCAGGCTACGAAGCAAGTTATTACATAGATAATATGTAGTAGGTTGCAGCGGCACACACACACACACTGTGCGATGGTCATCCTACATTTCCGACACAAATTTTCACATTCTATCTTTAGTCGCAAGACTTCACAACAGCTGGCTTTGAGCCTCTTACAGTAACGACCTGGGACCACTGTTTAGGAGCCACAACCATGTGAATCGGCAAGATTGTTTTACGTCTTGCCCAAAATAGAACAAAGCATATCACGCTTTAGAGGTAAGAAAAGATAGTACACACCTTTGATTAAGATCCAGCAACTGAAAAAAGGTTTTTATTAAGCCAATTCAAAGAGATCCCCCCCTTAAGACAGAAAGAACTATGATAGTGGGGCAGAGAGGCACTTACACAATCACTTTTGTTTTACACAGTGCTTGTATCCGTGTGTGTCTAACGTGGAGACACAGCTACATTATTTTTGATCAAATATCCAATACACGCACACACAGACACTCGTTTTCACATTGGATCATGATTTAGCAGTTGGCACGTGTACATGCAAAGCTTCAGTTCGGCCTGCACAGGCAGAGCTGGGGGGGGGGGGCTTTGGAGCAGTTGAGGAAGGATGGGAGAAAAAGGTAAACATGGATTTTAACAGATGAACGCACAGACGGACCAACAGACAGGCTCTTGAACGCTTCGAGTGTTTAAAAACACTCGCTCTCCCTCGGCTTTGTTCCCCCGCCCCCCTTGTGTCACATGTTTATAGCAGCACCAGAGGAGCCCTCTGATTGGTGGGTGCGGCCATGCGAAAAGTCAGTCAGTTTCAAGGATGAGTGGCGGTTGCTCGTTCTCTTCCTCTAAGCGCAACTCATTGAGGTCGTCGTCTAGGCCCGCCCCTCCCACGGCACCTTGCTCTTCACAGTAACCTAGGAGACCACAAGTCAAAGGTCAGTTGTTGAAATAAACAAAAAAACTCTTATGACATCCTTTCTGTGCCAAATGTCACAACTGCCTGAAACCAGTGTGACTTCACTACACTGACATGTAGGGGCTTTTCACTATTTTTGTCAGAGACGGCATTTTAGAAGGACCTGAAACGGTATTTTTTTGAAAACGCCTCCCAGAGTGGGAACATATCAAAACGCCAGCCTTGCGTTTCCGTGGAGACAGAGAATACGCTACTTTAGGAAAATGATTACATCATATTCCCAGCTCTCTCTTGCGTTGTCATTCATTGTCTTGTGTTTGGAGATTGTTTGAAATTTTTACCAACTACTGTCAATGCAAAGTAACTAAAGTCAGCTTGAAAAGACGTTAGATATCACAGAACACGTCCTGTCTTTAGAGATTTCCCACACGGGGGTGGAAAAAAAGTACTGAATCGTAAAATAAAGAGAGGAGAAAACAAAACCTATTTTTACTTGAATAAACAAAACAGATCAGTGATCGTTCCACACACAGTCAGCTGCACTGAACATCCACAGCTCGTTGTAGTCAGTGTGTGTCGGACTCTGCGCCCGCAGTAACTACAGTTAGATGGATCTCAGTCGTGCGGCAGAATTGTGCATTTTTCTTCTTGGAAATTTTTTGGGTTTTTGACTTTAAGTCGGAAGATTTGTCGCAAGTCACTTTTTTTCATGTCCAGGTGTGTGCACAACAGAGAATGACTCTGCAGCGTCTTATCCACAGCTCCCAGGTTTTGGTTGCTTAGTAACGACGGACAGAACAGGAGGGTAACCTCACTAGTGTCTGGCTTATTGTTTTTGATGCAGTTTAAGATGTGACACAAGAATGGACCCTTAATGCATTACAATTCTTAACTTACTGATAACTTGTAATTCTCTGGAACTTCAAATAAATTCAAAAATATAGTCGATAAACATACATTATATATGCATTACATTATTCTCCAAAGGAATATTAGTAAACTGTAAGGAAATTATTATTATATATTAATATGTGACTTGCCTTTAGTGACAGCAGCACTGTATGTTTGGGCCACAAGTGGGCGATCATGTGACCCTTGCTCAAGGATCTCATTGGATGCTTCAGTACTGCCATCTAACCTGAGGTCAAGAGCAAGCACAGGTTCAGTTGGTGATTTGAACAGAGCGGTCAAAGTTTGTGGGTGGGGAGAGGGTGTAAAGGTGCAATAATTAGAGCAGATCATCGACATTATTAGTAATGCAGAGGATAAAACACTCAGGAAGTTGCAGCTTCCTTTCATTTTCAGATTTTGCTTTCATTACTATAACTGGTTACTATAACAAACATGCTGGTGGTCATATCAGCTGTAACTCATTAACTTAGCGACAGGCCTGAACTTGGCTGTTATCAGTTTGTGAGTCTCTGCAAACCAACGTCTAGTCACTCTGAAACCACTGGACAACCGCCGAGTGTGTGTTTGCATGTGTGTGTTACCTGTGCTGCTTCATGAGAGTACATTCCCCTCCCTCTTGTGGATCCAGGTTGTACAGATACAGGTAACCATCAGCCGCTGCAACCAACAACCTCGGAATCTTCTGAATCCTGATTTCAAACAAATAATCACAGTTAACTCATATCAGGAAAAAAAGAAAGGACTATAGACTTCAAAATGTTCATGTTATTATTACTCTGCCTCTGTTTGGTCTTCATGAACACAAACATTACATGTATGCTGCGTCCTTCATCTGAAAATAGGCCCCAAAATGAACTACACAAGTGTGTACGACCACATGTGGCGCAGGCACCAGACTGGCACTCACACAGCTAAGGCGCAGATGTTCTTGTGTCCGCAGAAGGGCAGACGTACAGTGGCGAAAGCTCGGCCCTGGGTGAACATCTCTGTGACCTGGGAAGGCAGGTACGTGGTAGACGCCATCAGGACCTTACCCAGGTACCCTCCCCAAGTAGTGGGCTCCTCCGCAGGCCTACACACAAACACAGACCGTGATAATGTGAGAGGCCTGTGATTTTCAGTTTGACAAGCAAAGGTATAAAGTTGGGTGAATCAAGCCGAGTCGACCGTAAAATATACCACAAAATGACACAAATGGAAAAATACGTACACATACTTCTCCTTCTGTGTTTCTAACTTGAAGATATGGACCGTCTCTGTGTTGCTGGAGGCCGACAGGTATAGGCCTTCCATACTGAAAGCCAGGGAGCAAATGCTGACACACCTGAGAAGACATTGAAGCACATCAGAGTAGGTGATAAGCGAGTCCTTTATTAGCTCCTCAATGTGGAAATTAACGAGAACATACAACACAGATACACAATCAAACAGGTATTTCTGTGCGACTGTAGTAAGTCCGTTATCAAATTATGTTCTACCTCTTGACTCCTCGCCGAAACTCAAAGAGCTTCTGTCCCTCTGGGATCGAGAAGACACGAATGACTGTGCCCTAAGAGGAAGTAAAAGGACCAAGTTACACAAAGGACGACAACACTGAAAAAAAGAGGCAGAAACAAGGAACTACATTTACCCAGACGGAAAACCTAAGTCACACACATACAGGCCACACTCTCAGGAGATTCTCCTATAGTAGTATAAACTCCACTGAAATGCACAGTATGGGATTTCTGCCACTCTGGGTTTAGCAATCAAAACAAAAGGCGACATATTTGCTAACTAGTAGAATCACATCTTTCCTTCCTCATGCTAATATTTCATATGGCGTTTGCCCCAGAAGTTACAGAAGCAAGTAATAACCTTGAACAGAAATATGGATTTAAAGGGCATCAGAAACTAAATAAAACAGTGTTGTCATTTTTAGACATTGCAATACAGAAATGTTTCATATAACATCTTTAATGTCCAAGTGAGCTCATGTAAGAACACAGCAGAGAACCCACCGAAGTGAGTGAATGTGTGCCCACTCCCCCATGTTTGAGCCAGACTACACGTCCCCAAGAGATTCGCCTGCTGTTGTGAACGCATCTCAGCTTTCTGTATTATGTGAATGGCAAACACCTGGATGCAAATCGCCAGATAATACCCACAGGTAACTGTTCACTGTGCAGTGACTGTCGTACCTTCTCTGAGGCTGTGGCTAGTTTGGTTCCACTGGCATCGAAAGCCAGAGCTGCTAACGGGCTGTCGTGGGCTGGAATCATGTTAGCCGCTCGCTGAAACACAGATAAACACACAGGTTTAGACAAGTGCTACATCAGGAAGACATATTACATAACAGTGATCAGCTCTGACTGACAGATCAGACAGCAGACTCATGATAAACAAGCGTTTAATAATATTATATTAAAGACAGAAACAGTCAGACAGAGGGGCTTTGCAATGCTTGTGTTCACCTACCAGGTTGACAGTGTCAAACACCTGAACTTCTCCTATTGTGGCACTGCCTGGGTAAGCCAGGTAACAGTTATCATTGCTGATGGAAAGGGCACACAATCCTGGAGAAATATGTACACAAACAGAAACTGTTAGATAAAATAGACCATCACAGCACAACCACATTAACCTGAACTTGACAACATCATAATTATGATAACTGAGACAGCACCAGCCAAAAAGTAGCAACCTTGGGTATGGTATGAGAACACAATATAATACTATCCCCCAAGATCTCTCTGGAGTTTCCTTGATTCTTGCTCAGTGTGACTTGAGATTAACTCCAGCTCTAGCCACATCCATTGAAGGGGTGGATGGATGAATGGATACATTTTGAGATAACAACTGCTATTGATCGGACTCACCTGAGGGATTGGGGGGAGTTTCTCTGATAGTGTGCAACACTTTCATGTCTCGGATGTTGTGAATGTACAGCGACTCCTCCAGACACACTATGAGCCTCTGCAGGGGGATCGCAATAAATTAACATCAACAACAAAACAGCCTGTTGGGGCATTTAGTTGCACTGATCTTCAACAGTTATTAACATCTGTTCATAAGCTGTTTGATGAAGACTGCAGTAAAAACACTTTTTCCTCCCACCTGTCTGTTGAGCTTTACAGCCAGTATGGTGTTGGAATAGGAGTAGTTGCAAATCTCTGTTCCCTTCTTGAAGTGACAGACTTTGAGCTTCCTGGGAGCCTTCAGACTGACGATGGCCACCAGGCTGCTGGAGAACAGACGCTCCACAATACACACATCCTCTGTGTCTGCTGCGGACACACACATAGGAAAAGAAATCACTTCACAGCTGAGTGGCATCCTTTCATCCTTTATTAGTTGCCTTTCTGTGGCCATCTCAGTAGTCACCTTTTAAAAGCTGGTCTTTAAAGCTAGTTCATGGAGATGAGGAGAAGCTATGTCTTCCTCTGTGAGCAGAGATGTTGCCAAAGTTTCTACTTTTGCTTTACTGAAATACATATAATTAATTTGCATAACAGCATTTAACATTAAAAATAATAGTACACACTGTGGCAAAATGTAGTACATCTGTACTTTATTGTACTATATATATGTACTATATCATTACAAAGTCTATTCAAAGTTTATTGTTGCAACTCTTTCGAACGCAACCAGTGCTCCTAAATCCAATAGAGTTAGGCTATGAAATGCAGTATTATACAGATATCTTACAGTAAGTTGGCTGTTCAGCTGAGGGGAAATCTGTTCGGTTTTTACGTATCACATCCCAAATAAATATGTTTGGGGTGATTTCTTCAATAATTAATGAAGTTTGCTATTTCAGTGCTATTCTTTTTCATCAATAAATTCATTTAGAGTGTTCAGTGAATGAATGAAACCTCAAATAAAAGAAAGATCATTCAAGTCCTACAGGATAGACAAAAAGTACAGGCAAACTCACCAGTGATGATAAATTAAGGATGCTACATTACTGTACATGAAGCTAATAAGAAGAAGAGGAAGAGGCTAACAAACGTCATTAATATTTCAAATAAGAGCAATCCACTAATGGTGCAGTGATTGTGTTCTCTCAGCACAGTATTCATTAAGCAAAATAACTTACAAAAAGCACAACTAAGCAATAACATCATGGAGTAGTGATGCAACTATGTTATTAGAGTAGGTTAGTATTTCTGGATTTGATGCACTTTTACTTACTACATTCATATATCTGCTCTAACTTGTCCACTGAAGACAGGGAGAAAAACTTGTATCCTGACTTGGTGCCAACAGCCAAGGACCTGTAAACACGAAAGAAATGGACACCAATGGCATTGATTAAGTATAACATCACTGAGATATCGCGCAGACAAACAAGATACTGCCATTATTACAAACCAGAGGGGTTTTAAGGATGCCGATAACACAAACTTGAGTATCTGCTGATACTGAGATCAGTTGGATAAAGCCGCTCTAGACCTCTTTAAACCATGAAGCTGCTAACAACACATTTTTAAGCTATTTTATAAAACACAATTCTCCACCTGCGGCACAAATAAACAGCCCACAACATGACTCAGCTAAAACTATTGTTCTGTATTGGATATATATTGTATTTTAAACTGTAATAATTATATATACATATGGGTCACACGGCAGAGTAGTGGGAAGCATTGTTGCCTCACAGAAAGGTCATAGGTTTGAATCCTGGTTTGACCAAGACCCTTTCTGTGTGGAGTTTGCATGTTCTCCAAATGTACGTGTGGGTTCTCCTCAGGTACTCCCGTTTCCTTTCACAGTCCAAAAACATGCAGATTCAGTGAATGTGAGAGTGAATAGTTGTTTGTCTCTGTATGTCAAGTTTCACAAAGTTCGTAAACTTGACGTTAAAACATCAGCCTGTAAACGTACAGAAACTGTCAAGGGTGTACCCCAAGACCCTCATGTGGGGGATAAAGCCGTAGACAATGAGAGCGTGAGTAAATGTACATATCTTAAACTGTAATTATTATTATTACTAGATGGAGTTAAATTGTAGACATCTTAACCTGGAATTGTGATTAGTCATTATTAATTTGCAGATATGTAATGACTCACCCCGTTGACATCAATGGAAAAAGTGACATCATTTGACTAGAGAAAGATAAAGTTGTTGTTGTGGATATGTAAAATGACAATTGTGGATAGGAAAAATGTCACTTTGACGAATAGTTTTAAGATAATTTCAGTAGCAGACTAGTTATCAGATGAGAAAATGCTTAATCACTGATACATTCATCTTAAAAACCGCACCGTGTAAAAGGTAAATAAATAACTGTGTGTTACTGAAGTCAGTGTCAAACAAAACACATCCACTGAAATGGTGACCTGCTACTTGAGCAGCACAGTCTGTTACCGCCTGGTTTTTAAACTAAACTCGCATTAAAACTTCACATCACTCCATATACAATTAATATTTCAACCATGACACATTTGCACTGTTCTCAGCGGACAAGTTACATGACACCTAACCTACATGTGTGTAGCAGCTAAAGTTAGCCTCGCACCACACATCATCTCGTTAGCTAGAAGGCTCTACGTGTTTATGAATGGTTAACATATTTGTGATTATTCTGTTCGCTAACTAGCGTCGGTGTGTTTTTGTAGCTTCTTCTCGTGTCACAAACCACGTCCTGGCTTTTTCTGACATCGCGTCTGTCAGCCAGCGAGACTGAGCTAGCTACCGTTAGTTAGCTTGAAAACACAGGCCATCGGATCCGCAGACCCCCTCTCTCTCTCTCTCTCTCCCCGGCCCTGCCTTACGTGTTATCCTGGTTAAAGTTGGCGAAGAGGAGCTGGCTACCGCCAGCGTCCCCGCTCTGACTGGCCAGGTTCATGGGCTCGACACCATGGAAGTATAAAGGCCCGGTGGAAAGAGCAGCAGGTGGACGGGTTTAGCGACTGTGAAGAGGGCCAGACGTGCGAAGCTTCACGGAACCATATCTATTCCCTGGCCCTTCCGCTGCTGCTGCTGCTGTTGTTGTAATGATTGTTGTTGTTTTTTTTTTTTTACACAGGCTGCTCGTCTCCTCTACTGCACATGCTCCGAGGACGCGACGATGAGGCACCTTTAAAGAGACAGGACAGTTTTCTTTACGCAGGAGAATAAACCACCAACACAGACAGCATACTCATATATATATATATATATATATATATATATATATATATATACATAACCGTTTACAGTGTTTCTGGTTCTAATGTGTCGACGCACAGAGGGAACAGGAGTAACACTGGCTCTGCACGTCACACTCTACTGTACACTTACTTTTTATGATTTACAACAGCGCCCTCCACTGTCAATATTTACCTACAACACATGAAATACAAGCGTGATACTCACACGGTGCCCGTGTTTAAAAACTGAAGGTATAGTTTACTACCTGTATTCAACTTGTTAAAAAAACCCAAAAACGATGATTAACGTCATACCAAGCTATACTGTATGGTTAGATACATGCTTGCACCCTCCTTCCAACTCCATATTACTTGTGTCATTTACTTGAATGACACTTTCCTCCTTTGATTTACAACAGTTAATGGACACACTTTCATTCATCATAGATCTTGTTGTTTATGCAGTGTACAGTAAGGATCAGCAGGTGAAGAGGGAGGGGATGCAGTTGGATGGAGAACTTTGAACTGGGATGAAGAAGGATGAGAAAAGGATGAGAATAACTGTGATAAAAACAAGCAAACTTCAAACTGATAAAAAAATAAACTTTAAACTGTGATTAAAAAGAAGAAGAATTGTCCCTCTGTCTGTCGGTCTGTGGTCAAAGTCATCACAGGCAAAGTCTTTAATTCCTTTGATGTAATCACATCATGAAAGGAGTGCAACCCACTGGTCTGTGAACCTCTTTTTTTGACATCTTAATAGATGAATGTAGTGTGATGCCTGCCTGTCTGTCTATCTGTCCACCTGTTAATCACATAACTGTCCAACGCCTCGCTTGACAGTCTTCAAATGTGTTAGGTGACTTAGTATAAGGGCACCTGTGTATGCAGTGTGGTAGAAATGTGACAGATGTTCCACACGCCTAAAGATGGAGAAAGATTACACAAGACAATATGCCATGCATGCAGCTGAAGCAGCCCAAGTACTCCAAATCAAAGGTGCATCAAAGGCAGATGTGTATGCTTCACCTCACCCTTTCCTCCCGTGTCTGTTGGATTGCCTAAATTCTACAGCTTTATCCTCCACATGAGGGTCACAGTGGCTGGTGCCAACAATCCACTCACACCGACCTTCAATTTAGAGTGTTCAATTTGCGTAATCCCCATATCTGCATGTTTTTGGACTGTGGGAGGAAACCAGAGAACCCACAGGGAGAACATGCAAACTCTATTCAGAAAGGCCCTTGTTTCCGACCACTAGGTCATGAACCTGGGTCTTCTTGCTGCAAAGGCAGGAGTGCCTTCATTCAAGTCCTGATATAAATATAAAAGGCTCTAGCTGAGGTAATAAAAACCAACAATTCATACGACCAGTTGATTGTAATTAAGCATAATTAGTTCATCTTTATTTTCTGCCAAATGAGGCTTGGGCATATTTGTTTCATAATGTGTCAGTTGTAAGTTTGAGCATGTGATAGAAACGAATGATCATTTGGATGAAGCAAGAGAAAGCAGAGCAGTGGATAGCACCACTCAAGGGAGCTATCCATTAATAAAATGATAATACTAAACAAGTGGCTGCTGCTCATGCAGAACAAACGGAGGGTACACTGTGTTGGCACTGGTACATTACTGCATGTACTGGACATGAAAAAAATTTTATTGCTCAAGATAATAAAGGCCAAAATGGCCACAGTGTCCTCATCTTTGCATCCACTGTGGACTCACTTTTCTAATCTGAGCAATAATGCTGTGAATATGTTGTGTCCTTTGGATCAGAGCGGTGTTTTTCAGGGACTGCAGAGGTTTTGTCAGTACAGGCAAAGGTCCAACACACTGTGTACTCCATGGCCTTTGGTTTACACAGCTTCCAAACAAACATGATGGCCAAAGAGACAGAGGTGAGGTTTGTGAACTAGATAGCAGGGCTGCAAATGTAGCTTTGGAATACATGATAATAGTCACTGAATGTAATGCACCTCACCAGTCTAATATTCCAGTAAACAAACATAACAATATACAAAATAATGTGGGCCATTTCAATAAGATTAAACATATTTGTACTAATAAAATTACATGAATTTATGAGCAACAAGTGGCCTCTAAACCACATTTTCTACAGTCCTGATGAGATATGATACAAAGTCAATCCACACACACACACACTAAAAAAAACAAATTAATGGAAAATTAAATATTGTCCAACACTAACAGTTGATGCCAGAGGCCCTTTGGTGTCTGTGCAGCAGCAGCAGCTGCGTGAAACAAAACAGATACATTATGCAAACACGCAGACATCCAAATGACTTTTGTGCCTCCAACAAAACATGTTACACATTTACCTCTGCGGCCGAGTGTAAAGATAACATCCAACACATTAGTGACAGTGACCAGACAAGCATATTTGTCCAGAGAAAAATGTACTCATAGGACACTTTGAGGACCTTTGACTGGTCCTCACAATCTGGTACATCTTAAAAGGGCTGAAATGGGTTTAACCCTGCATGGATAACAGTCTGAACACATTTTCATGACTGAAAAAAAACCCAGATTTGATAGTAGGCAACAGAATAATTAATAAAACAAAAAAGCACCTTCCTGGTGTTGAGTCCTGTTTTCCATGTGGGAGGAATGTTTGTAATAAACTTGGGCTCTGAGTCAGATTGTATAACTTACAAATACCAACTCCTTATTTCCCGCCATTGGGAAATAAACAAAAATCCATATCTGGTATAGAAACTCTGTTTCCACTGAAGTTAGTAGACTTTCTAAAAAACAAAATGCAGCAAAAAATGATGTGTGAGTTTGTTAGACTTAAAAGGTTATTTATACAAATAACATTGATCTGGCAGGCTCCACAAATAGCAGGTTAACTGGCAAACAAGTGAGACTGTCAAGACTGGTTATAAAAGGATGGGTTCATCGCTTACCATTTTGTGCCAAACTTTGTGGCAGAATTGACAGTTCAAAGACAATGTTTTTTGCAGCGTAAGATTGCAAAATATTAAGTTTTCTCATCATTTACAGTACAAAATAGTGTGAATAGAATAGAATTTCATTTAAATGGGGACATTGTGCAAAGGTCAAGGGTGGAAAGCGCTGCTGTACAGTGAACCCTTGTCATTATAGACAGAGCCAAAAGGGCAATGCAGTACTTATGCAGGTACATATTATTATTTTTTTTTTTACCAATTTTGTTCAGACACAGCAGAGTTTTCTGGGCCTGAACTTCTGAACATATAAAGTGGACCAGAAGACAAACATGTAAACATGTTCAGGGTTCAGACAAATCCACGTTTCGTTTCATTCACGTAAATAACTGTAATTCGACATCTTGATCAAGAAATATAACATGCTTTACTACTTTTTCTGCTTTTTTTTGTAAAACAGTCCATTTAGAAATTCATGGATAACAATAATAATCATATTTTAGCATTAATTAACATTAAAAATATAATTTTGGTCAAAGAGCTTCTACATGCTGGTGTAGTAACCATTACAGAATTTTTTTTTCGATTATTACCAATGCTGTTAATTAAGGGCAGCTGTGGCTTTATACATGTGTTGTTAAGCACTGTCCATGAAGGTACCATAAATGCAGACACTTTGCTGGAATTTTGCAGAGTTAGAGTTAATCATTTTTCACACACATCAATCAATTAGTGATAGTGAATTTGACCTTTGCATTTTGCATTTATTACACAAACAAGCCAGGCACAGGAGCAGTGGACAGCCCCCAGGACTTGAACTAGTGGCCTTCCAGTTACGAGCCCAATTCCTTTCCTCTTGGCCTTATAGACTTGTAGAGACACAGGCTCCCGTCAAGACAACACCGTCTCCCAGGAACTCCACGTCTATTTCTGCACAACAGTGCACTGCACAAGTTACAACAGAGTTGTAGACACAGAGCAGAGTGTGCGTGTTTGTGAGTGCCCGGTTTGCTGTCCAGGTCTGTCTGCTGTCAAACATGCACAGCTCATTATGAAGAGGGGAATCAGACAATGGTCTACTGTGTCGCTCATGTCTTGTATACAGTGAGAATGGGCAAACATTGCACTTGCAAAACAGCAACAATTTGTTTATCAGTAGGAAAATCACTCTGTTTTTTTTTGAGTGTGTTGCAGACATGTATTTGTAAATGTTTTCAGTGAAAAAGGTGAACATCTTTCCTTTGTCCCTTTCTCTGTTAAGTAAATGTAACTTGTTTAACAAATTTAGTTTTTTTTTTTAAGGAACTTTTCTGGGTTTTTTATTTGTTTAACGTGTGTCCCCTCCCTGTCTAATGACTCTAATACAGCTTTCCTTTACTGCACTTTCCATTGTGCCCCATTAATTCTTGAGCAACATGTATGTTCACGTCACTGCTACCACGGCCGTTTGGAAACGTGCAGTGGACAGGGAGGGGCTGCTGTTTGCTGCTACTGCTGTGTGTTATCATCAGCCAGGAGTGGAGAAAGAAAGGGGTGGAGAGGAGAGGAGAGGAGGAGAGGAGGGGTTACAAGCCCAGTCCCGCGGAACATCCTGCAAACACATCTGAGACTCGTAACCAAACTCTCCACTGTTTCTCCTCAGTGTTGCGCGCACAACCAACACCAACCTCTGCTCCATCGCATGACTCTTTTGTTTGATCTCCTGCAAAGTCCCAACTCTTTGAGTCAAAACTCGCGTGGTTGTTGTTGTTTTTCGGACAGTTGACCTTCTCTGCGCGTCGCTGTCCCCGCTGAACTTATGTGTTTACGTGTGGACGCGCGGCGGCGGTGGGACATCCGGAATGGGGAAACCCGTAGGAGGGCACGGAGCTCGCTTGGATGGTAGATAGAGCGCGAGCGCACCGACGCGTTGCGCGCGCACGACCCACGCACGAGATGGATTTAAGGAAAAGTAAATATGGAAGGTAAATGTGTGTCTGTGTGGGGCAGTTTGCCTGCAAATATTTGACATCATATTTTTCCTGTTTGACAGATCTGGTGCGTCCACGCGCACTGTACAACCAGAGGAACGTTATGCATTAGTGTGTGCGTGCGCGTGTGTGCGCGTGTGTGAGAGAGAGACAGTTTATATGCATTTTTTCAAATGAAAGACTACTTCATAAAACAAAATATATTTATTAATACACAATTAACACAGCTGCATATGCAGATACATTTAAGGAGGAAACATTCACAACCTCCATTTTGACTTAATAGAAGTACATTTTCTCATTTAAAAAAATACAATACAAAAATGTCAGAAACAATATGATATCGTTAACCACACCTAAATGAAGCTGTATTATGAAGCTTTAACCCTTAAAATTGCCAGGTTTTCACACACACACACAATAAATGAATTATTTTCAATATACTTCATACAAACTGGATTATTTTTGGTTTGATTATTGCAGCCTGGTATATGTGAAAGATAAGCAGAAACATTAGTTTATATGCATTATTATTATTATTATTATTACTACCATTATTGTTATTGTTATTATTGTGCAATGTCATATTTAATAAAATACTCACGTTAACACACCTAGAGCACCAAAATTTGCTCATAAAGGTTCAAGCTATAGAAATTGCATGCAATTATTATTTAATTTCTATTAATTATATTTTCAGACTAACATCAGTGCTCATCATACATATCAATAACAAGTTTTTAACCCCTAAATTGCCACGTTTTTGTCACGCTGCATCACAAATAGTGATTTCAATGGGTTTCAATGAGGACCTTTTTGGGCATAGGTGTATAAGTGTGAGTATTTTAGTCAACGTTGTTTACAATAGATACAAAAATACATGAAAACATTTTTAGAACACTCAAAAATGCACAACATGGCATAAACTTATGCTAACAACAAACTTATGCATGAAAAAAATGATACAGATAAAGGATATTCTAGAAATTAAAGGCCAAACACACAAACAAATGTGGGTAGCTGTGTTTAAAATTTGTCATTATAGCATTGTATAGTATAGTAGTCCATATGTTGATGGCTGCTCATGTGCTCATGTGGGAATCTGTAACTCAGTAAATATTGAAAACGAAATGTTGAACCCGAAGCTTATATTAGAAAAGTTATATTACAAATCATATCACAATCGATGCATGTATGCCAGGAAAATCCCAGTATGATATTTTGCCCTAATATTTAAATAAAAACCCTTGCACATTCTTGCAAGGAAAGCTGTTAAAGAACCACATCTGCATCTTTTGTGTAGATTTTTTCCTCAGGACTAAAGTTTTTCTAAAGTCTTATTCCTTCTCTTACAGTGAGTGTGAGTACACACATTTATGTGGAAGTCATTTGCATATCAGACAGCATCATGTACAACAAACTGTCCCGTTTGTGTGACACAGCTGAGGGTGTGTGGAAACGTGTCACCAAAACAAAAGTGGTCATGCCCCGAAGTGTTAGAGTAAATAATAGATGGAGTAGATAACAGTGATGGGTAAATATAGCGAGTGAGGCAACCACAAACAGTTGAGAGTAATGAATAAAAACGACACGTTTAGCCCAAAAGAAAGCAGAGATGATAAAGTATCTATGCCTGAGAGGTCTAGCTTACTTTATGATCCACGTGACGGCACACGACGGGTGGTGTTAATGGAGGGAGGTAGGTACGTTTGAGCTCACCTGATAAAGTTGTGGAGGTGCAGGGGTTAGGAACCACAAATATGTGTGTATGTGTGGTGATAGTCGTGAGAACCAGAGTTGGATTCCCCGAGGAGATGAACTTGATCTTTGCTGGAAAAAGGAAATAGTCCTACACACACACACACACACACACACACACTTTCCACAATTTCAGAGGACATTGCATTGACTTACATTCATTTCCTGGAGACTTACTCTAACCTTAACCATAACTACTCCTGACCTGACCATAGCCTTAACCAACCCTGACCTCAGCCTAACTTTAAAATCCTTAAAATGTAGTCATTTATGTTACGTGGACTTGATTTTTGTCCCCATAATGTGATTCAGGTCCTCACAACATAAGGAATACCAAGTACACACACTCACACATTCCTATACTATGTACTATGCACATTATCTTACCAGGATCCAGCAGTTCTGATCCTCTTAGATGCAACCGATCCTATTAATGTATGGAATGTGCTGTAATGGGCTTTCATACGTTAACACTAACTAAAACTGCCTTGTTGTTTTGTGTGAGTAGTCAACTCACACAACACACACACACACATTAGGAGAAACAAGTGTGTGGAAGGACAGAACTGAAAAAAAAGAGAATAGTGTGCTGCTGATGATAACAGTGTCCTCTCTGATCACAGCCTGTGAATCTCTTTCCCTTCCTTTCAGCTCAGTGCACGCACACACACACAGACACACAAATGTGCATGCACACACACAGGTTTCTGTCATAACAGATTAGAGAACATCACAGTGCCACATTCAGGTCCATTGATAGTCCTACAATACCACAACAGTACTCAGAATACTGTTCTCTTGTGACGCACTTGGCGCAGTGTGTGGGGCTCCGGGGGAGTGGGGGGGGGGGGGACGCGGGAATAGCGGCCGTGCAAAAATGTGTCTAATGTTATCTCACAATGTAAAGACGTCACATTTTGTGTCATTGGTGTCATCACAAACTCTTGTTTCGCACATGCAGACTCACGCAGACATTGACAGTGTTTTGTAAATCTGTTTTTATGGTACGATAAATAAAAAGATGTTTTTGATATACCATAATGTTAGTTTAAAAGCGGAGACATTGTGTGTGTGTGTGTGTGTGTGTGTGTGTGTGTGCATGTATTTGTTACCTCTTCAGAAGCTTTCCTGGTTTATCAGGGCCAGTAGTCTTCATGGAGACCAAAACCGGGTCCCAATGAGGCAGAACCTCATGTCTGAGGAGCTGGTTAAGTTTAGGGTTAGGGTTATGCATAAAATGATAGCGGTTAAAGTTAGGATAACGCTTTGCTCGGGCTGTGTGAATGAATGGAAGTGAACGCTGTAGTGTCCTAAGAAGAATGGCTGCCAAACCAGACTCACAACAGGAAAACACACTGACATTCCTGTTGTGAGGGTTGTGGTGGTGAGCACACACACACACACACACACACACACACGGTCAGTTTTACACCTTGAGAGTAAGGAATGCCGATCTTCAGAAGGTATTCAAGAGGCTGCTTTGAGCGGATAGAGACATTGATGAGGAAGATTTGGAGGTCAGAGTCAGAGTCACTGTAAAGTCATTCATTTGTGTTTCTATACAATCACTTCCTCCTTCCCAGTTTTCCTGTTTTCATGCAGGCCTGTGTATTTTCACACCCTCTGCTCCATAAACTAAACTGACTGTTCTGTGCAGGGTTATCTGTCCTGCCATACACAGCGTTGTGGGAGAGTAAGACCACAAGGGCAGCTTCTTAGTTGTAACGTATAAATAGATATACTGAATGTCGTGTATATATACATATACATATATCTCTCTTCTCTCTTTTGACAGAGCACACTTTAGTAAAGAAGAAGTTGGCTTACGTGAATGAAATAAGTCTAAAACAGCATTTTGTTTATTAGGCTTTTAGATTTTTAACAAGATGTTGACCGAGATGGAATATATAGTTATTAATCCTTCATTAATCCTGGGCAAAGCTGGTAACTGTGTCTGCGGCACCAGTAGTCTCGGCACAGTCGGTCCGTTTTTTGGTCATTTGAATAAATGTAAATTAGTTAGGGAGCAGGTGCCACTGAAGTAAAACATTAACAGGTTTTTATAACTAGGTAACGACGACATTGGTGATCTTTTTTTTTGCAGAGTGTAAAATCAGGCTTTATGACGCCTTTTAATTGCTCTCACGGTCCACATTTTCATGAATAATGTTTAAACAGAAACCTTAACGCTATTCCCGTGACCAGAGCACGGTTTGTTCTGTGGGTACAGTGATTTCTCCATCATTTCTCCCTGCTTATTTTAAATCTGATTCTGAATCTGATCCGTCAGTTTGAGGCTGTGTGTAGTGTTGAGCTGAACACATAGATATGACGCTCTAGCACCTGTGATGGAATCTCTGCACCATTTGATCAGATTGGATGATTGCAGATACATTTATCACATGCTGAAACTGCTCATTCAGCTAAAACGTGAAGGCTAGAATGGATCAAACACAAACAAGGAGCAGAGAAAACGCTCTCTCTCACACATGTCTGCATAAAAGGACACACCAGAGGAAGAGTTGTAGCTACATATGTAATAATACAATTCTAAAAGAAAAGAGACATTAAATGTATAAATCAGCAGAAAATAATAAGCAGAAGATGTAATAAATAGGGTTGATTAGAAATGAGATAAATAAATAAATGGATGGCAAATGGACAGAAAGTGTTTGAAAGAAATTGCAAAAGACCTATTTAAAAACTAAAATATAAATAAAAGGAAAACTTCATAAATGAAATGTTCTGTCCTCAGGTCTTCAGGAAGTCTGTTTCACAGTCATGGGCCATGTTAAGAGAAAAATGTCTCACTGTGGGTCTTAGATTTAACTTTTGGAATTGTTAAAAGGTGAACACCAGGAGACCTAAGGATTCTCCAGGGCAGATTACTTAAAAAGCTAAATCAGAAAGATAAGAAGGACCAATAACATTAAGAGAGAAAAAAATGGACAAACTCTGGCAATGTTATTAAGAAGATAAAAAACAAAACGAGGCAAAATCCCTAATGTGTGGTTAAAAATGGTTAATTCACTTCTGGTTCTGTATCCTTCTACTAAAGTACTTTCTTTTCTGTCACCTCTAATTTCCTAACATGACACACACTCACACTTCCTCGTGTTATAGCCCAATTTTTCAAAATGAACAGAGTGTTGCAACAACTGCAGCTGGCTTGAACGCATAATTGAATAACACAGCTCACTGAAAGTCACACCTGTGGCCCTGCGTGAAAGGGTGCGTTCAAATGACTGTGTGCGTGTGTGTGTGTTCATCTCAATGTAAAAAATGTGCTTTCGTAACATCTCCAGATGTGTTTATCCCTGTAAGCGCTGCAGAGGGATTTAGAGATTTACTGTTGATTGAAAAGCCACACACACACACACACACACACACACACACACACACACACACACACACACACACACACACACAGTAGCTCAGAAGGTATATAACAAAAGATGCCAGTGAAAGTTGCTGGACAGTGGACAGAGGTACAGCACAGACAATGATGTGTGACATCAGTGGTGACCATAGCAACGGAGACATTTTCCACAGTAATGAGGCATGCAAAAATTTAGACAATGTGATGTGGATTAGAGACCCGTAAATCCCCAAGAATGACCATCACACACACACACACACTTGTACAGCATTTTTAGTTTGGACTCTAACCATAACCATTTCAACCTTTAACCTAACCCTAAAAAAAACCTTTAATGTTATGCAAAGCAGCCAGAATGTCCTCACAAAGAGTTTTGAATCAAAATTTGTCCTACACACACACACACACACACACACACACACACACACACACACGCACACACACACACACACTGTGTTTAGCCCTAACCCTAAGACCAGGTCTTAACCCTCAAAAAAACAGTTAAAGTTGTGGGAGCAGCCAAAATGTCTTCACAAGGTCTAAAAGATAGATTTGCTTGACAATTGGTCCACACAGATCATTTAAGACACACACACACACACACACACACACACACCATTTCCCTTCATGGCTTCAGCACACAGTACTCTATTAACACATGAAGCCTCCAGATTTAAAAACACATTTTCTCTTTTGTTTTCTCTCTCTCTCAGGTTCATGAACTGCAGAGTGCCAGCCAGTAAGAGATACCAGCCCACTGACTATGAACATGCTGCAAACTGTGCCACACATGGAGTGAGTCAAACAAACAGACAGACAGAGAGAGGGAGTGAGAGAGAAACGCACAGAGTTAAAGGGCCGAGAGCTCGGGGCTATTTTTGTGAGTCCACTCCACCGTCGCAGACTCTTCCTGTGTTTTCTATGTTTAGTCACTTTTAAAGGAAACCTCTGAAAAAAGGATGGAGAGGATTGCGAGGAATGAGGCAGGATGGGGAGGCTCTTTGGCTGCACTGTGGAGCCAGCGGCCTACTGTAATCTGTGATTCATCCTGTCGCGTTCTCTAATCTTATGTAATCCCTGTACACTGTTGACGGCAGAATGAATGACACACAGAGAAAACACGGCCATAATGACCGTAAAGCTTCCAGTCACAGACACACAGCTCTGTACTTTCCTTTAACTGCTGTCGTTTTGTCCCCTACAATGTCTTTTTTCAAGAGCGTGTGCAGAGAAATTATGGAAAATTTATTAATATGCTTTTTTAAAAATTTTAATTAATAGAGAAACCACTTTTATATGTGTAACATAAATGACAAACTACTAACCTAAACCAACCAAACCAGTTTTGGTGAGGTCAGTAGAGTCATTACTCAAACCTACAGCAGGATGCTGCTTTGTTTAACTTACGCTGTCAGTGACAATTAACCAATTAAGTATTTATAAAGTATGCTGCCAACAATATTACATGTATTATTGAAAAGGATGTAGCGGTTAAAATTTAAAACACGCTTAAAGAAAACCCACTGTAGCACAGCGAGGGAACATGAAAGCAGTAATGTGAAACTATGTTTTTGTGCGTGTTTATCTATTTTTTTTTTTTTAATCCCCTCTAGTTGTGGATCCTCCCCAGTCTGGTGGGCGGCTCGCTGCTCTACTTTTCTTCCATGGACCAATGGCATCGCGTTGCTGCTTGGCTCTATGGGAGCGGACTCTCGGGCCTGTTCATCACCTCTACACTCTTTCACACGGCTGCATGGAAAATTAGCCACCTCCGGTGTGTGTGTGTGTGTATGTGTGTGGTCTTAGTGTAACTCATGTTCACATGTTGTCAAGGTGAAGACATGTCAGGACGGTTGTAGGTCAAAGAGGTCAGGGGCTTAAAGCTGTGGTATTGTTCCTAAAACACTTGTTATCTCACTTGCTAATTCTTCACACTGGTGTCCCGACCTGACGTGGTTTATTATGACTACGCTGTAGTCAGTATCAACAAAGCTGTCCCCACAGCGCTCTCTCCTCCACGTTTCTAGCAGTGTATGTTCTGTTTGTTTTCATAGAGAAGCTTTACCAGTTTCTGGGTGGCTTAATATCCTCCATAGACTATTTTATTTAGACGAGCAGTTTGTAAGAAATGATGTCATCTGACACCTTACCTTTTCCACAGTGTCAGGTATCTACAGTATGTGGTCTGCACATACCAGAAGTTACTCTCCCTGCTCCGCTGTCTCCTCCGTCTTCTTTATTGCTCAATGCACAGAGTTTATGTAGATGGAGTTTGTTCTTCTTTGTTTACAGAGCAACGTTCCACTTAATGTTTATGTGAAAACGCCGTTCAGACTGCTGTAGAAACAAGATGGCAGCCCGATTACACACATGCAAACATCATAATGGATGGTATATTCAATATCAGCCAATAAACCCTCCCAAATCTTTCCCACTGGACCTTTTCCTCTATCATATTTTAGAACAGGGATGGGCAACAGAACTACACCTTTTTAAAGAAACAATAATAATCATTAAACCTATATTTATGTGTGACAACGCTGTAAAAAATACATACAAAACGCAACATGTAACCTTACTGATACATTTCCTTTCCTGTGATTATTTCAAAAATGAAAGTCCAGTGGTGTGTTATTAGTT
Organism: Solea solea; assembly: GCF_958295425.1. NCBI lineage: Eukaryota > Metazoa > Chordata > Actinopteri > Pleuronectiformes > Soleidae > Solea > Solea solea. The sequence goes on along the minus strand of NC_081149.1, from coordinate 20,424,855 downwards.
AAGTGCTATTTATGTGAAGGAGCTGATGTTTGGTCAGCAGTAATCCTGAGAATTGTCTCTTCATAAGTCTCATTATATCACATTTTGAACCTGTGAGGATGCCACGGGCCGGTTGAAACTGGTTGGTGGGCCGCATGTGGCCCCAGGGCCTTATGTTGCCCATGTGTGTTTCAGAAGATAACATTGTCCTTTCCTCTGTGTCTGCAGGACGGTAGAGGAGCGTTTCCACATGTGTGACAGAATGGCCATCTACTTCTTCATTGCTGCGTCCTATTCACCCTGGTGGGACATGTGATTGCAGACAAATCAAATTGTTTTTTTCAGTCTGATGAAGAACAAACGTAGGTGAACTTTTAATATCGATGGACGTGTGCTGTGTTTCACCAGGTTGATGCTGAGGGAGCTGGGGCCCTGGGCGTGCCATATGCGCTGGTTAATCTGGGTCATGGCTTGTACAGGATCCATGTATGTCTTCTTTTTCCATGAGAGGTAACACCGTCTCAGCTAACCTGAAACCAAACTCTCGTCCTCAAGTGTTTACAGCAAAACAACCGACTGCGCTTTGAAGCAGAAACTATGTTAGAAAACTGGGGGCATTATCTATTATTTATGTCCCACATTTCTATCGGCAGGTACAAGCTTGTGGAGTTGTTGGGATATGTCACCATGGGAGCTGTTCCTGCTTTGGTCATCCTGTCCATGGTGAGAAAACATTATAAATAATAAAATAAATGTGTTTGCCTTTCTTAACAACTCTAAACCACTGTCTGCTGTAGGGATTATTAGTTACAAATTTTAAGTTACCATTAAAACTGCTAGTGTTCTGGCCATAACTCGCATTTATGTATATATTTATACTCACCGTCGTTAAACTGCATTCATTTCACAAACACTGAGTCTGGACTTACCATGGAACCCAGTACACTCATTTATCCTCAAAAGATGAAACCTGATGACTTGGATGACCCTTGACCTTTTCCTTAGCACCACCATGACATCCATGTTTGTGGTTTTAAGCTGCTGTAGCATGGAAAGAAATGAGTAAAAGAACAGTGTGTTAGTCTCTTGGAGACCATATCCAAATTGGAAATCAATGATTTACATTTCAATATCAAATGTGTGCTAGAACGGGATTGGAACGTGTCACTAGTTTGTTCAGGATCAGCTGTTTATCGTGGATGACGGATCGTTCTTATGTGATTTTCTAGTTCCTGTAGCAGCCTCCGCATTAAATTCACTTAAAGCTCAGCTTCAACTGTTCTCTATGGGACAGCACAGAATAGTTTTTTTCACTGCAGTGAAAAAAACATCACTTCCAGGGAAGCTTAGCTTCCACGACAGTAGCCCATTTTCATTTGTACATATACACCATAAATAAAAATCATTTTCTTGCTCTAGTTGTTCGTTTGCAGAATTTATAAGACTGAAATGAGCTTCCCCCTGTTTCAAAGACCAGCCACCACCGCTGGTCTACACTGTCAGTTGACCCTAAGCCTGTATTATTGAAGATCTTTAAAGTGATTACAAATAAATAATTTCTTCTTCTAATTTACTGAAGCATTTAGGCCCTGTAGACTGTGACAGGTGTAAATTCCCATTTGCAGTTTTCAAAAAACAAACCCACCTTCAAATTTGTGGAATTTTATCTTAGTTAATGGATTCTTCTGGTGTGTTACAGGTAGAGCGTTCAGGTGTGTGTGAACTGGCAGTGGGAGGTGTCCTCTACGTGGTGGGCGTGGTCTTCTTCAAGAGCGACGGCCTGGTCCCCTTTGCCCACGCCATTTGGCATCTCTTTGTCGCAGCTGGAGCAGGTGTTCACTACTACGCTATCTGGAGGTACCTGTACTTACCTGGGCAGCTGCTGCAGACAGCGAGGTGACCCCAGCCGGGATATCATGTGAGATCCTGCATTCCCCCACACACAAGTGACATTGGTGACATGTTGACTTAGTCATCGGATCACTGTATATTTTGACAACAGCTTAACCTGTTGTTTGAGAAAACACGGTGCTCAGATGATCTGACATCAGCACTGACTGGCTGCTCAGGATCACAGGAGTTTCTACTCTAATTTGTGATGATCTATAATTATATTCTTAATACAATACCAGTGGATTTAAGTGTGTGCAGGAATGTGATTCTAATTTTACTGTGTAAAATGAGTTATTATCACAAAGACAAGCGAACCAGAAGAGAAGAAGATACCTACTGTATGTCAGGTGTACACATTGACCATCATCCATATAAAGCAATAGTTTGACGTTTTGTGAAATATGTCTGTGGTATTGAGGTCCATCATGATGTTTCACTCATACTATGTGATGAAAGAAGTACTGAAAACATAACTTATCAAAAAAAGATGAATATTTGAACATACGTTATAGTAATAGGAACTACACAAAATGGAAAAAAAGTGGCTCATATTTCATCCACATGGTGGGTTTATGACATGTACTGCAAAAAGCCACCTGGGAGTGATAAAGATAGTGTAACTCACAGATCTCTGAAGGTTGTCAGCCGTCCAGGCCAAAGTTATCTTCAGGAGTTGAAGAAGTTTCATCCTCTCACCCAAAAGTCTTCTTCAATTCTGTCTTAACTGGTGCAAGAATCCAGGTATTGGGACTCTGTAGTAGATATTTACTTATATATGGAAGGAGGAGGACAAAGACGCAATGCATCTTAATCAGGATTAATAAGATTTATTCCTGCAGCCGCTGCAGTGACCTTATGCAACTGCAGAAGAAAGCAAAAAGGGTATTTTCCCCAAAATGTCTAACTAATCCTTCTAGCGTGCGTCTCTGTAAGTGAACTGACAACACAGTCTCTGCGACAACGCCACAGAAATACCTACCTTTCCTTAATCTACCATACCTGATGTGCCAAAAATCTACCACAAAATTCCCTTGTAGTGGTGATAAGAGCCGGATGTAAACAGGAGCATTCAGTGTCTCAGTTGAAGTGATTCTATTTGACGTCTAAAGAAAATAAAAATTGCTTTTATAGATTAATGGCCAGTATGTTGCATGTTCCTCTGAGGGCATTTGAACTTCACTCTTCACAAAGAGAGACTATAATTAAAACCCAAACATCTTTTGGTCAAGAAAAGATTAACTGCTTCATTGAAGAGTTGTGATTTATACTTATCATGAATTGCCTAAAAAAAATTGATTGTAATTAATTACAAAAAAGTCTAATCTGAGATTATTACAAAACTAATCTGGGTCAGATGTTAAATTCACATCAAGAACATCAAGTCTGTATGCACTGATTATTGTTTAGGAAGAATATTATTAGTTGATACGAATGAATGCACTTTTCTATTAGGAAAAGGGACAATTTAAGAAATCTCTAAATATTGACTGAATTAACAAATGGGGACAGAATATATGTTAATTATAGAGGCAAATTTCCACTATTTTCATATTTCTTCAAATCACTGTATAGATCACACTTTTAAGTCTCAATATAGTTAAACAAATCAGATTTAACTGTGCACTTACTCAGGAAGTGAGCGTTTCATTCTTAAAAATCATATGATCTATTTTTTGAAAATTGTATGTCTGTGACATCACTGTTTTAATAAAGAGACTCAATATTACTCTGTGTGTGTTTCGTGGATGCTACAAATGCTTCATGGCATCAAGTTTCAGTCAAATACGATCATTTATTTACAAATGTAATGAGACCACTATCACTACTTTTTACATTGATTCTAAACCAAGTGCGTGTGAGTGTGTTTCACTGTGTGTGTGTTTCACTGTGTGTGCGTGAGACTGGTGAGGGTTCGTAGTTGCAAAGGCATCGACAGGTTGGTGTCCCGGTGCCACTGTGGCGTGGTGACGTGTGCTGGTGGGGTCAGGACACTCTGAGCCACGCCGGGGGTCTTTAGGAGTGACCACAACTCCTCCCCTCGCGTTACTATGGCAACTAGATCTTCCTCATCTGAGCACCATGCAACTGATCCTCCTCTGCTTGCTGTTCTTAGCTTTGAGAGGAAGAGAGACACCCTGCAAGAGACAAAAACATCACATATGCCTCAATTGATAATAAAAAAACGACTTGTGTATTCATGTACTATCATTATATGTATGCTTTTTGGTCACCTGGGAATGAGGTCATGTGACCGCGATGCCAGTTTAGCAAGAGCACTCATGAGAGTGGTGACGACTCTCGGGGCTGGGCGAGCTGCACCAGGTGGCGGGGAAGATGAAGTAATCTCAAACAGCACTGCCTCCAACGTCTCAAAACAGGAAGTGATGAGCTTCACGGAGCAGCGGGAGTCACATGACACCGAGAGGTATTCACCCAGCGCCCACACCTGAGAGCCAAACACGTTAAATATTATTTCGGTTTCAAACGTCAGCAATTTTGGCTGCTCTAGGGCCAAAATACACCCTTGAAACGTTGCATTACCACATGCGTGAAGATTTCTTCCTTGCTGTAGACATTGGCTGTGGTTCCAGCAAACTCCAGCAGCTCGTGAGACTGGTTCACTACCAGAGAGGGGTGGAGCTTGCACAACCTCAGCAGGTGGCAGCTGAACACCCTGCAGAAACACACAGAGAGAGTAAGGTTGGGTGGTGTGTGTGAGGATATGTGGAAACTAAAAAGCAGAGCAATGCAGAAGCTCAACACCATGTGCACAGTTGTACCTGTGAATCTCCTTGATGTACGTAGGCAGTTTAAGGAGGAGGCTGCTTCTCTCCAGCATCACCAGCATCAAATGGGTTAAAAGGTTCTCATCAGCTACCTATAAACAAGATACACACACACATTTATACATGTACATATACATCCAGCATTTTAATGCACTGAAGATCATTTATTCTCGCCACCTTTAAGACCGTGTTGAAGAAAATGTGCAACAGCACCGGGACAGTCTGTGCACACTGAACAACCCTTGGCCAATCCGCTGCCTCGGCTAGCAGCTCATGGAGCACGCTCAGTCTGTCGATCGTGTCACCTGGGACAGAGAAAAGTGGAGTGATTTCAAATTTCAAAATAAAACCAACATTAACCATTTTTTGTTGACAAAACGGCCAGTGAAGCGGCAATTGTAGCATCACATGCACATCGTTTCATTACCTGATCCTGCTTCCGTTCGAAGTAGGTAGAGAAAAAGCCCTCTTAAGGCGGGGTTTCGAAATGCATCCAATGACATAAGGCCACGCCCACTTGGTTCAGAGATAGGCGAGCTAGTTGACCTGTAACACACACACGTATTTACAATAGATATAAATGTACTTTATAAGTCATATCAGGGTGGTTATTTTTTTCTCAGATGTGTGCACACACACACCTAAGCTGCAGGACCAGGGTTGCAGACAAACAGGGCAAGTCCAGCAGTGTGTGGAGCAGCTCCACTGCAGTTTCAACTGTCACCAGAGAGGGCAGGAGATCTACAAAGTCGTCCACCACGGCTGGACTGTCCCATGCTAGGAACTGTAGACGCACAGAAAGTGTGAGCATAAGTAAGGTTGTCTCTTCCAAACTTTGTGTAAAATAAATGTGTCTCTCTGATGTTGACCTTCAGCAGGTTTGGGAACGAGCGAGTGTATTGAGGAACTCGGAGCAGCAGGTTCTCATGGTTCAGCCGTAGGAAACGTAGAAGCTCATGTGCCAGAAAGGGGTCGTTGAACAGCTCCGCTGGAAACTGGCTGAACACCAGCTTCCACACACTCTCACAATCCACGGCTGCCATTTCACCTGAACAAGTTTGAGTACACATTTAGTGATTTTAAAAGGAAAATACAAGGAACTGTAAGTGTAGGGACTCAAACATGCATTATTGATACTGTACGGTACTGTATACATACCATGGTTGAGGTAGAACTGTGCTATGGGCAGCAGCACTCTGGCAAATGTCAGGTCCGAGCTGAGCCGACCAAAGAGAGCCTTAACACATGGGAAAGTCCGGTAGACCAGTGCGGTGTCCTCTACACACACACAGTCCAGGATACACACTGCCTCCACCAAACACTGGGGAAAAAGCAAATACAATCAGGGAACCAGTATAAAATCTGGTTTAATGTGTGCTTTGTTTTTGCTTTTCCCCGTCTTCTGATGAAGAACAATTCTAAACATGATGGAGTGGTTATCATTGCCAATGTACTGAAAGACAGAAAAAGATGTTTATTAGAGCTACGAAACTACATAAAGACCCGCGTTTGAGTCCCAGTCTGAACGAGGGCCTTTCTGCATGGAGTTTGCATGTTCTCCCTGTCTGTGTGTGATCGTCAGGTTTCCTCCCACAGTCCAACAACATGCAATGGTTAATTGGACACTCCTGGGTGTGAATGTGAGAGTGGATGGTTGTTTGTCTCTATATGTTGGGCCCACGGTGGACTGTGACATGGGATTGGCTCAAGCTCCCCATAACCCTCATGTGGAGGATAACGTGGATAATGAATGAATGAATGAACTACATATTGTGGATAGAAATGTAAGGAAATGTATGACACTCTAACAGTCAGTGTAGGACACTCAACTGTGTTTTATTGCACTGTATGTTGGTTTAAAACATGGACTCACCGCTTTCTGCAGGTCGGTGTCTGTCCTTTTGTGAGCCTCTGAGACAAAGACAGGAATAAACATTGTATTGTTAATATAATGTAAAATACAAATTCCGTCAGAAAAGAGCGAACAAACTTAAAACTGTAGCATGTAACTTTTAAAAATAAAAGTCTAAAAATCAGAAAATGAAGTCATAATCATATTCGTGGTGTGGGGAGACGTGTGTGAAGCAGCACGAGTGAAATACAGCAGACAGGCATTACTTTGACTCAATTATACACAATGCAGCTTTAAATACACATAGGTTATTGATTTGTAATCAATATCAACACCAGCATAAGTTACTATTTTCTCATCACTCACTGCGATCACTCTGTTCGATGAGGCGGAGGCAGTACTGAAAAGCCTTCTCCCTCACACGCTCCTTTGGAGACAGCAATCGGCTTGAGGAGGACGTTGCCGAAACCATAGATACCACTGAGCTGTCAAACTCTGACCGGTCATCTGCAACATGAGTGGAAAAGAAGAGGTCACAATGAATATCTAGTCAAATTATCGATAATCCAAATGTGAACAGGGATCAATTGCCAGTGTTATATTTTTTTTCGATTCAAATTCAATTAGTGGATGCAATGCTGCCAGGAAATTAAACTTAATTTTAGCTTCTGAGAGGCTTAACCATTGCACCATTATTACATGGTTAAAGAATTATGCTTGTTCCGACTGTGTTGTGGCCTTTCTGCAAGAGTTTGCAAGTTCTGTCTGTGGGAGTTCTCTGAGTTCTCCAGTTTCCTCCCACAGTCCAAAAACATGCATAACTTAATTGGACACTCTAAATTGACTGTAGTTGTGAATGTGAGAATGAATGGTTGACAATATTCACATTTAAGCTGATAAAATAATCAGAAAACTTGTTTTAATTCTGGAAAATGCCAAAATAGTGGACGATTAATTTCGTAATCCATTAATCAAGCAATTGTTCCAGCCCTAATATCTTTATCTGAGTAATGTACTCTGTCAATAACAATCATTTTGTATCTGAATCTGCATGAGGATGGATGTGCACAAGCTTGTCAGTTTTCCTTAACCTGATGTGGTAGTGATTAAAGCACCCAAATGTGGGCTTGCAGAGGAATGGTGTTGACTTTTAAAGGGACGTGCAGGAATCTGTAAAGGTCATACTGTACATTCAACAGGTTTGTTTGGGCTAGAGGGCACATATAATGCATTCAGTGAGTTAAACAGTGACTGATTTAAAAGAACCCGCTGTTGATGTTTAGATGAGAGACTGTTCAGGATCATCAAGTTCACCATAAATATATAAAAAATAAAAAGGATGTGAAAAATTTCCACTGCACTTTCCATTGCAATCCAATCAGTGCACATGTGGAATGCAACAAGAACCATATGATGAGCCATTTCATAAATAGTTAAAACACATTTATACAAAGCACATGAAATAAAATTAGATCAAATTTGGATTAAAGATCACAAACATCCAATCAAAGAAGTCAAACAGGAAACAAGAGTCACAAGAAAAAGAATGTGCTCTGGCCACATGCAGCACACAGTATGTTAAGTATTTTAACATCCTACTTTTGATAGTGATTGCTGTTAGAACAGCTGTTAGAACAGCTTTTTAGTCATTCACCACAGTGATTCATTCAGTCATTCATGTTTACAAAGTCATCAGAAGTGTGGTTAAAGACACCAGTGCAAGTCACACATCAGGACTTCTGGCTAGAGATCATTTGTTGAATCAAATGTTATTGTGTGTTATGATCACATCTGAAATTGTGAGTTGACCGGTGTCGCCCGGAGTTAAAAAGAAGATGTAGGAGGTAGAGCTTCTTGGATGTGCATGCAGGGAAAGTCCACGGACTCTTATATCTTACCATTAGAAAAGGAGTGGGAGTGGGAGAGAGAGAAGCTGAGCTGTAGCCTGTTTGCTGGAGATGATGAAAGCAGAATTCAGGTCATATGACATGAATGGTATCAATTAATTAATGCCATCGTGGCTGATTCTTTGAAGCTGAAGCTGATGTATATTTTGTGGCTATGACATTAAGTAATGAGCCTCTCTAGCATGGGAAGGTGGAAGGCTGTGGTTTCTTTCAGTGTAGAGCCATACCAGTATCAGTTATGGGGACGCCACTGGGAACAGAGTGGTAGGTGAGAAGCCAATGGCGCAGCATAGAAAAGGAGAAAACGTTCATCCACTGGTCCTCAGTGAAGCCTTGGCCCACACATAGCACTGTGAAGAAATCTCCAGATACTGTCCCATCCAGCTCTGCTATAGGCACCGGCTGATATATAATAACACACACAAAATACTACAGTTGAAAACTTTACTTTGAAGGCTGGTGTAGAAATGTTAGTGTAAATTACTTACCTGGCGTGACCTTGGACCTGTGAAGAATCCTCCTGAGGAAGCTCCAACTCCTTGTGTGATGCTCGCATAACGCAGCCAATCGACAAGCTTTTTACTCAAAAGGGTCACATGTTCTATAAGAAGACAGGAGGAGAAGATGGTTTAAAAACATACAAAATATAGCTTGTAAAATAACTAGACCAATTATAAGCCGTTTGTTCTCCATCCGTTTTTAAACTTGCTGAAAATGTGTTCTGTTTGTTACCTTCAGTGAGGCACTCTGGGCTGTGTGTGAGGATGGCATTGACAATCGGCAGTGTGTGTGTAAGCGAATGATTTGGAGGGTCTGATTGACGGTTCTCCAGGCTACGAATAAGCTGAGTGCATAGAGATGACAGATCGGCCCTGGATCCAGCCTGTAAGAGTCAAAAAGCGTGAATGTTGTGTTTAGATAATGAGCTCAGACATGAAAATAGAAGTTCTTTTCAGAGTTAATATGTCATTTTGTCATAAACCCATTTAGAAAAACAAAAAATACCAAAACAAACAAGCAGACTTATTTGAAAATATAAATTAGGTTGAATAAGACACCTGTGACAGCAGCAGGGCAGCAGTATGGCTGTTGTCCTGGTTGTAGTTCAATTCCTGACCAGAGAGGGGCAGTGTCTCTCTGAGCACAGCTGAGCTGAGCACCTGGAGCTGCTCCACCGGTGAAGAGAGGAGAGATAAAAGTCTTCTCTGTAGCTCTGTGGGCAACCTTTGTTCAGACAAGACATAAAACAGTAAGTCTGTACTAGGACAGAGGGCGTATGCATAAACGCTCACGCTGGATTTTAAATCTGCGCTATCTACACAAAGAGGTAATCGATATAATCGATATATATTTTTTATAAATACACTGATATTTCAGGATATGTTGTTTGATTGTTTGGTCACTATTAATCTGTTGCGAGCCTTTCCAAAGTTGTCATTCATTTTCACAAATCTACAAATAAGTCTAGTTGCTCCTGATTCACCACCTTTGGATAATGACGCCCTGGAAGAATGAGAAATGTTTTTGACAGCTTTTGAGAGCTTGCCCTCTATTCTTTGTGACACTGACAGTGCTTTGAGTCTGGAGCAGGAGAAGAAGGGAGTTGAGACAGGAGTTGGATAATGAGGAAGGGGAACCTGTCAAGAGCTAGGGCTGAGGGAAGCAAGGTGTTAATGAATCAGCAAGTCTCATAGATGTTTATATAACAATGCATGAATATACAGTAATCATTCATCCATGTGGTGTTGGAGTTGAGGTGCAGGCTGGAGCTTACGTTCGGGTGTATTTGGTGGCAGATAGGATGAGGTGCAGCCTCTGCAGCGAGTCAATCGTCTCATGACCAAACTCCTTTGCTTGGAGCAGCTTCAATAATCTGCTGTAAAACTTCTGCAGCTCTGACTCCTGGATCTCTCTAAAACACACACACACATGCGCACACACAAAAGGTTGCCTCAGCTGTTAAAGACTGCATTGACCTCTATTCATTTAGATAGCTTAAACAAAGCTTTATCCATAACCTTGACCATCACTTAAATTCAAATCTTAGCCCTAAACGTAACCAGTTCTTCAGAAATGAAATTCTGCTCGGTCCTGACAAGGTAAATGACAAGGTAATAATAACCTTTAGGTGAAACATTGTTGAGACACAATGAGGCATATTTTGAATTAGTGATATCGATCATAAGCTACGACCTTGTGTTTTTTTTTTTATCAAAAAGAGCCGTCTTTCGAGGTGGAGAAAAGTCAGTTTAAAGTGCTGAAACAGCTGAAAGAGATATTTAAATATACATACATACATATAGATATATATATATATATATATAACTTCACTAAGACAAAGCGTACTGCCATTAAACTCACCTTACACCTCAATGTTGCCCTGTACATTGAATATCTGTCCAACTTTACTTAAGTATATCATAATCCACCAATCTTTTGATGTTTTATTGATTAAAACGTCAGTTTAAGACTAACGAAAGCAAAGTTCGCGCTTTTCTACACTACTTAACATTGAACGCTTTGACATTTTAAAGAGTAAATCAGTCAGTACGTCAGTAAAAACACATCAAGTGTGATACAGAAACTGTTGCTATTACATTCATTAAGGACTACATTAAATAAACATAAATAACGCACTGTAAGGATTCGGTAAGCTAGCTGATTCAGCCCAGTTAGCACAGCACAATAAAATGCTGAGTTAACGTATTTAAACAAACTAAAGACAAGAGCGCAGTGTGACATACAACCCAACGTTTTCTTACCTCGCTTGTTTGATTAAACTTTCTGAACCGTGAGAGTACATTTTTAGATAAGGAGACTGCTACATCACACTGGTCTGAAGCGGAAGGTAAACAGTCCGTCTTAAACTGGGTACTGACTGGAAATCACATGACATGACTTCAGTTCCGCTTTCACGACAGGGAAAGTTATGAAGGAGCTACTCACTAAATTAAGAGGGTAGAAATAATAATAATGATAAAAAAAGTCTTCTGACTTAATTTACGCCACATATCTGTTTTATATCTCACATTTGATTCACCCAAACGTTTATCTACAGACTGTATTTTCTATATTACACAAGGACCAAAGTATAACATCAAACTAAAGCTGGTCTCTCCTCTAATACTACAATACTGCTGCTACACACTATATTTCATAGCAGATATCCAGTAGTTAAATCGATATATAAAGAACAGCTGCATCTCGTTTGGAGTTAATTGTTCTGTGGCCTAATGTGCAGGCTGGTAACCTGGGACACTAGTGGAGCAGATTCTTTATTCGTATTGTTTAAACATAACACCTCTACATTTCCTGCCATAAAATGTCTGACAAAAAGAGAAACATTGCATGTTTTCACAGTAAACTAGAAGCATTTATGCACAGCATGTACAAATACCAAAGTAACTGTTTTTAATGTTCTGTGCAAATCTGTGGCCAGGTTTAAATAATATGATGTGAAACTTATTTTGGAGCTTAATTTGTTTGTCATACATTATGAGCTGAATAAGTAAAAATCTGAATCAGAAACAATTTCATTGCTAATTGTATTGCTATTTTCATTATTAATTGTATGTATTGCTAATAAACATACGAGAAATTTGCTACTTTGGTGCATGGGACAACATAATATCAAAAGAAAATGTGTGTGTGTAGATAGATAAATAAATAAAGATCTGCACATGCACAGGTCAGTGCAAGGGCTGCATGTGTCCATGATCATGTATGAATAAACAAATCAGCCACAATATTAAAACTTGCTATATCATTTGTTTTTTTACATAATCAAAGAAACTATATACTAGTTGTGGCCAATACCAATATTTCAGCCTTGAGTATTTTTTGATACCCAGATCAGTTTGATATCAGTCAACCGGCCATTTCACAGGTCATGCTTCACCTGTGCAACACAAACACTTTACTCTCATAAAGGAACAAAGAAATATCATGACTTTCAGTCTTTTCAGTCACAAACAAAAATAACTCTCCTTTGTTTTTTTGTTTTTTTCTTTTAGCTTAAAATAAGTCCACATCGTTTAAATTATTATAGTGTAGTGTGGCAGATGTTCAGCCCTCTCTCTCTCTCTCTCTCTCTCTTCCTATATATATATATATATATATATATATATATATATATATATATATATATATATATATATATACATATATACATATGTATATAAATACATATACACATACATACATATAAACCTGGTCACAGATTTGCAAACAAGAACTATATATCATTCAGCCCTATAGGGAAACTTCGTAATGGACAGTTTTGTAATGTAAAGTTTATATGCAAAACTAAACAGCAGTTTTAGGTTTTTGTTCCTATTCTCACAGTGTATAAAGATACAATAGCCTAATAAATTGATTAGTTTTTATATGGGTGATACTGACTTTCAATTATCCAGTAGAGTGTCTGATTGGGATGCACAAATATTATTATATTGACCTCACAAACTCAGAGCAGTCAAAAATCCCTAACCCCAGGTTGGGAACCACTGTTACTGGTGTTACTGTCACTGGTACTGCTTCACTTTTCTCCACTTAAGGGCTTTTTATGATATTATGATATTATTGTATTAGTATTTATATTTATATTATTTGTGTCAGTCAATGTTTGTATGTGATCTCACAGTCAGAGGAGGTTGTTTCACTCCCTCACAGCAAACTTGTTATTTCCATCCGACTTCCCTATGCCCGCCTCCTCTCTCTCTCTCTCTCTCTCTCTCTCTCTCTCTCTCGCTCTCAGTGAGTCTGTCAGAACCTCGGAGTGTTGTGGATGAATGGGGACAACCTGAGCCTCTGAGAGAAAGAAAGAAACAGCAGGTTTCGGGGTTCACAACAAGAAGACAAAGGAGATATAAAACAACAACAACAAAGACAACAACAACAACAACACAAACCGGCTTCACCACGTCAAGTGTGAGTCGTCCGCCGCGTCCCAGGCAGGTAAAATACCTCTAATCTTAATTATAGTGAGCACACACGTCTGTCAGGCGTGAGGAAACAATGACACTTGTGAGAAAAAAAAAGGTGCAGAACAGACTTTTAAAGTATTTTGGGTGGAAAAGGTGAGGCTGTGAGCGTGAGAGTGTCGCGCGGTGCGTCCTGTTGAGAAAAGTGTCATGATTTAAAAAAAAAAAAAAAAAACACACACACAAAAAGTAAAAGGCGTCTTCTGAGAAACGGCTGCAAGTTTGTCCCTCATATACATTTGCTCACAAGAAGTGTGGAGAGACTGTCAGTTTGGTTTGGCCGATACAATTGGATACAATGTCAGGTGTTTAATTAATCCCTTCATTTGGAAATTGAATAACTTCTTCTTCTACTTCTTCTTCACTGATATGTGATAGAAAACCAGCTTGATTTTGTGTTTACAGTTTATTTATCTGTGTGTTTGTTCTTGTATTTGTGGCTCTGTGAGGACCAAACATTGTATTTAAACCATATAGAGTGAGGACATTTAGGCAAAGTGAGGACATTTTTGGCTGGTCCTCACATCTTTAAACGGCTTTTGGGGGAGTTGAGACCCGGTTTTAGGGTTAGAATTAAGTTTAGTTTGGGTTAGGGTTAGGCACTTAGTTGTGATGGTTAAGGTTAGGGTAAGGGGCTACGGAATGCATTATGTCCTCACTATGAATGAAACACAGACGTGTGTGTGTGTGTCTGTCTTGGCTCATACATGAAGACATTTCTGAAGAGTTTGGTAACACAGTAGCTCAGGTCCTGTCATCTCTGGCACATTATCTGGGTTTATCCACATGTTTGGGATTCCAGTAGCAGGTGCACAGGAGACAATGGGATCCAGTGAGATGGAGAATCAGGAAGATGCAGGACGACATGAACATTGCATTCAGCTAATTATTGCAACGATGCCATCTTATTGTTGCAGTATGGGCTGTTTAAAACTACGATGCGAGGAATAAAAAAAGATCTCACCTTTTAATATAGATACACATGAAGAGAAAATGTTTTTAAATGTTAAAGTAGTTAGAAAGTGTTACATAAGAAGACATTTTTGGAAGCCAAAGCAACAAATGGACATATTAACTGGGCAGTCAAGTATTCCTTTATGTAAATGTGTTTTATTTTCTGTCGCTACTGCACTTTGTAGGAGGATTAGGTTTCATCCAATTAATAGTAATCATGTTCCTTCCTCTTCTACCATACTATTACCATATTGTTACTGCACTGAAATGTAAAGCTTTACTTAAAAGTGCTCTTTTACATTTCTCCATGATTTTTTTAATTTTTTTTTTAGAAATATTCAAATGGTAGCTGCATGTGGACAGGGGCCAGAGACAGTGCCCAGATATCAAATTCCTATAAGCTTCAGCTTTTCTGCTGCACAATGGAGCCTTTATGACGGGTTGAAACACCTGAACCAATCGTATCTGTCCATCAGAGTGTTGTCAGCCAATCACAGTCCAGCGCACGAACAGAAGCCTGGATGAAGGACTTATGTGATCACCTCATGCACATGGACTTCACATTACATGAGTCTGTGTGAAGTTTAAAGGTTGAACTATTGATTTGATGTATATGCTGCTGCAGCAGGATGAAAAACATACCATTCACTACATGCTCAGTTACTCAATAAATCAATAAACTTAAATAAATAAATAAATCACTAAACACCAACCGTACGAATTAATAATTTTAGAGACTCAACAACAAAGATTAAAACATCTAAAATAGAGAGAAATTAAAAGTGAATACAAGTATAAATGAAGTGTTATAAGAGGCTACGAGTGAAAGACGTGAACACTGTTGGTTACTTATTATATTACGTGGCTGTATTTGGACAGGCTTTATAATGATGCTAGCAGTCACTCACAGGGTTTCTCTCCAAAGTAAAACCACGTTGTGTCAGTCAAACATGTAAAAGGATGCACTATTTAAAAAACCTGCATCTGCCACTGTTGTTACAGAGATTTTAGTTCTGCTAAATTGTGATCACGCTGAGAGCCAGACGATAAAAATATCCTTCTGTCGTTCATTCGCTGCACAGTTATTGACTAAGGGTTTGTAGTGGTGAACAGGACATGCTTTTATACACCGTTCATAGACAAAAAAAACACATACACACAGCAGTGCTACAGTATATATAGTGTATATATATATATACATATGTATATATATATATTTATATACTGTATATATACTCATATGAATCATGAGTGGACTGAACAGTGCACAGATTCGCACAGATTTGCCTTTGCCTATTATATTATAATATAATATAATATAATATGTAACTATTGTCAATATTCTATAGTTTTATTCCGTTACCAGTAACTGATAAGTACCTGCTTCTCACAGCTGATTGCTATAATTTCATATTTTTACATTTAAATAAGAGACCTTTATGTGACCTTGACATGAGGGTAAACAGGGCTACGATGTAGCGGGCTGTGCGCTGACAAATAGTTTGATATTGCATTGCTCTGACAAAACTAATAACAAGCAACATTTCCTGCTCTTCAATAGTTTGTCTGTTTTCCATATGACCTGCAGTTCATGCTAAAATGAGGCCCGAGGGAGAGGGAAAGCTCAAATCTAACTCACTGCTATCATCAGTTCACAGCTGACCTTATTCAAAGAAGCAACCAGAGCATTTTTAATGTGCGTCATGAAAGGTTTCATTGAATGTAACTGCACTGTAGAGCCCACTTTGTGTCATTTTCATTTCACAAAAGTAAACTTTAAATTCACAGTGCATTGCTAATTGTGCATATTTGGCAGTGAAATGCAATAATGATGCAATTCAAAAAGCAGAATACATCATCCAATGTTTGTTCAGCCGTACAGTTCAATGTGTGCTCAGATAATATGTGACATCTAACTTTTACTCATGAATGTTTATCATGGATTTGAATGATTCTATCAGTAACATTTCATGAGGGGATACTTCATGTTTTTGCAGTGTGTGTAATGATTTAACACTATCATTTAACACTTAGAGTTACAGAGAGAGAGAGAGAGACAGTGAAGTTTAATGTTGTCAGCGCATGCGACAAATCATTGGAAACAAAAGTGCTGCGAGACAGTACGTGGGGTATGTATTCATGTGTCTGCTTCAAAATGAAGAATATAAAAGGTTCAGTTTGAGGACACACACACACACACACACACACACGTGCACATACATACGCTGCTTTTAAAAAAGACAATCTCAGCAAAAGCAGTCGTCTGAGAAGACTAAATGGGGAGAGAGGACGAGAGCGACCACTCACACATCTGGTTTGAAAAGCAGGAAGCAAGGACACGCTTTCTCGTCAAAGAACTCCAAAATAAGAGAAGAGAGAAAGAGGAAACATGTTTGTGGTTACTCAAGAGGTCTCTCTCTGTGTGTGTGTGTGTGTGTGTGTGTGTGTGTGTGCACCATGTACTAATGTATGCATGGAGTGCTTGAGGTTTCCTCATTTGCTGTGAGTGTGGCAGTATATGTTTACACTCTGAATAGTTCTCAGTGTGATGTGTCTCACTCTCTTCCTCTACTTTTGTAAAGGAGCTCATGATTGATTGTTGTTCACAGATTATATCATCATTATAATAATAAAAATAATAATATTAATAATAATAATAATAATTATTATTATTATTATTGTTGTTGTTATTATTATTATTTACTGCCTGGTACAAACATTTGTGGTTCACCCTTTGCCTTCAACACAACCAGCAAATATCTGGAGGCCTTTGTTTGTGTCTGAAGTTTGACAGTAAACGCTGACATTTTTACATGCACAGTGCAGGTTTGACAGTTTTATGCAAAGGTTTGTGTGTGTTTACAGGAGTAATGGCAGGTAGCCTTGATTTGCCTACAAGTCATGAAGCAGGAGTATTGGATAACACAGGAGGCAGCATGCAAATGCAGGGGATGTGTGTGTGTGTGTGTGTGTGTGTGTGTGAGAGAGTGAGTGTGCGTGTGCGTGTGTGTGCATGTCTGTGTGTACTCGTACATATGTCTTTGTGAGGACCAAAACATTTATAAACTACAGGAAGTGAGTACATTTTGTCAAAGTCAGGACAATCTGGCTGGTCCTCGCGTCCTGGCATGTCTTAAAATGGCTGTTGGTTTTTGGAGTTATGGGTTAGGCATTTATTTGTGATGGTTAAGGTGTCTGTACGTGTGTGTGTGTGTGTGTGTGTGTGAGAGAGAGAGAGAGAGAGAGAGAGAGAATGAGAAATGACGATGGGGAAATAGGAAATCAAGTGGGAGTAGACAAAGACCGTAAATATGTCTGGCAAAGTAAAAATAGACAGGATAAGCAACGGAAAGATCTCAAGTCAATTAAAGTTTATTAGGTAAACATGCAAGCTCACTTGATAGAGATGGGCAAAGGGCCAGGGTAGACACATCAACTAGTGCCGGTCGCAAACCCTGGAGAAATGGGACAGTTGCATCGGGAAGGGCATCCGGGGTAAAATCTCTGCTAAAATGCTCAACAAATGCATTTTAGCAGAGAGTGGACAAATGCTCTGCTGTGGTGACCTCTACAAGGACGAAGCTGAAAGAAGAAGAAGAAGGAGGAAAAACGTGAAGTAGATAAATGTGTGAATGTGAATATTCTCACCCTGGGTCTCCGCTATTGTTACTTCGCGAGGACGTTCATGTTTCTGTTGCATGTACTGTACAATATAAGTGTAAATCTTCTTATTATACAGCACTTAGGACACATTAGTTGTGAATGCAATGGTGTGAGTTTTAACACTGCACGCTTTCAGGAACAGCCTTCCTGTCACTTCTGTGTGCAAGAGACCTCGATTTTAAGGACATGGGTCCCCGTTCAGACCTGGTATGAACGTCTGTCCTCAGACGGATAGAGCTAAAGATGTGACACGTGGCAATGAAATACGTCTCTTGTGACCACACAGGATCACATCTGGTGTCCACACCTTTTATTTAAATACACACAGATGTCATGAGGGTTTGCGCTGGAAAAAAAAAATCATGTTTCTAACGTGATATGACTGTACAGATATTTCTGCTGCTGGCGTGTGCATGTGTGTGTTTGTGCATTAGGAGCTCAAGCTCTACTCGTGCTGTTGTAACATGAAGATTTAAACATTAGAATCAAAGCATCCTGAGGATGGATTATGTGCAGGTTCAGGAATGTGATAACGTGTCCTCAAACTGTCTCTGAATGTGGTTTTTGTGACAGTAGCTAAAGACACATTAAGGACGCTCTGGGGTGCAATTAATTGAAATTGGATCAAAATCGCAATAATGCCTGCTGCAATTGTCACATCGTAGCACAAATATTGTCCTGCCTGTACACGTCATGTTCTCCAGACTGTAGAAAACACCTCTGTTTCTCACAGATCTGCACAAATATCACTCAGTAATCATTATGAATGCGTCATTCAAATGAAAATGAGAATAATGATGTAAAAAGAGCCATTCCCCATTCGCAATTTCAGTCAAAAATAAGTGCACATATTACATATTTATTCAAAATCATTCAGCCCCATTCTGGGGGGCTGAACATGTTCTGCTGAAGATTGGATCACCGAGAACAGAGTCATGGTCATTTTACACAGGAGCAAGTTTACTGCGCCCTAATTACTGTCAAAATCTTATTCAAATGTATTTATTGTGTGTGTGAGAGTGTGTATGTGCTTGTATCTGTTGTGGTTAAGTTAAGGATCAGGCATTAACTGGTTAGAGAAGGTCAGAGATAATGCTTTGTTTTGTGCAAGCCTGTATGTGTGTATGTGTGTGTGTGTGCGCGAGAGTGTGCATGCAAGAATGTCTTTGCATGATCTGAGCCGGCTGTGGTTGAACTGTGCATATGACAATACATCTGAATATTCCATCACTCAGAAAACACATCTGAGTGATCTTAGCCACTTTGCTACAGAGGTGATCGCGTCAGATTGATCGTGTTGAATTAGTCATGTGTATTTATTCATTCATTCACATGACACGTGTGGGAGTACGGCTCATATCAAGTATGCACTTGGTTGAAGGAAACATCCGACATGAGCAGCCTGTCTGTCCATGATCAGGATCAAGTGCTTGTGGAGGGATCGTCACTGTGATTTAATGTTGGTTTGTATCAGCAAACCCTTTACTGTTTTACCCTGAATGCTAATGGAGGCATGCTAAAAAAATAAAATAATGATGACAGTGTTATCAGTTGTTTTTTTACAAGGTTTATTGTTGACCATGCTCATGATTAAATCTAGTCTAATTAACTACACTCTTTATCAGCGTAGACCTTTTCAGCTGCTTGTTATATCCAATACAAAAGAAAATCACATGGCAGAGATCCAATGCATTTATAGATGTAGACCTACAGTATAGTCAAGATAAAGACGCTGGAGTTTGCACACAGCATCAAAATGGCGACGTGATTGTGTTGTTGGTGTCTCAGTATTTCAGAAACTTCTGCTCTACTGGGATTTTAAAGCACATCCATGTAGAGGAGGCTCCTGTGTCCTGTGTACCTAATAAAGTGGCCAGTGAGTGCATGTGTCTGCTCAATATGTGGAGTAGCAATAAGTGATAAGTCAAAAAAGACGAAACAATTAATCGATTATTAATCGATTACTAAATTAATCGACAACTATTTTGATAATCGATTAATCGGTTCAAAGCTTCTTTCATGATTAAACCAAGATTTCCGATTGTTTAAGATTCTTAAATGTGAGTATTTTCTTCATTTCTTTGCTCTGGATAACAAAGAAATCATTCAAATTAACCACTTTAGTTTGTGGACAAAACAAGACATTTGAGAACATCATCATTTCCAGGTTTGAAGGTTTTCTTAATTAACTGATTATAAAAATAATCGTTAGTTGCAGCTCTAGACATTTTTCAAACAGTATGTCATTAGTGTTGAAAGCATTTGGTTGAAAAACCTGTTTAATTCTCAGTTATTCTACGTTTTCCCCTTAAGTATTGATGTGAGTGAACTTCATACTCAGAAATTGAAACTAAATATTAACTATCACCATCTGTAGTGTTTCATCTCAACTTTTCCATCCTTTGTTCTGTGTAGCTAAAAATAATCTGTGTAAGTGAGATTACATCAAAGGCCCTCGAAAGAACAAGAGCGAACAACTTTTTGTTCCACAGATTGTTTGTCAAAGCCCAGCATATTCTCATCTCTCTCCCTTTCTTTATTTGAACCTGTTGTCTTCTGCCAGTGTATGAAAAAGGACATCCATAGATACCTGATGCTGCGGCAAACTTGCTGCTTGAAATTGTAATTTGTTTGTAAAAGACATTTTTTATCTTAAGAGTTAAGATTTAAGCTGACAAAAAGGTGTTTCTGAAACAAACTACTCAATACTCAAGCTTCTTATCTTGTTTACTTTAGATGAAAAAACAAAATGACTGTTACATGGTCAGCAGTCACAGTTCTTTTTTTTCTCTTTTTTTGAAAAAAACCCATTTCAGGGTGTAAAAAAATGGAAAACGGGACTTTTGATGTGCCTGACGATGTGGAAGCGCTGTGGGAGAAGGTGCAGAGCAAACGCTATGAGCTGTGCCGCAGTATCTCTCCGGCCAAGCTCACTCCGTACCTCCGCCAGTGCAAAGTCCTGGATGAGCAGGACGAAGATGAGATTCTCAACTCCATGCTGCTCGTCTCCAAAGCCAACCGCACAAGTGAGTATGGTGATGGTGCCAGGAAATGTGATGTAAGCGTTCGTAGTTGTCGCGTATTGTACTTTAATTACCGTACGTGAATGAACCTTCCGTCAGGCCGTCTACTCGACATCCTCCACACTAAAGCAGAGCGGGGTTATGTGGCGTTTCTGGAGAGTCTGGAGTTTTACTACCCCGAACTGTACAAGCTGGTGACCGGGAACGATCCGACGCGACGTTTCTCCACCATCGTAGGTGAGATACACACCTGTGGACCACACACACACGCATGTATACTTGTATACTGTACATACATATACAGCTTGAATGCTATGGGTTTTAACGAAATCAAATGTTATATTTTGACCTGAATGCGTGATATATGTGAATTTTAAGTCTTGAATGTCTGAAACATGTTACGAAAGCGATGGAATTATGAAAACAAACACATTTATTTAACATTTACTCTGTTGAGGTCACATCGGAGGCACAGTCGGCTTCAGATTCAGACAAATTCATTGATGCCAGGAGGGCAATTTGGATACAGCCTACCCCCAAATTGTTTTACAGTGCAGTATACTTACACAGTCGAGAGCAGATGAGGTCATTTATGTCTCTCATCTCGTCCTCTGCATTACCTCGCCACAGTGGAGGAGGGCCAGGAAGGCCTGACCCAGTTCCTGATGAACGAGGTGATGAAGCTGCAGCAGCAGTCCAAAGTCAAGACCCTGCAGCAAGACGAGCTCAGCAAGAAAAACTGGACGCTGCAGGACGAGAAGAAGAAGCTGCAGCTGGCCAATCAGGAGCTCCAGGCCTTCCAACAGAGTGAGCATACCCTTTACTACATTTATCTTGAAGCCATACCAAAAGCTTGTGCACTGATACTGCTACCCCACCACACACGTTTGGTTTACCCCGAGCGGTGCACCACAAATACATTTATTAAAGCCTATCACATTGTCTGACAGACCTTGTTCATGAAAGTAGGGCACAGAGACATTTGTGGTCATGTCAGATAAACTTTGGGCCAACTCAAGTTCCTCTGACAGCCTTTTGTAGCTGATGTGGCAACTTTGTTTTGTTGTAAATGTGGTGGTCAGGGTGAATTTGCTTAATCTTATCATCCTAAAATCATAACTACCCTTTTTAAATTCTGAATGAATGAATTTATTCATTTCAAACGTGAAATTAACGTAGTATATATCAGAGATAATAAGACACAAGTGAGAGGAAGGTGTTCAAAGAGGAGCTTTGCTATTAAATGTCACACTTTAAGTCTTTTAAAAAAACATTAAGTGTGTTTTTTAAGACTTAATGTATGATTTATTCATGTTTGTCTATATTGATTTCGTCCCATGGATAGATATTTTTATTGTACCATGTTAGAATCATTCATACACTCTGAGAAGCTTTTAAAGAACTGATAACCGAATAATAATAATCATGTATTGCAAATCAACACATATAGACATTGTTTATGTCAAAGTTCAAAAGGTCAAGGATGCAAACGGTTTGCACATCATGCTATATTTTTAATATAAATAAGTAAAAGTAAAATTGGCATAATATTTTAAATAGGTTACAATTGCTGTTGTTTTTTCTGTGGTTGATTCTCCAGGATACAATAAGTTAAGAGAGGAGAGAAACACATACAGTGACGAGCTGCTGAGAGTAAAGGATGAAAACTACAAACTGGCCATGAGGTACGCGACACTGAGTGAGGAGAGGAACATGGCGGTGATGAGGAGCCGAGATCTGCAGTTAGAGGTACTGAGGTCCACACATACACACACAAAAGGAATTATGATTAATTATACGTTCACTGGTGGAATTTCAGGGTATTTGTGTGTACAACTCACCTTCCTCTTCCAACTCGTCCTTCCTGCTGTGCACTGTATGTGTAGATTGATCAGCTGAAGCACAGGTTGAACAAGGTCGAGGAGGAGTGTAAGATGGAGAGGAGGCAGAGTCTCAAGCTGAAGAACGACATCGAGAACCGACCGAGGAAAGAGCAGATCTTTGAGCTGGAGAGAGAGAACGAGATGCTCAAGATCAAGCTGCAGGAGCTGCAGTCCATCCTACAGGTAAACACACACACACACACACACACACACACACACACACTAACTAACCCTACGTGTAGTATTAACGGCGCCATTTTTGTCTATTTGACCCATAAAATGAAGATAACATCATGTATAAAGTTTTTACTATACTATAAATAAACAAATTATCGTTTGTTGCATTTATGAAATTGAACCCATAATACACAGCTCCTTATATGGACATTCTGGGGGGGGCTACTTTAAAGTGATATAAAGTAGCAATAATTGTGCAGAAGTCACAAAATAGAGTGTGTTTCTTTTCTTGTTGTTCATAAAAAAGTGAACTTTGAACCGAAATTTCACAAATTTAATCCGATTCTAAACATTTTGAGCACTTTTTGCTCAGGTGTGTTTATATAGTTGGTGAAAATGAATTCTTTTTTTTCCATCAGATTGCCTATAAGTTGTGCTGAAAAAAAGGATAGACACTCTATATTGCACGTTCTTATAGCCTCTGTATGTACTGTTTGTTTTAACATAGTGATGGAAAAAAGCTGCTGAAATGCTCTGTGTTCTAAAGGTTAACAGCCCTACAAAAAGGAAAGTGTTGACATTTCATGACTGTTTTTACCTGTTAACAAAAGGAAAAACGCCAAACTCTTATCAAGTGATGAATAAACACTGGCCTGATCTATTTGAGAATTAATAAAACCAATTTTGATGTCGTTCATGGCGGAGAAAACCTGCTGTTATGTGTTATATGTGGATCCAAAGATGGACAAGACTCGTTTTCAATATCACGTTTGATGTTGACAAAGGATGTGACGTATATATTTTAGTGGATTAATAAAAATAAACAGTGTTTTCAAAGCTGCAGAGGCAGACCCCTGCATCACTGTGAGGACACTCACATGGTTAAAGATAGGTATGAATGAAGAATTGTCCTCACAGCCTACTACCATACACACCCACGCTCAGTATAAACAGTGAGTTGTTTGCATTATATTGCCACAAACAAATAACTTGTAGTGGTTTTCCGAGTACATCATAAAACTCAGTGGAACTATTTAAATGTCTTATGCAAACAATCTTTTCTGGTATGTGACGCCGGTCACCGAGGTTCACTGGCGTCCTCAGGAAACGTGGGATGTCAGACGACACCTCGGTTTGATATAATCTGCAGTCTCACTATTAGGTGGCCCTAATTCTTACACACTGGACCTTTAATTAGCCCATTATATATATATATTTCTTTCTTATTTTTTTGTACTATTTCAGGGAAACTCCAGCGTAACATTCGACAAAGACTTTGACAAAGTTAATATTAAAGAAAAAAAACGTATACATCGCACTTATGACTAGCACTTCATAGTTTGGCTTACTTGAAGCTCTTACATACTTCTAGCTCTTATTTGTACCCAAATGTTTAAATGCACTTATTGTAATTCGCTTTGGATAAAAGCGTCTGCTAAATGACATGTAATGTAACATGTAATGTAAAGTTCCCCATTCACACGTGCAGCAGTGGTAGCATCTGAGGTTTATGTTTCTGTTCTGTTTGTTTTGATGCTTGAGGCTTTTTCACAACCTTTTCAGCAGTTTCCTGTCGCTTGAATTAACCCAATGAAAAATAAAGAGTTTACCAAATAAAGTTGTCAGCCATAAAAATGCTCTGGAGGGTTTAGAGGAACTGTAAAGTCTGGTGATGATTCTTTGTGGGGGGTTATTTTTTGTCTCTGCTCATTTTATTTTGCATTTGTCTCACATCCAAAAAATGTGTGTGTGTGTGTGTGTGTGTGTGTGTGTGTGTCCAGCCTGGCCCCTTACCCGCGTCAGACAAAGCCATCCTTGATATTTTGGAGCACGACAGACAGGAAGCACTCGAAGACAGACAGGATCTGGTGAACCGCCTGTACAACTTGCACGAAGAAGTCAGACAGGCGGAGGAACTACGAGACAAGGTGACACAGATGCTGCACGCACGCGCGCTCATACAGGGAGGCAACAAACACAAGTGGTTTCATTAGATTTAGTTTTTAATTTAGTTTTGTTTGTTTTTAAAATGAGTTAGTTTTAATTAGTTTAACCAGTGGGTTTGCTAGTTTTTATTTTTTGTAAATGGAGTATTTGCCAGGTGCAAGATGCAAAAAAGTCACCATAAGCATTGTGCGTCATAAAAATGACGCCAAAAGACGCCATTTTAAAAATGCATTAGGACAAATGAACAACTATCATTTAATATAACAGCCTACAAGAAAATGTGCACCGTACTGCTGAGGTTGGCTGCAGTTAGTGTGAAAGGTAACGTAAATAATGATAAATAACCCTCATGAGACACATCACATTGTTTGTGAGTCAGGAGTCTCAGGAGCTCACTGTAACTAACTATAGTTAACTGTAATAACCTTGACTCGGACTGCAGAGCCAGTTTAAAAAAAGAATGATCACACCCAGGAAACACAAATGCATGACCAGAGACTTAATGCCCATGAGACCATTTATGAAAAACACACATCGAACCGCACCTCTCCCTCTGTGTAACCTGCTCTTCCTTCTCTCTTTCTATAATGTGTTGCCCAATAAACTCCTAATTATGTATGTGTGTGTGTGTGTGTGTGTAGTATCTGGAGGAGAAGGAAGATCTGGAGCTGAAGTGTTCTACGCTGCAGAAGGACTGCGTGATGTATCGCAATCGCATGAACACCATCACCATACAGCTGGATGAAGTGGAGAAGGAGAGAGACCAGGTGAACACACACACACACACACACACACACATCGTTCACACTGTACACATTGTGTCATTGGCTTACTCACATTTCCCCCCTCACTACAGTCGTATCGAGCCAGAGACGAGGCCCAGCATCAGTTCTCCCAGAGTCTGATTGACAAAGACAAATATCGTAAGCAGATCAGAGAGATGGAGGAGAAAGGCGACGAGCTCCAAATAGAGATCGTCCGCAAAGAGGCCAGACTGGTCACCCTGGAGTCTCGTCTACGACGCATTTCCAAGGACCAGTGCTTGGAACAGGTTAGACACGGCAAAGTAAATGAGTGTTTACCTGTGATCTTTTTTTATTCAAATTTCCTGGTTTCATATAATATACCAACATTTCTTTAGCACACTCTGCCCAGGGACCTGCCTCCGGCCATCATCTCTCAGGGCGAGGGGGTAAAAAATGTCCCTGGTCAATCAGAGTGGTCCAGCGACGAGTCCCCAGAGGAGAAGCTCTTATCTGAGGAGCCCCGTCTTAAACGCAGACCTAACCTTAAAGCTGGGGTCAGTCACTGTCTCAGTCAAAGACTCTTATTACCTCTGCAAAGATCAGTAAAAAAGACTCAGAAATCCAGAAGAAACATGCGTTAATCTCCCAACACAGAGGAGGCTGGTGTATTTAGCGACAGCGCTGTCGAGTCGAACCACAACCCCTTCTGCCGTGTTTCAGTGTCAGACAGAGTCGTGCAGGGAGCACTGAACGATTCTGTGAACAAATCTTATTGATTCACTCATTCTAACGAAAACAACGGCTTTACAAGTCACTAGTTTGCGTGTGACGCGCACAAAACGAGGTCACATCACTTTCATGCAGCCGTTGCTATGACAACTCCGCCCAGCGCTGAGGAGTTAATGGAAAACGATACCACACCGAGTAGAGTCGAGCCGTGCCGTCCCTAGCCGAGTCTTGCTGGAACGGTTTAGTTGGAAAAGCGCCATTAGGGTAACATTCAAGTACAGCTCCAACATGATGAATTACACTAAGATAATAAGACTAATTAGTAAAACGTTAAAATGTCTAGTATTTATTGTTTATGGAGCCAATTTTTCAATTTAATGCTGCACGTTTTTCTTTCAGATCAGAGTCAAGTCTCCAGTCTGTGTACCCAAAGACAGTCAAGTGAGCTCAGACTGTGCTCAGCCTGCAGGTAAACAAACACTGTCGTATACACACATACACAATCAATGACACTTTCTCAGTCCAGGTTTAACCACCTTTGTCTCTAACCTTCAGCAGTCAATGGTGGGGATTTTTTGGAGATCCAGACGCTAAACCATCGTCTCAATAGCAGCTCCGTCCCGTCCTCCCCCAGCTTCCCAATGTCCCCCACATATCCCTGCTCGGCTCCCCCGCTCTCCTCCTGTCCCTTTACTCCACAGCTTCCTTACACCTCAATGGACCAGAACAGGCCAAACATGGTGAGTTTGACTCGTCAGGTCATTGTAGGACAGTGAGAGTCTATTACTGTCGCTGCTCGGTGGAAGACATTGACGCCAACTTCTCCTTGTGATGTCACCAGCTTCGTCTCCGTAACGACAGCATCCTGTCCATACTCCCCGAGCCGCCTGAGACGGGATCGCTGTACCGCCGAGAGAGGGAGAAGGAAAACGACTTCCACCCTCGCAGGTAATCACAGCCTTTTATCATGTCAGCATTTTTAACAAGTGAATCACTAGTTGATTTATTTTATTTTACAAGCATGATTGTTTTTAATGAATTAATTTTCTGCCTTATGTATAATTACTGTTGTAGCCTACTGGACTCTGACAGTGACAACATGGAAATGGAGTGTGGTAAAGTGGATATTTACACATTTCTCTTCTGAATGTCTGTGTTTAATTATTTATCTTTTTTATCTTCTTATTGAATCTCTATATTCTGTCTATTTCTGCCCATTTCTTCAATTTTTATAGTGGATGAAATGCTGCGCGGTCCTCCGTCTGTCCACTCATCGTCCTCCTCCTATCAGTCAGAAGGAATGGACACCTATGACCTGGAGCAGGTCAATAGTATCTTAAGGAAACTCTCTTGGGAAAGGTCCAATACACACTTACCTCTATGTTTCCCTGCCACACTCGTGTGTTCGTGTCTGTACTGAAATGTCTGTCTGTCTGTCTGTCTGTCCATGTGCAGGCCGTTCCGTCCGTCTCTGTCTTCCTTCTCGAGGGTCAGCTCGTCGCTGAAGCCGGTGCAGGAGGTGTCGTTTCTCGGCGACAGTCTCTTGAGGGACATCACCCTGGTTGGCGGCAACGACAGCGGGATTTTCATCTCAGCCGTGCAGCTGGGTTCCAACGCTGAGAAGGCGGGGCTACGAGAGGGTCACCACCTCCTGTTGGTATGTGAACTCGCGCTGAAGTGTCAAAGACAGCTGGGGTTAACAGGATCGAAAAGCTGTGCCGAAGAAAATCATTCTTAAGAGACTAGAATGTGTTTTAATGTGTGTTTTGTTGTTCCTGTTAATAATATGGTAAATGGTTTATTTATATAGTGCTTTTCTAGTCTTGATGAGCACTCAGAGCTGCTTTATGTCACACTGGGACAAGGACTAAACAAAGTGCAACAAAAAAAACCCTCCTAAGAGGGAAAAACTGACAAAAAATAGGGCTAAAGGTGACAAACGAAGTGACTCTTTCGAGGAAAGCTAAGAAACAAATAACCACTCTTTCGAGGAAAAATTTCAAAAAAAAACAGGAACCACAAGACAACAACTAAACACCGCCATGACACTTTACACTACAGTTCCACCACAATTTCATAACCCATTCACACACTGTCGCCACAGCCGTCAGGAGCAACGCGGGGTTCAGTGTCTTGCCCAAGGACTCGTCGGCTTGTAGGGAATCAAACCCACAACCTTTGAGTTGAAAGACAACTCTCTCTACCACTGAGCAATATGTAACTCACCATAAATATCTCATGTGTTTTTACGCTGTGGTTGTCTGAGCAGATCGAGGGCTGCATACGCGGCGAGAGCCTGAGCATTTCACTGGACACCAGCACTCAGGAAGAAGCACACTGGACGCTGCAGCGCTGCTCCGGACTAATTCACCTGCACTATCGAGCCAACTTTGACGGTAAGTGATGCTTTTAACACACTTGTGGATATGTAGGGATGGGATTTATGAGTCATTTCAAAGACATTATTCTCCAACTGTGTAACAGATATTGTTCTCCCAAAAACGAAGAAATTAACAGAACAGACATGACTCAGCTGAAATTCTTTTGCTCATATTTACATTTTTTCTTTCTGATACGATTCCCATCCTTAATACCAGGGCTGTCAATCGATTCAAATATTTAATCAGAATTAATTGCATGAGTGTTTCCCAGTGTTTCCCGATCCTGGTCCTGGGGACACCCTACCCTGCAAGTTTTAGATGTTTCAAATGATCAGCTCGTCAGCTTGTCTGCAGAAGCCTGATAACGACTGTTAATTTGAATTAGGTGTGTTGGAGCAGGGAAACATCTAAAAGGTGCAGGGCAGTGGTCCCTGAGCACCAGGATTGGGAAATATTGCCTTCAAGGGATTCTTTTTTTTAAAAGAACTTACTGTCCACAATAGTCTCCTGAACGTCCCCTGATATCCCCTTCACTGTGATGAAGTTAGCTTGAAGAAAGCAGAGTCAGAATTAGGAATAATCATCTTGAATCTTGACTTCAAAGTGTCATTTTCATCAAGTCTTTATAACCATGTGCGTTTTCAGCTTACCGCCGTCTTCAGAGGGACGTCGCAAACGGCACCCTCGTCTCCGGCGACTCCTTCTACATCCGTGTCAACCTCAAAATCTCGGGCCAGTCGGACAACTGCTCGCTGAGTGTGCGCTGTGACGAGGTGGTGCACGTCTTAGACACCAGATACCAGGGCCGCTGTGAGTGGCTGTGCTCCCGCGTCGACCCCTACACGGGCTCCGACCAGGCCGAGCGCGGCACCTTACCCAGCAACTCCCGGTACACAGGAAGAGACCGACTGTCATGCATCTGAGTCCCAATTATGTGTTTGAATTTATGTTTATGAGAAGTTAAATAAATAAATATATATATGTATATTTACATATAATGTGTGTTTGTAGGGCCCAGCAGCTGCTCCTGGTGAAGATACAGAAGTTAGTGTATCGAGGAGGGAAAGAAGAAAATGAAATCCACCGCAACAGTAGGGTAAGAAAGATTTTGAACACTTTTAAACTCTGGTCAAAGTGGGTTAAATATGTTAAACCTGTAAATGGTTTAAATGGACTTTATGGAGGCGAGCAGGGAAACATTGCTGTACTTTATCAGACTTGATCTTAATTTATGTATCACTTTTCCTCTTGATTTGGTGATTTTACTGTATCTCATTTCTGTAATTCTCTTAAAGAAGCTCTTATCATTGAAAAACAGGACCGCAGAGGATAGTTGTTACATAATGTCTGCTGTCCAAAAACTAAAATAAAACATAAAAAAACACCTTTTGGCTTAGTTTAAAAAAATGTTTAAATCCTTGTGAATTTAAATCCTTAACTTAAACTAAACACTCAGACGCCTCCTTAGCGACACAGCACAAGTGTGGCGTTTTGCAGGATATATAAAGGGAGTGGGTTAACGTGTTTTCCGTGTTGCTGAGGGGGTTAGACGGGGGCAGAGGGTGTGAGCCTTAAATCTCTTTCACACGTGGTGCACTGCACTGCACCGTGTGATTGTTTTCAGAAGTTGCACATGTCCCTGTGAAACGGGCAAGGGAGGGATTGGTATTTGTAACACACAAGAGTGCGTGACTGATTATGCGACGCAGGGAGAAAACTGAAAGGCGTTAAACATAGACTTCCTGCCTGATGCTGTTATTTAACATGAGACCGGACAGAGTGTGTGTAATATCGTGCATGTGTGATTGCTCTGCAGTATAGTACTGTTTCGTATCTAAATGTAGTTCAGTCGGGAGAGATGAGTGACTGTAAATGTATTACAGAATGTGCAGAAAAAGGCTTGATGGATAAAGTCTGTTTGACATTAGAGTTTATTGTAATGTTGTATAATGTTTTTTTTTACAAGTTTGTTCCAAATGAAAATCATTTGGGCTTTTTATATGTACTTTAGGCAAGGGCCTTGCTTTACAGAAGCCACAATCTTGTGCTTTCACATACCTTTCTGGTCTGTGAAGGCCACCGTAGTTCACTGACGCATATGGAAAATGGAGGTGTGAATGTAGGAGTCTGAATTATTACACACTGGACCTTTAACAAAAAAAAAACAAAAAACAGTAATAATAATGAGATGACTGGCTTACGAGACAGGACACACTTTTCCTGGTTGAGTAAAGGTTAAATGTTGCAGAGCTGTTGGAAAGTATATGAACGGCTAAGATCAGAAACTAAGATCAAGCGTACACTAGAGCTTCCTACGTCACTGTTTTCCATCCATCTTCTACCACTTTATCCTCCACATGAGGGTTATGGGCAGGTCGCCAGTCCATCACAGGACCACTTTGAGACAAACTCTCTCACACTCACACCTACGGTCAATTTACAGTGTCCAATTTATGACACCGTTTTGTATTAGATATTTTATTGTGTGTGTTTAGACTTTAAGTTTTATTCCTATGTGCCTGCACAGAGCAATTTACAGCCAGAGGAGGTCAACGCCACACCTGATCCTAAAGCCAGCCCACGCCTGTCTAGAGCCAGCATCTTCCTCACTCAGATACTACAGGTAATGACGAAATAAAGTGCAGATCCAGCTGTTAGGTCAATGAAGTCTATGCTACAGCCTGGTGGTGTTTCTAATAACGCGGCGCTTTCTCATGTCTTGTGTTGTGGTGAGCAGTTTGTCAGCCGGGTGGATATCAAGTACAAGCGAATGAACAGCAATGAACGTGTGAGGCTCATCAACTCAGGCAGCGCATCACTACCCAGACACGGCTTGGAGACGCTGAGGCCAGAAGGTGAGTACAAGCGACGCAGCGATGCGCGGGGGGGTGACGAAAATCCACACGCACAACCATAAGAAACAACCAGAGAGAGCTACACGTGTTCTCTGAAGGAAAGATGTAAAGGTTTAAATATGAACAGGTAAAAGTGTAGTTGAACAAGTAGTGAAAGACACTGGTGTTTGCAGTCAGCGTGGAAGTGCTACGGGAACGTGTTAATGTTGAGTTTTAGGGTAAGTGAGTGAGAGTGAAGCTGACATATCAGTTGAAATGTCAGTTTGAGTGAAAGCAGGAAGAACCGTGAGAAAATGAGTCGATCGAGTTTCATTCACAGCTTTTGAAAACACTCAAAATAAGACCGTGTCTCTCTGTCCCTTTATTGTTTGACTTCCCTTTAACTCTGTCCTTGTTCATTTCCTTCTTGCATTGTAGGCCGTTTTCACAGTAAAGTTCCCTTTGTTTGGTCAAAAGCCTCCTGTGACAGGACAGAATTAGCATCATGTTGAAAGTGATAACAAATCCTGCCCTCTCTACCTTTTATGCTGTGTTTGCTACAAGCAGTTTGAGTGTAATGAATAATATGAAATAAAATGTCCGATTAAAAGACAAATATATATGTGTGTATATATATATATATATATAAGCATACATTCTATGTCAGTATACTGTATATAATGTATGTTTTCAATAGCCGTACAACAGATTCAGGACATAAATTGTTTTTTGATTTGTTTTATTTGACTACTTTTTGTGAAATCTTTGTCAAAGATTTTGGGTTTTCCCCATAAAGAAGTTTAAAAGGACACTGGCCCTAAACTAGTTTAAATAAAGCTCTTGAATTGATGTTCAGCTGAAGAACCGGCATGTGGACCTTGATCCACCATGCGTTTCTGTCTGTGGATGTATCACTTCTTTTCTTTTTGGATGTGTTTGAACAGATGCTGCTGACCCAGACAGTGAGCTGAGCAGGAGTTTGAACCTGATTCCCTACAGTCCCGTCACTCCCCAGAGGACACAGAGGAGGAGACCGGTCATATTCACCCCCACTGCTCTGGCCAAAACCATTATTCAGAAAATACTGAACATGGGCGAAGCCATGGACTTCGACATCTGCAAACCGGGTCAGTGTGTGACGGGTTAAAAAAAAGCAGAGCCAAGTGTTTCAGTTTAGAGACATATCAAATCTATTGGTGTGTCCCCAGCGTTTTTATCCTTTGTGAATCAAAGATGGGAAAGATAACGTGTATTGTCAGGGGAAGCGGAGAAAGAAGGAAGCTACTGTTAGGATTGAGGTCAGGTATTGTGCTGCACTGTGGTGCAAATGTTAAAGAGGAAACCCAGAGAGACGGCAGAGTCCAAAACTCCGTCTAGTGACATTAATAGTAAAATACGATGGTAATTTAAGTTGTAAGTTGGTTGTATTGTTGAACAAAAGGCCTGTGACAAACCAAAGGCTGACACAGGTGAGACCCACGGAACCAAACATCTGGCAAACCAAGAGACTGTGTCATATCTTGATTACGTGCAGATTCCCCAGGGCCACAGCCTCTAAAGTTTCTGTTCCTCTTGAGCTAAAAATGTGCTGATCATTAACATACTGCATGAACATGTGTCTTTTCTGTGTTTTATGCGATTGTCTTCCTCTCTTTTCTTTTTTCCCCCGTGATAGACACTCTGTCCAAAGAGGAGTTCCACCTGAAACAGAACGTGGAGCCTTTCATTCACTACAAAGAGAAGCACGCCACATTTGAATGCATCACCCGAGAAAACATTGAGGCGGTTGCAGCCAAGGTAATCTATTATTGACGAGTGTACAGTCCACTCGTTGTCCACTTTTGACCATCAGAGAGATAGAAAGCATATTAAAAGTGCCAAATTCTAAGCATTCACAAAAATGCCCTCTGGAAAAGTGATATGCTCAGTGTTATATGTGTGCGTCTGTGTATATGTCTTGTAATGCTCTTGTTTCCACCCCTCACCAGGGCAAACACTGTCTGCTGGAGGCCGAGCTGAGCTGCGTCAAAGATCTGCTACGGAGAGAAATCTACCCGATCATCATCCACGTCAAGATCTGTGAGCGAAATGTCAAGAAGTTACGGTAAAAGCCTGACACGACCTCACTCGCTCACATTGTTTACCCGACACCTCGTAGCCACAGGTGCAGACCACACTTAGTTTTTTTCCAAACACACATCAGTGCTTTCATGAGATTTTGAGAGAGAAGAACATGAGAGAAAGCATGAGATTTTGAGACGAAGCGGGGCCAACTAAGGGATGAGTCCACTGTTTGACTGTTTCAAAGCATCGATCTATGACGTTTTCCTGCACGAGCAGAGGGTGGTTGATAGTGGTGGAACCTTTACAGTAAGAATAGAAGCTGAACAAGAGTGTCTTTCATATTGACAAAGATGAGAATTGTGCATCCTAATTTAAATCATAGACTGTATCTATAACTCGATTAATCTGTCGATTATTTTTTGGTCCATAAATTGTCATAAAATGTTACAACATGTTGATCAGTGTTTGTCAAATCTGGAAATGATGTCTAGTTTTGTCCAAAAACCAAAATGATTCAGTTTTAATGATTTTTTTGTTATATGGAGCAAAGAAATGAATAAAATATTCACATTCAAGAAGCTGAAACGATCAGAAATCTTGTTTTAACAACGAAAAAAGCTTCAAACTGATGAATCGTTTATCAGAATAGTTGACGACTCATTTATTAATCGATTAATAATCGAGTAATTGTTTCAGCTCTATATATAACATTGATGTAGTCTTTATTGAAAAGTAAACCCCAGGAAGTTGGGTGGAAGTAGCAGTTAGCCACCAGGGGGCGCCTCCGCGTGTTGCAAAAAGAACTCAGTTTGGATGGAAGTCTATGGGAAAATACTACTACTTGTTATTTGATTAAATGAATAGTGTGGGAGCCAGCAGTGATTTTTAGTTTTTTTCTCTATGAGTAGTAGTGGTGTTCTACACCAGGGGGCGTTGTAGGTTAAGCTGCTCACGGCCGTATGTGTTCATCAGGTGGATCTGTATCGCCACAGGTGTATCAGATGGACTGTATACTAGTGTGGTGGGGAGAACACACGGTTTTTACTTGTGCAGTCACTGTCCAAACTTTTATCAGCCACTCGGCTTAAATGGGGCTAGATCCTGTTCATGATCTCGCTAGCACGCCACATCGAGATTATACTTCACCTCACGTTGCAATATAAGGTTCGAAACGTTTTCTTAATATCGCTAATAAATGGGAACCTTACCCAAAGAGTAAAGACATTAACAGCCTAGCGCAGGAATGAGGTAACCAAGAGTTACAGTGTAATGTCAATAAACATTTTCCTGAGGAATTAATTCATTAATTAATCTTCTTCAATAGGCCATGATGTCACTTTTGTAAATTACAGCTGATGTCTGTGAATTTCCTGTTTGAGAAAAGTGTCATGGCACCGAGTTTGTTTTATTTGAATACAACAATGGTCTTT
This sequence comes from Solea solea, assembly GCF_958295425.1. Classification (NCBI taxonomy): domain Eukaryota; kingdom Metazoa; phylum Chordata; class Actinopteri; order Pleuronectiformes; family Soleidae; genus Solea; species Solea solea. The sequence goes on along the minus strand of NC_081149.1, from coordinate 20,389,625 downwards.
ATTCCAATTTGGTCTGTTGACATTATCAGACACACCATTGCTGGAGGTTTTTTCCCCCACTGTTATCGTCTCAATAATCAGAGCAGAAGACATAGACCATTGTTGCAGAATATCTGCAGTATCTTTATTCAAGATACCAGACTCCAAACTTTACCACACTCACCACCACAGCGCTGCTTCCTTCCTGTTTCCTGTCCACACAGGAAGGTGTCTCCACGCGTCGACTCGGAGGAGGAGTTTGTCAGGTCGTGTCGGGCAAAAGAGAAGGAGCTGGAGACCATTCCCTGCCTGTACGCCAGTCTGGAGCCCGAGGCCTGGACGGGGGTGGACGACCTGATTCGGGTCGTCAAGGATCGGATACTGGACGAGCAGAAGAGGACGGTCTGGGTGGAGCAAGACCTTTTGTAGACAAACAAGCACATGACACCATGTAGTTCTGACTGTACGTCAACGTTTGCAGAGCACTCTAAAACACACAGTCTGGTTTCCATGACATTACGTTGACTTACATTCATTTCCTGGAGACTTACTGTCATCTGAATCACAACTACTACTGACCTAACCACAATCCTAACCATCCCACCACAACACGTCTTCGACCTTAAAATTGAATCATTTACGGTATGTTCCCTGTAAGGAAGACCAGAAGAAGAAGTTCCCCTAAAATGACTGTGTGAACAGACAACAGACAGACAGTCCCGACAACAGGAGTAAGACCAGGAACACATGCACACAAACAAGCCTTAAACCAAACCCTAACTATAAACCAGGTTATGGCTAACTCAGAACTTAGCCCTAAACTTAAAACCAGGTTATTAGTTCCTTGGGACCAGGTTTTGGTACACACGCACACATATTTTGTACATCATGCTTTTGTGCTCAGAGTGGACACTCAAAGTGTTTTAGGCTCATAATACATGCATTATATACATATATGTATATATATATATATATATATATATATATATATATACACGTGTATATATGTATATATTTGTATATATATATATATGTATATATAAATATATATATATATATACATATATATATTGTAAATGTGTGCATTACTTTTTGTGTAATAAACAGATTGAAAACATTCAAATTGTTCACATCTTCTTGCCGTAAAAGCTGAACCTTCAATCTCAAGTCCTTGTTGTGCAGACTTTACTGACCTCTTGTGTCTACCTTTAGACCTGCATACCGTCAAAAAAATATATTTTCTGAAATGTTGAATTTTTCTATTTTTGCAACTTCTTTAAAATTTTACATAGATAAAAAAAATGCCAGCCATTGCTGTTTAAGTAAAATGGTGTAGGCTATAATTAAGCTTTTAATATTTTAGTGAAGAAGATTCTTTTAACCAAATGCAGCTGGAGTGTAACCGTCCAGGTCCATTCTGTATATTTTGAGGCAATGTCTCTCACAAACAGGGGAAGTCTGGTGTTTTTATTAAACGAGGTGATCAACGTGTAACCTTCCACAGAAGCCCTGTCCTTTTATTTCCTGTCCTATTTATTTATGTCCTTTTGTAAACCAACCTCGATGTAAAGCACACAATATTATAACTTGATGCATAAAATGAGTTGACGTTGTGTGGTGGGGCTGTCATTATCAGTGCCGTCTCCCTGCACGCTGAAGCTCCTGCTGCTATGCAACTATTTCAGATCCGTCGTTCTATGATTCCATCTGACGAACCATCGACGGAGGCCAGGAGGGGATTTACAGCAACCTCTTTCATAACGCTGCTAGATAATCTGCTCATCTGTGACAAGAGACCAATATGCTGTATTTACACAAATAAACTCATAAATTCTATATTCTGTTTAACGCCTGTTCAACGATGCACCGACTGTATGTTTGTGGTACTTGAAAAATGCAAGAATTAAAATACAGAAGCAAGTTTAAATATAATAAAATGTGTCGAACGTACATGCTGTATCTACAAAATTAATATTAGGACAAGCCTGAAGCGACTATTTCATCATCCATGTGAAATGTTTTGGGTCAAGCACCTATTTTTATACTCTTATAATATTAATATTCTAATATTTTATACTCTGGTGTGTTCATGTTCAGTGTTTTATGCTTGTGTGAGTGTGCACTTGCAATTATATCTCTGTGAGGTCCACAAAAGTGTAAAAACCTATCTTTGTGGGGACAGTTTATCTGGGGTTAAGACCTGGTTTTAGGCTTAGGGTTAGAATTGGGTTTAGGTTAAGGTTAGGCACTTAGTTGTGATGGTTATGGTTATGGTTAGTTAGTGTCCTTACTTTTTCTTGAACAGCTCTTCTCAACAGTGCAGCAGTGGGTTTGGTAAACTCTCTAGATAGTGTGTGTGTGTGTGTGTGTGTGTGTTTGTGTGTCCCTGTCACGTTTGATGTCACAGGAGCATGTGAAGAGCTCACACATAACAGGATTTTAAGTGCATAAGCCTGAAGCAGCTTCCTCTTTTTGGGTCTCATTTTGTTAGCGTGAGGATTATTATGCGACATTTGAGTTTTCTTTGCAGGTATTTGGAGCCGACACTCGTGTGCAAAGTAGAGGAGCGGAGAACTGTCGACATAAATCATCCCAGAGAAGCTGCTGGAGAAGACATGTTCTGCTGGAGCTGACCCAGAACTGAGGAGTGGATTTTTCCTCTCATGAGCTCACTCTACGGTAGACGATTAAGGCCACATGTTTTTGTTTTTTAAGGGGAATAAAAAAAATCCCCCCCAAAAACACAAAAAAATACAGCTTTGGGGGAAAAAAGTCAGAATTTTGATTTTAAATCTCATAAATCAAGTTGTTTTATTTCATGCCCTTTAATTTTGTTTCCATTTTTTTCTTTGAACGTGGCCCTAATCCTCTCCCATACACACCTCAAGCTTCAAAGTCTCGCGGTGTTTTGCGTGCTCTCGCTCCAGCTCCCCAGACAGAATGAACGGGCTCGCATCATCGCAGGCAGAGACAGAGGCAGCAGCAGCAGAGGCGGCAGCAGAAGCAGAGGAGACTCAGCTGACGCGGCGGTGCTGGAAGAGGAGGAAGAGGAGGAGGAGGAGAACACAAAAAGAGGTGAGAGAAACCACTGTTATCTTAGTTTTATCGCCGGGTTTATCGTAAATAAAAACGTATAAAAAGTAAATGAACACTTCACTTTCTCGTCAACTACATTTTTGGCACGCGCCTCTGCCTCAGCGCTGAGCAAAGGTGAAGACTTTAACACACACACACACACACACACACATAGAGAGGCAGATGCCGCCGCCGCCAGGCTGCATGATGAAACGTTGTTTTCGTCGTTACCTCCACCTCAGTGAGACTCACACTGGAACTGGACCGAGCCACACGCCGGAAGCGTCCCGGCGTGTGGAACAGTCCGTTCCCGGCGGCTGCTGCTCCGCCGTCAAAGGCTACATTGTGTCCGGTCTGGCATCCGCTGGCGGCGGCTGCGGACAGGACGGTGTGATTTGTCTTCCTGTCTTAGCACTGACCGTAGGATCCGCTGTGTTGACACATCTGCGCGGAACCACAGTCACTGGCAACACATGTAGCTGACTTGTTGACATATTATACACACATTTATATATATATATATATATATAGATAGATATATATATATATATAAATGTGTGTATAATATGTCAACAAGTCAGCTTATATATATATATGTATATATATATATATATATATATATATATATATATACATATATATAATACACACTCACGTATGTAGGTCAACACGGAAGTGCGTGAGTAAGTCTGTTCCCAATATTGACTTAAAGCATTACAGAGCATCGTGATTGAGGGTTAATAATAATAAATACATAATAATAACTGAAGTTAAAGATATTAATAATGATTGACCATTTACATCACCACAGAAAAACAACACATTTAAAACTAGGACACATCAAAACATAGAAATTAGCAAATCGCAAAGGCTGCAATTTCATTTTCTATTTTTGATTGCTCTGTTCTATTTAGTAAATAAATGTCCTCGCATTTTCCTCCTTTGATTAAAACTGTTTTTCCACAACTTTCTGTATAGGCTCCCTCTTTGAAGCAAACTATTGTAGAGCTGAAACAGTGACTCGATTCATCGATTATTAATCGGTTACTAAGTGAATCGTTAACTATATATGAAGGTGTCAGCTTCTTATATGTGAATATGTTCTTCTTTTCTTTTTCAAACAAAGACATTTGAGAACATCATCATTTCCAGGTTTGACAAACGTTTTCTGACATTTTATGGACCAAACGATTATTCGGTAAATCAAGAAAATAATCGTGTTGCAGCTCTAAACTGACCAAAAATCACAATATACTGTAAAATAATACAGTAGTTTAGTGACTAACACCTGTTATCATTTTGAATTGGTCAACAAATTTGTCTAAGAAATTGATTTAAACATGTTACACAGAACATATTCACCTAAATTTAAACTAAAGTTGGGGAAAATTCTGCTAATTTTCTTTGTATTATAGAGCAGGGGTCTGCAACCTGTGGCTCTAGGGCCGCACGTGGCCCTTTAGCCCCTCTGCAGTGGCTCCCTGTAGCTTTTGCAAGATGTAAAATATTTCCTTCATGACCAAATCAAAAAAAAAAATCTTGGTTAAAAATGTCATAGCAACAGTCACTATGGGAACTAATAAGTGCAATATGCCTAAAATTAAAAGAAAAGTTGATTTGATGTTCAGTTATTGTGCAAGGGAGGTTGATGTAATCTTTACCACTTTTAAATACTGTCTACTTTATTATAATATATTGTATAAGGTCATGAGGGGTTTTGCATTCCATATCTTAACTTTTAAATTAACTCGAGGGGGAAAAAAAGGCTGGTATCTTGCTTCCACAATGTGTGGTGTCACATTGTGGAAGCAATACTGTTTATTCAGGACGATTTCATGAAATTACTGGAAGCAATATGACACTACCTAAGATAGTGGGTCATTTCAGTATTTGCTTGTCATACTTTGTTTTATTCCACCATTAAACGTATAGAGGCTAGTGCCCCTGATGCGGTATGTCCGATAGGATGCACATTATTGGATGGCAGTTAATTCGTTGGATGTGTGGAGAGGAGCGAGTGGAGGGGGGGAAGATGACTTTCCATGTCAATGGTCCTCTCTTCAGCTCCAGGAGTGAGGGAATAATACGAGGACTGTTGCACGAGTTGCTCCAAATTTAGAAGTCCGCCGGTATGCCGACGCTCTTTGATTCTGAATCTCAACAGGAAGGTGACGATAGACCAGTGATAAAGAACCAGTAAATTAAGAATCAAGACTGATTCAGTTAAGCCACGGGTCAATAAGGCAACGGTGTGTTTGTTCAGACGGTTTTTCTGCAGTTCTCCACAGGGTAAGAGGTGATTCTGTAGACCGCAGTGAGCTGTGAGGTATAAAATATTTGCCTCTGGCCTTTTTTCAAAGGTTGCTAACATAGAGGCTTTTATTACTTCAAGGGAGCTCAGTATTAAAAAAAAAAAATGAGGCCACGCTGTACCATAATGCATACGAAGCGTGGGATATGGGCACAGCAGAACACTTGTGCAGCACACAGCATATTACTTTACAGTATGCAGAAGAGTGCAGCTTTCAGATATTTGACGTCCACTTGAGATTTTACTGCTGGGAGTGGGAGTGAGGTCAGCTCTGAGAGGTGAGGCAGAACTTCAGTGCATCCCTTGTTGAACAGAACTGAGTTTAAAAACTGTCAGACTCGCTCAGTGTCAAGTTTGTTTCGGCAGATTTTTTTTTTGTTTTTTGTATGTGGCTGTTTGTCTAGATACAGTAGATGTCTGAATGTAAAGGAATTTTAAAAAGTGTTCAATAACACAACCTTGGTCCGTTGTATATTCTTTTTGAATCTGGTTCACTGTGAATATTTTTCTTCTTCTCTTCTTTTTGATGGAATAAAAATCTTGTAGTTATCAACATATTGTGCATCATCGATGAGATTCGCTGCAAAAAAACAAAGAAGGAATAAAATAAGATATTTAGTGCAGCAGAGAAAGAAAATTAAAAAGGGAAACATTTTAAATAGTACAATACATGATGAAGATATAAAAACTATTGAATAATTTTGGTAATATTTACCTTGTAAACTGTGTTTTACCCCATATATGTACTGATTATACATGCTTATTGCACAGTTACATAGGTTGAAAGAGTGATGTCTCTGTGTTGACTCTGTGTGCAGGTTGCTGCAGCCATGGAGCAGATGTGAGTGCTAATCCATGGATGGCCAGTTACACTCCAGTTACACTCCAGTTACACAGAGCTCCAACATCATGATAAGTCCAGTTTCCTCCTCAGACTCTGTTGTAGCTGCTGTTTATCTATCATCATGGTGAGAGAGAGCGAGAGAGAGAGAGAGAGCTCCTGGACCTTGACTCTGTTGCCATGGTGACCCTGTAGCGAGAATGCTGGCGATCACATAAAAAGATCCAGGTAACTATTTCAATCTGCTGCCATGGCGATGCTGTAAGGACGCCCTGTATAGTCGTTAGCCTGTTGCTATGGTGATCCTGTAACAAAGCAGCAGCAGTCGCCATGGGAACGTCCAGGATGTTCCGTGTTTTTGTCATCCTGGGCTCAGCCTTCATGATCCTCCTCATCATCATCTACTGGGACGACGTGGGAGCCTCTCACCTGTACTTGCACACTCCCGTGTCGCCGGGTCCCAAAATCCCACATCCCCCCCCGGAGCAGCGGACCCAAACCTCCAGAACCCCGTCCTTCCTTTCCGACATCGACGCCTTTGTTAACCAGTTCTTAGAACCGGGAACTGGTGAGCCCACAGACCCCGCCCCCCTAGACACGGGCAACCAATCAGACAAAGCAGAAGAGCCATATGTTCCACGAAGGGAGTGGAAGATTCACCTGACGCCAGTGGCAGCAGAGCTCCGTCAGAGACAGGTTCTTATCTGACAGTATTAATATTATTGTTATTGTTTTGTAGACCTTTTTTCTTGCAAGAAATAGGTGTTCTTTCTTTCTTTCTTTCTTTCTTCTTTCCTTCCTCAGCCCTCCGCTTTAAACATAGTAAAATAAGCATATATAAATGAGCAGATATTAGGGATGCACGATATTTGCCGATATCTGATTTGCCAGTATATCAGAAGGGCTTATACTCATTGTTAGCACAAACCGCCGCGTTATCACGGTAACGTAAATTGTTAACATAATGTTTTTCAAACTGTATATAAAATGTCTTTATTGTGCAAAAAAGTAATAGGCTCTAGGGGGCGCTAGCATAGGAGTCAAGGAGGTAGCAGCTTGCACTATTATAGTCATGAGTTATATCGGTTTTTGCCGATATCTGACATGTTAAAGCCGATATCTGCCGATAATATCGTGCATCCCGAGCAGAGATCTAAAGCTTTGGTTACTGATGAGTTGCGTGTGCGTCGTTGATTGCGTTGATCAGGAGCAGCGGCGGCGGTTACTGCAGGAGATGTGTTCCAATGACAGCGTCGTGTTTCCTGGCAAAAACCGCTCGTTTGATGACATTCCCAACAAAGAGCTCGATCACCTCATCGTGGACGACAGGCATGGCATCATCTACTGCTACGTCCCTAAGGTACGGCAACACGTGCAGCATCGCGTCTGTCTGTCAGTCACGTGACAAGCTTGAAATTTGGAAGGTGACTTGGTAACTTTGATGTTGTTAAAGGCAAGAGAGAGATGGGTAGAAACGTAATAGATGTGTTCCTAAAAGAGCCACTTCCTCTCCCTCACACACACACACACACTCAGGTGGCGTGCAGTAACTGGAAGCGGATCATGATTGTCCTCAGTGAGAGCCTGCTGCAGGACGGTGTTCCACAGAGAGACCCGCTGGCCATCCCCAGAGACCTGGTCCACAACAGCAGCATGCACTTCACCTTCAACAAGTTCTGGAAACGCTACGGGAAGTTTGCGAAGCACCTCATGAAGGTCTGTGGAAAACAAATATACTGAAGCTTAGAATAGACGATTGCTTGAATGTAAAATCACACAATGAATTCATAATTAACATTTCAATTCAGTTCAGTTTAAACATAGTCTCTCTACTGTGGACTGCAGATGGAACTTTTATGTACTATCACAGAAACAAAGAGCCAGTAAGGCCATTAAAAGTATGTCGAATAATAATAATAATAATTAAAAAAAACACGTTTTACTCACCAGTGTGTGAGTAAACAGTGATAGTGGCTGCTGTCAGTGAACAGCTGGTTCTCTGGTGACACCTGACACTCATCCACTGCCCAAACAGATCAGCTTACATGTGCCGGAGTCGAGGAACGACAACATGGACGCTGTGTGCTTGGCATGTAGTCGCAGCTGCGGAGCTCCTTCTGTTGCACCTGCGGTTTAGTGAAGAGTAAATATACGTGTATGACAAAAATGAAATGACATCTCTCTGTGAACACCTCTCCCAAATCCTCATATAGTCATTTGATGCTACTATCCTAGCTCCTGTCTGAATTATTCTGTTTCTTTCCTCTGTTTTACATGAAAATGACTCCGACTGTCACAGAACTGTCAGCAGCTTAATACAGATGTCATTTAAATAAGATAAAGCTGAGGCTGTTAAAAATAACAATCCCTCAGAGGAATAGTGTTTTCTGTGAGCTATGGAGTTCATGTCCTTTTTAATTGTTCTGTGTATTTGTCTCCGTTGCTTTGCTGATCTCCTCTAACCGTCCATTATATTGTATTTTTGAAGGTCAAACTGAAGAAGTACACCAAGTTTATTTTTGTGCGGGATCCCTTTGTGCGTCTCATCTCTGCCTACCGGAATAAATTTGAGCTCCGCAATGAGGACTTCTACCGGCGCTTTGCAAAGGTCATGCTGCGTCACTATGCCAACCAGCCGACGCCTCCCGCCTCTGTGGACGAGGCGTTCGCCGTGGGTGTCCATCCCTCCTTCTCCCACTTCGTCCAGTACCTGCTGGACCCTCAGACAGAGAAAGAGGCGCCGTTTAACGAGCACTGGCGGCAGGTCTATCGGCTGTGCCATCCGTGCCAGATTCAGTATGACTTCGTGGGCCACTTGGAGACGGCGGAAGATGATGCCGAGCATCTACTCCGCCTGCTGCGGGTGGACAACGTGGTGGATTTTCCCACCACGCACAGGAACCTCACAGCCAGCAGCTGGGAGGCTGATTGGTTCAATGCAGTCCCTGTGGAGACAAGGAGAGAACTTTACAAGCTGTACGAACCTGACTTCAGGCTATTTGGCTATGACAGACCAGACTCCATTCTCAATGAGTGACTCAAGTTTCTACAAAACTGACCCTTACCTGCACAGACACGTTGTTTTTTAAAAAAAATAACGAAGTCACGCTCGCTCCTACAACCCTTCGTCTGTTCTACATGGAATGTGCACATCATTGAGGACACCCACGCCTCTTAGGGAAGCACACTAATAACGCGAAGCCAGGTAACAGCCATGAACCATCGCTGATTTCTTTATCTTTATTAAATTTACAAAGACGATTAGAAGCACAAGTCAGAGTGAGAACAGTGACATTTGGGTTGTGCAGACAGTGGGTGTCCCTCATGTGTCCTCAAAGGGATTGTTCAGGTTTCGTGGTGCGGTTGTATGAGCATTGTTAGCACTGACGTTTGCCATGAACCAGCCTGTGACATGGACACTAGAACCTGAATTTAGCCACTTAAAGTTAGGGTTGGAGAGCCTGGGAAAAACAGGCTACATTTTGAATTCAAAGGTCCAAGCCCCCTTTCTGCAGACTACGCCTCCAGAGCAGTACTCTTTGGTGACGAAAAACAACAAATACTCTCAAAAGATCACAAAGACATTAAGTGAACCTACCTGTCCAGTAGAAACAGGGCCTCCGTGTCATCACTTCAGGGCTTTCAAACGCAGCACCGACGTTCACTCTGGTCTTGGATCGCTCTGCATCAGCCTTTTTCTTGGCAGTAGCTTTCCCAAATAAACATTTGTTTGCAACCAGCACCTGTTGTTGGCAACTTTTCTGCCACAACGTTTCTGCAACTGTCTCGTTGAGCGTTCAGCAAGCTAGCATAAGCTCTGGCGTTGTCTTCTGAGCACGATTAATGCACGAAGAGGGGAATGCGCATGAAAACCCAAAACATAATCTCCCATCCTACCTTTATCTACGATATCTTAAAAATATTTTCTATGCTTTTCGTACTTGAAACTAGTTTGTAAGCGACACCAAAGTCCATAGAGAAGAATCATAATTTTTCAGTTTGTGAAGTTTCTATCACTTTATACAACAATCGTTTCACATTTCAAAGTCACAAAATTAATACATTAGGACTTCATCAGAAAAGCAGGACAAAGTAAAGCAGGAGTCGATTACTTTGACACATGTTCTAAAGATATCACTTAAGCAGTTATGGATTTGATTCGAGGACCCGTCTAATTTATTAGGTCATGAGCCTTTAGTTAAGTCAAATCTGTGAGGTGTCTTTTTCGTGTCCATGCGTCAGGCTGGGTGATGGTGTTTGCAGCATGCTGCGGGCACACTCGGAGACGTCAGTGCTGACAGTTTGTCAAAGCCACGTAGAATCATACTGTTCTTTAAAAAAAAATAAAAAAGGGACTATAAAAACTTTAAAGCAACACCATGTGATTTTAGACATGCTGTTGCTGTAGCAAACACACCACAGCAAGTTTTACACCTGAACCGGTTCTGACCAGGATGAAGTTTTGCAGCGTTCACTCACTGAACCATCAGCGCAAGGACAAAGGTTCAGTTACACAGTGGGAATGATCGAGGCTCCATTCTCCACTATTCTGCGTCACCGAGTTGGAAGCTGTTATTTTACAGCGAACAAAACGTCGCATAGTGTTGCTTTAACTCAAAGCTCGCTCTTGTGTTACTGATGTCATGTGTGACGCCGCCTCTTACTTCACACTCGTGATGTCACAAAAATAAAAATAAAAACCTCACAAACGTTTGGGTTTGTGGCGTCGCCTCAGCTGGAGATCACTGAAAAACAAGGTGTCACTAGATCAGTTTATCATGTGTTAGCTCTCAGCTAATTTATTTTACACTGTGTAAGTGCAATGTTTTATTATTTATGCATGAAGCGGATGTTTTTGTGTGTGTGTGTTGAACTCCTACTCAAATCAGAAATGGGCAGAAATGATTTCTACACATACATATACATACATATAGGCTATATATATATATATATATATATATATATATATAACACATAAAATACAGCTCCACTACTGTCTTCAACCGTGGTGGATTAGGTGACAGCATGAAGATGCGGGAGTTCAGAGGAAAGATATGCCGCGTCGCCTCGTCCTGTAGAAGCACAGCAGCTCCGGTGAGCTCTTCACTGAACAGCTGGATTTGTCTCAGCTTGTCTTTGAGGATTAAAACTGGAGTTTCGACATTCTTTTTGATTTCGGCTCATCTGTAGGTCCACGAGCGAGCCCCCAGCGCGTACAGGGAACGTTCGCTCTCGTCACGTCCTGTTATTGGAAGCATTTGATCGTCTCTGTGTTTCCGTGCACAAACTGAACTGTAGTGGGTGGAAAAGCTGGAGACCGCGGCAGTGTTTTAATGATATGCTGATTTAATAGCGAGGAGATGAACACATTACACCAAGTGTTATTCAGAAGGTGCAGTGCTACTATGTGGCATTAATTAACGCCACAGGTTTTAATTACAAGTACAACGTTGGTGTAAGATGAGGCTTTACTTTTCAAGTAAAGGTTTGCCGAGGATAAAAGTCACGACACGTGACTCATGAGAAAATAGTAGGATGAAAAGATAGTGCCTTTTGGTTGCATATGTTTTCATAGGAGAAAAAAAACAACAGTATTTTTGTAGAAGGACTTCATTTTTACACAAGTCAGTGAGCACGTTATGAAGCCACAGTGATGAGCTGGACATTGTTATTGTTGGGTGGTTATTGTTGGGGGGGTGGGGGGGGATAACAGATCTTGTCTCTTTCTTGGAATTTGTAGGATTCCTGACTCTCAGTGTGTTGTTTAGAGTTGTTTTATTTCTCTGTGTTTTCCTTTTACCACATCAGATTTCTATTTCTATGTGATTTTATACCATAGGTGATGTCATGGTTTGTGCCACGTCGCCCTCCTGTACATGTACATGCAGTGTTTACGCAGCATTATTGTCTTTTTGCCTCTTTTTGTTTTCTTACAGCGTGGGATGTTTTTTGTCCACTGTTGTAAATCTTTGACTTTTTAATGGCTTAGTCCACACACACATTCACTGGATTTATGAAAACACCAGTCCCAGGTGATGGCCAGGTTAACAGTATTTTTATATCTCTTGTGTTTTTATGTTCTTTTATTGTTTTATCTTCCGTGACTCTACTTCATTTTTTTATTCTGCTGAAGTGCCAAACAACAAACAATCGTAAAAAACTGAATTATTTTCTAAAAAAAAACAAAGGCAAAAAAGGGACTACTTTTTAACAGAATAAAATCAGAATACGTTGGGCCTCAACATCACTGCTTTATTTTGGTTTGAGCTGGAATACCAAACTTTGTCCTACATTTTGACCTCATTCCTCTTCATAGCATCAAAGAGTGACGCACATGCCAAATTCAGTTTTTGTGAAACATTAATGTTGTTGTTTTTTGTCCAATTGAAATGGAAAAATGCAAAGTTTCATCTGTATTATGATGTTGTTCATCACCTGGTCTTCAAAATAAAGGAGGTGGGGCATGACGGAAGAGCTGTCTTTGCCTTTGTGTTACCAAACACGATCTATTCTCAAGTTTATACGGTTTACACAGAATAAAATTTACATCCAGTAACACTGACATAGATTTACTACTGACCTTCGCGGGGAAGAATTCATTGTCCTGATAAAGCAAGAGAAGTGAGTAGTTGAGAGTATGAACATGAAGGTCTACAGGAAGCTCGGGGAGAAAAGACGGTGTCAAGCGTCCAGGAAGGAGACGCTTTCACAGCAACACGCTGTCATCACACATTGTCTTGCTTGTGTCACTCCAGTGAACTGTTAACTACAGATCCCATTCCATTGATGCACGAGCATCACTCCTCCTGTAAGCCTCAGCCTAGATGTGAGCCCACAAAATACAGCATATCATGGGTTTATTCATTACAAAAATCACTGTTATCCACTTCATGTTAACACATTAAAGAGAGAAACAGGAACATTTAACCCTTATGTGGTCAATTAACATAAATAACAATTACTAATTAAAACATAATTTTTTTTATATTTGCCATTCACTTCTGTTGGACCACATGAATATAAAATATTTAGTGTTGCTCTGATCTTGCTGTCTCAAACTCTCTCCTGCTTGCTTGCTATCTTGTGTGGGGCAATTTCTTTATGTTCTTCACATAAAATGATCTAAAGCTAATGATTCTGAGGCTGAAAAATAATAATTAATAGGATCATTTCTCTTTTAGCAAATGTTGAAAATGGGTCCCACAGACACAAAGATTAAAATCTTAAAAAAATGGCGACATATGTGGAGATTACTGTAGGCACGATTTGTTGTTTTGCTGTATCTACGGTTTAAAAAGAGGCCACCAGGGAACGCTTTACTGCCCTCTTGTGGTAAAACAACATGACATTCATCAGTCCTGAACAGTAAGTTTGATAACACTGCATTTATGTTAATATTCTGTACAAACACTGAGAAACCTTGCAACCTTGAAACCTTGCAACATGTCATTTCTGAATCTCAGTCAACGTTGTGTGACCTCTGCGTCTTATGAAGGTGCAAAACAGGAGAGAGCAGAGCTGCATCCAGCTCACTACATGAATGAGTTTGGTATTCCTGGTGAAAGGAAGAGGCTGGAGGCAGAGATTCAGGTTCCTGAGTCAGTTTGTCTCGTGTGGTTTACGCTCCTGAGGGGAAGTTTCTGAGGAGGGAGAGCAGGGTCGTTTTGTGGCACTGATGCTTTGAACAGATGAGCTGTTCGTCATTGACACGGATTCTACTGACTGTGTAGAGAAATATGGTTTTGTTACAGATTATTGTTCTTGTACCATTCTCAGCCTGATTACGATTCTTTTTGATTTACATTTAAAATGTATTGTTTAAGGGCCACACGGGTGGTGTAACAGTTGCCTTTTGGAAAAAGTGCCTTTCTATTGTCCAGGGTGTACCCCGCCTAAAGCTTGACTGACTTTCTGGGGTGTAACTAGTTACAGGCAGCTAGAAACCTAAAAAAAACAGATTTCTTGCACCTGTTTTGAGTATTAAAACAAAACTGAGCTGACCAGCTGCTCATCTAATGTTTGGCAAGAGAGGCATCTGAGTGTGCCTTCCTAAATACTCAATAATTCATTAAGCAAATGCATTAAAAATGTTTTATTGTCGTGATATCTAATCACAAACACAGAAGAGAGACCCAGTGCAAGTTAGATATTCACTTTATTGCACATTGTCACACAATGCTAAGCTTGATTTCCCAAAAAAATAACATGTGTGATCTTTTTAGCACCGCAGTGGAACCATGTTGACATCTTTGTGTCTATGTTGAGAGTAAAAATATAAAGGAGAATATAACTTGTTTTCTTTTTTTGTCACTTCCGGTGGTTTGCTCCTCACATCTTCACGCCTCGCTCTACAGTTACAGCTTCAGCTCGTCGTCCACCTCTTAGTCCTCCACACTTGCTTTGATGAGGTATCCGTTGAAAGTGATATAGACGTCCGTGTCATCGCTGTAAACTGCGTTCTCCCTCTCCCTCTTGTACAGTCGCACCCACACCTCGTCTTGGAGCCGCAGCTCCAGCAGCAGGCTCTGGCTCTGCATGATGGAGCGGTCGCTGGGCTGGGCGTACACGATGGCCTGCTCCTTGTCGTTATGCATGATGTGCACGTACGTCTCCTTGAAGTTCCACGTGTGGATGTTGACGTTGAAGAAGTAGATCCCTGGGATGTGGCAGAAGAACTTCCCTTGGAACATGTCAAAGTGAGCGTCAGGGTTCACAAAGACCGTGTCGAACACCAGCGCCTGGTACGACTCCAGGCTGTGCAGGGCTTTGTGGCGGCCGACAGAGAAGGCAGAGTACTGGACTTTGCAGGGGTCTCCTGGAAGACCTGCCTGACCCTTACTGCCCTTTGAGCCCATGGGCCCGCTGGAACCTGGAGGGCCTTCTTGTCCAGCTTTACCGGGTGTTCCTCTCTCACCACGGTCTCCTTTATCACCTGAGTGAAAAGTAGAATAAAACTAAATAGGTGTTTGAAATGTGGATGGAGTTGTTCATGTTCTCCCCGTGTGTGCGTGGGTTTTCTCCAGGTTCTCCGGTTTCCTCCCACAGTCCAAAAACATACAGATTTGGGGATGAGGAAAATTTCAATTCATTTCAATGAATCTTTATTTACCAGTGCAGTGAGACATAGTGGACATTAAGTGCCTCTGATGTACTGCACATAGAGTATAGAGTGATTTGCTCCTGTCCCTGACTGTGCTTTTCAGAAATAAAATCACATGTACAGTAAAAATGACAATAATATAAGAATATAAGAGAAGCCCTTATTGAGACTTCGTATTATAAGTGGGTACAATCTTGTTTTGTTTTCAGCCGGTTCTTGACCTTTACAGCCAAAGTTTTAAAATCTTTTATCAGTTTTATTTCATTAGGCATTGAATTCCAGGTGTGACTTCCTTTAAAGGAGAAAGCTGATTGCCTGGACACTCTAAATTAACTGTAGGGGTGAGTGAGAGAGTGGATGGTTGTGTGCCCTTAAATCTGTTCTGTGCAACTTTTAATATGAACAAATGTCAATTTAATTTGCTTGCTTACTTAGTATCTGCGCTTCGGAAACAAAAAGCAACAAAAGGGCACAACAAAGATGCTGCTGAACATGCAGCAGTTGGACGTGATGACTGACAGAGCAGAATACAAATCACGTTACAATGTTTGTGAGACGGAATAATATGTCATCAACAACAACAACAAAAAACTTCCACAATACTGCTTTAACTGTGAAGATACGCATAGAAAACAGAACGTCCGTCCAACACTAATATACATGACCTCATGACCTCAAACAAGACGCCCCTTGTTTGTTGAGGTACTGACTTAAAAGCATGTCAATGATACAAAAAAGTAGACTGAGCGAAGACAAGAGTTGACCTCGGAGTACCTTTGAGGATGGTCATGTTGATGATGGTGCGGACCTCTGGTACGTGCCTGTATCCTTCTGTGGGTGGCTCATCTCCGCTGCCCTCTATTGGCTCCAAGTAATCACAGCAGTGCTTGCAGCGAGCAGGAGGAGCAGCGCTCTGGTGAGGCAGCAGGGTCGCCGGGGAGGAGAGGGACAGGATGAGGAGGAGTCCCAGCATAGTTGTGCCTAGCAGAGGAAATTATCAGATGATTGGAAGGGGCTTCACACTTTTACATTCTTTAACTTTGAGTTTATGGGAATTTCAGATGGTGAATTTTGGCTCCTTCCATTTATTTCCTCATGACTTAAGTTGATCTGTGTGATCCCAAAGTTCTCCCACTAACTTACAGGTTACTGAGGACCTAGAGGTGTGTTTTCCACAACATTTAACAGTCTAATAAATATGTACAAAAACACATTTACTCTGTATTAACTGCACATGGTATGATGCAGGTGGAGAACTATGCTATAACAGCAAAGTCAGTCCAAAAAAGGCTCACATTACTGTTATGAGCTTACGTAAATTCAAAAGTAAGTTGTGTGCTGCACCAGTAAGGAATGCATACTGTTCATTTTCTGAGCCATTGTTGAGCAGCTGCTCAGAAACTCAGATCATTTTATGTCCTAGATTTCATTCCCAGAGCAGTGGAAGAGAGGAAGAGGAATCTTCCACCCCGAGCCAGAGAAAACATTCATTACTCAGAGCAGAAGTAGGAGTTAAGAAATGTGTCAAAACAAATAAAATCAAGCTACAAATTCAACTTATTTCTTCATAAATTTTCATGCAATGAAAGTAATACTCGCTGCTTGTTTGAATGAAATGCTAGGAAGAGACTTTTCCAACATGCTCACAGTGCTGTTCATGTTGCAGAGCAGGGTCTGAGGGGGGGAAGTGGTGCCTCAAAGATTGACACTAATGTGATTCTAATCCAAATCCAAGAAAATAAAGGAAAAAGAAAAAAGAAAACAACAGGAATATAACGAGGTCTACAGACTAGAGTCACCAGAGACACAGTTTACTGCCTATAACCTCGGAAACTCCCAACGATGAATTCAATGCCCCAAAGAAAATCAGTCGTGTAACTTTTCTCACACAAGAGAGCCGAGCTGAAAATGTTTCCACGAAAATGTAATGGACGTCTGCCAGACTCCAGTGATTAGCCTGTGTACTGTAACAAGAACAGTGTGTGCTGCTGTGTTTACATACATGTGGACAGCTGGAGCCAAACTGCCAGCTGCATCCTGCATACATGCCGGGACATACACTCAGACTAAGTCTTAAGTCTCAGACTAAGTGTTCCTCAGGTGCACAGAAACAAAGAACACCTATATCAGCCTATTTCTTGAAAGACACAAAATATGTTCAAGAAAAGACAACAAAGAGACAAACAAAACAAAGCCGTAAAATAAACAACAAAGAGACCAAATAACTATAAAGTGACACAAAACAGACACAAAGTGATGCAACATTGCAACAGAAATGTGCAAAAATGGCTCCAAACTGACAGAACTGCAAAACTAATGACAAATGGGTGCAAAAAAGGTGGAAAACATGACTCTTTAATTGTCTCTTTTATGCTCCTATGACGTAAGAGGTGTGAGGTCATCGCCTCATTATCCGTCCATGCACACTTAAGTTCCTGCAGTGCCATGATCTCTCCTTTTCTCTCTCTGGTTACTAGTGCTGCTTGGATTTCTCAGCAGGTTTTGTGACTGTAATGTACATATTCAGTGAAAATATTATTGTTGGTCCACATGTGGCCACTGACTGGGCAGCGGGAATTGGAAACTGAACCACAGAAACTCATGAAGAAGGATTTTACATAACTGAGGAAAACCCCACTTGCACTGGAATGTTGTGAATCAAAGTCAAGGTTCAGTGTGTTCACAGATAGTCTTCATGCCAATGCTGTAACATCATCTCAAACCAGTCTGGTCATTCTCCACTGACCTGGACAGTCACATAAATCACCTTTCACCCTCATTCTGAAGCTCAGTTGGACCTTCAGCAGTTCCTCTTGAATGTCTACACGTCTGAATGCACATGGCAATGCAGTTGCTGCCATGTGCTTGTCTAATTCAACATTTGTATCAACAAGTAGTGGAGCAGATGTACCTAATAAATAACGTGTAGTCAGTTCAAGCAGGACATCCCATTAGATCCATCCATCCATCCATCCCAGTGCAACACATGTGCATTTTTGTGCATATGTATTCAACAACATTAAAAACAGGGGGATTCAGAACAAAGACTCCTCAGCAAAGTCACAATCTCATCTGTAAACAATTACACTTTAAAGACTTTAATGTGAATGAATCTCACCTTGTTCAAGTCTCTGCAGCCGCTTCAGTCCACTCAGCAGACAAAGAGAAACTCCTTAGTCAGCAGCTTCCCCTCTCTCTCTCTCTCCCGCTCTCTCTCTCTGTGTGTGTGTGTCTCCCTCCCTCTGCCTCGCTCTCTCTGTGTCTGTATCAGTGAATCCACTCAGGAAAAGTCAGTTACTTCTATGGCAAGCTCCATGTATATGCTGGCAACAAGTGTCTGTCCAGTGATTTGATAAATTGGGGGTGGGTGGAGGCTGGGGGGTGACAGTTTGAATGCATGTCACGACAAGACTCAGCTGTTCGAGCTGCTGAAGGCAGAGAAGGGATCTGTGCATTTCAGCAAAGTCTGGAGGGAGACGACTCTCCAGGGTCACGGAGAGTGCCGTCTGCATTTCCGCTGTGCTGAATCCCCCCAGAGAAGAACCTAGAAGTGCTGCAGCTGCAGAGAAACACAGAGAGAAAGACACACAGATGCAGTGTAGAGCAGTGGGAAACGATGGGAGGAATGTTGTGTTCCAGTGTATGGACTGACTGTATGTCAGGACAGAGAAGAACCTCGGGCTCTGGACTGTGAGGGCTGTTATGTTGCAGGAATGATGCTCTGACCTGACCTGACACATGGACAAGTGCCCAGATGTGGATCATCAACATCAGTGACATCAAACACAGAGGACGAATGATTAAACCTACATCACACATGCAACAGAATACATTAACACATATGAATTAAAAATGTGGTGCCTCCATTTGTTTGATTTTACAGATGATAAACGCCACCTAGTGGTAGAATGAAGAGAGTACATGATTCAACCTGAGATTGACTGAATCCTTACATGCACATGATCTATAACCTCTAAATTTTCTTTATTCAATCATTCTGTTTAATTCTCTTTTTAACAATTCAAACCAGCTGAAGACTTAGTTGGAAAAACAACAACAACCAAATACTTGGATTATGTTTGTTTTATATTGTTATATTACACTTTCTGAACGTGTATATCAGTATTGGTTATTGGTTGTTGACCCTTAAGAATTTTAATGAATGTTTCAGTAACTCTCTTGATTGTAAAGCAGTGACACCTTGTGACATCACTTGGTCGTAGAGCATGAAGTCTGTTGTGAAATGGAAAGAAGAGAAGAGTCGGAACACTGATGAAAGGCAATTTGACTGAGAGTCGAACGGATGTCGCTGGTTGTGTCAGAGTTAAATGTCAAACCACATTTTAATATACTCACATGTACACACGCACACAGGACCACTTGATAGGACATATAAACAACCAGAACACACACACACACACACACACACACACACACACACACACACACACACACACACACACACACACACACACACACACACACACACACACACACACACACACACACACACACACACACACACACACACACACACACACACACACACACACACACACACACACACACACACACACACACACACACACACACACACACACACACACACACACACACACACACACACACACACACACACACACACACACACACACACACACACACACACACACACACACACACACACACACACACACACACACACACACACACACACACACACACACACACACACACACACACACACACACACACACACACACACACACACACACACACACACACACACACACGAAGTCAGAGGGTGACCCATTTCTAGCAGAGGTTTTATTTTGTTTGGTCTTTACACACATACGTATGTCACCCAGTGCAATGGAAATATACTGCACGGGTAGAGAGGAGCAGCATTTCACACTGACCTTAGTGATTTATATGAATGTAGAATAAGCAGCGAACATCGTTTCAAACCTGTAAAGCCAGAGAGAAAGAATGGCAGGTGATATTATTGATCTACTTACGTAATGATGAAAAAAAAAAAGCGATAATATTTTAAATATAACAATATTGGCAAACCAGCTGCCTTTCCTTTGACAAAAGATCAGTAAAACAAACAAAAACAAATCAATACCCGTTTCTACAGTGAGTTACTTTCATATTTAGACAAAATGTAATAGAACACCCTCGAATGATTCAACTCTAAAACAGTGCTTACACATGCTTCATCAAAAGTCATTTTCTTATATATATATGTACATATATTACTTTTCAAACTTGCCTTACTGCTAATTCATATATTTATAAGTACAGTATATATACTCACTATACACACTACACACTATATATTCATAGAAGTTTGTCTTGGTAAGATACAAGTTAAAGTAATTAAAAGCAAACAACAAAAAAACTATTCAAGAAAGTGTCATTGATAACCGACTAGCATTCCATTTAAAGTAACGTCTACTTTCATGCACCGCTTTGCAACGTTATTTTATATATAAGAAGAGTAATGCAAAATAAGCTCATTCAATTAAAGAAAGAATGTTTTAAAGTATCTAATAGGAATCCCACACATGCTAATAATGACCTATAGTCAGTCCTCTACCTCAGTTTTTCTTAATCCTGGTCCTGGTCCTGGAGTCACACTGGCCTGCATGTTCCCCTGCTCCAACACACCTGATACTAAACAGTGGCTCGTTATCTATTCATTGATTTGAATCAGGTGTGTTGGAGCTGGGAAACATTTACATTTAATCCTATAGCAGATGCTTTTATCCAAAGTGACTTACAAAAAGAGGAAGAAGCGACATAGAAGAAGTCTTGGAAAGAAAATCCACTAGATAGGAACAGTGGACTGACAGAGCGTGAGAGTGTAGAGGGTAAGGTAAGTGCTAGGATGGAAGATGCTCTAGGAAGAGCTGGGTCACTGTACAGTCAATTTAAACTCAATATAGAAACAATCACAGCCATAAAATAAAAAAACAAAACCAGAGCTGATACGAGGTGCTAATTGAAAATGAAGGTTAAAGTAATAGAAAAGGCTGCGGTGATTACTTACATTAATGCTAAAAACATTTTTATAAAAACAACACATTATATAGTTTGATTTGTTTGCTATGTAAATTTAGCAACAGAGAGAAAGAAATTGAAGCTACATGGGGCCTGATTGTAGGATTTACATTTACCAGGTGAGCAGGAAAACAATCATTTTCAAAAGGGCCTCTTTTTTTGGGCACAGCAGCCATTGTTGATCTGTTTCAGCAAGAGGCGCACAGGTGTTACTGATCAAACAACACGAACGAGACAGTGCGGGTCTGTACATACTCTACAACAACAAAGACATTTACGACTTGCAGCCCTCGTTTTTTGGAGTTCTTGCAGCTTACAGCATCTGGGCACATCTTTTTTTTTCTTGTGTGGTGTGTCTTAATCCTGGTCCTGGAGACACACTGCCCTGCATGTTTTTAGATGTTTCCCTGCACCAACTCGCACACCTGATTCTAATGAATGGCTCGTTACCAGGCTTCGGAAGAGCTTGTTAACGAGCTGATTTGATTCAGGTGTGTTGAAGCAGGGAAACAGTCCTGAGGAGCCGGATTGAGAAAACACTGCCCTATTTACTCATTCTTTACTTACTTAACTTTAGTTCTGCACGCTCAACATCACCCCCCACATTACCAGTGACTTGGAACTCAGGAGCCAATCTGAAACAGAGGTCACTTTCACTGAGTAAAATACAGCAATCTCCTGTTCTTGTTCTTGCCACCTCAAGAACAAGAACAAATTGTGTAAAAATATGAACCAGCACACACCCTGAAGCTAGCAAAGCTGAACAGATGTCAGCCATCATTCACTTGATTGTTTACAGCTGTGAATTCCCCACTGGGATCTGTCATAACAACAGAGGGCCCAAGTTCACCTGTAACCTGCTTGTTCTGCTAATCATCGTACAGTTTTGAACCACCCACAATAATCTGTCACACTGCTCAGTGTAAGCAGAGATTACATTTTGCCCCTGGATACACTTTCTATATGGATTTATTGCTGAATGTGGTCTGCAGTTCTTTGAGGGTGAGGTAACCGGTTTTGCAGGGCTCAGCCGGCATTGAGGAAGACCTGCACATGGTATCAGCCAACGGCCAGGCTGCACAGTTACCAGAAGCAGCTGCTACAGGGGAATCGTCCAGCTCCTCAGAGCATATCTGAGTTAGACTGGGAAGATGAGCAGGAGCTCGAGAGGGAGGACACACCCAGGATGCAGGATGCAGAGGCAGAATAAGGAGAGGTGACTGTAGGTGATCATCTGAGACATCCTCTCCTTCTTCACTCATGTTCTCTTCATCTTTGTTGTCTTCCTCATCTTCCTGTCTGATGCCAAAACCCGAGTCCGGGCTCTGAGGCTCCCTCTTCAAGCTTTCATAAGCTGAGGAAGAGGAGGTGATGGAGGCACACAGTGTGAGGTGGAGGGTGTGGCCGCTGTGCAGACTGTGGAAGTCCTCCTGATAGGCGAAGTAGGCAGGACTGGGCTCAGTCTGAGCTACGCTGCCGGAGCTGGACATGAAGTAGCCCATGTTTGAGAAGCAGGATGAAGAGGAGGAATCGCAGACGACCCTGCTGGAGTCTGTGCCAGCGAAGGGGAAGCTCCTGGTGTGAAGCAGAGCGATGGTGGAGCTGGAGCACGGAGAGGTGGAGGGCAGTACTTCCCAATTTTCACACACTTCCACAGGGGAGATGTGGTCACATGGCTGAGCCATGAAGAAGGAATCAGAAGCCGACAGAGGATTGAGCCATTTCTGAGAGAAAAGGAAAGAGTTGGACAAGAAAATACTTTGAAGGTTGACATAATAGTAGGAAACTCTTTATATAGTGTCTTTATATGTTGACTGGAACACATGCGAGGTGAGGGTTAAAGAAATTATTTCTAGAATCTGGGGCAGAATGTGGCTGCGGCTCTTTCCTTTTTCATAGTAATCGTGGTGAGTGACATCACCACCCTACTTCTTATTAACCTGAACCAGGGCTGCAAATGGGAAATAGGTGAGGGCCGAGTCTGATTTAGTATTCAGTACTCGGTGAGAGTACAGTATAGTATAGTAGTATACATATATATGTATATAATGCATTTAGTGAATTAATCCTACTAATGCTCAGTAGTACAGTTTAATAATGTACTTCCATAATAGTAGAAACATATAGCTAGTTAAACCCACTAACAAATACCAGCCTTATGTGTTAATCACTGCAAACCTAAATCATTATTTAATGTGAGTAAGATAAAAATGCAAAGCTGATTTGTTATTTCTTTAATTAGATTTTACCTTTAGAGTTCCTCCATGGACAGGGTGGAGAGTGGGGAAGTATTTGGAAGGGTTTGGTAACGGCTTCACACTGCCACGCCTGAGACGACACAAGTGTTGCCAGTTATATTGGACACACACACACACACACACAGATGTTGTATGTTGGTTATAACTCTACACGGATACTCACCGTTTGCTCACACAAGTCCTGTAAATGATGAACATTACGACAATAAGAGTCACGCTCAACATCACCCCCCACATTACCGGTGACTTGGAACTCATGAACCAATCTGAAACAGAGGTCACATTTCAGTAAGTAAAATACAGCAATCTCCTAAAAGCACTGCACATGATCAGTGAAGACCATGTTGTGGCAAATCTCTTTATTTTGTACATGAAGTGTAGTGTCACGGCATGATAAACGTGTGAGATAAAAGAGCTAAATAAGACTTAAAATACATATTAGAACCACTGGACCAATAGTAAAATAAAACCAAATTTAAAAAGAAGCTTTTTATATTTTTAATGGTAAAATATAATTATTATTGTCATCCATTCATTTTCAAATGTACAGTTTTAGGTATTATAGTTATTTACTTGCATTCCTGAACAGAAAAAAATAGGTTGAAGAAGCCCAGTGAGCCAAATCAAATTTAAATATAAAAAAGGTGAATTCAGATTATTTGCTGAATAAATAAACAATAACATTTTTCCTTTTAAACAAGTTTTTGAAAGATTTTTCATTTTTATGACAAGTGGTTAGGGTTAGGGTTAGGGTTAGGGCAGGCTGACCTGCATCATTACCTTCATCGTCCAGTCCTGCTCCAGTCCAGGACGTGGTCTGACTCCAGTCGCTCCAGTGGCTGCTATGTTTGTCACTCGGCTTCACTCTCACCCTGACCTGACAGTGGCCCTTCAGCTGCCAAGCAGGTATTCTTAACTGCTCCTCCTGGGTCGACATAATACTGGCCTCCTGTTAGCAGAACAACATTTGGCCGAGGATGTGATTAAATCACCAGACGCTCACAGGAATTCAATCAGAACTTTCTCACATGAGAAAACAACACTCCTGCACGTACTGAGCCCTGTTTACACCTTTGTCCCTTCAGAGGAACGACTCCCGCTGCAGCACAGGTAACAACAAAGACTAAACCACAAGAAAGGCAATAAAACGAGGCTCATTTTCATGAGATACAGAGATTACCTTCATGTGAGTGTCTGTGCTTATCTGATGAGTTTGTGAAAGACTGAGATGAGAAATGAACATTCAGCTATTTGACATTTAACTTTTTCTAAGCAATCTTACCAACTGTCAGAGGTGGAAAGTAATGAATTACATTTACTCACGTTACTGTAATTGAGTAGGTTTTTTGTGCACTTGTACTTTTTAAAAGTAATTTTTAAACATTTGTCATTTAAATTTAGATAAGTTGAATGAGGACGGGTGAATGAAGAGGACGGGTGAATGAAGAGGACAGGTGAATGAAGACAGGTGTATAATGAGAACAAGCCTCCCTAACATAAGTGGATTAGGCAAATCCCCACCGAATGACGGGTGACACTTCTGAGGAAAGCAGAAGATACACACCGAAACTTGTTAACTATTGTCTAAAAAACGAACAAGAAATAACCCCAACCTTGTTAAAAGAAGTAACTTAGTTACTTTTACTGAGTACATTTTGAACAAGCTACTTTTTTTTACTTTAACTTGAGTACATTTTAAGACCAGTACTTTTACTTAAGTAAAATGTGATCAAAATAGTGGTACTCTTAGTAGAATATTTCAGCACTCTTTCCACCTCTGCCTACAGTAGCCTTAAAGCTACATGACGTAACCTTTGCTGTACAGAAAAGGTGACATAAAACAGGAATCATATTCTTAAGGTAATGTAAACTTAGCAGGCATACATATGATTAAGGTGAGCTCTTTGTTAAAAGTCTAAACTCTGTTTTCTGTGTCTCAGGCTGGTGCCGTGTGACATCCATCACTGTAAGCCTGCTAAGCATCTTCATATTTGCATCATCTTTGTGAGTTACAGTATACATGTCATTTTAAACCCACAGTTTAATGTTGCGCTCCTATATCACTTCATAAAGAACTGCTTCATGTTCATAGAAAATCACCTTCCACGTCTGATGTTTCAGTTTGACCTGAAGTTGAAAATCAAAGGTTTCAATGTAGACTGAGCGAGGACTGCCTGGACGCCAGGACACACAGGTCTCATTAGCAGTGGCAATGACAGAGGGAACATCTGGAGGATTCATTTTAACTGCAGGCGCACAGAGAAAGAGACAAACACAAAAAGCACAACCAATGAATACCTGATATTTAAATGGGTTGACCAAATATTCCTGAACCTTGTGCTGTTGTTGTTTTTAAATCCACAAACAAAGTTAAACAGAAGAATTAAAAGCCACTCACTGTGATTGAGTGGTCTGTACTTTGTGAGCCTTTCCATCAACTTGCCATTACAGTTCACGCTGATGTTGCTGACTTCTTTAAAGTTGAATATCTAGAGAAGACTCATTTAAGTAAACCATTTTAACCACCAAGACAGATAGTTTTATGAATAACGCAAATCGGTGACTTACTTCATCTTCAAAGACAAAAGTGCAGCCTGGAGGAGAGGTTCCCTGTCGTTTCAGCTTGCAGACTCGGCTAATAAAACAAAACAAAACAACACAACAGACAAATTGCAGGTGACTGACAGACATGTTTACGTCAAGTTCATTTCCTCCACGTTATCCGCAAATCATTGGAGAAAAGAGCACAAAATACTGACGGTCATATCTTACGTAATTATCTTAGGACGTCTTGTGCCGTTCTCCAAGATCCAGGTTCTCTTGGTTCCATTGATCCAACAGTCCACACCAGGATCCACCGAGGTGCTGTTCCACGTGCAGCTGACTTTGTTGACATAATCATTCACACAGAAGAGTCCTTGAGTGCAAACAGAAGACATAACAATGACACATACTGGTAAGAGAGATGAGGAGAAACCTCTGTATCTTCTGTTTTTGTATTGAGCCGACATGTTTGCACCTGTTCAAATAAAATAAAATAGCACAATACAAGATAAAAGTGCTACTGAAAACAAAAACGAAGAGAAATCCTACCGTGTGAGCCTTTGTGGGAATGTGCTGCATGGGCTGGAACCAGAACCACCAGAACGTAAAAGGGCCACAGTGTCTCCATGGCGATTACCGCAGTGTGACTGTGAACACGTGTTATCACACCAATCAAACAGCAGCAGGCTGTGTTCAAATATATCATTACATAAAGTTATTTGACATTTACTTCTGCCATTTCCCCCAGGCACCAGTTGTTGCAAATACATCATCTACATTATAATGACAATATGAATCATTGGCGTTTAATACATTAACTTACTCAGAAGAAAACAATGCAGATGTTAAAGACAACAGGGGGGGAAAAAAATCTGACAAAATTGTGGCATAGGTTGCATATTTCAATGAAAATACATTCAAGTATAGTTAGGGAATTCATTCTGAAACTAACCCCGAACATAGTTGGCCTAAATACTAATTACTCATCTTGAGAACGGAGCAGTTATACTGTAAGTGAAACCCTATAAAAACAAAAGAAAAACTCAAAACACTGGCACCTGTGCTGTACGTCTACAGAGCGGCCCGCACTAATAATACTCAGTTTAGTCTGATCTTGTGTGTAACGGCACAGCATTATGATTTTATGGTCAAAAAGGAACCTAAAGTCACACATTTCTTGTGCCCAGACTGAGTCCTCAGTGGCTGCAGTCTGAACCCAGTAACTGACTAAGTTGAAGCTAAGTGACTTTGTGAAAGGTCAAGATGTGTCATTGACATTACGCACGTTATACAATTATTCACAGTGGAAACTAAACCGTGAGCAGATCAGGAAGCCACCTACAACTGAAATACATAAATGTGCTTACTCAAGGAGAATAGCATATTGTCATATTGTAATGAATAAAAAGTATTTGTAAAAAAAAAAAAAAAGAAAAAGTGAAATAGTACCTCATTAGTCTCGGTCAGTAAAGGCAGCACGGGGACACTGAGGTCAGACACATTGTCATCCTCTCCTCTGGACTGATGTCTGTGGAGGTTGTCTCTTCTGTCTCTCTTGTCTTTCTACTTGAGCATCACGATCTCACTTTTTTGACCTCTCTCTCTCTCACTCTCACACTCTCTTAATTGTCGCTCCATTCTTCTTTGAAGTGCCCATGCAGTGACATTTTCCACTTTAAACCACAGCTGGTGTCTGGGGCTACAGGAAGTCTCTTATAGCTGTGAGTATAGAAGGTGAGATAGAGAGAGCTAGAGAGAGAGAGAGGATGGTGCTGTATAGCAGAGGACCGCCCCCTCCAGCAGCTATTCAGACCCCATCATGACTTTTAAGATAATAATTGTACTGAAAATAAGAAATCCAAAAAGCAATACCACATCCTGTTTCAGACACAACGTTAAGCGGGTTGTAGGGAGAGAAATCTGCGCGCAGTCTTCTGAAGTGGTTCACGACAGTGAAACGGCTTCAATTGAAGATTCAGATGATTAAAGAGGTTCCAAAGCTGCCAGATTTAAGAAAGAAATACACATACATGAGAAGAAAAAAAAAAAAGGTTCAAACCACTGCTGTTACAGCCGCAACCACGGCAGGAAAATAACTGCTTCTGTGGAGGTACAACAAACAGGTTTGTCCCTCACTCTCCAAAAACAAAGACCACATTTAAAATGTTTTAAAAAAAGCACATCCGTTTTACCTCATTAAAAGTTTAATTTATTATATTATTCGGTGGTAATGACCATTCATGTAGTAGCACTTGGTCCCATAGCATGCTTGACTGAATATATACACATAGTTTAGTGCAGATTTTCTTTTTCAGGACACGTATTGACTTCCATTCATTTGGACAGCCTAAACAAAGCCTCATCCCCAAACTTAATCTAGGCACAATTCAAATCTTCAGCATAAACTTAACCAGTTTCTCAAAAATGAGGTTCAGCCAGGTTTTGGTCTGAAAAGGCCAGCATTAATGCCAGAAAAGGTCGTAAAGTAAAAAAAAAATAGCAAGCACACCAACTAAATATAAAGGTTCTGACAACTCGTTACTCTTAATCCCCACATAATTACATACACAATCTCTACAGTGCTTTGTTCATCGTGCTACTGTATATTTTACAACATCCCTTGCATAGAAATGCCAGTGGAACTACACAGAGTCATGTTGCAGATGGAAGGTAAACAGCCAGGTTGTTAAATGTTCACATTTTCCTTTGTCGTAGTGCAATAAGTGTGCCACAGTCAACACCATTGATTATATCAGTGTGGATTTCACCAAGGCTCTATAATCTTAAAGTGTTCATCTCTGTCTTAAAGGTCAACGAAAGGCCATGGAGTGACAGCAGAGCACAGAGCGTTCAGGCATATGCACACGGTTGCAACACAATACGCTTGAACTCTGCAGTCGGCAGATGCCTGGTTTGGCTGAGTGGGTTCAGGCCTGCAAGTAGACTGGAGGATGCAAACCCCCAACCCCCACCACCCCACCCCACCCAGTACTCACACACTACTAGTTCCTGCTGTTTAGTACGGTGTCAGCATCAACCAGAGCGCACGCAGAGGGGATGTGGCAGGAAGGAGAGCGTACACTTGTTGAAAAGGTCAAAGTCCGCCATGTCTGAGGCGGGAAACTGCCAAGACCAGAGAGATGAGACGCTCCATCAGTAGACCACAACGACAGGGGTGGGGGCAGGGGTGTAGAGATGCGAACAATAACAAAGGAGAGGTTGCTTTCATTAAAAAAACAACAAAACAACAACCTGTAGCTCTGTAAGGAAAACATTTCTCAACTCTGGAACATGATCGTTAAAGAGTACAGAAAGCTGACACCAAATCTGCACTCTGACGTTTTTAACTCCAGCAAGTAGGGACAAGAGTTGACTCAGCCCAGTGGTGTCACATATTAACCTTCTGCAGTAAGATTCACATACCACTGCAGGTTCCATGTAGAGTCATAGGAAACAAAACTTGAGCATCGGCAGCCACGCCAGCAGCTCTGAGACGGCACACGTGGGCACAACACAGCTCTGAGCTCAGGGCTGATGTCAGTCCTTAAACATGTTCACTTAGCCAGTTAGAGTGCAGGGTTAACATCTTTAGCTAAATACAGTAGGAGTTTATATGGAGTAAAATGGATTCACAACAAAGCCTTAAACTGAGTGTCATCTGCACGACTGAATGATGAAAAGTAAAGTGTTGCGTGTTTGCCGACTGAACTCCTTCACGGGGATTTGCATGAAACTTAAAGCAGTCTCGTCCACCTCTTCTCTTTTTCAGTGTAGTAAAGGGCAGAGCAGAGCAGATCATGATGTGGGTCTGACCTGACAGCAGCAGAGGCAGCAGGTTGTGATAAACAGCAAGTTTCAGTGGTTTCTGTAGAAACCACCTCCATTCTTTACACGCGGCCTTTACTCATCACACAGCGTGACAAATGAAACCCTTCCGCTGCTGCCACTTCTTCGCTTTTGGTTTGAGTCAGGATAACAACACGCAATCTCCGCCTTTGTTGAGAGAAGCAATATTTCAGAACGTCAACAAACATCATCTACAGTAGCATCAGTAGCATCAGTGTCATCAGTGTCCTTGCACACCAGAGACACAGAGAGTGTTTTCACTGCCCAAACATGGCGACACAATGAATTCTTCCTCACCGTTATCATTAAAGCAGGTTTCACACCTTTGTTTCTCGCATCTCCAAAGTCACCAGAAGTGTGAAGAACCCAGCAGCTGTGTGTGTGTTGTGGTCGGAAGCAGGACCTCATTTTGTGGTGCACCTTTTTTCCATTTTCATCAGCATCTTGCCGAGCTTCTGGTACATGATGTTTCTCTCTGTCCACTGGACTGCAGACAAACAACAGTAACACAAACAGCACGAAAAATATACAAACAGTAAATCAAATAGAGATAAAGGGAGCAAAGAAGAAGAACACTCACCCATGACATTTGTCTTGTGTCCATGCCAGACACGGGGGTCAGTGGAGCAGGTGTTAAGAGGGTGTCTGATGAATGAGTCATGGGTGAGGGATTTCCATATGAAAGAAGCATCTACACAACGTTCAGTACATTAAAGGATGAAAGAGACACCATTATAAGATATCAGCTTCAAAAACAGTCGTCACGCCTAATGTTTGTCGTTGCCAAGCAAATAAGAGTAACAGTGAACTGAGTTACTCAGGAAAAAAACTTTCATTATTTTTTTTACTACAGCAACAGCAAGTCAAGCGAAACTTACATGACAGATACTTTCTGTGTTAGTGTTGATACAGTGTTTTACATGTACAGGACATTTGTAAAAAAACAAAACACACAGACAGTAAAAGTATACTTTTTAAATGATCATCTATAGCACATCCCATTGTTGACAGAGTGAAAATTCTAAAAATGTTGGGTTTAAAAAGGAAAAACTAAAGCATTACTTTCACACAAGTATCCAGAACCTTTGCTAGGACACATAATGGTTTACTCCTCATTAGAACCGCAACTAACGATTATTTTCATAACCGATTGATCAGTCGATTATTTTCTAGATTCATCGATTGGTCCATAACATGTCAGAAAACCTTAAAAAATGTTGATCGGTATTTCGTCAAACCTAGAAATGATGATGTTCTTAAATGTCTTGTTTTGTCCACAAACCAAAATGATTCACTTTTAATGATTTCTTTGTTATCCAGAGCAAAGACATGAAGAAAATACTCACATTTAAGAAGTTTAAACAATCGGAAATCTTGTTTTAGTCATGAAAAAAGCTTCAAAGTGATTAATCGATTATCAAAATAGTGGTCGATTAATTAAGTAATTGATTAATAATCGATTAATTGTTTCAGGTCTACTCCTCATTATGGCCAAGATGTTTCTGCACCTTTCCTCAAGTTCACTACACGCCTTCAACTGACTGCACTTTGCAGTCACACTCCGAACCAATCGTCTTTAAAAACGATTTAAAATATGCAATGGTGAGGGCAGATTTCATTTCCATGGGTAACTTGTTCCAAAGTTTAGGGGCAGCTACAGAAAAGGTCCCCCCGGGTTTTTAGTCGAGATCTTGGCAACATCTAAAAGCAGCCTGTTATTAGACCTCAGAGCTCGGGGTGGAGCGTGAAGGAAAAAGAAGTTCTGAGAGGTAAGATGTTGCCTTTAAAAACTAATAATAACATTTTTAAAATCAATCCTCAAACAAACAGGAAGCCAGTGGAGAGATGAGCAACAAAGGTGTGATGTGGTCTTTTTTTCTTGTTAAAAGGCGATTGTGGTGTTCTGGACATGCTGTTGTCGCTGGACACATGACTGGACTAAACCAACATACAGAGAATTACAATAATCCAGCCGAGATGTTATAAAAGCATGGACTAGTGTCTTTAAGACCTTTCAAGGGGGATAGGGCTTCACCTTGGCGATGAGCCTTAGTTGAAAAAAGCTTGACTGAAGCCACGGCTTTTAAATTCTTGGGGCCAGAGCACACAGTGCACCCACATCCACTCGATCAGGGTGACCAAACACTATGGTTTTATTTTCCTTTAGGTTCTGACCTCATGAATGCAATCCAGTATGGGCTGAAGAGTCCCCAGATACATTTATAAAATGTTGCTTATGTATGTACTGCCTATGTATTTCCTCCTTTATGTAACTTTTGTATTTCTGTGAGCTCTCCTGTCCCTATGTTTTTGTTTTCCTGAATGTATTTTCATTTTTATCCCTTGTAACATCAACCTGCCAAGGGAATTCAGGCAAAAATTTGCCTCAGGCTACAACCTGGCATATTTACATTTTAATGTTTATTAATATGCATTGTCTCTGCCCT
Organism: Solea solea; assembly: GCF_958295425.1. Taxonomy (NCBI): domain Eukaryota; kingdom Metazoa; phylum Chordata; class Actinopteri; order Pleuronectiformes; family Soleidae; genus Solea; species Solea solea. The sequence continues at coordinate 20,357,158 of NC_081149.1, read as the reverse complement.
TACATAAATACATAAATAAATGAATTAATGAATAAAAAGTGGCTATTGAAGCTTTGGAGTGAGACTGTACATTGAAAAACAGACCTGGAAATGTGTTGCTGCGGAGACGGTGGCTTAAGCCGTGGAGATCTGAGGAGGCTGGTCCAGGATCAGTGTAGTGCGGCAGCAACAGAAGTGGCACCACAGGGCTTTCGATTGCCCTCACCTACAACACAGCACAGTTCAGAGGAAATCATAGCAACATCTGAAAACAGCAAAAAGAAAAAAAAAAAAAAAAAAAAACACTCTTAGGTTTCTCACCTGTGTGTTTGCCCGGTCTGTTTCTGCTTGGCCCTCTGAGGTCATACCGCTACACGAGGCAAAACAAGAGGTTTAACACCTTTTGTTTTGCCTGGTGTTACATTTCCTGAGAATGGAACATCCGAGCGCACTGTATCAAGTTTCACCTTTAAACAAAAAAGAGAGAAAACAACAAAAAAACAACAACAAAACCACAGACGTTTGTTGTTTAGAATTTAAGTTCTTTTACTGCTGCAGTGACGATGGACAATGTTAATCAAGGACGCATGTTAAAGAACAGATTTCAACCAACATCTCCGTTTATTTTTCTCAAACACTTCTGAATTTCCTGAAGAAAAATGCCTCTTTTTAGAATAAAAACCAAACACCAGTTTTACAGACACATACAATTGCATCATTATTTATAATTAATACCTTATATTTACTTTTCACCATTTCACTAAACAAGTTTAAATCCCCCAGCAAAATAAATCACAAAAACATGTTTTTAATTATTTTATTCAATTTTATTTCACAATTATATGCCATTTATTGTGTTCTTTGTTATAATACCACACACTAATGTCAACTGGCTAAAACAATATAAAACATAACTTCCACATTTTTTTTTTTATATTTATAATATGTACATGCACTCATATATTTAGAGGCAAAACAAAATTCTGAGGCCTTTGCTTACTCTCAAGTGCACTTTTAATTGCCTTCATTTTGAGAGGCCAATCCAATGAAGATTGTTCAGCCAAATGGACGTGTGGATTTGCCAGTTTATGGATTTTTTTAAAAAGGTTGACATTAACTTTGTAAGCATTGTGGGATGAAATAAATGAATAGCGACAAAAAAAAATAAAACAAAAAACAGACACATCAACAGTTTAAATAAACTCCTCTATGCTCCGTGTCGTACAGTAATCTCTGTTGTCCGTTGAGAAGCTGATGACAGACTGGTGCTGAATGTGACTCGAGCTCATCACTGCACAGCTAAGTTTCACTCCCCGTCAGATTCACAAAAAGAATCTTAACACTCGACAAGAACTAATCGTCTTTCGTTTAAACTGCAGTAAGACGAGTGGAGTTCACCGAAGGAAGCGAAGCGCTGACCCCACCCGACCCGTTTTTCACACCCTTGCATGGTGGAGATGGACAGAGCACAACATCCTGTCAACAGCACGACTGCTACGGTTTAGCTTGAAACACACAAATGAGAGGATTGTCTTTCAGTTCAATCTCACATGTTCGATTTCTCCGGTTGACATTCGATGTGGTGGGAATGAAATTTATAGTACAGTAGCACAAAAAGAACTGAACTTCCATTGTATTTCTGACAGCTTTGTCCCAGTTAATACCCATATTTATGAAACACTATCTACAACATTTCTGGATTTGACGCTTTGATAAAAACTGTAAAATTACAAATAGGCAAACACTCCTCGGGCACAGCTGACTCCACGTTACACTGAGAGGAATCATGTTTCTACAGCTCCGTCCTTACATTGGCATGACTTTACAGGGTTAATGGAGGCACCAGAGCACTTTGCAGCACTCGTGACAAAAACTGGGTATGGATTTTACAAGAGTAAGAAACAAACAGCAAAGGTGGTTGTGGGCAGCTGAGCTCTAGGACCATCAGCTATGCCATAAAAATGCATAAATATTTATTGAAGATGGGTAAAAGTGTGATCTTTTGGCGAGAAAAAAAACAAAGAAAGAATAAAAGAAAGAGTGTAATGGGTGAAAGAGTCTAATAATACTCAGAAGTGGATTGTTGTTGGAGTGGTCCTTCAGTTGCTGCCTGCCTCCTGTTTGTGATGATCAGTTCAGGTTGCTCTGGCAGGATCGAGGCCTGCACTCCTCTCTATGTCGGGGCAAACTTCTTGGCCTGTGCCCTTACCCGCTTCTCATAGTCCATCCTGTTCTGACTATAAAACAAGATCAATAGATATTTAAAATCCTGTCAACCTGATTTTAATGGAGCATATATCCTAGACCTCATTTTAATGTTTAGACCAGAAAATTCACAACTTTTAATATTAGCATAGACAGTAAAATGGACATAGTCTTGCAGATGTAAAGTTCAGGAGGTAGGACAGAAGCAACAGCTAGCCACCAGGGGGCGACTCAGCGTGAGTGTAGTGCAGTAAACTTACCAGTAAATTGTGTAAGCCTCTGCTTGTGCTGGGTCTTGAATGTTGGGCTCATTCAGTAGCTCCTGGATACCCAACAGGATCTTAAAGCAAAAAAAAAATCAGTGACTTAAAACTCACCATATTTGCTGTCTTTACAGCAACACATACACATGTACAATGAAAAAATATTTTACATTCAGTGACTGGACTATACTCACAAAGTAAATGGTCATAGAAATGAGAAATAAGTTCAAACCTGTTTGATGGTGATGGCAGGCCTCCAGTCCTTGTCCTCCTCCAGGATGGACAGACACACAGTGCCTGATGGGTAGACATTTGGGTGGAATATTGGGGGCTCGAACTTGCCTGAGTGGACATAAATGCAAATAAGGTCTGAACTTTTAAAGGCAAAAATGACGAGAAAAAAAATTTAAGATTTCAATTACTGAGTACAATACCTGATGTTTTTCACTCAATAGCTCTAAAACACAGAAATATCTGTGAAAGTGCTGACATTTTGTAAATCATTCCATGGCAAACAGTGCAACTGTCCTCCCATGATTGACCTTATGTGTTTATTCAACACACTTCTAGCAAGGATGTCTGTGTCTCAGGGACCTTTGCACAGTACTGTATATTTCTATAAAGAAAATCCCTAAAATACAAATGGCATTCAATCTTATTTCAACGTCACAAAAATAAACTGCCATCTCATATTCAGGGAATATTATTTTACATAAGGTGGTGGCTAAATCTTGTGTTATGGTTTTGTTCAATTTCCCAGTTTTTCACAATGCAACTTGCCACTCTTCAAATTAAAATTAAACCAAGTACAAATATTACAAATAAGTATAATCATACTCACATTTGGGTGGTGAGGAAGGGTAGTCATCTTTAAACAGCATTCTGAGTTTGTAGAGTCCTCCCTCCCATAAGGTCTATAGAAAGAATAAAGAAATTGTCATGACTCACTGAGAGCATTTCAAACAAATCCTTGGAAATGATTATGTGACTGATAGTGTAACTGTTACCGCTTTGAAATGAAATGTAAGTTGCATGTTTTGAATGTTTGATGGTGCTTTGCACAGAAACAGTTGGTTTTGTACTAGAGCAGTTTTGCATACATTGAAAATACAAGTACAAAAGGCCTTAAGTTACATTTTAATTCTATTGTGCAACTTTTAGGAGGGTCAAAAATGTAATACTATCCATAAGTATGTTTGTTTAAGTGTATAAACAAACATAATGACTATGTTAAAGCTGTAGTGCGTAACTTTAAGTCTATTATATTCAAACCATTATCGAATAACTTCACACAATGCTAATTAATTAATTCACCACAACTCACAGTTTCTCAGTGTAGCAGGGTTTTATTTTCATGTGTGTAGTGACACATATTGATGCATTTTACATCAAGAAGGAAAGTGCAACAGCCAGCTAGTACTGTACAGTGAGAGAGCAATTAACTATAGGTTATGAAATACCCCCTGTTCTCTGAAGCATAAGTGAGACAACGGTTGGTTTATGGACCTACAGTCATCCTTTCACAAAGCTCTGTAGGCTCACCTGAGGTGTGGGGTACAGACCAAAACACTGCTAGTGTTGCATTGTTTTACAATAACAACAATGTATAATCTCTGTAAAATAAGATCATCTGGTTTTTGTAGCCAGGCTGTTTCCCGACAAAATGGCATGGCTTTGATCATGTGATGTCTGCTATCAGAGATCAATACAGATTAAAAAAACTGGTATTAAAAGCGAAGGAGTCCTCTGACACAATCTGCAATCTCACCTTTAGATGTCACATTGACTGTGTTTAAAATGCTTAATGGCATTGTTTTATTCTGGCCATTCTGTAGAAAGCAGCTGGTCCAACTGGATCAACCATGGCTGAATGTAGAATGTCAAAAAGTAACTTACTCCTTTCTTTCCTGGAATGGCACATTCCCAGTTCATCAGATTCATGGTCCCATCAGGATTCTTAGTGGGCACGGCAACAAAACCCTGCATGGTTCATGACAGACATAAAAGATTAAATTTACCGTTTTGACTTTGTAGTGGTAAGACTTAAGACACTGACACACACGTATGTAAATATACAGTGCTTAACACATTTATTAGACCACCTGCCTAACTACTATAGAAATCTTTCAGAAACGTATTGCTATTTATTTAGCCAATAACAAACTGAATTCACCATTTTATACCCACATTTGAGCTGGCTCACTGGGCTACTTCTCTGAGAAGTCAGAAACTAATCAAGCATAAGATTGAACCACACATTTTTTTCTCTTCAGGAATGCAAGTAAATAACTATAATCTTAATCAATAAATAATAATCACTATCACTATTGACAAAAACAATACATACTGGTGTATTAACCATTACAGAAACATACTTTTTTTTTGATAATTACCAATGCTGTTAATTTAGGGCAGCTGTGGCTTTGGGTGGATGTTTTATAAATTTGTTAGGCACTGTATCGGTGGTTTATATTGGTTAAGCAATGGGTTATAATCTTGAAAAAGTGGAGCCCACTTCACAGTGCTGCTTACAAATGGATGGTCTTTTCTCCAGGCTTTGCGCTCCTGTGACAGTCTACTAAGAGCAATGCCAGACATTGTTGCTCATCAACGCCTCCCTGTGGAAAAACATTATCAAACAAATTAATATTTCCACTCACGATGTGTACAAATTAAGTGGTGGGGTTCAGACATTTTCAACTAAACCTGCGACAGTTTACTACATTACATTAATTAGTGTTACCTGTTAACGTGTGCAGGATAAAGTGTACTGTTTAACAGCCGCCAGTGTACAAGACAGAAAACAACCAAAGTAATCAGTACACTAACAGAAGCGCACTCACACTATAATAACTAATAAATAACAACCTTTACGCTCAACTTACCTTTTATTTAATACAGCTAAATATCAGAATTACGTGGGTTGGTGGACTAGCTGTTTTGCTCTGCTAGCGCTAACGTAACGACCGAAAACACACCCTTCGGCGTTAAAAACCCAAAATTGCTGGGCCAGGTAGAACGAAAACGACCAGACCGAACGACGCTCCTGTCTTTATCAACATTCATCAAACACACTTAACGATATATTTGTTTTTTCTTTGGACACCAACCACAGTTCTGTAAAAGACAAAATAATTGGTAATGTCGTTTCAGCAGCTAGCCTATCATCAAAAGGACCCCAATTTGTTTATTTCGTTAGGACCACCAGGCAGTGCACGGGGCACCTAAGTGAAAATGTCAGAGATGGTCGGCCATCTTTGTTGTGGCATTTGCGCTCAAGTAGGTCATGTCTCCTTTAAGACTCCACTGTGAGCCTTTTCTCAAAAGCCTGTTTCCTTTAAATGGCTGGTGTAAATAAATGAAGGAACATGTAAATAATAAATAAATAAATGACCAACTTAATACTGTTTGGAAGTGAAAAGGCTATTTATTTATTTATTCATTCATTTATTTATACATTCATACATACATACATACATCTATCTTTCCAAATCAGAATTGATTACAAATAAAAATGAGAGCCCACTGTTAACAAATGTGATTTAAGGAATAATTAAAATTACATTTTTAAAACTCAGGTGAAAGTAAGTTTTTGCAAAATGTGTATTTGGTTGTGAACAAGGGTCAGAGAGAAGGATCATTTCAATTCCTTCTATGCCCTGTTTATATGGGAGAAGTGACGATAAAGTCACTTCAAATGTGTTTACATGTGGGAATAGGTTTAATTTTAAAAGAGAAAACTAACAGCTAAACAAAAAGCATGACGATCTACCAGAGGAAATCAAGCACCCATTTATTATAACATTAAACAGACTTCAGTATTCAACTAATATTACATAGTGCACCTTTTAGTAAAGTGTACATTTTGTGGTTAACAATATAGCATAAACAATTTCAGACATTTACCAAAACCCAAGTTAGTAAGTGATTTATATGACAAACTCATTGTGCATATAGATATATGGCTAATTCAGCAGTGTTTGTACTTGTTCACTGCCTCTACTCTTGTTTGTTTATCTCTTCTTTTCCTCTCCTTCCGAGATGACATATTCTGGGCATGCCCTCTTGAACCATTCAGACCAGGAGCCGTCATAAATGCACACACCAGGGTAGCCAAGCAAATGAGCAGCCAGAACCACATGACATGCTGTCACGCCAGTGCTGCAGGTTGCCCACAGTGGACGCTCCAGGTCCACTCCTGCTTCTCTGAACTGCTTGGCCAGATCTGGAGTTCCAAGCTCCTTTCCAGAGTCATCAATAAAAGAGGTGAAGGGCATGTTGATTGCACCTGGGAAATGGCCTGGCAGAATGTCTGTGTGGGGGAGATAGAAGAGTAAACAACCACATCATTACACTTTGTCAAAAAGTAATTTAAAAGCCAATATCCACTTATTGTCTTCCTTTTAGAGACATTTTACATGAGTTGAGCCATGACTGATTTCAACAAAAACCATATGCATTGGTAGGAGTGTATATAATGACTAAAGACTAAATGGCACTCCAAACATGTCTTTTTATGTGATTAACATTATTTTTTTTTTTTTATTTAATGATCAGACCAAAGATGTCAATGTCAAAAAGCGTCTATTTATACCTACAAAGAATTCAGCCATTTCCATGAATATCCAGATATTTGTGAATAATCAAGTTTAACTGTGTAGAATAGCTGATAGGAGAAAACTAGGCTGAAATAAGGAGTGGTTGTTGAACTTTATATTAAATACTCTTGATGCCAGGTTCGTAACATTGCATGTTATCACTATTTGGGGGGGGGGGTTACTGTTACATAAAATAACCTGTTATCAAGCTGGGGGAATACAGCTACAAAATTAAGTGAAGTCAAAGCTTCAAAACTAGCTGCATTAACACAACTGCATTGGGGGAAGTGTGCACATACAACAAAAAACAATAATACTCTCAGGATATGTATATACAGATATAAAAATACACAAACAAGTAAATGAATAAATAAAAATATAATAATTATAATATAATTCACACAGAGCTGCACCATATAAAGGGCCATCCCAAACCAATTAACACTTGAGTGTGAGTGGACTGAATAGACCTTACATAGCATCAGTTCAGGCTCATGATGATCATCGCAGGAAGTGCAACATGAGAAAAAAATAACGTACAAATGTCAAGAGTTATGCTAAATGTTAGATCAAAGCACTCACACACACAGAGTCGCTGAATCTTCGTGTTTAAATATGAAAACCTGCATGTTTATATGCTTTTGTATATATTTTAAATCCATCAAATCTACATACAGCACCTAATCTGTCATTGCTGTATATACTGTTATAATGTGTTTAGGAACGGCCAGTGGAAAAAGAGAGGAATGCTGCAAAACAGGCATGTCCGCAGTGGTGCCAGTGATGCAAGTAACACTTCCTCTGGTTGAGAGATGAGGGTGTCTCATAGCCAACTTTGGCTTTAAGAAGTTGGCTTTAAGAAGTTGGCTGCAACTGTAATTCATTTAGATGTGAAGTGACAATGATTTGGGAGTGGTTAAGGATTAAAGCCTCTGGGGAATTACATACAGTTCACAGGGTGTGGGTTAAAACAACTTTACATCGTGACAAAGTGACAAACCCTGATGTTGAATTTTTTTTTTTCAGTCAATACTGGCTTTGCCAATGTGCATGATGTTGTTTCTGAAACCAGTTACTGATAACACGGCTGCCAAAGGGGGCAAAGGAGAAAACAGATGTTAGACTCACCTAATAATGAATATTTTTACAATACATTTGCCAATTTACTCATTGTTAGACAACAAAATAACACATTTGAGCTCACTGATGGGGTTGTGAAAAGAATGTGAACATAGTCTTATTGTAGACTTACAGTAGGCTGACAGTGAGCCTTTTGTTACTTTCTTCCTTTTGGTCTCTGCTGACAGCCATGTTATCAGTGAGAGCAAGTGAGCAAGAGAGCAACACCTCCAACAACCACATATCAAAAAATCTAAACCGTCAAAAGCAGCCCACTGTACAATAAATTCTGAGACTTCAACTTGTAAATAAATAATTAAATCATAAGTAATAAAGTAAACAATGAAAATAATAAAATATTTGCAGGAAAGTCTGGTAAACTTTACCCTCTCGATGCTCCGGCTCAATCCCACGGAACATGCCCGCAAACCTGGTGTCCACAACCTGGGCCTGCTTGGTCCTGATGTTCTCCAGCACCTCTTCATAGTTCTTCACCCACGACTGATTCAAAGTGGCTTTGAACTCTCTGCGCTCCGGTGTGGCACACTCGGAGGTCAGCGGGTGACCGTCAGTGAGCCAGTTCTTCATGCCACCGTCCAGCACCGACACTATGTTGTGTCCGAACAGCCGGAACATCCACCACACGCGCGGCGCAATGTACGAACCAAAGTCGCTGGTGTCGTAAACGACGACGTGCGTGTCGTTCCCGATGCCCAGATCTCCGACATACTGAGCGAAGTGGCTGCAGGTTGGCACCATGTGATGAAACACCGAGCTCTTGTCCGAACATTCGTCTAAGTCAAAATACTGCGCGCCCGGAATGTGCTGCTGAGCAAATTCTGCTTTCGGGTTCCGCTCCCAGGCAGGTAAGTACCACGAAGTATCGAGGATGCGAAGTTTGGGTCCGACGAGGTTACATTTGACGGCATTTGCGAGCCAGTGACCGGACACTAGAGCGCGGACCTGAGCTGCCATAACCAGGACTAGTGGGAAATGAATACGAGCTGCAGAACCTGATTGTTGTAATCTCCCCCCTCCCTCCTCCAACCAAGTCACCTGTGCTTGAAGATTATTGACACAAATGTCACACTATAATGTTACATCACTTGTATTAATACAGACCAATTATGAACTACTGTTCCCCAGGGCACAGATACATAGGACCACCTTATTTATTCAAGAGTGGGTGCACACTCAAAACACACAAAATTTGGAATCTGGTAGATGCGATTTCCTATATTCTGGTGCATTCTTGAGATGGCCAGCTTGAGAAGGGCAATACATAAATGTGTTCAGATTCATAGCCTTTTGCTTTTTGACTTATTGAGGCAGTAACCTGGGCTTGGGCTTCAGGGCCCCTTGACCTCTTGGGCCTGGTCGGCTCATTCAGTAATCAATTCCATTCCAAACTTGTTTAGTAACCCTGGGAGTCTGAGGGTTCTGCACAGTACCTTAACTGTTCCTATGACTGTTTTTCTGGACAGAGATCTCAGATGTTGTTCCTATGTTGAATCTGTTGGGCTCACTCGGGCCAGTGTTCCCATCACCACTGGGACCACAGTTGCCTTTGCTCCCCACATCTTCTCTAGCTCCCCTCTCCGCAGCCAACATGCCCATGTGGGCCCCATAAGGGTCCGATAATATAGGTTCAAGGCAGGTTTGTCCACAGTTCACCTGTACCCACTAACCTTTCCAGGCTAACTGGGTACTAAGTAGGTAAATTAAGCAAATACCAAGAGTGTCCATGTCATAAGGGTTATATATTTAGGCACGGACCAAAATATATAACTTATGACATGGACACTCTTGGTATTTCTCAAGCTTCTCATGTTCCTCGTGATGTTGTTATATATATCATATGTATATGTTTACACACATCTATCTATCTATCCATCTATTTAAAATTAAAAGAATTTAAAAGAATTATAGAATTTTTAGGAATGTTCATGAAATTGCCCATACTTTGCAGACCATGTTGCAATGTCCCTCCCACCTACATAAGTAAAACGTGTGTTTTAGATGTTTCCCCGCTCCAACACCCCTGAATCAAATTGTCAGCTTGTCAGGAGCCTGATAATGACCACGTTAACTTGAATCAGGTGTGTTAGAGCAGGGGAACATCAAAATACATACAGGGCACTGGGTCTCTAGGACCAGGGTTGAGAAACACTGACCTATATGAGCTTTGAACACTAGAGGGAACTATTGTATCTTCCAAGAAGAAAAGTTCCATCTAAATTCATTTCATGCTCAAATAACATACATTGAAATGAATAAAAGTAAAGTAAAGTAAAGTCTATCCACAGATCATCTCCTTTAAAGAATAATATCACATGTATGTTCCACAAAAATGTAGAAAATTAAGGACACACAAATATTTCTGTGCCAGTATTTAGACACATTTTCAGAAATATGTGTCGATTTGATGAGCCAAAGCTGGAAAACAATATCCACAAAAGGACACGTACTTACATAGGCAGTAACAATATTTGCACACCTATTTGTATTTGTATTTCACCATTTATTGATTTATATAGATGTATTTCTTTATTTTTGATACTGTATGTTATTTAGGAGGGTGGGGTTGGTGCAAATGAGGGGGTTGCAATTTGCAGCTATACCATTGGTTGATCAACATTTGTGTGCTACATGTACTTTGATCCCCACAACACCCACAAAATCTTACATGTCATCATTTTACGTACGGACTAAAAGACGCCAAGGTCTTCTACAGAGAGCAGTCAACTGTCTACACAGCTAATATCACAAACTATGTCAATTCAATTACAAATAAATGACACATAGGCCTGAACCTGTAGGAAAGGGACAACCATTTTCTATATTCTAAGAGGTTGTCAGTCAGTTTTGTTTTCACAGCGGCGTAGCAGAGTCAAATATTTACTGTAGTAGTTACTGATTACAGGAGTTTTCTTTGTCCGTGCAGTAACGTTTATTATAAAAGAAAAGTCAGACAAATGACGAAAGAAGGAATCCATTTATTGGGAAATATTGATATGATCCTTCACAAAGTGCACATTTCTTCCAAGAATCAGTCTTCTCTGGTCTTGAAATTGCTTTGAAAGACGGCTCAAACACTACATTCATGTTATTTTATGGATTTGTGTAGATACACTAAATTGTTAAAGTTCTTTCATGCTGAAAGTTGCAAATCATTTTCTGGCCTCTGCAGGACTACATGGCTCGAAACACGTGGTCTTCATCCGTCTCATTGTCGGCAGCAAACCAAACCGTTCCCTTGTTAAAGTAACATTTAATTCACATCTTCTTTTTCTCCCCCTCTGAGATGATATGTTCTGGATGTGCCCTCTTGAACCACTCGGCCCAGGAGCCGTCGTAAACACACAAACCAGAGTGCCCGAGCAGGTGAGCGGCCAGAACAACATGGCACGCTGTCACACCGGAACCACAGGTGACCCACAGTGGACGCTCCAGGTCTACTCCTGCCTCTCTGAACAAGCTGGACAGGCCTTCAGTTCCCAGCTCCTTTCCAGAGGCGTCCATGAAAGATGTGAAGGGCATGTTGACTGCACCGGGGAAATGGCCTGGCAGTGTGTCTGTGGATGAGAAGAGTATTATGAAAATGTAATGGCAGCATCATTCGAGGAACAGTGGACAGGATTATAATAATAATACCTTTTTAGTGTAATGTCAATCAAAGGATATGAGAGAGAACAAGAATTCCGCCCCTTTTCTGGCCTCTGTTTACGGCCTCACACTAAACCTAAATTCATATGAGGGGACAGTTCAGAGAGACATAAGCGGACATATCTTGGCCTTTATCAGGGGGATGTTTTACTTAAGTTGCTGTAATAATTCATAACAAACCCATCACAGATTAGTTTAGTCACACATCTGATAGGTGTTGGTCTTTGAGTAGAGAATTAAAACCAAAATTGACAGTAACAGTATGACATTCCATAAGGGCCAACCCTAATAACAAATCAAAACAAACAAACAAAATAATAAAATCTGATTGTTCCCTGAAGTTCCCTTCTCCTGCTACTATGTGTATGACTGACATTTCTGATCGTTGTTCTATTCTGTATTGTATATATGTGCACAGAGTGATATTTTAATTGCACTTAAACTGATGTTAAGATGTTTTTAAGAGTTTGAGGGGTTTTATTTCCCACCCAGACACAGAATATCTTTTTAATGACGTGACTTTGCCTGACAGCACACAGAGGAAAGACCTCTCTGAATAGAGTCTCGAGTGCAGGGACGTTAGGTCACTTTATTGCCCCTCATTTAGAAAACGGATGCTGGTTTTAATCTGTTGTTGTAACTGGTGACCCCTCTCACCATCTCTGGGCTCCGGCTCAATCCCCCGGAACCTCCCCGCTGACCGAGCGTCCACAACCTGGGCCTGCTTGGTCCGGATGTTCTCCAGCACGTCTTCGTAGTTCTTCACCCACGACGGGTTCATCGTGGCTTTGAACTCTCTGCGCTCCGGTGTCGTTGTACACTCGGAGGTCAGCGGGTGACCGTCAACGAGCCAGTTCTTCATGCCACCGTCCAGCACCGACACCATATTGTGCCCGAACAGCCGGAACATCCACCACACGCGCGGCGCGCTGTACGAGCCAAAGTCGCTGGTGTCGTAGACAACTACGTGCGTGTCGTTCCCGATGCCCAGATCTCCGACATACTGAGAGAAGTCGCTGCAAGTTGGCAGCATGTGATCGAACGCTGAGCTCTTGTCCGAACATTCGTCTATGTCGAAAAACAACGAGCCCGGAATGTGCTGCTGGGCAAATTCTGCTTTCGTATCTCGCTTAAACTTCGGTAAATACCACGAAGAGTCGAGGATGCGAAGTTTGGGTCCGACGAGGTTAGACCTGACGGCATCTGCAAGCCACTGCCCGGACACCAGAGCACGGACCTGAGCCGCCATGACCAGGACCAGTGGGGAATACGAGTTCCAAACACCAGAGGGAACCTGAGTCCCGATGATGGGTTTCAGACTCGGAAGTCAGATTTTTAGACACCCTGGTGGAAGAAGTACAAAGTACAGATCCATCCTCATCTTATGTGCTTATGACAGCTGAAGTATAGGTTGTCCCTCAGGTGATCCGTCTTTCTACATAGAAATGTACAATGTAAAATAAGAATATTTCAAATAATATCTATCTGTCAGTCTAAACATTGAACATTTCCATGAATAAAATATTTTCATATTTTTCTACATCAAAGTGCTTTGTATGTCTTTATAATGTGTTCCTAATAAACTGGCTGGTGTTGTCCTCTGCTGCTGAAGATAGTCATTCTGCATGTTTTGGTTGTAGCAAGTGGTTATTTGAGTCACTGATGTCTTTTCTATCATTTTGAACCATGTCTCTGCTTTTCTCCATCTCACCTCTGACATTAACAGGGGGATTTTCTCCCAGAATTCTGCCACTCACCATTCTCTGTAAACAAGACGGACAGCAAATGAGAGAGAGGGATTGGTGGAGGGGGAGGCATGGAACTGAATTGGTTAATTGGAGTCACTGCTTCTGTATTATAGATACAACCTTGTTTTTGTACTCAGACAAAGTTCTCCAGCCACTGACTGACCGTCCGTCCAACCAACCGGCCAGCTCTTGGAGACATTTCTATGTTGAGGTAAGATTTTTTATTTTGTTTGCTATAAAATGGATCTGTGACTATTGTAGGAAATTGTAAAGAGGTAATTTTCTCCAATGTTTGTAAGAAATGTGCTGCTATAGGAAATTTTTTATTGTAATAACTGTTAGTGGGAGCAAGTCCATTCCTTAAACACAAAAAGTGCAGATATTAAAATTGAAATTAAAAAAGGGGCCATACATCGGCACACCACAGCGAGTAAATTCACTGTGAATAGCTTTGATAAAACTTTTTAAGTTGAAAGTTGTGAAAACTGTTTCCTTTTCCTCGCTGTTCAGATCTCTGAAGTAATGTTCTTATTGACATTTTCAAAAGCACTTTTCTTTAATTTTTTACAAACTAAATTCACTTACTTTTTGTTGGCAGTAATATCAGTAAAATCAGTGTGAAACACCAGCTATATTTTGACAGATGAAGCTCTTGTTCTTGACCATATGTATGAACAACCAGGATTAAATGAAAATAACCATTAATTCAAAGTAGTATTTATTTGTTATTTACCCTCTGCCCTCTAAACATGACAAGATAATGGGAGAAAAGAACAATATCGCCATTACCTGTATTAACTAACTGGTAGAAATCATGAGATCAATTTCTTAGACACACAGCTTTTTGTGGATGCCGTGAACTGATTTGACGAATCAGGAGAAATTGAATTTCCCAACAGTCATACAGTGTGGTATTAATGACAACCACTAAGAACAAAATGCCAAGCTTTATTTTTGGGCAGAGGAATAATAGAACAGGAGTGACTGCTTCCACGTGAGCAGATGGGCTTGGTTATTGGTCATTACTGTCAGTATGACCATAAGGGGAAATGTCTTACCCACACAAGTCAAATCTGAATACATTCCATTCATGTTCACCACATTAATATACAAAGAGACCTGTGTTAGACTCAGCTGCCCCTTTGCCAAAATTCAGATAATTAACTTACTGGCTCCACTAATGTGAGAACGGTTGGACATCATGTGGAGCAAATGTAAAGGGAGATGAGATATCGGGTGATATGCAGAAGGCCGGCAATATTGTGCATTGTGCTCATTTGTGCATGTTTGCCTGTGTCTGTCTGTCTGTTTGTCTCAAGCCTGAAGTGAAGTTTGTGAAAAATACTTTCTGAAGAACAAGACTTGAGAGTCCACAGCTACCGACTCTATAAGGTGGGCACAGAGAATCAAATATGTTAATTTAGCATACTATAGCTGATTAGCACTATACATGTTTTTGTTCCATTGTTGTTCAAATGCTTCACAATCTATTACTCTTAATCTGTGTGTAACTCTAACAAGTACAACCAATGTCCTCTCTCTTTTCTCTTTCTCTAACAAGACACCACAATAACAAAAGGATGAACCTTCCTGACTATCCTGTTCCAAACTTAGATGTCACCTTGCAAGAAGTGAGTCGTGTCCTCCAGCTCACTTTGAGTCCTGACCTTTATCCTGAGTTCAAAAATGTGCTGGATCAGCAGAGGGCGCTCCTTCAAGAGGCCCAGCAGAATTTAGCAACTAGACTTGCAGACCAGGAGAACTGGGTAACACATCAGTTTAAGAAAAGCCTGCTTTCGTGTGATGACCCCCTGCCAACGTCTACAGCCCTCCCTGTAGTACTTCCTCCATCCAAAGCAAAGAAAAGCACCCAGCTGGAGAGGGCAGCTGCTCTACTATGGGCAGCAGCAAAACTGTACAGTCAGCCCTTGCTTCTGGAGGGCGACGTACCAATGGAGCGCACACAGCAGTCAGAGGTATTTGCTGCTAGTCGGATTCCTGGAAGGACTCAAGATCAAATCAAGGTAAGGACAAAGATGGAGGGAGTGGGTTTTCAGGCAGCAGATTTATATTTGTCAAGGGGAATCTTCAGCATTGAATTAAAACATGATACAAGTACAAACAAAATCTAATGTGCAGCTTTTTAATTTCCAGGTCTACCCTGATAGTCTACATGCCATCATCACCTGTGTTGGAGGAGTCTTCCCTGTTGACATACTCTGGCGTCCCAGCACCGGTGGGCCATTAACTGCGCGACCAGTCATTGACATCTACAACCAGCTGGCTCAGGTGATGGATGAACCCAGTGCAGGAAAACAGAATGATCCTTCAGCCATTTGCAACCTCTCAGCTCTGGAGCGTAAAACCTGGGCTGGCATCAGGGAACAGATCCTGGGAAAAGGAGGGGAAGCAGCAGAGTCATTGGGGCTGATGGAAAGTGCTGTGCTAATACTCTGCCTGGAAGACCAGAATGCCCCCTCTGATGTGGCAGATATCCTAAATTCAGTGAGGTTGGGAGGAGGAGACAGTCCATGTTTGAGATACTATGATAAGGTATTGACACACACACACACACACACACACACACACACAATGTCAAGATAGAAGACAGATGCCAAATTGTTTATGTCGATATTCCTTTATTTTACTAACATCGTTTTTTTCTTTCTTTCTTTTTGACAGGTGGTAAACCTGGTGGTATTCAAGGATGGAACTGCTGGAATGTTATATGAGCACAGTGCATTGGATGGGATGGTAGCTGTGCTTGTGACTGAGCGTGTGTATAATTTGTCTGAGACAGCCGACCTAAAACTAGTCCAGACTGCACCTGAAAATGTGAATGGGTCTGTCACATCAAATCATTTTAATTTTGTCTCCCCAACTTCTCTAACATTCCCCTTGCAAGATCTTAACATCCCCAAAGCAAGCCCTGATGTAAAAACAGCTCACCCAGTTCTCACTTTTGATTTGCCCTCCTATCCTGACGTGTTTTCTACTATCAGAGGACATAGAGGCTTGTATGATGCCTGGATTAACTTCTCTTTGCAACTTTCCCTGAGGCAGACTCTTGGGGAATCTGCTGCCAGTCACATACTTGTCACACCTACTCATATGCGCCACTACAAACATGGTCGGTGTGATCCTACATACTCAATCACCATGAATTCTCAAAGGTTAGTTGGAGCCTTGGCATCTTGCATTGGCCCAGATAACACAATGCATTACACTACTGACATCCTACACTTGTTCCATGTTGCATTTTTGGAGCACAAGAGTCTCATCAAAAACACTAAAAGTGGTCATGGTATTGGTCCTCATCTAGCTGCCCTGCGTCACATTTTGCCATCTGACAATCCACTGAAGAAGTTTCTGGACCCCTTTGGATGTCCGTCTATTTACCTAACAGGTTCAGATCTGATGGAGGGTGTAGAGTGTGGTGTAGGCAATGTCTATGCCCAAGATCAGCTGGCTGTTGCCTACCTTGGAAGAAGAGACAAGGTTCAAATCGTGATTAATGGGAAAGGGAGCTTTGCACCAGTAATGAAGAAACTTCAGGAAAATTTGAAGATAAATTTGAAGTTAGTGATGCTACTAGCTGTGAGATATGCGATTGCAAGTCAAATGGGAGCCCTGGAGCATCTGTTCCAACAGGGTCAAACAATGAAAGTGAATGGAGATACACACCACCGTTCAGAGAGCCCAAACAGTGCGAAAATCACGGCTGATTCTACCTCAGGCATGAGCCCGGACTATACTATAGTGATCCATGGTGGAGCCGGAGAAGATATGATGCTTAACACCCATGTGATAGGAGTTATTGAGTTTGCTCTACAGACATCTTTAACCCTTGGATCCCAAATCCTTCAACAGGGTGGCAGTAGTCTGGATGCAGTGCAAAGGTCAGTGGAAGCTCTGGAAGACTGCTTCCTGTTTAATGCAGGTAAAGGCGCAGTATTTAATAAAGATGGGATAAATGAATTGGAAGCAACAATTGTAGATGGCACCACAAGGAAATCAGGATCTGTTGCATGTGTGAAAAGTGTGAAGAACCCAATAAAAGCAGCCAGATGCATCATGGAGAAAAGCTCACACTCACTCATCGTGGGAGATGGGGCTGAGGAGTTTCTGCAAGTGTCAGCGGAGAAGGAGATACCAGTTGGGCGTGATTATTTCTACACTGATATACGTCACAGAGAGTTGACTGCAAAGCTCAGTGGAGGAAATACCTCAAAAAACAAAAATCACCCTCAAACAGTTGGAGCTGTGGCCTTGGATCGTTGGAATGGGTTGGCTGCTGCATCCTCCACAGGTGGGTTAGCAGGAAAACTGAAGGGGCGGGTTGGGGATACAGCAGTAGTAGGAGCAGGAATATATGCTGATGACAAGTTAGCAATCACCTGCTCTGGAGATGGAGATGTATTTCTAAGGCATACAGTTTCCCAGAAAATAGCCAGTCTCTACCATCACAAAGGCTGTAGCCTTAGGCAGGCATGCAGAGAGGTGCTTGCTGAAGATGTGAATGATGTCTGTGCAGGTATTATTGCTGTTGACACTAAAGGTGAAGCCATCATTGAAACAAATGCTGGTGTGATGTTTGTGGCCTCCGTGATAGATGGCATTTCACGTGTGGAGGTCCTCAGGCCCCTGAAAAGTTTCTCTAGTGTGATCTGGGAAACAGATGAGCTGGTTGCATACCTGAATCCCAATCCCTGGATCCCTGGATCAACCATTCTGACAAGAAAATCTCTCAGTGGGCCAAACAGCATCTTCCACTTGGCCACGCCTGATTTTGTGGCTATACTAGAAGGAGCCAGAGCTGTGTCAAACTTACTATGTGAGCGTTTGGGAGTTCATCGCTGTGCCTTGGTTTTCAATCCAAACCCTGATCATCCAGCACAAATCAGATTGCTCCCACTTCATGGCCTAGATGCAAAGTGGCAGCCCCATCTTGCTAGTGAAGAGGAATTCCATGCTTACGATCCTGGCTACTGCAATTCAAAAAGTGGCCCCAGGTGGGATGATGAAGCACTAGCCCAAGTCCAAGCTGAGATCAGAAACAAATTACCAACACCAAATGCACCCTCATGCTTTGACTTTATTGGGGACCCTTGCAATGATAACCTATTCAGCCGTATTGTACGTGGTGAACAGCAACAGTGGAGAGTGTGGGAAGACAATGAGCATGTTGCTTTCCTTACACCATATCCCAACACTCCTGGACTTACTGTTGTCGTACCACGCAAACCTCTATCCAGTGACCTCTTCAGATTAGACAAAGCTGACTACAAAGCAATGATCTTAGCAATTCATAAAGTTGCCGGTCTACTGGAAGAGGGGATGAGAGCTCGAGGTGTTGCACTGATCTTTGAGGGGTTTGAGATTGATTATGCTCATGCCAAGCTGATCCCTCTGGTAGCCCCGCCTAATGGAACCCAGCCTGCTGAGCTGCAACCAGAATATTTTCAAAGCTACCCTGGATATGTGTCATCATTGGATGGTTCAGCTGCTGATCCTGAGGTCCTTGAAAAAACCCACTCAAAAATCACCAGAAGTAGGCCTCCTCATTCATGGGCTAACCCTCACTCCCACTCCACACTTGCCATCAAGAGCCAGTGGTATCGCAACATGTTCCAGATTCAAAACACTCTTTTCCACAGCACAGTGGAATATTTCCACAGTTCCTGCCGTTATGCCTATGCCCTGACTCCTCTCACCACAGACACCATCTCCTCACCAATGGGTCTGGGGTCTGACTCAGAACCAGTTTCTATTAATCTGATGGGACAGGACATCTACCTGGCAGACTCAATGCAATTTGTTCTTGAGTACTTTCTTCGCTTCCAAGAGAACCTGCCAGGGACCTACTACATATCACCCAGCTTTAGAGGTGAAGATCCTGATGCCACACACCTGAATCAGTTCTACCATGTGGAGTGTGAACTGTTGGGTGACATGGACAATGCCATTTCCACAGCAGAGGGATACCTGGCTCATCTCACCAAGTCCATGTTGAAGAATCACCCAGGAATAATTATCGACACTGCTGGAAGCCTTAAACATGTTACTGCTATTATGAGTAAGCTGAATGAAAAAAATGGACTACCAAGAGTGCCTCTTGACCAAGCTATCCCCATGATGCCATCTGCTGACTGTGTAGAGTGGGTCCAAGATGGTCAGCCCCAGTTTGGCAGAAAACTCACACGCAAAGGAGAGCGGGTTTTGATAGAAAAATATGGTGGTGCTGTTTGGCTGACTGAGATGGATCATCTGGGAGTCCCCTTCTACCAGGCATATGTGGTGGGTACTGGCCAATCCAAAGCCAAAGCTGCTGACCTTCTGTTAGGGCTGGGTGAGACTGTGGGTCTTGGTGAACGTCATTCCACCCCTGAAATGGTACAGGAGGCTCTCAGACACCATACAGTACCTGAGCAGTCCTACAAATGGTACATTAACATGCGACAAATAAAACCGCTCCTCACCAGTGGGTGGGGCATGGGGACAGAGCGCTACTTGTGTTGGCTGCTTCAGCATGATGACATTAGAGATGTACCTATCATACCTAGGATGAAAGGAATGAAATACATGCCTTGAGTATTACTTCTACTGGTATGTTCAGGTCATAACTGTAGATGTAATAGACTTGAGTTCAAAGAAGTTGAGGTAAAAAAAATGTATAGTGTATGGATTAGGCATCCAAGGTGGGGGAGTTTCTTTTATAACATCATAATTACTGTGTTCATGATCACAGCAAAAAGGACTATCCTTGGTCCTGTCTGACCCTTGTGTTACACAAAATGGGAAGCATCATTCCAGAAAAAGAAGTTTTGTATCATAATTAGTCATTCTTAACATTATTTAATTGTACACTAAATGGTGGCTTTCTTACTGGCAAAGCTATAATAACAAGCTATGTAACTGTGACTTGAAAATGCATAAAACTGTAAGTATAGCCTGAATTTTTTGTAACATCATACCTTTGTGCAAGAATTATTTAATATAGACAAAATGACATGGCATACATATATAAATTGCAGTCATTGCAAGGACACCATTAATTGAAGCATTTGTTTGAATCCTAATTATTGACCTTGATCTTTTACAAATAAATTCTTTGTCTCTGGACCATGTATTTTTTTTGTCTCACTTTTCTATCAGACTGACTTTCCATGTGTTTATTTGATTAATTAAATTCATATAATGTAGATTATGAAATATTTTCATGTAGTATCTAATTATAATGTTTGAACCTAAAAACAATTAAAAAGCCAAATAAATACCAGTAACAATTAAATTACAGACCAGTGGAACATAATGACAACTTCTGTTTCAAGCTGTCATGGTGTGAGAATAGTTAAATAATAGTAGACTGACTGGCTCTATGTCAGTCTCTCACGTTGAGCCACAACAATTACTTAATTTCTTATGCTCCCATACCTGTGCAATGAGCTACATGTTGCTGTGCCGTCCATTGATCTACCCAGTTGAATGGAACACAAGATCCTTATAGAGAGTCCTTTTAACATTGAACTTATAATATTTGTTCATGCAACCTCAAATAGTATTGGTTTGTGTGACACAAAGACAATTTATTGTGTACATAATTGTTCAAATTATGCATTGACTAGGTCAAATGACATGTTTAGTAACATCACACATTGATTAGTCCACACAATCAAATTCATACACTTACACTAAGATAGAGAATCTTACAGTGCGGGTGCATATAAGTGTTCAGGAGAAGAAACCTTAAACATGTAGATTAATGTCATATTATTATTATTATTTAGTGCAACCTTCATTTACCCCTCTGTAATATTTATAAAAATGTCTTCTTCTGAAGGCTGTTGACAGTCAAATTGTTACCACCAGCGGTATCACAGAAATGTTAAGAATAAATCAAATCTGTGGATACCAAACATGTCATGCTAGTTTACTAATAGAGGAACTAAATATAATATATACTGTATATATATAATATAATATATAATAATGCTTCCTATTTGAACTTTCCTTACCAAGAAGTATACAACAGCTCGCTGACACATCTGGTAACCACAAATTCAGTTTCATAATAATACTTGTACTTGAGTAATATATTACACTTTCCACCTTTGTTGATTCATACAACCAGAACTAAGCTCAACATCAAAAAAGGACACTTTGAAATTAAATGAGAGATAAACCCTAAATACATCATGTCAAAAGAAACCAGATTAGGCTACCAGTGTAACCATATATATATAAAAACAGAAAACAACCCACATAAAACCACAAAAACAAAAAATAGAAATAAGAGACAATTGTAAAAGATAGACAATAAGACTGACACAGAAAGTTTAAAAATTTGGTGGTCACTTTGTGGATTTAAGAATACATACTGCACTTAGAATTAATCTGAATCAATGGATTGATTAAACTGACAGAACATGGGATGCCAGGATACTCTAGAAAATGTATATCAAGAAAATATACATACCGTACCTTAAAAAAAGAAGAAAAAAAGAAGCACAACCCGGATGTAAAATTGAGCAGCTCACTATTTGTTTCCGGTATCACAGTGGATACTGACCCCCGGCTTGAGCAGAGTCGTGTTTCTCCATGAAGACACATCTTTAAGGTTTTATTTCTCAAACGTATGTTTTGCTTCCATTTCTTTGATGTGCTCGTGTATGTGTTTGCCTCCTCTGTATAAGCGCCTGTTTTTATGAACGTGTTCTGTTTTCCGGGCCACTTAAAGGTAAGGTCAGGCTAATTTGACAGCTAGCTTGTTGTCGCGTTGAGCTAACAAGTCTGACTTTCCAGTTAGCCGGCCATTTTTTTAAAGACAGAGAACATACAGAGAGGAACTCGGCAGCACGCTGTCACGGTGTTTTTACTCCGCTCCACCCTTGGTCAGCTTACAGTTATTGTTGAGTGAGAAGACAGACAGCCACGGTGATTCACGGGCCACATTTTCATGTTCGCTAGTGCTGTAGTTAGTAAAGGTAACGCCACAGCTGAGAAACTACTTGTAAACCTGTTTCATAAAAAATATCCGGGTGGTAATACTACTAATATTCATTTTTCGTGGATGTATTTGGTAATTATTAAGCTCTTGCATCAATACACTTATATACGGGAACTCGGTACGAGTTTGTCGTTAAATAAAATGTAGGTTGTTCTCTCTTTTTGTTCCTATATGGCTCCAGAATGTTAACATAAATAACGCTTTCTCTCACTCACCCACACACACACACACATACACTGCCTCTCCTTCTATTGCTAGTTAAAACATAAATGAGACACATGAGGCTCTTTTATCTGACCTGGTATTAACATCTGTCCTGAGTGATAATTTAGTGGACATTTACTACAGGCATGAGCACTCTGAATGCACCTAATTTGTCCTGACTGTCTCTCAAAATCATATAACCAAAATATAATTAATAGGTGGTTTTAGTAGGTCATCTCATTCCTGAGCATGCGTGAATGCAATTTGTCTTCAGGACACATTTAATGTCCATGTTCTCAGCTGACATCATCTGACCTGCTGCAGTTTCACAGTGTTTATACACTTATACATAAGAGCCCTTATGTTGATTTTTTTTGTGGCCACTGTCACTTTGTTGATAATGATTAACAGATAATTTCATTTTTCTAATAGTTAAAATCCAAGTTTATGTTAAAGCAGCTCAATTTGTGCTTGATCTCCTCCTGAATCTTAGTTTCTCTCTCTCTGCTGGGCACTTGCACAACCACAGATGGACACACGAACACAGTGACAGTACATTCTGTACAGTCGGAATAGAATCGAACGTGACAGATTTGTATTTGAAAACAGCACGGTTGCAGAGAGATCTGATCACATGTGTTCACAGGAGATGCATCATGAATGCATGTTAATGCTAGGTGTGAACAATCACACTTGGCACTTGTAATTAGATCTGTCAGGAGAAATGTTATTACCAGGTCTGAACGGAGTCATTAACCACCTCTGCTCTCCTGCACACAGGTGTCAGGGTGTCCCCCCTCTCCATGTGTGGTCCCTAATGGGCGGCTGGTCTCGCAGTGCCGTGCTGGAGCTCTACCGGGCGTTGCTCCGTGCAGGGCGTCACCTTCAGTACACTGATCGTAATTACTATCGCCGGGCTGTGACTCGTGAGTTTCGCCGCTGCCAAGCCCTGACGGTACCTGAAGACAAAGAGGGCGCACTGAAGAGGGGCCAGTTCTTCCTTAGCAGCCGACTGGGTGGGCTTATGTAGGGGGAAAGGGTCACAGGTCATCTGCAGGTGGAGCAAAGATCATCTGGAGGTTTATCTCCCTGGTGGGTTTCCTGTGAGAAATCATAATGTATATTAGAATGTTCTGTATGGCTAGTCTCAGCTTTTTGCTGAGAAAATACAACAAAGATGATGCCATTTTGTCTTATCTGATTCTCCTCCTCTCTCACCCATTTCCTTGTCTTTTTTTTTCAGTGGCAGGATGGCGGGGGTGAACGGAGACCGTAAAGGGAAGAAAGATGACAATGGGATTGGCACAGCCATTGATTTCATGCTTTCTAATGCAAAGCTTGTGCTGGGGGTGGGAGGAGCAGCCATGCTTGGCATTGCAACACTAGCTGTAAAAAGAGTTAAGTCAGAAGACATTATCTGTACCTGTAGTTTTCTTTAACATGCTTATTAAAAGGTTCCGTTTATAAATGCTCTTAAATGTTACACACAGGGCCTTTAATTCCTACTACTAATATTTTTGCACACATTTCTTTGTTGAGCAGATGTATGACCGTGCCATAAGTGCTCCCACTAGCCCCACCAAGATGGAGCAGACTGGCAAGAGAAGCTGGGAAGAGCCTGCCTGGATAGGTTCGTCACCACGGGTGCTGAGTCATGACATGAAATCCACAGTTAGCAGGTCACTACAGTCTCTGCCCACTTCTTCACATGCTTTTGAACCAGGTGAGAAAAGCAAACGTCTCTTTAAAGGTTGTGTTTAATTCCAACTGTCTTATGGTTTACTCTAAAAAAAATCTTAACCCCTTTTACACAGTCTGTTCTTTGTTGTTGATGCCATCTGTGGAGGTACATTTGTCACAGAGCCTAATAAACATCTGTGTAAAAGACAGATGAAATGATGGTAAAAATACTGAAGACGCAGCTGTGCATGCAAGCATTATTTTATTTTAAGTTACATAGGGACAGCATTGGTGAAAGGGTCTTGTTATTGGCTGAAGGGATTATTCTTTGAAACAGTAGATGAAATAAGATCACAAACCGTGCTGCATGTGTTGAGATTTTTCTTTTTAAATAGTTCATCTACCTCTGATCTCTTCAGACTCTCTGCGTAGAGCAGTAGGTCGAGCTGCTGTGGGAGGTAAAGGAGCCACTCAGTCTGAACTGCTTAGGGCCCGGATGCGTTTGTCCTTGCAAGAACATCTGTGGGAATTCTATCAGCATAATGTAATCATTCCTACTGAGGAGCAGGCTATGGCCAAAAGGGCAGCACTGGACATCTGTGCCGAGCTCAGAGTCTTTCTTCATGCCAAACTACCTGACATGCCCCTCAGAGAAATGTACCTGAGTGGCAGTTTGTATGACGACCTCCAGGTAAGAGTTTTCACACATCTGGTTCTGTTTTTTAACAAAAGTCTGTCGTTTTAGCTTCAAGTACATTGATTTGATTAAAAATATGGCCCTATCTCTTAGGTGGTTACAGCGGACCATGCCCAGCTTATGGTGCCTCTTATCTTGGAGAAGAATCTGTGGTCATCCATCCCTGGAGAGGACACCATCATGAATCTCCCAGGTTTCTGCCTCGTTCGTAGAGAAAACTTAGAATATTTTCCCCGGAATAGCAGCTACTGGGACCGCTGCATGGTCGGAGGTTATCTCTCCCCTAAAACAGTCCTCGAGGTCTTTGACAAGCTGGTGGCCGGCTCCATCAATTGGCCAGCTATAGGGAGTGTTCTGGACTACATCATCCGTCCTGTGGTTCCCTCAGAAACACTGACCCTGGAGGTACAGTATGAGACGGACAGGAAGCTGTATGTGGACTTCTTACCATTACTGGTGATGGAGGACGGCACCTCACTGATAGCTAAACCCCATCGGCTTGCTGCAGAGCGCCATGAAAACCTGTGGCGGCAGAGCTTCCGTGTGGCTGAGACGGCTCGGCTCAGAGCTCTGGATCAGGAGGACGGAGGCTGCCGATGCATCTGCCTAAAGGTGGCAAAAGCGGTATGCAAGCTCAACCCTGCACTCAACCGGCTCAACGCCAGCCAGCTCACCAACACCATTTTGTTGCTGAGTGAAAAAGAAGGCGACTGGACCCAGGAGGCACTGGCTGAGCGCTTCCTCCAGCTGCTGCGGTCACTGGTGGGACACCTTGAGGCTGGGAGGCTGCCATGTGCCCTGAGCCCAAAAGTTAATTTACTCTGTGAGCTGACGGAAGAGGAAGTGGACGAGCTGGGGTACACGCTCTACTGCGCCCTCTCGGATCCCGAGGGGCTGCTGAGAACTGCTGTGGCGCAACAACCTAGTCCCTGACAACCTTGTCAATGCACAGCAACATGGATGGAAATGTCAGCCCACTGTTGTCTGCATGGAATCATCCTCTTGTCTTAAAACATATCATCTCTCAATTTCTACATGCCTGTTCACGAACATCTTGTGAGAAAATATGACATGGAGTTGCAGTTATTTGGTGTTTGATCGGTTTGACACTAAAAAAACAACAACTATATTATACACATGAAAGCAAGGGGTCAATGGAAATCATGGTTCTAACCAAAACCACAACATTGGGCATGCTGTTGGGGCCTAATACACTGAGAAGGAGGGGGCGAAAACCTGGATTGATTCATATGAAATGGATAATGTCATATTTATGCTCTTTTTAACTGGAGAGATTAAGGAATACAGGCTTGTCTGATACTTTTGTGGTTATCATTGACACCTGTTTTCAGTTGGGTCTGTGCGAGGAATAGAATGTAATGTTTGTGTGTATTCCAACCTAAAAGCTAATAAACTGTTGATCAGCCCAAAGGACTCAACATTATTGAGGAAAAAAAACAAACGGCAGTGTCGAGCAATTTAATTCATTTTTTTTTTTTATAAAAAAAATTATTTAAACAGTGACCATGTAATGTTCAAGATGATTTACATGGCTCCTGGGGTTCTTGAAATCAAATTAGGCTGTTTTGGAATATGTGCAACTTGCATGTGCTCACTACCTAATCTAGGAAAAAAAAGTGGCTGATTATACTAATTAATTAATATTTCTATTTAAAGCCATTCAAGAACAGTGTGGCATTAAAGTCCTTCTCCTCAAAATGAAATGGAACTTCACATTTGAAAGCATACAGTAAAACAGAAATGTAGCTCCATTTTGATCATAGATAACTTTGGCGTGGACAGGATATGTTTCCATGTGACTGTCTCATACAGAGCAGCTCTTTGTTTGTCGTGCTGAAAAGATCACATTTTGTTGCTTGTGTGCACACGTCTGAAGAACTTCATTATACTTAACTTTGCACTGTCTTGAAAGAAACTAATATTGTTTCATTTTGACACTTTGTAAGTGCCGTTTATTGTTTTTTTCCTTTTCTTTTTCATTTTTTTTGCTTCAGTTTGTATTCCAGCTCAGATCCACTTTATTTTATATAATAACGTTCACACACACACACACACACAGACTGTTAAATATCATACACACTTCTGTGGGCTGGGTGTATTGTAGCATGTTAGGACACTTGTTTTTTTTTTTTTTAAACTACAGTATCTGAAATCAACGAGAGACGAGAACACTGCACTGCTGGTGATGACTTGCAGGGGTTGTGCGTTTGTCATGTGGTGAATTACGTCTCAGTGTTGACCTCAGCTACTTTATTTATTCCAGTGAATACATGGAGCCAGTTCTGTAGTTTGTTTTCACCTGTTCTCATTACAAGCCCACATTAAACTCTTGATTAACTGTAGCTCCTGAGCTGGTCCAGTCTGTCATAAACAGGTTGCCAGACATGGATTAGTGCAGCAAGTGACTGTGTTACACAGTCCTGTTATTTGTCAGTACTGGGGTTACACCAGCTGTGGTTGTGATACAGAGACTATCACCACCATGGGGCTGCTTTTTATGTAACAGTCTGATGTTAGATTGGCTTGATCCTCAGTGGAGCTTCATCAAATTAAGCTGCACAGTACGTTTCCACGTATGTCAACTATTACTGTGCTGCAGGAGATAGTGGGTGGAGTCACTGCAGTACCAGTTGCTTCTCATGATAAGGGGATTTAGGGATGAAGTGTCTCAATTCCGTTGTACTTCTGTTGTCAAATCGGTTAATATACTCTAAGTAATAATGGAGAAACAGGTTATTTTTATATCCATTGTACATCTGTAACCAAAACAAAGTTATTTATTTGCACCGGTTCCATTTTACATAGCTTGTGCGTCTCTGGATGTATGGACATCAGCGGTAGATCTTTATGTGCATATTGAGTGTCTTCCTTTGACCTAGTTTATGCTAGAAGTTACTACTGTGCTAATGTGAGGGGAGTCACTGTGCCTCGTGTTTTGTGTTATTGTATAAACGGAACCAAAAAAAAATGGATCACTACCTCTACATTGTGCATACTCTAGCCATATGCTGTATTTTTCCTTTTGTTCAGCTTTGGGGTCAAACAGTGCAGCGCTTCATTAAATGTTTTAAATGACACTGTGAATCATCATCTTTGATCAGTACATTTTATTCAGTCAGATTTGGTTTATAAAACTCACATAAGCGTTAAAACATCCTGAGATATGTTCAGTGTACAAAAGGAAGATCAATTTAATTTGAAATTAACATTCAGTTTAGGGTTTATTCAAATGTTTTGGGGTTAATTTTCCCCTTACGTATCTTGACAAATCATACAGCACAAATATCAAAATGCATAGTTCTGTCCTGAATCAGAGACTTCACATTAAAGCTCAATCAAGTGCAAGAAACTGAAGCAGCGGCTTTGTTCAGTGGCAGACGTGATGTGGAGACGGTTATTCAGGAAGTATCCACACTTGTTTCTCATGACACGTGAGACATTGATGCCTTTAAGTGTAGATGACCGACATTACATCACCTTTTCAAAACAAACCATTTAAAGCATATTATCTTTGGAAATGAGCAGTGACACCTTTTTTTTCCTCCTTGATCTATTTAGCGGGAGCAAACCCGACACGATCGGCGTTCCTGTCAAACACAGTGTAGTACTTCCCAATGAATACGTCTCCCAGGATCCACAGGGGCCCTGCAGGAGGAGGGATGTCCATCGCCATGAAGCCTGACAAGCAGATCGATGTACCCATCTGAGACTCCTGCGATTAAAAGGATAAAAGACACGGATTTAACTTCTGCCCGTTCAGATATGCAATACAGACTCAGGTCAGACTGTCCTGTATTTAGACTAATACAATACTGGGGGGTTAGGATGAATTGCAAGGGTCTTGACAGAGGTCTAAACAAATGAATGAACACTATCCTTTCTGGTATGTGAAGGCCACCGTAGTTCCCTGACACACTTAGGAAAGAGAAGGCGAGTGGAGGAGTCCTCCGTTTGTAACAATCTGCAGTCTCGTCTTTACATGATGTCACCTAAGGCAGGAATGTCGAGCACAAGCGGCGACATACAGCTGACACTAAAGAGACAATGTGGAAATGCAAAGTAATCCCTGGACTAGAATTTTTACTTTGTAAACAAAAGCCTATAAATAAGTTGGAAAATGATAGTTTTATGTCCAATAACGAATAAACTAAATTAAATTATTAAAAAAATGTTTCAACAGAGAAGAAGAAACACTTTGTAAATCAAAGAATGTTTCAAGCATTTAGAAATGCAACTTTAATCATCATTGCACACTTGGTTTGAGTAGAGTAAAAATGGAAAAGCAAATTTGATTTGATCTGTAGAAATATCTTGGCACAATTATGACTTGGTCTTAACCTCAGCGTGTTTGTTTATCCCGTCAGTATCGTTTAAGACCGACGATTCAGCGCTTGGTTTTCTAATAATATGCTCTGTGGTTAACATGTTTGATCTGAGCCTCTGTTAACTGTGTTAACTGTGCAGCAGCCTCAGTTACAAACAAAGACAATTGGCTAAACCACCAAATCTTACTTAAAGATCTGGATTAATACACATTTTGTCATCATGATTCAAATTAAACATTTCTGATGGCCATAATGACTGGACATGTCACAGTAACTCTTGGTCCAGAGGGAAATGCCGTGTCAGGCTACACAACTCAAAAAGAATTCTTTTATGAAAAGGTCCATCTACCTTCATGACATAATCCTCTCCAGTCAAGTTGAACATCTTCCCTCCGATGTTGAAGGAGACGACGGGGAGAGATGGAATCTTTTTACAGTCAATGAAGTACTGAGGGAGAGGGAGATGGAGGGGACATGATCTTGAAATGATCTCTCAAAAACAAAAGAGAAGAACATAAAATCGGGATTAGTTTTCTCAGCTTTACCTCTCCCATTATCAGTGGCAGAGCACCAATGGCTCTGTGCAGAGCTCTGACTTCCTCTCGTGGGCCGACTATTAGGGAAGTTCCCGTGTCAACAATGGCCTGGCAACCGGCTTTGCAGAGAGTCAACTGGTTGCCAACTTCAACTCTGCAGGACAAAGGAGAGCAGAGAGAGAAGTGACATGTGTCGGTTTCATCACAATATGACAACCTGCTTTAATGCAGCCTTTAAGACTCACACATTCATTTAACTTAAATATATATATATTTGTGTTATATCTAACATCTTTCAAAGTGCAAGGACACAAAAGAGAGAACTGAACGCAGAACAAAAACTACGTCAAGGCCATGTGACGTTTTTTTAGAGATCCCAGTTCCTCTCGCACAATGAAGCCATTCTCCTCACCCGTTCACGTTAATCTGCCAGTAAGCCTTGCGTGTAACATTAACATAGTGCAGGTCTCCAGTGTAGTACTGCGGATCGGTTCCACCCAGCATCAGCTCCCCTCCAACCGCTGCTGTTGGGTCTCTGCGGGACAGGTTGGACAGAAGTGCTGCTTTAACAACCAGACGTTGCAGCGTGACGATTTTGTCTCACAGGTTCAAACATTGACAAAGTCTGTGTCTCCAACCTGCTAATGTAGAAAGAGAAGATGTTCTGAGGCAGCAGCTTGGCAGCCATGGCCGTGTCAAACACCGGCGTGACATTAGCGACTGATATGGAGGGGTAGGCCATGCCCAACACCCCATCGAAGCGAGCGACGGCGAACGTGATGCCAGGCTGCTTCACTGCTTCGGCAAACTGCTGAGCGGGAACGGACAGACCTGCGAGCTGCAGCCACCAGAGAGGCAGAGAGGAGGAATGTCAAAAACCAAGAGGAAAAACTGGACTTCTAATGAAATGATAAGAATGGCGTGACCACCAAACACTGTTGAGGAACGCTGTGGAACAAAGAGCGCTGCATGTGAGTGAGTGTGTGAATGTGAGTGTTTCTCAAGCTCACAGAGACGGTGTCCTCGCTGATGAAGCCAGATAAGCTGCCTCTGCCGTACCGGATGGAGAACGCTGTGCCGTTCTTAACGTACGTGCTCGACTTCCTCGAGTTGTACCGGTGATGAAGCCCTAACATGAGAGAACAAAACAAGATGGAAACTCTCCAATTTACAATCAATTTGCTTCCACTACCTTCATTTGCATTTATGTGAGGAAACTTTCACCGAGGTGAATAAAATCAAACCAGCAAAATAAAAACACAAACATGGAAAAACTCTGAAGCAACAGTCCCAACAGCGTAAGGTTTTATCTAGCTTTAACACTTCGTTTTATCTAATTCAAATTTTGAGCAAATTCAAGCACTATTCACCACAAAGCCACATCCTGTTGTCAGCCTGACATGCTGCTCCCTATATTTGACACCCATTTGTTTATTGATAGGCGTGTGTCAGGAAGTGTTCAGCATTTTCAGTATGAATGGAGAGAAATGAATTGACAAATTCCTTTTGTTACCACAAAAGTGTTTCTCTTTTTTTCTTTTTGAACTTCAATTCACTGTATTTAAAACAAACAGTAGATTAGTTCATGGTCTGAGGCACCTTTCACACATCTGTGTTAGGTGCGAAAGTCACACAGCAATTCAAACGTCTCACCAGGAAGTGGCTCACAGGAACATGCACTGAACAAATGTACACAAAAGGTGCCCTGAATACAATTATGTGCACACAAAGTCAAACTCACAGCAGGCCAAATCAAAGAAAGAGCAGTGAATGGAGGGGACCCACAGGTTGGAGGAGCCGGTGTCAAACAGCACAGTGAAGTCCTGCGGCGGAGTGCCAATGCTGATCAGCCCGTAGTACTGAGCCTGAGGACACAAATGTGAACCAACAAGTACAGACATAAACATACCAGGACAAAAACAAGCAGCTTCACCTAACGAATGCCAAGTACAACAACAACAACAACAACGTGTTTATGGGACCTGATGTGAACTCTACTGTCAGGTCATTGTGACAGATGACCACCCTGTGCCCTGCCTGAGACTTGCAACCAGCTCCTACTGCCCTGACGACAAGTAACCAGCTTCCTCTTCATAGTGCCAGAGCACCAAGGTAGAAAAATGCAGAAACTGCCATGTTTCAGCAACTCACAAAATACTATTTTCTATTAGATCCGGATGTGTGGGTTTAAAAAAAAAAAGGTTGGGCACCCCTGGTCTTAAATGACTGTATCTGACTATAGATACTGGAGTTTGTGATATTGGTATCTGACACAAAAAAGTGGTATTGTCCCATCCCTAGTAGAAACATGGTGGCACAGAGAGTATATAAAAATAAGGCTTATTCTAAAGCTTCAGATAACTTTTTGTTACATTTTTAAGCATGTATACACTAATAAAACATTCTTGTGGGTAGTATATTTGATTTCAGCCAATAAACTCTCCTAAACAATTCAAGGGAAGGGAAGTTCGTCAGTGAGTGCACACAAACGTACATCCATGAAGTTGGTCAGCCTCTCCACGGGCAGGTCAGGTGCAGGATAGCTGTCCACAGCTCCGGTGCTCTTCGCCAGAGCCAGAAGCTCCTGCACAGACCTCCCATTGTCGCTCATGAGGCGGCGCAGACTTCTGGTTTTGTGAAGAGGAACTCTGTGAAACACACATTTGACCGAGACAAGTGAACGTGAAACACGTGGCTTTGGAATGATATTAATTACACGCACTCACAAACGTATACACAACGGAGTTGTCTGACTTTAACACGCACTTCAACCTCAGCTGTGTTTACCTGACGATGGCGACACTTTGTGTGATCAGCAGCGTCCCGATGACGACATGCAGCATGTTCAGTTGCAGTAACATATCTGTGCCGATGAAGATAACTTCAGTAAATGACTCTGTACTGCTTCCGTTAACGAGGTAAAGCTCTAGTCTCCACTGTTTCAAACGACGCAGACAAGCAGAGTGAACGTGCTTCGGTAACGTCCGTATCTACTCGTTTTTCTCCGCCGTGCGGCTCTAAGTGCGTGGAGGACGATAACCGCTGTGAAGCGCTGTGATTGGTTCATCACGAGCACGAGCCTCTACGCGGGTCACGAGCATCCATGGTCACGAGTTAAACTGTAACTGGATAAATTTGGATGAAATGATGAGTTCATACCAGCGGGAGAATTCAGCTGATAAAACCTTTTATATAATAGGACAAAATGCAAACAATGTGGGGAAAAAAGAGTAAAGTTCACAAATTAAACCTATACAGGCAAAACTTGCTATTTCCATTTTTGCAGTGTTGTAATGTACAAATACTTACCAGGCCTTGTGCCATGAACTGCTCCATGAAAACTCAAAAAAGCCATCAGGAGCAATGTGGGGGTAAAGTGTCTTGCTCAAGGGCACATCAAATGCACAACCTTCGAGTTCAAAGACGACTTGCTCTACCACTGAGCTACCGTCGCTCCCAATGGCTCTGTTCATTTCCGGTAAGTCAGGACAGCACGCAGCCATTATTGATTTGATTATTTACAGCTGTGCATTTCCTTCAGTGACATTTTCAAAATGTCTGTCATGATAATTTTCCAATAGTTTACCTTTGGCTTGACGTGTTGTCTTATGTGTGAAATTATTATTGAGGTGCTGGTAGATAGGTGGGTTATGTTAGCTTTAAACACAACTAGGCTATGCTATGTTATGCTAAGCTAATTAGCAGAAACACAGACGGTCGCAGGCTTCATTTTCCAATTATTTTTTTAAAATCTGACCCTGAAAACACCCAGTGAAGTTCTCAGTAAATTGAAATGAAATTATGAATGTATCCACACAACAGCCAATTTACATTTAGTCAGCTTCCCTCTGACTCAGGTCCATGACGCGGCGTGAAAGCAGCTCACTTGGCCTGTTGAACAAGTTTCAGATATGATCCTTTTAACAACGAAAACATCAACTCTCTGGAAGACACAACCACACTTATTCTCTCATTTCTATACATTTTAAGACTTACACTGACTTCCTTTCACTTGGATAGTCTAACCAAGGCCTCATCATTAACATGAACCATAACCAGTTATGACAGTAATCTGTTTATGCCAGAAAACGTCCTAAATAGGTCACAAACACACACACAAACACAGAGAGAGAGAGCGAGAGAGGAGATTACTTTTAATTACATTCATGCCCTGGAGACTACTCTAACTTCAACCATGACCACCACAATACCTACTTTTAATGTGTGTGTGTACAAACAACAACCACAGGAGGTGAGGACATTTTGTGAAAGTGAGGACTATTACTGAAACTCAGCTCGTTCATTTCCATTTCCTCTTTCAAAAATACTTTGTCTGTGACTGTTGCTCTTGCTTCTAATGGAATTCGCCGCATATTGCACATTGTTATGATCATACACTATCGTAAATCTGATTTCTATTCCTCCATAAATCTTTATGTCGTCCTTGTCACTGTAAACAAGAACTGGTTCTGAGTTGACCTTACCTTAAATAAAGGTTACATAAATGAAACCAAAACAATATGGCCGGTCCTCACACTCTGTCACACCTTAAAATGGGTTAAGACTTGGCTTTGGGGTTAAGGTTAGGTAAAGGGGAAGGGTCAGGCATGTGGTTGTGATGGTTAAGGTCAGTGTGAGGGGCTAAGGAATGCACTTAGTCTGAGTGTCCTCACTGAGCATGCTGTACAAGAATAAGCATCTACACGTTCAAATGACATATGTCCTCCTCTCCACTTGTGCATTTACTTTGTCTGTTTGTTTATTTTGCAAAACCGGAATCCGCCCGGGTGATTCTTCGTGGCTGTTGTCTTCTCTGAGGGAAAAAAAAAATCACGCACACACACCCCTTCAGGCCCTTTATTCTGACTACATGTCAGAGAATGAGGCAGACGAGAAGAAAGACAGAGGGAGGAGCAGGCATCCATGGCATCTGCAGCTTGACAGGAGTTCAGGCATGTGAGCGCACCGAAGGAGCGTTGGGCTTTCTTTTTACAGGATTCACACTCAAAAACATACAGTGGACAAAGAGGACACAGACACCGGAACAATGACGGTAAGAATGACCTCTCTCTGTTTGTATATACATTGTCAAACATTTGTGACATATACTGTAGAACTTTCCAGCAGGTGAAACTATTATGTGATAGATGTTAGGCTTATGATAACCTCCAGTCTGTGTGTATGGAGCATGCACAGGTTGTAATCAAAGTACAGTTGTTATCAAAGCACAGTTTGTCCTCAAAGCTTTGCTATCAAAGCACTTTTTGGTTATATGTTAACCTTCATTTTCATCTCTGTCTACTAATCATCAGAACCCTGTATGTTTTGTTGGTTTACAACCTGCTTTCCAAATAAAACGTCATAAAGACACTTGAGTTGTTCCCACCGCACTTATGCTGGTTACCCTTTCCAGAGGGGAGTTTATTGAGCTGAAGTGAGCAGTTTAGTAAAAGTCTGGACTAAGAGTCAAGACAGGTGAGCGAAAACTCCTCGAAAAAGTTCAATTCTGCGCCTGGGTTCAAACTTGCTGATTTGCATGTTCAACCAATCCCCTGAAGGCTTGCTACATCTGAAAATCTTCATGACTCAGGTTTCACACATCATATATATACCCAGTGACATGATGTGTGTGGCTCAAACTATTTTAATACATACCTTAAAAGCAGAAAGTAAATGCGATGAGAGCATCTACACCCAACAACAGGACAAACCAGTGATGTAGCCATCTGAATACTGCAGTGCGCCATGATTTACCTGAGATGGATATAATATCCTCATCTCATTGCTCAAACGCTTATCTCTTTGTTAATCCTCTGAGAAATGACCACAGCACTAACCAGATATCGACCAGATATGTCTGCCATTATACTCGTGAGTGGAGCAGCAGGTGTTGTTTACCTGTCAACCTCACTGTCAGGGAAACTGACATGGTTTTCTTTGATCATCAATCTTATAGTATTGAGTATTAGGGCCAAACTGGAAAGAAATAATATTGGAATGAAGTTGTGATATTAGGAGAATAAAGTCATAATATTACGAGAATAAAGTCGTAATATTACAAGAATAAAGTCGTAATAGTATGCGAATAAAGTCGTATTATTATGAGAATAAAATCGTAATATTATGAGAATAAAGTCGTAATAGTATGAGAATACATTTGTAATAGTATGAGAATAAAGTCGTAATATTATGAGAATAAAGTCGTAATATTACGAGAATAAAGTCGTAATAGTATGCGAATAAAGTCGTATTATTATGAGAATAAAGTCGTAATAGTATGAGAATAAAGTCGTAATATTATGAGAATACATTTGTAATAGTATGAGAATAAAGTCGTAATATTATGAGAATAAAGTCGTAATAGTATGAGAATAAAGTCGTAATATTATGAGAATACATTTGTAATAGTATGAGAATAAAGTTGTAATATTATGAGAATAAAGTCGTAATATTATGAGAATACATTTGTAATAGTATCAGAATAAAGTCGTAATATTAAAAAAGTGCTACAATTTTATGAGAATATAGTCATAATATTAGGAGAACATAGTCATAATATTAGGAGAATAAAGTCGTAATACTACAAGAATAAAGTTGTAATGTTACAAATATTATGAACTTTAAAATTATACAAAATCTGGTAATACTACGACTTTATTCTCGACTTTACCTTTGTTGTTTTGGCCCTAATACTCCGTTGTAACAGCCTCAATATTTGAAGCTTTCGTTTGTCCAGATTTCAAAGAGGGATTTATTTGTTCAAGTGTAACACGGACTATGTTGAGTCATCATATACAGGAAGAAAATCACAGATCTGTGTTACATATAAACATGTCTAATTCACCTGTCCCTGTCAATCTACAACACAAATAGAATTCAGTCATGATTCTTATGATATTTAATATACATTTGTTCTTTTTCACACCACAGAAAACCCATATATTTAGATATATATGTCCGAGCTGTAAAGACTATAAGTGTGAAAGTGTTAAAGAACATTTCTGGACAGTAAAGTCGTACGGTACTCATTGTGACCAAAGTTTGATTTGACCATAACTTTGACTCATCCTTATCTTAGATCCAGAGAGTTAACACCAGACAACTCTGTGTCTTTAACAGTTTCTGTTAGGCCACTTTCAAAATAAATATGCAGCCGTAGAAAGCAACGCAGGCACATTTACTTTTAGATAATGGATAATAGATAATAGATAGATAATGTATGAACAATTATCCTCCCCTAACTGTTTTGCATATAGGCCAAGGCAGTTCCTTTGTGCCATAAATCAAGTTTTTTGTTTTTTAAACCCAGTTCAAGCAAGGAGAATAACTTATAGGGGGCCAATTTAAGCATGGATGGTATCATTTTATATTTTATATTCTCACTTTCCTATAATCTCCTTTATCTGCTGTGAAGCACTTTGTGATTTCTGTCTGTGAAAAGTGCAATAGAAATAAATAAACTTTGCTTGCTCGATAAAGGCAAAACGGTTTTAAATTTGTCTCTCTTAAACCCCCCTAGCCACCGAAACCGCCCAGGAAAAGCCTGATGATGAAGTCTAGCATCACCAACGGCTATGACACTCTACCACCCGCCTATGAAGAGCCTGATGCACTGAAGGTAAAAAAAAGCAGCTGGAGTTTTGCAAAGCGTTCAAATTTACATAAAAATGTTGAATTGCTGCTTGAATTTCATGCTTTGTCTGATTATAATTCCTTACCATCCCCTTGTTCCATCTTTAGTGGAAATGCAGATGTTAACTCACTGAATCACTCGCTTGTTGATTTTCTTTATTGTCAGCCTGCGGTCACAGACGAAGTTCAGCCAGAGTTCAGAGTCAAGCCTGTACCTCGTCCTAGATCTAAAATACTACCAAAACCTCCACCAAGTGACACCACCAACTCTGCTGTTGACTCTGGGAATGAAACAAGCAGTGAAACTACCGCAGTGGTGAGTACAGCAGGTTTGACACACAGTAACCTCCTGATTAATCGGCACACATTAATTAGGAGTAATTATACTGTGTCCTTATGTCTTTAGAGTTGCCAGCACGATGAAGAGCCTGCACCAAGGCTCCAGCCTGTTCGTCCCCCTCCGAGACCACCGCCAATCAGATGTTTGACCTCCACTACGGCAGATGTTTATGGAGGCAGCCAGAACAGCAGCTCAAATACTGAGACAACTGTGAATGTATGTGACATTTTAAATACAGCGGCATGCATCATTAACACCTAAAAATATTCACAAGTTGTTGTTATCCTTCTTCTTTCGGCGTCTGACTCCATTTTCCCCCTTGTGTCCTCTTCTGTTACGCTGACTGTCCTCATATCCTTGAACCCTCTCTGTGGTCTTCCTCTTTTCCCCCTGCCTCGGCAGCTCCATCTTCTTTTATTGTTACTATGAATCACATTTATTTGGACACATGTTTTGGTCCAAAGTGACTTAGAATACATGTATTTAAGCCACATATATGAGCAAGACACTTCATAATCACTCTTAAAAGGAAAAAGTCCTGCGGGAATTCGAGGCCTTAGACATGTCATAGACATTTCATGATTATTCTAACCAAGGTAAGATTAACCAAATGACTCGAAATGACTCGTCACAATTACTTTCCAGCAGGACAAAACAATAATTGCTAATGATATTATCAATAAAATAAAATAAATGATGGGTTAAGAAATGTCACAACAAACACACTTTTATAAGCAACATTGCTGCCCATAGAATGCAAGAGGAAATATCTTAGTTGAGTTTAAGGCACTTAGAGTACAAATATTACTCATACATAAGGAATAATCTGACTATTTGACAAAAGTGTAAAAGCTGATAATGCACAGGAATCAATAATACTAATGACCACTGTCAAAAGTACAATATGGCTTGGCGTGGCACATAACATGACAGCATCAGCGTGTTTCCCACCATGCCAGTTCTACACAAAAATAGAAACCAACGATTTCCTTTTGCACAGTACAGTGAGACAGAATAAAGGCACAACATTCCTCTGGTGTAAAGGGGTTTCTGTTATTGTTATTATGTGCAATAGTTATTTTTCCTGCTATGACGAGTCGAAATGTCAGTGTCTGAAGTATTGTTCCCCATTTGGAAACGTTTTCACAAAAACACGTGCAGGTTCCAGTTGATAGTTTCTTAAAAGTATTTTATTGAACTGATTCCCACAGTGCACTTGTGTACAACACACTGTATATCTGTTGTGATTAATGGAACTTTAAGCGGAAAAAGTCTAACATTCTCCTTCTGTTGTAGCCCCCAGCTGTCCGTCTTGAGAAGAGGAAAAGTCTTCCACCTCCTGCACGCCCCCCGCCTCCTGCCATCTACTATGAGAGAGTACAGTCTATGAGAGGGATGCCCCGTAAGGTAGGGGATTACCTTTCACTAAAGCATGTGTCAGAGTTCTGTGGGAGACAGTGAAGGTAACTGATCATGTAGAACTCACCTTTCCTGATTTATTATTTCCTGTACAGACGAACAGCGTTGACTCTCAGCAATCCACAGTCTACTCCACACAGCAGACAGACTCAGCAGGTTTCCCTG
Source organism: Solea solea (assembly GCF_958295425.1). Classification (NCBI taxonomy): domain Eukaryota; kingdom Metazoa; phylum Chordata; class Actinopteri; order Pleuronectiformes; family Soleidae; genus Solea; species Solea solea. Next base: position 20,317,554 of record NC_081149.1, on the reverse strand, counting down.
AAGAGGTGGCCACTCCTTGTGAGACTTATGCAGAAAAGGTACAATTAAGGTCACAAATTATCAATAAGTTATGGGAAAAAAAGTAATTTTTTTTGTGATTTGACAATACGTGTGTATTTATTCTTAGTTTTAGACCTTTTGTTGTTGTTTTTAATCTGACAATGCAGTGCTCAGGTTTGTGAAATCACAAAGTGAACACGTGTGATTTTCAGGCCACAGACGCGACAGACAGACCCACAGTTCCACCTCGTCTACATCACGTGTATGGCCCGTCGCCTACACAGGTATGTGATTCACTGAAGAGTGCACTGAACCATAATTATAAGTGTCACAACTGTGACAGATATTGACAGAAAACGTTTGTTGTCCGTCCCACTGTCATGGAAAAACGGAATTCCCTGCATTTACAACTGAAACACAGATGGAAAGAGTTAACAAAAATCTTTGTAAACCAAAGTACAAAGTACCCAATCCCCATTCTAAAATGGCCCCCAGCCACAGTGGGGCCACTCCCACGCCCAGATAAATGGGAGGGTTGCATCAGGAAGGTTATCAGGTGTAAAAAATCTCTGCCAAATCAAATATGCGTCTCATTCCTAGAGAGGGAGAAGCCGAAAGACAAAAAAAAAAGAAAAGAAAATAGTGATTCTCTTCCTTTTCGTGTGCATGTTTAATAAAGATCAAACTGTACTGAGCACTTACACTTACACTGAAGGTTGAGAATGATCTTCATGCTTTCCTCAATGAGAAAATAATCCATTGTTATAATGTTATAAAGAATATTGATTTGATTATTATATTTACTCCTAAAGACATTTTTCCTTGTGGCTTTATACTGTATACTCTGGGGTAAATATGACCCTACAGTGTATACACTAAATGTTTTTTCTAGCCTGGTTCATATTTTTGTTGTTCACTTACTGTAAAGCAAAGGTAACAAAATCAAATATGTCAAATATAAGTATCTCATATATTTCTCTTGGCTGATGGTCACAAGTCAGTGTAGGTTAGATTCTACATTCATGTATTTCTAAGACGTGTTCCTGGGAGTGTGAAAAATAGTCTTGTATAAAGCACCTAAAGGGAATACCTGAGTAAAAGTACAAGTATCTTACCAGAAAATGACTTGGTAGAAGTTGAAGTCACTTTTTTATTATTAGTAAAAGTCTTAAAGTATATGACATCTACTGTACTTCTGTATCAAAAGTAATTCTCTGAGATAAAATGTGTTTAAGTTACTTAAGAGTTAGGATTGAGCCATGGTAGCTCTGTGGTAGAACAAGTTGTCTTTCAACGAGAAGGTTGTGGGTTCAATTCCTGGTAGTCTTTCTATATGAGTCTTTGAGCAAGACACTTGTTGAAGCGTGTGAATGTCAAAACTGTAGTGTAAAGCAGGTCAAGACTAGATAAGCTCTATATACTGTAAATACAGACCACTTACCAACTCTTCTTCTGATTTTATTTGGTAGTACCGAGTAACAACGTAGTTTGGGTAAATGCAGGAGTAAAAGTAAAAGTTGCTAGAAATATGAATAATAAAGTAAAGTACAGATACGTTAATTTTGTACAGTACAGTAACAAAGTAATATGATCATGATTACAGTAATGATTATAGTTGGACAGCAATGTGTGAAGAGTGTCCAAACTTGAGTGTATGACTAAAAGCCACTTTAAAAGTCTTTGTCAATGACAGACCAGACCACCACCCCCTGCCTTCAACCCACCACCACCACCACCACCACCGTACTCAACAGGGACACAGTCAGAGTCAGTGTACAGTGAGATAGAACATCGGCCCTACCTGGATGTTCTGCCAGAGGACGAAAATACAACCGTGAGATTGACACTTTCCACACACACACACACACACACACACACAAAGAGCTTTATATTCTCTGAGGCCATAAAACTGAGTAGAATGTATGTTGTTGTTCATGTCTATTATTCTATTTCTGTTCAACAGACGTCAGTGAGGTCGATGCCTCGATCTGGACTACGCTACCAGAGTGGCTGCTTCTCTTCACGTCATCAGTCCAAAAAGGACGCAGATGTATGGCTTTTCTTAGTCCTTACCTCTTCCTCTTCCTGTGAATAAAATGAGGTTGTTTTTTTGTCTTGTACTCGTAAGAGTTTGGAAGAATCTATCCATCTAACACACACACACAGACGTAAAAATTAAATATTTATTTGATATGAAAATATAATGATCTCTGTTCCTTAGGAAATCATTGTGATGCTGAGATGGTTGACAAGAGTGTCGAGTAAGCCCACATTTTGTTTCCTATATTGTATGACATCATCGAAGTGAAACGTGTGTGTAATTTGTCTCTGCTGTCTGTCACTGCAACAGAATCGGACATGACTCCATCGCTGTATGGCCTCAGTTTAGAAGAGGAAATAAGGTAATGTAGTGGAATTTGAATTCCCTCACAATGACCTTTAAAAATATGCTAATTAGTTGTCTGATACACAGTGGCGTGCACAGACCTTTGGAAGAGCGGGGGAGAAAATGAAAAGGGCAACTACTGTGCACTTGTGGGGCAGACGCCACTAGTATTTCACTTTGTTTCAGCTGTTGTTGTTCTTGTGCTTTATAAATAAAGTTGGATTGGATGGGGCAGTTCAGGGGCCACTTACAACACATTATTAGCTCAAGCAGGCCGTAGCAGTCGAATAATAGCATAAAAGCCTATAAACAAGAACTCTTATCTGTATCTTTTTACAAAACCTATAACAAACAACCTGAAATTTACATTTACATTAACATTTACATATGTGCATCACAACTTACAGATCACAGTGGATATACAAAGGCACAACACATTTATTTTGAAAAATATAGTATTAATCAAATTATTGGATTGGACCCTCTGATGGGCCACTTCTGGCCCGCAGGCCGTAAGTTTGTCACCCCTGCATTATATGATTAATTTGTATCACAGAGATGGGCATTTTCTATACAGCACTGAATACCATTTCTTCAAAGAACACTCTTTGGGACACGGTCATGTAGGGACAATAGGGAACTTCATAACAGCATCATCATTGATTGGAAGGACAAATTTGCAAGGGCATCTTACGGGACACTGCATCGCTTTTCTCCACTGGAAAGGCACTCCTTTAGAAATTATTTGTATTTTGCTTTAGAGGCTACATATGAATGGCAGCCCTTAGGGCACTTCCTCATGTTTCTACCACTCTAGAGGGAACTTTAGTGTGCATCTTCTGACTTGTTGCTTAACTTAACTTAATTTGACAATAAAGGAAATGGTCTAAACTGAAAAGAAGATGTTGGTTACTTGAACCCATTTCTTGTTACTGTCCCTATGCAGATCATTTGAGCAGAGGGCCATGCATGTGAGCAAGGCCCTGCGTCTCTACAATCTCCTCTTGATGAAGCGCAGCGACTGCATGCGGAGCATCATCGCAGAGTTCAACTCCATCTCCCACAACCTGGACAAGATGAAGAAGAAGGCCAAAACCATGGGCATAGCTGGGGGCACCACTGGTGCCGTGGGAGGGGTGACTGCAGTGATAGGCATTGCCTTGGCCCCTGTGACCATGGGAGCCTCACTCATCGCTACAGCCGTTGGTGCTGGCATGGTAGCATCCGCTGGGGGTATGGGCGCGCACACTGTCAAGGCCAACAAGAAGACTGTGAATAGGACGACAGTTGAGAGACTAGCATATGATTATAAGGGGAACATTGTCGACATAGAACACTGCCTGGAGTTTATCCTCTCTGGTATGAATGACCTGCGAAGGCATGACATTGCCAGACTACATAGGGCGGGAGCCCAGTCTGACGCACTAAAGATGGCACATCTGTCACAGACTGTGTTTCAGAATAACGCGGACAATGAAAAGAAGACTTCTTGTGGACTGTCGTCTCAGAAACTGCTTCGGGATTTTGCCAAGGAATTGGATCAGTATTTCACGGAGGAGGAGGGTGAAATGCTGAAGAAGTCAAACAAAAGCAGGTTTTCTGGTCGCGTTCGTCTGCTGGCTGAAAATCTGCAAGACCACCTGGAATACCTCGTTCGAATGTGGGAAATGTTTAGCTGAAACAGAGAACTCTGGTGTGCATGTGTGTGAGTGTGTGTGTTCGCACATGGGTGTGTATTACGTTTCAGAATGTTTTGATATATATATATATATTTGACATATATTTTAATAAAAAATACATAAATGTTAAACTCTGTATTTTTGAGTTTTATTTCCAGTATGTAACAGTATCTCAAATGTGTATTAAAAGTACCATTTAATACTATGATAAATAAAACAGCAGAATCAACCAATAACTTAGAAAACAGTAAAGTTTTAATAAACAGTACTGTGTCTTGTCACACGGACTATTTTCTGAGAGGAAGGAATGCGGACAACAGACACAGGCGGAGTGATAATGTGAGCACCGCGGAAGAATACCTCCGCTCCGCTCCGGTCCGCGCTTTAGCTCCATATTACACCACAGCTTCACGGCGATCGCCATTTTCCTACAAACACACAAGCTACTTTGTCAGACATCGCTCTATTTTGCCGAAATGGCCGCGTAAACGTGCAGCGACCCAGCAGCAACCACCAAAACAGTGCATCCAGCCAGTGCACTGAGTCACTTCTAATCAAGAAAAATGTCGTAAGTATCATTTTTAAAAATAATTTCGCCGATGACAGCTGACAGGTATATAGTGTCCGCGTGACCGAGGGGCCGGACGTTACCGCGATCTTTAAAGATCTTAATAATGACAACGGTTAACAATTCATTTTCAGGTTTAATATTGTTGTGTCCCAACGATTATTTTATGAATAATACACGGATGGGGTTTCCGTTAAGATGATATAACTGTATAATGTTGCACCATTTCTTCTGAAATGCGTCTCATATGTGATGTCTAGTATCTAGATTGCGACATTTCATCAACTGTGATCGATAAATGTCAGTATTTGTCGTGAATGACAACGTGGCGGTCGGGAAATGGTTCTTCTAATGGTGTTAAAATGGCGGAACGGGAACAAAGGTGTGGCCTGCTGTTGGGGGGGGGGGGGGGGGGCGGACTCTGTGACCTCGTTTCGGGTAGGACTGACGTCATCAGTCATGAGACTGGAAACTGGGTGGAGACAAGTGACGTGTAGCAGGTGCACTGCAGGGATGGGGGCAGTGTTGTGCCTGAGTCTGAAATAAAGTGTCCACAAAGTGAAAAAGCATACACGAATGAGCTTTATTAATTATAATGTCTTACCACAGTGTCGTTGTTCATGTTTTCACCACTCTTCTTTCCCCACCATTTCTCAGGTCCTTTTTGGAAACCCTCAGCTCTGCTGCTTTCGACAGCATAAAAGAATTCGAAGCTCTCCTAGCATCTTCGCACACCCCATTTGTGACCAACAACAGCCACTATGACCATGATGATGACAAGCTCACAGTTTGGCCTGGAAGACATGGAGGCCCTTCTCTGGGAGCCTTCCAGTCCCATGGCTGACACCATGGGCTCACTTTTCTTTAACCCTGACCAAGAAGTACGTCCCGAAGTTGGAGGAACCTTGTTGGAGGGGGACACTTCACCTGTGTCGCCCCTCGCCTCCTCATCACTGTCTTCTTCCTCATCTCCCCCTCCCTTCTACTCTCCCCCTTCCTCGCCACTGGCCGTCTTTCACCCTGGGGACAAGGACGGGAATGAGTCTGACCTGCTCTCCCTTCCTTGGTTGGGCCACCCTGAACAGCTGAGATGTAACCAGATGGTCTCAGATCACAGGAAAGGTAATGATTGTGCACGTTAATCACATTGACTCACAAAAAATATACATCACCATTTCCTAGTATAGATAACCAGTAGTGACATATAGCTAAATATTGGATTCTCATTTCTTTTGCAGAGGATGGGTTTGGTGACTTTGACTGGATGACTGAGAAGATGGATTTGAGTGAGATTGACATAGAATCTCTGATTGGCTCCTGCAGTCCAACTGAGGAGACCCCCAACTCAGCAGATGACCTCCTGGCTTCTTTAGATTGCCCAATGGAGCTTGACTCCCTCCCTTTGCCCACACTCTCTCCTCCTGAGTCCTCAAGTCCTCACACTGCTTCTCTCCCCAGTGCCCCTCCCAGCCTCCTCCCCACTGTCAGCGATGATGCTTCAGTCATCACAGTGGATGACAGTGAGTCCTTCATCGTTGTGCAAGAGGCTCCCTCCTCATCCATATGTGTCCCCGAGCCACAAGAGGAGCTGGAAATCAAATCTGAACCTGCTTCCCCTGAGTCGTCACCCATCACTGTGGTTGAGCCTCCTTCCTCCCCAGTCTACACCCTGGACCTGGGCAGTGAGGTTGATGTCTCAGAAAGTGAGGTGAAGCCGGTATTAGCCACTGTCATCCCGCAGGTCCAAAGGCTTGTGTTTTCCATTTCACCAACCCGTATCGTCTTCGTTCTGGCCCCCAAAAACGAAGTAGGAGTCACAACCACCACTGTAACCACCACATCAGAAGTCGCTTGCTCCTCCACTGCCTCCCCTCCAGTAAAACCTCCACAAAGGTCCTTTAGAAGCAGGCCATACCCTGATCCAAAACACAGAACCAGTCCTCCCTCTCCCAGTGCCGCCAGTGTCAAAGTCAAATCCTATCCGGTCTCTGAAGATGATGACGACGACGATGATGATGATGGAAGCGTCTCCTTAAAAGCACCAAGAGACAAGAAAACGAAGAAGATGGAGCAGAATAAGACGGCTGCCACACGATACAGGCAGAAGAAGAGGGTGGAGCAGGACGCACTCCTTACAGAGCACTCCCTTCTGGAGAGGAAGAATGTGGAGCTGAGTGAGAAGGCTGAATCCATGGCCAGGGAGATCGAGTATCTCAAAGAGCTGATAGAGGAGGTCCGCTTGGCCCGTATCAAGAAAGGCCTCGGCCCCGACCTGTGAGCACTCGAACCGAACCCAGAAAATGGCAGAGCAGAGTTTGTGTGATGGGAAGTGGCAGATTTTTTACTTCTAATGCAAAACATGTATCAGTATAAGCATGTGCGCTGTTATTCACCATGTCGTATATGCACAACCCAATAACACTGTTTGTCAGAAAACTTAAAATAAATCTATAACATTGGTATTAAATGTAGAGTAGTTTAACATTTGGAGTAGATTTATGGAAAATGCATATTTTCCATTTTAATGTGTGCTTTTTCTTTGTAATGTATTTTATTCCCCGTTTCTGGACCTCAGTCATTTGCCAACAAGTCTTGTTACAATTTTAAAACATATCTATCTATATGTAAAGGAACCATCTGTATTATCATTCTCTTAATAAAGACTTTTAAACCCAGTCAATGTGTTGATCGTAATATCAGCCTAAGCACTACACAACCTTGACAATTAGTTAGTACACAAAATCCATTCAAACTTGAAGTAAAATTACATATTGTTGCATAAGTAGTACAAGTTTAAAGGGTGAACTCACCCCTGGCACAGAAAAGGTCTAATATACTGTATGTTGGATGCTTACTCTCTGTGTGTGTGTATATATAGCATGAGCCAATACCACAGCCCTCATCACCTTAAGCATCCATAAAAGAAGTCAATATTCATCGTAAAAGTCACTAGACTTAATTTAAGACACATTTTTGTCAACTAAGTGGCGTAGTATGACCAATGGGACTCCCATGAATGCGTGAGATGAATTATTATTGAATATAATGGCACATAAAATCAAAAAAGTCACCAAAATTGAACAAAAACACATTATCAATACTCAGTGCTATAGCACGATCAGTCGATTACTGTGTAAAATGAATGTGGTGAGTATATATATATACTGTAATAGCCAAAAGAAATACCACCATATTTATACAAAAGCACCAATACAGTTTGTAAGTCTGCTCAGTAAATAAATGTGCCCGAAACACATAGTGCATTTGTTTGATTGTAGTCTGATAGTAACTGACAACAGGTCTGTAGATGTCTGTGTGAGTGGAGCCTCTGTCAGACAAACGACAAACATACAGACAGAAACACACAGGGAGGAGGATAATGAATCCCGCCTGACCAGCAGAGTGCTGCCAATGCATGACTTTTCTATCAAGTGACAGTCATGTGAAGTTAAAATGTCATTTGGGCTAGAAAACAATGTTTTTCATGTGTTTTTCCTCCTCCTGTTTACTGTTTTATTGTGTGGGGGAAAGGAAAGAGTGCTGATTAGTGTCAATCAAATTTAAATTATGGGTGTGTGGGTAAGAGGGAAAACATTTTCTCCAGAACACACTTAGTGTTATATCTGTGGCTGTTGTATTAAAAGCCTCCTTTTTAAAAACACAATAACCAGTTTAAAACGTGGACAACATGAGTAGTTATTGTGGATTTACAATCTATTATGTATAGCTTTAACTGTATTAAGGAGAAAAGGGGAAGAAGATCATTTATAATTGGCTGACATACAGTGACATACAGTATACATGATCACCAGGTGTAACAGCCAAGTCGAATAAAAACAGTACTTCCGGCTACGACTTACAATACATACATTTTAAATGCTATGCGTAGCACTGTGGAATGGTGCATTTCAAATGAAATCATGATGCCCAATAAGTCTGTTACACTGACCTGTCAGAGCTGTAATGAAGATAAAGACACAGAGGTTTCCATTGTTTTTACTGTCTGTGCTTTACTGAGTGCATGGTGGCCTTCAGACACATTTGCTTGCAACAGTGTCACCTAGTGACAAAACTGCACTTCTTCTACGTCCCTCCCTGCAGTAGTCTGCAAAGCACATCTGCACAATATCGTTTGTGTCCTCCAGGATTGTATCTCAGGCCAGCAAAAAAAAAAGAGCAAAAATAATAATAACATCATTAAAAAAAGGACACATCCACAACGATGAATCCATATATTTTTCTTTATTGTTGTCTGGGGGATGAGCAAAGTACTGATGACACTATCACCATGTACAGAGGACCACACAAGAATGAACTCCACTTTGGCTACAGTAAAGTGATACACAGTGCAAAATGCTTAAAGCCTATGACGTAACTTAATGTTTTATACTGTAAATACAAACCGCGTATACAACAGGTTCACGGATGGAGCGGGACTAAGACTCCGAATGAATACTGGAAGTCATGCGTATCGCCACACTAACAAGTGCTGCAGCAGCCTACATCACGAGATGAAGCACAGAGTCAGTAAAGCACAGAGAAAGCAGTGTCAGGGTTTTCTTTTAAAGGCTACAGCATCTGTATAAAATCTAATTTTACAGCATGGCAGTGGTATCGATCACATACTACACAGTCCAGACCATAAGGATTTCAACAACTATACATTTCTTTTGTACGTTCTGGCTCCGCGCTTTGGCATATTTAAGATTTGACACCTTTCATGCTCCATTCGTCTCTATCTTTCAGATTAGCCGGAGCACAGAGCCTGACGAACAAAAGAAAGATGCAACTGTCCCCATTCTTGACAGCGCTTCACCACATGTACCTTCCGAAGTTTGAATTCTCTTTTTTCCCCCCACTTTTTCTTTTTTATTTATTTTTTTTTTGCAGTTGTAAAGGTAGAGGGTTGTTATGTTGTACCATAAATTCACATAGATCTGCTCAAGCGAGAGTCAGAGCAGTAACACGTGAGGTTGCCTTTTAACTTTTATAGGCACTCGTTGATCTGCATGCGGTGACTTAACATGCCTCCGAGAGCTGATTAAATGTGTATATTCTATTCCTTTTTCTTCTTTTCTTTTCTTTTTTTTTCTTTTTCTTCAAAATGTCACATCAGCCGACAGGAACAGATGTGTCAGGGATGTAAGAAAAGAATGTTCTAAAAGCCCTACGCCAGCTCCAATGGTTCATGAGGTTATATTGTTGCTGTGGCATGCGAAAGCTTGAAGTAGCGTAAAGGATACTGGCCTGCCGCGGGGGGCCGGACTCCCACTCTCACGCTTTTGATGCTGAGGCACATTGCTGAATCTAACCTTGTCAATAAATACATGACAACAAACAGCGAAGCAGAGCCAGCCCAAGCAAACTCCACAGGGATCTGAGAGCGCAGAGTGTCTCAGTGTGACCCACAATATTTTAGTGCTCCTTTTGAGCATGAGTGCTACAGTAAAGGTGGGGGTAAAAATATATATATATATACATATATATATGTTTACTGCTTTTGACGGTCTTCAGTTTAGCGTTTGGCACATGAGAGTCAAAGTAACCCGTTTCAACCTAAGTGCAAAGGTTGAGTCTCTTTTAGATCCTGCAAACGTTCACAGGACAAAAAAAACAACTCAATTCTAATTCATATGTGACTCACATCTGCAGCTCTGCAATTGGCATTAATCCGTATTTCAGACTCCCCGAGCCAAACTCATCAATTACTAACGAGGAATATTTTGATTTGGCTCTGAGGAGATCAGGAAGTTATCACGTTTCACGTTTTACCTCGTCCCAAATGTAATGTTTTACACTGGGCACATATTCTAGTATAAATTAGGATCTCTTTGTGAATTCTCTTCATCTTCTATTCGACAAGAGTGATTCATTTGCTGCAGACATGAGCCCAAATCTACCAGGTCATCGCCATCTTCGTACACTTTTCACCTTGTTATACAAATGTTATCAGTGCAGTGCGAACACAGAGTCACAATGGTGAGTAAATCTTTTCTCTGTAGTGCTGAATCAGCTTCTCTTTAGCAGCGGTTGATTTCTATGAGCATGCTCATGAGGAGGGATGAGCACATCTCTCCGCGAGGCTGTTGTGTTCTAAACGTTTAGTCTCAGATGAGGTTGTTACTGTGACTGTCGGTCCAGGTCGAGCTTTGCTCAGTGACCAGCGAGTCCAGTTCCTTTTTTTGCTTCCTAACAAAGAGCAACTCGTGACGAGACGCCTGCTCCGAGCATATTTGTTCACCCGCAAACTTCACAGAGGTGGAAAGAGATGAGGTTAGAGTTACATGAGGTGATGTTTGGGCCTTTTCCGGAGACTCACAACTCTGATACAGAGTCTGGACCGCTTTCCTTTTAGTGTGATTGTATCACTGCAGCTGGCATCCTCGACAGTCATCCTCCGGCTCGGTGTTGTCAGAGGAGTAAGAGCTCTCCTCACTCACTGTCAAAAGCAATACAGATTTATTAGGCAAGTGGACGCTGTGCAGTTCTCACTTACGCATTTCAACTGCAACACAAGACAGAAATCACTACGAAACAATGGCTCTGGCAAAGATATGCATGAGAATAAAAAACAGTTTGACTTACACCACTCGACCTGTATGGGGAGGAAGGCCTTGTCACCGTTCTCCCTGATCATCTCCTCTATCTTATCCAGGAGGACTGACACACTCCTGTCTTTGCCGGGGGTCTTACTGTCCAGGACGTGGTAATAGTTCCCACAGTATTCAAGTAGTCTCTGCAGCTCCCGCCCGCCTCGAAGAATGTGCTCTTCGATGGGCGTGCAACCCAGCCAATCGCCGCAGCTGAAGAGCACCATGGTGTGGAGACAAGCGTCGTCACCAAACAGAGCCTCTAAGTGGGCCAGGAGTGTTCGCCTCTTTCTGGCCGTGAGGGATGACACGACGGGGAGGACCAGCAGCAGTGTGTGGGGGCCAGGACGTAGCAGGGCAGCTCCCCGCTGGGACTCCTGGCGGATGCGCTTTGGCGTTCGCCTCACTGAGAACCAGTCCCACCCTGGGGTGTCCACGATGGTGACCCGGCGGCCTGACACCAGCGCTTGCCTCCTGAGGCACAGATCAGTCTCCTGGCCCGACTCAAAGTACCGGCGGCCCAGGATGGAGTTCCCCACTGAGCTCTTTCCAACACCCTTCCAACCCAACAACAGCAACCTTAACTCTTAAGACACATTCAGAAAGGGAGAGATTTAGGAACGGAATGTTACAGAGAGGGAAGTAGAAAAAAACATTATTGATTCAACAGTAATGAGAAATGAGTAAGCAGTTTTCCTGGAACACCTCTCATCTTGCCACACACACACACACACACACACTCTTGCTTTTTATACATGTTTTTATATCTCAGAGAGGACACATCATAGACATAATGCAATCCCTAGCCCCATACCCTCATCTTAACCATCACAACTAAGTGCCTAACTTTAACCCTAACCTAAACCCAATTCTAAGCCTAAAACCAGGTCTTAACCCTGAAAAAGGCCTTTAAAGTTGTGGGCACAGACAAAATGTCTCACAAGGTCAAAATGTCCTCACAAAGGAGGATTAATGTGGCACTATACAAATAAAATTGAATTTAATTGACAATAGATAGGTTTGTACGGTTTTTGGACCTCACAAAGGTATAAATACAAGTACACACACACGTAAACAAATCATTATCCCTAACCTTAACCATAACCTGAGCCTAAACCTAACCACAATTCAAATAACCTTAACCAGATGCTCAGAGATTCGACTGGATTAGATTTCTGCCTCATTAGGACCCGGTTTTGGTCTCGATGAGGACTGACAAAGTGGTAACAAATACAAGTGCAGACACACACCTCTGGGAGGTCCTCCGATCATCTGCTCCCTCTGTCTGGCGTGCTCCTCCATCCTCATCCTCTCCTCCTCCAGTGCTCTCCTCGCCTGCTCCTCCTCCAGTAGAATCAGCTCATTCACCTCAAAGTACCAGCCTACGCAACAACAGCAACCATTAAATATTCCCCACACAGTTCTAAGGCACAATGGATGAATTCATTAATAATGTGATCATTGTAAGATTGAAACCCTCTGCATAATTTCTGATCATTCACTGTGTCACGAACGAACCTTGGTTGTCGGTGATCATCTCCTCCACCTTTTCCATCAACTCAGGCACCTGCGTGTTATCCTCTGTCTCTTTGCGAGTGTTATCAAAGGCATGGTACCTGTGCACGTAGCAAAACACCGTTTTAAAGGAGCACTGCATCAATTCTGTTAGTGTGTTTCAGTTTACTCATCACAAGACCATCAACAGTGTCATGCTGTGTCATGCTGAGCAGCAACAATGGCTTCAAAGGTATACTGAATATATATGTGAAGATTAAAGGTCATTTAGGAGGGTTTACTGGCAGAGACCACATTTCCTACCCATAAACATTTTGGCCTAAGTGTATAATTGCTTTACATTAAACAGATGTCGGGTTTTCATAGCCTTTTTGGAAGTATTTTCATCAAGGGCCTGCATGGACAAACCATGTGGGTTTCACGTTTAGTGGAAGCTTAATTAAACTAAAAAGGACGATATCCTCTTAGGTATGTTAGGGCTACCAAGACAATCTTTTTCCTTGTTTATATCTGGTGCCTACATTACCCACAATCCAACCTGACCCCTGACATGGTTGGTCGTAGATTTGTTAGTAATAAAAATAAGCTAATGTAGCTTTGATCGTCAGGTCGAGATGAAGAGCAGCTACAGATGACACATGTTCACATCTTTAACTCCACATCCACAAGGCCCATTTAGAGTGTCCAATTAACCACAAGCAATGGGTTCCTTGCTCATGGTCCCTTACCCAGCCCTTAACGTGGTGGGAACTCAAACTGGCAACCCCTTAAGTCACAAACCAAGTTCTCTTTCTGCTTGGCTACGGACTGGAACTGCTGCTGATTTGGAGTAGTTTTGGGAATGTTGTGGTTGTACAGATTCAAATCCCAGTTCTCCAGAAGGCCTTTCTGGGTGGAGTTTGCATGTTCTCCTCCCATGTGTGTGTTGACCATCATGTGTAAATGTGAGTGTGGCTAGCATTAGCTCCAGTTCTCCTTTCAACCCTAATGAAGATAAGCGGCCCCAGGCTTTAGTAAAGAACAGACATCCTACCTGCTTCCACATCTCTCCACCAACCACTGCAGGGCCTCTCCAGTGTTTGATATGTGCTCCTCAATGAAGACACCTTTGGGTAGCTTGTCCACCCCAGTAAAGAGCACCATGGAGTACCTCCAGGTCCCTCCACCCAGGGCCCCTAGTTGCTCGTCTGCAGCCCTCCTGTGGGTGTCAGTGAAGGGCTGGGTGACAGAGACCACCAGCAGTATCACATGGGGACCAGGCGGGCACAGAATGGCCCCCATGCACGGCCCCTCACTGTCCAGGCTTGGTGGAGCGCGAGGCGGAGAGTCCGACTCAGCGCCAGCATTGTCGTTGTTTTCTTCTGCGTCGTCCTCCGGGTCAGCTGGGATGGTCCATGGAGGGGTGTCAACCACAGTGACACGTCGGCCATACATCTCTGTGTGGCCCACATTGCTGTGAGTTGTCTCTGTTCCTGCGTCAAAGACCTCGTCCCCCAAGATGGTGTTGACGGTGGAGGTCTTGCCACACTGTGGGCCCCCCAAGATCAGCAGTCTGCGTTCAGGGGGGTGGCGGCCCCTGGGGTCACCTGTTGAAGAGACAAATTTAACTAAGGCTCTCTATGAGGGCGGTTTGTAGACTGTAGTTTTTTTCCACAGTTCTATTTGCAGCATACATCACTTGGGCCTCAGAGGGAATGATCGTTATTTATTTAGGTTTTATATCCCCAAAGGGATTTGGAGTTGAAGACTTGTCTGCACTATCTCCATAGAAATACACGTGTAGTCTCCTGGCCTCTTTTCTGTCTTCACTTCAGTAATTTGTCCTCTTCTTATCTCGGCTCCTTTCTTTCCTTCTTGACCTCGTCCTCTTTTTTTGCCAGTAAACCTCACTCCTAGCCTGCCTCCTTTATAGGTAAACTCACAAATGCTTTGATCAAACACAACAATGATCTCTACGAGGATGACACGAGAGGCGGATGCAGTGGGAAGCTACTCATTGCTGCTGACACTTTTCATGAGTGGCTAAAAGCAGGAAGTTGTCTTGAGCAACAGTTCTTCACTCTCTGCCGCAAACATGACATGGCTGTCAAAGTTAAGCCTGGATGCTGTGAGGCAGTGTGAGGGATGATGGGGAACATGTGGCAAGTTGTGTGGCAAAGAATCAGGACCGACTTACCAGTGTCAGAGGCAGAGGACACAGCAGCCATCTTGTGTGTAGAACCTCTGGCTTCCTCCTCCTCAGCCCCCCTTCTTCTTCTCCTTCTCGCCTCCACGGTGGCTTCCTCTTCTTGCCTCTTCAGAAAGCGATGGATCCTGAGTGCTGTGCAAAAGGGTGGTAGCTTAAATGGTTCTTGGCTCTGTATTTCTCTCGAACACTCATTCTACTGCGGTGTGACTCACTCTATCTTCTGTTTCATCTGTCTCACACCCCCCTCTGCCATTCAATCTCTCCTCCTCTGTTTCTGATCTGATATCATCCACACCCCCTCACTCTACTATGGCTCTTTTCTGTCCTCTTCTCTGTATCTTCGGTCCCCGAATCCTTGTTGTCCAGCGCTCCTTCTTTTTGTCTTACTTATCTGTCTGAAAAGAGGGGAAATATTATGCAATGCAGGAGATTGGAAGCCAAGTCCACCTCTGCTGCAGCAGCTTCAGGAAGACGTCTCGTCATTTTTTTCTGAGGAAAAACAGAAGAAGCTGATCCTCCCACTGGCTTGTATCACAGCAGCAGCAGCAGTTGTAGTGTGGCACTGTATGCAGACTGCAGTCAGGAGGACAGATAGAAAGATGGATAGACAGAGAGGGAGGGAGGGAGGGGAGAGAGAGGAGCAGGAGAGAGAGGGAGCACTCTGTTCTGTTTACAGCTGGATGTATTCCCCAGCTGCTGCATCATGCACTAACACAACTATTTATATGATGCCCGCAGGCACAGAAACATACGCGGACACGTATACTGCACAAATGCATTTGCATATTCACATTAAGCATGCAAACACAGAAATGCTCCTATAAACAGGGTCACCGAGGCGTTAAGATAGTTGAGCTCAATTCAAAGAAGCTTCCCTTTATCCTGTAATGAAGGGTACATCAAGCGAGGCTGTAGATTTATGTAAATCTACCCGAATTGAATGTATGAGCTCATCCTTGGCTCCTGAACAGGTTCAACATATTCACTAATGTATGGTGATACGTTCACGGACCTAGAGAAAATCACGTAAAATAGTGTCATAAAACAAGTGCTGGAAAACAACGACATTGGTACATTTTGTACCGCTCGTTGAGGCATTTTTGTGTCACGCAGCTGCTTTAAGGCTCTGGTGTGGCAGCGACTTTATGAGGAACGCAGCAGGCACGTTCACTGTACGGTGAGGAAGGAAGAATGACCACCAGAGAAACGCATTTTTATTTAGACCTCACACCGTACGTCGACGTGGAGTGTCGTAAAAACCCTCCGCCTGTTTTGTCCATGTGACGCTCAGAGGGAAGTCGGCGCGGCCACACTGTGTATATGAACGTGTGTTTATGTGCGGGACAAGGTACCGGGCAAACCTAAGAAGACGAACTTAGAACCTACGAACATGGAGGCCGCCGACGAGTTCATGAAGTACCGCTCCCCGCTGGTGTCCAGATACGCCAGCAAGGAAATGGCCTACAACTTCAGTGACAGGAAGAAATTCACGACTTGGAGGAAGCTGTGGATTTACCTGGCCAAGGCTGAGAAGGTTTGACACGTCTGTAGCGCCCATAGCCTGGTTCTCTGTGTGTGTGTGTCTCTGTTGTTTCTTTATTCACACACGAAAGTTTGTGCTAAGCTTTCTTTACGAGTCTGGTGAAGTACATACAGCCTGCGACCTTCACAGAGCCCTCTCATGTTCCCTGCTCTAAAATTAGTGTTGTGGAGAAGCCAGCAGCTCTGCGATACATGTCTGTAAGCTTTGGAAATGAATGGATAAACTAGTTGTTGAATCCACTTAAATATAAAAACAAACAATACATCTACACTTTCAACTTATAAAAATGCATCAATGAATGCAACATGTATCCCACTAAATCCAAATGTTAGTCATACACCTGCAACTTTACAAAAAAGGGCCCAGAAGTGGTATCATAGAAAATATAAAAAAAGTTAAATTTTTAGATGATTATAAAATTTTTAGATGATCATAAAAAAGGCATCAGTTCATACTGAAACAGATTATTTTCATTTTTAGTCATTTACATCATCTGATTATTTAATCTTAAGGGTTTTACCTAATGCAAGTTTACACATTTGTTCTCGCACAGTCACTGAAACGTTGTAATTTTATTATCAAAAAGTTTATTTAAAAATGTTAACATTTTGATGATTTGCAGTATTGCAATATTTTAAATTACAGTGCAGATGCAAAATGTAGATATATATATTGACGGACAGTTTGTGTTGTTTTATAACTGATTATTTAAGTCTATGTATGTATTATTTGTCAATGTCTGATCAGATAGAGTGACAAACAAAACGGGTAAAAAAATTGGCTAAATAGTTGGCGTCATTTATTTGCCCTCGCCTACTCTGATTTCAGAAAATATTGCGCCCCCTCCCATCGGTCGACTCTAATTGCAATCATCCGACTAGTTCATAGAATCAGTTATCTCATGATCAACTGATCAGTCAACCATTTAGTAATGAATAGATTGAGTTTGTTGTTGTTTTCATCAGATTGGTAGCTGAGGTAACTAAGGCCAAAATTCATTTTGTCCTGGATTTCTACATCTACTTTTCCCACTGATGATGACTAAGTACGGTCAGTGAGGTAGTAGACCAGCAGCAACAAAACTCAGTCACTCTCCTTCATTTAGCTTTCAATCTGACATGTTAAATATGTGTTGGTTTTAAAGTTTGGCTGTAAAACAGCATCAGGGTAAAGGAAATGATACATTTGTGCAATATAGCAGTGCTCTCACATATAGCTCCCTAACTGAATCACTATTTAAGGGTTGGGGTGTCGTCGTGTGCATAGACCCTCTCTCACATGACCTTTTAAACACACACATGCACACATGCTGATCTGGGCTGGTCATAGTTCTTTTCTTTTTGCTCTTGCCTTTAGCAGCAGGCTGAGGTTTTGCCTGTGGCTGCCACTGGTTTTGTGTGGAAATACCTTCATGTTGGGCATGTCACAGTAATTGGAAACTACCAATATTTGGGTATTTTAGGCTTTGTACACTTTGTACAGTCTTTTTCTATTTTCTATCCTTGGTCTTTAGCTGCCTGCAGTCTTGAACTTTGACACCGCAGGGTTTGACCTCATTGGTCGTTGAACTGCCGTCAGTTCTTGAAGTGGCATTTCCCGAATTTGGGACTTGAGAATTATTTCTCAGTCAGTCCCATCCCATGACTGCTTTAGCCTAATAAAGAAAGCTCTAATCTAATCAGGACACTGAGTGTCTTCTCACGAGGACAGTCCAGCCTGTCAGGACTCTTAAAGAGAAAAGGATAACTGTCCTTAGCTGGTGTGTCCTCTGTTCACCTGACAAAGAGATTGTATCTTTTAAAACAAATTAAAGCGACATCGCTGAGTGAACGTAGTCTTTTGAGAAACATTTAATGTAACCTCTGACCACATGTCCTTCCTCTAATCCATGAAAAGTTTTAGAAGAGAATTATATTGCTCACAAAAACCCACTCTTTTACCAGTTTTATGGGATAAATGCTTGTCCCCACCCGCCCCTGCGCTACCACTGTATACACTCAAACGCTCCCTCCGTCAGGTCTGTTAGTTGCTTCACAGAACATACTAGAGCTGAAACAAACAATTACTAAATCGACAACTATTTTGATAATCGATTAATCGGTTTGAAGCTTTTTTTCATGATTAAAACAAGATTTCCAATTATTTAAGCTTCTTAAATGTGAGTATTTTCTTCATTTCTTTGCTCTGGATAACAAAGAAATCATTAAAAGTTAATAATTTTGGTTTGTGGAAAAAAAAAGACATCTGAGAACATCATCATTTCCACGTTTGACAAACACCAATCAACATTTTTTAAGGTTTTCTGATATTTTATGAAAATATTGTTAGTTGCAGAACATACAAATAATGTTGCATTGTTTCTGCTCATGAAGTCTAAACAGAGGCAGAATAATGACATCATCAACTATGAAAATTTCAAAAAATTAATGAATTAAAATTAAGATTAATTCCAGTGAGTTAACTTCATAACCATTAAAAAAATGTTCTCTCTCCGTCTCGTCCTCAGACTCTGGGTCTGCCCATCACAGACGCTCAGGTCCTGGAGATGGAAGGCCACGCAGAGGACATTGACTTTGCCATGGCGGCTGAAGAAGAGCGCAAGCTCAGGCACGATGTCATGGCTCACGTCCACACCTTTGCACACTGCTGCCCCACTGCTGCTCCCATCATCCACCTTGGAGCCACGTCCTGCTACGTTGGAGACAATACTGTAATTATGATTCATCTACGTGCTTGTGTTCGTGTCAACTCGATTACTGTTTCTGTAGTTGGAAAGTACTTTTCATGCTCTCCCTTGCTGTGTTTTTCCTTCCTCAGGATCTGATTATGCTGCGTGATGGGTTTGACATTCTCTTGCCTAAGGTGAGGCCCAGCTGTTTGCTAAGACACAGGAAAGCCCGTCCAGCGGTGCATCTGTGGAATGAGTTCATTTCTGTGTGCCTCAGCTGTCGAATAACAAGTCAACAGTGTTGAAATCATCTCTTTTTATGGTTCATGCTTTGAGGTTGTTTGTTTGTTTGTCCCATTCTGGTGTACACAATATCTCAAGAGAAACACTTTGATGGAATTTCCTACATTTGGTCCAAACCTTCCTTTTGACTTGAGGATGAACTGAATAGAATTTTTGAAGGTCAAGGTCACTGAGACCTTTTATAAATGTGCTCTATCAAAAGATACAGTACATATACATATACATATACATATATATATATATATATATATATATATATATATATATAAATATAAATATTACATCTGGTACAAACATCGAGTCGAACGTAAGGATGAGTGGACATTTTTGGCTCGTGAATGCATTTTTTACAGAAATCCTCCAGAGAATCACTACAGATTTGGCACAAATGTTTGTTTGTTCTCACAGATTAACCTTTGAGATTTGAGTGGCCAAAGGTCAAGGTCACGGTGGCGTCACAGTCGGAACAACAGTTTTTGAATTCCTTTTTAAGTCGACCGTATAAGTCTGGAACAAAGTGTAGGCATGGAAACACTTGGGAGTTAATAAATTAATTTTGTTGCACAAAGTGTTGCAAACTAGAAAATATGTCGGGGGGTTTTTGGGCACAAGTAATGACAGTGGTTCAGAGCTAAAAGCCTTTGTATGATTTTCACAGCTGGCCCGAGTCATTGACAGACTGACAAACTTTGCAGAGAAATACGCCGACCTCCCCACGCTTGGCTTCACACACTATCAGTGAGTACTTCTCCGAGAGTCATCACACCACAGAAATTCATATTTACGGTCTTCTTGTGATTCTTCATCACTTTCGTTTATGCTCCATCTTTTATGTCTCTCTCTTTCTCTCTCTCTCCTCCAGACCTGCCCAGTTGACCACAGTGGGAAAGCGAGCTTGTCTGTGGCTGCAGGACTTGGCTATGGACATGCGGAACCTGCAGAGGGGACGTGACGATCTACGTTTCAGGGGGGTCAAGGGGACCACGGGAACCCAGGCCAGCTTCCTGCAGCTCTTTCAGGGGGACCACGACAAGGTATGAATGATCCTCCATTTGATTTGTGGCCGGTTGTGGTAGCAGGAGGCTCAGGAGTTAAAGAGAGTTGCTTTTAAACCAGTCAGTGTGCTAGTGTGTCCCTGGGCAAAGCACTCAAACACAATGTGCCCTTGATGACTGTGCAGGCAGAATGCAAATGATGTGTGAAAACACTTAATACTTAAGTACGGAGCCCCAGACATGACATGGTAAAAAAAATGTTTATTCGTGGCCACAAAATACTAATTCTGTTCCCATGAAATAGGTAAAACGTGCACAGAAAATACTAATTCGAGCGAAGAGGGCTGAAGCTTCAAGGTGGACAGAATGTGATTGAATTTTATTTTAGGTTGGGAATGAGTTACAAATATATTCTCAATATCTTGGCATTGCAAGGAATCATTATTAGCGAGAGGCTTTTAAACAGAATATTAAGAGCCAGGTTACTTTACAGATAGCAACGTAACCCGCCTCGCTGAATGCATACGTGCTCCCGCAGCAGGGGACACAAATCCTGTTGGGGAGAAATACCTTACAGTATCAGGCTTTTGAGAATATCTTTGTAACACATTCCTAACCTGAAATAAAACTCAAACTATAAATTTGTTATTAATATTTCGTCCGCACAAATCCAAATATCCAAATGCTAAATAAATGTAGACTATTTACAAGTCAAATAAGGAATAATTTGGAAATCTCACGTGTTTCTTGCTCTCGTCCACCAGGTGGAAGAGCTTGACAGGATGGTGACAGAGATGGCAGGTTTTAAGAAGTAAGTTCTGCCTCCACTGGAGATAATAATAAAGCTTAAGAAATAATAAAATATAGAATATAAAACCGATTATTGAGGCTTGCTTTGTTAATGCTGTCATGTGATTGTTCTCATGTTACTCAGAGCCTATCTGGTGACTGGTCAGACGTACAGTCGTAAGGTTGACGTCGACTGTTTGTCCAGCCTGGCCAGTTTGGGAGCTACTGTCCACAAGGTAAGTTCACAGGATACATGTCTCCCTCTAGTGGTGAGTTAGTGGAAGTTGGGTCTTTTGTACAGCACTGACTCATTATTTGATGCGTTTTGTTTGCTGCAGATCTGCACAGACATCCGCCTGCTTGCTAACCTGAAGGAAATCGAGGAGCCTTTTGAGAAAGAGCAGATTGGTGCGTTCCCTCATGAGCTTATACTATACTAATACTCTTAGGTGCTTACATTTCCAGCCTTAGTTAAAACAATTTCAAACAATAAATGTGTTAAATAAATCAAATAAAGAAAAATGAGAATAAATTAAAATGTTCAATGTTTTCAATAAGTAACTAAAGAATTGTGTTGTCTGTAGTGGACACATTATACACTTCGTGCAAAAATAAGATGTCATCATCACTTCCCCAACCCAGGTTCCAGTGCCATGCCCTACAAGAGGAACCCCATGCGAGCGGAGCGTTGCTGCAGCTTAGCCCGACACCTGATGGCACTGATGGCCGACCCCCTGCAGACGGCGTCTGTGCAGTGGCTGGAGAGAACACTGGATGACAGCGCTAACAGGTTTGCAAAGCCTGATATGAATTTAGACACAGAATTGACCAAATGGGAAGTTTTTACTGATTAAGCTTCCACATAGTGACTCATGCAGAACCCTCTTTGTTTTGGTTCTCCTGTTTCTCCTTTATATTGAACTCACTGCAGGAGGATCTCCCTGCCCGAGTCCTTCCTTACAGCAGACATCATCCTCAGCACGCTGCAGAACATCACAGAGGGTCTGGTGGTTTACCCGAAAGTCATCGAGAGACACATCCGTCATGAGCTCCCCTTCATGGCCACGGAGAACATCATCATGGCCATGGTGAAGGCTGGTGGAAACCGACAGGTGAGAGGAGGACAAACGCTGTGCCGTGACAGATTCTGCTCAGTGAGCAAGTCAGGATGTCTTTATACCCCTTTTCCAGTGTTAGCTTTTCTTTTTAAAGCTACAATATCTAATATTTCTGCCTTAAAATATCTAAAGATTTTGTTAAGAAGTGTACTTACGTCAGCAAAAATGTTTCGAACACAGACATTTCTGTTCAAGACCTTTTTGGGTCGCATTTCTTCAAGTCCGCTGCATTAACGTCTGATGAAACGTGAGAGGGAGGAAGGAGATATTTCGTGCTACCAGTCAGGCAGTGTGTTGCCTTTTATTTCTTCAGTTTTAGTCTGTTTATTTGTCACTAATGGACCATGACTACTCATTGTCAATGTCTGTGCATTGTGCTGCTGAAGCTCCTCATACAATGCAAATGTGACAACAAGACAACTAGAAGAGGAACTCCTAGTGGCAGACATTGCACATTTATATTTAAGTAAAGACTTAAGTTTTTGACATTAATTAAGAGATAATATACATGTGGCATGAGATATAACAGACTATATAGAATATAGAACCAGGCATCATATCACAAATGAAGGGCAGCGGTTTATTTGATCGTGTCCATCTCTCTCCTGCATCTCACCCTCAGGACTGCCATGAGAAGATCCGTGTTCTGTCGCAGGAAGCGGCGGCTGTCGTCAAACAGGAAGGCGGTGATAACGACCTTCTGGCCAGAGTTCAGCAAGACCCCTACTTCGCCCCGATCCTGGGCCAGCTGGACGCTGTGCTGGACCCCAAGACTTTTATTGGCCGTGCTCCACAGCAGGTGAAATACAAACGGTTGCTTTTCTTTCAACCACACACATGCAAGCTTCTTCAGTTTTTCTCAAACCTTTCCTTTTTTTTTTGTTTCAGGTGGCCAGGTTCGTGTCAGAAGAAGTTCGCCCCCTGCTGGAGCCGTACAAGGCAAAGATGGACGTCAAGATTGAACTTGAGCTCTGAAACAAACACTGGCACAGACTTCGTTACACCTCCAATTAAAGCACTATCACTAAATTAATTTCTCTTTCTCATGGCTTTCATTCATGTCGGCTGCTCTTGGACACAAATTGGAAAATGTGGTGGTAAATAATGTAATGTTCTAATCGACTAGAACCCAAAATCATTTGTTCCTACAGAGATTTGAGAAAATGATTCCTCATATATAATGAGGAATAATGATCCCCCCCTCCCCCCATTATTACCTTACATTTATGATTAACCTGCCAGTTATTCACACACATCTGAGTAACAGTCACTGAATTTTAAGCAGTTGAAGCAAAGATTAACCACTTGTGTAAAAGTATGTGTGATTGTTTTCAAGTTAGCTGAAAGGAAAAGGTCAACTATTGAGAGGAAACCAGCTGAAGGGACTGGGAGAGAGGTACAAGTAAAGGTTTGTCTCAGAAAAAATAAACAGTCAAAGTCCAGCCTGGCCCCTGTAAATAGAAATGACCATGTATATCCTATACACAGTGTTATTCCCTGTGTGTGTGTGTGTGTGTGTGTGTAATTTCCTTTGCTAACCCACCTGTCTCCTCACCCTGATTACTCACCTTGAACACCAGGTACTGTACACGCCCACCGAGATAATTTTATTGCGTGCTTGTTGACTCATCGCTCTGTTAGTGGATCTGGGGCAGAGAGTGGACGTGATTCAGCTCTGCGTGTGTCCGTGTCAATACACTAATGTAATTACAAGTCCATGAAGTGAGTACAGACGTCTATTTATACTCTTAAATTGTTCCTCTGATGTTATTTCGTTGCAGCTTTGTTGTAGTTTTCTATGAAATCTTACATTCCCTGTGTGTGGGTGTGTGAACAGCATCTCCTCTGCAACATGTGGCTGTGGGCTTTGCTTCCTGTCTGCCTCGCTGTCTTTGGGACTGCTGGCATTTGGACTGTGTGAGTATATACAGTGACTTAAAATGTCAATTCCATACAATTTTTTTTATTGAATAAACACTAAAAAAAAGGCTTTTAGTCGTGATACAATTGTTTCCTTCCTGTTAGGTTTGCTGTAGCTGTAACAAATGGATCAGTCAATCTCACAGAGAAGATCCCTTACATCAGGTTGGTGTCAGTTAATGACGTAGTTGAACTCAATGCTTCAAACGAGCTTTAATTGTTTGCAGAAAGCAAAACCAAGCTGGTTTGTGAATGAAGAATTTAGCACATGTTGTATTTTCTTCCTTCTCTCAGTGAGTGTGGCACGTACAACCCTCAGAGCTGTCTCTTCTCCCAGATCTGCAACGTCTGCTCTGTACTCGGTAATAACACATTTATTTATGTTATGTGAGCCTTCACGAGCACGCTTATGTTGCTACTAACTGTCAATCACACGAGTGACCACTCGTATGTGCTGTGCTGTGCTTCATCACCTTTTTTTGTCTTTAAATGGGATCAGAATTTACAAAATTGTGTTCATGTTCTACATAAGAAGACCTGAAATGAAAGATTGATACTATAGTCTTATCATAGGGATGTTTACTGACATTGAAAATGAAGTGAGACTAATTTTCCCATGCACTACCATTCAAAAAGGAGTTATTTTCAGTATTCAGTATTTTCCTACTTCTGGGTTGGCCTCAGGCAGCAAACTAGAAGTTTTAAGACTACGTCTGTGGTTTGTTTTCTGACATAAACCATTTATGTTGTAATACTTAAATATCCCAATATCCCAGTGATAAGCATAAATACACTACCAGACAGGTGTTGCAGTGGTTTTGCTCTGCTGTATGAGCTAATATGATTTTTTCCCCTTTGTTTTTATTTATTTATTTAAGTGACTCTTACTGGTTTGTTGCGCACATGCTGCTGTGCTTGCAAGACAATAACTAGCCCTTCTACTTTGCAGCATTCTTTTCTTTTAAAGGTGTTTATTACATTTTCTTTTCTTTATATATTTAAAAATTGTTCACATGATTTTGACAATTTCCTTTATTTTATTGTTGTATGGTCATTTGTCCCTGTGATGGACTGGCGACCTGTCCAGGGTGTAGCCCCGCCTATGTCAGCTGGCACCAGGGCTCTTATATGGCATTGTGGATTTATTGTCCTGCGTTATATATGTAGTAAATGTGGACCCTCATGAACTAAACTAATCCAAACTCAAATAGACATAAAAAAAGACTAAACTAAACACCTGTGTGACGACCTCTGCTCTTCCCTCTCTCTCTGTCTGTCTGCCGTTCTCAGCCCTGTGGGTTGTGGTGATCCGTTTCCAGCAGGTCAGGGACTGTGGTGGCCACGGGAAGGTCAACATTACCGCCATTGTTCTGGGCTTTATCTCCTCTATAGGGATCTCTGTAATTGGCAACTTCCAGGTAACGGCTCACCAAAAAAATAGGTGTAATAACGTTCACTTTCAAAGTGCTCGCTAACATTTCCACTTCACCACGTAGTCATCGGTTTTACTGGAAGTCCATCTTTTGGGAGCGTTCTTGTCCTTTTTCGTGGGCCTGGCCTACTTCTGGCTCCAGCTGATTCTAACGTATCACGCTGAGCCGTCTCAGGACCGGTGTTGGGTGGGACCTGCCAGAGCGACCTGCTGCATCCTCTGTACCGTCCTGGTTATCACTAGTATCCTTACGCTCATTTGTGTGAACGTGTCAAATCAAAACTAAAGTAGTTGATTCACTTGATTGGATGTACGCTGCTATTCTGACGCGTGTCGTTACGCCTGTGGTGTTACGCTCCTTGACGGCTTCCCTCTCCTTCAGTGGTTGTTCTCCACTTCATAGGCTTTCGCTCTGGCGCTGCTGTGTGTGAGTGGGTCCTGGTCATGTTGTTTTTCTGCCTCTTTGGCCTTTTTGCAGCTGAATTCAGACACATTGACTGCCACCACCTCACTGTCCAGAAACAGGCTTTGACCAAAGACTGTGACCCTGCCTACATAGAAAGGAATCGCCATGTTGCTTATGCACTCAGTTAATGTCACACATACACCTGCATGTGGTTCTCCTTGCCATTTCCTCTAATAAAGATAAAATACCCCTGCAGTAAATATTCATATTCAACATTCAATTATTGTACACAGTATATCAGTGATTCTGATATTGCTATTTATTGCTTGTGAATCTACCATTTTGAAATATTAAATAACATTTGTGTATATTTTGATCTCAAATCATTCAATCATCAAACCAGTTGCCAAACTGATTGGCAAGTCATTTAGCTCGTATAAGAGTAGACACTGAAGCAGTATTTAGGTGCTAACACATGGTGGCACTGTTTACCCACCGCTCACTTTGCACAGTTTGAACACTACTCAAACTTTTATATAGATGCATGAACAAGTTCCCCAGTCATGTAGAAAAACTATTAATACACATGAAGTTCTCTCTAACCTTTCTCAGCATGACATTTTATACTCCAGCATTATATATGATCTCTTAATTAGTGCCTATAGACACAGAAAAGATTAATTATTGTCAGCTGGGTAATGCAACCAAAGAAGAGGCAGAGAAAAGATCTACGTTTAGACACTTTTTAATAGAGATGTTTATAAGAATTGACCATGATGTCATCAGAGATTAAGGTAACATGTTTAATTGAAATATTGGATTCATTCATAGCAATGGTGTCCATTTACAGCCTGCAAATACTGTGTATGTTGTGGAAAAGCGGTGTCAGTGTGGATCCATCCTTGTAGATCCTTGTGTCATGTCTCAGTTAACGCCGGAAACTACCCGGTAACCCCGGTAACGGTATATATTTTTTAAACTCAAGTTGCATATCTTGCATATAGCCACTTTGAGTGTTTTTGTTTTGCTTTGCAGTGGAAAAAAAACATCTCAAATAACATCTCAAATACCACTTAAAGTCATTCTTTTGTAAAATCTCACTCCCCTAAGATGCCATTGACATCTTTCAGGACCGACACTGACCAGCAGGGGCGCTGTGGAGCGCCAATCATTTCACTGATGGGAAACTGCAGCTCTGGTGCAATGCCAGCATGTTTTTGGAAGATGCCTCTACTTTACACAGAGGTTTTACATTCAGCACAATTTGTCAAGGCTACTTGAGATGGACAAAACAATGGCGCTCTCACAGCAGTGCTGATGGTGGGCGAGGTCCCAGTCTTGGCTCCAGTGCTTGGACTGCATCCCTCCTCCAAGTCCTCTGCTTATTTAAACTTATTGTCTGGGGATCAAATTTTCACTTTGGTTTGTATCTTTCATTTATGCAATTTAAGAAAAAATAAAAAAGACATCACTGGGAGTGTAAAGGCTATAATGAGATGGGAATACTGGGCCCCCGTTGCCCATCTATGTCCTGACAGCATTCTTTCACATACTCCATGCTGTGTGATCACCAGAGGGAGGCTTTGACGAGCAGACACAGGGATCAGACGGACCCCTCGGAATTCTATGGGAATTTTTCAAGTGCTCATAGTTACCAGTGTTACTGTTGTGGACGGCATGCAGAGTTTCTGCCCTCGCTTGTGCTTATACAGCGCTTTTGCGGGTCCTTGATAAACTTGTTTGCTGCAGTTGACTGCACAATACGCTTGCAATCGAACCTTTCACCAGAGTTCTGACGCATAACTTCTCATCACATGGTGGTAGAGCAGTGTAGAAATGAGAGGATTCTGCTTTTAGAGCATAGCTCATACAGAGGAATTCAGAAGGAGAGCGTTGGCGCTAAATTACCCTTAACCCTGCTGTTTTCATTAGTGAGTATAATAAAGGGCTTCTGATATACTCATAAAATCACTAGGAGCAACATGCATAGACTGAGAGGCCCTGGATGTAAATGTCAGAAAAAGGTCTGCATCCTCCATTGTAGCGCAAGGGGAACATGGTTTATGTGACACCCACCATGTTGCTTTTGACTTTGATTCAAGAAGGAGGTAATAACAGACCTGCTCTCTGGGCCTGTGCCGTAATCTCAACAAACACCTGCTCATGTTCTCGCCTCTCTTATCCCCTCAACGGCTCTCGACAAGAAACAATAGCAATAGCTTTTCTATCATGCAGCGGTGCAGTCGCCTCCAGGTCCACTATCAGACTCCGGAGCAGTCGCCTCGACAGTGGTCAAGTCTTATCGCGAGAGAGCCAAATCCTGTACATTCCACATCCAAAAAGGCCACTTTATCTGCAGGACTGCTGCATTAGTCAAACCTGAAGGCTTTGCAAGCATGGGCAGTCAAGTGTTCTGGTTGTTGATTGACGGGGGGGGGGGGGATAGCACCACACAGTCTGAAAGATGTGCACAGAAGAGAGAGATGGAATTCCCCAAAAATGAAGGAGCGAAATCCCAGAGAGAGGCCAAAGAAAGATGGACTGAGTGATAGAGACAGAAGAGAGAGAGGAAAACGAAGAGTGGGCACCAGCAGCCGTGATCTCATCCTCCTCTCCTCTGCTTTGGCAGGGGCTTCCAGAAGCTGCCCTTTCGCTGAAAAATGCCAAGCACATCGCATTCCACCAGCCACACAAAGACCCTCCCTCGTCTCAGCTGCACAGTCACAATCAGACAAGGGATAATTATATAATTAGGCTGCAGGCTGGTGCAGACAGGGCCCTCAGATGGTGCGTTGGTGTGTCGTATTTATGTTATCAGACAGCGAAGAGAGGCCCTTGAGTGTGCGTGTGTGTGTGTGTGTGTGTGTGTGGGGGGGGGAGATTCAGACCTTTGGTCTGAGGTCCAGCACAGATCAGTATTATGGCCGAGCCCTGGTGTGTGTGTGTGTGTGTGTGTGTGTGTGTGTGTGTGTGTGTGTGTGCGCTGGTCGGTTTGTAACCTGTGACGTGTGTGTGAGGACATGGGGACTTTTTTTGGGGGGGGGCTTCCAAAACTAGATGATATCAAATGAGAGAAGAAATTTCTAAATAAATTAGAGAGATTGTATAAACACACTGATAAAGTGTTAAAGCCCTCATTTTTGCATTTACACGGTGACAGGTTGTTCATTTGTGTAAAGCAATAATAATATTCCCGCATTCACATCCATCACAATAGATTTTCCACATTAATTTCAATTTTTGTGTTCTTTAAAGTTCTCCATTATTTCTATCGTGTTGGTGTTGACATCCTGGCTTGAGAGTCGGTGTTGAGCTGTTTACATAAATGCATGAGAAACGCGAGCGCTGCATCGGATCAGATCTGCCCTCTCTGCGGGACATTTACACCAGGCGCTGCCCTGAGTAGAGCCATTAAAATCATTAAGGACACTTATGATTGAGATCAGGCCAACCGTTTGGCGGCCTGGGGGACCGAAAGACTTGGGAGGAGCTTTTATCCACATAGCATGAGGCTCCTCAACCAGATGCATGCGACAATTAAAACTCTTCTGTCTTGAATCTCGGTTCTCGTTATGGCACTCAGGGAAAAGTAGGTGTATTCTTTCTGCCGTCTACTGTTGCATCCAAACATTAATAACACCTGGAACTGCTTTAGGGACACCCTTACATCCGCTGTGTACCCTTAATATGAGACATCGACATCAGTGACGACTAATACCACATACTACTGAAGTGCAGAAACGTAATTTGGCTGGGGAATTGCTAAACGACCATTCCAATCTGTAGTGACAGACAGAACCACCTCTGCCCTCTCACTACGGCAGGATCCCTGCTCCCAGACGAGAATTGAGCCAGTGTCCCTCTTAGTTGGCGTCCGCCCAACAATCTCCCCTTGCACCGTGGCCTTGGCTTTGGGTGTGTCTCTGCTCGCACGGGACAGCACAGAATAGACTATTGTTGATCGCACAAGACAGAAACCAGGGGAGGAAGGAGGGGCGGCAGGGGTGGTCTGGAGATGGTGGTGCTGCTGCTGCTGCTGCTGGTGCTGGTGGGCGGGAGAATTAGATTTTAACAAGTGAGCAAAAAAGCACATGGACACATACTGTACATATATGCGTGTGACTTATATATCCATACAAAATTATATTCTACCGTGACCTGACTGGATGGTTGACCATAGTTTTTATTAACGCACAGCTCATTTTTAAATGAGATAAATGTATTAACAACTGTAGGAAGGTGTGCTGGTTGAGGCTAAATGCATATTGTGAGATTAGTTTGGCTGCATTTGTCTTACTTCCTGAAAAGTAAATGATTTTAATGACATTTTCTGGGGATGCATGGGTTATGAACCATGGAATGACAATTTGGTGGTGATCTGGATACAAAAAAAATGAGTGGTTTGTGTTCAGTGTTTTTCAGTCCTGGTCCTGGTAACGTTTAATGGACTCCCACTGTTTTTATGCTTTACTGATTTTATTTTTAATTTAACAACCAGGTCAACCTCGGTTGAGTTTCCCTGCTCCAACACACCTGATTCAAATAAACAGCTTGTTATCAGGCTTCTGCAGTGATTGCTGAGGAGCATTTGAATCAGGTGTGTTAGATCAGGGTAACTTCTAAAACATGTAGTGGGTCTCCAGGACCAGGATTGTAAAACACTGGCTTAATCTATGATGGTGTTCAGGACCATGTGGATGGTTTTGCACAATAATTACATAATGACACACCATTCACAAGCATTCTGCCCTTTCTCAAGTGTCAGCTTCTGGGAAGGTTTTCAGGTTTCAGGACGGTAGTAAGCAGTCTGACTGGCATATGCACATGGTACGGTATCTGGTGCGAGAGAGCGGATTAGAAACTGTAAAGTCTTTCCTCGTCTCGTCTGTCCACAGACAACCGGCAAACAGTCATTAGCACTCGCGAGGCTCCAATTGTCTGTCTCTTTGCAGAGATTACTGCTTTTATATACATAGGAAAAAGGGGGATCTTCATACGGGAGACTCCATCACGCGCGGCAACATAAACAGCCATCCTCAATTATAGTTTCTCATCCAGCTCAGAGAAGACATTCACATGCCAAACTATATTTGGGCCTCAGAGGTTTTGGAGACATGAGAATCAACTGTCTTCGAAGAAAATGGCTGCCATAACCAATGTCCTCTCTTCTTAATCATGCTGTTTTTAGATGTTGGCAACAATTTCTTTGTTTGTCCCCAGAGGATTTGAATCGCTTTAGAGCTTTGGTGGACATTTTCCAGGAGAAATAAATATAATTTGGCAGAGGTCATGTTTATTGGCTTGGAACCTAAATTAAAAACAAACCCAACGGTATGTTAATCCGTCTGGTGCCAATAAAACGTAAGTCATAGGATATTTCTGTGTCCAGTGTTATTAATGGGGATGGATTAAATGTGCAAAAATGACAACGAGCTGCCCTCTGTGGTCACATGCACCAGATGACCAGCTGCCCACTCACCACGGCTTAACAAAGCCAGTCTCACATTTGACAACACAACTTCATAGGTCACTTTGAAGTGTGACATGACTAATAAACCAGTGGCAAGGTCGGTCAGAAAGGGGCTCAAGAAAACTCCAATTGTCCAAAGTCCCACACTAACCTTTTGCATGATGCGAGGCGAGCTTGGCCGGGCCGTTCTCTCTTCTCTAATGTCTTGACCTTTTTGTCTTGCTGAGCGACTCGTGAGCGAGGAGAGTGGCACTGCCGGGTTTGCCGGGGACAGAAGATGCATGCAGGGATTATGTAAGGGCTGTGACATTTTGTGGTGGGCTGTGACCTGCTCCCGCTCCTTCACTGCTTTGAGGATCAGTCAGACATTTGCTCAGATGGACCTATGAGGTCGGCGCCACTCGTGGGCTGAATTGATGTCTTGATGCAGCAGCAGTTACAGTATCAAGGCCTGTGTAGGCTCACTCTGTGTGATGGAGGACAACAAAGACATTGTTATCAATGACGACCATACGTAATCTGGCAAATTGGTGAGGAATAACTCCTCATCCATGATGGAACTGAGCTCAAGTATGTGCTCAGTTTATTGTTCCATATTTTAGATGTTTAAAGAATTTGTGACACTGAAACAAAGACCATTTATCAGAAGGGGACCAAGTCTTCCGGTTTGTTCAGTGAGACCATACAGGAAGTAAGACTATAATGTTTTCAAATGTGCTTACTTTTAACTTCATTTACACCGTCAGTAAACATTTTCCTGTAGAGTTAAAGATCTCAATCACTAGTTTCAGAGGATAATAGAAGATACAGTACGACGCACGAGTGGAAACCACTGTGATTGGCGGCTTATATCATCTGATAGGAGCTTGGTTGGTGACATCTGTAATTTCCTGTTGCCACTGCAACTGTCATGGCGCCAGTTCTCATTCCAAACTCAGCTACACAATCAGAATGAACAAATGACGGGCATTAAAGTAAATAATTGAAATGAGGATTAAGGATTATTTTCGGAAGGTGGACTGTTGCTCACAGCTTTCATTGTAGAGTGTGCATGTTTGTGTGGCTTTGTGAGTATAAACCACACAGTGAGGACATTTTGGCTGGTCCTCATGTCTTTAAAGGGCTTTTTGGTGGGTTAAGACCTGGTTTTAGGGTTAGTACAAGGGTGAAATGTAGGCACTTTGTTGTGATGGTTAAGTTTAGAGCTATGAGGGTCTTCACTTAGAATGCTGTGTGTGTGTGTGTGTGTGTGTGTGTGTGTGTGTGTGTGTGTGTGTGTGTGTGTGTGTGTGTGTGTGTGTGTGTGTGTGTGTGTGTGTGTGTGTGTGTGTGTGTGTGTGTGTGTGTGTGTGTGTGTGTGTGTGTGCACTTACATTTCTTACTTCATGGGGTCCCACCGCAGGGAGCACACCAACCGCGGGGGGCCCACAACCGGTATGGGGCCCTAAATGGTGGGCCCCACACCGGTTTTCATTCAAAATGAGCTTTGCAGCCCCCCCTGATGCCCCTCTTGCTTTTTTTTCACTTGGCCCACAAGGTCAGAAAAACTGGAAATGTGTGTGTAAGTGTGTGTAAACTTTTTGCTCACTACCGCCCCCCGGAGCTTGTAAGGTGGAAGGTACGGACACACACACACCGGAAGTTTGTTTACACACTTCAGGAAGTGGGTAGGGTTTTAACAAGAAGAAGAGGAAGATCAAGCTCAAGATCGACAGCATGCAACAGGTAGGTGTGAATTTGTTGGATTTATATCGTTTATATCTTAGTTATGTTAATTAATTTATTACAGTAACTGTTAGCTGCTACTGTAAACTAGTTGTGTTTAGCTGCTGGCGTAAGCTATATAATACGCGTGCTAACATTAGCAGCTCGCGATTTTCTTTTACAGATTATTACAATAACTGTTTGCTGCTACCGTTAGCTACTCGCGGTTAGCTGCTAACTTAGCGATATAATGGGCGAGCTAACATTAGCGCTAACGTTAGCGATCGCTAGCTGCTAACATTAGCAGTTAGCGATCGCTAGCTGCTAACATTAGCAGCTAGCGATCTTTTTAAGACAATTATATAAGACAAATTATATAAGGCACAAAGTCTAATAGTCTAGAAATGTATAAATATAAATGAAATTATAAATCTATAAATTTGGACTAGCCTTTCGTCTAAGTTTATAAAAAAATACCCATCTTTACATGCTACTATAATGAAATTAAACTGTATATCAACTCCCTAAAATTGAAAATGAAATCCAAAAGTGCTTAAGAGCTTTATAAATTAACTCTTGAACTAATTAAGTGACCTCTTTTTTTATCTTTGCTTAAATTAGATAATTAATATCATTATTAATTCAAATTAAACATGGGAAAAGTGACCTGAAATTACATCTTTTGAAGTTTTTTGATAAATGAAATTAACTTGACATTCAGTATGGGAAAATAATGATGTTATTGATCTAATTAAAGCAAAGCTATTTCATTTTTACACACAAACAAACGCATAATCACACACACCTATAACCTGATAGAGAGAGAAGAGGACAACATGCCATAAACCCAGGGGAAACACTACTGTTTGTTTTCAATAATTGTTTTATGTATATCAGCAGTTAGCAATCTAGGCAACTCATGACAATATAAACTTGACTCACTGAACAAATCTCTTATATCGTATGTGTAGTAATAATTAAAAATATTTTCACAGAGCCATTATGTCCAAAAGGAGGAGAAGGATAAAGCCTGTAGATGATGCAAAGACATATATTCTGTCTTGCACTGACAAGTCTGGATTTATGTCAAGACTCATAGACAGTTTCAAAGGTAAGTTGTAGAAGGTTCCTTGACAGAACTTGTGCATTTCAAAAGCAAATTAATCGTTTTCTTTGTTATATTCTTCTAGGAAGAGGAGTGTTTGCTACGCAGCCCATTGAACCAGGGGACTTTGTTTTGGAGTACAGGGGTAAACTCCTCACACAGGAAGAATGCCGGTCACTACCGTACTCAGAGATTGACTCCACATTTCTCTTTGACTTTGAGTGGCAGAACCGTCACTTGTGGTGAGCATGTAAAGAGATGTTTTTTATAGATTAGAGAAATTAACCTTGAACCCTGAAATAAACTTTTAATAGTTAATGATTGAACTAAAGCACGAGTACTAAAATTATGTCTTCCAACAAAACTGATTTCTTGTACTTTTCAGCCTTGATGCATCTGAAGAAGATGGATCTCTTGGAAGATTAGTCAATGACAACCACAAAAATCCAAATTGTGTCATGAGAAAAATCATAGTAAACAACAAGCCGCACTTGTGCCTTTTTGCCCTGAAGAAAATAGATATAGGATCTGAAATTGACTACAGCTATGGTGATGCAAAATGGCCTTGGCGCAGTATGGTGAGTTGGTTAGATTCAGCATGAATATTTTTTTTG
Organism: Solea solea; assembly: GCF_958295425.1. Classification (NCBI taxonomy): domain Eukaryota; kingdom Metazoa; phylum Chordata; class Actinopteri; order Pleuronectiformes; family Soleidae; genus Solea; species Solea solea. The sequence goes on along the minus strand of NC_081149.1, from coordinate 20,282,561 downwards.
ACAAATGAGTGTGTAAAAATGTGCCATCTTGTAAAAGCAAATTTTGTCCAATATTGTTTCCCATATGAGTTTATCTATGGGAATGCATGTGATCTTTGATCTGTGTGATATGATTTAACATCAGTTTGTTTGATTCTTGTTTAATTGAAATCCAGGTGAAGACTCCTGCAGCAACAGAGACAGAGACCAGCCCTCTACCTCAGATGTTCCACATGGAATCAAAGCCAGATGAGACTAACGCACAGGTAAAATGACATTGTAGACGCATCCATCACCAATATCTGTGGTGACTTGTATGAAGCTGTTCTACTTTCAAATGGGCCAATGTACACATTGTCAGATTTCCTTTTTGGGTGGTGTGATAATGGCCAGTTAATGTCCCACACACACGCATGTTTCCAGTCATGTCCTTATGGGGCCTTTTATGTCACAAACACACTTGTTCTCTTGTCTCTCCTCGATGAGACCAGGTAACATACTGTAACACACCACTCGTATGTTTCTAGTCTCACCCATGTGGGGCCCTTCCGTGTGGTTCTCACTCAAACTGTTCCTATGGCACTGTCCAGAACCTGGCATAATCTCAAGTTTGATTTTAACATTTGTAATTGCACACTGTCTGAGCTGTTATGAGTTTGAAAGCAAACTTTACAATGTGACCCACTGCAAATCCTTATCATAGGTTGTGAGAGGTGCCTACTACTTTTAGAAAGACTATGTTGTGCTCTCAGTTTGACGGTCTGTGCTGTTTCAGAAACAGTTTAACCATTAGGTAACCTTATTAGCCTGTAAATGTCTCCACATACAGTTGTGATTTCTGTCAGTTCTAATTGTCTTCTTGTCTGCTATCTAAATTTCAGGTGAAAGACCCTCAGACTCCTGCAGCAGCAGAGACAGAGACCAACCCTCTACTTCAGATGTTCCACATGGAATCAAAGCCAGATGAGACTAACGCACAGGTAAAATGACATTGTAGATGCATCCATCACCAATATCTGTGGTGACTTGTATGAAGCTGTTCTACTTTCAAAATGGGCCAATGTTCACATTGTCAGAATTACTTTTTGGGTGGTGTGATAATGGCCAGTTAATGTCACACACACACGCATGTTTCCAGTCATGTCCTTATGGGGCCTTTTATGTCACAAACACACTTGTTCTCTCGTCTCTCCTCGATGAGACCAGGTAACATACTGTAACACACCACTCGTATGTTTCTAGTCTCACCCATGTGGGGCCCTTCCGTGTGGTTCTCACTCAAACTGTTCCTATGGCACTGTCCAGAACCTAGCATAATCTCAAGTTTGATTTTAACATTTGTAATTGCACACTGTCTGAGCAAAGCAAACTTTACAATGTGACCCACTGCAAATCCTTATCATAGGTTATGAGAGGTGCCTACTACTTTTAGAAAGACTATGTTGTGCTCTCAGTTTGACGGTCTGTGCTGTTTCAGAAACAGTTTAACCATTAGGTAACCGTATTAGCCTGTAAATGTCTCCACATACAGTTGTGATTTCTGTCAGTTCTAATTGTCTTCTTGTCTGCTATCTAAATTTCAGGTGAAAGACCCTCAGACTCCTGCAGCAGCAGAGACAGAGACCAACCCTCTACCTCAGATGTTCCACATGGAATCAAAGCCAGATGAGACTAACGCACAGGTAAAATGACATTGTAGATGCATCCATCACCAATATCTGTGGTGACTTGTATGAAGCTGTTCTACTTTCAAATGGGCCAATGTTCACATTGTCAGAAGTACTTTTTGGGTGGTGTGATAATGGCCAGTTAATGTCACACACACACACGCATGTTTCCAGTCATGTCCTTATGGGGCCTTTTATGTCACAAACACACTTGTTCTCTTGTCTCTCCTCGATGAGACCAGGTAACATACTGTAACACACCACTCGTATGTTTCTAGTCTCACCCATGTGGGGCCCTTCCGTGTGGTTCTCACTCAAACTGTTCCTATGGCACTGTCCAGAACCTAGCATAATCTCAAGTTTGATTTTAACATTTGTAATTGCACACTGTCTGAGCTGTTATGAGTTTGAAAGCAAACTTTACAATGTGACCCACTGCAAATCCTTATCATAGGTTGTGAGAGGTGCCTACTACTTTTAGAAAGACTATGTTGTGCTCTCAGTTTGACGGTCTGTGCTTTCAGAAACAGTTTAACCATTAGGTAACCTTATTAGCCTGTAAATGTCTCCACATACAGTTGTGATTTCTGTCAGTTCTAATTGTCTTCTTGTCTGCTATCTAAATTTCAGGTGAAAGACCCTCAGACTCCTGCAGCAGCAGAGACAGAGACCAGCCCTCTACCTCAGATGTTCCACATGGAATCAAAGCCAGATGAGACTAACGCACAGGTAAAATGACATTGTAGATGCATCCATCACCAATATCTGTGGTGACTTGTATGAAGCTGTTCTACTTTCAAAATGGGCCAATGTTCACATTGTCAGAATTACTTTTTGGGTGGTGTGATAATGGCCAGTTAATGTCACACACACACACACACACGCATGTTTCCAGTCATGTCCTTATGGGGCCTTTTATGTCACAAACACACTTGTTCTCTCGTCTCTCCTCGATGAGACCAGGTAACATACTGTAACACACCACTCGTATGTTTCTAGTCTCACCCATGTGGGGCCCTTCCGTGTGGTTCTCACTCAAACTGTTCCTATGGCACTGTCCAGAACCTAGCATAATCTCAAGTTTGATTTTAACATTTGTAATTGCACACTGTCTGAGCTGTTATGAGTTTGAAAGCAAACTTTACAATGTGACCCACTGCAAATCCTTATCATAGGTTATTAGAGGTGCCTACTACTTTTAGAAAGACTATGTTGTGCTCTCAGTTTGACGGTCTGTGCTGTTTCAGGAACAGTTTAACCATTAGGTAACCTTATTAGCCTGTAAATGTCTCCACATACAGTTGTGATTTCTGTCAGTTCTAATTGTCTTCTTGTCTGCTATCTAAATTTCAGGTGAAAGACCCTCAGACTCCTGCAGCAGCAGAGACAGAGACCAACCCTCTACCTCAGATGTTCCACATGGAATCAAAGCCAGATGAGACTAACGCACAGGTAAAATGACATTGTAGACTCATCCATCACCAATATCTGTGGTGACTTGTATGAAGCTGTTCTACTTTCAAAATGGGCCAATGTTCACATTGTCAGAATTACTTTTTGGGTGGTGTGATAATGGCCAGTTAATGTCACACACACACGCATGTTTCCAGTCATGTCCTTATGGGGCCTTTTATGTCACAAACACACTTGTTCTCTTGTCTCTCCTCGATGAGACCAGGTAACATACTGTAACACACCACTCGTATGTTTCCAGTCTCTCCCATGTGGGGCCCTTCCGTGTGGTTCTCACTCAAACTGTTCCTATGGCACTGTCCAGAACCTGGCATAATCTCAAGTTTGATTTTAACATTTGTAATTGCACACTGTCTGAGCTGTTATGAGTTTGAAAGCAAACTTTACAATGTGACCCACTGCAAATCCTTATCATAGGTTATGAGAGGTGCCTACTTCTTTTAGAAAGACTATGTTGTGCTCTCAGTTTGACGGTCTGTGCTGTTTCAGAAACAGTTTAACCATTAGGTAACCTTATTAGCCTGTAAATGTCTCCACATACAGTTGTAATTTCTGTCAGTTCTAATTGTCTTCTTGTCTGCTATCTAAATTTCAGGTGAAAGACCCTCAGACTCCTGCAGCAGCAGAGACAGAGACCAACCCTCTACCTCAGATGTTCCACATGGAATCAAAGCCAGATGAGACTAACGCACAGGTAAAATGACATTGTAGACTCATCCATCACCAATATCTGTGGTGACTTGTATGAAGCTGTTCTACTTTCAAAATGGACCAATGTTCACATTGTCAGAAGTACTTTTTGGGTGGTGTGATAATGGCCAGTTAATGTCACACACACACACACGCATGTTTCCAGTCATGTCCTTATGGGGCCTTTTATGTCACAAACACACTTGTTCTCTTGTCTCTCCTCGATGAGACCAGGTAACATACTGTAACACACCACTCGTATGTTTCTAGTCTCACCCATGTGGGGCCCTTCCGTGTGGTTCTCACTCAAACTGTTCCTATGGCACTGTCCAGAACCTGGCATAATCTCAAGTTTGATTTTAACATTTGTAATTGCACACTGTCTGAGCTGTTATGAGTTTGAAAGCAAACTTTACAATGTGACCCACTGCAAATCCTTATCATAGGTTATGAGAGGTGCCTACTACTTTTAGAAAGACCTATTGTGCTCTCAGTTTGACGGTCTGTGCTGTTTCAGAAACAGTTTAACCATTAGGTAACCTTATTAGCCTGTAAATGTCTCCACATACAGTTGTGATTTCTGTCAGTTCTAATTGTCTTCTTGTCTGCTATCTAAATTTCAGGTGAAAGACCCTCAGACTCCTGCAGCAGCAGAGACAGAGACCAACCCTCTACCTCAGATGTTCCACATGGAATCAAAGCCAGATGAGACTAACGCACAGGTAAAATGACATTGTAGATGCATCCATCACCAATATCTGTGGTGACTTGTATGAAGCTGTTCTACTTTCAAAATGGGCCAACGTTCACATTGTCAGAATTACTTTTTGGGTGGTGTGATAATGGCCAGTTAATGTCACACACACACACACACGCATGTTTCCAGTCATGTCCTTATGGGGCCTTTTATGTCACAAACACACTTGTTCTCTCGTCTCTCCTCGATGAGACCAGGTAACATACTGTAACACACCACTCATGTTTCTAGTCTCACCCATGTGGGGCCCTTCCGTGTGGTTCTCACTCAAACTGTTCCTATGGCACTGTCCAGAACCTGGCATAATCTCAAGTTTGATTTTAACATTTGTAATTGCACACTGTCTGAGCTGTTATGAGTTTGAAAGCAAACTTTACAATGTGACCCACTGCAAATCCTTATCATAGGTTATGAGAGGTGCCTACTACTTTTAGAAAGACTATGTTGTGCTCTCAGTTTGACGGTCTGTGCTGTTTCAGAAACAGTTTAACCATTAGGTAACCTTATTAGCCTGTAAATGTCTCCACATACAGTTGTAATTTCTGTCAGTTCTAATTGTCTTCTTGTCTGCTATCTAAATTTCAGGTGAAAGACCCTCAGACTCCTGCAGCAGCAGAGACAGAGACCAACCCTCTACCTCAGATGTTCCACATGGAATCAAAGCCAGATGAGACTAACGCACAGGTAAAATGACATTGTAGATGCATCCATCACCAATATCTGTGGTGACTTGTATGAAGCTGTTCTACTTTCAAAATGGGCCAATGTTCACATTGTCAGAATTACTTTTTGTGTGGTGTGATAATGGCCAGTTAATGTCACACACGCACGCATGTTTCCAGTCATGTCCTTATGGGGCCTTTTATGTCACAAACACACTTGTTCTCTTGTCTCTCCTTAATGAGACCAGGTAACATACTGTAACACACCACTCATGTTTCTAGTCTCACCCATGTGGGGCCCTTCCGTGTGGTTCTCACTCAAACTGTTCCTATGGCACTGTCCAGAACCTGGCATAATCTCAAGTTTGATTTTAACATTTGTAATTGCACACTGTCTGAGCTGTTATGAGTTTGAAAGCAAACTTTACAATGTGACCCACTGCAAATCCTTATCATAGGTTATGAGAGGTGCCTACTACTTTTAGAAAGACTATGTTGTGCTCTCAGTTTGACGGTCTGTGCTGTTTCAGAAACAGTTTAACCATTAGGTAACCTTATTAGCCTGTAAATGTCTCCACATACAGTTGTGATTTCTGTCAGTTCTAATTGTCTTCTTGTCTGCTATCTAAATTTCAGGTGAAAGACCCTCAGACTCCTGCAGCAGCAGAGACAGAGACCAACCCTCTACCTCAGATGTTCCACATGGAATCAAAGCCAGATGAGACTAACGCACAGGTAAAATGACATTGTAGACTCATCCATCACCAATATCTGCGGTGACTTGTATGAAGCTGTTATACTTCCACTGTCTACTGGGCCACTGTTTACATTTCTTTACTGTATTTAGCTTTTTGGTCAGATCATGTCATGATCAAAACTACTTAACAATCCTAAAATCGTAGGTTAATAATCGCGATATGGCCTTTTATTAATACAGCGATATTTTTAGACCATGTCACGATACACGATATATATCTCGATATTTTGCCTTAGCCTTAGGTTGAAACCAAACCAACACCAGACGATGGATCCTGTGCTGTTTTTCTTCGGAATTAATTCGTCCTCCTCTGCTGGGCAAGGGCGTGTGAAGTTGCACGTATCAGACTGACGTATGTAACTAGGTGCGTTTGTTTTGTCTGTCTGTGAGAGGGAGAGACGAGAAAGCATTTGAGAGTCAGCGGCTAAAAGCAAATGCGTCACAACACTCGAGTTTCATGATGTAGTCATTTTCTACATCGCACAGACAACAAGCCGCGATATATCGAGTATATTCAATATATCGAGTATATTCAATATATCAAGTATATTCGATATATCGCCCAGCCCTACTTGACATACTTTTTTTTTTCTTTTGCAGATGGACAGTGGACCAGAGGTTTCTCGTCATTCGTGCGATTCAGATGAAACTGTTCTGAAAGAAACCTGTGATGAGGCTTCTCCAAACAACCATTCCAGAGAGCAATCAGATGATGAACTTCCACCTCTGAGACGCACAAAAAGCATTATGGTAAGCTCCTAAAATCTATTTAAAACAATATGAGTACATAGCTGATGGGCACTTTTCCCTGCAGTTTGTTTTTCTATCGTGTCAACAAAAAGGGAAAATCATATCTCCATGTTTTCCCTTTGCAGATGGATCGACTACAAGATTTTGCTGGCTGTCTCTACGATTCAAGTGATGACAGCACAGAGGGCACTTTGATTTCTAAGCCTGAAAGGGATTCACAGAGGCTGAGAAGAAGCTCTCGCCATCCTGTAAGTCTTTAATTGATTCTTGTATTTGTATCATTTTGAGGCTTTATTGTGTGTATATATGACATATTCAAATTGTTTCAAGGTTTTAATGAGGGATGGGCACAATTTAGATTTCACCAGCTATAGGCAATATTTGCTTTTTCTCACAACTTTATGCACAATGGTGTAGTACCGGGGCTTGGACTTTATGTACTCTAACCGGGTCGGATCGGGCCTTAATTTTCATGTCCGTTGATACTCTAACCCGTGCAATACATGCAATATGATCGTGTCTGACTGGAAACGCTGGCAGAACCAATGTTAACGGTCAGACAGACCTCCTGGTTCTTTTCATTTAAAGTAAATGAAAATGGCAATACCTAGTTTTTAGTAAAAGTTTTAGTCTAACATTAATTAGCAGTATGTCTTTCTATTTCTTTACACTTACTTGAACTTAAAATACTCAGTATAGAAGGCTCCATAGAGAATTTATCTTCACGCTGTATGCATATACAATTAAAGTGTACTCAGATTGTTTACACTTAATATGTTACAAAATGAGTTACATTTTTTTTTTCTTTTTTTAAAGATTCAGATGCCTCTTGTGGAATCAGATAACTCTAACATTGGCAGTGAAGATGAGTACATTCCATGTCCCAAGGACGAAAGCACAGAAAGTGATAGCAGTTTGGAATTAACCCTGGAAGATAAAAAAAGGAACAAAGGTGCATCTAGTGAGAGCAGAAGAAAGTCTTCCAGTCGGAGCAAGTTTAAGCCCAGGGAGAGTGGAAGTGAGTCCTCCAAGCAGAAAAGAAGCAGGTCTTCCAGTCAGAGCCAGCTTGATTTTAGCCAGAAGAGACCCTTTAAAACAGGTCATGACCCCACACAAATATTTCCAAATAGCAGAGTTGATGGTAATGAAAAGAAAATAGTTGCAACATATTCTAAAAAGGATGTGAGTGTTTCAATGCCCCTGGAAGAAGAGCAGTCTATGTATATCAATCCAGTTTTAAAGAAGATGGATGGGTCTAGAAGCTACAACAAAAAACATTTCTGCTTTTATTGCAGAAAGTTTGTCCAGAAAATGTCAAGGCACTTGTGGCGTAAACACCAAGATGAAACAGATGTTGCAAAAGCATTCAGTTTGCCAAAGAACTCAAAAGAAAGGAAACTGCAGTTGGACTACATACGAAATAAGGGGAACTTTGAGCACAATAGTGAGGTTTTGGAGACACAGAAAGGCAAACTCATCCCATGGAAGCAACCACAGAAAAAATCTGAAGGACAGGAATTTGCACATTGTATTCACTGCTATGGTTTGTTCTCAAGAAGAGCAATGTGGCGGCATTTTCAGGTTTGCAACTTCAAACCTGAGAGTAGTAAACCCGGTAAAACTCGTGTTCTTTCTTTGTGTGCTTTCGCTGAACCTGCTCCACCTGGATTTAATGATGCTTATTGGAAGTTCTTAAGTGTTATGAATCAAGACAGGATTGCAGTTGCTATTAAAGAAGACCGCTGTATTCTTGAATATGGTTACAGACTGTTCAGGAAGAACGAGAAGGTGGTCAGTCAACACCAGTATATTCGGCAAAAACTGAGAGAGCTTGGCAGGCTGTTATTGAAAGCAAGACAAGTTACACATGTGAAGACCATCCAAGAACTCATAAAACCTGAACAGTACAGTCAGGTGGTCACTGCTGCAAAGAGCCTATCTGGATTCAGTGAGCAAACTGGCAAATACCAATGTCCGTCTCTTGCTCGCAAGGTTGGACACAGCTTGTATTCTTTGGCCATGTTTATCAAGTCCGAAGGCCTGAAAAAGAAAGATAAACAAGCTACTCAAGATGCTGAGGAGTTTGCGCTGCTTTATCAAGAAAGTTGGAGATTTGACATTGCAAGCCAAGCATTAACTCAACTTGACCAGACCAAATGGAATGCTCCTCTACTGTTACCTTTCACACAAGATATTCAAAAGTTTCATTGTCATCTAGCTGAGAAACAGCAGCAACATTTGAATGATCTGCAAAAACACCCATCACCATCAAACTGGAAGGAGCTTGCAAAAGTTACCCTCACACAAGTTGTACTGTTTAACCGGCGGAGAGGAGGGGAAGTGTCCAGGATGCTTCTGTCTGCGTATCTATCAAAGGACACATCAGACACACATGGTGACGTTAGCTTGGCCCTTACACCGCTTGAACAGAAGCTGTGCAAACATTTTGTAAGGATTACAATTGTAGGAAAGAGAGGAAGAAAGGTTCCAGTTCTTTTAACCCCAATCATGAGAGAGTCACTTGATGCTCTGACTGAGAAGAGAGAAGAATGTGGAGTGCTGTCTGAAAATGGATATCTGTTTGCATTACCTCACTCTGTCCATTACATAAGGGCTTGTGACTGCATAAGGCAGTTTGTGAAAGAATGTGATCACCTTGAAAATCCTAAAGCCTTAACATCAACAAGACTAAGGAAACATATCGCCACCCTCTCTACTGTATTGAACCTTAAGACCACAGAACTCGATCAGTTGGCAGACTTCCTTGGCCATAATATTGCTGTGCACCGAAAGCACTACCGCCTTCCGGAGGGCACCCTCCAGTTGGCCAAAATCAGCAAAGTGCTTCTGGCAATGGAACAGGGACGCCTAGGAGAATACAAAGGAAAGAGCCTGGATGAAATTCAAGTTGACGTGAATGGTACTAAGACTTATTATATTTTAAAGGTGCAATATATGATATTTAGTCTTCAGCATTCAGTAAGTGACTTAAACTGGATTTTTTAAGTAATTGAATTGTATGCAGGTAATTTGCAAGTTTAAAATCATATCCTCCTCTGTAAGACCATACATATGCAAAAATGCGTGTCAAACTTAGACATGCACACACAAACTGTATTTTTTTTCTGCTCTTGATTGCCAGATTGCCCACAGTCTCAGCTTTCCAACTCAATAATACTATATCAATTAATATTTTAGAGACCATTGGCATAGAGGGGCCTTCAGAAGAGGACATTGAAGGTATGTGATGAATGTTTTTAAATTTGTCATGGAGATTTATGAGCTTTGCATTTGTATTTTATTTTCAGGGTTCCCTGATTCACTATTTCCTGACATTATGTGAAGACAAGGATACAAAATATAGTACATTGTCTCGGGGGTGCAAGTCTGGTTCAGCAAGACAGGGGTCTGGGATTGAAATCTACTCTATGATGCACTGTATTGTCAAAGTATAGTAGTAATATTACATTTCTCTGCCAGGAGAACAGGGGTCAGAAGATGAGGAGAGCATGTCATCCCTGAACATCTGTACCTCAACATCACAAGTCCAAAACCAGGGAGTGTCTCCAACGGGTGAGCTTGAACGATGAAAGAAGATTGATCTTGAACACTCCTCTTTAAAGACCCCCTCCGATGAAAATTGTGTTTTTCATGTTGTTTATGTGGCATTTCTCTGATGCTACAGGACATATCAGCAGAAAAGTAAGTGTGACATTTTATTTCTGAGTATTTCTGCCTTCAAATTGCAGTGAACTAAAGGCAGACGCAAACTGGCAGTACAGATTGTAAAGCCCTCCAAGGCAAAATGTGATTTGTGAATTTGGGCTGTACAAATAGAATTTGATTTGATAAAATAATCACTGTACTGACTGTTTCTTCATATTTTATGTCTTTTAATAAAGTTCTTTCTGTTCTAGATGTCACTATGCCAGGACAACAGGGGTCAGAAGATGAGGTCAGCACGTCATCCCTGCAAGAATGTACCTCCACATCGCAAGTCCAAAACCAGAGTGTGTCTGCAAGAAAGAGAGGTAAGCTTTGGGACTTGCATCCTCTTTTGGGCCAGTGCCACTCAATTGCTTTTAACGTCTTTTACCTTGTTTTTAGTGAAAATGGTCTATTGGTTGCCTTAAAAAAAATAATGTTGATGGTTATATCATTGAATAAAAGCATGTCTCTGAATTCTTAATACACCTAACATAGCTTCCTACCCAGAAAGGGAATAAGACCCAATGTGTGACAATGGTTCGAAAATATATATGTGAAAAAGTATTTGCCCCCTTTCTGATTTCCTGAGTTAATTGCAAATTTGTCACACTTAAAAGTTTACGATCAGCAAACAAATTTGGAAGAATTTACTTTCAACAAAGAGTGGAAGCTAGTTTTGCGCAGTTAGTGGCCTTGTGAGCTACAGATCACAGCTCTGCAAATTGTCAATTTAATCAAAATGTGATCTCTTTCTGCCTACTTAGGTAAGCAAGCTCCTGTGAGACGTTGGACACCAGAGGAAATTGCTGCAGTAGAAAAACATCTGAAGAAGTTCATTGTGAGGCAAGATGTTCCAGGTAAAGCGGACTGTGAGCGCTGCATTGCTTCAGAACCGCAAGCGCTACAAAATAGAGACTGGAAAGCAGTCAAATATTTCATCAAAAATAGAATAACTACCATGAGAAGAAAATTATAATGAAAGCAGTTCAACGATCAGAGGTATGGACACACATTTTCAGTTTGGGTCCTATACTTTGTTTAAATGTTTTGAAATGTACTGTAGTTTAAAGTAGCTGCTGTGGTTTTAGCAGTCAACAACACATTAAACAAGTACATGTTTGGCAAAGTCAAATGTTTGATTATCTGGTTAACTTTGCAGTAATGATTGTTTTGTTTTCCTGTAATCATTAGTTGCAGCATTAGAGTCTCAATTTTGTCTCAAGCATGTTCTATGTTTTTTGTGAAACAATACACGGGCAGATGTGTACACAAATTATTCATATTTGATACACTGACCTTTGTGGTCCACATTATTTATTGGTACAGCAAACCTGCATTCATTCCATGCTAAAGACTGACAGGATGCTTCACAGCACTTATTTTTAGAGGATGGAGTCATAGAACTATCTCTTACCTGTGAAGGAATGCATAGCTGCAGCATGTATTGGTCACTGATGAGCCTCTGTGACAGGTCAGTATTAAAAACATCTTCATGTTGTGTGGACTAAAGTTTCATGGTTTAATTTTTTGATTGATTGTCACTGAAGACCTGAATGTTTGCAACCGGACACCAAGCAGATGGGTCATCCTGAGCACATATTAAAAATTTCTCTACCAAATATGAATGACAGTACGTTGTAGACTTCCGTGTTTGAGTTTGGCTATAAACAATCCTTGGTTTTTGTTCAATTTAAAGGTCCAGTGTAACAGACTTAGTAAGACTGCTGATTGTAACAAAAAGAGGACTTAAAGGATGTTGTTCTTCATAAACTATGTTTACATGGACACAAGCAATTGGAATAAAAGCCCGATCGGAATAAATATGTCATGTAAACATGTCAATCTAGAAACACTGATTCCAGTCCACAACACCACAGAGATGAAATCAGCATTAGAATACTCCTTTTTCTACCTTGTTTGTTTATCTGGTTAACTTTGCAGTAATGATTGTTTTGTTTTCCTGTAATCATTAGTTGCAGCATTAGAGTCTCAATTTTGTCTCAAGCATGTTTTATGTTTTTTATATACGGACAAAAAAACTTATTTTCGTTTTGTGTAAAAAGTAGTCAGATGACTGACTTGTTAGCAAAATAAATACATGTGCCTTCAGGATAACTTGTTGAAAGCATTTTATTTTATTGTTAGCATATAGCATATCTGTCTCAAGTCTTATTAAGTGCTGGTGCTAACGATCATCATTGATTACCATGCTACTACCCTGTCTTCCTGTTGATGTTGTAAGATGATAGCACATGCAGTAGTTAATGAGCTAACAAGGCATCGAAATTTGCACGTGTAAAGGGAAATGAGATGGAATGAAGGAAGAAGAGTATTTAATTTGAAATATAGATCCTTAATGCAGTCAGAGTCTATGTGCAGTAGAAACCATTAATGGGCCCCAGATAGTAACCTAACACCCCACAAAGATATAAAAACAAGAGAAGTGTATGTGTGTGTGACACTGGACCTCACAAGTACTGTATGTTAGAAACTGGGCCCACAAGTGACCAAAAAACTGGCATGGAGACAAAAGTTTAGAATCTTGGTACATTGAAGTGATTTTTATGATTGGGATTTTTTTTTCATCTTACCTGATTTTTTACAGCAGTGTAGAACCACTGGAAAGGGTGGATCCCATAAATGACCAAAGAACTGGTGGGCCCCCTGAGGGGCAAACACCAGTATGTGTGTGTGTGTGTGTGTGTGTGTGTGTGTGTGTGTGTGTGTGTCAGCTGGGTTTGGCTCCAGCTCCTCCTCCACAATCAAAATAAATGTAAGTGGTAGAGGATGGATGTAGTAAGAGGATAGCCATCTGTTCATTCTGTGCCATTTCTCGCTTTATTTTGAAAGTAACATCATTCTTCCTGTCATTATTCCACACCCACCACCAGCTTGATTACACATCACGCCTTCATTACTTTCACCTGTGTTCTATTAGCCACACCTGCACCATCCTAGTCACATTTTGTCTATTCATTCAAGATCCAGCCTGTTTTCCTGTTTAGTCTCCAGTGTGTGACCCTTGCTGTTTTCTTTTGACTCCGCCTTCAGCCTTGCGATTCTTCCACCTTTGCTTATTCTGAGTGCCTCCTCGTGTACAAACCTTCTCCTCTGAGTGTCGCACTCTTTTTGAGTCCACTTCCTGCTCCAGTTGTTACAAAAAGGTGGTTTTAACTGAGCAATAACGTGTGTGTGGATGATTCAAAAGCAGAGTTTTAAGTCTGTTCAGGAAGAGATGTGACAGATTTCACCAGTAGAAAGTAGAAAATGTGTATTTATATCCCTGTAACTTAAGATCTGCTGTTGGCCTCACATGTCCTTCTATGTAAAGACTGTGTTTGTCTGCTCACCCCCTGCTGTATGAATTTCTAATTTCAGTAAATAATTTGTTCACATTCTCATTGGCATGTCGTTGCACAAGAGCAAACGCTATAGATACGTTTGTGCTGAACAGTGTACAGTGTCTCATATGGCAGCTTTAAACTAGTTTGTTTGTCATTGGACACAATAACAAACACTTTGTCTGATAGCACATTCTTTATGATAGGAATTGTTGTGTGGACACAAGCAGATGTTCCCTGAGTTGGCAGCTCACCAGAGATCTGCGATGAACCTGAAGTCCAATCCAAGGCTGGGCCAGGCCATGGGAAACTTGACGTCAAAGAAGTTCACCCTCCTAAATAAGTAACCTTTTTTCCCCTCTCCTCTCTCCGGTCTGGCCTGCATTTTCATATTTCACTGGTATTTCCGGATGGCTCCCACATTGGCAAAATAAAGGCCATCAGAGTAATCATTATAATGTTGAACAATAATAACTAGGGGAACTGAATGAAAGCCTGGAGAGGCTTGTTGACCTTTCAGAGCTAAACTGGTCCTGGCTTCTGTCTGTGCACTGCTGAGCCCATTGTGTTCCCAGACCTTATCATTGTGTTGCAGTTTCCTCTCCCCCGCTGCGTGTGTGCACATGTGCATGTGTCAGAGTTAGTGTATGAGGTGATGCATGTGTCTTGCCCTTGTGTAGACACATTTGTGTAATGACGTGAGCCGGCGTACTACAAAGGTACTGAGGCTCGAACTGTAGCGTTACATGTCATTTCACACTGGTTCTTCTCTTCAGTGTGGACACGCACGCACATGCATGTACACGTTTGCTGTTGTCACACCTGCATAATGCATATATCCGTCTTTATTCTCTGAGGTTTATCGACTTATATTTGCTGCTGTATGAGACATCAGAACGTCTGTCCGTCCCAGGACAGGGAGCCATCATTTATGACTCTAGAGGATGTTGCACTTTGTTGAGCACTTTGTTGAGCACTTTGAGGCACTTTGTGATTTGTAAATACGGGCAAAGCAAATCAAATTTGAACTTGGTCCATGTTTCCCTGAATGCCAGCTCAGTTCTTGAATGCTTTGACCCAGTAGAGTTGGTGGGAGAGAGTTTTTTTGTTCAGTCTTTCACACTCTTCGTTCTTTGCACATGTTGTTAACATTCCTGGTAAACATTAATCACACCATTATATTGGCAGCTCGTTGCCAGGAGTAAAGGAAGTGGGTTTGTAACCCAAAGGGTCACCAGTTCAAATCCAGGGACTGGTCATGGGCTGGGGTTCCCCTGAGCAAGGCAACACAATCCCCATCGTAGAAACACGCTGTCCACTACTCCTGTGCTTGTGTATGTTCACTAATGGTCTGTAAAAAGTGTGAAATTACAAATTCTAATTCTAATTTATTTGGAATATTTGATATTTTTGGCATTTAGATTGCTTGCTTGCTACTTATTACCTTTCCATAGCATTGTTTAGACGGCTGTGACACTGCTGGGACAAATAAAGGAATATGTGATCACATGACGTGTCACTGAATAACATAGTATTTTTGGATTCCCCTGCAGTATATGAGAGAAGATCACACATGATCCTGGATGTGTGGGAGTCGTAGTAGAGTCAGTATGGACATGTCAGCATAGTGTCACAGATTCACGCGTCATTCAGCGCTTTTGTTGAATCTCATCTATGAGCAGCAGACAAATAAACAATGAGGCTCATTCATAAAAACCCCACAGCTAATGAGCACTTTTCAGCAGCTGATGTATGAACTTGAAAGAAAGAAAGAGAAAGAAAGAAAGAAAGAAAGAAAGAAAGAAAGACATAGCCTCCACCTGTTGCTGAACCTCCACCCCCCTCCTCAACCTTCTCCACTGACTGGTGTAGGAGCGAGACATCCTATGATGTCACGCTCAGCTTTGTTCTACCAGACAATACACCCACACCTCTGGGGCTTCCCCTGCCCCGGCAACAGGGGGAGCTGTTGTATCCTGGTGGTATGTGTGCTGTGACTCATCGCCTCCTTTCTCCCACGCAGGACACACACAAACTCTCACAGGCTTTTACACACACAACGTTAAGTAGCTGTACACAGCTGCTGACAGCTAGAGTTCCATAGTGACACACACACACACACATAAACATCACTGGGCACATCCCTGGGTACAGAGTGCAGTGCATGGACAGAAGGGACAGGACTGCGTGTGGGATGTGGGGGTGGACCAGTGGACCAATGGAGATGTTGCCAGAGGCAACTGATATCCCAACACAACTCAAACCCTCGTAATGCCTGTGACTGACCGAATCAATGGCCGTATTGATACTCATGGAGAGAGTGAGACAACAGCGGGGCGGAATGAGTGTGTGTGTGTGTGTGTGTGTCTGTGTTTTGTTGCTATGTTTGCAAGCTCTTTCATTGTGTGCTGTGTGTGTGTGTGTTAATGTGATTAAAAGTCATGTTTGCACAAGTTTATTTGCCACACAAACCAATTATTTTACTTGTATGACATTGGGCATACATGCAGTGTGTATCTTTATTGTCATTGTACATTAAGAGCAGTGAGATTTCTTGTGGCGTTCTCCTTTTCTTAAAAAGTTGTTTAAGACGATAATAATTATACTTCATTTCCACAACTGCTATAGAGGGAAGAAACATGTAATCATGTTCAATACTGATGTCGCTAAGACATGACATCATTATGATACACTATTGTTTTTTGATTCCTATGACTTTTATATAGGGGACTATTTAAAATTGCACACCAGCTAGTTGTTAACATTGTACAGTTAATACAGAAAATATGTTTGAGAGTGATGTCCGTTCAGCTGGAGCCTAAAAAACACACAACAAATAACAAACAAGTGGAAAGATGGGGGAAGTAATTGGATGCTAATTCTCTGTGGGATCGTCACTGTAGCGCCTTTGTATTTCGTTTGCACTTTTGTTCAGTTCTTGTCATGTTTAGGGCTTTTATTTTGTATTGTAATACAGGAAACTGCTGTTTATACAGGAAACTATGGGCCAGTTTACCTACAACAACTTTATAATATATTTCAAAACCAGGTTGTTGTGTTTTTGCATGTAATGATTATAACAGACACAGTGGTGATATTTACCTAAAATAGAAATGAAATATTTTTTTATTCAGCAACTGTAAGAATCTCACAACTGCAAACTCTATGAAAACATTCTATACTATTAGTTTTATCATATTTATCACATATTTAGGATACAGTGCAGTAACAATATGGCAATCATTTTATAATATGAAGTATCATCATGTTAAAGACATCTTTTTTCCGTAGTAATCATTAAGTAAAAGCTTGGTGATGACAGTTGAAAATGGTGTGTAGGACATGGGAGAGGATGAATTTCAAATTTTTAGTTGGTTTTGGTTCACACTTTTGAAATATTATACAATCCAATCCAACTTGCTCTACGGAATAATAAATAAAAAAACTCAAATGAATTAAACAACATGGATTAATACCACAATAAAAACGGATAAAAAAAAACAAAACAGAATAATAAAATGGAAATAACACCAACAACTTAAACATTGTCAAAGGCCAATGAAAAGAGGTGAGTTTTAAGAAGAGATTTAAAAATAAAAACAGGCAGGGAAGAGGCCTGTCTTCTGTGTAATGGCAGATAATTCACTGTTTTGGGGGCCACAGCAGCAAATGCACCGTCCCCTCTGTGCTTGTGTTTCATCTTTGGTTTTCCCATTATCAGCTGACCTGAGTGAGCGTGAAGGTGTTTGATCATTTTTATCATTTTATTACAACATATTATGACCATTGCTATTACCAAGCTTGCATTACAAAGGAGATGATATTGCCATAATATCAACCTCCTTATTAGAAACTCATATTAGTCATAATGTTACCATGTTGTTACTGTACTAACTGTTGAGGAATACAGCACAGAATCAAACCGTAGCCCAGGTCACAAGCTTCTTTGACTCTAACCTCAGTCTAAAAACTTTTTTCATACACATAATGCATTCCCTAGCCCCTTACCCTAACCTTAACCATCCCAACTAAGCGCCTAACACTGACCTTTAACCTAAACTAAACCCAATTCTAACCAATAACCAGATCTTAATTTTAAATAACCTTTAAATAAGTGAGAACTGGCCAAAAATGTCCTCCCTCTGCATGGTTTATACCATTTTTGGTCCTCACAAAGCCACAAATAAGACAACACACACACACACACACACACACATGGACAATACGACCTATTGAATTCTGTCCCGTCTGTTACGCCAGACACTCAAACATCCGTATGTCCTGAGCGTGTTTCTGTATAAAGCTGTTCCCTACAGTAGGATCCTGCCATGATGTATAGCTGATCTGTTGATGGTGGGGGCAGATAAGGGAGGGCCTACAACAAACTACCTCTGGCCATCAAAGCTATCCTACTATTGTTCCCACACACACAGGAAGCAAGGTTTGTTGTGTTATTGTTGGATGAAGGAGAAGTCGCTGTGATTGTGCACACACATGTGTGACACGCTGTGTGTGTGTGTGTGTGTGTGTGTGTTTTATGTGCATGTGAATTTAATTGCATGTATTTAAGTATGTTATAAGTGTGTCACACGTGTGTGTGTGTGGGTGTGTGTGTGTCATGTAGGTGGAGGCCGTCAGTGTACCTGAGTCAGAACGGAAGAGCAGCTTAAGCGAACCCTCTGCTCAGTGGAACACGGAGCCTTGCAGGAAAACACCTGGGAGCTGAGGGAGAACAAACAAACCCTGAGGAGGGAAGAGGAAGAAGAGGGAGAGGAGAGGCAGGATGAGCAGGGGAATTAGAGAGAGAGTGCAAGAGAGAGAGCAGCTGGCTGCTGAAGCGAAGTGGATTGCAGGAAGAAAGCTCAGGAAGAGAGATCCGGTTCATGCGTCAGTGTAGCATCATTGTGAACGAGCTGCCAGAGGTTAAGGAGAGTGATTTATGTGTGAACTCAAGTTTGAAAAACCAGATTGCTGAAAGGTCCGTTGGGCAGGGGAGTCGGGGTGTCAGCCGGTCCGAGGGTTGCCAGGTCGAGGTTTGGATGGCTATCCTTGGCTACTACTTCTTCTGTCGTTGAAATGTTTTTTTCTGCTTGGTAAGTGGGGCTTATACTCCACCCCCTGGTGGGATGGAAATCCAGTTTGCACATGCGCTGTCCACCCCTTTTTGTGTGCAGTTTCAAAATCTGCGCTGTACAAACAGCCTGCATGTTGCACGCTTCGCATCATGTGTAGTATACCACGCAGGGCCTTTATATGTACTTTATGCAAGGGCCTTGCTTTTTCAAAGCTGCCATCTTGTTACAAAAGGCAGTCTGACCACTAGATTGAAAAACAAAAGACAAATAAGTTAAAACCAGGTCTTGAAGACGAGAGTTTAATTAATTTATGAATGGTTACATTCAAACATGACATTTGTTGTCACATGAATGGCAATAAAATTGGTCAGAAGCTTTATAGAATGCACAATTCATATAGCGAAATGTGTCGCAATGATTTGCCATCTTCAGAAAGTTTGGGAAATGCTGTTATCGACGGATAGATTATTGAAAATATGATCACATCTGTTTTGCCAAATGTGCAAGAGATGACTAAAAACGTGCCCATGCTGTCACAACATAACAAACGCAGCATTATTACAGGACAGAAATCATTGTGCTGTGTAGATTTGTCATGCACAGCCCAATTAAAAAAAACCTGAATTGTAATTTCATCGGTTTAAAACCACAATAAAAACAACACATGAACAGACTGTCACAGAGCAGTGGGCCCTGCACACACCGGTCCTGCTCGATTGTGTGCGCAGACATCCTTGACACAGTTCACGGTCTGCTGTGCAGCTGAAATGGGCCACTCCAAAGTTTCTTCCCACTCTGTCTCTGCACATGGCTTTGTTTTCACACACAATTTTCATTGTATGTGGAGTAGGAGGGGATGGAAACCAGTGCCACAACAGACGCCGAGCGACGCTTGTACTCTGTGACCCTCACTGGGAGCTGGGAGTCAGTCGGCAGGTCTTCTCCACTGACTCCCCTCCTCCGTCTTCTGGGAGGTAAAGCCTGGATTTCCCCGTTTCCACTCTCCCTACCTCTTTAACAACTAACGCTGTGCTCTCACCCTCTCATTTAGCACTGCTCCTCTCATTTCCGTCTCCTCCCCAGTTTTCTCCTTCCCCTGTGCCTACCTGTGTCCTCATCATGGAGCCTCTTCCTGTTTAACAAATCCCACTTTTCTGCTCTAATACAACCACATATTTCACATAATTATCCTCGCTATAGTCAGTCTTGTATAAAGTACTTAAAAGGGATACTTGAGTAAAAGTACAAGTATTTGACCAGAAAATGACTTTGGTAGAAGTTAAAGTAACTTTTAAATAATATTACTTAAGTAAAAGTCTTAAAGTATATGACATTTACTGTACTTAAGTATCAAAAGTCATTTTCTGATTCAAAATGTACTTAATTTTTTAGAAGCAAAAGTATTAAAAAAGTGAGGAGTTAAGGATTGAGTCGCGGTCGCTCAGTGGTAGGGCGAGTTGTCTTTCAACTGGAAGGTTGTGTGTTCAATTCCTGGCTCTGCTATTCTATGTGTGTCCTTGAGCAAGAAGCTTAACCTCATGTGGATGCGTGAAGAATGGATGAATGGGTGAAAACTGTAGAATTTTGTACTACAGTAACAAAGTATTTGTACTTTGTTACATTACAACACTGACCATAGTTGTGTCCAGCTTTGTTGACGTAGGGATAATTGTTGTCACACTTTTATTTCTGAAGTGTACATTACAGAAATCCTCCTTTTCATCCTCCTAAAATCCATCAGATACCTCTGATAATTACTTTTCTGTATTGTAATACACAGAGCCGCTAAAGGCATTTTTTCATATGCATGTATTATAACTGTGCTCCGTCTGTGCTGCCTGGGCCTGTCTTTGATTACAGGGTCCTCCACCTCCAGCGACACATTAAACGTTCATACTAAGTGTGTGTGTGTGTGTGTGTGTGTGTGGGTGAGACACAGTGCGGAGGGAGAAAGTCTGTGTTTGTGTGTGAGCGCGTCTGCAGTGTTTTTGCGTGTGAGTGTGTCTGCAGGTGTGTTAATGCTCTCTCTATGAAAGCCTTCCAAGAATCAGAGACTTTGACTTGTGTGTAATTCTTGGCACTTTATGGGATTTTTGAACTCTCAGAGAGCAGCAGCTGCATGGCACAGCAACAAACAGAAGCACTAAGTACAAAGGTGTCATATCTGTTTGGGTCATGTTGAATATGCCGACCTTGTCGTTTATATATTTTTCATGGTTTTAGAGTCATATGATTTACTGATGTATTTATATAGTGGTTATTACTGATTTGGCCTGTGTGTAGGTGCTAAACGCTTTAAATGCACAGTATCAGGCGTCTGTCAGGCAAAACAATAACTAAAGTTTGATGATGTCAGGAAGCAGTGTGGGACCATGTCTTGTTGTCTTGTTGAGTTCACCTGTGAGTTTGTTGTCATCATCGATTAGTGAGAAATACACACTAAAGACAAATATTTCCTTTCTCACTGTGATATTTCATAAGAAGTTTGTCCTGGAAGCAGAGTTGTGTTAAAAAGCGACCACAAAAAATTATTACCTTGAATAGATATACTGATTTTGAATGTTGAAGACATTTTGGCTCTTATGTAAGTCAACAAACTATATCATATTGGTCTTATTGCTTTTTAGATATGTCAATCTACTATCTTTATGGTAACTTGTTGTCTTAAACTTGTGTTGGAAATGACAGATCCACGTTTCTAATGATTTCCATTCTCTTTACCATGAGAAAAATGATTGATTTATAGCGCAAAGCAACTTCAGTGGTGTTTGTATGACACAATACAACACTAACATGACAAAATAGATCTTGATGGAATACTTGCTGTAATAGTCCTTAGATAGCAAATACTATAAAAGTCATTTTATCCATGGATTCATTTTGGCAATCACTGAAGATTTCCTTTTAACCCTTACACGGCACCGATCTGTGCCACAGGTGCACCCCTGGTAAATTGCTGTGGGAATAATACATAACTCCTTATATGGACATCCTGGGGGATGTCCATATAAAATACAGTGATTTTTTTTTTCTTTTTGTGAACTTTGAACTGTGACATATTTCCAAATTTCACAAATTCAATCTGATTTTAAACATTTGAAGTAATTTAACACAGAAATGGAAAAAAGCAGCTAAAACACTGTGTGTTCTAAGGGTTAAAAATAGCTTTAAATGATTTTGTTGTGGTTTATTGTGCATATCATGTGTGGGAGTCATACATGTGTCATGTCCTCAGTGGCAGGATGTGAACCCGTGCATCCTCTGCACATGACCGCTGGTAACTGAGACGCTGCTGTTTAGAAAAGTCGAACCCGTTCCATCAGGGCTTTGACGATATGGAAATTCTCTGTAAGATGCGAATAAAATAGAAAAAAGGGAAAATATGACTCTGTTGGTGTAAATAATAAGGATATGATGATGAAAACAAAGTTACGCACGTGCAGGATGCAAGCTTTGAGCTGTGATTTCTGAGAGGAATACCAGATGACGGACTATGACACACTGAGCTCAACATCATTAGGAAGCGACGCTGTAAACAGGAACGACTGGGAGGAGCCGAGAAAGAGAAACATTTTTTAGACCGACCGTTACAAATACACCTGTGTATACCATGGTGTAATACACCATGAGCTTGACTCTCACCTTCTCCTTCTCACTTCCTTTGCTCTCCAGGCAGCCTGCACACTCACTGTCACAGCAATACAGAACACAACATGTGTCTGCTTTCTGTTCTGATACAAAGGTAAATACGACATCATTAAAAACTATATTCAAATTGGATACTTAACCCTTAGAACACAGGGCCTTTATGCTGCTTTCTTCCATTTAAACCTGCAGTTTATACAGAGGCTATAAGAATATGCTATATGGAGTGTCTTATATGCTTTTTTTCAGCACAACCTATAGCCAGTATTATTTTCACCAACTACATAAACACACCTGAGCAAAGAGTACTCAAAATGTTTAAAATCAGATTTAATTTGTGAAATTTGGAAATGCGTCACAGTTCAAACTTCACTTGGCTCGTTTTTTAGGAACAAAAATTACTGCTACTTTATATCACTACTACTAAAAATGCGATATAAACTGAATCATAACTTTGACTTAACTGAATATGAGACCTATAAACTTTTTTCATAATATGAAAAAAGTCATATGACAAGAATAAAGTTATAGTTTTATGAGAATAAAGTTTCTTTTTATCATTATCTAATGTATTATTATTAAATAGCAGCAGCACACAGCATTTTCCCTGCAGTCGACCACTACCAGCCATTTCCTCCTCCAGTCCACACATGAGATGATTTCCTCCAGGTCTGTGTGATTCTTTCTTCCAAACAAACTCAGTTTCCTTCACAATCTTTTCAAGGTGCTGATGCTAAAGATAACGTGGTGCTCATGTGACACAAATATTAAGTATTTCTTTATTTGCCAAGCCCAAACCAAAATGTAACTACAACAAAATGATCCGCGTTCCTCAAAATAATAATCCCGACTTTATTCTCATAATATTACAACTTTATTCTCAAAAGATTAAAAAAGAGAAACTCTTACGTTTGGCTCTAATACTTCGTCGTACACATCCATTGTTGTGTGTCTGCTCCTGAAAACATTCCCACTTATCCTTGCACTCATGACTTATCAGTGCAATCTGACCTGCATGTCAAGTCATTGTGTTTGATTGACAGGCTGACACATGCATGTTTTAAGATAAAGACTCAGACACATACATGACTCAGGAAGCTTGAGAATAAAAGGAAAGCTTGTCACAGTTGGAAAACAACATCAAAAAGGACATGTTCCGCTCTTAAATGTGGTGGTAAGTGTACAGTAATAATGATTATACAGCTGTTTACAGTAGAGCAGAGTAGGGCTACATGGTTGGAGTCATGGAGCACAGAGCAGGGAAGTCCCCTGAGAACTAGAACAGGGAGGAGAAGCTGGTGCAGGAATGCCTCTTGGAGCTGAACACAATCACACATTCCTCATGGAGGTGTTTATACTCTGCAGTGTGGTGTGGTCCATCCTCACTCCATCTGTTAGTGTCTTCATAATGTCACTGTCAGCAGCGAGCTCATCCAGCGGGAATAAAACACCGTTCTGAAAAGCGTCGACGCATCGGGAATGGTTTGGCTCGGCCCTTCGCAGAAAAGAGAACGCACGTACGCGTGGTGGCAAAGCTGCAAGAACGAAAGGAATGAAATGTCACTGGAGATCAGAATTATACATGAAAAGATCTTAAATGTGCTTTTAGCTTTGTAAAAGTATTACATTTTTTTCTCAAATATTTAATTTTAACCTGGGAAAAAATGCCCCAACTCATCAGGGTTTTAAGTACAAACACTTTGTTACTGTATTTAAGTACAAAGTTCATATATCTGTACTTTACTTTGTTATTTCTTATATTATTTCTTTCAACTTTTACTCCACTACGTTTCCTCTAACTGTCTTAGTTCCTCTTTACTACCAAATAAAATCAGAAGAAGAAGAAGAGTTGGTAATGGTCTGTATTTATATAGAGCTTTTCTAGTCTTGACATGACTCAATCCTAACTCTTCACAGTACATTTGATATCAGAAAATGAATTTTCATACTTAAGTACAATAAATGTAAATGTACTTTAAGACTTTGACTTAAATGATATTATAAAAAGTGACTTCCCTTGCACTTTTACGTAAGTATCCCTTTAAGGCTCTTTATCTTTAACTCTTTAACTCATCCAGGTGTGACGTGGATGAGTTCACATCAGCTGTGAGCGTTTTATATTCCTGTACATTACAAATAGCAGTGGCTCTGCTCTTGGCTCCAGTTCAGAGACAGCGTGAGCCTTTGAAGAGAGAAAAATGACTGACGCTTGTGTTTTCTCATAACATAACGCACGCCTTTAGGTCCAAGCATTTGTCTTTTTTATTTCTGTCCCCGTTATGTCCTATTGTGTCCAATCTATTCAGGTACTTTGCATAATTTATTTCAGTGGCTGTCTGTCTTTTTGTTTATACATCTCTCTCTCTCTCTCTCTCTCTCTCTCTCTCTCCGTCCTTGTTTCAATCAAGTGCATTCCAGCAATTCTTCCCTGTCAGTCTCTTGCTCTCGTGTCTCATTCAGCCTGGTTCTTGAGCTGCCGTTGACAGATCCCTGCTGGGACATGAAAACTTGTAAGCTGCCTCAAGTCTGACAAACTGGTCACAGCCTCTCGCAACGTCTGCGACAAAAAACAAACAAACCCTGCAACAATAAATCTAAAAGCATGATCTTGTCATCACAATCACGTCTAATATGTAATACATGATGAATGTCATTTAAAGTCCCCTTTTTGCATTAAATGCAAAAGAAAAAAAAGAATTCTTTGCACCTGAATCTTCCCATTTCACCTTTTTGATGTGATTTAGCCACATTCCTGCCTCTGGGATAGTGAAACCTGAGATTCAGGGTCATACTCGAGGCTTGAGGGGCAACTAATGACTTCCCATTAGTCCATTTGGTCAACATGATCCTCCATAATCGCAGAGACACGCGCTGGAGAGAGTCTATCCCCGCGACTAATCGAGGGTCAATCGTTTCCCCCTTTGACTCGGGTTCATGCGACAGTGGCCAAAAGTGCACTTCCGTGCGCACACACACACACACACACACACACACACACACTTACACACATGTGCACATGCACAAATCAGTGGCCTTTTGTACAACACAAATACAGTAGATTCATGTTTTTCATCTAGAAAAGCTGACGGTGGGGAGAAAGACCCAACTATGCCATTACTACGTCAAATTAACCACTGAAGCTTTTCAGCCAGCCACGGAAAAAATGTGTGAAATCAAATGCCATCATTGTTCAAATTGAAGATTAGTTCAGGGAGCTGTGACCTTCTCCGGAACTTCTGAAAAGCTCTTAAATATTTGAGCGAGTGCTGTCATTTCTCACTCGACTGTAAAGCATAGAGGGCTCTCTGTCCTCCATTCATGCTTGAAAGCGGTTATCTGCTTGGCACACTGATCGTGTGTGTGTGTGTGTGTGTGTGTGTGTGTGTGTGTGTTTGTGTGCGTGTGTGTGTGCGTGCATGCCGATATATGAGGGCGTGTAATTTGTCTGAGACAAGAGTATGCTTTAACATGTTTGAATGCTCTAGTCTTCATGTGCCATGTCATTGAGTCACGGCGTATCCATGTGTAAGAGTTGTCTTCCGACATGCACGTACAGTAACGTGGAGACTGTCGATGGAAATCTACACACACACACACACACACTAGCATTCCTAGTGAGGACACTCATAGACATAATACATTCCCTAGCCTCTTACCGTAACCATAACCATCACAACTACACAACTAAATGCCCTAATCTTTACCCATAACCTAAACCTAATTCTAACCATAACCAGGTCTATTTCTAGGGGTGTCAGAATGTGAGGACCAGCCAAGGTGTCCTCACTTTTCCCAAAAGGTCCTCATTTATATAGGTTTTTTGGTCCTCACAAAGATACCCATACAAGCATGCACATGCACATGCACATGCACATGCACATGCACATGCACATGCACATGCACATGCACATGCACATGCACATGCACATGCACATGCACATGCACATGCACATATGAGGTATGTGTATGCAATTCAATGCATAATATTCATCATTTAAATGGTAAATTGCACAAAATGTTAATATGGTAGCCCTCCATATTATTCTCTACCCTTCAGGTAGCTCTCAGTCTCAAAAAGGTGGGTGACCCCCAGCTATACCCTAACCCTAACCCTAAAACCAGGTCTTAACCCCCTAAACTAAAACGCCCTTTAAAGAAGTGAGAGCAGCCAAAATGTCCTCACTTTGCCAAAACAACGTCACTCTGTACGGTTTATAAAACTTTTGGTTTTCTGTAGAAAATGATGGATGGACATTACTCTGTGGGATTGTGGTGATGTGCCAGGCACAGGTGTGTGTGTGTGTGTGTGTGTGTGTGTGTGTGTGTGTGTGTGTGAGAAAAATTCCGGTATTGTGTGATATGAATGCAGTTGCCAGTGGGAAAATCCCTACCTCTAGTCAAGAACCTGCCTGCTCCCCTCAACACCCTCCTCTTCCTCATCCCTCTCCTCCTTTTCCTTTTCTCCTAAGAAACCAAACACACACACACACACACACATTCTGGGAGCCACAAGCAGAACATAAAATGATAATAATAATAATAAAAAAAAAGGGTTTTGACAAGCAAAGACATAAAATCAACACAGATAGGAAAGTAATCATCCTCAAAATATTTTTGATATCATCATCTTCTATTAAAGCTTGGTTTGGAGACAGATTAAACAATCTGTATTAAATTAGCATCACATTTTTTTACCTGTCACAAGTCTACACACGCCTCATATTCTCTTTGAACTAAAGTCATATTTCACATACAATACTATTTTTAACTTGAATCCTTCTCAACTAACGAAAGAAAATGTACTTTTACAAATCACCTTCACGTAAACAAAATAATGTGCACGTAAACTAACAAGACATTCATAAATAAAGGCAAAATACATAGTATACATAGTATATATATATATATATATATATATATATATATATTTATACGTGTATATATATATACGTGTGTATATATATATATGTGTATATATATATATATGTATGTATATATATACATAGGTGGTACCAGACCCATGTGAGCATTATATGAACAGTATTGTGTTGCTATAAAAATGGTGAGACAAAGGCAGCTAACAATGGAAGAGAGACAGACCATCATAAAACACTTAAAAGTGTAGAGTTTTACTGCAAAGAAAATCAAGGTGTCGTTTAATTCAAGTTTCCTTCACCATCAAAAAGGCATATTAATATCTACAGTATTTGAAGTTTGGACATCATCATTCATTCGTTTCCTTACTTCTGAATTATACCTAAGTCACAGTCGCTCCCCTGTAAGTGCCAGTGGCCTTGGCCAAACGTGCGAAAATGAAACGGTGTAAATATAGCTCCGTAGCTCATGTGCCGCTTCCTCCATTGACTCTTGTTAGAAAAACAATGGTATCCTATTATTCACTGGGCCATGATTGAAGTGGGAAGAAAGGATTTTTTACCCAGTGGAAGGACATTCTTCTTCTTCTCTGTAGTTATTTGCTGTTTTGAAAACCTGTGTGAATGTGTCAAACATAGAAATCACATTCATTTAGAAATAACACTTTGGTTCTGTTTGTGTTCTTGTGTGTTTTCTATGATACAACGTGCTCTTTGCCCCTGTGATGTATTATTATTATTATTATTGTGTCATTTAAGTCCTCTGGCCTGGCTGATGATCTTTACCCTTCTATTTTCGGGGCCAGGGTCGTGTGAGTTTGCACATGCAGAGTCACCATCATTGTTCAAAAATGTTCCCTAAACATGGCTGAGCGACAAAGGTCAGGAGTCTGAGAATAACTCCTGTGATATTTAGAAACACCTTTTGTTTCCTGATAGCCCGGCCGTTAATGATGCTGAGGTAATAAGAGGAGCCAGTTGACATGGTAACTATCCCCGTGACCTCTCCAGCAATAGTAGCCGCATTAAAGGCCTGTTATGCAAGAGGCCAAATTTGGCATAATGGGTTATTCACAAGTGATGACTTTGCTTAAAGCACTTTTTGTTAACCTTACCTCAAATAGTAAAAGTTTTTAAACTTTTTTTTAGTGAAAATGCATGGCTTCAGTCTTGATCAGGCACAGAAAACAAATCTTCATAAATGGTGCAATTGTTTGTTATATTTGTCCATTAGAATCAGATTTTGTGTTCCTAGTTTCGGGCGCCTTAAAACTGTGAAATATATACCATGGTTTGTGTTGTGTGCTCATAAACGGTGGACGACACACACTCACTGGACACTTCTTTCAGTATTCTGTGTATTTAGTAAGGTGGCTGGTGTGGTCTTCTGCTGCTTTAAACTTTCACGTGTTGCACTTTCAAAGCTGGTTGCAAAGAATTATTATTTATTTAATGGGCCGTACGCATGCAAACAAGATTTGATTTGTATAAAGCCTGGAATATTTCTGTGCACGTGTGCACAGCGCACCGTGCGCATGGCACAAAGTGCAGGCTGCGTGTGCAACCCGTATTTTGGAACTGCGTGCAAAGAGCGCGTTGGGTGCACGTGGACACCGCATGCGTGAACTGAATTTCCGCCCCACCAGTAGGTGGAGTATAAGCCCCGCTCACCTAGCAGAAAAAAAAACATAAGAAGTAACAAACAGAAGAAGTATACAAGTATACAAGGGTCCGTGCAATGTGACGTGCACGTGCTTGGATGTATACCACAGGCTTATCTTCTCTCTATCCACACAGAGCCGGTGTTTTGGGAGCACTCAAATGCTGTTTTTTTGAAAACGTTCCCAGAGTATGAAAATCCCAAAGTCTCCTTGGTGTTTTTGTTTCGTCATCTCTCTTGCGTTGGCGTCAGCTGACACCATCTTCATCGTCCTTGTTGTCTTCCTCTCCCTGTGTTAGGAGGATGATAACTTTTATTTGCCCTGCCATGGTTCATTCTAGCTCTGTTTCTGTGATCATATACATTGTGATGTATATACTATATATACTATATGCTTTACGTGCATGCTCATTGTCTTCTTCTTCTTCTCCGTTCTGGTGTGCCTGCACTGCAGCGTCACATACAGGCCTGGCATATGTACTAAAAACGAGGACAAATATTGTTTAGGGAAAGTTTCTGTGTGGACAAGGCCTAAGTCAGGTCATTTTCCTCTGACCTCTGGCATCAACGAAACATTTTCACCCAGGGAACTGGAACTGCTGCTCACTAGATATTTCTCTGTTTGGACCATTCTCTGCAAAACCAAGAGAAGAGGCTGTGTGTGAAAATCTCAGTAAATCAGCAGTTTTTTAAAATACTCTGAGCAGCTGGTCTGGCACCAACGTTCAGAATCACCTTTCTTCCTCATTCTGACGCTCAGATTGAACTAAATGCGGTGAGTTTCTGCTCTGTGATTGGCTGAGCACACGGTTAAACTGGTGTACCTAATAAAGTGGTTGGACAGTATGTTAGTATGTATATTAGTGCAGTAACATTTAGACATACCCTGCATTCAGAACCTTAACTTAATTACACAAATGCATTTAAAATGCTGTGTAGAAATAGTAATGTGTCATATATGACATCACAGAAATATTAATACTAATGCATTATACATTTCCATATGAGAGCTACTTTAACGACTACGTATAATGTTGTGTTAACTCAAAGATAAAGTGAAAATGTGCTTCCACTGCAGAAAAACACCATGAAAAAGCAGATGTCACCAAACATCTGCTTTTTTACTGACCTCAAATGTACTTTCTGGGCTCAATTCTGGTAGTTTGATTCATGCAGACACACACACACACACACACACACACACACACACACACACACACACTTCTCACAGTGTTCCCATGCTCACCAAACGTGGTGAGGACAAGGTTCAGGTGTGGAGTGGGATTAACAAGAGAAACAGATTTCCCCGTATTACATGTCAGTCATGATCTTGAAAATGTTATTTTGTCATAAGAAAAAGCTGCAGTTTTAGTCGTCCAAAGTTCTAAAAAGCTCGAAGATAACCTGTTTCATTCTGAAACGTAGAAGAGTAGAAACAAATGTAAACAACAACAATGTAAATCCCATTCTATTCTATTAATGGTCGCACTGTTTATTTCTCTGCATTGTTTTATATCTATCTTGTAATTAGTCGCACCATGCATCCAGTGACATGTGAGGACAGACTAGGATCATACCATTATGCCAGTGTAATGTAGTGGTACAGACCAGGTTCACACAGAGGAAAAAGTGAAGAAATGAGTGAAAACCGAAAAAAATATTTCAAAGATATCGGAGACTGCAAAGCTCAGTGCAGGGTTTAAAATATTAAAAATAGTAATAACAAATGCATAAAAATAAGGCTTTTAGGAAAACACTGATTAAAAAAAAAGGCTGTGAGTGAGATAACTGTAAGAGAAGAGGCACTTGGAGCCGTCAAAAGAACCGAATCTTCATCACTACTTGTAATATTCTATTCTAGTTTATTATTTTACATCATTTTAAACACACTTATAGGAGCCAACACACTTATAATCAGCCCTGATCCTCCACCCAAAGATTACTGATCTTATCATCATATCAAAACATACTTCAATGCTTAATAAACCTCAGAACCAAGGGAGGCTGTGTGTCTCTTTGCTGCTCTGACTCCCAGACTCAGGAATTCTCTCCTCCTTTCCACTACATCTGTTAAACCCGTTTACTGTTTGTTTGTTAATAAAAACACACACACACACACACACTCACACACTCACACACACACACACACACACACACACACACACAAACTAAAACGTACTTCTTAGGCTGGTTTTTCAACACCCTTGATCATAACCTGTATGGATTATGTGCATACGTTGTGCACAGATTGTGTGTGTGTGTGTGTGTGTGTGTGTGTGTGTTTGCATTTAAACTGTGTGTTTTGAAAGCTTCATGTGTCACGTGACCTGTGTTTAAACGGTGTTACACGAAGTCAAGTTTGATTTTCTTACTTGGGTCAATGAAACTAATGTTTAAATTAAGTGGGGAAAAAAAGTATAGTAAGTAAAAAAATAAAAGAGTGTCAGCATGTGACTCACGCAGAGGAAATGTTGCTGCCTTTGTGCGCAGATTATCAGCGCCTGTTCTTCAGACAGGGGGCGAGAGAGAGAGGGAGAGAGAAAGAGAGAGAGTGCTGAGCAGAGCAACAGCACACTCTTGGAAGTCTGCTCTCCCCTTCACCACCACCATCGTCACCGCGCGCCGCTGCGTAATCAGCCAGGTCCAGGACTCAGGCGCACCGAGCCACACAGCGCTCTGCTTATTGATAAGACTCCTTGGAAGAAGAGGAGCGCAGACTTCAGACCTGCTACACTTTTTCACACGCTCAGCCTGTGACTCGTCTTTTTTTTTTGGACACATCACGGTTAAAAGACAAGTCAAGTAACTTACCGGGAGTTTGCTTTTAACTCGGAACATCCTTGGAATATTTCAAAACTTTTCCTCTTTTTTTTTTTTTTTTTTTTAATATACTGCCACAGTCTCTTGGATAGTCTTGTTCTGTGAGGTCTTGACCTCATTTGCTTTGAAATGTAATTAAGTCGCTTGTTAATTCACTTTATCAGCACGATTTTTACGCTTTTTGGCCGAAAACGCACGCGTTTTGGGCACGAATGTGAACTTACCAGGAGACGGTGCGCATCACTTTTTTTTTAAACAGATCACACACTGTGGCTGCTGACGGAGCGCGAGCGCATTCCTCTGCTTGGTGTGTGTGGACGGTGGCGCGTATACGCGCGCGCCAGTTCCGCAGAGCGAACCGCTGTCCCCACGCGCGCAGTGCTGAGGAGAGAGAGACTCTCGCGCTTCCATAAATGCCCGGTCCGTCGAAGAGGCTCGATGCTGGGCAGCAAGATGAGCTCGTGGGTACAGCTGCTGCTCGTGCTGCTGGCGGCGTGTCTGCGGTTTGGCGTGGCCGAGGTGAGTTAGAGCACCAGTCACTGGGTCAACTACAGATATACAGATAGTTCACTAGTCACCATATAGTCCTGCAGTATAGGTCTATACACTAAACACATGTCAGAGACAAGATATAAGAATCATTTGTGCATATAAAGCTACATAAACCAACCAACCAATCAATCAATGAATCACTTAATTGTGTAGCACATTTCATAGAAGCCTCAAAGTCCTTTTCAAAACACACATACTAAAACAGAAAATAGCACTAGATCATAATAAAATAACAATAATCGCCTCTCTCTATAATAGCCATGTAAATCCATAATACTTTTGTCTCTTTTACACCCTACAGTTTTATTTATGCACTTTACATTTATTATTCACTACACTCCTCATCCTTACTCTATGTACACACATTTGTATATTATTATTATTATAATAATATTATTATATGTCTTGCTACTGCTGCACTATAATTTCCCAGTTTAGGATTAATAAAGTACATCTTATCTATTCTATTCTATTAATTTCTATACCATTATCATCTTTAAATCAGTTGATGATGTCGCAGCAACTATTTCCCAGGGACTGTATCAAAAATATAAGTAAAGCCACACATATACATGTATATAGGTATGCTGTATGGAGTGATTTTTTTTAAATTAAATTTTTCTTGTATTTTTCTTTGACCTCAATTATAAGTAAATGTACAAGAATAACATGACAATCAAACCCTTGTCGTGTGGTAACTTTGGAGTTCTGCTGCACCTGCTTCAGTCGTCCGTCTTTGCCTCACTGCCTCTCAGATAAACCCCTTCACAAATATACTAACCGTCATTCCTGCCATTGACTGGCATTGTGAATGAATGAATCAATCAATGTCACATCCTCAGAGGTTTTCCTCTGTGGGTGACGATGAGGATGATGATGGTGAGTCTGCAGAAAAACAGAAGCTGTCACGATACAGACACTTGTACAGCTGGATGCTTCATGCACGTGGTTTAAGGGATGCTGAAGCTGAAAGAGTATTACAGATGTTGCTGCTCTGGATGACGTGAATTACATTTTCTTTAAAAAAAAAAAAAAACAACAACTGTGAAATGAAACATTCAGTCGTGATGCAGGGTTGGTGGGCAACGTCTGATCGTTTGCTGATGTCAAACAGGAAGACCAAACTTAACCAAGGGTCTGGTCCAGGTCAAGTGAGGCTTGATGATAAGTGCTGGTGCAATTTTGTAAAAGAAAAAAAAGAACGACCCTGTTTCTGACCCTATAGCTTTTCTTTGCCAGTGTCTGAAACACAGATTCAGTTTGAATGGATGCAAAAATGGCGAATGGAGTGTGAGTGGTTCCTTCTACAGACTTCACTGATAAGGTTTACAGATGTACTTTCAGATTTGGTGCACAGAGGATCTGGGTTTTCACCTTTGCTTTCTTCCTCCCTCCATATTGAATCTGAGTTTCAGGCCTTGGCAGTTTATTGTCACAATGAAACACTAGTGTTTCTTTCTCTCTTACACACACAGAAAAAAAGTCAGATGAGCTGCCAATTACATTGAGACAGAAAGAGAAAAACTCATAAAGGATTCAGGCTGTAAAGTTTACATGCATTTAAACTGGCATTTAACTTGAGAATGCACTGGACGCCGTGACTGCTTCACATAAATGTATAGTTAAAAGCAAATCATAGCCTGTCTTTCCATTTGATGGCTTCTGTCGACGCCGCATATAAAAGAAAACTCCAACGTGACACACCAAGCGTGTCAGAGTGAGAGCGTTACAGAGGCTTTGAGGTAAACAACCAGGAATTCCCCCCCATGTCTACATTTAAACGTACAACCTGTAGCTACAATCAGGTCTCTTTTTTTAAAAAAAAGAACATTATTGTAAGAGAATGGCTCAACACATTCACTCAGGGATAATTTAAAAGTATTTCCACGTATGAAAAGCCACGTTGACTCAGTAGTGGACCACCAGAGAAGAATATCTAGACATTAGCTCTGAGATAAACAAACCCCCTCATTATCTTGGGTTAACCGCCTTTTCTTCTCACAAGTAAACTTATGACAAAGAGTTGATTAAAGTCGCATTTATTCACACATTCCTGTAGTGCACACATGTGGGTATAGTGTCAACGACGACATGTGCTGCTGCTGCTGCTGCTGACCCACTAATTATGTCCGATTAGCCCTTCTGTCTCCTCTCTGCTCACTGCATCTGCTGCCTGTACCTGGTTTTCCTCAACATGTCCAAAAAAAGCCTTCAGGGGGTGGAAGTCTGATTTAGGTGATCAATCCTGCACAAAGTGTCGTACGCCATGAGATTAAGATTGTTGTACAGTGTAGAGCTGTGCAATGATATATAATAAAGGTCTTTAAATAGCAGAACTTCATTATATTTATCAATATAATGTTTAGGTTGAGATGTAATGGACCTCAGTTTTGTGAAATGTTTTTTCTCTTTAACAAGTTTTTTTTCCACTGTCACTGAGCAAAATTCAATCTTTAATCTGACATTTATTCGGACTGAAGATGAATCGTCTTCATATCGAGAGAGCTTTTTGAAACGATGCCAAATTGAAAAGGCTGCAATTGAATCTTTTACCATTTTTGATTTTTGTATGTTATATCAACAGTTCACATGTGTAAGTTCCCATTCTTGCTGGGGCTCCAATGATTATTCGATTAAGTGATCATTAATCGATGACTAATTGATAATCGATGAATCGGTTTGAGTGATGATTAAATGATTGATAAATGATTAAAAACAGTTTTCTGACTTTTCAGCTTCTTAAATGTGAATATATTCGTCTTTCTTTGCTCAAGTATAACAAAGAAATAAATTAAAACTGAATACTTTTGGTTTGTGGACGACACGAGACGTTCGAGAACATTTTTCAACATTGTACAGACCACACAGGTACTCAATTAATGGATGATTTTGAAAATAATCATTATTCGCAGCCCTAATCCTTGCATTTGTGTCGTATTTTATAGTAGTTAATATTTATCTGGTGTCATGTGACGATGCTCCATCTTGTTTTAAATCTGTGACACAGTAAATGTTTATGTTTTAAGTCATTCTGTCCGAGCCCTGTATCTGACATGGTTAGAGCGGTGAACTTTACACTGCGTGTCTTCTGGAGGAAGTGATGCTGCAGAAAGTCTTAACATCATAATAAACATCACACAATTCCTCATCTAACAGTTCAAAACGGACAAACTGAGACTCTCAAACTCTGTCCCGACTCTCAGCACGAGGAAATAATGGCATAATTAGTTTAAGTGGTATCATCTTTTGTCAAGAAGGATGACATTAGACATCAGACGAGCGTCCCACCTTTGACATTTGTGTGAGTGGAGCTGAAACAATCAGTTGCTGTAACATTTATCAGCAAAAATGACAAAAAAACAGCTTCTAGTTTCAGCTTCAGTTGTGATATTTTGCAGGTTTTCTTTGAAGTTTGGGGCTTGATAGTTTTTGTGTTATCCGGTAAATACTTTTTGGTGTCTTGAAATATTTAATGTGTCAAAAATCTTTCATGGTTCCACAGACATCATCGATGCGTGTTCACATTATTCCATCTGTGCACTTGTGAATCTATTTACATCTCTTTTGTTTATCCGAGCCAACGTGTTTATTTAATATTTCCCGCGTAGACACAAATCGTCATGACAGCAGGCACCAGTGTGAACAAAGGCACACATCCTATAATTAACATCGGACACAATTAGCCGGGCAGCCAGGTTTGCTCCATTGGCGAATGGGGAGGAAATAATCACGATGACTCCTCAGGGGCATCGGCAGCTCTGCAGCAGCGATGTAAGTGGAATAGAGGAGGCATTTCCCTGCTGGATCATTTGACTCTGTGCAACAATGGGGGAAAGTCAGAGGCTTACAGTGTGGGCAGGGTGAGAATACATGCTCATGCTTGGATGGCCACTTCCTTTGGCCAAACCTTGCTTCCTGCCGGGATTCATTATATTCTTCACAACCTGAATGGAACTACACACGAGGCTGAACTCTGCACTATAATAGAACCACAATCTTTATTTATTAAAACGACAACTCGTGTATTTCCAAACGCATATTTCCACTGGCTGCTGTGCTCGGTCGAGATCGGCGTCGCTGGTTTGTCCCGCTGTGACGCGACAAAGCAAATGAGCACCACACTGATTCAATGTGAGGAAGTGTGTCGACCCACGTCTGATCCTTCTCCATTTCACCCACCCGTCTTTTATTCATCCATTATCCCTCCTCTCTTTTTCAGATGCACCTCTCTCCTCTCTCCTCTCGATATCACTCCTTCCCCCACTTCCTGACTCCTTCCTGACTCCTTTGACCCCTAAATGTTAGCAGATGAGAAGACAACGCCAATAGTCATTCACCCTGCTCTTAGTGACCATTGTGTGTCCGCCTTGGCTAATACTCCTGTGCCCCCAGCTTAATGCCGGGGGGTGGAGGTGGTGGTGGTGGTGTCTGTTTAACATTCAGACCATACGAAGACAATGAGGAGCTGTTGGTTGTTGTTGTGGAAATATTGAATATAATGCTCAAAAATATATCCTGGCGACACCATAAATCCAATGTCTTTAAATGAAAGTATATATATAAAAAAAATGCTAACATAATTACCATTTTGTCCACATAGTGATATAATCCTTGATTTAAAACACAATGGGTGCACCATCTGTCGCTGAAAGGCTCAGTCAGCAGTTTGAATTTGAGTCATGGGAGTCAACAAACCCTCCGCTGCCTCGGAGAGGTTTATGCAATTAGATTTAGTCAATAATAGATAAATATAGTTTGAGAGTTGTCGGTTTTTGGGTTTTAAAAGGAAGAAATACTGCTTTGTTTTACACTTTCTTCACCTGTTATGACTCAGTTAAGCATCTACACACTTAGAAACACTTGTGGCACCTTAAAGACATATTAACATTGTTCTAATTTATTCAAGGGATTAGATTAGATAGATAGTTTATTTCAAACAAACATGTTCAACACATTTGGATTTACATCTCGTCACCTTTGAAAAGGAGTAGGCAGTATAAACGCACATGTACCCACCCCATTCCTACAATATTACACACAACTCAACAGACTACTTTATCCCATCCCAAATATTTACATACAGTATTTTATACATGTTCTCAGTACAACACAAGAATACGTACATAAACACAACCATTTCCGTTACCGGTTGAAAAACTCTTAACTACTTTAATTCTAGCTCTTCAAGCTGTCAAAGTGTTTGTGTGTCGTCTTTTTTTATTTAATAGATGGTATAAAGTAATGTATCCCTGTGTGTGTGTGTGTGTGTGTGTGTTTCAGGGGGACCCTCTGCCTGCAGCCCTGGTGGAGCTGGTTAGAAACAGCCCCATCTCCACCATCGAGGACCTTCAGCTGCTGCTGCTCTCTGACTCCGTAGGTAAAGATCAAAGCGCTCTACTTTCATTGTTACTTTACACTCTATAATTAGATTGAGAGTTTATTATGGACGCTAACACAGTCGCTCTCTGTTCTGCTTCAGCAACACTCTTGTGCATGGATATAAAATCTGTGTTTCTCAGCATGGTGGTGGTTAGATCTGTTAGTTCTAGATCACAGAAAGTGATTTGGTGAATGTTGGTTTATGGCAGCAGAGACATGGATAGATAGATAGATAGATAGATAGATAGGTAGATAGGTAGATAGGTAGATAGATAGACCCACACAAAATAACACACAGGAAGTACTCACAGAAACGTATAATGTAATGGGAGTGAACAGAGCAAAGATAAGACCGTAATAAGGATTTAACTGTGATGTATACCAATAGACTAACTTATTACACATCATGAAAATGTGAAAAAATAAAGAATTAAGGAAAAACATAGGTAACAGAGTATGAAAACTCAAAACAGTTTCAGAAGTTAATTCTACTGCTTAAAAATCCATGTTGTTCAGTGTTTGATGGCATAAATGTGCCTTGGCCCCACCCACCCCTGCGCGGCTGGTGTATACACACAAATGCTCCCTCAGTTTGATAGTATTTCTTGACAGAGCCTGTTTTCAGATGCAGGCTTTTTCATTGTAGATTGTTGTGGGATGTTTACATCAGGGAGGGATGAGTCTGAAGGTGTCTGAAGATGCTCTGTTTGCTCTGAAGTACACAGCTGTAACAAACACAGGCTCCTCCCACACATTAGAGTGAGTGAGTTACTGACAACTGAATATTCTGATTGATCACTGAACATGTTTACAGTTCAATTTCCTGCGGATTCAGACTACATCTGTCTGCTGAAGACATGAAACACTCTCGACAGATGTGTCTGTGCCGAGAGAGAGAGAGAGAGAGAGAGAGAGAGAGAGAGATGCTGATTATTAGTATTCAGTATTCAGAAGAACGTTATCCTTTATCGCTTCTGCAGAGTGCATGAAATTTATGAAATTCAACTGTAAACATGTTCAGTCGTCGATCACAGTAATCGGTTATCATTAACTCACTCACTCCAAAGAACAACTGCAACAACAAACTTCACTAAATGAACATTAACGTGATTCATATGATAACATCTGTGCAATACACTGCCAGTTCTCTGCCACGCAGAAGTAGTCGAACTGATTTGTCACATGCTTGTAATCGATCCTGCTTTAGATTATGACACAGAAATGTAATAAACTTACTTATTTATTAACAGATTTGTCCTTT
This sequence comes from Solea solea, assembly GCF_958295425.1. Lineage (NCBI taxonomy): Eukaryota > Metazoa > Chordata > Actinopteri > Pleuronectiformes > Soleidae > Solea > Solea solea. The sequence goes on along the minus strand of NC_081149.1, from coordinate 20,243,511 downwards.
TTTGTCCTGCATAGTAAACCGGAGTCATGTTAAAAGCAAGTGTAATTACTTAAACCAGATCCCAGTCGATGCTCACAAGCAAGATGTGCATGTTACATGAACCACTTCTCCCGCTGTGTGTTTTCTTGTGAATGCTCATACTTGGACTTGTGCTCTTGTTATATGTCCACACATGCAGAGGGGGCGCTAAAGGCCACAGAGTAAAAGATACAGCTACATAACGTCTCAATAATCAAACGTCAAATACATTTTTGTTTCCAATGGTCTTGTCTCAGATGAGGAGGACGGGACTTCTGCAGCCAATGGAGGTCACAGACTACCAAGGAGCCTTGGTGAGTTAAGCCCCCTTTCCTTCCTAACCTCCTTCACACAAAGTTGTAGTGTTGGCTTGAAGAATTCCTGGTTTTACTTGTGAAAGTTCACACACTCCATCCTTCTCAGTGTAGGGCAGCCGTGCTCGGAGTTGATTGATGTGACAGTAATGGTTTTAATGACGCTCTAAAACCCTCCCACTCCGTCATCCGTCAGCCTTCTTTTTCTGCTGTTATAGTAAACCAGATGTTTAAATGACGAGACATAAGCCTACAACTGTCTTGTGTATCTGCGGGATTCCCTACGGTGACTGTGTTACATTAAATTATGACCAATATCTTCTAAAAGTCTCTGTATGTCAACTCTAATCTCACTAATGTCATAATCCTGCTGCGTGTTTCTTGTGTGCTACAGCTACAGTCTGCACTAAATTACAGTGTTAGAGCAGGATAGTTGTAGTTGGATCTGCCGAGGTCAGACACGTGTCAGCTTAGCTGCACTGAATAGTTATTTATTGTCGCTGTCTGGGCTCAGTTATCTTCTGTGGTTAGCTGGAGACGACTGGTCTTGCTTGAGTTAAGTTGAAGACGTTTGAGATTTTCAATTTGCAGAAGGTGCAATATTTGTAAAAGCCAAAATACATGTCAAAATATCATTTTACATTCATTATTGTCTTGATCTATACACATCTTATTCTACAGACTGAAGAAAACATCTTTGTTTCCTCACATATCTGCACAGTCATCATTTGAAATATTGTTTTTCAAATGAAAATGTTTGTTTTTTGTAGCCTTAGAATAAACCTTGTGCCTTATTTTACGGGGGCAGTGATCTTCAGCCCCCAGGGTTTCTACAGCAGCTCGACATCTACCTAATAGCACAGTATGCATTGAACACTATACTCATTCAGATGCTAACACTACTTGCTACTACTACAAGTACTTATACTCGTATTTCATTTTGACATTTTCCTCCCTCAGATGCCCAGCCGGCCCAGCAGGCTCTGTGCAAAGTTCGTACAGAAGTGGTTGAAGTCACCCGGGCCATGTTGGATCGTAGCAACGCTAACTTCCTGTTATGGCCGCCTTGCGTGGAGGTGCAGCGCTGCTCTGGCTGCTGTAACACCAAGAGCCTGCAGTGTGTCCCGTTTGTCACGCACATCAGATACTTGCAGGTAAGCTGCGTGCACCAGAAATATGCATGCCAAAGATAGAGCTCTGTGTTTTGTTACGCTGCAAAATGTTTTCCTCTGTGACTCCCACATCCTCTCCAGGTCATGAAGATTGAATACATAAATAAAAGACCCACTTATGCCAAAGCAGTGGTGTCAGTGGTGGACCATGTGGAGTGCCGATGTCAGCCTGCACCTCGTCCTTCTGCACCGAAGAAGAAATCTTCACGCAGACAGCACAACCACCAGCATCGAAACCAGACACACAGCCAGGAACATGGTCATGGACAGGTACAGCGTGAACGCTAATATACATGCTAAATGTTTTTATTTTTACTGTGTTGAGATAAAGTGATTCAACTGAACGGAGTTGTCGTTGTTTTGCTGTAAAAGGTCAAGATGCCCTCCAAGGATGAGCTCCATCAGTGGGATGAGCTGAAACACAACCAGAGGGCCCACTTGGAGGACCTCGTAGAGCAGCACTGGAGCCCCAGAGGAGACACCTTCAGTCAGGCCCGAGAAGGCTACACTCTGCCTGGGGAGGACATGTCTCGGTCTGGAGAGGCTTTTCTCTTTGCTCCACACTGGGCACAGAACTCCAGCACAGTCCACGGGAATAAAGGCCAGTCTGAGAGTCCAGACGACGTGGAGAGGAAGGACAGTTGGACCTCAGATGGCAACAAGACAGTTTCTTCTGTGGATAATGTTGTTGATGAGGTAAAGAACAAGTTGGTCCAGGGTGGGAATGATTTGCTGCTCAACCATACTGAGGGGAATGTTAATGAGGGAAACAGGAGTAGAGACAAAAGCTCACAGTCTGTTTCTGAGACCCCTCAAGTCAATTTCAGCCCCACAGAGGAAACCATTGATCTGAGAGTTAGGAACAGGTTCAGACCAACAAAAGAGCCAAATCCAGAGCCTCAAGAGCTGGCTAGACGGAGACAGAATGAGACTCCAGCGCAAGAGAGGATATTACAGCTTGAGGAGTCAAAACTGGAGGAGGAGAAGAATGCGTTGTTGCGCCTGGACCAGGAGAAGGAGATCATGAAACAGCAGCAGATGAAACGAACAGAAGAGCAAAGGCAGAGAGACAAGGCGACAGATAGTCACCATTACCAGCATGGTAAACATCATCTGCAAACAACAACACAGAAACCAGGTAATGAACATTTTTATACTCAGATATAAACACTAAAACACAGACTAAAACGAGGTGATTAAATGAAATGAAGTGCTTGTTTACTCTTTAATGTCCTTCAACGTGTAAATTCTGCTCCTACAGAGACAACGACGTTGACGACAACGTCGACCACGACGACTTCAACGACCACAACACAGCGACCCTTGGCTCCAGCAGGCCCCAGACCCCCAGCTCGTCCAAACCACACAAAGAGAAAGATGAGGAAGAATCGCAAACGCATCAGCAAGGCGGCGATGAGAGCAATGCTTATGTAGAAAATACAATAAACCCAGGTGGGTTCACTGAACATTTAGGAAAATAGAAATTCTTAATTGTGCCATATGTGTAGTTTGAAGTGTGCCTTCTCATTTCCCCTCCTCAGGAACACTCTAGGAACTTGGTGAGTTGTGTTTGTGGCTAATCCAGTGGTGAAGCAGAGTGACTCTCTTCATACAAGTATTTATTCATTCATTCATTCATTCATTCATTCATTCATTCATTCAGTAACTTGCTCGTCCTGTGAGATCTCCTTAGTAACACTACTAATGACTGTCTGGTGAACCTGTAATTACACCGGGATGGAGTACGTGGATGGTGATGTGATGGAATATAAATGTAATGTGGACCTTTTTTTTCCTTCCGTAAAGAGAGAGAACACTTGCATGGACTGAAACTGCATCGCTGTAGAACTGTGGATATTTGTGCAATTTCAAAACTACTGGCAACCACGATCTGACATTAAAAAGAGGGAAACCATACTCGCACGTGGACAAACAGAGTCTCTGTGGGGTTTAAATGGCAAGGTCTGCGACTGAAAAAAGACTCCATTTTGAGATACTGGCAGTTGGACTGGACCATGAAGTGGACGTGGATATAAAAAATGGACATAACTCTTCTGTGTTGTGACATAAACTGTTGTATTGTAATTGGATTGTCAAAGAGACAATCGTTCAATAGACTGCAATGACAAAATAATGCTGACTAAAACAAAGCAAATATTTCCATGTGTGACACAACTCTCAGTACTGACTATGGGGAGATGAAGCCGTGTAGTTTCACTATACCAACGTCGGATATCATTTATTATCTCATTAAAAACAGTGATTGTCTATTTTTTACCCATATTTAAGTATATTTAACTCATTGCAAACACTGGAATTACACAGATGTAATTAGGGAGCAGAAGATTGTGGGGAAAGAAAGAGAGTAAGGTGCTTTCACGAGATGTCATGTTTTTTTTGTTTTTTTTTACAACTGTTTCCCAACTGTGTGCTTATGTTTCTTATTTATTGTTTTCTCTACCATTACTGTGGATTAACTCTGTAGAAAAAGTGAAAACACGTTCACGTGTGACGATTGGCTGCGTGGTTCAAAAGAATGAGGTGGAAATCTCCTTGTGTCGGGTTTGTATGACTTGTGTGTGGTGCAATGTGTACACATCCCCACGTCTGTCATGCATCTCAGTCCTCATGTCTGTCTCCCTCTGTCTCTCTTAGATAGAGAGACGTCTCTCTTTTAACAATACAGTGTTGCAGGAATGGTGTATTTTACTTTTTAGACCAACTCCAAAGTTAACACCAGCCTGGTTCCCTCAGTTTTCCACAGATTATTGCAGACAAACTATTGGAGGTATTTACCTTTCTAACACACTTTAAGTAAAAACTCAATCATATATAGGTAAACGTGTTTAAAACACAGATCTTATTTCAAACAGAAAAGCTGACTTCATAAAGAGGGAACTGGAAGTGTAAAAACAAATCATTCCTGCAGCACTTTATAATGTTTAAATGGAGAAATAGGGGAAAACAACTGTGATTGTTGTAATAATGGATAACAACAAACATTTTTTTGACATTTAATTTACAGGGATAAAAAAAAAAACACACTTTGCAAATGCAGATTTTGTATGTTTCCATTAGAAACAACAGACAGAAGAAGACTGGTGATGCCATTTACTATCCAAGATTCCATAATCAGTCATACTATTAACTTATTGAAAACCCTTTTCTTGTATGTTCTTTGTGTCAGCTTGCAACTGTTACTGGTTTTTATGTGTTTTACTATGTGATCTGATGGATAAAAAGAAATGTTTGTGATAACTATGCCATCTAATGCTATTTTCATATGGATATAAGAAGCTAATGTTCTTAAATCTTCATTTGTTTGTGATTTTATACCTTTTCTTTTTTCTTTTTTTTTTACCAGTTTTCATATGGATTTTCTTCTAAAAAAATGATTTTACACAATGCGAGACAAAAAACTAAACTTATTTGAAGACCAAATTCCATCATCCTAGGTTTCTGTGTGAACTCAGTGTAAAATACCAAAGTGCTTAATCACTGGAGTAAACTGGAAGCTCAGTTCAAGCTCAGAACTTTTCCCACATTGTTCAGCCAAATCCAAACCCATCACATTTTTAGCTGCACTTCACGTCAAAGTATAAATTTATAATATTGGTATAGCATATTTCAAACACCACTTACCCAAAGTTCTGAACAGGCTTAAAATACAAATAATATAAGCTTGTGCAATTTCTTTTACAGAAAAAATAAACCTAAAAAAGGTAAACCAAACACTAAACCTATTATTAAATTAATATTGCATAATAGTCTCAAACTCAACGACATGACGTTCGCTGTTGTGTAGATTGGGGGCCACTACTCAAAGGCCCCTGTGAAGCACTTTGAGGATTCTATTTCTGTGACGGATGCTATACAAATGAAATATATTATTGTAAATCTCATTATTATTATTATAATAGTCTTGATGGGATGACCGCAGTGATCTGGATGGAGTATGGACATCAGTAGCTTGGTTAAATAAAGAGGTGCGAGCCCATTTACAAACTTAAAAACAAGTATGTGTGTTGACGTATGCACAACGGGATTGTGTCATGATATCATGATGTCATTATAATAGCAATGTCATAACAGCATCATATCACATTTTAGCCGTTAATTGCCGCAATTTTTGTAGGGCTTATTGCACAAGTGTAACCGATGTAGTAACGGTTTGTAAATCTAAACGGTTAACTAAAGTGAAAACGGTTAAGTACAGTTTGGTTTGGTAGAGTACAGTATGGTTTGGAACGGTAAAGCGCTGCGGCTCCCGTTTCCGTCTGAGAACAGTACCTTTTACGTGGCAGGCGGGGTGTGCGCTGTGCCCAGTGGCCACGTCAACAAGATACGCAGTGTGACGTTGTACTGGCGCGCCGACAACGAACCACAACATCGAACGCGACGCAGCAGACAACAGCACAACGGAAAAACAATATAGGACATCCACCAACTCGGTTTGTGGCCGTTTGTCTCAACAAGACGTCAGTATTTGTGTGAGAAGAGACTGCAGACGTTGAAGAAACACCGGTCACAATGGACGCTTTTCTGTCGCCCAATCAGTCTAGCTCCACCCGTACCATTACTCTGGCACCCCAAAGGAAGGGTACCGAAAAATGGAATGGTTGCGGCCTTTTTATTTTGGTACTATTCCTAATGGAACCTCGGTGGAAACACGGCTTTAGTACCATGAATATCTGTAACAAATTTCATGGCCATCCATACACACTGATTATCCTTCGAAGTTTGGGTAGTTGCGGCCAATCCCAGGTGACAATGGGTGAAAGTCTGGAGCAAATTTGAGTTCCTTCTAGTTTATTCACTCGTCATGTTCGACATGTTACGTCTACACAGAGCATCTTCAGCTCTCCAGAGACTTGGCATCAGCTCCTCGCGTTCACTGCTTCATACCGAGCGATGTCGTGCGGTTTATTTAGTCTGACGTAGACAGAAAAGCCATACTGAGGTTTGATGTCCTGTTGGTGAACTCCAGCGCGCACTCTCAGTGTGGTTTGTTCACATTTACCAACGAGACTCTTGGCTGCAAAATGTCCAACTCAGCATGGAGCTGCATCGCTGTGTCTGCTGAATAATCGAGTCAAGCAGTCTCCTGTCTAAATGGAATCAGACGAGGAATGGCTTTGAAGCGCGATAAATGCTTTTATCATCACATTTAAACCATCGTGTTGATGTGATTACGGTCTTAAAGCATTTTGAACTACTTTGTTTATTGTCTTTATAAAATTAGGTTTGATCTCATATTAATGTGTCTCCCTAGCTTCACCGCCTCATCCCTAATCCCCTTAAAACTAAAAATGAATGACTTCCCGTAGCCCAACTGTCAATCTCACACGGACGTCCCACTTCTAAACAGCAGACCTTCTCCAAATTCGGCGTCGAGGTGGGATCCCTGTTGGCTGACCGAGCCGTTCCCCACCCCCCATGGACTTCAAACAAAAACGGGGAGGCGTTGAGAGCGCCGAGGCTTGTTGACTGTGACAAACACACAGAAGCATGCTTGCACAAATTGGAATACACTGAGGTCAGCCACCGTGACAGTGTGGGAGTGTCTCTGAGGGACCAGAGGCTGTGACCACAAACACAGGACGGTTCGGAGTTAAAGTGACCTTTAGAGTGACCTTTGCAGCAACACTGTATGTACCCTTACCAGCAAATCACCACTGGAACAATAAAATGACTCGGCACGTTCAGAGCTGATGAACAACCTGATAATAGACCCCGACCCAACCATTAGCATGAAGAGATAAAGATATAATATGTAAGAATGATGAGAATAATGTAGTATATTTGGTGAATGTTTGGTTAAATAAAAGTGCAGTGTAATTAAAATAGCCAGAGCATTTCCAACTCTCTTTGAAGGGGTTCTCCACATGAAAACGAGTTTGAATTTTTTATCGGTTTGGTGTTTTGGGCACATGGAAGGAGCCCTGAAATGCTATTTTTTGAAAACAGAGAAAATCTCAAAGCGCCATTCCTGCCCTCTCATGTAGGCAACCAGGACACTAGTTTAGGAAAACGATGATGTTATAATCCCACGTCTCTCCTGCTCTTTTTTACAGCCTTTATTTTCTTTCCTCAGTTGTCCTGACTGTCTTCATTCTGTCTCTGTCTCTGTGATTGTATACATTGTAATGTATACTTCAAATAAAGCTTTATTTAAACAAAACTTTGGACACAGTGCACATGCTGTATGCGCATGCGCTATGTCTTCTTCTCCGGTTGTGGCGTAGCAGTGTTACAGCGCCCCACACAGGCCTGGCATATGTAGTACAGTGCTTACACACAAGTGTCTACGCACAAGTTTTTTTTGTCTTAAATATTGTTTCTCCAAAATTCGGGTCTTAGGTGCGCTGAAGCATGGACTGGGTTTGGTAAAGATCGGCCAAGTCTTAATGAGTTTCCTCTCCCCTTTACTGAGGAAAGCAGGTTTGTGTGTGTGAAACCAGGCATTCAAACATATGGTGCGTCCATGCGGAGCAGGAGCAGCTTTAGTGTTACTTCAATTACTCTAGGAGGGGATCGGGCTTCCACAAAATGTGGAATGGACCGCCTCTTCACTGTCGGATTTATAAAGTCTTTTTTACACTCACCTGCATTTTAGACAATGTGAGTCTGTAGTTGTTGTTGTTGTGCACTTTGTAGGTGAGATGTCATTGTCATTGTCAATGTCTTAGATGTTTTTAAGTCTGTTTATTTATCCACTGTACACTTGAGTCAACACCACAGTTTCAAATCTTCTCCATTGATAAATAAACAGCAACAGGGACAGCCATAGGACATTAGTAAGTAGTTATAACAGTAGAGGAAGGAAGCTACATGAGAGACAAACCACAAAAACAGAGTGACATTGAAGAGCAATGACCAAAAAGCATGTAATCATCCACACCACCTTATAAGGCAAGTCTTTCACAAGTATCTGTGTTTCTCTACGGCTGGATTCCCTGATGTACAGTGGCGAGGAAACAGGAAGTCTTTGAACAGGAGGTTACACAAGCATCCGTGTAGCGCCACGTACTCCCTACACCTTCCACTGCTTTTATTTTCCTGTTTTTATGTACGACAAAAGGACAGGGACATGCTGTACACAGACGACCACACGTCCACTCCGTTATGATGCATACACTGTTTAATCTCCTCTTCCTTTTGCTTTTTCGTTACTCAAGATCACGTGAGTTTGCCTCCTCCAGATTGTCGTCTTCCTCTAGAAAACAGCAACTGCCTGACGGTGGCGTTGAGACTGAGGAATGTGACTTCTTTTTGGAGTGGAACATCTGAAAAAGCCAAGAATGCACATCAAAAGCACACCACCTTCCCATCCACTTCCACGACCATGGTCAAGGCCCTAAGAGACAGGCACGTCAGCACCTTCACAGGCATCGTGATTCAGTGGCTTAATGTCACACTGCTCCTCAGCCTCATCAGACAGGAAGCTGTACCTAGCAGTCGGCTGAAAACACAGGAAGTCAATATGAGCATGCCTGGAAATTAAGCATTCTGTTCTTGCCGAAGAAATGTGACAGATGTGTGAATCACACAGCACAATATGTTCATGATGTACATGTAAATGTTTCACAGTCATGTTACACCACAGCCTTACACATGCTTGCTCACACCACACACTGTGTATATTACACTCACACCTGCTTCAGGAAACTCACAGTGTACAGTTGTGTGAGGCTGGACAGATGTGCAGATCAACAGAGCAATAAATTACATAAAACTGAGAAAGTATGTGTGTGCACTTGTATTTGTTTCTGGCATAAACACTGACCTTGACATGACCAGTAGTCTTTGTGGAGACCAAAAACCTGGTCCTATTGAGGGCATTTCTGAGAAACTGGTTAAGTTTAGGGCTTACATTTGAATTGTGGGAGTCACTGCTAGGAAGAGTAGCTAGGAAAAGTTGTGTGCTTGTCTTTGTTTGTGTGTATAAATCTGAGATGTGTGTACACACATGGACAGCAATTACTTTTAACAAAAGACGAGGAATAGACAGATCTAGTTTTTTAAGTCACATTTATTTAAACTAGACAGTCACAGATAGTCCACTACAATGTTGAGTTATTCAACACTGCAGTGGATGCTGTGCAGTTTCTGCTCTGCGAAAGTTACAAAGTTGCAAGATTACAATCCTCTAGTACAGTGTTTGTCAAACGTTTTATACCAAGAAACACCTGAGAAAATACCTGAGCTCTCTCAGTAACACCTTTATTGCTAACCTTAAAATACAGGGGTGTAAATAGGTCGAGCTAAGTCAGCTACAGACTTTTCACTCCTCACGTATACTTCACACACTGGTACAGTGAAATTACATGATTACATTACATGGCATTACTGTCATGTCATCCTTCTGCTGCTTATTTACATTACTATAAACCAGTCACTATCCTCCTGGGTCACACATTGCAGTGATGGTGCGACTACAAGATAACTTAAGCACAAGACTGCATTAAGGTTGCACAGGATAAATGGCATTGGTAGCATCTTGCTGTTTCCACGAGACTTATGGCCAATGGCAAGCTTATACACACATTTATTTGTCATCTATAACTACTATAAAGTGCGCTTCACGTGACGTAACCGGAGGCCAAGTGTTGTCTCCTCATGTCAAATGTCTCTGCAGACCTGCAGGTCTTTATTGCCACTTGGATCACATGGATCAGACAATGTCAAAGTCAGTCTCAACAACAGTGTAAGAGGCTGTGGATTTTCTGTTTTGTATGTGTGAGGATGTGATCACATGCTTTGAGAAATAGTTGTTTTGTTCTCTGCAACCACAGGCTCAACCCACTACTGCCCTCCTTTGGTCTGATCAACACCTTGATCTCAGATCAGATTAAAACAAGCAAGCTTATTCCTCCTCTTCTTCTTTAAAATAGAAATAGTTCTAGCAATTTGAACACAAAATGAACACAGAAGAAAAGTGATTCATCTTTTTCTGTTGGCTGAAAAACTACTATAGTAGTCCTGCTTGAAATGCTCTTCCCTCACATATTGCACTGTGCTGCTCTCATTGGTGCTGTGGGAGGTGGCAGTACCCCGAGGCCTGTACGGTGCCACCATGAGGCCAGGAGGTGAAAGGTCCAGAGGTGTAGGCCAGAGGTTGGTCCCTGCCTGTGACCTCGCTGAGGCCCGGCTGGAAGTCTCTGGTATGTGCCTCTGTCATGGTGTCTGGACACTGTTGTTGGTCCTGCTCTGCGCTGTTGGACCTGTCTGCGTTTGTGTTGGCAACACTGCTCGATACGAGGTCCTGTGTGGATCTGGAGATGGAGTGGTTTGGTAGACACACATAAGCTCCTCTGTTAGAGGAGAAATTCACAGGAGACGTGAACGGATCTGATCGAGTTCTGTCTTCTTCTTCCTCTTTATACTCGACGTCCACTGGCTTATGGTTTGACTCTGACGATCCCTGTCAGAAAAACACAGTTCCTCTTAGTATGAATATTAATGACTGAAACTCAGTTAATAATAATTCTTTGACATAATTAGCTTGGTAATGGTCATTTGCTAATTTGTAGACCAGTGCTTCCCATGGCCTTTTTTCTTGAAAAACATGTTATTTGCTCTGGGAATGAAAGATTTAAATGATAAAGTCTGGAAATATGTCTGATAAAATACACTGTGCTTCACTTTGTTATATACATTTATACCAGGGCTTCTCAGCTACAGCCAAAATGGTAAAGATTATGATTAATTTATGGACATTGATTGGTAATAGAGAAAAAAATACTTTTATTCAGTGTCATCAGCCTTTGAATTTTTGCCAAATTTTCAGGGAAGCTTTGTTGTAGACTTTGTTGTATACTACACATTTTGCAGTTCTTGCTCTGTTCCCTACTATTATTTGGCCTATTAGAGTGTTGGCTTCCTAAAACTGCATCAAACCAAGAACTAGTCCAGGTCATAACTCTCTTTTTTGACCCATTGTTATGTCATTATTTTGTGTTTTGTTTTTTTCTTTTAACTTTTCATGTAATAGGAACAATCTCATATAAGATCTCAGATAAATTCACAGCTTTTTTGTTAGTATTATTATTTTTTATATTTTTTTTTTTACACAGGACAAATGACCCGGTCAGTGTCTGGGAGTGGCTGACCTGACAGAAGATGTATGGTCCACTGAAACTCACGGAGGACGAGCCAGAGGTGTTAACCTCCTCCGCACGGGCTGGTGAGTTATCATCGTTCCAGAAGCCCTCGTCTGGCTCCATGCACTTTTTGTTTTTGTTTGTGTTTGGCAGCAGCGAAGCATCCGAGGAGCTGCAGGCAGAAGAAAAAGTAGACAGTGATGCTGTAAGTTGACATGTTCTGGTGCGTGTAAGTGTTACCTATGATTTTTGACTGCCTATATGCTGTGAAATCATGTTACCATGTAAATACAGAGTCAAAGTGAAGCACTTTACAGATGGACGTGACCTCACTCTGCAGCGTTCGCATGGTGGTGGCCTGCGTCACAGAAAGTAAGCAATGACTATTGTGCAAACATTAATATAACGTAGTGACTGACTGTCAAACTGGATTATCACATCTCACCTGGATTTCAGACAGAATTTTGCTTTTACCCGGAGAAGGTACTGAGTCTACCCACACGATTATCCTCCTATTTGCAAGACAAATGTAATATTTACACACTATCACGTAAATGAATGCACTCTACTCCAGTTATTTATAGTAAAAAAAATAAATAAAATAAAACTAAAAAAAATAAAAAAAGAATACATAATTCAACATGTAATATAAACATAAGGAGACAGATATAGCTATTAAATCTAAAATGTATACAGCATTGTATACTGCACTCGGATATTAAGAGATTTTAACCTTACTTATGCTGCAATGATAAATACCCTTTTGCAATAGATCCATAGTAGAACACAAACACTTAAAGGCTGGCAGAGAATACTGTTTAAACTGGTTCCTTCTTGTATATTTACATGTGCGGTTCATCCAAAAATAGATAAAGTCTGGGAACCAGGTATGAAATATTTAGCACCTGACATTTCTGCCATCAAGCTTCATAACTTATTTTTATAATATCATGTGAAAAACCATTATGTAGCATTATGCTGTGTATATAAAATGTCACTGGAAGCAGCAGCACAATTATAGCATGGATGGTAAAATACCTTCGACATGCTGGAATGGTGAAGTAGAGTGAGAAGAATACTGCGGTCACAACCACACTGATGAGAACATATATGATTGTGGTGAAGGACCATGTGGCTGTCAGAGGAAAGGAAAACACAGTAAATGATGATATTCAGGCTTGTGTTGTTTACCTCTGCGTGAACTCATTCTCACTTTCCCCAGAAAAAATACGATGTTATTCCCTGTATTCCCATGTATCGCAGGGACTGTGCACACATGGTACCTGCATTTGACACCCAGTCCTTAGGATGAGTCCATTCAGATGGGAGTCCCTCATACCTGGAGCCATGTCCAGGCACGACCAGTGACCTGACCTTGACTTTATAGTGCTGGGAGGGGATCAGAGATGCTTCCTGGAGGGTCAGTGATGTTGAACCTTCTGACATGTTCAGAAGGGAACATCCCTGATAATGCAATACAGATATATCTGTTGAATTACTTTTGAAGTTCTTAATCAGTTTCACACTAATAATAATCATCAGATCATGTTAGTTTCTTACCTGATCCTGTGACCTGTAGTAACAGACTTGATAGAAGAGTTTCACTTTTGTAGCTGTGCTCGATTCAGTCCATTCCACGATCCAGCTGCTTTGTTTCTTCTTCACATTTACCTGCTGTGGTGGTTCAGGACGAACTGTGCGGCAAAACAAGTCAGAATAATAAATCACGAGTAGACCCTTTAAAGACTTTGGTCTTTTAGGCTTCATTTAGAATATTTAATTATTTTTCTATTTTAAATCAGATTAAATTACGTCGTCTAATTTTTGGGTATTTTTATTCTGTGGCATTCTGTCATTTATTAAGTATTCATGATTCCACTTCCTGTTTTATTTTGTACTCACCTTCCGCTCTCGTTAATTCTGATGAAGTGACGTATATGACGTCACTTCCTGTTATTGATTACGCTGATTAGATTCACTTGTGCCTACAGTTACCCTCCTTCTCCTTCCTTCGTTCTTCAGCGTTTTCTCAGTGTAAGTTCCTCTGTGTATGACATTGCTGGGTTTTTTTTACTCAACTTCTTTGTTTGTTTTTGTATCTTGTATCTTTATTCGCCCTTCTGTGAAGCGAACCTATTTCGAACACAGTAAAATTAGAGACGCTGACCCAGTTAACAATATAAATTGTGAGAAGAAGAAAATGTGTGCATGTCATTGATAATTTTTTTTTACTGCCATTTATTTACAAAAAAAGTAGTACAGTCTTACTGCAGAAGGTTAGCAATGATGGTTGAGGTTAAAGAACAGCACAAGTAGATTTGAATACCTGGCAAACACATGGTAGTCTACTGTTCCTATTAATGTATCAACTTAAAGGAAGTTGGTCTCTTTGACAACTCTGTGGTTAAATTAGTCATTAAAAGAAGAAGTGACAACACCTATAATTTGTATTTTCAATGTCATTCTAAGCAGTAACGACATGAATGTTGTATGTTTGATAGAAATAAAATGGCACTTGTATGTATTTGAGTTATTTAATCATGTTTAAATGTACAGTGTGTAACATTTAGCCAACTGTATTAGTCAATTGCCTTGCTCTTCCTTTCTAATAATGTTGAAGATCCTGTGATGCCTTAAAACTCAAATGTGTTAAAACTCAAAAGATAATTAGTTTGTCCATTTTAGGCTATTGTAAAAACATGGAGATCCCAAATGGCTGCATCAGTTCCTGATGATAAAAATATAAAAGCCTCATTCTGGGTGAAACAATTCACACAATCAGTTGATTGTACAACAAAGTAAACTATTTTATCTTCTATTTCTGCCAAATAAGAAAAACATTTCATCAAATTTTTTACACATGTGACCCCACAGGATCCATCCATCCTCAACCACTTGTTAGTGCCATAAGAGTAGCCGGAGTGATTCCCAGCTTATGTTGAGCATCAGCCCTATGTGTTCTAGTTATATTGATACACTTAATCAAAATTAATTCACTTATTAATTCAATGAAATGGCTCTTGTATTGCTTTTTTGAAAGGAGAAGTTTTGGTGAATACCTAGTGAAAAATATCTTTAATATATTATGTGGTTATGCTCACAAAGAGATGCAGTAGTAGTGTTCATACACTAGGTGGAGACAATCTATAGCATATAGGCTCTTAAGTTTTTCGTCCTGCATGGCATGTCATGATATTATGTTATCGCTGCTCTCTTCATATATAGAGCATATCCTCCCCCACTCTCCCTCTCCCCGTGTCCACTCACTGTGTTGGTGGGCCTTAAAGGTCTTGGCTGTGTGGGTAGGATGGAGCTCCAGCAGCAGGCGTGCAGGATCTGCTACAGTCAGTGAACAGCTGAACCTCAGTGTTCTGTTATGGTGAGGTACGACTGTTGGGCTCACGCAGCATCTCTCAGATCTGAAGGCAGGGATGTAAGGTGACTGAATGAATGGAAGCTGAATCTGTGGCACATTCAACCTAAACCAGGTGGTTTATTGTCAATGGCACGCTTGACTTACGGTGCAGTCTGGTTGTGTTGACAGGCCAGCTGGTAGGTAATGAAGGAAGCCAGCTCTCTGCTCACCTCCCAGCTGCATGTTACCTCCTTCTCGCTGTCCAGAACACAGTGCAACCTGGGAAACTGCCCAGTATCTGGCCACAGAGAGAGGGAAAAAGAATAAAAAGAGCAGCAAAACTACAATGTTTTCCTTGACAGAAACATTTAATATGAGATAATGAGCCTGTATGTTCCACTGTATATTATATAGAGGCTAAATGGTGTCACTAATATGCACACAATCTGGAAATGATTCAGAGTAATTGCATGTATTCATGCTGTTAATGCTCATTATTCTTCCTTCCACTCACTTTCTTCACATCTCCAGCTCACGACAGGACTCCAATGGCTCCACTGGCCCACGCTGGCCCGGGCCCTGACCCTCGCTTCGTACGTGTGACCTGGAAGCAACAGATGCCTCTGCAGTTTCACACTGGTGTTTGTGACGTCCACAGTCTGCAGAGTTAACAATGATGCACGTGAGTCCTGGATTACAACACATTTCACTCAAGGTCAAAGGAATATTTGAAATAGCTTCCAGCATGTGTTGTGATACACGGAGCAGCATACTTATTTTACATCACACAATGTCTGGGATACAAGTACAGAACTGTCAAATATTTACCTAATGTTACCTTGCTAAACTATAATACTCAAGATGCTTAACAATTCTGGACCTGATGTTTATATACAGTACTATTTCAATTAGTAACACACTGCTTTAAGCAAATGACAGTATCAAACTTTTCTGCACACCAGAAAAACTTTGTATTTCTTGATGTTTTCTCTGGGAACACCAACTACTTTGCTGACGTTTTCTTTGCTACGTGTTTATCTATTGTGACCCCTATAGTTGACACTAGCTCTAATACATTTTAAATGCATCAAAGAGTCTACACCATTATGTTAATTTGCTGGCGACCTGTCCAAGGTGTACCCCACCTTTCGCCCTATGTCAGCTGGGATTGGCACCAGTGGCCCTGCGACCCTCATGTGGAAGATAAAGTGGTAGATGATGAATGAATATGTAAACTAATTTTAAAAAAAAAAACCCAAAAAAAAACATTTAGTTTTGAGTTGAAGCAATGACTGATTAGGCAGGTGTGTGCATTTGTATTATGATGTCGTAATTTATGATTAATGTACTCATTTTTAATTAGGTTATTAACATTTTTATTGTCTCAATGTACTCAGATTTTTTTTTTTTCTGCATTGTCCCTGTTAAATTACATAGATTAACAAGAGTATGATGTGAATGCGAATACCTCCATTCAAAACGTTAAGTTCTCTAACAACATAGCTCTTATTACTCAATATTTCTCTGCTTTTTTCACATACAGCATGCACACATTTTCCTCTGCTTTATTGTTAGCATTTTAAACCTTTGAGAGGACAGACTAGTTTTAAAAGGAAGATCTCAGTGAAAGTCTCTGTATTTGTCATTAACATGTTTAATTCTGAAGATGACAAATATATATTTTGATATTGACGCTCTTCACGATATGTTTTTTTATAATGATAAAACACCTTATCTTAAAATGTTAAAGGGAGTTAAAATAAAGTTTATGTATCTAACTTCTTATAATTTATTTTCCTCCTAAAAATATTATGCCAAACAGGTTTACATTGTGTTAAAATGTGCGGTAACAGGATATATGTATTTATTTAATGCTCACAGTCCAGTGGTCTTGTTTCTGTGGTTGGTAACTGAGCTGGTAGGTGAGTTTTTTGTTCAGGGAGGAAGAGGAGGGATAGGGACAGGACCAGGTGAGCCATCGGCCTCCATCACCTGAATCATGAGTGGACAGGTCCACCGGTGGGTGCGCTCTCACTGTACAACACAAACAAAAGACATGCATAAGTGAAGTGCAGCTATTTGAATAGCCAACGAGCTTAAAACATTTTTTAATTCATACTTGGCATCATTATTTATTTCCTTGATCGCATGAAAGGTGGCGTCTGTGATTGACAGTTGTCGTGTTAACTCACAGTGCTGAGAGAGAGACACAGGCTTGTGTGGAACAGATGAGCAGACAGTCGGCATATTGATCTTCTGGAAGAAGACGGTGTGCTTGACGCCGATGGAGAATGTATGCGTTTTATGTCTGCACTGCACCATTCCCTGATCACTGTCTTTGCTTGGTAAACTGTACGGCACGCACAGCATCCTGCAAAGGACATGGACAAAGCGGTTGTTGTTGTTATTACAAATCTGTTCTGAAATCTGTTCACTTTCAACTTCTCTCTGGCTTTTACCTGTTGTGTTCAGTCTTGAACCAGAGCTGAAGTGGTGCGTCTCCTTCTTGTCTCCAGTTGCAGTGGACATAGGACTGATAGTTGTTATAACACTGTAAGGATTCCAGCAATGTAGATGCTAGGTATAGAGAGGGAGAATTTAGTTTTCATGTAGCTGGACTGTAACCAGTAGTGAATGAAAGATTCAGCTTGTAGTGATATAACAATTTAAAAATGACCCATGAAAAGTCCTAAAGTGCTTGTTGGTTGTTATGAGTTCCCAGTTTTGCATACTGTATATAAAGTATGAAATGAAATATGCATTTAAGAATACTCACTGCACTACAGTCTACACTTTTTTGTTCACAGTGCTGTTATTTTTATGCCACATCCACATGTAGCTGATGGTTAAACATGAGACTGAGAGTTTTGAAAGGATATTATTAAAGCCTTTAACTAACTGTTGTTTGAAGTGTTGCTTTCATCGATGCTACAGAGCTGAGGACCAGAGAAGAGAGCAGGAAGAGGGAGTGTTGTCCAAAGCACGACCCAGAATAGAGACATCATTCCTGTGGACAGACGGTTCAATGTGTCTGTTGGTCTCAGAAAAAGTGTGTGTATTCATAACAACCTTTTACCAACAATAAGCAAGTGAAAGAGAGAGAGGGAAAGATGTGCGACATTTACTAGAAATAATGAAGAAATTAGTCATGACAGCGGCACTAGCTACTTCTGCTTTCTGTGCTGTGGTATGTCACCACACGTCCGCCTGCGTCTTATCTTTCTCTCTCATGTTAGACCTGATTAAAAAGAACACATGCTGTCATTGAGGTTCACATGCATTAACTTAAAAATAACATGAAAAGGTTCTGGTGACATGGAGCTGGTTTGTGATTCCTGAACGACCCCAAAATCTATTTAAGATTAGTGCTTATGCCTTTTACAATGGTCACATTTTCAAATACATTTTTTTTGTATAAATTGCTGTCAGGGTTATGATAAGACAAATCGATCCTCTCACCAAAACCTTGTACAGGCGAGGTGTTGATCCCCATTGCCAAAGGCAATCACGACCATGAATGTTTTCCTTCAAAATGTAAAGCAAATTTTACTTTCATTACATTATAAATGTATACATTTGTTGTGAAATTTCACACATTCTTTTTCTAAAAATGTTTTTGCTGCAACCAGAAGCCAAAGACCAATGTATGTTAGAGGAGTAAATCTGTCACACACACACACATTTTGAAATAACAACTTAACAGATTAAGAATGTCAAACTTTTCAGATATGTTTAGTTCCTTATTTGGTTTACTGCAATACATTCTCAATTCTATAGCTCCCCTCTTAAAAACACTATCTGAAAATAACTTAACATTCAGTGTTACAAAGATAAAAAAGAATATAGATTTCTGTAAAAAAAAAAAAATGAATTTGATTTTAATGTGTCTTTTTCTGACAAACCATGTTTGAGTGAGCATTTGCACACTTCTCAGTTGAAAAGTATAGAATAAGAATTAAAGGAATAAAGTAAACTACATGAAAAGACAAAAAGAGGGTTGATTCTTTCAGTGCAACAGCCCAAGGAGGAGTCACTCAGGCTTCACACACACTCTTGATGTTTATGTTATAGAAAAACCCCATCTGAATGTGAGGATCCAAAAAAACACAACGTAACCCCAGTTTATGTTCTGTGGTGCGTCAGGTTGCACAGGAAAGCATGGAGGTAGATTTAACACGCATGAAATCAAAGACAGACAGATTTAACCCGAATATAAGCACAGACATGAAAAAAACTGGATACTTTAAGAACTGTTTTATTTATCATTATTTCAGCCTTGACAGACTTGCACTTTGTGTGATTATGGAAATTTACTGTAACATCGTGCGTCAAAGGAGTAATGAGTAAGACTTCATTCACTCACCACATTTTGTCATTAGTTCCCAGAAAGACCAAACACTGGGTCCTTGATTTCATACAGTTTGATGATTATAATCTTATTTTATAATGCTAAAATAAAGTCTTTCATTTTGTGTATATATACAATAAACACAAAACTCTAAGCTGTGGATTGAAAAGTTATACTTTTAAGAATATAAATGTGAGAAATATGATGGTCACCCCCAGTAACACTTAAATACTGTATTTGCTTGAAGTGTATGTGTGTATTCTCCCACACAAAAAGTCTCCACTAACCTACCTACCTTAAATGCTGAACACTGCGTGTCCTTTGTCCACCCGTCCGTCTGCCACCATGGCTTCCTTCTTGTCTGACAGCTCCTCATGTCGAGAAGGTTAAGGGAGTTTTCTCTCTCTCTCTCACAAGCTCAGTTTCCCCTTTCTGTTCTCAGTGACATTTGATCATTTTTGCTTTATCTTACAGTCAGCTGTTTTTCATCCACATGCTCCACAATGCTGTAAGTGGGAGCAATATTTTCCTCATCAGACATTGTACAAAATGCTGGAATAATTTGGCTAAAACGTGGCCCTGAAAAACAAAAGCTAAATTAAAACTTGAATTTCTCAAAATGTAGAGTCTCCTTTTGAAGTCTTGAAGTGTCTCTAGTATAGAAAGTGAAAACTGAAACAACAAACGCACATTAAAGCTCCAACAGCTGAGTTCTAATTGTCACTTTGCTTGAGCATATAAGTATAAAGTATTACTTTATACTTTCAAATGTGTAGTTACATTTCATTTTGTGGATAAGGACTTTTATCTTTCTTAATTTGCTTTAACTTCACCATTTAACAGCCATTTTTTAGCAAAACAAAAAAAATATATCAAACCAATTTGTGTTTTTGGTCTCAGAACATATGTATTATCATTTCATGGTAATACAGTCTACAATAAACCACTTAGTTTGAAAATCACAGTGGTTAGATATTAAATATTAATTTTTGTATATGCATTAAATCTACATTATTTTAATATCACATCATAGACTACATCACTTTGAGGCACTAAGGTATTTAACATTTTTCTTCTACTGTATGTGACTCACAGAAGTCACTTGGTCTCTGTGGGCGTAACGGACATTTCCTCAAAGTGCATCAATTCACTGTCTGAATCTTATGAGGGGCAGGTCCATTACTTTTTTTTGTCAGAATTCAGGATTAGATTGGATTAGATCAGATTTGGTCGTATAAGATTAGATTAGATTAGACTGCCATTTGTGGAGAAGTTGTACTTATTAAATATTTGCGCCTTGAGTATCTTATATACAACTTTAACCTTAGTCATGTTTCAGACTGAAATATTATAGTTATTTTCCCTCTGCATTTATGTGAGATTTTTTTATGAATTGAGATTTTACACAATACAAACAGAATATATAAGCAGCTTTTGAAATATGACATTGTTCCAGATTAAACTACTAACAGTCTATAAAAGGAAAAAAAAAAAACCTCGCTCTTGAGCAGCTGCAATATTAGAGTAATTTCAGACACAATATTATAACACTGTAAAGAACAAAAAGCTAAATCTGTTTGAGAAGAACAGCACAAGTTCTATAAGCCTAGAATAACTGCTGTCTCTAGAGAATTAAATAAGAAGCTGGTGAAGACTTCCTGTTTATCTCAGAAACAATGTCATTGTCAGCTTGTGAGTTTTTGTTCTCTTATTTTTGCAAAAAACCGTCACACATGTTTTTTCTGGTCATGGCTCCAAAATGACTGAACATAAGCTGATGAAGTATATAAGTGAGTCATTTCTACTATTCACTCTTCTGTATTCCTGGGACTATTTCAGTCACACAATAACATATCAGTACAATTTTGTATTCGTTGCCACTTTGAATTCATGTTATGAATGCTCATACCATTTCAACCTCAATCTTGCCACCTAGTGGCTACAACGACAACTACTGTTTAGTTTGCATAGGTCAGGGTTCAGCAACCTCAAGAATCAGAAGAGTAATTATTGACCCCTCTCCACCCATATAATTAATCTGGAGCCGCAAAACCTATTTGGCCTAAGAAATGACGATAATGTCATGTATTAAGTTTTATATATAGATAAACTATTTATAAAATAACTATAATTCATTGCATTTATGAAATGTAAGAACTATACAAAAATAAAACTGCTTTTACCCGCTTTTAACACACTGGCACATGGAGGACTACCTTGAAATAAACCACAGAACTTTGTAGATCTATTTGCATCCCTCTATTATTTGTGGAAAATTGATAAAATATAAAGTAACCCAGTTTGAAATTATTAAAACGGTGTTATGATATGCCATGCTTGAAAAAAAAGCTCTGTGTGTAGTATGTGGATGCAAAGATGGATGTTGTTAATGGCTTCACATATTACAAACACAAGTTTGTCTGGTTTAGGGAGTTTTTTTTTAAATATCGCTTGTGATGTAGACATGGGACGTGATGCACTATTTTTAGCTGCGTGTCATATACAATTCATTTCAGAAAATGAATGAACATTTGTTTGAAAAAAAAACCCAAAACCAATACATTTCAACTATGAAGAAAAATATAATCTTGCTAATCTGACCACTTTATATATTTTCTAAACCCAGGAATCTGTGGCAATTACTAGTTTGTACATCTTATGGCATCATACATACGACCATGTAGACCAAAAACTAAATAGCTTTAAGTGTATTTATTATTTATCAGTTTGTATAAGATAATGCTTTTATTCCCTTTAGGCTTCTCACTCTAGGGCAGGGTATCACGTTTTAAAGAAAACATGGTCCATGATCTCGCCTTCTTTTAAACACAGCATATGTGGCTGAGGTGATAGAATATAGAAAGTATAATATTACATGTTTTTATAACGGTATTTATAAGATGTTCTGTCATAATAATCACATTATTACATTCTACATTAAATTAGATTACATATATAAGCTAACTTTTAATTACAGTTACGTTATATGATTTTAACCCGTTTTTGATATCAATAGTTTTATTTTGTATCATAAATTCATAATTTTTTATTGTGAAGATTAGATCATTCCATATTAAAACAAACACTTTTACAATTCACTAAAATGTCATCGTGAATATCTTTAATAATAATAATAATTTCGATATCATAATGGAATATTGTGTTTTGATTTTAAGCTCTTGCTACTGGACAGTTGTTGTTGTTGTTTCCCACATTTTGTCCTCTAGACCGGCCCCCTCTTGACCAGACTAGACACTCACTGGCCCCCATGTCATTTGAGTTTGGGTTGCCAAAGTGTATGATCCGTATATTCGATACCTTTCCTGACGCATCCCTCCCATTTTATACACGCTTAGGTCCCGGCACTAGGAGTACCCTGGATGTGGCCCCCCTGTGGCTGGGGTCAATATAGAGTGTCCAATGAGCAATGGGGATTGGGAACCTTGCCCAGCCTTGACCCGGCGTGGACTCAAACTGGCAACCCTTAGGTCATAAGCCAAATTCAGGTCATCATATAATATAATATAATAATAATAATAATAATAATAAAAATATTTACTTCCTTCCATTACTTTTATTTTCACCACAAGCTGTTCTTCTGTCCATGTACCACACACTTGGCTTCGATTTGTAGTTTCTCTTATTCCTCTTAAGGGGAAATCTGTTTCGCAAAACATCTTTTTATACAGAATGTTTTAAGAGACTTTAGGTGGCTCCAGGCAAAAGGAATCTGTGGGGCCCTACATCAGCCCAAAATAAAACAAGCTAGAGCGCATCTGGTCTAATTAGTGTGTTTTCTAACCATGATGGCTTTTTACCCATAATTGATCACAAAATCTAATTATGAAAGTATTGCCATTGATTTCAACAGATTTTCCATAAGACATGGCAAGAGACATCTGGCTTCTGGAACTGTTTGTTGGTTTTGGAAAAATGGCCCAATTAAAACAATGATTTTTATTACTCTGGGTGTGAAAAGAATACACAGCATGATCCGAATGATTGGACCTGTTGTATTTGAGTAATCGTGCCGCTTTCACGTTGCACAGCCATCATCATCCTGCTGCTACTGCTGAAATACTTTTTGGGGCTAATGAGAATGTAATGTAAATTAATGAGATCAATGAGAGTGTGTGTTTTGGGGGGGGGGGGGGGGGGGGGGGTTGGAGGAGGAAGAAGGGAGAGAGTTAATTACTGGTGTTTATTAAGAGAGGCATACCAGTCCAATAAGAATACATTATAGTAATTATAAAGTAGTTGTGGTTTAATCTAGGCAGAGTGCTGTGGGCTGATAAACAGAGGAGACGTGACGGTCTGTCTTTATCCATACGCATATTTTCTTTGCTGTTCATAAGGCCACCAAATCCCCCCCCCCACCACCACCACCACATACACACATTCTTGTACAGCCACCTTTGCGAGGATACTCATAGATGTAATGAGTTCCTCAGCCTCTTACCAGAACCTTAACCATGACAACTAAATGCTTAAACCAACCCAACCCATTTCCTTCACCCCGAGCCCCTTCCCACAGGCAGACACTACAGTCTGTCTCCCATAAGCAGACACAAACTTATCAACTGACTTGTATATTTTCTTTTATTGCACATGTACATATGCATTTGTTTTATTGTTATATACACTGTACTGTCCATGGCAGATTTCCCACCAGGACAATAAAGACTAACATCGTGAGGGTGATGATAGCTCAGTCACTTTGCTTCTTCCAGATAATGCAGACAAAGGTTACAGTGTCCAAAAAAGAGATGATTTTTTTTAAATAACTTCTAAGGTTACACTGAATAGAACGAGCAGAGCAGTCACTTCCACTTTTATAAGCAGTAATGGTGCTTGTGCAGGACTGGCAGCCAGAGCCTGGTCTGGTCGAGTAAAGCTGCAACTCTGTGGTAGAAGGAAATAAAGCAGCATGCCTGGTGTGCTGCTGTATTCCCTGTGTGCCTGTAATTCTTTCTCTCTCTCTCTCTCACACCATCTGTGTCTTGTGCCTATCCATTTTATTTTACAAACATAAAATCCATGTACACTCAGATACACACACACACACACACACACACACATTTTGTAGAGTGTCTGACCGTGGTGAATCCCAAGGTGCAGCCCATTAGGGCACTGAAAACAACACATAACAAGGAGGCCTTGGGGCATTTTACATTTCTTTTTTCCAACATTGTATTTTCACTTTCACAGTCAGTAATGTGTTTAAACGACTGAGTAAAGCATTTTGTCCTTTTTCCCCTCCCTTTTTAAAGAGAGAAAACAGGACTTGGTAATAAACTCTGCATCGGCAAATAATTTGTCTGCTGGTGTCCTCGCCTTGACCAACATTTTCCCTGTCAGCTCCACACTTGCCTACTACAGCTGATCCAAGCCTCTGAATACCAAAAATAGATTTTCAAATGCAGGACCCTCGGATGCTACGATGATGATGAGATTTGACCCTAATCTAAAGTCAGTGCTTTTTTTCAAAAGCATATCCAGAGGAAACTTGATTACTCATCACCTTTTCAGCACAATTCACCGACAGATTCATTTACAGGAAAAGTGTCATAACAGCGCCATGCACATACAACTGCATACTTTTCAGAGCCTCTGTTTGAAGTAACTGGGAGCCGCTCTTGTTGCAGAGAAGACTACAAAGATTTAAAGTGACTGGGGAAAAAAAACATAAAATCCCCACAGACAGACACAAGGACTACAACAACACTCAGAAATGCAATGTAGGCAAAGTAAATACATGAATGTGCAAAACAAGAAGATGGAGAGGCAAGATGACCCCAGAGGTACAAGATGAAACATGACTACAGGAACAAACTCAAATTGAATATAGACTGCTGTGATGTATATCTAAAGGAAACCAGAGCAACATTTATTATAACATTCAGTATATTAATCTGACTATTAATACACTGCAGATTTAGAGATATCATATGTAACATTTCTACATTAAACTATCTACAACTACTCATTGACATTTGCAAACACACAGGGAAACCAGATGAGACAACAACACAATGGTCCCGCACAGTCTTGTGCTATTGTTTCGATTGGGAGACTGCTAGAGACAGAAATTTCATACTGTGCATTTAAATTGAGGGTTGGGAAAAGGAATCTGAAAATCGAGAACACAGTTTCTGCTAACATTATTTATAAAAAAGGAACGTAACATGAATACAAAGAAGCACTAAATGAAGAGACAACCACAAGGATTTCCAAAGATTCATCCATCGTTATTAATCTTGGTTTCTTGCTCCTGTGTGGAAAAGGTGGAGGCCTTGTCTGTGCCCAGCAGCCGTGTAATTCATTAGTGCCCATGAGTGTATTGTATTTTGAGGTTGCATGCATTCGTGTATCCATGCACCATCTGACCATCTAAAGTTTCTAAAGGCACTTGAGAGAAAAGTGGATTTTCACAATAGCATCATCCTTCATTCATTCCTTCTTGCTTCATTGCCTCACTTCAGTGCCACCCTTTCATCCCTGAGTGCATCTAGCCAGAGGTCAATCAGCTCCTGGCTCGTCTCTTCATGTGTCCTGTGAGCCTGGGTGAACTCAGCTGAAACTGACAACCATTTGATTTTGCTTTGCAGACAAGTCTTGCAAGGAAGCAGTTTTTGTCAAAATCCCTAACCCTAAAAATCAAAGCAATCATAAATCCCTGGCATACTAAAGAGGGGATTATTGCAACGACAACAATGAAGTAATGTCCAGCAGGTTTGTTAACATAAAAGTCGTTAGACGCCATTACTTGATAGCCATTACTCTACTAGAAAACTACAATAAGCAAGTTGTTGTGCATACGTCATCCGGATCATTTTTCTAATTGGTTGTAGGGCTGTTCAATTGCATTTTCATCTATGTGCATTGGTTGTGATTGAGATGCAGTCTGGTGTTAGCCAGGCAAGTGTCCTGTGCCACATGACCCTCTTTCATTTCTTATTTATTATTTATTTGAGCTCCTGTTTTCTCTGATTTAATTTTTCTCACTAGCATCTCTTAAAACTCACTCAGCTCTGCTTTTCATTTCTTCGCCCGTCACTCTCCCCCTCTTTCCTCCCCCAGTTGTCCATCCAGGACCTAAAGTTGATAAGCAGTAGTGGAACACACCAGAACAGGAGTGTATTACAGTTTATTCAATGGAAGGACAATTTTCCTGCTCTGAAATTGATTGTATCAAGTCTGTCAGGATGTGACAGCTTGACATGAGTTTTGGGGACTGTAAAAGGTTGCAGTTGTAAGAGAGAAAATTGTTCTGAAATCTGATGGATTCTTTTTTTTTCTCAGCAAATCATGAGCACACATGTTTCTACGTTGTTCTGTACTGAGTCTTATTCTCTTATACCAAGTTTTAATCTCCGCCTTTGTCCTCTTTCCTCATCTCTTGACCCTGCCACATCTTGTTCTCTTCCTCCTCACCTTCATCCACCTTTTTATTCTTTTGTCTCTGCACCCTTCTCCTTCCATACTTACTCCTATCTCCAACTTTCCTCTCCCTCCAATCCCTCCTCCTCTTCTCAAACATCATACAATCCCCTGCTATCCCAATCTAGTGCACCCTCACTGTCCTCCTCCTCCTCCCATTATCTCCCCCTCCCTCCCTCTCTCTTTCTCCCCTTCATCTCACCTCCAGCCTGCCTGAGCACCCTCCTCCTCCTCTTCCTCTTGGATCACACAGCCCGCCTGCTTTCGTTCACTTTATATTTTCTTCTCTCACTCTCTCTCTCCCTCTCCAAAACCCCCCTATCTCTCTCTCTCTGCTGTCTCTTGTCTATTAGCTATCTTTCTCTCTCTTTCTGTCTCTTTCTCGCTGTCTGTCCTCCACTTGACTTCAGCTGTCAGGAGCTTGCAGGCTCGTTGCTCTTCTTTCAAACCAGTGAGGATTCAGAAGCACTTGGGACGAAGACTCTGTCACTTGAGGTAAGTCTGTCTCTGTCTCTGTCTTTCTCCCCCTGTATGTGTGTTAGTGTGTCCATCTGTCCTTGTCTGTGTGGTCATTGGTCATTTACCTGCATCAGTCGTTGTCCAATGTTCCTCATTGAATGGGAAAGTGACATGACTGTCTGTGGAAAAGTGAAGAGAACGAAAAAAAAAAACCGGCTGTACTGATGCAGCAGGCACATTCGGCTGCAGCATCAAAACAGACAGGAAAAAAAGAGTGAGACAGAGTTGGAGAAGGAAAGAGATTTAACAATGAACCAGAGTGAAATATTTCAAGTGGAGGAGAAATTAACTGAGAACAGGATGCTGATGTCTCCCCACTGTAACAGCTGCATGCCTACAAACGTAGCGGTGCCTGCCTCTTCCTCTCCCGTAAAAATCCCATTCACAAACAGGACCTGAAAACCGGAGATGTGATTGGT
This sequence comes from Solea solea, assembly GCF_958295425.1. Taxonomy (NCBI): domain Eukaryota; kingdom Metazoa; phylum Chordata; class Actinopteri; order Pleuronectiformes; family Soleidae; genus Solea; species Solea solea. The sequence continues at coordinate 20,215,823 of NC_081149.1, read as the reverse complement.
TCCCTGAGCTCTGTGTGTGCTTCAATGTGTGTATATGTGTGTGTGTGAGAGGCCGGGGGATATGGATGGGACTCATTACATTCACGTGCGGGAGATGCTGATGATTTTAGAGTAGAGATTTGACTGAAACGATGCATAATACAGCCTCTTGTACTTTGGCCACGTCACAAAAATAATGCAGAGATGGTGAATGTATGGAGACATTTTAGTTTTTCATTTTCAAAACGTACCACCACAGTGACACAGTGCCAGATGTGGTCACAGACGGGGCTGTGACTGGTGACTTTGCACCAGACTTCAAATCAATTTTACCCCCTTTTTAACAATTTCTGTCTCGTTGCGTCATTCTCTGTGCTGCTCCAAACTGTCATTCCTCTCCCTGTCTCTGTCACTGGCACAATCTCACTGCCGCCGTCAGCCCTCCCAGATTAACAGCTGTCTAAACAGCGATGGTCTCCTGATTTGCCAGTGCTGGTCAATTACAGAGTGACATTTATTTGGAGGGTGGGGGTTGGTGCGCTCTATTGCAGAGATGGAGGTAGACAGATGCAGGTGAGAAAAGGATGAGGAAAAACCTCAGAAATTGTGTGTAGAGTTAGAAATAAATGGCAAATGAAGGGCACATTTTAATTTGTTGCTGGATCTAGACCAAAAGTCTGGGGATCACCAAAGTAGACCCATTTTATCCCCCTGAGGCTCTGAATATAACAATCCATCCAATAGCTGTCAGTTATTATACTTTGAGCATCAATGTCAGACACGTTATGAATTAATAATCAAAATTAGTCATTTATGGGGGGACTATAAATGAATGTGACAATGTCACTGAAATAGTCAGTTCTGGACCAAAGTTGTCAAAACACCCAACACCTAAATGGACCACTCATGGATGGATAACCATCTTGTCTTAACCATTTAGGAAAACCAGGATCATTCTATGAGTGCCATTTTGTGATTCCCCTCCAGAGGTATACACCTCAGACACTGACAAATAAGAGCTTATGACTTTGCTTCCGAGAACATTTTTCTGGAGTACAGACTTTTTCTCTTGTGATTTGATAAGATTTTAGCAGTGCGGAGCAGCAGCAGTCCATGCTGCAGTCCATTAATTCACACTCATTCCATTGTTTGACAACAAAAACATGAAAACATGGATGAGAACAGCTTTACTGGGAGTTCGGCTGCATTAAAATTCTTAATATGCGAGCGCTGAGAGCTCAAGAGAAGAATGCAGATGAGGACTGAACACAGCTGATACGAGGCAGAATGCAATTATATAATGTCAAGAAATCATGAATATGCGGAGCGTTATACACATTAAACGACTTTTAAACATGAGGCCTGTTTATCTTATTGACCTAGTCCTTTAATGGAATGTTCACACAACATGACATTTTCATGTGATTTGATTTACATACCATGTCAATGCAATGACACAAGTTGATGCAAATTTTGCGAGTTGTGCTGAGCGACTCAAATCCAGAGAGCATGCAAGATTCACGTTGTGTGTCTCAGTAACTCCATACAATACTGTCAATGCAATGTAATGTCTTGTGCTAGAAATGGATGACATGCGCTGGTGGTTTTCTTTTGGTTACTTTTAGTGTTAGTTTCAAGTGAGTAGTCCCCACTTGTATTTACTTGTGTTACTCATGCGAGTGCCGTGAGTTATCGCAAACCCTAATTATGCGATTAACACAGAAAAAAATCCCTTTGCATTTGGTGTGAATGCACTTTCAGGCCTCTCCATCTTTTCTGTGTTCCTTGTCTGCAGAAAGTTTCTCCAATTTCTGCTCATGGGTGCCCGGTTCCATTCAGTAAAGGTTGGCATTTGTCTGCCATTTCACATTAATACCTGATTCTTTGCCACTCCAATACATTGTCCTATGCGGTGAATGAACGTTTGACGCATTTTTGGGCTTCACATGCAAGTCATAGTGTCATGTGTCAGGATACTGGCACAAGAACAGTAGATTTTATGACGTAGTCAAGCTGCAACTGTAGTTGGACTTAACTGTGCATGGAAACTCACTGAATGTGGCTGTGAGAGTTGTGTGTATGAGAGAAAGTGAATTGTTATGCATGTCAGAATGTGACTTGCAGGAAGGAAGATGGGGAGAGGGACAGTGAGACTTTAGTCAGAGCAGGATTTAAATGAGTGTGTATGTGGCTTTGTATTATTATGGGCTCTGATTTACTGCAGTAGTTTAAAGTGCTCTGCCACACGGTTGGTGCAGTGGTTAGCACTCTACCTTTGCAGCAATTAGACCCGGGTTCCATTCGTAACAAGGGCCTTTCTGTATTGAGTTTGCATGTTCTGTTTTGCTCATGTGTGCCTTTCGCCCTCTCTCAGCTGGGATTGGCACCAGTGCCCCCCACAACCCTCATATGGAGGATAGAGTGAAGTGCTGCTGAATTATGGTTCAAGGGCGCTCTTGTGGCCTCTCAGGTGAAATGTGAAAAAAGTGCATCTGTGATCATGTGTTCGTCCTCCATACTAACATCCCTGCGCTTGTATATCCATGCTGTGTCTGTGTAAAGTTCAGCCAACTGTCATCTTCATGTGAAAATTACCACAACATCAATGGAGAGGTTTTCTCCAATTCTTGTATGTTAGTTTACAAGTTCAAAGATTCAGCAGAGACGGTTGTCGGTAGAACAGCCAATAGGAGCATCCTGTCTCTGAACTGCAGTTGATTGTTCACGGTCTCCTGTCATGAGCCAGATTTCTCTAAGGCTATAAACGGAGGCTGGAGAAGGTGCAGAAGTCTAGTTATGATATCCTGAAAGGTTTTTATGAAATATTGCACGATAAAACCCACAAATATATTGCATACACCAGCTTAAATGGTTTTCATTATGGGGACATTCAGATAAGTGTTCTGATATTACAACAAATTAAAAAAAGTTAATCACTTACACCACATTTGTTTAGCTGGCTAATTAGTCATAAATCAAGCATGTGTTTACATGAAACAACACCCTCCTTTCAGCTAGGCCAGTGCACAGAGTCATAACACTATATGTGGTAGGGGTGATGATTATATGAAGACGAGTATCAATGGGAAGCCTATCACTTAATTGCCCTCTGTCTATTTTCTCCCTGCTGCTTATTGCTCTCCATAGACTGAGTGTGAGTATGTTGGAAACCTGCCATTGGGTGGGAAAGACATTCTGTGAGGAAATTGTGATCATAGGTGAAACAGTATCGGGAATAGTTGAGTTATTTGTGTCAAGGGGAAACGTGGCTAATTAAACTTAAGTTCCTCGTTATTTAGCTTCACCACCATCGTTTTCCTCCTTCGGACCCATTTTCCTTCCATAATCTATCTTAAATCTGTCAGTTATAATCTTCTTTTCCTCATTCCTCACATCGTCTTCCACCTGTGCGCTGAAGCTACACTGTGATTGCTGAGCATATGGCCACATTACAGCTTCTCCTGCTCTAAAGAGGTTGTCTGGATAATTAAAACACGGTTCCCAGCCTCGAAACTGAAGACACTGAGAGAATTTGCATTTGCGCTAACTTTGTCATGAAAAGCACAATTAACCCAGTGTTCAGGGCACCTGCTAAAAAGCTCTTTAATAAGTAAGAGGCAGTCTATTTTTGCTGAGGTTATAGACTTAAAGGAGAATCGGAAGACTTCTCTCTTCCCACTGAAACAGTCACAGTCACAAATACAGATGCAAAAACTCAGCTGATAGCACAATGGCCCTAAAGAGGGCTGTGACAGAGACTCATGTTCTCAGGACTCAAGAGTCGTTGCTGGTGAGTCTTCATTTCCAAGGTCAAGTACAGATGTCGCATGAGGGGACTGGCATCTGGAGAGCGCTTGATGGTCTCAGTGATGAACAGGGTGATCAGAATGAAAATGTGCCTGATGCTGCAGGTTTGAGGCTTGTGTGTGTGTGTGATTGTTCCTCTGCGTATGGAGAGACCTGCTAATATGAAATTATGAGTATGAAGAGAATCTATTGAAGCACTGGAGCCTGTGGTGTGGCTAATACTGGAATGAATTAAAGCATTGTGGCAGTGTGCGGTGGTCTGGCAGAGGGTGCTCAGCTGGACTTTGTGCATTCATATGAATGAAAAGGACACAGGTGTTATGCTGCCCATTCATGGCTAATTTGCAATATCTGGATTACTTTAAATGCCTTTAGTTCATGGGTGTTAATCCTTTTGGCTTAATTGCCACAGTATTTCGCTCATGCAGCACACAGAACCACATCTGAAGTAAAGTATTTCTGACTTTGATTCTGAAATCCCAACATCCTTGCAGTACAAGTAGACAGATGTTTATATGGATAAAGAGTAGCTCATTTCATTTCTTCATCTCTTTCTCGTGCTTTGAAAGCAAAGCACTTGTATCCCTTGAAGGGGAACTTGGGTCCAAAGGTTGTTAGAGCTGTTTGAGGGTATTGGATGGGATTCTGTGCACAGCGGTGTCAGAAGTGTGAGTATTTTTGTGGAGGGCAATAAGTCGATACTAACTTTTGACTGTCAAAGAGGTCAGTGCTGCAACAGGAGGCCGACCACTTCCAATTAGGACACAGTGACCTCTTAAATGAAATCATTAACGAACACATGGTCAGGTGGAAGCGAGGGCGAGCAAAGAGGGATTGGGACTTTTCCTTTTTTTAGAGCTTGGATTGTTCTATTTCAGTAGAATTAAAAAGGATGATGAAGTGACCCATATTTTCAAAGCCACTTAAAGCCTCTGTCTTTGGGGAACAACGTTTTGGTATGAATAGTTCCACAGCTCCCTAAACAGGGACTGGAATAAATGTTTATTCAGTCAGCAAATGTAAAAACAAGTAAATTTAACCAAAAAAAGTCTTAAGGCCATTTGTTTAATTATGTTTACCATAAGTAATTCAATTCACTTGAGTGAAAGTACTATTTTTTAAAATGTTTTATCACTGTTTCAAAACGTTCATCTCTGGTGGGCAATGTATCCTGGGATAGGTTGGGCCATCAAGGCGCCACCATTAGAGTTCATGCAATTCTGTAATGCAACATTTGGAATAAAAACAATACCATTTTGGCCGGAAGCCGCACTGTCCAAATCCAGAGACATACATTATGTAACTGGCAGCATATACAGTTTACCAGGCAATATGCCAGGCAACTCCTCTTCACTGGCTCTAGTCATAAAGAGTGAACACGGGGGATAGCTGTTGTGCTTTGTGCTCCTGAACATTTAGGGATAATCAAACTTTGAGCGTTTTACTGGATACAAAGGATCCTGAGAAGAGTCTGCCCTCAAAAGTGCTCAAAGCAGACATCGTATACAGAGCGACGAGAACCCACAGTCGTGTAATTGTTCTCCGGTGAAGGATGAGAGAAAGTTGAAAGGTGGAGGTGTGGAATAATGTCCACTCCAGCTGTCTCCATACTTGTGAAACACCACAGGTGCATTATAAGGGTCAGATATATTCAATCTGTCAAGTTCTGCGATATATTGCTCTTCCTGATCTTCTTGGAATTAAAGTGTGCAGTGAACTGTGACGGCTTGAAACAGGCACCGGAATATTTGTGCAGAAGCTTTTCTTGTCACCATGGTTGGTGTAAAGCTGAATTATGTGATGTCCACCGCGCTGTAGGATTCTTCGTTGCTTGCATGTTGAATGACTCATTAAGAAGAGCCTTTGAAATGGGATGGCTAACCAGGCATTTTTCATGAAAATGTACATTTAAGAAAATCAACCTGACTCACAAATGATTATTTAAAGTGTGTGAGCAGTTCTTGGCTCCCATCGCAACAGAAGAGAAGAAGCGTGGGGGGAAAAAAGAGTTAAAGCTGCTGAACAGAGCCAGTTCCCTGTGTGCAAAGCACACTTATCTTAAACGAGCTCAAGCTAATGTGGAGCAATGAACTGTCAATGGTCAGATAGGGCTGCATTATCCCTCCCTGAAGTGAATGACAGCTCATCTGAATAGCAAAGATTAGGTTCCTCCAAAGCAGCATTCGTTGTGAACAATATCCATCAATCTCTCTTGAGTGTCAAATCCCCGGCCACATCTAACCCCTCAGGAACAAAGGCCAGTGATGGTAAAGAACCTTTCCTTCCATATATCACTTTATTCATACACTCCCCTTTCATCTGACCTTCATTTCCTAGACCCAGTCTCTACATTAAATTTAATCCACAATCCTTATCTCCTCACCTACTCTGCTCCTTAGCTTGCTTTATCTCCGTTATCACTTGCTGTGTCATTATAGTGAAAGTTTCCGAACAAAGTATGAAACTGAAGATCCGGCACAATCCAGCCAGGGCCTTGTTCAGGCCCAAATGTGGACGTCCCCTCTTTCCTTTTCTGTCTTATTTGGGTGGGTGCAATGGTTTAAAACGAATGGAAGAAAAATCTGCTCATGCAATTGTAACATGTTACTAGGATAAGATATTGAAGTGAAAATGGTGTGGAGGAAAAGTGGAATGTTCTTATTACTATTCATTGCATCAAATAACTCATGGAATCAAACTTTGCTTTGATATTTCAGAATATTTCCACCCTGCAGTAAGCATTCACTGTATCAACACTCTTTTTTTTACAGAATAGTTCTATTTGTCGGCTGCACCCCACTTTTCACAGAAGATTGTGAATAGTTTGTGGGGTTGAAACATTTTGTCTCAGTGTGCAGTTGGTCTTTGTTAAGAATAACTATAATTGGAAAATGTATAATAAAATTGCACTGTTCCTCTGTGGGCTTTATTCTTTTGCAGCAAGATGCATGATGAAATTAAATAAACAAAATACTTGACACTGAGATATTTACACACAGAACTCATATGAACATGATCAGCAGCAGAAGCATTGTTAAACTCCTCCGTGAGGCCTGTTCACTTCAGTGTCGCAGTGCCAGTCTGAGGCACCGTTATCAGACGGTTGAGTTGGACAGTGCTGTGAGGAAGCTATTTTCACTTTCATAATGCACCAGTGTGGAACAAGGACTGCAGCAGACTTTTGTCAGTGGGGTTTGGGTGCATAACGAGATTTAATGTAATATAATGTGTAAGGAATACTAATGTGGAGAGGCCGTTTTTGGACTTCTAATGTCTCTGAAAATGTTAACAACTTTTTAACTATATTGTCCTTTTCCACTGACGAGGAATCACTTCATTAATCGCATGAATTGTGTCCGCCACATACCCCTGTTTCATCTTGTTTGTGTGAAGCTGTTTCTGGCTGACGTATATAATCACAGAACAAAACTACTTCAACTGGTGCCTTAGTTGGTACCATGTCAAGCGCTATTCCAAATCTTGTCCATAACCTTTGAAATGTTCTACTCTTTGTGTTGGCAGAGCATAAATACAGTCTCCTTTTATCATTCGGGAAATGTGCTCACCTGTATTTTGCCATTTGTTCTTGCTTTTTCTTCTTCTCTACCAGCTTCTTATTTCCAGGTCAAATCAGGGCTCCTTGGCCAGTATGGGTCTAATTAATATATACATGCAATAGTAATTCTAACTCCAAATGCATGTGGTAGTCTGACTTTGAGAAATTTATTTTAGTGAGATTTTTAGTCAAGTATACCGAGAGATTTTTTTCTGTCTGTATACTCAGTGTTTCCCTTCACAGATATGTGCCAGGCTACTGCACATTTCTTTCCTTTATTCCACATGTCTATCCTCCTTAACAACCCCCCACCCACACCATTTTCCACCCCGCTCTCTTTTTTCTCGCTTCTCAAAAGAATACCGGTCCTGGAAAACAGGCCTGAGGCAAGTCCTGAGTACTTCAGTGTGGACCAGGCACCAGAATGAAGACGAGTAACAGCAAAGGAGAGGCTATATGTTGTGCATGTCCTGCATTGTGTATGAGCACTCAAGAGTGTGCTACTACTCTGCAACTGTAAGGATTTTGTGCTGCAAGGTCAGTGGAAAAGCTATCCCCTCATCCCGCGCTGTCTTGCAGCACTGCAGGAGAGCTGCTGTCAGTGACAAGAGGGTATCAGCTGTTGTCACTGCTGAGCAGGCATCACTCCTGGGGTTAGCAAAACAGGGCAGCGCACTCACACTGGCACAAATTGACATCCATGTGCACACTCGTGTGTGTGCTCATTGCTCATTCAGACAACTGATTCCCATGCCCCTACACGCAGCATGCCACCATGTCTCCTATGGGGTTATTGATGAGGACTTGAGTTGTCATGTCTCCGACTCCACTAAACGCATCATTAACCAACTGTGAGATCCCACTGCGGCTCTATATTTAGTCCTAAACAACCACCATCATACTCAAGCACAGTGCAGACAAGACGTGTGTCAATACACACACACACACACACACACCAGTTTTGTAACAAGGTGCAAAATTTAATTAATTAATAACACTCAAGATGAATGTCTAATTAGAAGTAGGAGAAAGAATAAACTCTTTAATAATGAGATGACGACAGTGTAATATGTTCTCTTACAGGAGTGCATGTTATGTTACCTTGTTGACTCAAGGTCAAACTCCTGTCTTTAAGGAGAAACAAATCTGCAGACAAGTGTAGGCAAATGCTCCCAAACAATCAACGTCATACTGTGTCTAATGAATTTAACCAGCCTTTAACTGTGACTCTAACATTGCCTCCTCACCCGTCCCCTCTTCCTTTTTTCCCTCCCCCTCCTCTCCTCTTTCCACTCGCATCACAGACATGGTTCGGAATACAAATGGTGTTTTCCTTTCTTTACTTGGTGTTGCCTATAATGCTCTAGTCCAGTGGAGATTGGGAAAGGAGAGTCAAAGTGTACCCCCAAAAATAAAAAAAAAACACAATTATAATGAGCTGGTTAAGCAGACAAATATAGTAGAGACACACAGAGATGGATGAATATTTAATGAATATGGGAAACGAGGAGACTACAGATACAAGGACAAAAGGTAAAATGCATATTATGTCTCACTTGAGATGATTTTTTATAAAGGATTGAGTGACAAAAGGGACCTTATCCCCAATAGATGGTGAAATCTGCATAATGCTGCAGTATGGATTGTCCGCACGATCCGCAGTGGTGTTGGTAGCAGTGGATCATTCTATCCGATGTTCAAAATAAAATATTGATTAATGAGCCCTTGACTTTTATCCAAAAGATCGCACAAGTCATTGAGAGCAGACTTATTCCTTGACTATTCTGTCACAGGTGAATGAATAAGAGGCAACAAGAGGTAAATTGGTGGGGATAAATCTAGACGTAATTAAGCTTCTATATGCAATTCATTTTAAGACTAAATCTTTAAGCTTCTTTTAAAACACCAGGCGGATATTTTACCTTCAATATGTTTAGTGCTCACTGAGGAGAGAGTGGATTTGTTGAGCTGGAATGGATTAACAGGTCAGCATTGTTGTAATTCAGCAAAGGTTGTGATTTATAACTTAATTTCACCCATGATTGACTGCAGTATTTTTGGTATTTTGCTGTATTTCACAGTTGTAAATCAACACCACACAGAGTCACAAATGGCAGATTAAAGAAAGAATTGTCAAATCAACAAGGAGAAAACTTTGCGGCTCCATGGCCGCGTAATAGTGCCACGTAATAAAAACTTACACTAGACGCCCTATCTCCTTAATTACTTTTTCTCCGAATCATACTCTGTATTTTCTAAGTTTTACACAGCATTTGGGGGGGAATTCCACTGCAGGAAATACACTTTAACTTTGAATATAAAGGCACTTATAAAGGCTTGTTTACTGACCAAGCAGAGAAAAGTAAAGTGTTTATTAGGATCAAACTAATCAATGGCTTGGCTGGAGCTGAAAAGTAAATGTAGCAAAACAAATAAAGGATTTGGAGACATAACGCAGTCATTTTACTCCACAAGTTCTAAATCAAAATCATGGAAATGAGCTGAGGCCAGTTTGGATGGTGCAAACATTGTGTCTCAGTGCCTTTTTAGATATACAGTACATGCAGGTGCATGAGGGACCTCACCTGATGTGTGTCTCGCCTCCCTCTCTGCAAGACTACGTCTCTAATCACCTGCAACACTAAGGTCAGGAATGAAAGGGGGAGAAACAAAGGCTCACAGGTGCCTCACATATCCTGACACTAATCAAGATGTTGGTGCAAGGGAGGAGTCTGGCAAAGTGCTGCATTCACTTCCACTGCATGTCAAGGAGGTCGTTATTATTTTGGAAAGTTTGGAAACTTCTCTCGACTGTATAGCCTTTTAATATTCTTAGAACAGATTATCACTTATCAATTATGACAAAGATGTTATGTGTATGAACCATCATCTGCTTAAAGGGCCTGCTCCTCTCCTGGCAAGGAAAACACGTTTGATACTGATGCCTGAGGTACTGATGAAGTGAAATGTTACTCTTTATTGGCAAGAGACTGTGCCTTTTAAAGAGAGTATGCAGTGAGCCAGATCATTCATTCATTCATTCATTCATTCATTAAAATCAACGAAACATTCCGCTCCTGGAATTCTCCATTTCTCCTTTCCTCCACAGTTGTGTGCCTGCAAAAAAAAGTCCCTTCTGACTCTTTCTGACCCCATTTACTTAAGGATCAAACAATTTCCATGAGGGATTGCCCCTAAGTGCTGTGGCAGCAACACAACGCACAAACAACCACTGGCACGACCGACGTCTGTCTCATTTGATTTAGCGATTTTCCTAAATGAAAGGCAAAAGGCCAAACTGGACTCGATCACTTTAAAGCAGCCATGGCAAAAAAAAAATAGAAAAAAGAAGGGCTTACATCACACTGCTGTGAGCCAGCCAGGCATGACGAAGACTGCAGTATTTTCAGCGAGGGAGACACAAGCTTTTACAGGCACATGGATGCACACACGTACACGCACAGTGGTTCCATTATACTTTAAAGATTAAAATTGCCTGAATTAATCAGTCTTATAAATGTATATGCATATGGCATATGTGTTTCCATTTTCATATTTGTTCCTGCTCTGTAAGATTTTGTCTGTATTTGCATTTACATTTACTACATGTGTGCACTTGTCTATGAAAGTACCTACACGCCTGCTTCATTGCATTCTCAGTTGTACAGTAACCTGCTCTGTAAGACTGCATGCATGCATGCTTGTGGTGGGGTAGGGTAGGGGGGCTAGTCCTGTGTGTGTGTGTGTGTGTGTGTGTGTGTGTGTGTGTTTGAGCAGCAGTGTGGCCTTCAGGCTCTCTCTCTTGTTATGCTGTAGAATAGAACGAGAGGTTAAAAAGGATGAGGCAGCACATAAAAGACAGAATTACAAAGATCACACTCATTGACCTGCAGCGTCCAGGATTCATGGTGGCACCGATCAAATAAACATAATACGAACAAAAATCAATAGTCAAAGTCAAGGTCGGACCAGGGCTCGGGACCTGAAACGACACCCGAAACTTCACCTGGTCGATAATAAAGATATTTTCAATCAATTCCTGTCATTCCGACAAACAGAAAACAACAAATATAATATTGAGAATATTATATTGGGTGAACTACACGTAAAAAAGTGCAGCATATATAATTATATGATAATAATGTAGTATAAATCCCACAATAAATCGATGAGCTTTGTTATTGATTCAACAGTAAATTTGTATTTATATCTGCATAGGTAGATTGTCATATTGTCATTGAAGTCGTGTTTCCATTGTTATTCTCTAGAAGCCTGTCTCTCTGCCTTGTTTGCAGCTTGACACGTGGAGCTTCCCAAGTCAGTTGTATTTTCTGCTCGGTGGAGCAACAGAGTGGAAGAGGACACCTCAGTGATTCATTTCACTTAAACTTGGTCACATTACTCAAGTCCCGAGAAAAACAAAACACTGCTGCGGCTGCTGCTCTCTGAAACAGAACTGAACCCTCATCTGCAACTAAGCACAATGTCCTCAAAATACTACACTATGGACACACACAAGTTCATTTTATTTATTTTGTATTCGTTTATTTGGCATGGACCATGCAAATCAATGATTAATGCATATTTGTGTATTGTTGTTTAGGATAATCTGCAGTCCTTGCCCTGATGTTACAATGATTTCCCTGAAAAGCAAAAGTTGGCGTGTAACCATTGATAATACATTATCAAACAACAGGACAACATTAAACAGCATTTACTATATGAATATAAATGTCATGAGGAAAAACTATTGTTTAGCTGAGGTAAAAGGATGATAAATGGGATCATATATTATGTCTTCATTGTTGTTTAGCTGGTGTTCCTCTGCATCTAAAAGCCTTTTATCTGATTAGAATCATTATTTCTGGGTCGTTTCCATTTTGTGATAAATGTAGATAGTCTGACCCCCAACTCAGGCTCACACAAATATCAGTACAACAAGTAATTCATACATTCTCCTGTGCAGTCACACATGTCTAACTGATTTCCAACATGAATAATTACTTATTTTCAAAACCTTTACGTGCAGATACAGTCATTTCTCTGTCTTTCCCAACAAGTAATAATAGCCGATTTTACACCTCATTGAACCCAGAGGCTAAATTATGATAACGCACTTTTGGACACTATTGATGGTGCTGTCTTTTTAATCAGCTTGAGGGATTAATCCAGTTGGAATGGAGGAGGAGGAGGAGGAGCAGTAATGGCTTGGCAAAGATTCTGAGGATGAGGAGATGACATGGAATACATATTTGCCACATTGAGCTTAAAACCTCAAAAAACTGACTAAACCCGAGCTTAAGCAGGTTTTTCCACATACATTCATCTTCCAACAACGGACTATTAGGGCCAAACCTTCGAGCACTTTCGAGAACAGTCGCAATATTATAAGAATAAATAATTATTCATGCAAAATCTCAGATGATCAGCTGCAACCTGCGTCAAGAACACAAACACGGAGCATTTCGTGAAGTTACATTTCGATTTGGGCTTCACAAATAAAGAAATACTTAATATTTTTTGTCCTATCAGCACCACGTTGTCTTTAGCATCAGGACTTTGAAAAGATTGTGAAAGAAACTGAGTTTGTTTGGAAGAATGAATCACACAGGAGGAAATCCTCTCTTTTGTGGAGGAGGAAATGGCTGCTCGTGGTCGACTGGAAGGCTATCGCTGGTTACATCTGCGCTCTTTAATAATAATGCATTTAATTAGATAATGATAAAAAATTATCTCAATGTATTACCACTTTATTCTTGTAAAATTACGACTTCATTCTCGTAATATTAAGACTATCCTTGTAAAATTACGACTTTATCCTCGTAAAATTACGACTTTATTCTCGTAATATTACAACTTTATTCTTGTAAAATTACGACTTCATTCTCGTTATATTAAGACTGTGTCCTCGTAAAATTACGACTTTATCCTCGTAATATTAGGACTTGATCTATGATTGTTTAATATAAAAACTAAAATACAAAATAGTAAGCACTATAACACTGTCACTGAGGTCCATGGTGTTCTTGTTGTTTTTTTTCGGTCTCTGATTCCCAACCACAGTAGAAATGGTGTCAATCGCCTTAAAAAACAGAAGCAGATTCACAAATCCATAATTAAACCTATTCATTTTATGCTGACAGGCCCGTTTGTGTTTGTTTGCAACATACAGTATGCATATGTGTGTGTTTTTACAGGCATAGAATGTGTTATAGCACAGAGTAATTGGCAAAACATGACAAGAGGGAACAAGGAAAGGAAATGCACACAGGAAGGTTAATGGAATGTTGGGGATATTGGCCCGTGTGGGTGAGAGAGAGACACAAAGAGAGAGCGAGTGAGCATTTCTCCTGTAGCCATCATTCAATGAAGCGCATACACACACACACACACACACACACACACACACACACACACCTGGAGTGTAAGAGCACATCTGCTGTAGCCAAATGATCATGCGCCAGAGGGTTTGTGGGGACACGGGGACGAGGGAATAGAGATAAAACTCATGGGGAGGGAAACAGGGACTTAGGGGTGATGCAGAATGTGCCAAGAGGATGATGCGACGGCATCAGTGTGTGTTGCTGAAAGAAAATGAAAGTGTAAAATTAATGACAGAGAGAGAGAGGGAGAGAGAAAGGTAGAGAGAGGGAAGGACGGCCAAATGAGAAAGGGGAGATGGATGGGGGAAGAGAAATAAATGATGATGATGATTTGGGTTGCAGGGACATATTGTCTCTGTGTTTTCAAGAGGATGGAGAGGAGCCATGCGGACAAAAGGAGGGGGATATTATTTAAACAGTAAATAAAGAAACAAAGCAACAACCAACTCCGCTGCCAAAAAAACAGACAATGGAAAGAAGAGGCAGGAAAACCTCACAGTGCCATCCTAATGCATGATATCTGTGGAGACACCACTTTAAAAAGATGAAGATATAAATTAGACTGAAGGACACACACACCTCCTCCCTCCTTTTTTCCCTCTCTCTTCCAAAGTCACTTAACCCAAAAGCATCTTTTACATTATGGTATGGCTGGCACAAATAACCTACTGCATTGGATAATTAAGTTTGTAGGTGATGAAGGCCTGTCCTCATCTGAATTTAGCACACAAAGTAAGGAAGCTTGTGTTTGGTGGATTATTTTATTATTTCTTTGTTGAAACAATTGCTTCTTACAATTCTTCTATTTCCCTTTTAAACGGTGTCCCATTTGTAAGGAAAATGCCTCTGTGGGTTGAGCAGCCGAGTTAAGGATGTGGGTTGCGCCATGAAAAACTTGCCAAATCTTCTCTGCCAGTGCCCGACAGCTTATTCTGCTATTGACGCTTGTTTGATGTCGTTTATTGGATTGGATGATTGAAGTCTGAAGAAACAAGACATTTTGGCAATTTAACAATTGAAGAACCATACACAGCCACATCAGCCTAGCAGGACAGGATGGAATCCCATTCTTTAACCAACATTCGTCGCAAGTCAGCCGATGTGGTTGTGTCGGTCACTCTGGCACGAACGGCACGCCCAAGTTGATCCCACAGGTGTTGAGGTCAGGACTGCAGGCAGGCCATTCCATCCTCTCCAATCCCAAATTCTGGAGGTGGTCTCTGATAAACCACCGGTCTGGGGGGGCAAGAGTTGTCATCTTGGTGACTAGCATGAGGAGGAGGTGCCAGACTATATATATATGTATATATATATATATATATATATATAAAGCAGACCAGTGTGAGTCCTTAGTGACACAGTTAAGTATTCTGACAAAAGTTCTTTCAAAGAAGAAAATGGTCAGAACTTTAGCCACTTCTGCTGTTTTCCATGAGTCTGCATGGCAGCTGCAGCACAACAAGCATCGCCTGCTCATTGAGGCATTTCATCACATCCTTAACTGAATGGAGAACGACAGGATGAAATGATCAAAGGCCCTGATGTTACTGACACCTGTGAGTGAGTGAGTGAGTGAGAAAGTAACCAGAATGAATTGAAGTTTGAATTTTCCCTCTGGGACCCATGAAAGAAGGTCAATTTAGACAGGAATAAATAGAGGAATAAAGGATAATGTGATTGAGTCATGGAAAGCTTTCTGCCCTTGTCGCTGTCATTTGAGCATCTGAGTGTCATCAGTGAAAGAGGAGACATTAGTTCTCCTAATTACTCCCCTTGTCTCTCTCACTCTCTCTCTCTCCACCTCACTTCCCACTCTTCTCTTCACCTGCCTCATCTGTCCCCTCAGACTCCATGTCAAGGCTTTTATTGGCAGGCCTGGTTCCAGAACTACTACAACTGAAATCCTCCTGTGTATGTGTGTGTGTGTGTGTGTGTGTTTGTGGGTGTGGGTGAGTGTAACAAAGAAAAAAGAGGAAAGAGGAAAAGTGTGTGTGTGTGTGTGTGTGTGTGTGTGTCTTGGCAACTTTAATTAAAGATACATTCTGATATTTTCAACCTGGACCCTATGTTTATAAATACAGGTGTGTGTGATAGTTCTCAGCTACATATTCAGTCACGATAAAAGGTGAATAAATTATCTCCAAATTCCTTGTGTAGTAATTCAGAGTGAGACCTGAGTGACACAGACTCTTACAGCAACAATCAGAACCATTTATTGACAAAAATAAGCACCTTTAGTGGACATAACATAGGATGTTGCAGTTGCTCCATTGATTAAGGTGTTCAGAACCAATCTACTTAACACATTATTACAGTTTTTGTAAGTACTTTTCACTTATACACCAAGATTTACAAACATACAGCCCATGTTGAAAAGTCCCGGTTCCAGAGGAGGCAACATCAAGCAATAAACAATAAAAGGAAAAGGACAAAACTGCTGTAGAATGATAAACCAAATTCTGGCAGGGTATGAAAGGCCTTTATTCTTTCCATCACTTACTTCCTTTGTTTCCTGCTCTCTTTCTTCATTAAACCTCCTCCTCTTCATCTGTTTGATCCACAAAATGAACGACGGCAGTTAAGAATTTTTCAAATTCTGAACAGTATAGAGTTACATACTGTATTCTGCAGTCGCAGACACAGACTCACATAATTGAGCAGGTATTCTTCTTAAGATACTGCATCATCTTCTAAACATTTGGACAGCCTAAACAAATCATTATCCCAGGTTTTGGTCTCCATGAGGACAACTGGTCCTGACAGTGTTGATACCAGGAAAGGTACTAAAGAGACTAAAGACAACGAGTAGGTTGTCAAACCTTCGGTGCTGAGTGCTGATTCCATAGGTGCAGCAGTTACCCTCCAGGTGATACCAACAACGGTCAAACTATTGATCATTCTGTGAGAAAAACTCACGTGCACACATGCACACGCAAGTGCGAGAAAAAGCTTCTCTGACTAAATAATGTTCACTCCCACATTGATGTTGCACTTGAGGCTACAGAATTATGGATGGCAACACTGGCAACAGTCGCTGTTCAGCCTATACACATAAAAGTAACACTATCCCACTCAGGCACATGTTCCTATGTAGATGCATGTACTCATGCCGTGTACATGCATCTGCAAGAAAAGAGAAATTAGTTTTGTTCTCAAGGTGGCAAGAACAGAGATGGTTCTGGCCAGGACATTTCTTACTTCAAGTGCTGAACTCGTGGGGATGACAACATTTCTGCGTTAACCACGCCCATTTCCGATTTCTGGCCAATCACACAAAAGTTCTGCTCAGATGATGAAGAAGAACAAGCTGCAAGGACGAGAGCTTCAAAAAAATAAGGCCATTATTCTTTTCTTACAGCCCTGGGAGAGGGAACAAATATCTTCTGTTTTTGCACAGACCTTTTAGACTGGACAGCTACGCTGCTCAAAACAAGCATTCATGACCAAAGTGTTATAATGCTTCCCCAAGGCAACTGAAACCACTGAGTTAATGCCCGTGAAAACTGTGAGGTCGGAGCAGTATGTCACTGGATTCTATGGATTCTAAGTATGTGTTAATTAGTTTTATGTGTATGACTTTACAACATTCAGTGCGTTTACCTGCACAGTTTAATGGAGCTAAGGCCGTAGTCTGACTAAGACAAGCAGTCGGACAACTTGCTGACTCTGAGTGTACATGCAGAGGAGAAAATCGATTGCATTTATCAAGGTATCTCAGTCCGACTAAGACTAGCTTGACTAAAATTGGACTTTTAACATGCATGTAAACACACTGATTTATACACTGACTGCTTAGAAGGTTGGCTTATGCATCACGACAAATATCCCAGTGATGGCATTTATTTGGTAATAAAAGAACATGATGCGTGGTTTGCAGTGGCTGGCTAGAAGTGATAAAAAGAAAAATGACCTCGAACACTGGATAAATTGGAAAAACAAGTGTATTCAGACGGAGACAATCTTGTATGACACAGTTTGTAGTGAGCGAATAGCTTAGAAGCTAAAACCTTGTTCAGAAACTAAATTTGTGAAGGAGCTTTGTTGATGCTGCAGAGCTGCTGATACAAGAAAAATGGCCAATTTTTTCATATAAGTGAGGCATTTTCCTTCCAATTAAACAGCCCTGGTAGGAGAAAGATAACCCACACTTGCTCTAGAACCACGTTAAATTTTGCTAATAATAATCTACAACCCAGGATGCTACGGGAAAGTCTTTCTCTGTGGTGATTCATGTGATCCTGCAGAGGGAAACGGAGAGAGAGAGAGAGAGAGAGACACTTCAAAAGATTTATTAGGCCTGTTCTCCCTGAGAAGTCATGAATGATATAGTTTGTTCAAAGGCGCACTCAACCTGTTCAATTATCAACTACACTCTGCACTATCTCTTCTACAAAATGCACTGCAGCGAGTCATGGGTGAACTCTTTTCAACCCAGGAATCAAAATGAAAACCATTTTCTCTTTTTGCAGAGCATAAATTTAAGCACCCGGTGACATTTGCTTGTTACATTTAGATAAGACGACATTGGCTCTCTTGTGCTTGACAGAAGGAAAAAATGACTTCATTAAAACCTCTTTACTGTCACTGCTTCTGCATGCAATGACGGCATGAATGGATTGACTGAATGCACTTTTATCTAATCAGATCATACTGTGATTGTAGGTGTGCACTTAATTGTGTAATAAGTCATGAAACCATGGGACATTAGCAGGGAGTGGATCGATGCATATGAAATACTGGTGCCTTAACTTGTCCTGATTATGGTTTCTCCCTGGATGACTGCTCCCTTCTTTGCTACAAACATCAGCACAATGAGGGTTATAATTCTGTTGACCGTGTTCAAGTCAACATTATATAGGCTTTTCACTGACTCCCTGACGGAGTACCAGACTCCCAGGTATTTGGTTGTTTTTTGTTTTTTTTTGTTCCATTTAAACCCTGTGATTGAATTCAGGCTACACCTCTCTGAGTCAGTGTTCACTAAAGCTGAGTTACACTACTCTCACTTTCAGGGGATTGCTGTGCTTTTTACACTCTCTGACAGGCTGGGTGTTGTGAATCCTAAGTACACTGGTCACACACTAGCCTCTGACAAGTTTGCACAGTAGATAGGTCGTATATAAAAAGTGAACGTAGTCTTCTAGTTTGCTGGAGGAGGCCAACCTGGTGGCTTGAAGTAAAACTGATAAGCCACCCGGGGGAGACTTGACTGGTTGCAAAACCAAGTCCGTTTGAATGGAGGTCGATGGGCATATGTGTTATTTTAACGTCAGTAGGAGTTTATTGTCTCAATATCTCGTTTCAGGTCTTCTTCAATTGCACATTAAGTCAATTTTGTAAATGATGCTCCCTTTAAGAGGAAATAGACAATAGAGCAAAGCACATATGAGTGGCCACTAGTGCGATTGCCTGGTTGCAGGTGACGCTTGTGAACTTCCGATATCAATATCAACATGGTGCTTGTTAAATCACGAATGTCAAGGCTTCAAAATGGGAGGTCCCTCCCTCCTGCTTGCCGCTTTGTCTAGTCATTAGAACCCAGGTTGTAAAACAAACGTGCAAAGTGACGACAAGGTGAAACTAGGCTTCCTTTTTTTTGTCTCCGGGCCAACTGCTGAAAATGTCTTCTCTCAGTGCGTCTGTGATCTCTGGTTTGTCTCCATTTTGTCCTGCACACTGCAAGAAGAACCTTGACTGGAATCAGCTGCAACTGCAATGCGGCTGCTCCCAGTGCACAGCATACTGTTAGCCAGTTAGCATTAGTTGAGTTAATGGACCGTTGACTCGGGGAAACTTCTACTGTCCATAAAGAGCGAGTGAGTGCGGCATCAGCAGCATGTGACAGCAGAGCAGGGGCTGCTTTCTTTAACATTTACTTCATATCTTTTACAACGTGCAGCATTGTGTGGTAAAACCAACAAAGACAAACAAAGGTATGGACCTGAAGCCGCCTGTGTGATCTGTTGATATTCACCACACACACAACACTGCAAACACATTTCCCTGAGCACATTGCACTTCAAGGTCAAAAACTTCTTTGTGCATTTATTAACATGCATCTGTACCTTTTAGGGCTATTGTGTATGTACATATTTTCCCACTCGTGTGGGTGCTTGGCACTGTGAGAGTGAGGAGGAGATGTTACATGTAACATACATGCTGAAGCATGTGTGAGTGTGTGGTGCAATGCATGTGTGTGTAAATCCATTTCTCTCTTTAATTTCTTCCATTCGTCTTCACTGTCACTGCGGTAAATCTTCACTGTGGACAAAGCAGATGCTTTGTCTTGCTTGTAGAGATAAAGGGATTTTTCCTGTTACACAGAATTTCCAATTAAGCCGCTAATCACTCTGTGTGTATCAAGTCACAACAGTCACAACAGAAAGTCAAATGGGCTGTTTGAACAAGAGCTTCCTTCATTTGTTTATAGTTTACTGTCAAATTCATATTTTGTTTGCAGTCGACTTGATGTACACAGTCTGGATATAAATTGGTATAAGTTTTCTGTTGTATGGGTGGTTTGTGTTATTATGTTAGTTTTACTTTACGTATATTTTCCCGTTTACTTCCTGTTTTACGCTGCATAATTTCTTCATTCGTTGTACTGTTGTGGTGGTTTACTGTCAACGTGTTTTTCCCTCTTGCATTATTACAAATTTCCTCCCATTTGACTACAACTTTGAACAGGTTAAACATCATATTTAGCCCGACTATGTCTGCAGAGAAAAGGTGAGCAGCATCCATAAAAGCTTGCTTTTTACTTAGAATAGCCAGAATAACATGCAGGTGTGTGATGAGCACAGGGGCTCCATAAGTTTTTGTGTTAAGTAATTTTTCATTACTAAGGTGCACATACAATGGAGGCATCCAAAAGGGAAGTTGATTTGGAGTAAATTTGTCTTCATAAGCAGCTCGATGGAGCAGAGAGTCAATCAGTGCGTTTACATGCATGTTAAATGTTAGTATTAGTCAGACTAAGACAATAATGCGGTTTTCTTAATGTCATTTCAACACGTTAGTCCGACTTAAATTGAGCTAGTCTTAGTCAGACTAACATACCTTGATAATGCGAGTCATAGTCCGATTACTTCTGCACGTATACTCTTATCGGACTGGAGTCTGACTTGGCGTTCTGTTTCCTCCTTGGTCTTTGACCCAGAAGTAGAAGGAGACAACTTTTACACTGCAGTACAGCGGTTTATACATTTGTAAAACAACAATTTTACTACTTTAATGTAGCTTATTACACATGTGAGGTGTGTGAAAGCAAAGGCGCTCATGTGTAAATCAGAGAAGGTTACGATATTTGAAAAATAAGTGGTCGACTTCCCTGTGTAAACACTATATGTATTGTCATCAATCTTGTTGACTTCTTGGTCATCCAGACTAGTTTCTCTGTACAACACTTTGCATTTCAGGGCATGCTTACACACGTTTGTGCGCCCACCATAAATGCCCTTGTTTAATCGTTCTGTCAGATGCTCAAGACATTGCTGACAGCTGATTGATGACAAGTCCTCTCACATTTACACTTGATTTAGGCAAAAAGGTGGCGAATGTTTTAAATGTTTTCATTTTCACGAGACGAGTGAAAGAGATCTTAGATGTCAGATCAGTATTATCATAGCTTAGAGAGAGCCAATACTGACCTCAGAGATTTTTCAACCTGTCCTCGTTGAGGGACAGATGACTGACTGTCACCTGTCTCCACACTCGTTCATCTTTTCCCTAAATCACATCGTACACAGCCTTTGGAGTCCAATTTTTTGTTCTCACTTCTGTGAGGGCATCATTCCTCTGTGCAGAGTCAGGCCAATCATTATTCTGTCATCACGGTCTTTTGATATCTTTGTACTTCAGACAGAGGTTGTGTGTCACCCAAGATCCTGCAGGCCCTGCAACGGCAACCGATGCTTTGTATCAAAATGTGCCCGATGTGTGAAACCTCATATCTACACATGATCTGATTGTTCAGAGTCAGAAGTCAGAAGAATAACATCTGACTCAGCACTTTGGTATTTAAAGACAGAGCGATGGTGAAGCACGTGGCTCCTGTTGCCTGAGCATCAGACCAACAAACACACAGTTGCACAAAAACAGACAGCAGAGGAGATTGGATTGGATTTCTTATTAACAGGCAAATGAATCCTCATTTTGCTGTCAACAACCAACCCCCTGCTGTCTCATTCTACCCATGCCCACCGCTTCAGTTTTTCTTTCTTTCTCATACAGTATTCTGTCTTTTTTTTACATCCATCTCTGCCTTTTCATGTTCCCTTCACCAATCTGAACGTCCATATTTTTGTTATGGGGCACTTTTCAATCTGAGACAGACAAATGGAAAAAGACAACCACTGAGACACAATAATATAATAGCGCATGTGGGGGAAAAAAAAGATAATGACACAGAATATTACTTTGTGTGTGTGTGTGTCATGGTAACTTTCTGAGGTACAAAATCCCTTCAATGACATATTCCGTTTATTTTATTTCCCTTACAATGTCATGGAGTTGATTCACAGAATACTAAAGCGTCCACAAATGGCCTCATTATTGAAATATGAGCACCAAATTAAAACCTTTTTCAATTTAGATGTTTTTTTTGTTTCAAACGCCCTTGCTCCCTTGAGATCTACTCTTGGTGTCTACTCCAGTATTTATTTCGCAGACCTTTCAGGGTCTATCAAGCCTATACCACTTCACTGAAATGTCAACAGTTGAACGCATGCTCCTAAACTCAATAAATCAGGCAGACTGACTTTATCTGAAACCACCTTCTGAAAAAAATATGCTGAAGGTGGTGCGCTGTTCTTCCTGCGTAATTTGATCAGATGTGAGGGCAGAGCCTTCCTGCTCAGAGGAAACGGTCGGCTTTGTGCCAGAGACCAAAAAAATATTCATTACATTTCATTATCTCATTACATGAAATGTAAGCATTTAACAGATGTTCTAATCCAGTGACATTTAGGCAGAAAGTAACAGCAACCACCTTTTATCCTGTTCAGATACACTATTTAAATAACTTGTGTAATGGGAAAATAAATGAATAGCAGCCAAGCATAAGGGCAAATTGCAAATGTAGATTAGAATCATTGAGTAGATAGTGATTTTGCAGGCCTTGAATATCAATGTTTTGCAAGGCAAAAATTTTATAAATCAATCGGGCAGGATAAGCAGCCCTATAAAGCGTTTTTCAATCCGAACTGCATTCCAGTATAGTCAAGAGGATAGCATGGTAAAAATAAGACTTAGGGGGCCAGTATGAATGCATTTTTACACAATTTAATAGTTTGAATATCATTACAGCAACTTAAAGCCAAAAAGTGAAGTGCAGACATTTTCATAAAATTGTCTGGAGGGGCTTTAAGTCAGAATGCAAATGTCTGCGAAAGCTGTTTCCTCAAACTGCCAGATCTCAAGTCTCTACCTTCCGGATAACGTCTGCTCATGTGAGCTCATGTGCAAACAAAGCAGGAAAAGCAAGTTCCCGTTTCTTTATACTCAATTCCAAACTTCATGTCTAAATATGGCTCCTCCGTCTCAGCTACCTTGATGAAGGTTTACAATGTGTAAAATAAAAGGGATACGTTCATGTTTTACTCCAACACAAGCTGGAAAGAAAGTTTGTACAGTGTGCTATGTCAGAATAAGACTATTAAACTGTTTCTACTGCACCAGGAAGCATGTGCCTTATGAAGTGAAGACCACCAAGAGAACTGTTGAGCAGAGCTGATTATTGCGGTTACCTTTATAGATATGATAATGGTACGTTTGAGCTCCAAGGGAAAATAAACACACACATTAAGACTGTAAATGGACCTGTAAGGAAGGGCTTGAATTTCCACATTTATATGCCAGTCAGCAAGCCAGTTGTTTTAATGACTGAGAAGCTCAAATAATCAGATAAACTGAAGCAGTGGGAATGAAATTCTTATGCTGCTTGACTAAGAGAAGGATGTGTTGGTTATTAAGCAGCAAGATGGTTTATCTTGTTAGGCCATACCTATGCAGGCTTGTTTCTCTGCTTTAGTTTCAATCGTTTAACTCTCAAACTTCCATCAATGTCCGTAGCCCATCGAACATCACCACTCTGTGGAGAGATTCACAGCAAGGCCTCAATACCACTCCTTCCACTTTATTATTCTCTTTTGCTCTGTCTCCATTTTGTTGCTCTTTCATCACACACATACTGTGATATCTCCCTCCCAGCATTGCCTGTCACTGCTCCATCACATCATTCTCTCGTTCCCAGCTTCCTGCGGTCCTCCTGCTGAGCCCCTTGTCAAACTTCCAAAAGACTGCTGCTGTTGTGTGATTGTGTCTGTGTGTGTGTGTACAGCACTTCACATGTAAAAACCATCAGAAGGGAAAGTGTGGATATTTTGTTTTTAGGGTAAGGATTAGAATTACGTTTGTTGTAAAGGTTACAGTTAGGCGTTTTGTCATGTTAGGGTTAAGGTTAGGGTAAGGGACCAAGGAATGCAGGTCCCACACCTGGTTCCTTATGGCGCTTTTCCACTATACGTACGGTACGGCAAGGCACAGCTCGACTCTTTTTTGTTTGGTTGATTTTCCATTACTATAGTACCTCCTCAACATGGGCGGAGTCATCATAGCACGGCTGCATGAAACTGCCATGATGTTGCTTTCTATGCAACACGCACAAACTTGTGACTCGTGCATTGTAAAGCAGTTGTTTTCAGTGAACTGAATCATTAGAATCACTTACTTAAAATGCTTAGTTGACCGGACTCAGTCTGACACAGTCACTGAAATGAAATACCACGGTATGGTTTGTGATGCAGCTCACCGCTCGCAATCGTGGCTTTCAGCAGTGCTGTCGCTAGAATAAATACAAATCATTTCCATTTTTTCTCCACATTTATGGTCCGTCTCACATAAATGTCATTATCTGTCCATGCTTCCTGTAGCACAGCACTTTCAAGTCCAGTTTGTGGTGCATTCTTTTGTCTAAAGATGCAATAAAGAAGACTGAAACTGCAGACACCACACATACACAATGGGAGCAACCCTCCGTGTAAGACATCGTTGCTGCTGGAATGGAATGTGAGATCGAGTACTCGGATGTTATTTTAGTATGAATAGAAGAACAGCCATTATGTCTATGCAGGAAATATATAGCTGTGCTCTGCAGACACAGAACTTGGACCCAGGCATGAGTGAATAGTAAAGGTTAAAGCATGAACTCATTATGGTTAAAACTGATGAAAAGGTTTTGATTACGCTTTCTACAAGCAATAGGTTTTTATGTAGCGTCCTGGCAAGGATAGCTTTACTGTATGTGTTCTGAAAGAGACAAGGCATTAGGTGGTTAAAAAAGTGTAGGACTTTGAGGGGATGGTTTTTCATTTGCAGTGAGAGTTATGTCCCAGTAGATTTGCTAAAGGGAATACACAGTGAAGAGGACAGAGAGACTCTGAGAGTCAAAGGCAGAACAGTAGGTTCACATATTTGTATAAAAAGCAGACCAAACCAGTCTGTCTGCACCAATCAAACAACCATTGTGAGATGATGTGACTGTTTGGCTCACATATTACAAACCTTTGATTTGCCAGTTTTATTTCTGCAAATGAAAGGAGCTCAAGCTTCTAGGCAAAAGATTAATGGCTTAGAAAAAAAATGCTGTCACAGTGTTGTGACAAGATGTGATCTTCACTTTGTATGCCCAGCTATCTTCCCTCCCTCCCAAGAGGCTGTGAGAGACATTCATTATTCACATCATCCCACCAGGTTTTTTTGTTTAAATAATTAGGATTTTCTTTATGCCTGGCCTGTTGTTAGTAAAACCAAGTGCAGAATTTCCTGAGCAGCAACTTTGTCACCACTTTCCCTTGTCGTCAGCTGATCTTTCTCAGCGGCCACTGGATTCATCCAGATCTTCAGATTGAAGAAACAATTATCCTTTATGTGCCAGCGTGTGCTAAGAGAGTGGTGTTGTTGACCATGGGAAGTGACACAGAGTGGGCACACTCCATCATAAGCGTTTCATTGATTTAAGCCTCCACAGGGCTCAACGGTGACTTCAGACTTCACCCCCTTGTGTGTCATCCTTATCTGCTACTTTGAGGCCCAGCAAGTGTCTTTTTGCTCAGCCAGAGCCATTAACTGCTCCTCTCAGCTGCCTCTGAAGCAGCTTTAATGGCTAGGCTCTGACTCCCAGGTCTTTGAGCAGTCTGGTGGTAGATGACGCCACAAACCCTCTGCACTCCACACGGCGGACTTTGGCATTCCAGCCTCATTGTTGTGCTTCAGCAGCTAGATCGGCATACTGTAAGTGCTTCCTTTCGTATGCCTCATCTACCGAGCCCTTCCAGGGCACAGTCAGCTTGGTGAAGAAGACCTTCCTAAGAGATGGAGACCAGAATACCAGGTCAGGTCTTGGCGTGGTGGTTGCAATTTTTGGAGCAAATACAAGCCGCTGGCCAACATCCGCCAGCATCTTCCAGTCTCAGGCTGCACAAAGCTGGCTATACTCCGGTATTGCCAATCTGCTCCTGGTTATCTTGGCCCCCTCACGAACAAAGGTTGTTTGTATAGTATAATCTACTATATACATAAGTATCTTGCATTCATGTCAAAATCAGTAATGGCAGAGATTTAATTGTATATCTTTCTGTGGTTTGATAAAGTTGGTGTGATTTTTATTTTCTCCTGTGTACCATCATCAGATTAATGCTCTCAGTACATCAGGTGGCAAGTGCTGAAAAAATGATAATCCAATCAAAAATAGGTTCCCATTACCCTAAAGAAATTACAATTTTGTGCAAATGACCTTGTTGTTTTTCTGGTGACGGTGTATTCCAGTGGCAGCACGGTCACTGAGCTTCTACAAAGCATTTCGTAATGAAGTTGCAACAGTAATAAATCTTGGGCACTTTCAAAGTGGTTTTCTCTGAAAAAAAACCCATCAAATTTTATACAAGGGCAGTCATACAACTAATTAGATGTCTCATTATAAATACAGTGCTTTGACAGTAACCTGGAAAAATAACACCATCCCACACTGAGGGATATCAATCAATGTTTTAATAAACACTCACTTAACGCACACTCCAACACACACAACCATGCAAATGCACAGAGAATCAAGAATACATGAATCCTTCCATTTATGCTTTCACGTACAGACGGAAACTTTTATGGGCTCTTTTCAGCGTATTGAATCATTAGAATCAGTTCATTAAAACTCACTGCGCAAGACTGGAGCGCAGACTCTGGTCTGACATCCAGTCTCTGAATTGAAATACAGCTGAATGGGTTGTGATTTGGCTCACGATCGCCGGCTTTCATCAGTGTGGTCACTGAATACACCAGACCCCCCTGTTACATCATGAGCTTTTAGAAATGTGCCAATGCCTGGCTACATTAGCATTTAGCTCAGCAGACACATGGTGATTCCCTCACTCAGTGACTGACTGACTCATTTTCAGTGAATGAATCACTTTTGCCCCGCCTGCTGGCCACTGCCTCACTCTAGTTGCAAAGCTCAGCTCAGCTAAACTGTGAGTTGAATTAATCGTTTCAATAAGTGATTCAGTTCAGTTTGTCCCCACAAACTATTTGTTCTTTTAAATGATACTGGGCTCTACCCGCTTAAGCTTAAGCTTCCTAAAGTGCACTGTACGATGTTCCTCAGTAACACTAGAGACAGCTGATGCTTACTGGGATCTCTAATCCCATCCACACGAAGGGAATTACCGTGCAAGTTTCACTGTGTCGTCTCAGATAGGATGTTTTTCTCAGTGTTTTATTGTTGGAGTTTGCAAGGAAGAGAAATTGGTTGCAGGTTCTTGCTCTACCTGTTACTTTGACCTGTGGACCATAGAGGTTTTCTGGACCTTTGCACATCTTGGTCTAGCTCTTGATTTCACAAAATTCAGGATCTGCTGAAAAGTGCCCCTTGCTCGACATTCCCAGTTCACCTTTACTATTTGTTCAGTCTTTCTGATCATCTCCTTCTCATCTGATCCAATTCATCAGGCAGCAAACGGCTGACAGCTTTCCACATGTCAATTGGTTCTAAAAAACAAAGTGGTACATGTGGTGGCTTCGATCAATGTCATAGGGTTGTGGGCCAAAGACGGTGACACAAGCCACATCGGGTGCGCAAAGACAGCGCATGAACGAACTGAACTTCCGCCCCACCAGTAGGTGGAGTATTAAGCCCCGCTCACCACACAGAAGAAAATCATTTGACAACATAAGAAGTCGCAAAGGATAGTCATTCGAGCCTCGACCTGGCGACCCTCGAACCCGCTCGACGCGCCTTGCAGCTGTGAGCCACTCCAACCAGACGGGTCCAAGGGAGCTGTAGCATCGTTCTCTTCTTCTTTGGTAGGACTGCGTCCTATTCCTAGCGTCCAGACTTGTACCACCATCCAATGGTGAAGTCAGATACTACAGGACCCTGACAGGTGAGTATATCAAGTATTAAAGTAGTTGCAATGGGCATGGATTGTACATAACAAAAAGGGAAGGGCAACTGGACATCTCTCTTGTGTCTCTTGTCCCTCTTCCACCTTCCCAGCTGTCAACCAGAAATCAAGTAAATGAAAGCAGACAAATTTGATGGGGGTGCCTTGATGACCAATTTCTAGTACATGTAATAGAATGGCTGATATTGACGTTGGAGTGGTTCTTGTGTTGTTTTGTAATCAAATCCCAGATGCAGAGCTCAGAAAGGTAATAAAGAAAGTTCTAAGGGAATTCAATCTACTTTTTTACAAGGTCCAATAAAAAGAGAGATTAGATCCAGATATGAAGAAAGTATATCAACAGGGTAATTAGTATCTGAAAGAAATGGTTTGCTGCCAGGATCTGAGGCACAGCAGTAATGTTTTATTATGCGAGTGCTTACATCGTCAAGGTCAGGTTTTAATTACACCTAATAAGACTGGATACAGTTTCATGCCCATGCTGCAGGGTACTTAGTCAAAATGCTGATGCAGTAAAACACTCGAAGTAGTCACTGATTGTGTTGATGATCACATGGTTATGAATTGCATTTACTCCACACAGTAGATGTGTATGAACCATGAATATTTATAGACAGAACAATACTCTGTTCATTGAAAGTGCATCATATTTTTTTACATAATGAAATATGTATGAATTTTATCACTCGTAATGCCGGTGCTTTAAATGCTGCCATAAATTAAAGGGAATTTATATCTTTAATTTGTATGATAATATTTTATGCAAATGTTCCGACACTCTGAACGCTTATGCTTCCTTTCATCTCTGACTGTGCAACTGAGCTTATGACTTTTATTCATTTATCATTAGTATTAACAGTGTGTGATGTGTATATTCACACGCATTCACATAAATTATGTGACATGAATAAAGAGTAAAGTTATTGTGTTCTACCAAGCTGTTGCATAACAGCTGTTGCATAATGTGTAAAGGCTGCTATTTGTGCATCGGTAACATCTGCTTTATATATAAAAATAAATCAATGATTGTCGATCAAATTTAGCAAAGGTCAATCAAACTGGTCATTGACCGGACTCGGTTCACTTTAGAGTTTCTCTCAGAGGGCGGTAGCAGTCATTCCCAAATGAAGGCATTTGGCAAAACTCACCTAGGCTTCACTAAACCTCCCTTTCTTAATCTCTGTCCTGTGAACAAAGGTAAATCCTCTCATCTACCCCTGACCACAGAGCGTGACAGTAGTCATCATGGCTTCAGATTGTTTAACACTTACAAAACAAGTGCAAGCCAAAGCAACTGGAAAGCCACCGCAATTCAAATCCTAACCCTAAATTTGAGGATCTGCCTCATTGGGACCAGGTCATAGTTTTCATGAGGACTTCTGGTCAATCTATAGTCTGACTATAGACTAAAACCGTAAGAGAGTGGCTTCTTCTCAAAAAAAAAAAGGGTATATATTTTTAAATGGTTTAGAGTAGAAAGTCATTGTCACAGATTTATCCAATCACATTCATCTACTTTTTATTATTATAGTTATAGTTTTTTTTGTTATTTTTATATTATTGAATCACCAGAGACCAAAATTCTGGCAATCATTTCAGCAATGAAATGATACCATTGATATACAGTTGTGATCAGAGAGAGGGAAAATCTTTAACCAGTAACATGAATGATTTGATTTTGTCAAATGTCCAAGTAGCTCAAAATGCCACAAGTTACCGTCTTTATGGTTTATAATGCTATCTACTGAAAACTCATGTACCAGCTATTATAAAGTCAACAACAACAGAAACAACAACACCAAATCCTTCATTTTCCTAACATATGTGCCTTTTTTTGGAAGAAGCACGGACAAATTCACATGCAAAAATAATAACCTTTCCTATTAACCCATACATACCAAAATAAATCACAATCCTGGTGACATTAAAATTTAAAGCGCATGAAGCATAAATAATTTTAATGTTTAATGGCTCATGGCAGCGACTCCACATGCGCAACACAGCAAAGCCGGTTTCCTATTTTTTTCCTATCTCACTTTTCCTCCTTTTCTCCTTGTTTCTACTCTGCCTGTGACAGAATGAATCACGTCAGGTTGTCCTCCAGACACAACTCATTTTTGAAGTCATATAATGACTTGTTTTTAATCTCGTTTTTATTGTATCCCCAGTCTAAGTCATATACTGAATGTTCAATTCTTTACAGACCAACTGCGTAGGATCTACAGCCGCACATGAAAAACCACACAGTGCAGTCAATCATTTGTCCTGATTTAGCAAAGATAATGGTGAGACACAGTGGCAATAAGTAAACAATGCACATACCCCTGCAGTGCAGTGCAGTGCAGTGCAGTGCAGAGCAGAGCAGCAGATAACCTTGGCGGAATGTGATTGACCACCTGATTGAATTCAGAGGAGACTTTTAAATGGAAATATTGATTACACACAAAGCGATGTTACTTTGGTGCGATGAGCCACCATGAAGCTTGGATTTACAGGATAATATCGAAAGATTCAGTCATGTTGTTTAAATATAGAGTACGCAGTTATGTTGAGAACAATCAAAACACATTCCTATCACTAGCTGACTCCTTTGACCATATATATCCTATTTATTTTCTGCATTTCTTTTATTGACGACTTTGATTGGCTGTACCATCTTTTCTGTTCGTGTTCTCACATCACACTGTAAACGGGAGCGTTAAATAATTTATATAAAACCATGATGGATATTTCAAAATTTGATGTACAAGTGACATATTTCTCAGTAGAAAAGCAGAGTTGTTTTTCCAATTTATTTCCAAGAACACCTTATCTTTAAGAAAATGCGTGGCTTAAATGAATCACAATGGTGTTCCGCTGTTAAAGGCCTCAATCTGTATTCAAGGAGACGTGGCATGGAAGCATCAGCAGAGGCTGACATCAGATCAGCACAAGCACAAACTGTCTTTCCCTTAAATAAATCAATGTGGCTTCACACCTCATACAGTTCCACTGGCATCGCACTGACTGCGGATCAATCGTATCCCCCTCATTTCAGTGAATTGTTTCTTCTCCCCTTGGACACCTTTGTGGTAAAAAGAAAAGAAAAGGTGACGGAAGGAGGAGGTTGCACTCTTATAATGATAAAAGACTCTGTGAGGCCACACAAGTAAAGCAGTGTTCACTATTGATTGGTGTGTGTGTGTGTGTGTCAGTGTGGTTGGAGAAGTAGATAACATGAGGCTCATACATCACTCAGTTGACAACAGTGGACAACACCACAACATTTTTTGGGGGGTGTCTGTTTTTACATCATTTTTTTAGGGATATGTTTTTCCGAAAAAAAAAATTTCGGGGGGGGGTCAGTTTTTCTGAGTGACTGAGATAGCGGAGAAGCTTCCCGTCTTGATCGGTGCTTGAAAGCAAAGATGTCCCAGTTCCAGTTGTTTACTTTAATCCAGTGTGATATCCAAGGGATGGAACGTCTGTAGTTTTCAATTCCTCGTCCAGCATGATGAAAATAAATGCTGCACAGACATGTTTATGTCGGGTAATTTAGCAGCAGAGAAGGTAGTTACTGTACGTCAACACGTCACATGGAACTATTTACATACGTTAGCACCATGCAGGGTCAGGCAAATTATTTAGGTGAATGCAATACGTTTCCGTAGGAAATAAAGTTTTATTAAAAAAATAAAATAATGAACATACTATATGAGTTTTTCATCAACATTATTGCACTGTATTATTTATTGTTAATGTGATCCATCTCATTATCAAATCTTTCTTAGGTCATTAACTGATGATTTCCCCACACTATTGTAAACATAATGGGATATATTATGCCTTAATGGATATTTGCTCAAAATGCAGCCAAATAAAAGCCTAGTGTTATAGACTATGAGGCACATGGGATGAAGGCATAATCCAGCACGGGTGATTTATATGATGAGAAATGTACGGACACCATGTTTCCAACACAGAGAAGAATAGAGTGATGAGCCAGCTCAGCATATAAATGTTACAACAATGTTTTTGTAATATTACTTTTTACAATGACATGTGACACGTTAATTGACATCACATCCTTCAGTCGAGCTGAAATGGTAGTGTCCTTGTCTTGGTTGTGTGCTGCTGCAGATATGCGGCGCTTACAGAGACAGATGACGAGAGAGAGAGAGAGAGAGGAGAGGGTTTGTGTCAGTGTCTGAGTGAAGTGTCATTTATCTGTCGTACAGCCTACTTGAAGTGAATTCACTCCCAGCAAATCCCTATCAAGGTTTGCCAGACCACAATGAGCAAGAATGAGATCAGAGGAACCCATTCTCTAATCCACATGTCAATCACTTCCTCTCAGCACCACGGCACCACTCAATCTAGATAAATAAGAGTTTGTAAATAAGTGTAAATATGTTCTATACTATATGTAGAGAGTAGGACATCAGTTAAGTTTTTTTCTTACACGTGCAGTAAAAAAACAAAAAACGCCAGTTCTGTGAAGTGGAGGATTCGTCTTTCTTTTTCTAGTGTAAGGAAGAAGAAGATTCTGGGCCCAGAAAACTGAATTCTCCTGTGGTACTAGATAAGACTCAACAGGACACCTCGATGGCCAGTTAAACCCCTGCTGACTCGGCTCTTGGCCTCATGCCCTGGTTTTTCTGTAACAGCTCAGTGATGTCACACAGAAAAAAATTAAATTAGACTCATTCTGTATTCCAGGTTTCTATGTATCCTAAGACATTGTTTTCTCCTGCTTATTATACAAGCACATGTTCTGGTTTTCTGCTCCTTCCATTTCAAGACGGTCACCCCCAGTGAAATACAATAAAGTCTTTGAGTTGTTGTTCTGTGTTTTAATGGCCCTGGTTTTTAAACATGTCCCCTCTCTGTCCCTCTCTGTCCATCTCTGTCCCTCTCGTCCTCCTTGTCCTTGTTTTCTTTAACAGCTAAGATGGCCATGAACAGCATCCTCAACACTGATGACATCAAGAAAGCTCTAGATGCATTCAAAGGTGAAAGCATGTGCCACTGATAATAATCCACCATTTTATTTTCCTGGCTCAGAAAAGCATGCAGTGACACCTTGTTTGGTAGTTTGTGTTGCTTAGGTCAGACGTAAATAATCCACGAGTCTCTCTGTGGACTTTGGTGCGGGAAGTGAGCAGTTTAGATGGTGACTGAAGAATTTCTTGTTTATTATACACATTTATCTACACACGTGTATATGTGTGTGTGTGTGTGTGTATAGCTGCTGACTCCTTCGACCATAAGAAGTTTTTTGAGATGGTGGGTCTGAAGACCAGGCCTTTTGACGATGTGAAGAAGATCTTCACGGTGCTAGACGCTGACAACAGTGGCTTCATCGAGGAGGAGGAGCTCAAGTGAGATAAACGCCAGCGAGCACAATCTCACCGCACACAAAGCACCGGCATTCACTCACACACACACATTCTCTCTCTCTCTCTCCCTCTCTCCCTCTCTCCCTCTCTCCCTCTCTCTCTCTCTCTCTCTCTCTCTCTCTCTCTCTCTCTCTCCCTCTCTCTCCCTCTCTCCCTCTCTCTCTCTCCCTCTCTCTCCCTGAGCAGATTCGTCCTGAAGGGTTTCGCCAAAGATGGCAGGGACCTGACAGACAAAGAAACCAAAGCATTTTTAAAAGCAGCCGACAAGGACGGAGATGGCAAGATTGGAGTCGAAGGTAAAAAAAAGAAACATCGAATGGCAGCAAGTCACTCACAACCACACACAGGAAGTGCTACAGCCACACATGCAAGAAATCACATCTCACTCAATTAGGATCAATTCATCAGAATAAGCTAAATTAGATTTTTAGTCATTAAATGGCATCGCTGTTCGACTGATGATATTCTCCACTGTACAAACTGAACCGCATAACCACAAGGTTTGTACAACTTCACTCTAATTATATCAGTAATAACTCTCCAGTACTGTAGACGGATAACAGACTGTATATAAATAGTTGGGGCAGACACAAATGTCTGACTTTATACAAACGTGTAGCCCAGATAATTTATCAGGAGTGGAATTAGCGATCGTGTAAACATGATGAATGGTGCATCCTGTCAACAGCAGCAGTCTTGAAGCCAGAGTTATTATCACAGGGTCTGAAATGCTTCAGCGTCGTTTCAGCATGAGTTCACTTCATACCTGAGCAGAACAAGCTGACTTGTGCTGAGTAAGCATTATATCATAGGTTGACTGTATATGTCGCATGGTTCAGAGTGAAGTTGACGTTGATTGACGACGAAGACAGGTAAAGTTAAGTTAAGCCCATGTTAACAAATTGCACAAAGCAAATATCTAGTAAAGTCATGACTGAACCTCAGAATCCTCTGGCCCAAAACCTTAAATCACAATTATGACTATAGGATCCAGTATTTATATGAATATAATGAATTTCACAGAAACAAAAAAACTGAAAATATCTTAAAATAACAAAAAATGAATGAAAATATCAGAATTTTGAATCTGGTGTACAAATGAAAAAAATAACTTTACTCATTAATACTTTTTAAATGAAACATCTCTTTAATATATTTATACTTAACGGTCTCTTAAGGCTCTGGTATACTTCCGCGCACATGCCGCGTGCGTCAACGTGCGCGGCGCCTATCAGGGTCCTGTAGTTTCTCACTTCACCAACGGGTGGCGGTACAAGTCTGGACGCTGGGAATAGGACGCATTCCTACCAAAGAAGAAGAGAACGATGCTACAGCTCCCTCGGACGTGTCTGGCTCATTCCGTCAGCCAGGTCGAGGCTCGGATGATTATCCTTCGCAACTACTTCTCCTGTTGTCAAAATGTTCTGTCTGCTTGGTGAGCGGGGCTTATACTCCAGCTACTGGTGGGGTGGAAAATCAGTTTGCGCACGCGCTGTCCACGCGCACCCAACCTGTTCCAAAATCCTGGCTTCACGTGCAGCCTGCACGTTGCGTGTTGATGACACAAATCGTCATGCACACGATGCACGTTGCGTCCGCGCACTGTGCGCTGAAGTATACCGGGGCCTTTACGGACCACCTACAGTACCTTCAGGGCCCACCAGGTGAAGACCCACACTGGGAAACACTGATTTACTATATAGTAACGATTCATGTATTAAACCCCTGTAACAAAACATTCTCTTTTCACAACTCTTTTCTTCTTCTCTTGCAGAATTCGCAGCCATGGTGAAAGAATAAATCGTCACCTCGCGTGACTGACCCCAGTCCTCTTATCCGCCGCTGCATCCCCACACCCAATGACTCCCCTCTGACCCTCCCGAGCACCGACACCTCACCCGTACTCAACTCCCAGCCCACTAGACTGCAGCTGCTCCATGCTACACACACACACACACACACACACACACCCCGCTGTGTGCCCTGCCTTCTGTACCCACACCGTCCACTCCTCAACTGCCCTCTAAGCTGTAATCATGCTGTTTAGTTTATCCTTTTTATACAAACTATTCTTGTTTGTGTTAAGATATAGAAAAAAAGAACTGCCTGCAGGAATAAAATGTCATATTTTAAAGCATAAAGTAGTAAAGAAAACAGAATTATGAAGAGAGAGAGAGCCTCATTCCCTTCTGTATTTCTAACTTCATCCTCTTCCTTATCTATTTTCATTTCCTTCCCCTCGCCCTCTTTCTTTTCCCTTTATTTCCAGTTTTTCTCTTCTCTCTGCCGAGTTCACATCAAGCTCTGCTCCCCCTGCCCCCTTGTATTTGCTTCTATCGATGTCACCGCCCTTTATTCACACATCTAACTCTTCATTCCTGTCCATCCTCCTCTCTGGTAACGAACTGTTGTAAAACATACCAAAAGAAGAAAGAGGTCAAGCTGTGAAAGAATAAAGTCAAAAAAGAATAAATAAAGAAAACAAAGCCTCAAGAACACTCTTGTGATGATTTCTTCCTTCAATAGAGCTCTGGTAGCTGACATCACACAACCAAGGAACAACTACGCTGTTCCCCTCTATAGACAAACAGTATGTACCAGACAATATGTCACACAACTTGTTTGTTTGCTGGCTGTTTTCGTCCTAAAAATGCTGATTGTGCCCTGGGATGCCAAAACAGTCAGAGACTCACGGGAGAGCCCACAGATCCAGAGAGAGACGACCGAGGTGAATCACAAGCAGTGGATGTCGTCGTTAACGCGACGAGTTATAGACTAAAGTGACATTCAAGTCTGCACCACATTATCTTTAGAAGACTCCAGAGTTGAGCGTTTGTCACAAAGCCAGATTGCGTCCATTTGTTTCCCTCCGGGCTCTTGTAAACTTTCTGTGGCTCTCTGCAGTAAATTGAAGGGAAGTTGAAGGTGTCGGGACACTGCAGCTCTGGAATAATGTCCTCTCTAAAGCCCGCTCGGCACGCCGGGGGGCATTATAAGGATCAGACTTATTCAGTATGTCAAGTTTTGCGATATATAAATATTTTCCGTGGATTTAAAGTGCGTAGTGAACTCTGACGGGTGGAATCCAGCACCAGTCCTGTTCATATGTGCCGTGCAATTGCAATTCACTGCACAGACACCATATTTGCAAACCTTTGTTTCTGTATGTGGACGCTCGGAGCTGTACGACACTTTATCTATGTCTGCAGAGAAGAAACCGTCGTCTTGTGTGGTTTCACAACACCATGCGGAGCCGATACTAGACACAACATGGCGAGTTTCACCCTGTTAACCCTCGGGAGCTCCATATGGAGCTCGTAACGCGAAAGTGTCGCTGGAAGCGGCTCTACTCCATACAGAGCTTGTTCGGGCTCCGTGTGTCGATGGTTTCTTCTCTGCAGATGTTTCCACAGAGTGCAACGATGCTTTGGTTGATGGAGAAAAGAAATGTTTGGGTTTAAAATACGGCAACTTGCGGAACAGTGCTCGCCTCAGTTGTGTCCACAAATGTACAAAATCATCCTACGACGCGATAGACGTGTGGAACGATGTGAACAAAGCATTAGGCTGCCAACATGGCAGTTAATAGGGACCGAGTCATGTGACTGTCAGAGCTCTATATGATTCTCCTTCCTTCCATCCTTCTTTCCTTCCCAAATGGAACACATCCTGACCTTCTATTCAAATTAAAATAACTTTTGTCCAAATGATTCTGCACTTTTATTTTTAAGCAGTAAATCCAAGAAACAAACTATGGCGTCACTCTTCCTGTCACCGTTTCCTTTGCAGGTGCACGCGACATCGTAAATCTAACTTCACTGAAGGAGGAAGAAGGAGGGAGGAGGTCATGTCATTCCATAATACATCACAGTCTTTATACTAAGTTTAACAGGACTACACTGTCAAGCCTTGAGCACAATTGGATTCACACAGAGGTTCAATGTGGGTTAAGTATCCCCAGCAGAGGAGCCAAACGGGCAACATGGGAATCCTGATGTTCTTTAGTGGGTCGTTTTACTGCCCGGGCAAATAAACACACCTGAAGCTTTGAGGCGATCAATTATACAGAGAGAACAGAACTGTTCACATCAGTGTGCGTCCCAACAGACTGGGAGAGCAGGTGTGAAGGATTATGGGAGGGTGGCGTCCTGATGAATATGCAACAAAGAGTGTTATAAAATGTCATTTTAATAAACATCGAATGATAGTTAGTCACGTGACACACATTTAAAGGGCTTTATTACATGTTCTCCACCAGCTGTTTATAAAGACAGTTATTAAGAAATGTTCTTTTTTGTCACAGGTGGAGCTTCAATGAAAAAAAGGTGCTGCAGCGAACTCTTTTTTTATTAAATTATTTTAAACTAACACATGAACTGATACTCGATAAATAGAGAATGAGAATTTCACGGATTATCCTTGTACAGATTACATAAAGCAATTACATGCTGCTATAAAGATGGTTTTTCATCACACCTCTGCTACTGACATATTATTTATAAGATATGACATTATCTGCCAGAGCTTTCAGTATCAATACAATTTACATTTTGCAGTCATCTTAATTTACATGTAGAAGCAATTCAATGGCAATAGAAAAAGATATAAAATATGGAAAAGATCATTAAAGCTTTTCTTTTAATACCCTGCATCACATAAAGTATCCAACCCTGAGCAATAGTACAATACAGCAATATGTCTAATGTTCTACATCATCAAGGACTTAACACTCACATCCTAATATCAGCTGTACATATCAAAATGTTTTAATCATTTATTACCAAATGGAAAATAAAATCTATTTGATGTCATCTCTTCAGCATCGTTTATTGTTGGTTTATCAAGACCTAAAGAATAAATTACTAAAATCCTCAAACAAATAAACTCCTCTGCCTTCTTTCTATTTCATGTCATCGCACTTTCACCACGTATGCTTCACAGGTCATAGGTCATGTGGGGTCGAGATCATGACGTCATCTGCGCACATGTGGCGCCGATCTGTCGTTGGTGTGAGTGGGCTTCAGTTTGACTGTCGCAAATGGGTTCGTCCCCCTTTAAAGCAAAGACAGGAAAGGAGAGAAGGAAGTTAGGAGACGAGAGAGTGGAGAGAAAAAAAACCACAATATCAGAAAACGCTTTGGCGTAAGAAGTTATGAGAGGAGAAATGAGCGCTGCATTTCAAACTGCACAAGCATCATCAGGCAAACTGTTCACCTGAAGTGGGAACGATAGCAAAGGTTCTCAGACGACCATCACCCAAATGGTTTCAGTTCTGAACTGCACTTCAAACTCTGATGGGAAGATTTCTGTTTTGTTTTTTTCCCTCTAATGCAATGGGTTCATAACGAGTGGCCTTCATTTCGACGTCTAACAGCCAGCGTGTGCTTTAAAAGCAGCGCTGCACAAACATCTTCTCACCTTGGAAAGAGCTCAGGCTGTGATCCATGTGGCTGTGATCTCTGTTGAAAGAGAAGGCAAACGTGAGTCGGAGCCAGAATGAACTGTTAGGTCGAGACACATGCACTAATGGAGACTTGGCCACCTCCAGCCCTCGACCCCTGATCTCTGCTTCACTGCTGCTTTGTTTTTTTTTCAAAACAACAGAGAAGGAAGAAAAAGATGTTCACACTTTATGAAATATTTTGTTAACCCTTAGATGCGCCTTCAAAAAAAGTGACGTTAACACACCCAGAGCACTAAAATGTGTTCATAAAAAATGAAAATCGTATAATTTTTTATTTCATTTAAATTTTTAACCCTTAAGTTGCCATGCTTTTGTCATGATGCATCAACAATAGTGATAAGAATGGGTTTCAATGAGCACAAAAATGTGTCTAGGTGTGTTTAAGTGTTAAGGCTACAACAACATTTCATTATCAATTCATACTGTGGTCGGTTGAGATATGAGAAAATAGTGACCACTAATATGACTGAAACTAGTCTTTCAATCACAACAAAAACAACAAAGAAAACCCAATTTGCTGATGTCAGAAAGTGACATGAGCACTGTTGTGTTGTTGGTCATTTGCACTTAATGCAGAGAGTGTGCAGAGTGTAGTCATGATCCATTAGTGACAAATACACACAATAAAATGATAAAAACAAAAGACAACATAGAAAGAAATATGCCCTTCTTTTCACAGGAGTTTTGCCCCCGAAAGTTATAGTGGAGATGATAAAAACCTGTGATGAAGTCATTTAAAAGCAACCAAAATGTAACTGCTCATTACCTTGAATAGAAATACAGATTCATATCGCTTTAAAAGATTGTTTTTGGCTGTTTTTCAACAAAATGGTCTCTTTTGTTTCCAAAAGAATTTGAGGAACAGTAAATCTATTGTATCAGTTACATGTTGACATATTTCAGTATTTCAAGAGCATGTGAGGACGACAATTTCTGAGATATTAATATAATCTAAGGATATGATTAAAAACAATCATTAGATTGGAAGAACAAAGGATAAGTAGGTTATTCCTCTACGTGCTACATGCTGTAAAGTATGAACCTACTCTAGTCCATTATAAAACACAGCACTCAAAAAAGAAGAGCACACACACACACACACACACAGAATGTTCTTTCCCCTACACCATCAGCAGCTTGAGCTCCCACCCTGCATCCACCAGAAAGATGGATGTGGTGACGTTGAGAACAGGACCCTGCCACACTGCCCCTGCTGGACAGATGGGCAAACACCATCACTTTTACGTCAGAGTTCTTCCCTCATTCATTCCTCAATCCTCAGCGATAAAGTCTCTAATACTCGCCAAGTGCACTTCCACAGCCGCCTTCTGAAAATGAAGTAGCACTAACATAGTGTGGGGGTGATGATTAACAACAAAACAAACATGTGGAAGCACAGTTAGTCTGTTTTTCCACAGCAGCCATTTTTATAGATCAGGCAATCACACTGCTGTTACTGATGATATTAAGTGAGAAAGCCATTAATCATTTGATCTTTTACACCTGTGCTTTTCCATAGATGTAATGTCAAAATGGCAGCTACGAAGTATTTAACTCTAATTATAACGAGTAAGTGAAGGAGCTGTATTAAGTGTGCAGTTAGTGATGAAAGAGCAGGGTACACTGGCCATATTTTGAATGCGATAACCGTTTTTTTGCCATACAGGCAGGAGATACACATATTTTTTAACATAGTTTGTTTAATTAGAGCTCATGGCTTTGCAGCAAGAAGACCCGGCTTCAGGACTCGTTTGGAACTGACTATAGGTGTGAGTGTGAGTGTGAGAGTGGGAGGTTGTTTGTCTCTGTGATGGACTGGTGATCTGTCCAGGATGTACCTCGCCTTTGGCCCTATGTCAGCTGGGATTGGCACCAGCTCCCCC
The DNA here is from genome assembly GCF_958295425.1 of Solea solea. Classification (NCBI taxonomy): domain Eukaryota; kingdom Metazoa; phylum Chordata; class Actinopteri; order Pleuronectiformes; family Soleidae; genus Solea; species Solea solea. The sequence continues at coordinate 20,174,917 of NC_081149.1, read as the reverse complement.
CCCAGCGACCCTCATGTGGAGGATAACGCGGTCGAAGATGAGTGCGAGTGCGTTTGCGTAATTCCAATAATTTACACTACACTGTCAGATTTGGACCTGGATTAATAAACAAAATGACTCGACACCCACATCCGTTGATTTTCACCTGAAAGAAAGGTGGTTTAGGGGATTAGCTAGGATTTAAGTGGTGTCTTTCAAAAGACCTAATGAGGTAACAGTGTGACAGTGAAGACCATGTTTCACAAGATAATAGACACTGGTTTGAAGAAGTGTGTGTGTGTGTGTACAGGTATTACTAATGTTGTGGGGACCTACATCTGTTTAAACAGTCACATTATGGGGACAAAAAGCAAGTCCCCATAACGTAAATGACTACATTTTAAGGTGAAGACATGTTTAAAAGGTAAATTATGGTTATGGTCAGGGTTAGGATTAGGATTAGGCCAGTAGTAAGTCTCCAGGAAATGACTGTAAGTCAATGCAATGTCCTCTGAAGTCATGGAAACCAGTGTGTGTGTGTGTGTGTGTGTGTGTGTGTGTGTGTGTGTGTGTGTGTGTGAGAGATAGCGATGGACAGAGGTCGATGATCACACAGACTGACTGATACCTTGATTTCTGAGTGGGACTCAGCCCTTCTGTCAGGAGTGGGCGGGACTGCTTGCCTTCCAGAGTTTTCATATGAAGACAGTGATGATAATGATGGTGACGAGGATGATGATGGTGGTGGCGGAGGAGGAGGAGGCGGTGCAGCTCCGCCCATGTGGCTGCTGCTGCTGCTGCTGCTGCTGCTGCTGGCTCTGAGTGAAGGGCTACTGAAACTTATGTAAAAAGAATTGTTTGAGAGCATATATTTGGGTTTTTTTGTCAGACAGATGCTTTCTCTCTTTCCCTCTGATATGCTTTTGTTTTTTCTTATCTATATTATTATTCATTACAGCCTACAAAATGAGATTGTTGGAGCATGTTTAGCTTTGTGAAATGTATGAGGTTTCACCTCGGCAGCTGCTGCATGTGTGCATGTCGGCACAGTGAGCAAAAGTTTTAGTTGAAAAGTTGTTTTTCCTCACAGCGATGGGTCACCCAAAAACCCTAAATACTTCAATTTACTCTATTATTCCATTCTTTCTCTTCTTCTTCTTTTTTTTAACTTAATAGATATAGCCTGGAGCAGCTGCTACATAATTCCCTATCAGGTTTGATAGGAAAATACTGTGCAGTGGGTTAAGTCTCTGGTTTATGTCCTCCTTCATGCTTAACGGCTGCAAATAAAGAAGTAATAATGGATGCATTATTTATATAGTCATATGGATGGTGAGGGCCTAACGTGCATCCTAATGGGAACTTTATCTTCTGCCATGACGCCTGCTGTTGTGAGAGGTACACATGATTACTTGTATACTTAATAGAAATAAGGGCCATTCTGTGGTTAGAGTAGTAAAGTAGTAAAAGTCATTGTTATTGGATGTTTACCTGGAGCTGATTGACTTTGGAGCATCATCCACCGCTTCCACGTATGAGGCTGGGAACCATCCCTGGCTGAAAATGGTAGAGGACATGAGTGAGTTGTGTTGTGAATGTTGACGTAAAGCCCCAGTATGTAACTTCTTCTTCTGCAGAGCTGTACTGAAACAACGACCCTGTAGGTCCATATTTCAGCATTTGTCTCAGTATCTCACAGCCTCACTCGTGTGTCGCAGAGGACTGAGGTTAATTCTGTTGTCTCGTTTTACTGGCGTGGCTGTTATTAATGCTTCTGCTTCAGCCCCCCCCCCCCCCAGCAGTCGTGATGCAACAACGACATCATTCAGTGTCACCACAGACACGAAAACACCACACTGCTATACTGAAGAAACACGAAGAGAGAGAGAGAGTCATGTAAACGTAGTCAGTGTTGTGTGAACTCATTTGACAATGCTTTGAATGTTTATTATTAACATTGTTACATTATTAATATTTAAAAGGTAAACACGACAGCTTTAGCATCAACGGTTATGTGCCCACCGGTGATACTTGGTCTGAGGCTTGAAACTGCAGCGCTAATCTGCACTTTTAAAACCCACTCATAGGGGGGCGGGACCTAATTCCCAGAATGTAAACAGTGTCCGTCGTCTTTGCTAACAGCTACGCTAACAGGCAAGAATGAAGATATTTCTCAACTCAGGGGAAACTGAGGTTGGGAAGCACAATTTTTCAAAAATACTACCCCTGTTCTAGCAATACAAAGCTAAATGCAAGTCGGTGAAGTATTCCTTTAATTATACTGTTTAATATACTGAAATGTAGGTTTCAGTCCCAATAGCAATGTGGCTTTGAAAAAAGCAATGTCAGGTGATACTTATTTATTTAGATTTATTTTATTATTATTTATCCAGTAAGGTCTCATTGAGATACAAGATCTAGTACAAATAGCTACAGAAACGAGACAATTTCAGATATAAATCTCACAACAGAATATAAACGTCAAAAGGAAGCAGTTGAAGGATAGTAATAAAAGTAAAGTGCAGAAGTATGTAGTGAAAGTATGTTTTGCAGCTCATTCCATGTCCATGGTGCACAGACGGAGAAAGCAATTTTACCAAATTCTGACTTCATTCTAGGAACATTTAGGAAAAGTCGGGTGTTAGACCTGCAGCTGTAGTTGCTGATGTGTTATGATAAGAGGCTACAAATATACAAGGCCATGATAGAAAAAAGCAGCGCATGCATTTTTCCTCCTCTGGTTCAAAGACAAGCAGCCTACAGATTCATACAAAATACGATGGTGAGTGCGTGAACCACCAAGCATTTGTTATGAAGCGCATTTTCATCAGTTCTTCAGTGGAAAATGTTTGGATCTTGATTAAAAACACTGAAATATTTGTGTTTTTACAGCTTTGGTGCAGATTATCAGACTCTTTCCTTTTTCTTTTGATGTTTCCACTGTAAGAGAGAGATTGTTTGGTCTTGGCAAAGTGATGCACTCCACTCAGGATCAATCTAATCTACTGCCTTCTGTATATTTATTTTTTATTTTCTGTTTATCTTTGAACAGAGCTCCATGCAAATATAGTAAGACTGCAGCAGAGGCGGAGAGGAACATGCAGGACTGCAGCCTATTTGTTGTTAGTCAAAAACCTCACATAGTGTATTTACAGAGCGGGCATATAGCGTGCAAAATCAAGACCCACACACACACACACACACTGTAAGGGGAACATCTCTGACCGTGAGCTCCTCTCAGCACGTCCAAACATCCAGCCATTCCTGGCCTGTTGCACCAGCAGAGTGATCATCTCTCCCTTGGAGAAGGGCAGTAAGGTGGGGTTGGAGGCAGCAGGCTGATGGGCAACCAGGGCCCTGGTGGATTGTCCTCCAGCACCGCCTCCCATTGACTCTCCTTTAGCGTGAGAAATGCTTCCCTGGGGAGACGGAGCTGCGGAGAGGAAACATGAAATACAGTACAGTAGCTACAGAGACGTAAGAGTCAACTGAAGAAAAAAGATCTCAGTTAAAACTCAAGAATTCAAACGTCAGATTACTAAATGTCTTAGAACATGCATAAGTGTATTTTTGCAGGTCATTGAATCACATCTAAGAAGTTTGAATGTAGAAATATGAGGGAGCACTACTGAAGCTTATATTCTAGATAGATGATCACTGTCTCTGGTAAAGCCAGCTTAATAATCCGAAAAGAGGAGGCATGAAAGTGCATAAAGCAAAAATAATATGATGAAGGAGAGAAGGACAGACGAGATGAGAGAGCCAGAGAGAGAGAGAGAGAGAGTCAGACAGATAAAAGGCTCAGAAAGCGATAAAACAGCTGCAAGAGTGAAAGCAATGTTCAGACAGAGGCAGTGTGGGCTGCCAATGATTTACACGCCAAAATGAAGATAACAGAGAAAACTTTCAGACTGAAATGAAAACAAGTGTGGAGAAAGAAAGTCAAAAACAAACCAAAGACTTTCTTTATTTTGGTTCCTTCCGTTGCTGTTGCGGCGTTTGAGCTTAAAGACGAACATTATCTGAGTACATTTAAATCAACCACTCACCCCTTGATGGTATTTTACCAAGTGGCAGCTCCTCTCTGATCTGTCTGACGTCCTCGCTCCTCATCGCAAACTGTAATAACCGACAATGCACAACACATCATATGCACACAGCCAGACGGCTGTAATGTTAACGGTCATGCATGAAATACTACAGTCATCACACAACACAAACACAAGCTGGGATATTTAAGGACACTAATGGTTATAGTCTTATTTTCATGCCAGAAACTGGATAAAGAGATCGGTCTCAATCACACGGCTGTGTTGTGCTAAAACATAAGAGATAATCTCACCTGCAGTCTTTTCTTCTATTATTGGCTACTTTTAAATAACATCATCGCAATTCCATTTGTATTTTTACATTTGTGTTCCTTTTCTGACTTCAGATTCATTTGGATTCTTGATTTTATCATCATCAGTTGTGTCAATACTGTGTTCTTTAACTCGAGTTTTGAAAGAAATGGAGGCATTGTAACACGTAAGATTTAAAGAATTAAGCAAAAACAAAAATGAGAGTGAACGTAACAGTGCGACGACACAAACGTCTTCTAGAAGTGACTCACTGACCCCCCTCTGTGACAGACGAGGATAAACAAACACAGAATCCATGTTAATCCGCTGACTGTCATGGATGTGTGGGGTTCATCGTGGTGCAGTGAGGAACACAGGAGCCTGACAGGCTTTATCTGCCTGTGTTTACTTGAATAGTCATTTCAGCCCTAATATCCTTGATGTTAATCCCATAGTACTGTGATTTTCACAATTCATACATGTGTCATGGCGCAGACTGTTCCACCAGAGGGCGCCCTAGTCACAGCTACTCAATGGCTCCAAACTCACACTGTGTGTTCGAATGGGATTTGAAAAAAGCTGCTGCAGATAACATTCAGTCCCATTAGCAAAGCGATTTCTTATCTAAAATGTAGTTTATATATATGTATATTCACACAGTTTAAAATACATAAGGAAGGAAAAGTTAAATCTGGCTGAAATTCAGTTTTCAATTCCACACATTATAAAAGATTCAGATACAATCTGTCTCCGGCAGCATTTTATTTTATTTTTTTTGAATGATTCACTAATAAAGAACTCACAGTGTTGTCCACAGTAGACGGACGTCTGTCTTCCAGTTGTCTGGTGGCGCCCACCTCCTCAGCCCAATCATCAGTTTTCTGCTGGAGGGATACACCCAGCTGCCACCACACACACACACACACACACACACACACACACACACATTAACACAAATAAACATCACACTTAGTAAGTGGTAACTGACACTTGTATTCATTTAGGCAAAATGTTGTGTAGCAGTTATTCACATAATATGACACACAATCACCCTTTTTCTTTTCTTAGTTAAATCAAAGTACGGTTGTTGTGCTCATCTGCAGCATGTTTTCTTTAAAAAATAACACCATTTTTACGAGATACAAGTTTTTTCATTGGTGATAAAATCTCCAGAGATTTACGACATGGACGCATGTTAGAGACAAGTTTGAGGGGAAAATATCAGATCGGAAACTCACAAATAAAATGCGTACCTCAATGACTTTTTTATTGTATTTGTTCTACTTAAATGTCACAATATTTTATATTAATGTTTCTTCCGTTTTCTTCTTTTGTGTATTATTTGGAACAAGTGTATATCAGACTTCATTACTGCATAATTTGCTCTTCAAGCTCATTTTTATGAGGTTTCATGACAGCCTTGTAAATGAAAACTATAACAAGGCTTCCCCCAGAAAGCCTGGATGAGTGGAGCTGAAAGTCGGATACAGATACATTTCTCGGTCTCAGTTAAGTGTTTGCACGTCGTCAGGAGAGCGTCCAGTGAGTTGAAACACACGGAGGCCCGAGGTCATACATAAATGCAATACTGGCACCTATGGATCACTTGGGACCACACTGCAGAGGTGGTGTGAGGAGGAGCGAGGAGTAAAACTGATGTAGGAGTGTCTGTGGTGGTAGCACCTCCTCCAATGACAGTACTGGATGCAGGTCAGCATCCCTCAGTCTGTGCCACTGCTCTGTGCTTAACCCTCACTATATGGGAAGACATTTCCCTACAGACACTGATGCATCCTCACGTCTGTGTGAATTGTTTTGTGACAAACCTGACCTGTTTATTCAATAAGCCAGTACAAACTGTATAATCCTGGATTCATATATATAATATATAATATATATATATATTAAAAAAAAAAAGTTGTCTACCTTATTCATAAGGTCAGCGAGGGACTGAATCAGTCCACAGTGTTTCTCGGCCAGGAAGCGGTATCTTCTCTCCTCCTCTGTCAGAGCTGCTGCATGGCTCTCCCTGAGGAACTGCACATACTCACTGTCCTGAGGACACACACACACATGCACACTCTGTACAGGAATGCATACAAACATACAATGACCTACCGAGGCGTCCCTGTCTGTCTTCATCTTCTGTCCTATAGCTCTCACCTTACCCTCTGCACTTGGATCCACTTCTGCACTCTCACCCTGTGCCAGTCCACTGTTTTTGTCTAGTGGATTTCTTTCCAAGACTGTCGCCTATTCCTCTTTTGTAAGTCGCTTTGGATAAAAGTGTCTGCTAAATGACATGTAATGTAATGTACAGACCTGGTTGCCTCCTCTCCTTGGATATCTCCCCAGACCTGCAGTCTGATTGTGGACTTCCATCTCATACTGATCTCTGCTGTCCTGTGTGAAAGACAATCTATTTCACAATCCACAATAGTGCTATATTATTTAATAGAATAACCCGTGGCCCCAGGACATATTCATATTCCATGATTACACCCATGATACCCTGTGATATCCCGCATTATAATCACAAGATAACTGCTTATCACTCGGTGACATCACTCACTGATATGTAATCTCTGTCCAGACGTGTGTTGTTTTCCAGCTTCTGCAGAACCTCTCCACTGAACCAGCGGAACTGGAACGAGAGACATACAATTATGGTTTTCACAAAACCCGTGAGAAAAAAATGGCCCAGGAGAAAATGGAGAGTGGGTGATGGTGAAGGTGACGCTTACTAATCCATCCAGCTCCGCGGTGAGTCTTTTTTGGTTCGCAGAGATCTGGATCAGGACACCTCCTGAAGGACGAGGGCAACAAGTGTATTACATAACCACCTATTATGTAATATCATATCATTTATAAACTCATTAACCCGAGATGTCTCTATCTTTCAAACATTCAGGCCAATGCAGAGCAGAGTGTTAGTGATTTCAGTAATAATCATTAACGTTTGAATTATCACGCCATTATTATTGTGCATTGGAAGAGAGTAGATGACCGTCGAGGAAGACACATTGATTTCCTTTTTATTCTTACTAAGAGTAAGAACCAGACCATATTGAATCACATACATGAAATCGCATAAACAGTTGACCTTCAATCACAATGAAAATATTACATATACACACATGGGTTGTAGTTGTAGAGACCCAGAACCACATTCTGAGGAGACACATCACAGCAGCGTCTACACTGACTGTGGACTAATGACCCAGGTTGGATCAACATCCTCAGCTCCGCCCGCTAAACCTGACAGGGCGTCAGTTTCAAGTGGCTGAGTTAAGTGAGCAGAGCACAACCCGCTGCCTGTTATCCTCTATTATTCATGTTCCCTGCTGGCATCTGATACCCACTCTGGCCACAACTCACACAACAAACCCCCAGTTTGATACAAATATAGATATACTGTGAAACAGCCGCACACTTAACGTAATAAACGGACACGTTTGTTAATCGCACACAGTTACAGTGACAGGAAAGGTCATTTAGTGCCGTCTGAAGTAAACTTTGCTCCTCTGATACAAAAGAACATTGTTCGATTAGTTAATAAATGACAACAAAATAAAACATCAAAGACAAAATACTTGCAATGATTTTATTGTGTGTTTCTTGTTCGAGCGTGTGCACAAACCTAGGGAGCGCGATGATTCGGTGTGCAAAGCCTTCTCTCCAATCTTTAAAAGAGCATTGAAGTAGGCCTCACTCCTTACAGCGAGAGCTGAAACAAACAAATACAGGCTTTTTTTTTTGGCACAAATCATTTGTAAATATGGCAGCAGGTTTACAGTCCAACGACAAAGAAGCATTTACAACTCAAATTCAACATTCAAACAATCAAATAATCTCTCTCTCACGTTATTTGACAATATTTGTTACTTTAAAAACAGCAGCAAACACAACACAGAGGGGTCAAGTAAAACTATGGCAGAGGATTAGGGCCAAATGTAAAAATTATTGTGGAAAACAGAAACAGACTTCTGAGATTAAAGCCAGATTTTTTTCAATTCTGACTTTTTTATCTCTTAGATTAATCTCTCAGAATTCTTAGATTAAATTAGGATTCTAACTTTTTTCACAGCAGTTAGGGTGTTTTCCAAATTTTGTTTACGTTTAGCCCAAATTAAAGTCAGAAATCTGGCTTTTTTTCTCTCAGAATTCTTAGATTAAATTCGAATTCTGACTTTTTTTCTCTCAGAATTCTTAGATTAAATTCGAATTCTGACTTTTTTCTCAGATTAAGGTCAGAATTCTAAATTTTTCTCCTACAATTCTTAGATTAAAGTCAGAATTCTGACTTTTATCACAGAAGTTAGGGTGTTTCCATATTTTGTTTACATTTGATTCTAATTAAAGTCAGAACTCTTAAAAACACATGTGGCCCTAACCCTCTTCCGTATATATAACTGCCTTGTGTTAACACTGCTTAATGTCTGCTCCTCAGAGCCAAACGACGAGTTTAAAATAAATCAAAATTTAGTTTGCAAAATAAATGTTGACATCTGTTTTAATCTAAAATGTGAAAGCTGTTCATTGTGTGTAACTGCAGCACACACACACACACACACACACACAATGTTGTGGTCGTGTTGGAACATAAACATGTTCTGGTTCCATAAGTACGTCTGCAGTTGTGCGATGTATCTGCTGCTGATTCAGCATTACTTGTATTTCTCAGTATCTAATATTGTCAATCATTGTTGTGCTGGGTTGTTTTTCTGTTGACAAATTAGTGGCAACAACCTCTTCAGGCCTTGGTTACAGGCTCATAACCAGAGCTATAACAGTGCCAGGATATTCCCAGAGCATATGGACTTTGGAACGAGTTGTAATGAAATAGACGCCTGACAGCTTCCTTATTCTGTGTCCTGCTATTACTGTTGGTTTAGTTTATTACACTGATAAGCTCTATGACTTTCACATACAAAAAAGCAGGTGTTCTTTCTTTCTTTCTTTCTTTCGTTCTGTCTTTCTTTACCCTTGAAAGCGTGGACATAGCCGTCTCCCAGAGAAACCAGTTTCTGTATGCTCGGGTTGAAATCATCCGTCAGGTTCTATTTGGGACACACACACACACACATACACAAACAAACATAACATTTTGACAGTTAGAGAAACATTAAGACCCGTCTTAAAATCAATAACATTCATCTTTTATTCATTCTGTACTCACAAACTCCACCTCACACACACACACACACACACGTGTGTTACCAAGTGAGTGAACTACTCTTGAATTTGAAAACTGAGTTTATAAATTCACATCATGTTTTCTTGGCAGAAATTAGTTACACTTCTAGTTTCCTGAAATAAATCTCCATATTATACACAAAGCACTTGCAGGTAAGGATAAGTTTGTTTGTCTACTTTCAGCCACAGGGACACAATCACACACACACACACACACACACACACACACAGTTTCTGCTACTCACCGAGTAAATGCCCAAAGTGGAGCGGTGGAGCTGATCACCATTCATTGTTGGGGATGTTTCTATCCAGAATAGTGCACTGAAGACTGTCAGTCAGTAAGAAGCTCTTTCGCTCTTTATATCATCCAACAAATGCACCACAGCCTCAAAAAAAACACACACAAGAGAGTCAATCGTAGATGGAGGCAGCCCAGTGTGGCGGTAATCGACACCGCCGTGGTATGAGAAAGACTGGGGTAAATAATTAAACGTGGCTCAACCATAAAACACACTGACATGTGCCGTAAACCCTGGTGTCTGGGCATGTGGGTGTGGTTCTGACAGTGTATTTTTCTTATTCAGGGATGTATGTTTAATTTTTAACACTGAAATATAGCGTGAATATGTATATACATAGACAGTATATAGGGAGTGTAATATACGATGCAACTAAAAAAAAAAAAAAAAAATTGTAAGTACCGAAACAGGAAACTGGCATCTCCTTGTGAAAAGCAAGACTCTCAGCAGATGCTGCACTGACTTTGGACGCCATGAACCAACAGCAGCAGATAACATAGATAACATGACAACCCAAATCATCACATCATCTGTGCTGATGTTACACTGACCTTATGTAAAATCTCCACTTTTTCTCCGGACTGTGAAACCTTGATTTTTTCAATTGAAACACAAATGTCCTTTCATTTTAAAAGAAGACATTGGACCACGGGGTAATGGTTCACTTCTATTTCCTCCGCGCATATAAACTTGGGTGTCTCAAACTCAAATGACCTGCGGGCCACTGAGCATCAAATCTGGTCTAATTTTCGAAATAGAAGTGTTTTTATGTAAAAGTGTTTGATATGAAGTGCACTTCACACACACACAAGAATTAATTAAATACCTTTACCTTTAATTAATTAAATATCATAAACAGACATTTAAACTTGATATTTAGTGGTAGTTTGAGACCCCTGACTTACAAAGTTGCACGTATTTTAAGAGGTGTAGCTTTTACACATTTATGTATATTTTTATTCTTCGTTTTTACATTAGTTAACTACCATTTTACTGCTGACCCAGTCTGAACAATGTCCTTTCAGCATGGAGTTTGCATGTTCTCCCCTGTGTTTGTGTGTTTATGTTCAATTCAATTCCATTTTATTTGTATAGCGCCAAATCACAACAAGGCACTGTACATAGACCCAGTGTTTCCCAACCCTGGTCCTCAGGGAACACTGCCCTGCATGTTTTAGAAGTTGCAGTGTTTCCTGAGGACCAGGGTTGGGAAACACTTCACTAGGCAACAGTGGAGAGAATAAACTCCCTGACAGAACCAGACTATAATGTGTGGGTGTTCTTCAGGTTCTCCAGTTTCCTCCCACACTCCAAAAACATGCACGGGTTAAATGAACACTCTAAATTAGAGCTGAAACGATTAATCGATTATTAATCGATTACTAAATGAATCGGCAACTATTTCGATAATCGATTAATTCTTTTGAAGCTTTTTTGTATGATTAAAACAATATTTCTGATTGTTTAAGCTTCTTAAATTTGATATTTTCTTAATTCCTTTGCTCTGGATAACAAAGAAATCATTAAAAGTTAATCATTTTGGTTTGTGGACAAAACAAGACATTTGAGAACATCATCATTTCCAGGTTTGATGAACACCAATCAACATTTGTTAAGGTTTTCTGATATTTTATGGACCAATCGATTAATCAAAAAAATAATCGACAGATTAATCGATTAATAATCGTTAGTTGCAGCTCTACTCTAAATTGTCCATAGGTGTGAATGAAAAAAATTAAAACCCTTGAATCGGTGAACACTTCTCTGGTTCAGCAGTGAATTATGCAACATGTAAACATCTTGAATAGTAATTTACTTAAACTCGAAATAATTAAATCATTAAAAAAAATGCTTGAAAAAAGTTTTCTTTTAATTAATTAATCATTCATTTATTATTTCTAAATATAGTTATGTGTACAGTATAATATAATACTAATATATTCAAATGTAAAATTTCATGTTTTTTAGTAGATTTTCTCAGGTGCACGTGCAGCCCACACCTGCGGCCTATTAATGGGTGATTAACACACGGAGTCACATGACACGGTTCTCGTCTTGAATCAGGAAGTGATCGCAGAGAGAGCAGCACGCCTTGTTGCGCTAAACTCTCTCCCTCTCTCATAAAGGTATGTCCGTACAGTCGCGAACTAAACGGGATTTTATTCTGTGGTGATAGAAAACCGTCACCTCCGTGTTTCAAGGTCCAAATACAACAGAACCCGTGCGCTGTAGAATAACTGGTGACGCGTGTTCGCAGGTAACTTTAAGACGAGTTGCTCTGTGTTTGCATGTGTGTGTTATCAACGTGAGATAACAACTGTGGTTCAAAAACTATCTGACGTCCAAATTACAAAGGTTTTTACCGGATGACTCAGGCTGGTTTGTAAGGACATAAACATCCGGTTTTCAAAATAAAACACAGAGCACAGTGTCATATATGTCCTGGCCATTCTTCTCTACAACTTATGGAACTTTTAGCGTTTTTATTACATCTCAAAGTTGATCCTTTTCCAATTAAAAAAAAATGCAAATATGGGGCTTTCATATCAATGTCTTTAAAACTGTACAGTAAAAATATCTCATATCCATTAAGCTAGTAGATATCAATGTGCTGAACACAACTTTTTTTATTGGATTCAGAACTTTTAGAGAACTCTCTCAAAAGTCCAGTTATGAGGTCTCTGAAACATAGGGGAAAGAATATTAATTATTTTCAAACGTGCAGTCAGACGCGGTGCTCTCTGTGTTTTATCTTGAAAATGTTGATGTCCTTGCAGACCAGCCTGAGATACTGGATCACAAGCTTTTTCCCGTAAAAGCCTTTGGAAGGAGGGTGTGTAACATTCAGCGTAAGTTAGTTTGACTGCAGTAGATAACATTTGTAATATTGTTTTGTTTTGTCGGTTGACCATAAACATGATAGTCGTATAAAATAAGCTTCATTTTGCTGCATCCATTCAATGAACCAGGTCCTTCCTGTCAGCCGTTTGAGCCTTTACCTGCAATATTGGCATTTTGATGTTTATTCATAGGTGTCATTGTTTTCAATGTCTTCTTTCTATTAATCATACGTTCTGTTTTCCTTTCAACCTCTACAGCTTCTGACTGTGTACACACTTGGGTCAGTTTTGTGTTTATGGATCTCTTACTTTCCAAGGAGGGACTGCACAGGATGACACTCAGTACTGGTGTGTATTTGACACTGCACTCACTGTATTTAGTCATGTATTCCACAGATATTGTGTATAGTGCCAGATACGTTGAGGGCCTGTTCTTCTCCTGTCTTCCACAGACACCAGTGCACAGTGTGCCCTACTCTCTTAATTGAAATGTGTTTTCCAGCCTCTCAATCAGATTATTTACCTGCTAATATTCACCATGCCTCTGGTCTTTTAACTACAGGATTTTATGGTCTCATAATATTTGACTTATTGCTGGATAATCTATGCTTCCTGTTAAATGTTCCTGCTTCAGGGAGTCACAGCAGTGCGGCTCATGTAGCACAGTACTGATGAGGTTTTCAGGAGGATGTCAGGCCTGTGATGGTCATGCAACTTGTGCATCCAACATTTTAATCACTGGTTTTAATCAAGGTGGTGGCGGTGGGGGGTACTGTGCCTCTTAATATATTCTGAGGAGCATATTCTCATTTATTCATTACTCTTACCACTGTGGAGGTTATGATTTCAGTGCCGTATGCGTATGAAACTATTGAACCGTTTTCTATTAATTTGAGCGCAGGATTGTGGCGAGACCCTAACAAGAACTCATTAAAGTGGTTGAATATGGTATATATTTTTTTTTTTTCTTTTCTCTTTTTTTGCAAAATAGAATGCTGACAGAAGTATGTGCTCCTACTCTCTAGGTTTAAAACATTTTTGGAAATGCAGGTCTATTATATAGAGGATATATGCATGTAAGATATGTATAAACTGTACCGTCTACTCCAGCCTCAACATAAACAGTGTGTTGCTTGTTCCTAATCTCTTAAAATGACCAGTTGGAGCAGACTACAGGCTTCAGACTACTGACTGGACTGGCCGTTGTCATGGTAACACTTATAAACTTGGAGATAAACACGGCCAATTCCCAAAACAAGAGAAAAGAGAACCTCTGCATCTGTTACTCAGAAAATCAGGTGGGAAAGTTACTATACTATATTTGATAAAAACCTCAGACCAGTGGATGCATTCATTCAGCGCTAAGCCAATGCAGTTTTCCTCCTGCCTGGCTTACACAGACACACACACACACACACAGCTGTGCACTGCACTGTATCACAGCTCTGATTGATTTATTTATTATCAGACTGGACTTTTTTTCTGTTCCTCTGATACTTTCATAATGATGCACTGCAGGCAGCGAGCTGCAGCTGCTGTGAGAATACTGATGTGTTCCTTTTTGTTAATGCAGGATGGCCAATGTTTGGCCAAAGTCACATGACTGTATTTCATATGATGGATGCTGAGACACGAGCAGGGATGAATGAATGGATGGATGATGGACGGTTGGGGTGAGTCATGTACACTAGATGGCACCATTGTGACATGACTACAATTGTAAATGGCTTCCTGACATTTTTCTCTGGCTTATTCCTTCTACCGACTCTCTAACTACGATATTAACCTTAAATCACTATTTAAGGGGTTGGCACAAACAACCACTTTCTTTAATAAGATGTATTCAGATCATTTAGTCATGTAAAAAAGTAAGAATTCAATAAAAAATATATATATATATTTCAGTTTAAATTTAGCATTAAAAAGTGTGTCATTGAAAAATCATTACTGCCATGTTACCATATATGTTTTTAAAAACAATTAGTTGGTAGTTTTTAACAAAACTTGACCATGTTTTGTATGCAAACTGTGTTGTACCAGATCCTGTATCACACTGCCCCCTAGTGCTGAAAAAGGACTCAATACTTTATGTGTATTGTAGTGGAATACAACATCACATTTTCAAGTGCACATTATGTTAAAAGGTACTCCAGTTAAAATGTTTTCTTCTTTTTGAACCGTTTTGAATTATAGACGATCATTCAGCGCTGATCAGTAAAACATAATCATGTTCTTGAATCCTTGGTGTTTACACTTTCAACATCATGAAATAGTGCAGTAAAATCACACACAGCATCAGTGATGATCACGAGAGAAAAATGACTGGAATAAGAAGTGCTGCCTGTATTGACAGGCAAAACGCCACAAAGCAGCATTTGGTGTGAAAGCGTAATATAAATATGTGTCGTTCAGCTGTCTCTGTTGTGTGCTTTGTCCAGGCTCTTGTCCCCAGCTCTGCAGCAACTCTTACTTTACTTCTCTGTGGTGCTGTGGTGCTCCACTGAAGACTGAAAGAACGAGCTATTTTCTGCCACAGACATGCTGCATGTCTCGCGCTTTCTCCTACACGCACCATAAATTAGTGCTTTCACTGCCTGCGACTAAGAGGGGTGTTTTGTTTTTGGGGGGGGGGTTTTTTGGCTTAAACCTCCCCGTGGTATGTGTGTGAACGCTCATCATGCTCAGAATTAGTGAGATGAAATGATGCAGACACACACAACACACTCGCTCATAAATTTATTCTGCAATTACACGCGTGTGTGTGTGTGTGTGCATATGTATCACACTGACATTAACATTTTTCCCCAGCAAGCATGGTTTAATGAAACTCACTAATAGCACTGGGACTTTATCATGCAACACACACACACAGTAGGATCATCATTCTGTCACTGCTGCTGCTGCTGCTGCTGCTGCTGCTGCTGTGGAACTGTTCCATTAGCAGCCTGGAGGCTGACTTATGGCCATCCACACATCACATTACGGTCCACCTGTAATGCTGCTGAGCTAGGAAATATTCAATTGAAGGAGAGAACATCTCATATTTTCAGGGGGGCGGCGGGGGGGGTGTAGCATGGCTTGTTTTGCAGTACGGGGGAGTAATCCAACACAGATCCACAGGGAGAAAATCAAGATAATACTGTCTTTAATGATGCAGAATACATTTTGGCACATGCTGTAACATTTAGATTTAAAATTGAGAGAGAGAGAAAAAATATGCTAGTTTGACATAAGGAGGTGAAACATGGAGATACAGTGAACTTAAGTGGAAAGTTTGCTCCATGATACAAGAGAAAGAATAAATGTCCTAAAAGACTGCATGGAGACATCTCTCTCTCTCTCTCTCTCTCTCTCTCTCTCTCTCTCCCTTTGCCTGAAAAACGTAGACATGCGCGCTGACTGGGGGGAGGATGGGGGAGGAGGGGGTGACACCAACTGTCTGACTCTCCCTTTATAAGCTTCTGTTTTTGTGGAAAAGGGCAAACGTGAGAGGGTATTCTCTTCATTGACATGGGGCAACAGGAATAATATTTGATACTTTTTTTTGTTTTTGTTCGCCCTTTTTGAAGCTTCATAGTTTTCATACTTATTAGATTTTTCGAATAACCGATCGCCCCCGCCGCCAACCTGAAGTTCATTGTTATTATCCTGGCCGCCGGGATGGTGGCCTTCATCGGAGCCGTTATCTGCATCATCGCGGCGGTCCACACCGGGTCATCCAGGGCTGCCGCAGCACAACAACAACCCGCAACCGACAACCACTCGCTGTACCCGGACGTGGTGGCGCAGACCCCCGCTACCGGAGGCTCCGTGGCCAGGGCCGGATCTCTGGGAGCTCTCCATGGTTCTGAAACCCCCGATTCAGCGGCATCGGCGTTCAACCTCGGGCTCGGCGGGTTGGATGGAGTCACCGGACTCACCGGGCACGACCCGACGGTCAGCAGACTCATCTGCACTCCGATTCCCGCCGGGGAGTGCAACCCGAGAAACTTTAAGCAACAAGCGGACGACCCGTCGCTGTACGCGGGCGAGGACTGGGGTTATCTCCGCACCACCGCGGATGATCTCCGGCAGACCGTGCTGCAGCAAAGAAAACAAATACTGACCGACCAGCGCACCATCGGAGAGCTGACGGGGAAACTGTCCGAGTGTGAGAAGGTGCTGGACGGCAGGAATAGGGGAGCGGACAGACGCGGTGCGGGACTGCGGGCTGCTCATGGCACCGCGGAGGAGACTCGCCTGGAGCGCGTCATGGTGCGGGACAGCCCGGCGTCTGCTCCCGACAGCGGCCACCTGCTCACCGCCCGAGCTGTGGATGAACTGGAGCAGGCGATCACTCAGCTCAAAGACCGCATAGAGAAACTGGAGGTGGGTACAGTCGGTGTGGAGAAAATCACCCCAGCACACAAATCACCCTCTGCACCCAACTACTACACTACATGACAAAGACCTAAATTATCCCAATAATGGGACTTTTGAAATGTCTCATTTTCCAGAAAGTTTGCTTGTGAAGTCATATCATAGTTTATGGCTTTATTTGTCCCTGTCAGGATTTCTGCCAAAGCCTGAGTGCTTTGTCAACGCATGTTTTTCAATTTTGCATGAGAACAAGTGAGTCACCTAAAAGGCTTATTTATGTGTGCAATGCATGACATGAGCAATCAGGTGTTGTGTTAACATCAAGAGAAGCTATGCATAAAAAAAATATAAAATAGCATTGATATGTACAGAGGCAGAGAATATTTAACAATTTTCTAACATGTCACCTGTTAACACCCTTTTTATAATTCATGATTACGTTTGCAAGGTTGCATAAGGTTAGAGATTTACAAACAATTAAGAAATGGATGAATAGTAAGGCAGGTGGGGGAGGAGGAAGAGATGGTGCAGCAGTGGAGGAGGAGAAAGAGAGTGTAGCAGAGAAACATGAATCCTGCTCTCATCTGAGCAGTCATGGATGATGTATAACCTCATTTTTGGCCAAAGAAACCCCATACATAATTCATCAGGTGCCTATATTTGTGGGAAGCACAGACTAGATGTGCCTCTGCTGGACAGAGAACTCCTCACTCTTAGAGTTTATGTAGGACGTGTGTTCCAGCGCGGGTCATTTTCTTTGAGGATAATGCACCTCTTTGTTCCGTGTTGCCACTGTCGGATGACGAGCTCCATAATGGACTCCTCTGCTCACGGTTTTCTGTCACAGAATGAGGTGAATGGATTTCACGGACCTCAGTGTGACATCAAAGATTAAATTGGTGTGTGTGTTTCCCCCACCCCCCCCCCCCCCCCTCACCCTCCACTCTGTCTCCTCTACCATTCAAGGCATGTTTCTCTGTACGTGAGCTATTTGGCCTACTTTAGTATAGCACACGGTGGTGTTTGCATCAGATTCTGTGTGTGTGCTTGTGAATTTACAAGAAGAGCACTCGTGGGAATACTATAGTCGGGTCATAACCACAGGTTTGCTGATCATGCACATACAGAACATATGCTCCGCCACTCGCTATATAGATGTCCACATAGTCTTCTGTTACCAGAGGACCTTTACTCGCCAACAGGAAAGTGACATTTATAGGCAACATTGATCATCAGAATCCAATCCCTGCCTTTTCCTTGTTTCACAGCAGAAAGCCTGCGTTAGACGTGTGATGACATCAAAGTGATATGAATATATCATCAGTGGGTTTCCATTTTGTAGCATTATTATTCAGTATTTGGTAAATGGTCTCTATGTCAACCGTTTTCGGTGTTTATTTGGATGCGGCATACATTTGTATTAACTTCTCTGGGGATGTACTGTAGGTTGTGGCCCAAGGAAGAATTGATCAGATTTTGGTGGTGATCCAAATACTGACTCACTCACTGATCGACTACCATTTTATCCTCCCCATGAGAGTCGTGGTGGGGGCACTGGTGCCAATCCCAGATTAGATGAGTACAGCCTTCACAGGTCCCCAGTCAGTGATCCACATACAAACCCCCCTAAATGCTGACGCCAAATATGTGCTTTCTTTATAGTATTGTCCTTTTTTTGTTGTCTTGAAGACCACACAAAGCACTCTACACTACAGTTTGCCATTCACACAAAGCTTCTTCATGCTGCACGTTGTTCTATTCCACACAGATCACAAGCTGCAGGCACAGACAAATTGAAGCACACGTGTGTAAACTTGACTGCAGCACTTTTCGTGGTCATACATTATCTAAAATTCTGGGCTGCTTAATTACTGCGGGACTTATTTTATTTATTTATTTATTTTACTCTGTAGTTACTCCTAAGAATATACTCTTAGCATAAAATGCATATTTGATGACTTGAGATGTAAGGAAGATGATATACTTCATGGTTCCCAGAGGATGAATCCACATTATGCTGATATTTTCTTTTCTCTTCTCTTTAAGCACCACAATGTCTACCTTTTTATCAACCTCAACAACTGATGACCACCCAAAGTGAACCCATGATTTGTAATCGAACGGCAATTATATCACAAAAATTATCCCCGAAGAAGTTAAAAAATTTAACTTTATGACTTTTATGCTGGCACGCTGCATTTGAGGATTTGTATGCAATACAAGGCACTCTTTTTTTTTTTTTTTTTTTTTTTTTTTATCTTCCGAATTGATGTAACTGCAAATGTGAAAAGCTGCTGCTGCCGAGTCTAAACCCTGGCACCATTACAGAACAAGCAGATTTATTTCAGTTAATCAGCCACTATGCCACAAACCTACATTAATCCTTTGATTAGCGTGCACAATTTAAGCAGAACTATTACAGCGTATGCGGAACGTTTGAGATTTCTTGTGCCAGTTTAGCAGTTTAAAGAGGAACAAGTCTGTGGGAAACCCATTTGAGACGGATGAACCGAGATTTATTTTCCATTATGTAGGACCTTTTTTGACCTCTTTTGAATTATGATTTCAGTATGTCACTTTCTACTGGAACACATATTCTATGTTTTGTCTAAAAACCATACCATAGATACCAGAAATGTCATCTGCACAATATCAGTATCGGCCAATATTGGCTTTAAAATTAATGATCAGATATCGAACAACATGCAGAGATCCCCCAATATGATGAAGGACTAAAACAGTAGACTGAATAGACTGCTAACTCCTTGACTTTTGATGCTTAGTCTATTTTTTTCTTTCTTTATTTTGCACAATTAAGAATATTTATATCTACATCTGCTGTATCAGTCATTGACCCCAGTACTCCTAATATATCGGCATATCAGATATCTTCAAAAAGTCCAATATCGTGCATCCCTAATTGGTAGATATACTAAACAGCTTAGTATTCTTTGAAATCTGTGTTTCCCTCATTTCTAACCCCTGTTTTTTTTCCTTCTTTCTTTTTCCAGTGATGCATTATGCAGTGGTGCGCAGCAATTTGCTGTCAGCTGAAATAATTCATTCACTTGGCGTTTTTTCTGACTTTGACTTATTTGTACGTGTTACACTTAATGAAAAAATATCCCCGTAGACGTGACTCGGTTTAATGAAAATGTGCTCCGAATCAAAACTTACTGTATTTAACAGTCCATTTTTTTTTTTTTTTTTTTTTTCAGCCCTCTTCATAAAACTTTACAGAATTAATATGTGAATCGGCAGCGCTCCCTTCTGATTTACAGAGCTTTTAAGTGAGTTCTGGCCTGATTATTATTATCGATTATCTGTCCAGAGCTACAACTTAACTGTTCTGATTCATTCACTACACACACAGCATAGCTTTCCGCCACAGAAGCAGGCAAGTGCTGTAAAAACAACCCACTTGGCCATGGGCAGGTTTAATTATGTAACTATTGCAGGTTACCAGTACCAGCACCAGTAGTTTTGTTTGAAGTCACATGTGTTAAGAATGGCAAACTTGTTAAATCTAATCCAGAATACCATCTAACTTTGTCTGTTTGACTGAAAGCAAGGAGAAACTAACTAGCCCAACTTTGACCAAACAAGTTTGCTAATTGATATCCCAGCTAACAATTTCTGCTTCTGGGAATGTTCCCTGAATGTTTGCCCTCAGTTGTCATGGCAGATTTTCCTAAAATCCTCCCGAAGTTAGCTTTTGGTTGCACCATATCTAATTTGTGTCGTCCATACATAACAAAACAAAAGGATTCTGTCTTTGAGCAAACAATTTCACAGTAGCCAAGACACAGTCTGATACTTAACTCCCCATAAGTCCACAAATTGTCAGTTCATTCCTTGAATGTTGAATTGCATAGTGAAACCTAATTAAATTAGCCCCCAGATGTAGCCCCAGGCTTTACAGTATGTAATGTTTCAGAGAAATTACAAGTGGGCTCGAGAACTTCCTCAGGTTATTCTAACAGCCAACGCATAATCACAGTGAAGTGTATTTCCAGTGTTTTCTTCACACTCTTCTGAACCCACTCTTCTCTGCTGTCGCCCCTCCTCTGCAGTCAGACATCGGCCCATTTCCTCACAACCAGACGGATGGAAGGGCCCCGGCAGGGCCACTGGAAAGTGGGATTTCTGGTGTCCCAGAAAGGTTGGCTGACCGCGGCCACAAAGCCGATACTGACGATCCCTGGAGAATGGAAGACTTGGAGGGGGAGCTGGAGAGGAAGGTGGAGCTCCTCGAAAAGGAGAGGAAAGCCCTCAGGCTGGAAACTGAGAAACACAGACAGGAAATAGACCATGGTATCAGTAAACTACACCATCGCATCTCAGGACTGGAGGAAGGTAAGAACAAAAAATCAGGAAGGAATATGATCAGAAGAATCAAACAATTAGTCACTAATGATGAATTAAATGAAAAATAATGAGGCATAAAATGTACTTATCTCTTCATCACATCAAGCTTTGTTACAATAAAGGAATGAAGAAATTGCTTAATAAAACAGATCAGTTTTTTGTGACTAAAGTGCAGCTGAATGTTTGTATTGATCTCTCCTTGACTTGTCTATTACTTTCCACTTTTATATTTCAACATTCAAGCCTCTTCTCTCCTCCTCTGCAGGCAGTCCTGGCCATTCCTTCCCAGAAGGCTACAGACTGTCCTTCCCAACACGGACGAACTACATGTACGCCGTGGTGAAACACTCGCTCCCAAAGCTGCGGGCCTTCACCCTCTGCCTGTGGCTGCGGCCCACAGAGGGCGGCATCGGGACGCCGCTGTCTTACGCCGTTCCCGAACAGCCAAATGAACTGGTGCTGCTGCAAGGCCTGCACACCCCCACCGAGATGCTCATCAATGACAAGGTGATGTAACGCGCGTGCGGTTGTAGCCGCAGAGTTGAAATGCAACGTCGAGAAACCAGGCATGTGTTCTGTGTTTGTCTTGCATGGTGTACGTGGGTTTTAATACACATTAATTACAGATGAAATATCTACTAACTCAACACTAACCTTCCAGGCAACTTTATTTTAAATACAATATGTAGAATATCATGTGCAACTGGGATGGATTTTGTTATATTCTGTCCATTGTACCGTGTTGTGTGGAGGAGGAGTGGTAGACAATGAATGAATTAATGAACATTTACTTTTAATGTAATACTGACATAAATATAATATACTGTATATGTACATTTTTGTGCAATGTTTGTCAGTAAAAGGTAAGTAAAAATACTAGTTTGGTCATAAATATATCAGGAAGCTGTAAAAGTAACACTAATATTGTTTTTGTAAATGTGTACATTTTGTCAATATTCAGAATAGTATTAAAAAAAACATTCCAAGTTCTTATAAGACCCAATGAATCCCCGCCAGTGCAATATGGGGTAATATTGTGAGATGGATATATTTTATAGATTTTTTAGGTTTCTAATATCTAGTTGAGAATAAAGCGTGTGCTGTATTTGCAAACAAATAAAGAGAACAAATCTAATGAAACAGCCGATTTAGCTGTCAATCAAAGTAGCCTTAATCCTGTGCGATTGCTGTAACTATTAAGTTAAGTAGTTGTAAGGTCAAGTAGAGTAGAGGTGGCCAAGCTGAAGATGCTGGAAAGGATTAGAAATGAGCATGTTTGAGGGACAGCTCAGGTTTGGAAATAAAGTAAAGAGAGGCATGGTGACACAGGGTGTTCATGGATGTTGTGAAGGAGGACATTTGGTGTAACAGAAAAGGACATGAGAGAGGGCAAGATGGAGGCAGAAAAAAAGAAGTAAAGATTATATCGCTATACAGCTGCACTGTGGAGTCTATCACACAATTTGCATTTGGTTTATTTCAGTTCAGAGCTTCAACTGTCCCTTTAAGGGGCTGTTGTTTTGATGTTGGCAGCACAAAAGCAATAAAAACCCACAATAAACAAGGACATATGACAACATAGACACCACACAACCAAATTTGACTCAAAACAATCACCATCAAATCAATAATGTGTGAAAACTTTAAGCTTCCAGAATGCGTGTTACAATTATCTTTCTTTTCCTAGGTGGCACAGTTACCTCTGAACCTGACGAGAGGCAGCTGGCAGCACATCTGTGTGAGCTGGAGCCAGAAGGGAGGAGCCTGGCAAGCCTATCAGGGGGGAAAGCTGAGGGGCGAGGGCCACGCACTGGCAGCTGGACACCACATCAGACCTGGGGGAGAGCTGCTGCTGGGACAGGAGCAGGTGAGTGCATGAAGGAGGGAGTGGAAGACTGAATGAATTTAGTTGGAGCAGATAAGTTTTTAGTTATCACTTGGTGGTTTCCCACAATAATAATTATGATAATAATAAATACAGTATACAAAAACAAGAATGGCTCTGCACATAGGAAATTATTAACCAAGAGCAATAAGAATGCTTTCCAAGGAAGAACTGCTTCCATTTGGCTACACTCCTCAGTCATAAGCTCAGTTTCCATGAAATATTAACGCGCATTTTTACCAGATTTTCATTAATATTGGGAGTTAGTTCACTGAGATTAGAAGAAGGTGGCGGCAAAAGTCTGCGTCACCCCAGAGCGATAACACGGACCAACTTCAGGACGTAAATAAAGAGCGTCAACACGCCTCGATGTGTTGTTGCTGCTTATTGGAGTAATATTTGTAGTACGTTCCGTGTCCACATCAGCCGACCCAAACCTCATGTCGTCCACTGTCTCTGCCGTTTCCACTGTTGTCCCAGCACAGTGTAATGTGCAGGTTCCTTTCTCTGCCCTCTTTTAGTCAATGAAACCGTTTCCACTGCTACCTACCTTTTTATCTACAGTATATGGCAACTTTTCCACCTCCCCTCAAGGGTGTTTCCATCCAGGAAATGTGCATTAAAACAGGCTGAAGGAAACCCAGTCTGTCAACTCTAAAGCTAAGCTTGTGTGTGCATGGAAGCGTAAATGTATTTACCCCTAAATCACTGTGTTTCTTACACCTCTTACTCTCTAGGATTCCCTGGGTGGAGGCTTTGACTCATCTCAGGCCTTGGTCGGAGAATTGTCTCAGGTGGGTCTCTGGGACCGGGTCCTGTCCTCTAGTCAGGTGGCCAGTTTGTCTCGCTGCGGCAGAGTAACCCAGGGCAATGTGGTCCCCTGGACTGAGAACGGAGTTAAGGTCTATGGAGCCACCAAGCACCCGGGCGAGCCGTGTAGTAAACACAGCAGGAGCTCTCAGTGACCGACAGTGGGAGGCTTTGAGGAAAGAGTAGGTGAAGAGAGGGGCGGAGATGAGGGGTACATTTAAATTCTGTCTCCCCATATTCATATATCCGCTAAAGGATGTTCACATTAACTCTATGTGGCATGAAAGTAAATGAATGGCATATGTTTATATGATCGAGCTGAGGCTTTGCACTTATATTCTGTCATGGTGTTTTCAATGGAGAATTGTGCAATATAACAAAAGGGACTCCTCATGAATATAGCTGTTGTATATGTATGTCACATTCAAGCTTCATGTTCTTGAGCGGCTGAAGACGGATGAAGCATTGACTTGGTGAAGTGAAAATGTTGAGGCGTCCACTCAATTAAATATGGATCTACCATCAGTTTAACTTTAAAAGAGTAAAAAACGGACGATAAAACGTGTACAAAGCTACTTTATTGTAAAAATGTGTTTGACTTGTTTTATCAAATCTGCACTAAAACCAACCAGTAAATACAGAAGATCATCAG
The DNA here is from genome assembly GCF_958295425.1 of Solea solea. Lineage (NCBI taxonomy): Eukaryota > Metazoa > Chordata > Actinopteri > Pleuronectiformes > Soleidae > Solea > Solea solea. The sequence continues at coordinate 20,150,189 of NC_081149.1, read as the reverse complement.
TTTGTGCAGTGTGTGCCAAACAATTTCTTAGCTTGGACAAATTACCAGACAACCAGCAGAGACATAAGGAAGTTTCTGGTCCATGAATCGCAGGATTCGTGTTTTCCCACTTGTGTTTTTGTAAATATTAACCAAACAAGATATAGCATGTTCATGTGTGAGCCGTAGATGTGCTTATGGATTGTTTTCAGCCTTTACAACAAGTTTCCCCTCAGCTGGCAGCAGTGGCATCGTATATACTAATTAAAGGTACTTGAGAAATGGTCATTTAACAGTCCAAGCGTTGGCGTTAATGGCCTTTTCCAGCTGAGAGCTGTCGAAGTCTTCCACAGCTAAGAGAGGTTGCATTAAGCCAGCAGAAATCCCCTGGAGTAGAAAGGTCAGACTGGAGTTAATTCAGGGCTGTGGCAGCTTAAGAGTTTGGGAGTCAAGGTAAGGTGATGAAAAATGTTGGAGGAAAAAAAAGAGAGGGAATATAAAGTAGGACTAAAGGAGCACTGCAGTGAGGAGTAGATGATGAAAGAGGAGGAAAGAGCAGCGACTTGGGAAAAGACGCATGGATCAGGTACTCGTTCAGAGTGAGGCTACTTTGTTTTCACCTCTGCATGATGTGTTGTTTTATGCATAATATTTTGCCACTGCAATGTTTTGCTCCCGAGTGTCACGAAAAGAGGAGAGAGCGCCTGTTGAATCCATGCTCGGGTTTGCTGTTTTACTGATTCCCAATGAAAGCCTGAGGGTCTCTTATGTTCTATAGACAGGTTATTGGACTCATTTACAGCAAGGCGACTCATTCCTATACATATATATATATATATATATATATATATATATATATATATAGTAAACAAGAAAATTGCAACCCTGTCTCCTTAGTGAATTTAAAAAAAAATTTAGAGGTTTGACAAAAACATTTGAAAACTCTAATGCAGGAAATGTATTATATATTATGTGCTGCCAAACTGATGCTAAATCCAATCAAAATCCTCCTGTTGTGCTTCGATGCCTCTCAGTCTGCAGTGTTATGGTCAATAATATGCCTGGTGTCTGCTGAGCTCGTACCAGAGCATTTTTATGTTTATGGTTATTGAAATGGTAAAAACTATGCTTTCAACACCATCTGTCTTTTCTTACATGATTATTCTTTCTTTTTTACTGTATGCACTGTATGCTCTGTCTATTTTCAATCATATTGTTTGTATACCTATACTGTATGTCCCTTTCTTGTATGGTGTTCTATTGTTCTGAATATGTGTTGTGTAAAAAAAACAAACCCTCACATCTTTATTAAAGTCCTAATTTTTAGATGTAAATACACTGGTTCTTTTTGTTCTTTTATTGCTTTAGAGAGAAAAAAGCAACACCAAATCAAACTAGCAGCCTCTGGCAGAAGCTCCTTTATAACACACAAATGCATGGTAACGTTTGTGATTGAAGTACAGCAGTGATAAAAGCTGCTGTTAAACTAAAGCCCCACCCCCTCCACAGTAAGAGTGCTTTCACACTTGACATGAATAAAAAAAATCGTCCCTTTTCCAGCGACAGAAACAAAGCATCTTTTATTGTTGCTCGAGTCCTCTGATCTTTCTTTGTCTGAGCAAATTAAAGGAGAGACTTCACGGAGGGGAAACCTGGAAACTCCTCCTTCAGGTGCAGCCAGTGAATCATACAGTACGAGTAAAGCTGTGACACAACTTTCACACTAGTTAGTTCACACTAACCGACGACTGAAAGACGGAGGATCTGGACCATCTGCGCCTGATGATCCTCACAGACGACATGATTTGTCAAACCAAGAGAAGCCAACTGAACGCAGCAGACTCTCGTGAGATGCTCTACGAGAGGGTAGATGAACGTGGAGGACAAACTCACTGTGGCTCTTTGCGCTTCTATCTGCTCTGAGAAATCAAAGAAGAAAAGACGGGTATGGATGAAGTCATGGAAGAGTCGACGTTGGCAACGTTGTTTAGATATTCCCGCTACTTCCTGTCGTCTTCTGACACAATGTCCGGTGTCCCACGTACTCATTGGTTTTTCATTGGCTGTTGGCAGCACGTGTTTGCAGTCGGGTCAGTAATCAGTACAAAATACCTGATTACGTCCAAAGTACGTTCAAAAAAATGAGATTTGTGTTCTTTTACCCTCACACACAAACAGATTTCTGTCGCCATGCCGTCTGTCCCCAACTAGTAGTACTGACTGGTGCGGACTCTGCCCGACTGTGAATCGTGGGTAAAATTGGGCAAGGAACCCTTGTAGTGTGTCCTCTGCTTTAGTCTGGTATGCAAATGCCCAGAGTTGGCTCTGTTGGCTCCCTCTGCAGCTGATTTGAGAATAACTTGGACAAGATGCTGAAAACTTGTTCTAACAGGTGGTTATGGTTGAGTTCCAAGTGCCAAGAAAAGCTCTTTCTTTTGTTTTCATTGCCAGTAAGAATATTAATACCACTTTCATCTCACAAACTGAATGTGAAGCTTGAGCCAGCAGTATTAAACTCTATCTATATTTGTACGAGACTGGGGTGTAATCTCACACACACACCCTTTTTTCTTTTTTTAAAAATTGTTAACTGTAATTTTCACGCTGCCTTCCTTTTCTCGCCTCTGAGTCATCCTCCCATTCTCACCCTCCTCAACTTCTCACTTCTCCTCCTCCACCTACGTCTTTGACTGTCACCTACGGTCCCATGTCTCCACTATTCTTGGCTCGCAGCGAGAAACAAAGGGGACACGTCATGTTAACAGATTATGTTTCAGTGCAGTGGGGGGATTTAAAAACAAACCCATTTACCAATGCTTCTCCACCTGGAGACATAAGTCATCAGTAGAGTTTCTCTTGGGTCCTTGTGCATGTTGGGATATAAGCCATCGAGTGACGAATGGAGAAAAAGCCTCCGAAAAAGAAGGGAACAATACAGCAATGTATTTTTTTTTGTTTTCTTTTTAAATCTCTAATTAGTGTGAGTCAATCTGTTCAACTAGTCCTGTGGATAAGACACAACTGAGTGCTTGTTCACGCGATCCTCTCTTTGAGTCACAGACTTATAACTTAAGTCCATTAGTGGCTCTCCTGCTCATGCCAGACTAATGCAGTCTGGCCTGGTCTCGCACCGCTGACCTCTAATCCGAGTAAAAGTTCTGCTAACCTCGTTAGCGGGTGGTTGTAGCCTGCTGCACATATGAGTTTAAAGCGTTCCTGGTGCATGTCGCCGTGATGCTTCCACTGGGTTGCGATGAATAATACTTGAAGTGTCGAGGCTGCGCAGCATCTGGCTGCTTGTGTTATGTTCTTTTACTAGGTAAAAGGGTTCTCCGACACTCTTTGCTTTCGCTGCATGCCTCACACCTGCTATGAGGCACTAACTAAATCACCGAGGTTCATTTCATTCTCGGTGCCGTCAACGTCTGGGAGTGGACATAAACTGAATGTGCTCTTGCATATCCATGCATAATTTGCTGCTCTCTACATATTAATTCTCTTCAGCTGAAACAAAGGCCTCGGTGATTGGGATTGGCGGCTTTACAGTTTGCATGACACCGTTATGTTGTCGCAGCCTGCGGCATTGGGTGGGTGAGTGAGTGAATGAATGAATGAATGAGAGCAATGAATATAGAGGCTGTCGCAGGGATTTAACCTTTGACCATCTTCTTCCGATAAAAACCTCCATGATCTCTATACGCCGACCACTGAGCGTTCAATGCTCCACAGACGGAGGATGATATTCCCCGTTGGATTACCCATCCCTATCTAATCCATATACTGCTCCATCTAGGAATGGACAGACTGTAATCCTGTAATCCTTGCGATGGATGGACGTACAGATGAGGCGTCTTACAGTGACACGTGGTTTAAAAAAAAAAAGAAAAGTGCTCATTAGTTCCATGTATTCTGTCACTGATTTAGTTTTCTGGTCGTCTCCAAAGTATGGAGACTTCCTTCACAGTGAATCAGGGGTTAAGTGTTGACTCTTTCACTAACGTGTATTTTGTTCTTATATATATATATATTTTTTTTTTTTTTTCAAACCATCAAACGCATATCAAGCCTAGAAGCAGCTTCTTACTCTCACTGTCGGCTCCACAGGATGTCTGTTGATCAGAAAAGTGCTGCTCTGCTGAGACTTGACTTCAGAGAGGGGAACTATTCGCTTACAGCCCCCCACTAAATATTGACTGAACTTTCCAATTAGAATAAAGTAATATTTTCAGTTTGGGGTGTCTTTCATGCTCTTCCTGTTGCATCTATAAGTCTTACACATGCATGGCATTTACACACAGAATCAAAATTGTAAAGAAAAATAAGATAGGATAAGTTACGGGATCTTAAAATACTGTTCTTCTCAGTAAATACAAGGTATTGGAATACGTGCTGTGTCAGGCTATAGAGCCAAAAAATAACCTGTGTTTTATTTAAAAAAAACAACACACATTAAATAATGTGAACTAAATGGAGTAGGAAATGTTCAGTTTTCACTCCAGCAGTAAAGTCTGATGTCGCGATGCGCTCATATCAATGAGATGTGATTACAGGCAGGAAGTGGATTTGTAACCGCTGTGAATTCAGTGTGATGACGTCACTCGCGAGGATAACGGCGATCACGACGGAAACTGCTGACAAAAAAGCAAACAAACTGCACTTAATACAAGGTTTGAGTTAAGTTTAAGGACACAACTTAAGTTTGAAATTGCATTTGCCATAAGCAGAAGCATATTTTGCCTTTTGCTGTCACTACAATAACCACTTTATTTTTAAGTCTTTAAATCCACTGACTCATCATTTTCCCCCCCCCCCCTCTCCTGCAGTAGGTAATCCACCCACTCAGCCTCCACCTGGCAAACTACCAGAATCATTACTCTTGACACAAAGTGTGGTCCAAATGCCTCCAGAAGCTCCATCTGGACAGGAACAAGCTGAGCTCTCCCTCTGTCTTTGTCACCCACTTGCATCTTGTATTCCTCCCTCGCTTATTTCCCCCGCTCGGTGTTTTGTTAATGCAGCACTCATTCATATACACGTGTAGGTGGCCTCGTGTACTGCCATGTACGAATCATGCTTGTAACAAAGCCAAAGTGCTCCGTTATGTCAGCCTACAGACCATTTATGTTAAGAAAGACATGACTCACGTCGTCGCGTGTGGTGCACTGTGAATATTTCTGTCCCCTAAGTGACTTATTTAGTTCGATTCATCGGTTTTAAGTTTCATCCCAGGAAAAAAACATCAATGATCTTCTTATTGGGTATATTTCTGTTCAGTATTGGATCACCTGATTCAAGCACGTGTTCAACATTCTTTGTACTTAAGTATTGCATGTAGTTTATTTTTAAAATTTACTACTCAAGTACTGAAAGTAAAAGTAGAAGTATTGTGTTTGTATTTGTAACTTACCTTGATATGTTTCTTCAAACGCAAAGGTGAATTTTTAAAGGCCATTATTTCACAATCTTTTCGGGAGGCAGGCATTTCATGGCCTTTAAGTCTTGTATGAACAAAGAGGATCTTTATTGTTTGAATGAATTGTCAACTATTTTGATTATCGGTTTATCGGTATGAGGGTTTTTTCACTATTAAAAACAAGATTTCTGATCATTTTAGCTTCTCAAAATGAGAACATTTTCAAAGAAAAAAAACAAAAATTAATTGCGTGGATGGTTTTTTGACTGCATTTTCAGTGCAATGCACACCTTTTCCTAGCCGCATTGGAGCGAATAACAGGATATACAAAATTAGAAATAGTTTGTGTGAATATGTTTTCTGGTGCAGACACTATATTAGCTGGTGAAAAGATATGCTTACGTGTCCCTAGTTCATGCAAGTGTACCTGAAGGCCAATGATAACAATTTTATGAACTGATAAAATGATTATTTCTTTATTATCAGTGAGCATTTGTTATTCAATGTTCAAGTTTTTACACAATCACCTAAAAAAGTGTCTGTCTGTTCTACATAGAACTAATTGTCAGGTATCACCATTCTCCCCTTCCTGCCCAAATCTCTCTCTCTGGAACCTTTTGTCTCTCATTCCCACTTATTTCAGTGCAATGGTGTGAGCATGTGACTCATTTCAGAGGAGGCTTTTGCTCCGGTGCTGTAATTGCACGTCCCGTACTCTTGAAATGTTAATGCACTTAAACTTGAGCACATGAACTCATTCCAACAAGGTCAAAGTCTCTGGAGGAAGAATCTTTTTATTACAGTCATCATTTCGAATGTTATGCACGGCCTTTCTGACGTCCATGCGCTGCATTGGAAAAACGATTGTCACAAAAATAAGCGGAGAAGTGAGAGGAAGAGACGAAGGGTGAGAAATGCAGACTGACGACACAGTCGTCGATAGTATTCATACGTACGAAGAATACAGATAAAGAAAATGAGAGTCAAAATCTTTGATCAATGAAGTAAGCGGAGTTTCCAGAGTATAGCATCCTTCACGGAACGAGGTCAAGTAAGTATGTAACTGCAGAGAAATGTGTTCTGCCCACAGAAAACTTAACCTTCTTGTGACATTTCAAGGTGTGCCTATTTGTGCCTGAACAAAACTGTTTAAAAGTCTGTCTCTGTGTTTTGTCCTTCAAATATTGTCGGAGCACAGTTGTGTCCTCTGAGGGCTTGCGGTGCCATCTGCAGGAAATTAATTTTCCGACTCTGTGGAGAGATGCACAACACGCAGGTATGCAGGCACACACACACCTTTGCATAATTTGTACTCTTGGCTTTTTGCTGACAACCTTTTAAAAATGATTCTCTCTCTCTCTCTCTCTCTCTCTCTCTCTCCCTCTCTCTCTCTCTCCAGGTGTATGCAAAATAAACTTGTCAATTAAAAGCCACAACCATGACGCATCTGTGCATATTAACTCTCTACCTCTCTCTCATATTCTCAGGTTGTGAAGTCTGTTTGAAGACCACCATCATCATCAGTGCAGTCATCGTCATGGAGACTGGAGGGGGCTGTTGCAGGTTCATCACAAACACACACACACACACACACACACACTGACCACCTGAGGCTTTGTTTGTTAGCTTTAATGACCTCTGATCTCGTCCACATCTCCATGGTGATAAGCGTGCTCTCGCTCTGCTGTGAAACAAGTTCAGGGAAGCCACGACAGACACAACACTCGTAACCGGAGTGAACTAATAATAATAATAATAATAATAATAATAATAATAATAATAATAATAATACTTCAGTTCGATGCACGGCAGGCTTAGCGCGGGAAACCGGACGCCCTCATAAGATAAGCAATAAGATACTTAACTGTCATTGCAGTTGTGCGACGCATCTTTGTAATGGTGCAGAGTTAAATGGGCTATTATGTAAAATATAATATAAGCAGCAGCAGAATCACAGCAGTGGGGGAATTGTCACGATGAGTGAAGACCACAAAGCAGCAATAACATCCAGGAGAAACATTGGCTAACATTGATTTGCTTACATCTGCATCATCTACATCTTCACATTTCTCTCCGCTTTCAGGCGCTTCTCCGCTGTATAGATCCTCGTTTTTCTTCTCCTCTGGTCAAGATCTTTTGGAGAGGAGTAGCAATGTCTTTCAAGTTTGGTTATGTTAAGTATTTGCTGTAGATGAAGCTGCTTTGTTTACCTTACTCGGCTGGCAGTGTGCTGCTTTATTGGGTGGGAAACATCAACACAGTTGATGAATAAACATGCACCGTTTTTATCAGTTGACCAGTTATTCACTTGAATGTGTTTTCTTAATCTCTGATGTCTTTTTACAAAATAGTTCCGGACATTCCGTCCTAGAGCTAATTATTTAGAAAATAGAAATTCAAGACGAGGCTGCAAAGACCAAACATATAAAATCAACAGCAGCAGGAGTGCTAAAACACTGAGTGCATTACATAAGAACAAATCTCACTTACATGTGCAGCGCTTGGAGTCAGTAACTTGTGAACCAGTACGTCTCGTATTATAAAAGCGTATTTAATACAGTTCAGCGTCATTTTAACGCGCTGTTAGACACATTAACAATAATCAGTTTGGGGGAGAAACATTGCAAAATATCTACTGTCACTCCTCAGTCGTGTGTCAGTCAGTGTGATGATGTGACTGTGATGTCATCACCATTTTAGCCTCAGTTTTAAGTGTAGCTACCACTTTAATGTGTTTTAATGTTCCCACCACATCTACACACAAACATTGAGGTGCTTTAACAACCTTGTCCATCACTAATTTACACATTTTCTTTATGATTTCATGGATAAAAAGCCCAGTATATATTTCAGTGGAACTAAAAAGTCAATCTTAGATCTCGTTCAGTGAATACTCGTTCTCTTATTGTTCTCCTTAATTTTTCCTGTACCTACACTGTTTTGCCTCTCCTTTATCCTTTTCCCTTCCTTCCTGTCCTCTTTCCCCCACATGGACATTCACATACAACACGGATCCACACGCCTGTAGCTGCAGCCAATGACAGATTGTCTCATGCGGAGAGAGAGAGGCACAATTAGATTATCCCACAAGCTGTCACCTTGAAAATGGACGACGGGAGAGAATACGAGAGCGAGAAACGGGGGTATGAAAGATGAATGGAGTGAAGAGATGTAGATGTGAGAGGGATGGGAAGGACTCTGCTGGGAACGCCGTGGTGCTTGATATCATTTACCACTCAGCTTATTTGTTGTGTCTTTGTTATGGCAAACACACTGTTGCTCTTGTTCTATTTGGTATTCAACATGAGTTCCCTCCTTGTGGTCTCGCACTCCTTTAACCATCCATCATACCTCTCTTCTCCTCATGTTTTGTCTTGTTTCCGCCATTTGCATTTGTTCTTCTTTTGCCTTAATCTGAACCTGGTGCGCTCACCTGTTATTCCCCATTCCTCCGGTCTCTCCCTCTGTTTCACTCTCTTTTTTCCCCCATGTCTTTTCGACCTCACCCGCTTCTCTGCCCTCACCCCTGATGAAATATTCATGTCCGTATATAGTGGTAGTGGGAGTGCAGCAGCAGCAGCAGCAGCAGCAGCTGAAGCCACGGGAGTCGGGGCTTTCAAAGACTTCAAGGCCTCTGAGCTCGCAGAGAAAAAGAGAGCGAATGAGAGGGAGGAAGAGCGACGTAAAAAAGGAAAGAGACAAGAGGTGAAAATGGAAAAAGAGCAAGTGAAAGACAAGTACAGAGAGACGACATGTGACAACTGAGAAAAGGAAGAGGGGGGGCAGGGAGATGTGTGAAACACCAAGGAGCCCCCTCCATTACATCAAACACCTGGAAACACGTGCACACACACGCGCACACTTATTTCCTTGACTTCAGAGGCCTTACAGTTGCTGGAGACTAACGCTAACCTTAACCATAACTACTACTGGCCTAATCCTAACCATCACCTAACCCAAACCTCATCCTAACCATCCAACACGTCCCATAAGGAAGACATGTCCCCATCATGTGACTGTGTCCCCACAACATGAGTAATACCTAGTTCTGGACTTCCATTTCTTTGTCACATCCCTAACCTTTGCCATAACCAGTTAATGCCATTGTGTTCAAAGCTTAAACATGATGACAATGGAAACCACACACACACACACACATGGAGAAAAACACATTATCTGGTGCTTGTGAGGCTATTTAAAGACACACACATACACAAAATAGGCTTCTCCTGGACCCACAAACAAGACACTACATGCACACGCTTTCTTACACATTATTATGAGCAAAAGTAAGAAACAAAGCCAACAATTTTAGGAATTCAGCTTTCATCAAGCCAGGATTGAATAGACCTAAAGTTGCCAATTCACCCTTTAATGTAGCTTATGTGATCTGGAATGCACTTTGTCTCATTATTACCCTGAGTTTGTACAACAGAGTCCCCCTTCTGCCTTATTGTGGGGTGAAGCACACGCACCCTTTAATTAGGTACCAAATTCTGGGTTGTTTCCAGGCAACCTACATTAGGCTGCAACTGCTGCAAGGGAAATGGGGCTTCAAAGCTTTGAAGGATGTTTTCACTCTTTGAAAATGAGTCTTTGTGTGTGCGTGAGTGTGTGAATGGTGAAAAGATAATCAGGAAAGGAGAGATGGAAAGTGAAAGCAACAGAAATGTAAGGTATGTTATGTCGAAAGATCATTGTCGTCACTGACGGCGGTGATGATTTATTGATAAGAGCGGAAGACTTTCCTTTTTAGTGTCTTACGCAGCTGAACCTGAAGTGACCCCCGATGAGGAAAAAAGGGAGGGATTCATAACAGAGTACATTACACCACACTTCAGTGAGCAGGACTGTTCTGCACTGTGATCTTTCATTATCGTACTCACACGTCGGTTTTCAGTGCCAGTCTCAGCTTCACTAACACGGTTTTCCACGTATCACTGTTTACACTGTAAAGCTGATGCTTATGGATCGTTCTGATGATCACTCCTTATTGAGTTGTCAAGACTACGCAGAGTTACACACGTGCGTCGATCATATCACAAACGCTGAATTCCACTGACGATGTTCTTCCTGCAGAAAACACGCGCAAGGAGAGAATAAGATCCACTCTGGAATGCAATCATGTGGCTTCAAGGGTGTTTAAATGAACAAGAACACCGGCAAGTTGTGTGAAGAACAGTCAGCAAAATTGGCTCTAATTATTACAGTGGGCGGAGAGAGAATAACCTACATACAATAGCTACAGTGTGTGTGCGCCAGGATGATTTAAAATCACTGAACAGCACATACAAATATAAATCCTGCACTAATTTCACTCACTTCATGGAGGCATGTTTGTTGAATGTTCATGACCACCAGCCCCTGTGGTTTATCATCATGCCTGACATCTATGCAGTTGATAATACTCTTTCTGACAAAGCACAATTTACTGTGTTTTGATAGCAAACGCAGCTGTTGTTGGGTAAAATATTTAGCCTTTATTAAATATTAAACTATGTAAATGTGAGCTGCTCTCAAAGATTCATGTCTGCAGCGGTGGGAACCACCCTGGGGTTGTTTGCCACAGAAAACAGGAAGAGGTCGCTTTGCTGTTTTTGTTTTTGGTCTTTAGATTTAGGGCTAATAAAGGTTTGGATAATTCTTTGTCATGGCATTTCAAACAATGTGCCAGCAACAGCAGCCATTAAATTGATTGTTTCTCTGCATTACAGAATTGTAATTACTTTTGTGGAGTGTGTATACTTCACAAAACTCTTTTCCTAACACTGTGATGCATTCAGGCGACCATACGTGCGGTTATATCAGTTTACTTTACTAACCGCAATGTTATTCTCAAGATGAATAATCCAAAATTTGCATTTTACTGCTCGTGTGTGTGTGTGTGCTTACACATTGTGACATTTACCAGTTGTAATGAAACCCTCCCATTTCCAGCCCATAATACCACAGCAGCATATTGCTGCAGGTTTGGAAAACATAAGCTAGTTCTACTGGGACCTGCTGCTTCATGCATAATACATTCTGTCTCAGAGCAAATGTAGTTAATTAACAGAGACAGACAGTATAGTTGGCTAATTAACACTGAGCGAGAGAACGATTTATCAATTCACAGTCAGAGAAAAGGATTTGGTTTTCGCAGGAAATACAATGGATGGTTTATGACTGGGGCAAAGAGACGGGGTGTCTTAAGCGGATGAATATTTAATTTCATGTGGACTTTATAGTGTCAGTTTATCACTCTGCGTGTTTCTCTCCCAGTGTCATTTATGACAAAAGATGCAGCTCACTTCCTGGGATCTTCCAAAAGAAACAAAAAAACACATCAAGTGTCCTCTCAAGGCGAGAACATTAAGTGCCTGAGGGAAGGAATAACATAACAGAAAAAGAAGAAAAGAGCTCTAACTGTGTCCTTACAGTGAATACAAAACAGACATGAGCAACTGGTTTGATTAGCTTAGCATAAAGACTGAATGAATGCTAAAAACACCAGGTTTAGCTTTGTCTGGTGGAAACAAAATCTCCTACCAGCAATTTCAAAACTCACTATGGTCCCAGCTCGCCTCGACTCGGCATGGTTTAGGTTGGTTTTCCCACTACAAAAATAGTACCGACTCAACGTGGGCGGAGTCATCACTGCACGGCTGCATGAAACTGCCGTGACTTCGTTTTTCACGCGACGCACACAAACGAGTGACTCGTGACTTGTAAAGCAGTTGTTTTCAGTGTAACTGAATCATTCGAAGCAGTTAATTCAAACATTTTGTACAGTACGTCCTCCTTGACCGGAGTCTTTTTAACTGATCTACAGTTCCTGTGAGGGCACTCTGACCAATCAGTGGCCAGTGACGTCACGCATGGTACCTACTCCAGAGCAGGTACTAAAAAAAGTACCAGGTACACTAATGGAAACGCAACTTAACGGTGGAAACACGCCATAATAAACATGTGCAGCTTGGTTGTTTTGCTCAAAGTGATGTTCCATAGGCAGTATAGTATGATGTAAAGCGACAGAGGCTAACTGAAAAACCGTGCCTGTGTTTGAATGATAAGTATGAGTTGGTGATTCTGTGTCAGCATTCAGTGCAGGATTTCTATTTACCCAACCCTGCATTGATCCAGGTACACTAAAGATCATTTGGCAGCAGGATACACTGATTCCCTTCCTTTTCACTGACGGTCATGCAGACACAGGCCACCGTGACCGCAACATGCTGGCCCTCTCTCCCTCTCTCTCTTCTGTTTGGTTTGACTGATATCAAACATAAAAGTGCAATTTTCGCGGAAAGGAACTGAATGGTAAAAAAAAAAAAAAGAAAAAAAAAAAGGGTAAAAACACCACCAAACTCTAAATGTGTCTCATGAGCCGAGGAAGAGAACTGAGGGAAGAAATCCAGGCCTTGAAGGGAAAGAGATGTAAGTAATTCCTCTAACCTCCCGGTTCACACAGGGAATTTGGGACCAGCGAGTCGTTCAATAATGCATTGATTTTCTTAGTGGACCTTTCTTTCTTACGGGATGTGATGCAAATTATTTTCTGACAGTCTGTTGCTTCAGTGATGCAGTGTGTGGGGAATCCATGATTCTACCTCAGTCGATTTACATGTTTGCAACGGTATAATCCGTTTTTACCGTAGGTATTCACCACTGTTGCATTCTGCCATTTACTGGTGGAAGAAGGATACATGAATGTACACATGTTCCTGAATGTCTCTCAGTAGCTCACCAGGATGTGTAAGTGTCAAACCTTTGGAAACATCACGAAGAAAAAAGCACAATATAGCACCTTGTTCACTCTAAAGAAAATGTAAGAGTGTTGCTGTAAGAGTTTTGTTTGTTTTTAAGATGTCACTGACTGGCATTCACTGAAATCCAACTGTAAAAGATATTTTTCTGTATTTCTGTGTCTTCTGTTCACGCTTGTACGTGTATATGTGGAGTGCAACAAGCGGAAAAAGTTTCATCATGAACAGGTTTGAAGTGCTGGCAGGGCTCCACACAGTCAGCTTGGACTTTAATGTCTGTCCCTGTTGCTTACATTTCTTTCTTCCAGCATGGTGAGAAAGAACCTGGGCCGACCAACTCGCAGCATCTACCTGGGTCTGGCGTGTGTGTCCCTCACCCTCCATCTGCTTCTGGCATTATTTTGTTTGTCCGTCCTCCAGACAGCCTGTGTCCTTCCCGCCTCTTCTTCCTCTTCCTCCTTCTCATCTATTATTCCAAGAACCGATACCCATCGCCATCAGTCTGTTTCTTCCTTCTCATCCTCTGATGCCTCCTCCTCCTCACATAAGTTGCCAACTAGCAACGAGCGTCACAAACTTAATGCAAACACATTACAGCATAAAGGGAAAGACTGGTTAAATGGGCCAACTGAGACGGAGAAGAAACTGATTGGAACTGGCAAAGAGTTTCCAAAGGGGAAGGGTCTCTCTGTACTGGAGGCACTGTTCAATCACCCGCTGTACAACCTGCCACATCCAGAGCTGCAAGAAGACGACTGGCTGTTGAGGGTGAAAACAGACGAAGATGCAACAGATAAAGAAAGTAGGGAAGATGGAGGAGAAGAAGAGGCCATCGCTAACAGTCAGTGGTGAGTGAAAATGGTGCAGGAAAAAAAGCAGATCAATAATGGTGCTCCGTGTTTTCTGTTCATCTTGCAGCTGAGATTTCCTCTTGATGAGACACTTTACAGCAGGGGAGTCAAACGTGTGGTCCGTGGGCCAGAACTGGACCACCAGAGGGTCCAATCTGTTCCAATCGCAGTATGAATTTGTTAAAATTTCATATGATGATTGGAATCAAATCATAATGTGAAATGCACATGTGTAAATGCTAAACTTAGGCATAATATTGTTGAAATTGCACATATTTTTCTGAAGAAATGTTATTTATTGTAAAAAGATATTCCATTAATTGTAAAAAAAATTCAGAGTTGTTGTTGTTTATAGGTTATTATGCTATTATTTTACTGGTCCGGCCCACTTGAGATGAAATTGTGCTTTATGTGGCCCCTGAACTAACATGAGTGTGACACCTCTGCGTTTTTAGTGTGTGCATGCTTATTAAAAAGTAAATATATATATATCTATCTATATATATATATATATATATATATATATATATATATATATATATAGATATAGATATATAGATATATATATACAGTATATATATATATATATATATAGATAGATAGATATAAATGTTTTAACTGCCTATTTATAACACCCATTTTCACTCCTAAAGGCAGAGTGCCAGTCAGGAGGAGGGCTATGAGAGAGTCGCTTGGACGAGCGACGCGGAGACCCATCCTCCTTGGCTACGGTTTCACTTGGGCATTTCTCGCTGGGAGCTGTACAACAGGAAGGATCCCAACGTGCCCCAGCTGACTCACTATTTGGCAACACAACGCGTCCTTAGTGCGGGTGAGCTCATTTTGAGAGGCAAGGCGTGGGGGGGAGGGGGAACTGGTGAGAGGACAAATATATAAAAACACTGACAGGAGAAAAGGGTTGAAGAAGGATAACCAGTAACTGTTCCTATATATGCATATGTATATTATATATACATATTTATGTGTGTGTGTGTGTGTGAGACAAACCTCATCACTGACTAAAATAAGTTAAACATTCTAACACAATATTCCCAAAAGTGCTTGTTTTTGATGCAAAATAAGTTGATTCATATCGAAAACTGAGAGATAAATCTTAAACAAGGTAAATAATAACGTGGACAACCGTAATTAAAACACCAAGCAAGCTTAATGTTGAATGTTATACATTGAATAATGCAATAAGGACAGACAAATTATTATTACTACTATAAAAATACTACTAGCAAATATATTTAGTATCACATTCAGGTTAGATTCTGTCACCTCAGTGGCAGCTATGCCTCGGCCACAATTATTACACAGTAATAAACCAACAAACTCACCTACTCTTTACCGGGAAAGGTAGTGCTAGGTTTTGGGACATAATTATTCAGCTTCCTATTGGTTGAACACACGTTTAACAACACAACTCTGCTGGTTTCTCATTGTAACCCTAATCTGTTTATACGCACAAGCCAGTGGAAATATTTAAGTAAAGAGTTCATTCTGTGAATACAGTAAACTGCTGGAAAGACTCATCCACGTATTCATACAAAGGCTTTACGGGCATAAAGTGATAAGCAAGCACAGGCATGCACAAACTATAAGAACAGATCCAGAAGGATTCAGCATGCGAATTCATGCAGAGACCCCTTTAGTGGAGTTTGAAGAAAATAGAAAATGAGAAATGTAAATAGCTAAATAGCAGGCGAGTGTGTGTGCATGTGTGTGTGCATGTGTAATGTGTAGTGTCATAAATACAATCCTCCCACACACTTACATATAAACACACAGGCACATGCTCATGATTGGTTTGCTCACCTCATACACCCCTGAATAAATAATATATTTATGAGTTCAACACTCAACACAGCATGTGTGTATCTTTAAATCTAGATATTGCGCTATTTTCCTCTTTAATCATAACAGTATTGAATAACCACAGGTCATTTAAATGTATATTGCAGTATTTATGTGTTTTGATGAATTACTTTCAGGATTTGACCCAGGCATATGGCAAACAAAGCACTTTTTTTTCCCTCCCCCCTGAAGGTCTTCGAATTTAATGTGTTCACCAAAAATAATGATTAATAACAGGGTGGAGAGTGACAAAAAAAACCATCTTCCAACTTATTCTCTGTGGATGTAAAACGAGTGTGTTGTAAACCAGCTGGTGGAAAAAAAGCTTTCCTTCTTTATGAGTTGCGGGGGCCACGTGGCTTCAAAACAACAATAATATTTTTGTATGTTTAACATGGATAATGTATAATATGCTGTGCAACAAAAAAGCCATTAAGACAGAGCATTAAAATGAATATATTTGTCAGGACCTTTAGTGGTAAAGTCCAAAATGGAGGGCCCAGTGGTAGTTGATTGTTTTAGGCCATCGTGTGGAGAAATAGGTGTATTACATTGCAGCGATCAAACGGTCTCATTAAATGATCATTCTGGTGATGCTCTGTATTCTTCTTCAAATGTTTTATTCAGCCTGCGTTCTATTTGAGTCACGTTTGCTAAAAATGTTCAAAGTAAAAGTATATGTTATGATATATATGTTTTTTATGATGATATCTTGAAGTCGATGTTTATAATGTTTTACAAATGAGATGCTGTATGTCCTTCAGTCCAGAAGACAGGAGGCACCCAGCTCAAGCTGCTCTTATCATTCCCAAACCACGGACAAGCTCTGCTCAAACCAATGAAGTAAGACCAGTCTACACTAATACTGTCTGTCTGTCTGGATGACTGACTGACTGACTGTGTTATTTTTCGTATTATTATTTTTGTCGTTTGATAAGAAACACCGTCTATCAGCCAATAGCCTGAAGCATGTGTCTTCCTCGGCGTGTGTTTCCGTGTGCAGACAATCCAGAGACGCAGAAACGGACGTGAACCTCTTCTACTTCTCAGACTTTGAAAGACACAACGCAGAGATCGCTGCCTTTCACCTTGACAGGTGCAGACGTTTGCAAACTCTGTCATCTGGGCAGATTTTCTAACTAACAGGTCCCTGCTCCAACACTGCAATTACTAATTCATGGAGTTATTATACTGCTCATCTCTTGGGTAAGAGTAAATATTTAAGTTATACCAAGACAATCAATAGGATGGCCATGACGTAGGCTATACAGGGGTTTTATTTCTGATTTATTCTTGCTCAAAGCCTCGGACCGTAACGTATTTTTATGTTCATCTCTGCTCCCGTCTCAGAATCCTGGGCTTCAACAGGATCCCTCCAGTGGTCGGTCGACTCATCAACGTCACCACAGAGATCAAAGAGATAACCACTGACCAGAGGCTGTCAAGGACCTTCTTCACTTCCCCTGGTGTGTGTTACCCACAACTTTCAAGGGCTTTTTCAGGGTTAAGACCAGGTTTTAGGGTTAGGGTAACACTTCACTTTAGGCCCTTAGTTGTGATGGTTAAGGTTTTGAGTAAGGGGCTAGGGAATGCGTGATGTCAATGACGTGTCCTCACAAAGACATAACATCAAGTTACATCCTATTACTTTTGCACCTTCTTAAGCTGTCACAACTGAAACACAGTCTCTCTCTCTCTCTAGTGGGGAACGTGTGTTTCTATGGCCAGTGTGAGTACTACTGTTCAACAGAACACCCAGTGTGCGGTCAGCCACATGCGCTGGAGGTCTCCCTGGCTGCCATGTTACCTGACCTCGCACTTGCTCCCCGCAGGTCCTGGAGGTCACCCTGGAGACGATCTTACAGCCGCACCAAGCTCGCACAGTGAGTTCACTCATGTCTCAATCAATAGTTTCCTTTATTTCGAATGGTAGGAGCTATATTACTTTATACTTATATAATACTTCGAACTGTGTACACTTCACTGTCGTCATGGTGTTGTTTCTTACTTGACACTGGGGAGCTTTGATTAGACGTGAGTGTTTGCTGCCCCTCAGTGGCCTGAAAGGGCAGCGAGAACTTTGTTAAATATTAACAAAGGGCATTTTATTTGTTTAGGAGCATGCGTTCAGGTCAGAGGAATTACACAATCCTGAATGAATGTGCAGCCGCTGTTACATTCTATTTGCACAAACATGTTGATAACACAAGAGTAAGGACAATGACACGGAGCTCAATCATCCATCCATCTTCTAC
This sequence comes from Solea solea, assembly GCF_958295425.1. Taxonomy (NCBI): domain Eukaryota; kingdom Metazoa; phylum Chordata; class Actinopteri; order Pleuronectiformes; family Soleidae; genus Solea; species Solea solea. The sequence continues at coordinate 20,132,086 of NC_081149.1, read as the reverse complement.
CGCTTTATCCTCCACATGAGGGGAAGCTGTGCCAATCTCAGCTGTCATAGGGCGTCAGGCGGGGTACACCCTGGACAGATCTCCAGTCCATCACAGGGCCACATAGAGACAAACAACCATCCGCACCCACTCTCACTCCTACGGTCAATTTAGAGTGTCCAATTTACCTAATCCCCATATTGCATGTTTTTTGAACTGTGGGAAGAAAACCACAAGGCCCTTGTTCCAACACAATTTTTTTGCCTGTTTTTGGACATTGAGACAAATTTAAAATGTGTTTCATACTGTTTGAATTTCAAATTTAACACACAAAGTCCGTTGTGTAAAACAACAGCGTTTTTTTCGAAATTAAACTTTTTTGTTTTTCTTTATTTTAAATTGTTAATACACTTTTTCAACATGCAGTAAATTGTAGGTATTGAACGTTTTTCTGGAAAAATGGTCAAAAGCACTTACTCACAGGACAATTTCTGGTCCTTTTAATGGTTAAAATAAAAAAAAAGTCCAGACGGACATTTTGAGGCTTGGATGTTAAAGGGTTAAAGTGAACATCATTGACTGGGCTGTTGTTTCCAGGTGGCAGAAGGAGCCGGCTTACTGTGACAAGGTCAAGCAGACACCTCCTTACAACCATGGCACCAGACTGGTGGATCTCATAGACATGGCTGTGCTGGACTTCCTCATGAGTCAGTCTCTACATTTTAAACTCAGTCCTGTAGTCAGCTGGTTTGCAGCATAATTACCTGACCCACTGTAGAATAAGATTGACTAAACTTGAATTAGTATAATCTAGCCTTGTTTTAACTGTTGTAATTACAGGCAACATGGACAGACATCACTATGAGACGTTTGAGAAATTTGGAAATGAGACTTTCCTGCTGCATCTGGATAACGGACGGGCGTGAGTTACCTTCCACTCATGTCAGCTCTGTAGAAATAACAGCAGAAGAATTGGTTTTTATTATTATCATGAATTAGGTAATAGTCATGTTTGTCAGTGTGATCAGTGAAGAGATTATTCCATGCAGCACAGGCAACAGCAACTTCCATTTCATTTCTGACTTTGGTGTCGCTCACCAAAATGCTTTTTGAAAATGGTTTTTAGGTTTGGGCGTCACTCTCGGGATGAGCCCTCTATTCTGGTGCCATTGCTACAGTGCTGCAGGTAAAAACAACAACACCCATAATGACTCACAAGGAAGCTGATCAATAACCTGATCTCATACTTCTCCAACGCCTTTGTAGGATCCGTCGCTCCACCCTCCTCCGCCTGCGGCTCTTGTCCCTCCCTGGTTTCCGCCTCAGTGACGTCATGCGCGAATCTCTGGCTCGGGACCCTCTGGCAGGCGCGGCCCCCCTCCTGTTGGAACCACACCTCGCTGCTTTGGAGCGCCGCCTTGCAACCGTGCTGCAGGCAGTGCATACCTGTCAGGATCAGTGTGGTGATGTTGTTTACAATGACTTGGAAGGATATGACGAGAAACATGATCAACAGCCTGACTGAAGATAGAGAGAAACAAGAAATTATACATGTTTTACCACATCTGTGTCATCATGTTTGTAGCCTTGCAGCTTTAAAGAATGTAAAGAATAATCAGCTTATTTATTTCTAATTTATTTTAAGAGTCCATAAAACCTTTGGATCACCTGCTCTTATTTTAAAAAACACTGAAGTTGACAAGTGTAGAGAAAGTACAACGGCAACTTCTCTTTCAGTGATAACATACAGTATATGCCATATCCTAAATTTACAAACTATATCTTCTTTGACCTTTTAAAGTCTGTTTTTTTTTTTAGTGTTTATGCTCTGGAAACTACAAGTCTCCACATCACTGCTGGAACAAATGGGGGGCAGCATGTTAGTTCTCATTGGAGGACAATTAAGTGGCAATAAACACTAAAGATCTTTCTGATTTATGACCATGCTTGCCCACCAAATTGCTTGTGACCAGTGCCAGTATGCAGTATAGGCAAATGCTAAGGGTGCTGCCATCTGGGGGTCGCCACAATGGGGGAAGAAAAAAAAAGTCTGACTTTCAATATTTTTATACTAAAATTACTTGGTGCTATTATTTCTTACTATGAAAAAAATATGTTCACATTGATTTAACTGCATAGCAAAGCCTATTAAATAATAATAACAACACTTAAATAAGCCGCCTCCCCAATGATTAGACTCTACCTGCTCTCTGACAATTTGACAACAATGTCAAAACGACCAAGACTTTCCAGTGCCCAGGGAAAGAAAAAAAAGAAAAGAAAAGGAAGACAAACACAACAAAGACAGAGGTACAGTAAAGATATTGTCATGTAGTGATATTTCTGTTGCACAACAATAGTAACCTTTAGCCTAAAATTAGCGTTACATTACTTTGTCCTGTTAGCGTAACTGTTAGCAAAGATGGCTGACATGGTTTACATCATGGGAATGAGGTCTAAATAGTGCGGAATTAGCGTTGCCGTTTCAAGCCTTGGAACAAAGTGTCACTGGTAGGCAAGTAACAAAAAAACAAGAATGAAGATATTTATCGACTCAAGGGAAACTCAGGTTTGGAAGCACAATTTCCGTCAAGAGTTTTCTAAGTGGCTAACAAGCTAGCCTCCAATTAACAAAAAGCACTATGTGCTATAGTAATACATGGGTGAGAACATAGCCCTACAAGTAGCCCTATAAAGCCATAATAACCAGAGCTATTTGGCTGAGGTCAGTAATCCGTAATCATTTTGCACACAAATTCCCCGTGAAAAAAAGGTCAACATGTTGTGAGGGCCTATGATGATGTGTGTGTGTGTGTGTGTGTGTGTACTATATCCACTAGAGGCTGAACATCCGCGCCCTCTGCTGGCGCTCATCGGAACTGCGACGTACAACATCAGAACATCAGTCTCACATTTTTCTAATGTCACTGAATGTAGATGCGCGACGAGCTCCGTGGTCGGAGAAGCGTTCCTCATTTATGATAGAGACTCTCTGTTAATCCAGAGACTTTATGTTTCGATTCCTCATATACTGTAAACATCTCGCAACTTGTGGTGTTTTCTTTTCTTTTATTTTATTTTCTTCTCCAGTCCTGACGAGCGATGGATCCATTGGACTTTCTGGAGCCTGAGCAACTGCAGGAGTTTCTCCGACGTCATAAAACAGAGCTGTCCTGCATGGAGAAGCCGCAAACCTTCCTCAACCAGCTGAGGGACCAAAAACTCATTCCCGAGGACAGGTACAAGGTGAGCTTTTATTTATTTATTTTTCTTTTCTTTTCTTTTCCAGTACACATATCCAAAAATACCTCAAAGGGAATATAAAATTGCATCTTGTCACTCTATTATCAAAAATCAAATCAAATCTACAAGGCTTTGTTGAGGTTACAAATCAAGGCATCCTCTCTAAATGAGACTCCTCTACATCCAATGCTCTGCAGAACACAGCAGCTTCAATCGGCCCACGAATTCCTTCATATTCATCTGCCAATAAACATAAGGCTTCGAATTACTTGTTCAACTTATTTTTATAACACATCAATGAGGGTGATTCACCTTTCCACTTACAAGTGTGTATGTGATATTTTCCTAAAATTATAATTATATTAATTAGATCAGACATTTTTTGGGGGACATTTTCATTATATACCAGAACTTGATCCTTATTAAATGGTGTAATGTTATCTGTTTTACTTTTTAACCAGTCATACATGGATTGCCAAAACTGGGGTCACTACCGGACATGAATAAAAAAGGTGCTCAATAGTTTCACTATCTGATTGACAGAAACCACATGGCTCCACCTCGAAACCAAATCTTCTTTCTAATGAGTCTGCAGCTGGATAATAACCATTGATCATTTTAAATTGTAATTCTTTAGCTTTTGGCCACACGGTGGTGTAGTGGTTAGCACTCTCGCCTTGCAGCGAGAAGACCCGGGTTCGAGCCCCGGTTGGAACAAGGGCCTTTCTGCATGGAGTTTGCATGTTCTCCCCGTGTGTGCGTGGGTTCTCTCCGGGTACTCCGGCTTCCTCCCACAGTCCAAAAACATGCAATGTGGGGATAGATAAATTGGACACTCCAAATTGACCATAGGAGTGAGTGTGAGAGCGAATGGTTGTTTGTCTCTATCTGTGTGTGGCCCTGCGATGGACTGGCGAACTGTCCAGGGTGTACCCCGCCTATCGCCCGATGTAGCTGAGATTGGCACAGCACCCCCCGCGACCCTCTGGTAGAGGATGAAGCGGTAGATGATGACTGACTGATGACTGATTCTTTTGCTTTTGGGTAGATTAGTCATATCATATATATAACATGCTTGTTTGAAATTCTTGCATTGCTTTCGCTTGTCTTAATATTTATATCTCTTCCAAGATCATGAAAAATAAAAACTTGTTCCGTATGACTTTATTGCTGCATTTTTTTTATCTCCAATTTGGAATTGTCCAATTCGGGCAATATTATCCTTACTTCCGAATGTGAAAGTGTGTTTTAAATTTGCTGGATTAAGGCAGCTTGTATTGCATGACAAATTTTACTATATTCTCTATTAGAGCACTGTATATCATATTTTTCTTTGAACAAATCAAGTGTCATGATCGACCCTTGGTTATCCATCAGGTCAGCTATAAATATTATTTTCTTGTCCTACCAAGTTTGTTTAAATAGAGTTTTCTAATTTTTATGACAGTTATTTCTTTTTTATTTTTGTTATTCCATAAGGTGGAGCCATGTGTGTAAACAACATTTTCCAGTGCTCAGGTCTGATAGTTTTGCTTGACAGAGCCTGGGTTCAGATGAAGGACACGGCATACAAATAATGTCACATCAGTAGAGGCAGAAGAACAACCGCAACAACAGGAAATCACCTTGAGATACACACTGAAGCTTTATGTCAGGGAATTGACCAGGACTCATTTGATTTCTTGTTGGTTCGGTTCACTTTCACACTGCAGCTGCTTGTTTAAGGCGGTATTGCCTGTATTGAGCACTGACCAGAGAGAAAAAAAAGCACGATAAATAGGAAAACCCAGCTCATCGATTGGCCAGGACTGACAATCCATCCACCACAAAAACAAAGAATGGTGCAACACCAAATATACACAGTCTTGGGGTTTCTGATTTTACTTTGGTGTTGAAAGTGAATTGATTTTTCACAGGAAGCTGCCCAGTATGAGCAGCAGGCGGGGCAGCGAGCTATCCTCACTTCCTAGACAGCCCATTTGCATTTGTCACTGTAAGTGAACCGCACCACGGTTCACTTGCAAGCAAACCAAGACCCACATTTTCATGCACACCAGAGTTTGCTTGTTTTCGGATGAGAAAAATACTATATCTGTGTCATTATTGAGTCACATAGCATATCATCCAACACCTTGTTTCTTCTTTATATGTGTGTGTGTGTCTGCAGAAGGTGACTCGCATGAAGAGCAAAGACAACATAAAAAAGGGCCTTTATGACATTTTGGACGAGTTGGAGAAGGAGCAGTCTCAGCACATCCGCCTGTTCTGGAGCTGCATGTTTAAGGATACAATCATGACCCACTACCCGCATCTGCGACTGCTGCACAGAAGCCTCATGGACGGTAATGGTCATCACTGTTCATAGCATTTGAGTAATATATCATTTAGACGGGCCCTGACGCAATTATATTAACTATAATTATAACATTATTCAAGTATTACAAACTGAAACATGCAGGTGCTGTCTTTCCTTCACATGTTTACTTGCATGACATAATTGTCGCCGTGTAGAACCAGTCTGATCTCCTCTTTAACATGAAAAAATGGTGACATTCTCCTCATCGTCACTGAAGAAATTTACATGTGCATCTCAGTAGTAAAGTCATTACTTTTACAACAATAACTTTTACTTTTTAGTTGCGCTCTTTTAATTTTTCTTAAAAATATCTATTTGTGTATGATATTTATTGTACCTCCCGCCGTTGATGTCATCGCAGGGTCTTTCCAATTTGACACACAACTGCCTGAGAAGGTGGAAAAGGAAGAGACAAATGAAAGGAAAAAGAAGGAAGACGAGAAGGAGGAGGAGCAAGGGAAGTCGGTGAAAAAGAGGATGAAGCGAACAAAAAGAGTCTGTTATGATGACGACGATGATGATGATGAGGAGCAGCAGCCTGGTGCATCATCTCAGTCGGCTCCAAGTCAAAGGAAGAAGTCAAGAAAAATATGCTTCGGTGAGTTTCCTCTCACACTCTTTCTCTCCTGTAAAACATATCTGAATCTTACCTTTAGGTTTGACTGCTTCAAAGTGAATGTTGTCGACCAGAAGTTTACATCAGATCAGATGAGAAGGACGCAGGCGGATAATCAAAAGCTTTACTTAGAGAGTATATACTTGTGATCATAAGGCATATACTTAATGTGTTGTCTATGGAGAAAACACACAAGTAAAGTAAGTAAAAACTACAAATCAAACTTTTCCTGTGTCACGGAATGCAGTTTTAAGATCATTCGGAATTTAATAATGTGGTCGTAGTTTGGCAGCGACTGTGAGTGATTTTTGCCTTGCTATTGTTGACCTTGTTTCATATCGGTCTTCTGTATTTGTATTTCTTATTTTAGACTGTGTTTTTGTGCTTTTACCCATAACGTGAATATGTTTATGACTGCCTTCCTTCCTAAATCTGCAATGTATATCAGATATGAACAATAAAATGCACTCACGAAAATGAATATGAAGCTCAGCAATAGATTATAATTATTGTGGAACTTTATTTCTAGAGTCTCCTTCAAAGAAGGGAGAGAAGAGTGACATTTGGACGTGGCTCATTTATAAGGAACTGCTACCTGTGACCTGTGGATCCCAGGAAGGAACGCTATACAGAAACAGACTGGCAAAAGGTCAGAGGGAAAATGTTAACATCACTGACTGAAGTTACTGAAAAAGAGAGACAAAAAAAAACCTGTACAAATGAATTTATTATTATTATTGATTGCAATTAAATAAAACTTGTAAGTCGAGTTGAACACATTGTTTTTTTCTCTTTCTGTTTCAGGGGAGGAGTGTATTTCATTCGAAGAAAAGTGGTTTACACCAACTGAATTTGAGAGGTTTGCAGGGAAGGGAAGCTATAAAAACTGGAAATTGAGCATTCAGTGTAATGGGACCCCACTGAGAAATCTGATACAGGTCCGTTGTTCTGATTTTAGAACATGTACTGACAACTTGATTTACAGTTTGATTTGAAATTTGAGGATTTTTTTAAAGTATTCAATTTCAATTTAGAAAGGGGATCTAAAACCTGGAAGCTACAAAAGAAGAAATAAGACGAAACAAAGATTGGTAATGAAATGAATAAATGACTAAATGTTGACTCAGTAATGTATGAAATTGTTTTCAGTTATTCACATAAGGCCCCTTTTGTCCTTTTGTGTCCCCTTAGGCCAAGAAATCCCTGTTCCCATTGACATCGACAGGTTTGTTTTATTATCATTATTATTATTATTATTATTATAATAATTAACCTATTAAATTATATAGATTAACCCACGTTTTTATGATTGTGGTGGTGGCGATCAGCGGTGCTGTCTCTAAGTCTTTTTAACTGATTTACAGTTCGGCAGTGTTCGGCTTGAACCTTGTGTCGGACTTCTCTTCCTGTGACTGCACTCTCGCTGTTTTCCACACACGCTACCATGTTGATATTGTCAGAGAACTAGTGGAGGGAGGGGGAGAGGAATGGAGCAGAGGGAACAGGAGCTGAGTGAGCGCAGTAAAAAGGAAAAATCAGAAAAATCGATTTTCATTTTTTTAACATCGTCCAAACAAATAAATCCAATTTCGATTTAAAATCGATCAATCGCCCAGCCCTAACCGCAATGTTTCCTCCACCAGCCATGTTTCTTCCACGGTTCACATATCATGTCATGTCATGGTAGCGTGAGCGTGCCAGCGTCGACACACCCCCTGGAAGAAGTGGGTGTGTTTGCCTGTGTCTCATTTGCATGTAAAGGGACCAGGCACAAAACCGAGCGTTCTGAAATGGGCGGTTTTGGCAGGGTTATTGAACTGCTATGGTGCTTCATCCTTATGGTATTTTGACCAAATCATGTCACAGACGACATGTTCATTAGGACACCAGGGAACTATTTTAACTTGGAGAAATATGGTATAATATGTCCTTATATAACCCTTTTTTTCTCCTGTGTAGGAATTTATAAAGAAATTAGTATTTTGAGGTGTAAACTTGCATATGTGAGTGAAATTAAAACATGCAAACAGAGCATCAGTCCTTTAAAGGTTAAACGATCTAAATTTCACATCTTTATCCATTTCAATGCGGATGAAGAAGGAGAACAAGGAGAAGAAGAAACGGACGATGGCGATGAGGAGGATGACCAGGACCAGAGATCTTCAGATGTCACAGGTGCTGGTTAAAGAACAGAAAATGATTTAAGATGCGTCTCCTTTTCCTGTAAAGACACTAATCACTTTAAAAAATGAGGGTGTGATTAGGGTGTGATCTTATTCTCCTTAGAAAAGCCGACGCCATTGGCACGAGTCGACAAGTCGTGTGTTTTTGTTTTTTCCCCTCTGTCGGTGCTGTGTACACAATGCAATCTCTCTGATTTAATTGAGAGTTGGAAACCCGGTCCAACCCGATGTACATCTACATCTGCCCTAATTATTGATATAAAAAAAATTCTTAACCCTTTAGCAGCCACGTTTTTGTCATGATGCTACCATGTTCTTTGGATGGTAAAAACAGAAAATATGAACTATTTTCAATATACTACATGCAAAATAAAAAAAAAACAGTCTGTTGATTTATAACAACATGGGATATGTCAATGATGGTAGCAACAGATTTTTTTTTGCATTATCATTTTTTGTGCAGGGTCAAAAACTCACACTCATGCACAGCATAAAATGTGCTTTTTAAAAGAAAAAGCTATAAAAAATAATATACATTATTATATTAGGTTGAACTTGTAGATATACAACCAGCTGCGCTAAACAGACACAATCTTGACAAATTTTATGACATATGCACAAACATTGACAAACTTATTGAAACATTAACGTGTGAAATACACACAACTGGCCCTAAGGGTTAATAAGCCTATGTTTTGTTTTATTTAAACGTCTTTGAAAAGGCATGTCAGTTCTTTTTTTTTTTTTTACTATACACATTGACTGTTAACGTTACAGAGAACTTTAATAAAAGTTGCTCATTGTTGTACAGCTGAGTTTCTCCACTGGCGTCATCAAACGGCTTGTCGACTTGACTTGACTCGTGTAATTTGCTTTTACGAGGTCAATATTGTCTTGTTTGTGCCACGTGTGCATTCAGGGTGGGTGTGTGTGCGTGTGTGTGTGTGTGTGTGTTCAGAACATGTGATTGGATCACTCAGGAATGGATGTTAATACCTGGTCTGAACAAGGAGTTTCATGTAGCTATGGTCAATCTGTGTGTCTATTTCAGATGAGGATGCAGAGCGTGAGGAGCAGACTGAGCCAGATGAGTGCCAAGTGTTCAAAGTGACATGTAGAGATGTAGCTGCGACCTTACACCGAAAACGCTTTGGCTCAGGTAATGTTTACTCAACCCACATGATAGTTGCTGAGATAACCAAAGCCATAGCACACACTGGCATAGCAAAACACAGCTTGGTGTTGTATGATAGGATATACTTGTGAATAGTGCAAAGATTGTGTGGTCTTGAAGTCTTCAGTCTCTGTTCCTCCTCCACCAGGGAGGCGTGGGAAATGTATTCGCACTGAGACGAGCTGGTTGACCCCCGTGGAGTTTGTGAAAATGGCGGCGTCGTGTCAGACAGACGTCAGCTGGAGAAGAGACATCAAGTGGAAAAGAGAACCAATCAATGTCCTCATAGAGGTAACTGTGGCTGTGAGTCTAGACTAGATTCTCTGTGGTTCTCTGCATGTGGCACCAACATGCACAGTTTTAATCCTGGTGCGTAATGAGGGAGCTACAGGATTTGGGTTTTTATTTAGAGCCATAATTGATTTTCTCAATGTTACTGTCACAGGACTAAATAAGCCTAAAGCATCTCAACTATTAAACAAAGAGAACGACAATTGATGGGTTTCCCATCAGCCAGCTTCTGTGTGCATAAATTAACTGCATGGAAAAACTGATCATTTAAAAAAAACAAATATGTCGAAATATCCCATAAAGGTTGTAAAATGTTAAAGAACCTAAATTGGAGTGCAGTAAAAAAAACATCCAGCAAATGAAGGAAATATTAAGCTTTTGAAACTTCTTTATGGACAGAATATTGTTAAACAAGAGAAACATTTCACACAATTTCTTTGCTATTTCTACATATGAGGGAAAACATTCACAGTAATTACTGTTCACTATACCTATATATAGTGAACATAGCCTATATAGTAAGATTATGTCCTATATATATATATATATATATATATATATATATATATATATACAACCTGGACAGATTGATGGTCTATGGTCCTACTACAAAAATAGATGACAGGCAGCAATCCACTGCTGAAAGTCTTTATTTACATCAGCAAGTTGTGAGTTATCCTTCTGTGATGGCCTGCACATGGTGCACCACCTACTGATTAAACATTTTATTTGCTTAACAGCATTAGATGGAAACATATGAAAGGGCATTTTCTGTTTTGTGACATTTCTTAATGGAAACCTTTATGTTGATTTGTCTGTTCCAGGCAAAAATCTTGAGGATCCACTCACTGCTGTGTGAGTGCAGATGTTGCAGTACAGATGAGATCTCTCTGGTAAGTTTGTATAAAAGTTTGTTTGAAGACTAATGGAATTTTCTTATTCTGCATTAATCCTAGTTCTGCAAAAAAAAAAAAACAGAAATTAACCCGTGTCTCTCTTTTCATGAGTTACAGTAAAATGTTTGCTGGAGTTTATGAAGAGAAACAAGTTCAGATTTTAATAGCGCTGCACCTTCTGCAATAGCCAGTGTTTTTGTTTTGTCAATTAATCTGTTCCAGGAACTAGTTAAACTTGGGGCTAACATATAATTTGTGGTTATGGTAAGGTTAGTGTGAGAGCCATACTGATCATTTATCCTGTTTATCAGGTCTTGTGTTTGTTTACACTTCGGTCGCTTGTTATGGTGACGGTGCACAGGGAGTCGCTGAGTCTTTATAAGAGCACTGATCACGTATTGATGACGGGGAGCGGTTTTTACCGCTATATAAGTTTACGATCACCTGCATGATTAAGGTTAGCAAAAGGCGTTGGTAAGGGTGTACAAATGAAATGAACTTGTTGAGTTTTTAGAGAGTGAATACATTTGAGAGTGAATTTCTGCTTGAATTTCTTTGCAGGATGTCAGAATAGCCTCCCAGAGCTGCTGTTTAGATGTGAACTGCATCCCACCCTCATAGATCTTCAGATCTACAGTTGATGAATTGAAAATGATGCTGACTGTCATTTGCGTCGACTATTTAGGAAAAATCGGAGAACAATACCATTTGCGTAATTTCCAATTTCCATTCATACAGCTCAGGAATGTCGACAAATGTGTCTTAAAACCACCTCTGAATGTGGTTTTTGTGATCGGCCCTGAGTAGGACACATTGGGACAATTCAGACCTGTAGTGAGTGTGATCGGATCACTGATGATTTGTATCAATGCCAAGTCTGAATGTGATCTTAGACTTGCAAATCAATCAAACACCAAATGTTTTCTTTCTTCTTCTTTTTAAGTCACCAAGTGCCTGTTATATGAGTCTTTGAAAAAAAAGCTGCGTTGACTAAAACTGCGTTGGTCCGCAGAGAAAACTGCTTGTGTAAATAATGTGACATGTGTCTTGGCAGGATGATCAGAAAAATGATGATGTGTGTTGGATCTGCAAAAGGGAAGAAGAGAAGCTGGTCATGTGTGATCACTGCCCGCGCTCCTTCCACCAGAAGTGTCACCTACCTCCTGTGGACGATGCAGATGTGGGGTGAGCATGGACAGCATATTACTAAGTAGTGGTTTAATGTTTTAGTGAAGAGATTTTCAACCTTTACTCAGCTGCAGACATTGTGATACATGCTAATCTATTTACGTAATGTGTTGAAAACACAGCAGGTCACAGTCAGTATAAATGATCACAAGAATGATGGACGAGTCCCTTTTATCTTTTTCAGCACCAAACAATTAAACTACTTCAATGTGGATCACATGTTTTTGTGTTGTGAGGAAGCTGGTGTTCACAGTCACTAACCGAGTGAAAGGTGTCACCCATCTGACGAGCTTTTCTGATCAATCTGTGGATCACTGTGTTTTCTCAATACCTATTTATTGCCATGTGAATGTTTTATTCTAAAAAAAAATGCCTCTAGAAAGTCAAATCTTCCCAAATGTTTTTTTTGGCCACTTGAACTTTTCATTCATGCCAACAAGTGCCTGTAAACTGTAAAGGTTTCAATTAATGCATGTTGCATTTCATGCTTAACACACTAAATGACACATTTTACAGTCCTGAGTTTAAAAGATGTGCACTTTTATTTACTTTATTTAACAGTATTTTCAAAACAGACAGGTCTCAGTAGTAAAATAACAGTTGTAAATAATCAAATTAATGACGGCTGAGGTCCATTCAGCTTCCTCTGTTAGCCCGTTCTTCGTGAATTCAACAGAGCCATTCATATTTTTCACCTGTAACACTTTGTCAAAATTGTCCATTCATCAAAAAATAAAAATATTATGTATGATTTCTAACTCAATTCATGTTACACTAAATTCTTATTTGTGTGTGTCTTTGTGTGTAGGGATAGCAGACCATGGATGTGTTCATTCTGTGTCGCCACTCCGGAATGACGTCTCGGTGATCAGGTGGAGACGGAGGTCGCTCTGTCTCACCTAGTTTCACCACACTTGATGGTGGGAAACCTGTCGAGCTTTCTGAAAAGACGACTTTAGGCCCATACGTCAACCGTTCTGTTTCAGCACTTCAAACAGACATTTGTTATTATTAAAAAGTTACACATTACAGACTTTTGGCAGAGCAAAATAATTGAATGTTTACATATTGAGGACACAGGGAAGTATTAAGGGATTTACAGTATAGCCATATACTTTTTCTATACATTACAAATGATTTTTCCCACTTTGGATAATGAACTGCCATTTTAACTTTTTGTGATTTTACAACTTGGAATGATCGCTTGCTTAATATTTGAATGATTTTTAATCTTTAAATCTTTAATCTTTTAGAGTAAAAATATTGTAATATAAATATAGTATATATTTTGAATCAATAATTGTCACTATGCAGTGAATAAAGTGTTAACTTGTGCTGCTTTGTTTGGATGTGTTCATTTTATGAATGTAGACAGATGTAAGCATACTTTTGCCCTATGTCATCTAAAATTGGCACCAGTCAGAGTTCTGAGATTAAAGTCAGAACTTTAACCTCAGAATTCTGTCTTTAATCTCAGAATTCTGTCTTTAATCTCAGAATTCTGACTTTAATTCTGGCTTTAATCTCAGAATTCGACTTTAATTTGGATTTTAATCTCAGAATTCGACTTTAATTTGGATTTTAATCTCAGAAACCTCAGAATTCGACTTTCATATCAGAATTCTTTAATTCCGACTAATCCCAGAATTCTTAATTGTTGTTAATGTCAGAATTCGACTTTAATGTTAGAATTCGACTTTAATGTCAGAATTCGACTTTAATCTCAGTGATTCTAATCTCAGAATTCTGACTTTAATTCTGGCTTTAATCTCAGAATTCGACTTTAATTAGTATTTTAATCTCAGAATTCGACTTTAATTCGGATTTTAATCTCAGAAACCTCAGAATTCGACTTTAATATTAGAATTCTTTAATTCCGACTAATCCCAGAATTCTTAATTGGTGTTAATGTCAGAATTCGACTTTAATCTCAGTGATTTTAATCTCAGAATTCTCCTTTAATTCTGATTTTCACAGAGAATTTGACTTTTGCAGATATTTTTGATTGTCCTGTAAGGAGTCTCACAGATAAAGCCTACCACTATGTGCTTTTTGTCAGACAAAACCTGGTTAAGAATAATAGTAATAGTAATAGTAATAAAAAATATATGATTGAGGGTTAGTTAACCTTCCTTTTTGGACTAACGGCCCCAAAAATACATGGGTGGAGAATATAACCCTACAAGTTGCCCTATAGAGACATAATAATCAGTGCTATTTGGCTGAGGTCAGTAATACGTAATCATTTTGCACACTGAAATTCAAATATCCCAATGAAAAAAGATGTCGTTAGGGCCTATGATGTGTGTGTGTGCACTATTGCCACTAGAAGCTGAACATCCGCGCCCTCTGCTGGCGCTCACCGGAACTGCGACTTACAATATCAAAACATAAGTTTCACTTTCCCAACGTCACTGAATGAAGACGCGCGACGAGCTCCGTGGTCGGAGAAGCGTTCCTCATTTATGATAGAGACTCTCTGTTAGTCCAGAGACTTTATGTTTCGATAACTCATATACTGTAAACATCTCGCAGCTCGTGGTTTTTATTTTCTTTTCTTTTCTTCTTCAAGTCCTGACTAGCGATGAATCCATTGGACTTCCTGGAACCTGAGCAAATGCTGCGGTTTCTGCACTGTAATAAAACAGAGCTGTCCTGCATGGAGAAGCCGGAAATCTTCCTCAGACAGCTGAGGGACCACAACCTCATTCCCGAGGACAGTTTCAAGGTGAGCTGCACAGAGTGATTATCCAATTATAGTATATATAATACCAGTCAGGCATCTAAATGAAGTCCTAACCTCTCGTTCGCCCCCTTGTGGTTGGCTGACTTTAGAAAGATGTTGATTTGATGCGCTGCAGAATCTGCATTCGGGCGTTTTGTCCACAAACCAAAATTATTACGTTTTAACGATTTCTTAGTTATACGGAGCAAAGAAACCGACAATATTCACATCTAAGAAGCTGAAAAATCACAGAAACTGGTTTCAATTCTTTAGAAAACACTCAAACCGAATCATCGATTATCAAAATAGTTGACGATTCATTTAGTAATTTAGTAATTATAAATGTCAAAAAATCATAGCAGCGAAAATGGCGATGGTGATTAAAATTTGATTCATTGTGCAGCCTTCATTTGTTGTACTGTCTTTAAAGACACCGACCGAAGACACACATTACTCACTGGCTTAACTGTGACCATACCCAGACCATCACTACACAACAGTGACGTCAGCTTCAGAAGATAACTCCAAGTCATGCATAACATCACTTTCTCTGCCCTCGGCTCCACTTTCAGTCATTCTGCTCTTTCCTTGCTTAACTTACCCGGCAACTGTCAAACGGTGTGAATGACGCACATTTTTCATAATTTTTCACCTGATTTTGTTTTTTTGTTTAACCCCTGTAACATGTAGGAATATCAGAGAGACGAAACTCTAAGGATAAAAAGCTTCTTGTTCCCGCCCACCCCTGTTCTGCCACTGTATATACACACACACACACACACACAAGTGCTCAGGTCTGATAGTTTTGCTTGACAGAGCATGGGTTCAGATGAAGGACACGGCATACAAATAATGTTACTCATTTGATTTCTTGTTGGTTTGGTTCACTTTCACACTGCAGCTGCTTGTTTAAGGCGGTATTGCCTGTATTGAGCACTGACCAGGGAGAAAAAAAAACATGATGAATAGGAAAACCCAGCTCATCGATTGGCCAGGACTGACAATCCATCCACCACAAAAACAAAGAATGGTGCAACACCAAATATACACAGTCTTGGGGTTTGTGATTTTACTTTGGTGTTGAAAGTGAATTAATTTTTCATAAGAAGCTGCCCAGTATGAGCAGCAGGCGGGGCAGCGAGCTATCCTCACTTCCTAGACAGTCCATTTGCATTTGTCACTGTAAGTGAACCGCACCACGGTTCACTTGCAAGCAAACCAAGACCCACATTTTCATGCACACCAGAGTTTGCTTGTTTTCGGATGAGAAAAATACTATATCTGTGTCATTATTGAGTCACATGGCATATCATCCAACACCTTGTTTCTTCTTTATATGTGTGTGTGTGTGTGTGTGTGTGTGTCTGCAGAAGGTGAGTCGCATGAAGAGCAAAGACAACAAAAAAAAGGGCTTTTATGACATTTTGGACACGTTGGAGAAGGAGCAGTCTCAGCACATCCACCTGTTCTGGAGCTGCATGTTTAAGGATACAATCATGAACCACTACCCGCATCTGCGACTGCTGCACAGAAGCCTCATGGACGGTAATGGTCATCACTGTTCATAGCGTTTGAGTAATATATCATTTAGACGGGCCCTGAGGCAGATTATATTAACTATAATTACAACATTATTCAAATATTCCAAACTGAAACATGCAGGTGCTGTTTTTACTTGCATGACATAATTGTCTGTTTTAATTGATGCCGTATAGAACCGGTCTGATCTCCTCTTCTCCATGAAAAAATGGTGACATTCTCCTCACCGTCACTGTAGAAATTAAAATATTTACATGTGCATCTCAGTAGTAAAGTCATTATTTTTTGCTTGCGCTCTTTTAATTTTTCTTAAAAATATCTATTTGTGTATGATATTTATTGTACCTCCCGCCGTTCATGTCATCACAGGGTCTTTCGAATTTGACACACAACTGCCTGAGAAGGTGGAAAAGGAAGAGACAAATGAAAGGAAAAAGAAGGAAGACGAGAAGGAGGAGGAGCAAGGGAAGTCGGTGAAAAAGGGGAGGAAACGAACAAAAAGAGTCTGTTATAGCGACGATGATGATGATGATGATGATGAGCAGCAGCCTGGTGCATCATCTCAGTCGGCTCCAAGTCAAAGGAAGAAGTCAAGAAAAATACATTTCCGTGAGTTTCCTCTCACACTCTTCTGAATATTAGCTTTAGGTTTGACTGCTGCAAAGGGAATGTCGATGCTCTGTTCCAGTCTAAATGTCTGTGACTTCGCAGGAGATTCACTGGTGTGACCATGAGAAGTGCAACAAGGCAGTTAGTTGCTGTGAGTGTAGACTGTCTCACTCCTAAAAGACAAAGTGGCTTTGCTCAATCATTTATTTCTGTCAGAGCCTGTCTTGGAAAATAACACTTGCTCTCATACGTTGCTTGGTTTAACATACACACACACTTGCAACTTTGCATTCGACTTTTTCCCCGCCATCTATTTTTGTAAAATGGTGCCACTTTGTATTTGTCCTGCTCTTATTTTAGACCCATAACATGAATATGTTTATGACTGCCTTCCTTCCTCCTAAATCTGCAATGCATATCAGATATGAACAATAAAATGCACTCACGAAAATGAATGTGAAGCTCAGCAATAGATTATAATTATTGTGGAACTTTATTTCTAGAGTCTCCTTTAAAGAAGGGAGAGAAGACTGACATTTGGACGTGGCTCATTTATAAGGAACTGCTACCTGTGACCTGTGGATCCCAGGAAGGAACACTAAGCAGAAGCAGACTGGCAAAAGGTCACAGGGAAAATGTTAACATCACTGACTGAAGTTACTGAAAAAGAGAGACAAAAAAAACCCTGTACAAATGAATTTATTATTAATATTATTGTTGATTGCAATTAAATAAAACTTGTAAGTCGAGTTGAACACGTTGTTTTTTTCTCTTTCTGTTTCAGGGGAGGAGTGTATTTCAGTCCAGAAACAGTGGTTTACACCAACTGAATTTGAGAGGTTTGCAGGGAAGGGAAGCTATAAAAACTGGAAATTGAGCATTCAGTGTAATGGGACCCCACTGAGAAATCTGATACAGGTCCATTGTTCTGATTTTAGAACATGTACTGACAACTTGATTTACAGTTTGATTTGAAATTTGAGGATTTTTTTAAAGTATTCAATTTCAATTTAGGAAGGGCATCTAAAACCTGGAAGCTACAACGGAAGAAATAAGACGAAACCAAGATCGGTAATGAAATGAATAAATGACTAAATGTTGACTCAGTAATGTATGAAATTGTTTTCAGTTTTTCACATCAGGCCCCTTTTGTCCTTTTGTGTCCCCTTAGGCCAAGAAATCCCTGTTCCCATCGACAGGTTTGTATTTTTATTATTATTATTATTATTTTTTTTATTATTGTTGTTATTATCATTATCATCATTATTATTATTTTTATTATTATTATTTTTATTATTATTATTATTATACTATGATATGTTAAGTCAAGTCAACTTTGTGTCACACGTTTCTAAAGCACGTTTAGAAACATCCAGGTTTGCCTGAAGTGACTAAAGAGGTGTGACAACAAGGTGCAAAACACAAAACAATAAAACGTGATAAAAGTAAAACTGTAAAAATAAGAATGGTAGAAACTATGGGACTGTAGTGTTTTTAAATTAGGGAAGCACAATATTATCGGCATGATATCAGTATTGGCCGATGTTGTAAAATGTATCCTGTATCAAGATCCCTTGATATGAGGCTCCTACCTCGACTTTTATGATTGTGCTCTCGTTTACTATTATTTTTTTATGTTTATTTATTTTGTACAACAAAGATGTATTGGCAAAAGTATCGTGTTTCCCTATTTTTAATGGATACAAGGGCATAGTATTGATATTTGAGTCAAAACTGCAGCCATATAGCCATTTTTTTCTCCTGTGCAGGAATTTATAAAGAAATTAGAATTTTGAGGTGTAAACTTGCATATGTGAGCGAAATGAAAACAAGCATCAGTGCTTACAAACGTAAAAATGTCTAAATTTCACATCTTTATCCATTTTAATGCAGATGAAGAAGGAGAACAAGGAGAACAAGGAGAAGAAGAAACGGATGATGAGGAGGATGAGGAGGATGACCAGGACCAAAGTTCTTCAGATTTCCCAGGTGCTGGTTAAAGAACAGAAAAATGATTTAAGACATCTCCTTTTCCTGTAGAGACACTAATCACTTTAAAAAAATGGGTTGACAAGTCGTGAGTTTTTTTTTTCCTGCAGCCTTACTGCAGGAGCTGAGCTGGAAATAACAAGATAACATAAAAATACACAATCCTGACAAATTTACATGATATAATTAAAATTATTTAATTTTTTTTTTTTTTTTACCTTTTTTACCGCAGTGACTGTTAACGTTACAGAGAACTTTAATGAAAGTTAATACCTGGTCTGAACAAGGAGTTTCATGTAGCTATGGTCAATCTGTGTGTCTATTTCAGATGAGGACGGAGAGTGTGAGGAGCAGACTGAGCCAGATGAGTGCCAAGTGTTCAAAGTGACATGTAGAGATGAAGCTGCGACCTTACACCGAAAACGCTTTGGCTCAGGTAATGTTTACTCAACCCACATGACAGTTGCTGAGATAACCAAAGACTTGTGGATAGTGCAAAGATTGTGTGGTCTTGAAATCTTCAGTCTGTTCCTCCTCCACCAGGGACACGTGGGAAATGTATTCGCACTGAGACGAGCTGGTTGACCCCCGTGGAGTTTGCGGAAGTGGCGGCGTCGTGTCAGACAGACATCAGCTGGAGAAGAGACATCAAGTGGAAAGAAGAACCAATCAATGTCCTCATAGAGGTAACTGTGGCTGTGAGTCTAGACTAGATTCTCTGTTGTTCTCTGCATGTGGCACCAACATGCACAGTTTTTGTCCTGGTGCGTAATGAGGGAGCTACAAGATTTGGGGTTTTAATTGAGAGCCATAATTGATGTTCTCAATGTTACTGTCACAGGACTAAATAAGCCTAAAGCATCTCAACTATTTAACAAAGAGAAAGACAATTGAATGGAAAAACTGATTGACAGAAGATTGAGCTTTTGAAACGTCTTTATGGACAGAATGTTGTTAAACAAGAGAAACATTTCTACATATGAGGGAAAACACTCACAGTGATCATGTGTCGTGTCTCAATATATAGTCTATATAGAAAGATTATGTCCCCTATATATACAACCTGGACAGATCGATGGTCTATGGTCCTACTACAAAAATAGATGACAAGCAGCAATCCACTGCTGAAATCACACTCTTTTAAGTCTCAGCGAGTTGTGACTTATCCTTCTGTGATGGCCTGCACTTGGTGCGCCACCTACTGGTTAAACTTGCATTTTATTTGCTTAAAAGCATTAGATGGAAACATATAAAAGGGCATTTTCTGTTTTGCGACACTTCTTAATGGAAACCTGTATGTTGTCTGTTCCAGGCAAATATCTTGAGGATCCACTCACTGCTGTGTGAGTGCAGATGTTGCAGTACAGATCAGAGCGCTCTTGTAAGTTTGTTGAAAAGTTTATTTGATCAGAGTAGGACACATTGGGACACTTCAGACCTGTAGGGAGTGTGATCTGAGACTTGCAAGTCAAACTGTTTTCTTTCTTCTTCTTTTTAAGTCTCCAGGGGCCTCATGTATAAGAGAGTGCGCAGCTTTCATACTGAAAGACAGCGTACGCACAAAATTTGAAAAGACAACCGTGCGTACGCCAAGTCCTGCGCACCTTTTAATTAAACATCCCATGCATAAGACATGACTTATCCGTGTGAGCTGAATTTACAGATCATTTCAACAATCTATAAGTGTCACACGTCATCATCTACACACAGAAGAAACAGACAGAGCTCAATGAGTTACTCCACGTGACGATTCATTACTGTCACTGATCGTGTTGTGGAAGCTGGGGAGGGAGGAAGAAGGCATCACCTTTCTCTTCACATGAAAGTCACAGCAGTGGCGGAATAACTTTTTTGCAGTTATTTCGTTATCGTATGGATTAAAATGGTCTTTTTGTGCGTTTAGCACGGTTTATACATGAGGCTCACATAACAGGTGCCTGTTAAGAAAAAAAACTAAAACTGCGATGGTCAGCAGAGACAACTGCTTGTGTAAATAACATTGCTGTCATGTGACGTGTGTCTTGGCAGGATGATCAGAAAAATGATGATGTGTGTTGGATCTGCAAAAGGGGAGAAGAGAAGCTGGTCATGTGTGATCACTGCCCACACTCCTTCCACCAGGAGTGTCACCTACCTCCTGTGGACGATGCGGTTTTGGGGTGAGCATGGACAGCATATAACTAAGTAGTGGTTTAATGTTTTAGTGAAGAGATTTTCAACCTCTACTGTATCTGTTGATCCATTCTGTGGCCATGTGAATGTTTTATTATAAAAAAAGGCCTCTAGAAAATCAAATCTTCCCAAATGTTGCACGTTTCTTTGGCCTCTTCAACTTTTCATTCATGCCAACAAATGCCTGTAAACGGTAAAGGTTTCAATTAATGCATGTTGCATTTCATGCTTAACACACTAAATGACACATTTTACAATCCTGAGTTTAAAAACGTGCACTTTTATTCACTTTATTTAACAGTATTTTCAAAACAGACAGGTCTCAGTAGTAAAATAACAGTTGTAAATAATCAAATTAATGATGGCTGAGGTCCATTCAGCTTCCTCTGTTAGCCCGTTCTTCGTGAAGTCAACAGAGCCATTTATATTTTTCACCTGTAAAACTTTGTCTGTGCTTTCCCTGCTGAAACATGTCAAAATGGTCCATTCATAAAAAAATAAAAACATTATGTATGATTTCTAACTCAATTCATGTTACACTAAGTTCCTATTTGTGTGTGTCTTTGTGTGTAGGGATAGCAGACCATGGATGTGCACGTTCTGTGTCGCCACTCAGGAATGGCGTCTCGGTGATCAGGTGGAGACGTTGGTCGCTCTGTCTCACCTAGTTTCACCACACTTGATGGTGAGGACACGGCAAGAGTCTCTGTCTCCATCCGTCTGTCTTTGGGTCTGTCACGCTTCCGTCACTGATCCATTCTCTCTCTTACCTCACCAGGAATGTCAGTATCTTCTCTTGAGCTTATACAGCACTGATGAGTCACGAAAAATTGCTTCAATTTCAAGTATTGCTGTAAGTGTCTTTCACCACTGTTCCACTGGTCATACATGTGTAACGTTGATGATTTGAAGGTTCTGAGGCCGTCGACGTGTGCTTAATGTGATGAAAATAAGATAGGTACAACATTGAAGTGAAATTGTTTACATTTGGCAGCTACAACAGCCCACAATGGACAAACTAAACAACATTGGAGTTGTAATGCTAACTGAAGGGAGCGTAGGTTCCCCAACACACCTGGAAGGAAAGGCAGGAGTGAGGAATATTAACGGCCTTACTTCCTTCAGTCAACAGATGAAGGGTTCAAATTGTCAAAACGGAGTTGTTAACCTCAATTTCTGATTAAGTTAGAGCTGAAACAATTACTCGATTATTTATCGATCACTAAATTAGATTTCTGATTGTTTCAGCATTTTAAATGTGAATATTTTCTGGATTCTTTGCTCCACAAAACAAAGGAATCATTAAAACTGAAACATTTTGTGTTTGTGGACAAAACGGGACATTTGAGCACATCGTCATCAACACTGATCAACATTTTTCAACATTCTATGGACCAAACGATTACTCAATTAAACGCATAATAAATAATCAATGGATGAATCGATTATGAAAAGAATCGTTAGTTGCAGATCTAGATGAAGTATCGCGCAGGTCTCACTCGCTGCATTTGTACCTGAAACCTGAGAGTGTTGAGCATCTCTTTCTTTTTTGTTTGACACCGTCAGATGGAGGATTCCTCCTCTGTCAACCAGACTCTGCCATGGCTGGACAGCATAGCAGACAACCTACAGGCGGAAAAATACCTAAGGATAAAGGATTTTGTGTCAGATGTTCAACACATTTTCACCAACTGTGCCTCAGAACACCAAGTAAGAACTGTCACGGACAGATGGTCACTTCTAGACCTCTGAATTTCAAGATTGTAACAATGTAATGTTCTTTTTTTCCCCAGCATCATCCAGAAGTCCTTTCCATGGTTGCACAACTAAAGGAGATATTTAACCAAAGATTCAATAGTGTCTTCAACATTTGTGACGGGAGTGTTGGCTGTTTGCACTAAAAACAAGACCAAGGCAGGCAGTAAATCCATCAGAAATAGGGAAACCTGTGGAGCTTTCTGAAAAGGGGACTTTAGGCCCATACGTCAACCGTTCTGTTTCAGCACTTGTTTCAGTATCACACTGTTAAACTACTGTTCCAGAGAACTACGGATAATTCCTTAACCTAAGGTTTGGTGCCGTCGTTCACCTTCCATCCTTCAGTGATCACATATAAAACTCTGTGTCGCCACAGAGTGAAACAGACATTTGTTATTTTAAAATTATTAAAAAGTTACACATTACAGACTTTTGGCAGAGCAAAATTGAATGTTTACATATTGAGGACACGGGGAAGTGTTCAGAGATTTACAGTATAGCCAGATTTTTATTTGCAGTGTCATAATAATTTTCCACTTTTTTTAATGGTACTTTTTCTATACATTACAATTGATTTTCCCACTTCATGTTGGATGATTTTAATCTACACACCCGTAGGTGCATTATGAATTTTAACTTTTTGTGATTTTACAACTTGGAATGATCGCTTGCTTAATATATGAATGATTGTTAATCTTTACAAGAGTGAGGGAATTGCTCTGGTTTTTATTCTCTAATATAAATATAGTATCAATTTTAAGTCAATAATTGTCACTATGCAGTGAATAAAGTGTTAACTTGTGCTGCTTTGTTTGGATGTGTTGATTTTATGATTGTAGATACATGTAAGCATACTGTAAAAGTATGCTTTTACAGTATATCATCTGAGATTGGCAACAGTCAGCGTTCTGAGATTAAAGTCTGATTTCTGATTTTAACCTCAGAATTCTGACTTTTTCTTAAACTTCAGAATTCTCACTTTAATCTCAGAATTCTGACATTAATTCTGACTTTAATCTCAGAATTCTGACATTAGTTATGGCTTTAATCTCAGAATTCTGACATTAATTCTGACTTTAATCTCAGAATTCTGACATTAGTTATGGCTTTAATCTCAGAATTCTGATTTTAATCTCAGAATTCTGACATTAATTATGGCTTTAACCTTAGAATTCTGACTTTAATCTTTGAAACCTCAGAATTCGACTTTAATATCAGAATTCTTAATTCTTAATTTTACTTTAATCTCAGAATTATTTTCCTTTTTTGTTTGTTTCTTTCATTGTTTTACACGTGGCCCTGTAAGAAATAATATATGATAAAACCTGATGTTTTATTTAACGCGCGGTGTACGTGCGGTCAGGTGACGTCACTGACGCAGTTGCCAGCAGCAGCTGGGAGCTGCGCAGCCGCTCTGCGCATCCGTCGTCTGTAGTGTTGGACAGAGCGCAGCCATTTCCCTGCCACTCTTTTTGTTTTTTTAAAAAAACCCAAACACTCAGATGGTGTCATGGCGTCTGTCCATCACGCACCTGAACTAACCTTGTATGCGGGGGTCATGATTTCAGATGAAGCCCGCGTCACCGACTGACAGATCCGCGGCCTCCAAACTTTCTCCGAAATCAACGCCTGCGCAGACGAACTCTCCTTCTCTCCAGCGCTCAGCTTCATGTCGTCGTCTCTGTGTGTGCGAGATGGAGAGGAACCTGCAAGGAAGCCTCGCAACTATGCATGTGAAGACTGAAGCGGGGGATGAAAACACATCCGCGCCGGAATTGTGCAGCCAGGAGCCGCCTGCACGCAGAGGAGGAGGAGGAGGAGGAGGAGGAGGAGGAGGGGTGGATCAGACTGCAGAGGAGCTGCAGGCAGCCGCGACATCCACTCCTGTGCTGCTGTGTGAGTGGATTTCTTCGTAAAATGCACAGTGTTTGACGTGTGAGTGTCTGATGTAACGTCAGTGTTAAATAATGTCACTCTGTGCATCAGATCCTGTGAGCACTGAGAGGTTCTTCACCACAACAGGAGATGGAAAAACCTTCCTGAAGATCGCTCCAGGTAACCACAAGCATCATGATGGAGCAGTTGCACAGACAATTCAGGGGGCAGGAGCTTGAGTTGAAAAAGGGCATCCAGCATAACTATTAATTACAAAAGACACACTTTAAATCAGAAATGCACATTCTTGGTTTTCAATAACTAATCCCAGCTAACAATATTTGGTTCATTGTTTATGTTTTTTTATGTATATATATATATATTCAAATAACTAGTCATTTGAATATATACATATATTCAAATAACTAGTTATTTGAATATATACGTGTATATATATATATATACACACATATATGTGTATGTATGTATGTATGTATATATATATATATATATATATATATATATATATATATATATATATATATATATATATACATATGGAGGTTCCTCTCCATCTCGCACACATATATATACACGGGACAGCCCGTGGCCAAGTGGAAAGGGAACTTGGCTTGTAACCGGAAGGTCGCTGGTTCAAGTCCCCACCAGGTCGAAAGGGCTGGGGTACCCTGAGCAAGGTACCCAACCCCCATTTCTCCCTGGGCGCTACTCAGTGTGGCAGCCCACTGCTCCTAATTCTAGGATGGATCAAAATGCAGAGAATAATTTCCCTAACGGGGTTAATAAAGTATCTAAAATTAAAAAATATACATACATGTATATATATTCAAATAACTATCAAATAGTTAGTGCTGCCTCATGCAAATTACAACTCAAATGTATTTCCAAGCATTGTTTCACACTTTTTTTTATTGATAATTAATACTATGGACCACATTAAAAAGTCAATGAACGAAAACAAAGGAATCCAAATGTCTTTCAAACGGGGCCCTTACTTAGTCAGGGTGCAGAAAATGCTCAATGGTTGAGCATTCGGTTAATAAAGTGTGCGCAACTATACTAATATTTGAATCCTTTGGGTTTGCTTGTATTCTTATGGTGAGATTTTCAAAAACACAATAATCCTCATTGATCTGCTGCTGCTGGAAGAGCTGGTGTGAGATTATTGTTGCCAGAGGAGAGTCTTTTATTATATCCAGTGGTCCACTCACTCACTCACTCTTTTCACCAGCTCTGTGAATATAATAATGGGTACGTTCAAAATACATTTAAATAGATCATCGACGAGACTATGCCACATATGTAGTGATTTACTGTGATAACTGTATGGTTTTTGGCAGGTGAACTAACGGAACATTCGAAGAGTGTTTCACTCAACATTTTATACGCTCCCTGGTCAACCAATTAACTGAAAACTGAAGGTCTATATTTTATTAACCGATGATAGAACCAAAGTTAGTTGCAGCCTTTCCTTGCAACAACTCGTAACAGAGCCTAAAAAATGATAATAAACTGAATTTATACCTAGATAATGCTGAATGTTCCCACCATGTTGCAATTATGGGTTTAAATCTTCATTTCCATTCCCTGTGTATTGATTATCTGATCTGTTTTAGATTAGGATTGTGTGTTTAATCAGATTTAATTGACCGCCAGCTGTCTCCCCTAAATAACCACAAAAAGAACTCGATGAAAATGGCGTTTACTCGGGGAAAAATGTAGGATTCATCACTTATAAGAATCTAATCTAATAACAAATCACTGTTTGTATTGTGTCCTCCCCCAGCTTCAGTGATGCCACCTGCTTCTTTGGAGAAGACACTTCCCTCTGGCTCAGACTTCTCCTCCAAAGCTGTTCTGTGTCTGATTGAGGCCGTCGGCCGCCGCTGGGGCCTGTATGAAACCCGCGAGCGCTCGCAGCTCTTCCAGAGCGTCCAGGAAGAGATGGCCTCCAAGGGCCACGTACTTCCCGTTGAGAAGATCCGTCGCAAATGGAACAACCTTATTGTCACGTACAAGAGGGTCAAGGACCGCAGCCGGGAGACGGGGCATGCAAAAACCTCATGGGAGTTCTTTGACGTGAGTCTAATAATAGAAACCTGAGGATACTGTAGGTGCTAAACGTCCTCTTCAATCAAAATGATGTCAGACAGGGAAAATGTTAACTGGATCAAATATGAAAACATCTGCGTCTGACATTTATACCAGATCAGGTTCTGACAGTTGTGCCAAGTAGATGTTTTCTCATGAGTTTTGAAAGGTGAACTAGTTTGATGAAACTTCTCTTTCTCTACTTCCTCTCCACTCTCTGGTCTCCTCTTCCCCCCTGAAATCCCTTTAACCCTTAGTGCTTACGGGGCATGGATCTGTGCCGCAGGTGCACCCTTGGTAATTTGCTCTAGGAATAATACACAACTCCTTATATGGACATCCTGGAGGTCACAGGCTTTAAAAAATGCTGGGTGTTGTTGAGACAAAGTTACGATTCATTTCATATCATATTTTTATTAGTGATATAAAGTAGCAATAATTGTGCAGAAGTCACAAAATAGAGCACTTTTCTTTCATATTGGTTCATAAAAACGACACAAGTGAACTTTGAGCTTTCCAAATTTCACAAATTCAGTCCGATTTTAAACATTTTGAGAACCTTTTGCTCAGGTGTGTTTATATAGTTGGTGAAAGAAAGAATATAAGACACTCAATATTGCCAGGCCAGTTTCATGAGATTACCACTTTTCAAATGTAGTATTTGAAAAATGTCTTCATTTAGAATTTTGATTATATTTAATTGCCATCATTATTCTGAAGTACCTTTTAGCCCTTTCAGAGCAGATACTCTATATTATTCATTGTTATAATATGTGCGGTGAATTGGTAGATGTAAATTTAGGAATTCATTTATAAAAGGGGGAAAAAAAAAACGTTCTTTCACAAATTAGAACCATAGATTGGGATTCCAATATGCTCCAGGAGCACAAATTATTTTAATATTCATAGCAGGTAAGTAGGGATGAGCTGATACAGTGGTATCAGTATCTTTCCAATACTGGTCAAAATTGCTGGATCCGATATCAGAAAAATAAGAGGGTAAATGTGGATATGATCTCAAAACCTTACATTTAAAGCACTATTTTTACAAGTCTGTAAAAATATGGGCTTTTTATTTCCTCTATTGGGATTTGAATTACTTGTTGGTTTTGCTAGGTTTTAAATACATCAACACACATGTTGTTAAGAGCTTGGACATTTCAATTAAGTAAAAATGACTGTATCGGACTGATATCGATATCGTTAGACACTCAGGGATTGTGATATTGGTGTCGGTATCAGTCAAGTAGAAGTGGTTTTGAGCCATCCTTACAAGATAAGCAGCAGTAACATCAGAGATATGTTGTTAGTGCTGAGAGAGAGAGAGAGAGATCAGCTCATGATCAACTGATCTCTCTCATGTCTGTCTGTTCTCACTCTAGTTGATGGATGCCACGCTCTGTGACACTGTTGGCTCTCAGATCCTCAACAGCAAAAGACACAAAGGTGGCAACTCTGCCTCTACGTCCCCCTGTCCTTTGGCAAAAATTGCTGCAAAACCACAGCTTCCCCAGGCCACAACCATTGTCCGACACAACAGTGACTTTGCAGTCCCCGGTGGTTTGGAGTCAGCTGGTCAGGGAGTTGCCACCAATCAAATCATCGGTAGCACTGCTGCGATGACCACAGTGGCTACGGCGACCATTAGCCCTACAAGTGCTCCAGAGGTCAAGCCCCTCATCGTCCTCAACGGTGACATTGTTACGACCAGTATTCATCCAGCTCCCATCATGCCATCTCCATCTTTTATCTCCTCACCTTGTTTTACAGAAACAGCCTCCTCTTCTCCTTCCCTTGGATCACCTGGTCACACAGACCTCAACACGTCACACTGTGTAGGCCGCAAAGCTCCGTCCTTCTCGACGGGTGTCATACCTTTCCGTCTCAATGCGGCACCAGCCAGCAACAATCAGAAACTCCTTGGCCTCTCGTCCGCTTTCCCACCTATATCCCCCTGCCTCACGTCATCTGCTGCCACCACATTACCTGTAGTGTCAGGGAGTGAAGCAGCGAACCAGAAGAGAAGCGAGGAGCAAAGCAGCGTGTCTCTGCTCCAAGCGATCCTGAAGGGGCAGGAGGAGCAAGTCTACCTGGACCAAGTAGCTCGCCGCAGGGTTGAAGCCAGAGAGAAGAGGCGTGAGCGGAGGGAGGTGCGCATGGCGGAGGCCCTCGGAAGGATAGCCACGGCTCTTGAGCTGCTATCGTCCAAACAGGACACAGTCATTGCCCTCCTGCAGAGACTGGCTGATCGGAAGTGATGTCCACTGAAAGGCTAGAAAACGGAAGCTCAGTAACCTTTTTACCTTCTACGAACCATAGTGATGAAAACCATCTGGTACTCGGACATCAAACAAAGCAGATTTAATAAAAAAAAGATACTAACTGGTCACTTTTGTTTATTAAGAATAAGTGAAATGCTGTGTTTGTTGTTGCCCTGGCATCTAATAAACCTTCTCAAAGGGACAGTTAAAGGTTAATTACCATGTTTACTGTGTAATGAAGTACATTAGTTTTGACCGATGGTAGTATAATACTCATTCCAGAGGAGCCCAGGATCAAACTGCTGACCTTCTGGTTGTTTGTCAACTACCATGTCCAAGATTGTTTCTGATCTCACCAGCTGAATGTGCCGTTTCAGGTTCAGAGCAAGTGGTCACCGGTCGTGACAGCACCAATGTGCTTAGATTTTGCAGTTTACTTTTGACTTTTTATTTTTGCAACTCAGCCGCTTGTGGCTATTTAGTATATTGCTACTTCCAGGTTGGCTTCAGGAAATAAACTGGAAGACTATCTGTCCAACTAAAGGACACAGAAGATAAGAGTTGTATTACACAGGTCTGGAGTCATGCTCAAGAAAGCTAATGTCTGTTGCAAAAGCCGAGTTTTATTTGGGATCAGAGAGTTGTTATAAATCATTGATTGAGGACTCACAGCTTGAAAGACAGACGGAACAAATGGTTCAGTAATAGATGAGCTCTCCTCTGCAGCAGCCATGCACACTGATCCTCACAGACCTATCAGCCATTGTTGGAGAAGTTGATAAAGATGGACAGACAGAAACTGATTCAAGAAATCATCCAAGACCTCAGTCTGCACCAGCTACCTCATCCCCAATTCATCAAAGTGAAGAACAGTCACTACACCGTCAGCCTCTGTGCTGTTAGGTGACGTGTAATGTTAGCACAACACGTCCTTTTGGTGATACAATAGGTAAAGATTTCGAGGAACTGTTCTAATAATTAACCACATAAATATTCCGTTTGAAGCCTCACAGCATTATGTAAAAAAGTTGAAAGAATGGAGGAAAGAGCACGTTGATAAATTGAGCTCTGAAGACAGCGTAGCATTTCAAGTCCTCACTATTATTGTGTCAAATGAGTTCAACTACTGTATGATGAGGGTCTCCCCTCCTGCTCCTGACCGGAGTTATTGACAATCATTTTTTTGTAGAACATAAACTGTGTCCTCATTACCAATGAATGAATATCTCAAATTGCAACAGGCAACATTTATTAACAGCATTTTAATGCAGTTTGCATTCACGTGTAACACTGAAAAATAGACTACATATCCTCATTTTGTACATGTATTTACAGTTCAATGTGAGAAATTCAACATTACTACAACTGCTAGTCTTCCATATCGTCTTCCTCTTCATCGTTTTCAACCTCCTCCTCCTCATCATCATCATCAAAGTATTTATCCTCAGCATCTCTGCTGACAATGTCCAAGTTGTCATAGTCCGGGTTCTCATCCACCTCACTATAATAGATGCACAAACACAATAAAACACAATTACAATACCCACTTAATGTCAAAAAAATATCTCAATGAAATACAAACTTGAAGAGGAGGCGGAGCACTGCTCAGCTTTTGTATTTCGTTCTGCTGGCAGCTTGCTAGGTTATGCAAGACTTACTTAATTATTCAGCTTTAACATTTATGGTGCAACCCATTTAGGAATTTAAGAGTGACTAAAACCTGAACACTTAAGCTATTACTGAGGTTAGGAAAAGTGTTACATTGTTGAATGACATTCGTTTCATTTACCTAAATTAACTAACTAATTGACAATTAACTAAGACTGGCAGAACCATCCACTGTCCACTTAGTGTAGAAGAGGCCATTATCTAGCAGTGACCATGACCCATGTCCAGGTATAAGTACGTCTCCTGTGGTGGCTGACCTGTAGTTGAAATCTTTGTCTTTGCCGTCAAGGAAGCGCTGATGCATCTGACTAATGAACTCCTCCCTCAGCAGAGCCTTCTCCTCAGGCGTAGGCTCCCCTTCCTTCTCCTGGACTCTGTTATCTTCAGTAAGAACACAGAGAGAGAGACACATGCTGGATAAAGCACAGAGATGTGAGAGTAAATTCAGTGCCAAGCATAATCCCCTCTCTTACCATCATCTTCCTCCTCCTCCTCCTCCTGTGCACCCTCTTCTCTGTCCTGCTCCTCCTGCATACGATTCTGAATGAGACGCTCCTGGTAGGAATTGAGGAGGAGGTGGGCAAGCCCTCCAGGGCCTCCCGCTGGCGCCCCTGGTCCCCCCTCAGCTCCATCCGACATAGCTTCCTGGGAGCGCTCCAAGACCTAAAGCAATGATGATAACCCCCAATAATTTTAAGAGAAACTGCCTTCAAACCTAAACTGAACAAAAATAATGTATAAAAAAAGTCAATCTCACCTCTTCGTCAGTCAGGTACTGGCCAATATACTGTTCATACAGCAGTGGCTCCCTCATTCGCATTTGTTCTTCACTGAAATATTGACCCTCTGGGACAAAAGGTAGAGCAGAAGAACTGAGGATATACATTATATGCTCCAAAGTATTTCAGCAGGGGAGCACATACCCTTCTGCAGGGCTCGGAGGGCAGCGAAGCGGTGGTTTCTGACTTGCTTCCTGTCCTTAGATCCTGCATCTCTTCTCTGTATCACTTGGCTGTAGTGTTGAGCTCGTGGGTCAGAGCAAACGTGAGCAAATGCAGACAGGTCATGGGGTTTAAGACAAGCCTGGTGAGGCAGAGTAAAGAGTGATTTACATAATTATCAATACTTTATGTTAGTAACAAGCTAAATTAGTTTTGCAAATAACTGATAAATGTCAAGAATACAATTACATCTTAATGTGACATTGAGAATGACATTGGAATGATTTTGTTTCAGTGAATCCAGGAACTGTAGATTTACAGTATATCTAAAAGGTTTGTGGTCTTGGGAGACACCCAGATTGAGGATGTATGTGTGAAAGTCTTTGAAGATTCTCCTGCTTGCCCATTAGTCCTTTAATTAATATCTTAAAGGATCTATATATTATATAATAAGCTCATGTGAGAAGACGGCAGGAGACAGTCCAGAGGATCCACAGTGGGTGAATTAGGAGTATTTTGCCTCCAGCATCCTTATACCAGGCAGAACCTTGACTGGATCATCCAGCTCTTGTGAATGCAAATGTCCAGCTGTATTTATCATTATGTAAATAGAAAACTCTGGAGAATGTATGGACAGTACTTAAAGTTAATGTCTGAAAATAGCTTAAGTGGAAATTTAAATCTCCCAAGTTTGAGAGGTTTGGAATCAGCAGTCAACTTGCAGCCTGTGTGTTCTCATGTTTTTGATTGTATCTTTAAATTTTGCTTGCTCGCTTGTTGTGTGCACATACATGATACCTCTCCAGGAAAACCAATGGTCTGCTTCTGTACTGACGCAGTAGCTCCTCTTTGCGCTGCTCTTCTGTCAGTTCATCCTCTCCGATCTGTTGGCTCTTCACCGGGCTGCCACTCAAGGCAATGGCTTCTACCATGGCGTTAACACAAATGGTCTCCGCCTGGCTCGTGTACTTAACGATAGAGAAACGAGCAACACAAAACACTGACCATCGTGCTTATGACATCAGCATAATGTGGATATTACACTGTAATGCTGCTGATGCTCACCGGAGTCTCTTGTGGCGGCGGCTCCGTTTGTGTGGGCCGGTGATACTCATATCTCTGGAACTGTGTTACCGGTTCTTCTGGTATTTTGCTCGTGTCCTCGCTTTCACTCAGACTCGGTTGTGGTTTAACGGGAGTTTCAATTTCACCCCACATGTTAAATTGTGTTTGATAGCTTACCTGCTTCCAGTAGCTCGTAAAGTAATAACAGGTAAATAACTGTAGCTTAATTCTTAAACGAACTACACCTTTCTAATGTTGTATAATACTGGCGGGATTTCTCAATAGAGTATAAGCATAAATAATACTATTGAACTGAATTACAGCTTCATTAATACACGGTTTTTCAGAGATACTTTACATGTTTCAGCTGCCACCATGTCGGTCCGTCATTGTTTTGAGTCCCTTCTTTTCCGCAACCGAAACAATGGTTCCGCCTGGGCGCCCGTACACCTGATTTTGTCGCCACCTGGTGGTGGATTGATTTCAACCATGAATAATTGGAAAATGATTGTGAATGTGCTTGTGAACGCAACACATTAACTAGAATACGTGAACCAAATTTAAGTTTAGACAGAAAAAAAGCTTAACAAAGTATTCATAACCTGATGTCATCCGTTTTTTTTTTATAAACGTTGTATTTTGAAAGTTTTAACAGGATATCGTGGTTTTCCTCTTCCTGTTTCGTGAGCATCGCAGCACAAACTTGTGTTCCTCGCCCTGGTGAAATGGTCTGGGGTTCAGGCACTAACATGAAAACCGACAGAGATAAAAAAACAAGGTACGTTTACAAACCCAGTTTCTAGCTGAGTGCATGTGTTTGAAATAGGCACAATGTCACACAATGTTTATTTGGCTAAACATTGCTTCAAACTACGCTATAAACAGACGTTTTAAATATCAGTAAGACAAAAGTTTTTGTATACATTTTATTTGAGATAAACTAAATACATTTTTTGATTTAGTGCTGTCTTCCTGCTCTGACCACAGACATCTTTCAAATCCACTAAAACAAACAAACAAATATGGACTGTTTCAGCAGTTCAGCTTTCTACAAAGAAAAGAGTTTGTTTACTTTCCTTTTAGGTTTGGTGACAGGACTTGTAAGAGTTTCTTGAAGATGCATCACCTCTCAGGTTTGTCAGAGACAAAACATTTTCAAGAAACTTGACAGTTTAAAGTTCCTATAGCACTTAGGATCAATGGTGGGAATCACAGAGTACCTCACAATACGATATGTGATACATGGTCAAATAATATCCCGATATAACAATTCTGTGATAATCGATATATTTCACAATCATACATCACAATATCTGAAGAAAACAAAACATCTGTGAAAAGTTAAAAGTGCAGGATTTCTCTATTTATTCACAACATCGAGAATAAAGTGCATAAAGTCTATGTATTGAACGTGGATGGAGCGTCTCTTAACGTACTGTAGCTCTTGTCACTGTAAACTCCCTCTCCTTTGGCCATGTAACTTCTGCTCATTCATTTGTGCCGTGAGGAGACATTTAATAGTGACGCCTGGCGAATAAAACTAACTTTTCACTTTAGAGCACTTTTATTTGCCAATTAAAATATCGATATTTGCCCCGGCGTATATCGATTATCACATTACAAGAGGGAGGACAGCTATATATCACCAAATCTATATTTTGACCCACCCCTACGTAGGATTGCAACAAATCGTTATCAACATTTGTGTTTTCTGGACCCATTTATCCTACAAATACCAGGTATGTTATTTTGAAGTATCTTATATTTCCAGTTTACGTCACTGATTTCACAGCTGGAGCAATAAATGTGGAAGGCTGCTGAGTATTGACAACAGAAAGTCATGTCAACCTTTCCTTTTAGAGTTGCCTCTAACAGCTGTTTGCATAAGCAGCTCTCATTACATTTTTTACACTTCAGCACAAACATAATGAGATGTTGTGAAGATAAATTAAGCCATCAACTCCCCAGTTCCCCATATTGCTATATAAATGTAGCTTAAAGTATGAACAACAATTCCCTGTCATAAGTGTGGACATGCATGTGCTGTGGCTACATTTATTATAATACCTTACCATGAGTAAAGACTGGAATGAGTCATAGAGCTGCTTTGGCTGACCAAAAATAACTGCAGCAGCTTTTCAGTGATACTGTCACTGAATGTCTGAGACTGTGTCTAATTTGGATCATTAGCCGCACAGTGTTGTAGGCAAACAAAATACTCCCAGAGGGCTGGGACTGAGAAATGCTATCTCATTTCACTCTCTCGCCTTAACCCCAGATGGGGAAATAAAAAATAAAAATAACCACTAAGAAAGGTTGTGCAAAAATATTTAATTATAAAGTATAATATCATTTTGGAGAATATACTAGACTTGGGTGCACCCGAAAACAAGGTTGTCATGCTTTGGATGTCTCCACATTAAAGGTTCTGCATGATGCTGCAACAACATATAATGTGTATGTTAATGTTTACATCTTTTGCATTTAAACATGATTTGTCGGGAGAGAAAGTGTCTTTGCAGTTTTACTTTTTGCAGTTTTTGCCACCAACATCGCCATAGAGCTCAGAGCCAATAGCATCCAATGAGTCACTGTTGACCTCAGTAGGGGTGGGAATTGCAGAGTACCTCATGATATGATGTGATACGTGATGCGATACAGAACAAAGTGCATAAAGTCTATGTTTTGAAAGTGGATTGGGCATCTCTTAACGTAGCTTTCGCCTCTTCTTCAGCCGAGTAACTTCCAGTTCAAGTTTCCCTCGTTCATTTGTGCCGCATCACCGCGTGGAAACATGAAGAGTCAGATAAGGACTTTAGCGCGCCTTAATGGATCACCAAAGCAATATTTTGACCCACCCCTAGACCTCAGCCATTGTAGCCTGGGTTAACCTATGAAGCTGAATGGTTGTTTGACAGCTAAAAAGCAAATTGGACGTACAACTCAGTTGTCCTGCTGACTGTAGAGATCAAGTGCATCACACGTTTGTGCATATTTAAGTGTATCCACAGGAGAGGACATGGCCTTAGAGCAAGAGAGCGAAAGAGAGACTTGGAGGGAAATACAAAGACGCATGGGGTCTGGAACAGTAGAGTGTGTAGAGAGAGCATACTGGATCTTAATTGGGATAATATACACAATGCTACACAGCATATGATGTGGTACATTAAGCCTCAAGTTCATGGGTTTCTTTGCTTTACAGGTACGTCTACAAGCCCCTCAGATACAACCATAAAGACCAAGTTTTGAGAGAGACGAGAAGCAGATGCCTCCAGTCCTCAGCATGAAGCCGTGGCCAGTGAGCTGCAAGACTTATCCCTGCATCCCACCTCCAGCTTGCTGCCAATTAGAGAGAGGAGCGGCGGTAAGTTACAGCTATTTCCCACGCAGCAATGCATTTGCTTTCATAAATGAACAATGTCACGCACAAACATACTGCCACGACGAATGATGAAATGGTTGTTCACCATATGTGTGAGGCTCCTTTCTCTGTTGTACAAGGAGCTGTGAGAAAAATGTGTTGCAGCACAAATGTCACTAGAGGGCGTCAGATAGTTTGGGTGCTGAGGTTTTTAACAGTATCTGTGGAGCTGCTGTGCTGAGGGAGTTTACATTTCACACATACTAGATCACATTACATCATCGTAAGAGCATGTGCTGACTTCTTCATGCATCCACACACACACACACACACACACACACGTGCTGAGAAACGTATTTTATCGTGAATACAAAAGAAGCTTCAAATGAAAGTGGCTCTGGAGCAATGTTTGTACCTGTGGGTACTGGTAGGTAGAGTAGAGTGAGGTGATGTTTTCGTACAAAGGTGGTTAACGTGTATGCATAATACCTGAATGAGATGCAATGACACAATGATTCAAACCAACTAAAAATGCTTGAGACAATCTACATTCAACAATTCCTGAACAGAACTTAATTTATCTGACAAATCCCATCAATCTGCTCTCTCTCTCTCTCTCCCTGTCTCTTTCTCTCTCACACTCTCTCTCTCTCTGTGCAACCCTAGACCTGGTGTGCTCAGATGAAATGAAGGGGTTCCGGATTTAGCAATGTGACCAGCTGGCCCTGCTATTTAAACCAGTAAGAGCAAGTACAGAGGTTAAGAGGAAAGGGAGATATGATATGAGAAGAGGGGTGGGACGGGGTGAGGGAAGTAAAGAATAGGTAATGGCTGAGGACATGGAGTAAACTATGAGGACACGAGTAATAAAAAAGAAACAAATTAGAACATGAACTCTAAGCGTTTTGCAGTGCAAACTGCTCACCTTTGCCGAAAATGATCTTAAAAACTTCAGGGTCAATGTGATAGTCAGCCCAAAAATGCCCGACACTCAGAGCACGTTTTGGAGCTGCTAAAATTTGTGACGGACCTTAAAAGTGAGACGGACCTCATTTTGACTTGATCAATAGTTAATAAGGACATTTTGAGTTTGAGGTGAAATATATATATTTAGAGGGAATAGGAGAGAGCGTGAATGCCGAGGCCTTGACGTGGATAAACATGGTGATGTGCTGTTAGATTTCAAGATCACAGAATAAAGTCTTCATGTGGCAGGCAGTGAAGAACAAGTGTGAACAGAGAGTCGTTCATGGTGGAGAAGGTGCCTGTCGAGAAACAACAGTGGTGATTAAGACCGGCAAGATGGCGTGTGTAGCACTTGATGACAGTAGGGAATATAGAAATAAATTCCATGGCCATAGATTAGTCTTTTACATTTCATGATTTTAATCCTTCATTATTGTAAAAAAAAAGTTATGAAGTTAAAAAGTTTTCCTTTTCATGACCAATACCCTTATGGACACCTGTTAAAAACCTTAATGAATTTTCAAAACTGCTGCTCCACAACAAGCAAACATTAGACCCGTGGCATTAATAAAACAGATAAACAATATTCAGCAATCAGTAGCATTAGCCTAATGTCTAACTAACCCTTTGTGTACTAAAGCCTCAGAGCCAAACTTTAATTTCCTGTAGCATTAAGCAGAGGGATGATTGGTGCTCTCTCTGCAGTATAGAGTCGGGTTTTTATGAACACATGCTGACACATTAGTTCACAGCTGCTCCTTTTGGCATCGACCTTTACTGACCTCCCGTTTTCGTCATTTCCTGAGTGACATCACAGCAAATCCTTATAATAGATCTACATCTGCATACATGACAGCTGTGGCTGAGCTCTAAGCCAAACATGTTGCAGGTTAATGAGGTTAAACATAAGGTTGAGGAGGTACATTAATATATTTTTTGTTTGTTTACCCGTGCAACCTGTGTTTTTATAAACCATGGTAATGTAGCACTAGATCAGTTGGCTCGACCACTTTACTTTGCTCAAAGTAAAGTTATTTGTTGAAAAATATTGGACGGACATAAAATAGATATTTGGCAGATTATCTTGCAATTTGATGCCGAGTGACATTTGAAAACGTTACCCATTTCCTATCATTTTGTAATACATGTAATTGGGAAATACAAATACCAACATGTGTGAACATTTACTCGTGTACCAAGTGACACATTTCTCAAGCCTGCCTCATACTAGAGGATTTTCAAATGTGACCACAGACACAACAAAAATATATACAGACATGGAGGCGGACTGTCCCCGTTGTCAGTTAATAGCTGTTGCTATGAGAAATGCAAAAAAAACTGTGAAACAAGTCATGGCTGAGGAGACAGAATCAACTTGGCTCGTATAAGTTGCGGTTCTAAACAAAAGTACGCAACATCCGTTTCCCGGTCAACACATTCTCAATTGCCAAGTCCTAAGTATCTAACATGTTTAATACTTACGATTTGAATTCAATTGCCAATTATCCTCTAGTGTGGGGCAGGAAACATTTAATTTACACATTATAAACCAATAAAGTCAATTGATATTTTAGTTTTTTAAAACTGTAGTGTGAAATGTCCAGGGTGTACCCCGTTTTTTGCCTTATGTCAGCTGGGATTAGCACCAGCAGCCTGTGACCCTCGATAAATGAATGAAGGAATGAATGAATGAATGCATGAATGAATGAAAACTTAAATGTAACCAAATATATATGTTACATTCAAATCACTCTCTTTGTGTTTCTCAGTATAGCAGATCTCCTGTCACTCAGCAACATTTGTGTGCTGCACACAGGAAGTGCGTCATTTTATGTCAAGATAGACAAAGGCAACAGCAACATTGTGCTAGTAAAGTGAGACGGCTGCAAACAGGTTGGAATATGACTGAAAACACAAAGACTCACCTACAAAAAAGTCAATTATTCTGCTCAAAAAAAGCTGTTTATGTGTTGAAATGCACTGTATGCAAACAAATGCTCCCTCATTCAGTCTCTTCAGATTAAGGACTCGGCATACCAATGATATTACATCATTTCTGTTCATGAAGACCAAACAGAGCCAGAATAACCTCATCAACACAAAATCAGCAAAGGTCACGCACTGCAACTTTAAAATGGAAAACAAATACTGGACCCCTTGGAATGTGTTTACATTAGATGGACAATAATATTATAAAAAATCTCATTATTAACCAAATCAAGGTTAATTCATGGACCACTTATTATATTTTCTCTCACTGCTTTCAACAACATCCCGTGGTCCAACTTTGATAAAGCTGACCCATCCGCCCAAACCACAGTTCTGATATCAGTTTCTGTTTATAAATAAAAAAGCAATTAACATCTGCCTCCAGTGATGCAGCGAGACCGAGCCGTGTGGGTGGGAGAGACAATGGGAAGATGGAGATTTACACTCGGCGCCCTTAGCAACTTGTCAGCCTTTATCTCAACACTGACATCGGTTTTTACGGAGACAGTGAATGACTCAGATTTATGCAAACAAGAATACGCAGACACATATGTAGATCCAATTCTACTCACACTTTATTATAAATTGTCATGTTTTAAGATACATACATGCATACATTGCTTAGCCCCTTACCCTAACCATCACAACTGTATGCCTGACCCTGGCCATGACCCTAACCTAAAACCAAGCCTCAAAAAGCCAAAGTGTCCTTAGGTTTATAAGTGTTTTGGTCCTCACAAAGATACCCATAGGAGAACACACACACACAGCAAAGCAGGATTATCCCTGCAGTGTTATGTTTATGACCCTATCTGAAGAAATGGCAGATCAAAGTCAGGATTCGTTTCTCTCGTCTCTTGTCTGGAAGGCGGAGTGATTTGCCCGGGGATGCCCGTATCTTGCATACGATCCCACTCAGCAGTACGAAGAGCAGACACATCGTCCTGCTCATTCAACATAGATAGGTTGCGTCCGCGGCGTCCTTTGTTTGTTAAAGCGCTTCACGTTTGTTCTTTCATCAACACCATTCGAACATGCCGAGCGACATCAGGTTTCTTGTGTCATCACGGTGATGCGAACCAACAGATGAGATCCGAGCGCTCATTTATTTCTTTTTCGTGCCTTCAGAGTGTCCTCTCGCACCTTTCACTGTCATGTGGTATTATCTGATGTCAGCTGGGACAAATCCGTAATGATGGCCATGCATGGAAGTGTCAGTTGATGTGAGCAGGTTTACACTGACATGTGGGCAGGCGGAGCAGAAGACAGCCGCCGAGCTGAAAGAAAGAGAGCAGTCAAGGATGTTTAAAGGCAGGTACAGGAAGAGAATAGATCCACTGATTGTTGGCTTCCTTTTCTTATTCTTCTTTTTTTAGTCTAATCCACCATTGCTGAAGATGATGAACATTTCGGCAATAGTAAGTAGAACGTTCTGCTTAAAGGTAGGGTTGGAAAAATAGTTTGAGCAGGCATTTTTAATTCAAAAGTCCAAGCCCCTTTCTTCAGGCTTCCCTCCCCAGCATCAGTAACTTTCTTTACTTTTCGGTGACACTAGCTTTTTTGGATACTCGTCTAATGTCTATGTGATGCCGAAAAAACAACAAATACTCTCAAAAGATAACAAAGACATAAAGTGAACCTGTCCAGTAGAAACGGAGCCTTCATGGCATCACTTTGCAGCCCTTTCTGGGATTTCAGTTGTCGCCACTGTTCAAGCACAGTTTGATGTTCACTCTGTTCACTCAGCCTTTTTCTTGGCAGTAGCTTCCCCCCCCCCAAAAAAAGTATTTTGTTTGCGATTAACACTGACTGACACTTAATTTTTGTGACAATGCATTCATTAATTGGTTAAAATCGGGGTGTGATTTTACGATTTGAAGCGATACAGTAAAAAAAATGCTCCAGAAAATGATCTCCCACCCCGCCTTTAATTAACATCCTGGAGTTGATCTGATAAGGAAAGAAAGTCTGGTTGATTTATGAATTTAATGACTTGTTTTTGTCACTATTGCAGGTTGAACATTAGTACTGACTTAATTGTAACATGTAAGTAGAGGACAAATTATACTTGTGATAAAAAATGATGGCAGGAGAGGAAACTAGAGGTTCACCGATGGTATCACAATTCATTATAATGGGGACATGAACGTCTTCACAGTGGAAACTAGATTATGATATTATTTTTCACCCCCCATGTTGCCCATTCCTAGTCCACACACAGGTGCATATAAGCCACAGTGAGCTCAGATCGAGTATAAAGTGAGAGAAATTTGGCAAGGATCAAAAGGCCTCGACTCAGAATGTGTGTGTGTCTCTCAGTGGTGTGTGTGTGTGTGTGTGTGTGAGCCTGTTTGTGTCCGTCAGCGGCTGAATGACAGAGTGCAGCAACAGCTGTGACAGACTGCTTGATCACGGATTCACCGACACTTGACACACATGAGCACAGGCGAGTGCATCAGTCAGTCCTGTAGCTGCAGTAAATACAGCAGTGGCCCTTTTAACGTTGCGTATTAGCCCTGGAAGCTTTGTATTCCAATAGTCTTTTTCTTTTTTTGGGAGTGTCTGTTCAGATGAAAAGGAGCAGTCTCTCTTAAGGATCTTTGATTTCAGATACTTTGCTGAACTCTTGCTTTGATTTTACGCAGGTTGTGCAGTTACTGTAGCAGCTGTTGTTAAAGAGGATTACTTTTACTCCGCTTTCGTGGATGTCCAGACTGGTGACAGCTGGAGCTGACCACCGGCGTCTTGCTCTCATTTTTTTCCAATTCTCGGGTGTCTCGTTCAGAACAATAGTTTGGTGACACTTGCCATGCTGAAACACCTGCCCTGTGTTGGCATTGACCCCACCCCTTTCAGGCCTCAGCCAATCAGCGCCAACAAGGATGAGAGAGCCATACGGTTCCAGCTAAAGCGCCAGGCCTGTCAGAGTCTCAGACAAGGTGGGATGCGTGTGCACATGAGCAATTATATAACCACACGTTCACACATGCAGTACTTTTAAAATGCATGTGATCCTGGTGTTGTTGTTGTTGATGTTATTATTCTGCCTTTGTTTCTTTCTCTTTGCGTCCTTCATATAAACATGGGCTCTGTCAACCTGACTGAGGGAGCTTTTGCGTGTATGCAGTGGCAGCGCAGGGGCTTAGAGGCAAGAAGAATTGATCAAACCTGGAAATGATGATGTTCTCGAATGTCTTGTTTTGTCCACAAGACTAAAAATGTTTCAGTTTTACTGATTTCTTTGTTACACGGAGCAAAGAAACCTGAAAAGATTCACATTTAAGAAGTAAAAAAACCCGAAAGCTAAGAGAGTCATCTTTCAACTCAAAGTTTGTGGGTTCGATTCCCTACTCAGCTCACCTACATGCCGATGTGTCCTTGGCTCCTGATGGCTGTGAGTGGTCATCAAGACATCAAGAAAAGCGCTATACATATATATATATATACATATATATATATATATATATATATATATATATATATATATATATATATATATATATATACATATATGTGTATATATATATATATATATACATATATATGTGTGTATATATGTATATATATATATATATATATATATATAAATACAAACAATTTACTCAAACCGATGAATTGATTAATAGAATAGTTGAAGTTTAATTTAATAATCGATTCATGGAATAATCGTTACAGTCCCGCAGTGGTTTGAATGAAACAGACACTTGTTTATATTTAAAAGTTACACAGCTTTAAAGCAAAAATGCAATAACTTGCTAAAGGCCCCCTCAGGTGATGTTTGTTTTTGTCCATTAAAAAAAATAATATTGCAACTCCAGTGACTGTTTTAGTGTAAAGGATCTTCAGTGTGCTCCAGGTTTATTTTCTGAGCCGAGGTGTTAAGTGGATCAAATTCTCTGCGAATAGCAGAGGACTACAGTTGGGTCTCAGCCAGCGTGGGTGCACACACTTTGCAGTGAGCACATGAACTCACCAACCCATCGATTTAATCACAGAGGATTTTGCACTGATAGATAGAGACTGATTAAGGAGAGGTCAAAGAAAAAACTCTAGAAGACTTTCAGAGCAGCCAACCCCTCAAATGTTTAAATTCCATTCTTGTCATTCTTTTGTTTTATTAAGAACTTTCATTTAACCTGACACTCCTCATCTGGGTTTGTTTGGATGTGTGTAGATTACAGTGTAGTGGAAGAGGTGCCTGGTAAATAAAAGTCTGATGTGTTGATTTTTAGAACATGCTTTCACAGAGAGAGAAAATGCTTAACTTCAACTTTGAAAACTAGCTGGAACTTATAAAGCACACATAGCATTAGGTTTTTGGCAGGAAGGAGAATAAGTCTTACGAATATGTGATGACTAGAGGTCTACCAGTATATGAATAACCAGTGGATGTTTTTCATCCATCCATCCAGAGAGAGAACCTGCAAACACACGGAAAGCATTTCAGTCAAACCAGGATCTAAACTTGGGATGGTCTTGGACTGTGGTAGTCCCTTGGACTACCATGTGGCCCGCATGTTTTTCTAAAAACACTGCTGTTAATAAGAAACAACAAACATGTCCTACTAAAAGCAACTTCTTACTTTCTTTCTTTCCAGTGCATGAGGCGAGCGTGCTCTTTTGGGTCAGCAATTTACAGTAATGATCCTTTTAACTCACGTGACTCGTCCAGAGGGATTCAATTCGAAAGCAGTTACAACGTCGACACAAATAGAAAACTGAGCAGCGGAGAAAGGGGGAGAGGGAGGAGGAACGATAAGTCAGGGGAAGAAAACAGAGAACGCTAAGTCCAGTAATTAGGCTTTTACAGCGTGAAAAATGGACAGCTAATGCATGAGGATGGTAAAGTAGTTAAATCGCAGAGCCAGTAATAATACGTTTTAAAGTGGGACGGTAGAAAAATGAAGCTAACATGCAAATGCACATGGGTCTGAGGTTACACTAAGTGTTTTAAATTGTAATTGAGGCAGAGTTTTGAAAGATGACACTTGACATCATGTTTGCTCCTCACCACAAGAAGACTAGCAAAACCACCTGTTGCTGAGAGATGCAGTAATGATGAGGAATGAAGGACTAACCTGAAGAATGAAAAATGAAGATCTTGATAATATATGTACCAGAACTAAAGCACTGTACATAACAAACCAATTCATACAATACCTGTGACATGTTATGTTGCACGTAATTAAAATTATAAGATTGATGTTCACTTGGAGCTGGAGAGTAATTTATTTGCAGCGTAATACGTGTTCAATATGTGATGATGACAGGACGACAGATTTATTGTTTCAGCCAATTAAACAAATCCAATCAGACATTTTACAGCCTATCGATGTTGGCGGACCCTGGCTCCGATAGCGGTCGATCGGTGTTCTGCCTCTGATCGTCATGTGCAGAAGCAAATCATCGTCCTGCATGGAAAGCTCCACAGTCATGGTTTTTCCTTGCCAGTAGCACACCTAGCACAAATTATGGGTCAGTGGCTATATTCCCTCACTTAAAGGCCACTTTTGCTGTGTGTGTACGTGATTTTCCCCCAATTAAAAGACTCCATGAAACAAAGCCGTGAGAGTTAGTCAGAGTAGCATCCACAACATGCTGATCTTAGAGGTGCATTCAGCAACCCTCAGAAATGTTAATTACATCTGCAAACACACATGCAGTCCACTAACCAAACCCATGTTAATGATTAGGGCTTTTTTTTTTTTAAAGCTACTAATGATTCATTCAAGAAAACTCACAAATTTGAAAAAATGCATGTGGTCTATTAATTGCTTGCTGGTGCTGCCACCTTGTGGTAATAGATACAAAAC
This sequence comes from Solea solea, assembly GCF_958295425.1. NCBI lineage: Eukaryota > Metazoa > Chordata > Actinopteri > Pleuronectiformes > Soleidae > Solea > Solea solea. The sequence goes on along the minus strand of NC_081149.1, from coordinate 20,087,317 downwards.
TTTAAAGATGTCATATGAGAAGTATGGAAATAGACTTATTTAAAAAAAAATCTGTGCTATTATTTATCAAATGTATTGCATCACACTGCCTCGTGATCAGTGCGTGAATGGTAATGTATAGCATCTAAAGTAGCTGCATAGGTATCTTAATTGTTGACTTATCACTTCAGCCTCACACAAGAGGTGCCCAACCACAGTGTTTACGTCATTTCGTTTACACTCTGTAGTGATCTGAGTCATGTTGCGTCTTTATACGTTGTGTATTGTAGACTTGTGTCATTCTTCGTTTGCTTTAAACTGCCACTGAGTGTGCGACACAGTCACATTCAAAGCAAAGAGCGCACTTTCCCAGAATAGGTTGTGCATCAGCACGTTGCATCACTTGCCTGTCATCTATTGGCACACATCATTTGCCTCGAAAACAAGTGTTTTGTTTGTGTGCCTATTTGAGTGCATAGTGAATGTGGCCATGATTCATGATTGTATATTTATAATAATAATACTACTATGTGGTCTGTAAGTGGATGGAGATATGAATGTGTGCATGTGTTGACTCAACGTGCACTCCAGGTGCATGTTTGTGTGTGTTTATAAATATTTTCCATGCTCGTCATGAGTGGATGTGTTAGCGTCACTTTTGTTTGTCTTCTTGCCTGGAGCGGCGAGTCAAATCGTTTTCTTCTGCTGCCAAGGCATGAAACTGCACCATCCTGCGTCAGCCATGTCCTCATTGCAGAAATCAAAGGAATGTGCTTATAAGACTCACACATATGCACGCACACACACACACACACACACACACACACGGGGGCTGTCTGCAGATTCTGCCACGGAGGCTGTTCTCATTTCCACCACAGTCGACAGAAAATATAGACAATTCTCAATCACCTGAACGCACACAAATTACTCTCATGTTTTCCCATATTTATATTTTATTCAAAGGTATTTTTGGGTGAAGTTTGTCAGTAAAGAAAGGAACTGGGCCATCACCCTGCCTTCAGCTTTGATGTGCAGAACAAAGAAGAGAACAAGATAGTGATCTGTTAGTGCTGTAACATGAAAAAAAAAGATCAACCAACTCCAACCAACTTTAGAGCTTGGTTCTCATCATTCAACATCACACTGTACCTCCCAGCACTGAGCATGTAGAAAGCAGAGAATCAGTATTGGTCATTATCGGTCCAATATTGCTCAAAATCACTGGATCCAATAGGGGACAGGTAAAAATGTAAAATCCAATATTATCCAAATTGCATGCTTCACTATGCACAGTAAAAATGAGTCATGTTTGAGTCATGTTTGGGCTGTTTATTTCCTCTTTTTGGGAGAATAATATTTGTTACAGTTGGAGGATTATGTCTTTGAAATGACTCAGCACATATGTGTTGTTAACAGCTTCATGCATTCATAAATGGTCTAAAACGACAGTATCGGACTAATATCGGTATCGGTAGATGCTCGAGTTTGTGATATCGGTATCGGTATCTGTATCGGACACAAAAAAATTCATATTGAGTTCCGAGCTTTAACCTAAACTGAATTGCTTTGAAACATAAAAATATAAATAGTAACAGTGCTAGTACGTATCTCACACGCATTTGTCTTCGTAACAAGCTGCTGATTAAAGACAACGTCCACATTATTGTTAGTTTAAGGCAGCAAACGTGTGGTTCTGTTTCTGACTGAAGACGTTTTAAGGCACTTTTGCCTGATGAAGATCAGGCAAATTTGGCCCAATATTCAATTGTTTACAAAACAAACTGGCCCTCAACCATGTTTACTTGCTGATCCCTGGTATAAATGATTAAAAATATTATCGATATATATAAACTTACAGGGCGGAAAGATATCAGTGTTGTGTTGCTCCCAAATAAGCTCAAATGGTCAGTGAAGCATTTTAGATCACATACGACTGTAATATATGAGGTATAATAGTAATCTAACTCATTATTTGTTTACAACATTGGAAAAAAACAAAATACAGATGATTGGTTTGAATGTTGTTGATGATCAATGTGTTTTTGTCGTGGAGAATTATTGATAGTGAGTTTTAAATGACAGCAAAAACGGTTAAGCATGAACTCTTTGTGTGTCTGCTCTAGGGTGCAGACACACACTCTGCTCTGGCATAAAATGTGAACCAGTTGCACGTTTTATTATTGTAGCTGACAGGTGTTTGAAGATGTGTGTTATGTGTTATGAACTTGCTGATCGAGTGACACTGTGTGTGATCTCTGCCCCGTGTTACGGGAACGCCGCGTTGAAGAAAGATGAGCTATGTTTTGAACGTCATTAGGGGAAATGACTTCACTTGAGAGCAGTAAATTCAGACTATAATCGTTTAAACTCTGCAGCACCTCAGCCACAGCTCTGATGTGTGCTAATATAATAACTGCAGATTGTCATACGGCGTTCTTTCATGTCTGAAGCAACACTTAAATGCTGATTTCATGACCCAGATAGAGCGAGGGAAATCTAGTCCTCAGAGTTTTTTTGAATTTTTCTTGAAAGGAAATTAGTGATTCAGATTAAATTGGATGTCTTTTTGCTGCCTCACAACCATAAAATGCAAATGCCAGTTACCTTTAAGAGTTCAGTGATGGTTTTTGTGCTGAAACGTGTTTTTTTTTTTACTTAGAAAATGCATTCACAGTGCACTCGTGGCATAAATAATTAAAATGAATAAAAAGCAGGGTAATTAAAGTTGGATTCAACTCTCCTCTCGCTTTCTGAAATGTTATATCTCTGCAGTAATGAAGTGTGACGGTATCAGCAACGTGCGAGTGCTATATAATCATATACTTGAAACAGGAAACTGCTGGTGTTTCTGTTTCTCCTCCCTTTGTAGTGTGCGACATAACTTTTGTGTACATTCTCACAGAGGACCACACATTCGATCCCCAGCAGGGTAAATAAAAACCTCCATTATCCCTGAAACTTTATTACTTCAATACTTTTTATTCACATGCATTTTTATTTGATGGTTCTTTTTTTTTTTAAACTTGCCTCCAAGTCATGAGCAGTGTCACTTCTTGTTTGGCTTTCTGTGACGGGTAACTGACAGAAGGGTTGATGTGTTGATGTGTTGTGGCGCTGATTCATTCATGAGTGTTTCATCTTTTTTTCCTGTGTCTGTCTTGGTGTTCAGTTCTCCAGCTGAAGCTGCAACAGAGAAGGACCAGAGAAGAGCTGATCAACAAGGGAATCATGCCACGTGAGTAGACCTCAAGATACCGATTCATATTTTAGTTTACTCCGAGAATTCATTAGTTTTAGTCATAACGTATGCTGTTTGCCTGTCCTTAAACATTATTTTAACTCACATAGTTACTAAATAAAGACTCACAGCTCCAAATTATATTTAACTGACACATTAGACCTTTAAAAGAAGGTAAATTTAGCCTTTCCAACCATTGACATAGCTAGTGTTACACAAACCCAACAGGCTCTTTCACTATTACATCATTTCTGTGGTTTGTGGTTGCATATTATTATATATTTTTTCTTATAATACCACTTTATTAACCATCATAGTGGAGTTTGACTCACCAAAACATAAACAAAATAAATAAATAAAAACACCTAATATGTGGAAACACAAAAGTCTTTTATAGATTTTTTTTAATTTACCAATAAATTTGTGTTTTAGCCCGAGTTTCTGTCTCAGTCCCATGTGGATTTTTGCCTGCGATGTCTAGAGACAAACATCAGCCCATTTGTGTGTTATTTTGCTTGGCAATATAGGCCCATTTCCGTTTGTACAAATCATAGACATTATTATAAATAACATTATTATAGCATTTCCTTGTTCCAGTTGTTTGGGGGCAGAGCGGTGGACAGACTTTATGTATAAATAACCGGGCCTGAAATGAGCTTCCCCTGTTTCAAAGACCAGCAACTGCCACTGCTGTTGAGGTTAGGCTAAGGCTAAACAATGCAGATAAGATAAATCAAAAGACGAATTAGAGATAAATCAAACCTTTCAAATATGTTTGAGCAGGAAACTGAACATATAACCTCCATGGAGATTTTTTCTACACACTCAGCACTATCACTGCCTGTGAGAATGTCTCACTTCAGCATTTCGTCTCATTTCGTGCCACAAAACAGTTTCTGAGGTTAAGACGGTGACATTGTCTCCTCACAGACGTCGGTTTCGGTCTGCAGAGTAAGGTGAAGCAAGGTCAGTCTTTAGCTGGTGTCACAAACATCCGTCAACTGCTTCTTATCTGATGTGACCCGACATGAGTTAACTCTCCGTTAGATCAGTTCAATAGAATTTTGAGAGTGGCTGAGAAATGATGACCTTTAAAATCAACATTAGTAAAGGCATGATGTCTTCAGCTCGGGGAAGCTCACTTAAATACACCAGCACATTTTTTTTTCCACAACTAGTGAAGTATTTTTATTTTGAATTTGACATAATTATGCAAGCGCACAAGTTGTGCTTTTACCTCACTGCTCTGTTACTACAATGCATAAACATGCTATTTTCCACCAGCTCTTGCTGTTTTATTGTACACGGGCAGGCAGCACCAATAATGAGCGTGGCTCACACCTCATCTGGTTGGCATTAAGATTTAAATTCAGAAAAATTTAATTCATCAACAATGAGGCTGTTGTGTTTCAGTCTAGGGATTTGGAAATGTGACTTAAAAATAAAGAAAAGAAGGAGAAGTCAGTGCCTGCAGTTTATTCGCACAACGGAAGTGTGTGTATTTAGTTTAATAGCAACCCAAAATTGACTTCTGGGTGAACTTCGGTCAAAATAGCAAACAACATCATATTTTCTCAGCTTTTAAAGAGGCAGAGGTTGAAGTTGAGAGCCGCAGTGTAACTGTGACGACAGGAAGGGTGAGCATGTGTTGGCTGAGGTTTGTAGCTGCCTGTTTCTATAAGCTGTGAGTGTGACAGAGTGAAGTAAAACTGGTCGCAGAGGTGAGAATGTCCATGATAAGGTGAGACGCAGCAGGTGACAAAACAACCGTTTTGACTGCTCTTTTAAATAGTTAAAAATAAAAACGCTTATCATTTTTGTTTTATTTTAGTAGAAATAAAAAAAAGATGATGTTCTTTGCTATTTTGACCGAAGTTCACCCAGTCAAGTCAATTTTCGGTTGCTTATCATCTCCATGTGTCCAACATGATTTGAAAAGCATCAAGTTTAAGGTTGTGGGTTAGAAATGCTGGGATACTTTATCAATGTGGCATTTTAACAAGGACTTTTCCTCTCCCTTACTCAAGTCTTTCTCTGGAATAATTCTGTTTTGTTTCAATTCAACACCATCCCTGACTGGTTTGTAGTAACATGGTGACACACTGGGATGGATTATGGGCCAGTGGAAAGCCGTTATTTAACTGAAGACATCACATAATAACCAGTGTTATTTGGCTGAAGGGCTCCTTTCAGATATAAGGGGTGAATAACATAAACCGTGGTATATGATTAAGGAGACTTATTAAGACAGATCACATACTCTAACATAGCTAGTATTATTTGGCTTCAGGGCCCTTTAAAATATCATAAATAACATATTTGCGAAAATATCAGCATACTAGCGCAGAGGTTTGGGCATCAGGGCCCCCGGGGGCTCAAGGGCTCAGGGAGCCCTGAAGTATTAGTATGTTATGCTTTTATAAATATAACACACTAATAAAAGGCTTCTTATTAGTCTATGAAAAGCAAACTGTTAATTTGAAAGCAGTTGTGCACTAAAACAATCATATTTATGTGTAGTATGTTCAATTTGACCTTTGACATTGTCAGAATTATGATGCTGGCAGTATGATTTTTTTCCATCTGCAAATTGTCATTCTTGCATTGACCATGACATAAGTGACATCTCATGCACACAAAAGGTTATTTTCTCTCTCTGACTTAATTCCATTCTGCATTTCCTTGTTCCATTTTTCTCCTCTCTCTCTTCCCTCAAACCATTTCCCAATTCTCCACCGTCTTCCCATCTATTTCTGGCATTTTCTCTATTTTAGCTCCTACTTTCAAAACCTTACTCAGTTCTCATTCATCCGTCCCTTTCCCCAAAATATTACTTTACCGTTTCTTGTGTTGCTGACTGACAGACAGGTTCTTGTGGGTGAGAGGTCATCGAGGGTTGACGTCCCCAGGGTTAGTTAGAGTGAGTGTGTACCAGCAGTGTGACAGTGCTCAGCGACGTGAACTGAGGCTTGAGCAGGTACTAGCAGTCCTGCCTCAGGTTCGCTTATCTGGTCACACCACTAATGTGTATCTGTAGCCCTTTGCTCTCTCTGTGTGTGTGTGTGTGTGTGTGTGTGTGTGTGTGTGTGTTCACAGTATTAAGACAGTGACACATTTGCATAGTATTTTCACTGGTGAGGCGTTCACTGCAGCCACCTTCACTTCAGTTTGTAACATGAAGAGAAAGAAATTTAATATACTATATTTGTATAAGTGGATCATTGCTTTGGAATAAAAATACTATGGAATGAGCATTTTATATGTATTTCGGGCAAGAGCCTGACTTTACCAAAGCCACCATTTTGCAAGGCAAGGCAAGGCAAGGCAAGGCAAGGCAAGGCAAGGCAAGGCAAGGCAAGGCAAGGCAAGGCAAGGCAAGGCAAGGCAAGGCAAGGCAAGGCAAGGCAAGGCAAGGCAAGGCAAGGCAAGTTTATTTGCATAGTACTATTCATACACAGGGCGACTCAAAGTGCTAGCCATAAAAGTAAGCCATTAAAATCAACATCAAAATGAAAATAGATAAGATAAGAGTGTGATTTGCCAATAAAAAAAGTGCATTTAAAAGACAAGAATGAACTTATAACTAAGAAAAAGCTGCAGGAAACCCTCAGTCTTAAGTAGACCTCAGGTGTTCAGGAAGTTTTCTTCCGCAGGTGAGGAGCAGAATAAACGCTGCTTTACTTTTTTTGGTTCTGCACCTGGGAAACACACAGTAAACCTGTCCCTGATGATCTGCACCACCATGTTTCTGCAGCAGAATGAATGGACAAACCAGCCAGAGCTTGCATGTCGTGTTTTTAAGTAGCGACCACTCTATTTACAGTATGGCCAAGAAGAACACTTACCATAACTAATTACGCTACTATTCATTTAGCTTCTTCCGTGGTGTAGCAGTTTCCAAAAAAGTGCCTGTTCCTATTTGGTAAATGTCTGCTCCACCGTTCTCCTTATGTTTTAAAGAATGAGAACAGGAACTGTTAGAGAGACGGTGGCATTAAAATAGCAGCAACCAAAGGAAGGAAACGTCAGGCACCTTTTTGCACTGGGGGCTTGATTTATTACCAAATGGCAGTAAACATCTGAAGCTGCCTGTTGATGTAGATCTCCACAGTCCACCACCTGCAGTTAAACACAAGAAGTGTGAACGTTCATTTACTGTAAATCATAAACACTGAAAGTTAATGAAACCTGCCTTAATATATATATAGATATATATTTATTATTACATAATAGGGTGAACTTGCAGCAAGAAATAACCAGTAGTGGAATGTTATGTGGGATTGAATACGCATGCCCGGAACACTACAGGTGACGTGGACCCTCATTTTAGCATGAATGGAACTGTGGCTGTTTGGAAATGTGTCGTCTGCAGACACGGAATGCCGAACGTATGACAAAGGTCTAATGGATAGAGATGGATCATAAATAATAAGAGCTGAAATGAATGGGTCAAAAACTATTTTGCGCCGTTCGCTAAAAGTAATTAAAATATAAAACGGCATCATAAAAAGGTCAGATGGGATGAAGTGCTAGTGTGAAAAGAAATGATGCCAAAATGTCAACATGATATAATTACATTCTCCAGACTGAGGACTACCTACAGAGGATGGATTTAAGAGTAGAAAGTCTACAGACTGGAGTGACATCAGCATGATGTTGATTGAAAATGTAACTGACCATTGATAATTGTGACTGCTTCCAGATCCGTCAGTGGAGCCATCACTGCAGGCCAAGCAGCTGCAGCTAAAGAAAGCTCGCCTCGCTGATGACTTGAACGATAAGATCTCCCACCGACCCGGGCCCATGGAGCTGGTCCACAAAAACATCCTGCCTGTTCACTCCAGCATTAAACAGGCCATCGGTAAGTAAGTGCTGCACCTGCTGAGAACGAAACCAGGCTTCAAACCACGAACCGCAAATGACGCCAGCTTTTTTTAAGCTTGCGAGTGTTGTGACTTCTCAGGTCTTGAGTGATGGAATTTTCCTCATCCTTTTAATGCGCAGAATACATGAGAATAGCTGTCCTAGTCTTATATTTTATCATTTCCTCTCATTGCCATTGTGGATCTCTCATACGCATGCATTTTGGGACTGAGCACAGAAGCAAAGGAAACACAGACTTCATTCACATGCCGTCTAAAATAGATGAATCATTCAGCGTGTCAAGAGTTTTTCTTGCAACTTTCAGCAGAACTACAATTAACTCCTCTCGCAATTACTTCTATCTGGTGGAGCCACAATATAAATAATGATGGATAGTAATTAAATCTATCTTCAGGCTCCATCTGTTTGTGATATGCTCTCCGTTTCAACAGCTCATCTGATAAACCTGTTGACCTTCATTACTGGAGTTTCAACCGTGCTTCTCTTCAGCGCACACTCGCTTTATTTATTCTTGTGTCTTGCCCTCTGTCTCTTACGAGAGCCCTTTAGCTTTGTTAGTGCTTTATTTCCTCGTGGGAAAAAAGTTGCTGTATATTTTTGATGTTGAATCAAATCAAGAGGGAACACCACTCCAGGTTACGTTATTTCCAGGTGTTCACGGTCAACTGTACATTTTTAAAACTTGCATAATTATCATTTCACAGGTTTTAACATTGATAATTAAAAGTATATTGTTGTGCTTTTGTGTGCTTTGATAACTATAGATGTGGCTACTTCAGAAAAGTGAGATATATACAGTTTCATACAGTATGTAGTGTTGTCTACATTTCAGTAATGCACTGTAATTAAATATTATTAAGTAACAATAAACAATAAAAATACAATATCTATACACAAAAATAACTGCTAAATAATACCAATATACTGTATGAAAATACTACTTAACTAAATAACAGTAGTTTGACCTTACTTCTTTCAAGTTACAGTAAAATACAGTGTTTGTTCTGGCAGGTACGGAATGCAGAGAGCATATCAGTCCCTGATTTATTTTAAAATGTTATCATTTGTTTGTAAATGTCTTAATGGCATGGCGGCCGCTTACCTTACTTAAACACTGAGGGGGATAGAGCCGTTTCTAATATGTGAGTGCTGCCCAGACCCTTAACCAATTTAAAAAAAACTTAAACTTCTGAAGACTTATCTTTTCTCACTGGTTAGTGATTTACTGAATACAACAGAAGGAGAACGTAATATTGTTATCATAAAATATAATAAAACATAATCAAATTCCAATGTATTATATATCATAACACACCCACAGTTTGAGGCTCTTGACAGGAAGTCCCTCCTGACCCCCTCCTCCAGCTTTCATCATGTGCCCACTCACACACACACACACACACAGTTATTTGTGTGTGTGTGAGTGTGTTTGCATTTAATACATACACAACAGCATGTCACACAACTCAGTGTTCATGGCTCAAAAGGCCACTGCTGTGACAGGTTAGACATTATCTGTTACGTTACCTGCTAATTGAAGGCTTGTGTAATTGTTCTCGGTTTGTAACCTTGTGACATTTCAAGTAATGAAACTGATTTCAAACTATTTCCTCAGAAATGACATATTATATGAAACAAAGGAACGGTAATAACTAACTTAAACCTAAGAATAACACTGCACACTGTCTGGTTACTCATTAATTAAGTCATTAGCAGAAAAGCAAACTTCGGATCGCGATAAATCTAGATTAACGAATTACAAATTGTGAGATCAATTATTACATATCTATCTTGTCACTCATTAGGGGAAGAAATCTGAGACAGTCGGATCAGGTGCTCGACTGATGTGTGAAGGGAGGATTGTTTGGATTCAATCACGCACTGCATCAGTGGATATTCATCTCTGTCAGATTGCCATAGGAAACAATTACATTTCTGCCCCTTACTGTGGGAGTGCTGGGAACACGAGCGTCACAGAGATACAAGCACATGAAGCAGGACACTATGTCACACACACACACACACAGCAGAACTGTGCATCGATGGGGAAGTCATCACATTATTGGATCAGAGGGTATTAAATCAGCCCCATGTTGTCTTTTCATCATTGCCTGCTGATGGTCAATTAATGGCCAGTGGTGAGTTTACATCGCTGTGTGCTGCGGCCCATATTACCTCCTGTAATTTAATATCACACGTCCACCAGCAAAAATGCCATCGTCTGGGGGATCATAGCAGCAAGTACCTTCACTTATTAAATCCCTCTGAGGACTCATACGTCTGCATAGTAATAAATTGATTATGTTTTATAGCCCAAAGGGGGAAAAATGTTTTGTTTTTCACGTGTGGATTTCAAGCTTTATCTCAAAACATGTTGTATCGTTAGTAGCACAGGAACCATGACATAATGAACAGCTAATACAGTCATATCGTAAATTACACTCCCAATTCTCAGCTTAATGACATTCCTTAGAGAGATGCCATCTGTCACTTAAAATCTGGTGTGGAGGAGCTGGCTGGATTTCTGTGGTTGCATCGATGAATGCGGGCGATGACGGAGATAAAGCTCGGCTTTATCCAGATGGCAACACAGACAAAAGAGAAGATATCATCTTATCCTACATACACTGACTCTCACGGGCCTGATATGAATGCAAACAAGACAAGTTTATTTATTAAATTTTTTTTTTAAGTTGATCTGCACACTCCGTGCGGGGATAAACACAGCGGGTGACATTTCTGGAGCAGACACTGGAGTTGAAACTCGCTGCGTGAGAAGTGCGTCGTCGTATTCCACACTGTCGCAGGAGCATTAACGCGCACATGTGATAATGTTTGACAGGGACAGAGCGTCAGCTCCGTGGCAAAGGTGCAGGAAGTTTAGATTCGAGATTCTGCTCGTCCGCCCGTCCGTTTTTTTCATACTTGCTGGATGGTGACACCTACACTCAGGCTGGAGGACACCAGCTGTCACTCATGTGTCCTCTACTAAATCACCTATTTTCCTCCAAATGGGAACAGCTCTAAATTGTATTGTCAGCTGGGATTGGCTCCAGTGACCCGCGACCCTCATGGTGTGGATAAAGCAGTAGACGATGGATGGACACTAAGTTTTATTGTACAAGACCATAAACTAGCAATTGAGTTCATTCGTTTTTATGGAGAATGTTTGCTGATGTAATGACTTATGTGAGAAATTTTCCCATCGACTTCTATTCCAACAGAGATATTTTTGCACCCCCTGGTGGCTATTCGCCATCTTCTTACTTCCTGATTGACTTAACTGAGGAAAATGTCCATTTTTTCTACATTGTCCATTGATTTATCCCAATGTCTATCACACTTCTCAACAAGGAACCAGGTTAATTCTATCATTTATCTCAATATGACACATTTTGCACTGTGAGTACTGTTCTTTCATGCATTGTTTTTTTTCTGTTTTTGTAGTTTTAATATCAGGTCTTGCCTGATAATAAAAGTGTCCTTTGTTCTTTTACTTATTAAAGGGCAGAATTAATGTTCATCTCTCTGTGAAAATGATGTGTCCTTTGTAAGATGTTTGCTCAAGAAAACTTCACCTCAGAGTACAGTATATTTGATCATCCAATCATCTTCTTTGAGGGGACGCTGGAGCCAATCCCAGCTCAGACCGGCTGAAAAAGGCTCCATCGAGAGTTTGCCAATCCTTCTACACGGCTGAATAGTAGATTGACACTTACTGTGTGACTTGTCAGTAATGTCCTTTCTTTCTCTCCACCCATAATCTCTCTATTGTCTCTCTCTCCTCTGCCAGAGACCCAGTTTCCAAAGGCTCCAGGTGAAAACTCATCATGTGACGAGGACAGCAATGACAGCCTGTCTCCAGAGCAGCCAGTAGGACAGGAGTCGCCTCTGGGTGTGGGACCTCTGCCCTCTCTACCAGAGACGCTGCCTGAGCGCAGCATCCCCTCTCCCTCACAGGTTGGTTTTCCTCTGTGGGAGAAGATGGCAGCGTGACGGACATGTCTTGTATCATGGAATGCGAGATTGTAAACCTGAGTACAAATGCCATTACCGCTGGGAGCTGTGAAGTTGAAAATGTCATCATTATAGTTGTAGCTATTATGCTACACTTGTAAGTGAAGCCTTCACTTGATCGCGACGCTCAAGTCGGCACGTTTAAATCTTCGTTATCTACTTCAGGTCCCTCCTTCAGCTCCTCTGCTGCCTTCGCTTTCTGGATCCTCCCCGCCGTGGAAGCAGACAAATGGAGCAGTGACACCGTCCGCCCAGAATATTCATGTCACCTCTCAGATCACCGTAAGTGACATCTCTCAAAGTCAATCAAACAATAAATGATCCTAGAATATAATCAATAATACGGATATACTTAGATCCAAAGCTGCTGTAAGCAATATTTTTACATCAGTAATGGAACTGAAGCTAAAACCTAGAACCTAATTAAATGCTTATTTTGAATTTAGAATGTATGATTCCACTTTTGCCCCTATTTAATGCAGCTAAAAAATACTTTTACGACTTGGTATAAAACCAAAAGTTTAGAGTTTTGGGAAAACCCTCTTTTTCTTTTTCTGCAGTCGCTGCCTAAATCAAGTTCTCATTGCTCTGGACAAAAACACAAGAAATCCAAGGACAACAAACCAAAGGTAGATTTTTGTGTCTGTGTTTTGTCAGTGTGTGTGAACACATTAGACTTGTAAATAAAATACTTAGGTAAGGTAGTTATTACAGATGAAACACTTGGAGGACACAAATATTAGCCATGATAATCACCAATGCGCTGCTAAAATACTCATCTGTGCTGTTGTAAATGTGTGGAATTTTAGATCAAGAAGTTAAAGTACCATCAGTACATCCCGCCAGACCAGAAGGGAGATAAAGAGCCTCTTCCCCATCTGGACTCATCTTATGCCAAAATTCTGCAGCAGCAGCAGCTTTTCCTGCAGCTTCAGATCCTCAGTCAGCAGCAGCAGCAGCAGCAGCAGCAGCAACAGCAGTATAACTACCACACCATCCTGCCTGCACCACCCAAGTGAGTGAGGAGTTTGTCTGCAAGTGTACGTACATTTCTTAAAGGATGGACGAGGAAAAAGGAGAATTAGTTGACAAGTCAAAAGATAAAGATGATGTAAAGGTTTTAACTGAATTTAACCGTATTAAAGACTGACGAGATCTCTCTCCTTTTCCCAACTCTCCCTTTCTTCCCGACAGTCTTCAGGAGAATCAGCAGCCGCCTTCCTCTTCAAATTCCAGGACCACCTCCTCCCCGCCTCAACCCCTCGCCGCCCCCTCTGTCGGTCACAGCAGTCAAAGTCTGGCTTCTTTAGATGGAACCAAACCAGTGTCTCTACCTCTGAACCTGGATGAGATGAAGGTTAGATTGTTTGGCCCCCATAATACCTCGTTGTTTTACTTTCTAGATGTTGAAAAATCTGTCTGTTTACAAGCTGTCGAGACGTAGCAAAGTGTTGTCGTTGTGGCTTGTCAAGTCACAGCTGACAAAGAGAGAGACTGATTATTCCGTGTTGTCGTTTTCCTGCCCATTTGTTTTCTTTATCCCCACATCTGCACCTCTCCTTCCTTTCTGTCCTCAGCTTGTCTCTTTTCTCCGTCCTCTTTCAGGTGGTTGAACTGAAGTCGCAGCTGAAGCTGCGCAGTTTGCCAGTGTCTGGCACCAAACCTGACCTCATTGAGCGGCTGAGGACTTACCAGGAACTGAATGGAGGCAGTGACAGTTTCTCCTCTCCAACAGCAGGGGGTACCACAGGGTCAGGGTCTGAAGGAGCAGGAAGGTCCTCACAAAATGCTGCTGCAGTCAACAACAACGACAACAACAATGTGTCACTACAGCAACCCTTTCAGTGCCTTCAGACATCCTCTCTGACAGGCCACTCAGGTGACTGACAATTTCTTTGTGATTACACACAAACACTGTTGATTTTCAGAAGGATAAAATAAACAATCGAAGCAAACAACAGAATATTATATATTATATTTGTGTTGTCTATTATCGTCAAAACGCCCACCGTGAATCTCTGTGTGACTGATGTGCGTTAACAACACCCACAGCTACTCCTCAGCAGCTGTTGAACTGTAGTGTGAAGGTCTCCCCACCAACCCCACCCCTGACCCTCTCTGACCACCCGTCAGCCACCAGCAGTCCAGAAGACACCAGCTTTAACAGCGACCCTTTGGGCGATATGGTAGGAATTGACTTCATTTTGACACGTTACATTATTCTTGTGCGACACCAGAAGTAAAAAACACAGGAGGAATATCAGCTTTTGCAGGAAAAATTCACTATTTTTGATGCATCAAATGTGCCACATTTTACATACAGTGTTAGTTTTGTGTGAAACTCTTTAACATGTGGACTGACAGTCTATTAAATATCGTGATACGTTTACTTAGCTCACACAACTACAGATGGTAAAATCAGAGCACAACACCCATTTTTCTACACTTTAATAATAGAACAAATGTGGTAGAAATGAATCACTCTCTTTCTCTCAGTTATCGGCTAAAAAAAAAGATAATTCATTACTTGCATTTATCAGAAATATCACCTACGAGAACAGATGCACAGAGCTACACATGAATGGAATTGTGGATCCTAATAAACAAAAAGACAAAGCGTAGTGTCTTTATATAAGAAGTACAGTATACAGTATTTGTATTATATTAATAATGTAGCAAAACTATACATAAAACATCAATCGCAACTCAATTTAAAGTGCAATCGCACATTATGACTGAAATATCTCGCCCTTTTGTAATTTATTCATTTTTGAGGTTACTTGTGATGATGAATGTTTTCATTTTCTTCATCGCTGTCTAGATGAGGTCACCCCTGAGCCAGCTGAGTCTTCAGTCGTGCTCACCTGCTCAGCTGCCGGTGAACATTAAGGACGAGCTCGCGTGCTCCACTCCTGCTCCGTGCCCGTTCTCACTGAAGTCGGCGACTCCGGAGAAACACTGCCTGGCCTCATCCCGCGCCTCCACCACTACTACGACAACAGCCCCACTACTGACGATTGACAAAGACAGGATGCTGCAGGAGAAAGATAAGCAGATCCAGGAGTTGACCCGGATGCTGAGGCAGAGTCAGAGGCTGGTGGATCTGCTGAGGATGCAACTGGAGGAACGGAAGAGAGCAACTCGAGTTTCTGAGCCGGTACTTCTTGTAAGAGTAAAACAAGAACCCTCTGATCATCCTAGTGTCCCACTCTCCTCCGGTCATCCTTCACCCCACCCTCAAAATGTGTCACTATCAAGTGACACGAATTTCACTAAGGTTAATGTCAAACATGAGGTCACTGAGGCAGAGAAAACTATGCAACCACTGGACTCCCAGGAGTTACAACAGGCTTACCCTCAAACTCAGGAGACACCGGAGCAGATTCGGCCACACGCCGAACCACAGAAGAAACACGTACGACACAACTGTCTCCAGCAGAAGACGCTGCAGCTGGTGCAGCAGCAGGCCATACAGAAGCTCCTGCTGCAGCAGCAGCAGCAGCAGCAGAACATGCAGAACACTAACCACGTGCTGGAGAATCAACAGAACCTGCAGAGGCTCTCGCAGCAGCGGAAGAAGAAATCTCACAAGCAGCAGCTCAAACAGCTGCAGAAGCATCAACAGTCCAAGCACCTGCAGCAGCAGATGCAGCTGAAGCAACAGATCCTGACGACACAGCAAAAAACACTCTTACAGCAGCAGCAGCAGCAGCAGCAGCAGCAGCACACGTTTCAGCCACCACAGCAAATCCAGATGCAGACCACGATGCATTTGAAGCAACAGCAGGTAGTGATGCAACAGAAACAGAAGCTGTCGCAGCAACAGTCTCCACAGGTAAGGACAGAGTTCTGCGTTATTCTCTTTACAAAACCTGCTCATGAAAGATAAAATAACCCTGACATTTTATTGAAACTGTCTTGGGATGCAGGTATTGACACATACACAAGTTAAAATGTGCACAAGTCAAGATTCTTCCTCTTGAAGTCCGTCTGTACATTTTGTATCTCAGGATTGTATCAAAGAGCAGCCGGGCTCAGCCGGCTGTTTCCTGCCTCTTTTTAAGAGCGACTCCACCCAAGCCTTGGTCACAGACAGCAATGGTAACCACTTCCTGATTACACTGGGCAATCCTGTCACTGAGAACCATAGGAGAGAGCCACCTGAGGGCAAAGCGAACAATCACGTCACTCTTCAGGTAAATAATCTCAGACGTCATGCACATTGGAATGTACATGTGGTCTTATTGTGTTTTGAAGGGTCGTATAATACTGTAGTATAATCATGGTGTTTTTAAAGCAAGGAACGACGTTGTCAGAAATCATCTATTATTGGTCAAGTGTACTAAGAAAGAGGAATAAACAAAATAGAACAAGCAATGACTTAAACAAATGCACAATTTTGAAGAATTTGGCTTAATAGATATTGAATTTACTTATAGTATAATCACAAGTTAAACAGTTGCCACATTAGAGTTAACATCGTCTCTTCTCCTAATATCATTCATGATGGAGAGGATGTTGTGTCAGATAAGTGTGTATAATAGTCTGTAGGTGCTCAGGCTGATTGATTAAAACTCAAAATTAAACGGTCATGTTTCTATTATAGCCTAAGTACTCCTTTTTTTTCCCCATCTCTCACCAGCGAGCACAGTCCACTCCAGCCAAGCTCTTAGGTCATAACCCTGCGCATCGTCTCAGAGCTGATATTCAGTCTGAACACAGGATGCACCTGGATGTTAAGAAACAACAAAACCTGAAGGTGAGGTGTGAATCAAGACTCTACGGTAGCTGAAGGGTAGAAAATATTCAAATGTATGAATAGAATATGATAGCGTGATGCATAATCCTACATTGTTTGCACATTCAATCATTAACCTACTCTGGAAAGACTTTTTAAAAAAGGTCATGTAACAGAAGTTAGTCTGTGGATTATCTGGACACATTCACCTCTGCTGTATTGGTTTCCAAACCCCTGGTGCAACTCTAGAGTACACTCTGTTAATGCTCCATAAATAGGGAGACAGAGACATGTGTGAAAGAGAACTGCTCCAATGAGTCTGTGGAAATGAATGACAAATACAACAGTCCTTGATAAGACTGTCTGTCACTTTGCTAATTACTCAAACGACATCCTCCGTTAATATGATTAATGTGGTTAATGGAGGAGGAACAGGGACTCAATTGCATTCGTGTCTAATAGAGACATTTGGAGCAAAGCCTGTCTTAAAAAAATGACAAGATTCGGTAGAGCGGTTCATGCTGACTGCACAGATTGCTTTTGTCAGCTGTCTTTCCGCCATCTTTTAATCATTGCTTCTGAAAAGTACTGGGCTGGAAGTGAGCTTAGGTTTAGAGTAAGCTTAGAGCAGGAAATTATTGGCAGTGTGTGGAGTGGTTATTTAACCGTGGACAGTTATCCTGGGGGATCATCTACACTCACGGTGGGGTACGGAAGACTGTGGACTTGGAGCCTCTCAGCAGAATTTCTGATTTTTAATAAAAAAACACCACCCAGTGTAAGGCTTTTGCCTCAGCTGCCCTAAATAAACAGCACTGGTAATTATCAAATATCAGTTTTTATGTCTGTAATGGTTAATACACCAGTATGTAGAAGCTCTTTAACCAAAATCATATTTTTAATGCTAAAATATAGTAAATTATTGTTATCCATGAATTTTATAGCACTTTATAGTTTGGCATACTTGAAGCACTTACTTACGTCTTGCTCTTGTTTGTACCCAAATGTTGAAATGCACTTGTTTCACAAAAAAAACCCAGAAACAATAGTAAAGCACATTATTATTTCTTGATTCAGATGTCAAATTATAGTCATTTACTTGCATTCCTGGACAGACATTTCATTTCAGTGGTTGAATGTTATGCTTGATTAATATCTGACTTCTCAGAAAAGAAGCCCAGTGAGCCGGCTCAAATTTGGGTATAAAAAAGGTGAATTTAGTTTGTTATTTGCCAAATAAATAACAATAACATTTTTAGTTTCAAATCTTTCAAAAAGGTTTTGAAAGATTTCTAAAAGATTTATGTTTTCTCCTTTTTATGACAGGTGGTCTAATAAATGTGTTAAGCATAGTATATATAAATATATATGTATTAAATCAGCCGCACCATTTGAATATCACTAAATAAAGAACATTAAAAAAAAAGACCAAGAAACATTTAGAATGAACATTTCAAAAAGCAAAAATGAATTCTCAAACAGTTCAAATGTTTGTTAAAAATCAGATGCTAAGGAAAGTTAGAATAGTCAAAATAATGGAAAAATTATAAAGGGTCATCACGGTGGAGAAGTGGCTAGTGCTGCTGCCTCGTTGTAAAAAGACCCGGGTTCTTGACCCGGTTCAAACCGGGGCCTTTCTGCGTGGACTTTGCATGTTCTCTCCCCGTGTGCATTGGTTTTCTCCAGTTACTCCGGTTTCCTCTCACAGGTCAACAACACGCAGAGGTTAATTGGACACTGTGGGTGTAAATGTGAGCGTGAATGGTTGTTCATCTCTGCCGACTTGTCCAGGGTTTACCACACCTCTCTCCCTGTGTCACCTGGGATTGACTCCAGTGACCCTCCGAGGATAAAGCTGTAGACCAGGGGTGTCCAAACCTTTTTAACGAGGGCCATATTTGATAATGTGAAGATTTGTGGGGGCCAATGCACCTATTTTGTTTTGTGTTTTTAACAGTAATATTTACATACAAATGCACTGTTTTATAAAAATGTAATTTTCATTGTCACAATTATCATTCTTAAAAGGAAATGAAACCAAATCCAAGCCGCGCAGGAGTGAAACAATTTAAAGAAAAATGGCCTTTCTTTCCACATCTGGAGTCAAAGAACATAATATGAGATGAGTGCATATAGCTGTCTGTCACAGGTGGGGTTTGAACCTGGGTGACACATGACCAAGAGCGATTTTTTGTCCCTGGCCATAAATAATACATTATAAAACTGAAGCTGCGGGCCGTACAACATCTCACGAGGGCCGTAGTTTGATGATGATCAAATGATATAGAGCAAACAATGGAAACATTCACTATAATTCATTGACACCTTGCAGTAGAGGTGTTGATACAGGGTTTTTTTGAGTTTCCTGGTGCTGCACCTTCCAAAACCTTTAATTAGGGACCGTTAAAGTTTTTAACGGTGAAGGATGTTACTATAAAAAAAAACTGTACACTCAGTGCAACAAAAGCACAATGTAGATAATTAGTCTTATCAGTGAGCAGAGATTTATTTTGATCTAAAGAGTAATATGTCTGCGTCGAAGTGCTGTTCCACGATGAGGATTTCTTTTCTCTCCTTTATAAAAACAGGATGGAGGTCTTCAGTTATCTGCAGACCAAACACAGCAGGTAGCTGCTCAGTGTTTGTCGGCACCACCCAGCATTCAGCCTTTCTTCAAGGACCAGGAAAGTGCTCACACCTCATCACCCGCCTCTCCAAATGTAAGTGATTTACAGGAGACACCAGTGAATGGATGAGCCTTCAAGAGGAGGAAGTCATGTTGACTTTGGATAAAGAAAAATTCAATTTTTCCCAGAATCTGTGCTTGGAAAGTCAATAACAACCCTTTTTTGTAGTTTAGTTTAGTTTAGTTTACTATTTCTCACTCTGTTTTTATTTATTTCCTGTAGGAGGTCTGCTCGAGTCTGGACGTCTTGTTTAGTCCTGTGTCTCCGGCTGCTTCCTCACCTGATAACAAAGTACGATACACTGCAAGTCCTAAAGTGTCAAGGCACAAAAAATATAACTTCATCAAGAACTTTACACACTAATACCATTATATAGTGTTGTATTTCTGTCCCCTTATTATCTTTTGGGTTAATTTATGCATCAAACTTTGTGGTGTTAAGTGCACATGTCATGACAGTATATGAATTTATATTCAGACTTAAAGGTTAAGGTTCCCTCTCTCTCTCTCTCTCTCTGTCTCTCTCTGTATATCCCTAGGATACAGAGCATGAAGATGATTTTATTGACATCATTTTGCAGACGGGAGGTAAGATGCAATAATATTGTCTGGTCTGTTTGTTTTCAGAATGATTTATGACACTGTGCTCTCTTGCTGAAACTGTGAGCGCTGTGTGTGTTTCTCCACACAGGAATTTCAGCCCCCTTCAAACCAATGACAAACTCACCTTTGGACCATCTCAGTCAAAACTCCTCCCCTCCGCCCTCCCCGCTCCAGCTGTTGCTTTCTTCCCCCGTCCCACACGGCCGTGACACCCCCCAGCCCACTCCCTTGGCGCAGCCTCAGCTCCAGACTCTGGTTGACACCATCGAGGAGGAGAGGCAGCACCTCAGTAACGGTGGGAGTGGACGCCTGGAGGACTTCCTTGAGAGCACCACAGGTAAGCCTCTCCTGGGGGTGGAGCCTGGAGGCCTGTTGACTTTGATCGACGACCTCCACAGCCAAATGCTGTGCACCCCCAGCATTCTGGACAATCCGCCGTCTCCCATGGACACCTTTGACATGGCAGCTGAGGACGAGCACGTCCTGGATAGTATGGATTGGTTGGACCTCACTGTGGGAAGAGAGAGCAGTGAGGAGAGCCCTACACTGGACCCACTGGGCCCCCAAACGCCACCTAGTGTCTTTTCCACAGACTTTCTGGACAGTTCAGACCTGCAGATTCACTGGGACTCCTGCCTGTAGCCAAATGGCGTTATTCCCCCAGCTCGCCTCACATCGCCACAGCATGGCACGGTTAAGTTGCGTTTCCACTAGCACAGTACCTGGTACCAGGTACTTTTTGGCGGCCACTGATTGGTCAGAGTGCCGTCACAGGAAGAGACAATCCTAAAAATGTGGGTTAATCTCCAACAATTACCAGGGAAATGTCTAAAATGTAAATATTTAACAGAGAGGTCTGGTGTCTTTAGCGACAGCACTGCTGATCGCGACCGGTCGGCCGGCATCACAGACTCTGCCGCTGTATTTCAGTCCAGTGACTGTGTCAGAATCTGTGCTCCTGACAAATAGATTTAATGAACTGATTCCAATGATTCAGTCGCTAGTCACTCACTCTCACTGCAGTGAGGACTCCACCCAAGTTGAGTAGGTAGTTTTTTTCTAGTGGAAAACCAACCTGTGCCGTGTCGTGCCATGTCGTGCCATGTCGTGCCAAGGCGAGCCAGGACCATAAGGGCCATAAGATACACAGGGGAGCTCAGACACACACAGAGGTTTCCTCAGCTATTCTGCTTAGGGTACTACCTTGACTGCCATTCATGTGGACAGCCTAATGATAAAGTGTTATCCCTATCCTTAACCAGAACCACAATTCAAATCTTAACTCTAAACGTAAACAGTTCCTCAGAAATGAGGTCCTGCCTTATTAGGTCCACGTCCACGTCCAACTACTGGTCCTGAGGAGGTCAGTGTTGATGTCAGAAAAGGCCCTAAAGAGGTAACACAACACAAAAACACACTTAACACAACTATATGACTGATTGCTGTGGCTTCAGTATTTGATTACAGCACTTTCTCTATATATCTTCCCACACACTGGTTTATTGAATCCTCAAGCACTTTGACCGTTATCTTATTTACACACTGCAGTATTGACTTTTTTTGTGCAGACAGGTGTTAGGCAGGTCCTATAACTGGTCTACAGTAGCTTCTTTAGCAACAGTCTTTCACTTTTTTGACCCAGTAGGTGTCATGGTACTTTAAACTGAGCCGTGTAACTGTTGCTTACACACAAAGTTATTTTCTGCATTTGTCCCAGACATGATGTTACTGTCGAAAGGTCAATCAATTCATGTGACCTTTATCTAATTAGAATGCAAAGTCTTTCTTCGCTGCCTCTTGTAGTTAAGATTATCTATATTTTACCACTTAAGGAAAAGAAAAGTTATAGGTAATCAATCCACAAAGTTTAGGTCAATGACTGTTTTCCAGAAACGTAATAAATGGTGGTGCAGTGATGTTGTTTGAAGACAAAAAAAAGAGGAAATAATGAGCAGTCGTCTTTTTGACTTCAATTCAAACTTCTTTCAAAGCAAACCTTTTGAAAATCTGTTCAAAAAATGTACTTTGACTTTGTCAATTACAAAAATGTACACACATTTTTCAGTTGATATGTAACTGTAAACCTGTGGGAGTAATGATCATACATTACTGCACCTTAAATGAACTACACAGTGTGACATTGACTCGTCGTATAACCTATTGCACTAAATGTACGGGAAACTCCAGCAGCCTTATAAAGTCTTAAGACACGTGGAATGAAAAATCCTCATAATAAGGTTTTGTGACACCTTTCTTGTTTATTTAAAGAGTGATGATTGGTTGTCCTGTACTGTATCAGTACTATTGCTACTGGGGAATATACATTTTATTTTTCTCTTTGAGATTTTACAGCACACTTTACTATAGCTTTATATTTTATTTTATTTTACAGTGTTTGTGTAAAATAAAATGAAAATATTGCATTTATGCTACTGAAATTCAAGTCTGTTTAAGTGGCCGCCGTATTTTTGTCAAGCCAAAATGCAGGTTTTACTGGTCATATTGAAATGTGACAGGGATGTAAAGTGGTGCAACTGAAAAGTCCAAACCGTCACGGTGTTATTTATTGTAATGGTTTGAATGCTACACTCTGGAATAGTGCAGACTGTAGGTTTTTATTGTCTGTACATTACGACCTCCTTGATTTTCTTAGTCAGCTCAAACACTGGCTGATTTGCTGTAAGGAACAAAGTTTCATGACTGTGCAACACAACTGTTATTGTTAAAAAAAAAAAAAAAAAAAAGGAAACTAAACTGGTGTCTCTCTTCATTTAAAGCCGCAGTGTGTAACGTTTGGTGATCTTTTTTTGTTGTTAGATAGATAGATAGATAGATACTTTATTCATCTCACAGAGAAATTCACATTCTCTGTTGATGTTATTATTCTGCTGTTTGTTTGTTATTGTTCTGCTGTTTATGTGAAATTATTTGTATGCTGTGTCCTTCATCAAATAATTGGCTCTGTCAAGCAAAACTATCAGACCTGACTGAAGGAGCGTTTGTGTGTATACAGCAGTGAAGAGGCGGGTGGGGGCAAGATGCATTTATCCCATTCAACTGCTGAAAATAGAAATAGAATTCACTTCACTTTGTGTTTTCAATCATTTTGCTTTACTAGCCCAGTCTTCGTTCCATTGTTATGCACTTCAGCATTGTGTGAATAAGAGAAGTATTATGCCGTTGTGGAATTTGTATGTTTTCCCTGTGCCTGTGTTGGTCTTTGAACAGGTAATCCAGTTTCCTCCCACAGTCCAGTGACACGCAGGTAAAATTAATCCCAACTCTGAATTAACAGCAGGTTGTTTGTATGCGAGTATGAATAGTAAGTGTCAGATGGATGGATTGTATGTGTTTCTTACATGGTTTGGTCCCAATATGAGAGGAGATTTTCTCTCATATTTTATATATTAGATATGTATATGTCAGTTAACATTTACATTAAGATGCAGGCTTTTAATAAGTGAAATTCATTTATTGTGCATAATAAATCAAACTGAAACATACAGACATGGAAGTGAAGAGCTAGTAAAACAACACTGTCACTTTCCTTGCCCACATGCACATGTGTTCACAGCTTTTCTTCTTTGGCATCTGCATTGACTACAGTTCATTTGGACAGCCTAACAAAGCTTTGTCTCTAATTCTAACCATGTTTGCTTCATTAGGACCGAGATTTGATTCCCATGTGGACGACTGGTCTTGACAAGGTCAGTGTTTATGACAGAAAAGGTCCTAAAAGGGCAACAAATACACACACACAGGTGGTAAAATGTGGTTTGAGCAGGAGGATGATAGCCCTGTAGTGATGTTTGGAAAAGCTGCCGGAAAGTGGATGACTGCGTTCACACATACACACATAAACACATAATCACATAACACACATCTTCACCAGACCAGGATCTGGGTGGGAGGCAGATGATTGGCTGATAACAACTCCCTCCAGCAGCTAATAGAGGGGAGCAGAGGATGCCAGGCTGTAGCATCCATTCCACAGTGGGGGGGTTTTTTTCCCGAGACCTCTCACTGAAACCTAAAACATCAACATGTGACCTAATAACAGCTCATGGCCTCTGGTGTAGTCTTAGATGAATTTAAAATTCCTAAACAGCAGCAGAAGAAGAAGCCATGTGTGCTGTTGTTCTCCACTACATTTAATCCAGTAAAATCAACTCCAACTTGTTGTGTTGTGTGAATCACGCGAGATTCTCTTATCAACACAGAGCATGTTGATCTTGCTATAATTGTACCTTTTTTCCCTGAGAGATTACTTCCTAGTGATGGTGATGTTATGAGGCATGAGCACACTGCAATATACGCATCAAGATCACATCTTAGTTAATGTTTTATTCGCTAATATTTGGACCTTGTTGTGAGATCAACAAAACTTCCTAATTAAACCAAATTCATTGATAGTCCATAATCCGGAGAAAAGCACATATGCTGTAACAATGCTCTGTTCTGATTGCACTATCAACAGGACAACATAAATTACCTCTTTTCATTGATTTTCTAATCTGATTAAAGTTTCCTTGTTCGGATTAATCTGGTTAAGGTTCGTTAAAGTTAGAGGGTCTTCATCAGCGTACAATAATAACCAATTAGTCAAATCTACCGCAGAAACCAAACTGAGATTTTTAACCTCTATGGACTCATAGAATCATATTTCTTTACTTCTGAAGAGGAAAAAAAGAAGTAAACAAGAAGTTTATGATGCTTTTGACTGACAGGACAGTTTTGGCGATTTTGTTTTCCAAACTGCATTTTGCAAAAATAATTACCAACTATTCTGATGTTTTTTTTAAATAATTAAAACTATTTATCTGCTTTTTCAGATTCCTAAATGTGAATATCTTCTAACAAAGAACCAACCAAGTCATTGATTAAATAAGATAATAATCGACAGATTAAACAATCATGGAAATAATTAAATGATTTATTTGTAGCCCGACAATTACACTCTCTGTCTTTTGTGATGACTAAGCCAAAACAAATCATTTGGGAGAAAGCACTCGCAGTCACAAAGTGGCCAGAGCGTGAGCTTGGACGTGGAGCTGCAGCTGTTTTTGAATACGTGACAGCCTTTTGAAACCTCAGCTTATTTCAGATCAACAATCACCACGTGAAATTAGTTTGTGGTTAGCAAGAGGGAACAACAAGTAAAAACACTTAGAGGTTTATGGGATGGCAGGAGGTGAGGAGAGGAGAGAAGAGAAGAGAAGAGATGGTGCATGTATTCTTAGCAATATCGTCAAGGTCGAAGTAATCTTACGCCAGATGACAGACAATATGCTAAATCTGGACCGCTCCAATGGAAACCTGCTGCGACGAAACGTCACGCACACTGCACACACATGCAATGTTCAAGGACACACTGCACACACAATGGTGTGCATCTATCTCAGTGAGGACACGTCTTACCTTTACCGTCACAACCCTGCAGAGCTAACTTTTGTGCACATTACATGTTCAAGGACACACACACGCACACGGTGCACTGCACTGAGTTCATCACTGAGAAACTGCTGAGTCGCTGTGTCTCCACCAATCAATTAAGGGAGAGTTCACCAGTGGGACGACACGAAAGGATTCCGTCGATACAATTAGCAGAAATAGAATCACATGAACATGATGGCTCACTTCTTCCTTACTCATGAACTAAAGGATTTGTACATATGCAATGATTAGCTTAGGCTCTCATCCACTGCTGTTTTCCCTTTCAAACGCTTCGTTGTACCTTATCTAATAATAAAAGATAATGATGATAATAATAGTAGTCGTCTGCAGCAGTATTTCCATCCTCTCTACCAGAACTTTCAGTCACCTTTGTGTTACACATGTTACATCCTTGCTCTGTTTTGTCTGTCAGCTTGTGCCTCGGGCTCGTCCTCCAGTTGTCCCCGGTAACCTGCCACATCCTCGTCATCTACCTGCCTGGATTTGGGAATTGTTGTTTGCTCTGCCATCAGCCTGGCCCGCTCTGCCACTCAAATGTCTGTCTGCAGCTCGGCGTTGCCACAGGTCATTGGTAAGTTTCTGTAATTAGAGTTAAACATATTTTTTTACATTCAGACTGTCAAACAGCTTTAAAAATACAGTTTGTTTGTTTTGTTGTGTTTTCTCCATCTGCAGAGCCACACGAGTGTACCGCACACACACACACGTGGGCTCATCTTGCCAAATCATTGACCGCTGCGGTAAACTGAACTGTTGTGATTCAGTCTGCGTTCCTTGTGTGACCTCACGTCCTCGCTAATTCAGGAAATTTAGCTTCACAGATCCATATTTACTGCTGCATAAGCCTTCATCCAGTCTCTTCCGGCCCGGCACCAAAGGCCTTTTCATATTTTCCATAAACCCCCAAACTCATGAGTAACATTTTTAAGTAGTGTCAAACTTTTTTTTTCCCCCCCTCTGCAACGCCGAGCAGAGAGATCGATATAATGACGCTGCGGAAACGCTGACATCATGACAACACAACACACAAAGGGAACAAAGGAAACGCAGTTAAGAACAGTGAAACGGGGGTAAGGAGAGGGAGCGTTCCGAAAGACGTGAGAGGGGAACAAGGGGCGAGAGTAGAGGAGTGTGTGTGAAAGAGAGAGAGATGAGAAGGAAAGGTGGGGGAAGACAGAGAGGTGAAGAGCAAGACAGTGGAGAACAAAAATAGCTGCGCCCCATTATCATCACCTCCACCTGTCTGGCTGTCGCACCTCCAATTACTGCTGCCACACTGCTGCAAATAGCACACAATGATGTGTGTGTGTGTGTGTGTGTGTGTGTGGTTGTGCAGTTGTAATTTGTATATTCAGATATTCAGGTACAGCATTTTTTTCTCTCTTCTGTTGTTGTACCTTTTCACGGCTGTTTCTGCAATCCAAGTCGCAAGGTTTCGATGCCTGAAGGTTCATTGTATGTAAGTGTGTGTGTGTGTGTGTGTGTGTGTGTGTGTGTGTGTGTGTATGGGTGGGTTGGTGGATTATAACTCTCCTGTTAACCAGGAGAGAGGCAGTCTGGTGAGAGAAGCTTAAGGGAAAATCTAATCCTTGCCTTAATATGACAGCAGCAATTTCTGTGAGCCAACCGTCATTGTTTAAGTGTTGTGTGTTTGTGTGTGTGTGTGTGTGTGTCTGTCCGTCTATGAAGGTCTTTTTAAACAGACGTAACCCACACAGACACACACACGCACACATGCTGCTGAAAACATTCAGACACTTTGCAGGAAGACGCGCTAAGTGTGACTTCATGTGTCGTCTTAGACAAAAACTGTGAGCAGCCGATGTAGGTCAGGCACACTGCAAACTGAGTCTCTGACTTCTGCTTGAAACCAAATGATACTGAGGGGATTACACACAGACAGTGGCAAGCCACCCACCCGCACACACACACACACACACACACACACACACACACACACACACGTTTGCTCCTCATCCATAGTGAGGACCCTCATAGACATAATGCATTCCCTAACCCCTAACCCTAACCTTAATCATCACAACTATATATCTACCTAAACGCAATTCTGACGCTAACCCTAAAACCAAGTTTTAACCCCCAAAAAGCCCTTTAAAGAAGTGAGGACCAGCCAAAATGTCCTCACTCTGTATGACTCTTTATACGATTTTTGGTCCTCACAATGCCACAAATACAAGAACGCACACACACGTTTGCTCTTCATCCATAGTAAGGACCCTTATAGACATAATGCATTCCCTAACCCCTTACCCTAACCTTAATCATCACAACTAAATATCTACCTAAACCCAATTCTGACGCTAACCCTAAAACCAGGTTTTAACCCCCAAACAGTCCTTAATGTCCTCACTCTGTATGACTCCTTTGTATGATTTTTGGTCCTCACAATGCCACAAATACAAGAACGCCGTTGGAACAGCACTGACTCTTACATGACTCTTACACATGTGACCTGACAGAATGGAAAAGGAACACATTGAAGTCAGCTTGTGTCCAACAGCGGGTTTTGTGTGCGCGCGTCTCGCTTCAGTCATCAGTGTTGGGCCCGGTGTCCTCTGAGAGAGCAGTTTATGTCTACATGTCCTTGCCATCAATCTCCTTTTCTGTCTTTGTGTGTAAACTGCAGAGGCAGCATCATATGGCTGCTGGCAGCTCCCAGACTTTCTTCCTCTGCTCAACAAACTGCTGAAACCTTGCCAGAGAGAGAGAGAGAGAGAGAGGGAGGGAGGGGAGGGGAGGGTGAGGGCTAGAGAGCTTCCATCTGTTTACATTGATACATAGTTTTTCTTGTCAGGGTCTCTTGTCATCATCTGTCCTTTGGCAGTCAAAGTGACTGAGTAACACTCGTGCATCTGAAAATACAATCACAGGAAGAACATTTTAACAACCTCAAACCGGCTGAATGGGGGTCAGAGGAGAGTCGGGGGAGAGGACAAACGTTACACCTTGGAAACCGAAGCTGTCACTGCATGGTGAGCAGCAGAACAACTCACGCCCACTTCCTTCTAACTGTCACTGAAGACGTCCCACTGTGGAATTGTCATGCAGCAGTACAAGTCAACGAATACGAGCGCCACATGTGCACAGCAGGTGTTAGTGTCATACATAGTCGATATAGTTGAGACATGAATGTGAGATGGACGTGTCAATGATGGGGACAAGTGCATATAACTTTATTTCAATGTGATGAACGTTTCTTTAAGTCGGTGTGATTCTCCACACAAATGCTGCCTACAGCTGCTTTATTTTAACTTTGAAAATAAATCGATGTAACCTCAAACTTCATTAGATTGTGCCTGGGTTGCACCTCCTCCTCCTCCTCCCTCTCCATTTTCTCCTTGTCAGAGCCACTGTGTTTTCTCCTCTCTCCGTGTGTCATGTGACGATGCTCTGGTGTCTTAAGATGTATGACTTCAGAGAAAGAAGGAGGACAGAGAAAGAAAGAAAAAACGAATGTGTAAGACACAATGTGATGACGTCAGTCGGCCGTGTGGCGGATACTTTCACACCCTAACCTGAAATGAACCAGGACTCGTTCTTGGAGACATACTGTGTTCCAGTCACAGTCTTACACACCTACTTTATTTATTTTATTACATACCTGTCATGTTAATGGAAAAAAAGGCATGATTTGTAACTTTTAAATATAAACAAATGTCTATTACATTCAAACCATTACCAGAAACCAGAAAAGCTGAGTCTGATTCGGAAAACATAAAGAGAGATTTATCGGTAACATTAGCATCCATTAAGACAAAAATCACTATCGCTGCAGAACTGTGCCGTATATTTATTATTAGAGCGTATAGTGTTATCTCCAGCATTCACAAATGGTTTGCTTTAGCTGTTATTTTCTGAGATCTGGTGAATTGTTTCGCCTTATCGATCAGTACAGAAATTGTAGTTGCATCAATGATTCTGGACAACTGGACTGCATGGCTGTGAATGGGTGAATGGCCAAACTGTAGTGTGGTGGTCATCAAGACCAGGAAAGTGCTTCATAAATACACAGCATTTACAGTAGCAGCACATTAGGCAGAGCACAGATACTGGAAAGCCCCACAGCTGGGCTCTCTGTGTCGTTCGCCTGCATGGAATTGAATTCCAATACATACTCCGGCAGAGTGTGTGTGTGTGTGTGTGTGTGTGTGTGCCGGACGAGTGTGTGAATACAGAGCAGGCAACGGTGCTGCACATCAGCAGGGAACGACTTTGTTTTGATGTCTGTGGAGAATTGTTGTAGAGCCTCATGTCACAGTGGATTTAAATTCATTTAAGGGAAAAAAAAAAAGTACGTTTGTGGATTGTTCCTCAGTGTCCAACTCGACTTTCATATTTTCTAAAACACTCTTTGAAGTAACCCACAGTTTAGCCTCAGACGCAGTTTCTCCGCGTTCCGTTCACCTCGGCACAGGAATGCTACAGATAGTGACCTGAAAAGTGCTGCCACCGTGTTATAAATGAGGTTGGTTTATATCCACAAGGAGAGGTGAATAAACAGTATCCGTCAGCATCGCATTGTTGCTTTTACTCTACCATCTCTATTCTGCCGTGAACACAGGACAGTATGTGCGACAGTTTAAGCATCCTCACTCCGGGGCAGCTGTGGTTCAGTGAGTAGCGAGCGGGTCGTCCGATCCCCGGGGTCCTTCATACTCATCCTGAACCTGAAATGACTCTTTGGGGACTGCACCAGCAGACGTAGCACTACATATAGATGTGCTGTTTGAATATGTGTGTGAATGGGTCAGTAGGTGGACCTTTGAGTGGTCATCAGGAAAATAGAAATGCTATAAAAAATACTGTTAACCATTTACATTGATATGCAGTCTGAATAAAATATCACCTTTCATTGGAGCCTGTCGAAACAGCACACGCTCCATGTTTCGTTGTTCGTGGTGATCGGACGCAATCTTGTTCAGGCTGGTTTCCCACATGTGGTAATTGCCTCGCGGATGGGAATGCTGTTCCTCTTGATGAGTAAATGGTAAACGCTCTGTATTTATATAGCACTTTTTCTAGTCTTGACGACCACTGAGCGCTGCTTTACGCCACCATTCACCCATTCACTCCCACATTCATACAGTGCATCGATGAACAGCACTCTTTCTATCACACATCTGTCATGTCATACCCATGCACATGCCGCCATAAAGAGTAAAATGAGAGTCTTTAAGAGAGTTGTGATGATTAACCCTGAAATATGTGGTTATTACGGTAATTTCACTCGCGCTGTTGCAGAAAGCCGGAGAATCTGCGTTTTTTTTTCACTAAGGAGGAAAGTTCTGGTGTTCATGTTTTGTTTTGTTCTTTAAATAAAACTAATTATTATATATAACTATTTCAACATGCAGTAAAGTTGAAAATTACTGCCAGATATTGAAATTATTCTGAAAAAATGTGCATTTTCTGGCCCTTTTATGGTTAAAATAAGCAAAAATCACTAAAGGCAGGCTTGCGCTGTGCAATTTTTGGCCTATTTTGAGCTGATTTTTCCACTCGTGCGACTATTTTTGGGGATCGGGCTGAGTTTTAGCTTAAGCGTGTGTCGTGTAGTATATATGGGATAAGGAGCAGCGATCAACCCCTCACAACCAGCTCCCGAGCAGCCCAAGCATCGGGCCGTATAGTGTGTGCACGTATAAATCGGGAGCTTTAGCTTTTCATCACATGCGATGTAGTCGTACAGTTTGAGCTGGAGGTTTACAGGACGACTGGAAATATCGTACAGTGTATTAGATAGTTGTACAAGAAAGAGTGTATGTGTGTGTGGTAAGGGTTAGCGACCAAGTGTCTTTATTGGCAGAAATTGAATATAGTACTCATCAATGTGTTTGCGTGAGTGTATACTGATGCAGCCCAAACCGACGAACCAGTGTGCATGTATAGGCAACTGGACCTTGCGTCTTCATGTCTCTGCAGATAAACACTGGGTGTAAATTTGAACGTTTCATCTGCCTGGAATGGCTTGCAGTTAATACCGTCCAAATGAAATGTGAGGCAAATGGTGAGATGTATTCAAGGAAGAAAAAAAAATCAGCCCATTTTCTCTTCAAAGACACTGACCTACTTAGAGCGGTTTTTAATACACGCCTCCACATTTCTGCATTTGTCAAGGAACCACCAGCAACAACAAACACTGAGCAACAAGCAAATAACAAGTAAAGCAACAAGCAAATACCATGAGGGAGAATCACCTCGCATCAACAAGCAGCAGCCCATGTGCTTGGACACACACACACACACACTTACACTACTCTGTGTCTGCCAATGCGGCATAGGCAGGGCAGGAAAAATGCTGACACGGTGCGTGTGGTGGGGGGGGGATAGTGGGAGTGGGGCTGGGGAGTGTAGAGTGTATGTGGAAACACTCATCAAAGCTATTAGCATCAGTGTGACCCCATTGGCTGCTGTGAACAAGAGCTGAGCTTGCAATGATCACAGCTCCGCAACGGCATGGAGAGAATGAGGAGGAGAGAGTGATTCCAGCCAGAGCACGCAACACATTAACATGCTCATGATATTAACACGTGAACATGGCTGCAATGTGCTTTTGTTGTGGAGGAGCAAAAGGCATTGAAGCCATTGTCCAATGACTTCACACAGTGATGATTAAGCTCCACATGGCTGTTTAGATCAGAGGTCTCAAACTCGCGGTCCGCGGGCCACATGTGGCCCTCCAGTGGCCACTTAATTTTTTTTAGTTATAGATACCACATTTCGTATCACAAATGTATTGCTATCATGAACTCAATCTCATTCTATGTCAACACAGACACTTTTATTTTGAAATTCTGCTTAATATCTATCATTTTGATATCATGATGAGCATTCAAATCGCTCTGCCCTATTGCAAAAGGTTTTTTTTTCACTTGACTGGCCCCCTACTGGCCAGACTAGATGCTCGATGGCCCCAAGGTCACTTGAGTTTGAGACCCCTGGTTTAGAGCTTGTTACACACTACAGCTGTAATTTATCTGTCAGAACTTGGGACCCGTGAAAATGACTTCAAAGATCAAATAAATAAAAATAGCTTTTCCATGTATGACGTACGCATGAGACCGTTATGTAAAAAAAAACCCATAAATGACTCAGTCAATGAATCACCAAAGTCATTAGGATTCACGCTGTTGTGATCACAGAAGTTGACCCAAATCTCATGGCAACCCAAAGGTAGAGGATCAAAGTGATGGATTCCCAGGCCGTGCGCTGTGTGCCTCTGGTGAGGATAAAAGGATGAGAGTCTTCCAGAAAAAGAGTGCAGAAGAACTGTTTAATATGTCGAGAGAGGGAGAGAGAAGAGCGTGTGCTTTGTGTGTTAGAAAGAGGTGGGACCGAGTGAGAAAGAAGGGTGAGGTGCAGACTGTCTATAATTAGCAGAGGAGGTATTGTTTTCCTGCCTTGTGATGAGTGGGGGTGGAAAAGGTAGAATGGTTTGCAAGCTTATAGTAAATCTATCCAATGTGCATAATTGCTCATACAGATGCACCAGACACACAAAATACAGACCATATCTACATGTACAGTATAGAGTACGACTTGCCAGCTCACCATTTCCAATTGCCGATGGCGTGAGCGTTCTCCTCTCTCACCATTTTATGTTGGCTCTGTGTCATGGCTGGGACTCGTCCCATTATTATGATCATTATTCAGGAGCTGACCTTATCAGTCTGTGATTTATTGCTGACTCCAGTACAGTGTTATTATCATCAGCCCCTCCAATCTTGCAGATTCGGTGGCCTGACACCTCTGCATCGCTTCAGCCTTATTCAATGAGGCTTCTCGTGCTGCATATAAACAATAAATAATGTCAGAGAGAGAGAGAGAGCGAGAGCATGTGTGTGTGTGTGTGCAAATCTCTTTACAGAGGTTCTCCTGTAAGAAAAAAAGCCAAAAACATTTTTGAGGGTGTTTTTGCCTCAATGCTATTTTTTTTCCATACATACTTCAATTAATTTATTATTGTTTTGTGAGACCACCGCAGTGATGTCCTTCAGCCAGCAAGATCAAAACACTTAATCCAAAGAGCGAGGATTCTTTCAATCAGACATTCACAAGCCAAACAAGGTCGGTGAGGTTGTAGCGACCCCCGACCTTGGACCTGTAAATTGTGAGTCCAAGTGAATGTTTATACCAAATTTGATGGAATTTTCCTCCAGACATTCTAGCAATATTGACATTCGAAGGAATGGGATGAGTCATAATAGACTCTGTGTAGGAATGGAGGAAGTCTTCCGGTTGCAAAACAAACCTTTGTGAGGCCACAGTCACAGATGTCACCAGGAACCAGGCACCTATTGGATGATACCAGCTGTCAATCACACTGGTGCCCGCCCATGTCATGCATAATCATTTATTTCCCTCGAACTCGCGGCCCTCCAATTGATTTGATGTGGCCCTCCAAACACTATCAACTTATAATGTGTTATTTATGCACATTTTTTAATTAATAGCATTTAAGTAGATAGGAGCAGATCTATGGAGCACTTTGTGGGCGAGCCTCAGTGATTTAAATGTGATGTGGGTGGCTAAGAGTAGCCAGTGGAGCTCAATGAACAGAGGGGTGATATGTGACCTTTACAGCTGATTGAAGGTCTTGCTGCGTTCTGGATCATCTGTAGCAAATACATAAAAGCAGAGGCAAGGATTTACAGGAAATCCTGTCCACCATATATATAACTTGTAATCTATAATTGAGCAATGTGCACGAAACCTCGCTCCAACACCTCCTGGATTCTAGACCAGGAATTCAAATCTATGATACTGCAACTTAATGCCTTCATAGTTGCTGTTTCAGCTGCTTACAACATGCAGCCCGAGGCTTAAGCTGCATGCGGAGAAACTGCTGGCGATTTTAAAATAATTAAAAAATGTATAGACCGATTTTATTACATTTATTTAGACATAAATATCAAAAAATGTGAAGAAAACATATATATATTTGTTTTTTCATGTAGTTTCATGGTCAAAACAGATATCTCCTGGTCTTGTTTGCCATAGAGATGATGCAAAGAGCAAAGGGTGTCACGCATCCTCGGGTAGAATCAGGAAGAGAAAAAGAAACAGACCGTGACGCTGAACCTCACATGGATGATTTCCTCTACTGAGACAAGTGGGGCTAAACTGAACAATCATCAAGAGATATCCAGATAAAAAATGGAATGTCAGAGACAGCTAAAGGGGCTGAAAGCAAACGGATGAAGACAGATTGTAGATTTTCAAGTTGGGCCTTGAAATGACCTACAAATGCTGGAGCACAAAATGATGTTCCACTTTGACAAACAACATTTACAGGCTGTGAATTTACAGTACATCATCATAACTGTCGCGGAGAGCAGAATATTTAAGCACGGTGTTGCTGCTTCTGTGGAGCTTCCGTGACTAATGACAGAATCATTCATTTCCACAAGGCGATATGAAACTCAGTAAATCTTTAGGAAGAATAAATATCTAACCTCTTTGTCTCTCAGGTCATAAGGTCATATGATGACAAAACCTCGCTCATTCTCTCAAAGTAAGGTTTCATTATATGTTACGAATTTTATTCCTTTTGTTTAGTGAAAAAAAATCACAAATAATGCTTTGGCGGAAGAAAAGTAATTTTGACTTTATTTGTGGGGTTTAATTCATGAACAATGGTCTTTCACTGCACAGTTTAATCGCGTACGTCTGACATCTCTCTATAATGGTGCGTATTGACCTTTACGTTGACCTTCACGTCACAGAAAAACAAACCGTGAGCGGCGAGATGGACAGTGAGATGGATCGTGCGGTGGTTCTTTATGTTTCGTACCTGCTGTTCATGTGTGGCTCTTGTGGTTACTGTGTTGTCTAAAGAAAGCCACTGCTGCCGCCACAGTTTATACGTCGCCTCCTTCTATTTCCGAGTCAAAGACCGGGCAGGGTATTGTGGTGCATGTGCAGAAAGTGTGCAGAAAGTCTGACTCCAGTCTGACGCAGGAGTAATCGGACTATGAATTGCATTATCCAGGTATAATAGTCCGACTAAGACTAGCTCGATTTTAGTCGGACTAACATGTTTACATGACGTTAAGAAAACTGAATTATTGTTATTAGTTATTAATTAAAAAACCCTTTGAAGCCGGTTGTTTTTGTGAATATAACATATCGAATTTGACTGATTGATTGATGGAATTCTCGTAACCTTCTGCCACAGTGAATTTGGCATTTGTAGACTGAGTAGATTGCTAAATATCCCCTTCACTTCTTTTACTGATGATATTATGATGTTCAGTAGAAACACTAGACAAACACAAATTTGACTGCCTCACTTTTTTTCATCCGTTATAAATTCAAACCGTGTGTAACTCAAAGTAGCAGTGTGTTGTTTTCGTGTCTGTGGTGACACAGAGTGACGCGTTCATGACAATTGACAGAGGAGAGGCAAATGCACCAGTGAAGTTAGGGGATTATTCATGGTTCTCTGAAATGTAAGTGAAACAAATGTTCCAATAGAACCTTAGGGAGTGAGATACTGAAGCAAATATGGAGCTAGAGTTGTTCTTTGAGAAAGATACTATACACCAGAGCTTTAACTTTATGACTTTGGTTAGAAAATACATTTTCTACCTGTGTTTCACTCCCGCCATGATGATAATTCAGATCAGAATTTAGCTGGTGTGTGTTTTAACTTTACTCTCTACATACAAGGCACGTCCAGAAATGGACTCCTGATGGAAATCCATTTAAGGATTTCTTAAAGCAAACTCACATTGCAAAAGGAGAGGAACGGAGGTACAGTATGTGATAAAGAAGCCACTTTTTTTTTTCTTTATGACGGATAACCATCGGTGTGGAAAAGCCCCATGGTGCTCGTTGAGGGAATTGTTTTCAACCACATAAATTGAAGTGATTGCACAGTTTCTAGCATCAATACCCTCAACTGTACACTCCTTAATCTGTGTTTGTGTGCATGCATGTGTGTGCACACACCACTTTCTGAAGCAGCCAGTCTCACGTGTGCACTGACCCATCCACTCACAGCAACAAGGAGCCAAGAGAAAGTGTACCTGTGCATGGGAAGTTAGTGAGTAGTGTTTTATTATTGATTGATTTTTAATCAATGAAATATCTCATTCCTCCTTGTGCCACACTTTCCCCTCTACAGTAGTTCAAAAAAAAAAGGGAGAACAAACAACAAAGCACAAACTTAGTAGTTGCAAAAGAGTGTAAAAAAAAAGTTCAGCTGTTCATATCAGCAGGAGGTTTGCGTTTCTGTGTCTCGATGGTGCGTTGGAGACAAAACAGAGACAAAACATATAGATAGAAGCAGAAAATTGATAGAAAGGGGAATTCAGAAGGATTTAATTGCTAATTAATAGGATAATGTTTGGGCTGTAACAAACTGTAAAGCCTTATGGGACTCATACAGGGGCGCCTTATGGCGCTGCCTTTAAACTGCCTTTGGATCACTAATTAATTCACACCCTGCTGCTAATTAATTAGCCACCGCTAATTAAACTGAAAGGCACCTTCTTTTCACCCAGCCCCCTCTGTACCTCAGCTCCTCTCCTCTCCCTTTTTTTTTATTTACATTTTCTCCATCTTTGTGTTGTTGCTTCCCTTGAGTCAACAGCTCATCCAACAAACCAAATGTCTGCTTTCTCCACAGTGTCTTCATGGCTGACAGCTGATGCTATTATTGTGTTATATGCCCCGGGCTAAAAGTGAAACATCTTGCTGTTTGTACCTTTAAATGGTTTCACCAGCAGGGGGATTGTTAGCAGGATGTCAAATATAATCACTCTCTAAATCCCAACCGCACACACAGCTGATAGAATTCACCTCATGTCTCCCACACAGTCATTGGCACCGTGCATGGAAAACAGCTCCCACAATTATGCGTTTATATAATAATCATGCGATACTTTTAGTTTTTACCTCGGTGATGCAAATAAACCCCCCCCCCCACTAATCTCTAGCTTTAAAAACCACAGATGTTTAAGAGGGAAAACATGTCATCTTGTGCACTGACTCACAACTTTCACGCCTGTAATTGTTTTGTCAGGCAACATCGGTGGATGGCTCGCATTGAAATGCGTCACGGCCGCTGCCCTGTCGTTGACCTGCGGGGTTGGACACACAGAAAAGCAGGGAAAAGCTCCTCGGCCTTGCACAGGAACCTTGAAGCCCAGCCGATGATTGTGTTTGTGCCATAGGTTGACTGATGAGTCAGGGGCTGGAGTGCCGTGCGATTGTGTCCTCACATGGATGAGCTCGGTACGAGGGTTGGTCCCCGCGTGTGCACACGGCGGCCTTATGACCCCCTCCACAGTAACTCTGTCATGGAAATGCATTGCATGTCAATTTGACCGTGGCCTTTTATCCACACAGGAATGAATGTGCGTGACAGTTCAATCCCACGTGAACTCGTATGAACTCACAACTTTCCCCCCGCAAAATTGGATTTAGAATGAGTTATTATAAAGCAGCTTGGCTTGGGTTATAAGCAGTTAGGAGGTATTGATGTATGGTATAATGAGCAGCCGTAGCAGTTTTCACACTGTAAACTGGCACATACTGTAGTCGCCGCGGGTTATTTTAACCCTGGGTTAATGGCTGGCTGAGGGTGTGTGACACACAGACATTAATCCATTGTTAACTGTCAACCCCGGTCAAATAATTCTTACGCTTGACACGCTCGTTTATTTCTCTGCTGAGGACGTAATGTTTTTGTCCATGTTTGTAATATAAATCAAAAAGTGAAGTGAATTTTGGTTAAATATTCTTGTGATGTGGGTTATGGCTCACATCACAAGTGCTGTTATTAATCCCCTTAGGGATTCCTAGAATTAGTGGGCAGCCACTGAGCGTACCTTGGGTACCTTGCTTAGGGGGCACCCCAGCCTCTTTCCTGTTGTGTTTTGTGCTAACTATTGGAATTATGAACAGCTATGAACAGTCTATTATGTACAAATGTGCTGTCCAGGCAGGTTCCTGCACTCAGGAGCAGCGTTCGGCGTAATAAGTTACACAATACATCGAACTCCTTTAAAAAGTAATAATGTGACTTTATGCATTGTTTGGTTTCACAAGTAATCAGTGAAATAGCTTGTTCTATTTTCAAACTGAATCCACTTTATTGCACCTATCATCATACGATCCCCGCCAAAGGACATTGAAACAAATCAGGATCAGCTTCATTGGCCAAGTGTAAGGAATTCAATTCACGTTTTCCATTTCTCCGTGTACTTGAACGCACAAGAAGACACAAGGACAACACATGGTGATTACACTACTTCTCACTGGGCTAAGTAACAATATTACAGTAACATATAACTTACCATATTTGAAGTGCTCCAACAATTTCAGGCCTTCATTTTTAATTAAACGCACCAAAGCGCCCGGATCTAATTTCCTCATCATACTTTCTTTGCTTCATGTGGTTCTTTAGCCCCTCCCCCTCCACCTCCACCACTCCAAACAAAACTCACACAAGACACAGTTTACTCACCCATAACCTGGAGATTAGCACAATCCTTGGAATGGATCGCCAGAGGAAGCGAGGTCTTGCAGCGGGTGGGTGCAGTGCTTCCCTGCGCTTTAAATATCCATCCACTTACATCAGTTACGATGATGATCGTGACGATAAAGGATCACGCGCCACTTTTCCCAGGCTGCAAAGTGATTATATTACCAATGGCAAAGATAATGAAAGTCATACACTATTGATTACAGCTGAGATAAGCCTTTATGGTGGTGGTGTAACATTTAAGGCCATCAGAGTCCGAGTCGGGGATGGCGGGGGGCTGAGTTAAGTGTCCGTGCGTGTCACTGGAGTCAGAACAATGACCTTGTAAGGGTCATTAAAGATTGATTTGGCCTAAGGTTGTAGTCATGCTCTCTGCTACGTTGATTGTTGCCAGAGTTGGGACTGAATTGGGGAAACGAGCTCGGAACACTTTGCAAACTGAGCTGAAAATCATCTACAAGCTTTTCGTTCCACCTTAAACGTTAGACAATGAGAATCTTTTGAACCTTGTTACTGACAACTCCTTCCTTCCTTCCTTCCTGCTTCCCAAATCATTGTCTATTTGAATTTATTGTTCGTAATCTGTCTTTTTGAACTCGTAAAGAGATCTCGATCTCAGTGGGACTTAAATAAAAAAGTTAAATAAGAAATAAAAGGGGGTTAACTGAGTACAGTTAGTAAGAACTGACATGCGCCACACATAAACTTTATCTTCAGCTGCTGAAAATAGCCCCAAACATGACATATGGTGTGACTGTCAGTGTGTGAGTGTGAAAACTAACGTGAGAAAATATGCGTGATAAGATTTTTTTTCTATTTTTATCGAGTACATTTCTTTTCATCATTTGAACGGGTGAATGTTTCTGTGTATGTTGGTCGCCGGGATGAACCCAGTGACACAACCCTCAATGTGGGGGATAACGTAAGTGTTAGAACACGGATGGAGGGATTATTTTTAAATTTTGTGGATGCTGACATCCTGACTGGCGCGGCTCACTTCTTTATATCTAACATGAGACGAGACTTAAACCCATCTGAACAGTAAACAGAATACTCTGCACTCTTTGAAGCCTCACAATTACTAATGGAAGCTGATCCATTTTTGTGCTGGTGTGTAAAAGGACTCCTACACTGCAACCTTATACAAACCCACGAGTGAGGAAACGGTCAGTGTGGTCAGATTAAATGTCAAGGTGCCGTTTTATTGTAGAGCCGATCAATTACACATCAATTCACGTAAGGCTCTGTGTCATGGTCACACTCTGAAACACACAGCCACTCTCATATTTAGCATCAGAGATGGTCTGAATGAAACCCCATAGTGACCATGTATGTTGCAGATATCTCTTCCTACAGCTGCAGGACACTACTTATTAACATTATTAATACTGTTTATTATTATTATCATTATTAAACAGTGTTGCTATCATTGCTATCATCAGTGCTCAAATGTTACTCATGTTACACAGTCATTCCTTCCCCCCCGCTCCTCGTCTCTGCAGAGTCTGGATCCACAGGAGGGTTTTTAATGTTAAAGAGAGTCTTCTAATTATAGTAAAGGTGTTCTTCTTCTTCTGCTGCTGCTGCTGCTGCTGCTGCTGCAAAGTAACCTTGAATAATCTCTCTCTCACATGTACAAGTCCGGGGTTTTAAAGAAGTCCAGGTCATTTGTTGCTGACCCCCAGCCGTCCTGTGGCAGATGAGCTCACGTCGCTGCCTTCAGGCCGCACATACAGACTGATGAGGCACAGAACCAACAGACTTAGGAATTCTGCCGTCGTTGCTGCCATTACGGCTCTGAATGAGTCATTTGTGTCGCTGCTTGGCTTGTCTGTCACTGTCACTGTCAGTGTAATTGTAGTTTGTGTCTATTTTTTTTTTATTTTTTTGTGTTGCTGCTGGCTGTGCTTCGATTTGCCCTTTAGGAGATAATAAAGATAACTTTCTTTCTTTCTTTCTTTCTTTCTTTCGTTCTTATAATATTGTATGGTACCTTGAAATAATAATTTGACACTATACATGTAGGAGCCATGAATTGTATATGGGCAGGGATATTAAATTAAGGGAATCACCTGCTTTTCTTCTTCTTTCCTTCGTGTTAAAAGGGAGTTTTTTTCTCTCTCCACTGATGCCTAGTGCTTGCTCATTGTGTGAATTGTTGGGTTTCTCTAATTTAAGGTTTCTGCCGTACTATGCACAGTTCCTTGAGATAATGTGTGCTATGATTTGGCGCAATACAAATGAATTGAATTGAATTGTACCTGTTCACCTGTCATAGTGAGAGAGGGGGTTTTTGTTGAAAGCTATTACTTTCTTTGTCTGTTTGTTTAGGGCGTCGGACAATCAGGCCTAACCTGCAAAAAAAGACATCAAACCATCTCTATGAAATATTATAGTATAGAATATTTGCTCCTCTGCCTCCGTGGATGCTGCTCCAGCGGGGTCTAAGCTTTTACACCGACATCCTCCTCTGTGTGTGTGTGTGTGAGACAACCGTGCAGCTCCTCTATGAAGCAGACTCTTGTCTTTGTTTACCTTGCTTAATAGAGAGCCTCCTCTTGTTTTTTTTTTTTTTTTTTAAATGAATACTATGAATTATATTGGCTCATTTTGAATATTTCAACCAAACATTTGCGGACATGCCATCGCTCTGTGAACATCAGGGAAAGTATTCTCCTGAAAGCAATTGACTTTCCAATATAATATGTCACGTATTTACGCACTATAAAATACAAAACAGATATTCTCTTGTTCACAGCTCTTCACTGAAAATAGAAGCTGCTCTTGGTTTCTTCGTGGCTCGTAGGTATCGTCGACTGCACGAGTTAGAATGTTTCTGTAAGTGTGATGAGATGGTAAATTTAGAAATGATAAACAGCCCCGGGGAGAAGCACTGTGAGCTCATGGTGAAGTCATCAATGGTGCAGGACTAAATATGAGTCACCCGTAAGTTTAAGAGCCTTGGCGATAAAAAAAAAACCTCCCACAAAACATCTAAACTAGGCTAATCCCCTAGAATCCACAAATATTAACTGGAAATGAACAGGAGATTGTGTTAAAACATGTGAATCGGAGTGAAACAGTCTAATTTAAGTTGACTCCATGCATACGAGTGCACGACAGGATCACTGAGCGCCACTGAACGTCTGCCCTGGATTTTACAAATCTGCTTTATGTCACAAATCCTCAGCAGGAGGAGACAGAGTGAGCTAGAGTTAGTTCACCGCCAACAATTCCTTTGTGCAACACCAAACTGCTCTTTTTTTTTTTTTTCTTCTTATAAAGCTCTCAATTTCTTTCCAGCATAGACTTTCACTAAATGGACATTTTGGGTGCAGTCCCACTGCATAAACGACCCTGACTGAATGAGACCGTTCGCGTTTCTATTTTAGTCAATGACAAAAAGACACGGAATGAGACACGAACCAACTGCACAGTAAAGCAACGTGACGACAAAATTACAGCCATGAGACACAATCACTACAAAGTGAACAAAGACGTGCAGAATGAGACTCAAACTCAAATCATTTCTAAATGCTTTATTTGTATGTGATGGAATAATCAAAGCAGTTTGTGCAACACCTTTGTCAAAATTCCCCCATTTCCCTCCACTCCACAAATCCCACCTTCATCATTCTTTGTTTACCTCCGGGTGACCTTTGTGTTTATCTCCCTCTGTCACACGCTCTTCCTACATTTCTCTCCATTTTGTCTCACTTCTGGAGCTCAAGCGAGGACAGATCTAATCTCTGAGCGAGTGACTGAGTTACTGTCTCTCTATTTGACGCAGACAAACACACAGAGTTTGCGGGGCATATGAGACTGAATTAGTATGAAACAGAAACAAAGCCGAACATTGACCTGCCACAAAGATGCATGGGATAATTCTCTGTTGATGCCTGATGCCTGACTGCTGGATGGTGTTTTCTGATTCGTCGCTGTGCAACCATTGTTGCTGTACAACCAGTTTTCTAAAGGAATTAAGAACTAGTTTTTTGTTTTTCTTTCCCAGCAGTCGCTGTCCTCACTGTCATTCATAGTGAGCTTGAGTTATGGCAGAGCCTGAAGTTGCATCCTCGGTCTGACGGACTCCACGCTGCCGGGATGTTACAGAATCAGCTGTCTGCACGGCTCAAGAGTGTCTGTCCGTCTGTGCTCGTACTGTTCACACGGGTCAGGTTTGATTACAGGCACCAGATTCTTTGTCTCACTATGTCCTTCGACTTGAGATCTTCAGGATGATGTCTTCTCTTCTCTTCTCTTCACAACGCCATGCACACTGTCAGAGTCCATCTGTGGATCCTTGCAAATCATGCTGAGGAGTAAACACAGACACTCCAGAGATCTCATCTTGGTTTTGACACAGCATGACAACTGTGCTCAAAATCTTTGCTATACTGAGTGCGTGTGCACAAATTATTGAGAATGTTTTTGATTTTCATGCAAGAAAAACCTTACATTGCTTTTTGTTTCTTACTTTGTTCTTACTATTTGAAAATGGCATGCATGACTTACCTTTGAGGGACAATAGAATGTGTTGGATTAAGGGACATTTTATCATAGCTTAATGTCCGAAAACACCAATTT
This sequence comes from Solea solea, assembly GCF_958295425.1. Lineage (NCBI taxonomy): Eukaryota > Metazoa > Chordata > Actinopteri > Pleuronectiformes > Soleidae > Solea > Solea solea. Next base: position 20,043,618 of record NC_081149.1, on the reverse strand, counting down.
CTCATGTGCATCTCTAGTCATGTCCAATTTTTACTTCTCCAAAAATCAAAGGCGAAACCACAAAATGATGGATGCTGTCTTTGTTAAGTATCTGTTAAGTGTCTTACAGACGCACTCGGCCTATGGAGAGGACAAAGCTTAACGCAGACAGCATCAATAATACTGGGGTTTCCGGTTTGATTTTTGGAGTGGACATGACTAGACGTGTGCATGAGAAATTTGGTGATGATTCATCGCTGTTTCTGGACATTATTAAGCTACATTAAGCTTTTTCACGTCACATTAAGTTACGCTAGAACCGTCCCGTCTTCTTTGGCTGCTGAGACACTATTTTTTAGCATTATACATGTCTAGTCTTTATGATAGATAGATAGATAGATACTTTATTCATCTCACAGAGAAATTCACAAATTTATATTGTCGTGTCTGTTTTTAATCTAACTCTGTTTGTTTTACAGACCCTTTCCCCCTCTCCAAACGAGTTATAAGTAAGAATGTGTTCTTAATCTGTCCTGTGTGGTTAAATACATAAATAAATAAATAAATAAATAAACAATTATGAGAGGAGGTAATAATATAATAATATAAGTAATAGAAATATGATGTACATCGTTTCTCCAGCAGGGGACATATTTGTAAACACAAGAGCACAACAATATTTTAAATTATTTTCATGTGAACCAGGACTATCTCTCCCTCTCTCTAGTTAAGTAACTGGTGTCACGTGATCACCTGACGCGCGCGTGCCTCTCACCTGTTAGCCTGTAGTAGTAGCCACAGCCACGCTCACTTTCTCCCTCTACTTGGATATTTGGTGTCGTGTTCAGCCACACACGCAGGAAAATAACCTGTTGTAAAGGTTTTAAACGTTACGTCGAGCTTCAGTCGTTACTAATGGAGGAAGCTTTGTTTTTCAGTTAGTTTTTTTTAAACCGTCATGGCGTGTGACGTCACACTCCACCGAGTCACCATGCTAGGGAAGTGTTTTGGTTCGTGTGTGTGTGTGTGTGACATGGTTATTATCATCGGGTTTAACACGAGCAGAAGATCAGAGGAGGACGTTTGTCAAGATTCAAGACTCATTCTGAAAGGTCAGTTTATTTCTGACTCTTTTTCTTCTGACTTTTTTTTCTGAGTTTCCAAGTAAAGAGCCAACATTTGTATGAACATAATGTGTAGTTTAATGCACACACAGTGTTTCCTATACATTGATTCAACAGCTGTGTGCCACCACTTCAAGATTATTCAACACCGCTGCTTGAATTGAACACAAATTAATATCAATGTGTCTCTTTGACTATCACTTACAACTTAGCTGAAGTTAGCATGAAAAGTTGCAGTTATTGATAATTAGGTCATTTCATTTTAAACAACTTTGACAAAGAAGAAATCTTGGCAAAATCACTCGTATAACTCCATGCATTATTTAATTTATTTATTTGTTTTACTGCTGTTTGTTTACACCTACTATTTCCCAAAGAGATGTTAATGTTGCTCAGGCCCACTTAAAGTAAAATTAATCCACTATAATTATCTTCAGATGAATATGTTGTACTTTTGGTGAAGGTTTCCAAGGCAGCAACACAACCACTCATGGTTAACTTGATTTTAATAATGTGGTGTCACTATTGCACCATTATGTCAGTGCTGCCACCCTATGGTTAGAGATGCACTACTAATAATTAGGTGTCAGCTAAGTGGAGCATTTTTCAGCACTTGCTTAATTTCAGTTTTTATTCTATATTGTCATTAATATTCTTGATACCCGGAAAATTGTGTCACCAACACCTAATCTGGTGTAGTGTACACTCCTGCTCGCTTGTTATTTTTGCTGGTTTCTTAATGATTATCTGCTGTGAATGCTTTGTTTTGCCTAATCAATCATAGCTTTCTCTGTGAGTGTGTGACTTGTGTGTGTGTAAACCACTACCTACAAATAAATGGAAATACGGGAAGATTGATGTTCACGTCAGCAGTAAAGACACCAGATTGGGTCAAGCAGAGGTCACAGATAATTATTTGAAGTTTGTGCACTTGTGCTAAAACAATGTCAGACTGCCTAATCCAACACGAGAAGACGTTTAAAGCTGCATGACATCTTTTAACTGCTGGCTGTCCAGACATGAATGTTACCTACTTTGGATGAAGCAGCTCTCACATCTATGAGTCTGACCTAGTATAACACTGGATTTGCAGATATACCTGTAGCTTTAACCCTCTTATGACTATTATGATAATCAGATAATCAGCCATAAAATATTTTGATTTTATGGCTGTAGAATTGTCAAAAAATGTTCAATGACAGTGTGCTTCTGCCCCTTTTTCCAAGATAACTTTCACTTATGAGATCTGGCACTTATTCAACCATTTAGGAATTACAGTACTGAGAAGCTGATGTTACACACGTGTGATGTGCTGGTGAATCTTGTCTGTGATTGGGCGGTCTTTCTGAGGGCTACTGTAATGACAAGTATGTGGGCGCAAAGCTCTATTTCCTCGATTTCAGGTATCCATCCATCCATCTTCTACCGCTTTATCCTCCGTCATGCAGGGTGCATAGGGCGAAAGGCAGGGTACACACCCTGGACAGATCACCAGTCCATAGTTTTTGAATTTTCTAGATATTACATATGGTCTTGGTGTTATGATGCTGAGAAGTATGCATGCGGGAGGTAGCTATTGGAGGCCAGCAGATGGTTAACTACAGAGAGCTGGTCATTTTTCTTAAGTGATAGTGATGATGTCTGCCATGCCCACCACGGCTGGATGTTCTTTCATTCAGCTTTATCCTCCACATGAGGGCCGCTGCCAATCCCAGCAAAAGGCGGGGAACACCAGACAGGTCACCAGGCAATCACAGGGCCACCGAACCCTGGTCCTCTCGTTGCAAAGGCAAGAGTGCTAACCATTACACCAACCGTGTAATGGTGCTGTCACTCTCTTTGTCTGCTCATTGTTTTTGTGGTCTTTGTATCACAATATATTCCAATACAATACAATGAATTAGGGCTGCAATGATTATTTGACTAATTGATTATTAATCGATTACTAAATTAGTCGATTAATCGATTTGATAACCAGTTTGAGTGTTTTTTTTTTTTAGTTATTGAAACAAGTTCTCTGAGTTTTCAGCTTCTTAAATGTGAATATTTTCTGGTTTCTTTGCTCCGTATAACAAAGAAATCATTAAAACTGAATCATTTTGGTTTGTTGACAAAACGAGGCATTCAGGAACATCATCATTTCCAGATTAATTGACAATAAATATTGTGGCATTTGTAGATACAGAAAATGAAAAGAAAAAGCTGAAAATAATACTAACCCTAACCCAACATTTTACCACCTTGACAGTAAAAACATCTGATTGTATCTTGCCATAATTATCATAGGACAATTAGAAAGAAATTGCAAAATTCAAGATACTGACATAAATTATAAATGTTTTCCCTGTGAAAACCCGGGCTCTCTGACTCTAAATACTGTATGTAGTGACTGATGTCAGCTGAAAAATGTTGGCAAAGGAACAAAACCTCTTATTTTTCATCATTAAAGTAAATGGCTACTTGCATAGAAGACTGGCAGTAGTGGACAGCCTAGTTTACAAATGCCTTCAAAAGAATCATCAGTTTTTAAAGTGCATTAGTGGTCGCCATTGATCTGCTACTGGCAGGGCATTTGTGTTCATTTGTACTTTACCCTACCACAAAGAAAATACACACCGTACAGTATAATAGAACACCGTTCCAACTTTACACATACAAATATAGAACGGACAAATCTACAACAGGTAATTCAAGACGTTGCATAGATTTTTTTTTTCTCTTTTTGGAGCTGACCCACATTGTCCTACTGCGAGGTTAAAGCCCGTGGCTCTCCTTTCACAACAGACATTTCCTGTGTTGGTTCCTGACGAGAGGAATAGACAGGTTGAGCTCTTGGTGTGTTATGATTGAAGACGAGGGATCACAGTTCAAAAAGTGCCAGAGTGGGGAATTAGATCCACCTGTGGTGGTGGTGAGGTATTTTTATATAAAGACAGCTGCAATGGTGATAGTGGGGTGACGTTAAAGGGACAACCACTTACTGACATTCAGGAAAACAAGATGATAGACTGTAATCCAAAGAAAATGGGCTCTACCCAGGATTTTGCTTTGACCCCCACAGTGTGCAATTATCTACTGGATGTGGATGCTATTTGGTGGAGTACAGAGGACCTTCTAGGAGCTTTAAAAACCAGGTTTTATGAATTAAAATTTAGTGAGAAATCTTCAGTAATTGGCATTTGCATCCTCTAAGTCCAATTTTTTTTTGTTCATATATCATTTTTAACCTCGTTCATACCTGCTGTGGAGTGCCTGCTATATTTCACAGGTTTTGCCTGTAGTCTTGAAATCCTGCTCTGCACTCAACTAAATACCAAAACTCTTCCGTTTGAAGCCAGGAATTTGTTCGGGAAACTAAAATGCTTAAGTGTTTTTATTTTGTTTTGTGTTTGTTACATATGAGACAGATATGGATGCTGAAACTGTGAAGAGAGATTGTTTTCATTGTGTGTTTTTGCTGTGAGATGCACGTGGCTAATGTGAAAAATAGGAAAGAGGTCTACTCCCTAAGGCCCATTGTTGAGCGATGGCTCAGGACTCATGGCCTGGTCTGACTTACCCTCCCATAACACCAATGTTTTTTTTATTTCAGTTCCTCTCTACCATGAACTAATCTATAGAGAGTGACAGTCAGAGAAGACGAGCAGCTATAGCGAGCGAGAAGAAGTGACAGAGAGCGAGAAAACGCCTGCACTCACATGAGGCAAAGCTAAGGTGGAGTGACAGTTGTGGTGTTGCACATGCACCGTAATCTGGGAAACATGGAAGGTAGTTTGATAAGAGGATTGGAAGACGAGGGAGAAAGGGAGACAGAGGAAAGGATGTAGTGGAGGTAAAGAGGCGAAGAGATTTGACGTGGTATGCGCAACAAAGATGAAGAACAAGGCTGGCTGTGAGGAAACGTTTCAAACCACAAGCAGGAGGAGAAGATGGGAATGGAGTAAATTGGAGAGGATTTTATTTTTACAGCTTACATTGAAAACACTACAATGTGGTTTAAATACAATAAAATGTGTCAATGTGGCAATAATATTAATTTCCCAGCTCCCATATTCAATCAGTTCTACCAGATGGAAACAGAGACATCAAACACACTTCATCAGTAATAAGGTGAATTTGTTCTATGTTTGTGTCAAGGAGCAGTCTACATGATATTTAGAGTTAAGTGGAGGAAACTAATAAATCATATGAAGCTCAAACTGTGGTAGAAAACCAATCAGTATGGGTAATTAAGCAATCTAGACCTCTGATGTAGACTCTACCTTTAAAGATGGAGGATGAGGAGGAGACTTGGTGGAGGAAAGATTATGTTCTGATAGAACACAGCCAGGGAAGCGGAGAGTGAACTGACTTAAGAGAAATCGCCATTCAATCGGTTTTCTCTGCCCTCTATCTCTCCCCGAGGACTCACTTATATTCCATCTTCTTGCCTTTCCATACCTTTTATCCCTTTCTTACCCATTTTGCTTCTTGGCCAATACCCAATCTGCTCCCATGTCACACTGCCTCTCCCTGAGCTTTGGGATTCAGTGGCTTATATATTTGAGTGTAGACCTCTCTACAACATTCACAGCAACTGTGAACCCTGAACAAATGTTTTCTGTATTCCATTAAAGAGCGAGGAAGGAGGGGATTAGCTCATTTGTAGGATATTGCATAAGTAAAGTGTGAGGCGGCACACACGTCTGTGTGCATGTCGTGAGTGTGCATGCATGTGTTTTTGACATGGGGCCTGTCACGGTTTGCCAAAGACTTCAAGCGATGTGAGAGTGCTGCCGCTGCTGAGTATAATGCAGTGAGCACAGATGAGCTGCAGGCAAAACAAAAAAAAAAGAAATATGGCTCATAGACATGCAGGTCTGTTCTGACCCAGTGAGTGAGACAAAAGAAAATCAAAGCAGACCGGAGGGAGGGAGATTGAAATAAAGGGAGATGTGGTGGCAAAATTTATACAAAAACAATCAGTTTCAAATGTGAAAATTGAATATGATTTCAGTGACTTACTCATAGTATGACCAACATTTTTACACAGGGTATTTTTCATGGTGTGCGTTATTTCTTTTTTATGCAAGAGCATGATTATGTGGTCGAGCGAGAGAGGGAGCGGCGCAGTTGTGCATGTCTGTTAACGTAACTGCATACATTCTTTATTCTCTAACAAGTGTTTTCTGCTGAGGTGATGGAGTAAAGTGCTCATCCCTGCAGTTACTGCCACAGTCACTTCTTCAGCTAAGCCCTTAGCATGTGTGGAAATGGTCCACCCATGGACAGTGTTTGGCTGCGCCACCTTCCGTTTTTCATATGCAAAAGAAAATTAATCTCATACATAAAATAAATAACCGTTTTTCGGTATGAGCCGGTGTACCGCCCAGCACCACTTGAAATACCATGGTGCAATACAATATTTGCTTGCTGCTTTAAGTCTGGTGAGATACTGTCATTAGTCATATTCAGTATTTTATCTTGGCTTGTTTTCTATCCGAAATATTTTGTTGTCCTGGGATTTTAAACTCTCCCTTTATTCTTTTTTCCCTCCCCCCTTTCTTTGTAGGTCCAATATGTCTCTTTCCCCAGAGATAGCTCTTCCCTTTTTCCCTCTACCTGTCTACAATTCCTCCCCCCACACACACTCTCCCTCTGTCAGTTCCTATTCCACTTGCCATGCTTGTGTTGCTTAATCCCACTCCCTTCCCTGGGATAATTTAGGTCCTTTTCCCTCTCCCTCCTTCTCCCCCTCTCTCTGGCAGCAGATCCACTGTTGTCCTCTCTCCTCCTCTCCCGCTCTTCCTGCCATCCTCTTCCTTTCTTTATAGCTCTCTACTTCCATCCATGCCTAAGTATTCTCTATTTTTTCCCCTCTCTCTCTCTCTCTCTCTCTCTCTCTCTCTCTCTCTCTCTCTCTCTCTCTCCCCCTTAAATCAGCCCCTTATACTGCAGCACCACACATGTTCCAGACATGCTCACACAAAGACGAGGATGTGCAGAGACATTAGCTCAGTAATTACACACACACACACACATATGCATGCCTACTCCGACCTGCCGACTCAGTCAGCTCTAATGCTCTCATTTGTTGGACTGACAGGCATTTTGGGAAAGGAAATTGGCACGAGGAAGAAGCAGAGTGTTGGACAGCACTGGGAAGGGATGAAAAATGAATATGTAGGACAAGGGAGGCTAAGAAAAATGAAAATGTTTGACAAATGGGATGTAAAGAGAGATGAACTGATAAAAATGCAGGGGGAAAATTAAGCAAAATGAGCCAAAGAAAACAAATGTGGGACAAAACTGAGAGGAGAGACTGTCAGTGACACATGGTGATGGAGAGGAGGAGAGTGAAAGGGAGAGTCAGCAAACACTCATTTACCCACAAGCGTGTGTGTGTGTTTGTGTGTGTGTGTGAAAGAGAGAGAGGGAGAGAGAGAGAGAGAGAGAGAGAGAGAGGAAGGAGGAGGAGTGAGCGAAAGAGGGAGGAGTGAGTTGGGAGAGGGAGGTGTGAGGGAAAGAGAGAGAGAGAGAGCGGGAGCCTGTGTATGTGTAGAGGGAGATATTGTCATCCAGTCCTGCCAGATAACAGCAGCAGCAGTGAAAGCATCAGCAACAGACGGATCCAGACGCAGAGCGAGCCAGCGAGGAAATAATGGAATGAAGAAGAGGAAGAAGAACGAAGACTGATGATGATGAAGAAGCAGCAACAAAGGGGCAGGATGGAATAAAAAAAAAAGAAGCATTTTATTGCTCTTCACACGTCTGTTTGGAGCATCCCATAAGCAGAGCACCAGTGAAAACACATACATATGATATATATATAAAATTCCTATACATATATATCAAATTATGCCTGTTTTCAAAGAAGCTGAAGCCGGACATGGACTCAACTGACAGCAAAGTGAATCCATTGCACGGAGGATAATATGCAACATTTGCTTACAAAGTGTTGCATATTATTGCTTTGAGATTTTTTTTGCTCAGTGGAGAATTAATGGAAAATTAATAATACATTGATGCCAATGGAAAATTTGATCTGAAAAACTGGCAAGTGAGTAATTAAGGCAACTAAAATATCCTCAACAACAACAACAACAACAGCAAAGAGCTGCCGTTGCAGACAGTCCTATATTTCCAAAAAAAAGAGGGGCTTCTTTTGAAAACAGGATATTTTTTTGATCCGTCCTCGTCTGCTGTTTGTCTGTCGCATCTCCACTTGTCTCTGTCGTCCCAGTTGGCTTGAGGCGTGATATTCCCGCAAGGCTTGTGCAAGTGCGTCGCTGAGAGTGCAGAGGGCAATCCACAGGCTCTCTGACCCCCCGAGCTGGGGCAAAAGAGAGGAGAGGGTGAGGTAAATAGTTGAAGGGAGACGCAGGGAGAACGATCAGAGGTGGGATTGAGACTGAGATTAAGATCGAAGTGTAAACACAGAGACTTAATCAAGAACTGAGCCAAAAGCAAGCCAGGGAAAGAGGAGCATCAAAGAACAATCCGCTTTGTGGGACCCTCCTCTCCGCCTAAGTAATTCCACCGCTTTCTCTTTTTTTTTTTTACAGCTTCTGTTGGATGCAGCAGCACTAAGACATTTAGGTTTGAGATTCAGAATCACAACATCAGCCCTTCCCATTCTCTCTCTTTCTCCTCCCCTTTCCTCTCTTTTTTTCCAGTCTGAGCATTTGAAGGGCAGTACTGAGTGGGTGATAGACAGCGAGTACCCAGCTGGTGTCCTGGGTCCTTTAGAGACCCAGGGATTCCACAGGGGGAAGGGGGGGTGGGCTTTTCAGTAGAACAGCAGCAACAGGAGACACGCTGAGCACAAAAAGCCACCGGACTCCTCGTGTGTCACTGAAAACCTACACTGACACTGACAGACCGCCGTCAACAGAGGGATCTGTGAGTGCATGTGTGAGTGTGTTTGCGTACGTGCGTGACACAAAAACACGCCTCAGATGCAAGAGGGATGTTTCTGATCACCATGGGATTTCAGCTTGGCAAGATCACGGAGTAATGTTTTAAAAAGTCTAGTTTTTTTTACCTGTTGGAGTTTTGGGTGGAAATAGGAGCCTGCACTTTTCTTCTTCTTTTCTTTTTTTTTTTTACTATTCAATCATTCACTGAACAGAAACTGGAACCACACTTTTCAAAGAGGGAATAACGTTAACCAAAGTGGACAGAGGTGGCAGTGAGAAGATGCCCACCACAAAAATAAAAAAGCTCCCACTGAACTGTGACACTGAAGGCAGGAGGATAAGTGCAAGTTAAGCTCTGAGAGAGAGAGAGAGAGAGGAAAGTGGAGAACTTGAGTGTTTTTGTCTCCAGACTTGAGCTTTAGAGTTGTTATCCACTCAGGAATACGAATACATCTCTGGAGTAAAAAAAAAGAAATAGAAACCTCTCTTGTGGGAGCCCATGACAATCTGAGTTTGAGAGGAATCTGGCTTCTTGTTTTTCCGCTACTGACGCCAGGAACTTTGAATTCTCTCTCTTTATCCCTCTCTGCACGGATTATTTATCCACTCTGCAGGGGAGCTTTTTGCTGGAAATGTCAGTGGCACGTCCATTTGTAGGTATCATGCTCTCCTAAACGGCATTCCCGCCAAGACACTGTTTTGGGATTTATCTACAACCTCGTCTGCTGTCAGACACATGGCTTTGTGAAAGGTGACATTTCCGTGAAATTTAGAATATCACACACACACACATACATACACTCACACACACTTAGAGCTGCAGCTACTCATTTACAGTGGAGCAGGGACTGTGATGTGTCTGTGCTTGTGAGCACCTGCTCACAAGGGACTCATTCACTCCTATTAGAGGCATGTTAAGATGGGAGATTGATTTCTTTTACCCACTTGGTCCTCTGCCCTTGGACAACAATGTTCTGTAACTGTGTGTAGTAAAAACTCCCACAGCACTAATTGAGTGGTGTTGTGTTTCTCTTGTCTGCACAGACATAGACACATTTGTGTATTTATCCCTAGTGTTTTCTAATAAATCAGTATAGATTCGGAGATTATTATTTAGCGTTTTGGATATATTTGACTTTCGATTACTTTTTTTTTTTTTTTATCTTGGAGCTTTTTGCACATCAACTCTGAGTCGTCACAATACAATGGAGCATAAGATGGCCATCACCATGTATCCGCTCTTGATGAGCTTCTTGCTGGCTGTTCTCCTGGGTTTGACTTCTCTGCCTGAACTGGGCTCTTGGTCATCAGGTCAGGCTTTGGCCCAGATCTTCAGCAACAACCAGACTACAGAGTCCTCTATGGTGCCAGAGGCTGCCCTGGCTACACCCACACCAGACATGGAGGACAAACCAGCTCCCGCTGGCAGCAACCGATGCTGGGGTTACTATGATGTCATGGGTCAGTGGGACCCGCCGTTCAACTGTAACGCAGGTATCTACATGTTCTGTTGTGGCTCCTGCTTTTATCGCTTCTGCTGCCAGTTCAAAATTCACAGTCTGGACCAGACTTCCTGTTCCAACTACGACACGCCTGTGTGGGCGAACACTGGGAAACCGGTGGCACCTGTCACTGAGGCTCAGCTGCCACCAGACCGGGATCGGACCCACATGATCGTGTATATTATCTGTGGAGTGGTGGCCATCATGGTGTTGATCGGGATTTTCACCAAGCTCGGTCTGGAGAAAAGTCAAGGAGGACAGGCTGACATGACCAACTCCAGGTAGGAACTGAGAGATGTGGATGGATGCTAGAGACATTTTAGCTGTTTCCCTGTGTCCATTTATTATGCTTATGGTAAACTAACTGACTTCTGATTGGTGGCACATGTCAATCCCACGCTACAAATATTAGGGCTTTGACTTTTTCCAAAAAAAAGAAAAAAAAGATTCTAAGACGATCAGATATTTGACTTGCCCATGTACACAGATGTGACAACACAATGTATTGTTACGCTTGCTGTTGGTCACATGAGGTTGAACCTAAGCTAACAAGTGAGAGGGAATTGTAAGTGGATCTATTGGACCACACAGTAATAACTTCAAACAGTCTGATGCACTTGTATATGCTGTATAGTTTGAACTCCAATGGGATTTCACGGTTCGAGTTGGTATTTTTCCCACAACTTCAAACGGATATCAGAATTTGAATAATTTACAGCCCTCACAGATGTGGATGTTATGTCATTCTTAGAATTTCTGAAATGCTGAACTGATTTTTCAAAAAATAGCACAGCACTGATAATCAGTCTGCTCATTGAAAAACAGAAATATGGCTCATTTTAAAGTTTACATTTCAGATCAGCCTGCTGATCTAAAATCAGGGTCTACAAATGGTTCAGATATGAAATCAATCATGTATTGACAAACTACTCAATTCACTGAAGTGATTAAAGTATTAACAGTAATTCACAAATGACATCCGTTGCTAAATTACTTTCATAATTCAGGATCCAGCTTCATGTTACTCCTGGAGACTCCGATGATACTTGAGTCGACTCTGCTATTTCAATGGTTTGCATTGTAAAAGAACTGGTGTGTGCTGGGTAATGATCAGTGTGCTTCACAGTGAGGTGATAATGGGTGTGATTTCCGTGGATGAGTGATATGATGTGTTGTTATGTCCATGAGGGAGCAGGCGACGGCCACAGTGACAGAGAAGGACCTGAGTGAGGTGAATGAGAAGGTCGGAGGCTCAAAAAGACAGATGTCAGGTGAAAGTACTGGAGGATTATAGTACACTGTGTTGTCTCTGTTTTAGTACAGGCCTTTTCACAGTGATGGGGGGGAATTGATTGCTGTGACACAACTATGACTTTGGCAACGTGCAGCCTCCACTCAACAATGAGAAGGGAGAGGGTGGTTTTGGGAAGGGTGGGATATTGATCTCACTGGAGTGCAGCCAACAGCTAATTCTAATACAGAGAACAGGAGCGTGTGTGAGCTTCTGTAGGGGGATGGGAGCGTGTGACTGGTCAGCCTAAGGGTTGGCTAATGGGGGCTTATTCAGAATGACTGACCTCATCATAGAGGTATTTAAAAATATATGTAGTGTCCCGGTGCGGATATTGAAGCCAATGTTTTATTTGAGTTTAAATCGATGTATTAAATCAGGTAAGAACTACGGTGATTTTTTTCCATCAGTAAACATTTTCCTGACAGGTTTATGATCTCAATCAATCATGGTCTTCCCCAAAAGGCATGATCTCTGTAATCAAAGATCATGATCTTTGTAAATGACAGTCCTCTTTACACCGAAATGGAGCACGGACACCATGTGATTGACAGCTAGTATTATCCAATACTTGCATTGGGCGGTGATGAGCTCGGTTTCTTGTGGTTTCAAAAAAATCAATATGGTGTTGGCCAAAGTTCATAAAACAATGGGTGATGTAATATAAAGATACAACTTGTTCAGCTGCCTCACATTTGTAGTACGCTGTTGCACGGCAAAGGCAGAATGAAAAGTGAGTTGAGATGATGTGTTGTTGTGTACTTATATAGAATAGAATGAATGCAAATACATTGAGTTTAATGTTTTGAATTAGTTTAAATAATCAATAACCCATGGCATCACCTGATTATCCGATGATAATTTAGTAGTCATTTACATTATTACATGACTACTACCTGTTAATAACACAGAGTTGGCTAAGGTGGTGGGTTCATAACATTTACATAATTATCTAGTATACTATCATCCACCACTCTGGGAAGAGTCCAGCTTTATGAGAGTTTTTAATATTTAAAATATTTAGGCTCCTACACCCCGCACAGGTTAGACGTGGGTGGAGATCTCATTAAACATATGAAAAACTTATTAAAAAAATAGGGAGTCGGTGTGCTAATGTTTTACTTGAATTTCAGATGTGTGGTCCGTATGTGTGTCCAGACAGACCCAACTTGTCTGTCACGATTCATCATGAGTGAAAAATATACGTCCTAGGGTTTTATGAAGGTGCTTTCATAAGAGGAACCCCAATGGATTGTTTTCATTTTCACACATAAAATCAGAAAGGGTCAGAGATGGAGTGATGGCAATAAGGCGGGAGAGGAGAAACGCAAGTAAAGAATAAGGGGCCTTCTGCAAGAAAGGCAGCTTCACTGGGGAAAAGTGCTGGACTAATTTTACTATCTCTAACCTCTAACTCTATGATATTGATTTATACTCAATGTTACTAATGTGGCTAGATATGAGATCTTGAGAAAGGGCAGTTCAGTGACACATTAGGAGGTGACAGATACAAGGATAACGGGAGAAAGTTATACAAGAGAGTTGGAAGTGCTGATGAGTGAAGGGCCAGGCTGTTATAATTCTGCTGATTCAGCATTTAAAGCCGTGGATGACTGGTTAGCTCTGCAATTGGGCAGCATGGATAATGATAGTCTGAACCAGTCTTTTAGGAAGGATTTAAATGACAGTTTCACTCTTCACGGCTTTCAAAGAACACCTTAGTCATAAAATAGTTTAGTTTTTTTTCCCTGGCAAGACAAGAAGTAAAATGATGAAACACATAACGACTATAATTATTTAGGTGGTTATAATGCAAATCTGCACTACCAAATAAAATAATATTCATTGATAATAAGATGTACCTGTATTACAAAACCACATACACCACACTGTCTGTTTTTTTGACATTTGACCACACACCAAATCTGCCAAGGCTGTAATGCTCGTGGGTAAACCTCAGGTCAGGCAATCACAACAGGCAGCAATGCAATACATAACACACACACACACACACACACACACAGAGACCTCTCATTATAAGCAGTGCCCCTCCTGTACCCCGTCCATCGCACTTCTTCTCATCTCACAACTGGCTGTTTGTAGTTTGCCTTTAGTCTGTCTGGGAAACTGCTGCAAAGCGGAATTCAAAATGAATTCTATCCTTTGATGCATGATTCAGTAGTTGGCATTAATAGCATTAAAATCTCGTTTCTCAGTTAACACGTGCTCAACTCTATGAGCTGAAAAGTAGCGGGCAGAACATGCAAAATGCAGTGTACCGGTTAATATTGCAGCAGAGGTTTAAAGCTGACATGTTTGCATCAGTGACTCTTCAAACTATGTAGAAGAGAACATCACTAACTCTCTCAGTGCTGCACGACCACCATGCACACTGCCGCTGTAATCATCGGAGCTGTTGGAATTAAGGCCATAAATATTGTGCACAATACACTTAAGGTATATTTGTTGGCTAGAGTGTTGCTGAAAACCCAGCTACTGGTGCATTAAGCCATTTAGAGACAGTAAAACAATACTTAACAGCGAAAGGCATAAGATATCTAAATGCATTAGTTAAATCCAGCAGCGTCAGCATCAAGTGAGTACAACATTAATTAACAGGTGAAGAAAACGTTTAAAATAGGAACACCCTTGCCAACAACTGAATAAAGGGTCGTATTTAGCTAATAAAGTTGCAGCCTGTCTTACTAATAAAGTATTATGGGAAAAAGTTATGGGAGAAATCCCTGATGTATGTTGATGAAAGAAAATGGAGAAGTTTATAAATGCAGGCTCTTGTTTAGTTTAAACTGAGGCACTGCATTTTAGTACAGTTGGGCATAAACAGAATCCTTTACAAACAATGACACAGTTTCCCCAAATCACTTCATGTTTGCTTCTCACCATCCACAACTTACTTTTATTTTCCCTTGTTGTCTTTCAGATAAAATAAATACCTGTTTTGAATTTTCACTGTGGTTGTTTATCACCAGTAGTTCTTTCTGAAAATAGAGAATCATCTTCCTGTCGTCACCAGCATGCTCATGCCCCAGTGTAGCTGAATGGTTGTGATATACAGCAATGTGCAAAGGTCTTAGGCCACCATTAGAATTGTTCTTTTACCAATGTTATAATGACCATACAGTATAATTATTTCTCGATCACTTTAGTGGAACATATCCAGAAAATATGGGGAAACATGCAGTTTTAAATGAACACATTTTTCAGGAAAAAGTGTCAAGTATTTACCGTGACCTAACCTTACGCTTGAACAATAGCACAGCCCTGACGCTCTTAAACCCGGAGTGGAGCCTTAATTAATGTTATTGGTAAAAACCTGTGTTTGTCCTTGTATTTCATGTAGGGAAACATCTGTTGTGAAAAAGGTCGAGTACACCAGGTTTATTCAAGACATGCTTGAGCATCACTTACACATGTTGTATGAGTGAAACTCATTGACAGTTTGCTCATACTGTGTGTATATATATATATATATGTATATATAAATATGTATGTATATATATATATATATATATATATATATATATATATATATATATATATATATATATAAGCTCTGCTGACAGAGTACTGACAAAAGGCTCCATCCGTCTTTTGTGTAGAGTAGAAATGGGCCTTATGTCATGGAAGTCATTAGCAATATATAATATCATAACACATATTTGTTATCATCATCACTGACCTCATAAGCACAACTGGCAATATTTCATGCTGATCATCACGAGGGAGCTGAAGTGTTTTTCTGTTTTGGTTCGTTGGAACAAGTGACCACTTCATACCGGAACCTATAACTGTTTCTCCAACCACACACACACACACACACACACACACACACACACACACACACAGAGTATCACATACTGCTCATTCTCTTTAACAGCATTGTACCACTTATCATAAGTTAATTCTCTAAAGGGCCATGTGTTCAAGGGCAGAGATGATTGAATGACCCACTGGGGATCTAAACAATCATTTCCATCGGCCATTCTATTCCTTTACTGTATTGTGTTTCATCAACGGTGCTTTTTGTTTCCGTTATTGTTCAGCCACAGTGGTGCTTTTCATCATTGCTTGTGACGGGTGTTTAGAGCCAAGAGATAAACATGGGCACGCTGCCCCACATTTTCTGAGATGGTTACAGCAGTGGCCAGATGAACATTTAATTGTGAGCTTTGTTGTCTGCTTCACAATGAGGAAATTAGGCTTCTTCCTTCTATTTTCCAGGAGAAAGACATTTGCTGATTAAAATTTCAAATACAAAGTTGACCACATAACTGATAATTAAAAATAATTCCTCAAATTGACTTTGCACATCACAAACGAGCTCCACTAATGTCATGTGTCTTAACGCTTCATCTCAACTGCACAAGCTGTTGATACTCTCACCTTAGATTTAGAGGCACTTCAACAACCGGGTACAATTTGCCCTGTTGCGATAAACCAACCCAAAATAAACTTGCTGATGCTATTGGCTTTGGTTTTAAGGTGATAATTATGAATCTTTTTAAGCTTGGCCTTTTTTGTTACAATCACATTGTGTTAAGCATTTAGTTACTGTCTACAGTTTCACACATTTCAAGGTCAAAGTGATTTTTGGCACTTGTTGAAAAATGATTAAACTATTCTTTTTGTACTCTCTCTCTCACACACTCAGACACACACACACACTCGCAGGTCATGTCACAGATTATTTCACACATTTTACACAGTATTCACGTGTCATTCACAGACAACTAACCAACATTTGACTCAATACATTAACACAGACTGTTTTTGTTGGTCAATTTACAGAGCTGAATCAGTTTAATCTTGTTCAAATACATAATAATTAATCTTACTGTGCAATAAGTATTATTATAGTATATTAGTCCAATGAAGACAGGCATTCGGACAATGGCGTTGAGGAGAAAAAAAGTAAGACTAACGTGTTTTAATGACTTTAAGAAAACCGAATTATCGTCTTAGTCCGACTATAATCTGACTTTTAAGTCACTGTAGGTTCTCCTGCAGGGGAGGCGGTAAAAATGTCAAATGTGATTGGACGTTTGAAAGGGAGGGTGGGGCAAAGGGGTATTCACCACTAAATCCTACATACTGAGCCTTTAAGTACCGATACTGTAATCGTATGTAAATAGATGCAAGATTTGTGTGAGTATTTAAATAAAAAAAATAAAAATAATGATGAGACATTTTTTGTTACATGCTTGTGCCACAGAGTCGGCAGTATATCAGAGGTGTTATGATTGTAACTCCACACCTCACCTCAGTGCAGCAGAGCTCAGTAAGACAGATTGTTGCAGAGCACATAAGGTCCTCAGCTCAACTGTTACTACAGCATCAAATATATTTTTATATATATGCTCTTTTTCAAATCTATTCATGAGCACTTTATCTGCCCCGTAAGCTATTATTCACTCTCCTAAATATTCTTCACACGGAATACTGCATCTGCATAAAGTGGCCTGATATTCTGCATCTATGTGAAGAATATCTATTTAATGCACATTACATAAATGACTAATACACAAGTAGGTGCATGCGGGAGGTCATACTTCCAATGTCAAGTGTGGTCGACAATGTCAAACATTTCTTTGAATTCAGATAATAAGGGTAGATAAACATGGGTGTGAGGAGGATTCAGAAACTTCTAACCAAGTGAGTGCTACTCTTATACCTCAAAGTTTAAGTATCCTGTCCTTGCTATTATTTTTTTTCCACCAAATCATAACAATGTGGGTATCCTTTCACATATCTCACATAATATAAGATTCAAATAAAAATGCATGAGCCAATGTTGCACTCCGTTAACTCCCCTCAACCCCTCTCTTTGACTTGAATGTACTTTCAACCTTGCCTTCTCTTCATCTTCTTTCTTAATCTTTTGATATTTCTTTTTTTTAAATCCAAAAAACCCAAAGGCCAATTGTTCTGACGTAATCTGATAAATCATTTGAATGTGGTCAAATCTTGGAAAGAAATCTGAAATGGGATCGCATTACATAGTACGAGGTGTTCAGAAGTGTTAAGGATAGCCTGTAATACACTGATCCAGACAATTAGGATGTGAGTAGAATCTGGGTGGATTTCATGGATTTAAAGTTAGAATAATAATCAGTCAAATAATGTAAAAATAAATTACCCCGCACAGGAGGCTGTTAAACCGATGTGTGTTATTTTTGACTATTATTAGTATTATTAGGAGGAATGTGGAAGGGACAATTGTGAGTTTGTGAACATCTATATTTCTTTTTCCTCAAACAAAGCTCAACTAACACAGAACTGAGTGAAGAGTTTGTGTATCCGTGTTAGTGTGTACATTTCGTTGTGTGTACGCATACATTGTACATGTGAGTTTGTTAAACGCGGCCTCCGTTTTCACTCCGGTGATTCTGGTAATGGTCTTGTCTCTGTAGAGTGACGCTGGTTCCAAGTCGCCCTGACAGGAAATCAACTGCGAACATGTAGCTGTTTGCTGGAGCGCACACAGTAACAAGCATCACCACTGTCTGTGGACTCTAGCTGGTTATTTCTAAAGTCCTCAAACTCGCCACTTATTTAGCCTTCTTATCTATCGGTCTGTTTGCCTGTCTGATTTCTTTATTTCAAACATGTAAAGTAAAAAACACACACACACACACACACACCAGTAGCAAATAACGTATTGCATAGTACATGTTTGACCATTGGCTATTTTGTTTTTATTATTTAATTAACGCAGTCAGAGACAAACGACCATTTTAGAGCGTCCAATTAACCTCGGCATGTTTTTGGACACGTTGAGGAAACCCGAAGATCATGAACCCAGCAACCCTTTTGCTGTGAGGCAACAGTGCTGGCCGAGTGCTCCACTGTGTGGCCCACTCAGCTATTATGCATGTCTTCATTTCTCCGCTATGCCAGCCTTCCGTTTCATTTTTAATGTCTTTCAGTCAGTGCCAGGATGAATAGTGAAATATTTCATCCAGATAAAAACCCGCTGTAACCCGAAGCAAGTAGCATTGGACAATAAATCTCATCGTTTTGCGTTTTTGTTAATGCAGTATTTAACGTTAATAGGTTGTCCTGTCGCAAATTTTGTGGCCTACTGACTAATAATGAATGTGTTAATGACTGTATTTCTAATAGCCCATAAGACAATAGCTAAGCTATATAAAAGACAAAATGTTTTTCACTTATTTAACCACCTTAAAGGGGCCTTAGTGACAATCATAATGTGCCATACCTAAAGAGGCTGCCAGTATAGTGTGAAAACAGCTCTTACTTATTATTGACCGCATAGAAAATGAAACAAATAACAACGTAACAATAAGTCAAATAATAATAATTAGAGTCACATTATCTCTCGCTCCATCTTAATCTAATTTTACTATATCAGTGTCTGAAGAATATGTGAGGAAGAGGAGGGTGATGATAGAGGAAATGATGGCGTTGTGATTAAATCTGCCTCCTGTGAAAAGTCTGCAAGTCTGTTTGTCACAGATTCACTTTCCCTGCTCCATTTCCCACATTTCTTTCTGCCTACCTTTTTCTGCACTTTATGACGTTCTCACATTTTCATATTTAGCTCTGGGCAAAATCATACCTTAAAGTGGAGATATTGCTACATTATCTTCTGTTCCATCCACATTCATTCCCCCCAAAGAATAATTAGCTGCTGGTTCGTTGTGCCCTGAGCATAGTTAAGTGTCAAGTGCAGGAATGGAAATTAAACAAAAAGAGGAAGATGAGTGTTGTTGATGAGGGAACACTCACCAGGGATGGACAGAGGAATAAGCATATTTACTCACAAGTTTCATTCATTACCATTCATGTTCTGTTTGCTTCTTTTTTCTATTCTTATGCTGAAAAATTGAGATTTTAGAAATTGTTTAGCTAAATGTTGGAGGTTTCAGGATTTCAGGAAGTCTTTTTAACTCGTCTACAGTTCGGCATTGTTCAGTTTGATTCTTGTGTTGAACGTCACACTCATGACGAGTCGTGCTAGAACTGTATCGTGGAAAAGCGCCAGTAGTCTCATCCTCCATTGGTCTTTTCCTCTGTCTCTCTTTTATACGGATCTATAATGAATCTTTTTTTCCCCACTCAGTTCCTTTTTTTCATTTTCAACATTGGCCTGGTAAAAGAACAAAAAGAAGTGACACAAAAGCAGAGAGAGACATTTAGTTGTAGGTGTCTAATGATCAGATTTAGAGCTGATTATACACCGTGTCTAACCATGTGACTGAGAGCAGTCAAAATAGTCCCAACCCATATTACTGTCACGTTGGTGCATGTGTCTTCTTTTACATTTATTGTTTATAATGGTTTCATTCTTTTCTGGGTCTTTATTTTCACCCTCTCATTCCTTCACACCAGCACTGGCAAACCCTTGCAGTACATAGTCTCTCTCTCTCTCTCTCTCTCTCTCTCTCTCTCTCTCTCTCTCACCTGTACACACGGCAACCCAATAACAAACTGCTGTGTTGGGACCAATCTCTGTGCTGCTTTCTCACCGTTTTGGGCTGAAAAGCGAGGCAGTTTATCTTCCTCTCATATGAACACCACGACAGCAGGAGACACAAGTGCATTTTTTCCTGTTTTTTTTTTGTCTGGACAGTTCTCCTCCCGTAGTTTAGCAATTCATGCACTGAATCAGTCAACCAAAGACTTGGTAAAGATTGTGTTTTATAAAAATGGGGTTATTATAATTATTTGTGTGTTGGTATGGCTCAACATCAAGCGTCTCAGCTGTGGTCTTATTACTGTGTTCTTATTGAATGTTGATGGGGTAACATGCCGCGACTACTGATCAGGTCTGTCATCCCCTAGAGGTTAATGGCACACACACAGCACGGCTTTTTCTTCTTCAGCAGATCTGTGCTCCTCAAAGATTTTCCTAATTGAATTTTCTTTTTTCTTTTTTTTACAACGAAAGCCTCTTTGCAATAGATGCATGTAATAAGTAAAGTACATTTACTGAAGTGCACAGGTATTTTTTTTTTCATGTTTATACTCCACTACTCCCATCTCAGATGTGAGTATTAATCATTTTTACTAAACTATTATTTTCACAGTCGATTAATCTGTTGATTATTTTCTCGATTAATCGAGTAATCGCTTGGTTCTGCCTTGGTCTCGGCAGGAAACGTTAAACTTTGATCACTGTTGTTGATCCAAAAATTATTCACTTTTAATGATCTCTTTGTTGTATGGAGCAAAGAAATTAACAGAATATTCACATTTAAGAAGCTGAAACGATCAGAAACCTTGTTTTAATCATGAAAAAAGCTTCAAAGCGATTAATCGTTGAGCAGAATAGTTGACGATTCGATTAATAATTCATTAGCTGACTTACTTGAGTAAAAGATATGATTATTCCCCTCTTTCTCTGCCTCTTCAATGTTTATATAACATTAGAAGCTTGGTTATTGACATGGCACTTTGATATTGTAATGTTACACATCTTTGAGTTTTTACTCAGTTTAATATAATATAGAAATAAATGAGTCTCATTAAAGGACAGCCCATAGCCACGTAAAAGCCCATGGACACTCTAAATTCACCCCAGACACAGCGGGACCATATCCAATGTTCCCCTAGTGCCGTTCCCAAGCCTGGATAAATGAGAAGGTTGCGTCAGGTACATTTAGCAGCATAAAAATCAATGCCAAATCTTCCACTGTGGTGACCCCAAGAGAGGGAGAAGCCTGGAATTGTCCCAGTAAACCTCAGCGAGCAGAGGATGTAGAATCAATGTTGTTTTTTGAAGACAGAAACAAAATCCAAGTCATAGTTGCTGATCTGTTTTTGTCAGTAACGGCAAAGAGATAAAGAAGAGGGAAAAGCGTAATGGCTCACTTCAGTCTGCGTTTTAATCTTGTTTGTGTGAAAGATAAAACAGATTTGTAAAAAGTGACAGCATTCAAGTAGTTTCTCCCTGAGACCAAGCTGTTAGGAAAAGTGAAATTCGTAATAGATGTCTTGACTGGCTTCCAGTAAAACGTGGTGCTTTTTCACTAGATTTGTCAGGAGAAGGATTTAAATTCTGCTAAAAAGGCTTCTCTTGAACGAGGGATTATTCTGTATGTTGGTGGTGTACCAAGTTGATGACACTGGACTCTGGGGGTCACAGTCAATAAAACCACTACATGAATTTGTCTTCTCTTTGGATCTCATTAAATCCCCACCTCTCTCTCCACTTCTCTATTCTACTCACACACGTACACACACATATAGAGAAGTTTGTGCAGCTATATTCTTCCTAAGCACTGAATTCCAGTCATTTAGACTAAGCAAAGCATTACACCTACCCTTAACCACAAACTCCTAATGCCTAATCCTAACCTTAACCTAAGCACAACTCAAATCTTAGCCCTGAACTTAACCGGTTCCTCTGAATTTAGGTTCTAGGACCAGATTTTGGTCTCCATTAGGATTACTGGTCCTGAAAAAGGCAGCATTTAAGCCAGAAAAGATCCTTAACACTTTAACACCGAGCGCATTGCAGACGACAAGTTTGCGTACTTGGAAGAATGTGTGTACATAGTTTCCATTTTTTGTATTGTTTTTGGACATTGAGACAAGTACTCAAACAAATGTTATTTTAAATATGTTTTATACTGTCCAAATTTCAAATTTAACACGCAACATCTGGTGTTCACGTCCAACTGTGGTGTTTTTCTAAAGAAACCCTTTAGTTTTTCTTCATTTTAAATTGTTAATACACTATTTTAACATCTTAAATTTGCTCAAAGTGAAAAAGAAAAAGTCTTCTAAAGTCTTCAATTTGGGTTCCTTGAGTGGGCAGATACCCTGAGAAAAAAAATGTCAGTGTTTTATGAAATGAAACACTTGAGAAACGCCTTGTGTTCTTTTACAGATACTTACACATACCGTCTGCTGTGTGTCTGCTGTCTGTGCTGAACAGGATTGTTTGTTCTCTTTCAGCCGGGGCTTAATAACACTGTGTTTGAGCTGCAATGACAATCAATCAGGATTCAGCCCTGCAGTTACAATGAACGATGACACTATCACCGCACACAGGAGCCGCTGTGCTGCACAAGTTGTAATGTCGCCGCTCTGTCTGTTGTCACAAGCAGAATATACTCAATGTAATATGTGGACCTGCATCTTTCTAAGTGCTTTGGAGGTTTCCCATTATCACTGGAGATGTTTCCAGTTTTTTTCAACTCATTCCAGTTTTAATATTAATGCTTTTCCTGCTGTCCCAGTGTTGCCAAAACTGCAATTATTAGCTTTTGAACACGGCTAAATAATGCATTTTGTTGTCGTAATCATTACTGCAATTATGCAATAACCCTAAATATGACTAAATAATAGAGAGGCACTGCCAGGGTCTTTGATTTCCACATGTTAATAGTAAAGAACAGATACTGCAGCGAATCTGACGTTAAAGTGACTGAAACAGTGCAAATAAGATTTTGGCACGGGGTCAAAAACTGAAAGCACACACAACATGCAGTCGATATGTGTGTACTAATTACACTGATGGTTATATCAGCCTTTCAGAGTCCGAATGATGCTACGCTGACGATGCTTGAGGAAACCCTGTCAAAGAAAGGAAGAAGGAAAGAGGTAATGCACAGGAAAGGGACCAAGAGAAGAATGAGGGGAGAGAAAGAGACTTTGATGTCTTGCCCTTGAGCTGGACTCATATCGAGCTTTTATGAAATACCACAGACCTGATGGAAAATGACAAGGGAACCGAGATTTCTTATTTCCAAATGATGGTCATGATGTTCAAATTATAGCTCACCTAATCCATCCACTCCTCCCTTTCTCCATTCATTTCTTTTTAATTACATCACTTTCATGCCCATCCTACACTCCTCGCCCTGCTTCCCTTTCCGCCTTTTCCCTCATCCGTTACCGTCCTTATTAATACTGAGGACCTATGATTCAGTAATATAAAGCCTTTATATCCGTGGAAACACATCATGGCTCTAAATGACTCATCCTTCACTATATTGTCCATGTGTTTTAATGCTTAAAGCTCAGTGAACCGATGATCCTGTTGATTGTAGGGACCACCCGAGACCTGATCACCACCAGTCTGTTTTGGCCTCAGGCTCCTTGGCTGATATTACATGCTGCTTTTACTGCAGAGTCTGGCCCCAAAAAAACATCCAAAAGGCCAGGAGTTGAGGACTTAGCGACTGAACGAGGGACATAATCCTCAAAGAGAATGTCCGAGACGTAGTCAGGCTGGAGATTATTAAAGTGCTTGAGAAAGTTTAGTTATTGTCAGGCTATTTCTATTTGAATTTAATGTATTTTAAGAAAAAAAAAAAGATGAGCATTTTATTTTTGTACCACAAATAATGTACATCTGGAAATGCATATATATGCTAATAAGTAGCAGGTTCTGTTTTGTTGCCAAAACCTGGGAAAATTATTAATGTGTTAATAGTGTTAATTATGTCGCTCTGCAGCGAGGTGGCCTGGTGGTTAGCACTTTTGCCCTTTCTGGACCTTTTCTGGACCTTGGGCCTTTCTGTATGGAGTTTGAATGTTCTGTCTGTGTCTGCTTTGGTTTCCCCGGGGCTCTCTGGTTTCCTCCCACCATCGAAACATGCATGAATGCTAGAATCTTGGACACGTTCGGTCATGGTCGGTCCCTTGTGGTGGCGCGCTTAGGCTCAGTGGCTCTGATCAACCCTCCATCTTGCAATATGGTTGTATAATGACAAAGATCCTTTTCTTCCTTCACCACTGATAGACAACTCGTACATGATAAGACCCAATTAGACGTCTTTGGTTTTTTTTTTTCTCAGACCAAATCAAGAGCTTTGTTGTTTGTCGAATAATCAAGGAAATATTGTTGTTTTTATTTTTATTCACCGGAAGAAAAACCCTTGCTGTATCTTTTCCGAATTCTACTCGGATGTATTCCTTATTTGTACGATCAGTTGAAAGTTAGCCAGTTGCCTTAACCTTACCTTAAAAATTTGAACAAGAAGAACAATGTTACGTTTCTTCTCTCAGTCCTCTGTGGATTAAGTGTCGGCACAGCACCACATTTCAGTGTGATTACACTTTCATAGATAAAGTGCTTCAGGTTTTTTTTGAATCCCCCTTCTGATTTTTATTCTTTTTACCTCATAACTTACAGCCAGGAGTTAAATAGATTTTTAAAACTTAGGCAAAATAGTCAGGAAAATGGGTAACTGGAGGTTTAACCTTTTAAAACTTACTGAATTGTGTTTAGATTGTCATAATAATCAGTGTGAAAGAAATAATTTCACATATTGTGGTTATGACAGAGGGGTTTACGAAGGCTAATGAAAAAGAAGCACTTTAGTTCCGTTCCGTTACTGCTGCAGGAAACTGACTTTTCTCTGTTCACTCTTATCTTATTGAGGTTATAAAAAATACACTGCTAACCACTTTAGTCTCCCTTCACCTCAGCCATTGTGTTTAAATGACGTCTTTACACTCCCAAAGAAAGTGGAGCATGAAAGCACAGAGACACAGTTACGCAACGTGACCAGGGGAACAGTGAGAGAGTTTTGGGTGAGGGGGGAAAAAGAGGAAAGTAAACCGCAGAATACACGGTGACATAAGCTGAGGCATGAACCGGAAAAGAGGGAAATGATATGTGCACTTCAGCAAATCCAGAAGTCCGATGATATCCGTTGATTCACTCTCACAGCACTTGATTGTGAGGTTTAAATCGAGAACAAAACGAAACAAGAAATCGACCAAATGCAAGGATTACAGTAACGATTGTATAAGACTACAAATGATTACAAATAATCCATATTCCTATCGCCTGTCTTTACTTTCTTTCCCCTCATCTCTTTGTCGATAACCTTCTTCTCCCCTTGACTCTTTTTTTTTTTGCCCATTCATTCCCTTGTTCACTTATTCATCAGCCTTCCCCCCTCCTCCATTTGCTGTTTATCAGTGTGAAATATATAGAGGCATTTACATTCTATTCACACAGTTGCTCCCCTCCCTACCGAAGTACAAATGAGTGCGATAAATCTTAAGAGGTGGGAGGATCGCTGTCTGTGCTGCATACATATCTTGGTGGAAAGGCAGATTTCGGGCGGCCCAGATGTTTACTCTTTTCAAATAATTCATCACGGTGAGCATTAGCGGTTGTGACTGAAATCACCCGGTGCCCCATGATGGTTTATTAATCTGTCAATGCATAATAAGAATAGTTAATGGATGCCGAACAATCCAAGGGAAATGGCTGAGGTGTTTTCTCGTCTGTATACAACATTTAAACTCACCAGATGTCAGGAAAACATCTGTAGCATCAAGTTATCACTTTAAGGCAGTTTGCTTCTGTGGCCCACAATGCTTTGCAGCTACGTGGTATACATTCTGTTCCTTGACTAACTCTCATGTGACCTTATTTCTCATGTAAAAAGCGTGGGATGTAGAGAGACTTCAGGGACGTTTCAGTTTGAAATGGAAACAATGAACGTGTGAATGAGGGTTCACTGTATTTTCACAGCGTGAATCAAATATTCAGGCTCTTGTTGCATTGTCAACACTGCAAACTGAGAGAATAGCAACTGACTCCCGTCTCAGTTGCTGGCTTTTCTTCCTCCGCTCGTCTCTGTTGCTTTAAAGAAAAAGAAAAAGAAAGATTGTTTCAAGAGGCGCTTCTGTCCTTTTCACAGCCCCCAACACTTGAAAGAGAATACAAACTAAAGCCGGAAGCTCCTTTATCACACTTACAACACTGCAGGCCTGTGTATACTAATGTCATATAGGAATAGTTACTTTACAGTAGTATAGTGTACTTTTCCACTGTATATTAACACGGTGTCTCTGCACACCACACGCTTTATATTTGAAATTGTGGACTGCTAGTATTTGTTTTCCTACATGTATATTACAGGACCACTGTATGGATTTTAAACATTCAAACGGTAGATACTATCAAAGATTTGAACTTATTTAAGTAAGTGCTAATTTTACATTTTTGCACCTTTACAGCAGTATTTTGATATAATTCTGGCTTAATAATACTCTCTTTCAAATGAGTAATGGCAGACACTTATGGGTGAAATTGATCTCAACCGATTTCTTATGCAAATTTCCATGTGTTTGACACATAAATGGGAAAACTCTGATCCAGTTCAAATGGTCCAAGTATCCCGCTCATCACCTGCTGCTGTGAGGGGGTGGAGCTGATAGTGACACACTGCAATAGTCCCAAGACACAAGCAGAGCAGGAACAGTCTGGCAAAATGAGTCCGTGAGCCATGGCAGTGTGAGAAGATATCATATGGTGCACAGCAAGCACATGCACTCGCATACACGTACACAGTTGGCAGAGCAGGCAGGGATTGACATTACACACTGTGGCAGGCCCGAAACCTTAAAGAGAGTGTAAACATGTGAGGGCCTGGGCCTGGAAGGTTCAAGTCCCTGCCAGGTTCAAGGGCTGCGGTACGCACACTCTAAAATGTCCACAGTGGGTTGTGTCAGGAAAGGCATCCGACATAAAAATCACGTGTGCGGCCGATCATCCGCTGTCACGAAGCTGAGACGGGGAGACCAAAAAAACCCTGTGAGGGCCTGAATCTTAATGCATTCATGCATGACAATCTCCATAATGAACTTTGTAAACTCACTACATACAGCAGTGTAGTGTGGCCTGCTGCAGTGAGAGCAACTTTTGTATACGATCGCTTTTGTATACGCTTTTGTATGTTTTTCAACAAGCAGTTGATCGTAGTAACTATGATATCTGTAGGCCAGGGGTGGGGGACACCTTTTTTAAACTAGGGATGCACAAAATTGGACTTTCTGCTATATCGGGAGTGCTTGGGCCATTAACTGATACATATATATATATATATATATATATATATATATATATATATATATTTATATATATTATGGTATGCCATTCAGGAAATTAATTTAAGAACATATTGATTGAAAGTCTGAACATATTGAACGAAACTTTGAATATATGGAATGAAACTTATTGTCACTTCCTGTTTCCACTGGCTGTGTGTTTCTCCTGCTCTCTACTGTAATTATTTATCTACTGTTACAATCAAGTCACCGAACAAGCGCTCGTTTTGTAAATTGATTATTACTGTCTCCCTCTCTTGGCGACACTTTAGCTTAACTCTCTATCTTTGCACCCAACTGCAGAGGTCGTTTAGTCTCCTGTAGTGAAAGAAACACAATATTTTGCCGACCATTGTTGCAGCAGAGATAGATTTTCTTCATTGAGCAGAATAAATAAACTTAAAATCATTATAGTTGTAGAGGGTGCCAGCATAAAAGTCAAGGAGGTAGCAGATAATACATTTTAAACCTTAAATCTGCCAATACCGATTAGTTTTTACATCCTTTGAGGGTCTTTACTAAATTATTTGACACATTTCACACTATTTCTTTACAGTAATGCATTGGCTGGATCTCTTGGACTAGTACACTACTCACCGCTTTTAGCTTTTTGCCAAAACAACAAGCAAAACATTAATTCTAGTGTCCTGTGTTTTTCCTATGTAATGCTTATGAGTAACTGGCTCTGTAATGCCCTGTTGAGAAAAAAACGTGTGCTTTGGGAAATGTTCTCTCTGCTTCTCAAAGCTGTGACGTGCAGCAATGAGGCTGTTACACAATTTGTCCTGTGAGCATTTAGGTCCTTATCACCAAACTTTCTCTGTCTCTGTCTCTGTCAGTGCGGTGTTACGAAACCTACTTTTTGGGCACCAAACCCCCGACAACGAGCACTGACATTATCCAACCACATATGTCCTTGTGACTCATCCAGAGTGGCAGGTTTCCAGCTGTAATGATTCTTGACATTTCTCATCGCAGCATGCGCGTCTCCACGAACTATGCACACAGACTGTCGCTCTGTGTTGTCAGTTTCTAAGCCAATCTGCATCTAGTTTTCTTTAAAGTCACTGCAGAACTATTCTATGGTTTCATTTAAACAGCTTCTCACCTCTGCTGTAAGCAGTTTCCATTGCATCCGTCATTCAAATGCAAGTGACACCAGACAAGCAGCGAAGCCATGAATTTCCCCGTTTATTTATGCAAAATAATTACGCCTCTGTTTCATGTGTGAGGAGGCCTCACACATGGCCTGCTCACCATGCCCGTTCACATCTGTGTGTACTATATGTTCATTTGTGTGTGCAAAGGCGTTATCCTGCACACGCACACAAGCACGGAACATATAATTAACCACTTTCTACTGTTTACATTCTCGCTGTACGCACGTTTGTTGTGATCCTCTATTCATCTCAAAGCGATGAGCATTCCACCAGCTTAGCTCCCGCTAGTATATCCAGTCATTAAATGGATTTATGGCCTTTCTTTTCTCTGAGAGCTATAGGAACCTTTTTTATTATAACCCTACGTATCTGCGCAATGTGATTCCATTAAAAAGGAAGGGCAAGCAACAACAACATGTACGGGATTGTTCCCCCAGCCTATAAATGCATCATGGCCATTCTGCTATAAACACCATCTTAGGTGAATGTGAATTTAATTTATTCACTTTGTTCATGCGGCTTCATCTTCCATGTGAAGGTCACTGGTCGCTGGAGTCAATCCCATCTGATAGAGATGAGCAAACATTCCCTCTCACATTCACACCTCTGGTCATTTTAGTAGTGTTCAATTAACTGCTGCATGTTTTTGGACTGTGGGAGGAAACGGGAGTTCATGTTGAAAACCCCCACACACACAAAGAATGTGTGAAAATGTATGTACATATATATATATATATATATGTATATATATATATATATATATATATATATAAATGTATATATACATATACATATTAATTTTGTGTTGTGTCCAACCACTTACTTCATTGCCTATTCACCAACAGGAATTATGCATATTCACTGATATTCACATATTAACCACTTATTTCGATTTATTATGAACTACAGTCCCTTCGTGCAACAACTTCTGTTGTTACACAATAACAAAAGCTAATCTCTCACAACCACGCAATACGAGCCACGTATCCTCTGAGATAATTTACAATAGATCTGCTTCCACGCTCACTATAATTCAGTTTCACAGTTTGCACTTTTATAATCAATCCAGGAGTGTGGTGTCTGTGTTCACATCTGAAATGAGATGAGATGACCCATTATACAGTTGGCAAAATCTTGGTTTTCGTTTTTTTTTTTTTTTTTTTTTTTGGTTTGTTATTGGTACAAAGACAGGCTTGGTAACTGCGAGTGTGCACAAACACTAAGCCAGACAAAGTGGGAAACGGGGTGAAGGGGATTCTGAGAAAATGCTACAAGTGTGTGTGCTTACACGTGTGTGTGTGTGTGTGAATCAGAGGGCAGTTTGTCATGTTGCTGCACCACAGCCCTGATCTAAGCTGACAGGTGAAGCTAAGCGCAGCTAAACAGCACACGTAACAGAGAGCGCGAGAGAGGGAGAGGGAGAGAGAGGGGGTCAGGAGGCAGAGATAAGGAGAGACCATTAGACAAAAGAGAGTAAGAGAGGTAGAGAAGAGGAAGGAGGGACGGGCATTAAGTAAGCAAAAAAAAAGAGAGGGGTAGGAAGATAGTTGGAGTCATTACAAAGAGAAAACGGATAAGAAAGGAAAACAGATTGAGCGGCACAATGGAACGGGGGGAAAAGAGAGTGTGAATTTGAGCAAAATGGACAGCTTGCTATAGGAAGAATTTTAGATTAACTGGTGAAAGAGACTGAGTAATTGGCATTTGAATAAAAACAGACAACCGAGGGAGTTAATTTTTCATGCCATCACTCCATTAATCTACGTCTCTCTTCCTCGCGTCCCTTCACTGAGCCACTGAGGATATGAGAAGGAACTGACTGAATGTGAAAGAGTGATTTTTATGCTTTTTAAATGAGAAACATCCAGTTTGAACATGAACCATTGTTATTGTCTGGTGTATATTAAGGTTTTGGGGGTGGTGGGAAGATAAAAAAAAAAAAAAGAAGCAGTTTGGTGAATGTGCTAAAGAAGAAAGAGGTATTTTGGAGAGGAAAAATAGTTTTAATCGTTTGGAAGCACATGTTATATTTTTCTTTTCAAAAAAAGTGAAAGTGAACCTGTAGAAGCCGAGCAAATCTAATCTCGGGTAAGTGAATTATTCGAAAATGCTTTCTAATCTTACTGAAAATCGGTTTTGAAAGAAAAAAAAAGACATGAAACCTACCTCATAGGCCACAAACGGAGAGTAGATTATGTAGTAGAGTATGTAGAAGATGATGTGGAAGAAGACAGAGGTTCAGCGATTGATTAAAGGTAGAGAGGCCCAATAATGTATTGAAAGGAAGAGAGAGAGGAGGAGGAGGAGGAGGATGGTATGGATGGAATTAAAAGTAGTCAAGCCAGACAGGTTGATAGATTAGAGTCAGTGATACGATCCATCCTGTAGGTACACAATCACTCATGTAATGGAGGAAAACGCCAAGCTCAGGCTCATTGTATATGTGTGTACTTATATCTGTTACCTCTTTAGGACCTTCTCTGGCATAAACACTGACCTTGTCAGGGCCAGTAGTCCTCACTGAGACCAAAACCTGGACCTCATGAGAGAGAACCTCATTTCTGACGTCTGAAGTGGTTGAATTTAGGCCTCGGATTGGAATTGTGGTTAGAATTTAAATGGTCATGGTTAATGCTTTTTGCAATTTTTGACCTAGTTCCTCCCCATCTATCTACGTACACGTGCGGATCAATATAGCTCTCGCTCTCATTCTGTTCTACGTATGATGGTCCCAATATGCCGCTCCCTCAACATGGAATCACTTACAGGCTGATCTGAATTTGTCAGAGCTGATCTCCGTGGGGCAGTTCAAGTCGATTTTGAGGGATGGAGAGGAAAACCCTTTCGGTGGATGTGACTGCTTCAGATCGTTTTAGACAGGCGTATTTGTTGTGTATGATAATTGCATCTGTCTGTTTGTGCTGTTGTAATCTGTGACTGTTGTTGTGCTGCCTTCTTGATCAGATCACTTTTTTATATCTCAGTGAGGCTTTTTTTTACCTGGTTAAATAAAGGATGTATATTTGGCTCCGCTCTCCAAATGAATGGAAGTCAATGTGGTTTCATAAGAAGCACGAAAAGAACAAAGGACATGACTTGGCTGAGAGAATTGCTTATACATTATTATACTGCATTGCCAGAGTGGCCTTGCTCTCTCTCTCTCTCTCTCTGCCTGTGTGTGTGTGTGTGTGTGTGTGTGGAAACCCTGTGACACACTACATGTTACGCACACCTTTGAAGTCTGTGAACAAGGCTGAACTTTTAGCTAAACGCAGTATAAAGGGATTACCCGAGCATGGATGTGGATGTACATGTGAGCGAAACACACTCTTGGCTCCCATTCGTGTTGCGTCGCGTTGCATTGTGTGAAACGTCGTGCTGCAGAGCACTGACTGGTGAACTGCGTTTTTGTCACTGTAATCGTTGCAATGTGAACATGTGCAATGAAAGATTGCTAAAATATGAGGTGAATGAGTACAGATGAATTATTCAGTGGGCTTTAAAAATCACCGAACGATTTTAGTCGCAGCAAAACAATCCTTCTCTCTTCTTCCTCTCCTCCAACCAGCAGGGTTGTCCATACTTTATTTTAAAAGAGGGCCACATTTAATAATGTGAAGATTCCCAGGGGCGATGGTCCATTCAGACATTTTTAACAGTGAAATTGACATGCAAATGCACTGTTTTATAACAACTTTTTGTCACAATTATCATTTTTAAATGTTTTTTTAAATGGCAATGTAACCATATCTAAGTAAATAAATGAAAAAACAAACAAAAAAACTAAACCATTCCTTTCTTTCCCATCTTTCCCACAAGACAAAACATTGATTAAAAGAAGCACAAGTCAGAGCAGCCACATGCTGGGTTAAATAATGTCTCATATTAGTATAAAATGTGGTGTGTTCTGTTCACTTTGATGGCGACCTCTAACGACCTCTCCCACAGGATCCCACGTTGAGCGGTTCAAGCTGTTTTGACAGTAATAGATATGTAATAAAACCGATCGATACCTTCCCGTCGATCTCAGTTTAATGATGGACGACGGTGCGATCAGAGTATTATGAGTGTCATCAATATTGTTAAAGGCCTCACAGGGTGATGGATATTAAGCAGGTTTGTGCGACTGTGTTGCGTGTAGGTGTTCTCATGCATGGGCTCTGTGTGCGTCACGCTGATGAATGTTTGAGAACAAATCCCTCGAGGAGAATGAATCTCTCTCTCTCTCTCTCTGTCTCCCCCTCCCTCTCTCTGTTGTTTCTAAAATAAAGGCAGCCTAAAATAATGAGTGCAGGCAGTGACTCAGAGGTTGACATATGGTATTTTTGTGTGACATCATCTTCGGCAGTGCCACAGCCGTAGCACTGAGACTCTGCCAGCGACCGGTCCATGCTCCTTCCAACATGCTGCCGTTGAATTATTTTCCTTTTTTTTCTGTCTACTTGCCTGTTCATCACTCATGCCATGTACAGTATATCAATACCTTAAATTAGAGCTGAAACCATGAGTTTAAAAAACAGAAAACAATATCCGTTATCTCAGCAGTGTTTTCAGTGTGAGCAGATTTCTGTCTCTCTGTGTGTTGCTTCTCTCCGTCATCATGGTCAAAGAGCAGATGATTTAAAATCACTAGAAGCCAGACGGAGCGACGGAGCAACACATGTTTAGGTTAAACCAACATTTTACGATGCCATGAACTGAGTGATCACAAAATTGTCACCAAGCGGGCTGTTTTAAAGCTTAGCTTCGGAAAAAGTACATTAAAAACATTCCCACGGTGCACAATAATGATAGCGATGTAACTTTTCTTCTTCTTCTTTTGACCAAAGAATGTTGAATCTCCTGCAAAAACGTGGTGCGTCGGCTTACATGATTTGTCTTCTTGAAGGGGGAGGATTTTAATCACGGCTCTTGTGACTATTTTCTAAGTGGCAAACAGCAAGAAATTGGATTGGACCAATTGATTGCATCTCCACTTTGTCTTTATTAGAAACAAAACAAGACACTAACAATAGTCTATTTCTTGTTACCAATAAACATATTTAAGTGGGTTTATTTGTGTGAGAGAGAGAAGAAAATATCGACAATCATTTAATTCTATTAGAGTTCAAATTAATCTGCAAATGAAATGCAGAACTTGGTTAAAATCTTGGTGAACTGTGGACATGATGAGAGAGTCCAGTCATCACATCCCTTGAAACCAGGGGTCTCAAACTCAAATGACCTGGGGGCCACTGAGTCTGGTTTGGTCAGTGAGGGCCAGTCAAGTGAAAAAAAGTCCACATTTTTGTGAAGATATTTCACATCATTTCAAAATAAAAGTGTTTCTTTTAATTTGGATAGATAATGCAATTTGAGCATATATGATGCAAAATTAATCTCTTAATAAGTAAAATATCCCATTATAACATGGGTCACAAGTTTGAGACTCTGCTGAGTCACTGAAATGTGCAGTTAAACTAACCACAGGTTTTTTTTTGCTGACTGTAAGAGAATATTATTATATTATTACTAATATAATGTATCAAATGGACGTGACAAAGACATCACAAGTGACATTTACAGAGCTTTTGATATTTGAATAATCCTGTGACCTCAATGAAGAAATAAATATTAGGACACCATTTTGTTCCAAACTAGATGCATTGATAAACTAAGTTATATTCTTGCAACCTCATACAACGAAAGACTCAACAAAAACAGACCCTGGCATGGTCGGCACTCAACAATGCCAATGGACGTTATTTGGCAGCTGTCAGCTCTATTAGGAGTATGGCAGGGACAGACATAGGCTCTGTACCAAGCCTACGAGGGTGCACTATCTGGCAGCTACCTGCCTGCTCTGTGTGAGCGTGTGTGAGTGTGTGTCAGAGTAAAGGATGTTTATGTGTCCGAGTGACTCGTGTAACAGACACCCTCTGAGATAATGCAAGCCACCTCTTGTGCCACTACAGTGCCCATTTAGCCTGTGCTATCAGTGTGTGTGTGTGTGTGTGTTGTTGTTGCCTCAGTTATTCCATAGCTTCAGACAAAGACAAAGAGAAGGAGGAAGCGGGAGAAGACAGATACATCTGAACATCTCATTTCTGTGCTTCTCATCTTACTCACAAAGGCTTTATTTCACATCCTGGTTCAAACATCCCATTCAGAGGCAACAGTTTTTGGAGCAGTAACTACGAACTTCAGCTCAATTTACATAACAATCACACCCTTCAAGTATGACACACTTCAAAGAAGCTGCGGAACAGAACTGCTCATTACAGCAGATGTTTTGTAAAGAGCAGTGTGTGAAAATGCTTCTTTATCTCATTGCAAGTGAAGTGTTTTTTGTTTTTCAAAATTCAGGACAAAGAAGTCTTTGGGCATCAGCAGCTTTGTTGTTTTTGTGTCTGTCAAATTCATTTGGAGTGATGTGACTGAAAGTTGATCTCATATATAATCAACAACATCAGTTAAGGCTCTTACTCCAGGTTTAAGCGAGTCAGGGTCTATAATGCTTCTTTTCCAATACATGGTAACGGCACCACTCGACTCACCACGGCACATTTTTTTGCTTTTCCATTAGTGATAGTACCAAGTACCTGTTCTTGTGAGATTCCAAGAGAGTCGTCCACTGATTGGTCAGAGTGTCGTCACTGGCAGAGGCATGAGCGTGACGTCCAACATAAGAATCAAACTGAACAATGGCGAACTGTAGATCAATTGAAAAGACTTAAAAATCCTGAAAACTTGCGTTAATGTCCAACATTTAGCACAGAAATGTCTAAAATCTCAATATTTCACAGAGGAGTCTGGTGTATTTAGCGACAGCACTGCTGATCGTGAGTGGCATCACAAACCCTGCTGCTGTATTTTAGTTCAGTGACTCTGTTAGACGGAGTCTGTGCTCCGGTCAAGGAGGAAGTACTGAACAAATCTTTTCATTAACTGATTCTAACTGTGTGTGTCGTGTATAGAACAAAGTCACAGCTCTGCAGTGATGACGCTCATTAAGGAGATACTTTATTACAATGGTAAAGCAACCAAACCGCGTAGAGTCGTGCCGTGCCGAGTCGTGCCGCGCTGTGCCGAGTCGTGCCGAGACCAAGACACTTGACACCTTAACCTGTAGAAGCCGTTTTATTTCCTGATAAATGTTGTTATTTTAAAACTGCATATGTGTTTCCCGTATTTCTGGACGTATTCCAATAAAGGGATTAAGAAATAATCATTCTTTATGGTCATTATAGTGTTGCTAAAACAACACATTTAATGATGGCCCAAGACTTTTGCACAGCACTCAAGGAAGTACTGTTCACTTAGAACAGGGATGTCCAAAGTCTGGCCTGCGGGCCAATCACGGCCCTCTGTAAGATTTTGTACGACTTGCAGCTTCGGTTTTATTATGCATTATTTATGGCCCGCGACGGAGTGGGACAGAAAATTTATTTTAGTCACGTGTCATCCCCATTAGCTCAGCGGGGAAGGAGTTGTGCTTTGAAACCAGAATCCTGGGTTTGTAACCCAGTTGTAACCGACTAATACATACATTCACATCCTGTTATGATATCTGACTCCAGATCATGGTTGGATTTCCATTTAAAAATGATAATAGTGACAATGCAAATAAAATTATATAATAAAACAGTGCATTTGTGTGTAACTTTTACTGTCGAAAAAAGGTCTGAAGGGACCAATGGACACCCGTGACCCTAACCCTTAGAAGGTAGATGATGGTCAGATCACCTGAGCATAATATAGTTTTGTAATAGTTTTGACTTATAATAAAGCAGTGGAATATGTGAAAGATGGAGAGTCATTGCATGGTTATATAACTATCCGCAATCCCCACCCGTTGTAACATCTCAGAATTAAAGGGTGAATTAAAGGGTGAGTCACTCCTGTGTGGCATCATGAACTCCCTCTAGGCCCAACTGTAGGAGCGTTTATACAAACATGCAGCTTCTGTTTGGCAAGTGTGCGAGTGTGTGAGCAGGATCTGTATTTTTGTTTTGTAGGTGGCAAAAAGCGGCATTACACACAATTATACAGCATCACGGTTTAAAAATAGCGAGCTTGTGGGCCTGCGCACAGCTCCTCTGGAGTCTTCTGCTGGGAGCCTTGTAATGTAAACTAACCTGCTGTGACAGTGAAGAGTGATTCAGCTACAAAATATTGTGTTAGAGACCCCGGAGAGTATGTGTGTGTGTATATACATGTATGGAGAACAACGGAATGTGTTTTGTTTCTCATTTTATTTTTAGCACACACAAAAAAAAAGTAGACGGTTGAAAAGGAAAAAGTTGTTATTTAGTTATACAACCGGGGCTGTGGTACACAAACAACAAATCGTCACGGTTGCAGGTGTTTGCTCTCACTGTTTATCACATTAACATAAAAATTGACCAAAAAATATGTGATGATGGGTCACTTTTAAATATAAACAAATGTCTGTTACAGCCAAATGAGTTACACTCTCTCTGTGTTCCTTAATAAAGCATTTTCCAACTAATGCTGACCGGTGCAGACTCCGGGCAAAGAAGCACATAGCTTCATAGAGCACCACTGTGGCTAAAAACACAAGGAAGCGCCCACAACAAGTTTCAACAAGAGATAAATTCTACTGCTAAAAATACACCGGGGACGTTCAGTAGGATTTCACAGTCATACAGTATTTTCATTCTTTTCCTCACAATTTGTGAGTTTAAAAATGCACGCTCAGCCAACAGCACTCCCCTAAATAACTGTCTGACTAATGCCTGCATGTGCCAATCTGCCTGGGTTTGCATCACACAGCTCCAAGTTTCCTGAATATCGTCAGGACAAGTAACACTACGGCAAAAAAAACCCACATTATTTTTACTGAAGAACTGTAGAAAAAAAACAATTTGTCCTGCAAAGCAGACAGTGTAGTATCTCTCTTTTCTCTCTATTAGTATGTTTACTTGACAACTACTAGAAAATGAAGTCATAGAGACAGCAGTGTTAGTTACTCAGAAGTCCACAATGTGTGATAAAGGTTCCGTACTGGAGCTTTAAATGATAAATTCAGTCTTTTAACTTTCAAAGATGAACTTTTTGAAATTCACATTTCGAATGCAGACTTGGATTCGCCTGAATAAGTGAGTGAGTCGGTGAAGGTCTTCTCTTCCCCGGTGTTTCCAGACAGTTCAGTTGATCAGTTGTTGACAAAGACCAACAAACTAAAGGATGGGCAGATACTTTTAACCTTGTAATTAAATTATGAAGCATTTTATTAGCATTAATACACATGCAAACACGCACACATGAGCAATCTAAACCAGGGGTGTCAAACTCAAATGACCTGGGGGCCAATGAGTGTCTAGTCTGGTCAAGAAGGAGTCGGTCTAGAGAAGAAAAAGTGGGAAAAACTAAAAGTAAAAGTGTTTTGATATGGAATGACCTTTACTTAAATAATAATAATTACTTAAATTAATGTTGAATGTCTTATTATTAGTTTTATAAAAACATTGCTTGCAAACTCTGATCTAAAGTGCTCTATAAAACAGAGCTTATCTTTGGAGTGTGGCATCACCTTGTGTAAAATCCCAGTTCAAACACTATTTTTAGACCCATTTATTTCATTAGTAACCTTACTCTTCTGTTTCAGAGTATTTGAAATGAGAGGAGGAGTTAATAAAGACACTGTGGAAATCAAGCGCCACATGTTTGGAAGCTTCATGGTGACTGAATATCATTGCAGTTTAAGAGGCTAATTGTTTTTGCTATGGATGTCTGAATGATCTCTAATCGCGCTCGACTGAAAATATTAACCACAGCGGAAATTCCTTTTAAAGCAATTACCGCACATATTAAACAGCTTCAGGGGGAAACGCACTCATGCTTGGACCTCAAAGGTTTTTTTCATTTGTCACTTTTATTAGTTGGACCAGCAACCATGGCTGCTGGCTTTTTATGTTTTGTCAAGTTCCATTTTGAACCTGGAGGACCCTTGTTTGTGTCTTCTCGCCCTGCTGAAAAGTTTAAACAAGTCTCCGAGACTTTATAAAGCTCACCCTGGGTCACAACACTTGTGAAAAGACAACATGTCATTTATTACATAAAACCATGGTCATTAAATAATATTTAATGACAAAAGACTTCAGACTTTTGTTGAAAGAAATGAGCCAAGTGAACTTTGAACAGTGTCGTACTTCCAAATTTCACAAATTCAATCCGATTTTAAACATTTTGAGTACTTTTTGCCCAGGTGTGTTTATATAGTTGGTGAAAATGGAAAAAGAAATGTCATCACATTGTCTTGGTTGTGCTAGAAAAAACGGATATAAGACACTCTATATAGCACATTCTTGTAGCCTCTGTATATACTGTACTGTTTTAACATAGTAATGGAAAAATGCAGCTGTTCTAAGGGTTAAAGTCAGGGCTCAGATTTAAAAATTCCCATAATTCCCCTTTTCACATTTTAGAGCAGCTTAATCTCTCTTCACGTTTGACAGTTTGTTCATTGCAGAGGTTTTCTTTAAATGGTTCCATTTTGACCAGTCACCGTAGATAAAATCACGAATGTTAATGAAGGCTGAGTTCCATTTAGCTTCCTCACATTCAGGGTGCACGCTGGCTCACTGTCCTGACAGATGCAGATACATGCATTGAAATGAGCCTTTGTTAATGTGATGCTGTTATAACCTACACAGTAGTACTGGTGTTTATCTGGGCTTTTGAGAGAAAGGAATTACGCGAAACCGTATGCTACTATTGCAAGTTAGCAACTGTTTTCTGGAGAGGGGAAAGGAAGGATGGAGAATACTGTGCAGATAATACAGATAACTTTATTTATTTATCCCATTAGGGCAGTTCAGTTTCCACAGTTTAACCACTCCACACACCATCATTCATCACACAACTCAAATCCAGAGTGCACGAGGAGACATGGCATGTCGGAGAGAACGTAGTAAGTGTTTTATTAAAAAAACTGGGCAAAGAACAAGGGTAAAAAATAAATAAATAACAAGAAATACATGCATAAATACACAATACTACAACTATAAATAAAGCCTTAACCCTTAACCACAACCCTTTAAGTTGATTTGGCGCTGCAACGTGACCACAGAAGGAACAAAAGACGTATCAGTTTGTCTTCCTTTGAGTTACAGTGTAACAGTGAATAAGAGAACTTAATTTAATTGTTCAACATTGTTTTGCCAAGTATATGATGTGTGAGCGTGCCAAACAACAAGGCTGTTGCCTGAAGAAGCCTCTCACGTCGCCCTGTTGTTAAGCTTTGATGACCCTAATCTCAGTTTGATACACATGAACCTGAATCACCTGGGGAAATCACCTGGTGCGTTTGCTTTACATCCAGAGGAGAGACTTTGTTACGGAGGATTATTTATTCTTTTTTTGAACGTTTTATGCATTTGATTCACAAACAGCGGCATCAGGGCTGTTGCTGCATTGTTCTCTGCCCAAGTTGAGGAGCTATACGTCCCGGCAAAGGTGCAGCGAAGAAGCCGCTCCATTTATCTCAACTTAATGAATGAATTCTTAACTGGTTACATTCTTTAAAAAAAAAGCAAGCAAGGGAACCAACGTGAGAGACTCACAGTGAGTGGACAGGGGAGAAGAGAGTGATGTAGATAGAGCCTCAGCTCACTTTATTATCGTTGAAAAATGAGATGGGGGGGGGGAGAGTGGAAGACAAATGGAGTAGTGGAGTGGATGTGGACAGATATAAATGGGATGAGAGAGCGAAAATTGATTGGTTAGCAAGCAGAAAATGCAAAGGTCAATTGAGATGCATGTGTGGCTACACTCCAGGCTGTAGAGACATTTTTAGTATATATGCTGTTTTTGCAGGTGCTGTTTAAAGTCACCACTCCACTTTCCCCTGGAAATAATCTTATTTTGAAACGATTTGTGTTTTGTTTTGTTTTTTGCTTTGTGAATAAACAATTTTTATTTTCTGACACAAGCGATGACTTGTGGATCCCAGCAGGAGTTGAAATTCAAATGAAACTTCTTAGGTTTTTGCTGAGCTGAAAGCTTTTCAGCAACTCCCCCCTGCTTCATATCGACACCAGGGAACTGAGTACAAGCACAGGCGATGGACTTGTCGCTCTGCAGCTCCACTGGAGCAGCTGAATATTGCTTAATGGCACCTTTGCACTGAGAAACATGTCAGGGGAAAATGAAAGAAGTAACAGTTATATTTCACAATTTTCCTGCCCGATACCAGTTTGTGTCACATTTTAAATTTGTAGCATGGAGGCCCATTTTAAATGTGTTCCATATAATAAATGAATGATATTTTGGCATTGTTATGATGGAGTTGTGATAAGCACATGGCCAAAAGTCATCATAGCAGTTACAGTGTTATATCAGGTTCCATTTAGTTTTAATTTAGTCTGAAACAAATCACTGTGAAAAGAAATATTCCGAGCTTCCCCGTGGTAGAAATGACTTATTTTGAAGGTCTACTGTTTTGGGTTTCATTATATCGTGCTGGTGTTCATGTTTTTTTATGCTTACTGCTCTCATGACCACAGGCGGTTATCTCACAGCGGGCCTATAAAAATACAAGCGCGCCATTGCATTTTAGAAGGTTGTGCCAAGGTTTCAACAGCGAGATTAACAGTCAGGAAATATTCATGGGCCTCTTGATAGCAGCTCTCGGGTCACAGCTGATTTGTCGACAACGCGGCTATAATTTCCTTGTCAATAATGACATGTTGATGCTGAGCCTTTACTTTTAGTCCGCGTTAATGTGCGCGAACGCTGGAAAGTTTACAGAACTAATTAGAGACCGCGGGGGCACGAGTGGAAACACAATAAAACTTTTCATATGAGCAGCATTAGAACTTATTCCCTCCATCAAGGAGTTTGTTTGTTTTGTTTTGCTGCACTTCTGTTTATGAGTAGCATATCTCAAAAAGTTAAGGATGGATTTTGGTGATGTTTGATAGGGTCATGTCCCATGAAAGAGAAACTTAGATGTTGGTGGGGATTGGGTCATGGATCCAGATTTGGGATTGTTTTAAACCAGGGTTCTCAAACTCAAATGACCTGCGGGCCAATGAGCATCTAGTCTGGCCAGTAGGGGGCCGGTCAAGTGAAAAAAGAAAATCTAACTTTTTGGGAAATAACAACTGTTCAGGAGCAGTGGTTTCACAGAATTTCGAAATAAGAGCATCTACGTTGATATGGACTGATATAGTTCACAATAAAACGTTTTTGTGATGCAAAATTAGTATACAAAAAAACCCCAAAACATACATAAATAGAGCTGCAACGAACGATTATTTTCACGATTAATTGAGTAATCGTTTGGTCCTTAAAATGTTGATCAGTGTTTGTCAAACCTGGAAATGATGTTCTCAAAAGTCTTGTTTTTGTCCACAAACCAAAATGATTGACTGTTAATGATTTCTTTGTTATATGAAGCTAAGAAACGAATAACATATTCATATTTAAGAAGCTACAACAATCAGAAATCTTGTTTTAATAATGAAAAAAGCTTCAAACCAATTAATCGATTATCAAAATAATTGACAATTCATTTAGTTACCGATTAATAATCGATTAGGTTCAGCCAGTAGGGGACTGGTCGAGTAAAAAAAAAAAGATCGAACTTTTTGGAAAATACTGTTCAAGAGCAGTGGTTTCACAAAATTTCTAAATAAGAGCGTCTGTGTTTATTGATTTAGTTCACAATAAACACGTTTTTATGATGTAAAATGAATATACAAAAACCAAAACATACAGAAATAAGTCATTATAATTTGATACTAAGTGATGGGCCACATGAAATTCATTGGAGGGCCACATGTGCCACAAGTTGGAGACCCCTGTTTTAAAGAATAACCTTGCAAGATGGGGAAATGTGTTGATATTATGGGCAACTGAGCAGCCTAGGTGGATCAGATGTTGGCGCTCACACAGAGCTTTGTCTAGTCTTAGGATCTGTATTTCTTTACAGTAATGGGTGGGTGTTTTGAAATCAGTGGAATTTTTGTGAGCCTGTTAGCCTTTTGTTTGTCTAAATCTAATTTTGTTTAAGCTTTGCAGCATAGTTTTTGTCGGTTCAGGACCAGTGTGCACTGATTTTTTTTCCAAATCTATCAAAGTTCACGGTAACTAGCCTATAGCTAATATAAAGTACTAGCACATATACAGTATATTATATAAAATGCAGTTGAAATTCATTTTAATTTAGTAACAGGTTGTGTCTACCAATTTTAACTCCGTCAAAATGAGCAACTGAAT
Organism: Solea solea; assembly: GCF_958295425.1. Taxonomy (NCBI): domain Eukaryota; kingdom Metazoa; phylum Chordata; class Actinopteri; order Pleuronectiformes; family Soleidae; genus Solea; species Solea solea. The sequence continues at coordinate 20,000,595 of NC_081149.1, read as the reverse complement.
CTCTTATATATGGGGTTTTGGGGAAAAAAATACAGCATGGAGTGCAGAGAATTTTTTAGTTTACCTCGAGCAAAGAAACAAAGGAAGGAGAATCTGGTGGCTGTTAGTAAAAGAGTCATTAATATCATCCATTTTCCCACCGGGACATTTATTGTAGCTATTAAACTGTGATTACTCACATGGCATCATCGTACGAGACAAATGAGATCACCGCGGCTGAAACTACCTAGTGAATAAAAAACAACTTTGTGCTCAGTCCTTCACAGAATGTACCAGACCCACTTGTACTGAACGATCTGTTTATGAAAACGGGTCAAACCACAGATTTTACAACAATAAATGATTCCCCCCCAGATAAAGTAGTCCCTCAAACCTTTAATAAATGGACACACGGACGGCGTTAAACCTGTAGAAACCAAAGCAATGTTACAGTCAAACATTATCAAATGAGTTCCCACACTGCAGATCTCCCCATGACTCTCTCTGTGTTTGTCAGTATAGTGTTTTGATCTACTTATTTTTTTAGACTTAAGTGTTTTCCCTCATGGCTGACTGTGTGATCCATGTTAGCCTTGCCTTCCTTCCTACTTCTTCACTTTCCTCACTTCCTCATCTCTGTTTTATGTTAAATACTTGTCTTTCTTCCTGAGTTAAGGTGTGAGTGAGGGTCATGAGGGTAAGAGAAACACAGTCTGCTATTAATATGTAAGAGTGCTGCAGCTTCTTTATGGGTCATGTTGTTGTTGTTGTTCTGTTGTTTGTGGGTGAGAGAGTGGTTGAGTGAGAGATGGAGCAGTGCCGTTGAGTGTGTGTAAAGCATGGGAAGCCGTTTATTTATACATAGCGTTTCAATTGTTAAAATTTCCTCGGTTCTGTATATGGAGTTTGCATGTTTTCCCCACGTGTCTGTCAGTCTGTGTATGTGTGTGTGTGTGTGTGTGTGTGGGTTTTCTTCATATACCCTGGTTTCCTCTCACAGTCTAATAACATGCAGAGGTTAATTGAACATTCTAAATTGAACGTAGGTGTCAACACAAGAGCGAATGGTTGTTCATCTCTGTCTTTTGGCCATATCCGGGGTGTACTTTCCCTCTGTCAGCTGGGATTGTCTCCAGTCCCCCCGTGACCTTCATGTGGAGGATGCAGCGGTAGCAGCTGAACTGCTGCTTGTTTGCTGGTTTGCAGTGTATAAAAACAATTTATTTCTCTAAATTAGTGGCGCTTCTCCTCGACCTATTTACTGTGGCCTCTTGTTACTCCACAGTGCTGAGATTAGGATGGACTGAGGTTTTTAAACACTTAAGTAGAATAATACCAGCTTCCGTTTCTCTGAAACAAAGAGCGGCTCCAGTCCTTGTTTCCTGTGTGTGTGCTTCTGAATCAGATCATTTCCTGCCTGAGTTACAGTGTTAGGAGGCATCATCAAACAATACAAAAATAAGTGATTGATGCACACAGTTGGCAAACATCTAGATACTCATATGTTTTTTTTTCTACTTTACACAACATGCCACATATAATGTGAACAACATACACTGAAAATGTTTTTGAGGAATGCAATCTGTGCAGCACCTTATACTGAATTAACCTGTGATGTGAATTAATAAAGCAACAATGGACCCGATACAGTGTCTCCTCCCAGCGTTTCAAAGAGGAAACTGAATTAGTAAAAGAGCCATCAAATTTTGATATTAACTGTTTGGAAGATTGTATTTTTGTCTGATTTCGTTCCTCATGTGGCGATTTGTTTGTGTGTGTGTACAAAGTTATGTCCTCTTTTTCAGATTGCTCTAAACGTGTGTGTGTGTGTGTGTTTCCTTCCTTCCTCCAGGACTCTGACAGAGCTTTTAAAGCAGCCAAGCGAGGCCGGAGCAGTGGACGGAACTGGGGTTCACCATCCTTTGGGGACCAACGGCATTTCTGCCCGGGTGATACGCTCCAACAACGGTCAGTCACAGTAAACTGTATTCAAACTCGCATTCAAACAAACTGAGCTGGTGTCAAATGAAAGTGAATAAATCAGCTATGTACGTTAAATAATGTTAAATAACCAGAGTGCATTTATTTCAAGCCGGGCCCAGAGGCAGTGGGGATTGGGTACCTTGCTCAGGGGCACCCCAGCCATTGGCCCTTCCCTGGATTCAGCTATTTATCCATTAATTAGGGCCCGAGCTCGTCTGAGCGGGTTTATCGTCAATACATACAGTATATATTTAACTGTTATTGTTTCAACTGTTTAATCCGAACAAGTTAAGAACTGTTGAACAATGAATTTAGAATGTAGAAGAACATTTATCAATTACTGTAAGAAAAAACTATTTAGATTTACTTACTTGCCAAATAATTTTCACTCTCTCTAAATGTGTTACATATAAAAAAAAATATATACATTTCCCCGCCTAAGTATATCCTGGTCCTAGATTCTCTGTCTCGGAGTGACAAGTCCAAACTGAGAGCAACTCAGAAACAAGGAGGAGGATTAATGGCGACAACTGGGCTTTAAGAAAGGTTAATATCCACTGAGAGACTCCTTCAAGACCTCAAAATGTGCATACATTCACCACTAGTGCTCTTCCCATCACCCCGACACAATTACACACACACACACATACTGTAGGTCTCACTTTCTCATGCTGTCTCTCAGTCATATCCTGGAACACACACATGTCATCTGTGGACGAAGAGGTGCAGGGACAGACAGGTCATTTTTAATCAAGATGTAATTAGCCATGCTCCAGCTCCAAAACCACAGAGGCGGCACTGTGTGACCCATCTGTCTCCCTCTTTATCCAGACACACACACACACACACACACACACACACTTGCTCAACATAACCCAGTGCATATTAAGTGCATTGAGACTCAAATTAGTGGGCATACAGTATTTCCTGGGGGCTCATTTGTGACAAGAGTGATGGCATGTTTTCAAGGACAAAGGTCCCTATTGCCTCACTATTTTATCCTTGTCATTAGGCACACGGAAAAAAAAGAGTGAGGTAGATGTGTTTCTATGGTGTACGATCACGCTACTCATCAGATATTTCCAGTTGCCAGCAATTATGATAACTCAGAAGCACATGCCGGCTGCAGACAAAGATATTTTCTATATCCATATATTCCATGTACACTGCTTAATACATGTATTAGACCACCACACAAAGCCACAGCTGCCCTAAATTAACAGCATTGGTAATTATCAAAAAACATTATTTATGTTTCTCTATAACACACCAGTTTGTAGAAGCTCTTTCACCAAAATGATATATTTGGTTGTTGTTGTTATCCATGAATTTTCAGTTTTATTAAAAAATAAAGAATAAAATAAAAAAAATTTAAAAATAGTAAAGCACATGATTATTTCTTGATTAGGATGTCAAATTATAGTGATTTGTTTACATTGTGTTTTTAATTTCACACGCATGTACTTACACAGTGCAGCATTTATCCACACATAAGGAGAATAAAAAAAGCAGTTACATCTTTCATCCTCCCACCATTGCAATTAACAAGTTCTTAGCCTCTTTTTCACCCAATGCTGTGCTTATTATCACTGTTTTTTCTGCATTGCTTTTCTCTGCTCCCTCCAATTCCTCCCCTGTTATTAAATCCCTCATTTTCACCTCCTTTGTTTTTTTCACATCGCTTATGTTACCTCGTCTTGACATCGTTATATAACCAGAACATGTTTGTTCAGTACATACTTAAAACAGTATGATAGCATTGTTTCGATCTTCATTATTGTTATTATTGTAAGTTTTCTTGATTAAAGCAGTTTTTATCGAATGAATCGGTGAAAACTAAAGAAAAAACACTCCTGTTGTTGTAAATCAGTGAGAAACGAGTCTTAAGCACAAAGTGGTGGGGATAAATGAAAGAGGTGTTAAATAAGGGTGTGTGTGTGCGTGCGTGAGTGATAACAGTCGAGATGATGGGATGAAGCCATCCTGATCCTGCTGTGTCAGCCATCACATACACATAATCACCTCTTAATTAAACACATTTAATCCCCCAGGCCAATTATAGAGATAGAGGGGGAGGGGGGGAGAGAGAGAGAGATATGTAGAAGGACAGAGAGGGAGAGAGAAATGGAGATGGGGAGAGAAAGAGACACACTCACTTGTGGTGCTCCTTGACCTCAGTGTTGCTTTTGATAGAGTCAATCATGCAATTCTAGAATAGAATAGACAGACGTCTTCATCATTGGACTAACTGGTTTTTAATTGGTTTAAATCTTATCTCACTAATATGAAGTTTTGTCATAAACATAAGTGAATCCTTTCATCTAAGCTGTACATTAAACTGTGGTGTACCACAGGGATCTATTTTAGGCCCTGTACACTTTCGATCTCTGACACGCTGACTCTCTGTGATCAGGACACATGACCTCATATTTACATAGCTATAAAGGTTATTGTTGTGTGTATACTGTATAACCATTTATAATGGCACTATATATGGTCTCCCATATACCATTAAACATGCAGTGGTCACTTGTTTTTTGACTCCATGTCGCTGTGTTATTAATCGTCCTGTGGAGTGGATTTTGAAAATAAGGCTGACATTTAGTATATTATTGAATAAAACTGTTATTTACCCTGACCCTTCACAGTGGCCCTTAACTGATCTAGTTCATTTGTCTATGTCACGGCTCTGTGACATGCAGTGGCAGGCTGTAGAGAGACTTGAACTGATTAGGATGAAAATAGCCTGAACAATTTTTTGAGATTTTTCCCCTAATGAAGACGGCAGCCAAATCCTCGTGTTTCCTCTCTGGGAAAAGAATGATTTGACTTCCTCTTCTCTCCTGCACTCATTTTCGTGGCAGATATATTTTTAATACCACATAACAGTATGTATGAACTAAGGCATAAAAGTGGTAATATGTTGAGAGAGAGAATATCACAGAGGGAGGAAATGATTGAGGTCATATGACAGGAACAATGAAAAAAAAGAAGAGGGGGAAGTCACCTGTTCAAATCCCAGTAATGGCTGAGGCTGGGTGCCCCTGAGCAAGGCACCCAATTCCCCATTGTTCCCCAGGCTTTGCTTGTGTGTTCACTACTGTTGTGTAATAAGGATGGGTTGAATGCAGAGGTCAAATTCACTATCACTATTTGGCGTGTGCAAAAATGACTAGTTCTAATTTCTTGTGGAGTGGGATGAACAGGAAGTGAGGCCAGGAAAGAGGAAGAAAGAGGCAGTGAAGTTAGAGAAAGACAGACAGACATAGACATAGACATAGAGACTGTGGAGACTCGAAGCATCAAAAATACCCCACTCCCACTGATCAAAAACCTGTTTAAATATGGGATTGTGTGTGTCAACCACACCAACCTGAAATGACCTGCAATACACGCAGGTTTTTATTGTCTTTGGCTCTGATTGGCATTAGTCAGGATGTATGACCAGGGTGAACAATACTGTACTTTTTACAACTTTGGACACCACTCAGTATTTTTTTTATTTATCTAACTTAATTTAGTTCCATTTTAATTTGCTTTAATAGCAGCTTCAAATAATTTGCTCGCTTCTGACTTTGGTCAAGGTACCGAAGCAAACCATGCAAAACAACTGTAATATTTTTTCTGTGCTCCATTGTGTTGATGATGTTGTTGTTGTTTTCTTATTTCAATGACTCATTTTCTTTATGGCACACTTCTAAAAAACACACCACAGGGCAGAACAACTAAAGTATTAAACCTTTATTTTACCAGGATTACCAGGACAACCTCAAACCTCATCAAGATCAGGTAAATTGGACACTCTAAAGTGACTGTAGGTGCAGTGAGAGTGGATGTCTCTATGTGTCCCTGTGATGGACTGGCGAACTGTCCAGGGTGTCCCCCACCTTTCGCTCTATGTCAAGCTGAGATTGGCGCCAGGGCCCCACACAACCCTCATGTGGAGGATAAAGCGGTAGAAGATGAGTGAGAGTGAGGAAGTAATCCCATCCAGATTGGATTTTCCTGGCCAAGAGGCAGCAGTTGAAACACATCAACCAAGACAACTCATCCAAATTACTAACGGCAGAAACCAAAAAGCAGAGACAGACCAGTGATTTAGATTCTCCTTCAGTCCTGTGTTGTGTAGAGTCTGGAGGAACACAATACTGCAATGCCTTTCTTCCACATTCTGTTCGCACCCTGGGGATGGAGAGTGTGTGAAAGTCCTGGGAGTGCAATGAGTAGTGTCCATCAATTCTGCGGTGAAATAAGCAGAACAATAAGTATACAAGTGATAGGGTTAATCACAAAAATCCTGGCTAATTTTAGTGTGAAAGAAGCTAAAGAGAGAGTAACAGCGCAAGTGAGGAAATGAAACAAGAATGAAGGAATGAGTGAAAGCGTAGAAAAATCAAAGGAAGACAGGAATACAGAGAATAAACGTGCTGTTAGCTGGAAGAGGGATAACTCGTCAGATGCTGTGTGGTTGTTTTCCTGTGTAGAGAACTCCCCTGAGGACACTTTGGACACACACGCACACATATTTAGATGTTTGCATTTAATAACACCTACTGGGAAAGTTTGATAAAGTTGTGAAGGAAGTTAATGTTTCTGTCTGTGTGGCACCAGCTGCCTAACACAAATCTCGCTTTATAATTGTAGTCGGGCACTTTCAGCACCATGGACAGCGGCAGGGGAATTTCTCTCTCTCTCTCTCTCCTCAGCATGGCTTTGCTTTGAATCACATTAGACTGGCAAACATCAATCCAAGTCAACTTCAAGAATGCTGGATGGATGAGAGACAGACGAGCCCACACACACACACTCACACACATGAATAATGCAAGGCGAGTACAGTGTAGGAGCTGCTGAGGACTAAGCGGGTGTTGAAACAGTGTAAACACGAAGTGAGGCTTAGTGGGACAACACTTTTGAGACTTAATAGGTTCCACTCAGAATGCAGAAGCTAAGCAGGTAAAGCCGTGAGCTCCTGATTTCCACGTGGAACGGAGACATAACAGCGGAATGTTTAAGGTCAGAAAGAAACTTTTCACATGAGCAAAACTCTGTGTACTTGCTGAAAATCTTAACGACAGAGGTTTGATGATAGACCCTATGTAACAACATTTTTGACATGTGTACGACTGCACAAAAAACGACGTTTTTGAAACCATAAATGAAATACTCTGCTTCACGATACCTTGGACTGTGTCATCAATACACATTAGAATGAGCCACAGGCTTAAGCACTCCTTACAGTTAACCTTCAAACAAATGATGCTCCTCTGTGAGAAATGCGGGGGGGTGGATTTTACATCTGGGCGGACTCCACTGGAGGTCTCTCCTCTGGTACAGAAAAGGATTTGCATTTGTGGGGCATAATTTGCATGTTGCTGGCCTGCAAGAGAGAAAGGAGGAGGCAGAGGGAAATAAAAACATCAGAGTAGAGAGGGAGGAAGGGATGCTGTGATGGAGAGAAGTGGGAGGAGGAGCAGGAGGAAAGAGAGAGAGAGGGAAGGAAGGAAGGAAGGAGGGGTGTGTGTTTGAAGCAGAGGAAGTGCAGTGGAGGGGAGATAGCATCAGTGTGACATTGAAATCAAAACAAGGAAATGAGTATCATGGGAGCCTGCAGGACGAGTGTTAAGTGAAAATGTGCACAGGCTGCGAGTTAGTGTGTGTGTGTGTGTGTGTGTGTGGTGGAGTGCGACAGAGTGTTTGTTTACATCTGTGCACCCTTGATTTCTTTTGAGTGTCACTACAGTGCCACATGGGGCCAGTGCCAATTATATCTGCACTGACATCATCACCAGAGACCGATGAGAGAGAGAGAGAGAGAGGGGGGGGGAAAGATCAAACATGTATCAAGATTGTGTGTGTGTGTGTGTATAACTGTATGCACATGCAAACATTAAAAGCACACACTCAAGCATGAACATACAGTCTGTACACCGGGGGATAACTTGTCTCGTAAAGGTCCAGTGTGTATGAATTGGTGACATCTGCTGGTGAAGCTCTGCTCACGCCTCTCTCATTAGGGAAGTTTGGTGGCCCTTTCTCCACACTTTCACTTTCACCATTCTTTCTTCCCTTTCCTCCTTTGCTGTTTTCCTCCTTGTTTGCATCGTTTGCATCGCTTCGCTTTCAAAATGGCATGTGCACATTCCAGCTGCTCCTGTAGAAACACGACAGGGCGAGATGGATTAAATAGATGAATGACCTTGCCTGCATATAAAGGGTTCATTCTGTGGCTATGAATATCTAACAGTTTTAATTTTTAAAGCAATTATAAATGTACAAAAACACACAAATGGGTAGTGTATTAAATTTTTGCCAAAATACCCTCCTACATCTTACACACTGGACCTTTAATGCAGCTGCATTTTTACATTTATGTTTGAATGACTGACATTTCTTCAAATTGCTTTCTGACGGCGCTGCAGCCTCTGATTGACTGTCGGCCGCCGCCGTCATCAACCTGAGTCACACATTTCGTGGGCATCAGAGGAGGAGTATCACATGCCAGTGTGTGATACGATGCCAGTGTGCATATGCTTTAATGTCACTGTAAACAAGCAACAGCCTCTCAGACGACAGGCAGTTCAACGTTAAATACGTCGTCAGAAGCGACGCGGTGACTCAGAGACAGGGGGACTTTGCTTTGACTTACACACACTGATGTGGTTTTTGCTGCCAGAGAAAAGTAAGCAGCAAGGACACACTGCACTCTTCCTATTAAAGCAGATATTCCAGCACCTTAACCCCATTCACTCAACACTCAACACTTTTCATCTCCTCCTCCCACATTTATCCATTTCCTCTTCCTCCCATTTTATCCTTTTATGACCTTTTCTCTCCTGCTTTTTTGGTTTGATTGAGATTTCTTTCCGCTTGATATTTGTTCCTTTCGCTCAACCTTCATCTGAGCTTTGAAATAATGTCTTATTATCTGACAACCACAGGAGGAATGTGACTCTTAATTTCCTTCGCCTGCATCAACTTCAAACTTCTCCTCTTCTCTCTGATTCCCCCTCCCCATCCACTCAAACCTTTGACTACTGGCTGAATTACTTTAAAATATTCCATATAAACTCCAATTACAAAACATGTTTTTTTGTATTTTTTTTTACATATTTGTGGTGCAATGCGTTTGAATTACACAGATGGTTCTCCTTTTCTCTTTGTGATACCCATCTTATGTTCTTCTGTCTCTGAGCATGACAATGGAGCAGCAGATACAGACACCACACACACACACACACAAACATTCACACATGAGACCAAATATGCAGACACAGGAAGAACACCATGTATATCTACAGTATATAAACCAGATATTCAGATCCCACACACACTGTAGATAGAACACAGGTGAGTCTTATAACAATCGCGGCAGTCGTAGGGGGGAAAAAGCAGGACAAAGAGAGGAATTACACCTATTTTAACCTTTATTTAAACATGTAAAACCACAGTGAGATGAAAAATCTCTTTTTCCAAGTGTCTCCTGGCCAAGACAGACAGCGGCACAGTTTCAAACAAAGCACAACAAGGTTACAGACAAACAGTCAGCAGTAGTACATGCATAATAATCAAGTATACAAGGAGAGTGACCTCAAAATGAAAGCAGGAAATGCACCTAACAGAAATAACTAAAACACAAGAGAAAGTTAAATTATCCAAACATAAAATCCATGACAAATAAACCCTTAACAATGTCCACAGATCCAGGTATAGCACCATCAGGTATGCCAAATATACAGACGGATCAGATAATACATACACAGATAAAGCAGATACACTGTCACAGATATACAGATATAGCATATAGAGCGCATGCATACTGCAGAATTGTTCCACTGATTGTCACAGTGGGTAAATCTGGTGCAAATCTGGCTGATAATTGGACTGTGCATCACAAGCTTTACTGTCCCTTTCCCGTCACAGCCTTCCTCTATCCAGTTCCCTCTCATAAGCCACCAATCTCTTCTTATCTTCTGTCCTCTTTCTACTCGCAGCTCTGCTTCCCTCGAGGTCTCCCTCTGTCACTCTCTCCACTTCTTTTTTTTTTTTTTTTCTCCTGACACTCTCCCCTTTTTATCTCCCCCGCCTCTCCCTTCTTTCATTCCCTAAATCATAGTGTGAGTGTCAGCAGAAGGAGGCGTCTGATCTCTCATTCTCCAACTGAACTAAAGTCACCCCGAGATGATCACACAGCTAAAACAAATAGACCTGATGTTCCTTTTGGTGGTTTTTTGCTCAAGGAGTCGAGTTGTAGAGAGTTGAAAGCAAACTTCTTCTTTTTTTTTTAAGCTACAGGGACAAAACCTTGCGGGGCAGCGTGATGAATAAATAAAGTCATAATATTATGAGAATATATTCCTGATATTAAAAAAAGTCATAATTTCACGAGAATCAAGTTGTAATTTTACGAGAATAAACTTGTTATATTAAAAAAAAGAAGTCATATTACAAAAATAAAGTCGTAATTTTACGAGATCAAGGTTTCTTTTTTTATATCATTATCTAATGTATTATTATTAAATAGCAGCAGCACACAGATGTAACCAGCGTTATCCTTGCAGTCGACCACTAACAGACATTTTCTCCTCCAGTCCACAAAAGAGATGATTTCATCCAAGTCTGTGTGATTCTTTCCTCCAAACGACCTCAGTTTCTCTCACAATCTTTTCAAAGTCCTGACGTTAAATATGATGCGGTGCTGATGTGACAAACATATTAAGTATTTCTTTATTTTCTTTATTTCTATTTATTTATTTGTGAAGCCGCAATCAAAATGTAACTTCATGAAATGCTTGCCGATTATTGACGCAGTTTGCAGCTGAGAATTTGCTTGAATAATTACGTAATAATTACGACTTTATTCTCATAATAGTATGACTTTATTCTCAAAAGATTAAAAAAGAGACTAATCTTAAATTTGGCCCTAATACTTTGTCGTAGCAACTCCCAATTTGTCCCCATTTAGATCAATAAAAGATCTTTGTCTTATTCCTAGAATTCTAACAGTATAATGGAATATATATATAAACTGGGTCAAACAGCCTTTTTTTTTTTTGCAGAGAGATCTGAAATGTTTCCAGGATCTCTGTGGAATGACTGTGCTCGGGTGAAGTTAATTTCTTTTTACAGTCATGGCTTAGAGTACGACCCCAAGCCGTTGATGTACAGGACATGTTTGCTGACAAATGTATACAGCATGCATGGGGCGCAGAGTATCTGCAGGGATCTGAGTCGTTTGTGTACACGTGTGTGCATTCTGTGTGTGTGTGTGAGGGGCCATTGATCTGGTGCAGTGTGGGGACTATTTTTTCTCGAAGTCATTTGAAGGACACCAGACCTGCTTCTGCAGCCCCCACGCATCAAGCAGTCATGACAGGGCACACACACACATACACATACACACACATACAGATTTGCATCACTATTCTTCTTAGGACACTGCTTTTATTTAAATCAGATGACCACAAACCATTACCAGTTAATGCCTAACCCTAATCTTAACCTAACTACAATTCAAATCTTAACAAATTTAACCAGTTCCCCAGAAATTAGGACTAGGTTTTGGACTCCATGAGGAGTTTTGGTCAGAAAAGGTCCTACAGAGGTAACAAATACACAAACACACACAGACACACACACACTACTGGTCCTGACAAGGTCAGTGTTTTGGCCAGAAAAGGTCCTACAGAGGTAACAAATACACAAACACACACACACACAGATGGAGAAAGAGCAGTGACAGCCATTGTGTTGAATGACGACATATAAATTGCAGCCTAATTGAGACAAATGGCGGTGAGCATTGGCGAGACATTGTCATTGTGCACCCTCCGTGTGTGATGCGAAGAGCGAGACTTGTCGTGTGTCACCTCCTCCGCCTGCAGCCGTCCCGAGGGTCAACCGTCGAGGACCGACACATTTTTAAGCATTTGACCTCAAAAACAGGGCGTTGTGAATGGGCGAGTGGAAACGTGTGGTACGTTAGAATTCGTGTGTGTATGTGTGTGTGTGCGTGCGTGTATTCCAAGGATCCAAGATAATACTGTAGATCCTTTCTTTATTATTCTTAGCACTGCTGTACGAGCAAGCCGAGGGTGACCTTTCTCTGTCAGGAGCAATGAGCGGGGAAATAGTTCAAAGGGAGAGTGTGAATTTCCATGGATGGGAAGAGTGTGTGTGTGTGTGTATGGGATTATTTGTGTGTGTGTGTACTGATATGAGCTGCTACTAAGCCCCTGAGTGAGGTGCACTGTGTGTCCATACATTAAATGGCCAGGATTAGCCCGACTGCTGCGGGCTCACTGATACTATTACTGCTGTGGAAGCAACTGGGAGGGATTGGTGTCCATTTTAGCTCTGTTATTCTGTTATAATGAGGTGTAACCCTCGTCACTGAAGACTTGGTCGTTTCCAGGTCAAAGTATCAGACAGACGAGTGTAGTACTTGTGCTGACTGTGAAGGTAAGAGATGCTCGTAAGCAGGATATTTTCTACAACTGTCAAATACAGACTCCTGTCAAAGTCCGTATACATGTTCATTGCACATTTACCACATACCGCTTATTTAAACCATAAAGGGCGAGAAAATGTCCTGTAAGTAAGTGTTTTTGCCCATTATTCCAGAATAACGTTCAATATCTGGCAGTTATTTACAATTCACTGCATGTTCAAATAGTTTATTAACAGTTCAAAATGTATTGAGAAAAAAACACTGTAGTTGTACACGAACACCAGATTTTGAACGTGTTTAAAACATATTTAAAATAACATTTGAGTCAAAAAAAACAGGCCAAAAAATGGAAACTATGTACAGGCGTTTTTCCAACTCTCTCCTCTCTGGTGACAAAGACGCTGATTCACCGGCTTCCTGCAACAACGCAAGTGAAATTACCGTAATGATCACATGTTGGCTTTGACGTGCAACTTCTCAGCTTTTAGAAACAGTTTGAATTTTTCCGATAGCACAAACTGTCGCGTTATTACGGTAACGTGAAGTCATCAGTCCGTCAAACGCATCATCAGTGATACGCTCGTGTTAAGTTTGACCCTATGTTCCTAATGTTGCCATTAAGTTATTAACCCTTAGAGGTAGACATTAAAAGTTTAGGTTTAAGTTTAAGTTTTTTTGGAAATAAACAAAAGGATTATTTTCAATTGTCTTTCCTTACTAAACCTAAGTCAGGTGTTGAATCAGTTTTTGCTGCTTCTTCCCAGCTGTGCCTCATTAAAATCTTACGTGGGACACAGGAAACCCTTAAAGCTGCTAATAATTACTACATTATGCCGTATACACACAAAATCAATCAATAACACATAGTGACATGTGCTTTTACTCGTGCTTGTGTGCAATAATTTGGGTAAATAACCCAATGGTTATATAGACATAATAATAAGGCTTTTCTGTTAGTTCTGCCTGTCCTGGTGTTTTAAATGTGTATGACTCATCATGTGAAAAAACTCACTGAACAAAAGTTACACAGGAAACTGTGCTTGGTGATGAGGAGGATGGGATGGGGACGCAGCTCAGTGTGATAATAATGCCTCGTGGTATTTATCATCTAACTGTCCAGTCGCATTATTTACTCTGCTCTCACGCCGAGCATCTGAACATGTGTCCTGTCATGTTCCCTCTCAAGCAGAGCAATTTTCTTTAATCAAACCTGTAATCTTGTGTACGCTTGGTCCCGCCGTTACAAGCTTGAAGATCATATCAGACCAAGAGGAGAAACAGGATGAACACACATTGTTTTCATCCCCACTGTGTTAAATCTGAGGGGGGGAGGGTGGTGGGGGGAGGCGGGACGTACATCACGCAGCATAAGGTTTAGTCCTGCAGCCATTATTGTCACAGACTGGAAAATAAAGAGTTATAGGGAGATTAAAGGTGCCACGTTTCCACAGGATGTGACTGATTCATTATCGCAGCTTCACAAGTGAAACAATGTGAAGCAACAGAAGAGAAGAGAATATGTCTTTGATAACGACGTTTCCCTGTGTCTGCAAAGGTTGCTCCTGCTGTGATTAAAGTGTGTGTGTGTGTGTGTGTGTGTGCGCGCGTGTCATTGTTAAGAAAAGCAATGTTGTAACATATCTAATAATCTCACAAGGGTATATACTGTAGGTCTTATAAACTAACGTGGAAGTCCTTGGTGCATATGCACTCTCCCTCTGTCTCTCTCACACACACACACACGTGAGCATGACACAGAAAAATGACACATACAGTACTTCTTCTGTCTCCCTTCCCAGTCCACAACACACACACACACACACACACACACAGGTTTGCACAGTGCATGGATTTCCATTCATATGGACAGCCTAACCAAAGTGTTACCAGTAACATTAACCATAACCAAGTAATGCTAACCCTAACCTAACCACACTTCACACACTAGTTCTAAACCTAACACGTTGCTCAAAAATAAGTTTCTGCCTCATTAGGACCAGGTTTTTGTCTCCATGAGGACTACTGGTCCTGAGAAGGTGCCAGAAAAGGTCCTAAACATGTAACAAATACAAGTACACACACACACATGCTCACTCACTCACTCACTCACTCACTCACTCACATATAATGCCACATCACGTCATTTCAGAGCTCGTGTTTAAACTAATCACACTCAACCATGCGTGAGCCTCAGCGGGAGCATCAGGTCAGTTATGACCGTCAATGTGCAGTATAATGGCCACAGGGGTTTAGAGAGCACCGAGCAGCAGTCTGCTGTTAACACACACACACACACACACACTATGAAGACCTGTGCAGGATGAGAAGACAGGTGGAAATGTGGACAGACAGACAGGACGTAGAGCAGACCACAGTGTGAGGCAGACTGGGTGGCTAACTGTATTCAGGATAGGTCATTTCCATATCACTGACCTGTGCAGACGAGTTACCTTTGTAAGAATAAGTAGTCTTTATATTGGAGATGGTTTTCTGTCCATAAAGCTATTACACAGTCTTAACTAAAGCTTGTTGTTCTGCACCTCCGTGATGCTCTACAGTGTGATTAAACCGTGTGTTTAATGGGTCGTATGTAAGGTCTGTGGTAATCATTCATAAGCATGTGTGTGTGTGTGGGTGCGTGTGTGTACAAACCTGTCTTTGTGGGGACATTTTGACCTTGTGTTGGCATTTGATCTGGTCTCCACCACATTAAATGGCTTTTTCAGGGTTAAGACCTGGCACTAGTGGTTAGGATTAGAATTATATTCAGGTTAGGGTTAGGCACTCGGTTGTGATGGTTAAGGTTAGAGTAAGGGACTCTGGAATGGAGATAGAAAACAAGTTTGTGTGTTTGAGAGAGACAGAGACAAGGTAAGACTGTCATGAAACCATAGTCATGTACCACTGCCAGTATCCTGCTGCATAAGTGAAGGCTACCAGCTGCAGCAGAAGCTCCCACTCTCTCCGTCACTGTCTCTCTCTCTCACACACACACACACTGAAACACGTCATATTGTTGTCACAATCAATCACCAACATCTCTTTACTCGAGCCACTTATCCACAAATATTAAAAATAATCCCATGTTGGACGTCATTTTGACTCAGTCATACTCAGTCCAACACTGTTGCCATATGTTGAGCCACACTGCTATAGTTTCCAGCCTGCCAATTACAGATCCACAACACAAGGACAAACCAATGCACCATTTAAACTTCACATTAAACTGATCTCCGAGCATTTGTAATCGGGAAGAAAGGGTCCATTTGAGACCGTCCTCAGAAACGGTTCTGCGCTGTGTGCTCTCATTTTCACTCTTCAAACTAATTATTAAATGAAGCCTGAATTACTCACAACTAGACCTTTTGATGTTGATTTGTTGGTTTGACAAAAACATGGTGGTGTGTTTTTAACAATAAACAAAACACCTGCACACATGCGTAGATCATCGTCACACTGACCTGCTGCAGTCCCGCAACAGGAAACTGTCCACTGTCGCTGCTGGAACAGTGACAGTGGTCTTTTTTTTTTTTTTTTATAACGCGACATATTTAGTGTGGATCGAGGCGATCCTGCTTGTGCATGTGTGGCAGGGAACGAGCGGGAAGCTGAGAGAAAAAGACAATGAATAAATCACAGAAAGACAGATGACAAGATAGCGAGAGAAGTCACAGTGTGCGGGGAGGAGAAGGTTGCAGAGGAAGTGACAGAGAGATAACATAGAGGCTGGGGGGAAAAAAAAGAAAAGAAAAGAGATGGTGAAGAATAGTGAGAGAATGAAATAATCAGGACAAAGACAAACAAAGAAAACAGTTCCCTGGTGACATGGCGATATTGATCTCAGCTTGTTGCAGAGAGAATTTCTCTGCAAATGGCATGAGCGCTTACACAGCCGTCCCAATGCATTATGGGGGATCAAAGAGGGGCCAACTTTGTGCATGAGCTGATATCTGAGGGGAGGAGGCGGGAAAAGGGGAGAGAAAAGGAGAAGAACGGGAGGAGGAGGAGGAGGAAATACACACTGATAAACAAGATATTCAATCACAGCCTGCTGTGGCATCTCAATCGTTCACCGTGGCAAAGGAGGGACAGAGAGGGTAAGGAAGGCTGGAGGTGGGGAGGGCAACAACGTGAGAGAGGAACTGGTAAATGAGGAGATATTAACAATGAGGTCGCACACAATGTGTGTTTCTGCATTTCTGTGTGTACATTATGTGCCGGCATGCGCGTGTGTGTGTGTGTGTGTGTGTGTGTGAGTGTGACACATGGAGGCAACTGGGTGATGATGAGGTGAGAAACTCAGGGAGTGAAATTGAGAGTGAGACAGATGATGAGAGGCAGATAAGAGTACACTGAAGGTGTTTCCAAAGGAAAGCTAAACTCTGTTTGCACAGAAACAAAACATATTCAAACCTCTCCCATTTCTCTCCTTTACTGTGTGTATACGTACATAGGGGTTTGTCTTCGTCTGTCTCTTCCTCCATGCGATGTGTGAAAGGTCACTGGGCAGCTTCACATGTGCCGGCTGCAGAGTGAGAAAAATGTCAAGCATGACGAAAGCGCTGGTGCCTGTGAGGCAAAAGCTGCTAGTGACCGTAACGTATGTCGTGAGGATGCAATAGGAGCCACTAAGGCAACTGGAATTAGTTGGATTGATATTCATTTTGGTTTGTTTTTAGGCTGACAATTCTAGTTCTCCATGGAGATCCAGTGGGCTCACAGGTGTAACTTTCAGGGTTCACTGTCACACTGTCCTGACATACATGAGCTGAACACAGGCCTCATTATTTAGTTCAGTCACACCTGTGCTCTTCCTACTAAAACAAAATGAATGGATGCACATTAAAACACACAGTATGCAATTTCTGCCACAACTATAACAAAACACCTAGTTTGAAGACGCCAGGAAGCAGCGTGGGATCGTGGGAATTGTTCTCTTGTCTTATTTGGTTCCCCTGTGCATTTGAGCTTTGAACAGGGAGATGTGCAGCAAACCGTGATCTATTAGTAGAGAATATCCACAGTAAAATGAATCAACTTACCAACCAACTATTTGTGCTGAATATTTCCTTCCTCTTCCATGTTTCATATAGGCGGTTTACCCTGATAGTAATCGCGGAGATGGCTAACTCTATTCAAGGTCATGGATCATTTAAATTCACAATCACAATCTATTAGATTGTGATTGTGAATTTAAATGATCCATGACCTTGAATAAAAATAATAATGTCTGTTGATTTAAAGAATGTGAGATGTTTTTAGCGCATATAAGTACACAGATCAACAACAGGTATCATTCATATCAGAATTTGTGGATATTTTAATGAAAAAAAATATTCTATATTATCTCTTTAAATGAGTCCAAAGTCATGAATGTGTCATTGTGTGTGCGTGTGTGTCTCTCAGATGTGTGTTCTGGAGTCTAGTACAGCCCGAGGTGCTTACACTTCACCCAGTCTGTCTCCATCAATAACAAACTGAATCCCATGTTGCAAATGTCAACACGTTGACCTTGAATATAAATATGGCAGATGAAGTCACTGCTCTTCCCGATGATCGAGGTGTGGAAATCAAAGGTCACGTTTTAATTGTAATATTTGTATTTGTAAAACAGTACATCTTGAAGCAGGGATTTTCAGACTGTATAGTGAATAAACCTTCACTTACCTCAGTGTTTGGACTGGTTGGCTCCCAGCAGTGACTGTACCCCATCCTATGAATAAAAAAAGAGCAGAAAGCTGGAGTAAATGGTTTTTAACTTTCCCTCAGCAAGTAAAGATAGTTATTATTATTATGTTAAAACATTCTATTTATACAGTGACAGAACAGTTTATACAGATTGTAGTGTCAAATACATAGTCATTTAAAAAAAGGTAATGTTAACAATAGTAAAAGAAGAACAACATTTAAATGCTTACTTTAAAATGTTTGATTATTAAGAGGGAGCACACAGGGGGATGTTTTCCCCCAGGGTGCGATGCTTGGGCCGGGTGTGGGAGTGTGGAGGCACACGAAGTTGGTGCGGTAGGAGGGGGCAAGATTATACATGGCTTTGTAGGGGAGCCATGTGGAGGGGTTTCAGAACCGGGACGATGTGCATTTCTACGGTTTCTGAAAGTCTGTGCCCAGCACTGCCGATAGATGTTCTTTATGTCGTTGGCTCCGATTAATGGCTTATGAGGGCACTGAAGCGGAACACGGCTGCTTGTAAGAAGTCAAAAGGTCGACTGTGAAGGTCCTCCGCCGTCACTTAGTGAAAACATAATCTAAATCAGCTGCAGGAACGCGGCCCACCATAAAGGCGAGGATTTATTGTTACAAGGAGATAAATGGTGACATCTGGCTGTGCAGTTTTTTAACTGGGGGTCTGAATTTAAGTTTATTCTCCGTTCTTTTATTGTGTCACTTTAAATTATACCTTGTAACCTGAGAAAATTAGGTATAAAAGGTTAATTATTTGTGTGCCAATCCCAGCTGACATGGGGTGAAAGGAGGGGTTACACCCGGACAGGTCACCTGTCCATCACAGGGCAACAAATTTCACATTTTCATTTTCATGTACTTTTTTTTTTAATTGCTTTCTATAATTCAACATTTGACTGGTGCACTTTTAATTATCTCGCCTCATTACCTTTCCTTCTTCCGTAATTGTTTAATTTACCTGAAAGGATAATTAGCACCGCAAACTGTATCGCAGTAGTAGTCTGACTCTAACTCGTGTATTGGAACCAACATGATCTTATTTTGGAGGCTTCCCCGTTATACACCCGTGCTAAAGAGACAGTAGCATGGTGGAGCGGTGGTTAGCACTGGTGGCTCGTAGGAAAAAGGGTTGGCCTTTCTGTGTGACGTTTGCATGTTCTCTATGTGGGCGTTGGTGATGCGGTTTCCTCGCTGACATGCAGATCGTGGTCAGACTCCAGCTTCCTCCTAGGTTATGTTAAAGAGGATGAATGGATGAATGGATGAACGTGAGCTTAAATCACCAGTGTTACATCTGTGTGTTCTTTCATCGACGCAGCCAAATCAATTTGTCAGCATTTACTAGAACAACCCAGTGTGCAGCTGAGAGAGTTGTTATTAGGTCCCTTTTTTTTACAATGCTTTCAAAGTTGAATTTGCTCTTTTTTCAGAATGAACAAGTCATTCATAAAAGGGAGAGTAAACCACCTCAGCACATCTGACTTATTTTTAGTATGTTGGCCTACATTTCAGGCTACCTAAAGGATGATAGTGCACCGAGAAGGTGGACGTGTAATTATTCAGAGGTGGCTAGACCGTTATGTGCTCTCTCTCTCTCTATGGTGATTAGACGGAGGTCCAGCTGTGACAGATTCCACAAATCAGTGGCTTGGGGCAACAAAATGTGTGGTAGCTAAAGACGTGGGGAGGAAGTGAAGAAGAGGGGGGTGAGGAAGTCATGACAAAAGTAATGCATGCCTGATTCCTAACTTTTCCTAAGCGACGAGAGGATGAGTCGCCATGTTCTTCTCTGTGTGTCACAGCAGCAGCTGTATACAGTGATGTTGATTTCTGTTCCTTTGTCACACTCATGTCATCCATTTCTCTTCCCAGGCCATCTGCTCCCTCCATCTCCCTCTATGTGCTGCGTCTTTTCTTTCTCTTCCTCTCTCTCTCTCACTCTCCTTTTATCTTTCTGTCTCCCTTATGCCATCACACCTCAGCATTTCAGCATAAATCACGTCCTTCTTCCGATCTCTTCCTCAGTCATGTCCTTGCCGTGCTCGCCATCATTTCCTCCCACCTATCCTCCATCCTTTCCTCCCTTTGTTCCACCTTCTCCACGGGGTATATAGCAGCTAATTAGCAGTCTGTGTCAGTGCAGAACATGCTAACAGTCCTCACCTACTCCCCGCTGACCCACAGCTCCACAACCCCGGTCCCAGACCCAGTCCACCTTGTTCATCAGGTATCGGTCAGAGCAGTCAAGATGGAGGCAGGAGTAGAAAGGTTGGTTGGTGTGGTGTTAATGCGGGGGGACTGTTTGGGTGGAGGGTGATTTGAAGGTCAAATACAGGAATACACACACTCGCACGTGCATTGACACACACTCACACTCTCTGGGAGTGCGTTTGCAGAGCATCAATCACTGTTAGACATGGTGAGTGGACTCGGAGCAAGAGATTCACGCTTTAGGAAACAGAGAAGATGGCTCATGATTTGACAAGACAAAGGGACAGAGAGGAGGAGGCGGGGCTCCATGTGTGCGTGTGTGTGAATTACTATATTTGTGTAAATATACACGCTGTGCAGAGCTCTCCTGCAGTCCACGTTGTTGCGGAGATGTTTGATTATCAGGTGAGACGACCAGTGATGGAACCTCTGGAGTCAAGTTGAAAGATTTTATTGAAGACAGCTCAGATCTGAGGGGAACTGACGATACCTGACGTCTGAACAGTAACACATCCTCGCAGATTCTGGCGAGCAGCGTGCCAGGTCTGATACATAAAGTTAGTAAGACTTGAGATAGTGGGTCCGGTCCAGATGCCTTGGTATCTAGGAAGGGAACTTGGAAAGGTGCCCAGTTTGGGTCTTATCGTCTTACACCAGGTCTGGTTATAAGCATATGTGAGTAATTCAACTTAAGGTATGCTGTGTGGTGCAGGAACTGGTGACAGAAGCAGTGTCACCAGTTCCTCATTAAGGGAAGCAGCTACCGGCTGTCCTAAAAGTCAGAAAATGGCGTCATCACCTAATTTGAATAATTGGCCATGTGTATGTAATTGCAATGGAAATGCAGGAGAGAGGAATAGACAAAACAAACAAACAAAACTAAAATAATACCCTAAATATGTTTAGAACTACAAATGAACTTTCTTCTGTCAATTCTTGTTTTTATTAATGTCACAATTCCTCCTCCTCCTGCTTTATCCGGGCTTGGGACCAGCAAAAGTGACTCAAACGAGACACGTTTTTTTGTATTATTATTTAAATATTTTTTTCAGTGCAGTCATTTATTTTGCATTTACGGATGAGCCAGTGGCGGATTTGTGCATGTGCGATTCATTTGCAGTGTGGACATGGAGGGGGCGAACATCTGCTCTGACTGCAGCTGGGAGGGACTGCTGCACGAGGAGTGGACTGGGGCCGCCTGTGAGTGCTTTGGGACAGGGGGAGGGGCCCACAGCACCACCCGCTGTTTGCTGAGAAGTGAAACGACACGTCAGAGTCTGCAAAAGTCTCCCATAACGCCAGAAAAACTGGCTAGATTTGTCACTAGTCGCTTTGTTCTTCTTTTTTTTCCCCGAAAAAGAGTCGCTAGAGGGGTCTGAATACGACACTAAATATAGCGACAAAGTCACTAAGTTGGCAACGCTGCACAGAAGTTGTATGAAAACAGCAAAGTGTGTCTCATCACTATGGCTGTTTGTGTTGTATCTTTTGCAATATTATTAACTGTAAATAGTAAAATTAAATTGCAGCTTATGCAGTTTGCTCGTTGTGTTGTTTGAAATTACGATTATGATATGTGTGTGCATGCACCCTCCGAGAGTGTTTGATCTTTAAACACACTTCACGTACACATTTTTAGACAGGTTTCTTAGCGTGGAGGACACTCATAGACATAATTACCCGAACCGTAACCATCACAACTACATTCCTAAACCTGACCCATTAACCTAATTCTACCTCTAGCGCAGCCAAAAAATAAACAGCCAGTTTAAGGTGTGGCAGAAACTGAGGATCAGCCCCAAATGTCCTCACTAAGATATACAAACAAGCGAACACACACTGGGGTATTACCATAATGAGGTGTGTGCGCCTTTGTGCTTACAGAGAGAGTTGTCAGGCTCGTATCACCACTACAATCACATTACAGGCCTGGAACAATTAGTCAGGAGGCATCTGCAGTGAAAGGACGCACGCACGCACACGCACACGCACACGCACACGCACACACCACACGCCACTAAGTAAATCAAGTCTAGAAGTGGCTTCGTGCCACTGCTGAGTTGTCCCTTGAAGTTTTGTGAATGCAAAACATTTTCTTTTTACCTCCTGGCTGTAATTACATCACAGTGAGTGTAGCCATTGATCACACAAAAAAAACCAAAAAACATTTGCATACAAACAGAACGCCACCCTCTCTCCCCCACAGCATCACTGTCCTCCTGACCTTCACTCTGGGAGTTGCCATCATCACGTTATACTCATAAAACTCAAACACAATTACATGTGAAGACTCTGCATTATTTACAGCTTTTGAGATGGATGCTTCTTCTTTTCTTTTTTAATAGTTCCACATTAGCTGTAGCCTTTTATGTCTGAATAAAAGTCTTGGGATTCCCCTTCAAACAGACAAGACAAATTGTAACATTAGTTCCTGTGAAGTCATACCTCTGCGATTGAAGTGTGACCCTGAAACATCTCCTTTTGAAGGGCGAGTTAACCCTTACACTTCACCCTGTCACTCCGCTCCAACTAAATCAGGACACATCACACCTAGATATGAGTGTGCATGTGCATGCGTGCGTGTGTGTGCTCTTGCATCCTGCTAAGAAGTAGAGGGTAACTTAACTCTAGATAACAACATCCACTCCAGACCAGACACACACACACACACACACACACACACACACTGTCATTTATAATTTGAGTTACACATCAAATTAAATCAGAGGAGATCACAATCACTTCAGCAACCAAGATTATTTAAGTGACACTGAGCAAACGCAGCTCTTGTGTAATAATGTGGCATCCAACATGGACATCTACACACACACACACACACACACACACACAGACAGACAGAGTAATTCTTCTTAGGACTCTGCATTGATTTCCATTCATTTGGACAGCCTAAACAAAGCATTATCCCTAACATTAACCATAACCAGTTTATTTCTAACTCTAACTCTAACCTTAACCTAACCACATTTCAAATCTAAGCCTTAAATGACCAGCTCCTCATAATGAGATTCAGACCAGATTTTGGTCTCCATGAGGACTACAGGTCAGCGTTCATGCTAGAAAAGGCCCTAAAGATATAACAAATACAAGCACACACACACACACACACGATTATATACAGTGCAGTCCTCTCCTCTTCCTTGTGTATCACTTACTCATGACTCCCCGCCCTCCCCTTCTTCCTCTGTATCACTTCCCTCCCCTCTCGTCTCATGCTGTGATCTCTTTTGGCTGCATCAAAGGTCTATTCAGTAATATTTCATAAAGAAGCTAATATGCATACCCTGTGCCCTTTCTTCCTGTCTGGATGCATACATACATTAATAATTAAATCCACGCTTGATACTTTTCTTCACACAACCTAGAGGTGTCCATTTGTCAAATTATTTTTGTGTGTGTGTGTGTGTGTGTGTTTTCACTGACCTTGACCATTCGTGTCATTTATTTAACACTCATTTACAAGCAACAGCTGCAGGCTGATGTATCTTCTCTGTTTTTGCACACACACACACACACACTCTACTCTACCGCACATCAAACGATAACATTTAATACTTTTTGTCATCGCTCTAACACCTGCTGACATTCAAAAAGCATTCACCCGTTCTGTTATTTACGCCCATGACGCGAAATAATCAAAAGAACTTCCAATTCAGTCTGCATGAGCTGTAATATATATATATGTATATATATATATATATGTACATATATATGTATATGTATATGTATGTATACATATATATATATATATATATATGTGTATGTGTATATATATATATATATATATGTTTAATAATGTAAGGGTCCTTGGATGGGGCTTAAATCAGTGAAAAGAAATGTTGCCCCAACAGTGACAAAAACATGTCAAAAATGAGATTAAGGGATTAAATGCAATATGTATCAACTCATTTTTCCCCTCACCTCTATTAGGGGTACGACATTAGCCGCGGGCTGCGCCGTAAATGGGCTTCTGGATGAGCAGAAAATAGGCCGTAGATTTTCTTTATCAGACCTGACACTGGCTGTGATTCATACTTGTGAGTACAAAAGATCACGGAAGAATAAAATAAAAAGTATGCGCGCACACACACACACAAAAAAGAGACACAATGGAAGGGTAAAATGAGGTTGAGTGTGGAATCAGACATAAGTAAAAGCTATTAATCAAGTTTAAAAAAAGGGTTTTCATTAGAATTGAATGATGAAAAGGTTAGTGCCTGCAGCTCCATTGTCGAGCTGAACAAAACCTCCGGAAACGAGGAAAAGCCGGCTGTTTTAGAGTGTGAAAGTTCAAAGCAGTTCTCTGCGCTGCTCGCTGCGGTTCATTTAGCTGATTGCTCCGAGTAAACACGGTGTTAACTGCAGGTGACTCACACTTTTTCTATCACCTCACATCTTCCTACATCTCAATTTACTCAAGTGGACCAACAGAGGTGAGCGTTAACAGAGGATTTTAGCGATGAGGCTCGTGCAGCGTGGCGGAAATGTGGCTGTCGGCATGTTTTCAGCCTCTTGTTGAAGGTCTTTGAGTAAAGCTATACGGAGATACATGAAAGTAAAGTGTTCAACACCCAGAATAACTCAATAATTCATTGGTACAGGCAGAAAGAGTGTGTGTGTGTGTGTGTGTGTGTGTGTATGTGTGTGTGTGTCATGACACAAACACACACATGTATCTAGACGAATGGGAATTACAGCTATCCAGAGCCACAGAATATAATATTATTATATTTTATTCATTTGTTTTATACTGTAGAGGTCTCTACTCTTCACAGAGTGTCAGAGGAAGTCGGTGGAAGGGTTAAAAAACAAATGAGGCCGTCATAGAAAATCAGTTTCTTTAAAAGAGCGGCATTACCAGGGAATGTTTGAGGATTTTGAGGAGACACAGTATTGTTGTATCTGGTTGGATGTGTGTGAGTAATGTCTGTAGATGTTGTGATGGTAATCCAAGGGGAAGGATTTGATCTTATTGGGTCTTGAGGATGTCAAAACACGTTCCCTGAAGGTTCCCCCGCCAGGTTCTCCTGTGGATACTATGGAAAGTTTCCTAACATTCCCCTAACTTGTTAAGGTTCCCAGAATGTTCCCGTAACATTACTTTTTCACAACCGTCATATCAGCTTCATACAAACCCTTTTGGTTCCCAGAACCAATCTCAAGACCACCAGCGACCCTCATGTGAAGGATAAAGCGGTAGACAATAAGTCAGAACATTTTACCCTCACTACCTTCCACATGATGTCACTCACAGCCACCACTCTTTTACACCCAAAAGCCCAGATATCGGTTTTATTGGTCGATTTGGAGAATCTCTAGATTTCTGCAGATGAATGAGCTACTGTATGAGACTCAAATCAGATCAAATGAGTCCAATCGAATCAAATTGTCCCCACAGGATATGTTTGTGTCGCGTAAGTGCTACAACAGCTGCGGAGACAACAAACTGCCAACAAAGGACACATAATTCACAGAATATCATTAACAATATAATAAAGATGAATTCTGCTTCTCCTTCTCTAATTATGAGTGTTGCATCTGCCCTAAAACACATGGAATCTTTGTTTTTCCACAGCTGTTAAAGGGACCTGGGGGTCACAACACACAGACACACACATAGTGAACATGGGCTGATGTGACACACACAGAGAGATACAATATTGTTCACAGACACAAAAATAAAGAAATAAATACACCAGCGAATGTCTTTTTTGTTAGAGAGTGAGTTTTGGATGACTGTGCAGTCGAATGACCTGTTTTGAACAATTGAATCCTCAGAAGTTTAGAAGTGCTGACTGGCGTTCACTATGTTGTTTCTGGAATACACATTAGACATAAATTAGTGGAGGAAGAGAGAGAGAGAGAGACAATGAGTCATGGTGACTTTAAGGGAGGATTGTAGGACAAAAGATGCCAATCAGAGTTAGAGCTGCTCTTTGTAGGTATAGAATTCACTCCACTGTTACATAACACACACACACACACACACAAACGACACACTCGCCCACTCACTCGTCCTCCTGCACTCATATGATGACAAGGAAAAATCGCTCACTCGTTACAACTACAACTGTATGTGTGTGTAAATGATAGAATGAAAATGTTTTAATCAGTTTTTAACATAATTCTTCAATGTGTCACATCGTTATAAATCAGACTGGATGTACAGTTTGACATTTACATACATGTGGAACTAGTGTGCTTTACCTACTGTATTTTAAGTAATAATCTGGTCACAATTTAACAAGAGTCTTTATGCATGGAGTTTTCATGTTCTCCGTGTGTGTGCATAGGTTTTCTCCAAGTTCTCCAGTTCCTCCCACGTCCAAAAACATGTAGATTAGGCAAATTGGACACTCTAAATTAATCATAGGTGTGAGTGTGAAGAAGATGGATGGATTGATGGATGGTCACAACCTTTTTCACATGTTCTGTGTCTCTCTACGTATGTGTCCCCATTCAGTCAACTATTACCCCTAATAGTTGACTGAATGGCAAACGGCGCTGTCCATGGTCCTGAAAACACTCAATTGTTCTGTCCATGGTGCTGGAACCAGTTGATAGATGGAAACATGCAAACCTAGGGACATTCTGAGCTGTTGAGTGGACTTCATCTGTTCATATTTTTCATTTCATTGACTTTTACTCCCTCCATCTTTTCAACTGTCTCTATATGGACTTTGTAAGTTAGTGTTTTTCCTTGGAAGGTAATACATGTAATAAAAGTACACTAAGCATTTTTAACCTTTTCGCCACAACATAGTAAGACACATGCATGTGTGTTCCTTTATTTGTTAACTCTCTAGGACCTTCTCTGGCATGAACACTGACCTTGTCAGAACCAGTAGTCTTCATGGAGATGGAGATTTTTGCATCTCTCCAACCATATTAAATGGAAATGGAGACGTTGCCAGATTATATCATTCTTGCATACTGTATGTGTTTGTGCTCACTGACTTGTGTAAAGTGCTGAGCAGACGTGGAGTAAAAGTTCAACGTGTGAGGTAAAGGCTGGAAATAATGGTGTCATCCTGGGAAAAGAGAGAGTGAGGAGGGAACGTGGGACACTTTGGCGTCACTTCACTGAAATGACACAGTTTAACACAAACAAACATAAAATGAGCAGGTAATCCAGGTCTATATTGTCATTTCATCCATCTTTCTTAATATGTGTGTTAGCATTAAATTACTATAGCAACTACTGAGTGTTTAAAGTGATTTACCAAACATTGTCCCACTAAAAAGTGCTATTACAAATAAAACCTCCTCTACATTTGTCCTTAAAAGATTTTTCAAAGGTTTCAAACCCTCCACGTGACGCATGATTTATTGAATAACCATTTTTTTTTCATTAAAAAAGGGCCTTTGTAAGCCATGTCTGATTCTTGTTGTGACACGGAGATCTAGTCAAAATATTCACTATACACCATATTATGTACTTTATGTCAACACAGGTGATTGGGGGAGGTGAGGGGTGACACAGGTGAGGTGAGGTGGAAAGCAGAGAGAAAACAGACGAGTTCTGCCTGGCAGCATCTGCTCCTACTGTAAATGTGCTGTTAGCGTGATGTGCAGGGTCTGCAGCGTGTTATTCTCCACAACACCTCAAACCAATGTTGGCGTGCACTGTACCACACTGAGAGACAGATATTAATGAAGGAGGCCCATATGTCACACACACAGTCCACCCACTGAGAGCTTTAACATGCAAAGACATGTAGCATCACATAACATGCTGCAGTTACCTCACTTATTCCTGGGTGAGGACTGTCACGGAGAGAGTCAGTGATGAGTTGAGATGAAAGATTTTATTGAAGTGAAGACTTAGCCTTGATAATAAAAAATGAAGTCACTTTTTATAATACTACTTAAGTAATAGTCTTGTATAGTATATGACATTTACTGTACTTAAGGATTGAGCCATGGTCGCTAAGTGGTTGGGTGAGTTGACTTTCAATTGTAAGGTTGTGGGTTCAATTCCTGGCTCTGCTGGTCTATATGTGTCCTTGAGCAAAAACACTTAACCCCATGTTGCAGCGTGTGAATGGGTGAATGGCAAAACTATAGTGTAAAACAGCTCATCAAGACTAGAAAAGCTCTATATAAATACAGACCATTACCATCTCTTCTTTTTCTGATTTGATTTGGTAGTAACGAGTAACAAAGATAGAAAGAAGAAAGTAAAAGTTGCTAGAAATATAAATAACAAAGTTAAGTACAGACACGTGTACAATAACAAAGTAGTCAAGGTCTTCACATTATACAGGTTGGATGTGGTGTGCATGCGAGAGAAAGATAGAGAGATATTTTGTAGCTTCTGCTCTAATAGGTTAATCTGCATGCAGGCCAACATGCAGACCAGCCTCATAATCAGCTGACACACTACTTTAGAAACAGATTATTCTTTTGTTGACCAGAGAGTTTTCAGTGGTGCAGTTGTATGAAATGATACGACGTATAGTCTACTCCACTCGGCTGTTTGTCCTGTGTCGGCCTGTGAGGTTATGTGGGACTGTAGTAGTTTAACGCTCAATGGATCAAACAGAGGAGCTTAAAGTAGACGCATTAGTTATTAGTAAGTGTTGAGTTGTTGTTTGATGCTTTATACAGATTTCCCTTCTCGTTCTCCCTCTCTACTGCCCACGCCGCTTTGTCCTCCTGCATTCTTTTTCTTTCATTCCTCTTTCTCCATCTCTCTCTCTCTGTCTCTCTGTGTGTGTGTGTGTGTGTGTGTGTGTGTGTGTGTGTGTGTGTGTGTGTGTGTGTGTGTGTGTGTGAGTGTGTGTGACAGTAGTCATGTCAGAGTAAAGGCTGGCTGAAGCCCTTGAAGCAGTCAGCCTTTGATGTTGAGCCCTGCTGAATTAGGCCATCACCCAGCGGTGCTCTTCTGCCTGCCTGCAAACACACACAAACACACACACACAAACACACACACACACACACACACACACACACAGAAAATGCTTGCAAGCGCATGCATACAATCAAAAAAACAAATGCATGCTGGCAGGAGAGCGCAAGCGCAAATCTAGGCAAACATGCTTTCCCTCACCCAAGCAGTGATAGACACATTGGACACGCACAAACATACTTTGTGAGTTTATTCATATACCTTTCCCCCCCCCCTCTCCCTTTCTCCCCACATGAATAAACATGACTTTGAATTCGTATGGAAGTGCCGCTCCTCTCCTCTGAGACGTCTATACTGTGGCACAATGAAGGAACATGCACACTCACACAACATAAACAAAGCGGGAAAAATGTAGGACATTCAGAGTGAATTTATTCAAGAACACAGAGAAAAGGGAAGACTTTTTTTCCCCACTCTTTCTCTCCGAGTGTTCATATGCTTCCTGAATCACACATAAAAACAAGCTAATACTGAACCTGATATTTTTTATGTGCTCAAAATGGAAACACAAATAAAAACCAGAGAGGAACTGCTTTAGCTATGGAGCTTTTTAGAGTCTTTCAGTGCATTGTTTTTGTTTGAAGGCTGAGTGAGTGTATGGATGCTGCTGTGCAGCAGCAAGTTGATGTACAGTACTTAAGTATTCAACAGAGGCGGCCATGTCATGTAAGTTAGAGGAGATGAAGGGGGGAGAGTAAATCCGTCCATCCATCTTCTACCGCTTTATCCTCTACATGAGGGTCGCGGGGGGAGCTGTGCCAATCTCAGCTGACATAGAGTGATAGTTGGGATCACACCCTGGACAGTTGGGGGAGGGGGGGTGGGGTAAATATGCAAGTTATTTACATTTGAAGCATGACTTGAAATGTAAATAAGTCTCAGCTTCCTTCACCATATTTACCTTTTTAGTTAATGAAGTTGACATCTCAACAATGTTCCAACAAGAAATATTGCCAATACTCTCAAAGCGACTGTCATGTGAATTAGCAAAATGCATTCAAATTCAAATCGAAGTGTGTCCGCCGAAGCGAAGATCACTTACACTTTAGCTGACCATTGTCACGGCGTCTGAAACATGAGTCGGATTATTTTTATGCATGCGAGAAACATGAAAGAAAGAAAAAGGTTCTCACATAATGCCATATCAGGTCAAAATAGTACCACTACTACTAATTATTATTATTAGTATTTATATAAAGCATTCTCAAAGCTAAGGCACAAGTTAAATTTATGCAGAATGATAAAAGTATGTTTGAAGGGTTTTCCAGTGTGACACATATAGGTAAAATAGTTTTTATTTGGCAGAAATTGAAAATACAATAAATATACTTATATATGTATTTATATTATATAATTTCCACCTGATTGTCTGTTGTTTTTCTTGGACCACCATGATTTTACAAAAGCACACAATGGACAACTGATGCTAACTGAACAAACACTGATTACCACATGTTAACAGCTGTTTTTTTAAATAATTGGACAAAAAATCAATCAATTGGTTCATTTTTTACCCTCTCTCTCTCTCTTTGCCTTGCAGAGTGAGTGAGTGAGTGAGTGAGTGAGTGAGTGAGTGAGTGAGTGAGCAGGTGGTGAGGTTCACATAAGACGATAACAGCCCACATTTTACACACATGCAGCAGCGACACATATAAAATTGACAACACACACACACAGCGTGCATATCAATTACATGGGGACGTGAAGATCTATTTCTAATTCAATCAGTCAGAGCTGGTGTCACATCCCTCGCTCTCTGGCTCTCTCCCTCCCTCACCCGCTCTATGTGCCGCACTCTCCCATTATCCCCTCGCTTGATTCTTACTGATGCGTCTCAGTCTTTATGTGGCTGGTGGAAGCGTTTCTGTGTTTGTGTTGATACGTGTGTGCGTGCGTGTGTGTGTGTGTGTGTGTGTGCTCGTACTCTCCTGTGGCAGCGGTTTCAGTTTTATAATTCGAGCGAGATGACATTTTTGAGCAGTGAGGTAATAATCCTGGCCTGACCTTGTTTCTTCAGAGCCTGGAGGGTTTTACAATTTAAGATGCTATTTGAAACTTTTTCGAGCATCGGCTCTGCGTTCTTCAACTGCTTTTATCCCTTGTCTTTGTAAGAACATAAGAGTACTATGAAGTATAGTACATACTGTTCAGTATAGTACGTAGACTACTGTGTTTTCTAATCCTTTTTTATATATATTTGCTAGTTGCTGTGATTTTTCAGCTTCTTAAATGTGAATATTGTCAAGTTTCTGCGATTTTTCAGCTTCTTAAATGTGAATATTGTCAAGTTTCTGCGATTTTTCAGGTTCTTAGATTTGAATATTGTCTAGTTTCTGTGATTTTTCAGCTTCTTAAATGTGAAAATTGTCTAGTTTCTGTGATTTTTCAGCTTCTTAAATGTGAATATTGTCTAGTTTCTGTGATTTTTCAGCTTCTTAAATGTGAATATTGTCTAGTTTCTGTGATTTTTCAGCTTCTTAAATGTGAATATTGTCAAGTTTCTGTGATTTTTCAGCTTCTTAAACCTGAATATTGTCCAGTTTCTGTGATTTTTCAGCTTCTTAAATGTGAATATTGTCTAGTTTCTGTGATTTTTCAGCTTCTTAAACGGGAATATTGTCTAGTTTCTGTGATTTTTCAGCTTCTTAAATGTGAATATTGTCTAGTTTCTGTGATTTTTCAGCTTCTTAAATGTGATTATTGTCTAGTTTCTGTGATTTTTCAGCTTCTTAAATGTGAAAAATTGAAATCCTCATTTTCTTCACATTTTATGTTACTCTTCATAACAAGATTTACAGCAAATAGTGAGACATAATTCATTATAATTCGAGGCAACATTCTCAGCAGGAAGAGGAGAGGGGTCGGTAGGAGCAGACTATAGTTTTAGACCACATTTTAGAAGATTTGCTTCAATGTTATGTGAATATTGACAACTGTGATGTTGCAATGCAATCGTTTCTCAGACCAAAGCAGATGCTTTTTCTGATTTGATCTACGAAAAGATCATTTGTGAGGACCATTAGGATCAACACTTTGTTCCCATGTCAACCAAATCCTGAGGAGAGCATTTGGCTCTTCAGCTTCCAAATGCTGCAATATGCTGCATCTACCATTTATAATCATCTTTGCTGTCTGCAGTTTTCTGAAAAGCAGTAGAGTTGAGGGAAAGTTTATTGTGGGGTTTTTCCTGCAATACTTCAAAAAATTGTTAATATAACAACATCGATTAGCAAATCTTGAGAAAGAGCTTTCATGAACACGATTGTTTTTGCGATCATAAAGCTGGAAATGAAAAACACCCTGTGGGATCGTGGCAGTCATGTCAATACTGGTGTCAGTGGAAATAAAAATCTTGATTAGTTTGAGGTGAAAAGAGTTTAAGTTTTAACAAGTTTTCCATCAAAGTCCCAAGTCACAAAAAGGCACACATGATCAATAGCTTAATTACCAGGATTGCCAGTACATAAATAACTTCATACACAAACATTTAACCCTTTCATTAGTTACCATTACCATAAACATGCAGTATATAAAGAGGCTCTCATAATGTGCAATATAGAGTGTCTTATATCCTTTTTTTCAGCCCAACCTAGGCAATCTGAGTTTCCCAAACTATATAAACACACCTGAGCAAAAGGTTCGTCACAGTTCAAAGTTCACTTTGTTCGTTTTTTGTTCGTTTTTATTTACAAAAAGCAAAGAAAAACTGTCTATTTTGTGACTTTTGTACTATCATTGCTACTTTATATCACCGATTGCGGAATCTGTGAAGAAATATAACTGCTGTGTGGATCATCAGAATGGGTTTAAGACATGAGTCAGTTAATATAAAAACAATGTCCAACCATGTCTCCGCAGCCTCACGCCCTTTGCTGTAGGTAACACTACAGATTTCCCCCCCCCCTAAATCAAACTCTGTGACACACAACGTAAAACCCTGAGCTACAGGTACTCATCTTTACAGCAGCCGTAACATAGTGTAATCAAACCATCATCGTTAACATTTCGTGTAAATCTTGGTAACAAATCACTCATTTAATGGCGAAGCCTCAAAACCTAGATCAACAGCAAAATAAATGCCATCTCATGTCAGCGTTCATGCTAAACAGAAGGGATGTGTCGGAGGAATTTCTTGTGTGATGTTGTTGCTCCCTCTTTAGACGATTCTAATTGAACTATGGCTTAAAGAAACATCATTGATTTGCACTCTCTTTGAGCTTTCGTGTAAGTTTATTTTTGTTTCTCTGTCTCCCTCAGATCACAACCATTTGAACAATGCAGCCTTGTCTCCGCTCGGTCCTGCCATGGCCTTGTCTCACCCTCATAACAACCTGGGAATCGGCTTCAACAAGTACACATCGCTGAAGGCTATGGGTGAGTACACACACACACACACACACACATGTTGATATGGACAAGCTTTGTGTACAGAGGTCACTCAGGTCAAATATTGTTAAGTCTAAACAAACCTGAATCAAAATGATGAAACATGCATCATACCCGTGTGCACTCTGAGTGGGAAAGTGGTTGATGGGGAGCAAGCACCCATTAAGATAATGGATTTTTTT
Source organism: Solea solea (assembly GCF_958295425.1). Classification (NCBI taxonomy): domain Eukaryota; kingdom Metazoa; phylum Chordata; class Actinopteri; order Pleuronectiformes; family Soleidae; genus Solea; species Solea solea. The sequence goes on along the minus strand of NC_081149.1, from coordinate 19,966,772 downwards.
ATGAGTCTGACTCTCATCCCGCCGTGTTAGATCATGATTCATGTTTGAGTGCGGCTACTTATTCCCCATTTCTGCAACCTTGGTATAACTATACGGCAACAGATATAATGTAAGTACTGTAATCAAATTATGCCGCTCATAAGACCAAATCCAGTTTGAACATCCTCCCCTTCCCAGAAATGAGTGGCTGAAACACGAGACTGGAAAATCTGTAGTTTTTTCTAAATAAAACTTTTTTTCTTCATTTTAAATTGTTAAACGACTTTTTTAACATGCAGTAATTTGTAAATAACTGACAGATATTGGAAGTTATTCTGGGACTGACATTTTCAGGGTTAGGTGGTAAAGGGTTAAAATTAAATCCAGGATGAGACATTAACATGCAACAAGAAAACATGTAATTTAATCTAATACAGGGTTTTTTTGAGCTACACAAACCAATAAAGAGCCCTCACTTTATCAAAAGATCTGATCTTTATCAGTCAGATCAGATCACGAGCATAAATATTCATGCGCACGCTCACACGATGATGTATTTGATCTACTCTCTGATCGCTGACAGACGACGACACGGTGACAATGATTGTGAGCGACAGCTTGACACATACACATGTACTGTTGTTTGGCACAATATTAAACCTGATGCAGGGATGCCCATCATCGCTGACCGTCATGGTCTGAAGGACAACGATGTTCTGCAGTTGGACGGAAATCATTGTTCCAAATGACTACATTTTAAAACATAAGCTAAAACACACATAAGAAAATAAACATGTTTTTTAAATAAGAAGTGTGCAGCCTGTCTGAAGTGGGAGCTCATTCCATAATTTAGGAGCTGAAACCCCCAAGCTTCAGCCTTGATTATGGGATAACTAAGAGGAGCTGATCTGTAGATCTTGCAGATCTTAATGACCTTGAGGGAACGTAAGGCTGGAGCAGATCACAAAGATAGCGAGGGGCAAGATTAGAAGGCATTTAAAGGCAAATAATAGAATTTTGTGCACGGAAGCATAGGAATGTTTTCATTTTTTAATCATTGCTGTAAAATGGATAGTCTTAGTTAAAGAATGACAGGTGGAAAGGTCAATAAGAAATGTATTTGTACAGACGAGGAAATATCGGCGGGAGGCGAGATTGGATAAAAGCGTCTGCTAAATGACATGTAATGTAAATGTAATGTAATGAGATGAGCTAAGAAAACTGAAAACAAAGGGAGAGGAGAGCGAGGCTCCTGTCGTTATTCTGCTCAGTGAGGGAGAAACAAAAGGCCGATTGCATGAGCCAAACACTTCAACTAACAAATCGCTCACACACTGAGGTGTGACGCTCATCTCTTCACTCTCGACATCTACATATTCACTTCTGTGTCTGTGTGATGACGCACGGACGACGAGCTGCTGCTCTTTGTGCCCGACTGTTTGTTATCTGCTCGGTTTTTGTGACTCTCTGTCTTTGTCTGATAAACACAGAAATGTTGATATGGACTCAAACAATTTCAATTAGATGTTTGATTTTAACAAATATTTTGTATATTTCATATCAGATTATCATCATCCAATCAGATTCAGATGTAATTTGTCACACACAGTATGTGAGACTTTTGAGCTAAATTGTACACACACACATTTGTTGTATCTGTTCAGTGACCAAATTTAACCAGATTGTAAAATCCTTGTACACATGTACACATTTTTCATTCTCATGCATTTCAAAGGTTTACAAAGACCCAGTTATAATAAACTACAAACTTTGTGCCTAACATAAAAACATGTCTTCACCTTAAAATGTAGTCATTTAAGTTATGGGGAATTGATTTTTGTCTCCATAAGGAAGACAATTCCTCATAATGTGACTGTAAACAGATTTAGGTCCCCACAACATAAGGAATACCAGGTGCACACACACACACACACACACACAACTTTTGTCATAATTGAGTTGTATCACAATACTTATACACAAACTCGTTCAATTGGTATTGCAATTCTATGATTACTGTGATTCGATTGTATCCACAATTGCCATTTTCTTTTTCTCCTTGAACCTAAATTGGATGTTACATTTCTTGAGGCAGTCTTTTTTTTTTTCCAAAAAACCTGTGCACACTGCTTATCAGACTGTCTGTCTGACGTTTATATATAAACTGAATGGAACATAACATAATAATGTTTTTAGTTAACTGCTACATTTAGTTTCCTTCCTTCCTTTGGCTTAAGAAAATAAACATAGTCAGGCCAAGTATAGAATAAATTGCTCTTAAAACAGGACACAGTAGCGCCTGGAGGAGATTTTTAAAATTGTCCAAAAGCAGCCCTCCTGCAGGAGGTGATGTAAGTGTGATCAGGACGTTCTCCACCAGACTTTGCAAAAACTTCTTCCCTCAGATTTGTCACCACCACCTTTTCACTTTCAGTCGCCTACTTTGCACAGGAGCATTAATGTGCTCACAATCCAATCATCTTTTCACACGTGCTTATCAGTTTTCTTGCTGGGCAATAAACAAACCGCCAGCGTCCGGCTGTGTGGACAATGTCATGGCTAGGACACACACACACACACACACAACAGCTTGGACCAGACTGCTGACCGTATTCCGGATGAAACAGCAGGTAACTGGACCGAGCTGCTTCAAAATCATCCACACATCACAGTGATTAACAGCACAAAGCAAACACAAATGGTGATATGAGTAAAGGAAGCTCAAAGAGGTCGGGATACTTGAGCAGTTGTGTTAAATGAACGGCTGAAAGAAATACAGGTGGATTGAAAGTGGCGTTAAGGGTCTAAAGTTTAGAGATTATGAAAGTAAGATGGCAGGGTTTATGAAAAAGCAGAGCCTCAGAGAAGAAATAAAGATGGAGAATTTAGCAGCTGGTAAACTGTAGCCACAGAAACATGTTGACAAAATGTTTTGGTTTTAATTATTAATCTAATACTCATGTGAGTGTCATGGAACCAGTGAGTCCAAACAGCAAAGGTAAGACAGAATAAAACGTACAACAGACGGTGGAAGGATTTGATCAAAAAAAAGGGTGTGAAATGTTCTGTGCCAGGAAACACGACACAGAGACAGCATGGAGTCTATAATTAAAGTCTAATAATCCACCCGTCAGCACTACTGGAGATATGGAGCCATGAAGTTAAATCATTTTTTTACATTTGTTTATGAAAATTAAAAGGTCACAGAAGCTACCGTTAAATAAACATCTTACCCACCAGAATAAATACATGTTGACTGTTTTCCACGCATATTTGAATTATTAGCTGTCTTCAGTGTCGGTTGCTGCATCTTTGGCAAGTGCGTCAGGTCAGTGAATAAGTTTAAGAAGCTTTTTAAGGAACGACATGAATTGAAGTGGCGGCTTTGAAGACGGAGGCACTCCTCCAATCTTCTCTGGCTTAAAGTCTTATGTTTCGCACTTCAAACTAAAGTTACTTTACAGGCAGTGATAAGTGGAGGACCTGAGAAGCATTGCAGCATGGCAGCTCACTATGGTTTAATGGAGAATTGTTCATTTGAAGAAACATTTATACTTTAAGAGTTTGTCGCTTCTGTGCTCAGAGCTGATGTTCTACTGCAGGTTATTCTAATGTGACGATTAAAAGCTGTATAATGTGCTGTCATGCATTGTCCAGAACACCATTTTCAGTTTCTCTGGACATCCCTGAGTTTCAAAAACTATAAAATGCATCAGTTTAAATAACATAAAAATGTGCATCAAGTGGTGCAGATGTAGAAGATTAACATTCAAATCAGATGTAATGGTGTAAGCTAAAAGAACATGCCGTCTGGGATTTAAATTGTTTATAAACTGAAAGACAAACACACTGTCATGGAAAACATGGACAAATACATTTTATATTTTACAGATTCATACAATGCTCAGGAATTTACAACTGAAGATCGTAATATCTCATACAGACGTTTTGAAAATAGACAATGAGACATACGTGATTGGTCAAAAACAGCTTATAATTATGGTAACTCTGTGTTGCAGCTTTTAAATCAAATTTAAAAAGAAAAGTGATGCAAATACAACAATAAAACACAACACAGGGTGGAATAAAATAGGAAAAGGCTAAAGTCAAAAGGTTAACACCCTGTTTTAACTTTAAAATAAACAAAAAATCCCAAATAAAAAGGGTGGAAAAGAAAGGAGCTAGTTAAAGGCTAGAGTAAAAAGATAGGTTTTAAGTCTTCTTTTAAAAATGTCTCGTTTTACCCTGATATCTAAGGGTAGTGTGTTCCAAAGTTTAGGGGCGTAAGTAACAAAGGCTGCATCCCCAATTTTCTTTTGAATAAATAAACCTGCAGTGGACGATCACAGTGTTTGTGGTACATGGCTAGCAATGTAGCTTGGTCGTAGCCCATGAAGTGCTTTACATACGAGAAGGAGGAGCTTAATATCAAGCTTACACAGTTATAATGTGATGGCCCAGGTTGGGCCCACAGGCCTCGCTTTAGGCAACAGCTGGAAAGAGAGCAAAATGCTGATGTTGTTAAAGAGTATGACTAAAAATGAAATACAGAAGGAAAGATTGGGAAAATGTCAAGAGGAGAAGAACAAGTAGATGGAGAATCAGTGAAATGAAGAGGAAGGCCCATAATACTGTCGCACAGGTTCTCCTGCTGGCAACCTGTGTGAAACACACACAAATGACTGGCGACAGCAGTTGTTCTGGGAAGAAAAGGTTAGTTTGATTCATTGTTTCTGGGCCGTCCCACATTCGACCAAACTGTCCAGAGATTTGGACCAAATTATCATTTACCTTGTGAACTGACCATGAACATTTATGTTTGAATTATATTTTATTATGCTTTCCAAAAAGTAAAAAAAACATTTCCAAACATACCACCCCAGGTAGTTTGCTGTGTTTTCCAGTGCCCAAAAGAGGTGCGTGGAGTGGTCATCTCACTTTAGAAAGGATCTTTGTTTACCTCTCACTCGCTGCTGTGTGTTGGGTGGACAAGAAGTACTTGAACTTGATCGAACGGAAAAAAAAAATATATGTATATGTGTATATATATATATGTATGTATATATATTTAGGAAATTGAAGCAGAAATAAAAGCCTGAACACAGACGACTGAGAGGACTGTGACTTGGTGTGGAACTTTAATATGTTCCCACAGAAATACAGAATGTCCCTACGGTCTTCATGCACATTTTTCAGAAAAGCTGACATGTTCTTAAGACCTAGACCTTGTAGCACTGTGTGTATATAGAGCCCATCAATCTGCAGCAATGCTGTCGACAACCAGAGAGTGTCCACATGTGACTGTGATGAACAGGCAGCCGGAAAAACCTTGCTTTTGTCCACATCCAAAACTGTGTGCTGCACTTTACTACTTTACTGGAGTTGCATCCACATGGGCATAAGCAGATGTTGTGATAGCTCCCCTCTTATTTAATTGCAGGCCTCTTTATATCTTTACACCAGCATTTTACTGAGGGAGCGACTGATTAACAGCATATCACCGTCCTTCCTCAACCACTGCTGTTGAAATGACACTCAGCGGGTTCACATGTGGAGAGTTCAATAAGCCCAGTGAGAGGGCAATGGACAGTTTTCTGACATGTGTCAGTATGTGACATATTATCAGTCAATCTGGATTTCTTTAAAAAAAAAAAATGCTTTTAATGCATCAAACAATATGTTTATCCCAAAAAAATATCCATTTCAACAGATATTCAGGCATCTATTCTCTTTTTTGGCCCCTGATCCCAATCATATATTTTTAGTGTGTGCTGATACTTGTATTTGCCTGGAAACAGAGCTGCACAGTACATACATTATTAAAAAAAAAGGTCATTGTTAGTAGAATAATTACTAATCCACACACAGCACAGCACAGCACAGCAGTATAGTAAACTAGTAGGGAAAGATGGAGAGAGGACGGGCTGTCACCAGCTCTCTGTTAGCTGATAGATGTCATCGGTTGAGAAGGCTGAGCTCTTTTGGATTGCAGGGAACACTCCTCGTGACCTTCTATGATTCTGTGGTGGCAGCAAGAGCTTTCTTTTGTGGAGTTGTCTGTCGGGGCAGTGGCATTTCAACAGCAGAGAGAGAGAGAGAGAGGAAGAGGCTGCACAGACTGATTCAAAAAATGCCAGCTTGGTCCTGGGATGGTAACTTGACCCAGTGGAGGTGGTGGAAGAGAGGAGTATGATAGCCAAACGATCATCTACGATGGGCAAGCTCCTTCAGGAGCTGTATAACGGGTCGTTCCTCCCTGCTGCTGTAAGGCTCAGTAGACCATGTGCAATATCACCACACCTCAAACTCATGCTGTACATGCTGCATATATTCTGGTTTCTTGCCGTCTATACTGCAAATTCTATTCCATATTTCTATTATCTTATTCATAAATATTTTTCTATATTGTACATTCATAGATATGAAAATGACCTTTACCCTGACTGTCTTTGCTGCCGTAACAATGCAAATTTCTTAATTTTCTGGACAAAAAAAAAAAATCAAAAAAAAAAGTATGACCAAAAATTTAAATATTGTTACTGCATCTGTTTGTTGAACAGATTGTTTCATACAGGAGGGTTAATGTTAATATTCCGTGCAAACACAGAGTTGCTTTGTTGTTGTAAACTCCAGTTACGGCAGCATGCAACTGCAATGAGTCAACAGCTCAAATGAATTAAATATGAAATAAAATGTTCAGAGAGTGAGCCCCAATTAAAACCCTGCTACAATCTACATCTGAGCTACATGAAGAACCTGCTCACTTTTAATAAAGTCGCAGAGAGCCTGCGTTTTTGGAAAAACTCAGCACCTGGTGTAAAAGATAAGGGTGATAGCCGATCAGCTGATACTTAAGATCGGGATCAGGATATAAAGCCCAAACATGATTTCAATGTCATATCACTTTTTCCTTTAGTGACATTCATATAAGTCCAGAAATCCCACAGACACTCATGCATAAACGCCCACATTCACTGACATATATTACAGATTAAACCTCACTAATCGTCCATCCTCAGACACAACCCTGTGATGTTCCTGTTTGGAGTGCAATAATGATAAGATCAGATACATACTGTCCTAAAAATACAAAACAGGCTGAACGCAGCTGGCTCCTGTTATGTGAGGTTATGTTATGAGGAAAACGGCTCGAAAGATATTGAAAGATACTGTTTCTAAGAGGAAGACAAATTACAGAGAACTTGTATTTCTCTCCAGGGATGGAGTGTTTGGTCATGTCTTTAGGGCCCAGTGTGTGTGTGAGGTGTTTGGTAGGGCAGCAGTTTTGACCAAACAACAGTGTCCTGTTCTAATCTGACATGACATGAGCTATTTTTGCTCACTATAAATCTGCTGTTTTGTCTGACACTTACTCAGACCGCCTCTCCCCTTATTCTGGTGGGATGTTTTCTCCTCGCTGCTGGTGGTAAGTCCACAGACAGAGCTTTAGAATGTGAGCTCCATGTTAGGGCGATGTGTTGCTGGACAGCAGGCAGGCGAAGGCAGCATAGGCACAGTTTAACGGTTTCTTGAAGAATGGGTTAACAGAAGAGATGAACAATGCAGGAACCAGAGGTGAAGGCGGAGATCAGATCCAGACGGCGGATAAAAGGTAGACGTCAGTGGCAGCATGTACACAGGAGAACGTTCTGAGCACAGGAGTCAACAAAAAGCAGAATATAAGCAAATAAGTAGCAATGAGGCTGTTATCAAATGGTGGTCCAGTATTGCACTTTGTTCAAATATGACTGTAGTTGGTGGAGCAACCAAAGATAACCAGTGTCACATTTTTAGGAAACTGCTATTACTATAACTCTGGAAAATCTGATAAAGCTCCCACATTTGATTTGTGGTTGAAGGAGTTTGGCAAAGTGTGACACCGGGAGAAGAGAAGATAAGATACACGATGACAAATGGAGAGGGACTGACATCCTGTTTGAGCATGACTGAGAAATTGTCAAGTCAATTCATTGTATTGCTTCGCTGACTTTTGTGACAACATGTACATCTTTCTTTCTCCCGGTTTGTTCTGCTATGACTCGCCACTACTTGCTACTACATTTTATCTTCTATACCAGCGTTTCTTAATCCTGCTGTGTTAGAGCAGGGAAACATTTAAAAACATGCAGGGCAGTGGATCCCCAGGACCAGGATTGAGAAACCCTGTTTGTACACGAACTTGCATCATAGCCTATGATTCAGTAGTCATCATCATGCAGTCAACAGTACAATTGGTAATAATCTGATAGAATAGATAACGTCCCATTGAGACATATTGTTTTAGAATTTAACCATGTCTCTGTCCTGCCTTCTCCTCCTCCCCTGTCTTTCTGTCCCACCCATCATCCAGAGACGACAGCAAGGGATTACTACAAGAGCTACCCAATGGTAGATTACACCCACCGCCAGTCCCCTCCCACTTTCCAGCCGATCAACTTCCATCCGAAGGACAAACCCTTCCTCCCGCCGCCCGACATCCACGCGCCACTGGCCATCACCATCAACACCTCCCAAATGCCCAAGCCTAAGATTTCCAAGACCAACACCCACCCGCTCACCTCCAGCTCAGCCTTCAAAGTATGGGACCCCAGTAAGAGCCACATCTCACACCCGGTGGCCACGCACATAGCCCTGCAGGGGCAGGGGCAGCATCACCCCATCCAGCAGCAGCACCACCAGCCGCTGCATCAGCAGAACAGCCGTCGCCAGGCTTACTCCAACAAGAGGCAGTTTAGCATCGAGACGCTGCCCGAGCTCTTCTCACAGCCGCTGGGCTACGGCCACTCGCCGCGCATGCTCCCCAAGCACAAGGGACTGCCCACCAACAGCAAGACCGAAGTCACCGTCTGAACATGAAACCCAAGTGGAGTTGTGAGGGAAGAAGTGTTCAGATATCATTTATATATACATATACATATATATATATATATATATATATATATATATATGTGTGTGTGTGTGTGTGTGTGTAGCCGCAACGGCAAGACAAATCCAGGAAATATCATACATGGAAGTTTTTAAACTCTGCATTATTTTCATCATTGTTGACAACACTACTAATAATGTGAGTGATATCTGTGTTCTTTTTAAGACCACTGGATTAAAACAGCAGCAGGTAAGCTGTGAAGGCGGTGGATTGGCAGGTGCTGGCTGTGACTCTTTGAACCCGACAGCTCTTCTAAATAATTGAGTGGCCTCTCGGTGTGTTGGCACAGCTCTGTCCTACACCCCCCCCCACCTTTCTCCCCCCACAACGCAATGACACCACACGCAAATGTTGAAATCACACACACACACACAGGACACAATTTCCTCCACAAACAGACCCACACTGAGGCCGTTGTTGAGGGAGGTAGAACAGTATTTCCCCGAAGACTTTGGGTTTCAATCAACACAGACAATGCCAACAGGGGAGCAAAGGAGATGAGAATGATGTGAACCAGCATATGCACACGCACACACGCACACACACACACACGCACACACACACACACACACACACACACACTCTTACACTACTCGCCTGTCAACAATTATAGAGGGTTGCCAGCAGTGTCAGAGACCAACGACGCACAAACAGACACACTAGTCTAATCTCATTCTTGTTCTAATGGTTTGTTGAGCAGCTAATTCCAGCCACCATCTTTTTGTGTCACTGCAGATTTTTTACCTCTTAAACCACGCCCCCCCCCCCCCAGTATGTGTGGTAAAGCCTGGGAAAAAAAAGGGGCAGAAGAATCCATATATCCAGAAAGGTCGTTATAAAGTCATCGCGTTCCCTTTTCTCTTTCCCCGTCTCACTTCTCCACACCGAGCTTCACAGAGGGGACTTTGTTTGTGTCAGAGAAAATGTCAGCAGTGCTGCATGTGGGCACCGAGTCAGTGTAACTCAAGAGTATATATCATGTACATCCTCGAAACAACCACTTCACTGTTTCCTGACAACATATATATATTGATTTGCAAAGCAACTGTGTCATAATCAGACACTAATGATCTACACCACGGTCTGTGTGTGTGTGTGTGTGTCTCTGTGTGTGTGTGTGTGTGAAGAGAAAGCAGTGCTGCATTGCAAAAACACAGGCTCTCAATATGGCGAGTCCTAAACACAGCTGTGTGATGTATGTGTTTACTGCCGCAGCGCTAATATAATCTGAGAGGCTGAAACTACTTGTCAGTGCACTGCAATTTACTCCACTCTGTGTTAATGAAGTGCTTTAACACTCACAGTGACTGCCTGCAACTAAACAAAGGGCAGTTCCTGAACGGGATCCATTCAAACAACAGCTCCTTTCTTCCAGAAAAGAAAGGAGATTGGTTTGAATTTTGTTATAGAATAGAACAGAAAGAACCTCAATGTCCAAAAAGGTGGAAATTTCCCTTCGGCTCGCCAACATAAAATCATAAAAGGAGACGCAGAAAGTCATCAAATCAGCACACAGTTAAAATAACGTAAGAGATAGAAATAAGAGACATTTAGAAAAGACAGGAGAAAGAGAAAGGAGCAACAGCAAACCAATTATAGGAGTTAAGATTGTTGCACTTGAAATTATGGATTTTTTTTTTGTCCTCGCTGTTCTTTCTGTAAAAAGTCGAGTCAAAGATATTTGGGGTTTATTTTGGTATGACATGGACACAATAACAATATATATATAAACATTATTGAACTTAACAATGCATTTTTGTAATGTTTTTACACTCTTGCTTGGGATTGTGCTCAGCTTTGCCTGCTTTCTTTTTTGATGTTTTTTGATAGATTTGTGCCCACTAGTTTCAGAGGTCACCTCACTAACTATATTTACAGCTGGCCTATTTTTCAAGGTGAGCAGTGACAAGGGGTGTACCAGGATTGTCTCTCAGAATATTGTAGTTGTCCTGTAGATGTCTCGGTTCTTCAACTTTCTTTTCCCATCATATTACCGTCACTGAAGAGGTCAAGTTTTTGGGCACATTTGTATAGCTCAGAAAGTAAAGGACAGATCTTTATAAACTTTTCTGGGGATGTTTGTTATGGATATCATTTTGGTGCACCGTCGTGCAGACGGTGTGAGAAACTGAGCGGTCTTGGAGGAAGTTTGCGCTCCTTGAGTTAAGTGAAAGTGAAATGACTGTGATGGCCGTTCTTGGAAAAGTAGTTACGCTTATTTGAAATGCTGTTTGCATTTTTCCGATTTATATAACGTCCTCTACCCCCCCAAATTTCATAAGGTGTCAGTTTTAAATGTAATAAATATACAAAGATGAGACATAAATATCTCTTTAAGGCCACATTTTAGGGAGTTGGGTTGAGTCACACAAGTGCTGTAATGAGTTATGACAAAAAGAACCTTTGTTGACAAGTAATTAATAATTTCTCGAAAATTCCACATTGCTCTCAGCTGTCAAAATGCCTCCACAACACATTCTCTCATTTCCACTGCTCAGAACAGTGAGACTTGCTGATTGAATTCACCTTCATTTGTTATCATGAGGGCAGCAGATAAGCTGCGGTGCATATGCCAGGCACATGCTACGGCACATCAGACAGGCGGTGGAACCTAATCAAACAGTGGCGCTTACCAGTCACACACCATTTAGCACTTTCTCTTCTCGCCCTCTTTTTTTTGGCTCTCTCTTTTTTTTGGCTCTCAAATCTTTGTTTCATTTCCTCTGCTCGCGAACAGACTGTCATCTGGCCCTCACCCTCCCTCTGCGTGCGTCTGAGAACATCCATCCCCACAGAGGGTTGAGTGATAGGTCCTAAGCATTTGTCAGATTTTTTGGAACCCAATGCCCCGTGATAGTCTCACCAGAACCTCTTAGCATGTGTGTTTGCATGCATCTCTGTGTGTGTGTGTGTGTGTGAGATGAGGATGGGGTATAATTAATGACAGAGTCCATCGCGGCGTGTCAGGCTCCAGATTGCCTCCTTGGTGCAGCCCTCACAAGCAGCATTTGCACTCAATAAACACGTAAAGCAGAAAACACACAGCAAGCAACACAAACTCAGACTGGGACATAAATGACCAGATGCTTTGCAATACATTATTCACATCTTGAGAGTTTCCAGTGCCAGCCCCAAAATGAACCTTGCGGAATTTATGTAACAGATATTTTAATTTGCAAGCAGAAATGTCAATCTCCCCCAAAATGTTCTCAGTTTGCGTCTCGGTCTGATGGAGCAGTGCATGTACACAAGCCAATAAAATGAGCTGCAGAGTTAAACTTTCATGAGCGAGAGAATAAATTAGCAATATAATGCGCATTTCCAATGCCGCAATGGCTTCTCCACTTTACCTCCAAGATGGGGAAAACCTGTTAAGTAAGCTGTTGGATCGCTGCTCCGTGCTGCTGGCACGCTTTCGTAATAAGGGCTCAGCGGAGAATGGGGATCATAAATACAAAAGCATCAGTGGGATATGCACGGTGTGAAGATGCATTAAATGCATGTGCTGTTTGTGCTCCTTGCCAGTGCTGCACAGTATGTAATGTGCCACGTTGCAGGCTCTACGGCTTCCCTGTCTCTTTGACTTTTATCCCCACGAGGTGCCACACTCTCAGTGGGTCACTTCACTTGAAAAGCTTTCTGGTCCCCGACCTAAATGTTCACTGGGGTCTATCCTTAATCACTCGAAATGCATTAGAGCTTGAGAACAAACAAGGGACGACAGTGAGTAGACGAGCAATATGTAAAGCAATAAGTGTCCAACCGTCCTCACAGCCGGTGCGTTTCAGTGAAGAGCGGAGTAGCTCGACTGCTCCGTTTAATTGGACTTCTGTCCTCGTCCCAGCCCAGTATACAAACACTCGGGGCTATTGACAGCCTCCGCGACACAAGGTGGCGATATGCTTCCTTTCAGCTTGTTAGTATTACAAGTTTTGCAGTGAACATTAAACTACAGACCAAAAACAGCTTTGGATCGTTGCAAGTCGAGCGCTCACTGTCTTTGTGCCGTCAACATTTTTAATTCCTCGGTCCAAAGTTTGCCATGTTTTTCTTACTGTTGTCTTCTTCTTATATTTACTGTCATCTTTTATTTTCGGGTCAAAGCGAAGGGGGCGGCGACTGCGGAGCATGCACGGAGCACCCAGGCCAGCTTGAGTCCGACTTAACGCATACGTGCAGTAGTAATTGAACTCCCACTTGCATTATGTGGGTCCGACTTTGCAAGGAATCCTTCTCAGTGCGATTTCAGTCGGAGCTAACATGTTACCATGTACTTTAAAAAGTCCAGTTTTAGTGAGACTAAAATGATTCCGTCATGTAAATGTCATTATATCTCCGTCTGTTTGTCTGGAGTCCTTCACAGAGTCGAGCGCGAGGGTGCAGCTAAGGGTGGAGGTGTGTTACCAAGAGTGATCTCTGCAGACAATGGAGATGAGACAGAAAAGAGGAAAATGTTTGCATGAGCTCAGGTGATATGGTGACAGTTGTTTTTCATTCAGATAAAAACTATAAATTCTGTCTTTTATCTCTCCGATTTTCCATCTCTTAAAGCATTCTGTGACTTAAGTTTAAAGGGAAAGTTGATCTTTTCTGTGAATTGCACAGCAGTTCCACCATCGAAGTTATTGTTGTTGGGTCTCCATTCACACTCCCTAAACACGGCTGGCCTCTGGGGTTGTAATTCTATCGCTATCTGATCTGTCTTTACCGCAAGGGCAACGCTGGCGCACTGGATTTACAGTTAATAAGTGAAGTTCTTCACAACAAACAGGAGCTGAGGACAGGCTACCAGCAAAGATAAAGAGTCTCACAAGTCTTTTTTTTCCCCTCAACTTTCTTCACTTTGTCTCGTCTAACATGGCTGACGGAGGTAAAGCAGGCACCGCGAGCGGTGGATTCTTCTTTGGGACATCTGCATCGGAGGTGCCGTAATCACACAAAGAAATCACGCTGATGTTCTGGAAAACAGTGACACATTTTCCAGTGTTAATTTCCCCGTGGTCATACATCTTGGATCTAGGATTCTTTTTCCTCCTTCGATGCTGGATGGACTTTTATGACTCCCTTCAGGCAAACAGTGCCTGGAAACAACAGCAGGTGAAACTAAATAAATTAGACAGAAAAAGCCTCTAAAGAACCACAGTTTTGCCTCTATCATGGAAGATGTAAATACTTGAACACCTGCACAAACATGTACACGCACGCACACACACACACACACAGGAAGCGAGGAGCCACAGAGGTGTAATACTAATTATATCTTCCATACAATGTCCACACATTTGTGGTATGAAACAGGACCAAAAGCCTTGAATCAGGAGAAACTGAGTACACCTAACTGATGCTTAAACATCCAAAAGAGTAAGAATGCTGAGACTGTTTTGGATCATCACCTTAGAGTGCATTTACTCAATCTCTCCTGATTTTTAACAGACTATGGCATTGCTTGCTCTTCGCAGAGCTAACTGACTGTTGTTTGTAAAACTTCCTATATAAAAAGAAACAATGCAAGTATTCTACCGCAGGTTACCTGAATGCAACCTGGTAGACATACTTGGGCTCCATGATCCTTAGCAATATATAGATTATTGTGTATGGTTCAGTTGTTTCTTTGTTCCCTGTCATATTGTTTTTGTACTGTTTTTTTTTGTTGTTGTTGTTGTTGTTTTCTAAAGACTGCGCTTCTGTCAAAAATCATTTCATTTGACCAATGGAAAGTGCTTCCAGATTTTCGACTCATCGTCCCTCGGCCCCAGTTCCTCCCCCCAACTCCCTTACCGTCCGAGTTCCATTTTATAGTATACATGAATACATGTATTTAATGTTAAACGATATTGCATTTTATCCAACACACTGGCTGAAAGAAAAAAAGGACCATTCAGTGATTTCTTGTACAGCTTTTGCATCTGCAAAAATTGAAAAAAAAAAAAAAAAAAAAAAACTCATGCTTTGTTTCATGGTAATTTGTAACAGGCAGCGATAGGCTGCCTTGGATTGCTAAGTACTACTTGTGTATATGTATGCTGTGCCACTTGTCTGCTGTGAAATTTGTTGACTACTCAGCTTATATAAGGGCTTTTTATAGATATGAAAGCAGACGAGGCAAACCGACATCACTCTCTGTAACACGAGACATTTTTTTTGAGACAAATTGAATTTTCATGCATTACGAAAAGCTATACGAATAAAGCTTTGACGGACTGAAATGTCTATAGGCACTCATACAACATTGGCCCATGTGTCCCGTTTGAATAAATCTTTCAAGAAATGCAGCTGTCGCTTGTTAATCGTCTGTGTTCTCGCTGTTTCTCTTCAGGACCACGAGAAGAAATCTACAAAAAAAAAGAGCATATTCATCTTGTTGAAGTCCGGTTAACAATGTTCACTGCTTAGGTAAATAGCCCTTTTTCACATTTTCTGGTTGAGAAATGCAGAAGACATGTGTTTTCTGCCCATTTGGATTTGATTTGTGACATAATTTTACATCCCTCCTCTTCCCTGCATCCTCTCAGAAGACCAATCCTGTCTCCATGCAGATCTATACACGTGTACACAAACACACTCATCATCATCAATCATTCATCATAGCAAAACCATGATCAAGTCTGACCACTGTGTTGATTTACTGTGGCAAATGGTTAATGTAGGAGCCTCTTATCAGATGGATCAACAGACAAATTCACTCGATGGTGTCTGACTTCTCTAATTTCCAACGTGCAGCTTACGCTAAACAGATTCTAGATGAGTTAATTGGTTTGATGCTGATAATATGATTACCCACTTATCCCACAATAAAGACACAGTGTTCGGTAGAATTGTAATTGCTTATTACCTGGAGCAATGATACGACGCAGAGCGATAGAGGGAGGAGAAAGGCAGAGAGTGACTTGGCCTCCAGGTGTGGTGTTGCCGATATATTGACCACGTTTGCGTTCAGTCATTAACAGCAAATGCACACAGCCCCGAAGACAGAGCAAAAAGAAACCAGGGTGCAAGTGAAGTGAGTGAGTAAAATGAGCACAGACGTTTACACTTGAGGATGCATTACAGTAGATATAACAACACACACATATATATATGGAGGCACATCTAAGCTTATAAGATAGAATGAAAAATCACGTCTGGTGTTGATGAACTTTCATCTTCATGCTTCCAGCTGCTCAAAAACCAACAGTGTTGCTTTCTTTTCTTTTCTTTTATTCTTTATTCCAGGGAGCAAATAAACAAAACAACAAAAGGAATCTAACACAGTCCAGTGTGTATGTATGTGTGTGTGTGTATGCATGTACCCCCGTGCACAGCCAGGGCAGTGGTGGGCATCATCTCCAGCTGTCACTGATGTCACACTTCATTTGTTTGTCTCAAGGGTTTGGACCAAATCCATCACAAAGTGCAAAAAGCCAAATGCTACAAGCCATGTCCACAATAATTCTCTCTCCTCCTCTCCCTCACCCATGGCAAGCATCCTGGGGCACAGCACCAGTGTATAAATGTTCTTATTCAGGTCAGAGGACACTGGAATATTGCATTACCATTGCTTATATAGACGTCCTGCCTAATACCAATGCAGAGATAAAACCTCTAAGGAACAATGTGTTGTATAGAAAGGGAAATGTTCAATGGTGATTTTTTTTTTTTTTTACACAAAGCAGTCAGTGTTGTGATCAAGTGTCCAAAGGATGTGTTAATGCAGGTTTATCACGGATGATGGTCTTACGTGATTTTCATATTCCCGTAGCAGCCTCCCCATTAAAACCACTTGTTTTGTTTTATTTAACCTTAATTGAACCGGGTGGGACCCATTGAGATCAGAATATCTCTTTTGCAAGGGAGACCTGGCCAAGAGGGCGGCAGCATCATTTCATTAAAAACAACAAACAGCAGGTAAAATTAAAGTTACACATGAAGCTCAGACTCAGAGCTTGACGGTGATTGGACTAATTGAACAGCAAAATCACTACTTCCAGGGAAGCTC
Source organism: Solea solea (assembly GCF_958295425.1). Classification (NCBI taxonomy): domain Eukaryota; kingdom Metazoa; phylum Chordata; class Actinopteri; order Pleuronectiformes; family Soleidae; genus Solea; species Solea solea. The sequence continues at coordinate 19,949,892 of NC_081149.1, read as the reverse complement.
AGCTTCTCTGGGAGTCAATGGAGCAGTGGGCAGACGCCAGGCTTCTGCATCATGATGGGAGGAACTGTTTGTTAATTGACAGCGTTGCAGAAACATACAAGATAGCAGAGCCTTTTCTGCCTCAGTTCTTTGTGGATTTTGTGAGGGAAGCTGTTCTCTGTGTTATTTGCTTAAAAACGCTATCATAGCATTTCAGTTTAACATAATTATTGTGTTTTCTTGTTGTAGTTTTGCAGAATGTGTGTATTAGTAAGTGGGCCTGAAATGAGCTTCCCATGTTTCAAAGTCCAGCAACCACCACTGGTGTGAACTGTTGGGTTTTTAATATGCGATTTTGCAAGCTGTTGTGGATGCATAACAGGTTGATAAGACGCTGCCTTTTTAATATTAAAAGCAAATTAACACAGATACTGTAAAGGAGATGTGAGAAGAAGCCAAGCCACTTTTTTTGAAGTGTCCAGACAAAAATATTCAATTATTCCTTCCATTGCATCATGGAGGCAGCACTGGCATTTTAGCAGACCACCTTTATGCATCCCACCAATGAGAGCGTTTTAAACTAGCACCTGACAGAACCAGATAAGACAGGAGCTGCTACACAAAAGGCACTCGGTGGATTTGATAATGACAAACACACACACACACACACACTAGCACCAAAAAGCCAGAGGGGGGTGAGGAGGAGGAGGAGGAGGAGGAGAGGACGTATCTCTGAGGAAATATTGTCAAAGAGAGAATGAGACTGTGCCCATTTTACCAAGACACGAAAGGGAGCACAAAAGAAATCAGAGAAAAGGGGAGATGACATTTCTAGCTGTGCAGGGAGAAAGTTGGCGAGAGGCGCGCGTGTTTGGCGCAGAGCAGAATCTCAGGCTACTGTAAGCCGAGGAGGAAGAAATAACAGCAGCAGCAGCAGCAGAAGCAGAAACAGGGAAAAAAACAAAATGACATGCATTAAGTCTGGTGCTGCAGGAGCGAGACCATCAACCAGAGTGAGCAGCAGGAGTGTGGAGGTTAATCCAGCTAATGCTGTGGTCAACTGGGGAGTTCACAGCTGGAAATGAGGCCATGGAGAGTGGAAGAAGTGCTGAGCTAAGTGGTTCACTTGGCTGAATGACGTGGAGTCCAGAGCGTGTGGATTTTGGTTTCATTTCATTTCCGTACCTTTTGGCCCTTCTTTTATTTGACATTCATTTTCCGTAACAGACAAGAACACAACATGCCATTAATTCAAAGTATTATCTCCCTTTCAGTCTTTTGTTTTGTCTGTATTTTTTCATATCTTGGCCGTTTTGTCAAATCAAGAACATTTAATAGTTTTCTTTTTTTTCTATATATATATGTCAGCAGCCTTAATTTGTTAATAAGCTGCAGAACATAAAAAAGAAGCTCAACTGAACTTCAAACAGAATAACACTGGAATAAGGTCTTAATAAGACTTAATGAGAAGTATCTGGGTAATAAGATGTGTGAGAATTATAATCACTGGGGTAACAACGTGACACAGAAAATCATCCCGGAGAGAAGGAGACTGTCAGCTCGTGTGCACGTAGAATCAAATAAAGACACATACAAACAGTCTTTTTACCCTTCACACTCACTCTGTGCTGCAACATGCAGTCATTAGCAAGTCATTTCCCCTTCTTCACATCACTGTGTATCCCAGAGACAGCTCGCTCCTTCGTCTTCAATCAGTAAATCCTCTCTCTCATACACACACACACACACGCATTCTAAAGACTCACATATGTGTTTTTACAGCTCCATCAATCTGGTCCGCTCTCCGTCTGCGACCAGCTGTCAACAACACACCGTCAGGAGTGTAGCAGGCTGACAAAATACGTTTAAGTGCATAATTGTGTAGAGAACTGTGCATGAGCATGGAGTAAAGCTTTAGAGGACAGCTTGCAAATTACAAATGTCATTTAAATTCATAGTCAGTATGATGCTTCTTTTTATTAATTGTAAGATAAGGTACATGCAAGTGGCTCTTACAAAAAAAACAGGGAATAAACATACAAGAAAGAAGTGTAGGCAATTTTTTTATTTTCTATAAATCAATCTCATAAAATATGGTAATATTTGTTAAAATATTAAAGTAATAGTAGTAATGATGATGATAGATGGCGAAGGCTTTAGTGAGAATTTTTAAATCTGTATTGGGTGATGGTTTAAGGGGTGGGTCTTTGTCTTTGTCTGGTTTATGTATACGTGACATAGTGGCTGTACTCATATGTGCGTGAATTGTGGAAGTGTTTTTTTTTATTATTATTATTATTATTATTATTTCTAATGTTAGTGTGAGGAATATGGAAGAGAGAGTGCATGCCAGAAATGTTTAGAGAATACTACAAGAAATCCATCAGGTCCAGATTTAGTTTTAGGGCTTTACTGAGTTCCTCTGGGGTGATTGGTGAGTCTTAAGTGTCTGCTAACTCTGTGGATAGTGTTGGTTCGTGAGTGAAGAAGTACAAATGGCTGTAAAAAAGTTTGAAAAGTTGTATTCATTTCCTGTGGGTCTAGGGTAGTTTCATCTCTGGAGTTGAATACTGATGAAATACTTGATTTATGCTGGAAATGGTTTGCTACATATATTTAAAATGTGTCATATTTGAGTTGTTGAATTAAAATTTTGGTTTTGTCAAGTTGGATTTTAAAATGGCTTAGTTCTTTATTGATTGGTTCTGAAGGTTTATCGCAGTAAAGATTTATAAGGTTGTTTTTAATATTTTCTTCTAAACCATTTTCCAGTTTATGTTGTTGTTGTTTTTTTTCTTATATGATGAATACACTATGATTTCTTTTCCTCGTAGAACGGCTTTGCCTGTAATCACGGTGATATTTCTTTTATAATCTGCAGGTGAAATTGGTGGAATTTGAGCAGAAGTAGAGGCAAGCAACAACTCCCTCAGGGGACAAAACTGACACAAATGAACAGATGAAAACCAAGAAAGAGGTTGGTCCAGAGAGGTAAAGCTGGAAGTGACTGAGACTGAGAGCTGTGAGCATTTAGAAATGCAGAGAGAGTGGAAAATGTTGAGGTGATGATGAGTTTGTGAGAGAACATAAAGCAAATTAAACTAAATAAAACAAATGGGGAGAGAGAGAGAGAGAGAGAGAGAGAAAAGGAAAACACAAGATAGTAAGTGAGATGAATAGAGGAAGAATAAAGGAGAAAGGGGGATAAAAAGATCAGGTGAAAGATGGGAAGAAGGAAGACTCTTCCTCAGAGATCACGGTGCCATTAGATGGATGTCCTCCATCAATCTGCTCTATCCACTGCTTCATAAACTCAATTAAACTGCAAGTCTCCTGAGAAAGACATACTCTTTCTCCATCTATCCATCTAAATCCAACTCACCATCCCTCCATCCGCGCTAATCTGCTGGGAAATCTACCAGTTTGTGTCACTAATTCTCCAACCTTTCGCCCTGCCTCAGTCGTCGGGAGCAATGTAACAAAGGTAATTAAAAATATCACAACTGGTCGTACATCACCTGCGCTCAGCACCTTCTATTGACCGTACCGACTCAGACCTTCCTTTTAATCTGAAAATGCTAAATTCATTTACTCGCTTTCTGTCAAAAACAAACATCATCTAAGGCCATATTTTGCCGTCTACATCGGGGGACCTACATTTTATTACCACGGTGACAAGTCAAATTCCAGCTGGCTCCAGCACCAGAACAACAAGGACATAAAAGGAAGGGAAGATTGAGACAAGCACCCTGGACTACTTCATAAAACGCAGACAAGCACCAATCAATACATCCGCTTTAAAGGGGAAATGATAGAAGATGGAGAGGTGGGCAGCAGACAGCACATAAAACTGACGGATTGATGGAGCCAAGACCTACTGCACAAAATTAATTAAACTTAAGGGAATTCATGGTGATTGGACGCATCCATAATTACCTTGGCTTGAGTTGTGTTTGCATGTGTGTGTGTGTGTGCAATGATGGAGGTCTTATCACAGATAGAGAGAGTGGGCAAGGTTGTGTGTGGCTGAATTTAGAGAGCGTTTATGTTGTGCTCTTTTAGATTAACTCATTGGAAGTAAACTGCCGGCCACTAAAGCAGTCAGTCAGTCAGTCAGCGGGGAACAGTCTGTCTGGTACAGTCACTCACTCTGACTGTCCCACTACCACTGTATCTACTTTGTATGAAGGTACCTCAAAAGGTTCTCTGTCTGACAGGAAAACAATAATTCAGTTTTCTTTAATGTCATTTAATGTAACACGTTAGTCCGAATAAACTCGAGCTCATCTTAGCCGGACTAACATACCTGGATAATGTGATTCATTGTCCGATTGCATTTGCATGTGTTCGCTTAGTCGGACTGGAGTCAGACTTGGCGTTCTGCGCATGCACCACATCTTTCTCTCCGGTCTTTGACCTGGAAGTAGAAGGAGATGACGTATAAACTGCACATCTCTCTATACTAGCTTATAGAGAGATACAGCGCCACCTACGGAGGCGGAGTCAGACGCAATCCACACGTATACTCAGACTCGGAAAGTTGTCCTATTGCCAGTCTTAGTCTGACTGTGGCCTTAGCTAGATTAAACTACGCATGTAAACGTACTGACTGTCCACTAAAACCTTGTGTTTGTCAAGTGAAATCCTTAAAACAGTCGGTGAGAGGGAAACTTAAAAAAAAACAAAAACAAAAAAAACACTCATGCGAACTGATACTGTTGGACTCTATTCTGTTTCCCGCTCTGAAAACCCTCTACAGTTGCCATTTTCACAGTGATGATGGATGAAGTCATCCATGCTGTATCTGGAGGCTCAAGATTGGGACCTTCCTCTGTGAAGTCATAGTGACGCTTGTGAAACATAGGTGGACCAAGCACATTGACATGATAAATATTAAACCTGCTTATTATTCTGATCATAACATTTGCCTCAAATTCAGCTATATTTTTTTTTATTTTTGTGCTGGATTATCAAAACAATAATAATTGCCTTGAGGAGAATCTTATAAACTAACTGGGATTAATCACAGGTGATTCAGCTGGCTCACACTTATTGTGATTCATGTGCACACAAACCGAAAACTAGAGGAGGAAACATTTGCTCAAAATGACTCAAATAAAATTTGATGCTCACATCAAAAGCCATCTGTTAAAGCGGCTTAAGCAAGATACGAGTCTGTGCACACCAGATTTTTGGTAAACCTTTTTTAAAACCTCGTTTCATAAAACCTCGTTTTATAAAACCTTGTTTCATAAAACCTCGTTTTATAAAACCTCGTTTTATAAAACCTCGTTTTATACCCACAATGCTCTCATATACCCAGCGACTGCAGGATATGAATCACTGTGGAGTGATCACTCACTGATTACGATGACATCATGTCACTCTCCATCACTACTCTCTTAGTGTCATTTTGAACTAATCCCCCACTGCACCAACGACGTCTCTCACCGTCGCCGGAGCTGCGATTTTTCCACTCAATTACCACATTTATCTGCTTGTTTTTATCACATTTATCACGTGCGGCACGTGTTCCCGCTCCGCGATCACTGACGTGTCACCGACAGAGATTCAGTCGAGCAGCCGCCTGAACAACGAGGAGCTAAACAATTGATCCAACAAATAAATGCAGCAAATCAAAAGTAGAGGTTGCTTTTATTTATCTCACTATTTATAATCGTCGACTGGGTTTGAGAAACACTGAAGGTACGTGTGATGCCTTGAGTCTTTGGCGGCTTACTATCCAAACACATGCTATATATGATGCACCCAAGGTGAAAAAAGACTTTATTCTATCTAAACAAACTCAAAGGAAATAGAAAAAAATGCTTGTTTTGCCCATAAATTCTGCTGAAAAAAGCAAATTGAAATTGTTGTTGTTGTGTTTTTAGCCCCTTGCAATTTACCCGATGCAATATTGATAACAGAGATTTGACATTAAAGCTGCTCTAATTATTGCTTCTAAATGAACTATGGATCATATGATTATGTGTAACGTGGCAAGAGTCACTCAAAGCAATCAATCCACAGAGAATTGCGACTAAACATAGCAGCAGCAATCTGTCTTTGATTTCTGATTTGTAACGAGGCCTCGCAGATTATCATTTTCACTCATGGCGCTATAGTGACAAAAGCCGCCACGGCTGCTTTCACTTGTGCTCCCTCCTCAATAAGCACAAAGCATGTCAAAAGACAACGTGCCAATGAGATTCTGAAATAGAAATACACAAAGGCCTCAACTGGGGAGACAATAACAATAGTTCCACAGTGGAGAACCTCTTCATAACAGTAGATAATAGTTTAATTGCTGTGGGCAAACGCTCCCATAATAAGCCACGTTCGGCACATTTTCCCTTCAGCGTGCTAACTTGTTTAGCAGTACATCAGATAAGATTTGCATTTAGATTTGCAAAGCGTCATTGTTCTGATTGCCCATGCAGGTCACTCCTTTTAATCAGCCACACTTGGCAACGAGATGTGACACCTGTGAGCCGCAGAATTAATCCATTACACTCAGCGCTGCAGTTTGCTGGCCTGCCTCTGCCTCTGTGCCGCAATGAGCGATTCCATTGCAGTCACTTCAGGTTAAATCAGTCCAGTCTGTCTTTGTGATTGCTGGATGAAACAGTAATTCCAGGCTTTCCAAACACATCATCAGAATTTTTAAGAGTCCCGTCGCCTCTCATACAGTGGAGGACTAGATTTAACGGATTGTCACCCATGTAATACAGAATGTTCTCACTCTTTCATCCTCCTAATGGTCAGATAAATATATGCTATTTTATGGCCAGTTTAAAGGGATGTGACAGAGCTGGCGATCCTGCAGCTCAGTGTCTTGTACAGTGTACTCCCTGACATCCAATTCTCTCTCTGTTTTTCTGTCTCTATTCCCTGTCTCTCTGAAATGAGATCAATCTTTGATGATTCCAGTTGGGAGTAAAATGCCCGGGAGCAGCAAATGGAGAAGAAAAAGTTTGTAAGAATGAAGCAAATTTGGTCAAAATAAAATGACACTTCATTTTTTACTTGTATGCATGTACTTTTTAATCTGTACTCTTCCCTTCAGCTCTGTTTTTTTTGTGTGTCTCTTTCTAATTCCTTGTGTGTGTGTTTGTGTCCCTCCTCTCATTTGCTTGGCAGCTCTGTGTGTCTTCAGTGTGCCTCCCTGTCTTTGCTCGATGTGCTGTCATTCACTCGCTCGAGGCTACTGGTTTCAGCTCATCAGTAAAGTCAACGGCGCTCGGCTTTCTGCCTCACATCTCAGGAAAAAAATCAACCAAAGTTTCCAACAGCTTTTTTATTTTATTTGATTTTATTCATCCTGAGAAACTACACTCCAAAATGTCAATTTTGGCTGCAGCCAAACAGCGACTGTCCAATCAAAGATTAATAAGCACAGCAACACATGTCACTAGAAAGTTGCATATGCTATACATTCAGAAACTCAAACAGTCTCTGCAACCAGATACTGTATCAACCAACTCTTGGAGCTGAACTTATCTTAAAGGTCCAGTGTGTTCAGAATTAGGGATACCTGAGGGTGAGAATGCAGGTTGTAACTTCTCCAATCACCCCTCCTTTTCCCAAGAACTTTAAGGAACTATGGTGGCCTTCACATACAGGAAAATGTCCTTCTTGTCTGTTTGCATAAGCGTTAACTTTAAATATTCTTTTCTATTCAGGCTACTGCAGAAACATAGTGGCACACGGTGGTAGCCAACCTACAGCAAGACCCTTCAAGTACATCTAAAACACTTAAAAGCATCACCAAAGCTAAAAAAAACAACATTTTTATTTTATTCATATGGGTGGTTTATTTAATTTCTGCCAATAATCCCTCCTAGATGCCAGATAACCAAAAAAAATGGTACATAAGTATTTAAAATAAAGGACAAGCATTTCCAATCATCTTGAACAACGCTTAAAGGTATTGTAAAATATCCAAAATGAATGTTTGTGAGCAGAAAGCAGTGCAGTAACTAAGCGAAAGACTTCTCTGACTTACTGGCAAACTGAGATGCATCGCAATATATTCAACTGAAAAGTGTCACAGCGAGCAGCGACTGAAGAAAAATGTGTTCACAAAGTTAGGACGAGTGATGTTTTCCTGTCGGCATGGCTGTGAGATTTCACGATTGCAGGAAGTCTGTGACTCTGTGTAAAGATATTCCTCGGATGAATGAAAGCACGCGTTGATGTTTTTTCGCCACCAGTTTTTGAAACTTTCCCGGCGTGATCATACGTTTGAAAATATCCCCGAGAACACAGCACTTAGAAGCTCGTACACCATCCAAAGAGGACAAATGTTCTCAAAAGCTGTTATTCCCTGTGCTTCCCTTTACCTCTACACCTTTCTCTGCAAACCCTGGAAATGATGGAGGGTGAAAATTGCAGTGGATTATGAGTTCCTGAAATCCTCGGACCAATCCATCTAACACCACCATCCATGTCACATTCAAAGTCACTTAAAACACAATTTCTTCCCCAATTCTGATGCTCAGTTTGAACTTCAGTGGGTCATCTTATGTCGACAGTACATGCCTAAAAAAGTTGTGATAAATCAGTTAAAGTTTATAACATGTAAATAAATGTCTGAGTGCTTCCTCCTCCACTTAAGGATACAGATTACATTATGTAAATGAAGGCCCTTGGACTTAATAAAAATAAAATGTTTCTTTCACAGTTTGGATTCCTCCAAATGTAAGGATTTGAATTGCTGTATTATTAAGTATTATTGATAGGTTGTGCAGTTGTCACCCACTTACCTTTCATAATCATTCGCTGCAAGATAATGTCTTCAGTCACTGTGTTTTGTGCGGAAATCAATATGTTTAAAGGGATTGAAAAAGAATAATTCAGAATAAAAAACTTTATCCGTTTCATCAGATCATTTTTAGGTTTTTTTTACCCACCACTGTTGAAGCCGTTGATTTTTTACAGGACAAAAGAAATATGAGAAATATGAGAAATATGGTACCATTGTCCGTTTTCAATGACATTTTCAACCACTGTGAGGGTTTTCTCTGAGGGGATATAACTGTGTTCGATTGAGAGAATTGCCTTTGCGACGACTGCCAGCTGGCTGAACTTCTCATCCCTCCCCAAAATTGTCGCAGAATCTGCCCACACTCTCTTCCTCTGGTACAGTATCAGCTTCCTGTCAGAGATTTTCGATGTCTACCAGCTGCTCTCTTTGCCTCTGTGTGTCAAGCCTCAGCTCAGGAAATACTGTAATAATGCATGGCCTTGTCACTGTGAACATATTTTACCTTTTTTATATATATATATATATATATATATATATATATCATAGTGTCTTGGGTACAAGCTCGAGCTGTTGCACTCAATGATTCCCATAGAGAGTTGGTGAAATTTGGTTGTGTTGACTGTTGAGTGCCTGCTTAGCAATGCATCTATTGTTATTGTAAAACTCATCCCACAGTTTTGAGAAAACCTGAACACAGCCTATATCAAAACGTGCGGTTTGATCGGGAATGGTGTGCTATGTCTTTTCTAAGCGTTTCGAGTAACCATGGTGACAACTATTTTAACCCGGGGCCTCACAGTGTCATCATACTTTAACGTAGTGACGTGGTTGGAACTTTAAACAGGTCTCAAGATTTTAGTCTTTTTTCACGTAAATCAAAGTTTTGATACCTATTACCGTTTTTAAACACTCGCAGTTTAAGTTTTATACTTTTTTTTTTCTTTTCTGATTTTATAATGAGTGTGTTTTCCTTGTACAACCAGCTGCAAGAGTCAGTCTCTCTCTCTCTGAGTTTAAAGATAAGTTTGATTCCACAAGTGTCAATCCACCCAAATCGGCAGCAAGAAGCAAGTACAATAAAAATGTCACCACGGAATCCTAGTGTTTAAAATGTACAAATCGAGAGGATTTGTCACTCCCCAGTATAAATATTCAGATTAGTGTGTTAGTGTGCTTTATATAGACAGATTTTAAAAAGAGAGAGAGACAAATTAAGTCCCTGGGACATATTGATCTTTGTAGACAAATAAGTGAAATTACAGCCATAAAAGCTGCACATTAGATCCGTATATGCCAAAATCTATTTCCAGTGTAGTTAATACCGTTCTGCTGGTGCCATCAAGTGGAAAATGCCAACAATGCAAAATTATGAACTTTTGCTGATAGTGAGCAATTTAAAGCTTCCAGGTTTGGTCTAATTTTAGTCAGCTGTATTACAGTTGGAGTCAAAACTGCCACTATTGCCAAAATGGCAAAATGTCTTAATAAGATGTCTGGAAGTTTCCTTTTTCTAAAAAAAAGAAAAGAATATGCAGGCAATATTCATTTTAGGGCATGTTATTATTATAAAGCCGTGGTTTATTGTTGAGCCTCTGTGTCCATCAATACCCACTAAACCTCAGGGTGTCATTAATCCGTTATAGCTTTCTCCTTTCCTCTTCTCTCTACCTCATATTCCTCTGTCTTCATCAGGCACCAGATCAGGTCCCTGTGGACTCAACCGCCTCAGTTTTGCAACTACACGCTTCTAATGACGGAGAAAGCAGGTTTTTGCAGTCCTGATGCTGCTGTGAATACAAACCGAGGTCATGTGTGTACTTTATTTAAGACCTTTTCTGGCATAAAGACTGACCTTGTCAGGACCAGCAGTCCTCATAAAGACCAAAACCTGGTCCGAATGAAGCAGAACTTTATTTCCTCCTCATTCGGTCCAAGTTGTTTTCAATGTAACACAATTGTTGCATCTGGCCCATTCATTCGCTATATTCACGCTATTATTCACTAAAATACTGTTGATTATCTGGGTTTATTTTCAAAGTAAGTGCTATAGCACCACATAATATCAATACTGTGTGTATCTAGAGGACAGTTTAGTATTCCATAGATGTCAGCTGTTTTGTTGCTTCGCTCGTGTAATTCCTATTGCACTGTGGATTGTTTTAGTCCATAAATCACTTGCAGGTGTTACTGTCAGACACAAAACTTGGCGAGATAGATTAATAATAGTGGCGCAATAGGTCAAGCATCTAAATCATCTTTGAATAAGAGGTCATTTTGAGCAGAGGGAGGAAGCGGTTTCACTAAACAGCAGCGACGTTGAGAAGGACGCTACACTACATTAAAGATTCAAATTCAGACAACTTTACTGGCGAGTAGTTAAGTTAAGTTAAGTTAAGAGTTAAGTTATAGAGGCAGCAGATCAAAGTACACAATACGTGTTAATTAATTAAACAATACTAATTAAAACATTACACTCCTTTAAAAAAGATGACCACTCTCTGTCTCTATAGCCAGATAGAAGGAGTCATGGTGTATTCTTGCATGAGGCACAGTTTAACACCACCAGAGGGCATCACAGTCAGGTTGGCTTATGAATGTTTGTGCTTTAATGGTATCACTGAATATTTTAGTCATAGGTTTTAATAACAACATTAAGTGTCTGCTGGCAAAAAAGCAAAGATGTGTCATCGCCCACATTATTTCTTCAAATGACCTCAGGGTGTGTAAAAAAAAAGTAATATATGGGTTTCTTAAAGTTTTCAAATTTACAGGAGAACAGTCATCATTATCGTCATCACACACACACACACACACACACAATGTCCAGATGGGACAACCCAAGGGCACTTCAGCCAGCAGCTGCAAAGGGTGGGTGATGAAGCAGAAGGTCTCGGGGACAGTTCACATGTACTTACACATCTATGTGTTTATGCAAGGACATGGCAGTTATCCTGGCTTTGGCTTGACACAGACAAGGAACACACAGCAGCTGTTGACCCAACTGATTCCAAAAACGGTGACCTGGCCAGCTGGCCGGCTATTCCCCTTCTGGTTGCCCATGGTGGGCGATGACAACTTAGAGTGGCGGGTAAAGAAAGCGGTGGCAGAGGTGACCTGAATCCTGAACGGACAAACGGAAGTGAGCAGGTGTCTCATACCCTAATTACCTTGCTTTCAAATGTTTTCTCATCGAAGCCTTAAAGGTCCACAGTGTGAGGATCAGTCTGCTCATACCTTTTCATGGAACTCGGCTGACTCCTCCTTTTTTATTGTTGGTTTATGCATTGAATTATGTGGTTGTTGTGCTAATCTGTTGCACCTGTTGCGGTGGCACAAGATGGCGGCCTAATGTACATATGCAAGGCTTATTCTGAGACTATTAAAATCAAATTCTGTTTTTAGTTCAAAGTAATTTAAACACTTATACAAACATACTTTTGAGCAGCATATTTAATGTCTGCCAATAAATAAATAATACTACGTTTGTCTCTTTAACACCATTTTTTATGCACTCACTGTTTACTTCATATTGATTATTTATTATTATTCTCATCCTTACGTTATGTACATACAATTCCATTCTATTTTTTTTATTCTATTCTATTTTTATTTTATGCGTATTTTGTGTCTTGCTGCTGTTGCACTCTAATTTCCCAGTTTGGGATTATTAAAGTGAATCTATTCTTTTCTATTCTATTATATGTTTTTGCATGATGTAAAAAAAAAAGAGAAGAAGTGACTAAAATATATGAATATTCTGGCTGCTTGCTTATAAGTGTATGACAAAATGGGGAAAAAAATAATCAGGACAAAAACACAGTGTCATTCAGGGACAGGGGTTGTTTATATGCTTTTACTTTGCATGAGTGCTCCTCTAAAGTTATTGTGAAAATGAAAAAAACTTTGTAATGGCTGCAAAGTCTAAGCCTGTTACCTCTAGAAAGCAGATATGGATGATGGAAAATGATAGAGGTTAAGGAACAAGGTCGCGAGAGTTGGCGGTGGAGGCGAGGAGAGAAATTAGAGGAGGAATGGAAAGCGGAGGAGGAGCAGCCAAGCAAAAAACTCCCTGGGTAATTAAGGATTTTGAGAAGGAGCAAACAGGGACAGAGCCATGAAAAGAAAAGAAATAAGAAAGAAAGACAGAAAGAATGTAGAAACAAATGCATAAAGATATGTGGATAAGCAGGTTAAAAGTAAAGAGAGTAAGTATTTATAGGTTAAAGCTGGGGAAATGATGACATGTAAGGATGAAGAGAGAGAGACTGCAGTGGCAAGGTTGAAAATCAATATGGAAATTGATGGTAGATATGAATGAAGAAGAGAACGCAATAGAGGGAAGAAGCATATCCTCTTTTGGTACATGCTAAGAAAAGCTGCAGTGACATCGTGACAGTCATTCAAACTGACATTATAGCAGCGATGACCCCATGTCCGAGCAAGCATGACTGGACAAGAATAATCATCATTCTCACTGATGGATTTAGCCAGACTCCTGTGAGACTGGACTTCATTAAATGTGGAGACGAGTGTCATGGTAATGTGGAACACTCTCCTACAAACTTAGATAGATCACAGATATTTTGATTTAGCAAAATTGTTTGGCAAGTTTTGTTACCGGGAATCAAGTGTGAAGATTTGTACACGAGATCTCATCTTCCTGCAAAACGCGGGAAACATGACAAACTACCTGATACTCACTCACGGCGCGCTGCATACTTTAATTATTCACTGTTCAAAGTCGCATCAAGGGCACCTTCAAAAATGGGACATGGAGCGCTTAATTATGCACATCAGGGCTAAATGACACACAATTTAAACAACTCAAAAAAACTTCCTTTATAGGTCATGAAAAATGCAGCTTATAATCACTTTGGGGAGACTGTTCTAAAACACAGCAGGGCGCCTTAGCTGTAGCTGCTGTTTGTAATCTCACAATCCGTTAATGTGTCTTAACTTCAGAACCACTCTTTATATTTTCTCTGTCACTCAATTTGTTTACGATTGTTCTCTCAAGTTGAAAAAAATCTTTATAAACTCTTTCACCAATATTTAAGTCAAAGTCAAAAGCAGCATTGCTCTGTTCTCAGGCTGAACTTATTTGTCCAGTATTTTAGTTAATGACCATATATAACGGTATAAATGTGAGCATGAAGGATTTCACTGACTGACAAGATGCACTTGTTTTTGTTTTAAAGGCCCAGAGTATTTTGGGGAGTGCTTATGTTACCCATAAGTATGGTGCGTCAGGGGAAGCCAGGTATGGAAGCCTTAAGGGACACCTCTGATATGTACTTTAGGCCTAGGCTCTTGCTAAATGGAGATCTTTGCCATCTGTGTCATCCTGAATGGACAAAGCAGAAGCTTACAATGCAAACAAGGAGCAGCTCTGCTCACATTCCCCTGCTGCACAAACCAACAGGGAACAAGAAGCAATGCAAAAACAGCCCTATGGCCAATGAGGTAAAAAAAAAAAAAAAAAAGACTAGCTTGTCAATCTGCAGCCACTTTCAGACCGTAATGTTCCATAAAAGAAAAAGAAACAGGCCAAACACTGCAAGAATGTTATACTCATCACAAGCAAAGAAATTCTGTTTTATGTGTCTCCTTAAAATCAGTCTCCATTTGCTTTGAATTTCTTCAAATTGCACACACTAATTCATCATAGTGAATTTTACATTTTTTAAAGCTAAGAGTAAGGTGTAATATCTCATGAAGACAAAGTAAATAACTATATATGTGTGTGTGTTTATAATACATACAAACACTTTCTCAGACATGAGGCTTATTTTACTCCTGGTATGTACAGGCCACCATAGTTCCCTGATCTGCTATGGCCTGGGTCATGCTTACATGTGTAATATTGCATTTCAGTAGCAGTGATTCCATGCCTCATTTGTATGTCCTTGTATTCTTTACCTTATTGTGCCAGCAAATCAACTCCCATAACTTCATGCAAGTGTCCATGGTTACCGTCGTCTTCATTGTCTCTGTTGACCAGAAGAAGAGCAGGTCACTAATTGGACTGGAAAATTAAGAACAGGGAGCATGTGCAGTCGGCGGATACGGTCAGTGGCACAGTGGCATAATGTTTTTACCATATGGACAAATTATGCCTCCTTTGACCTGATGATTAGAATTTAGAACTATGAGATAAAATCACTGATGTAAATAAATATTTTTTTAAATAATAAATGTGGTTTTAATTCACATTCTGCATAACACGTATGAGTGATGTTTCTCACTCTTTAAACTCTCTGTTTGTCAGTATTTATCAATATGACTTTACATCTTTCTTTTCAGTACATTACCTTTTCTCATTGACCTTCACTTTTCCCCCGTGAGCCTCAGTTTTGCTAAGCATTCACTTTCACTCTAAACAAGTGGGTGCTGCTGTTGAGTCACAGCATCATTTCTGGTTAATGCCTTTGTTATTAGTGCCTGCAGCTGCAAGGCATTCTAGTGAGAACCCTAGGGTTCTCACTAGAATGCCTTGCGCTGCAAGGCATCTCTTGTAATCGTGCGCGTTTATTCTGCTTTTTATTCTCGCGCCCTCCCGTTATTTCGGCACGCTACTCCTCCTGCATCTTTGAGAAACCCCCAACACAAGTTATATCAAAATGTGCGCCTTGACCGGGAATGGTGTGCTATGACTTTTCTAAGATTTTCATATAACCATTGGGATAATATTTACAAAAAACTGAACAAAAATTAACATTGAAGTGGATGGGAGACCGAAAAAAACCAAGCCCGCTTTGGAGCATCACAGTGTCGTCATACTTTAACGTAGAAACGTGGTTGGAAGTTTAAACGGGTCACAAGACTTGGGACTTTTCTGACCTAAGTCGACATTTTGATACATGTTACGGTTTTTGAACTATCGCAGTTTAAGTTTTGTACTTTTTTTCAAAGCTTTCTGATTTTATAATGGGTGTGTGTGTGGTCGTTAGGTGTGAGCTAGAGTGACACACTCTAGCAAGATCCAGCAAAATAATCAGAAAAACTTCTAAACAAACTCTTCTCCTGCCCACAATTTCCAACCTACAGAGACAATTTTTACATCAAAATGTTGCCATGGTTGTCGTCTAACCCTGTGTGTGTTTGTCATGTTCATATGACTTGTAGTTTTTCTTAAAATCACCTCAAAGCACAGAGAACTCTGGTCACAGTCTCAATTCACTCCCATGTTAAAATGTCTGCTTTGGAGTTGTGGAAAATCAAGATGAGGGTGATTTTAAAACTGTGATTTCTCTGTCAATTCACGCCCGTTTGTCACAAATTTTGAGATGGGAGCTGCTGAAAGCCTCCTGGCGCTCACAAACCAAAAATTTTATCTCTATCATCAACCGTTCTTGAGATATGACAACTTTAAAACATGCTGTTTTCTCTGTGAGAATGGGAAACAGAGGGGATTGTGAATCTCTCTCTCTCCCTCTCTCCTGTCACTCCAGCAGTTTGCCCCGCCCCCTCCTCTGCCGGCCCTGATTACACACACCTGCTGACAATTAAGCCATGTGGACTATAAAAACTCCCTGTTCCCCTGTTTCAGTGCCAGTGTGTTTTCGTCCATGCCTGATCACCATAGCGCCTCGTCACAGCCCCAGAATCCTCAAGTTTTTGATCCTCTTGGTGAGCGATGCTTTATTTTGTAAGTTTTCTTATCATAGCCTGTTAGCTGATACCTTAGTTAAGATTTATAGCTTTTGTTTTCCTCCTTGGGAGAGATTTTTTGTTTGTTAATTTTCACAGCCTTTTAGGAACTCCAATCACTAGGCTTGTGACTTACCTTTTATTAGTTAGATCCAATCATTTAGATTGCGTTTTGTTTTTTATCTCATTCTTAGTTGGTTAAGGATCGCCAATCATTAGGATTGTGCTTTTGAGTTAGCTTTTGTTTTGAAGTGTTTAGAGCCGTGTTTTCCTCCGTTTGGAGAGTTTTCTGTTTAAGTTTTACATGATAACCTTAGTCCGAGTATGTTTCCTCTTCGGAGTGATTTTTTTGTTCCGCGTTTATAGTTCCACAACGTTTCTCTTGTAGAGCGTTGCGCTCGCAATTTGTTATAGGTTTTCATAGCCACGCTTTTGTTTTTCCTCAGTAAAGAGGACCTGCCTTGAGAATTGTTTACGAGTGCCAATAAAGACAATTAAAAGGCCTCTGCGTCTGAGTCCTCTCTGATCCGTCTTGTTATCTCCTCTAAAACTTGGTGTTTTTAAAGGGTGAGTCCACCAAAATACCACTCTGTCTAAATGCTTTTAAAGGTTCAATCCACATTTTTAGATTTTATAACGCAGGTGTTTGGAAGGGGGAGGGGGCATCAGGGAGTGGGAGGGGTTTATGAGTTATTCTCTTTCAAAGGGTGATTCCACCAAAATACCACTCAATCCTTTACCAGCACAAGTCCTGCACGCGAAGACACATGCCGCAAGAACTGCAGGCACACTCGAAATTTCGGCACGGAATTGCGGAAATCTAGTTGTTTCTTGGTAGCAATTTATTAATAGAGGGAGGGGTGAAGTAATAATGATTCACTGTTTGATTAAAAGTTGTGTGTATGGTTCACCCTGGGTTTTGAAACAACACCCCCCAGAACTAAATCCTTTGGTCTTTCAAATGCATCTGTAGAGACAGGACAACACTGACTCTTTGTGGATACTCAGAGTAATGCAGTAAGGAAAGATGAATATTAGAGTGGTGTGTTTATTTCAAACTGACCAGAAGTAAATGAAGACCACAGTAGGTGAGGGTGAGTAGAGTTTTAGTTGGTGTCCTTTTCTCCTCTTCCACATCTCCCAGAAGACATTATGACCAACACCATATTCTTACATTTGCAGATTCTGTTATTGTGTCTCTCAGTGGTGCAATTCTTCCATTTTTAAATATTGATGTTGATAAAAACAAGAGTTGTGGATTGATTTTAGGAAAAAAAAAGATTTTCTTTAAAATTTTACTTTATTTTTCCCGTGGTGATGGTCAACCAGTCTGTTGAAGTCGTACAAATACCTTGGTACCGAAATCGACTACAAGCTATGCTTTTATGAAAATGTATTGCTCTTGTTTTATAGAATCTGTTAATACTTTTTCACTTTCCTTTAAGCAAATAGGCAAGGCATCATGAAAGTGTGCAGCAAAATTTGCCTTTTACAGAACAGGTTTAAATTGTCATTTATTCCTGCAATAATCAGCCTTCTTAATGGATCAATGTGTATTCTATTGTTGTATTTAGTTATTTGTTTCTTGTGATGTGGTACTTAGGTACCTTGAACTAAGTGATACAGTATTTTGGCGCTGAAACAAGTGGATAATGAGTAACTCATTGTGTGTGAATTATATAAAAAAAAAAAAACAGTAGATGTGCTGTTTGAATGCAAATGTGTCGATGAATGTGTGGATGGCAAAATTGAAGTGTAAAGTGCTTCGTAAAAAAACATTATCATACAAAAAAAGTCTCTGTATAGGGAAATGAATTTCATCCTGAAAAAGTCTCAAGTTTACAACTCACATTATTGTAGTCCATACATACATACATGTCTAATGCCTCTTACTTGTTCTTTTTCTTCCTTTTTACTCCTTATTCCCCTTAGAATATATACAAAAAAACTACATGTACACACAGGGAATACACTTACATATATACATGCATAATATAAAAATATTACACTTCTTCTGTTAATATTAACAGTTTTTGATGTCATTGTTGAACTGTTGTTGCTCCCCTATATGTCGAGCTCTTGCCTGGCAGCCATTTTGACATGCTTTAACAGGAAAAGCACCAGTGTTACTGATCAAGTACCATTGTTACACAAGTTGGGATCTTTTAAAATCACCCATTTACTTGTTGAAACTAAAAATGTAAAAAAAAACACCAGAGAGTCCCACATTTGCAGTCACTGGCTTTATGCATTGGTCAAATTACAAAAACAATCACACAGACAATACAAACAATATGCATGAACATATCTACCGTCTTTCCTCAAAGAGGGAATAATATCCATAAATATAATGCATTTTTAATTTCACATCACAGGCGCCATCAATAACTCACATTACAGCAACAAAGGGCGACTTGTGCGGTAATACATTTCAGTGGTCTGGTTAGTTTGTTTAGCAGGAGGCAAAATGAACCTCGTCGAGGGGAATTCAGGCTAATACACTTACACATGTCGGATTAAACTTTCAGCAGTGACTGCTGGGAGTGTAAGTCAGGTTTATTTATTGCTGGAGATGAAGAAAGTTACTGCTGGTTCAATCGCACTTTGAGACATATTGTTTTTCTGTGCTAATTTCATCTTTCACATTTTATTTGAGCAGCAAAAGGCTCGGGGAGGTCCAGTGTGTTTCATGTGTGTAACATAATCAGATAAAAGCTTAAGCATGTGATCTCCTATGTCATTTATCCTCCATGTATGCTGCGATATGTTCTTTCTCAATGGCAGAGTGAAATGGATTATGCTCCGACTTTAGAGGCTGTACTGTTAACCGCTTATGTTTAAATAGATGCAATTTTAACATGAGGATTTATTTTAGGTTCAACTTTCACTTAATAGGTGTATTTAGAGACCTTTATACATTAAAATAATGGGATATTTAATGCAGGTGGCACAGGAGTGTATATGGTCTGTGATATACTACATCCACGCACACCCCGCAGCAGCGTGACTATGGCCAAGCAAAGGGAAATGAAGGCACAGAGGTGTATCGTTTATCAAACACACTCTGGTGAACGTTAAAGGACTTCAGCACATTGTTAATAAGTCGTCAGTGCACGGCAGCAGCCTGCATTGAGTCACCTCAACATTAAGAAATAGCTGTGGATGAGCAATTGTGTAGAATTGCCCACATGGCAACAAGAACATGTGTTTTTAATAGTTAAATAAATATATATAAAGAAAAGACAAGCACATCTAAAATCCACATGTGGAGATGGTAGCACAGGTTAAATAATAAATAAACTGCAGTTCACTTTTCGGAAATCAGATTTAAAACCAAATGATTCTTGGTTATCTGTATAAAAAAAACCCTCACACTTAAATTCCAGTGTTTACTTTTCATACACACAGACAAAACTGAATTTATAGTGAACTGATCCCAGTACTGCCTTCCAAGATGAATATTCCACAAAGTTAATATAATCTCTTACATAATATCTTATCACCTAAACTCAGCTAAACAGGCGTCAATCATTTCACATCAAAAAACCATGTGACAAATGGAATGACAGCGTGAGGTTCAGTTAGCAGGTGAATTGAGCACAGAGACAGACGTTCAGGTACAAAATGACTGCTGACGCTGAATGAAAATCAAAGCAACCAAATACCATTAAATAAAAACAACAAAAGTGCAAAATTAAAACGTGATCAACTTCAAAAGATTCAGACATTCGTTTCCCTATTTTACATCAACCTGCATCCATTCAATTTAATATATTAAACATTACCTATGCAAAAGTGTGCACCTATAGATTATTTCCATTGTAGTCAGCAGCCAATGACCCACATGTAAAACCTGATATGACAATAAAACCCTTACAGAATAGCTAAATCTATATCTGTATCTGTATTCATGGTAATAACGACGTGTGTAAAGAGCTTTTTAAAATGTTATATATTAAATTAGCTTAACGCACTAATGTGCGAGGAGGTATTATTTTGTATTTTAATTGCAGCTTGCAGATATACAATATTGTTTCATGCAGTAAAAGTAAATTTAATGAAGTTGCAGTGCCTCAGAAGTGTTCAGTAAAATACCTGTTGAAGTTCTCTGCCTCTTCATTTTGAAAAAAAAAAAACTCTTCACAGACATTATGTCAGTCTCATCAAACTTACAGTGTAGGAGCGTAAATGTTAACATGAGGCTTTGCTGGTCTGGTGTAATTATCAGTACAATGTATTAAATGTCAACTCACAAAGGCACCTGCAAACTAAATGGAGTGGTCAGTATTCAGCATCTGACCACTAATTTTAAGGAGAAAAGAAAAACTTGTTTCTTGGACTTCTAAGTGACTGACCACAATGGAAGTGACCTCACGGTAACACTGTGTGACTCTGCTGCACTCTCAGCTTTATGAGTTTCTGCCTCCATTGATGACGTTACCTCCTGGAGGTGCGATGTGGATGGAGTCCAGGATGGGCCGCAGTATCTGACCAAACGGCCTGGAGATGAAAGCAACAGAGCTGATTTTTAAAAAAACATACAAAATACTTCTTTCTGTAACCACAATTACGTTATTTTCTATGGAGCGAGAGAGGTGTGGTTACAACGCATCGAGATGATGTATCTTAAATTTCTGGGATGCAGTAAGTGCTATCAAGCTGACTTTTGAAACCAGAGAGACTGGCCAACCTGGTCTTTCTTCACTCAAATCATCCAGAAGAAGCTCCTGAATCAGTTGGTGAAGGAGATTCTTGTTGCTGTTGCTTAAAAATGAAGTGCTGATTATGCAACGTCTTTGTTTTGATTATTTGTCTTAGTTTATTTTGTTGCTTTTATTCAGTGATGCTGGTCATCTCAGCAGCTCCCAGGTATGTGTTGCTCAGTAATGACCAGGAGTGCGACCCTGAAGTGTTTAAAAACACAACTGGCCTCTTCCGCTTCATGCGTGCATTTTTAGGCACAAGCCCCTTAGTCTGCCACTGTAATTGCCTTCTTTACAAGGAAAACGAATGCTGTGTTTTCTCTCTTAATTAGGTTAAGTCAGAGTGAGTCTCCTGTAGAACTGAGCATGTGACAGTTGTGACACACAAAATGAGATCAAAGTGCGGTCTAAAAACTAGCCCAAGTAAGAGTCACATTACACAGTTTTTTTCCGGCAGGAAACTTCCTATGCCACAGGAAATGCCTTGGACAGAAATGATCTATCATTTATACGATTTTGTTGATTGTTGATCGTTTGAAGTGTTTTCAGTGAGCCTCTGTTTCACTTTGATTTCATCAGGAAATAGATATGATTTCATGGTGTTTGTTGGTCAATGGGGACAAAGTCTAAAACAGACTGAAACCACTGTGTGTGTGTGTCAACCATGGGCAGCTGCAGGACTGAGAGTTAGACTCACGTGGAGAGGACTTCAGATGGAAGGTCCGTGATGTAAGAGGGGATGGACCTGCCCGTCAGAAACTGAGCCACCTCGTTGGTGAACGTGTTGCAGTTGTGCTCAAACAGACGATACCTGTCGCCTCTGAACCAAGAAGAAATTGAAGGGTTCATTAATGACGTAATAGCGTTCCTGCATCATGACAAGTCAGTAACAAGCATGTTGTCCTCCTTGTGATTAGACTTCATGTACAGGCTCCTTCTGTGTGAGATAAAGAGGGATGTTGAAGGACAATCACTTCACCTGTATGTGCTTTCTCCCAGGGACGCGAGATAATCCATGAAGATTTCCTCAGACACTTCAGTCTCACCCAGCTCCACGACTGTGTCCGGAGGTCCCAGCATCGTTCCACCCTGAAAAATATACACCATACACAAGGAAAATTGTGTCGTGAAGAAATATTTATCTTTTTCCAGCTAAATATCAGCACATCCTATTATCGCACATTCAAATCACATACTGCTGAAACACATTATTTGGGTGACAGGATTTAAACCAGTTTCTTCTTGTATATTAATTGGTCTTTCCGTCATATTCCTTGGTTTGCAGGTTCACTTACCAAGTCATTTCCGTTGGGTTTTTGTAACTTGTGAAAGTGGCTGTGTGCTAAAATAGTTTGTCACCTTCCATATGTGTGCAGTAGTTTAAGATTGATGAGATTAGACAAACAGAAATGAGTCCTACTTACCGGGGAACAACTAGAGATACCCTCCCCTCCAAAGAAGAACTCATCGCCGTATGACACAATAGCTGTGTGCCTGGAAGAGTGGTGCAAAATTAACAAGGAACGAGCCAATATGATACTGGTCACATTCACTGAATCACAAAAAGAAAAACACAAAATGAACTAAACCCCCTAAATGTCACATAAATAGGCTTTAGAGAGATGTGTGCAACAACATTTACTCATGTTGAGAGTTATTTGTTTCTTCTTCTTAAATGAAGAGAACCTTTGCTTTTCACTGATGTATTATGTTTTTGAAATAGCTGGTTATGGCTTGGTGTGAGATGTGCCATAACAACTTAGTTGGTTATAGGATGCTAAATGAGTGTATCTGACTTATATTCATGTTGGCAGACACAACACATTGTGATATCTGTATCAAAGTTAAAAGAGGTACAGTAAAGGTCAGAACAACGTCATAACAATCTATTTTAAAAGAATTCTCAGTGTGACTGAACTAAAAAGCAAGTCACAAACCATTTAGCAAACATGATTAAATGATGACAGACATAATGTGCGGTGTATCCTTTCCATTACAAAACCCTTGTTTTGTTACACTTCATAAAAGTTATTTGAGCAATGTTGACATAGAAAAACTACTAACACTAAAAATGACTAACACACTAACAGCAGTTGTTTAGCAGTATTTAATCTTAAATGGGTCACTGTCCTGCACAAGATTGAGCCACACATTACACAAGAAACAATGTTTTCATGAGTCAAGACGCAATAATGTCATAATAGAAAATAAATCATACCATATACCATCCAGTTGTTTTCCTGTAACAAATAAGGAGACCGTTACTAAGAAGGTGAACCTTGAAGCCACAATGAACATCTATCTATCTGCCACGCTTTACAGTTTATTTCGAAATTTGAGTCAATCAAAACAAATTCAAACAAGCTCTTATTAATAACTTGTGAGTGGTTCAGGGCAAACCATAGAGGGCATTTCAACTCGGCATTTATTATCAGCATCACTATTTTCACCGAGGCCGGGCTGTATCGGATTTTTTTTTTTATCTGTACTTACCTAACATGATAGGACTGAGACTGCGAGCCATTCCTCTCGACAAATCATAAATATACAGTTGTACATTGTAACGCGTAGCATTCTTATCCATTGTGTAAATCCCCGAAATGTATTTGTCAGTGTTGTATTCGTGTATTTGTTAGCTGCCTCCTTTAACTTTAACGGCACCCTTAACTGCACAGCTGACTGGGCGGGGCTCAGCGCAAATGATGTCATTACGTCTTTAAACAAATCACTTCCTTTTCTATTACTTTCAAAATAAAAGCTTTGTTTGTAAAATCTTAACTACAGTACAACGTCTCTCTTGAGAAATTGCTTTATTTTTGAAGGAAAGTTGTATGTATTCCGGGTTTGTCCTAACTATCTATGATGACTTGACTCACGAGGGTGGACCATAGAGCTGACAGCGATCTTTATTATTGCACCAGCACCAAAGAGGTTGCTAAGAACAAAGGAGTCATGAGGCTTTATCTCCAATTAGATTGGTTAAGTTCATATTCCAAGCCACGGTCACTGCTCTTTAGTGGAGTAGATACTATTGCTTTAGTGCTTGGTAATACCACGGGAGTGCGCTAAACATTATGCTAGCTGGTGTTGTGCTCTTTGATTTGTTTCTTTATTTGTTCCTTTATTTGTTCACATAATGTCATTAAAGTTTTCTTTGTTGTTGTGTTTTTTTTTTACAATGAACTATACTCTTATACTCTACTGTAAAGTGTGAGAAAAATAAAGTAAATATAAAATGTAAAAAAATATAGACATAGCAAATAATATATTATCATTATAATACACCAATGTTGGTGATCCGTACTCCGGAGCAGTAGGTGGCGGTACAGCATCTGAACAACTTCCAAACCATCCGCCGCAGACACCCTCCTCCGCCTCCCTCCGTCCCTCTGACTCGTACGCAGCCCTCCTGCTTCGGACCAAAATAGACAGTTTCGGGCTGAGCAGCAGCTGATATCAACCAGAAATGGCTGCCACCGGAGTTCTTCCCTTCATCAGGGGGGTGGACCTGAGTGGAAACGACTTCAAAGTGAGTCTTTTAAACATCATTTTATACTGGGTGTAGCGTAGTTGTTTCGATTAGCTGTGTTGCTGAGGCTAAATATAGAGAAACCAACGACTAAAGAAGGCTGGGCTCGCTAAAACATTAGCCTAGCTACACTACCCAGCACTGGGCGTTAGCCAGTTGTCAAATGTTTGGCATGACCTAGTTGAGTCCGACTGGTTTCCTGTCCTGGTGACTAACACGTTTATTCTTATAGTTAAATTGCACTTTATCATCATGTTAGTTGACTATAGTTAGAGATAACGCAGCTCTTATTGACGACGTCACGTCCCGTTGCTATTTAGCTTGAGTTTTGGCTAACTTTGAGTCAAAAGCACAAACGCTGTGTTGGAACATGTCAGCATTATCAGCGTTTACCTTACATTATACTGTGGCCAAACGGAGCGTAAACTGATATTATACAGATTACTGAGTTGCTGTGGCGACACACTATCGCCGGCACATTTGTGACCCATTTTTGAGCTCATATGGGCAGATAAGGGAAGCAGCCCGTGAGACAACAGGAACGGCTCGAATAATCTCTGACACGAATGTACAACAATATACGTACCGTTTCAAGGTAGTAGGTGTATAATAATATAATTGGCAACACATTATGTGTGTGTTAATCACTGGCTGACAATGAAAGTCTATTTTCAGCCAGTCTGGGATGACATCATTTCCTCTGCCAAAATGTACCCTGCATTCACATTCAGCTCACTTGTACTGTACATGACTGAAGTTGTCTAGATATGAATTGTTACACTCACCCATACAGTAATAGCAGTGAAACCTTCATGGTTGAAATAATCTTTTATTTTTGTTTGTGTATGTCATCTGAAAGATTAACTATACCCAGTTATATCATTTACTCAGCATTTTACTGTATTTGCTGGTCTTGTTATTGAATTCCCCCCTGAAAGTTGCTATTTATCAGGTCTCCAGTAATATAATAACATTTAAACCTGTCTCAGGTAAAATACATTTTATAAACATGAGTGTAACTGGCACGATCACGTCCCTACATCACACTGAACTACTCGTAAAATCATAGCTTTGATAACAGAAGAGGGAAAGATTACACTTATCGTTCCATCAGTACTCACTGTTTCCATCTACAAAGCAGTACAGAATGGGGTGAACAAATTTTTAAATCTAATTTGCAATTTGACAATATAATTAGCAAATTGCTAAACACATGACATCCTCACAACATTAACTTCTGAATCCTAATCAGAGTTGCTCCAACTCATTTAAAAACTACACAGTGAGTATTCAACTGAATCTTAAGGTTAAAAAGTAATGTAGCCTTTTTCATGTATTTAATATTTATACTTTATTGTAAATGCTGAATATACATAAAATATAGATTGTAGACCATAAGTACTGTTCAATAATGGATTACTGAAGCTAAGACAATTTGTGTATTATTTATTATCATAAAACGTTATAGTTTATCAGATAGAGGAAATAAGTAACATATGGTCCAAAAAAAACATAAAGTCTTAATCTCTCTTTTTCATTAGCATTGCTGTTGTTAAAGTCATGTCTTCCTATGGTCTGACCTTACAGGGTGGATACTTCCCAGAGCATGTCAAGTGTATGAGCAGTCTGCGATGGCTGAAACTGAACAGGACAGGACTTTGTTACCTGCCAGAGGAGCTGGCCTCTCTGCAGAAGCTGGTGAGATTGTTATTAGTATCTTTATACATTGAGGCATTACTTCAAAATATTTGAATATGCCACCTTTGTCGATTGTCTTATTCTCTGTTGACTGTAATGTACAGTTACTATGAACCTGTCAAGAGTTCCAATATTGTAGTGATAATGTATTAATTATCCAACGAATCAATACTGTTGTTGTTACCCTTTAAAATATCATCAAAGATTGCCTAATATATTCTCTATTTATCAGTGATAAAGACTGATAAAAACTGAGACTGATGCATCTCAGCAAAAACACACACTGCCCTGCTTTAATCCCCGGCAAATGATCTGTCCTGACACGCTTGATTTTACCTGGTGTACGTAAACAGGATTGGTGTGTTGTTATGTTATCACAGTCATTGTGACTGGGGTGTGTTTAACTAAACTTCTACTTTGGTGTTATGCTTTTTGTAATTCTGCTTTTAGGCTGATGAGTTCTAGTGCAAGCGTCACATTGCACAGCAGACCACCTTTTATGATATCATTTTTGGACATTTTAGATTATTATGTCATATGTGCGCTGGCTTATGTATCTAATACAAAAAACTGTTTTCCTTCTTCAGGAGCATCTTTCAGTGAGTCACAACAGCCTGACCACCTTACATGGAGAACTGTCCAATTTACCAAACCTACGGGTAATTTACAGTTATATAAAAAAACAAACACTATTTTTTTGTATGCTTGTTTTCTCTGCAATTCTTGTTTTTTTGGGGGGGGAGCACACCATAATTGTATCTTATGTAAATGTATTCCTGTTATAACTCTGTACTAAAAGTGTTTCATTTTGTGTGCAGGCGGTGGTAGCCAGAGCCAACAACCTGAAAAACTCAGGAGTCCCAGATGACATCTTTCAACTTGATGATCTTTCTGTGCTGGTATGATGATGACACTCCATCTTTTCTTTTACCACCCACCCACACTCTATATTTTCCCTTTACACAAACACATATAACTTTACTGTTAATTGGTTCTATAACATTCCTGTCCTCAAATAAGTCTGGCTTGCAGACTTGCTTGTCATGTTTTGTTTATTTTCTCCCACACCACAACTTTAACATTCTTTTTTTTCTCCTTTAGGACCTGAGTTACAATCAGCTGACAGAGATTCCCAGGGACCTGGAGAACAGCAGAAACATGCTAGTGCTGAATCTGAGCCACAACAGTATTGATTCTATTCCCAACCAGCTGTTCATCAACTTAACAGACCTGCTGTACCTGGACCTGAGCGACAACAAGCTGGACAGTCTCCCACCTCAGATGAGACGCCTAGTGCATCTTCAGACTCTCACACTGAACAACAACCCACTGATGCATGCTCAGTTGCGGTAAATCACTTACTTTTGCCATTATTCTTTGCCATTAGTCCTCCCATTACTTATTTTCCAAAACACCCCCAAACGTTCAGGGTCCCATGTTAAGTTTACTTTTTCATTTGTTTTTGTTTTTTTGTTTAACATTAGCATGTATCTGGGTGCTAATTTGATCTTTGTATTTGTGTTCATGTGTCTATGTTTTTGAGCAGACAGTTACCAGCCATGGTGGCATTACAGACTCTCCACTTGAGGAACACTCAGAGGACGCAGAGCAACATGCCCACCAGCCTGGAGGGACTGACACAATTAGCAGGTAATACACATACACACAAACTCACATCACTGATGTTTACATGCACCTACATTCTTCTTCACTGCATCACTGTGTATATATCCCCTTTTCAGATGTTGACCTGTCATGTAACGACCTGTCTCGAGTGCCAGAGTGCCTCTATTCACTGGGCAGTCTGAAGAGACTTAACCTGAGCAGCAATCAGATCTCTGAGCTCTCCCTCTGCATTGACCAGTGGACTCAGCTGGAGACACTTAATCTGAGCCGTAATCAGCTCACCTCATTGCCCGTAAGGAAGACGATCATTAAACCTCTGTTTTCATATAGATTTACCTAAAATTAAGTTATCATAATATTAAAATTTCAACCTCAATTTCTATGATTTTTCATTATGAAACATGAATAACACAAAACTTGAAACCTCTTAAGATGTCTAATATTTAAACTGCAATTTTTTTGCCTCCATCCAGTCTGCCATTTGTAAGCTCTCCAAGCTGAAGAAGCTGTATGTGAACTCCAACAAACTGGACTTTGATGGCGTTCCACCTGGCGTGGGTAAACTCTCTAGCCTCACTGAGTTTATGGCTGCAAACAACAACCTGGAGCTTATCCCTGAGGGTCTCTGCAGGTGTGATTTTGTTTCATTTGCCAGACTGATCGATCCTTAATTGGCTGAAAATTCAAGCTCATTTTATTTTGTAGAAAATAAGCCACATTTTCTGCAACACTCAAAAATATGATTTTTTTTTATTATCTGTAGGTGTGGCAAGTTGAAGAAGCTGGTGCTGAATAAAAATCGCCTGGTGACTCTGCCTGAAGCTATCCACTTCTTGACTGACTTAGAGGTAAAATGCTAACTTACTAGTCAACATTTCAAATATAAGTGGACATAGTCATCCTTGTATAATGGCTGATTGGTGGCTAAATGTTGTTTTGATTCCTCTCTTAACAAAATGTTAAGCCAGCAGGAAAAAAAGTGTTCTCCCTCATGATTAGAAATAAACTGATAAAAATGTTCTAATTGTGTATCCTGACATAGAAAGTTAATATAGGCATAATAAAGAAAAGTAATAAGATAGAGTGGTATAGAGCTAATGCAATATGAAGTAAGACAATAGGAGAGGATGTCATATGGAGTAGTTTACCATCAATTTCAGAAAGAAAAGACATTTTGTTTAATGAATTAAATAAACTAGGGTCTTTTAGCCAACAGATGCTCTCATTTATTTACCTCTCTATAGATTCTGGATGTGCGTGAGAACCCCAACCTGGTGATGCCTCCTAAACCTGTGGAAAGAGGATCAGAGTGGTACAACATTGACTTCTCCCTACAGAACCAGCTCCGACTGGCCGGAGCCTCGCCTGCTACAGTGGCTGCTGCTGGAGGAGGTCTGTGTGTGTGCGTGTGTGTCTATGTCTATGTGTACAGCTAGTATATGACATTTAGACTATATCATTGCAGTTGTGTGTGTTAGTGGCTAGTGTCTGTAATGTGTTGGTATGTGTGTCCAGGGGCCAGCCCCCGAGATCACCTGGCGAGGAAGATGAGGCTGAGGAGGAGAAAGGACTGCTCTCAGGACGATCAGGCAAAGCAGGTGTTGAAGGGCATGAGTGACGTTGCACAGGAGAAGAAGAACATGGAGGTAAATTGAACAGTTTTTCTTTTCTTTTTTTAAAGAAAGAAAAGCATGAACAAGGATGGATAAGTATACTCTGTCCTCTTTTTGTGGATCTGCCAAAACATTTAAATATGTTTTAGTTATAACTTTGGCTGTTATTGTCCTCAATAAATGTTCAGTTTCTTTATTGTTTGTATTTGAAATTTGTCCATTAGCTTCCTAGGCAGTTTACCACTGAGTGAATGAAAATTATTAAACAAAACTGGATTGATTTTATTTCATTTACGAAGCAGGAGAACGGAGACTTGAAATATGGCGATTTAAAGATTCGACGTTGGGACAAGAGTCTAGAGAAGCCTCATCTGGACTATTCTGAGTTCTTTATGGAGGACGTGGGACAGGTAGTGTGTTCATTTGTGTCTGTTAGTCTGTCGGGTTATCAGGTTTGATTACAATCAGTAATAATGTCTCTTTTTTTTATCCTTTACCTACAGGTTCCAGGTGTAACAGTGTGGCAGATAGAGAACTTCATTCCTCTTCAATTGGATGACACCTTCCATGGAAAATTCTATGAGGCAGACTGTTATATTATCCTCAAGGTAACCTGCCAATATTTATAATTAATATTTGTTGCCAGAAAACAGAGAATGTCATTATGTTTGCATCAGGCAAATGTGAAAATAAATGACAGGCCCCCTGCTCTGTGAATCCCTCTAATTGTTTCTAATAAATGCAGACTTTCTTGGATGATAACGGAGCACTGAACTGGGAGATCTACTACTGGATTGGTCAGGAATCTACTCTGGACAAGAAAGCCAGTTCTGCTATCCATGCCGTCAACCTCCGAAATTTCCTTGGAGCAGAGTGCAGGTCGATCAGGGAAGAGATGGGAGATGAGAGTGATGAGTTCAGCGCGGTATGTATAGACATAATTTACATATAAGCAAATGTACACTTAATAAATAATATACTCCTTACACTACTTACTATCAAACTTTGCATAAGTAAAATAGCTAAATCCTTTACATGGTTTCTATCTTGTGTACAGGTGTTTAACAATGAGATCTCCTACATTGAGGGAGGAACAGCCAGTGGATTCTACACTGTGGAGGACACAAACTATTCTCTCAGGTAGATTGGAAGCAGTGTTTTTGTTGTCATTTAAGTGTGTCTTGCTGTCTGAATATCAATGTGAACTGTGAGTGTCTGTTTAACACCGTTGTGTTTTTATTAGGTTGTACAGAATTTATGGCAAGAAAAACATCAGACTGGAATCTGTGCCTGCGAAGAACTCCTCCCTCGATCCACGGTGACTCTCACACTTTCTATTTCATATGACACACACTGGCATGTTTTGCTTCACCCTTTAACACACACATTTCCAATGTTATATCAGTTTGACAAACTGCTCATTTACTGTAGACATGCCATTGATTAGTTGCTCCTTTTTCCCTCTCCGTGTCTCATTCAATGTGGATATTTGTGACCATATTCTTCCTCTCTTCTTTTGGTAGCTACGTCTTCCTGTTGGACACCGGACTAGAAATCTCTATCTGGAGAGGAGCCAATGCTACACTCAGCAGTACCACAAAGGCAAGGTAAGGCAAATTTAAAAAGGCTAACAATCTCTCTGGCACTTGGTTTCCACATTTTCAGCGAGTTTCCATATTAGTGACACAAACAAACTCCCTGCAAACTCAGAGATCTAAAGCTGTGTCTTGTGTTTTGTTGTCATCCTCCAGGTTATTTGCAGAAAAGATAAATAAGAATGAGCGCAAGGGTAAGGCAGAGATTGTAACACTCAGGCAGAACCAGGAACCTCCAACATTCTGGGAGACGCTGGGAGGACAACCAGAGGAGATCAAGAAACACGTACCGGATGACTTCTCTCCCGTCAGACCTAAACTATATAAGGTAAGTCTGTAAATAACTTTGTTAGGTGTTTTTGTGGATTGCAATAGAAGTGTGCCTGCAGTTGTGAAGTTGTGCAGCTGCAATGCAAATTGGTCAGGATTGTAAGTGTGTTGGAGGTTTATTGATAAGCTCTCTCCTTGTATGTACATAACTTTACTTTTGTAAAAGGTTCATGGTGATGTAGAGTATGTTGTTTAAAAAAAAAAAGGTTGGATGTTAGACATTAAACTAACTCTTGGAGCTTTTAGTCTTAATTTTCAACAGGAATCTTTTTAAAGGCATAGTTAAAGTGAACAAATATAACAGTTGACTCATGTTTTTTTAATCCCTGTTAATCCCTGTCCTGTAGGTGGGCTTGGGTCTGGGCTATCTGGAGTTGCCACAGGTTAACTACAAGCTGTCGGTGGAGCACAAAGACCACAAGATTAAACTGGACACTCTGCCAGAACTAAGACTGGTATGTACAGCTGCTGTATCATCACTTAAAGGCAGTAAAAACCCTTTCTGTTCTTGCTTCACTCCTTATTTGACACCTTCTTCTTCCTTCCTTTCACCCCTTCCTACACCTCAGGTGCAGTCTCTTCTGGACACAAAGTGCGTGTACATCCTGGACTGCTGGTCTGATGTGTTTATCTGGATCGGGAGGAAGTCGCCCCGTCTCGTCCGAGCAGCTGCTTTGAAACTGGGCCAGGAGATTTGCTCCATGCTGCATCGGCCCAAACATGCCTGTGTCACCCGCAACCTGGAGGGAACCGAGTGTCAGGTAACAAATAAATAAAGCAGCAACTGCTTAAAATACATGAAATTATATAATTGACACAGTATTGTATTGGATTTGTATATATTTACTCTTAATCTGACAAAATGTGTCTCTTCATCATCTTCACCAGGTGTTTAAGTCCAAGTTCAAGAACTGGGATGATGTGTTGAAGGTGGATTACACCAGAGCAGCAGAGACTGTACAGCAGAAAGACAACCTGCAGGGCAAGGTCAGTGATGCAGGGGTCAGCCTGTTCAAAAATATAATTGTGAATAGTTAAAATTAGTTGTCAAGTTACCTGACAACTAAGGCAGGGTTCACGATGGATCTCGTTTTTTTTATTTGTTTTTTATTTAGGCACATATGTTAACTGATTAGAGCATCCACACTGCAGTGTCAAAAAAGACGGTGACAATGAACTTTCTTCACAGTTTCCACATCTATTCCTCTCTCATATGTCACAAACATAACATTTCTTGTTCCTGTTTCAAAGTAAAAGCACTCTATTGTTTCATCTCCCTGATTCTAAAACAAAGTTTTATTGTGAAATTTGTGCACACAACTGACAGATGTGTGGCTTCATACTCAAGAGTCCAGGTATTTAGTTGGTACAGCAAAAAGAAAAGTATTTTGTACGTCAAACATGGCAGCAGGTGTCAAGCAATGCACACACATCCACTGAGAACCTGAACCTAAGGAACAGAAACGGGTTATTTGTCTCTGTTTTGTCTCACAGGTGAAGAAAGACGCAGAGAAGAAAGACCAGATGAAAGCTGACCTCACAGCTCTCTTCCTCCCCAGGCAGCCAGCGATGCCTCTCACTGAGGTAAGAGCAATTGTACCACTTGATCTCTTCCTCCTGGGATAATTCCAGGAAAGGAAATGACACAAAGCAAGTTTGTCACTGTGTTTGTTTTCTGCTCAGGCTGAGCAGCTGACAGAGGAGTGGAACGAGGACCTGGACGGCATGGAAGGATTTGTGTTGGAGGGAAAGAAGTTTGCTCGTCTACCAGAGGAAGAGTTTGGGCATTTCTTCACACAGGACTGTTACGTCTTCCTCTGCAGGTTGTTGTGTGTCTCTGTGTGAGAGTGGCAGACCACTTTTTGAGGGTTTCTGATACATTTTACTCTGTCTCATTCTCTAAAAGGATTTTAAATCAAGCCAGTCAGAGCCACAACTGATTTATTTGTACGAACCCTTGTGTTAATGGTTGTATTAGAAAATATGAGTTTTCCATCCAGTTACAATAAGTCCTTTGTAGCTGTAATGTTTTGTCATTAAATAACAACTGCTACTCCTTCCTGCCCCCATTCGTACAAACTACAGTTAGGTTAACTTTAGTTTGTACGAATGGGGGCAGGACATAACAAGGAGAAGCTGTGTGGTGGTCAGGGGGAAAATACTGTATATCACTAAATCATCCGTTATCAAGTTTTCCTTCCTGAACTAGGGACTTAATTTGTACGGCAACACATGCAGCAAACACTACACCAGTACGGCTTTCTCAAGTGTTTTGACACTTAATTGGAATTCAAATTCAAATACAGTTACAGAGGAGATACACTACCTTGTCACATTGATCTCGACCTTGTCTTAGTCTTTAAAAGTCTTTACTTGGTCTTGGTTATTGTGGTCTTGACTGCAGAAGAGCAAGACTATGTTGGTGATTAAGGCTTGTATGTCATGTGAAAGGGTATTAATGCAAACATTGACAAACACTGAAATGTCTTTCTCAGATACTGGGTGCCTGTGGAGTACGAGGATGATGAGAAAGAGAAAAAGGCAGGTGAAGGTGGTAGAGGTGAAGGAGGACGAGAGGAGGAGGAGGACAAACAGCCAGAGGAGGACTTCCAGTGTGTGGTGTACTTCTGGCAGGGCAGACAGGCGTCCAACATGGGCTGGCTCACCTTCACCTTCTCCCTGCAGAAGAAGTTTGAGAGTCTTTTCCCTGGAAAATTGAAGGTATGGGGAACGTTGTGTGTGCTGCTGCTGCACCATTCAGTGTTTTTTCCTAATTTTAACAAGCAATAGTCATTTACACTTTCATCATGGGTGTACATATGATGTTTTGTAGTATTATTGACAACTACAGCCTGTGTATCTCTTCAGGTGGTGAGAATGACACAGCAGCAGGAGAACCTCAAGTTCCTGTCCCATTTTAAGAGGAAGTTCATCATCCACAAAGGGAAGAGGAAACAGAAGACGGACTCGGCTCAGCCTTCACTCTACCACATACGCACCAATGGCAGCGCACTTTGCACCAGGTTAATATGTCGCCTGGACTCTGATTCATCCATACTAGCAACACAAGGACCTGTGTCCTTCAGGGACAAGTCACAGTTTTCTGAAGTTACCTGAAGCTTTGTTTTTACGTTTGAATCTCTCTGTTGTAGGACCATCCAGATTGGAACAGATTCAAGCAATCTCAACTCGGAGTTCTGCTTCATACTCAAGGTTGGGTTTTTCTTTCTGTCTTTAAAGGCTGAGTATGCAGGAAATGTCGATTTTATGCAGCAGCTAGCATTATCAAGAGTGGTGGCTAGTATGATTCAAAACTTAAACTCAGCACTACAGAACCCACATTTTCCCCATTTGTTTTATATTTAACAAAATGTTTTTTTTTACAAAACCACCTAAAGTTTCTTAACAAAAATAAGTGCTGTTTCTCAGTTATTACTGCAGCTTCTGATACCTGCCAAACTGTAACCCGTTTGATCTGCCCCCTCATTGTTTTTGGCAAGAGGATATAAACACACTGGCCAAACATTGCTACCCAGAAACAATCATTAAATACCAGCAGAGGGCAGCGTCTCTGCAGATAATGCAGATAATGCATACTTGGCCTTTAGATCTTACAGTCCACTCACTTGTTAAATGTCTGTATCCGCTGTGTCCCCAGACTCTGTTCTCTCAGTAACATGATGCGTTTCCTGCAGGTACCATTTGAGAGCACAGACAATCAGGGCATAGTTTACACCTGGGTGGGCAGAGCTGCTGATCCAGACGAAGCAAAACTGGCCGAGGACATCATGAACAGCATGTTTGACGACACGTACAGCAAACAGGTTTGTTTATGTACACGAGTGGAATTTTCTCTGTTAATTGTTCCTGATCATAGTGAATAATACATGAACTTCCATACTCATTTTACACCACTGTGTCTCCTAGGTAATTAACGAGGGAGAGGAGCCGGAGAACTTCTTCTGGGTCGGTATTGGTTCTCAGAAAGAGTATGACGAAGATGCAGTTTACATGAAATATGCTCGTCTCTTCAGGTGAGTCCCAATGTTTAATAAT
Organism: Solea solea; assembly: GCF_958295425.1. Taxonomy (NCBI): domain Eukaryota; kingdom Metazoa; phylum Chordata; class Actinopteri; order Pleuronectiformes; family Soleidae; genus Solea; species Solea solea. Next base: position 19,914,346 of record NC_081149.1, on the reverse strand, counting down.
TATACATGGATGTGTACGGGGCTGTTGACTCATGTAGACGCGAGTACAAACGTGAGCGACGTGGTCTCAATGAACATGAAAATAGAAGTTATCTCTTTCTTCCCACACGTATCGATCAGCAAAGAGCAGCGCTGGTAGTCTAATTTCTGTGTTTTATTTGTTAATTACTCAGTGACTTCTTTGTGCACGTTTTAAGAGTTTTTAGATGATGCACGTCAACGGCCTTGATACAGCCTGTTTTTTCCTGTTTCATCTTCCTTCCACGTTGTCCTCTGTTAATCCTCCATATTCATCCCTCCTTCGCTGCCTCAGGTGTTCAAATGAGAAGGGCTACTTCTCCGTGTCAGAGAAATGCTCGGACTTCTGTCAGGACGACTTGGCTGATGATGACATCATGTTGCTGGACAATGGCAACGAGGTAACGTTAACCGAGTCGTGCATTTGTTTCTTCTGTAGCTCACTAGCAGCAGTGGAATCCGTTCCATTCATCCTTTTGATTTCCTGCTGTACCATTAATGTTCCGTGCTCTTCTTCAGGTCTACATGTGGGTTGGCACTCAGACCAGCCAGGTGGAGATCAAACTCAGTCTCAAAGCGTGTCAGGTGAGTAACAACCTGCATTTTGTGTTAACATGTTTGTTTGTTTGTTTGTTTGTTTGTTCTACGTCTACATCTTCTCTCAATCTCTCTCTCTTTGTCCGCGTCCAGGTTTACATCCAGCACATGCGCTCCAAAGACACAGAACACCCGAGGAAGCTGCGACTGGTGCGGAAGGGAAACGAGCCCCACTGCTTCACGCGCTGCTTTCACGCCTGGGGAGCTTTCAAAACTCCACCCGCATAGACAAACACATGCACACATGCTATAAAACAGCTCACACCTTCAAACTCATTCATTGCCATGAACTTTTCTACCAGGTAGATGCTATGATAATAATGATGTCTCTATGCTTATATACGTCCAGTTTTACCTGCTGCTGTTCTTCAGATGTTTGAGCTCCACATCCCAAACACACAAAGTTCTTCTGATTGAGACGCTCTTTTCTCGGCTTCTTGTCTTTGAGGAAAATATCTTTTCTTTTCTTTTTTTTTTTTACAAGCTTTTTAGCAGGGAGTCTGATGTTGAAAAATAATTAAGAGAAATATGTTTTTAGATGAAATATCTAAGATGTTAAAAGACTTTAATAAAAATTAAAAAAAACCAAAGGGAGGTGAATCCATGAACATATCGCACTCTTTTGCTGCTTTCACACAGCTTGTGCTGCATGGTTGAGTGTTTTCAGTTCCCTCTGAGCTCAGTGCCATTTTGTGCATCTTAGTTTTAAGCAGTGACAGACAAACGACAGTGTCGATGGATTGAATGGAAAACTATATTTGTTTTCAGGGGAATGTTGGTTTATATACATATATTTTTTTGTTTCCTATTATGTGGACTATACATGGTATGTGTGTTTACCCCATGCGCCTTTGACTGAAAAGGGATATGTTCCTTTACCATAGTCTGATTGAACTGGTCTCTTATCTTCTGTAACCTGACCACTGATCTGAAACAGGTGTTCTTATGTAAAATGTTTCAGATGAAAGTTAAAACTAAAAGAAAAACTGCTACATTTATCTAACCCAAAGAAACCTTGCGGTCAGTGCTCAGGTCATGGATTGTGACACAGCCTTGTTCCAAAAATGTGCAATCTGTGAAGGCTGGGAGATCTTAAGACGAACTAATACTGTGGACTGCAATTATCTCGTCACAAATGTGTAGTTTCCTGCTTTTCTTGGGTGGAGAGAATAAAAACTGCCAAAATGTTCAGTGGAAAATGTAAATGCGTGATTCTACAGGTAAAATATTTAACATGTCACTCAGATATCGATCAAATGCTCTTGCTTTGTCTTTCAAATGTTTCTTTTTTGGATTTGTTTGCCTATTTTAAAAGGAGATGTCGCATCATATCTGACTTATCTTGACAAATAGTGACTTCCAGCTCAGCTGCTCACGGTTAGTGGTCTCGAGTATTAAATTAGGGAATACAAAACTGCTGCAGTGCATCATGTGTAAGTGTGATATGTATTTATCTTTGGCTGCATCTTTGATCACTTTTTGTTTATTCTATATTTTTGGGGGGTGAATTGTTTGCCTGTTAGTACACCGAGTACTACACAAGTTTATATGTAGGAGTACATGCTCCCGATGCCACCTGCAGATGCTTTATTTATGTATTTTATATAAAAATAAATTCTCACATCACATACCAAGTCATCATCTTGTCATCACTGCTGTCAAAAAAAAAACCTGCAAAGATGAATAAATTCATGTTGGCTGAGTTCCATTTAGCTTCTGCTGTCACACTGTCCCGAGTGAGATGAACTGAACAGAACCATAATTAATGTGATCAGTAACACCTGTGCTTTTTCCTTCAAACATTTAACTACAGGTTCACTGCACTGATTTTGATTTTAGCTCATTTGGACTGATATGTCTGTCGATGCTGTGTAGTTTTCTAAAACCATCAAAACCCATGATACTACAAATAACACATAATTTCTCACTTCTCAAACTCTCAGCAAGAATTTGAACAGGACAGAACATTTTCAGAATATTTGACTTCATTATTATTTTGGAGTTTATTTTATTTATTTATTTTGCGGTTGGGTTTGGTTTACAGTTATTCGCTTATTTCCGGGATAGACTCCGCTATGAAGGATACACAAATCCTTCAAAGTGGGAAGATTTCAGCCACATGAGAAGGAGTCCACAATTTGTGTGGCAATTGGGACAGCCCACTGCACGGCGCTGTGACGCATTTTGACAACATCCAGACGACAAATCCACACATAACAGGATATATACCCTGGAATGAGACACGGCTATAGTTAGTGCCTGCAGCTGCAAGGCATTCTAGTGAGAACCCTAGGGTTCTCACTAGAATGCCTTGCGCTGCAAGGCATCTCTTGTAATCGTGCGCGTTTATTCTGCTTTTTATTCTCGCGCCCTCCCGTTATTTCGGCACGCTACTCCTCCTGCATCTTTGAGAAACCCCCAACACAAGTTATATCAAAATGTGCGCCTTGACCGGGAATGGTGTGCTATGACTTTTCTAAGATTTTCATATAACCATTGGGATAATATTTACAAAAAACTGAACAAAAATTAACATTGAAGTGGATGGGAGACCGAAAAAAACCAAGCCCGCTTTGGAGCATCACAGTGTCGTCATACTTTAACGTAGAAACGTGGTTGGAAGTTTAAACGGGTCACAAGACTTGGGACTTTTCTGACCTAAGTCGACATTTTGATACATGTTACGGTTTTTGAACTATCGCAGTTTAAGTTTTGTACTTTTTTTCAAAGCTTTCTGATTTTATAATGGGTGTGTGTGTGGTCGTTAGGTGTGAGCTAGAGTGACACACTCTAGCAAGATCCAGCAAAATAATCAGAAAAACTTCTAAACAAACTCTTCTCCTGCCCACAATTTCCAACCTACAGAGACAATTTTTACATCAAAATGTTGCCATGGTTGTCGTCTAACCCTGTGTGTGTTTGTCATGTGCATATGACTTGTAGTTTTTCTTAAAATCACCTCAAAGCACAGAGAACTCTGGTCACAGTCTCAATTCACTCCCATGTTAAAATGTCTGCTTTGGAGTTGTGGAAAATCAAGATGAGGGTGATTTTAAAACTGTGATTTCTCTGTCAATTCACGCCCGTTTGTCACAAATTTTGAGATGGGAGCTGCTGAAAGCCTCCTGGTGCTCACAAACCAAAAATTTTATCTCTATCATCAACCGTTCTTGAGATATGACAACTTTAAAACATGCTGTTTTCTCTGTGAGAATGGGAAACAGAGGGGATTGTGAATCTCTCTCTCTCCCTCTCTCCTGTCACTCCAGCAGTTTGCCCCGCCCCCTCCTCTGCCGGCCCTGATTACACACACCTGCTGACAATTAAGCCATGTGGACTATAAAAACTCCCTGTTCCCCTGTTTCAGTGCCAGTGTGTTTTCGTCCATGCCTGATCACCATAGCGCCTCGTCACAGCCACAGAATCCTCAAGTTTTTGATCCTCTTGGTGAGCGATGCTTTATTTTGTAAGTTTTCTTATCATAGCCTGTTAGCTGATACCTTAGTTAAGATTTATAGCTTTTGTTTTCCTCCTTGGGAGAGATTTTTTGTTTGTTAATTTTCACAGCCTTTTAGGAACTCCAATCACTAGGCTTGTGACTTACCTTTTATTAGTTAGATCCAATCATTTAGATTGCGTTTTGTTTTTTATCTCATTCTTAGTTGGTTAAGGATCGCCAATCATTAGGATTGTGCTTTTGAGTTAGCTTTTGTTTTGAAGTGTTTAGAACCGTGTTTTCCTCCGTCTGGAGAGTTTTCTGTTTAAGTTTTACATGATAACCTTAGTCCGAGTACGTTTCCTCTTCGGAGTGATTTTTTTGTTCCGCGTTTATAGTTCCACAACGTTTCTCTTGTAGAGCGTTGCGCTCGCAATTTGTTATAGGTTTTCATAGCCACGCTTTTGTTTTTCCTCAGTAAAGAGGACCTGCCTTGAGAATTGTTTATGAGTGCCAATAAAGACAATTAAAAGGCCTCTGCGTCTGAGTCCTCTCTGATCCGTCTTGTTATCTCCTCTAAAACTTGGTGTTTTTAAAGGGTGAGTCCACCAAAATACCACTCTGTCTAAATGCTTTTAAAGGTTCAATCCACATTTTTAGATTTTATAACGCAGGTGTTCGGGAGGGGGAGGGGGCATCAGGGAGTTTATGAGTTATTCTCTTTCAAAGGGTGATTCCACCAAAATACCACTCAATCCTTTACCAGCACAAGTCCTGCACGCGAAGACACATGCCGCAAGAACTGCAGGCACACTCGAAATTTCGGCACGGAATTGCGGAAATCTAGTTTAGTATGTCGTCAAAAAAGTCACCAAAATGGCATAGTTTGGTATTTCGTCAAAAAAGTCACCAGTATGGCATAGTTTAGTATGTCATCAAAACAGTAACCAAAATAGCAGAGTTTAGTGTGTTGTCCAAAATGTGACAAAAAGTCATAGTATAGTATGTTGTCCAAAATCACCAAAAAATGTCATAGTATAGTATGTCGTCCAAAATCGTTAAAAAATGTCAAAGTATAGCATATCGTCCAAAAACGTTCATCAGACGTATAGTATGTCGTCCAAAATCGGTCAAAAACGTCATAGTATAGCATGTCGTCCAAAATCGGTCAAAAACGTCATAGTATAGCATGTCGTCCAAAATCGGTCAAAAACGTCATAGTATAGCATGTCGGCCAAAATTTGTCAAAAACGTCATAGTATAGTATGTGGTCCAAAATCGGTCAAAAACGTCATAGTATAGCATGTCGTCCAAAATCGGTCAAAAATGTCATAGTATAGCATGTCGTCCAAAATCGGTCAAAAATGTCATAGTATAGTATGTCGTCCAAAATCGGTCAAAAATGGCATAGTATAGCATGTCGTCCAAAATCGGTCAAAAATGGCATAGTATAGCATGTCGTCCAAAATCACCAAAAAATGTCATAGTATAGTATGTGGTCCAAAATCGGTCAAAAACGGCATGTCGTCCAAAATCGGTCAAAAATGTCATAGTATAGTATGTCGTCCAAAATCGGTCAAAAATGTCATAGTATAGCATGTCGTCCAAAATCACCAAAAAATGTCATAGTATAGTATGTCGTCCAAAATGGGTCAAAAATGTCATAGTATAGCATGTCGTCCAAAATCAGTCAAAGAAGTCATAGTATAGTATGTGGTCCAAAATCGGTCAAAAACGTCATAGTATAGCATGTCGTCCAAAATCGGTCAAAAATGTCATAGTATAGCATGTCGTCCAAAATCGGTCAAAAATGTCATAGTATAGCATGTCGTCCAAAATCACCAAAAAATGTCATAGTATAGTATGTGGTCCAAAATCGGTCAAGAACATCATAGTATAGTATGTGGTCCAAAAACGTCATAGTATAGCATGTCGTCCAAAATCGGTCGAAAACGTCATAGTATAGTATGTAGTCCAAAATCGGTCAAAAACGTCATAGTATAGTATGTGGTCCAAAATCGGTCAAAAACGTCATAGTATAGCATGTCGTCCAAAATCACCAAAAAATGTCATAGTATAGCATGTCGTCCAAAATCACCAAAAAATGTCATAGTATAGTATGTGGTCCAAAATCGGTCAAAAACGTCATAGTATAGCATGTCGTCCAAAATCGGTCAAAAATGTCATAGTATAGTATGTGGTCCAAAATCGGTCAAAAACGTCATAGTATAGCATGTCGTCCAAAATCGGTCAAAAATGTCATAGTATAGTATGTCGTCCAAAATCGGTCAAAAACGTCATAGTATAGCATGTCGTCCAAAATCGGTCAAAAATGTCATAGTATAGCATGTCGTCCAAAATCAGTCAAAGAAGTCATAGTATAGCATGTCGTCCAAAATCACCAAAAAATGTCATAGTATAGTATGTGGTCCAAAATCGGTCAAAAACGTCATAGTATAGCATGTCGTCCAAAATCGGTCAAAAACGTCATAGTATAGTATGTCGTCCAAAATCGGTCAAAAACGTCATAGTATAGCATGTCGTCCAAAATCACCAAAAAATGTCATAGTATAGCATGTCGTCCAAAATCGGTCAAAAACGTCATAGTATAGTATGTGGTCCAAAATCGGTCAAAAACGTGATTGTATAGCATGTCGTCCAAAATCGGTCAAAAATGTCATAGTATAGTATGTCGTCCAAAATCGGTCAAAAACGCCATAGTATAGCATGTCGTCCAAAATCGGTCAAAAATGTCATAGTATAGCATGTCGTCCAAAATCACCAAAAAATGTCATAGTATAGTATGTGGTCCAAAATCGGTCAAAAACGTCATAGTATAGCATGTCGTCCAAAATCGGTCAAAAATGTCATAGTATAGCATGTCGTCCAAAATCGGTCAAAAATGTCATAGTATAGCATGTCGTCCAAAATCGGTCAAAAACGTCATAGTATAGCATGTCATCCAAAACCGGTCAAAAATGTCATAGTATAGCATGTTGTCCAAAATCACCAAAAAATGTCATAGTATAGTATGTCGTCCAAAATCGGTCAAAAACGTCATAGTATAGCATGTCGTCCAAAATCGGTCAAAAATGTCATAGTATAGTATGTCGTCCAAAATCGGTCAAAAACGTCATAGTATAGCATGTCGTCCAAAATCGGTCAAAAATGTCATAGTATAGCATGTCGTCCAAAATCGCCAAAAAATGTCATAGTATAGTATGTCGTCCAAAATCGGTCAAAAACGTCATAGTATAGCATGTCGTCCAAAATCGGTCAAAAATGTCATAGTATAGTATGTCGTCCAAAATCGGTCAAAAATGTCATAGTATAGCATGTCGTCCAAAATCACCAAAAAATGTCATAGTATAGTATGTGGTCCAAAATCGGTCAAAAACGTCATAGTATAGCATGTCGTCCAAAATCGGTCAAAAATGTCATAGTATAGCATGTCGTCCAAAATCGGTCAAAAACGTCATAGTATAGCATGTCGTCCAAAATCGGTCAAAAACGTCATAGTATAGCATGTCGTCCAAAATCACCAAAAAATGTCATAGTATAGCATGTCGTCCAAAATCGGTCAAAAACGTCATAGTATAGTATGTGGTCCAAAATCGGTCAAAAACGTCATAGTATAGCATGTGGTCCAAAATCGGTCAAAAACGTCATAGTATAGCATGTCGTCCAAAATCGGTCAAAAATGTCATAGTATAGTATGTCGTCCAAAATCGGTCAAAAACGTCATAGTATAGCATGTCGTCCAAAATCGGTCAAAAATGTCATAGTATAGCATGTCGACCAAAATCGGTCAAAAACGTCATCGTATAGCATGTCGTCCAAAATCGGTCAAAAATGTCATAGTATAGCATGTTGTCCAAAATCACCAAAAAATGTCATAGTATAGTATGTCGTCCAAAATCGGTCAAAAACGTCATAGTATAGCATGTCGTCCAAAATCGGTCAAAAATGTCATAGTATAGTATGTCGTCCAAAATCGGTCAAAAACGTCATAGTATAGCATGTCGTCCAAAATCGGTCAAAAATGTCATAGTATAGCATGTCGCCCAAAATCACCAAAAAATGTCATAGTATAGTATGTCGTCCAAAATCGGTCAAAAACGTCATAGTATAGCATGTCGTCCAAAATCGGTCAAAAATGTCATGGTATAGTATGTCGTCCAAAATCGGTCAAAAACGTCATAGTATAGTATGTCGTCCAAAATCGGTCAAAAACGTCATAGTATAGCATGTCGTCCAAAATCAGTCAAAGAAGTCATAGTATAGCATGTCGTCCAAAATCGGTCAAAAACGTCATAGTATAGTATGTCGTCCAAAATCGGTCAAAAACGTCATAGTATAGCATGTCGTCCAAAATCAGTCAAAAACGTCATAGTATAGCATGTCGTCCAAAATCGGTCAAAAACGTCATAGTATAGTATGTCGTCCAAAATCACCAAAAAATGTCATAGTATAGTATGTGGTCCAAAATCGGTCAAAAACGTCATAGTATAGCATGTCGTCCAAAATCGGTCAAAAATGTCATAGTATAGTATGTCGTCCAAAATCGGTCAAAAACGTCATAGTATAGCATGTCGACCAAAATCGGTCAAAAACGTCATAGTATAGCATGTCGTCCAAAATCAGTCAAAGAAGTCATAGTATAGCATGTCGTCCAAAATCGGTCAAAAACGTCATAGTATAGTATGTCGTCCAAAATCGGTCAAAAACGTCATAGTATAGCATGTCGTCCAAAATCGGTCAAAAATGTAATAGTATAGCATGTTGTCCAAAATCACCAAAAAATGTCATAGTATAACACGTCGTCCAAAATCGGTCAAAAATGTCATAGTATAGCATGTCGTCCAAAATCGGTAAAAAATGTCATAGTATAGCATGTCGTCCAAAATCGCCAAAAAATGTCATAGTATAGTATGTCGTCCAAAATCGGTCAAAAACGTCATAGTATAGTATGTCGTCCAAAATCGGTCAAAAACGTCATAGTATAGCATGTCGTCCAAAATCGGTCAAAAATGTCATAGTATAGTATGTCGTCCAAAATCGGTCAAAAACGTCATAGTATAGCATGTCGTCCAAAATCGGTCAAAAATGTCATAGTATAGCATGTCGTCCAAAATCGCCAAAAAATGTCATAGTATAGTATGTCGTCCAAAATCGGTCCAAAACGTCATAGTATAGCATGTCGTCCAAAATCGGTCAAAAATGTCATAGTATAGTATGTCGTCCAAAATCGGTCAAAAATGTCATAGTATAGCATGTCGTCCAAAATCACCAAAAAATGTCATAGTATAGTATGTGGTCCAAAATCGGTCAAAAACGTCATAGTATAGCATGTCGTCCAAAATCGGTCAAAAATGTCATAGTATAGCATGTCGTCCAAAATCGGTCAAAAACGTCATAGTATAGCATGTCGTCCAAAATCGGTCAAAAACGTCATAGTATAGCATGTCGTCCAAAATCACCAAAAAATGTCATAGTATAGCATGTCGTCCAAAATCGGTCAAAAACGTCATAGTATAGTATGTGGTCCAAAATCGGTCAAAAACGTCATAGTATAGCATGTGGTCCAAAATCGGTCAAAAACGTCATAGTATAGCATGTCGTCCAAAATCGGTCAAAAATGTCATAGTATAGTATGTCGTCCAAAATCGGTCAAAAACGTCATAGTATAGCATGTCGTCCAAAATCGGTCAAAAATGTCATAGTATAGCATGTCGACCAAAATCGGTCAAAAACGTCATCGTATAGCATGTCGTCCAAAATCGGTCAAAAATGTCATAGTATAGCATGTTGTCCAAAATCACCAAAAAATGTCATAGTATAGTATGTCGTCCAAAATCGGTCAAAAACGTCATAGTATAGCATGTCGTCCAAAATCGGTCAAAAATGTCATAGTATAGTATGTCGTCCAAAATCGGTCAAAAACGTCATAGTATAGCATGTCGTCCAAAATCGGTCAAAAATGTCATAGTATAGCATGTCGCCCAAAATCACCAAAAAATGTCATAGTATAGTATGTCGTCCAAAATCGGTCAAAAACGTCATAGTATAGCATGTCGTCCAAAATCGGTCAAAAATGTCATGGTATAGTATGTCGTCCAAAATCGGTCAAAAACGTCATAGTATAGTATGTCGTCCAAAATCGGTCAAAAACGTCATAGTATAGCATGTCGTCCAAAATCAGTCAAAGAAGTCATAGTATAGCATGTCGTCCAAAATCGGTCAAAAACGTCATAGTATAGTATGTCGTCCAAAATCAGTCAAAAACGTCATAGTATAGCATGTCGTCCAAAATCGGTCAAAAACGTCATAGTATAGCATGTCGTCCAAAATCGGTCAAAAACGTCATAGTATAGTATGTCGTCCAAAATCACCAAAAAATGTCATAGTATAGTATGTGGTCCAAAATCGGTCAAAAACGTCATAGTATAGCATGTCGTCCAAAATCGGTCAAAAATGTCATAGTATAGTATGTCGTCCAAAATCGGTCAAAAACGTCATAGTATAGCATGTCGACCAAAATCGGTCAAAAACGTCATAGTATAGCATGTCGTCCAAAATCAGTCAAAGAAGTCATAGTATAGCATGTCGTCCAAAATCGGTCAAAAACGTCATAGTATAGTATGTCGTCCAAAATCGGTCAAAAACGTCATAGTATAGCATGTCGTCCAAAATCGGTCAAAAATGTAATAGTATAGCATGTTGTCCAAAATCACCAAAAAATGTCATAGTATAACACGTCGTCCAAAATCGGTCAAAAATGTCATAGTATAGCATGTCGTCCAAAATCGGTAAAAAATGTCATAGTATAGCATGTCGTCCAAAATCACCAAAAAATGTCATAGTATAGTATGTGGTCCAAAATCGGTCAAAAACGTCATAGTATAGTATGTCGTCCAAAATCGGTCAAAAACGTCATAGTATAGAGCATGTCGTCCAAAATCGGTCAAAAATGTCATAGTATAGCATGTCGTCCAAAATCACCAAAAAATGTCATAGTATAGTATGTGGTCCAAAATCGGTCAAAAACGTCATAGTATAGCATGTCGTCCAAAATCGGTCAAAAATGTCATAGTATAGTATGTGGTCCAAAATCGGTCAAAAACGTCATAGTATAGCATGTCGTCCAAAATCGGTCAAAAATGTCATAGTATAGTATGTCGTCCAAAATCGGTCAAAAATGTCATAGTATAGTATGTCGTCCAAAATCGGTCAAAAATGTCATAGTATAGCATGTCGTCCAAAATCGGTCAAAAACGTCTTCGTATAGCATGTCGTCCAAAATCGGTCAAAAATGTCATAGTATAGCATGTTGTCCAAAATCACCAAAAAATGTCATAGTATAGTATGTCGTCCAAAATCGGTCAAAAACATCATAGTATAGCATGTCGTCCAAAATCGGTCAAAAATGTCATAGTATAGTATGTCGTCCAAAATCGGTCAAAAACGTCATAGTATAGCATGTCGTCCAAAATCGGTCAAAAACGTCATAGTATAGCATGTTGTCCAAAATTGGTCAAAAATGTCATAGTATAGTATGTCGTCCAAAATCGGTCAAAAACGTCATAGTATAGCATGTCGTCCAAAATCGGTCAAAAACGTCATAGTATAGCATGTCGTCCAAAATCAGTCAAAGAAGTCATAGTATAGCATGTCGTCCAAAATCGGTCAAAAACGTCATAGTATAGTATGTCGTCCAAAATCGGTCAAAAACGTCATAGTATAGCATGTCGTCCAAAATCACCAAAAAATGTCATAGTATAGCATGTCATCCAAAATCGGTCAAAAACGTCATAGTATAGTATGTGGTCCAAAATCGGTCAAAAACGTCATAGTATAGCATGTGGTCCAAAATCGGTCAAAAACGTCATAGTATAGCATGTCGTCCAAAATCACCAAAAAATGTCATAGTATAGCATGTCGTCCATAATCGGTCAAAAACGTCATAGTATAGCATGTCGTCCAAAATCAGTCAAAGAAGTCATAGTATAGCATGTCGTCCAAAATCGGTCAAAAACGTCATAGTATAGTATGTCGTCCAAAATCGGTCAAAAACGTCATAGTATAGCATGTCGTCCAAAATCACCAAAAAATGTCATAGTATAGCATGTCGTCCAAAATCGGTCAAAAACGTCATAGTATAGTATGTGGTCCAAAATCGGTCAAAAACGTCATAGTATAGCATGTGGTCCAAAATCGGTCAAAAACGTCATAGTATAGCATGTCGTCCAAAATCGGTCAAAAATGTCATAGTATAGTATGTCGTCCAAAATCGGTCAAAAACGTCATAGTATAGCATGTCGTCCAAAATCGGTCAAAAATGTCATAGTATAGTATGTCGTCCAAAATCGGTCAAAAACGTCATAGTATAGCATGTCGTCCAAAATCGGTCAAAAACGTCATAGTATAGCATGTCGTCCAAAATCGGTCAAAAATGTCATAGTATAGCATGTCGTCCAAAATCACCAAAAAATGTCATAGTATAGTATGTCGTCCAAAATCGGTCAAAAACGTCATAGTATAGCATGTCGTCCAAAATCGGTCAAAAATGTCATGGTATAGTATGTCGTCCAAAATCGGTCAAAAACGTCATAGTATAGTATGTCGTCCAAAATCGGTCAAAAACGTCATAGTATAGCATGTCGTCCAAAATCAGTCAAAGAAGTCATAGTATAGCATGTCGTCCAAAATCGGTCAAAAACGTCATAGTATAGTATGTCGTCCAAAATCGGTCAAAAACGTCATAGTATAGCATGTCGTCCAAAATCGGTCAAAAACGTCATAGTATAGCATGTCGTCCAAAATCACCAAAAAATGTCATAGTATAGTATGTCGTCCAAAATCGGTCAAAAACGTCATAGTATAGCATGTCGACCAAAATCGGTCAAAAATGTCATAGTATAGCATGTCGTCCAAAATCGGTCAAAAATGTAATAGTATAGCATGTTGTCCAAAATCACCAAAAAATGTCATAGTATAACATGTCGTCCAAAATCGGTCAAAAATGTCATAGTATAGCATGTCGTCCAAAATCGGTAAAAAATGTCATAGTATAGCATGTCGTCCAAAATCACCAAAAAATGTCATAGTATAGTATGTGGTCCAAAATCGGTCAAAAACGTCATAGTATAGCATGTCGTCCAAAATCGGTCAAAAACGTCATAGTATAGTATGTCGTCCAAAATCGGTCAAAAATGTCATAGTATAGTATGTCGTCCAAAATCGGTCAAAAATGTCATAGTATAGCATGTCGTACAAAATCGGTCAAAAACGTCATCGTATAGCATGTCGTCCAAAATCGGTCAAAAATGTCATAGTATAGCATGTTGTCCAAAATCACCAAAAAATGTCATAGTATAGTATGTCGTCCAAAATCGGTCAAAAACGTCATAGTATAGCATGTCGTCCAAAATCGGTCAAAAATGTCATAGTATAGTATGTCGTCCAAAATCGGTCAAAAACGTCATAGTATAGCATGTCGTCCAAAATCGGTCAAAAATGTCATAGTATAGCATGTCGTCCAAAATCACCAAAAAATGTCATAGTATAGTATGTCGTCCAAAATCGGTCAAAAACGTCATAGTATAGCATGTCGTCCAAAATCGGTCAAAAATGTCATGGTATAGTATGTCGTCCAAAATCGGTCAAAAACGTCATAGTATAGTATGTCGTCCAAAATCGGTCAAAAACGTCATAGTATAGCATGTCGTCCTAAATCGGTCAAAAATGTCATAGTATAGCATGTTGTCCAAAATCACCAAAAAATGTCATAGTATAGCATGTCGTCCAAAATCGGTCAAAAACGTCATAGTATAGCATGTCGTCCAAAATCGGTCAAAAATGTCATAGTATAGCATGTCGTCCAAAATCGGTCAAAAACGTCATAGTATAGCATGTCGTCCAAAATCGGTCAAAAATGTCATAGTATAGCATGTTGTCCAAAATCACCAAAAAATGTCATAGTATAGTATGTCGTCCAAAATCGGTCAAAAACGTCATAGTATAGCATGTCGTCCAAAATCACCAAAAAATGTCATAGTATAGTATGTCGTCCAAAATCGGTCAAAAACGTCATAGTATAGCATGTCGTCCAAAATCGGTCAAAAATGTCATAGTATAGCATGTCGTCCAAAATCACCAAAAAATGTCATAGTATAGTATGTGGTCCAAAATCGGTCAAAAATGTCATAGTATAGCATGTCGTCCAAAATCGGTCAAAAATGTCATAGTATAGTATGTCGTCCAAAATCGGTCAAAAAAGTCATAGTATAGCATGTCGTCCAAAATGGGTCAACGTTAGACCTTAGCTCACTTGGTAGAGCTGCCGTTCATTTTGAGGTTAAAATCCTCCCTGCAAGCGACCCTGGTTCAAATCCCGCATCGGCCGGTCCTTTCCTGCATATGTCATTCCCCCTCCCTGCCTCCCCATTTGCTGTCTCCCTGCACTAGACTATCGATTAAAAGCCCAAAAAAATGTCATAGTATAGTATGTCGTCCAAAATGGGTCAAAAATGTCATAGTAAAGCATGTCGTCCAAAATCACCAAAAAATGTCATAGTATAGTATGTCATCAAAAATGTCATAGTATAGCATGTCGTCCAAAATCACCAACAAATGTAATAGTATAGCATGTCGTCCAAAATCACCAAAAAATGACATAGTATAGCATGTCCTCCAAAATCGGTCAAAAACGTCATAGTATAGTATGTGGTCCAAAATCGGTCAAAAACGTCATAGTATAGTATGTCGTCCAATATTGGTCAAAAACGTCATAGTATAGTATGTCGTCCAAAATCGGTCAAAAACGTCATAGTATAGCATGTCGTCCAAAATCGGTCAAAAATGTCATAGTATAGCATGTTGTCCAAAATCACCAAAAAATGTCATAGTATAGTATGTGGTCCAAAATCGGTCAAAAACGTCATAGTATAGCATGTCGTCCAAAATCGGTCAAAAACGTCATAGTATAGTATGTCGTCTAAAATCGGTCAAAAACGTCATAGTATAGCATGTCGTCCAAAATCGGTCTAAAATGTCATAGTATAGCATGTCGTCCAAAATCACCAAAAAATTTCATAGTATAGTATGTGGTCCAAAATCGGTCAAAAACGTCATAGTATAGCATGTCGTCCAAAATTGGTCAAAAATGTCATAGTATAGCATGTCGTCCAAAATCACCAAAAAATGTCATAGTATAGCATGTCGTCCAAAATCGGTCAAAAACGTCATAGTATAGCATGTCGTCCAAAATCGGTCAAAGAAGTCATAGTATAGTATGTCGTCCAAAATCGGTCAAAAACGTCATAGTATAGCATGTCGTCCTAAATCGGTCAAAAATGTCATAGTATAGCATGTTGTCCAAAATCACCAAAAAATGTCATAGTATAGCATGTCGTCCAAAATCGGTCAAAAACGTCATAGTATAGCATGTCGTCCAAAATCGGTAAAAAATGTCATAGTATAGCATGTCGTCCAAAATCGGTCAAAAATGTCATAGTATAGCATGTTGTCCAAAATCACCAAAAAATGTCATAGTATAGCATGTCGTCCAAAATCGGTCAAAAACGTCATAGTATAGCATGTCGTCCAAAATCGGTCAAAAATGTCATAGTATAGCATGTCGTCCAAAATCACCAAAAAATGTCATAGTATAGTATGTGGTCCAAAATCGGTCAAAAACGTCATAGTATAGCATGTCGTCCAAAATCGGTCAAAAATGTCATAGTATAGCATGTCGTCCAAAATCGGTCAAAAACGTCATAGTATAGCATGTCGTCCAAAATCGGTCAAAAATGTCATAGTATAGCATGTTGTCCAAAATCACCAAAAAATGTCATAGTATAGTATGTCGTCCAAAATCGGTCAAAAACGTCATAGTATAGCATGTCGTCCAAAATCGGTCAAAAACGTCATAGTATAGCATGTCGTCCAAAATCGGTCAAAAATGTCATAGTATAGCATGTCGTCCAAAATCACCAAAAAATGTCAGAGTATAGTATGTGGTCCAAAATCAGTCAAAAATGTCATAGTATAGCATGTTGTCCAAAATCACCAAAAAATGTCATAGTATAGTATGTCGTCCAAAATCGGTCAAAAACGTCATAGTATATAGCATGTCGTCCAAAATCGGTCAAAAATGTCATAGTATAGCATGTCGTCAAAAATCACCAAAAAATGTCATGGTATAGTATGTGGTCCAAAATCGGTCAAAAACGTCATAGTATAGCATGTCGACCAAAATCGGTCAAAAACGTCATAGTATAGCATGTCGTCCAAAATCGGTCAAAAATGTAATAGTATAGCATGTTGTCCAAAATCACCAAAAAATGTCATAGTATAGCTTGTCGTCCAAAATCGGTCAAAAATGTCATAGTATAGCATGTCGTCCAAAATCGGTAAAAAATGTCATAGTATAGCATGTCGTCCAAAATCACCAAAAAATGTCATAGTATAGTATGTGGTCCAAAATCGGTCAAAAACGTCATAGTATAGTATGTCGTCCAAAATCGGTCAAAAACGTCATAGTATATAGCATGTCGTCCAAAATCGGTCAAAAATGTCATAGTATAGCATGTCGTCCAAAATCGGTCAAAAATGTCATAGTATAGTATGTCGTCCAAAATCGGTCAAAAACGTCATAGTATAGCATGTCGTCCAAAATCGGTCAAAAATGTCATAGTATAGTATGTGGTCCAAAATCGGTCAAAAACGTCATAGTATAGCATGTCGTCCAAAATCGGTCAAAAATGTCATAGTATAGTATGTCGTCCAAAATCGGTCAAAAATGTCATAGTATAGCATGTCGTCCAAAATCGGTCAAAAACGTCATCGTATAGCATGTCGTCCAAAATCGGTCAAAAATGTCATAGTATAGCATGTCGTCCAAAATCGGTCAAAAACGTCATAGTATAGCATGTCGTCCAAAATCGGTCAAAAATGTCATAGTATAGCATGTCGTCCAAAATCACCAAAAAATGTCATAGTATAGTATGTGGTCCAAAATCGGTCAAAAACGTCATAGTATAGCATGTCGTCCAAAATCGGTCAAAAATGTCATAGTATAGCATGTCGTCCAAAATCGGTCAAAAACGTCATAGTATAGCATGTCGTCCAAAATCGGTCAAAAATGTCATAGTATAGCATGTTGTCCAAAATCACCAAAAAATGTCATAGTATAGTATGTCGTCCAAAATCGGTCAAAAACGTCATAGTATAGCATGTCGTCCAAAATCGGTCAAAAACGTCATAGTATAGCATGTCGTCCAAAATCGGTCAAAAATGTCATAGTATAGCATGTCGTCCAAAATCACCAAAAAATGTCATAGTATAGTATGTGGTCCAAAATCAGTCAAAAATGTCATAGTATAGCATGTTGTCCAAAATCACCAAAAAATGTCATAGTATAGTATGTCGTCCAAAATCGGTCAAAAACGTCATAGTATATAGCATGTCGTCCAAAATCGGTCAAAAATGTCATAGTATAGCATGTCGTCAAAAATCACCAAAAAATGTCATGGTATAGTATGTGGTCCAAAATCGGTCAAAAACGTCATAGTATAGCATGTCGACCAAAATCGGTCAAAAACGTCATAGTATAGCATGTCGTCCAAAATCAGTCAAAGAAGTCCTAGTATAGCATGTCGTCCAAAATCGGTCAAAAACGTCATAGTATAGTATGTCGTCCAAAATCGGTCAAAAACGTCATAGTATAGCATGTCGTCCAAAATCGGTCAAAAATGTAATAGTATAGCATGTTGTCCAAAATCACCAAAAAATGTCATAGTATAGCTTGTCGTCCAAAATCGGTCAAAAATGTCATAGTATAGCATGTCGTCCAAAATCGGTAAAAAATGTCATAGTATAGCATGTCGTCCAAAATCACCAAAAAATGTCATAGTATAGTATGTGGTCCAAAATCGGTCAAAAACGTCATAGTATAGTATGTCGTCCAAAATCGGTCAAAAATGTCATAGTATAGTATGTCGTCCAAAATCGGTAAAAAATGTCATAGTATAGCATGTCGTCCAAAATCGGTCAAAAATGTCATAGTATAGCATGTTGTCCAAAATCACCAAAAAATGTCATAGTATAGTATGTCGTCCAAAATCGGTCAAAAATGTCATAGTATAGCATGTCGTCCAAAATCACCAAAAAATGTCATAGTATAGTATGTGGTCCAAAATCGGTCAAAAACGTCATAGTATAGCATGTCGTCCAAAATCGGTCAAAAATGTCATAGTATAGCATGTCGTCCAAAATCGGTCAAAAACGTCATAGTATAGCATGTCGTCCAAAATCGGTCAAAAATGTCATAGTATAGCATGTCGTCCAAAATCACCAAAAAATGTCATAGTATAGTATGTGGTCCAAAATCGGTCAAAAACGTCATAGTATAGCATGTCGTCCAAAATCGGTCAAAAATGTCATAGTATAGTATGTCGTCCAAAATCGGTCAAAAAAGTCATACTATAGCATGTTGTCCAAAATCACCAAAAAATGTCATAGTATAGTATGTCGTCCAAAATCGGTCAAAAACGTCATAGTATATAGCATGTCGTCCAAAATCGGTCAAAAATGTCATAGTATAGCATGTTGTCCAAAATCACCAAAAAACGTCATAGTATAGCATGTCGTCCAAAATCGGTCAAAAATGTCATAGTATAGCATGTCGTCCTAAATCGGTCAAAAATGTCATAGTATAGCATGTTGTCCAAAATCACCAAAAAATGTCATAGTATAGCATGTCGTCCAAAATCACCAAAAAATGTCATAGTATAGTATGTGGTCCAAAATCGGTCAAAACGTCATAGTATAGCATGTCGTCCAAAATCGGTCAAAAATGTCATAGTATAGTATGTCGTCCAAAATCGGTCAAAAAAGTCATAGTATAGCATGTTGTCCAAAATCACCAAAAAATGTCATAGTATAGTATGTCGTCCAAAATCGGTCAAAAACGTCATAGTATATAGCATGTCGTCCAAAATCGGTCAAAAATGTCATAGTATAGCATGTTGTCCAAAATCACCAAAAAATGTCATAGTATAGTATGTCGTCCAAAATCGGTCAAAAACGTCATAGTATAGCATGTCGTCCAAAATCGGTCAAAAACGTCATAGTATAGTATGTCGTCTAAAATCGGTCAAAAACGTCATAGTATAGCATGTCGTCCAAAATCGGTCTAAAATGTCATAGTATAGCATGTCGTCCAAAATCACCAAAAAATTTCATAGTATAGTATGTGGTCCAAAATCGGTCAAAAACGTCATAGTATAGCATGTCGTCCAAAATTGGTCAAAAATGTCATAGTATAGCATGTCGTCCAAAATCACCAAAAAATGTCATAGTATAGCATGTCGTCCAAAATCGGTCAAAAACGTCATAGTATAGCATGTCGTCCAAAATCGGTCAAAGAAGTCATAGTATAGTATGTCGTCCAAAATCGGTCAAAAACGTCATAGTATAGCATGTCGTCCAAAATCGGTCAAAAATGTCATAGTATAGCATGTCGTCCAAAATCACCAAAAAATGTCATAGTATAGCATGTCGTCCAAAATCGGTCAAAAACGTCATAGTATAGCATGTCGTCCAAAATCGGTCAAAGAAGTCATAGTATAGTATGTCGTCCAAAATCGGTCAAAAACGTCATAGTATAGCATGTCGTCCTAAATCGGTCAAAAATGTCATAGTATAGCATGTTGTCCAAAATCACCAAAAAATGTCATAGTATAGCATGTCGTCCAAAATCGGTCAAAAACGTCATAGTATAGCATGTCGTCCAAAATCGGTAAAAAATGTCATAGTATAGCATGTCGTCCAAAATCGGTCAAAAATGTCATAGTATAGCATGTTGTCCAAAATCACCAAAAAATGTCATAGTATAGTATGTCGTCCAAAATCGGTCAAAAACGTCATAGTATAGCATGTCGTCCAAAATCGGTCAAAAATGTCATAGTATAGCATGTCGTCCAAAATCACCAAAAAATGTCATAGTATAGTATGTGGTCCAAAATCGGTCAAAAACGTCATAGTATAGCATGTCGTCCAAAATCGGTCAAAAATGTCATAGTATAGCATGTCGTCCAAAATCGGTCAAAAACGTCATAGTATAGCATGTCGTCCAAAATCGGTCAAAAATGTCATAGTATAGCATGTTGTCCAAAATCACCAAAAAATGTCATAGTATAGTATGTCGTCCAAAATCGGTCAAAAACGTCATAGTATAGCATGTCGTCCAAAATCGGTCAAAAACGTCATAGTATAGCATGTCGTCCAAAATCGGTCAAAAATGTCATAGTATAGCATGTCGTCCAAAATCACCAAAAAATGTCATAGTATAGTATGTGGTCCAAAATCAGTCAAAAATGTCATAGTATAGCATGTTGTCCAAAATCACCAAAAAATGTCATAGTATAGTATGTCGTCCAAAATCGGTCAAAAACGTCATAGTATATAGCATGTCGTCCAAAATCGGTCAAAAATGTCATAGTATAGCATGTCGTCAAAAATCACCAAAAAATGTCATGGTATAGTATGTGGTCCAAAATCGGTCAAAAACGTCATAGTATAGCATGTCGACCAAAATCGGTCAAAAACGTCATAGTATAGCATGTCGTCCAAAATCAGTCAAAGAAGTCCTAGTATAGCATGTCGTCCAAAATCGGTCAAAAACGTCATAGTATAGTATGTCGTCCAAAATCGGTCAAAAATGTCATAGTATAGCTTGTCGTCCAAAATCGGTCAAAAATGTCATAGTATAGCATGTCGTCCAAAATCGGTAAAAAATGTCATAGTATAGCATGTCGTCCAAAATCGGTAAAAAATGTCATAGTATAGTATGTGGTCCAAAATCGGTCAAAAACGTCATAGTATAGTATGTCGTCCAAAATCGGTCAAAAACGTCATAGTATATAGCATGTCGTCCAAAATCGGTCAAAAATGTCATAGTATAGCATGTCGTCCAAAATCACCAAAAAATGTCATAGTATAGTATGTGGTCCAAAATCGGTCAAAAACGTCATAGTATAGCATGTCGTCCAAAATCGGTCAAAAATGTCATAGTATAGTATGTGGTCCAAAATCGGTCAAAAACGTCATAGTATAGCATGTCGTCCAAAATCGGTCAAAAATGTCATAGTATAGTATGTCGTCCAAAATCGGTCAAAAATGTCATAGTATAGCTTGTCGTCCAAAATCGGTCAAAAATGTCATAGTATAGCATGTCGTCCAAAATCGGTAAAAAATGTCATAGTATAGCATGTCGTCCAAAATCGGTAAAAAATGTCATAGTATAGTATGTGGTCCAAAATCGGTCAAAAACGTCATAGTATAGTATGTCGTCCAAAATCGGTCAAAAACGTCATAGTATATAGCATGTCGTCCAAAATCGGTCAAAAATGTCATAGTATAGCATGTCGTCCAAAATCACCAAAAAATGTCATAGTATAGTATGTGGTCCAAAATCGGTCAAAAACGTCATAGTATAGCATGTCGTCCAAAATCGGTCAAAAATGTCATAGTATAGTATGTGGTCCAAAATCGGTCAAAAACGTCATAGTATAGCATGTCGTCCAAAATCGGTCAAAAATGTCATAGTATAGTATGTCGTCCAAAATCGGTCAAAAATGTCATAGTATAGCATGTCGTCCAAAATCGGTCAAAAACGTCATCGTATAGCATGTCGTCCAAAATCGGTCAAAAATGTCATAGTATAGCATGTCGTCCAAAATCGGTCAAAAACGTCATAGTATAGCATGTCGTCCAAAATCGGTCAAAAATGTCATAGTATAGCATGTCGTCCAAAATCACCAAAAAATGTCATAGTATAGTATGTGGTCCAAAATCGGTCAAAAACGTCATAGTATAGCATGTCGTCCAAAATCGGTCAAAAATGTCATAGTATAGCATGTCGTCCAAAATCGGTCAAAAACGTCATAGTATAGCATGTCGTCCAAAATCGGTCAAAAATGTCATAGTATAGCATGTTGTCCAAAATCACCAAAAAATGTCATAGTATAGTATGTCGTCCAAAATCGGTCAAAAACGTCATAGTATAGCATGTCGTCCAAAATCGGTCAAAAACGTCATAGTATAGCATGTCGTCCAAAATCGGTCAAAAATGTCATAGTATAGCATGTCGTCCAAAATCACCAAAAAATGTCATAGTATAGTATGTGGTCCAAAATCAGTCAAAAATGTCATAGTATAGCATGTTGTCCAAAATCACCAAAAAATGTCATAGTATAGTATGTCGTCCAAAATCGGTCAAAAACGTCATAGTATATAGCATGTCGTCCAAAATCGGTCAAAAATGTCATAGTATAGCATGTCGTCAAAAATCACCAAAAAATGTCATGGTATAGTATGTGGTCCAAAATCGGTCAAAAACGTCATAGTATAGCATGTCGACCAAAATCGGTCAAAAACGTCATAGTATAGCATGTCGTCCAAAATCAGTCAAAGAAGTCCTAGTATAGCATGTCGTCCAAAATCGGTCAAAAACGTCATAGTATAGTATGTCGTCCAAAATCGGTCAAAAACGTCATAGTATAGCATGTCGTCCAAAATCGGTCAAAAATGTAATAGTATAGCATGTTGTCCAAAATCACCAAAAAATGTCATAGTATAGCTTGTCGTCCAAAATCGGTCAAAAATGTCATAGTATAGCATGTCGTCCAAAATCGGTAAAAAATGTCATAGTATAGCATGTCGTCCAAAATCACCAAAAAATGTCATAGTATAGTATGTGGTCCAAAATCGGTCAAAAACGTCATAGTATAGTATGTCGTCCAAAATCGGTCAAAAACGTCATAGTATATAGCATGTCGTCCAAAATCGGTCAAAAATGTCATAGTATAGCATGTCGTCCAAAATCACCAAAAAATGTCATAGTATAGTATGTGGTCCAAAATCGGTCAAAAACGTCATAGTATAGCATGTCGTCCAAAATCGGTCAAAAATGTCATAGTATAGTATGTGGTCCAAAATCGGTCAAAAACGTCATAGTATAGCATGTCGTCCAAAATCGGTCAAAAATGTCATAGTATAGTATGTCGTCCAAAATCGGTCAAAAATGTCATAGTATAGCATGTCGTCCAAAATCGGTCAAAAACGTCATCGTATAGCATGTCGTCCAAAATCGGTCAAAAATGTCATAGTATAGCATGTCGTCCAAAATCGGTCAAAAACGTCATAGTATAGCATGTCGTCCAAAATCGGTAAAAAATGTCATAGTATAGCATGTCGTCCAAAATCGGTCAAAAATGTCATAGTATAGCATGTTGTCCAAAATCACCAAAAAATGTCATAGTATAGTATGTCGTCCAAAATCGGTCAAAAATGTCATAGTATAGCATGTCGTCCAAAATCACCAAAAAATGTCATAGTATAGTATGTCGTCCAAAATCGGTCAAAAACGTCATAGTATAGCATGTCGTCCAAAATCGGTCAAAAATGTCATAGTATAGCATGTCGTCCAAAATCGGTCAAAAACGTCATAGTATAGCATGTCGTCCAAAATCGGTCAAAAATGTCATAGTATAGCATGTCGTCCAAAATCACCAAAAAATGTCATAGTATAGTATGTGGTCCAAAATCGGTCAAAAACGTCATAGTATAGCATGTCGTCCAAAATCGGTCAAAAATGTCATAGTATAGTATGTCGTCCAAAATCGGTCAAAAAAGTCATAGTATAGCATGTTGTCCAAAATCACCAAAAAATGTCATAGTATAGTATGTCGTCCAAAATCGGTCAAAAACGTCATAGTATATAGCATGTCGTCCAAAATCGGTCAAAAATGTCATAGTATAGCATGTCGTCAAAAATCACCAAAAAATGTCATAGTATAGTATGTGGTCCAAAATCGGTCAAAAACGTCATAGTATAGCATGTCGACCAAAATCGGTCAAAAACGTCATAGTATAGCATGTCGTCCAAAATCAGTCAAAGAAGTCCTAGTATAGCATGTCGTCCAAAATCGGTCAAAAACGTCATAGTATAGTATGTCGTCCAAAATCGGTCAAAAACGTCATAGTATAGCATGTCGTCCAAAATCGGTCAAAAATGTAATAGTATAGCATGTTGTCCAAAATCACCAAAAAATGTCATAGTATAGCTTGTCGTCCAAAATCGGTCAAAAATGTCATAGTATAGCATGTCGTCCAAAATCGGTAAAAAATGTCATAGTATAGCATGTCGTCCAAAATCACCAAAAAATGTCATAGTATAGTATGTGGTCCAAAATCGGTCAAAAACGTCATAGTATAGTATGTCGTCCAAAATCGGTCAAAAACGTCATAGTATATAGCATGTCGTCCAAAATCGGTCAAAAATGTCATAGTATAGCATGTCGTCCAAAATCGGTCGAAAACGTCATAGTATAGTATGTAGTCCAAAATCGGTCAAAAACGTCATAGTATAGTATGTGGTCCAAATTTTGAAAAAAAAGTCATCATATAATGTCGTCCAAATTTTGACAAAAAAGTCATATTATAGTATGTTGTCCAAATGTTGTTTTCGTATAGTATAGTTTAGTAGTATAGTTATACTTTTTTGTCCTACCGCGATGACATAGCCACATGTCACATACACCATTTGTTTAACAACACTCAATATGAAGGTTTGTTGGGCTCTTTCTTGTGCTGCCTTTTAATGACACACATACGCCATACTGTGTTTTGTTTTTTGTTTTTTTTGTAAATACAATTTAATACAAACCGCATGAAGAGAGTAAATCATTTTATTAACATTTTCAATTTGTTTGTCAGCCAAAAAATGCTAAGTGACCCAATTAAAACCCTACACACAAAAGTGAATCACAAAGTTGTTGTAACTGTGGAGTTAAAAAGGTAAATCATTGCCAACTGTAGCTTGAAAGGGTTAATTACCATCAACCAGGCCACCAAAAACAAGCAAACACAAGAATAAAATGCATTGAAAGTGATTCCTACCTGTTGAGCTCCATAAGTTAGTAGTGAGGTCCCTTTATTTTTGTTTGTTTTACATGTGATCAAGAAGCAAAGAATACTGAGCATTTTTTAAGCTACAACAGGTCCTAATATTTTACTATCATTGGCTTACAATTACAAACCTGTCTTCTGCAGACCTAGTATAGATAGTATTTTATATATATATATATATATAAAATTATTTTTTTAACACAGTGAAACTTAAAGAAAAGGAAGGGAGTCAACTGATGATCAAAGGTCTGCAACAAACGTCACAGAAAACCTCCTGGATGAGTCACAGTTTGTTACTTTGAGCTTTCACAAAGACTTTGCTTCACTACCTGAAAAAGTCCTGGGAAAAAAAAACAATTCTGGATAAAAGGAGAGCGGATTTAACAGAATTGAACCAATTGCATCTCATTGTTTACCTTTGTCTGACAAATTAATCCAGATTAAGGCTGGTGCAATAAGATTAAACCATTCAAATCAGCTGATAAACCGTCACAATCTAGTACATGTCAGATATTGTAACAGATTTTGCTCCCGAGTGAAAGTTTAGGAAATCAGTCAACGGTGGCTTTAAATCATCATTTGTAGCAGAACATTACAAGCTTGTGTTAAAAAGAGAAACATTTTGGGAATCTGAGGTAAAACATTTAAGGCAATAATATGAATTAAAAGTGTGTTTGCACAATCCCTTAATATTATATCAATATATGCTGTTCTTTAAACTGTATTGCAACAACGGTTGTTTCTGAATGGTCATCCAGCCCTAATCCTGATTTTAACAAACCAGCCAAAAATGAGTATAAAAGCTAAAACTTTATTCTTAACAGATAAATCATTGATGTCACATGCTCTTTATCTCTGAGGGCTTATAACTTCACTTCATACTTCCAGTGAGCAGAGTCTCATTGTTGTCAAACTTGAGAGGAAAGAAGTGTCAGTGCAGTCATGTCGTGCCACAAATCATCACTGTCCACCTCCTCCTCCTCCTCCTCCTCCCATTACACTTTCCACAGCAGCCATTTTGACAGATCACAGTGGGAAAAATCACTGGAGTAAAACACTCCATACCAAATGAACCGATTCTGAACAAACCTCCTCAGTTGCAGGGTTCATGTTGGTTCGCTGTGTCACAGTCCTGACTTACATGAACTGAACAGAGCCGTCCATCATCAGTAACTCCTGTGACACACGTTTCAAAATGGCTGCTGTACAGAATCCATCACACACCATGTTTGTAGTTGAATGAAACCAAGACATTTGCAAAAAAAAAGTGTTCCAAAAGACAATTTCACCTCATCCTAAATATCATCAGTCACTCTCAGTCCCGTCTTCTTGCCCCTCTTCTTCACTCCGTCACTTCTTTCTGTAGCTTACGTTTGTCCAGAAGCCGTATAAAACCACTCAAGTGTCAATATTTGCAGTTCAAAAACACCTTCAAATCGTTCCTTTAGTACCATGAGACAGAGACCGTGTTAAAAGCTTTCATGAAAATGTGCTTGTGTTTGACCCAGAAACCACCAGTGGATTTATTTACCCACACGACACTGGATAAGACAGTTCAACTGCCCTCACTGGCACCTTAGAGGGGGAATCATAGAAATACTATACGTATCAATATTCACATATTCAAAATACTTCATTTACTAGTCTCCATCTTCGAGCACAGAAATGCTTCATCCTTCAGCCTTTTGCTGGAAATATTCAGTTCATAACACAGGCTTATTAACATCACGTTCACTTAGTGTTAACGAGGAAGCGACAAGCACGCTTGGCAACAATTCCAGTTCCAAATGTGGAGGAAAGTCAAGGCTGAGCTGAGCTGAGCCGAGCCGAGCTGAGCACGCCTCAGAACTGTGGATAGAAAAATACCGACATGTCACAACTGAGTCTCCTGTGCACAATCAAACAGCCTTTTTCCTCCAAGGCTGAGCCACAGTCATTCATCACGACCATCTCCAGCAGCTGGGAATCACTGTGGAAACATCAGGGCAGTGGACGAATGGTCACAGAGGGCGTCGAGATGGACGGTGGACATTTGCAGCCTTTTTGATCTCGGAAGTGACAAATAATCGTGTCCAGAGTCAGAATATCCTCAGCTGGACTTTAGTGTTTTTTTCATGCAGCGGCTGATGTTACGTTTCATAAGTGGTTAGAGAAGAAGACCCTTTAGTTCTTCGAGTAGAAGAAGCCTCAACAACAGCATATTGTCTTCCTTGTCCATGGTGAGGCTGTTTGCCAGTCTGTGCCAGGCTAAGACAAGAGTGCAGAGTGCAGGCTGGAGCCTCTGCAGTGGCTGATGGGAGATAATCTGTGGTGCAGGACTGAAATCCAGTCCGTCCAGTCCACTCCTGCCCCTCCCTGTAACACAGAAATCAACATCTTTTAATTTAAGAGGAAAAAACAAAAAATCACAGTTGACCCAAAATCAAGGGAGCACATTTTCATTTGAATTCTGGGTTAAACACATTTTTGTATTTGCAGTGAAACATTAAATTATCTCTATTTTTTTTTTTAAAGTTTTGTTCACACCGACTCAAACCAACTTTGATTTATGAGCATTTATGTTCATTTTAATTTGAGAACAAGTGTTTAAATGCTTTCTCTATAGTTGTGAGGACTTCTTCTTACCATAACCATCTCAACCGCATACCTAATCCTTACACTAACCCTAACCCAAATCTAACACTAAAACCAAGTCCCTTAAACCTTTAAAACGCCCTTTGAAGTCCTGCAACAGTGGTTTTGAACTCACAGACTGATAAACACACATTTGTATTTGTAATATCAGATGACAACACTAGGGGGCAGCAGAGTTATATATTAAAAAAAAAGTCAAGCCAAAAAGTCTTGACAAATAAATAGAAGGCAAAATAAGAAAACATCACCACCTCCTTATTTAAGACTCCTGGTCGCACACATTAATGAATATATATATATATACTGTACACACACAATCCTGTGTGTTACATACAGAAAGCAGCATTTTGACTTTCTGAAGAGGGAGAGAGGAGGACAGAGAACAGAATTCATGCATTGTTTTGATTTGAACAGGCACAACAGAGACAACATGTTGAGTAATCATCTCAGACGGCCCCGTTTTCTACACTTATAAATGTAACTGTGCAACCATGTCACCATGGTAAACCACGTAACGTAATTCCAAACAAAGTGCACAGTAGCAATGTCTTGGATTGTTCTCTTCAGTTGGGCATTTTTTTGCAACAAAATGTCTTCTGTTGCCCTCATTCATGTCAAAAACAATGTGCGGCATTGTCCTCTGGTTCGTCCGTCTCCCTGTCCAAACACCCAGCTCGCCAAATACTGCCCACTGTAATTAAAACACACGCACACACACACACACACCGACTATTTACCTCACACACACCCTTACTTCAAAAACCCAAACTATCCCTTTAAAGACTACAGACACTTAATAGTGAGGTGTCTTCAAAGTGTTTTTGGTGTGTGGTAAATATGCAGTCAGAGCAGACACTTCAGTGTTGAGCTTCTCTCTTTCACACAATGTCATGATAGATGTTTGATTCTTGTCACTGAGGAAAAGTTTCCACCATGATGCTAATCTCCTCATCATCTTCTTTCCTCTCATTTCTCACATGTTAGTAACAGCTGCACGGACTGGATAATGTGGCCTGATTCACAGCAGACGCACAGTACTTTACCCTGCTGTAAGGGTGAGTTAAGGTAGATGAATTTCAACTCGTATACTGTATCTGAGAAAAGCTGGTGTAAGGGATAATAAATTAACCAAGGTCCTGTTCTGAGCTGAGCTCATTATGAAAATCTGAAAAGCACATTAATGTGTTGAGTTTCCCTCAGTGGAAATGATTTCTGCTCCACTGGCTTCTCAAAGACAGACTGGTGGGGAAAACAGAGTGGAGGGTTTGTTATTGGAATGCAGCGCTCAGACAGAACAAGCCTTTGAAGTTTGCACACTCTGGACCAGTTCCATTAGAAACAGGTGTATGTGTGTGTGTGTGTGTGTGTGTGTGTGTGTGTGTCTGTGTGAGTGTGTGTGTGCGCACAAACAGTATCTGCCTATAAGGGGAAATAAGTGAAAAAATAGGAGGAAACATCAAAGACAGTGCAACACAGGCCTCACCTGTGTTTGTTTCTTACCTGTTCAGTTGATGAGGATACCAGTCGAGCGTCCCTCCTCCTCTTTTATGTTCTTTAAGTTGTTCTCGGCTTCGTCCACAGTGCTGCGGGACACATGCACAAACCACAACTGAGTGCTGGAAAAATTAAAAGGCTAAGAATAGTGTGAGCTGTTTGTGTGTGTGTGTGCCTACGTTAGAAAGTCCCTGACGTCTTCCACAGTGAGTTCTCCAGTGGAGTCGAGGGTGAGGTCAGCACAGCTGAGGGGTGAGTCCAGTGGTGTGTCCAGGAGTGGGGAGGACAGAGAACTGGGAGATTCTTGTGTTTGGCCTGTGAAGGTAAATCGCAGAGAGTCTCCAGATCAGACCCTAACACCAGGGTTACTTAATAGAATCAAGCTGAGCAAAGTTGCACTGGGAGAGCAAATACATTCAAACACGGAAAATAACCCAATTCTGTTGGTTCTCTTTGCTCTTTGGCACAGCTTTCAGCTCATTGTGAAGGTTTTCTGGCCCACAACTTTACTATTTTGGTTCATTTTCACTGCTCACTGTGTGGCTTTTTTTTCCCTCCACACACATCGAGCTACTACCAAAGAAAAACACAGCTGGATGTGTAGATATGTCTGTTTACCATCATGTTCACAATATCACGTTTACATGGTGACAGAGCATAAAAACATCTTTTGTATAATGTGGAGGTCAGACTTTTATGAGGTCAAGTCAAGCCCTTACTTGTAAGGCTTTTTTACAAACAGTACATAGTATGTAATTAATTAAATCCTATTTCGATTTATTTAATCACTTCTTGTATTTTTTATCCAAATCATCTTATTTCTCTCTCTCTCATAAATGTGTTGTTTATTTAATTTTGCATATGGCACCTTAAATATGCCTTTGTGTATGAAAAAAAACTTTCAAAATAAAATTGCTTTACTGCCTATTATGTTCTATATTAAACCAGGAAAAAGTCATCTAGTCTCATTGAGAACAAACTCTTTTTGTACAAGAGAGAGCTGGCGACAAACATTACACTGACAATCATGATATAAAACAAACATTATAAGAAAATACAACACAATATCCAGTCAATAAACAAAAAAAAGATTACAAAGAAAGGCCTGAGAACATTAACACTGACCAGGAGTGCTGTTTTTATCATTATAATTAAACTGATTGTTTTATTTTGTAAACATGGGGGTAGTGATTCATGTCTGCATTTTAAGACATACATTACTCTGGTCACCACAACAACCACCTTTTCCTGCCCAGGAGGCAGAAGAGGCATAGTGAATGGTTACCATAGAGACCGGGGACGGGGGGGAAGCCCTGCAAGGCCTGGTTGAGGTTGAAAAAACTCCAGAAACAGAGATAGTGTGTGGGTGATGAAGGAGAATAAAGAGGGCGAGAGGAAATAAAAAAAAAAATGAAGAAAGAAAATCATGTACTGTGCATGTGTGTGTGTGTATATGTTTCCAAACCTACCCTCAGCCTGACTCATCTGGTTCTTGTGGGTTCCGTTGGCCTGTGGTTGTGTCGTCGTGCCATCACTGAGGAGACAAATCAACACATACCATTTATTTTGGCAGTAGACGGAGTAATAAGCAACAACAGTGTAAGTGTCATTTCTCTGGTTTCATGTGTGGCAGAGCTGTTGGTAAGGAACAGCAGTCCTACATTTCCTGATGTAGTATAGTGCAGGGACCACCGATGTTTACATCATTAATCATCATCTATGTATATATTCATTAACAATCATAGAGCGGGTGGAAAACAATATGTGAACCCTTCCGATTACTTGAGAGGTTGAAATAGTTTTCTCTTTTGGCAAAAATAACCTCAAACAAGGGTTTTCTGTTTTTTCAGACATGCACAGTGATCCATCTTCATGCCACAGAACAGCATCAGCTCAGGCGAATTCTGTGTGTACTTGTATTTGATACCTCTTTTTCTGGTATAAACACTGACCTTGTCAGGAGACTAAATTAGTTCAAATGGTCCAAATGAGGTAGAACCTCATTTCAGAGCTAAGATATGACTAGTGGTTAGGTTAAGGTTAGACATTAACTGGTTATGGTTGAGCTTAGCGATGACGCTTTCTTTAGGCTGTCCAAATGAGTGGAAGTCAATGCGGTGTCCCAAGAAAAACAGCTGCAATAGCCTTAATGTGTGTTTGTGTGTGATACCTGGCAGGTGTGGGGTCTAGTGGTCGGTCCAGCTGCACAGAGAAGAGCGGCTCAGTGATGACCTTAGCCGAGAGTGAGAACCTCTCATACTCAGAGGGTGAGATCAAGTAAAAGCCTGTAGGAAACAACACACAAACAATAATTAGACAGGTGAGATGTAATCATCATTAAAAAAACTGTTTATATTGTGATGCCTGTGTCAATAAAATGGTTTAAAAAAAAAAAAAAAAAAGCAATTTCCCACTCACCCTGTCCATTCTTGGTGAAAACACATGATGCAATGCCACTGATATCTTCTTTGCGAATGCAGTCGTAACGCACCTGAGGACACCAAGTACACCATTTAAAAATCCCAGTGAAAAACAGCCACGTGACAATAATACTACACAATTACAATAACAAATCCCAAGTAAACCACACCTGTGGTCGAAGACCTGGTATGTTGAAGAGGTGCATGTCTCCCATGTTGGTCAGACACACCAGTGTGTGTTCACTGTAGTCTTCCTGAGCCGTGGAGCTGAAGACCACCAGGGCAACTTTCCTCACCCGACAGCCTTCATGTGCCGTCAACTTGAATTTGGTCTTTGCGCTCACCTTGGGAAGGGAGAAGACCTGAAGAGAGAGAGATAGAGAGGGAGAGAGAGTAGGAGAACCCAAGATTTAAAATTGGATTAAATAGGATATTTTCTTTTTACACACAGTATGACATTTCTGCCACTAGGGATTTCTAGTAATAAAAGACCTATGTAGTTTGATGACACCAGGAAGCACCGGTGGATCATGGGAATTGTGTATTTGTACTTTACAACATTAATGACAAATACACACAATAAAATCTGATAAAGACCTGTTTATTTAAGCTAATTCAGGACCACTAAAATATATTATGTGTCTTGTCATTGTTAGATAATTTCATGCAGAAATGTTTGAAAAGAAATGTTATATCTTTAAAAACTCTTTAACTTTTACTGAAAAAATTTAATTCCACTACTTGACAGTAAAATAAGTGAAATGAAAGAAAAGGGACCAAACTGTCTATAGAGACAAAACAGCCCAAACTCTGTATGTCCTCATGAAATGACAAAATTTCACACTGGTAATTCAAATGCAAATAACATCTTTCAGCCTCAACCTTGAGCTGTTCCTCTGATGCAATGAGGACAGAGTGAGCGTTGGTCATATCTGGTGCAATGGCGAGGTCCTGGGAGGCTTCATATGGCTCGGGTAAAGGTTTCCCCCGGCCGTCTAACACGCAGATCGACACCACCGGGGCTCTGTGCATCAGCTGAATCTCTTTACCCAACACGGCCTCGACACACGCACTGCTCTCACTCGCTCCTCCTCGCTCACACACACGTCCTGAGCCTACGCCAGGAACCTCCAGAGCGTAGGCATACACGCTGCCCGAGTTGGTGCCAGCCCATAGCGTAGGGCCATGGTGTGTGCCTAGAGTACGAAGACAAAGAAAAAAAGTTGCTGAAATTCGTATAACTTATTGTATTGTAAACAAACCAAATTTCGACCAGTGAGTTATCGCACCATCACGCAGGAAGGTGTCAGCAAAGCAAAGACATCTGACCACTCCAGAAAGCGAGTCGTCTGCTGACCGTGGCTCAATCCTCCGCTGTATTGGAGCCACGTCCTCCTGCTCTGCCAAAGCAGCATTGGCCTCTTGTACCTGCACATGGACGATCATAAAATTCAGAAATCAATTCAGCCTTTATGTTCCGTGCTCTTATTACAACCAAGAGCAAAGTAACTTACCTTGCTAATAGGTGTGGCGATGGCGCGTTTCTTCCCCGACACCCTGCTCTTGCGGATGCGTCTGAAGCTTTGCCGTAAAGATTTTTTCAAGGACTTGACTCTGGACAGTGGGCCCTCCATCGCTAATGAGTCATTAGGGTGCAGGGTACATCTGCAGAGAAGCAGAGTGTAAGCATTATTCTGGCCTTTCCTCAGAATAGAAAAGTAGCAGGAAGAGAAGGGTAACAAGGCAGAGTATAAACCCTAAAAAATCTATTATTTGAGGGTAAACAGGTGAATGATTATTAATATTCTAAACTGCAACAGTGTGTCTCTCACCTTGCAAGCACAGCATTCCGTCTGTGATAGTCAAACAAGCCAAATCCATGACTCGTCCCAAAGGCGATCAGGTTCCACTCTGCGTGCAGCGCCACGGCTGTAACGGAGGCTGGGGGCAGGCATTGCACCAGCACCAGTGGCTGGAAGCCTGGAGGGAAAGGAGCAGGTTTGAGACGCTGCTCCAGTCTGTCGTGACCCTTCCAGGTGAAGCCCTCCCTGTCCTGCAGCAGATCGACCACCGAGACGTCCACAAAGTGGTCCGATCGCTCGTCATTCAAACCCATCACTATCACCTGGAGAGATTAAGTGGGGAAATATCCGTTAATCATCAGTTCTGCTGAATTTCAGAAGCATGTAACAGCAAATATGATGACGGCGCAGGTTTTTAAACTATTAGCACATTAAAAAATCTGCAGTCTGAAGTCAGAACTCCATTTATTTACTGTGAGGTGAGGTTTTAACAGCATGCACCTTTTAAGTGCAGCAGAACCTGAGCATCCACTTAGCGGAGTGTAGCAAGCAGAGTGTTTCTAAACATGGTGTAGTATTTGTCAATATTCATGACATATTGAAAGATGAATGCTTAAGTTTTAAGATCCTTTGACCTCTTCTCTAGCCCCACTATCAGTCAGGAACACATTCTTGGTCCAGTTTGACCCTAAGACAAAATGTCAGCTTTACAAAAAGATTCGCATTGGTGAGATAACGCTTTGCCCACTTATGTAGGATTCCATAAAGTAATATAGTTTTTACCCCTGAAGATTTTCCTGGTGTGTTGCCATCAAGGACAAAAAATACCATTAATATTAAGGTTGTAGTAGCAAATCTACTTCTTTAATCCTTTATTAACCTTCGTTCCTACAGA
This sequence comes from Solea solea, assembly GCF_958295425.1. NCBI lineage: Eukaryota > Metazoa > Chordata > Actinopteri > Pleuronectiformes > Soleidae > Solea > Solea solea. Next base: position 19,880,078 of record NC_081149.1, on the reverse strand, counting down.
GAAAGCAAACAATGCAGTATATTATATACACATACTGTACATACACTGGTCTTTATTATCAGATGTTTGTGTTTTAACACCTGCATCTTTTTTAGTGTGTTGTACTTCAGTTTACAAAGCTTGATGACAGTAAACCAAGCTAAAATTCAAGATTTGTATTTTAGCTTTTAAACCATTTAAAACAAGGGAAAGTGACTAGTACTGTACTAATGTGTGTACTGTATGTGCATCTTTACCTGTCCAGCAGTGCCAGCCACCACCAGCTTGTTGCTGTATTTACACAAACTGATCTTCTGGATGCCCAGCCTGGGGTCATCGCTGTACGGGTCGAAACAGCCCACCTATACAAACACACACACACACACACACACACACACACACACACACACACACACACACACAAGCTGGAAATTAGCTGGATATGCAGATAGAAATTCATGCATAGACTTGTTTATTGTGGTCTGTGTATCAGCATCCTGCTCCATTTAACCGTTTAACTTTAACTTAATTTCAGCTGAGTGTTACCATCACACAGTTTAAAACATTTGATGTGCATTAAGGGAAAAGTAGTGTAATGCAGTGAGACCAAGCCATTTGCTATTGATGGTACTGCAGCAAAGAAATCGCCAAAATATACGCCAGCTAATTCAGAGGCACATGATCTGCAAACAATCATTAGTGACAGTGTGAAAAACACTATGCAAAGTTACACCAAAACTGAAACCAAAGGTCCTGATGCATATTTTCTTCTAAACTATTTTCCTTTTCCCAAAACTTAAAAAAAAAGCATTGTCTCATTCCGAATACCTATCTAGACAGGCCATAAACATATTGAGTTCATGCTGATTAATGTCAAAAAGATGTCCATGAGAAGGTCTGCTGGTTCTGACTCGACAGCAGCTCCTCTCCTCGTAATCTCTGCCATATGCCAGGACAATCCCCCGTTTCCCCTCATACATACTCAGCTAAACATGTGCATTAATCTGTCTCTCTCACACACAGTAGGAATTCCAAAAGAATCCTCTCTTGCATTTGTACGGGAGCCGTATCTTGGCAGAACAGGGAACAGGAGAAGTTGGTCACTAACACACATACACATAGAAAGAGTGGGCTGATTGATCTGGTTTTCATTACTGGGTAGAAAAAAAAAAGGAAAGGCTCTTCATCCCATATGAGGGCCACATTCCTGAGCACGCAGCTCTGTTACCACAGGATACATGAGGGAAGGTGGACCGAGGGGTGAATAGGAAGAAAAGAAGAGAGTTAAAGGGAAAAACAAAACAGGCTTAAGAGGGTGTGTGTGTGTGTGTGTGTGTGAGAGAGTGTGACCAATTCAATTTAATGTGACAAGAAGATGAGCTGCAAATATAATAAATACATTTTTGTTCCCAGATGCTATAGCATACATTTTTTTTGGACATCAATCTAGACTGTGAAGCCAGTTTATTCAATTTCAATTGAGTGTGTTTTTGCTTCAGCATGTGCAGAAGCTGAGCAGCTCAGCCACATTCCCCTTCAAAACATCAAGTTTTGCCTCTCAATGCTGAATCATTGCATTTAAATAGAATTCTGTGCAGACCCTTTAAACAGGATCTGACTGCGGTTCTTTCAGAGACAAGTTTTAATAAGAGGAACAATGGGGTGGGTCTGTCTGAAAACCAAAAACATGAGAGGAACCAGATGGGAAAATTAGGCCACGGATGTAGCATTACTGGACCGGAGTGTGTGTATAAAACACATTTTATATCCCACAGCCAGTAAAACACAACCTCCCACCTGATCTAAGCAGAGGGTTTAACCCTTGTATCTTTGCCTCCTTTAGCCTCTTCGCATCCACAGCTCCTTAGTTCTCACCTTCCTGAAGGGAGGCCATTCCTCTTCCTGCTGCATGTCGGGGTCATTGCCTGGGTCATGAGGGTCATCACAAGGGTCACAGTCGGTGTGAAAGACGTTGGCTGTGCCGAGTTTGTACAGTGGAGTAAGAGCAACACCTGACGCATCCCAGAAGCGAACAGTCCCGTCCTCGTGTCTGTAAACACCGGCGATTAAAAGAAATATTAACACAAAAATACAATAATCATTTAAAGGCAAGACAAGGCATTTTAGTGCTGCATCACTTATGAATTAGTAGGTTGCGTATGTGTATGAAGTTGCAAAACAAAACATAAATAAAACCAAGTCTACAGCAACGTTGTGGCTGGATATTGTCCGATACAGATGCTAATCTTTAGAAACCAGTGTAGTGGCTGACAGATATATGATGCCAATTGTTTGACCAATTTTTTCACCACATCTGATAAAATATAAGAGTTAAACAATGAAAACTTGAAAAATAACATTTATTGAACAACAAGTCATAGTTTGTCTCTCAGAATTGCATTTTGTGTGTACTTTGTTTCACATTTTAAAAATTATCTCTCAACTTGATGAAACAACCGTTGTCAAATTGGTGAGTTATTTTAAACTTCTGAGAACAAACTTAGTATAGCCTTATAAGTTATAAGGCTCTCTAGTCTGTATATAAGCAGGAGAGCTTTCATGCAACATTCTCCCAGTGACAATGATGTTTCTTATGTGCCGTTGTTCAACAGATATGATATACTCTCCATGTTTAGCATTTTAACCTGTTAGAATCATGACCATCTGTACTACTACGCTACACGCTGCCAGTGAGAAGTCACATACTCCTAATATTTGGTTAAATGCCTTCTGTACAAGCCTGAGGTGGCAGTGTTGTAATTCGGAGTTGCCTCAACTGGTTCAGCAACGTTATATGCCCAGATAATTAGATCAGCTCACTACCTAATTATACTGAATGAGCAGGTGTTTACAGGCACAATTCTAAGATGATAACGTCGGGAATCATAGGGCTCAAATTAGGGAAGACTCCGGAGACCAGGCCTTAATCTCACTGAGAAGTTTTGGGATGTGTTGAAGACTTCACAGAGTTGTCCAACTCCATCATAAATACAAGAGCTTGGCAATTTATTTTTTTCACTAAAACTTCAGCCCATCCAGCTGTTTTTCTCTTCTTACTTTATGTGGTTGTTTCTCACTGGACTAAATTAGCCCAACAGCTGTAGTAAACAACTGCTGCCAGTTGTGACAGGCTTTTTTATTGTTAAGGTGATGATAACAAGTTCAGGTTTAAGTACATATCACATAAAGATCTAGAGTTACCCAGCATTTACATGTGGTTCAGTTTAGAAACATCTCCATGCAGCTTTGAGTCACTTCAATTACTAGAAAGTATCCTATTTGTGCCAAGAAATAAAAGAAAGAAAACTGGATGCACCTGCAGTGTGGATGTCATCTGTGTTTATATGTGTACATGAGTGTGTGTATGTTTAAATACCCTGTCAGCAGCAGCTCTTGGTGTTTGGGTGGAGGAGCCAGGTTTTTCCCTCCACATATGGGCCAAATCTGCACAAACAAAGATTAGAGAAGAATTTCAAAAAAAAAAGCTGCGAAGAAGAGAAAATAAATCAAAATTTTGATCTCAACAGCCTGAGCCTTTCATTTTTACCAGGAACCCAGCTCAAAATATACTTTTCATTTTAAGCTTTACCCATCTAAATATCAAGAACAACAAGGAAAGATGTTCTACTGAAACAGGATATAGAGGAGACAGACTAACCGAACATGTCACTTTGTTTACCTGACTGCTGTTAAAAAATGTTAAAACCTAAAACTTATTGTACTAACTCTGTTTTCAGGGAGAGAGAATAGTTTATAAATTCAAACTTTGCTGGTTCTATGTTCTTTTGAGGTTCTTTTTTTTTTTTTTTTTTTACTTAAAGCTGCAGTGCGCAAGTTTAAATTGTGTTTGTTGTTGCAGAAACAATGCAACATTATTTATATGTAGAGTCCTTAATCTGAAAACAGTTCCTGTCAAGCAAAACTATCAGATCTGACTGATGGAGCATGTGTGTGTATACAGCACCAGCAAAGAGGTGTCCACGGGCAAGAAGTTTGAATCCTAACAAACGGCTAAGTTTTTTGCAGCGCAGAATGTCACTGGGTGATACATGACCTATAAACACTGCTATAAGAGTTAATAGACTTAATTAGTATTGTGAGACTTTTGTTTATAGTCTAGTTGAATATTTAGCCTTTCTGATGCTACAGTATGGTTACACCAATTATTTGTATTGCATGGAAAAGGAAAAAAAACATGCAGTTACTCCTTAAGTCCTAGTGCCAAGCCTGGACATTAGACACAGCCATGCCCAGATGAATAAACATGTAAAAATTAAAAAAAAAAAGCCCCCGAACTGACAGTGTGTCTGTTGACTTCCACAGAGCCAACAGCAGTCTCGCTGATTTGACCCTGCACAGAAGACACAGGCAGCCAGGATTTACAAGCACATCAGCTGTGTGTTTGTATAATCCACTGCTGATCAAACGGCTTATCTGAGCGGCAAAGCCTTTAACTGCCTACACCTGCTCTCACAGTTCACACAACAGCAGCAGGATGATTGGTCACACTCTCTTGTATTTGTGGAGCTGCCAGACTGTAAGCTAAGATGAACAAGCAACATGAGTAATAACATTGTATCATTGGATCACATGGATCGGTTTCACTTCACTTATTTTGTTCTTGACTGGTGCTGATAGCTACATTAGAGCATGAACAGATTGGCTATTAAACCTACTCTATTTAAGGTGTTCTCAGGTTAAGTTGCTTACATGCATCTTGGATTTCCTGTAATTGAATATTCCTACTAACATGAATAAACCAATTCACTCAGGGATTTAAGCCAACAACTAGAGCAATTCAGTAACTGAAATCAAAAGCTGATGATGTCACCAACAAACTTCTTTTCTAAACACAAAGGGATAAGTTTTTGGTGATGCGTTACCACTAAAGGCCCTCTCTTATTCACTGAAATTCTGTCTATTTCCCAAATTCACTTCTACCTTTCTACCTTCAAAAACTTAAAGTTTTAATGCAATATTTAAAGACTCAATTTTGGTGTAAAGATAAAGAAAGACAACAGTGTAACTAATTTTATAGTGTTTCATGTGTGCTGCTCACTTTGTTTGTACGTTGGCAGCCCTGCTGTGCTTTGCCAGCACTGACCACCCTCTCCCACAGTTTAGGAGGGACACTGGAGATGTGGCAGGAGCAGGTGATGGCTGAAGAGTGGAGTGGGGCCAAGTAAGGAGTGGGCAGAGTGGGCCACCCCGGGGTCTGGAGGTCAACCACGACCAGTTCCTCCTCTAGTAGCACAACCAATGCCGAGGGGTCATCGAACTCTGTGAGAATGAGTGAGAGAAGACAGATTGTGGGTTGATCTTTCTGAAAAAGTAAATGCAGCAAATAACTTAAGTATACTAACCTTTCTCCTGCTCCGTGCAGTGGACAGTAAAGAAGTCAATGACTCGGGATGTGAAGTCGAGAGTGACATGGTCCTTGTCCTGCTGAATGGTCAGACAGTGGCGGTCACCGTAGCTGGCTCTGGGCATCCCTCCACTGTATAACAGCACGGGAGAACTGGAGCGAAGCACACAGAGAAGTTTGAAAGCTGAATTTCAGGTTCATTTCTGAGTCAACACAGCAAGGCAATATGAGCAATTGCAATTTTAGTTTTCCTTTTCTTTCATTTGAAGTTTATAAATAAGGGAGACGAACAACTACCCTCATAAGTGAAAAATACATCTCACCCCATCTGTGTTGTCCTCCACAGGATCTTACTGATGGCCTTGCAGGGAAATGGACCTAGGAGAGAAAATATGAAGAGAGAAATCATACTTATAAGCATTCAGAGATTATAACAAAAAGAGGCAAGAGGAAAAAACATACTAGTTAGCATAAGCGGAAGCATTTAGAGCTTTAACTTTCAGAAAATATTTAGAAAGATCATCTCTGTGTGGATCAATGGTGTGCTACCAGAACAAGCAAAACAAGCTGCACTGGACTGGTTAAAGCTAATACAATTTAACCTTTTATTCTCCTCCATATACAGAACAGCATTCTGTCCCATTAATGATCTGGTACTACACATATTATTATACACGTGACAGGTGTGAATGTATGTGGAAACTGTATTGTTGTTGTTTGACTGCGAGCCGTTAAAGTCAACATGCACCACCGGTGTTTATCCACTAAAAAAAAAAAACTTGACTGAACATAGACCTCCCATAATGAAAGACCCTAACTCTCACCCTAACAGCAAGCCACTATGAGTCGCAATAAATCACCAGCCAGAGCTCATGCTGCCATTGTCAAACACTGAACATTCATCTTTTGTGCAAAACCACCACGTCTAACAGACTAGGATGACAATATGTTCAAGCAGGCTTTAAACCGATATATAATCTGGGAAACACAAACGTTATAGAGTATGCGTTTATGTATGTGCGTGTGTGTGCATTTCTCACCATATGGGATGCTGGAGGACACTGGCTGGTGGTTGTAGGTGTTGCCACTGGTAACAGGCCACACAGAGTAGCCCCCGTCGTTATGGGAGCTGACAAACAACTTTCCGGAGCGTTCCCACACAAGGCTCTCCAACTGCTGCAGAGGAATTCACACACAAGTATATGGAGAGCCATTAGACCAGGTAGTATGGAAGTGGAATTGGAGCTAATGCATATAAATGACTGAGTCACCGTTGTAACTGGCTGAGACCTGAGGCAATGTTACTCAATGTAGTTCACTGAAAATAAAGTACATCAGTGTCCACAAGAGGTGGGCAAGATATATCGTCTACTCTAAGATAATATCGTGATTGTTGTTTTAAAGACATGCAAAAGTATTTAAATGATTTTGCAAAAACCAATGGTCCAATAAAACTCAGCAGCAGAAACCCTCCTTGCTGCTGAAGTGAGCAAGACTCAGTGTCACATGACCACTAGTGGGCCTACGTAATCACATGGCCTTTCAACATTCAATGTTTCTACACTGTAGTTCAGTTATAAGTCTTTGAATTTAAACATGAATGCTTACGTTTAAGAAAATAACTATTGTTTTCCTGAAATATTGTGTCAAAAAATTAAAGGATATTGACTCTTTATATTTATCATCAAAATCCCCCCCAAAAAATTGAGCTTTCATTTTTTGGCCATATCACCCACCCCGAGTGTGCACACAACTTAACTCTGAACCAAACCACGTACCTGCTTTCCCAGGAAGAGCTGGTCAGCATGGCGAGTGTTCAGGTCCCACAGGACCACCAGCCCTCGACTGTAGCCGATCAGAATCTTCCCTGGCTGCTGAGGATGTTCCTGAAGAGATTCCACAGGCCCTAAAGATTTCCCACATCTGTAGTCGTCTGGCAGGCTGCAGAGGAAAATACAAAAAAATTAAATAATCACTGCAATTCTGTATGTGACAGGTTACAACAGCATGCACCTAAACAAACACTTGCGTTTGTGAAGGGCTAAATGATTACTTTATTAATACTGCATTCTCACAAACCCTGCCTTAGTGATAGAATTGTATAATATTGATGTATATTATGCATATTAATAACTACAAAAAAAAAAAACTTTGCAAGCAAATAACATAGAATAATCTAGAAAGGGTTACAACTAGTAGAATTTAATCAAAAGAGAGCACAAAACATCTGCAGCAGGCTGCTCCAATAACAACAACTAATACTAGTCAAATCAGCACCAAGCTGGAGCTGAGTTGCTGGAGCTTGTGAAGTAAACATTCCTCGGAGACAGCAGAGGAATGTAGAACAGGACACACCCTCAAGATGTCAGAGGATTCCCTCAGAGACGGACAGGGAGAAGACAGAGACTGAATCACATGAAGCAAACAACAAAAGGAGGAAAGGAGGAAAGGGGGGGAAAAGGATTGGAGAGCTTTATGGATTCTTAGTTGTGGATGAGTGAAAACACACACAGAAAATGGTGGTGGGGTTCACTGAAAAATCACAGGGGCAGAAACACTTGCAACAAAGCATTTCAATGTCTCCGTCTCTGCGTTCACAAGTATTTTCAGGGACTCCAGCATCCAGCTACAGAGGCCCGGTGATGAGCCCATGTGTGTGTGTGTGTGTGTGTGTGTGTGTGCGTGTGTGTGTTTGAGTTTTCATTGGAGAAACAGCTGAAACTCTTCCCCAGCCGGAACACCACAGTTTGGCCGCCGGTACAAAGGCCCACTGTCTAAAAACTCCCCTCCTCTGCGAACACGTGAACACACACACAAAACCTTATCAGGGCTCTCGTTAAGCCTCAGTTCTGCCCATTTCCCTAAACAAGTCTAGTTAATGAGGGGTTCGGCTAAACAGTCAGACAGTCACAGCAGAAAAAAGGAAACACAACAGAGGCACTATGATGCTCTGCCAAAGTATCAACACAGGAATGTTGTGAAGAATGCAAAAAGCATTAAAAATGAAAAAATATAAAATGTAGCATATCTATAAATAAAACAAAATGAAATTAAACACTGAATAATGCACGGTTTCAAATGAGTTTGGGCACACTATGTTTCCATGATAAGTGCACATTGCCAGTTAATCCTTGGGATACACGTCTGTGCACTAACACCACAATGTTTTTCTTCAGTTCGGTCTGCTGAACTTTCATGCATGGCTCCCCAGGAGTGTATGAACATTGGGGGCTGAAGAAGATCAACACTTGACAGTGCTCTCTCTTACCCTGTAGATGTTGGTCTATTTAAAACCACCGTTTTCTCTTTTGTTTATGTGGTTTTCTAGTGTTTCGGCATTTTACAGTGTGTGTCCTTCACCACATTGTGTGAGTTTGCAGTGTTTCACCAGATCACACAGCCTATTGTGTGAGGTTTTAACCTCCTGGAAACTTATTTGTCATATTAAATATTTATGTATAATTAGGATTCTAATAAGGAAAAATATAGCGTTATTTTTTTCATGTTTAACTCATTAACTCGCTTCATGGGGATAGTGTGGGAGCAGATTGATTAAAACTGACTGACAGCAAAAATAGTCACATTTTATCATGATGTAGTATGTGACATCCCCCTTTTTGTCAGAGAGTCAACACAACAGTTTTACTTCATACATCACATCCATAAAACTTGTTCGTATCAAACTAGGACTAAAAATATTGTTCTTTGAATTTACGGCATGTGTTGTCTCTCACTCCCTTTCCTCCTCTCCAATAATGGTGTACAGTGTACTGTTTTATCAAGGTCCCTGAACCACATGACCCTGACCTGCCCTGCTGTTTTTGGGGTCAACGAGGAAACTCGTCTCCACATGCATGCATCTGACCTGCTCAGCTGGAGCTGAGTGGAGGAAACAAGAGTGTTTTCAGGAAAGACATACTGTGAGTTGGATAAAGACAAAAGAGGAAGAGAGTTTTCAGCAGAGAAAGGGAGGATTACTAATGAATAATTATGTGAGCTAAACACTGAATACTTCTCAATTTAATAAACTTCCAAAAAAATAATTTCATTTAAACTTTTTGATCTATCCATTAAGTTTAGTTTGGTTTTAGTTTAGTCATTAATGCATTAATGTGACAGACTCACCTCTGTGTGATGTGATCCTGAAGCAGTGTGTGGTCATCTTTCAGCAAGAGGTGGGGCAACTGCAGGAAGTACACGCCCCCTCCCTCTGTTCCAATGCAGAGCAGATCACACGACCTCCGCAAGAGGAGGACAGTCACCCGAGTGACACTGGGAAGAGAAAGAAGTTACAGTGACATCTGAATTATATACATGTATAATTTGAATGAGGTGGCACAGTGATACAGCCTCATAGAACCCCCCCCCCCCCAGCCTCAAAATTTAATAATATCTATAGAACATTTAACAGACTCTAATATACCTGCAGCTCTCAATGCCAGGTCTGCCAGGGAGGCTGTAGTTGTCCACTTCTTGGAGAGAGACCCCAACTTCTTTCTTAACTCCTCCCACTTCTCTGGGAGTCCCTGGCACCAGCTCCCACAGGTGAATCGTGTTATCATCCAGCAGTGACAGCAGACGACCCTACGACCGGTCAAGTCAAACATTATCATCCAACATCAGTTTCAGTTCCAGTTTATAAGAGACTTACAATACACATTAACGGCAGTGGATGTGCAGCTCACCTGTCCAGGCAGGAAGTGAATCTGTGTAACTGTAGCGGTGTCTCTGTGTAGTCCAGTGAACTCCACACCAGGGGCTCCATAACTGCGAGGATTCCGTCAAGGAAATGTACAGAAAACCTACAGCCCCATCAACCAGCAGGATGTGGGGTATAGTGCATGAAATGTGCTTCTGTTGTGTTCTCAATTAACTATTTTATCAAAGTTTTAAACGTATAACAATCCATAGTTAAGCAAAACATGTACATATACAGATACCTTGGCACAAATGGTTAACTTATAAATTAGCAATACTCAACATAATTTTTATTCTGGAAGCCATAAGTAAAAATAGTCACTTCATTGGTAATTACACCTTATCAATGGACATATTTTGATGACATGTGTTTTTAAATCTGTTTATTCTTGTTGTGTTTTTGTAATCCAGTAATGTAAGACTTGTATGTGGATGCGCCCTTTGGGGAAGAATAAATCATTTTTGAATTCAAAAAGGCCGTTTACAGTTGTTAACGTTAAGACTTTCTTGTTCATGAGTTTAATGATAATTCCTGATTACAATACTTTATTTCAAACACATCCCCTAAAACCTTATTCTTTTTTGTGCGCAATTCCTGAGCTCACAATTCTCAAAGCTGCAGTCCACTATTTTACTTGACACTATGTGTCAAGTGCAGTGCCAGTGTTGCCAAGATAAGCACTTTAGACTCCCACTATGATTTTCACACATGCATTTTAGGTAGGACAAAGCCTCTTGGATGAGAGGGTGAATGAGAATCTACACAGATATGGAATGGTGGAAATAGGGTAAAAAGTACAGACCAAAGGTCATGTCTGACTGTGAGGAAGCTCATGGACTTCACAGGGACCAGACACAGAAAGCACTAGTCTACACCAACTGTATTTTAATGTCTCCTCCAGACACACATACCATGTAATAAAATGTTAAGACGGTGTTGACACACACTAGTGACAGCTCAGCATCATCGACAGTTTACCACAGACACACACACTGGCAGGCAGAAAGGAATATCTTAAGCATCAACACTTTAGCCAAAACATTTTCTCTTTAAGTAGCATTAAAACGTGTGGCTGCCTAGGAGGACTGAGATCAAGTCTATGAACACAGTTAAAAGTGGTAATTCTGAGCTGTAAAGCAGAACAAACATACTCTTAAGTTGTAATAGCAGGGGAGGAATCAGAACTCTATAACAAAGCTCTTAGCAATTACCAACACCAGATGACGCAGATGCTCAGAACCACCGCTCTCCAAGTGTGAATCTGTATAATCAGCAGCAATCTTCACAGAGATCGTCCTTTGTTAGCCCCGTAAATGAAGCTGAGCTGATACAATAAAGACTGCTCTCAAGAACTGTGACGCCAAGTACACAACTAGGCTAAATTTGACTAAACCGTGAATTACCGCACACCCAGACACTAGCAGGGACCCACACACACACAGTTTACATAAGCCTGCTGGAATGTGGGTTAAAATGCAGGAAATCTAAGAGAGAGAATTTGTATACAGTGTGCAGAGATGCTTCTTTATATTCCTACCACCCTCATCTTCATTATTCTGTTATCCGTGGAAAAAAAAATATAATGTAAATATTAGAAAATATCATAACTAGACGAATGCTTTCCTCTTTCGTTTATGTTCCTGATTTTACTTTATCAGATTTGGACATTCCTCACATTCTCAGCAGGGAGAATAAAAATTTCAAATCCAGTTATTTTCATTTCTCCTTTTCTCTGTTTTCCCTCTTTGTCCCTGCACTCTGCACGACAGCCAGGAAATCGTGAAGCCAGTGATGTTCCCTCGACACCATTCTACACTTTTACTTTAACCTCGCTCTCCAAGAATGAAATCCCTCCCTGTCCCGATCCCCTAAGTGTTACACCAACAGTCTTTGAGTGTTGTCACTTCCTGTCCCTGGGTTTTATTTGCTGCAATAATGCATGCCTCAGACAGCTGGAGATGGAGGTGTGTGAGGAACATTGACTCATGGGTCATGACCCGCAAAGTCCAGATAATGGCAGACAGAGAGAAAAAGACATATGTGAGACAAATACACACAGGCACTGAATTAACAAGAGACATATAAAAACCGATACCATAGCCACTTAGCCAGTACTAGTCACTTATCCAAGATATTGATTTAACACATTTATACAGAGCTAAGCAAACTGGTTGCTAACCACTATCATGTAATGCCTTGCAAGAAAACATTGTTCCAGAAATTTAAGTTAACTGTAGGCACATCACAAAGAGAAAGAAAAGGTGTTACAAAAACATGTAACACAAAATGAGAAGGATTTGCGCTTGCTCAATGAATTGGGAGTGTTTTCATCCAGCAAGAGACCATTGACATCCAAGTGAAACTGTAAACACTGGATATTGGTCACTCAGTACAGCTTAATATTGATGCATAATATTGCAGTCGTACTTCCCTCTATGGGGAAAAGTGGAAGGAAAGAAATGCAGCCAAATGCTGCTCACTATGACAAAGTCACCCAATGCTCTAATTGTAGGGCTCTCCGTGTACAGCACATATGCACTTGCCCACTTGTTGAGAACATAGTTAAAGATGACTTATGGTTTCTGCACCACTGAACTCCCTAATGTGCCTTCGTCATGAGGAATAGTTGTACACTACAACCTTCCATTAATATGCCTCTCTGTGTAACTGCTGAGTGTTCACTTCTGTTCATGTCCTGTCACCTGCAGACGTGTGGCTCTTGTGTTTTTTACATGTCAATCTTATGCATGAACATCATGGTCTGTCAGCTTCAATGCCTGACCTTTTAATATACTGTATATACATACACACACACGGGATACACACATATACATATATATATATATATATACAGTATATATATATCCACCCTGTCAGCAAGTGAACAAAAGATTTATAGCAGAGTGAAAATGATCACAGGGACTGAAAACACATTAACAGTGATGTTTTGTGCCTCTATAACAATCACTACAGCACAGCCATCACAAATCTATAAGCAGCAGCTCCATCAACTTTAAACTGGCCGTGCAAAACGAGAATGCATCCTGTCAGCATGTGGGAAAAAAAATAAATCTCACTATTTAAGACCGTCAGAGCCTTGACACTTGGCCTCTCTGTGGTACCTTTGACAGGAACCAGGATTCTGCTAGTTCTGATTTTAGACTGTCCAAGGACGGTCAGCTCTAAGGCAAAGCAGAGGTTTAATTCACAGAACAAGAGGGAAGACGAATTACATACGTTGTGTATGAGGAAGTAAAAAGGTTTAAAAAAATAAAACCCAAATGAGGCGCATGGTCAAAAGATGACACACACTGACACACACACATTTCCTGGTTGTGTTGATGTCAGAGGACAGCTGGTGGAGGGATTCCCGGTGATGATGGTATGGTGTGTGTGTGTGTGTGTGTGTGTGTGTGTGTGTGTGTGTGTGTGTATGTGCATGTGTGTGTGTGTGTGTACATGTCTTTAGTACGCTGTGTGTGTGAGATCAGCTCACTGGTCAACAATACTACAGGTCCTATATAGTGGACAGACAATAAATGAGTCATTGTTCCCTCCTCCCACCGCATAATTGGAAACTGCAACGAGCAGAAATGTCTAACTGTTTTTTTGATAAACACAGAATTATTCTGTGTTAATACACAGAATTAATAATTCTGTGTATATCTATATACTACGTATCACCACAATGCAAACAATACTTGTTGAGATAGTTCACTAAGGAACACAGTAGTCAAAAAAGCAACCAACAATGCTCAAGCCCCTACCTTAGTTGTTCTGATTGCACCTCTGATAAACATCAAGTGCTAATGAAACTCCCATTTCAAATAATCCAACATAAAATGTTGAAATTCAAGACATGGATTAAAAACATATTTGAATAAAACAGAAATTACAGGTGAAAGAAAATCTCAGGATAAAACACTAGGAACATCAGAGGCTCCTTTCATAGTCCAAAAACATACATAACCACTAAAGGCAGGTAATTTCTCGGAAACAATGACTCAAGACCTCATTAGTTCACAATGAAACACAGCAGATTTAAATCTCTATTAAATTGACTGACACACAAGTTCATTTGATCCGTTAACCATTTATCAACCTGCATGTAGAATAGAAACAAGGATCTGCCACACTGGTCTCTAGAGAAACCTGAAATGCACACACTGGATGCCTACAGTAACTCATAAACACACACACACACACACACAGTGTGCAATTGCCCGGTGATGCAGAGAGAGAGCGTTAGCCAGGATAAAGCGATTTCACGGTCTGAATACCGACAAACAGAAGGCATTGTCCTCCATGCGGACACAGAGACAGACAACACACACACACGTACTATGAATGAGATAGAAGACAAGGACGGACAGGAAGGAAGGATTGATGGATCACTAAACCCAAGAATGAATGTGCAAGTCACCATACAAAGAAAGAGGATATGACTATCTGGGCCAAAGACAAGGCCAGAAAAGTAAAAAAAAAAAAAAAAATGAGATTAAGAGTTGACATTCTAAACCTTTCTTCAACTCCATTTCCTCTGTACACATAACAATGCACACATTACGGACTCATCAGACGTCTGGCAAAAGGCAGTCTACAACAAGACAAGCCAAACAACTCCACCCACCCACTTGAGAAACAATCCGGTCTCATTTGCATCCTCTGCCTCAGCGAGTACCTCTCCCACCTCCCACACTCCCCTCACGACTGTCCCACTCAGCTGACGCACGCTCTCCCTCACACCCGCCACAGTCAAAGATGAATAACTGTCTAAATCACTATACAGCACAGGATAAACTTTAACTGTAATGATACCAAATAATTATTACTTCACCTCCTCTTGAGAATCCTCCCACTTTGATAAAGGAAACTTTTTTGGGGGTAATTATGCAAAAAAATAATATATATATATAACCCGTCAGAAAGCTAAATTAGCATGATAGAAGCCATCATAATGAAGAACGGTTCACTCCTTTAATCACTAGAATGTCAGTTTATTTTATTTTTGTGCACCAACATAAATCTATCCATTATTTATTTATTTATTTTAATAGCTTGAGTACCTCCCTGACTTCTGTTTCTTGATTCATGCCTTGACAAGTAATAAATATCAATAAAGTTGCTTGAATCTAACTCTTAATCTAAACATGCTTTATCTGTAGCCTAGCTGACTAATTCATTTAACCAGTTACTTTTAAAAACTAACTTTGTCTGAATTTAACCAGAATTTAAATCACCGCCTGAAGTCTGATTTCCTGGATTACAATGACACATAACCTCCTGACATGTGAGTGTTTGTTTCCATTTATCAGAAACCGTGTCTATGTATAAGGGGTGAATCGGAGGGAGGAGCCTGGCATGGAAGAGGAAGGTGAAGAGCTAGTGTTTAGAAGAAAATAGAAAATGGGCAGATTTAAAGGACCAACAAGTCTTTAGAAAAATCAGTTAAGAACATGCTATTACCAGGGGACTGAGTGACAGACGTAACAGATGAAACAAACAAGGTAGGAAGAGTAAGAAATGCACACTAGAGGACTTAACAGTTTTGCATGCAGTCCATCAGTTTAAAAAAAACACTTGATGACAAAATGTGGAGAGTGGGCAGAGTGTGAAAAACATGAATGTTACAGGTTGAATCCTACACATTTTCTCATAACCATACCATTAAATACTTGCATACAAATTCAAGATCTCTCCATACCTTCCACCCATTATTATTGCAGAGAGCTGTGTACAGATTTGGGTTCTATTCATAGTCAATAAGGGTCCACACTTGCTTTTCTGTGTACCAGAACCCACATTCCATTCCATTCAACAGAATATAACGTTCTATCTAAGCATAATGTAGTCAACGAAGGCCACATAGTCACAACATCCACATAGGGGTTCATGCATAACCAAGCAAATATGGGTGGATGAAAATGTAAGTTACATAATGTGACATTTTTCAGTAGTCCCCAAATAAGTGATGTATCTATGATGTAAACCACAGTGTGAGCAGCAAGATCACAGCAAATCAATGTGACAAAATGAAAAGCTGGAACCTGTCAGGGAAATGACAGGAAAAGACAGAGCTGCAGCCCAATTGAAATGGGAAATGAGTGTTACCAACAATTACATGGGGAATTCACTGTTTTTACCACAAAAATTTTGTTGACTTCAAGGATGGATAAACAATTCAAGATTCCTCCACGTTAAGCTGGTGCAGCTGTCACAGTCAACTCAGGTCACAGGCAGGAAAATGTGTCTGTCTTTCATTGCAAGACAGCGTGACACATAATGACAGCACAATTTACCTTGAATTTTCAAAACCCTCTTGAGAAAAAAAACAGTAATAAAACTGATCAACTTCCAAAATAACTGACAACAACAACTACACAAAAGTGTACAGGGTACTGGCTTCTTCTATTATTTACCGGTTTAAACATGGAAGTGGGAAATGTGGCACATACACACAGTGCCCAGGCCAACCTGAGTAAGACTCTGGCCTGACTGAAGGTATACAGTACAGTAATATTATTATTATTATTATTATTATTATTACAATAATAATAATAATAATAATAATAATAATAATAATAATAATACTAATTATTATTATTATTATTATTATTATTATTATTATTAATAATAATAATAATAAACTATTATAACAGTGATATTTGACTGTACTTTTTGTTTCTGGCATTAACTCTGACCTTGGCAGGACCAGCAATCGTTATGGAGACCAAAACCTGGTCCCAATGAGACAGAACCTCAATTCTGAGGAACTGGTTGAGTTTGGGGCTATGATGTGAATTGTGATTAGGTTAAGGTTAGGGTTCAGGTTTGGCATTAGCTGGTTATGGTTAAGGTTAGGGATAATGCTTTTTTTAAGCTGTCCAAATGAATGGAAGTCGGTGCAAGGTCCTAAGAAGAGTAGCTGTGCTAACCTCCAAGTGTGTGTGAGACCAACAGGATGTCACACAGACAGAGAGCTGACAGCTGGAGCACACCCACAAACACAAACAGATCAAAGCTCTCTATTTTCTGTATGTAAATATTAGCTTGTTGCTCTGGCCGTTTGATCAATGATGCCACAGATTCATGGTCAGATTTGCTCCGATTCAGCACATACTTCTTTCAGAGAGGGGCTTCCTCACTGACCCCAAAACCAGTCAGACGTGTGTGATCAACTGATAGTGCAAGCGATTGTTTTTTTTTTTTTAACCTTTGTTCAGCTGATAACTGGCACATTTCTCCTCAACCTCTGGTTTCTGCTGTGCTGAGCTGCAGACTTTTAAAACCCTCCAGTCTGTAAGCACTTCTTCTCATCCCAGGCAACTGCACTGGTCGTCTTGGAAACCAATTCAAAAGCTCCCTTTATTAAGACTAGACTCAGCAACAAAGCACTTACTCACTCTTGCGCGCACACACACACACACAAACTCACACAGAGGGAGGGTTAACCCAGGGCAACGCAACATGCATTCCATGACAGGAGACAGACTTCTCAAGATCGCCCCTCCACCCCCACATGATCTCTGTCAACACACACACACATGCACACACACACAATAAAACTCCACACCACATTGTCCCCTTCCCTCTGCTGAGCCCCAGTCTGTGGTCGAAGCAGAAACTCTCAGGGTGTAATATGACTCTGCTTTTATAAACACAGGGAGAGCAAAAGAAGGAGAAAAGGAAAGAACAAGTGAGAAACTTGATCGAGAGGCTGAAAGAGATTGCATGAGAGCAACTCAGGCTGACAATGAAAAAAATTACACGAAATCTGTAATTTTTGCAATTTTCCACTCTTGATTTGTAGCAGCCGAGCGACTCTTTATGGAATTTGCCAGAGTTTCTAATCCAACTTCGCTGTACAGAACCTTTCAGGCATCAGAGTGTGAGATTTAAACCACACATCTGGCACTACAGGCTGAAGCAGTGTGTAACTGTAAGTGTGTATTACAGTACGAGCAGGTATGCTGGCAAGCTCCTCTAGGTCAAATCCAAGTCAGTCAGTCTGTGAGATTATCAGGGAATGTGGACACACATTGGCTCAAAATGAAGGCCATTGCTCCAACTCAACCTCCTGCTCCAGTCTGTTGCCCAATGATGGTCTGGCGATATTAGTTAATTAACAAATTATTTTTGGTTCTCGCTTCTCAAATGTTAGAACTTTCTGTAAAAATTAATTGTCATGCTTTCTGCCAACTATTTTCTGTATGAATAAAATAAATGTTGTAAGAAAGCAAGTGCAAGTGACATCAAACATCTTTTTCTGCCATTTTTAACATGTAAGAATTTAAGAACCTGGAAGTATGTCATTAGACATACATTTACTGATTTATTCAAATGCCTAAAAGGTGCCTAAAGTGTTTTGTTGGGGCATCTAATAAATGAAATGTTAAACATGACGCTGCTGTGTTCAGTTAAGCTCCTTTTAAACTTTCAAGATATACCCTGTGGAAACGCAGCATATGTAGATTTTCCAAAAATTCCATCAGCAGCTGGGACATTGTTTAAAAGTAGGATGTTGCTGTACTGGTCATTTTGCTAGAGTAGATATACCATTGTACTTCTACATTTTCGCCTGCCCCTCTGTCTCCTACACAACCCCCCCCCATTACTGCCTCTGTTTATGTCCATCTCTCCCCTCCTCCATTTCTCCCTCCCTCCCTCCGTCCGTCTCTCTCTGGGGTGCAAGTGCCTGGTACCACCAGTCTCTCTTACTCTCTTTCTGAAAGCCGCAACTCAGAGTAGATTCACACACACAGCCTGAAGTATAAATAAATAAATACATAAAAAACATACATACATACATACATACATACATACATACATAAATAGATAAATAAAAGCTGGCATCTGTTTCAAATGAGCCATGGGCCAGGTCATTTTTTAAAGAGTCTTCATTTATGCAAATGTTTTGCATGAAACAATCTACCTTCATGAATAATTGCTGTTACTGCGATATGGATTTAGCATTTTGTGATTTAGATAACATTGTGTTGTTCCGCCCTTGTTGCCAGTCTCCCTTCACACTTTCTCTCTCACACACACACACACACACACTAATACAGGCTAAATAACCAAACAGTTTGTGTGAACACACATTAATGTGCTGGTATGTCGACGGTATCCTGGTATGTCTGTGCTGATAAATCCTTTTACATGCTCAAACCGCATCCTCATACACTCACACATGCAAAAACAAGCAGGTCAAACTTGAAACATGTGTTGCCAACATGTGAATTAACATAGTGTATAGTTAACACACTGTATGCTTTGACATTTACATGTCTTCACATTTTTTAAGGATGATGATGATGGTGTGAACTCAGTCTCACCTCCCCATAAGTAAACAAATGGAAATGCAACAGTGAGCAAACCACAGCACATCAACAACCTGATATTAGCCTTCTGCTAATTACAGAACCGTCTTTGTAATCACGGGTTTGCTCAGACATGGTGTCAACGCCCCTATCAGGTCATCTATTCACAAATGGACAGCTCTAAGTTCAGATGTGAACGCATCCAAGATACATTAAGATCAAATACTGGAGATGGTCAGCGGTATGTGGAAACATTCTCTTATAGACATGCACTGAACTTGTCTTGCCTTCTCTCTAATCTAATCTGCAGGTTAATTTACCAGTGAGAATATAGCAGGATAAACTATGGAGGATCCTGATTCCCTCCATGCTCAAGCTCAGCACCACCCACTGATCTGGATCCTCAGGAGATTCCGCTGCTGTTATGAACACATCTCATCCAAAAAAAATGTCTGACTGTTTCTCATATGTGCACAGCAAACTCCATATAATGTCCAGACCACATTTCCTGAACATTACCCAGAGTTCAAGTCTTCCTCATCCTGGGTCACATTGATGGACCACTCACTCAGTTGCTGTGTTCTGGCCATTTGAGTTTCACAACTTGTACAGCTTTTCTGTGTTTTCATTTGTGGTCACTGTCACAGTATCAACACTTATTTCCAACTGACATGCTCAGCCAAATTATGGTTTCATCACAACACATATCGCGATCCAAATTACTAATATCCAGAATGTCTTTGCTCGAAGTTCCAGCTCATCCTGTTTTGTTCAGGCACAGAGCTTAACGCTGTCACCACCAGCGTTAGAGGTCAGATTCCAACTGACCACAAACTACAAAAATGCATTTATGGTATTTCTGGGCCTCCAAAGCTTTGGGGTCTTGGTCTCATTTTCATAGTTGAGGCTGACAGTTCAATCAGCTATGAAAACATTGTAGTCACCATGTTAATTGCAGTGATCTGGAGTTATGGTGACAACATCCCAACCGAGTACTGCAAAGCAGCAACAACATCAGTCAGATGATCAGAAGTGGTAAACAAATCCTATTTGGACTTTATTAGAATTACTGAAATAGAAACCGAGTGCCGTAAGTATCCGAGTGCTTTTTAGCTGAAGCGCATCAGACTCTCTGAAGTAATTACTGTGTGTCCACCAGAGAAAACCGTGAGTGCAGCTTAGATGCACTTTGAATACCCTCTTGATCAATCAGAAAAACAGTGATGTTATGTTGTTTTGCTGTAACAATGAAGGACAAGTTTAGGATAAACTGCTGGACAATCACAAGACCAACACATCTGAGAAGCAGCACGTGAAAGTATTTGTGGTTCTTTCAACAATGGCAAAGTAGCAAACAAATCTGTGGATTCACCTATTGGGTTGGCAGTTAGTTCCACCCATGAGAGTTAACACATCTAATAAGAGTCATATAAATAATGGCAACATGTTTGTGTGTGTAAGCCGGCAGAGGGAATATACAAGTATCTTCAAAAGGAATGGTGTGTAACATTATGTCTTTTCAAACTTGATTTCTGGAGTGACAGCCCTGACTCACATCTTTGGTAAGTACTGTAGGCTACATTGCAACATTCATGTAACTACAACTACTATTACTACTACTCACTAGAAACATCAAAATATTCCTTGACATCAGACAATTTGTTATACTTGTTAATGTTATTATCACACAAAATTTAAATATGATATACCCGCAGAATGCTTCACAATTATAGGTATGTTGGGGAATTACCTCATGGATGCAGAGAGTGCAACTTCCTACAGAGACAGACAGCACACACAGCAATGCACTGCTCTACTGAACCGATGTTATATAAACAGCTCTGCCACAGATACAACTGCTCCATTTTTTTCCCTCCATATGTAGAAATCACTCTGTGAGAAAACAGCAAACAGTGAAGACAACTTACAGCTCAGTTACCCTAAAAATAGAACAAGAGTATAGAAGCTTTATGTGGATGTGGTGTTATTGGAATAACAATGACTGCAATGGATTTCCATCCACAGAGGACAAAATCTTATTAGATCATGAAATCAAGCGGATGACAGATGCATGAATCATAGACAGCGCCGTATCTGTACTGCAGAGCTAGTGTTGAGATAAACAGAGCAGCACCTCAAAAGATACGAAATGACAACCAGCCACCATGCAGAGAGTTCTTTTTTTAGTAAAATTCTCACCTACAAGGCTTAAAAGGTTGGATTTTGGGACAAATAATCCAGTCACATACTTGATTACAATTATTTACTTACTGAAAATTGTGACATCAGTAAACCTTGATTGGTCATTCACACAATTACCTTGACAGATGGCCTCCACAAACACCTGTATGACACGTATGAGCCCGCTGATGATAAAGGATACACTTTGATAGCTCCCGACTTTGTGCCAATGGCCATAAGTTGAAGCTTGGGGTCAAAAGCCAACGCACTGGGTTGATGGGGAAACCCATGCTCCACAGTCTACAGGAGAAAGTCAGGCAGACAGAAAAACAGAGATTAACAATAACATAATGTTACAAGAAATGTCTGTGTGTCTGTCACACTGTGCAGTCAGAGAGGCGTCTAAAGGGGACAACTCCCTTAATAAAGTTGGAGGAAAAGAGCTTTTTAGCTCTGAAGTCAGCAGTATTGTTTTATTCTCTGTTAAATGAGATTGACATAAATTCACAGCTTTTTCCTTCTGTCCTTCTGATTAAAAGCTGAGATTGCTTGGAAAGCGTTTTGATCTCCAGAGGGAAAAAAAAGAACAAACAGACATGGAGAGAATTAAAACCTCGGTTAAAACAGGTCAAGTGGACTTTAGAGTTTTTGTGTCAAAGACCAGTGACCGCTTTCTGTGACAAACAAATCTGGAAATAAACTTAGTACTCAGAAATGAAGTAAAATATTAACCTTAACTCTGGCTTTCCCTGAAGTAGATACTAACACAAACACACACGCAGACACATCAAAGTAACACTCCTGTTGAGAGACCACCTCAGTGATAGTTGTAGCAGCTGGTGATGGACATGTGTATTCAATAGTTCATGGACTTGAGACCAGACACACCAATTTTCTGTCATAGCAACTCTGCTACAGAGATCCACGCGTGCACGCACACGCACACACACACAGAGAGACATACAGAGATCTGTGCAGCTGTCCTTTTAAGAACTCACATTGACCAATATTTATTTGGACAGTCTCAACAAAACATGATCCCGAACCTTAACTGAAACTCAATTAAACTCTTAGGCCTAATCTTAACCAGTTCCTCAGAAATTAGGCTCAGCCTCATTATGACCAGATTTCGGTCTCCATGAGGGACTACTGGTCCTGACAAGGTCAGTGTTTAAGCCAGAGAAGGTCCTTAAGTGGTAACAAACAAATGTACACACACACAGCTGTTGACAAAAACAGCACTGTGTGTGTGTGTGTGTCTGTCATGTCGAGCTGCAATGATTTGTCCTCCTTGAACCATTTTGCTCATTGGTTGAGCAAAAATGTAATAATTCTGCTCATTTTTAAATCATCAAATAACGTTTCCCCTTTTTTCATTCAAAAACAGAGAGAATATTCTTCCTTTAACTTCTCAATATTGAGACTTTGCTGCTTTTCTTAAATGAAATCCTTTGTGGTTTTTGAAGTGTTGAACTGACAATTCACACTAGCTGCACTTTTTTTTGACATTTTGAAAGGTCAGTGCATTGTTTTAGACTTCATGGGACTTTAAATGATTGCTTTCCATAACTATACTGAAAAATAATCAGCAGACTATTTGATAACCAAAACTATTTTAATATGCAGTCCATCATGAGATCATTCTCTTTTTGTATGTGTGTGCCTGTCAGGTAAATATGAAAAAGTAAAAAGACCAGTTAAAATTTGCTTTAGATAACATGCAAGTTATTCATGACAAACAATATTAAAAAGATACACATTGTTCTGGATATTTAATTCACCCCCCTTTTTGGCACAGTTTTATCATTGCTTCATTTTCAGTAGGGCGTTGCAATAGTTGTCAAATCAAATTTGCAATTTAAAACTATCCAATTCGCAAACTGCAGAGGCTACAGTTTAATTCTTCTATTTTAATTGTTCCATATTCTACACTTATTTAAAAAAAATCCAATCCAATTACAGTATGCTGGATAAAATTCATGTATTGTCATTTAAATAGATTACAATGTGAATATTTAACTGAAATATAACTTTAAAAGATTGCATTTTCCCCCCAAATCATTCATTTTTAATGGTGAGTGAGGTTGGTGTTGTGTCACCCTCTGTGCAAGATAAAATGTGACTTACACAAAAGAAACATTTGAACAGGCTGGAACACTCTGCTCTACTTTTTGGGTGACACTGTGTCAAGCACAGCAGCCTCCTCTAACCTGAGGTCAAGGCTGTGCTCAATTTAGTTTCAACAGTACAAGTGTGCTGTGTACATAAATGTACAAACCCTGTTGGCAAAGACACAGCTCCCCCAATACACTACCTGCAGCTGATATTTGATATACACAATAACCAGTACATTTACAATCTTCAGCTCCCTGAAACTGAATCAGATCAGACGTCAACACTTGCCAAAGGAGGAAGAGTATGTAAAAATGTTAACTCAGGCTTCAGGTGGCTGAGATTAGACACTGCTTACCAATTTGTAAAATATTCTGACAAAAGATTTCCATATTATTGCTACAATTATGTTTTTTATTAACAGTTTTCTATCGATAATCTACCTTTATTTGCTTCACATATGTAAGCGGATGCAGATGAACTATTGATACTTGTTTATATAAACATTACTGACATTATTGACTGACTGACAAGTGTATTAAGGTTTTAAAATAAAAAGCAATTGCGTAGTTGTTTTGTAGATTAAGCCTTTAATATGTACTTTAAGCAAGGGCCTTGCTTCAAGGAGGCTGTCATGTTTCTATAGTTAGAAACCAGCTAGAGCACTGGTATTAATGCAGAAGCTTACTTTGCAAACAGAGAACAACAGCATTTCTAGTTTTCAAAGGCCACCATACTGTAGATCCCTGACACAAGGGAATATGTAATATCTCCATTTGTTAAAATCTGCAGTGTCAACACCATTAGATGTCATTAATACTTAAACACTGTCCAAAATATCTTTATAAATTATAAGGTTGTTGAATGACTGAAAAGATGCATCTAAAAACATCAAATAACAAATTTTCGATTGATAATTGTCCTCATAATGGAAATACACCACGGTCATCTTATCGTCAGCTTGTTTTGTCATTTATATTCCCATCTCTAGTGAAGACTTACTGTACACGAACTAGTTTATATCCATGTGGATGAGTTGTATGAGACCTGACACCCGTGGTTTCAACCACAGACCTTCTAACACTGAATCAATAAGGAGCTCTGAAAGCTCTGGGCACCACAAGCTAAAGGCAGCGAGGAAAGTACTTGTGTTGTGTTGTACAATGTGTAAATATTGTGTGGCACAAAACCATCAAAACTGTCATCGTACCGACAGCCATCTTATGTATGTATCTTTAACACTGCAGTGTAGTTTTATTAGTTTTTGTTGATGTTATTATTCTGCCTCTTATTTGCACGCTGAAAATGGGCTCTGAGGTGCAATGACTTGTCGTTAGCGGCACCAGGATGTATGTATCCCACGGCACACAATTCCACCCTAAACAATGCTTCATCGTAGCCAATTGAACCTGCTCAGAGTGAGACATCTCACTTTTCCCAAATCGTTGATGCACTGATAGCACATGCGCACTAGTAACGGGGAACAGAAGGGGAAGCAGCAACATAGAAGTGGCTGAAGTGACGCTAACACGAAACAAAAGGTCCACGTTCCAAGTTTGGGAACATGGCATACTTGACACAACCAAGAAAACTGTCACATGCAAGATATACAAGATGAACGTCGCACACCATGGGGCCACCTCAGCTAAACATGAACATTTGAAGAGGAAACACATCATTTTGGAAGATTCTGACGCACATCGGTAAGATAGTTAGCTCCCATGCTAGTAGCTAGCCTATTACTGTATGTGTAGACAGAATTGTCTTGAAGTTAATCAAAGAAAAAAAGCATTGTGTTTTGTGCAACTCATAATCCTACTAGTCAACTAGTTGTTACAGTAGTTGATGACTTGTCAGCTATCAAAATAGTCGTTAGTTGCAGTGCCACTGTCAAGCAATACTGTGAGTGAGGGCATGTTTGTGTGTAAACAGCAGCAGCGCAGGGAATAAAGCATTTATCAAGCATGAGGCATTTGCTGGACAACTGGAGTTTTCGAACCATACTCGTACTCCAAACTGAAGCCATCTTGTGCTACTAGCAAATGTTGTGGGTGCCTGTGTCTGTCTTTACGTAAAACTTATCGTTTCCTTTGTACAGTGAGCATGTCACCGGGTGACACGAGATCTAAACGCCGCTGCTGTACTGAGAAATGCAGAGTCAGGAGCAGTTGGTGGGCTTAATTGGGATTGTGCAAACTCATTTGACAATGGTCTGAATGTTTTAGACATGTGTTCATCTTTAAAAAGTTACACACTACAGCTTTAAGTATGGGTTGTCTGGCACTCATAAAGCATCAAACTGTAGCGACACACAGCTCAGCCGGATCGTCTGAAGCCTAGTGAGTCCTCTCTCCCTGTCTCTGACACAATCAGCTGCTGCACAGAAACACACTCACTGAGTCTCCCTGCTTCACTTTCAACGCAGGCTTTGCTTGGGTGGAAGCCAATTAACAGGCCACTTTACACGCAAACACATAAACCCATATCAACAAAGAGCACGTCCCATGGGGGAGAAGTGTGAAGCTAATTTGTGCCTCTCGCTGAAAAACAGACAGTGAAACGAAACAGTGACTGGAGCAAACGCTGCGCGGAGATAAACTTCCAAGTATGTTCAGAAGAAACACTGTGTTTAGTTTTAGGGGACAGCAAAATAAGGAGGAGAGGGGGAAACACTCACTCCCCGACCTCCTCCTGCTCATCATCCTTTCCCGACTCCCGTTGTCCCGTTACTTTACCTTGTTGAAGGCGAAAAGCTCCTGTTTTATCTTCTCCCTCTGCGGGTCCGTACCCTGCCGACGAAACCTGAACTTCATCATCTTGAAGCCGGGTAGATGGTAAATCAGCACCGGGTGGGTGAGTGACTGTGAGGGGACGGAGAGGAAAACGAGGAGATAACAATCAGGGTTCTTGGCGGCAGGAGCGGGCGATGCTAAGCTAGCTAACCGAGTAGCCCATGCAGGCTGGGATAGTGAGAGAGCGGGGCTGGTACACTGCTACTGCTGCCGCTGCTGCTACGGCTCTCCTCCCTCCTCTCTCTCCCTCTTGGAGCTGTTTAGGTCGTGGTGGGTTTGACCACAGCCCCCTCCCTCTCCTCCCTCTCCTCCTCCTCCTCCCCCCTCCGTTCCTGTTCCCGGTTCTCACGGACCCCGTTACTGTGAACCAATGAGGGTGAAGAAATCTGCGACCAATTACAAAAAAACGCCCACACAGCACAGCATTCTGGAGGAGAGGGGTGTTCGGTTTGTAGCACAGGACGCACCGGATGCATGCCATAACCACCCGTCTCAGTACAATGCGAGAAACGGTGAGTTTGTTCCACAAAATAAAAACTTGTTCACATTAAATTGTTGAATAATTGTTAATATTAATATAATTGCAACGTTTTATCAAAGTTTTTGGATTAATGCAAGTAAGTGGATTTATTTTTATTTAACCTAAACACAGAACACATGCAATCAATACTATTCATTTTCCAGATTAATCATTTTGCCAATTTGTCATGGAAATAAATGTTTAAGTACTAAACTGTTGCATCGGGGCCAAATTTGTTTCTATTCATTTCCATAAACTAAATACAAATTACAATTAATATTAATGTTTATTTACTTAACATACCATATTGGTGTTGGTGTGTTAAAGTTCGTTAAAAAAGGACACACTGTAATCATTTATACTACAAACTTTAATGTACTTTTCTCACATTCACATCTGTTATCTACAGTGTGGGCATTTAAAAAAGGTATATACATTGTATATATTATATACATTATCATATATTGTGTATAAATATTTTGTCTTAGTGCAAAGTGTTCAATGATGGGGGGGTCTATAAAACATGCACATGCATCAGTATAATTTCCTTCTTTTTCACAACTTCAATTCACAACCAAAGAAAGGCAAAATTAGGTAAAGTAAATAAAAAATAAATAAAGAAAGAAGGCCCATTAAATGAAGCCAATGTAATGCAGGCCTGAACTTAACAATATTTCATTTCAAATCACAAGCATCAAATGATGCTAAACATATGAAACAGCTAAAATTAAGTTTGCAAATGTTTCTTAACTTGTGCAAAGCCAACTACAGCAGCAGTTTTACCCTTGATCCGTGGTACAACTCAATGATCAAATCATAATATTCTTCTGACGTGGGGAAGTTTAAGTTAATAAAGTCCTGTCCAGCAACCACGGCAAACATGATTTTAAGCAGTTCTGGCTAAAAAAATATGAAACTAAAAAATCATTAACAATGAGTCTAAACCACCAACTGCATCACAGACTCATTATTGTGCACATACTGTAAGTACATGCATGGCACAGGTATATAACGATGTGCTGTACCATGCACAGAGATACTAGTTTATTGTTGAATAGATTCCGAAAAGAGTGAAAACAAGTTTATTAAGCAAATGTGCAATAATTCTGATGAATTCAAGGAAATTAATCAAAAAGGCCCGAAATTGTCTTGATTACAGCTACAAAAAGTTATGTGGCAAACTGAATATCTTTTGGTTTTGGACTGCATGTTGGACCAAACAAGTTCACAAAAAAACAATAAAATTGGGGAAAATAATGGCCCAGACAATTTGATGATAAAAATAAGATTATGGAAATATGTCCTTTCCCACAAAACTCTGTCATCAGCGTCACCAACATACATTTAAACAAGAAACATTAATTTTAAATATCAAAATACTCTATTTTTTTTAAACAGAGGTAGATGAAGTATATTTATAAGGCATACAGTGTTATATACAGTGTGTGCGTGCTATAAAAGGGTAATTTCACTTGGTGGCAGAGTGAGTCTCTTTTCTCTGACTGACAACATGTTCTCCATGTGCATGGCAATGACTCGGCACAGCTCCAAGCCCTGGAAAATACACACAGATTTAGAAAAAAAACATGGCTCCTACTGGACAGCAGACTATTTGACGCCCTCCTCTCTTCATCTCATTTACCTGCTCCAGTTGTAACTGTGTGATGCGCTGGTTGAGCAGGTCCCCTATCATTATCTCCACATACGGGTAACTAGAGCCTGAGGTTGGTCTCTGGGTGCGAGTTGACTGGACTTCCTTCAGAGGGAAACGCACCATGGCCTCCTAATCACACAGTATACACACAAGTACATAGACTATATATTCCTGTCAAAATATTTAAGCAAATCATATATTAAAATAGAAAAATGGTTATCAATGTTTTCCTCCCATGTTTGATTTGTGGTTTACCAATAAAATAAAATGGATGGATGGATGGATTAAAAGCAGAAAGAAAACCACATAACCAGCAGAGGGAGCCAAATACACTGTTTTAAAATGAATGTAAATGAATCAACACAAAGTCAAATAAGCATCTGCTCTGCTCTGTATTACACTCATTCAGCCATAGTTTCCGAGCTGGTCTAATAGTGTTAGTCCCATGTTACACAGAGTGGATGATCAACAATGTAATTGTCAGTGTTTGTAACGTACGTGAGTGTCTTTGTTGAGAAAGTGTAGTCCGTTCAGATTTACAGCCAGGATGCACGGGGCATGGATGGATGCAGTGCTCGAACTCTGGATGTAGAAGAAAGAGGAGCCAAACATGGGGAAGGCACTGACCAGACCTGAGGAAAAAAAACATCAGCAAGACATTGGATTTCAGTTATCTGCAAGAAAAGCAATAATGTATAGTTTCAACACTAATGACTTAAAAAGCCTATGATACACAACTTCAACTTACCCTATAGACAATTATTTGGGATTTAAATGTGTCGTTTTTGGTTTTATTGTTTTAATTTGAGGCAGAATAAGTGCATTCACAGAGCTGCAGTCTTACCAAGAAACTGTGCACGGGCCTGGTGTGGGTTTATCGGCTGGACCTGCTGCATGTGTTGAGTTGCCATGTTCAGCCAATGCTGTGAACCTTGTTTGCCGTAGAACTGCGGTGGGACACACTCCTGCACCTCACGACTAAACACACACACAAAGAGCAAACCAAGGATAAATTAGTATGTTATGTTCTCTGTGTGAGTAGTAGTAGGTGTGCAATTATGTGTTCCTGTGTTCACCCTCTGTTATTCAACTATTTGACAAGTATTTATGGAAATATAACATAGACAACAAATGGGCAATAGTAAAGCAATATTGTCCATCTATGTGTTTACGTGTATTTACAGGGTGGGCAGGTAGCTGGTGTCCTTGGCACGGTGCTGAAGGGCAGCCAGTCTGGCAATCTGCTGGAGATGCTGTTCACTGACTTTACCCTGAGGAACCACACTGAGCAGGGCCTTCAGGTAGTCTGGCAAGACCTGAGACAGAGACACAGAGAATGCTTTTGTGCCAGTCTCATATGATATGATTGTTATGCTGTATGTCATCTGCTCGAAAACAAGATTAACAAGTGTCCTCATCAACCACACATGGATATTCAAACTGCATTGTCCGAGAGAGGCTTCCCAGAGGAAACTGGATCTAGTTTTTCCACAACATATGAGGAGATAATGGGTAGGCAGTGCTACAGGGGAGACTCATCAGAATATGAGCCAAAAATGACCAAAAACAGGATATCGTCCGTGTTTCATTTCCTATCGCAGATCCGTACCTGGTTATAGTGCATGGTGACATAAAGTTCATTATCGAGCTTCAGAGCCAGACTCCATATGACTCTTCTGAACCACAGACTGTAGTTAGCGTCCACGGGCTCGGCCTCCGTAACAATGTCCAGGATGTATTCACGCTTGTTTAGGGGACGCACATTCTGACCTAAACATAAACGAGCATCAGCAATTATCTTTTTATTAACACGTGACTTTACAGACTTTTAACTAGTTTACCTTTGTGTGTGACCAAAAAGATGGCATATTCATCCAATGCCTCCACTCTGTGCAGTCCCATCTCATAACAAAGCTCCTCGATGGCATCCATAGATACCTAAAATGAAAAATACCATTTCACTTTAAGCAATACTTTGTCACTTTTTTTATATATATCGGTTGCAATCAGTCCCTCTACAACCAAGCACTGCTTGATCCCAGAAAACTTGTATCTAACACATTTGGATAAGTGAATGCCTGATTTCCAAATAGAGGCCCACAGTGACAAAGTAATAGATGTGTTGAGGTCTTGCTCCGACTCTACCTGAGTGGAAGTGGATGCCTTGTACATGAAAAAGTACCTTGAGACAAAGTCACTTAAAAAATAAATCCCATGATCCTGTTCATGGTAAAAGGCAGGGTCAGTAGATGTTATATACTTCATGATTAATAAATTCATTTGGTAAAATCTAACCATTTAAGATTTGACCAGTAGTCTTAACAAGTGATAGATAGATAAATTGGTTGGGTCTATTAATCGGGTCATTATTTGCCATTTTTTTTGATAATGAGTATTTTTACTCCAAAAAAAATGTGTTTCATGTTTTAAATATTGTGTTCATATATTATTTTTATTGGAAATATTGTAGTGCAGACATAAAATGTATATTGGAGAGACAGACCATTAGTGTTGTACAGTAACTGGTTACTGAAGTTAAGCAGTTTTTTTTTTGTATTATTTGCTATCATTGAACAATTATATTTTATCAGATGGAGGAAAAAACTAAATCTGCTACATATTTGGGCCAAAATATTTCAATCATTTGTCACCTGATTTATAAAAACCGGCATTGGCCATTAAAGACCCGTATCAGTCAACATCTAGTCTTAACGTTATGAGATTGCAGATTTTACTGCTGTGTGATATAATGCTTTTTTTTTAAGCTCTCATAAGCCCCCTCTCAGGATGATTATTTTTATTTTATCTATCCCAACGCTACACGATAAAACTTGTCTTCTGAATGAGTGCAGTATAACTTCACCGGATGTGTGTTTGTTTGTGTGTGTGTGTGTGCGCACCACTCACAGAGCACGTCTTGATTTTCAAGTGCCTTTCAATCCCACCTGGCAGCAAGAACAGCTGTCTCTTGGAGCTCCGCCCAGCCTGCACACAAACAACAAATCAGAGGGAGACGTCGCAGGAGAGATAAACGCTGGAGGACGCCGAATGCACGGAGAATTCTGATGCTGCTGAGGGCAACACAGCAGCAGTCACATTTCAACATGACAAAGGTGTCTTAAACTCCACTTTACTCTACACAGTCACAACTTACACATAATACATTGAACTAGGCTGGCAACATTGTGCCTTCAAGATTGTTGTATTATAATTGTAAGTAAGCCAGCACTATAATAGGTTATAGGTTTTACTGCATTTTTTTATCAATAAACTAAAAGTGGCATCATTACATTAAATAGCAAAGCACTTATTGAAACATCAACCCCTAAAGTTACTGTTCTTGTGGATTCCTGGTAGTGAATGACATTTTTAGTGATGTAGCCAGAGAATAAAAGAATAATGCATGGCTCAATTATAGACAAACCAGCATGGCTTTGAGTTCCATATTGTTGGGATACTGTATACGTCCACCATATTGAAAAGTCCTCATCAGATTCTGCTCACATGCCTTGGCAATACCTGTCAAGTAAGAACAGCAGCCAGTAAAGATTTAAGTCTTTGGTTTAAGTCTCTGAGGTGACTTAAACTGTAGGATGGACAGATTGTCTACCTTGGTACAGAACTCCGGGGCCGGCACACGCGTCCTGCAGAAACTTCAACAGAAACGGCTTCATCACATCAGAGCAGCGGTGAAAAGCTGTCAGGATGTAAAGCAGCCTCCATCCTCTCTGACAACTGTCCCTACACAAAATATACGCAAATGGACAAAAATGAAATCTTTCCCATGGACTGTTCTAGTGCCGAATAGGTCTTCAGGGCTGCTTAACATGTGATGTGACATAAAGAAGAAGAATCGTACGGTTTGGAGCTGGTGTTAGCGGTGACTTGCTTCATCACCTGGCAGTAGGCTTCATCCTTAATCAGGCCATGGTCACTGCTTAACTGCAAGATAAAAACACATGAAAGCAATAAACCAGAGTTTATAAAGTGAAAGCACCAGCAGGTGTTGCTCAGTCTGTCATTTTAATATTGTTATTGTGTACCTTCAGAATAGTGGCGACCAGGTCCTGTTCAGTTTGCCCTTTCAGTGGGAAGTCTCCCATGAACTTCATTATGGCTGAATAAAAACAAATACATGGAACATCATTTCAGTTCAATTCAAATTTGACTCATACGGTACAAAAGGAGCTCAGAGATCATGATGCTCGTAAACCTGTATGAGCTATTTGTTCATGTAGTTAATTAAATGTTAAAAATATTAATTGTCTGCCACTTGAGATTTTGATGATGATGAAGAAGTGATGTCCTCTCACTTCTGTCTCCTACATCAATCCCCCACTCTTTCATTCTTCGCTCACCTACGAAGATGTCGGTAGCCACTCTGTTCATTCCGCTGTCTGAGAAATCGATCAGAGACTCCTGGATTGGAGACTGGAGAGACAAACACACAGCAAGTAATAAGTAAATTAGTCCAAGCCTATGTTTTTTTATTTTTCTTTATTCATTTTGTTGGTCATTTGTCTCAGTTTGAAGTTGATGGTACTCTGTCTATGAGTTTGGAAAAACTGATAATACAGAGAATTAAAAAAAAAGAAAAACCAGGTGTATATTGGATAACATATACATGTTGTATAAAGGCAGAGCTTATAGAGGTGAATTTTACCTTGGAGAATTTAACCATATCAACAGGCTCCCTGCCCTCCTTCCCCTTTTTGGCTTTCTGATCACTACGAACAAAATAGAAACACAGGCAGCAGTCAGCAATGCATTTATGACTTTTGGGTAAACATGCACATTCAGTTTGTGTGTGTGTGTGTGTGTGTGTGTACATGTCTGACCTCTTGTTCTTCTGGGCCTCTCTGAAGTACTTCCTGGCAAACTCAACCATGTTGTACTGGCCACCTTGCAGAGGCAGCTCGTCCTGTTCACCGCTCAGACTGTCCCCGTACATCTCATTTACTACCTGATACACATGCATACACCCACAGAGTAAAAACTTAAGCAACAGTGCCACTTAGCAGAACCCCAAAGATGTAATTATCAATGAAATAGTTCCATTTCTGCAAACCAAAAACATTCCAACATACTGTGTAAACACCAGCCGATCACCATAATGTCAGGGTTTCACTCATGCTCAACTTGGTGGTTTTAAGCCTGGTATTCAGACTTATTTCAATATTTCACTGTATCTGCTGTTCATCTGTTCATGAGCAGGACAAACGCACCTCTGTGGAGAGGTCAAGCTCGTGGGCAGCGACCGCCGAGCCCATCGCTACGGCAACAGCAGCAGAGGCAGCGACTCGTCCCTGTCTGTGTCGAGGCTCCGTCCGTTCATCGGGGAGAATCAGAAAGTCTGGAGCAGCCACAGGATGGACGTACTCGCTGGGAAACACTCCCGACTTTCCATACACAGCCCCGAACCGCCAGCCTTTTCACACACGCACACACCAAAACATACAGGAAGTACAGTCACTGAGATGTTCATTCATAAACACAGACAAAGATAGAGGTGACCTTTGTGTCCAACCAACAGTAGAAACTTTGTTTGTCAGCTTTTATGACACAGAAAATCAAGTCAAAGATATAAAGATATTAAGAGTAGCAGCTCCACATGACTCTCTGTGTTTATTAGTATGGCTGTGTTTTGTTCTTGTGTCGCCCGGTGACATTCACGCACTGCACACAGGATGCAATTCAGTTTATGACAAGACACACAACAGATTCAAGTATGAATGACAACACAAGGAAGTGTCCATGAAGAGTTTCAGAAGTGAATTCTAAATGCTAAATAATTGCCACTGCCCACTGCAACACAAACACACACGCTCCACAGCAGACAAATAATGACACATCATTTCTGCTCACAAAGACTTAACAGAGGCAGCATAATAACATCAACCACAACACAAATCACCAAACCCTACACACTAGAGGTTTAAAACAAACAAAGAAAAACGAGGAACACAGAAGTTAAACCAACAAGCAAAAAGAAAAACGGCACAGAGTCAGAAACACAACACCCAGCAGAGAAAACAGCCCAAACCAAACCCACCAAACTCAGGAGTGTCTCTCTTTATTTCCTCCAGAAGCATGACCTTCTTCCTCACTATGCAGCCATAATATTTGCCTGAATAGTGTCGTGAAGCACAGGGAAGCAGAGTCAAAGTGTACAAGGCTCACCAAAGCAGAAAGCAAGGCTGAAGAGACACAGCTATACAGGGTGCTCAACAAGTGCATTTTGTGTGTGTTTATGTGTGCTTGGCATGTCTCACCAGCCTCCAGCCCGTCCATGTGCTGCAGCCTGATGATGTCTCCTTTGTGGAAGCTGAGCAGAGTCCTGTCTTCGGTGATGTAGTTCCTCACAGCCACCACATACTCCGAGTCCTGTAACAGATACAAACAACACAGTCATGACAGACACTGAGCCTAAAATACTGTTCCATTCCTCTGAAACACAATAATGCATTATTTACATTTTACATTTTACATGAATGTGCTTAAATCAGTTAATTAATTAAATTAATCAAATCACCCTCTTGGATCATGCAGCTATAGACTGATGTATTTATATAAAGAAAGGAAGTGTGGATGGAAGTTAATCATCTTTTGTGTGATGGAACCTTTAAAAACGGATTTAAATTCCTTCTTTCAAATCAATCTAGGAATGGGAAGCATTCATTCAGGAAAACATCCCAGGACATGCAGGACATGCAAGTAAATCAAATGGATATTCGCCCAGATTTGACATGAAGATGAATTCCCTTATCATGATGAGATTTGGTCTCCAGTCTGAGAAAGTGAGACTTATGATGAAGCCTTTCTTTAAAACATTTGTCTGAGCTTGGCTTTGACTCTGCAGCGTCAATTTCAACAAGTTATTTAATGTTGATTTTAATTCCTTTAGCTTTACACATAGAATCATCTAAATCAACGTGGTCCTGCTTATGGTTTAGCTGCTTGCCTGATGTCAAAGCCATATCACCAAATTCAGGTTAAAATCAATAGGTGATTAATTCATATTTTTGCTGTTTTGTGTCATCATTTGCAGGAGGTGCAGTACTTTATATTTGAACTTCATAATTGTATCCTTTGTTTTTCACCACTGTGTATTTTAACCACGGATCCATAGCAAACCCAGACTTCAAAAGCTTCAAACGAACCAGAAACCAGACCCTCACCTTCTTGAGCTCTGTGAGGAAGTAGTCAATCATGTGTTTGACCTGCGGGGCCTTGGCAGAGAACAAGATCAACTTCTCGTTGGTCAGGTTGAACTCCAGCATGTTCTTAGATGGAATCGACACAAACAGGATGTCCGAGTAGCTGAAAAGGAAGTGATACGCAAAGCCAGGAAGTAAGAGTAAGTGCAAACAGGCAGTACAGATTCTTCCAGTGATAAGGCATGACTAACGTGTTTCTGTGAGACTGACCCGTAAGGCCTCAGCACTCGGAAGTAATCCGAGGCAGAGGAACTGCTCCGCACCATCTTCAGCAGCTTGATGCCTTTATGAGACACAGACAGCACTTGCACCCCTGTCCCCACACTGCCCTGGAACACACACACACACACGCACACACACATGCAGGTTTGTGCAGATATTTGTATTTAAACATTGCATTGACTTCCGTTCACTGTGACAGCCTAACCACAGCCTTGTACCTAACCTGAACCTTAAAGCAGTCAATGCCTAAACCTCATCTTAAACTAAGAGCAATTCACATTTTAAGACGTTAGTCCTAACTTTAACCAGAGCCTCATAAATTGAGGCTCAACCTCATTAGGAATGAGCTTCTGTCTCCATAAGGAGAGTTGAGAAAAAGCCAGTGTTTATACCAGGAAAAGTGCACGTACACGTCTCATAACAACAGTTGAAACAATAAAACTAATGATGCCAAGTAGAGGAAGCTTTTGTGAGCTGTCTCTGATTAATTACACTTGACTCTGCAAATATTCTAATACATTTATCTCTGCCAAGACAGCGATGAGAACTCACAGATGCCGGAAAGAGGCGGGAAAAGTAGATCTCCCATGAGTCTTTGGCCATGGAGACCACTTCCTTCTTTATTTTCTCATCATGCGTTCCCGAACCCTGATCCACATTATTCGCCACTGTCGAAGAAAAAAACCAAAAGAAGAGTTGAGGATATCAAACCATCCACAGTTAATGTGGTTGGAGTCAATGAGGTATATATAGTGGATCTCTCTGTACCAAGGAGAGCTTTCATCTTCTGTCTCTCCTCCTGAGTGATGCGGATACAGGCCTCAGAGAAGGTGTCATGAATAACCTGCAGAGCAAAAAAATATTAATATGTAAAAGTAGGATCATTTACAATAACTAAATAACTAATAACTAATAATTAATAACTATTTTTATGGAATTACTAAAAACTAGATCACTAAAAATTAAAGTTACAGTGAAATAAAAGGAGAAATGTAAGAAAATGTAAATGAAGACTGAAAATACAGATCAACCTGTCTGAAGATCAGGTCCAGAGAAAGTGGATTGTTGAGGGTTTCTTTAGGGTAGAAAACCTGTGAATAGATCAACAGTGGAAATACATTTATGAAACTAACTGTGAAATATTGTGACGTTTAAGCAGTATAATGTTGAATATAATGTTGAAAAGACCCATGAAGGTGAAGAACATGTACACTTTCCATGTAATTTGGTGTAATGCCGGTAAACTTCAAAGCAATATCAGCAAACAGTAATAAAAGAGTATGTTTAGAGTTGTAACGTAAACTGTGCATAAGATAAAAAAAATACTAGTTTTAGTTTGTTCAAATGCAAACTACTTAGTCAAAACAGTTAAGAAGTTTGTTTAGCTATGTCAATGGTAGCAAAACTACGTGTTTTTATGTTGGTACGATGTGTGCAAACCACCAACATCGACGCCAAATTCAAAAAGGCCAACTTCCTGTTGAGTTGAGGCCATGGTCCCAATAGACTTTTTGTTTGTCTTGGGCAATAACATGTTCCCACTAAGTTTTGTGAAATTTGGTGCAACTTAGTTTTGGCTCGCTCCATCCGCGTTTCCCCTTAGGGGGCACTATAGAGCCCTGCACTATGCCAATATCACATTTCTGACACACCGGACCTCCATGCCAAGTTTCCTCAAAACTGACCGCAAATCCACTGGAATAACAATAATAAGAAGAATCTGAAGGAAAACAATAGGTTCCCCGCACTTCGTGACAGGAGCCGTTTGGGCCCCGGACCATTTTTTGCTTGGATCCTAAGATTACCGGCTCATTATCATGCAGGAAGTGTTCTAAGGGTTACACATCCAGTTTTAACAAACACTGGTGTCTGGCAGGATGGTCAAAATGAGAAAAAGCATCCACACAACAGTTGTTTCTGGAACTGTGTGAACACATTTCACGCTTTGTCATTATTAGGGTAGGTTTTTTTTTCCCTGACCTGTGATCAAAGTACCATAACCTCTGTAAAAACTATTTTAGGCTTTGCCACTGAACTTCACAAATCTGATTATAAAGATTTATAATTGCGCAGCATTGATCAATAATGTGTTTTATGTATGTATTGCTTCTCTTCTCTTTAGTATGTGTATACAGTATGTCTTCTCATAATACGCACCTCTTTCCTCATGTAGAGCTTCCAGGGGACGTTGGAGTAAGTGTAATATTCATCACTGGCTCTGCTGTGGAGTTGAGTCTGAATGATTTCCTCCTCTACCGGCAACTCTCTGGAGACTGGACACAAACACACAAACACATGAATATGAACCATTAGCTAGAAGAATATTTTTCTTTTATTGATTTTTACTAATTTTTAGAACACGTGAAAGTCACCTGGAGGAGGGGCGGGGCTTATGTTGGAGCTAGTTGTTCCTGCTGGACGAGACCTGCTCGACTTAGTAAACTTGACGCCGCCTTGGTCTTTATGTTGAGAGGACTGAGTCTTTCTCTGCATCTGAGACATTAAATAAGGTTAGATATCATTCACGTTTGTGTATAAGTATGTTTGTATAAGCAGTGTTGTAATAAGTACACAATTCATGTCCCGTATTTTACGTTGTTATTTATATTTCTAGCAACTTCTAGCTACTACCAAATAAAATCAGTAGAAGAAGAGTTGGTAATAGTCTGTATTTATATAGAGCTTTTCAAGTCTTGAAGAGTTTTGCCATTCATCCATTCACACATCTTCAGTACCCATTCACATACATATGGTCAAATGTCTTGCGCAAGGACACATTTAAACCTGCAGAGCCAGGAATTGAACCCACAACCTTCCAGTTGAAATACAACCACTGAGCTACCATCATCCATCCATCCATTTTTGATACTTAAGTACAGTAAATGTCATATACTTTCAGACTATATTATAAAAAGTGACTTCAACTTCCAAAGTCATGTTCTAGTAAGATACTAAGGTACTTTTACTTTTAAGTGTCCCTTTTAAGTACTTTATACAAGACTGTGTATAAGTACTGTGGGAGGGAAGGTAGATTACCGGCTGTGGTGGGTTTGCCATCTGGTCTTTGAGGATCTCCATAGCTTCATCGTGAGGATCTGGCTTCTTTGAAAACATTTTTCCGTCACCTTTTCTACACACACATCAAATGATGTCAAACTAGATAAAATACCACGCATTATTTGCTTGTGAATCCATATATTTTTTTTTGTGTTACCTCTGTGTGACGCTTCCAGTAGAAGTTGTTGTAGCAGCAGGCTGGTGCTGTTTGATGATGTCTTTGATGTCATGGCTGGGCTCCACGCGCTCGGCGTTACTCGCACTGGATCGGACCACATCCTCAGGAGGGGGGGCGCGCGTCGGGCCTGTAATATAATACGCAATTAGATTAAGTGCAACTGTAGAATAATTGAATCCAACAGCAAATAAATCCAATTCCAGTTCTTCCTTGCAAGGTTTTATTAAATCACATACAACCCGCAAATTTAATCAGTTTCAAGTTTGAAGAATGTGGATTCTTCCAAAATTAACGTGACTTAAATAATGTATTTAGTGATCAAGAATTTCCACTTGCATTTTCAAATATCTTAGTGTCAAATGAGGCTCAATATAATTTTAATACAAAATCATTTTCCTTAGTTATTAAGGTTATTTAAAAGTTATTGTTAAATAATTGTTATCTAATGCTGAACAAATAAGTCAGTCAGGGTTAAAATGAGTGACACTGGCTGTTGTTGTCTATACAGTTATTGAACATTTGCTTGTAAAAGTCATATTTCTGAACCTACCAGCAGTCTAAAATAACTAACGATGCTAAAATAACGAACCATCCC
Organism: Solea solea; assembly: GCF_958295425.1. Taxonomy (NCBI): domain Eukaryota; kingdom Metazoa; phylum Chordata; class Actinopteri; order Pleuronectiformes; family Soleidae; genus Solea; species Solea solea. The sequence goes on along the minus strand of NC_081149.1, from coordinate 19,840,187 downwards.
AAATCACTTCATCACAATGAATCAGTGTTTTCCTTTCCATTTCCTTTAGAAATACTTCAGAGATTAAAATAATCCATCCAGATAAATAGAGCCCATTCAGGAGTGTCTCTATTACCAAGGCACAAACACCACAAGAAAACCTTTGGTGTTATTATCAGTGTCAAACATACTTGTTTTCCGATGAACAGACGCAGAACCAGGCTTGTGTGCGGAGGCGTCACTGTCTTTAGTCTGCAGAAACACAGGAAGCAATAGAGCAGGTTGTGTATTTTTATATCCAATCCAATCCAAATGATGTATTTCTATAGCACATTTCAAAACAACAGAGTTGACCAAAGTGCAGTGCATCACAAAAATACATCTAATGAAGTGATGTAAGCAAAAGAAGCAATAAAAACAGAATATAAAAGCAATAAAACACACAGTAAAAGATCAATAAAAATATAAAACTGCCAACTCTTGGTCAGGAAATGCCAAGAAGAGGAAGAAGTGGGGTTTTAGTTGAGATTTAAAAACTGGAAGGGTGGGAGTCAGTTTAATGTTCCACTATTTGTGAGCCACCACAGCAAAGGCTCTGTCTCCACAATGTTTTAATGTCAATCCAGGTACCACAAGAAGGGATTTCTCTGCAGGTAAGATGGGGCTAGACCATTCAAAGCTTTGTAAGTAAAAATCACAATTTTAAAATTGACTCTAAAATAAATTGGGAGCCAATGCAGAGATGCAAACACAGGTGTGACATGTTCTCTCTTCAGTGTGTTCCAGTCAGCAGACGTGCTGCAGCGTTCTGGACAAACTGCACACATGCGTACATGCTGTCAGGTGTGCACACACGTGTGTGCATATGTTCATGAATGGTGTATGTACTCACGGGACTGGGTGTGTGGGAGCGTTGCTGTGACTGTGTGTGATGATGTGACTGCGGTGACTGTGGGGCTGGAGCTACAGGAGGGAAGGAGGACAACATCTGCTGCTGGATCGCAATGGCCTGCATGGTCATCTGCTGGGCCTGTGACACACACACACACACACACACACACATTTCAAAAACACTTAAACAACAGTTGTTCTTGCATGTTACAGCACATACTTAAAAGCCAAATATACACTTTCATGAACATTAAATAGGTGAAAGTTCTACTTGGTTTTACTTTGTGTGGATAAATCAACAAGCAGCCAGGTCATATATGTGGCTAAAGGTCAATAGTTTGGTTTGGATAAGCTTGTGGTAATTTTTTCAGTCATTAGTGTTAGTCGGTTGTTGGTTATGTTTTTGGTGGCGTTTGATCAAAAAGTAAAGAAATTGTCACATTTTGCTGGTGAGTGGATTGACACTCTGGGAAACTAAGAGGCATTGATGGAGGTTTATAATCTCAATCTATTATTTTAACAGATTCATTTGGAGTAATACTCCCATGTGTGTCACTTACAGACACAAGAGTATTATTTACCTGAAAAATCTCTAATAATGTGAGTATTTTACAAAATGTCAAATTGTTCATGTAGTGCTCGACTCAGTGGCTGCTAATCTCACTTACTGTCGGTTTAGTTTTAACATTCGACAGCCTGTAAATAAAAGGTCACATGACAAAAACACCAAACCGCAGCATTAAAGTCAGAGTTACTGAGAAAGAGAATATGGGACAAACCAGGATAATAGCTTGCTGGTTGATAATGGCCTGCTGCTGCTGAGTCAACACTGCCTGCTCTGATCCTGCACAGCACAAGCACAAAAACACAGACACGATGTAGCAAAGGTGATTTCGGTGTAACAGTAGATGTTTCACACACACACACACACACACGCACACACACACACACACACACAAGATAAATCTGGTCAATGACTCCACTTCAAACAACAGAGGAAGCTTGCAAACATCTGATGTTTCATTTTCAAATGATCTAACTTCATCATGCCCACGCGCTTCAGGCCAAACATGCTGGAAAACTGAACGCATGTCAGGTTGTTGTACCTGGCACACCTGTCATGACAGGTAGGCCTGGAACTACAGGTGTGGCTGGGAGTGAGGGAGTGGCCGACTGAGCAGGGACCTCAGGAACACGGGGCGCAGGGAGCGCAGCAGTGGGTGCACGAGTTGGGGCCACTTGTGTGGCGGGAGTGGTGGCAGGATAAGGCTGCTGGGGATGTGGGGGTTGGGGACGGTTGTATTGGTGGTACTGTTGTTGCGGCTGCGGTTGTGGTTGTGGTTGTGGCTGCTGCTGCTGTTGTTGGTGTTGCTCGTGGTGATGGTGGTGGGAGGGGATGGGCATGGCAGGGATGGGTGGCATCATTCCTCCTGCTACTGGAAGAACTGGCACAGCTTGACGAGCGGCGAGCAGGGAACAGGGGGGAGAGTTAGAAACTGTGACCACTCAGACGACCTGGCTCTATTTTAAATGGACTTAAACAGTCAAACAATTAACATGCCGGTTTTGGTATTTTTACCACTTGGACATTGCTAACACAAGCCTTTGAAGGTCCAGTGTGTAAGTGTTGTGTTAAATATCACTTTTATTACCTCAGAATGAGCCTTTTATGTTTTCACAGTAGCCCACAATGTTCAAAATGCAACTTCGACAATAACTTTTCTGACGTTTTTTCGTAGTTCTTGTTGTTGTGAACATGAATATTCACCTGTGCTTCAGTTTGTCACATAATAATTATACATAATAACTTGACAGAAGAGTATGTGTGGAGAGAGAGAGAGAAAGAGCGAGAGAATAGATGGACAGATGCCTATAGACAGGGAGTAAAGGAGTGTTGTGGTTACAGTGAATGGCTGCCTATGAATTATCTACGAGGTCAGTCTGCTCATTACAGCCTCTAAGTGACAGATTAAGGTTGTTGAACTCTACACCTGAACCTTTACACTTGAGTCCTTTGAGGCTGCTTCACCTTTCCCCTTTAAACATTACTGAAATATTGACATTTATGATCTGAATTACACAATCAGCGTTTTTTTAATGTAAAAAAATGCATTTTTACCAGTTCTTCTAAACAGTCTGAAGTAAAAATATACAGCAAAAGAAAAATATATACTGCAAAAGAGAATGTGAATCACAGATAAAAACTTTACTGATATAAATTCACATCAAAATAATGTGACATCCCTCACATAAAAAATCAAAGACTGTGATGATTTTACGTTAAAAAAGATTTAATTTAGTTTGCACATTGCGGGGTACTGTAAAAACATGGTTGTCCAAAATGGTGGCCTCTGAAGAGCTGACCCAGCTCCTGATATTAATATAAAAGGCTCTTTCTGGGACAATGAAAAACAGCAATTCATACAATCAGTTGACTGTACACTTCGCAAAAAAAAGTCTAATTATTATATCTTCAGTTCCTGCCAAGTGAAAGTAATTTCACCTAAATCTTATACACCGAAAGTCTGGAGTGGTAAAAGAGTTAGGAGAATGGACAGTGGGACCAACAGGTGAGAGTAACAATGAGCAAAAACACCAGATAAATCAAATAGACACACAAAGGTTTTACCTCCAGGATGTATTCCTGGTGGATAAGGCCGGCCGGGAGACGTACGAGTCTCCTCCCCTCCTCCTCCTCCCGTGATGCCTATTCCGCCTCCACCTTTCATCCTCGCTGACAAACTTCCAGCCTTTTCCATGTCCTGGAAGACAGAGAGAACCCGGTAATAGAAATCCAGCAGTGGGGAGAGGATGAATGCAGATGACTTGGAAGAGTTTCAGAGACATGAAGAGTACGACAAAGGTTTGTGTATTAAAGGGAGAGGAAGACAAAAAAAAAGGGCTTGAGTCAGATTCGGACGCTCTTTGTCAGAGCAAGGAGACCTGAGAGAACTGAATACACCCCGGGAAGTACCGTATACTTAGGAAGAGAAGCTCCGACATACTCATGAATGTACACACAACTGACACAAACACAGATGTCTCAACTCACTCAACATAGCAAGGCTACATTGCTGCTTTCCTGGGAAATAACATTTAAGGAAAGTGAAACAATTCCACCCACAGTTTTTGACTGACAGCTAAAGCTGAAAACCAAACAGAAACAACAAGTTTGACATTATTTCTGCTCCACATATTTATGCAGTTTTACTTCTCTTCTTGTCTCTAAGCACATACGATTAACACCTTGGACATACCTGCACTAATTGTACTCTCTCTGAGCTCAATCCTTCTTTCTTCTCGTTCTAATAAAACGAGCAGAACTGTCGTCCTCGCGGAACTGTGCATGTGCGCTGCCTGCTGTTACAGTCAAATACGGTAGGTGGGTCAGTAACCTAATCATCCCTCCTATCTGCTCTATTCATACACAAACAGAGGCAGTGGATCACATGTTCCATCCATCCTTCAATCAACACCACCACACTTGGACAGCACAACAGGCAAAGAGGGAACTTGACAGTTTCCTTTACATATTAATCTATTTTCCTTTCACTTTTATTGATTGATTTTTCTTTAAAATGTCAAAAAAAAATGTCAATCAAGTGCTGTTTTCAAACTGCTTTGTCTGGCCAACAATCAAAAACTACAAATGTAATTTACTGTGATAAAAAGGACCCAGTAAATGTCTTTGTAATGGTTAATATATTTAATTGCAATGTTTTACAGTGTGCTAACCAACTAATGAATAAATGAAGAAGTCATTGGAGCATTATAGTGAATCTAAAGCCAAAGGGAAAGGATAGGAAGGACGTGTAGCTTATTGTAGATCGGTGTCTTGTGAGCACTCACGATGCTGCTGTCTGAGAGCACAGGGTCAAACAGACTGTCCAGGTAACGGTCCATCCCTCTCTGAGTCTGACCATCGCTGAACGCATCTGACTCTGCTGGACACAGACGAAGAGCAGAGCGGCTCTCATCATTCAGTTTAATAAAAACAAATCAGAATCAGAGTTGGCTTCACTGGCCAAGAATGTGTTCACATACGAGGACTTTTCACTCAGGTTTTCTATTACTTTCAATAGACATTTATGCACAAACATAAGCAAAGAAAAAAAGGTTATTTAAAGCTGCGATGCATAACTTTTGTTGTTGTTGATGTTATTATTCTGCCTCTGCCTGCTCTTTGTGATCAGAAACAATTAACATTATTTGTGTGCTGTGTCCATCTGAAAACAAGCTCTGTCAAGCAATACTATCAGACCTGACTGAGGGAGTGCTTGTGTGTATACACTGGTAGTGCAGGGGCGGGCGGGGACAATATGTGCTTATTACATCAAACTGCTGAACGACCAGGTTTCCTTTATGTTTTCAGTCACACTCAAACATGGCAGCCATCCCATTTGACCTCCATCTGACTTGATGTAAGACAAAACACTTCTTGTGCAGCGCAGGAACGTAGCCGGTTGACACAAGAGCTAAACACTGTTATACTGAGAAACACAGAGCTGTGTGCAGCTGATAGGCTTAATCAGTGTGAATGTTGCATTCTCCAGTTTGAACTATAATGATGTACAGTACACACAGTATGTTATGGATACAGCAGTGTAGTTTTGGATATAGTGGCTGTGTGTACCATGGCTGTAGTAACCATCAGAGTCAGGCAGACTGTAGGCTGGTCTGCTGTTGCTCAAAGGAAAAGACGGAACAAGCTCCTCATCTGAGTCAAAGCCAGTGCCGACCAAAGTGCTGGGAAGAAGAAGGTTAATTATCTAGCGCTGAATTGATGTGCATTTTTAAGATGTGTGCATGCACATTTTTTTGTGTGTTTGTGTGTCCTCACAGACTGGCATTAGCTCTGATTCGAGCCGGGTCATCGGTGCTGATGACAAAGTAGCTCTTCTGCTTCGGGAAGTCAGTTGGAAGCTCCAGATCTGCAATCAGATCCATCACGTAGTCGTGACCCGCTAACTCCACCCACTGGCCATGCTCCTTCATCAGAACTGAACTCCCTTTCCACAAGTCAGACACACCCCTGCAGGACAACACAAGTCAAACCACCTGCCTGAACCTGTCGGTGGTAGTTTTATCACAGTAAATTATTATGTAAATTATGACAGAAAGGTGCAAGGAAAATGTAAGACAGTTGTCTTATATTGTCTTACAAAACATTTATCCTAATCAGAATCGGTTCACAGCTCTAAAGAAGTGTACAACATAAGCACCTGTGGCGCAGGATGTCCCCTGCTAATTCCTCCCCGCTAGTCCAGGAATGGACCGGACACAGCAATGTCCGACCTGCAGAGAGTAACGTAATGAATCGATAAGAAAACCAAGCTTGTTCACTTCCACTGTGTTACGAAATCACACTGACTCTCATCAGCGGTAAATGGTGCAATTTATAGGCCTGAGGGCACCTGATCCTGGGAATGAATAATCAATGATCTGTGGCTGTTATTGATCCCACTCATTCATTAGCTCACTCTGATGTCAGCAGTTCTCCTGGTCGTTTAGTAGAGCAGGTGAGAAGGACTACTTACATGATACCTAGGCAGTTTTGTTTTCATAAATTAAGAGACAAAAATTCATTTCACCTTTTGAAGAGGAAGCTTCCTACACAAACAAAAAGAACAACATCTTTCCTGATAACTGAGTTCCCTGATAAACTTAGGAAAAGGTCAATCTGCTGTCTCACTGGACCGTTACTATACAAACTGTGTATACGTCATATGATGCAACTCACCATCAAAACAGTGCATGTGCAACACCATGTTAGCCTTCTTCCTATTGGCCGTCCACTCCAGCAGTGACAGTGGATAGGTCCTTGCAGTCTCGTGGGTGGAGCCTAAGCCTAACTGTGTCTTCTGATTGGCTTGGATGATTCTGTGTTGCAGTAGCGCCTGGTAGCCAGCAGGGGCATGGTCTGATACAAACCTGGAGCAGAAAATGGTAAAATTAGGTCAAAAAAATTTGAATGAAGAAGAAACTGGCCTCAAACATCCGGAATATTAATTTTGTGCTATACAAAAACATTCTGAAAATACGTTTTTACTTCAGCAGATATTTTTCCATCTTGGGCGACGGGGCAAAGCTGCAGACACACGCTAACAGCAGCAGCCAGCCTCTCTCTGCGTTGTCCAGGTTTATGTTCCTCCACACCTGGTTGACGACCTGAGACAGGATCTCGTCCCGTAGCCCTGGAGACATCAGGCCCCTTTGGACGATGTAATTCCCAAACATGTTTTCCTGAGCCCCGTTCAGGTGAGGGTCGCCCATGAACCTTAAGACCTTAAACACACAATTACAGTATGATATGGTACCTTTCTAACCCAGGGCAGATTTTTATAAAATGACAAGCAATAACAGGAGAAACGCTGAATCCTTATTGTCTTTATGTCTAATGCCTTTGTTTCTTAGTTTTTTTGGTTGCTATAAAGCAGGTATTGAATCATCCGGTCTTTCCAGACACAAGACTCTATGGAAGAGAACAGCTGCTTTACCATGATGAAAAGCTCCAACGCTTCCCCTTTCAGATCTTCTTCAACTCGGGTAAGCGGTGACTCCAGAGGAGCTGTCAACATCCCAAACTTTGGTTCCTACAGAAACAGAAACATTGCAGTGTCATTAGGGAGCACATTTATCTACACTTTACATAAATACTAGTAGATTTTCAATATTAACACTGCAGCAACACAGTGGCATCCTCGCTTGGCTGCAAGGACTAATCAATTATTAATCGATAACTGAATAAATCAAAAATAGTTTTTAAACGATTAAACCAGTGTTTGTGTCATAATCTGCATCATACTCTCCAGATAAAGCCTGTGTGCTGCAAAGTTTTCAGATTTTTCAGCTTCTTAAATGTGAATATTTTCTGGTTTCTTTACTTCATAAAACAAAGAAATCATTTTGGTTTGTGGACAAAACAAGACATTAGAGAACATCCTCATTTAGAGGTTTGGGTTTCAACATTTTCTAACAATTTTTTGGACCAAACAACAAATTGTTTCATTAATCAATTATGAATGATAGTTAGTTGCAGCCCTAATGCCGATGCACATCTCACCTTAAAGTAGACCTGTACATAGCGGTAGAACGGGTAGTTGTTGATGTCCAGAGGCAGGGTGAGTTGAGCCTCTTCCTGGATATGAGGCGCCTGAAGCAGAGCCAAACAGTCCGAGTGCAGCTCCCTCCTGACTGGTGTGAACAGGTCAATCAGCATAAATACCACAGAGAACTTTTTTATTTTTGCTAAATAATAAATTAATTACATTACACTTTTTAGATTAAGATTTTTTACAATGCCAGTTATTATTTTGCGTTATGTGTTAATATGTATAAACCCACACAATTAATTTTTGCTGTCCGTGTTTTTTTACCTGACAGACATGGAACCTTTCAGTTGTATGTTTCCCTATTGTCCATTTTTGTGGGTGCACGTGTGTATAAGAGTGTGTCTGCTGTGATACGCAGAGAAGGGAAGTGATTCACTTACAAACGTGAAAGTTTAGTGAATCTTATTGAATTTAAATAAATGTATTAACTGATATTATGAACTCAGCCATTTCATAATATATATATCTAGACCACTCCATGAACACTAATGAGGAAGGCAGGTAAAAACCTAAATCTACTGACCTCCTACTGTCTGCAGTAAAGCGCCCAGCTCTGCAGGAATCACCAAGTGTGTGACATTCACCACCTCCCTCTTGGTCAGCTCCTGGAAGAGACACTGTTTTTAATTTATTTCAATTATATAATCTATTATATAATCTATTTCTTATCGAATGTCTGTCCAAAGCCTGCTCAGACTTCAATCTCACCATGTCTCTCCTCCTCTGCTCCTCCTGAGCTTTCCTCTGAGCGTTAAACTTCATCTGCAGACAGATCACAACATTTACTAACTGAATCTGTTGTTTATGACGGAAAACATTATGTCATTTTGAACTCCTGCAACATTCACCTTGATGTATTGCTTGCGGTTGACATACATGTGGACAATGGAGCGGAATCGGACCAGACTCTGCCTCATTTTCACATAGCGCTTTCTGGAAGACACAATAAGCAGTGACGTATCATGAAATGTTGCACCAAAATGAACACGTCTAATATCTATATTCAATGTGTGTTTATGCTTTTTAACTTTAAAGGTCACAGTATCATTGTTTTTAGTGGTCAGAATAGTTTATATTTTTAATATTATGTAGTGTAATATGGGGCTATGCCATTTATCATTCAGATTGTGGTTATTTTGGATGCAAACTTCAATGCTAATTTACTTATTTATATGTTGCCTTTTTATTCCTAAAGCTGTAGGTGTGTGTACACATACAGTAAAAATGTAGACAGCCACTGAGCTGTAACTGAAATGCAAGTACTATTATATTTACTACTATATTACTAAATATCCCTTGTCCCTTAATCTTTAACTGTAAGCACCACAAAAGTTACATAAAAGCTTGTAAATCGAAACAACTACAATAGGCTTTTTAATCACACGAGTTAAAACTGACAGCAGCACCTGGTCAGGAAGCCTCGGCACTGCGCCTGCAGCCCGATGATCTTTTTGCGGAAGGCCGTGAAGCGCTTCCTCACAAAGAACATACGGGTGTATCGCTGCAGAGTGAGAGCGGCGAGATCACGTGAGCGCTCCCGCTTACACTCCAGCAACTGGAAGACGTCCTCCTTCAAAAAAATCTGACATACACACATGTACAAATACAAAGTAAAAGCATTACATTTTGACATTAAGTGTTGTTAGAGTTACAGAGAAGTTGACTCTACCAGAGTGAGTGGTGCTGGTTTTCAATCATTTGTAAAAGTGGAATAAACTGAGGGACGACCTCACCTTTGTGACTCCGACATGGTACGCTCCTGGTCTAAGCGGACACAGTTTACTGAGCATCACCACACAGTTCTCTCCGTTTGCAGCTGGAAGCTCCCGCATCCCTACCAGAGACTTATACCTGGGGATGACACACAAGTGCCTAAAAACTCCACTTTTCAACATTCCAAGTTATGGAACAGCTTAGCCCTTCAAATTAAATCTTCTTCTCCTACGACAGAACATTTTAAATCAGGTTTAAAGACATTTTAAATCAGGTTTAATCTCCTCTCTCTGGCCTTCCCTTCAACATTTTTCTGTTTCAATATTTTACTATTTACACTAGTTGTTATCATGGTTTACAGTATTATTGTTGCACTTCGGTCCACCCTGGTTATTTTTAAACTTGCTATGGAGGTAAAGTTTACTTGACTTAAAGATTCAAAAGTTCATATATTTGTTTTGATGGTAAAGTTATTGTCCACATAAAAAGTAAAGTAAGTAAAAGTACAAGTATCTAACAACTGGAAGGTTGTGGCTCTGCTAGTCTATATGTGTCCTTGAGCAAGACACTTAACCCCATGTTGAAGTGTGTGAATGAATGAATGTCAAAATTATAGTGTAAAGCAGCTCATCAAGACCATTACCAACTCTTCTTCTTCTGATTTTATTTGGTAGTAACGAGTAACAAAGATAGTTAGAGGAAATGTAGTGGAGTAAAAGTAAAAGTTGCTCGAAATATAAATAACAAAGTACAGCTACGTGACTTGTGTACTTAAGTATACTAATGAAGTATTTGCACTTTGTTACATTACAACACTGCTCCAGGATGATAAAAGCTAAATGTTGTCAACGATACAGTTACAGCTGCTACATTAAAGATTCAGTAAAATAAGACAGTGTGTATGTTACCTGAAGAGGAAAACGTAGAATGGCATTCTGACAGGATATCCCTCTCTGCGGATACGAATGGTTTCAAGGACGCCCGAGTGTCGCAGCTGGCTGCTCACCAGCTCATCTTCAAACACACCTGGTTGCTGAACACAAATGTACAAACACACACACATGTAAGCAAACCTTAAAATAAAAAAATAATTAAAAAAAACATGAATACACAATTTACAATACATTTCAACACATATATGCAAATGATAAATAAATGTAGAATAAATGTAAAATGACATCAAACTACCTTCATATTATTTGGCTTAATGCAGCGAACGAAAAAAGGATTGCACCTGTAATGACAGAACAAACCAGCTGAGCAACAATCAGCAATATTTTTTTTTTTAATGCAACTAATCTGCAGCTTAAACATTTTTACTTAAATCCTGCTCATTTCCCATAATGTAATATAAGTGGGTTCTTCACCTCTCCATCTTCTCCACAAGCTCAAGCAGGGACTGTTGGAACTTGCTGCTGACAGTGGATGCCTGGTATTTCCTGGTGACTGTGCTGCTTTTCCTCATGTGACCTCCTCTTTGTTGACCCATGACCTCTGCGTGACTCTGGAATAGGTTTGAGACCATCTGGACACACAACATTCCAACATTTTTAATGCAGTTGTGTAAGTTATGTGAATAAGTTGAGGTGTAATTAAATAATGTGTGTTTAGGTGAAGATGTTCCTCTCCTCTCACCTTGTTCTTGCTCTGGATGAATAGATCCAGGACGTCCTGTCGAACCTGGTCGTAGTTCTTATCGAGGAACTTGTAAACCTGCATTGTCGACATTACACTTTATTGGATGATTTGTCTGTGATGAAAAGAAGGATTCTCTTTCTTTCAGCTATTTTTATTTTGCTGCTGCTCTGACAGATATTACATACTCTTCCTTTAGGTATTTTCACTAACGCTCACATGGGCATAGTTTGAAAATTTAAGCCTTTGAGAGAAAGGACAGAAGGAGCAAAAAGCCATCAGGTAGCGGCTTCACTGGTTGCAAAAATAATTCTGTCGATAATTCCCATTTGATTTATAACATCATTAAACATGTGTCTGAGGAGTTATTGGTCTCAGTCACTAGTTTCAGGTCTTCTTCAATAATAAGCCAGTCCATCACAGGGCCACACAAACAATGATGGTTAATTTAGAGTGTCTAATTTGCCTATTCCCCAAATCTGCATGTTTTGGGACTGTGGGAGGAAACTGGAGAACCTGGAGAAAACCCACGCACACACAAGGAGAACATGCAAAAGGACCTTGTTCAACCATGTGGCCCTCTAGTCAGTCAATGTTTAGACATTTCAGAACAAAAGTGGTGGATTGACAGATTGACATTGACATCGCTAAACCAAAGCTACTCAGACACAAATGCATTTGTTGCCAACAGCAGGATTTGTCACCTCATACGATGCCGTTTACCTGGTAGTTGACCCGGCCAGCAAAGTGCTTGATGGTGAATTCTGGGAGTGGCATCTTTGGCTTCAGATAAAGCGGGTTGTTGCCATGGTGATAGTGACACTTTTGGAGGAAAGTGTGGTCTGTTGCCTGGCAACAAAAGAAAACACCAGAATGTCAGTGAAATGGGTAATAATTTACAGGGTGTGTGTGAAAGTTCCTTCCTTCACCTGTGGGAAGCAGCTCTGATCATCCAGAATCCTCAGTATCCCATGAGGCTTTGTGGCGATGAGGTCGATGCAGGGCTGGTTGTCATTGAATGGGATGTCCTGCCAGGGGATCTGTTCCCGGCTGTACTCCTCCTGCATTAACATCACTTATAATGTTTTCTGTACCACTTAAATGTCTATATCAATACTTTTGCTTTATTATTCATATCAGGGGTTTGAAAATCCCTGGACCATGAACAGGGGGAACCAGGTTTTTGACAGCATGAATCTGTTTTTTCAGCCTGAATATTTGATCAAATGTCAAAAGGAAATATATGTTAATTATTTGAGTTCTGAACTGTGGTTGAGGATGAATTATGTATTAACAATGTTTTATTCAGCATATCTTGACCTAAGTAGGAGAATACCATCAGCTCTGTAGCGCCCCCTCTCCCTCACTGGTCTCTCAGATGTATGACAAATGCAGACAGGTCATTGCAGTCAAAAAGATTGGTTTACATAAATACATATTCATCAGTATAATGCTTTCAATCCTGATTGAGAACACTGTGCATGTGCCTCATGTAGTGCACGTTAGTGTGCGTGTGTGAGACAAGTGTGAAGGTACACTCACCTGCTCCTCCCTGAATATGATCCTGTTGAAGAAGAACTGCAGGTACTCATTTGCATAATTAATGCAAAGCTGCTCAAAGCTGTTGAAGGCCAGATCCTGTTGAACCACACACACACACGCACGCATGCAGCTGGTGACTCTTATCTCCACATTTAAAGAGCGATTATCCTAAAGTCCCTCCAACACAATAAAGGCACAGACAGGCTACGCCATGCTCCGTCTGTGTCTCACAACAAAACCCACTTACCTCAAATCCGTAAATGTCCAGGATGGAGATGGAGAGGGAGTGTTGGCGCGGGTACACCTGAGCGTTGATCCTCTCTGTTAACCAGTGGAAGAGCAGCGAGTACAGGATCTTGGCAACAGCATCTCTGGAAAGTAAAGAGTTGTTTGTGACAGAAAAACACGCAAAGATGTTGGAGGAAAAATCCAGAGATAATTTCTGCATTGACTTTGGAACATGGTGGCAATTTACAAACACATATATACTACTTATTATTATTTATTTCCCTCTCAGAACAGTCTTGACTGTGAAATACACCTGGAGCAAAAAATGATTGGTCCTGTCGCTCACCTGGCATCAACAGCACTTTCTACAGTCAGTGGGGTGTAGATCTTCTCCCTCATCGTCTCCTGCGGAGAAAATCAGAGGGTTTTTACAACACAGCAATAATTAACCCATCGAACACAGAGCATTTTTTCCATTACTGTGTTATATGAATGTGCACTTTTGAGTGTCTTATATCCTTTTTTCAGCACAATCTACAGTATAGGCAACCTGATGAAAAAAGAAATCACCAACTACATAAACACACCTGAGCCAAAAGTACAGAAAAAAATTTAAAATCAGATTGAATTTGTGAAATTTGGAAATATGTCACAGTTCAAAGTTCACATGGCACATTTTTATGAACAAAAAGAAAAGAAAAACACTCTATTTTATGACTTCTGCACAATTATTGCTACTTTATATCACTACTAAAAATGTGATATAAAAAATGTATCATAACTTTGACTCAACAACACATAAGAAGACGGAAAAAAAAGCCTGAATATGTGACCTATAAACAACACACCCAGGATTTCCATATAAGGAGTTGTGTATGGGCGGGTTAAAACAAAACATTTTATATAAAATAAGGCCAGAACAGTGAACTAGTCATTAAAACACTTCTTTAAAATGTAAATATTCTGCTTAAACATTTGTTTAGGACATACATCAGATGTTTTATTGCTTATTGTCCACTTACAAAGTTCCCTTTTCACTTATATTGTTTATTTTGATCTTTTCTCATAACCATGAGAGTAATGTGAACACTGGGCTTGATTTACAGTTGCCTCACCTTTATAGACTGGACCATTTATATTATTGTCAAACAAAAGACATCTGGAATGTTACATTATTTAATTATAGTACTATTTTTTGGGGGGTATTTGGTAAAACAATTCTGACACAGAAAGATCAGTGAAAGTGTTTTGCCTCTAATAATTCTGTGTGTGGGATCAGCAGGTGTGTCTCCTTTTCTGGGTAAAGAACACTAAGCACGATACATTTTTACCTTTAATGTTACTACACAGACACACACACAGTTATACGTTAGCATACATGCTCACACAACAGTTTATTACTGACTGTGACTTTGTGGGTGATGGCTTTCTGTAGTCCTTCTGGAGAAATCTGCAGCAGCTCTGCCACCACTCTGATCTCCTGTGCACTGACCACTGACGCCACCTCCTGGCCATCAGCCTGTCAGGCAGCAAGAAGACAGGGGAAAAAAAACAACCACTTGATTTATTTTCCTTAGAACAGCGCTTCCCAAACTGTGGGCCTTGGACATTTTGCAAGTGAGCCTCCAGCAAGAATATAAAAGTGATTACAATAAATTAACATTATTTACATTTTCATGAATGCTGCATTAATCTGTCATGATTATGATCATGATTATTAATGATGATTATTCATTGGTACTTGTTGTTTTCAAAGGCATGAGTTTACTTATATACACATGTTTGTGTGTGCCTTGCTAAATGTTTAGGAGTCACTAACCTATAAATTCAGGAAGCTCTGACTTAGTCTTAGAGAGTCACTAATGTCATTATTTTCCACCCTTGTCTTGGTGAAGCTTGGAATCTTCAATGGTATAAAAAAAAAGATCACAAATTACACATTACCTCATATTTTTGAAAGTAGACATTGCCCAGGTGCAGTATGGAAGAAAGAACTCGAAAGATGGCCGACTGGTCGTCAGGGGTGAAGTGGAGGATCTCCATGGCAGCAAGCAGACGCAGGAAATCTTCTGAATCACTCTTTCCTGATATTCCACAATCCCCTCCCTGCACAAAGAAACAGGGAGGGAGAGAGAGAGAGGGGGGGGGGGAGAGATCTGAGTTGCACATGACATTTACAAAAGGTCCTTCTCATGAATATGAACGTCTTCTCCACAGTGTCGTCTACCTGGTTGAGGTAATAGTAGGTCTCAGCCTCTTGTAGGTAGAAGGTCTGCTTCTGCTGCGAAGGAAGACCTGCCAGCATCTCGTAGAAGATGTGATAGTTCCTCTCATCTTTGGCCTGAGGCAGAAACACACCTTAAACTCTCCACTTAAGCATACAAAAAATGTATATACTTTTGTATATCTATATATATATATATGTATGTATGTATGAATCAGTATTCTTCTGACTCTTCACAGCACATAGAGTATTATGTTGTGTCTGCACCTGGAAGACAATACGAGACTTTTCCAACAGATACTGAGAGGTTATGGCACCGCTGATCACACCACTGTATGGAGAAAGAGTTAAGAGAGATTCGTTTAAAGATGTTTTTCATGTGAGATGATGACGCAGACCACACCTTTTGTTTTTATGTACTCATTTCATACTCACTCCTCCAGAAAGACCTCTATGTATTTCCCAAAGCGACTGGAATTATCATTCCGCACAGTTTTGGCATTTCCAAAGGATTCCAGCAGAGGAGCTGCCTCAAGTATCTACCAAGTATTCAACAGTGAAAATACAGTGAATGAACATTTGTTATGTGGGTGTAACACAACTGCTGTTTTCTTTTTAGAAGTACCGTTTAAAGCTACAGGGGTTTTTTTTTCTGTATGAAACACAATCACAACAAAGAATGACAATCAAGAGTTGACTGACAGATTTTGTTCAAACACAACACCTCTGATGAACATTGTCTCACATCACAGCAAAAACATTTATACTCTGTTCAAATGTAAAACACAAAACATGCAGCAAACCCCCACTACCTCAATCTGCATCCAGGTAAAGCCATTGAAGAAATAATTAAACACATAAAGAGGTTTAGACGATGAGGTGTGTGTGTGTGTGTGTGTGTGTGTGTGTGTGTGTGTGCTTGTGTATACCTGCTGCGCCACATTATATTTGTGGTGTATTGCTGCTAGGTAGCGAAGGACTAGTTTGGTGGCCTCAGTTTTCCCCGCACCGCTCTCCCCACTGGAACACATTAACACACACTCTCTTATCAAAGATGAAATCCACTTATATGACTGTAATTTATACAGTGTATATACTGTGAAATTAACTAATGAAGAACTTAATCTGCTGTTGGACATGTCCGGCTAAAAACATTGCTGAGAGGTAAAAGGGTAGCAATATTTCAATGGTAAAGTCCTCTACATTCAAAACTGTGTGAGATGTGGTCTATGCATGTGTTTCATGCCATTTTATGTCTTTTATTTATTAATTTGTTTGTTTTTTATATCCGTTTATTGATTTCATTTGACTACTGCTTGATAGATAAATAAATTGGACTGGATTAATGATGTACATTGTTTTCTGCTTTTGAGTGTCTGCTTGCTTTGTGAGCAAGTGGCATGTTGAGGGTTTTGTTGCCAGAAAATTTGTAGACATCACAAGCAACCAGGATCCTTTTGGACAACACCACCTGTCAATCACAATGTCCACTAATACCTGCTGTACGTTATCATCTATTTTCCTCTAAATGAAAACATTATCTACAAAACTGTTATAATGTTCTATTGAAGAAATAGAGATTGAGACCATTAACTCCTCAGGAAAACGTTAACTGATGTTATCAATCAAGTGAGAGGAAGATAGATACATTTTCTCATAGACTTTCATTCACTGAACTGAGTTATTTTTTTGCAACCAGTAGAGTCACCACTTAGTGAAGACTACATCCAATTTTTATACTCTACGGATGTGAGGTCCCACACACATACACACACTGCTAAGTATGGGCTTTAACACTTACACACTTGCAAGTCCCCACTTTGCTTAATATTAAAAAAAAAAATCACCAGAGCATGATTTTAGCATGATTTAAAGCATCACTATCGGGGGACTTGAAAAATGTCCCCTGTTCAACATGGAGTCCCCTGTTTGTGAGTGTGTAATGACACCGGTCCCCTGTTGTACTGGTTGACAAGTACAATGGCCCAGTTTTTAGCTAACCAGCCAGTACGTTGAAACCTTATGCTGGAATGTGGTGAAGGTGCAAGTATCGCGCACACACACACACATATCTTATGCTGCCAACAACTTAACACTAAGTTCCACCATTATGTAACCTTGGCCAGAGGGCAGAAGTGTGTCTGTGTGTGTGTGTGTGTGTGTGTGGGTGTGTGTGCTGGCGCGATACTTGCACCTTCACCACATTCCAGCATAAGGTTTCAACGTATTGGCTGGTTAGCTAAAAACTGGGCCATTAACGGTCACTGTACACCAGACCTCAGTTACCCCATAACACTCAGTGACGCATACACACACTCTCGGTCTGCACAAATGCACACATGCACACACACGAACACACACACACGAACACACACACACACACACACACACACACGTCTGAAACACAATCTGTTCTTGGCCTAGACCTGACTGGGCTTTCCTTACAAGTGTCTCCTTCTGAGTACGGCTAGAGTGATCCAGATGGACACGTGTAGATCTATTTGTGTAATATGTATGATTCTTTCTATAGCAAATATGTGTGTGTGTGCTCACCTAGTTTAAAATACACTAACTCTTTAAATGTGAGTTCTTGAGCATTTGATCTTTGAGATCACTCTTGACACAGGACGAGGCGTCGACTGAGCGACAGTCGGACAGACGTGGCACAAAATGAGTGAGAGATTACTCTGTCTGGAGTTTGCTGGCCAGCATACTACAAACAGACTCTCATGAATTTACAAACACTAATCCATCTAGAGATGGACACCTGATAGTCACAGAATCTTCATGGACATTTTCTTTACACTACAGTAAAAGGAGAAATAGTGAACACAAGGTTCCCAGTTTCACATTAAGCATTAATTACATCTATATTTACATAGTACACTGAAAATCTTCAAAACCATAGTCCTACTTATTTGACATACAAAATATGACATTAGGCTACTAAGCACCTTCCCTCCTGCTTCCTCCATATCCCACAGCCAGGGGAAACAGTCTCATTCTGAACCGAGCGGGTTAAACTGACCCACACAAGGCGGGTTAACATTTTCCAAAAACTCCTTTACTTCACTTTGTACCATATATCCATCGAGTAATTACAAAACACTTGAGAACATTGCCTCTATGTCCCTTCATAGTAACTTTTTTATCATACTTTATATCCTTGTTTTCTTTCACTTCACTTTACTATTTATGTACGATAGGAATCAGTAAGTATTTCATTGGCACCCAATTTACCCAACAAAATTACAGATCAAATTGGTGTTGTATTGTGATGTGTTACCAAACTTTGGCATGAACTTTGCTGAACTTAAGTGTGTGATTTAATTATACATGGTTAAGTTGTTAGAAATGGCAGAGGAGAAAGAATGGAGAGAAAAAAAATCTAGCCTCTTACCTGATTATTATGACTTGGTTGTGTTTGGCATCCATCATTTTGGAATAAGCAGCATTTGCTATGGCAAACAAATGCCTGAAGAAAAGACAGACATAGTAGTTGGTACAAGTTATCATGTATTGTTATGGTTCACGACATAGATCACAACACTGAACTCAAACTCTCTGTGTAACTCTCTTTCTATCCTCATCCACCATGCTTAGTAGTAAAACCTTATAGATTGAGAGTGAATATGACTTACGGAGGATTCTCTCCCAGAGCATGACCTTTGTAAAGCAGCACCATGTCTGTCCCATAAATATTGTACATCTTGTAGGGGTTTACGGACACCAGAATACTACCTATGTATGTCTGCAAAAAAAAAAAAAAACTCAACTCAATAATATGATCTCAGTTTAGATATATATAGGTGTTTGATTTTGACATACTTACATAAATGATTTCTCTATCAAATCTTTTCTTCATGTTCAGCAGAACACTCCCTTCATGCATCTCCCTGTGCAAAAGCAATGAAGCACATTTATAAAAAGATTTGACACAATGCAGTCAATCATGCCACCAAGCCTGACCACTTTTGCATGTTTAGACTGCAGTGAATTCTAAATTGGCCCAATATGTATCACATTTTTGGAGCTTTAAACCCACATGTTTGTCTGCAAAACTAAATGTAATACATTACATTTAGTTGTCTCTGACAAACACAACTCATTTTACCTTTCTCTTGTGTCATTTTTTACTCACTCAAGCTGTGTCATATCTTCCACTCCATCGCCCTCTCTTAGCTCCCGGTGATTCATGGTGGACAAGCTCCTGATTGAGTATATCTAAAACACAAACATATTGTACCAAATTAGGCCATGATACATATAAATAAAATACCACAAAATGTTAATTTGTGCAGTATATGCACATCCATTCATATAGAGATGATGGTTTTATTTTTTTAATTTATTTTATGGTTGACTGTTGCCAGAACCTCTGTTTGCCCACCCCAACAACAGAAAAACATTTACATATTTGTATGCTCATCATGCACTTTGCTCTTTCAAAAAAAGAATTAACTCTGTTGATCATTTTAAATTTCATCCTAATATTACAATAACAACAGCAAGATTAATACCTAAAGTTGACAGTAATCTGCCCCATTAATACTTTTACCTTGTCAAACCAGTGCCCCTGTGGTTCCCCCTCCCTGCTGAGATTCCATCCCCCTGGTACAAGGCCCATGTGTCCAGGTCCCATCACAATATGGGGCTCCAGTAGTTCCCCGTCTCTATACATGGACCACTTATTGAGGTTCTGCACTGTACCATGCGGTAGTATTGTCTCTGCACCCCATACGTCCACATCCTGCTGCAGTACTAAGCCATCAATTCCAGATCCCTGAGCCCAGTGTTCTTCAAGGCCAGATCCCTTTGCCTGGGGTGACACTACTGCATATGAGGGGAGGTGGAAAGAAGCTTGTCTGATGTGAGGGTTCAGTAGGGCACCTGAGAGGTCAAGTGAACGTGGTTCTGGAGTCCTCGGAGCACCAAGTCGTGTCATAATATTACCATCGGGGAGACGGTAATTTGCCCCACGAAGGTTTGGGTTCTTTGACAAAGCATTAGACAGGTCAAGTGTTCGGGGTGAAGAAGCAGGCTGAGAATGCGTCATCAGAGTTCCATCTGGCAAACGGAAGGTGGCGGATCGTAGGTTCTTATTGCGAAGAGCATTGGAAAGATCAAGAGTCTGTGGGTCAGAGGTATCAGCAGAACCAGGCTGCCTCAAAAGTGATGCACTTGGGAGACTGTAGGAGGCACTTCTGAGGTTGGTGTTCATCAAGGCAGCAGAGAGGCCAGGACCAGAGTGGGCAGAGGTAGAAGTTTGTGGTTGGTTCCTTGAAAAGAGTGACGATCCCTCTGGGAGCTGGAATTTTGCCTTGCGCAGATTTACATTCATCAGGGCACCCGATAGCCCCGGTGATGATACTTGCATCTCCTCTTTTTGATGTGTCAGAAATGAACCATGTGGTAATTGGTAAGAAGTCTTGCGAACATTAGAATTAAGCAGAGCTGAAGACAGCATAGGAGAGGAAGAGGTGACAGGCTCAGATACTGGTTCATTTCTTGTAATCAGTGTTCCATCTGGAAGTCTGTATGTGGCTTTACGTACATTGGAGTTCAAAAGTGCAGATGAAAGCATGGGTGAGGAGAATGGTGTTGGACCTGTTGAAGGCTCAACAGGTTCAGTCCTGGTTACCAGTGTTCCATTAGGAAGACGATAGGTGGCCTGACGAAGGCTTGGGTTCTGTAGAGCACTAGAGAGCATCATGGGTGACAACCTTCCACCAACAGCCCCTCCATCAACAGGGGTAACAGGAGAACCAACAGGGCCCCGAGGCATTGTTAAAGTGCCACTGGGAAGCCTGAACATGGAGCCCTGGATTTGTGAGGTCCGGAGTCCACTAGAAAAGAGTGGGGATGTACCTCTGATATTTTCTTGTTGGGGTGTGGTAGGAAGAGGAGCAGGTGAGGGAGACGTCATAGGGAACATGTGTCGCTGAAGAGGTGATACAAATGATGCATTACGTAGCTGGGAGGTTAGCATATTAGAGGACAACTGAGGGGAGGAATGTATGACAGAGGTATGAGGGGCTTCAGCCGGAAGGGATGAGAGAACTGTTGTGTTAATATTGGCATTGCGTAGTAGGGGAGATGAATAGGAGGCACTGCGCAGGTGAGAGTTCTGCATTAAAGCATTTGATAAACCAAGAGTGGTGTGTGGGCTCTCCTCCTGGCTCCTCCATACTTCGCCAGATATTCCTCCTTCTCCACCAGGTATGGGTGAAACGCCTCTCTGAAAAGCTGCTGTGTTGCTTTGATTTGGAAGATAAGGGTTCTGGAGCATGTGTCCTACATGAGGTGAGGAGTATAATGGTTGGGGGAGGTTTTGAGGGTGGATTTCATGCTGCATTTGGGGGGAGGTTGGTCTGTGTAAATGAGAAGAGTAAGTTGTGGTGGAGTAAGGAATGGAGGAAGGGAGAGGAGAGGGTTGGAATGGTGCATTTATAATCTGAGGATTTGGTAAAGCATTGGCAAGCATCGGTGTGGGACCTGGTTCCACCACATGGTAGTTATATTGAGTAATCCTCTGAGATGGTTGGAGTGGGCCACCATGAAGACTGGGCTGACGTACTGGAGGTTGAAAAGATGTTGGCCCTGGACTCATAGCTCTGTGTGGCAAGGGAGAAGGTGGGTGAGATAGATGGTGCATGGGAGAGGCTGAGCGGGAAGGCAGAGCAGATGCATGATGCAAAAGTGGAGATGGAGGTCTGCTCTGCAGCCTACGCACTGATGGCTGGGGAGAAGAAGGGCCATTCTGTTTCAAAGATGGCTGTGGAGAGACAGGAGGTACTGGAGGAGGGGCTCTAAAAGACTGCCTTGAGTGAAGAGATGACTGATTTCTGGACATACGGACTAGTGGCTGCCCCCTACCCACGGGTCTGTGGAAGCCTCCTGGAGGAGTACTTATTTGTCTTGACTCCCTCAAGCCAGTGGGCCTTGACCCTGTCCTGGATAGCATGGGAGTGCCAGCAATGCCTCCTAAGTGCCCCGATGGAGAGGCTGGTACATTATGGATAGATGATCTGAAGGGGGCAACATGCTGAGTGACAGGGGGTCCTCGTCTACTACGTCTCTGTGAGTAGGGGTTGGCTGGAGAGGGTTTCACAGCTCCCATGGGCACATGACTTCGACCTCCTGCGCCTCCTCTAAGCCGACGAGTAGAGGATCGGGTGGGTAGGGTGTGACTAGTGATTCGTGATGGGGAAGGAGAGGCTGGACGCTGAGGAGAGGTTGGGCGAAATGTTTGCGGGGGAGACTGAGATCTCTCTGGTAAAGGTGGGCTCCTCCTTTGTGGGTATTGTTGGGAAGAGGAAGGGGAACGCCTCAGTTTTGACAGTTTTCTACCTTTGAACAATTGTGGTCTGGTAGATGGCAGATGCACTGCATCTGGGGGTGGTTGCGCCCTGAAAGACAGCCTTGGGGAAGGTGGTGGGCTTGCCCTCCGTCTCACTGATGCCCTGGGTGAAGCTAGGGGGCTATAATGTGGAGACTGACGTCTGACATTTGAGGGCTGCCTGCGCAACCCAGTTCCCTCTATTCCTCCTGCCAGGGATGACTTAGCCCTAAGTGACATTCCTGCCCTGCGTTGTGGTGGAGATACAGGTGGACTGGGTGGTTGGCGCCTGTCAAGTCGAGGAGATGACCTTGGACCTGCCATTGAAGCCTGTTGAGGAAACCCCTTCCTATGTAAACGAGGAGAGAGATGGAGGTCAGGCTGGATGCCTGATTGAAAGGCCATGTGTTGTTGTTTTGAGAAGCGGGGTGAGGGAGGTGCAATTGACCTCAATGATCCTGGCCTTAGTGACAGCTGTGGTGATGGTAGAGGACTCATTCTTCGCAAAGGCCTAGGTGAGGCTACTGGTGAATGCAGTGGTGAATGCATCAGAGGAGGCATCATTGGCTGTCTTTGTGTGACCAGTGGTGACATTTGCCCTATCTGGAACACTTGTGAATCTTGAGGAAGGAATGATTCATACACTTGGGAAGCCATTTGTGGTGGAAGGGGAGATGGGGACAAGTGACTGGGAGAAACAGAAAAAGGTTGATGAGTATGCTGATGGAGGGAGAAATGCTCCGGTTGAGACATCATTGCTGTAGGAAAGGGGGCTTGTGTGGGAAGAGTAGGAGTTTGTTGTTGGATCATGGCCGTGGAAAAATGTGGCTGCATAGGAAGGTATGAGTAGATGGGCTGCTCATGTTGTATATCTGACATCATTTCCAGATTGTTGAGGGCAAGAACTGGACTAGGAGGGAGAGACATTGGGGAGGTCAAATGGGAATTTGGAGGAGGAGGTGGCAGGGTTTCCACCTCTAGTCTTTCTTTTCCATATAGGCTAACCTGAGGCCTGGGTACCCTGAACTGTTCTGTAGAAAATAGTTCAGCTTGAGGATAAAGAAGCTGCTCCTGACCATATAGCTGTCCTAACTCAGTTAGATCAGGCCCAGCATCCTTATAGAGAGGTTGCTGATAGGGGTTGTACATAGTAGCAGGGTCTGTATATCCAAGCAATGGCTCATGATACAGGCCTGAATCATAACCATTATTCATCATACCGTATGGTTCTGGCATCCCATAGTTATAACCCATGTCATGGCCGAAATAATCTCCATGCACCTCAGTTCCATATGGATCATATAAATAATCAATGCCATCACCATAATAACTGTATGGCTCCATTGTATACAACATTCCATCTTCACCATAGTAATAGTCCATTCCACCATCATCATAGTAATCTTCATACTCATCATCATAATAGCCATAAGGATTACTGTAGTAATCCATGCCATCATCATAATAAAACTCATCATCATCATAATAAAAGTTACCCTCCTCATCATAGTAACCATATTCATCTTCCCACTCTTCATCATCATCAACATCATCATAATAATCGATTTCATTCTCATAAGCGCCATATGAGTCATAGGTCATGGGTTGTCTTGGGTACCCTCTTGGTCTCGACCTGTCCTGGTAATACTCCTCATATCCATACTCATTATCATCATACTCAAATCCCTCATTGTGATAATGTGTCTGTCTCCCTCTACCATCTCTGTTAGCAAAAGACAGATGCTTATTCCTCTTTCCTCTTGCTTGAGCACCCAGACGACCTTGACCCTTAGCAGTCAGAAACCTCCCTGTCAACCAGTTTGTTGCTGCAGCAATCCTTCCCAACATCCAGCTTTTAGCTTTCAACCTTGATTCTGTTTTCTTTTTCCCAAACATACCTTTGAACTTACCTCCCAACCCCTTTGCCTCTGCTGCCATTTTCCCCTTCCCCCCCAAACTGGATAGATCTAGTGTCTTTTTAGGAGGTGTGGCTTCTTTTTTAGCATCTTTTTTATTAAAAAAGTTGAAGCCAGACAGAGCTGGCTTTTTGTTAGCAGTGGGTGATTTAGCCCCAAAACCAGCAAAAAGCTTACTGGCACCAAGAAGGGGTTTACCATCAGCAGCTGGCTTCTTTTTCTTTGAGAGACGTAGGAAGAGACGGGAGGTGCTTTTAAGGTTTCTTTTTGGTTTTGCTTTCTGTGGTTGTTTAGAGGGCACGCTGAAAGGAGAGGATTTCCCTGTGAGGCCAGAGAGGGCTTTGGAGGCTCCTTTGATGTTAGCACCGCTCATCTTTTTTAGGTTTATTGCACCCATGCCTTGCTTCATCGGTGTCTTCCCCTTCTTTTCTGTGCTCTCATCATCTGGTTGTGCCTGTTTACGAGCAGGCTTCATAGCCATGGCTTTGGATGCACCTTTTAGAGCTGCTTTACCTTTACCTTTATCTACCTTTGTGGGCTTCTTGGCTACTGAGTCATCCTCGCTCTCATCAGACTCTTCCTCTTCACTCCTTACTTCCTCTTCCTCCTCTGACCCCTCCTCTGACTCACTGACAGGTTTCTTACCCTTTCCCTTCTTGCCATCATCCTTTCCTTTACCCTTAGCCGGTGGCGCCTCATTTTTCTTCCCCCCTTTCTTGTCATCTTTCCCTCCCTTCTTCGGCTCCTCTGACTTGCCTTTCTTGGCAGCAGATTTTGAGTCACCTTTTTTTGGTGGCATGCTGTGTCCTAATTCAAAACATAAAAAAAGGCAGGAAAAGTTCCCTAAAGTGTGCAAAAGCAAGGCAGTATCATTGTCAGTGTTGATATGAATCCAGGTATAACATCCTCCTATTTTCTTTTTTTATTTTCTTTCTCCTTTTTCCCTTTGAAGCATCTTCTGACAAAAGTGACACTCCAGGAAAATAAACTGTCACACTCTGTCATGAGGCAGTTGCTCTAAAAGTCACACTGAGTCACAGACAAACCACAGTCCTTCAAAACACGATCTCGTAAAGCAGTTGGAATCTCAGCCATCTGTGCTCGCTCGCATTACAGTACGTCTTCAATCCTTAAATGAGCTGTTGTCTCTGTGTGTAAAAAGAGATGGGAACCCGTCTAGGACTATTAAATTTTAAAAAGCAGGTGCTTACTGAATTTAGAATGATACACATCAAAAACTTAATCTTACAAATTGCAGCATCTCTCAATTTTGCCACGTTTAAGTCCTTAAACATGTTGCTTCCACCATAGCAAAAACACTTGCACATTCCAGGTGTTGATCCTCTTCAAAGGTTTGTAGTTAACTTCCCAGATTCACACAGTGGATAAAAGAAGGTGCTGTCCCTGTGACAGAATCTGTGTAGTCCTTTGTGTATCTCCCATTGTTAGTGCATTCTGTGAGTCCGGCAGTAAATCCTCATCTTGGCCGCTGTGCCAACTTTGGCAGGATGTCCCCCCACCAAGGAGAGCCGCTGTGCATGCAACAGTTGGGAGTCTTGGCCTTCAGGGGTGTCCTCTTCTTTGTCTGAGTGTGAGTGCGTATGTGTGTCACATCTGTGGTTGTATCCTCCCATATTCACGTCAGCTTGCCTTTGTGACCTCCTGCAACCTTCTCCATCTCTCTCTGGTTACTGCAACTTCATCCATTGCCGTGCTCACCTCAACTCCGGGCCTCGACATATCCTCAGCGCATGCGTGTAAACATATGAGTTAATGTAGTGTAGGGCTGTGTGTACATATCAGAGTGAGCACATCTCCTGTTATAGTTGCAAATAGCACGAAAATGTACCAGCTATACTGCATTGGAGTAACTCTATCTGCAGACTCGCTCCTGCATGAATAATGCAGGTTGGCTGAGCTGTTGCTAAACTGTGTCTGAGAGGTGAAGCCACACAGAGCCAAACACACATACACACCTGCAGCAGCAGCAGCATGGACCACAGCTGAGAGTGATGTGTGCTAAAATTCTTAAAGAAAACATGCCATAACATTTGATGTAGAAGGATAAAGTTTTGTAGTCTTACTCATGAGAAGAAAGGAAGGTGAGTAATAATTTAACCGAGGTCATTAATATATAACTACTTTGAATTTTGGTGTCCAGCTTAATCAGAAAACACCACAAAAATGTACATACTGTATCAAATAAGGGTGAACCCTTGAACCCTTGGATCAGGGTGTGAGTAATTTTTTGCTCAAATTCTCAGTTTGTTATATAATTCTATAGAGGCAACTAATTATTACTATGCTTCAAGATATCGTTATGAATAACTGTCATGTACTAAATACAATGACACCCACTGGAATTATCTTTTAATTTACATAAACCTTGTCATTGTTTGCCTCGTTGTCACTGTGGCTGATTGGCATATTTGTTTGACACACAAATCTACGCACTCCCTATAAAAGTGCAAGTGGCAACATGTATTTATGGGTGTGAGGCATTACATGCAACGGTATTACATAAATTATGATTCTGGTGTTAGCTCATTGATGATGGCTGGATGTTAATTCTTTGATGATGGGCTGATATTCCAGGAGGTCATCTCAGTGGCAGATGTGAATGTTTAATGATGGTCCTGTGTTCTGCCTACGCAGCATGGATAAAACATTCATCGCAGGTCGCTCTAAATATATCACAAAGGGTTAACCCCATCCTGGCCTTCTCCCAACCAATATATTATACATATGGGGTAGTGTCAGGGGTTGGTAGCCAGACACCACATAGCAGAGAGATGATGGAGGCCAATGGCAAAATGAGAAGAGCTAACCTGAGCATTTTCTGAAGGAAAGATCAACACTGTAATATTTCAAACTATAATGTGTAACTAAATATATATAACTGCCTGTGTCGTTCAAACCATTGTCAAATGAGTTCACACAATGCTGATTGAGCCTATCAGCTCCACACAACCCTATGTATTTCTGAGTGTAGCGGTGTTTAAAACTTGTGTCACCCAGAACCACTGGAGGCTAACACATTTATGTCAAGACAGACGGAGGCAACTGCAAAGCTGTGCTAGCACAGCCGGATAGCTGCAAACAGGTTTGACTTGAAACACAAAAAGAGCCCACAGAATGTTTCATAAGTGACTTCTACTACTTAAAATCCCCTCAACCTTCAGCAGTTTGATGGAATAAATGCTTCTTGCCGCTGTATACACACAAATACTCCCTCACTCGGGTATGATAGTCCTGTTTGACAGGGCCCATTTTCAGATAAAGGACGCAGTATGCAAATAATGTCACATTGTTTCTGTTCATGAAAATCAAGCAGAGCCAGAAAAATAACATCAACAAAAATTATATCATCAAAAGTTACACACTGCACCTTTAAAAAGAGCCATCAAGACTTCATTCTACTTAACAGATGTCAGAGGACTAAGAGGGTTGACCTGAAGTATTTATCACATATGACCAGAGGCAGTGACTGTGATGTAACTGCAAAGTAGGTGAAAATAATTCACTAAAAAGGTGTGTGAGAGAAAAATAAACTGTTTCGAGTGGAACGAAAGAGGGCGAGATATGGAACACTGCAGAGAGAGAGTGATACAGGGAGCAAGTGAGTGAGTTTGAAATGAAGGGGAGAGTTTCCTCCTGTGCGTGCCAATCACTGACAACCCGCTTTCAGCAGAAGCACTCAGCGACACAAGACTAATAAAGGAGATCTCCTGAGCATAGCACAGCCAACAGGCTCATTTAATGATGTCCACACACACACACACACACATGCACACACACTAATGCAGGTCAGTCTCATTAAAAAGCTGAATATGATCAGTGAATGCAGTACCTACGCTTAATTATCTGCAGACTTTAGGCTTTAAGCTTAAACACACACATGAAATGGAGGACTGAATGTGTGACACAGTGAGAATCATCCTCATAATACACCGTGTAAAACAATAGCTCGCTCTGAACAAAAGTAAAACTTCATACAACGGTCACTTTGTGAGGCTGAATGCAGTGGTGCTTTGAGCTATATGCTGACCTCATTCTCAAAACAATAAAGTTAATGTACTGATGTGTAGGTTATTGATAATAGAAAAAAATTACTTTGTAAACAGTCAAGGAGAGGCACAGACACCTGACAGTACAGCAATGCTGATTAAGTCAGCTTCACACGACTCTCTGTGTTTCAAATCTCATGTCATCCATGCTGCACACAGGAAGTGATTCATGCCATTTATATTTACCATGTAAATGTCAATGCTGTATATTGGGTTGTAGTTATTTTTATATATATATAATCATAATTGTCCATTTTTATTTCTATATTGTCCATTTTATAGATGTGAAAATGTAAAATGTTTATTATTTATTGCCTTCCGTCTTTGCTTTCTTTAAACCCCATTCAGTTCTTAACATTCGCTGCCAGATTAGCGTGCTATTTGACAATGGAGAGACGCTAGAGTACACCACACACACACACAGACAACAGGCTCAAAGAGCAACACTTGGCTTGAACAGCTGCTATAAATAGACCTATAAATAAATATACGATGCTCAATTAGATATTAATGAGTTACAAATGAATTTAAATACTTCAGCCACAGCTTCAAAATTAAAAATCATTAAAGGCTTAGATGAAATTGATGATATTTGGGACCGATAAAGGAAATCTTCTATGAATGCTAACTTGAATGCCTCGATTTCTAGATCAACACAATCACAAATGACGTGTAAATAGATTTGTAATTTTAGACATTTCAGCCACTACAGTGATGCCAACAGTTACTGTTACTAAGTCACAGTTACTGCTTGTACTGTGCTACAAAAAAAACCTGTAAGCTACTGCAACACCTCCTACACTATAATATAATATACAGGTTAGCCTGGAGAACATATTGAAGCTGTGACTAACATTTTTATAATGTGACAAAAACAATGAATATGCTGTATTTTTTTCTTTTTTTTTATCATCAGTCATTCTCCAAGATATTAATATACATTAAACCTTTTTAGAATAATTTTATTATAGCATTTTTTTAAATAGATAACCCTGAAATTAGTAAAAGGAATGTCATATTTAGGTAGTGGAAGTAAATTTTTCAGCTCATTGTCGTGTAACTTTTACACAATGGAAAGAAAATATAATTATTCACATGCAACAATTAATGGAATTTTTTATCAAAATTGCATTATGGCCTACGAGCAATTTCCATATCACAGCAAAATGGGTGCTAAATTACCATTTTAGGTCAAATTTTGTCCTGACCTGACCTCATATTCTACAGATAAAAGAATAAAACATCTTTGTTTCTCACAGATCTGCACAAATATCACCCAGTATGTTATTCAAATGGAAATGAGGATAATTATGTAAAAATGACTATTCCCTCTGATACTCAAAATAATCAAAATTAGATATTCGTTCAAAATCGTTCAGCCACACACAATAGCAGGTTTTATGAATACATTGATTTCTGTTGGCTGTATACTTGGTGGTGTGACACGTCATTTATAAATAAATGAAGCCCCTGGCTTGTGGAAAGCTTACCTTGTCTCGTCCTTTGAGTGACAGCGAGACTGATAATTCGAGCTCCTATCATCCACAGATAACCAAAGTGTCAGAAGAATGAATTCTCACATCACTGACTTGTGTTGGGCTGCACTGACTCCTGCTGCTCACCTGGACCCTCTGCTGATGTTTTATAGCTCTTTCATGCGCACAAACACACGCACACACACAAAACACATAATTCCTTTTCAGCTCCCTTGAATGACATGAACCAGCTGGACACACAATGGGCCTCAAGTGATAGACACAGAGCCTGTGTTGCTTCAGTGAAGCCTCAGTGATTACCTGTGCATCTACAGTACACATTCTCAACAGCGAGTGGACACTCAACAGAGGCAGAGCACGTATGAGTCTGCGTTGAACATCAGCAGTGCACTGATTAGGTTTCTGAGTCAACATGCGGCATATGTACATGTCATTTACCTTGGCCCTCTTTGAATGAGTGGCCAAGTAAACGAATGGGCAGGTCCATTGTGCATTAAGGGCTGAATTACACACACACACACACACACACACACACAGTGGTACGCTATCATCGTCCCACACTGCTGTCCAAATGTCAAAGTCCACAATGATTTATTATGAGACTGCTGCAATGACAAAAGGCTGAGTGTGCGTGTGTGTGTGTGTCTGTGTGCGAGTGTGTGTGTGTGTGTGTGCTTGGGGAGCCTTATCAGAACTCACATGCACACCTGCCACAAAAGGCTTTCTCTCTTTATGTCTCGCACACACGTTTGTATAGCATTCATAGTGAGGACATCCATTGACATAATGTATTCCCTAGCACCTTACCCTAACCTTAACCATCACAACTAAGTGCCAAACCCTAACCATTACACTAAAACCAGGTCTTAACCCTGAAAAATAATTTTTTTAGAGGTGTAAAAATGTGAAAACCAGCCAAAAATGTCCTCACTTCCTTAGGTATACAAGTTTGTTGGTGCTCACAAAGATACCCATACAGAACTCTCTCTCTATTTTATACACACACACACACACACAGGTTTGCACAGTTATTCTTCTTAGGACACTGCATTGGCATCCATGTGGACAGCATAAACAAAGCATTATCCCTAACCTTAACCTAACCACAATTTAAACCTTAGCCCTAAATGTAGGATTAGGAATCTGTTCAGTTCCACAGGAATTAGATTCTGCCTCATTAGGACCAGGATAAGTCCCTACGAGGTGACAAATACAAGTACACACACACAGTCTTTCCTTTCCATAGTTTGAGACTTAATGTATTCCTGATTCCCTTACCCTAACTTTACCTATCTCAAGTAATTGCCTAACCCCAACCCTTTAAAGGCCTTTGCACTGATGTTAAAACCAAGTCTTCTTTGACAGAACAAGATGTCAGTATTCTAAGTTATATGCTCTACTAGAAAGGACAACAGGCGGGTGAGATTGCATAGATCAATGACTTAATTCAGTTAAGTTAAACTTAACCATATCCTAACCTTAAAACGTGTCTTCACACGTACAGATTGCGAAGCCCTTTGAGTCCAACTGTGTTTCAGTCCACTGACATCTGACTGCCTCCGATGTACTTTATATACTCCCAGTTTTCAGTTTGTGTCTTTGAACACAAACACTTGAGTTTGAGGCAAATGACCACTTGTAATTACAGTCCATGTAAAAACACTAAATGTCAACATGGTGGTTTTCTTTGTGACGACACAACGCGTCTCAATAAAACACTAAAATGAAAGTTGTCCTTGCATGGGATCCTATGAATGAGTGTGTTCCGGGTGAGTGTGTCTCTGTGTAGCCTGCTTCTTTATGTGCGTCAATGGGCTAATTTACGTGCAAGACAAAGATCAGTGGACGAGAAGTACAGAAAACAACCTGACCGCTTGTTTTCCTCTGTAACAGAGATTAGGTTAACACAAAGGCAAATGTACTGCACTGTCGGTCCACACACGCAAAACAAGACTATTTGTTCAAATCAAATCACTGTTTGCAGAAGATTCCGCAAGTACTTTTAGCTTTGTATACAGAAAAATAACCCATTAAACAAAGCAGTTTAAGTAAATTAGTAAGGATTTTCTAAACCCAGCCGCTGTGGGGCCACATCATTGTACCCCTGGTGCTGGTCCCAGGCTCAGATAAATGCATCAGTAAAGGGCATCTGGTGCCAAATCGAATATGCAGATCAACAGGAAAATGTGCCACTGTTGGCTGCAGACAAAGGAAGAGGAGAGGGGGAAGGCTTGACAGCGAGACAGAAGGAAGGGGCTTTAAATGTGGGGACTATGACTGGTAAAGGAACAGAGTTGTTATGATATGATGGAGAGAAGGAAGGTGGATGTATTGTGTTTTTGTACAAGAGACCATGGTTTAGATAGAAAGGGAAATGGTGTCGGGGTTATCTTGAAGGAAGAGTGTTCTGTCAGACGGAATCACGAGTTTGAAACTACAAATGAAAGGTGTGATGTTGAATGTTGTCAGTTAGAAGAGAAAGTGTTGGAGTTCTGTTGGATGAAGTGGTAGAGAGTGTTCCCAGGGGAGAGAGAGTGGTGATTGGAGCAAGTTTCAATAAACATGTGGGTGAAGGGAACAGAGGTGATGAGGAGGTTTGGGTAGGTGATGGATTCAGGAGAGAAATGTGGAAGGACAGATGGTCGTGAATTTTGCTAAAATGGACGGACAAGGATGTGATACATTGTCACATTGCTGCTACTTGTTTTGTTTTTTAATCTCAATGGGACTTTTTTTACTTATACAAATACTTCATAACAGTTAAAAACAAAAAAAAACCATACTGAAATAAGCTGCATGTAAATTTGTCTCAAAAGCAACTTCCTGTAATGAGCAGGCTGAAGCAGAAGAGGGCAGAAGAGACCAAGTAATCAGGCTCCTCATATAGAGTCAACTCATACATTGATAAACCGCTTTCACACTATATATTCAGCCTGAAAGTATGTGAAATTATACACATTATAAAATATGATGATCACAAATAAATCCAGCTGCTACTCTCCTGGTCCTGAAAAGGCATTTATAACACTTTACTAAAGAACATTTTTTCCTCTTGGAAAATGTACATTTATTTTTAAATGAATTTTACGTGATTAAATGAATTGTGCACTTAAGTATTAGACGGAAGGTAGGAAAAACACAAGTGTAAATAATCTAATGGCTGAGTTCCCTTTAGCTGTATCAGTTTCAGGATGCATGCTGGTTCACTGTCACACTGTCCTGACTCGTAAGAACTGAACAGAGCCATTGTTGATGTTATCAGTAACACCAGTGCTTTTCCTGCTAAAGAATGTCAAAATGACTGCTGTGAAAAAGGCCAATTCTGGTTTATTCTGAAAAAAAAAAAAGACAAAACTATTTATAATTTTTGTAACAAACTGTCACCTGAAATTCTGCTGCATTTTTGTGCTATAAGATGCCCATGATGTGAAATTAGACAACACACTACAATTGTTGCAACACACACACAATAAATAGATTTTCTTTTTCTTAAAGGGGCACTGAAAAAAATAAATAAAACTGTTTTTATCCGACTCTAATAGGATGTGAAATAAACAAATACAGTAGCATCATAATGATTTTAAGTTTATGCTTCATTTGACCAAGTGGGGAAAAAATGTGTGAAACCACCATTTAAGTCATGTAAACGTAGTGAATGATGACACAAGAGCTCTAGAGTGTCAGCAAACACACAAACCAAACAGTGGAACAGATTTACAGAAGCACCGCAACTAATTATATCATCAGTGACAAACAATTCTGACAGATTTACAGGGCCGGACCAAGCCTTTATGGGGCCCTAAGCTGAATCTGATTGGGGGGTCCCTTCCCACCATCTTGGAGTAGCCGGTGTTAGACTATTCGTGATACAAATGTAAAACTATGAATTGCATTAATTATAGTTGTGTTATTCACACCAAACCAGTGTCACTCTTGTTTTCTTTAAACTTAACTTAAAATCACAAACGTGGCCTAGTATTAATTTGCACTTTTGTATTCAAAGTGACGCACTAACTGTGGTGATGCTGAACTTGAATTAAACACGTAACCCAGTTTAATGACTTTGTTTTTTAAAAACTCACAACGGATATGCAAATGTGCACTTAATGAGCAAATCCTAAACTACAAAACAAAACCAAACACATTTTTTCATCTAAAGATGTTGAAATATGTTTAAATGTTTGTTTTTCTTCTCTACACACTTCTGGGGGTCATCAGGGGCTTAGTTCACTTATGCTTTATGCAGATTTATGTAGATTTATGTTGATTTATGTTGATTTATGTTGAAAGAGTTCAATGCACAATGATGCTAACTATTTTCTGCTACTTTAAAACTTACTAAGACTTAATGTAACTCAGAACTTCTGAAACTACATGAGCTACAGCTGAATTACAACTAATGTTAAAATTGACCAAAGTAAGGTTTTGTTTTCTTTAAAGTACTCAAGTATTTGAAAGTAATGTAGTATTTTGCCATTGTAACATCATGACAGGGACTATAGATGAAAACTAGCTAACTTTGGCTAACTCTGGTTTGCTTACAGAGGTATTAACATGCACTGTCCGTGTCAATCAATAAATAAACAAAACACTGATGAAATAGCTACATAATAAAACACAGAGCTCGTGCTTAGTGGCGATACAAACACAAACACAAACACAAACACACACTCACACTCACTAACTCACAGTTAGCCATGCCATATGGAGCCAGGCAGCATCAAGTGTCATGCCTGCTCCACACAATACACACCCAGTCGACTGTACCTGTGTGTCCTCTTTTACTCCACGATACTATCCCTCCATCATTTCTCTCCGCTTCAGGTTATTCCAAGGCAGAATCTCTCCATCCACGACTCACACTGGGGAGACATGTTTAAAGCATGTTTAGGGCCTGCTGTGTCAACTCTCTCCTTCCCTGTGTCATGAAAAAGCCTCACACTCAGCCCCCCTCTCCAAGACCAAAGAGATGCTTGTGAATATTTAATGGTGCCATTGTGCTTGTGTGTGAGCGAGTGAATGGGGAGTACTGGATGGAAGTCCATACCTTCTGAAAGTAAAATGGTCAGTCTGCCTGTCTTGGAACGCTGGGGGGGGGTCAGTGACAGCAGACGAACAGCAGGGCGGCGCCAGCGAAGGAGGCATCGCGGTGGAGTAGGAGGTAACGGACCCTCACTGGATCTTCATCAGCAGAGGAGACACTGAGGTGTGCAATAACATTGACATTCGATAACGTTTCCTCTTTGATGTGTTTAATAAAGATTGACGTGTTTTTTAATGGTACAATTAACGTTCAAAATGCAAATTGAGGATGGGACACTACAAATAAATAGCTTTTTTCTAGTCAAGATGGTGAAATTTTGTCTGTGCTCAGGGGAACTTGGATAGGATTTCAGAAGACTGAAACTTTGGTAGATGATGAAGTGTTTTCAGAATATTTACATCTCATTTCTGTCAATTAAGAGTGTGACTGAATTTGAGGTTGTGGGTTGACAAACAACTGAGGTCAAAAATAAAAAAGTAAAACCATTTTTCTAATGGTAACACTCCTGTCATCTGTACACTCCGGTAATGAAACTTCCACCTCTGGCCATCAAATACCTCAGCTACAGCCCTAAGAACACTTTCAGGGATAATCTTGTCTGGATTTGAGAATGTTAGTTGTAGCAACCTAAGTGATGAAACAAAGTGTTCTTATTTTTGAATTAATTTCAGAAACAAATCCGTGTCCAGGAATTCTAAATGAGGGGCTTAACTAAGCGTAATCTGAGTGAGATGCAATAATCTTATATGAAAGGGAAAAGGTTTAAGAATGTAAACACAAGGACTGATTTCGGGTTTTAGGGTCTTTATTTTTCCCAGTTTCTCTCTCTGACTCCATGACACATCTTCATCTTAAAAGGTAAAATTAATCAGATTCTTTTCACAATTAACTCAAACCAAATTTCTTTCTTTTGTTAGTTATCAAATACAAAATAAGAATGGTGTTGCTGTGTATCTACTGTACAGTGCTATTGTTTTTCTTTTTTCCATTTGAACTCCTTCTGCTGTTTCTTCTCTGTCCAGTCAGAAGCTTGTTTTACTTCTTGACGATCTGGATGACATCCTCATGCTCCATGATGTGTGTTACACCGACCCTCTGTGGGCTGTACTTGGTACTGGTTCCCTGGAAAACCCAACACAAAAACAACTGTTCATATGCACAATAGAAACGGTGTGTTTCAGAGGCACCACAAGGCAAATATTTGAGGCAGCAAAGCCACAACTGTAAATGTTCTTATAACCTGTGAATTATTCATCCGACATCAATAGTCAGAAAGTAGATTTAAATCGTTTATGGAACAAAGGTGAGTGAGTGAATTTTCAAAAAGGTCACTGCCTCTGAAAACCTGAACTTACCCAAACGAGAGCATATTTGAACTGACTCGCTAGAGTTCTGTGGATTCGATGGCACTGCAGGGAGAATGAAAATTCATGATCATTCATATGAATCATATGTATATATTATTTCTTTAAAAGTCCATTGTTTCATACACATGGGCACATGCAGTACTATAAAAAAAAAGTTAGGCAGGTGAGGAAATGCTTTCACAAATATAAATTCTAATTGTTTATTTTAATCACTTTACAGAATGCTGAGTGAGCTGACAGGAAAAAAAAAACCTTACTGAAATCAATATTTGGTATGACCACCCTTTCAAAACAGGATCAGTTCTCACAGGAACAGCTTTTGAAGCAACTCAGCAAGTACGTTGTTCCAAACATCTTTGAGAATTAACCACAGATCTCCTTCTGTCTCCTCGTGTAATCCCAGACACACTCGATGATGTGGATATCACGGCTCCCTACAGGTCATACAGTCACTTTCGAGGCTGCATTTCCTCCTATACAGTGAAGATAGTTCTTGATAACATTGACCTGCTGCAGAATAAATTAAGGGCCAATCAAACGCCTCTCTGATGGTATTGCGAACAAACAACCTACTGCTCCAGCCAAATATTTCAAATGTTGACTTCTCAGGCCATATTTCTACACCCCGGTTCTTATGTTTCCACTCATAGTTGAGTCGCTTGGCCTTATTTCCACGAAGACCCCTTCGAGCCAGACTTCTCCAGACTGCTTTGCCTGCGGGAGACCTTGCAGATATAGTGTAACTACCTTGTGTCTCGTTGCTGTACTCAGTCTGGCCACGGTGTCTGACCTGTAACACGACACCGTCTTCCACAACCTCACCATGGCAGCCTCACCCAGTTTTAAGCCTCCTATGCAGTGTTTTCTGTTTTACTTAATGATTGTGTTCCAACCTTTATACACAAAGTAATGATAGCACCTAAATTGTATATAACTGGTTAATCATACACCTGACTATAAAACTACAATTTACTAAGTATTAGTAATTCCGTAAATTGATAAAAAAAAAAAGTTATATATGTGAAAGCATTCTTACTTTATAGCATTTAAACACCTTTTTTAAACAACTTTTACAAAGTTCTGTATGCATGTTTTACATACCACGTGTTCTACACTTGCTCCTCTTCTCATAATGATGGCATCATTAAAGTCCGGACGCTCTAATTTGGAAAAAAAAAAGACATGGATACATTTTAAAAAGCAATTTAGCCACATGGACGTGCCACACGAAGGCCTGTTACACTGGATGCGTGTGGGGCGCGTGACAGCAGCAACCCCGCTCTGCTGCCTCTCACGCAGCGCTGTCATGTTCACTGGGTGTGTGTCTTCCTCCTCACCTACAGCAGAACTTATGTGCAGCAGTTTAACATAGTTAAACATAAAAATACACCCTGAAATGATCTAAATACTCCTTTATGATCAACTCAATACCACGACTCTTCAGTATGAGGCAGCACATCCTAGGGTGCTGCACATATTTCACAATAAAAGTGAAAGGCGTTTACTTTGAAACAGTTTGTGACAGATGCAACAGATTCAAATGCTGGAACTGTGGTGAAAGATCATTTCCAAATGTATATTTTTAGTGTGTAGCACACTGCTCATGGTAAAAAATAGATGACAGTTTCATTCCCAAAAAGAGCCAGTGTGAACGGTCTCATTAGTTAACACGTGTGACTAAATGAAAGGAGCAACACAGTGCAGCAGTAACATGCAGCACATGCATCCACTGTGAAACTGTCCAAATGAGCAAATGTACCTCCTCTTTTCTTGGTATAAATGCAAATCAGAGACAGGTATTCCCACAGCGTCTCCAAAAGGTAGTCCAGGTTCAATTTCATTCCACAGCTAAAGCACGTGAAAGCAAAGAAAGGCAGAAAAGGGGTTTAACGCATTTACACATGTACTGTTAATGCAGTAAGAAGACAACTTTGGGTCAAAGCAAAAATGATTTGCACACCTGATGACAACACTGTTAGGTCTGTGAGCCAGGCGATCCACTTCCTCAATGGAGATCTGATCCACCTTATTGTACACCTGGAAATCACACAAACAAAATTCCAAAAAGAGAGAATTAGGATTAAGGAATCTCGAGACTGATTAAATCGTTTTCAAAGAACTCAGAGAGTGATCACCCTAAACAAAAATGGTGGGCTTTGATTTACGTACATAAAGGCAAGGCATGTAAACTCTGTTCCCATTTATGACATCAATGAACTCGTCTGCCGTGCAGTCTTCCCTGAAGAGGACCTCTGCATTAAAGATTTCTGAGGACAAGGTTAAAGATATCAAGCGGATGCAGCATACGACTCAAGTCCACACAGGAAAAAAATACTTGATTTAACCTCAGTGATCCTGAGGTCAAATCTGACAGATTTATTTCATGGATTTCCAGGCTGAAGTCAGTTGCCGGCCATGATTTAAAACATGTTATTTTACAGTTGAAAATGAACATTTAGAGAAAGTTGTGAATTCCATGTGCTTACACTTGTCCCGAGAATTGTATCCCTGAATATATGATATACAAATTCACTAAGAGGGAGATGAACAGTGAACCATTCAGGTGTCTGCTGAGACTGTTGTTGGCTGAAGGATACTGTATTCATGAAGGATGAGCTGAACCAGCTTCTCTGAACACTGGGTGAGAGGAACTGTGGAGTTGAAGGAGAGGCCACCACCTTTTTTAGGCTGCAGAGGGGTGAGTAAAGCACATTTTTTTTTAATTTATGACAATCAATAATTCTTTTAAACAAAATGAAAAACTAAGATGACGATGGTTGTTTTCTTCCACTTTCAAAAGTATGAGACGACACCAAAAAAAAAGAAAATTAAAACTGTACCTTGAAATAAATATTTGGTTTCCTTCTGTTGAGTCTGATGCCCACTGTCTCCAACTCTCTCTCTAGAAGTTCTCTGGAAAAATTTAACAAAAGGCAAGAATTGTTTAAAAAAAAAAAAAAAAATACTAACAATTACCTTAAAACACTTTCAATGAACTTGATTATACACAAAGAAACTGAGCCTCACACACCTCTGAACATCTCCTTTGGTGGCATCCAGCATCATGATGACAACATCTGCTGTCCTGGCAACAGCAATGACCTGCCGACCTCTACCCTTACCTAAAAAAATGTCAAAAGGTCAGTATACCATATTCGTCTGGGGAGCTTGGTCTTTCTATTAAGTTAAAAGGGACCCCAGCTGCCTAACTGAGTATTTCTGACATGTAGGTCACCTTTTCATTAATAATCATTATCAGATTAGGGCTGCAATGATTATTCGATTAATCAATTACGATATTAATCGTCGACAATTTTGATAATCAATTAATTGGTTGGAGTTGTTTCTTTTTCAATAATGTTTTTTATATATTTGTCAGCTTCTTAAATGTGAATCTTTTCTGGTTTCATTGATCCATGTAACAAATAATAAAAACTGAATCATATCATGTAACACTGATCAACATTTTACGGATCAAACAAGTACTCGATTAATCAAGAAAATAATTGACATATTAATCGATTATGAAAAAAAGCCCTAGATCAGATTAAAACTTAACACTAAAATAGAAAATTTCAACTCTGCAGTTTCTTCACTCAGGTTTTCAAGTGAAATACAACAACTGTACCTTGGGCAGCACCCTCAATAATTCCAGGCAGATCAAGCAGCTGGATGTTGGCCCCTTTGTACTGAAGAGCAACAAGTAAGAAAGAGTGTAAATGTGACAACATGATGTTAATTATCACTATTTAAAGAGAGAACATGAGTATGTGTTTACCTCTATGACGCCAGGTATGCAAGTGAGCGTAGTAAACTCATAGGACGCAGCTTCACTGGCTGTTGACGTCATCAAACTAAGGAAGGTGGACTGCAGGACACAACAGACCAATAAATGTTAGTTCTTCACACATCCACTTGTTTGACAGTAGGATCAGGAAAAAAAATGACCCACAAAGACAGAATAATATAATCTAAATCATACAGGCACAGAACCAAAACTAATCACCCATCTTGACAACTTACCTTACCCACAGAGGGGAAACCAATTAGAGCAACACGAGCATCTCCTGATTTCATAACATCGAAGCCCTCTCCTTTGCCCCCCGCTGACTTGGAGGGCTCCAAAAGTTGAGATCTGTACTTGGCTAGTTTGGCTTTGAGTAAACCCAGATGGTACTCAGTAGCTGGGGGAAGAAAAGGGCATGTCACTTAAAACCCTTCTCTGCGAAACTTGACGACTTAAAATGACAATTTCACACATCGACTTTAATGTAACAGACAATGCACCAGTTAGTTCCTCCTTATAACGTATGTAGTTTTTAAAAGATTCTCAGTCATCTTCTGTAAGTTAGCTGTAGGCAACTGGACATGCTTGAGTAAGCTCTAGCAAGCAAGTGATGGATTGACCACCATTGTAACTAAAATTACTTCAAAATATGAATTGTTTCCAACAGGAATGATAAGTTTTAATTGGCACAGGACATAGAGCAATAAGGAAACGAACACAAATGCAGATGTTTCGATTAAGATATCGCGATGTGATTTGAAAACCTTTATTGCTCAGCCCTTTTAATAACACACACATTCACCGAGTTAATTTTCACCCATGTTAATCGGCTAGCTTTGTAGCTACTGCTTGCTTTCTTTCTTTCTCTCTCACCTTTGTTTTTCTGTGTCCGAGAGATTTCTCTCTCTATTTCTGCGATCTTTTCCAAGATCCCCATAGTGGCGACTCAAGTGATGCTACAGCTGCTCTGTCAAGGAGAGAAACATAGAAAACACAAACGTGTCACTCTCCACAGTTGTTAGCTTTGTTAGCCTCACAGCTAATAGTGCGACTAAACAATTGACACACCGAAACTGGAGCAGTAACTCAGCACGTAGACATTTACAAGAGTGTCCTCTATAAAATAACTGATGTCAAGAGGTTTCGATGTTGTATAATAGCAGAAACATACACTCTGAATGAGGCTACTCTCTGCGGCATGCACAGGTAACTCACATTACCAACCGGAACTCATTCCATCCCTGTGAACTCCGGGTGAAACAAGGAAGCGACCAAACTTCGGTTCCATTAGTCATAGCTCTGTCATCGGTCGTTGTGTAACGTTGTGTGTAACTGAGAGTTAGGTGTAATATTAAGTGTTTATACGTATAAACATGTTTTTGTAGACGTAGTGTAGATTGTCATCTGTGTCAGTATCGCCGCTTAGTCGTTAATTATCTAAAGTAGAGACTGGAGATCAAACATGGCTGAGTCCACAGGATCGAGAGGATCACAAGCTGTCAACCCGCCGGCGTTTGAAGGTTTCCCGTTCGCAGTGAGTGGCGGAGCAGCGGGGGACAGACCCGGTAAAGAGCAGGCGCAGATCGGCGAGGTGAAGAAGAAGCCGTGCAGAGCATGTACGGACTTTAAATCGTGGATGAAGCTTCACAAGAAACAGACGACCGCTGCTGTTGCGCAGGTGACACGAGGTCAAGGTGGTTCAGAGGGTTTTAGTAAGACTGAATTCTACAGCCTTGATGAATATGTGTGGGAATCACAGGGTCCCTGACGATACGATACGATACGCGGTCAACGATACCAACAATATCATGATACAAAGATTCTGTGATAATCAATATATTGTAAGAAAATCATAAAGCAATACATCATGATATCCGTCTAATTGAAGAAAACAAAACATCTTTGTTAAGCAGGGTGCGCAATCTTCATCTTGCGTGTATTTATTTATCTTTGTAAGTGTAACATTCAGGTGGAGTGAACATCCACTAGCCAGATCTCGCAATCGCGTCAACATAGGAGAACAACACATTTCCGGGGGAAGTGACAAATCATTGTGAGTTTCACAATAAAAACCCTCGAGTAAAGGTGTCATCATACAACAATATTGAACAATCTGTGAAAAGATAAAACCTGCAGTGTTTTGCTAACTACTCAGAAGTCCTCTGGAGGCGATAGAAGTAATGTTTGCTCTTTTTCTTCACATGTGTTCTAATCTAACCTACTGCATCTAGTATTTATTTATTACACTGATTTAATAGTGATGTCCAACACTCTATTGACTGATTGTCTGATTGACTGGATCTGACTTGGTATATCGCCCCTGCAGCCACAACCATAAATCAACATGACTTGACTACACTGCCTGTCTATTAGAATAGCTGACTCTGCTGTGTTCGTCTCCATGTCTAAATGTCTGTTTTCACCACCCAGGAGGTCCAAGCTGCAGATTCAGAGCCACCAGAAGAGCCACAGTGTCCGCTGGACAGAGAAGAATTGGGACGCAACACCTGGTCTTTACTGCACACCATGGCAGCATATTACCCCGACCAACCGTCCTCCACGCAACAGCAAGAAATGGGACAGTTTGTCAACCTTTTCTCCAAGTTCTACCCCTGCGATGTATGTGCAGAGGATCTCAGAGAAAGGTCAGCCCACACTGATTCTTTGCATTTAGTATACAGTCACATCTGTAGCCCGTCTGTGCTCATCTGTATGTGTCTCTAAATTATCCAGACTGGACATAGTTAGAACAAACAACGCTTTAGAAAAAGACAGATAATCAACACATAAGTTACAGAAATACTTTACAAAGAAGGGGAGACAGGTAGGTTCTGTTTTGGTAACTACTCGGAAAGACTGCAGTGTATTTGTTATTACTCAGAAGTCCACAGGGGGCGATAGAGTATCCAGCACTGAAGCTTTGAAGTGCCTGATTGTACCAAGTAGATCCACTTTTTTAAAAGACAACAACAAATCTGTGCATAATAACATTTCAGATTATTTTTCTGCAATTTCTGTTACAGCTGATATTATTTTACATAATGCTTACTGCAGCTTTTAAGGCAAAAACAGACGTTGGTTGTGACCTTGCTCTGAGAATGACCGCTAAAATAATATCCATGCTTTGAAGAACAGTTTAGAGCCACAAATCCTTTGTCTTCCTGTACGTTTTAGCACTAAAACAAATGTTCAGTTATGAGGGAATTGTTGGGTGACATATTTTTCCTCTCCACAGATTAAAAACCAATCAGCCAGACACCAGCAATCGCTATGCTTTCTCTAAGTGGCTCTGTCATCTCCACAATGACGTCAACATCCGGCTGGGGAAGCCCGAGTTCGACTGCT
Source organism: Solea solea (assembly GCF_958295425.1). NCBI lineage: Eukaryota > Metazoa > Chordata > Actinopteri > Pleuronectiformes > Soleidae > Solea > Solea solea. Next base: position 19,796,502 of record NC_081149.1, on the reverse strand, counting down.
CTCGTGTGGACGAGAGGTGGAAAGATGGATGGAAAGATGGTTCCTGTGATTGACAGATTGTGTTGAGAGAGTGCTGAGGACTGAGTCAATATGTTCTTGTACCTGTCAGTGCCGACCTTTGAGGAGGAGGAACACCACAAAGTGGAGGTGAAGCCTGATGGAAGACGAGCGATAAATGTCATACGGTCAATTATAACTGATTGACCAATAAAACAGACGGCTACAAAAAAACAAAACAAAAAAAGCATTCCTCTTTATCTGTCCAGTAAGGGCAAAGATACGTTTCAGGGGACCTGATGTTTTTTTCAAGTCACTGAGGAGATGTTAAGGTTCTGAGTGTAGATTCTACATGGAGACTTTGGTGCGCACATTTTTTCCTTTGAATCCTGGACTGAATTAAAACTCTATTTTCTGGCCTTTTATTTTTAACTCTCATTTTACTGTGACTAACTGTTGTCTAACTGTGTGGAAAAATATGATACAATTTTGATTGATTAGATTTATCACTTAAATAAATCAAAAATAATAAAATACTTTGTGTGCGTTCTATAATGATGAATACAGACTGTTTTATAGACATTTAAAGGGATTGCCTCAGTCATATGTAGTGATACTTACAAATATCCCATGATGAGGAACTTATGACTAGACGTTTGTTGTTGTTGGCACAGAATCGCCATCATGAGTTTGCTTTCCATGTCGTGTTTTATTAGTTAACAATGTGTGAGGCTGATGTTTGATTCAGGCAGGATTTTGTTCAAATATTACCGAACCTTTGTAAAACCATAACCCAGGGTTGTACATGTGTATATGACATTTAGAAATAAGAAGTCTCAGTCACAGTGTGGTTTCTTTGTTTGAAATATAAGGGAAGTTAATTCTACAGTTCGAAAAAAGTCCTACTACATGCTCACACTTATTTGACTCACTGTATTTTGATTGGACTTTTTTTTTATCGTAATAGCAAAGATTTATTGACACTTTTTTGTGAGGCAGAAATAAAACAAAATTCCAAAGTTGGTGGAAATAAAGCCTCATCTCCAGAATTTCCAGTAATACAAACAATATGAAATCCCAAACATTTGAGTGTATCCAAGCAGTGATGATTCACTAACATCTCCCCCATTCTCCAAGCGTTTAAACCTGTTATGGTAGAACATGTGCACTATGTTTGATGATATCTTTAAAACTGGACACAAAACGTGTGCACTATATTTTGAGCCAAGGCTCCACTATAGAAGACAGCTAGTGAAGTCAAGTGAGGCATGAGCAGTGTAAACAGAGGTAGATGCAGAAACCATGTGACTGCCAAGTAGAAGCAGGTTGAGGTAATGAATCATAGAGCCGTAAACTGCAAAATAGCCTTGAAAGGGTCTGTGTATGTTCACCACACAAGGAGGAACACTATCGGGGTGTAAAATAACCACCTCCCCTCTGCTGTGGATATGGAAAAGTAAAACTGTGTTTGTCATGTCATTTTGAATAAACTTATCATAAACAGCTCTGGGGAAAAACCCCCGTCAAGCTCTGACATCAGAGATGTGGGGAATCATGACATCATCAGTATTTTCCTCTCAGTGGAAACAGTTACCATCAAGTCATCAAGCAGAGTGGCTACAAATGCACCAACACTGGTGGTTACATCACAATGAAATTCACCACTGACACTATTAATTCAGATTTTCATGTGATTAAAAAACAGCTACAGTTCCGACAAAGTTTTGACATGTATGAATGCTAGCACTATAGAACTATTCATCTTCTACTGTTTTATCCTCCACATGAGGGTCACACTGACATAGGGCAATAGGCGGGGTACACCCTGGACAGGTCGCCAGTCCATCGCAGGGCCACATAGAGACAAACAATCATCCACTCTCACACTCACGGCCAATTTAGTGTCCAATTTACCTAATCCCCAAATCTGTGTGTTTTGGACTGTGGGAGGAAACTAGAGAACCCGGAAAAAAACCCATGCACACACGGGGAGAACATGCAAACTACGTGCAGAAAGGACCTTGTTCTGACAGAGTTGAAAATCTGAGTCTTCTTGCTCCAAAGGCAAAAGTGTTAACCATTAATAGTGTCAGAATACATGTTTTCCAATTCTTTACAGCTTGCATTACATTGCACCATTGCAGTGTAATGATCCCACCACGTTGCACTGTGGGAAATGTAGGAGGATCCAGTATCTTTGATGCACAGCTGGGACTAAAAATGGTGGATACTGAGGCCTCCGCTTTGGTTTTGACTTTTTTTTCTTCCTTTTTTCAACATGTTTCCTTTGAGCCATTTAGTTTCATAGAAAAACAAAATGAATCACTAGGAAAACGGCTTTAAGGTGCCAACAAATTCATCGCCTCAGCCAAAGAGGTTAGGTTTTAGCCTGTCTGTCTGTGAGCAGCATAACTCAAAAAGTAAACACCGGATATCGATTACATTTTCTAGGGACATAGGTTAAGGCCTAATGAATAACATATTAGAGTTTGGGGATGATCCGGAGAGGCCTTGGCACAGGTTTGTGCAGAGTACTTTCTCTAATTGGTGGAAATAAATGAATAAATAAAGCGGTGAAAGCACTCAGAGAGCACAAACCTCGACAAGGTTGAACAATTTCCCACAGGCCACAGTGTCAGTACACTCACATCCACGTCAGCAGCAAAATCTGATAAGATCCAAACACACACTATCAAAACCTTCTTAGAGGACGTAATAAACAAACATATAAAGACAACAGCAACCACGACATCCTTGTTTACTGTGACATTCAGCAGTGGCCCAGCATCTTATATGGTGCCTCCTGTCATTTTAAATTTCCATATCAATCCTGTAGCGCGCGGGCACGCTGGCCCCGGCACGCTCGCTCCCTACCTTCACTCGCCGCTGTGGCCGCGCGCCTCTGGGTGCGCGCAGGACCCGTCCCTACAGCAGCGGAGCAGCAGCGCATCCATCCTGCCTGGAGCCGGGAGCGTGGAGCCGCGAGGAGCGCACACACACACACACGGAGACACGGAGAGAGAGAGAGAGCGAGAGAGAGAGAGAAGATGGACGGAGTGGGATCGTTCGGAGCGGGCCGGACTGGGTCCACCATTGACCCGATCACCTTCGCCAAACAGCCGCAGACCATCCTCAGAGTGCTGTCCTGGGTGAGCGTTGCTTTTTACGCGGCTGCTGAGTGAGTGAGTGTGCGTGTGAAGTGGGGGGGTTCTCTCTGTTGTTGCGGCGCGAGACTCGTGACGTGCTCTCACTGCAAATATAGTAGAGACCAGAAATCATCACAGATGAATTAATGAACATGTGTGTAAATAGAAAGGCTCCGTAAATGAGTATTTATGGACGTATGTCCACAGACGAGCGCAGTGCAGGGTGTAACCAAAACCCAGCCAGGCCTGCTGCTGCTTCTCTGTGTCCACGAGCGTCAAAACAGATGTTTTAAAACACTCAAACTGTCCGCAGTCTATTAAAATCCGTGTGTCAGTCAGTGTTAGGTGTGCATGGATCTGTGGAAAACGAGAAAAACAGATTTATATTCGTCAGCCTGCTCGTTCCCGCTGCTCGTGACTGTTCATTATTGTATTTTTTGTTTTATATATATATACACACACGCACGTATGTGTCCGTGTGTAATTGTGTTTTCGAATATACACACACACTCGATTGTGTTGTCATTAAATGATTTTGCTTTTGCTTTTCGCCAAACGGTCGTCGTCCGTCATCTCAGCCTCAGAGATTGGTCCGTGGACATCGTTACGCACGCGGGGCCACGGAGACGCGTCGTGCCATGACGTTTGATGTAGCGCGTCACCTCTGTGTGACAGGGAGAAGGTCCTGTGTAGCGGCGCAGAAACGTCTAACATACTGTGTACACACACACACAGACACACACACGCGCGAGAAATCAGTGTGAATCCATTCAATCTCGGTGAGTTCAAGACGCTGGTTTATGACCGGGTCCTCATCAGCAGGGCCGGTCCTGGTGTTTTGGTGGCCCTAGAACTGTCACACAGAGAGTCTGGTTTCCATGACTTCAGAGGACATTACATTGACTTAAATTAATTTCCTGGAGACTTACTCCGACCTTAGCCATAGTTTCTAACCCTTGCCCTAACCCTGACTCATCCTGACCGTAAAACATGTTTTTAACCTTGTGGGACTTGCTTTCTGTGTAAAAAATCTGGCTGTTTAAATAGAATTGCATTCCCACAACATTAGTATATTAATACCTGGACTACACACACACACACACACACACACACACACACACACACTAGCTATAGTACAAATTAAAGCTGCACTAGCCAGGACCATTAAAGATACAACATATAACAGTGCTGCATTAATACATTGAATTTTTACAGTGTTACAGTAATGCTTAAACAGTCAGTTTAACATCAATGCCAGTAAGGACCAACTACTCTCTAAAATAGTGTTAAATTTAATTATTTTGGTGTTAATGAAATTCTAAAACAGTTCATTTTAAAACTGTTTCAGAGTGTATTTAACACTTTTAGTGTTATGTGAATACTAAAAGTGTTAAATTCAACACTAGTCAATTGTGGTCCTAATCCTAATCCTATATAGGATAATCTGGTGTTAAAGTGACTGACTTTGACGCTGCAAATTTCCCTGTGAAAATAACTGAAAGTAGTGAGTAGTGTACTTAATATTTCTATTAAAGATAATAGATTAAGGGACAGATTTGTGCCCCTGATTGGAGGTTATTGTTTTTTTTAATCTTCATGGATGATGGTTAAATTGAGTAACTTTCCAAAAATCTGAAAAAAATATTAAATACTTGTACACAGTACACTGAATCTTTATGACATTGCTATTGAGTACAATTATATTGCGATATACATTAACCCAGTTTCGTTATCCGTCCAATACTGGCCAAAACCACTGGAGCCGATATTGGAAAAAATGAAAATCTAATACAATCCATAAACAAATGTGAAGTAAGCGCCTCAATGTGCACAGGCAGAGAGCCGTGTCATGTGACCAGGGTGTGCGTGAGGACTGCAAATAGAATAGAATAGAAAGCTTTAGTTGTCACTGCATAGAACAAATAACGTGGTCAATTTGTGAAAAAGTTTTCCTTGCAGTTTGAGCATGACGTTTTAATTCTGAATGGGTGGCAAATGCATTGTCATCGTCTGAGGCATTTATTAACAGCGGAGTTGTTTAAGAGAGACTGTAATGGACTGATATATGAATCAGCAGGAATTGAAGGTAGTCATATCAGTATCAGTTTCACACACAGAAAAAGTGGCATCTCTAATAATTCCACTTAGTTATGCGTTAAACAATATAGGTCTCGTGGAACAGCCGAACAATAGGAGGCTCTCTCTATCTCTCTCTGAACTGCCCTGTGATTGGTCAAATACTGCTGTGACGCTTCAGATGTACAGTGTTGTTCTTTCTCAGATCACATGATTTATATTATGCTGAAAGGTTATCATGGAATTATTGATTACTAATCCCGCCAAAAAAATCTCACCTACTGTGAGAATCAGAATCAGTAATTATATGTATGTATATATATATATATATATATATATACTGTATATATATATATATATATATATAATAACAGTTAATAAATAAAAAGTAGGTAAAATGAAAGAAAATACCCCTTTTGAAACAGATAAAAACGTGATCAATATAACAAATAAGAACATGGGTAGCAGTTAAACAGTGTTTAAACTATTGCTATGTGTAGATAATGTTGTTAAATGGAGCAGTTATAGAGTTTGATATTAGATAGATATTAAGATGAAACAACACATAAAGAAAATGTGATCACGAGGCTCCTGAGTGATTGCTCCATGATCGACTGCACAGACCGCTTCATGACGGGGGCCGTCACGCTTGTCATACGATTAATACTGATGTATCAGAGCATATAAGATCTATGAAATAACTGTTGCAGCTGGTTACAGCAAGTTAGAGCTTTGTTATACCAATAAATACACATTTATACGGTCCAGCAAGCTCAGAGAACAACCAGGAGTCAGAGATACACATGCAATTCACTACCACTTTGTTTACTGTACGTCATTTATGAAGAAAATCAAACTATTAAGCAAATGAGGGCAGTAGACACACAGTGAACCCCGGAAGAAGTAGATTACAGACGAGACGGAGCAAGTATGACAACGTGAAAACAGTTAATAACAAAAACTGAGCTCAATGTTATAATTCTTTCTATAAAACCTTACATTTGTCGCATCATCGGGGCAGTTTCATTAAAAGTGGCTGTTTGTATTTGCCCTGTTCATACCCCCCACATGTGATTAGTTAAAAATGTGGACCTGACATTATCCCATTGTGTGCACCTCCATCATCATATGACCCAAACCCCCAAGTGTGCGTGCTTTTCTATGCATGTGTGTGTGTGTGTGTGTGTGTGTGTGTCACATGGCTCTATTCTGCCGTGGAGTGTTTCAGTCAGCTGACCAGTGTCTGTGTGAATCCAGAACACAGGGAGGAAGAGAGAAAGGCAGAGACTTAACTAGGGAGTGATCAAATACAAATATAATAAAGAATAGTATTGTTGATAAAAATAGGATTTACTACTGGTTTAAAGAAAAAAAAAAAAAGATGTTACCACACCAGCTATGGCAGCCTTCATCACATCTCCTCTTTCGGTTCATAGTCTGCCTCAGGACTGTGGGATTCTTAAAGGGAAGTGAAGCATCCACGTCTTCTTCAGCCAGTCACAGAGAACGAGAGGGAATTAGGTTAATGCTTTTGATCCGAGCACGATCAAAGAGACGCTCGCTTGATGCTGCCACATTCCTGTTTCCAGTGAGCCTGAAACTATGTTTGTGTCAGAGGTGTAAAAAAAAAATGGTGTGAACAATGAAAAGTCTTTAATAAATAATTGATAAGTTAAATTAGCAAAAAGACAAAAGGGAAAACCGCAAACCGCAAAAAAAGATCGTAAAAAAACACACAAAAAATAAACCCCCCCGTCTTTTACCTTTTTTCCTGTCTCGTCTTCCATCCCCGTCCACAGATATTTTCCCTGGTGGTCTTCGCCTCCATCGTGAACGAGGGCTACGTCAACATGGGCAGCGAGCGTCTCCACTGTGTCTTCAACAAGAACGGGGACGCCTGTAACTACGGCGTGTTTGTCGGCCTCGTGGGCCTGCTCGCCTGCTCCTTCTTCTTCCTCGTCGACTACAAGTTCTCGTCCATCAGCTCTGTCAAAGACAGGAAGAAGGCCGTGATGCTGGAGATCGGATTCTCTGGTGAGGAGGCAGTATTTACAGACACAGGTTGAGATAGTGTTGTTTACTTTTTTGACATTTACTCATTCAAGTAATGTAAGTACTGTGCTTCGCTACGTTTTAAATCACATCATATTTTTCTTTTATTATCACTTCAATTTGTGAAGGTTTGCCTTTAATTAAAAACAATTAACATAAAATTTGTGATTAGCACGACACAAGCAAGAAAAAGTAACTAAGTAACTTTTACTCTGAGTACATTTTAAACAAGCTACTTTTTTTCACTTTAACTTGAGTACATTTTAGTCCAAACGTACCAAAATAGTGGTACTTTTACTTGAGTATTATATTTCAGTACTCTTTCCACCTCTGGTACACTGAAGAGTCACATGAGCCATAAATAGTGTGCTGGCTCGTGCTTGGTTAAGTTGAAATGCTATTTAAAAAATATTCCCCTTAAAATACCAACGTTTCGCTCACTTCTTTGTTTCAGGTGACTGCACTTAAGACAAGAGAAATGAAACCTGTAAAATGACATTAGAGGTGTTTGAGAAAATGTGAAAAAAGTGTTTTTAGTTTCTGAAGGGAACAAACAACCACCGTAGGTTATTTCACAGGTACAAAAAAACAAACAACACCTCACCTTTTCTGCTTGTGTTTGCAGGTGTATGGGCCTTCCTGTACTTTGTAAGTTTCTGTTTCCTGGCCAATCAGTGGTCTCGGACCTCGGCCGAGGAGCTGCCACTCAACCAGGGCGCAGATGCAGCTCGGGCAGCCATCGCCTTCTCCTTCTTCTCCATTCTCACCTGGGTAAGAAAGTACAGAGGCATATAGTTACAGAAGGCACCCGCTTGCAAAATAATACACATATCAGGGAGGAGCTGATACAATATTCTATCCTCGAGATTCTGATATTGGCATCAGTGTCAGAGACAAAAAGGTGGCATTAAATGATCCCCAATACATACAGTATATAATCAATGGTCTTAAATGGCCTTTTGAGATACAATTAACAGGATTAGTGTTTAATTCAAAGCTTAAGCAACTGGCTGCTTGTTGTATACTTCATATTATAAGTACAAACGTGGAATTGAGCTTCTCATTTTTTTACTTTATTTCTGGAAAAGTATGTATACTGTTTATAAACGACAATTTAACATTATTTATGCTGCCTCCTTAATCTGAAAACAGGCTCTGCAAAATGATCAGATTGAATAAAGGAGCATTTGTGTTTATTCTGTAACTGTAGAAAGTCAAATTATGAGCACTAATATTTGCTCTTGAATCTTTCCATGGATGCTTTTTTGTCTGTGCTTTCAGTCATAATTCAACCTGTTTGCAGCTGCGTCCCTTTACTAGCGCAATATTGCACTTGCCCCAGTCCATCTTGACTTAAAACGAAGCACTTCCTTTGTGCAGCATGGGAATGTCCCAGGGCAACACAAGAACTAAACACTGCTCCACTGAGAAATGCAGAGATGAATGTGCAGCTGATCATGTGACAGTGGTTTGGATAAAAGGGACGTTTGTCTGTTTAAAAGTTCTATTGTTTGAAAATATCTGGTTATAGAAAATCTCGCTTTTCTGGTGCTTTATGGAGAATGGCTGTTTGATATTTTTTTTTTTTCATCTATTCCCCCCCCCCACACACACTCTGCTGCCTCTGTAGGCTGGTCTAACAGTGCGTGCGGTCCAGAAGTATCTGCTTGGCACAGACATGACCCTCTTCACCACGGAGCACATGGACGGCGGCGCACCCACCCAGCCATACCCCTCCAATTCACCAGGAGGCGGCAACACTGAGACCACAGAGACCTACCAGAGTCCGCCATTCACTGAGAACAACGCAGCACCCACGTACCAGGTTCCCATTTACTAAAGATAGACCTGATGGTAGAAGAGGAAGATGCGGAAAGTTTTAAGAAATATTGCTTTCCGTGATGTAACGTGTGCAGTTGTTAATATGTTGATCTGAGCAACTGTTAAAAAAATGGCCCCTCCTTCTTTGTTTCCTCCTCTTGTTTCCGTTCCCTCCTGAACATTCCAGCTTTTGTCAGTACTTTTCTAGACCTGTAACGATGTTTGACTTAATTTTCCTACCTAAAAGCAAAAAGCGGTGTCCTCTGATCAGAACAGAAACAGAACACGAGAGGAGGGGACACAGAAGCCGAGGCGACTTTGCAGCATTCAAAAACTATTTTGCCAGAAACCTAGATAAAGGAATTAACATTTGAGTGAGTCCACCACAAACACACGGCAGAGGGTACTCACATGCGGCGCGCATTCATCTCGCTCTCGTCATTCATTCAAACAGTCACAGGGAGCGTTTTGTTTGCTACAGTACATTCGGGGTTGTTCCTCCATCTTTCATGACGTGTATGGAATCTGCATGTTTTCCGCAAATAGAGATCAACAAAGTGCCATACTGTACTGTGTGTGTCTCAGACAGTGACTTAATTTAGTAGATTCTCACATGCTGTAAAAAAGAAAAAAAATGATGACAATGTTTTGTGACTGAGTGCAATATCTCACATTCTTATGTAGGTAGGTTATGTGCTGTAGGATACAGTAGGAAGTTACCTAGATCAGTCTTATAAAGCGCTGTCTCAAATTACTTACTCGTCTTTGAATAGTACTCACTAACGTCTGGCAAATGTGACACACTGGAAATGTCTATCTAAATTGTTGAGCTTCCCCAGGAGGGGGTTGCAAGACGTGGCCGTGATGTGGTGTGTAACGAGGAGAGGTGTTCATCCATAAAGCTCCCCAATTTATATATCTATATTTATTAGTATAAATGCTGTTGTATCATCCTTTCAATACATTTTAGTCTTCCTTAATATTTTTGAAATCTCCTGTTTCATGGTCTCCAAAAAAAAAAAAACCCAAAAAACAGTCACAATGCAAACAATTATTTTAAGCGCTTTGACACAATCGCTTCACGTTGTGCTGCTGGTGCTTCGACTCTTAGGGACCGGTAGCATTTCTTCTGCACGTGCCAATTTTAGAAAAAAGACTTAAAATATGAATTCAAGAAAGATCTAAAGACAAGTAAATGTGCAATGACCAAAAAGAGACTAGACGGACCACCGAGAGAGTGCAAACCTCCGACAAGGCTCGGTTTCTCAAAATCCTGCATTCGAATCAATCTGAACACCAGAATTAAATATTATTATCTTTTTCTCGGGCCATAACCTACATCCCAAGAAATCTGTCCTTTACTTTATGAGATATACTGCTCACAGACACACAGTTTGTATGTATTAATTAAGTTCAGGGTTCAGGATTTAGCAGTTTGTGCATTTCATTCTCTCCTAAATATCTGACCTGAGCTGGTGGTTGAGTGGGTACTTTGTTTAAAAACTGAGGTGTTAACTTTCTTTCAGGATTTTGGGTTTGGGAAAGGGTGCAATGTTGGGTTGATTTCCCAATTCTTTCAGGTTTTAAAGTGTATGTTAAATCTGTGCAGTCAAAGGGCTACACAAACAGACACGGACGGACGGACGGACGCAGCCAAAAACATAACCTTCTTGGGGGGAGGCAATGACGACAAAGAGACTTTAAGTGAACATGACTTACAGTGTGGGGTCTTGCTCCTGCGCAGGAGGGGGTTGGAGGGGTCGGCTTTTACTCCTCTGCGCCCATGGGCTCACTGTCTCATAATCCATGCATGGTGCCAATGTATGTAGTGTGTTCTTTGAGACAGTGCCGTATGTTGACAGTCGTGTTTTAAAAATGGAATGAGTTTCTGGGTGAAGCCAGGTCCGTTTACGTTTACGTTTTAGAAGCTGCCAAACTGCCCTTTGTTCTTATTGCTGTCTTTCAAAATACCACGTTACTACTATGTTAGTTAATGTCAATGGGGTTTTATGTGATCACAAAGCAGGGAGGGGGCGGGGGGGAAGGGGGAGTGGATGGATGATTTGGTTTCAGTCTCAGGCAAAAAAACAAACAAAAAAAAACAAACGAAGTGTGGGATCATCCTGTAAATCTGCCATTGAAGAGATGGGTCAGAAAGAATTTGTTGCCATGGTGACAGGGATAGGAGTTGGGTGGATGCGGGGCGCTCATGATGTAGATAGTAACCATGCCAACTATGTCAGTGTGTAGCAGTGTCTCTGTGTCGTGGTTCACATACACTCACCATCAGTGAATATGTAGTTTTGGTGTGTGGGATGTGTGTGTGCCAATGAGTGTGTGTGTGCGCGTGTTTCAGCATGCACGAGCGACGTGTACATCTGCGTGTTTGTTTGTGCGTGAACACGTGTGACTGTGTGCCGTCAATTCAGTTCAGTGGAGCATAAAAGTTATTTTCTTGAACGTGAGTTTTAGTGCAGAGGAGGAAATCGTACGTGCGTCTGTTTTAACGTTGAATAATTTCCACCAACTATCAACTCTTTCTGCAAAATATATATATTAGTGTCACTATCAGCATTTTATTAAATTTAAAGATACTTTTTTTTTTATCTTTGATGAACAGAGCCAAATACAAGACTTTTATGTTGGAGTGATTTAGTTGTAGAATGCTTTGCCCGTTTTATCTAAATCCAAGTTAACAGCGTGCTCTGCTGACCAGAGATGGTTCTACAAGACTGAGACAGCCAAAGCTCTCCGTTTTCAAAAGTAATTATGAAATTAATGCATGGAATTGTTTGTATAGAAATCATTATATATATATATATCGAATACTATGTAACGCTTAAGTTGAGTCCAAAATGTGTCACAGAGTGAGACTGGCCAGCTGACAGGATTCCTTCACGTGTTATATTAATCACACTCCATGTGCCCAAAACTACTTTGTTTCCTGAGTGACGTCATCTCAACCTCATTGTCATTATATTGATTGCGGGAGTGTGTACGTTTTTCTTTAAAAAAAAATAAAATAAAAATACATAAAAAAACTGCCCTTAGAGAACCTGACAGGAGCCAAACTCCATCAAAATGAGACGGCAGAATCCAGGGCCTGGAGCTGCAGGAGCATTAATGGGAGGAAAATCAGCTGTGGTCGAGTCTTAAATGGTGTAAAACCTCAGCACGTTGGTGACTTTACTTTACCTCTAATGAAAGCTATTAGTCACACAAAACAGGAGACTCTGTTATTATAATTTATCACCAGGGAATTCTGGCACAGGATTCTCAATAGGGCAGGAGGAGTTTGTTCATCGGACCAGAGTGGCTAGTTTTTAACTGAGGTGTTAATTTCTGGAAGGAAAGAGTACAATGTTGGGTCCTGGACTAGTAGCAGTCAGTTTGTTTTCCTAATACTTTCAGGTGCTTTTCAAGTGTATGGACGGGTTAGTGTTAAATCTGTGCAAACGTCTATACTTGTGCTTTATTTTCATGTTTTTCTTCTTATCATATGTTTTTAGATTTATTCTCTTTATTTGTCTGGCATTGATTCATCATTCACTGCTCAAAAGCTGTTCCCTGAATTTCACATTTGTGAGTTGAGTTGAATTGCCCAAATTGACAAATAGGTTTGGCTTTAAAATATTTACACGCTCAAAAATGCAAAACGTAAGATTTACCATACAATTAAATTAGGTTATGGTGAAGACTTTGATGAAATCTATATAATATATTTTCACTCCCACATTTCCTCTATTTAATTATTTGTAATTAAATAGTTACAGAGTCTTTGTGAGTTTCCCATAGAAAGGAATCCATTTAAAGTATTATGTATGTACAACATACTGAAAGAGTCCTTTAAATGTTGGGCTTCTAAGTTGGGTAGTTTGGGGTACTGTCAGGTCAGGGTGTATTATTGTTCTCAGTGCTTCAGTCTCTTCAGTCAGTGTGTTAGATTTAAAAAAAAATTTTTTTTAAAAAAATACTACAAACATTCTGTGTTTTGTGCTCTGGACCATGTGGTATTGGTTGATTGTAAAATACAGTGTTACTGAAGTAAATGGAACCTGTGTGTGATGATGTCCAGGGTCTGCTTTGCCCTGTATTAATGAAAAAATAAATAAAGTATGATAATAAAATTAATTTAGTAATCTAGAATGCAATCTCTGTTGGAAATACTTTGAACACTCTTGAAGGGGCCTCAGCACCAAAATTAACATTTGATTTCTGTTAAGACTGAGAAAGGGTTACGATAATAGTAATGCTTTCTAGTTTAACACTTGTCATGAATGTTAGAATATCTTATCCCATATAACTGATGATGAAAACTTAACCGCCCATCAACAAGGTAACAAGTATACACTGACTTTGGAGTGTGCTACCCCTCGTACATGTTTCTTCTGAGTTGTTTCTTCTTGTTCTGAAGGTGTTTGATCTCTTCAGTGTAAAAATGCTGTGTACAGAGATGTGTGTCACTGTCTATTACCTGAATGTCTCTGGACTGCAGTCTGAAACGTCACTCAAAATAAAAATCAAAACATGCTTGGGACTGCCCGTTTCTGTTGCACCACTTTCAAAAAACACAGCAGCTCGGTCGATTCATCCACCCGATTCATACACAACCTGTGTGAATTAGAGAAGGCAATTAAACAGGAAATTCTGCACAGTGGAAATGCTGTCAACATCTCTGAAAGTAGACATTGTGTTACCGCAAGTATGCACATATTTTGATTTGAATAATCTAAATCAAATTTATAAAGTAACTTTCTTCACATTCATTGGATTCACAGTCGAGATGCACAGATTGCTTTTAATTGTTACATGAACTTAAAACTGTGCGAGTAGCAAATGAATACAATCTTAAAACGTGACAAGTATGCAATTAACCATTGAACTTCTGCAATTAAATCACAAGAAAATAATAATTTGACAGCCCTAATTCAAAACTGGTATTGAAGACTTTGTTTATGTCACATCCATAACTTGCCATGAACCAAAAACTTTTTTGGGGGGAAAAAAGAAAAGGGAATCCAGCAAAATGGGAGCCTTTAAGTCTGCTTTATCTCACTACAATGGTCACCATCCCATTTTACCAATCACTGCTTTAAGGTAGGTACACCACAGTATTTGAAAAACGAGGGAAAGTAGGCAAGTTTGTTTAGGACTTTAGTTTCCATTTCAAAACTTGTGCACCACCACTTCCTTAAGTCACCAGTTCAGTCAAATGATCAACCAGATCTACTGGTGAGTGAACAAATGAAGAGTAGGCAGAAAGAACTTTAACGTTGTCCTAATTGATCGTAGTTTATCATTCCATATGAAGCAACAGACATTTGAAAAAAGTTTAAACAGCTGCACTTAAAATAAATAAGGAGCTAAAATGTTGAACTGAACTTGTGTGTTTATTTTGTTATTTAAGCAGCCCGTCTAGGGAATTATACATAACTTATCAAGTCTGATGTCGACAGAACATCAGTATTCTTCTTGCTGTGAAAGCACAAAGCTTAGTACAAAATGTAAGTCATTGTAATTTTGAATTACAGAGCAAGACGTTCTTCAAGTAAAGTTTCAACTTGTCCCTCTGCTTTCATTAAATAAATCAATAGTTCTAGATTAGACAGTGCCAGTGCCAGCTGGATACGTCCACAATCCGCGTGATTTGACAGAAAACTGGAGCTGGCGCAACCCTGTAATTCTAACCTGTGAAACCATTCACACAGAACTATCGATGTCCTTACCTGAAACTACAAAAAAAAAAAAACATGAACCATTTTAATTTCACCTTCAATATGAGATATAGGTTCTAAACTTCTCTGAAACATGGTCACACAGTAAACAGGTTGTGTTCCATACTGGGTTTTTGCAGGGCTTTGACAGAGCTGCAGGAGAAACTGAAACTATGCCCCCAAAATAGCAGCTGTAGCAGAGGAGGGGCTAGCTAATGATTCGGCTAATTGACTGCAAGGAAGGGAACTCCTCCCTCTCCCCAATGTGCAGGGTCTTGTGGGAGTTGAAGTCTTTGGGAGCCAGCACCTGTCTGCAAGTGGGGCAAACCTGACATTCCAGCTCTGCGGCGACGTTGGCGACAGTGGTGGGCGTCTGCCACGCACTCTTCTTGTTCTTGTTTTTCTTCCCTCCTCCGGCGCCCGACTGTTTCTCCAGGGCCTTGCAGTCTCCGTGGGCCCTCAGCAGCTCCTGCTGCCTCCCAGTGTCCGGCAACAGCACGAGCAGTTCGTTGAAGATGCGGTTAAAGTCCTCGCCGAGCAGGTCCTTACAGCTGCGGTGATACTGAGCTGCTGATATTACGCCCTGGGAACAAAAGCAGTTTAAAGCCATTCATCTAATTATTCACTTTGGATGAAACATTTAATAACTGATAGTTTTATTGATACAAGTCAACTGCAGTGGATAGCCGTCAGTCCATCTCTAAAATTCCCAAGAAATCATGTTTCTTTTAATGTACGACTAAGACAGTACACTGTTGCAAGAAGAAAATGAGCAATTAATAGCATGGTGAGTTAAAAAGTATTATAACTTACTTGTCTGAACTGAGCAGAATAGTTTTTGAACTGGTTGAACTTTGACTCATCATTGTGGAGGTAATTTTTAATGGACTGGATCAGGTCCAGGTTTCTCTGGTGGAAGTTCTCTGGTACCAAGTAACCACCACTTGATATTTTGGGAGGCCTAATGGGGAGAAGAAAAAAAACAAAACTTAGATTAAAAAAATAACTCATACCAATGAGGGCCAACAGGGGGCTTTTGACAAAAACTTGGCAAACAAGGCAGCCATTTACGGGTTGACTGAAGGAGCAGGCTCAACCACTTTGCTGTTGCTGTTGAGGGGGATCCCAGTGAAGCCAGGGGGAGGCTTAGGGGCTGAGAGTCCCAGACCAGGTGGAGGAGGGGGCGCTGAGGAGGATGAGGCAGGAGCTGAAGCCTTCAATGGGAAGGAGGTCTTGAAGCCTGACAGATAAACACAATGTGAGCTTCAGCTTCCATCACCTCCTAGTGGTAAAAATCAATTGTTGCACACCAAGACACAACCAGAGTGCCAGACTTTGGCAAATAAAATGTCAGGTATTTCAAGCGGAATTGACAGTTTTGTGATTAACACCAGACATTCAATGTCATACCACAAAATTGTAAAATCTGACGTATTCTAATGTGCTGAACTCCACTAAGAAAAATAAATACATAAGATACATAATGCATAAGAAGGGAAGGGTGAGGTGCAACACGCAACTTCACCAATAAATGTTGCTAAATTGTACACACCGTACCTTTAATTCTAAGACGAACAGCACACTTGCATCAAAAAGGATATTACCTGGTGGTGGTTTCTTGGTTGTGAGAGCAGGAAACTCTTCCTCTTGTTCCAGGTGTGGGTCTGTGTTCGGACGAGAAGTGACTGCAGCTGCCTTCTTGCCGATGGTTGGTGATTTCTCAGGGCGTCCATTAGCTAATCCCATTGTCAGTGCCGCCGCCACAGCACTGGAGAGAGGTTTGCTGCAGTTTTTCTCGGGGACGTTCTCCTTCTGTGCAGTTTTCACCACTGAGACTGTATTTACAGGTGTCGTCATGGTTGAAGACACAGACGCAGATGGAGGCACCGTGTTCTTTTGCTGTTTTTTCTTCTTGCTGGCTTTGGAGGTAGAGACATCTGTGTTGGGAGTTGGGTTTGATGAGCTTGAGGTCATGACGGAGGGTTTGCTGTTGCCTCCTTTCACTGTGAGCAGAGACGAGATATCTAACATGGTGGGCACCGGACGCGTTATCCCCCTGCTGTCGTCATCTGAGGAAGGAGGAGACCTGGTAGCCGCTGCCTTCCCATTCTCCCCTACTTTCTTTTTCTTACGTGAGACGGAAGAGGAAGAGGAAGAGAGGAGCTGCGGGCCAGAGGACAAAGATGAAAGGGGAGGATGAGGTCTGGAGGAAGGAGGAGGATGATTGATGGGTTTAGCAGCATTGTTGGACCAAGCAGATTTAGTGCCAGCTGCATGTTTTGGGGGACGGACTTTAGACACAAGAGCAGGGAAATCCTCCTCTTGGAAAGAGGAAGTCTTTCTTGGTTGGGCAGAGTAAGCTGGGGTCATGGGGGATGAAACAGCGACAGTTGACAGGCTGGGGAAGTCATCCTCCTTCAAAGCTGCACGGGTTACTGGAGCTACTGCAGGAGCTAACTTTACACTAGAGGGAGACAAAAGACGAACAGGAGAAATTTAACATTTCAACAACACAGTGAAATTTTCAATGAGACTTACACTTTCTATTTTGTGAAAAAAAACATTACCCTGATGTTGCAGCTGTGGCTCCCAAAACTGGGAATTCATCTTCTTCTCCTGGATTAGCACTTTTCATTGTTCGAACTGTCAAAAGACAATGGGTGTCTGTGAGAGACGTCAGAAAAACTACCACAGATGTTTACACCCATTGTGCATTTAAAACATATTATACCTGGCGGCTTGTTTGTTGGTTTGATATGTGCGGTCCTGTGTCTGGACTCCTCTAGTTCTGTTCTCTCCATCCTCTCCTCATTGCAGTGTTTGGGAGTGTTCCTCTCCTGCACCGCTCCTCTCTCCTCCTGTCTGCACACTGCCATTGACGCCCTCATAGCAGCTTCCATTTGTCTGTCTTCTTCCTCTCTGCATTGACAAGCACACACTCATATTAAGTCGTAAACTACACCATGGATGAAAATAGATTGCAGCAGCTTCTGGTATGTTTAAGGATGAAATGACAAATCACTCTCCAAAGCAGTATCTGCTCATTCATGAAAGTGACACACACCCCTAAGTAACATTAGAATGTGTTTCCTGTGATCAGATTGGGATTGGATCGCGCTTCACCACATGCACTTGCAGCTGGTATTAACATGCATCTCCGGTGTCCAAATCAAGATCCAATTGCCATCAGATCACAGTCATGCACACCTTTCTCTTTGCTTTGCGAAGCAGGGGAAGACGTCGTCTTTGATAAGCGGAAAACTGACGAAAACAGAGGACACTGTGCAGTTTTGTCACTGCTTTCATGTTAGCTGTCCTCAGAGACACAAACTTATTTCTGCTCACGTAGTTGTTGTGGGTGGATCGGAAGCAAATCAAAGACTTGTTGCATTTACACGTCTGTTCTCCGACCTCCTCTCAAAGTGGTTTGGATCGAATAACAATCGGGTGTATTTACACCTGTACTTACAAGTGATCAGGTGCTATCCTATCACAGAAAATGCATTTTAAAGCTGGGTGTAAAAGGGGGCCAATGTCAAACACATTTTCCATGATCAATACAAAAATGACACCAGATTTTGGACTCACCGTGAATATCTCCAGCTTTTCTGCCCCCCTCCACCATGAGGCCGTCCTCTTCCTCCTCGATTGTGACGTGTATCTTCATAATCCTCACCGGTTACCATACCTAAAGGACATGTGCATCTTGGTTGTATTCACATTCACTGCTTCCATACTACAGTTGTATTAACAGTAAACCTAAGGAAACACCAAGTATTGTGAATAGCCAAGTCTCATAAAATCAAACAATATCCTCACTGACCTTCATTTCTCCTCTGTTGCCTTGGGGCATAGGTGAACTGCAGGTCAATGTGGCGGTTCTGCCGAGCCTCTGCCCGGTTCTTGCTGTGCGCTCCAGCTTTGTGGGCCTTGTAGTCGATCTCAGTGCGGAATGCATGGGTGAACTGTTCTGTGGCACAGCGGCCTTCCTCACATAGGTAGTGACTCTCTCTGAAGTGCTCACTTAAGTACTGATAGTCACTGTTGACAGCAGGGTCGAAATACCAGATTAACAACCAGCTTAATTTTTCCTGCTTTCAGTGAATGGCTCATGAACAAATTGGGTTATGACACACACCTGTAATATTCCTGAGAACCATCTGCGTCACAGAAGTGGCAGAAGTAGTGGTCCCTGCGCAAGTGTTTCAGCAGCTCATCATTATCAAGGTATCGGTCATCGCAGAACTTGCAGAGCGGGTGTCCTCTGTGACTTGTGTCGTCCGGGTCTCCATGTGCTCTGTGACGTGCTAATTCCTTACGGTTGTACCACTTTCTTTCATGGGTGAAGATCTGGCAGGAGAAGAACATTTTAAAACAAGGAAAAAATAAATTTTTAATCAATCATCAAAACACTGTAGTTACAGATAGAAATGTTTCTAAGCTTTAGAGACATAATTTGTTTTTGTTTGTTAATTAGTAGTTCCCACCATGTGTATTTAAATTTATGGTGGATGTGGAATGTTATTTACTTTGAGATGCTTTGAGCAGAGCTTGCAACAGAAGAGCTCATGCTGCTTCCTCATGTGCTGCTCCAGCTCCTCGAACCTGGAGAAGACCTTTGGTTCTGGGCAGCGGACGCACTCTGCCAACAGCAGATGCCTGTTGGAACACAACATGTGATCAGAAGATAAATCAAACCAAATAAAGTGTCAATCATTGACATTTTGAGACTTGTGAGACTAACAACATTTTTATTTTAACGAAGAAGGAGAGTATCAGAACTGACATATGATCAAAAATGAAATTAGATTCAGTTTTTTAATAGTGATACAGCCATATTAAGAACTTACAGTCATATGCCACTGGCCTTTAACTGATAACTTCAGCTGAGTGAGAAATTAGTCTGAGAATCGTACTTATTTCCAATCTATGGGCAACATATTCATTAACAATGGACGTACCTGTACTGAGCGTTAATCCTCTCATCACCGAAATAAATGTTGTGCTTCTTCTCACATGCAAAGTGCTGGTAGGGCAGAGATGAGAAGGCCTCCACTTTTTTCACAAACACCACCTGAGAACAACAGAACAGTCAGTGAAAACATAAGCAAGAAACATCTTGAAGGAACAGTAAATAAACGACTGCAGTGCACTGATGACACAGTGACTTCCGAGCCAACTTATGTCATAGGGTTAGGGTTGGACTGGTGAGCTGTCTCAACAGCATTACATAATGTGTTAGATACCCCAGTGGAATTATGGGAAAGCGGTCACTACACAACACCTAGCCTGGGAGAACTGTTATCAACACTTTCGAGTATACTCTGCTTAATAAAGCACTTTAACATGTAAAACAATAAAGCTCAGTTTCTATTTTCACAAACCGAAAACAGCTTCATTCACTTTCAAAAGGGAGTGGTACCGCTCGACTAGCCGGCTGTGACGCTGTCCAAGAGATTTGACAAATTGACTAAAAGTCAATTTAGCTAAAGGAAAATGACAGCACTGCTTTTTTACACATTTACTTTTAAGTCTCATTTGTTTTAAAAAGAAGCAGCATTTGTGGCCACAGAACACTGAACCACACACAAATTAGCTGTTATATATATTCATTACTGAACAACTTGACTCGTTAATTAAAAACACAATCAACAGAGTGGTTTAACTACCAGACTGACAACTTGTCACAAAGGCCACATTGTAAGAGGGCGACCTGCTCTCAGATATGGCAAGCTAACAAGCTAACCTATCACACACCTGACTTACTATGTTCGCGTTCGCTGTATTAGCTAAGCTAATGACAGCGAGGGAACAGTGGTGTTGGACAACTGACAGACAATGATTTCTGCTTTTCATCAATAATATAATTTATTTAGACACCAGGTTAGACAGTATGATTTCAGTCTCGCCGATTGTTCCTCTATAATCGAGCGAAATAAGAGGTAGGGCCTAGTTAGCAAAACCGGGAGCTATCCCCAAGTTCCAGTAGCTGAGCCGCCCGTACCTTGTCGAGCTCCACCCGGCAGACGGCGCAGTACTTCTGCTCGCACAGCACCCGCATCTTCGTGGAGCAGCGGTAACAAACCGGGTGGTCGCATTTCCCAAAGGCGAAGATGTCGACGTCTTGGCAGCACAGGACGCAGTGCTTCTCGGTCTCCTTAGAGTGTGTGGAATTCATGTTGGCGAATAAAAGCACAAATGGACCTCTAACTGTGTATTATTACGGAGAAGAGACACCGCCGTTCGGACGCTTACGTATAATCAAAGTCAGGAGCGCCGGCGCGTCACGTAAAGTAGCTCCACGATCCGTAAAGCATAGGGATGGGCCGAGAACCTGGCTGACACACTTGTGTTTGTTTTTGCAGGGCCGCAGGATGTCGTTGCTCCACGTGTGCGCGCTGGTACTATGTAACATAGAGGAAATGAGAAACTGTTCAGGAATACATACGTGTGTGTATTTACTGTAAGGTTCGTGGGGAAATATGGTGCGTTTTTACAACACAATATCAAGTTTGCGGTAAACTGGCCACATTTTCTCCTAAACCTTCAATGCAGTTGTAGTAGTAGTTTAATGTGCCAAGTTGTCTGTTTGACTAGAATTTCGCTTTATTGTATTAATACTTTATCTTGAGAAACTTTGTTTCCTATGTCTCATTCAGTGGCAGTAGCTTAGTGCAAGACTAGTGGAAGTGATTACAATTTATAAACCAGTACTAATATTACTAAGCAAAGTAACCTTGAGTTACATTACAACATTGTGATTTTAAAAAATTAAATAAATATAAATGGGTTTTTTTTCATTATTTTTTTGTCACTCACAGATTCTCAATGATAGCTCCATCCCTGAATTTATTCAATCAATAAAAGGTACATCTTTCCATACTTATCTCCCAGCCCAATAACAAGTGGAAAAAGGTTTTTGTACACGTGTGACACTTGAGAACAGGCATGTTCCAATTCAAGACACATGTAGTTAAGAATGGGAACCTTCAATGAATTGGATTTGAACAATGTGGCTGGTAATATATTTACATAGATTATATTACCAGCCACATTGTTCAATATTAATATTTACTAAATATTGATCAAAAGCCAGCATTTTTTTTGAAATGCTGCAGCCATAAATTTGGATTACACTTAAAGTTTAGTAATTCTGAAGATGGTTTGATGTATACAGCATTTCTACAGTAATACAAGTATTATTAGTGCTTTCTCTGTGAAACAGATTAGGTCACAGCTTCTGATGTGATCCACTCACCACTGTCATAAAATCATTAACTTTAATTGTCTGCACTACTATATCTGATTAGATTATAATTTAGAGTGGACAAAAGGAATGGTGACCAGAAAGACTGCATTCATACACACAATGTGACGTGAATATAAACACACCTAAACATAGCTAAATGTGAAAAAAAAACAGGTCCCAGGAAGACAAATGTGAATACTTGAACACTGAACCGGAACAGTCTGTTTAGTAAATCCTATTACGATGACAATGACCAGTGTTCATTTCCAGGATGTACGTTTCATGACGTACCGCGTATAAGTAATGACTTATGCAGTTCCTCAGTGCTTAAATACAGTCCATAGTGTCCATGGCTGTTAAGTCTCTTGCTAGCGTTTCTTGTTGTAGTTGTTGCTCAGTCCCATGACACTGAAGGTACAGCTGACAATCTTCTCGTAAAGAAGAAACATGAGGGCTGCAGTCAGTACCGTCTGCAGCAGCTTGGCCTCCAGCCCTTTAAACAGACCCAGTACGCCATACATCCTGCAAAAGAATATCAGGCATCAAAAGACAGGCTCACTGTAACAACAAGATGTATTCCACATGATGGAGATAGCAATGATGTAGATAAGATTATATGTAATTGTAATTGACATTAAGAGCAAACCTGATCTTAGCAACCCATCAGTTTTACAGCTATGGATAAATGTCTGTAAATGAAGGGTTGTATTTTTCTTGCCAAGGTTACAAATAAGCAAAACAATTCCGCTGTGGATAAGTGAAAATCAGATTTGGGCTGCTGGTAACAAATATCTTCTTTTTCAACTGTAACATGTGGTCCAAGTCAATTGTGTGCTTCAGCACTGCATTATAGACTACATACAGATCATATAAGCCCTGTTCAGACCTGGTATTCACATCTGTCCTGAGAGATCTGATCACAAGTGGACAGTTTTTTAAGCACAACTGATACAAATCTGGCATTTAATGCATCTCATATGACCACATGCTAGTGGAGCTGGCCCAGAGGGCCCCTCTCCCATCTTCAATCGACTTATGATTCCCCTCTTTGTAAATTTGATGTTTCATATGATCTCCTGAACTTGTTTCCTCTGTGGCTCTTCCTGAAGTTTCCCCACTTTTTTCCCCTCTACAAGGGTTTTTGAGGAGCTTTTCCTCACTCTAGGTCACATGCTGCACAGACTGTAAAGCCCTTTGAGGCATCTGCGTTTGTGAGCCATGTAAATAAAAATTACTTGATACTTGTGTGAGAATGTGTGTGTACCCACCTCAGTCTACTGGCAAGTAGACGCCTGATAGTCTTTAGACTTGACAGTAATTTTGACTCGTCTCTTGGTATGTTGGATTGTCCAAACTTTGGTAATTAAAAAAAAAATAAAAAAAATATATATTATATATTATACTACAGCATATACAGCATACATTTGTACACAGGCATATACAGTAATTCACATACAACATACCCTGAGAATTGACTGTATGGTCTGCAATGGATATGTTACAGTGGTTGCCACTGCTTTAGCCACAGCACCAATGATGAAGACTTCAGCAGATGACAACTTGGGAGGAAAAAAAAAAGAAAAGAAATATTTATTTATGCATTTTTGTTTGTCACAAATCTAAAGCTAATGCAGAAAGATGACCAGTGTTACCTTCAATGTCTGAGGACTAAATGGTCAGACAATGGTCAGATCGTGAGGGGTTTAAATACTAGTCTTGCAGTAAAGGGTTTAGTAATGAATCTGAATATTTTTTGTGTATTAAACAGGACTTTAATATTAATTAAATATCATTCATAATTATAATATTAATATACTGTTTTTTTCCTTTTACCATCTGTATCCCCCGGCCTCCCCTGTTTCTCACTCACCTCCCTGGGAACTCCTCTTCTCAGCTGCCTCTTCAGACCCTCATAAATCATGAACTGGATGGCAGGGTTCAGCACCAGCAGCAGGGACGGGACGGTCCCATTCCACAGAGCTCCCACACCCTCATCACGTAGTATCTGCACAAAAGCATCTGCATGTCCACAAGAGTACATTAGGAGCTACAGGAAAAGACACAAGTTGAGAAAATCCAAATACAGTACTGAATCCCCTGTACAGTATTTAGTGAAGAAAGGACTATTAAACAGGTATGAGCATAATCAAACAATGGCCATTTACCCCGAATGCCAGAGTAGTTGGTTGTGTGGATCGCTGCATTGCGAAACTTGGAACCCTGAAGCTTCAGTCTGGTGTTCACCACCCACAACGGTGTGGTAACTAGAACATTCACAATACCTAGAGAGCGACAAACCCAAAAAATATCTGTGGTTAGTGTAAACATTCATAAAACCTGTATCATCTCTTGGAGCCTGGCAATGTTATTGAACAATAGTCTTTTGTCTTGACATTGAAATGTGCAGGAGTGGCTGTGACTGCGATTTGATCTGATTCCTGTTTTGATTTATAAAGTTGTTTTTCTTGTACCTGCAATGACCAGCTCACCTGCAGCGATGCCTATGATTAAGTCAGTACTGGGTACTGACTGTTTTCCCTTCAGCCAACTCGCCTTTAGGCTGTGGAAGCAGTAGAAGTAGACAAAGTTGGAGCAGCACAGGCTACAGATGACGGGGAACCAACCTCTGTAAGGAGCTAGACTACGGAGGGAGAAAGGTGGGCAGGAAACAAAGGAATACAACTTTACATTGTGCATCCTGGACATCATTTATTTGGCTCTTTCTCAGTTCAGGTGGACATGTTGGAAGTGTACAACTATTACTTTCACTCACAGTCCTTCTTCCTCGATAATTTCTGCCAGAATGGCTGGAGTTGACCTGGCCTTCCGATTTTCATCCACTAAACCAAAACAGAAGACAAGTAAATATGTTGATAATCCTCACACAGTCCAAAAATATGTATTATGGGGATAAGGTAAATTGGTCACTCTAAATTGTAGGTGTGAGTGTGAGAGTGGATGGTTGTTTGTCTCTATATGTGACCCTGTGATGGACTGGTGATTGGTCCAGTCTGTACCCCACCTTTCACCCTATGTCAGCTGAGATTGGCACAGCCCCTGGGGCCCTCATGTGGAGGATAAAGTGGTAGAAGATGGAAGGAAGGATGTTGATAACCATCATTTTTTTAAATATGACCACATTTCTGCAACTGCTTACCTTGAAGCCGTAGTCTGGCAGAATCAAGGGGGAAGAACACTGTCATTGCAGTCACACTCCCCTAAAACAAACTGCAGTCAGTAGTAGAAATGTGTACATGTTGTTTCTTCCATTATGGTCAAATGTCATGACAAAATGTAATGATTTAAAGTGATTCAAGTACATGTAGCACAAAATACGTTATACATACTAATAGTGATCTGCTGATTTATCTTTGGTCATATAGCCAGAAGTGTTTAACAACATTGTTTTCATAATATTGAGCAGCTCTTATATAATCCCTGCTATTGCCGAATCGAAGACAAGTTTGAAATGAAAGTCAAGTTTCACAGCTGTTGCGCTATTCCGTGAGGTAACTCGCTCTACAAGGTGTTAATCATTAGCAAACGACACATTTTGGAATTGAGTTCTATGTGGAACACCTACGTATAACGAGAAGTGAAAGTGAACGTTAGCTTACCACAGCTCCAGACACAGCATGAACCAAACTCTCATACGAGAACACCTCGGAGCCCATTTTCACCAGGTTCTGCTCTACGTTCACCAGTCCAACTGCACGTAGCTCAACTCTGTTAGCGGTTTCTGTGGTTTAGCCTTCACTTCGCTAAACCACTGTCGCAGCAGAGTCGGTTAGCCGAGGAAGGGATTGTGGGTAATGTAGTTATTTTCATTCACTCAAAAATGGTGAACAACAGTGAGGTAACAGACATTTAAAACATGACCAATAAATAATACAAAATTATAATCTCAAAATGCACCCAAAAGTAATTGCAATTAATTCTAACTGTGAAGCCTCATGTTGTTTTTCTAAATGATCATATATCATTAATGTGAACGAAATTTCCTTGTTGGAAACAACACTTTACTGAATGTAAGGACTTCCAAAACACTACACGTGAAGCAGTCAATCCCAGCTGACTTTGTATGGGAACAAACTTGCTGCGACTGACTAACATTGTCCTAAATACTTTGAATCTCAAAGACAGACAACCCAAAGATTATTGAGAGCATTTGTAGAGTGTGCTGATTATGGTTGGAGGAGTTTTTTGATACTGTACACAGTGATGATTGGTTTATGGGTGAGGCTTAAAACAGGAAAAACTGTGTTGAGCAGCACAGGAGGTAACAGCTCAATGCGTCACTCTGTATTACAGAGCAAGATATCAGTTAGTTCAACGTTTTTGAAGCGTGGAGGCATGAGGCACTGACACATTATCAACACAGAATAACAACACGGAAATGTGTACTGCCCATTTTCACGGACCAGCCCGGGACACTGTCACTGATAACATGGCTGCCAGGTGGGGCAGAAGGTAAACATTGGTGCTGGCCTCTTAACAAAAGGCCCAACTAATGAAATCTACAGCTGCAAAAGTCTATAATATCTTAACACGTCTGCTGCTTTTTCCCACAGTTAGACAGCTTCTCCTGTCTGGATACTGAAGATTTTCAAATATAAACGGTATGTACGTAGACTTTAGAAAACGCATGTATCTCATAACTTTGAACTTTTAATGTAAAATTATCTGACCACCATTTTGAAAAGACATACATTAGTTCGACAGTCAAATACAATGTAGTCAAAACATAAAAACAATGCCAGCATGTGGAGGTATAATGAATGTGTGGGATCTGCCTCCTCTTCTTTGGATTTTTCTCTACACACAAACCGAATGATTACCGCGTGACACGGCACGTAATAACAGCGTTGCCAAATTGCATCACACCTAATGACTTGCATTGTAGTCTACGATTCACTAAGTGTCAGCATTGTACTGTCTGCATGCAAACATATTTGCAGTCTGCAGAACATGCAAAGAAGGACAGAAAGGCCCTCAGTCAAACTGGGATTCAAACCAGCGACCTTCTTGCTGTGAGGCAACAATGCTAGCTGCCGTGTGGCCCATAAGTAAACAGCTAAAATAAATTAAGATATAAAATGATTCCATCAGTCTCCAGCCCGTTCATTCAGCCACTCTTGACACAGCCTCATGTGCTCATCGCTTTCCTCCTCAGTCCTCTGTTTATTCCTTAGTTTCATCCTTTCCTCCTCCACTCTTCTGCTTTTCTCTTTTGCCTCCTCTTTAATCTTCCTGTCTTCCTCCACCCTGCGCTCCAGCAGCGCCTCCACAGTGGCTGTCACAGATCGTAATGAGCGCTGCGGGATCCACTTGGGATCCACTGTGGAGAGAAAGGGGTCTCCAGCTGAGACAAACAAGGGCTGAGGATCCAAGGGAATGTGGAGGAGGTGGGCATGCAGCATCATGCGGTACGGGGAGTCGTCCGTTCCTGAGCTGTAAGTGAAGTCTCCAACAATGGTATGGCCGATTGCACTGCAGTGGACCCTTAACTGATGAGTTCGACCTGAGGGAAAAAGTACAGGTGCAGAGTCAAGGAGGGAGGAACAGTTTTCAAAAATGTGATGGAGCATTGTCTTGACACATGCATGGAAAAATATGAGTACTTAATCTCCAGTATACAATATATCTAGTAGTGTAAGGAGAGAGAAGGTTCACTGGTGGGATTATTGACCCAAAACACGATAAAAGGAGCCCGGTACAGGAAATATTTACATTTTACTTGTCATTCAAGTTTTAATATTCCATTGGTTTTAAATTATCAAACTGAAATAACTAAAAACTGTGTAAGTGAGGCTGAACAATATGGTCAAATACGATATCACGATAAAAAAACAAATTCACATTAGATGATAATAATCTCAATAAAATAATAAATAAATTATCATAAGTTTAATAAAACAGTTAAATGTGATTTTAAACTTATTTTTGGAAACAGTGAAACATTTATGTGACAGTTATGTGTGATTTATTATCCAGCACTTTATTGAGCACATGCTTTATACAGTTTGCTTCTAAATGAATCAACAGGCCACACAGCTGAGAAATCCTGAATGTCCATGATCACAGGAAAATAATTACCTGTGAGTGGCTGCAGTAGCACCTTGGTGACAAGATCTCCATCATAAAGCCCATACTCCAACACCGTCAGCTCAGTTTGACAAGACTTAGGGTTTTCACAGCCTGGCGAGAGGAAAAAGAAGGAATGCGAATAAGCAATGAAAAAATGAAATGCAAATTTCCATTTGACTGACACACACAGATGTAGATTAGGGGGGTCTGTGACAGCCTGGTTGTGTGAGATAAATAGGATAAATAACTACATTTTATTTACTGTGGGGTAAAAACAGAATAAACTAAAATGTGGAGACCAAAATACTGAGTCCAGTAGTCACAATTAAATGTAAAATAAATCATAAAAATTTTCAAAGAATGGCATAATGGGAGTCTGACTTATGTCAAATGTACTAAGATCTGCTGTTTTGCATACCTTCTGTTCCTTTAACACACATCATATGTGTTTTTCCTTCTGAGGAGTTCTTGCCGATCGAGAAGTCCAGAGTTTGTGTCTGGTTTTCCACCCAGCCACGGATCTAAAGAAGCAAAAATGTGAAACTAATTTTATCTGCAGATCTTATATATTACCACACAAGGATGAGAAAAATATTCATTATGCAGCTTTGCAGGCAAACCGATACATGGTAGCATTTGTATGTAAGGTTTGTGTGTGTCACAGTGTCCGTGTTTCATACCAGGGCGAGGTAAAGTTTGGTGACAGTGCGGTCCTTGAAACAACGGTAGGCCCGGCCGGCAGCTGCCTTATTGAGAGCCACACAAAGAGCCCCACTGGTGGAGAAATCCAACTGATGACAGAACCTGGAGGAAAGAGAAGGGAAAATTATGTTTACTCTCTATGAGCATCAGTCTGTAAGCTGATGTAGTTTGTGAGTAGAAATAATTCTGACCTAAATCCATAGTAAGTGCTAGGGTCTGCCAACTGAGGGAAGCGGTGTCGAAGTTGAGCCTGCACGGTCTGTTTCTCGTAGAACATTTTGCTGTCAATGCGGATGTCCCAGTGCTTGGACACCACAATGTAGTCATCGCTCTGGTACAGCACATGCAGGCTCTCCACGTCAGCAGGCTCTGTGGTCATTGTGTGCTGTGTTGGACTACACAACCCCTGCAGCCCTGTGGAGAGAATGAGGAGACGTATTTATTCATATATAATCCATTGAAAGACTAAACACAAGGTTTCCCTCATAAAACGTAACCTGACTGAACCAGACAGTGATGGGGAAATATTGGATTCCTGCATGAAAGTGTAAATCCCACAAGCAAAATTTTATTTAGATTTTGAACTAAAGAATCACACCTAATAATTAAAACATTTCCAGAGAAAATGCATTCGGGAATGCTGAATACTTTCGAGTGTGTGTCTGTCTATGTATTTCTTCTTCTTTACATTCAGGCAGCCCATGGCCAAGAGGAAAAAAAGGAATTGAAATCGTAACCGGTACAATGTTTATAGCTAAATCTATCAGGGATAAGCAGAGCTGTAGAAAAACCTCAGTACTCAAAGACGTTGTAAGCAGAGTTTAAACACATTATCATAATAACAATTCGTACTTGCCCTGTGGGTCTGAGCCAACCAGGCTAACGCTAGCCTGTTAGCATCGTCACGTCTTTGCCAGCTGCTGTACGCTAACAGCAGACATGACTAATGTACAGGTATATTTTTCAAAGTGCAGAAAGTTCACATTTACCTCAAATACATGCTAACACAAACATAAACAAACCTTACTACAGTGAGTGGTTCCCTGTGCTCTACTGTGACTGCGCAGCTGCTTCGTCTTCTTCGTTGTCCTGGCTGATGATGACAAACTGATGTGAGAGGGGAACAGCGCCCACTACCGCATGTGCAGCAACATAGCTTTTTGTGCAGTAGGTTTACTGAGTCACATGAATACATTTCACTGTGGTTTAACCAAGAAAATAACACTTTTCTCAAGATAAATTAACTAAATAAAAACAGATAATTATATAACGCCAAATAAAAGTGAATTATTTGCTAGAACCATAATGTACATTTGTGTATGTTTAATATAAAAGCTGCATAGTAAGGCAAGGCATTAATAAGACATTTCTATTGGACTCTGAGAACTCTGCACACATATGTGCCTGGACTGTGTTTGTGCACATAGACATCTTGAATTTTTAAATTGCATTCCTTGTTTTGTTAGTTTTTTCTGTTGTCTTACGTGTCTGCAAAGTGGTTAAAAAGAAAAAAATAGATAAACCTTTAAAAAGAGAAAGAAAAATGAGATGCTTTTAGATATTTATTATCTAATATTCTTGACGTTCAGATTTAACTTGTGTCCCCTTCTTCTTCTTTGTCTTGACACAAGTGATTGTGTCAGTGGTTATTGTTCCAGCTCAGTGTGACGTCAATAAATCCCTCACCTCATCCAGTATTGTGAACATGTGACAACTGTTGCGCTGCTATTTACTATTTACTCCTTATATTGATAGTGCAGTTTAGAAGTAGTGGTGCTGTATGAACCCATATAGAGAATTAAAGTTATAACATACCAGGTTTCCCGACAATTTTGAGAGACAGCATAGACGCTTTAAATCCAGGTTGTATTTCCTTTGTATATATTTTTTAACCTTTCAGACTGGTGACCTATTGAATAGAGGAACATGAAAAATAACAAGAAAAAGGCTGTGGTTTTGCCCTGCAGCCTCTTACAGCCACTGGAGTCTGATGTTCACTGTACTGATGTTGTTTTCCATTTCTACAGTGAAACCAAACACCACAGCAAATAAAACAAACATGAACAAGAACATTTAAAGCAAAGCATGTTGCTATGGCTCTTTACAAATGTCAGCTAAGTATCACAATTATTCACAATAGAATATCTTAACCATTGGTGGTGACTGTATTATTCCAACTCTGCAGAGCAGGCTCTTCCTGTAAATCCACAAACACAGTCAGGTATGAATCAGATAAGCAGATCAAGAATTTCCAATCTTCTCTCTCTCTCTCTCTCTGTATTTGTGTGTGTGTGTCTGTGTGAGGTCAAAGGTCAAAGGTGTTACTGTAATTGTTATGTGCTATTTCAAAGAAAATTGACATGTTTACCTGGGTATGAACCACAACAAGAGAGGATCTCTCTCTCTCTCTCTCTCTCTGTCTCTCTGAGTGAATGTTGGGAGTGAGCGTGGCTGAGAGCGTGGTCAGGGTGAGTGTTTTTTCAAACTTTTCTGACTTTTCCTATAATCTTCTTTTTGCTGCTTGGTGGTTTTTTGTTGATATTTAATTTTTCTTTTGTGACCACTGATTTTGAGTTGTTAATAGTTTATAGTTTTAAAGTTTTTTGTGTTTGACGGTGGCTGCCGCCGGCGCTGCAGCCAGGCAGGTAATGGCAGCACCTGGAGTCTCCGGGCTGGAGAAACTGACTCGCCGACATGCCGTAAGACTGTGTCCGGATGTCGGCGTGTCAGTGGAGGCGTGTGGCCTGGCTGTGGGTGCAGTCGTGGGCTACAGCAGAGTAAAATCCGCCTCAAGGATGAACAGTGCTGTCGTCATTTTTTTGGACAGCACTGATAAAGTGAACGAGCTGGTTGAGAGCGGCGTGGTGGTGGGCGGCTCTCTGGTGCAGGTGTTGCCTCTGGTAACACCTGCAAAAAAGATTATTATTTCAAACGCACCGCCGTTTTTGAGCAATGAGGCTCTAATGAAGGAACTGTCGCGGCACGGGAAACTCGTGTCCGCGATAAAGATGATTCCGCTGGGCTGTAAATCTGCTCTCCTGAAGCACGTCATGTCTTTCAGGAGACAGGTATTTATGATACTCAAGGACAACAGATCCGAGTTAAATCTGGCTCTGAAGTTCAGGGTAGATGATTACGATTATACAGTTAACGTCACGTCAGATTCTCTCCGGTGCTTTGGTTGCGGGGCGGAGGGACACTTGGTCCGCTCATGCCCGAGAAGAGCAGGTGATCGCCGGCCTGACGCTGCTGCTGCTGTCGCTACAGCGGAGCCGCCGCTCAGAGCCGACGGTCCCCGCGCAACACAGACACACACACCACAGACACACACACCACAGACGCAGACACACACACCACAGACACAGACACCACACACACAGACACACACACCACAGACACAGACACCGCACACACAGACACTCACACCTGAGACACAGACACCGCACACACACACACCTCAGACACACGCGGAGGCACAGAGTGACGCAGCACACATACAGACAGGGGAAAGCCCAGATGGACAGAGTGTCCAGACAGAGTCCTCTGCAGCCAGAGGACAGACAGTCACCAGAGTGGCAGAGGCTGCTCTGGAGTATAACGATGACATTGTTGACGACTCAATGGGTGAAATAATGAAGTGTTCGATCAAACGAAAAAACCCTGAAACTAAAGTAACCACCAAAAAAAAACAAGAAAATGTCGAAAGTTAATTCACAGGTGTCCTCTGAGGGGTCAGAGGACAACACACGGGAAGACACACTGGGTGACACATTGGAGGACACACAGGAAGACACAGTGGGTGACACACAGGAAGACACACTAGAGGACACACTGGGGGACACACAAAGCACACTGGGTGGTGAAGAAGACACTGAGGTGGGTAGTGAATACTCGTTCTCTCGTGTCAGGAAGTTTCTGGCCGACACTAAAGGAGAGAAGGGAGTGATGGTGGAAGAGTTCTTCCCCGACCTAAAACTCTTCCATCAGTCGGTCAGAACTCTGATGAAAAACAGAGGAGATCTTGGTCAGCCATCTTTTATGGACACTGAGATTTTTAGATTAAAAAAGATTTTAAGTAAAATACGGATCCAGTTAGAGAAAGAGAAGAATGAATGAGTGCGTTTGCTTTTTCTTTCTTTACTTTGCTGAGTGTGTTTTTGTCTGGATGCAGCTTTTATAGAAGGATGTGTGAGTTAAAGCTGGGATCATTAAACATTAACGGTGCACGTGAAGACGTGAAGAGAGCTTCACTTTTCACGCTCATCCGGACTAAAAAGCTAAATGTTATTTTCCTCCAAGAAACGCACAGCACCTCAGACAATGAGTGTGACTGGAGGAGGGAGTGGAATGGGGAGGTGGTCTTAAGCCACAAGGACAGCAACAGTGGGGGGGTCGGGATTCTCTTTTCTAGAGATTTCACCCCCTCTTCGTACTCTGCAGATGAAATCGTCCCTGGACGACTTTTAAAAGTCACAGCAGAGTTTGAGAGGACTAAAATGGTTTTTATGAATGTATATGCTCCTGTTCTTGCAGGAGAAAGACTGGTGTTTTTAGATACTTTAAAATCGTCTCTTTTTAACTGTCATGATGACACACATCTGTTTTTAGGAGGTGATTTTAATTGTACAGTGAACCCTGCTTTAGACAGGAATCACTTGGAACCAAACGCTGCTTCAAAAAAGTGTCTAACAAAAATAATAGAGACCTTTGAGCTCTGTGACGTGTGGAGGTCGATCCACAAGAACCAGCGTCAGTACACCTGGGCTCGCTGCAGAGACAACCTGCTGTCGTTGGCCAGACTCGATCGTTTTTATTGTTATGAACACCATGTCAGTGTTTTTAAGAGTTGTTTTATCTGTCCTGTCGGTTTCTCTGACCACTCCCTTGTGCACTGTAAGGTTTTTATTAAAAACATCAAATGTAAGAGTGCATACTGGCATTTTAACACCGCACTGCTGTCAGACAACAGTTTTGGGAATGCACTCTCGTATTTTTGGTTTTATTTTAGACAAACCAAGTCCGAGTACAGCTCGTTGCAGCAGTGGTGGGACATTGGTAAAGTCAAAATCAAACAGCTCTGCTTACAGTTCACTCTCAATGTCACCAGAGACTTGACCAGGTCTATGAAAGATCTGGAGAGAGAAGTGGTGGAGCTGCAGGGTTCAGCAGACTCCACAGGAGATCGAGAACAGTTTAGAGTTCTCAAAGAAAAACGATCAGCTCTGTCAGACCTGCTGGGCGTTCACGCTCAAGGTGCTCTCGTGCGGTCTCGCTTTAACAAAGTTGCCAGGATGGACGCTCCGTCCCACTTTTTCTTTGGGTTGGAGCGTAAGAGTGGACAGAGGAGGCTGATACACTCGCTGAGATCTGCTGACGGACAACTGCTGCAGGAGGACGGGGAGATTCGACAGTGCGCCTCCTCCTTCTACCAGGATCTCTACAAGACAGAGCTCCTGGAGGATCCGGAGGTGGCGCTGTCTTTTCTGGAGAACTTGCCCGGAGTGCTCGAAGGAGACAAGGAGCAGCTAGGGGCACAGCTCTCTGCACAGGAACTACAGGAGGCGCTGCAGAGTCTACAGAGCGGGAAGGCTGCCGGCATAGACGGTCTCCCTGCAGAATTTTATAAGACTTTCTGGACTATACTCGGGGAGGATGTACTGTGTGTCCTACAGGACAGCCTGGACAAGGGACGGCTGCCTCTGAGCTGCAGGAGGGCTGTCCTCACCCTCCTCCCGAAGAAAGGAGACCTGCAGGAAGTGAAGAACTGGCGTCCTGTGTCACTACTGTGTGCCGATTACAAACTGCTGTCGAAAGTCCTGGCAACGAGGCTCCGGAGAGTGATGGACCAGGTCATTCACGTAGACCAGACCTACTGTGTGCCCGGCAGGCTGATATCTGATAATATCACCTTAATTCGGGATGTTCTGGACCTCTCTGGTTCATTAGGCTCAAAGCTTGGGCTGATTTCTCTAGACCAAGAAAAAGCTTTTGACAGAGTTGAACACCTTTACCTGTGGCAGACACTGCAGGCTTTTGGCTTCAGCTCAGGTTTCATAGCTAAGATCAGGGTCTTGTACAATGACATTGAGAGTGTGCTGAAGGTTAACGGTGGTTTGGGAGCTCCTTTTAAAGTTCACAGAGGTGTCAGACAGGGCTGCTCCCTGTCAGGCATGCTCTATTCTCTGGCCTTAGAACCTTTTTTACGGAAACTGAGATCTCGCTTGTGTGGTTTTTATTTCCCTGGTTGTGATCATTGTTTTAAAATCTCTGCTTATGCCGACGATGTCATTGTTTTTATAAATAACCAACAGGACATCGAAGTTCTGAGCAAAGCTGCTCATGACTTCCAGAAAATCTCCTCTGCTAAGGTCAACTGGGAGAAGAGCGAGGCCTTGGCAGTTGGAGATGGACCTGAGAGGGAGCTGCTTTTACCAGGAGGACTAACGTGGCAGAGAGGAGGTTTTAAATACCTCGGGGTTCACCTTGGTGACGTCACCAACACCTCCAAGAACTGGGAGAATTTTATCGAAAGGGTCGAGGGTCGTTTTAACAGGTGGAGATGGATTCGTCCAAAAATGTCTTTTAAAGGTCGGATTCTTGTCATCAACAACCTGGTTTCCTCCATGCTGTGGCACCGCCTGATGTGTTTGGACCCCCCTGAGGATGTGCTCTCCAGAGTACAGGCCGCTCTGGTGGATTTCGTCTGGGACCGTCTTCACTGGGTCCCACAGAGCGTCCTCTTCCTACCCAAAGAAGAGGGGGGTCACAACCTGGTCCATGTGGCGAGTCGGAGAGCTGCTTTCAGACTCCAACACATCCAGCGTTTTTTAACAGGACCCACGGACTTAGTCTGGAGACCGGTGGCTCGCACCCTACTGGAGCGGTGCAGTGGACTAGGCCTGGCTGAGACCCTGTTTTTAATGGATCTACGGGATTTTAAGCTGAACAACTTCCCCACTTTTTATAAAGGACTTTTTAAAGTGTGGGGCCTCCTCAACAAAGAGAGGCGAGCAGGAAGAGGAGCTAACTCTCTGTTTTGGCTTTTAAAGGAACCGGTGACTCTGGGAACACGGTTCCGTGGTGTAGTGGGTCCGTCCCTGCTACAGAGACTATGCGCGGCAAAAATCCTGACACTGGGTCAAGTGGCGGAGGTTTGCGGCCCGCGGTTGGACAATGAGATCGGTCTGGCCCAGCGTCTCGAAACCAGGTCAGTCAGGGTGGTCAGTCTCCTGCTGAAGGACTGGAGGCAGCAGTTGACTGATTCTGAACTCTGTCTGATCTCGGACCTACTGCAATGGACAAACGCAACCGGACTCTACAGACCCCTTTCCCTGAACTCACCATCTCACCTGTTTTTAAGTGTGATGTAAACATTCTGCTGCAGATGAACCAAATCCAACAATTACAATCTGTGCAGTGTAACAGGGAAGGTCATGTACTATGTGATGGTGAAGGTTTTAAACCAGAGTAGACTGAGAGACAGAGTGGACACTCCATGGAGACACCACCTGTCCCTCACAGAGGATCTAAGGCCAGAGTGGAGCTCACTCTACAAACCACCGTTAACTAAAAAAGCAGCAGACTTACAGTGGAGGGTTCTCATGCTGCTGTAGCAGTGAACGCCTTCATCTCATTGTCAACCCTAATGTCACAGACACTTGTCCTTTCTGTCCACAGAGAGAAACTGTCTTCCACTGTTTCTTGCACTGTGTCAGACTAACTCCTTTGTTCCACTTCCTGTCTCACTTGTTCTCGTTATTCACTGAGACTTTTTCCTCTTGTGTTTTTATTTTTGGTTTTAAATACACGAGGAAAAACAAGGGCAAATGTCAACTGCTGAACTTTTTAATTGGTCAAGCAAAACTGGCTATTTATGTTTCAAGGAGGAACAAAGTGGAAAACTCACTTGATGTTGACTGTCAGCAGATTTATGTTAGGATGTTAAAAACCAGGATAAAGACTGACTTTGTTTTCTTCCGCTCAACGAACAACACGGAAGATTTTTTAGAAACATGGGGAGTGAAAGACGTGTTGTGTTGTGTGAATGATGGAAAATTGTCTTTCTGCAACAGTCTAAGTTAAATGGAGTTTTTTTCTTTTCTTTCGTATTTTTTACTTTATTTCTCCATGGTCTAAGTTTTAAGTGCAGAACACAACTAATTTTTTGTTATTGTTCATGTTTCTGAGCAAATAAAGAAGTTTAAAAATCAAAAAAAAAAAAAAAATCTCTCTCTCTCTCTCTCTCTCTCTCTCTCTCTCTCTCTCTCTCTCTCTCTCTCTCTCTCTCTCTCTCTCTCTCTCTCTCTCTCTCTCTCTCTCTCTCTCTCTCTCTCTCTCACACACACACACACACACACATACGTGGCAATAAGCAGTCTCCTCACAAACGTTTCAGTCAGAAAGCAGAAGCTGAAGAGGAACAAGATACAGCTGATGGATATCACAGATCGTCATGATGTTCTATTATGCTCATGACATTTTTTTTTATTACATTTAAAATCAACCACAAACAGAAAATATTACCGGGGTTGCATTATCTGCATGTGAAGAAAGTTTTTGGACTGGATGAGTTTTAAAAAAAATGACTGGGATGCTGTCTTACTTTGAATTTAAGGTTCCAGTTTGGACTTATCCCTTTATGTTCTATGGATCTTTTCAGGAATTAAAACACTACGTCTGGATCCAGATGAGATCATTCACAGCACAGTAAATGATGAGGAAAATCAAGCCACATACAAAATATGAAGGACGTGGACTCCATAAGGATAAGTATACTAATAAAGACACCGTCTTTTAATTTGAATGAAAGCAAAAACGTTTTTGTAAATGAGATGTCAAGGAACAAGCTGTGATATTCTTCTCCACTAAAAGACAGATCTTCAGGCATGTTCATGTATTTCTGTAATTAGTTGCTTTCTACCTGCACTGCAGCACAACATCGGTGCTGTTAACTTTCTGCGTACGATGCAGAACAAGTCTTTTCTGCAGGCTCGTTGTGAAGAGCCCATAATGACATCAAACTGGGGTGTCCCTCTGCTGCTGGCTCTGCTGCTGCTGGCTCTGCTCTACACCTTCCTCTATCTGCCGGCTACAGCACAGCGAGCTCTGCTGGAGCAGGCGCTCCGCAGCAACAACACCACCACAGCACTGCCCACAGCCGCCGAGGAGGACTGACCCACAGCACTGGACAGACAGACAGACAGACAGACTGCAGACATGTGACAGTGGCAGGCTGACCTTGACGAGATAATGTGGATTTACTTTCTCTAAAGATTAGTTTTTATTTGCTTCACCTGGATCCTGGAGCAGATGGTTTGGCTCATTGAGCTGTTGTAACTAATGCATGTGTGAGTGCTATTTAAAACTGCAACAAAACTAAATCCATCCCTGACTCTACTGCTCTGAGAACTATGGAGAGTAGATAATATATGTATATATATATGTATATATATATATATATATATATGTATATATATATATATATATATATGTATATATATATATATATACATATGAGTACACTGAAAGTCCCTTGATAACTCTTTAACTGAACATAATACCACAAATAACAGTGAATAACACATACAAATATGCATATATTAATATATCCATTGAATGTAAAGGTTTGACACAGTATGCATCACATCTTACATGAAACTAGTTTATTTCACAAAATGTTGTTCTGCAACCCTTTCATTTTTAAATTGATATTGTAAAAATGATGGAGACAAAAGCAGATATGTGACAGTGGCAGACTGTCATGGCATAATGATGTTTTGTTGTTGTTGTTGTTGATGTGGTTGTTGTTTGTTTATTTGGTTGGTTAAATTGTCATCCTGTATCCTAAAGCAGACTGTCTGTGCTGTTGTAACCCAAGAATGAATGAATGAATGGGTTGTATTATTTTAAACTGCACCAGCAAAAACAAATGCTTCCCTGACTGTCAATATTCAACTACTCTTAATGGGAAAAATGGGAAAGGTCAAATAGATATATCGTATCCAAAGTTTTACAGTTAAGTTGCTGTTGCTGATTACAACAAAAATACAAAAACAACAACAACTTAATAATCATTTAAGTGAACATCATCACAGATAAATAACAATATGTTAGACTGCACATTTAATGAAAAACACACACATATATATCACACCAGCAAGAATGTTGTGTATTTTCCAAAAGATTGATTTTTAAGCCTTAAAGGTAATGTGATGAGGTGATGATACATAAACATGGCCCTGATGCGAAAAAAATATTGCTGAAGTTCATAACATTGTCCAACCTTCGTCATGTAAATAGGTGACAATTTGCTAAATTGGTACAAAACAGATCAATGATTCTAGCCTCAGTCAAAAGTTTTAAACAACACTCTGTCAGTTACAACACTATCAGGACTTGGTTTGTCCAGGGTTTTATATGTTTATGTTGGAGTAAAATGATATTGGTGGATAATGCACTTCTGCATTAATTGTGATACAGGCAACACAACAATAAAGGAACTGTGCAAAGTGCAAGTGAATGAACAAATTAAAATACTAGGAGGAGGAGCACATTCACAAAGATGACCCTAAAAGAATTTGACTCTGCTGAAGCGTAGGAAAATGTCTTTCTGCCAAGCTCTGTGTGGACAGCGGGGACATTAAACTCTCATGGGAAAGTAAGCTATGAATGCACTGAGTGTGAAACATGTAGGAGGAGAAAGTTGTGGGCAGCAGGCCTAGGATGGATTTGTAAATGAAATTGTACCAATGCAAGAGTCTGCGCATGGACGATGATGACCTGAGAGTACAAAGTGCAATGGTGTGTGAGGAGCCTACAGCCATGATGGACGGCATCCAACAGGAGAAGAGATTGAGCAGAGGCATTCATGTAAATGATATCTCCATAACAAGAAGAGGCAAGAAGGTGGCAGCAGCAAGTCGTTTCCTAGCATTAAAAGAGAAACAGCAGGATTTGTTTCTGAAGGTTTCAATTTCAACTTGGGGTTTAAAAGAAAGGCTTTCATCAATTGTGACACAGAGGTGTTTATAAGAGGCACCAACCGCAAGAGGGGTAT
The DNA here is from genome assembly GCF_958295425.1 of Solea solea. Lineage (NCBI taxonomy): Eukaryota > Metazoa > Chordata > Actinopteri > Pleuronectiformes > Soleidae > Solea > Solea solea. Next base: position 19,756,602 of record NC_081149.1, on the reverse strand, counting down.
TCTGAGCACATGTAAAGAAAGGAAGGAATTGCTGGCACCTTCTTTTTGACCAGAAAACAACCATATAACTGATAATTGCACCATAGCAAAAGGAATCACAATGAATCTATGAATCACATACTGAAGAACCAAAGCACGACATGTTTCATTCAATAACGACTCACAAATTATGGGATGCTTGGTTACTATATACAAACATATGCTGCAAATTGATCTTTTCCATGTACATGATCAACATTCATTGCCAGACTGACAGAATGGTGTAAGGCACATTAAACACGTTCACAGCACACAGTGTGTTTTACACACGTGTTCATAATGTAAACAGACAATTAAAAGTCCCTCTCTCATTAGATCAAGAACAAATGAATCATCCATCTTCTGTCACAGGGGGCGCTGTGACAATCTCAGATGACGTCGGGCGATAGGCGGGGTACACCCTAGACAGATTGCCAGTCCATCACAGGGACACATAGAGACAAACAACCATCCACTCTCACACCTAAGGTCAATTTAGAGTGTCCAATTCACCTAATCCCCTAATCTGCATGTTTTTGGACTTTAGGAGGAAAAACGGAAAAAAAGGAGCGCTCGGAGAAAACCCACGCACACACGGGAGAACATGCAAACTCCATGCAGAAAGGCCCTTGTTCTAACCGGGTCACAAACCCTGGTCTTCTTGCTGCACAAGTGAACCAAAGGAGACAAATGACTGATTGTTTGAATTTGCCTTTATTCAGAGATACAGGATGCTACTGTAGATTAGACACCAATACTTGAAAGTGCGGCACTTGATTGTTACAGACTGGGGGGCATGTGACACCGCTGCTACCAGTGCCGTTAAAAACATCCCTGGAAATACTGCAGTATCTGCAATATCTGGCAACAATTGACATCTGTATATTGCATCGGTATATTTTCATTTTCTTCTTCTTCTTTTTTTTTTATCACATTAAATTTGTAACAATAAAGTTGTAAAAAAAGGGGAAGAGAGTCTCGTTAAACCATGCAACACCCAACAAACATTTACAGTTAGATCACAACAATTTCAAATGGTAGTTCAATGTTCATTATGTTCAACAATGATAATATCATATCCAAAGACTTGACACAATAATGATATAGTTTTCTTACTTTTGAGGGGGAAATAGATTCCTCCCTATACACTGTCACTGTTCTCCAGCTACCATCGTAAATGTTTCATTAAAAGATTCAAAGGATAATTTGAAATCACATTTGTATGTCCTTGGTACAGGAGAGATGCTTAGAAAGGGCTAATTTTGTTTCCGCTGACTATGAGAACAGTATAAAATCCTACAGGACATGTACATGCATCTCTTTCTACAATATACACAGTTCAGTTACAGTCTTTCTCTGGGCTGCTCTTTGAGAAACCTCCACAAAGACTTGGGGAAAACTGGTGCTTGAAAGCAAACTGAATTGAATAAAAATGGAAGTTCATGATTAAATGCATGTAATGTACACAGGGAGAAGAGGTCAAGCGAAAGTCTTTTTTTTCTTTCCTAATAGTACTGTATATTAAAGGTGTTCAAAGACAGAATTTTATTGTCTATTGTGGCATTTTGTTGAAATGCTCTAAAACATTATTCTTTTTATCGCATCAAAACTGTACACTGATGATGTAAATAATGTAAAATGTGATTTTTTTTAATATGTTAATATCATGATATGAAAATAAGAAAAATATGCCGCATAATAAACTTAACCTCATCCTATCATCAATCTTTAAATAGCATGTAAAACAAAACATATAAAGGAACACAAAGAGTTCAAATATGTGATCTTATGTTCATTTACACATCTTTTATATTATTTTCCTCCTTATAATTTGTATAGTAACAGTTTGTGACACCACAAGCTCCAACTCCAGCATTTGAATAAAAATGCATTTTAATTGAATTAAGATGCTGAATTTAGTTTGGAGATGATTATTCTCTGAGCTTTTACCCTCATGATTTTGAAATAGACACACTGACATTTACACTGGGAAGCAGAAGTTTCATTTGTTTCTTCAGGAGTTAGCTGTGGTACTTGGTCCTTTCCACTAGTTAGTCAGAACTGAAGAAGCCTCTTGGACGAGAGGTGAAACGTGTTCAACTCAACTCAAGCAAGTCCAGTCGCCCACAGCTAACTACTGAAGAAGATTATGACCTGGACGACTGAGAACTGTCACCGACCGTAAGTTTCATTGAATAATAATTGAAAAAAAAGAAACTAATTTCTATCACGCCTGAGTCTATATTTGACTGAGTTTTAACACCACCTGACTCCAACAACCCTGAAAAGCCTCCATGTTGCAGCCTCTGATACATCCAAACGGCAATGAGTCAGAAAAATCACCTATCATTGTTAGTTTTCAGATGTGTCTCCCTCTAACCCCTGTTCAACTCTGTCTACGAGTCAGCGTCTCCTTTTCCAGAAACCCTGCTGAGCATCACAGTGAACTCAATCAGCTCTTTTGTCTCGTAAAGACTGTTTGACACAACACGCGGCAGTACATTGTACTAAAGCGAACCATATTGTCAAACTCCTAATGCTTCGCGCACATATCGAAATCTAAGTATTATTTTAAACGCAGAACAAAAGGTCACTGAGTCATTTGCATGAGTCAAAAGTCTCTTTTGAGTCTAATAATAATAAGAAGAATAATAATAATGGGGGTGTTTTGGTTGTAACATCACAGTGCCAGAGCGCCACCAACCACTTCTCTTAAACACACCTGCTCATTTTAAGACCAACACACACCCATGGGTGCTCATATGGGTGCAAGTGTTTTTGGAATGCAAGCAATGTGCAGACTGAATGGGAAAATAACTGTGTATGATACTAACAAAGACACGTGCGTCACACTTGAGTAGGTGGAAAATGTGTCATTGTATGTATGCATGTATGTATAGTACACTTCCCTTTGTGCCTGAGCTGACTTCCCTTTAAAGCTGCAGTGCGTAACTTCCAGTGATTTGTTTTGTTGTTGTTGTTGTTGTTGTTGCTGACATTATTATTCTGTCTGTGGTCAGTTTTCTTAAACAGTAACCTTTGTGGCCACTTCTTTGTGTTTTCAGTCAAGTTGCTGTTACCTCTGTCTGTCACCATAGAACAGCTCACTTCCTGTGTGCAGCACGGAAATGTCCCGAGATCAAAACAGATCTAAACACAGCTATATTGAGAAGCACAGAGAGAGTCACATGGAGCTGATGAGCCTACCCAGCATTGTTTGAGCTCATGTGACAAAGGCTTGAATGAATGTTCGTATTTAAAAGTTACGCACTACAGCTTTAGGTCCCCTGCTGTTAATGTATGGCTGTATGACAGGATGAGGAGGAAGAGACTGATAGTAAATAAAGAGGCAGATTCCATCATGTGGAGAACTTATAGATGAAGATGTAATGCAGGATAAAGGGGAGAGAAAGTGAGGATTCTGCCCTCTAAAAGTCCCAGCAGGTGACAGGTTTCAGGAGAGCCTCATGAGCAGACAAGGATTAAACCAGATGGACGAGGAGAAAGAGGGAAAAACAGGAGAAGCAGAGCCTCCTCTTTTGGCCTTTGTGACGGCTGCTCTCACAGGACAATGTAGAGGAGGGTTAAACAGGGGGAAGAAGACAGAAAGGCGAAGACTGGGAGTTAAAGAAGGAAAGAGAGTAGCATCACATCTCTTTCTCTCTTTCCTTTATTCGTTCCAGTCCTTCTTGATGTCCAGGCTCCACTCCCAGGCCAAATAGACGTTCTTATCGTCATCAGTGAGGCTGGACTTGATCTGATAGTTGCCGCGTAACATGATGCCCCTCGGCGCCTCAGTACTCGGGCTCAAAAAGTCGTGCTCCTCTGCCCTCGGGCCATAACTTCCCACCATGAACGACACCTTGTCCACTGCAGGAGGACACAAGACAGACAATGATGGACACTCGTCAGCCTTACCATGTTCACCCATCTGTACTTTGATATTATGATATTTCTTTTTACAGTTTCACAGAGACAGAGCAAATCTCCCATCAATCAGTGAAATATTCTACAAATAACTAAGATTAGTGTTTAATCCAGTGAATCATCGTTACTTGTCTGATGCAGCTGGTGATTATATAATTAACCACTAACCATCTTCTCCAGTGATGTTGCTATACATCACTTCAATTCAGAAACATGTTTTATTTGTTTCATGACCTCCAGCAGCTGTCTGTTGTTTACAGTGTGTGGTTTTTGGGAACAGATGTCGAGATACAGCCCTTTTCACAATCACGAGTAGCTATTGATACCAACGTCAGTCTGATAACTCTGTCACCAAAGATCACAATCATGACTGTGTCAGAAGTACAAGATCACACGTGGATCCTTCCAACAGTATTTATAGAAGCACAGATGGATGAATCACACTGATGACATTTTATTATTATTATTTTATATCGACTGGCCTCCTTCAATTACAGCAGCTAGTCTTTATGTCTTATTTATTATTAATTCCTCCCAGGCTCAGTCAGTTAGGAACTACTTTTGGCTCCACGATATCTCATGAATATGGTATGAATTTATTATAGTCCTAAAAGTAAAACTTAAACATCTCTCCTCCTACTAAAATGCACTACTCATCTTTGGGAGCACCTGAGAGAGAGAAAGAGAGCTTGTATATTATGTGTAATGAGATCAGTGCACAGGAAAAAAAGGAGTGGGAACATGCCGTATGGGACATCATATTACAAATGTTAATGTTTTAAAAAAAAATCATTAGTCATGTTGACTTATATTAAGCAATCTGTCATAAGATACAGACTTATTTTATGATAGATAGATAAATAGATAGATAGATAGATAGATAGAATCAGCGTAGGTGTGGTCTTGTATCTCTTCTTTGCTGTTGGCATGTACTATAAGGTTGACTTACTGCCTCTTCCTTCTGTTTCCTGCACACACCTTAGTTATGTGCCCAAACTCCTGCTCTTGTCTCTCTGTATTTCCCTCCTTCAGATAAATTGCCTTCTGGCGAACGGTGACTGTAGTGAACTTACCTTTTATTCCTTTTCTGAAAACCACATGATGATACTTCAAGCCAGCAACGATGTCTCTGTTCACCTGCAGACACACACAAGCCCCAGACAAGTCAGCTTGTGTTTCTGTGATCTGTTTTAGTGTTAAATCACTTTGTTCCCAACCGTGTGCTGAACTTCACTGTGCACAGTAATATGTTGTTATGTTATTTCTTTATGTCTTAAGGATTTATGTACATTTTATACAAACCCAATGAAACAAATAAACCAGGTCTATTTACATTAAAAACATATAATATAAAAAAAACAAAGGAGACTTTCAATATTGACGATGTACGAAAACAAGACAACAGTGAAGATGTCTTCACACACACACACACACACACACACACACACACACACACACACACACACACACACACACACACACACACACACACACACACACACACACACACACACACACACTTTCGCTTCATAGACTTTTGCGTTCCCAAAATACTTTGTTACTGTACTTAAGTACAAAATTCACACATCTGCACTTTACTTTGTTATTTATATTTCCAGCAACTTTTACTTTTACTCCACTACATTTCCTCTAACTATCTTTGTTACTCATTACTACCAAATAAAATCAGAAGAAGAAGAATTGGTAATGGTCTGTATTTATAGATAGAGCTTTTTGACATTCACCCATTCAGATGCTCAAGGACACACATAGACTAGCAGAGCCAGGAATTTAACCCACAACATTCCAGCTGAAAGACAACTCAAACTACCACTGAGCCACCATGGCTTTTACTCAAGCAATATTATAAAAAGTGACTTCAACATCTACCAAAGTCATTTTCTGTGAAGATACTTGTACTCAAGTATCCCTTTTAGGTACTTATACAAAACTACAAGACTGCAACTAAGTGTCTAAGCCTAACCTTTAACCTAACCCTAATCTACCCCTTTATCCTCCACGTGAGGGTCACAGGGGGGCGCTGTGCCAATCATGTACAGGTCACCAGTCCATCACAGGGACACATAGAGACAAACAAAGTTACCTAATCCACATATTACATGTTTTTGGACGGTGGGAGAATCAATTCAATGTAAAAGGAATGATTTTCTAATTTTAGAATAAAAAAAAAAGTTTAGTTGCTTACACTGAAGTAACTTCCTGACATTTACTGACAGGCCGTTCCTCCTGCATTGATCCTCACTGCTGCTCTTAATGAAACAGAATAGTCTCATTAAATATGATAATGGTCTCGATGATGCTGTGGTTTGATTATATCGTCGACTCTGTCGCTGGCTCAGCATGTTCATGTCTCCTCTTATGTCTCCTTACTTACAATAAAAACCTGATCCCCTCTTTGTTGATTCACATCAGAACAAACGCACACAACAGTCCCTTCATGTTACGACGCACAATGATTCTTGATGTTATTAATAAAGTTCTGTGACTGCATCCATCTGTCTTACCTTGAAGTACATTTTTATTCTGTACTGCGCTCCCTCCTGTAAGGAGACGCTCTTCTCCTTCAGAGCGTTCAGGTCGCCTGCGTATACACAAAAACAAAAACAATATAACATCACTAATGGTCAACGTGACGCGCATGACATCATCATTTAAAGATGATGTCATGCACATGTGCACTGAACAGGACGATGACAACATGGAACATGAGTCATTATACGATCACACTGCTGCTTTCAGCAGCTGCTGTAATAAAGTTCAATTTGTTGTTGTTTTTTTAAAAAAAAAAAAGCAGATTGCAATATGATTAACAACAAAAAAAAACAAGTGCTTCTGGAGAAATTGCTCATATTCATCTTCAAATATCTGACTTGACATTTCAAGGAGTTGGCAGTTTTTCTTCTCCAAAGCATTGATTTAGTATTTTTATTTATTGCCTCTTCAAATACACAGGTTATAACGAGCAACCTCACGTCCAATTTAGAAACTGAAAAGGCAGAAAAATATACATTAAAATACACATTACTTTGGCACCACATGGGAAATTAAAAGCCAGTATTTGTAAATTGGGCTGCAACGATTATTAAGTGATAATTATTCAATTACTTTTGATAATCAATGAGTGTTTTTTTTTAAATTAAGTTTTCTGATTTGTCAGCTTCTTAAATGTGAATATTTTCTGGTTTCTTTGCTCCATTTAACAAAAAAAACATTAAAAGTGAATCATTTTGGTTTGAGAACAAACCAAAACATCATAATTTCCAGGTTTGACAAACACTGATCAACATTTTCCAACATTTCCTGACATTTTACGGACGAAAATAATTGTCCGGACTCATCAGTTATGAAAATAACCGTTAGTTGCAGCCTTATTTGTAAATGCTGAACATGTCAGTCAGGTTTAATGCAGTAACAGCTATGCTACATGTTTAATTAATGATGCACTATATGGTTAATGTCTCTCTCTCTCCCTCTCTCTCTCTCTCTTTCTCTCTTACACATTCTTACATTTGGAGGATTTTTCTCTCATGTTTTCAGCTAAATGAAAAACATTGATGTCAAACTTGAAGGTCCGGTGCCTCCAGTACAACTCTGACATATAAGTACATAAGGTGGTGAATTTGTGTCACTGATAAAAGCCTAGAATGGTTTCTTTGTACTATGAGAGTGCTGCTGCTGCTGCTGCCGTCCTGTGGGAATGAACGGGTTCATATGGAGGAGAGCAAGAAACAGGCTCTTTTTTAAAAGCACATGGCAATCAGAACCATATCAACCACCTAATCACTTTATAGCTCAATTTAAAGTCCTGAGTGCTTTCTAATGGACACAGAGAAACAGATGAAGGAAACGATGAGGAAGAGATAGAGGGGATGGAGTGAATAAAAACAGTGAGGAGAGGAGGATGAAAGCGAGGGAGATGACGAGGGAAAAAAAGTAAGTGAACAACGGATTAAAAGAGTGTAGATAATAACAAATGACGCAAATGCACAGTTTGCCGTCAGTGATTTCATTCCTATCGGTGTGAGTTCTCTAACTAATCCTAATCCACTTTCATTATTACATATTATACCTCATGGAAATTATTCATTGCTCCGTCTCTGTCTTGTTTCATCTGATCCACCTCTCTTATACAAACCCTCACCACCCCTCCCTCCATTTCCTTTGAGGAGATGGAAAGGCTGCTCGCCTCTCCGGGGAGCGTCTGACTGAGAAAATAGGTCAGTGTGGTGAACCTTCTACCTGTTATACACACACACACACACACGCACACACAGTGCTTCACAAATGTATTAGACCATCACCCAATGTAAGGTTTATGCCACAGCTGCCCTAAATTAACAGCATTGGTAATTATCAAAATCATGTTTTATGTTTTTGTAATGGTTCATACACCAGTATGTAGAGGCTGCAGAATGATATTTTTAATGCTGAAATATAATAATATTTAGAATATGTGTATGTATATATATATGTATATATTTATATATATACGTATATATATATATATATACATATATGTACATATAAATATAAAGACATTTTATTTTCAAATGTATTGTTTGTACAAAAATGTTGTTATATTTATAAATTGTTGTTTTCTCTCATTTGGGTTCCCTGAGCATGTGTGCTTCAGTGGCAGAATGTACAGTAGTTTTGTGAGTAGTGAGTAGTTTTGATTCTTTAGTGACAAATACACAAGATAAAACAAAAAAAATGAACACACCGACTAGTACACAATATTTCCTTTCTCACTTAACCTCCGTATGTTATAACAGAGATAGTTAAAGCGGATGACGTCATTAAAAGATATAATAGAACTGATTTAAGAAACAAGTACATATATCTGTGGATTGGAAACAATTGTGTACATCATCCATCCATCCAATCTTCTATCGCTTTATCCTCCACATTTTTTTCTCATATCATATCTTTAAACCCAGCCATGAGAGCAAGAACAGATGTTATCCAGCGATGCAAACCTTCATCATTTCTTTCTCCTCCGTGTTTTGCACACGGATAGTTTCATCCTGTGCTGCTCGAATAAAAAGAGACGGCAGAGCAAATTCAGACAAACATCCATTAACTCTCTATTTATTAACAAAGAGATCCTTTAAGAGGCCCCGCGTTGCCGACATAAATCTAGACGCACAGCATAGGATTGAGATAGAGATTGATAGAGATTAGTGACTGACATAGTGAGGGTTGTTTGGTGTGTTAATGCGTGTCAGTGAGTAAATGTGTAGCATTCTCGGCAAAAATAAAAAGCCTGGGAACACAACATTTCTGGCACTGGAGCGGGGAAAAGTCATCGTTAAGGACTCAGCACACTCTGTAACATGTTGTAACTTCGAAATAAGGTTGTCTAGGGTGTTATTATTTAACCGAGGCATTGATTTAGAAAATAATATGTGGAGAATGAGATCAAGTCTGGATATTGTGGCAATTTCAGAAGTGAAATAGGACAGAGGAGGTTTCCAGTGGTGCTGGACTCCTGTCGTAAAAGTACTATTGTAGTGAAACTGCCCCGCAAAGAAATAAAGCTTGACAGCACATGTTTTGCAGTAAAATGTTACAATCCTCTTGAAATTTGATGTGTAACATACCCTTCAACCCTAACTAGGTCACAGTTCTTGCATGGGTGGCCACATTGGGCAGTGAGTTTCTATCTCGGCTAGTCTTATTGCTGTATCCACCAGGAGACAAGAATCCATTAGTTGTTGTTTTTCTGCTGCCGGCTCAGTCCGATGAAAATCATTTTTCATGTTCCAGTGCATAAACATTCAGGTTATTGATCTAAACAAGAAGCAACAGTGGGAGCTGAAATGACTGTCAGTTCTTGTCGAGGATTAATACACAGCGAAAACAAGATGAAAGTCCACCAGGTCTCGAGATCTCATTAAATGACACACACACAGACGGTGGCGGTAAGAAGACTGGGACGTGCTGAACGACATCTAAAGTAGAAATGAAGTGTCCTACAAAATGACTGAACTGATTGAATTTCATCAAGATATTTGACGGCAATATTCTCTTTGATCAGTGGACGATTTACGATGAATCATCTGCACAGAGGGCGCATTGTCTGATAGGCTCCGCCTCACCGTGTCTGTGTGCTACAGGCAAAGATGTAAAATTTCTTTTACGTTTATATTCTGAGAGGAAACAGCATGATTAGTACACGGAGATACCTCTGTATTGTGTATTGTTTACAGAAAAAATAAAGAAGATGAGAAGGCAAGAGGCAAAACAGCAGAAAGTGCAGACTGGCTTCAGTTTTGTGGTTTCACCCTCATTTATATTGTTATGGTGAATGTAATGTACAAGCAGTGGTGAGAGTGTTTGGTACATACAGTTAATATGGCTGGGATTATGGCCAGATGAACTTTCTGCTTTCTGAGACTTGAAGGTTAAGACTTGAGACTTGCAGGTTAAGACTTGAGACTTGCAGGTCAAGACTTGAGACTTGAAGGTTAAGACTTGAGACTTGCAGGTTAAGACTTGAGACTTGCAGGTTAAGACTTGAGACTTGCAGGTTAAGACTCGAGACTTGAAGGTTAAGACTTGAGACTTGCAGGTTAAGACTTGAGACTTGCAGGTCAAGACTTGAGACTTGAAGGTTAAGACTTGAGACTTGCAGGTTAAGACTTGAGACTTGCAGGTTAAGACTCGAGACTTGAAGGTTAAGACTTGAGACTTGCAGGTTAAGACTTGAGACTTGCAGGTTAAGACTTGAGACTTGAAGGTTAAGACTTGAGACTTGCAGGTTAAGACTTGAGACTTGCAGGTTAAGACTTGAGACTTGAAGGTTAAGACTTGAGACTTGCAGGTTAAGACTTGAGACTTGCAGGTTAAGACTTGAGACTTGAAGGTTAAGACGAGACTTGAAGGTTAAGACTTGAGACTTGCAGGTTAAGACTTGAGACTTGAAGGTTAAGACGAGACTTGAAGGTTAAGACTTGAGATTTGAAGGTTAAGACTTGAGACTTGAAGGTTAAGACTTGAGACTTGCATGTGAGTCACTTACTTCCATCTCTGTTAAACGATGACCACATTTTTTGATATCCATTGCCACAAACATACTCACGTTTGATACCCAGGCCTATCCATGAAACGGTTTCATATGAGTTGTTATTGTCAGGTCTTACCCTCTTTTTTTAAGGACTTCATTTCAAAGCTTTTCAAGACTTGCATATTCCCTGTTCAGACGTTCAACTTTTAAGCCGAAAGCTGACTGCAGAGTGTAATGGCAATAGAAAAACAACAGCTTCCCTATTTATATTGATCCCCTGTGAGCCATGCTGTTATTGTATTTCTTTCTTTGCCATGAGGACAAATGACGACTTGATGTACGACACAGAAAATACATTATTCTGTATCCTAAACAATGAAGAGAATAACAGGGGACATAAAAGTTGTCCATGGCCTGATGACGATGCTCCAAACCGCCTGGAATAAACCAAAAATCGTCCTTTAACCTCACAGATTTAAGACTCTCACCAGCTTATGTCGACAAAGATCCACGAGAGATCTTGAATGTGATTATCGTAATGTGTAAATGCTTATAAGTAAAAAATAAATAAATGAATGCCTCAGCAGGAAAATAATGCAGTTTACAGTATAAGCTGTAACCAGACACTCTCTGCAGTTTTACTGTCAGTCTACATCCCAGAACAGGCACTGACAATAATATGCAGTGAGAAAGTCTCAGCAGTGAAAGCTCTTTTGGTGAAGCGTGCAGTAGAGTTTGCATCTTTTTTCATTGTTCACTTACACTGAGTGCAGAACAATCGGGTTAACTACGGGGTACATCTCACACTGTGTGTTTGCCTCATCTTCTAAGGCTCACACTCACACACACACACACACACACACACACACACACAAAGAGCAGAAAATGCCTCATCATTTAGGGCACCATGCTGCCGTGGTAACAGCACATAGTGTATAAAGAGCTCTCTAATGTTTTCAGCCAGTGATGGAAAGTCCATTTCGCGTCCAGTCTGGTGCCGGCTGGGCAACCTGACTGTAACAAGATCCAGCAGGAGGACCGATTAGTGCCCTGCTCCTTATTGTATAGATTTATGGAGGGGAATTATCTTTTTATTTTCTTTCACACAGCATAAAACGATTCTTGTGCATTCTGCAGCATAAAGTACGAACATATTCCATAATTATTTTCATAATTTCTTTTTAAAAGAGTGCATTTTTATTAGAAAATATGTTCTTCTTCCTGTATGTTTTACTTGGACGGTCAGTTTAGCTTGTTTACTAAATCACTGTAACACTGAAGCTCTCATCGAATTTATTCTTAAAAAGGTTGGCATTTAAATGAAGGCTTGCTTCAGAGAGAATGAACAAAAACATTTAATCTTAAATCTCAGAGATAAATGTACATTCTTAACCCTGACATAACCCTGATGACAACACTATAACATCATCAGGGGGATTTTTTTAAATGATTCTGTGACTCACGGTTGGAATATGTTAAAAAAATGTAGAGCTCAAGCCCGAAACACCAGTCCACGGAAGTTATTTTCAGCCTTTCATTTCCTCCATCTTTTAGAACCGACACCACTTCTGAAGACGTACCGCCTCCCTAATTCACGTAATCATCCTTTACACAATGAAACGTGAACATCAAAGCCTTCTTTTTTTTTTAGCAACAAGGTGATTTATTTATTTAGTCTTGTGTGAATGTATCAAGACAGAGTTTCATTAGTTTCATCAACTCTGTCCTTTGTGGCGATTCAACCTGATTATAAGGTAGAAAACCTGATTATTATGCACTGCAGACACACACAGGGACACACACACACACACATCTTCACTGCCTGGTGTGTTCGCCTGCACCCAGGGGAAAATGTCAATACTGCCCAGTAAGCAAACATTTAGCTGTCTCTCCTTTCTCAAGTGTGGACACACCCACTGCAGTCTTTCTGCACACCAGATGCAGCGTGCGTGCATGTGTGGTAGATGGTGGAGGAGGACGATGCCTTGCTCCAGAGCATGTCAGTCAAACCACATCCACATCCACACCCACACCCACTCTGTAAAGATGAAGCTGAACAAAGAATAAACTAGAGACCATGTCATCATGGTGCGATCACACATCTGATTCCTGATTGAAACCCATGAGTGAGACCATGTGAAAATTGACATAATTGCGATTCACGATATCATCATTATTGTAAATCCTATGCTTAAATATTAGATTCTTAAATGTAAATGAGCACAAATACGAACATTGGTCAATATCTGTGAATGTAACATCCATCCATCTTCTTCCGCTTTATCCTCCACATGAGGGTCGCGGTGATAAAGTAATATTATTAATGTTCCAAAAGCATCTTTCAAACATTACACACAAAAACTTTCATTTCCAAATTGTTTTACTTAATGTAATGTTACAAAAACATACAGGCAGACAAATAACCACCAACCCAATCACTCATAACTTCCTGTCTCACTGTCACAGACGGCACAGAGTGATGAAAGTGATGGAAGTGTGTCGTACCTGTCAGGTCCATGGTGACCGGTCCAGGAGCCTGGTCACATAACAGGGTCATCCTGGTCACACTGACGTTGGCTCCAGACAAGTCTGGAGAGGAAAAAAACCACTCAGATTTCACAAATGTATTGTTTTTCTATCTTCTTATTTTCTTAAATCGTGTAAAATGGCAATTATTGACCCCAGAACTTCAAAACAACAACGTGCTTCAACATTGTTGTCTGGTCCACACGCTAATAGAGGAGCAAAGAAACAAGAAATGTTTTCACCTAAAATCCATTGCAGATTAATTTAGTAATCAATCAATAATTGATTAGTTGTTGCAGTTGATTCGTTCCAGCACAACTTGCTCGACTCTACCGAGTATCAGTCACGTTGTTTTCCATTACTAAAGTAACTCCTCAACGTGGGCGGAGTCGTCAAAGCATGGCTGCACGAAGCTGCACAAACTAGTGACGAGCAAAGCAGTTCTTTTTGGTGTACTGAATCATTAGAATCAGTTAATTCGATTGTTTTCGACACAGTTACTGATTTAAAATACGGCTGAAGACTTTGTGATTTGACTCGCGATCGCCGGCTTTTTAAAAATGTCCCTGCTAAATGTTGGAGATGAATGCATGTTTTCAGGATTTTACAGTATCTACAGGATACGACATTGACTCTTACAGTGTCGATACTCTGACCAATCAGTGGCCGACAGTCTTGCGACGTCACATTTTAATATCGGCTCAGCTCGCTTGAACCTCAACAGAGAAGGTGCTAAAAGAGAACTGTATGGTGGAATAGGGCCATAAGGCAACTAGAATTTAAAAAAAAACCTTTATCTTAAAATGACACTTAGATAATGATAGGTCGTTTATTTAATTTCTGCTCATAAACCCTCCTCGATCTTACACACGGAACCTTTAAAAATGCTTGACATACAAATTGCAGCTGAGGTAGGTGTATCATCATGAGCTCATGCTGATACAGTAGGTGTAAGAGATTGATGAGTTATGGCACTCTGGATCTAAACTACTGGCACAGTCTCTGGTATCAGGGGTCCAGATGTACAAAATAAAAGATTAATGGCTTCGACTGATTAATTTAAAGCAACTCCTCTTTGCTTTTCTAACGGCTTTTCTCATTTCGTTCCATGTTGAAGCTGTAAGTGAGGTGATGCTGAGCTACAGCAGTGGGAGCGGGAGCTTTTCTACTGCTATCAGGCTGTCATGGCCTGGCTGCGGGACTGAAGATGCTGAGGCAAGCAGGTGAGCTCCTGCATGTGTGTGTGTGTGTGTGTGTCTCACAAGTTGATGACTCTAAAAGAAGCATGCACCAAGTGACTCTATTGAGTGGGTGGTGTTATTAGAGCTGCAGTAACACTGGGTACTTGTGTGAATCCACCAGTTCTTCCGTCAGGTGATCAATAACCACCACCTCCTCACTCCCCAACAGGCACACACACACACACACATACCTGCTGTGACTGGTCCCCTCCCCAGCAGGGTCTGTTTGTACTTGACCAGACTCTCATCATCTTTGTCCAGCTCCTGAATTTCCAGTAAAGACTTCTGGGCTGGAGGATTGTAGTTGAGGTTTCTCTCGTCCTCTTCCTCCTCAATGGGCGACTCCTTCTTGTCGGCCATCAGACCTTCCAAAAAAAAAAAGAAAGAAGATCATTTAATATGTGGTTAAAGGTTTACACATCATGACAGATGATCTCAATCCCCTCGTTTCACTCACAACACTCATATTATATCAACACCTGGGGATGCAAAAAACAGGATTTTCAACCATTTAATCAACACTGATAATGTATTAATACAATATTTAATAACTTGGTCTCAGTGACACTTCTTTACTCCACTGTGTATTGTGTATGCAGCTGAAATAAATGTACGACAACTACTAACACTAGTCCAACACGCTAACTTGTTTAGAGTTGGGCTTAACAGGACCTGAAAGACAGGTTCTCAAGGTCTGGCAACATGTTTACATCTGTACTTTAATGCAGGAAAAGCACGAACAATCACCTAAACGCTCATTTTAATGTCGGGTGTAAATGGGGTAATTGTTTTTGACCCCAGCTCTCATCACTTATTCCCCAGATCTCTCAGTAATGCCTCACAGACTCTAGAAACTACGACTCCTTAAATCACTCTTAGGCAAAAACAAGCAAGCGAGTTCATCAACATCTAACAACCGAGCCAAACAACTCATTTAACATCAGTCAACTGATAAAAACAAGTGGGGAAGACGGAGTATAGCTTAAAAACCACAACAACGGAAACAACCACAGTCCATAGTAACACATTTAATCATTTTAAGTAACTTACATTTTAGAGTTCCTGCTGCTTCAGATGCCATTTAACCTGTTTGTGGTTTGAGCAAGTCTCAAAGGGCGTGTTGACGAATGTTTAAGATGAAGCCTGATCCAAATAATCACCCTCCCATTCCCTGTGTGTTTTCCATGACTGGAAGCCAATCGTTTCCGGGTTTTCCAGACTGCCCGGTAACCCTGACTGGATTTACAGGGTGAAACAGCATGTCAGCGACCATCCTGAATAATTCATATGCACAATAGAGCTCAAGTAAATGAAGCAATTACTGTCCATAAGGTGCAAGTAGTGACATCTGATCATTTTCACTGCCAAAAATGTCACACACTTTGGAATCAACTATGAGAGAGGAATTTGGTGACACATTACATACTAATAATCTATGATTCATTTTCAATAAAGTTGTATTGGTGAGGATAATGCACTATGACCTCATATGACCTCATGTCACATGTCACTATTACCTTACAAATGAGGTTCTGCCTTATTAAGACGGTTTGGGTTTATGCCAGAAAAGAGAGACCTTAAGAGGTAACAAATAAAGGCGCACACACACACACACAAACACACACCATACTACAGCTGTGTATTTACTGTGCCGTAACATCCTTTTCTAAAAGCCTCTGGTTCACACACACACACACACACACACACACACACACACGGAACACAAACACGCTCTAATTTAGTAACAAACATAAACAACAAGTGTATAACAGTGTACACAGTCACGGTGCATTAGTGTCTGTGAACATAAGTGTAAATCAAATGATGGCCTAATACAAGTCTCTCTCTACACGCACACACACACACACGCATTCTTCTTCTGTGCTAAAAGCAGCACCCCACCCAGTCAGGGCTAACACACGACTGCCTTCGCCTGTCACCATGGCAACCCTTTCAACTCCCCTTACAGTGACATCACCTTTGTTCAGGATCTGTTTAATATGAATGGATATAGACAGTGGAGCATTTAATGTTCACTTACAATAAGAGAGAGCCGGGGTACAGGAGACATCACACATATCACCCCTCACACATCATCACTGATCACTGTGATCCACCTCAAAATCCTCCCAAATCCAACTTGAATTTTATTTACGTCAGTCTCACAAAATCATAAAAACATAAAGAAAGCATTTCTTTTTAACCCACTGCACCTTATGTAAATATCGTGTGTTTGTGTTACTATATGCATTTTTTTTAAATGCAGCAAAACACCAAGTCAAATTCCTTGTATGTGTAAATGTACTTGTCAGTCATCATCTACCGCTTTATCCTCCACCAGAGGGTCGCGGGGGGTGCTGTGCCAATCTCAGCTACATCGGGCGATAGGCGGGGTACACCCTGGACAGTTCGCCAGTCCATCGCAGGGCCACACACAGATAGAGACGAACAACCATTCACTCTCACACTCACTCCTATGGTCAATTTAGAGTGTTCAATTTACCTATCCCCACATTGCATGTTTTTGGACTGTGGGAGGAAGCCGGAGAACACGGAGAGAACCCACGCACACACAGGGAGAACATGCAAACTCCATGCAGAAATTCTGATTCTGATTCTGGTTTAAAATAGATATAAAGCTGGATCTTTAAAGGTACAGTGTGTAAAATGTTGTTGAATGTTGCAGCTAAATAGACCTCACTTCACCCTTCCCTTTGATTTGTGTTGGAGAACCCATGTAGCCTCCATTTAGCATCACAACTCAAAGATGTTTAGTCAATCAGGTCATTGTACACTTAAAAAAAAAGAAGAAGCATAATTTCTGTTCAATTTCTCACTCACACATCTTCTAACTCTTTATCCTCCACATGAGGGTCACAGGGGTTGCTGCTCGTGCCAATCCCTGCTGACATAGGGTGAAAGGCGGGGTACACCCTGGACGGGTCACCAGTCCATCACAGGGAGAGACAAATAACCATCCACTCTCACACACAAACCCACAAATTGGACATTTCGAGAGTCCAATTTACCTAATCTCCAAATCTGCATGTTTTTGGACTGTTAGAGGAAACTGGAGAACCTGGAGAACACCCACGCACACACAGTGAGAACATGCAAACTCCATGCAGAAAGGCCTTTGTTCTGACTGAGTCACAAACCCCGGGTCTTCGGTCCTAACCACTACATCAGCGGTGTGGCCCTATGTTCAATTTCTGTTAAATGAAAATAACACACTGGACCTTTAATGGTGATAATATAAAAATGTGGAGACCAGTGCAGACGTGTGATATTGATGCCAGTGTCTGCAGGTCATTAATCTGAATGGATCGTCGTTACATATCGAATACCCCAAGGTTCCATTCTTGGATCTCTATTACTCAACCTGTACAGACTCCAGATCAATAAACATAAAAGACCAAAACATTGGTGTCTTAAGAGGCTCACATTTCTGAATCAGCTGTCACATCATCGCAATTAAACAAAAAGTCTAGTCCTGTCCAGACTGGATTAAAACTCACTCATTCATGCTTATGTATGGATGATGTATGGAGAACAGCAGATGTGCTTTAAACTTGACTTTAACTGTCCAAACCTATTTAAATCCATGCATTATAGCAGTTGAGTTGTTAATATTTATGCCGTTCATGCTGGTTTAAGCTCGTTCACGGAGAGAATGTAAAATATGTTCAGTCATGTAGAGGAAGTTGAGGATCTTATATATTTCAGGTTTATACTTAAAGTGCATGGATCTTCAAAACCGTTTCCAAGCAGAGAACAGCAGCAAATGTCAGATTTGTCACATCAACATGAAGCTCTGTTTCCAATCGCTCTCTCTCTCTTAACACAGAAACATTTAACTTTGTAGAATGTCAAATATGGATGGCACATGACTTCATAAATTATTCACCATACCATATTTACATATCAAACTCTGCACTTCACCCCGGCACAAGCGTATGCATCGAGCAGCTTTCACACGTTTCTGAGCAGCTATTAAATCTGGATTCCTCTTTTACATCCAAGAGCCTGTCTTTGATCACCAGACTGCTGACCCGTCACTGTAACATCATCAATTAACAGTTATTTTAAAAGGCAGAGTCAGTATCTTGTCCAACAGATGAAGTGTAACAGTGATCCACTAACATTGAAACTGCTCTGGTGACTAATTATTTTCTTACTGCTCAGAAAAAGCAGTAAACATTGTTCTCTCTTTGTAATATTTGTTAGTTTAAGATTGTGTCACTGTGCGGGTACTTGCAGCTGCCGCCCTGCCAGCAGGTGGCACTACGCCCTTCATGTTTTCATGTGCTGATGTTTTCTGGCCGAGTCTCTTGTCTCACATATGATGTTTTGAGCAAATCGGTGCACGAACAGCAAAGTTAGGGGGCACTTCCTGTTTCGTGGCAAAACGGCAGCTAAATTCAAAATGGCTGACTTCCTGTTGGGTCAAGTTCTTGTTCAGGGTCCCTCTCTTGTGACACGTATGAAGTTTCGAGCTGATCGGTCAATGTATGGCAAAGTTACAGGACACTTCGGGTTTCAAAATAATTCCGATGGTTGCAATTTTATACTCAAGTACAGTAATTAAGTATTTGTACTTCTTTACATTACAACACTGGTTGAGGTCATGGTCCCAAATTAGTTTATTTTTCGTCTTGGGCTGTTACGTGTTTCCACCAAGTTTCATGAAATTTGGTACAACTTAGTTTCAGTTGAGTCCTACCGGGTTTCACCTTAGGGGGCACTACTGAGCCAAATTGAAATACCACTGTTACGCATTTCCCTTATTTTATAAGAATCATTTTGCACCAGTTCTGTATAGCGTGACAATGTTTGTTTGTTTCCACCAACTTTTAGTATCTTAAAAATGTGATTGTGGCCAGGTCCTCTTATCACTGTGTGAGCGCTCGGGCCCTAATTACATCTTAACATGCGTATTTTCTGCCAGTAAGTGCAAGTGTTTCTGCCTCCATCTGTGATGTGATATTAACTGGTGGTGGATTTTCTTTGATGACCATAAAACTGCCTCATTACCACAGCAGATCTTCTCTGTCATTAGACACACGCCTGCTTTAAACTGTGCTTTAAAAGTGTAAATCTGCACTGAGGCAAATTTAATGGTCCTTTTTGCAACATATTTCAAAAATGCAATTATTATGTCCGTGCCAGGATGTGCATTAAAGTATAGACCTATAGAACGTGTGTTATGGTGCATGAATCCAAAACGCTGTAAAGCTCCAGCTGGTGACATTTACTGTGGGAGGGTTTATTGGCAAAAATGTAATATACCTCCCATAATAATGTTTGTATATGTGTATAATTGCTTTGAAATTAAAATCATTAGGTTTTGTAGCCTTAGAATAACACCTTTAAATTCACTTTAGGCAAGAGCCTTGCTTTACAGAGGCTACCATTTTGTGCTGCCATGTTTCTACAGCAACCACTGACAAACCAACCAGAATGAAACTTAGTCCTGCGATGTCACTAATTCCAACACACTAGAAAATTTAAATACAGGGCATGTGACAAAAGTGAGATGACCAAACAAAGTCAATAATTCACTCATGTTTTTGGACTGTGGGAGGAAACCGGAGAACCTGGAGAAAACCCACACACACACACACACACACACAGGGAGAACATGCAAACTCCATGCAGAAAGGCCTTTGGTCCAACTGGGTCACAAACCCTGGTCTTCTTGCTGCAAAGCCACGAGTGCTAACCACTACACCAACCGTGTGTAATGCTCCAGACAAAATACAGTCATATGTAACCAGTATTTAAGAAAAGGTTGTATTATTTAATAATATTTATTATTTATGTGGGTTTAGAGGCCTCACTATGTTAGAGTATTAGGGTCACATGTTAAAAAACATAATCAATTCTGAGATTAATGTCATAAAGTCGGAATTCTGAGAATAGAATTTGAAATCTTCCTCCGAATTCCAATTTTTTTCCCTCAGAATTCTGACTTTAATCTCAGAATTCTGACTTTATTCTGAGAATTCATGCCATCACCCTTTTTTTCCCCCCTATTTCTTAAAAATAATTTTATACATGTGGCCGTAATACTGCAATACAGCTGTAAAACATTTTGATTCACTTATCTTGATGCAAAATGATTTCTCTTCATTTTTTCCATGATTTTTACGTTCACCTATCATCTGCTCAGATTTGTACCCCATTAGCAAACCAAACAGTGTGTGGATCTGCAGTCAGTCTGCATGCACCTGAACTGTGTGTGCAACCACAGTGTTCATCTGCTTAGATTTACAGCTAAACAGGTTCCGTGAAAATCAACACAACAGTCTGTTTGGCAGAAGAACTGTGGCTCCAGTGCAGGAAATATAAGAGGGATATGACACACACACACACACACACGTCTGTACCTACATAAAAAAACACTAAATTGATGGTGAGCGTTCTTTCTGAGTTAGATGAGACAAAATTGATCCCACTCTCACATCATGCTGCAAACAGTCAGTTTGCTTAGCTAAAACTCTACTTGCCACAGTCTCTGCTGTTACCTGGCAACTGCTCAGGGCCAAGAAATATCCCCATGAAATTACATTTTCACACAAACAAATGAGATATGGCGTGCGGCCGGTTGGTGGATTTTGTTGTCCCCTATGACAGAGTCTGTTTCCAGTCTTTATGCTGAGATAAGCAAAGCATTTACTGGCTACAGCATATTTTGGTTTAAGATCTTCTGATCTTATCCTACACAAAAAAGGAAATAAGCAATTTCCCCCAAAACACTGTTGTACTATTCCTTTTACGGTGTATTTCAATTTTTGTACACAACATTATCATGTCATTATTCAGTTATTGATTGATGTTGATGAAATAGTAAATGGTCTGTATTTACATAGCACTTTTGTGGTCTTGGTGACCGCTAACTGCTGCTTTACACTCACACACTCACACCCGTTCATTCACACTTTCATCCAGAGCATTTCCGGGCACCACCACAGCCAGTGAAACGCTGCTGGAACAGCCGCGAAGAGCAATTTGGTGTAAAATGTTTTGCAGAGGACACACTGGCATGTTACTTTGTGGGAAAATAATTGACCAATACCACTATGACAAACCATACTTCCAGTACAGCAATTATAATTGTATGTGTACTAAAAAAAACATCATCACATCATCATTACTGTGTATCATGTGTTTTTTTTTGCTGATCTGTACATTGGGAATGTTAGTACGACGGAGTATTAGGGCCAAACTGAAAAGAAATTTTTTTTTAATCTTTCGAGAATAAACTCCTAATATTATGAAAAATAAACTCCCAATATTAAAAAAGTTGTAATATTACGAGAAGTCATAAATTCCGAGAAGAAAGTAATATGAGAATTAAGTCGTAATATTATGAGAAGTCGTAAATTACGAGAATAAGGTTGTAATGTGAGAATTAAGTCATAATATTACGAGAATAAAGTCGTAATATTGTGAGGAAAAAAGTCGTAATATTGCGACAAAAAAGTCTAAAATCATTATCAATCAAGCAAAGACCAGCTGCAACCTACGACAAGATGAGAAATGCGGAGCATTTTGTGAAGTTATATTTTAGTTTAGGCTTCACAAATAAGGAAAAACTTTTGTCACATCAGCAGTTTGTTTCGGAGAAAAAAAATCACACAAACCTGGAGGAAAACATCTCTTTTGTGGACTGGAGGAGGAAATAGCTCGTCAATTTTAAAATTAAATGAAATAATGATACAAAATCTCATATTACGACTTCATTCTCGAAACACTCTATACTTTTATTTGTTGTTTGGCCTCTACTCTGTCGTATCCTCTCTACCCAGAAGATTTAACATTACAGTGAGGCTACCTGCAAACAGTGAATTTGGGCCAAACAAATAACCTTCATTTCATGGAATTGTTCTATTAATTTCACTAACTTAATCAAAAACAGCTTTTTTCTTCCTCGTCACCACTTCATGTCTACCTCCTCATTTGTTAACCCAGAAACCCACTTCTGAGTCACTACATGTATACATGTGTGGGAAAGAGAGACAGTGAGATTTAAGCGGGGATTTGCACTTTTGTATCGTCCTGCTGTCACTGCCGTGCACTTTAATCCTATAACAAGACCTGTGGGACAGGGAAACACACATGCACGTGCATATTTGTGAAGCTCTGTGAAGCCAAAGCTTTCATACAAAGGTAAAGGCAGCAAATGAAGAATGCTTAACATAACCGCACAGCTGCAGGCCGTAACCACTGCTTACACCTCATTCTTCCATGTTTGCTGCCAACGTGTCACCTCTTGTGCCACAATGTGACCACAATCACTGTGTCACCTGCAGAAATCCCATCATTACTGGAGACTCTCTGTACACTTTCACCTGTACACCTTATTATTTATGATTCCTCACAGAGGAAAGGCTCGGGACAACACTGCAGCCTCTGCACACGGACAGAACACGGACAGCATTCAAAATGCTCTGTTGCGCGATATGTGTGAAAAATCTGTTTTGAATCAGTTGACAGTGATAATGATCATGCTAGACGCCAGATAGGGGCTGCGATCAGTGACTGAGTGTGTGTCGCTGAACCTCAACGCTGAAGATCGATCGGCTCCTTCAGTAAATGCAGATATGTTGTTGGGTATCCAGCCACTGTGCACATATAAAATAAACAAAAATATGCAAAATTAACAATGTGGAATAAAATTACTCAAAGAAAAAGAATCAGGATAAATGACCCTTTTCCACCTATGGTCCCAGCTCAACTCGTCGCAGTTTAGGTTGGTTTTCAGTGACAAAATAGTACCTCCTCAACATGGGCGGAGTCATCACTGCACGGCTGCATGAAACTACCCGTGCAGATTAACCCATGTTTTTAGGATTGTTAAGTCCTTTTAACTGATCTATAGTTTGGTATTGTTTGGCTTGATTCTTACTATCGCTAGTGGAAACGCATAACCATAACCGTGTCGTGCCGTGCCGAGGCGAGTCGAGTAGCACTAGTGGAAACACCTTAAACATTGAAAAAATCAGTTAAAAGTTTGGGTTAATAACATCAATTAATAAAATCAATAACAAAAGACCTAGTCTGATGACATCAAGAAGCAACATGGGATCATGGGAAATGTTGTCTCGTTTGGTTCCCATGTGTGTTTGCTCTTTACAGGGAGAACTTTGATGGCCGACAACAAGGAGTAGTCAGGATCCATACACACAGTCAAGTGAAAACACACTGGCTAACAAGTCGTACTGAATATTTGCTTCCTCACGCTGATGTTTAATAGAGGCTTTGCCGCAGAAATGTTGTAACAGAGACGTAAAATCAGATGAGATAAGTCATTAAAAGACGATCCTTGAATAGAATATGATGTCAATGTTGTGTGAGCGTTTTTGGTCGTTTAAATATTTCAGTGCACAAAACATTACACACTGTATATATAAAGTTGTGAATTTAAATGACACTAAGGTTAAACAATTCAACATACTTATATCTGTACTACTGCAAACTCTTTGCACAATGCCTGAACCTTACATTGATTAATGGCCTTGATAAATGGCCTTCATTATACACAAAAAGATCCTATAACCGTCTGATATCTGTAACAGTAAAACAGTTGAAGGTGACACTGCTTCACAGTGTCCCAGGGTAAATTACAGTTTAGTGAGTAAGATCTGCCTCAGTCATAAACAGCAAGTGAGAAAATCATTGTGTTATAAATTGATTTTCAGTTTGCGACCAATAAATCTGCTGCAGATGTACGAGATAAATGCAAATAAATGAAAAAAATGATTGCAGAGAAATTTCAAACACACACACACACAGCCATATGTCCTCAGGTGCTCCATCAGCCTGGTAGAGACAGCAGCTTGTCTAATTGACTGACTTGATGGGTTGTATTTGTCTGCTCAGCGTCACTTATCATCAGTGGAACAGAAAGAACGGAGGAGGAGGAGATGGAGGAGTGAGAGGCAGATACAGTCGTGTTCTTAAACACTTTCATTTGACAAACTTGACAAATGGCAGTCATGCTATTCAATCTGACAGTGGGAGAGGGGTCACGGGGAGGCAGGGGAACTAGATAAGGAGGAGGCAGGTAAATTCATGGGAGATGGAGGGAGAAGGTAAAGAGAGGGGAGACGGATGGGGATGAACACTGTGTTCGAAAATACAGAGTAAAAAGAGGAGAGAAGAGAGCAACATGAGCCTGTTTGAACGCTTGCTGCTCACCGCCTGTGCTGGTGCTCGCTGATTGGCAGCTCATGAAGAGTGTTCTGCCACACGGGCCTCACCCACTCACCCGCTCTCTGCCTCTCACACACACACACACACATTCAGGAACACAACATGCCTATCTCAACCTCTCTTTCTCTCTCTCTCTCTCCTCCAACTCCTTTCACCATCCATTTCCATTCTTCCTCCTCCTCTCTGTACATCTTCTAGTTCACCTCCTCAACCTCTGCTTTCTCCAAACCTCCTCTCCTCCCTCTTTCTCTCCTTTTTCTTTTCTCGTCGCCTCCCATGATCCTATCAAATCTCTGCCCTCTTGTTATTTAATATTCAGTCCCAGTTGAGCATTTTTGACCAGATTTGAGGAGTCATATTCACAGATTCCCTCCATCTTCCACCTCTCTATCCTCCACATGAGGGTCGCTGGTGCCAATCCCAGCTGACACAGGGTGAAAAGTGGGGTGCAGCCTGGACAGGTCACCAGACCATCACACGGACACAGACAAACCACCATCCACTCTCACACCTACGGTCAATTTACCTAATCCCCATATTGTATGTTTTTGGACTGTGGAAGGAAACTGGAGAACCCGGAGAAAACTGCAAACTCCATGCAGAAAGACCAGCACAGATTCATACAAGAAAACAATGCAAGAATGTAAATGCAGAGGAGTGTTCATCGGAAACAAAGGCATGTTGAACTTTGGGGATCTGGGACTGAAGCACTGAAGTAATAAATGTGCAGCAGGAGCACCAACACAAAGATCTGGGTTTCATGACCTGCTTTGATCCTGAGAGGAGAGGAGCGGAGCGATTAATTCAACCTGCAGCTTGAAACTCATTGAGTTAATGCAATAGAATATTCATGCATTTCTTGGATCTCACATTTCACTTCCACTTTCAGGACACAGACACTGGGAGAGGATCTCTCGTTCCTCCTTACTTGTTACCGTCAGTGCGGCTCGACTTTGCAGATTTTTTTTTTTTGCTTCACTCTCTCGTTAGCGTTTTCTCCCCCCAACATCTCACAAAACACACACTCCTGTACACACACACACACACACACACACGTGTGAGGGGAAACCCCAGGACTGTTCCACCATCTGTAACTATTCAGCAATTATACTGCAGTGTAGTGTGCGCACACACACACACACACAGAGACAAGTGCAGGAGGCAGGAGGGAGATGACTGGTCTTGAATCACATTACATAGCAAGATACAAAAAAAGCAGTTTGGAGTAACAGTAGGCATCGGTGACATCTTTGAACTCCCACATACGCCGTGTCATCGCACACACACACATGCATGTGCACATTCAGAAACACACACGTTTGCACAGCTATTCTTTATAGGACACAGCACTGACCTCCATTCTTTTGGAAAACTTAAACAAAGCCTTACCCCGAAGCTTAACCATGACCAGTTCATGCCTAACCCTAACCTTAAATCTAAGCACAAAACTGAACCAATGCCTCACAAATGAGGTACTGCCTCATTGGGACCAGGTTTTGGTCTCAATTGGTCCTGACAAGATCAGTGTTCATATCAGAAAAATGTCCTAAAGAGGCAACAGATTCCGTAACACACACACTTGTCTCTCTCGACCTGTGAAGACATAAGGCAATCCCTTACTTTCACCTCAACCACCTCATATATATGCTCGTAATCTAACCCGAACCCCAAATCTTAATCTTCAAAAAGCCCTTTAAAGTTGTGAAGACCTGCTAAAATCTCCTCACAACGAAGGGTTTGAAAATTTGTCCTCGCAGCCAAATAAAGACATACAAATACACAAACACACTCGTGTCTGTGTGTATTTATATGAGTAGAAACCCAATTTCAAAAGCTAAAATTTAAACACACAAAGATGCACTTTAACACACACACACACACTACAGCTTAGCATGTCATCAATAGCTATTGATCTGCCACCTTTGATGTGCCTTGCCAGTGCTTCATGTCAGGCATAAAAATGTCCACACCCACCAGGATGGAGACATATTTGGCACGCATGCACACACACACACACAAATCTTGTACTTCAGTGTTAGTGAGGACACGCATTGATATAATGTATCCTGTAACCCGCACCCTAATCTAACTGTAAAACTCTAACCTTCATGCACTTTCACCCTCACTTTATAAGGCCTAATGGTCCCCACAAAGACGGATGTACAAGAACACACACGCACACACACACACACATAAAAATGTCATATGACCTCACCTCTGTAGCACATAGTTAGCCACAGCAGCTCCAGTACCTGACCCCCAAACTCACACACATCCACTCCCAGCATGGTGCCTCTCTGTGGGGCAGCACTCTGTGCGACAGCAGGCAGTCTGTGGACCACAGAACCAGGGAACCTCCACAGGTAGCAGCAGCAGCAGCAGCGGCAGCAGCAACAAAGTAGCAGAGCTGGGGTAATTGAAAGAGAGGAGCATCCACAAAAGTCTTGGGAGTGTGAAAGAAACAGGGTCAGGCGAGCATCTCCACCCCAGAGGCAGGAAAAAAATGTGGCTGGAGGGGTTGAGGGACAGAGGTGGAGAGACAGGGAGGGTATCCTTGGGTGTGGGTGTGGAGGTGATGTGTGTAATGTGTGTGAGCTAGACTGAGAGAGAAGGAGAGAGAGGGAGAGGGAGGGAGGAGAGAGAAAAGGGAGGGAGGCTGAGGAGGAAGCAGCAGACAGTAGAGGCAGCCGGCTTCCTGGACTTCTTTCTCTTTCTGTTAAGTACAGCTCAGTGACAAAAAAGAGAAACAGTAAATGCTTGAATGTGAACAGTTTGTTTGTGGATTCTGCAGGGATTTTACAGCTGATGGTGGCAGACAGAGGCAGGTGGAGCCGGCAGAGCTGCATCAGCGTGTGTGAGAGTGTGTGTGTGTATGTGTGTGTGTGTGTGTGTGTGGGGTACTGAAGCTGGGTATCGATTCGCAGACGAGCAGCGAACCCCTCCCTCCCTTCCCCCCTCCCTCCCTCCTCCACCCTGCATCCCTCCCTCCTCCTCCTCCTCCTCATGTCATCAGCCCAGAGACTGCAATGAGCTCATCCTTTAGCCCCCTCCCTCCCTCCCTCTCTCTCTCCCTCATTCACTCTTTCTTGCCTCCCCATCTCTCGCGCTCCACACCTCATTCCTTCCTCACGCATTCTGCCTCCAACTCTTTCATGCTTTCTATACATTTCCCTTTTTCATTTTTCATCACTTTCATGAATTCCCGTGCAGCATCCACTCTCTCCCTGCACCTATTCATCACTGTGTCACACCATCTCTCGTTCTCTCTCTGTTTATCTTATTTGCCTCCTCCCACCTCTTCATCTTCTTCTTTATTTCTCTGTCTTATAGTGACCACACCCTGTCGGCACAATGCTTCAAATGTGACTCTCTCTCTCTCTCTCTCATCATTTTTCCTTTCATTCTTTTTTGTCTAATACCCCAACTATTCTCAGTCTTCTGATGCTTCTCCTCTGATATCACTGATACAACAAGAAAACAAGGAAGGCTGTCGAAGTGTAGAATACAAAACACGTCTGCACACACGTACACACACCGGCACGCGTGTGAATCTGTCCGTCAGAGGTTGTTCAGCTGTCATGTCGCATGGTATAGGAGACAACATGTCTCTCCATCACCTGTCTCACTCTCCTTTGACTCCAGCAAACGTTTGTACTGATACTATTCTACGCCTACATACTGTATATTATATATAGACTCACTTTCATCTTCACAGAAAGACAAATCAGACTGTGGTTTGGTGGGAGTAGGCTGACCCACAATGGTTTTGTTCATGTTTGACCTCAAGACAGATGGAAAAAAAGAACATTTAAATGTCCAGCGTGTAACATTAGGGAGGGTTTACTGGCAGATATTGATTGTACTACCCATGTATTTTTTTGTAGTATTGCCCATGTTTTTTACAGCAGACAAAATGGACAAACCAGTCAGAGCATGTGTTTTAATACAGAACAACAACCTCACAATCTGGACTCTCACCATTGGAAGTCACTAATTCTTACAGATTGCACCTTTACATGGGCTTAATTTGCATACTGAGGACCTGCCGTCACGTTGCACTGTGCACAAATATGACAACAAAGTATAATTTGCTTATACTGCTGGTGTTTTTTATTCTCTGAAGATCACATGATGTTGAGGTGGTTTCATCCATTACAAAAAAAAACTCAAACTCACAAAAGTTTTTTGGTATAAATCCAAAATGTTATCAACTATTTTTTTAAACAATTCAAATATTAAAGTTTTTATACGATTCCCTTTCCCTAAACCAGTGACCTCTGTCGCTGTCAGCAGTGAGTCTGCCTCACGTCTGTCCTAAAGCAGAGCCATAAACCCATTATATTCATACTGCTTTATGGAAGTATAAATCATCAGCAGAGGTGGTCCCCAGTGGGACGAGTGCCATCTATAAAATGTGTGCTTGAACAAGGCAGCCATGAATGGTGTCATAAAACGTGTCTCACTGTAAAGGAGCCCCCAGGGTTTAGCCGTGCATAACCACATCTTCGCCCCCCCCCCCCACAAACAGGACAATTCTGATAAAATTCACAACAGGGACAGAAGCTGTGGACTGTACTGTGCTACTTTCACAAGTGGATAAAAAAAAAAAAAAAAGTGTATAAGCATATAAATACTATCAACATAGTTTAAATGGCCACCATTATGTATACATTCTGACTGAGAAGTAGAATAATAAAACTGATACTGCATTGGAAGCTACACAGCAGCTAAAAGAGCAGAAGTTGTTTTGTGTCACTTGTTTAACTCCGTCAGAAACAAAGCCTTTGCATATTTACTGAGGATGGTACCACTCTTACGAATCTCAGCTGATACAGGGCATAAGGCAGCGTACACCCTAGACAGGACGCTAGTCCATCACAGGGCCACATACACAGACAAACAACCATCCACTCTTTCACTTCCGGTCAATTTAAAGGGTCAGGGTCAGGGTTTTTAGACTGTGGGAGGAAACAGGAGAGCCTGGAGAAAAGCCCCAGCTCTGCATGTTTTAGATGTTTCTCTGCTCCATCACACCTGATTCCAATGTCAGCTCGTTAACAAGCTGTGCAAAAGCTGATCCATGGTAACGACCCGTTTATCTGAATCAGGTGTGTTGGAGCAGGGACATGCCTAACATTGAGGATTGAAGAACCCTGATCGAAATCTAGGCAATAAAGCAAAGACTACTTTTTGTCAAAATGTTCACTGAGCAGTTGTGTTATTTTTTTTTTATTCAATTACTATTACACTACTATTACTATTACCACTTATTATGTGGTTCTGTAAGAGATGTCTTCCTGTTTTTTTGCCTTGTGTTTGCTCATTGTGTGAACTGTTGGGTTTCTCTTCTCTTTATAATATTGTAGGTAAGGTTTTTGCCTTACTATGTACAGTGCCTTGAGATAGTGTATGTTGTGATTTGGCAATTACAACTGAATTGAATGGAAGGTAGGTTGACAATGACAAATAATGGCTCAAATGCTCTGGCCCATTTAAAAATGTAGCCGTTTACATTCTAACCATTGTCGGTTTACTTCGCACAGCGCCGCTCCACACGACTCTCTCGGCGTTCCTCAGTATAGATCTTGTGTCGCCCAGCGTCATTCCCACGCTGCACACAGGAAGTGATTGATTTTACGCCAAGACAAACGGAGGCAACAGCATCGAGTAAAGCGAGATGGCTGCAAACAGGTTGGAGTGTGACTGAAGATGCAGAGAAAAGTGAATTCTACTGCTCAAAAAAACCTTGTAATTTAGCAGATATATATATATATATATATGAACTATATGTACTATTTTACTGTAATGTATTATCTACCCCTGCGCTGACATTCTATACACATAAGCGCTTCCTCACTCAGGTCTGATAGTATTGTTTGACGGGGTGTGTTTTCAGATGAAGGACGCAGCATTCATGGGTTGTTACATTGTCAATGGAAAACAATTGTCTTACAGCACCACGCCTCAAATTAACTTCATGGACTGATATCACATGGACTTGCAAATGTAATCCGCACTGGTGTGGAAAGTTATTCTATTAAGCTGTGGGGACATGAGCTGTGGTAATTGCCTTCTTACGCACACACACGCACACTCACACACGCAGATACTGAATGTAAACTATACACTTGGGATGTGTGTATAAGCAGTGTCTAATGGTTTTCCGACAGCTCGCTGTGTGGGGAGCATTTATTGCTGCTAAGTGTGGAAAGAATAACCTGCCTGGTGTGGAGGCCATTCATCCATAACCACCTGATTTAAACAGACGGAGAGTCTCTGAATAAAGCCGGACGCCAACTCTCCGAGCAGGGGAATCATAATCCAATGAGGGCAAAGATGTGCAAATAAATACAAAGATGTTTGTCGAGTGATAAATGAATAAAAAAATCAGGAGTGGTGTGAAGGAACACTCCATTTGTCAGGTGATGATTGAGCTTAATGCAATGCAATTTATCAAAGGGAGGAAAGAGACAATATACTGTATCATAATGAAGGATCATGTAACTCTACACAGTGATTCATCACATAGACGAAGCTGTGTTTCATTGTTATGTAACTACATTTTCACATTTACTTCTAGGTTCATCTAGAACCATTTACTTCATCTCCTTTCATCAATTGCACGTTATAACATTCAGTTAAAAAGTGTATTCAATGTGAATCAGAAAAAGCAGACAATTGCTTAGATTTTAGGTCCAGTGTGTATGAAGTAGTGACATCTAGTGGTAACTATACTCCAGGGAACTACAGTGGCCTTCACAAACCAGAAGGATGTCTTTTTTTCTTTGTTTGTGTCGTAAGCTTCTGCTTCAGAATGCAAAACACACACAGTCTGGCTTGTCAGTGCAGCTGTACAAACACGGTAGCTTACGTACTCTACATACAAAAGGTTTATCCTATGGCCAAGAAGAAGAATTAAATGATTGTTTACTCCTACAAACATTTTAAAAACCATTTCCAACTTCAGATTTACCTTTCAGTTCAGTCGTCACATCACACTCGTCTTCTCTCCTGGAAAATACAGAAAGGATTTTTTTTTTTTTTAAATCTACATTCTTTTTTGTTAACAAAGCTCCAGTACATGTCATGCATCAGTTAAACATCAGGGAATGCCAGCATACCTTTGATAAATTAAAGCAAACGCTTTAAAAACAGTAAGTTAAACTTAAGTCTCAACGACTCACCAGACTATATATTTCTCCAGTCTTCAGAGTCTTTCAGGTCTTGGCTGACAGGAGGAACCTGACGGGGTTTTCTGCTATTGCATCTCATCAGTGACACTTGGTTCAACACCTTGTTTATTCTATGATGCCTCTCTGCTTCCACCGTTGTAGTTTTTTTTCTGGAAAAACTGAAGACATACTGTCAGTTTCTGTCTTCCCCTGTGACCTCGCTCATCAACAACTGGATACTATTTGTTCTTTACAACATTGTGATGTGTGAAAATCCCAGGGGGTCACTTTTATTTTTAATATTTGCTGCCACAGAAATCACCTAAATTAAGGAGGCATGCAAGTTCCTAAGTAAGTAAGTGCTTGCTCAAATAAGTGAAGAGTTTCACTTATGGGTGGAAAATGAGCAATTCATTATTTAAATGCTTTCTACAAATTGAAATACCACTTTTAAAAAAAATCAGCAATTGGCATTGGACCAAAAAGGTCTGATGATTTGAAATATGGCTCATTTGCTAAAGTATAACAGTGTGATTCATGTCTTTGCAGCATTCAACACAATGGTCCACGTTCTACTGTAAAAGCAAAGAGGGCAGTGGAGTAATATGGTATTTATACTGTGACTCTCCCAGCAACACTGACATTTACTGACATCTAATGGAGACAGAGAGAAGAACTAAAGGGACTAATTATTGATTTTACTCTAAATGATTGTGTGGTCATGCTCATACATGCACAAGAACATTCATTTGTTCATGGGGGAATCATTTACAGTAATTAACAACTGCTTCAGTTGCTTAATCACCCGACTCAGACAATTATACGTTTTCCAGCCAGTTAGGAATTTCTCCATATAACAGATACAATTGATTTGCTGTTGGCTGCAGGTACTTTCAAGATCTCACTTTATCCGCTTCTTGACTCCACTTGCAGAAAATAATATGTGGTTAAATGTGTTCTGATCCAGAATCAGTGCTCTGCAAAAGGAAAGTCACAACATGAATTATGTTAAAATCACTCACAAATGTCTTTCAATTCAATCAACATGAAATCATATAACAATAGATCCATCTCAGTTTTATTTTTAATGCACAAAAGGTGTAGCCAGTGGTTCTAAAATAAAACATCAGTCAATATTTTTTAACATCTCACTTTGTGCAACAAAAAGACCACGAAGGAGCCAGAATCAGTGCGGAAGCAGAAAAACAAAACACTGGTGATCGATGGAAAATAAATTATAAATCTGAATACTGCTTTGAGCACCATACTGGGTAAAAAGAATCAAATTATTATTTAAACAGCTGTGTGGTAAACTATAGCTTTACATTCATTTACGAGTAGAGCTACAAGAGAGACATTTGTGAGTATGTGTATGTACATATATACATATATATACACACACACACATATACATATATATATATATATATATATGTATATATATATATGTGTATACATATATGTATATATATATATTATATATATATATATTATTTATTTTTACCGCAGGAGGTAGTGCAAACATTTGGTGCTGACAAAGCAAAATGTGTTTGTACCGTTGAATACCAACCCAATATCCAATCCAGACTGACTGACTGACAAAAGTATAAATATTATAAGACGAGTGCACACAGCTCAGTAAAGCTGACAGACAGAAGACGACGCAGGAAAACTGGGATCCGTCTGTTGTGAAACCTGCACCTTGTGGCGAAATCAGTCAAAAGTCAATCAGTTAACAACTCGGCTTCATCTCGATAAATGTGACGTGAAACCCAAACTTTCTTCCAAACAACAACATCAACAATAAATAACATTCTTTCAGTGCAAAACTACACAAACATTGGAAAATACTACACTTACAAACAATTAAAAAAAAAAAAAAACTTAGATGAATATTGAATTTCTAAATCGTTAAACTGGATACTCACTCAAAACCAGGTTTTTACAGCAAACCCATTTTTATTTTTTGCTACACAGCTTATTCTTTGAGGGATTTGAGCTCATCTTGATTATTTAAAAATATATAATTATTCAGAAGCGTTTCTGATTACTAACATACCACTGCATTATCACAATAGTACAGTTGTTTGGGATGTTGAGGAGTAAGAACAAATAATGAATAGAGATTCAACTATAAAATATTAGGATTAATTATCTTTTACATATCTATTCATTATTTACTCCGTGGGCAGTTAATATATTTCAGTGTAAACTTTTTGTCAATAATTCAGGTCTGTAAATGGGTATGGTTTATGTTGTCATGGGAACCACTATCATAATGTAATGGAAGTCTTTGCTCTTAATGGTGTCCATTGGGGCTGCATAGCTGGTGAGGCATCAGGTGGTCAAAGTTCATATGGGATTTTGTGTGTGTGTGTGTGTGTGTGTGTGTGTGTGTGTGTGTATGTGTATATGTGTGTGTATATGTGTACTATGTCTGGGCCAGCTGAAGTTCCTCTAGTCCGTGTTTTCCAATGTGATATCTGGCCAAGTCTTTCCTGGTCACCAGTCCAACCACCTGCAGGAGTATAACAACATCAGAACAACTGCTGCTCTCGTCTCCACAGAATTCCGAAACAACAATGTGACCATTTAACATAAAGAGGAGAAGAACATTAAACAAGACATGTAAGGATATGCAGAAACACATGGCGATATTCCACTATCTAGTACCCGCACGCCTTGACTCTGCACTATTTTTGTTTTGCTTTTCCATTAGCGATAGAACCTGGTACTTCTTTAGTACCTGCTCTAACAAGGTTCCAAGCGAGCTGAGCCGATACTATATGCGACGTCAACAGACTGCCGGCCACTGATTAGTCAGGGTGTCAGCACTGGAAGATTTGTGAGTGCTATGTCCGAGACAAGAATCAAACTGAACAATGCCGAACTGTATATCAGTTACAAAGACTTAGAAATCTGGAAGACATGCGTTAACCTCGCACATGTATGCAGGAAACGTTGAAAATCCTAACATTGAACAGAGGAGTCGAGCCGCATCACAACCCCTTCTACTGTATTTCAATTCAGTGACTGTGTCAGATGGAGTCTGTGCTCCAGTTATGCAGGAAAGTACTGAATGATTCTGTGAACAAATCTTTTTAATTAACTGATGGTAATGATTCACTACTGATTCAAACAAAGTCACGGCAGTTTCATGTAGCCATGTTATGATGATTCCGCCCAAGTTGAGGATGTGCTATATTGTACCAAACCACAATAAACCAAACCACGTAGAGTTAAGCTGTGCCGTGCCAAGGCGAGGCAATGTGTGCCGGGACTGTGTCGTGGAAAAGCACCAACACTCTCTTACCCTGTTTTCATCATCCACTACCACCAGGTGCCTGAGTCCCAGTGCCCTGAACAGCTTAAACACACGAGGAAGAGATGTTTCCTGCAAAGAGACAGACGTTTAAGTTCAACTTCCTCCACTGACACAAACCTTCACTACAAACAAACCTCAGATTTGTTTAAAGAGGGGAAACAAAGAACAATATTTGTGTGTGTGTGTGTGTGTGTGTGTCTAACCTGTGGTACAGTGTAAGGCGTTGCGTTCATGAACTCAGTCAGGTCCATCATACACTCTCTCTCATCCTGGGAGACGTGGATGCTCTGGATGGGAGGGAAGCGAGGGTAGGCGTCTCTGAAGTCCTTCAACTGGAGCTTCCTGTGTGTGAGCCGTGACCGAGCCAACTCCACAAACACCTGCAGGGACAGAGCAGCAGAGCACACAGTGTGTGTGTGAACCTACCTTTAAATATCAGACTAATAAAATAAATAAATACCACGACAATGTTGATGATGTTACCTTGTGCTTGAGAAGAACAATGAGCTGAGAGCGGAGGATGAGGCCGCAGAGCTTCTCCGGCTGAGGAGGAGAACAGAAGGAAGACGATGTGATTCATATAAGAACAGCAGTCTCAGTTTTCACTGAACTAAAGCTTGGTGGCACCGTATAATTAGTCTTTGAGGTGATGTGATTATGTGTTGCATATATTATGTTGATTTAAATATAATATTTTAGCACAGAATATAAAGTGTCATTGTTCCCAGTATTAGGGGGGAAGTGACTAGTAGCAGATGGTATAACTTCCTCAAACACGTCTTCATTGCAGTGACATCGATCTGTCATTTGCTGCTGCTGGTATCACCGTCACCACTATATCAAAAATAAAAAAGGACTGATAGATGCACTTTATGTCAAGCATTTTTAACACGGAGTGCAAAATATGTTGCCATCGATATGTTTCCTTTCACTGGAGAGTATTCTTGAGTTGGCGGGCAGATGAAAGAGTTTTTAAAGGGCCTCTTTTAGTGGGGCTGCACAATCCGTCAAAAATAATCTAAACTAGAATATGACATAATTCAATACCTAAATCAAAATACACGGCAATTATGAGGATGAAGTCTGGACCAAACATTCATCAAGAAAATAATCGTCAGATTCATCGTTATACATTTGTTTCTTGCTATTGCTAATAAATACAACACAATTAAAATCAAAGTACCTCATCACTGCCAGAAACTTGCACAACCACAGGAAACCCATTGTGATTGGTGGATGTGTTGCTTAGGGTGTCCACAATGGTTCCCACCTTCTCTATCCTGTTCAAACAGGTGACTGGAGAACTCATCACCTCTCTGGAGAGAGGGAGATGGGGGCAGAAGATGAAGACACAAACGATCCAATCAGAGTCTCACATGAACATCTACAATCCAGACAGGATCTTACCTGGCAGTCAGCCAGTGTGAGGTAGCAGGAGCCTCCCAGTGAAGGAAGGGAATGCTCTGCAACTTAATGTGGATGTCATACAGACCCTGAGGCAGGAAGAGACACCATTACAGACACCGACTCATACTGCACATAGTTTTAGATGTCACTTATATTTTTAGAAGCTGGAACCAGAACAAATTCAACACTTTGGCTTGATAAATGAGATGGAGGCAGGGATAAGTATGTGTGTCACTCACCTCTACAAAGTAGTCTCCTACTATCTTGGAAGTCATGAGGACGAGCATGATGGGAAGGCCGTATGTGACGTTTCCCGTAGCCTCCACCATGATGACGGTCAAACTGAGAGTCATTCTGACGATTCCGCCTGAAGAAACCAGAGCATTAGTACTGATAACGTTTTACTTTATCCTTGTTTTTTTTTTTTTTCAAAATTGTTCATATGCATGTAATGAAAAAAAAAACACATTAACAAGATGTGGGATACAGTTACTCACCTAACTGAGCTGCAGCTCCAATCAAAGCATATTTACCAGGGTCAGCCCAGAGCTAATAAAAAACACAGCAATATTAAACTAATTCTTATCCAAAGGTATTAAACCATAAACTATGTTTTTCCAGTAATGTTTGTATTATGAATACTGAGAAATTGTAATACAGTTTGTGTACTTTGTAAAACAGTAAATTCCTTATCCAAATAAATATTAGTTTAATTGAGTTTAATTAGTTCTTTTTAAGTCAACATTCAGGAGAGTGTTGATCTTAAGTGTATAACGGATAGGATCATTACAAAATGGCAGAGACATAACACATCCTTACAGAAGAGAGGTTTTACTGAAGTTTTCTAAATTGATGTTACAAACAGGTAGCAAATATAAAAACATTGAAACCACAGAAGACAAAATCAAACTCATCCAACAAAGTAAAATATATAGTATACTAACTGGGGCAGGAGTGGTGATGGCTGCCAGCAGGATTCCACACAATCTCCCCCAGGCTGCACCAATTAAAAGAGAGGGGATGAAAACTCCGGCAGACACCGCTAGGCCATACGTCCAACACGCCAAGAAGAAATATGTCAGAGTGAACAAGCCCAGGGTCAAAGGATTGTAGGTTCCTTTATTAAAATAAAAGGGTGGCATTAGACATGAACTGGTGATTGTATGTTGTTTCAGACTTTAAACAATCCACTAAAGATTCCTTGAACATTTTCTTTACCTGGCTGGTTGTGGAAGAGACTGTGGACACTTCTCTCAGGAGTGTTGAAAAAGGCCGTTGCCATGGAGTTGTACTCTCCATCTGCACAGAACAACTAAGAAAAGCAACAGTGACTCAACATTTACCGCCAGTGAGGCTAGATGAATTGCAAAAGCACTGTCTGGTTAAAAATAAATAAATAAATCAACTGTGGTTTGCACATGCAACTTGCAAATCATTTTGACACCACGTAGTTAATACTTCTCCAATGTGAACTTTATTACGTGTGTGTTTACCTGCAGTGGGTATTCCTTTTTGTCTTCTGGCCCCAAAGGCTGACAGTCATTGGAGAAGTAGATCATGGTGAATGACACAGTTGCAGTCACGGCAGCCACCAACATGGCCTCCATTACTTGCAAACATGGCCGATGGACGTATCTAATATGCACAAACAAAAAAATTCAAATAATGGTGATGTAATATCAGAAACAACTTTGTGCTATGAAAACTGTTTCTCTGCCAAATATTTTATTTTACAAGGTGTCAATAACGGTGCTTTTCCCACACCGATACCAACATGTGACGTCGACAGACTGCCGGCCACTGATTGACAAAGAGTGTCATCGCTGGAAAAGACATGAGCACAACGTCTAACACAGGAATCAAACTGAACAATGCCAAACTGTAAATCAGTTTAAAAGACAAGCATGCAAAAAAATGCATTAATCATCAACATTTAGCAAGGAAATCTTAATATTTAACAGAGGAGTCTGGCGTATTTAGCAACAGCACTGCAAAAAGCCGGCAATCGTAAGCCAAATCACAACCCGTTCTACGGTATTTTAGTCAGATGGAGTCTATGCTCCAGTCACGTAGGGAGTACTGAACCTTTAATAAACGAGAACTGCTTTGCTCAGGGCAAGATTGGCACGAAAAATCAGCCCTGGCGGTTTTTTTTGCCAAGGCAGCCCACCGTCATTGGTGAGACATTAATATTTAGATATTAATATGTACTTGCAGCTTGGGAATTTGACTTTGTCTGCCAAGTGATGTGTATGCACATTGGGATCTGATCATTTCAAAAAACTTCAATACACACAATAATGTAACAGCTAAATGATAAAGCCTTTCTCAACACAACTACAGGGACTTGATTTTTGTCCCCATAAGGCAGACAAGTCCCCTTAATGTGACTATGTGAACATGCCCACAACATAAGGAATACCAGGCACACACACACAGCTTACCTCCATCCCTGAGTGTCCCTGTTATTTTGCTACCATAACTCCTTACCACAATGTCGTCAACTCCACTCTCCTCCATCTTATCCTCACTCTGTCCCTCTTGTCCCTGTCATGTTCTCCCTGTCTCTCTGCTTTGGTTTCCTGCCTGTCTTTTTCTTGCTCCTTTCTATTGCCAGCGGCGTATCCTCCTTCCTCCTGAAGTTACTGCACAACGTCAGGTGCTGCTGGCACCTGTAGTAAACATGTCTGTTATTTTGGAGCACTTTTGGGTGTTCACCACAGAAGTAATTGCTTCTGTTTTTTAGCACGCATTTTCTCTGCACCTCCCTTGTACTTCAGTTGATCCATTTTTTGTTGATTTATTTGTGTGTGTCACATATAAAACAACATCACGGCAGTTTTGTGCAGATGTGCTAAGATAACCCCGCCCACGCTGAGGAGGTACTACAGTAATGGAAAACGACGTGTCTGATGCCAAACTGAGTAGAGTCGTGCTGAGCTGAGCTGTCATGCTAGAACTGTATATTGGGAAAGAGCCATCAATGTAAAATGGAAACTAGTTGAGTTGTAGGAAAGCCCATACAGGTAATAAAAGGTAATACATCAAGATCATACTTATTTTTTCGTTATATGCATAGCAGAATCCAGGTAATCTCTCCAACCAAAGCTTTAAACACTATAGATTAGAGCTGTAATCGGGCCTTAAAAGTTAGGCTCGAGCCCGACAAGTACATTTTGATTGACAGCTTTTTAAAAGCCCAAACCCGTTTACAGCCCGACGTTATTCCAATGTGCGCACACACACAGCGCTTTTGCCTTTTGTCAAGAATGAATAATTTTATACATTTACATAGGCCACTTGGAAAAACAAACAAACAAATAAAATAAGTCCTCTGTTCGTATCATCTCAGCACTCTAAATAGGCCTAGGAGGAAGAGAGGGTTAGACTCCGGAGAGCTCTGGGTCTCGACTCTCCACATCTGATGCACCTGCAGCCATGGCTTGCAGGGGAGTGCAGGCATGAGCACGTACGGCATTCCTGTCTGAGTGTGACAACATTCTGGTTAAATTCTGGCCAGAGGAATGTTGCGATCTTGTGGAGACCCTGTATTATCACTTTACACGCAAGCCAGTCTTCGTGCTGTTTACACACAACAGCTTGCTGAGGGGATTCCAGGCTTCCCGCTATGCTTCATAGAACGGCTTCAGAAAGTCTATCAAAAAGCCCAGTGTGTCCGGCAAATGTGTTTATGTTCATCTGCTGGTTTTTATCTCTTTTCTAAAATTGTTTTGATGTACAATGAGCTTTATTTGTGCATTGGTGTGTCCCAGATTCTCTACCACGATATCTGTCTGAAACCCATTCATAACACACATAAACATGTCAGTATCTACTCTGATAACGATCGTCTACAATGCAGAATTTCAACGAAACAATTTGTGTGACTAATTCATTGTGGTCAGGAATGTGCTTCAAATTCCTCTGGTAGTAATTCTTAATATGATTGTCACAGCAGTGACACAACATGAACAGAAGAATAAACTTATGAACTTGAACTCATGAATATGAACTCACAAGAACAAATATATCCACTGGCATCAATTTTACTGACATTTCCCATAATCGTACTTTTCTCAACATAAGGAAGCAGGAACTACAGTTATCAAAGCACAAGTTTCTTCCCAGATGAGTCATTATCATCTCGCATGAACCTGTTCTTACATCAGGACTATTTTTAAACGTTTTAAATCACAAGATGTTGATACCCTGAGAAATGAACAAGTGCCAACTTTAAAACTTCCTTGTGATTCAACTCACCCTGCCAGTTGTTTTTGGTGTCATGCCACATACAAAACAATTCAGGTGTTTTCTAAATCTTACCTGATCCTAAAGATGGTCAGCCAGTAGTTGAGAATGTTGAACAGAGCTCCCAGTAATCCACCTGCACATGAAAGAGATAAAAAAAAACACACAAGATCCCAAGATTTTCCAACGTGAAAAAAAATAGTTGGAAACAGAATTAAACATACTATTATTAATTATGTCAAACATCTATTTAATCTGAAGGCACCCTATACTGAATCAAACATAGTTGCAGAAACCAAAAGAGGTCTTTACCTATAGCTCCCATAGCGATAAACAACGGGATCTCATAGAAATTATAGGCCACACCCTGAAAAGGAACAAATACATACAATACAATGTCATCTTTAACAGTCACTAAAAAAATCAAAGCTGGAAAAAACAAGCAATATTTATTTTAGTTTCTTACATCAATCTGAAAGCGGCCAAAGTTGATGAGACCTGGGTTGGAAAGGTCTCCAGGGTTTTTGTTATAGACACTGAGGAAGATGTTCAGAGTGAAGGTGGAGATCATGGAAGCAAAGAACTGAAGAAGGAAAAGGGTGAAGGGAAGAAGGGAAACAAAAAAAGAAAGGAACAACAATTAAATACAAAAGAAGGGAATGCAAACACTCTACTTAAAATTTCAAATCAAATCACAGCTTGCGCTGATTAACTAAGCTATAATTAATCATGGTTTTGTAATGCAGGTGCACACAGAAAAAAGTGACTTACTATCCTCCATGTTAGCATCTGGTTCCAGAAGGATGCTCCCTCTTCGAGAGCGAACAGAACACCACCTGTTGACCCAAGAAACAAAATCACCATTATAACAAAAATGCAGATACTTTTTAAAGTATTATAGAACAGTACTTGTGTTGGACTTGGGTGGCTCTATTGGCAGAAATTCCATATTATATTCAAAATAAAATGTATAATGACCTGAAACTAATGAATGTTGTGTTTTTGTTTTCTTATAATTAATCCCTCATATCTGATGATGATCTCTTCTATCCATCAACATTAGCCCAGAGTGGACAAACCAAACACTGGCTACTTTCACACTCTGATTTGGCCTGAAAACAACTGTGGATTCCATTGAAGTGTCCTTCCCTTGCTTAGAAGGGAAGGGCACTCTTCAGCTGGGAGCAATATTCATCTTCACCATTAGATGCCACTATATCCCACGCACATGGCCAAAATAATCCATCAGATCCACTTAAGCCATATCCATTCTCAGATATGCTGATTTTGACACAATGACAAGTTGGCAAAAGGTTAAGTTAACTTGTGCTGTCACATGACATCCTTGTGAAGAATGAGCCGCAAATTGGATTGACCCGAGTAAACATCCCGTCTTTTCACATGATGGTAACAGATG
Organism: Solea solea; assembly: GCF_958295425.1. Taxonomy (NCBI): domain Eukaryota; kingdom Metazoa; phylum Chordata; class Actinopteri; order Pleuronectiformes; family Soleidae; genus Solea; species Solea solea. Next base: position 19,714,073 of record NC_081149.1, on the reverse strand, counting down.
ACAATCTGTAACATGATTTGACAAGCATTTCTTTACTTGGTGGTAAAAAACCTCTGCATGTAAAATGCAGATTTTTACAACAGCTTTTCTGTTAAACTGCCCAAATTTTTACTTGCGAGCAGTAACAATAATTTTGAATGATGCTACAATCAGACATACGCACTTATTATATCATTATACTAAGAGTAGAGTGAATATAAGTTACAGAGAGACTCTGTGACTTCCCCAAGACGATTTGTTTTAATATGACGAACAAACACTGTGGAGGGAGTTTCTAAACAGGTTTCTCTCTTGGTATTCACTCTTGGCTTTATAACAAAGCTAACCTTCTCAGACAATTTAAGAAGATTAATAACAATAAACATGTTGCAGTTGGGTTTTTACCGACTGGTGCTCCAAAAGCAGCGGAAACTCCAGCAGCAGCACCAGCAGAGACAAAGTCCCTTTTCTCTGTGTCTCTCCGGAAGTATTCAAAGATCTGCAAACAAACAAACAAAATCAAATAAAATAAATAAAAAATGAGTGACCGTAAGCTATCAACACGAGAACGCAGCACACACACCACAGAAAATCTCGAAACTCACTGACCTTGAAGTCTCTCTTTAAAGAAGTGCTCCTTCCCTGAGAGACACCTGCAGCTACCACAGCACCAGAGTGAATCATGGGCCCTTCCTAAAGGGATTGTGGGTAAACAAAAGAATAAGTGTTAGAAGACATTCTTGGCAGGATTTAAAACAACAAATTCTTTAAGTCCAAAACACAGTGCACATTGCATTATTTAATCTTTCATTTGAAGAATACAAATCTAACATCGAAGTTATGCACATTTTTCTCTCATCAAGGTTTTTACCTTTCCGACAGCAAGACCGCCAACTACTGAACAGATAACGCCACACACTTTCACCACCAGTGTCTGCAGCGGACAAACAAAATAAATATAAGAATATGAAGGTTGCGCTTGTTAAAGAAAACAAAAGAAACAGTGGCCTTCAAACATCATTTCTTTATAGTGTGTGCGTACCTTTAGTCGTACCACCCTGGGAATCTTGACACCATTCAAGTAACATTTTATCTGAGGAATACCACTTCCTGCAGCTATGGGCTGCCACAGAGAAAGAAGAAGAGGATGAGGTGTGATGAGAGTAAAAGAGTAAAGTTACTAGTTAGTAGAATACAAGAAAGATGTGTATTCTGGGCTAATTTTGCTTGCAATGCCCATCTATTATTTAAAGCAGACAATAAAACTGAAAATATAACTTAGTCTGAACCTCTTCTTACATCAATCTTTTTTGCAGAAACTGTTGAAAAAGCCGGACACAAGCTGACCACAAGCTAATGTGCACTGGTTTAGTTGAGTTGCAATTTTTTTTTTTTTTACAAGGTTTCATTATTACTTACTGCATGTGTTATTGAAACTGAGACACGTAACTGGTTGAACATTTTTCTTTTTTTTTTATGAGCTACTTCTGTTAAATCCACTCTCACACTCAAGGAATATGGTACGTCACACAAAAGGGGAATAAAAAACTGTCACCATAACACCAAAAAGTCAGATCATTTCTCCTTTCGGTCTTACCTCAAAAAATGCAACTATAATGGCCCCCATCATGACAATGGCAGAGTTGAGGACAGCCCAAAGGAGGAGGGAGATGGACAGGCCACCCACCTCCGTAAAGTTCTCTATGTCTGTGTGATCAAAGGTCAAGGGAATGTCTAGTTCCTGACAGCATTTGGCTGACATTAGCAAAAAATGGTCAAACTGTCTCACAGCCAATCATAAAACTAATTAAATGATATGTGAGGATGAATAAGCATCATCCACTTAAGAACAGACGGTTCTTTATTCTAACAAAATATAGCATATGGTGACCTGTACAGCACAGTAAAGTCATCCGTGACTAACAATCATGTGTATGTGTATGGTGTACATATTTTCAGGATACTCTTTTTGACAACTTGGTATTTGATCCCAGCCAGCTCCTCCACTGCAATATCTATGAAACAGGCAATGAGGCCGGTCAGGAAGCCAATCAGACCGCAGACCACCCAGCGACTAATCTCCAGACACTGGAAATTCTGAAGACACAAGAGCAAGTGGAACAAACACCAGGAGCAAAATTGATAAGACTTCAGCAGATGAAAAATGATGAAACCTGTAAAATCAACATAGTAGAACATATTTTCACCATGTGACTCATCCTCCGCTCCTCCTCCAGAAAGAGCTGGTTTTCAATGTTATCATAGTCAAGACTCTGGAAGAACACACATAAAATAAACACAGTAAATCAGTAAAATAAAGAAAATGAAAAATGTGTTCATTAATGTTTATCAAAAAGCGGTAGATGAGTGAGTGAATGCTTCACAATCAACCTAGATCTTGAACATGTGACAAACTAAAATAACTGCACTGCAATAATCTCGCACTGAACTTAACCAACTTAATTGCAAATGAAGAATATGATAATACAAAACAGATTACATTAACGCCTGGTATGTTGATGTAGTTCGTCATCAAAGAAGGACCATTTAAAATCCTGCACACTTAATAAATCATTAAATCTTTGTTTATGCAAGTGGGCCGATTACCTCAAATTTAAGAGACAGCAGCTTCTCATTGTGAGGGATCTCATTGGGCCGTCCTCTTTGTGAGTCCTGCGGGGGGATAACACACAAAAACACAGATGTCTCTACATAGACAATTGAGTCTGACTTGCTCAACTGAGAGGAATGCCAAGGAGCAGATAAGTGAGTGGAATGTTAGAGAGAACACAGCAGCAAATCAAAAGCACTGTGAACTGATTAAGTAACTTCTATTAAAGTCAATAGAAAAAGGGAGGGCAGATTTGACAGATTTGAACTTGTAGCTGTGGTTTCTCCAGGATGAAATGTTGCAGGTTAGTATTTGGTGTAAAAAGAGATACTGGTACACATTAGGGATGCACGACATTGGACTTTTTGCTGATATCTGATATGCTGATATATTGGGAGTGATTGGGCCGATAACTGATGCCGATATGTATACACAGTTTTCACTGCACCAAACTGCAGAGGTTGTTAAGTCTCTTCTTAGTGCAATAACATAATATTTTGCCTACTCATGTTGCAGCAGATGTAGATATACATTTTATTCATTGAGCAAAATAAATAAACGAAACAAAAAAAGAATTGTTGTAGGGGGCGCCAGCATTGAAGTCAAGGAGGTAGCAGCTTATTTAGCCTACTGTCGCAGTCATTAGTCATATCGGCAAACCTGTGTGTTTGCTGATATCTGATAATACATTTTAATGCCAATATCTGCTGATACCAATATCGTGACAATAATATTGTGCATCCCTTATGCAAATACAACCATCCAGACATGCTGACAAGGCAGCGTCATCTTCATACAGTGTTAAGCAGGCATATATAGTCACTAAATTGGCAGCAACTTAACATCTGTTAGTAACACACACATAAGAGCATAATACACTTGTGTTTACAGCAACAGGAACAAACAACAATCAAGCAGCAGATCACATGCATGTCATGGCATTCCTCATCAGACTGCAAAAACTGAATCTGATGGTTAACGCCATGATGAGAAATGAATGCAAAGTCTTTCTAAACAAAGTGACAACCAAATCGCCTCAGCCATTAGTCATATGGTCCTGTAATTGCAGGTCAGTGATTGTAGCCTGAAACACTGACTTTCTATCTGTTTATTTTTGTGAAAAAGCACTTCTGAAACACTACTTAGCATATAAGCTAATGTAAACAGCATACAGTATATGGACATCATTGTCTTTACATATGCAGCACAGTTCTCGAGGATTCTGATGATGTATCACTCTGAACAATAACTCATCAATGTTAAGGATCTGTTTCTATAAACTGAATTGTGGGTCTGCATCAAATCATTTTAAAAGCAGCAAAGTAGAAAACAACAGACAGATGAGTCAGCTGTCGCTGTGTCAGTTTGGCCTGCATCATCTTTCCGAAATTAGGCTTTAGCTGTCTTCATAAGGAAGCAACTGGGATTAAATTAAATACTTTCCTCAATCTAGGCACACTATGGTTTAATCTCTAAACGTGTACATTATTTTGTTTGTCCTAAATCAGACTTAAAGCTCAATGAGCAGACAAAGTCAGACTAGGTTTCCTGCACCAAATGTGCAGTGAAAGATATGAGCATGAGACTAAATGAATAACCATTTACGACTGCACTCCTTTACAGTTTTAAGACATAAGCAAATTGGTTGTCGAGGTAAAGGTAAGGTTTTACGATCACAGTAGATGAAACAACTACATTTGAGAAGCGAAATGCTGCTAAAGGTCTAGATGGACGGAGGACCAACAGGAGTGATAGAAAGGGAGACACGCGAGTGTGATGACATTTCAAGCTTGGACTTTACCTCATCTGACGTTATCTCCTCTTCCAAATCCACTGTGCTGAGTCTGCCTATCTGAAATACACTGCGTCCTTCAGACGGCTAGATATCAAAGACACCAACAGAATGTGTAGGTACATGTATAATCTAAGTCTTGTGGAGCCCCACCACACACATAAATAGATATAAAAACAATGGAGTCAATGCAACTGCAGCACTTTAGCATGGGACGAAAAGGATATGAAAACTTAATTTCACGATTATCCTGACCAAAATAATTGTGAGTCACAATATCACTATTATCATTAATGTAAAACTATGCTTTGAACTACTTTTTTTTTTTTTTTTTTTTTTTTAAACTTGATGATTGGTAAGCCTTCTTTCCATACCTTCGTTTGTTTCAATTTTAAATGTTGAAACAAATACAGACATTTCAATACGGAGGAAACAGATGAGGTAATGATACTAACGTTACAACATTACTAACAAAAGCAAAAAAAAAGACTAAATGTTGAAATGTTACAAAAACATGTTACTAAGGATGCATAAAAGTGGGGAAAAAAACCTAGACCATTAAAAACATGAGGTCCTTGAGAAAGATGCAGGCGCAGGCTGAATTGAACTAAAATTCACCACAATCAACTCATTGTGAGAGTTTCATTTTTTTAAAATCACGTTGTGCATTCATATAATTTTCTCATCTTTGCTTATGAAACAATCAGCTCCTTATTCAGATTCTTATGTGCACAAACATCTGAGATCTGTACTGTAATTTTAAACATGAAAAAATCCCTTAAAGCAGTGGTTCTCAAACTTTTTAAAATATTGAATTAACACCATTAACACCAATGTTAAAAAAAAATCAGTGATGTAAGTACGCCGAGAAAAGTCAGCTACAGACTTTTCACAGGAGGCAGATTTATTCCCAATAAAATAATCTGGTCTCTAGTGATCCTCCTCTCCCTCATATATACTCCAGACACTGGTATTGTGAATTAGATTAAAATGGAGCAAGAGATAATGTGACTCTAATTATTTTTAATAACATTTCTTAATTATTTGTTTCATTGTCTACGAACTCCAGTCAAAATCACATACCCTGTAGAGTAGAACAGTATTTCTGATTCAAGTACGACCGGTACCACAGTTTACCATGGACTTGGAGTATAGTACTACACTATCATATAGTATGGAGTATAGTAACTACTGAACTTATAAATACAAGTGAGGTTTAATTTACTTCCACCTTTGGTCGATGGTGCAGGAGTCATGATAATAATCACGAGGGCTGCATCACAGCAAGAAAGGAACTTGGATTTTCCATAGTTTTTTTTTCACATCAGTCTACATCTGTCTTCATTACAGCAGCAAATCAAAGCGCTCATCACGATGTCACACATTAAAATGTACTATTTAAATTGTGCTACGCCCTATACACACTGACATACATTCATCCAGTGACAGATATGAGAAGGACTAGTTTCCAGATTCTCAAACTTTCAAGAAAACAGAATAAAATTACATGTATCACGTAATTATATTCTGTTCGCACTTCTTTTATTACTTTCACTCACATACCCCAAAAACAAAGCTTTGCTCTTGCATCTACTTCCCGACTACAAACACCCACAAACACTGTCATTTATAAATGCATCATCATTTACCACAAGCAAATCCTGAACCATGCAGAATAAAAAAAAACACGTCTTAAACAGCCTTACAATATTAATAAAATACAACGCATAACATCTTAGGTCATAAGTTAGCTCAATTGTTAACCAACATGCTAGCTGTACCTGTCTGGAGTGTGTGAGCTGCTCGGAGCCGTTGAGCAGCGGCGTCCCCTCGCCTAATATCCCGGTCTCGTCGGCACGACTGGACCACGACACCTTCTTGGTGATGTTGGCCATGGTGGCCCCCGGTTGCTGTCCCCGCAACAACTTTCGCTGAATTATTTCATTAATGGCAGTTGTCGCTGGCTAACTGTTGTTATTCTCCAGCAGCTACCCATAGTCATCCCCGTGTCGCGTGACGCTTTGTAAGGATCGCGTGCAGGGACAAAAATAAGTATTTGGCCCACTGGATTCTGGGAGTTGTGGTTCTACTGTTTATGGACCAAAAACAAATGCACAAATCTTCATAAACTCCCATCTTAAACTATAAACGTTGTTGAATATATGACCACATTAGCACTGAACATTTTAAAGCTGCAGTGTGTAACCTTTGGTTATTTTTTTGTTGTTTATGATGTTATTATTCTGCCTGTGTTTGACAAAACACAAAGGTTGACATATCATATGAAAACAGGCTTTGTCAAATAAAACTATCAAACCTGACTGAGGGAGCATTTTTATAATTTTCTTCATTCATACTCCAACCTATCAGTAGTCACCTCACTTTACTTGACTAATGGCAGCTATTGCCTTGTCTGTCTTAACATTAAAAATAATGAAAATTGTGTGAACTCATTTCGCAATATCTAATTTGTTTTTGGTGTTGTTTTTGGCTGTACAGTTTTTCTCCATTGTAGACCATATCGTGTCTTTATTTTAATTATCTCTAGAATTGAGAGCCAGAGCAATCAGAGCCATATAGGAAAAACTAACCCTTATTATGACCTTACTTTGTGCTTTTTATTTATGTATCTATTGCATATCTATGTCTGATGAAGCCTCTTGCATGAGAGGTGAAACATATTCAAGAAACCCCAAGCAAGTCTAGTTGCCTATCTCTAAACTCCTCATGATACTGATACAGGATTGTTGTGCCTATATGCACTAAAACACAATACAAAGGCATGATGAGTTTATTCGTATGAAAAACCTAATATTACATATATTTACCACAAATCCCAAAGTTGAACCTACAAGCGTTGTATTTGTATGCTGTTTGTATGCTGTCACACAGCATGCAGAAATAAACTCAACCATCGTGCAAGTATCCTTTGTGAATTAAACTCAGGTTATTATCACATAGTTAATGTGTATTTGTCTTGCTGATGTAATCCCAGTTCTACCTCGCTTAAGTCTCACTGAGCGAGACACTGTTCTGTTAATTATTGTGGTTGTATGAATACAAATTGACTGTATATTGGTGCTTTTGTCTGTGTGAGTAAAGATATTTCTCTTCTCTCTCCAAGTCCAACATAAATTGACTGGTATGTGCACATCCAAGGGTTTGGATTACTCAAATATTAGAACATGGGACAAAATGAGAGTGACACAAAGAAAACTTTGCTCAATGACTCTTCATTTGAAACCTCCCACATATCTTTATCAGACACAGTGTTCTAAACATTCACATGCCACCTGCTGTACCTCCCCATGGACATCCTTTATATCCTCCATGTCGAGCACCACCCCTCTGGGCACTCCTCTCCCTTCTGCCACCCCTTCCACCTCAAATGGGCTCAGCACCCGATTCCATACTCTGAACCCTGCAATCTGACCTGCATATCCCTCTGCAGGGTCAAACCCCCCACCTACAGTGTCCTGTTCCTGCCCCAATACCACTGATCCACCTCCAGGAATCTCCCAGCCCTTCCTGAATTTGGAGCCTGAAGAGGTGAGACGGCGATCACTGTAGTGCCAGAAACGACCCTGGATGGAGGACCAGACAATGCAAAGGTGATGCCAGCGAGCATCAAGGAACGATGATACGGAAAGACGGCGATAAACGGGGTCTCCAATGACAAAGTCCAGGGAGGGTGAAGAAGCAGAGTAGTGGAAAGAAGGTGAGAATGGAGAAGAGGAGTAGGTAGATGAAGAAGAAGCAAAAAGGGAAGTAGATGAGGAAGAAGAGTTGCGTCCATACAGTACTAACTGGTTGTCATTTTCATTTGTGGCATAGGAAAACAGTGTGCCAATGTGTGAGTTCTCCACACGCAGCCACAGACACAAAGAAAGCTCAGGAAGGACAGGCAGAGTCGAGGAGAAGGTGACGTAGTTCTCTGCTGAAGCAGACGGGAAAACCAGCATGGAGTCCACGTTGCAGACTAATGACACGGGAGAGAGAGAGAGAAATTATATAATCAATTACAGGGAACACAATCAAACCCTGCAAACAATGGTGCACTGATTCATAGTACTGATCTGTGCATCACTATATTTTATGTGGGTTTATGTGCTGCAGTCTGCCCGCAATTAATAGTTCTCAAAAATAAATGTTCAATAACGTCCTTTCCTGTTTACATTTTAATTTAAACGTCTTTGACCAGAGATTGTTCAGAGCAGTCTGTCCAGACTTTACTTACTGCTTGCATCCTTTTTAGGAATTGGTCGTTGCGGGATCTTGTGCCTCAGAGGAAGTTGGAGGATGTCATGGATCACTGAACTTTCTTCCTCCTTTTTATCTTTCCACCTGCTGCTCCTGGGCTGATATGGCTCTGACTGAGGCTCCAGTCTGGTCCTGCTTTGCCCATTTTTGCCAGGTTGGGTTTGAACGCGGGACATGGGCTGAGGTTGGGAGGAATGATTTGGGTTATGCAAATGAGGATGTCTCTGAGGCTGCAGAGGTTGTTTGATCTGAGTCTGGACATGACGATAAGGTACAGAGTGATGAAATGGCAGCTGCTCCTGCTTTACTGGATAAGGTCGTGTCTGGGCCTGCAGCTGAATCTGTGACTGTGGGTGGTGAGGGTCAGGCAGGGGCAGGTAGTCTACGGACTGGGGCTTAGGGTTTGTATACTGTTCTTGTATCTGTGGAAGAGAGTCTGGCTGAGGTCCTGGTTTTTGTGCTTTTAAATGTTGTGGTTGGTTTGATGCATGGTGTTGATATGGTTTAGCCTCTGGTTGACTCGTTGCTCTGATTTCTTCTGTGGAGGGTTGGTGATATCCACCCAGAATCTTTCCAGGCCTTCCTCCTCTGTGGGTTTTCCCTCTTCTGTGTGGTTCATGGTATTCTTGTGAGGTGACGTTGGGCTGTAGAGCTCCTCCCTCCCTTGCTGAACTCCTGATGTTTTCACCTCCATTTAAATGCAGGACCTCGCCAAGCTGTCTTTCCACTTGATTCACACGTAGCACCTGTTTTTTCAGGGATTCCTGCAACCCATTTAGCCCCACCAACAGTTCATCTCGTTGGGCTTGGAGAGCAGCGAGCCTTTCCTCTTGGTTCTGAAGCTCCTGGCTAAGGTTGGAGAAATCCTGACCAAGATCAGGCTTTTCTTCCTGGACATGGCGGTGGCTCTCCCTAAGGTTCCTCTCCATCAAAGACATACGACCTTCTATGCGCTTACTCTTCTTCTCAAGCTTCCTACTCCACTCCCTGGATGATAAACAACATGGGAATCTTTGTCAGCAAACCTTTACATTGTCTATATACCATCTTTATTTATGTGTATACACATTTAGAACATACAGCTTTCAAGTCACATGAACATGTGGAAGACTTTCTCTGTCACAAATCACCAGGATATCAAAGTCAGTGGGAGTTATCCTCTGAGGAACATGAATACCTGTTCAAACTTTTAGTTTTAACAATACAAATCAGGAGTTGTTGAACTGTGAGTCTGTAACAAAAATATCACCCTCACTGTTTGTGTGGCTAAAATACTTAACATCAAAATAAAGCCAGCTCTAACCTGAGACCCTCTATCTCCTGTGTTGTGCTCTGCTTTAGTTGCTCCAGGTCTTGTGACATGTGGTGGAAATGCTCTTGTAAAGTGTGAACACGGCTCTCCAGCTCCCATGAGGAGTTCCTGTTCTGGTTCAGTGCCAACATGTCCAAACGGGCCTGGGTCAGTGCCTGGAACTGCTGGAACTAAGAGACATAGGCAGGAAATAAGTTTTCACAAAAGCATCTCAACAGCTGTTTGGTAAATGGTTTTGAAAGTCAGAGAGATGTGAAAAATCATCAGAATAACATTCTCTATCTATCTACATCATCACTGTCGCACTGTGGCCATCATTTCATTTTGGATGTGTGACAGAAACATTACTAAAACCTTCATTTCATGCCTGTTATTTTCAGCATTTTAAAGGTCACTGTTGTTTCTCTTTGCCTTTGTTTCTTCTTGCACATTAAAAAAAGATATTTAAGGTATATAGGTATCACATCAATACATATCATGTAAAACAATGCCTTAACTTGTATAAAAGTTGACTACAGTTAAAGTAAACACACTTGGTCTGATTTAAGCCAACCTGTTCATTGAGCCGTCGTAGTTTCTGCGACACAGAGCCAATTCCCTGCGCATCTACAGGATGAAGATGGAGCAGAAGCATGTGAACCAGGATCAGGGGCCAGTCGCTGGGCTTGAGGCTGCTCATGGTGCAGCAGAGCTGGGATAAATGCTGCTGGGAGCCTGGGTCCCCGTCTGGAGGTGTGGGGCTGAAGCACATATTGGAGAGAGAAACACATGCACATGATGAAGTTTGAACACCCACGGACTGGGATGAGAATACACTTTCCATTATCCACAACATCACTGGGGAGATGAGAGGAAATGCAAATGGTTATAACAGGTATTCAACTTCTCTCTCTCTATTACTCTCTTTTTCAAACAAACACACACACAAACACAGGTTTGCACAGCTATCCCTTTAAGGACTCTACATTGACTTCCATTCATTTGGTCAGCCTAACCAAAGCCTTATCCCTAGTCATAACCATGACTAGATAATGTATAACCCTAACCTTTACCTAACTACAATTCAAATCTTAGCTCTAAACTAAATAAGTTCCTCGAAAATGAGGTCCTGCCTCATTTGGACCAGGTTTTGGTCTCCATGAGAACTACTGGTCCCGACGAGGGCAGTGTTTATGCCAGAAAAATGTCCTAAAGAGGTAACACAGACTCACACATGCTCCGTCAACAATTATTAAAATGTAGAAGGATGAGAGCAGTTTCTGTCTATTAAGTGCAGAAGTGAAAAGGTATCTGAAAGTTGTGTTCTTGTGAGGTCTATGTTTTGTTTGTTGCTCTAAACTTATCTATGGGTTCTGTCTTTTCTCTGTCTGTTCTGTCTCTGTCAGATATATGTTTCATATCAACCAGCAAAACTGGAAAGGTACATGATTCTATTGGTGTGTTGTAATGTAGCAGTATAATCCCATGATGTGTGGGCTGAGGGACGGGCAGTCTGTACTTTCCTCTTAACCTCCCCAGACTGAACTTGGCAGGGGTTCTGGCACTGTTCCTCTTCTGTGACTTCTTCTTCTGCTTTCCCATTGAGTGGCCCAATCCAGGAATTATCTCTTCAGTTTTCTGCTCATGTCTGGGTTGCAAAACTGTGGCTATGTCTACACATTGAAAGTTCACTGGGCGCACATGGTGCTTCAAGCTGCGTCACAAAGGCAAATGAAGTGAATAAATCATACAATAAAACATTGTGACGACTTTTAAAAGATGGCAAACGCAAGAAAATAAATAGGTAAAAAATATTTTCTTGAGAAATGCCACTCTACCAACAGTTGTACCGAGCACAACCAATCAGTTTAGTGATAAAAGAAAAACCATTGCAAGAGCAATTATTTAAATTGTTCAGTAGTTACATTACACATTTAATTCTAATTCAACTTGATTTGTCCAGTTCAAACACTGTTTATAGTTTCATTTTCACTAGGAAGACTTGTTGCACAGTCAGCGTTTCTCAGTTTCTTTTGTCAGGCTGGAAAACACTGAACAGCTCACAGGAAGATGAAGTTGAGCACATACCCAGTGTGGATATGACTTCTGCAAAATTCAAACATATTGCTTTATCTTATCCAAATTTGGACGGCGGACTGCAGACTGCGCTTACTGGACACTTCAAGCTTGATTGTAACAGGATTAGGTTACTTTTTTTTTACCTGGCATTAAGCACGGTGCTTTGTTACAGACAACTGCCATCATCATGTCAACAGATATGAAAGAAGAGACTCCTCTACTGAAGAGAAGACTGACATCCTCTGAATCCAAGGTTGGAAACAATTCACTTGCTATATTTTGCCACAGTCTGTGATTGTTTGAATCAATGCAGTATGAAAAACAAAACTTAAGTGTTTAAATGTTATAGTGTTGCGAGGAGTCTGGTCTGCAGTGTAAGTTTCAGATTACTGAATTGCATGTTAGAGGCTTAAAAAGTGAATCAGGCTGACTTAGAACTTAGAATTAAGAATCTATATGTCCTATACTGCATATGGTACAAAAATGTTCTATCTATTTAAAACCTCCATTGTATCATTTTTTTCCTAGATCAATAACTCAAAACTCTTCCTGGCGGTTTTCTCGGCTGTAATAGGGAACTTCAGCTTTGGTTACTCCATGGTTTTCTCATCGCCCGTCCTCCCAAAACTCAAGAGCCCCAGTGCAGATCCAGGGCTCAGGATGAACACTGAGCAGGCCGCCTGGTTTGGCTCCATCTATGCACTGGGTGCAGCCGCTGGTGGACTGGGGGCCATGCTGCTTAACGACTTGATTGGACGGAAACTGAGCATCATGATGTCAGCAGTACCGTCAACTATTGGGTGAGTGTCAGGAACAGCATTCAGCTGCTAGGCTGTGGGCTTGGCAACCACTTTGCATTGTGGGATGTGTCATCCATGTTTGGGGCTAGTGGTGTCGGTTAGACTGGTTAGCATGCTTAAAAGCAATAAAGGGAAGGGAATTTACCGGAAGACGCTCACTATAGAAGCTTTAACTCATGATTTCAACTTCTCATTCTTACCAATCCAACGCCACATGCCAGATTGACTTCAGTTTCTTCAGAAATTGCCCTCTCTAGTTCAAACATGTGATATTGGTACTGTTTCCAGGAATCCCACAAAGGTGTTTATTGATAACCATAGAGACCCATAGTCAAGGGAAAGCTGTTGAGGGAGTGACCTGTCACCAAAGAGAAGTGAAGTGAATCTGCCCAAACAGGTACAACAAATCAACAGCAGGATAAGGGAAATGTCAGTCAAGTGACATTTGTTCAGTCTTCAAACGAGGTCTAATTACACACACTCACAATATGCTGAGATCACACCGCAAGTATTACATATATATATACAGTGTATGGCGCAAAAGTCATGCACCACCATTAGATTTATTGTTTTAATGCTATTATGACCATACAGAGTAATTGTACACATCCTGAAACTACGGGAAACATTTTTCTACAGGTTAAAGTGTCATGTATAGCAGAACCCTGGCTCTCTTTAAACCCTCAGTTTAAGAGATTATTCAAGACATGCTTGAATAAACCCGGAGTAATAGACAGTAACAATGATCAAGGCATGCTTGAGCTTTACGAACACATGTTGTATGAGCTTCTTAATATATTATAATAACTTTCAGGCACATCATTCCAATCCCAATGCCAATGATCACAGAATTTGACAGACATGAAAACTATTTTGAATTTTAAAATGTCTAATTTACACATACCAACTGAGTGCAGGGGCAGTGGGTAGCACTCATCTGCACAGTACTGTACATAGTTATTTATTGTTTAGACTAAACTTTTTTATTATTATTAATGATAAATGTACACATATTATTGTGTGTTTAAATGTGTGAAGTGGATTGTTGGTATATTATCCACTGAAAAATAAAGACACATAGGGGCTTGTTACATGGGGTAAACCAGCAAACTTACTGTAACTGCATCATTCCTGTGGGTGGCAGCAGATGGTAGACGGTAAAACACATGGCCTCTACTCTTCTATCATATGGAATCTATTGTAAACAAACAGACCTTACTGAGTGTTATTGATTCACTAAAATGTACACAATAATTTTCAATTCAACTGATTTGTCATTTTATTGCTAACTGTATTTCATCAGGCACCAGGAACACAATCTAAAGACGATTGACCTTTGGCAGAGTAGGGTCAGAATGTCTCTTAGAAGAACAGAAAAGACTTAAATGCTTCAAACAACTTCACTACTGTGCCAAGTGAGTCACTGAGCTGTGGAAAAAAGTCATATTACTGGTTAGACGATGCAATCGGCACTCTTTTACTGATACACATGTCACACTGTGCCACAACAAAAGGGAAAGACCAACAGAATGGAGACATAAAGACAGAGACAGGCGTTTTAAATACACAGACACAATAAAAGAAAAAACCTTTTTGTTTAATTTCACTTGGGTGCATGGCAAGATGCACAGATCTGGCCGTACCCTGTGACTCATCTTTTTTTTTTTTTTCCTTCTATTATATTAAATAGCATGTTATAATCATTGTTAATTTGTATTTTAAAAACATATATTGAAGGACAACCAAATTGTCTGAAGAATAGCTTTGGTGATATAGTTGTTGCTTTGATTCATTTTGTTCTTGTATTTGTGAGGACATTTTGGCTGGTCCTCACATATTTAAAAAGCTTATTGGGGGTTAAGACCTGGTTTTAGGTTTTAGAGTTAGGCATTTAGTTGTGATGGTTTATCTTTTGAACACAGAGCATTTAGGCTGCTTTTTCCCCATTACTATGTTAAAATGTATGTGCAATATTGAGTGTCTTGTATCCTTTTTTTCAGCAAAACTGACACCTGATGAAATTTCATTTAATTTTCATTTTTATATAAGTATATAAACACACCTAAGCAAAAGAAGAAGAAAGTCCTCAAGATTTTTAAAATCAGTTTGTATGTGTGAAATTTGGAAATATGTCACAGTTCAAAGTTTGCTTGGTGGTCAATTTTGTGACTTCTGCACAATAAACACTACTCACGTTTGGTTCTTAAAAATTATGTGATGTAAAATGAATCATAAGAAGACAGAAAATGTTGTAAATCCTGAAGATATGACCTATAAACACACACCCCAGGATGTCCATATAAGGAGTTGTGCATTATTCCCACGGCAATTTACCAAGGGTGCGCCTGCGGCACAGATCCATGCCTTAACCCATGAAGGGTTAAGGTTAGGGTAAGGGGCTAAACAATGCATTATGTCTTTGAGAGTCCTTACTGTGAATGGAGCACAAACGTGTGTGTGTGTGTGTGTGTGTGTGTGTGTGTTTTTTAAAGCATAACTGTATATATGTTATTGTAGGTATATGCTGATGGGAGGAGCAATGAACCTGTGGATGCTCCAGGTGGGACGTTTTCTCACTGGTGTAGCTGGTGGGATGACTGCAGCATCCATTCCTGTAAGTGACCATAGATGTAGAAGCAATGTACTGTACTGTATATGCATGTATTGTTCCAGCCTGAATTCTTATTGTACGTGTGTTCATATGACAGGTTTACATCTCAGAGGTTTCCCATAAAGGAGTTAGAGGGGCGCTCGGCTCCTGTCCTCAGATCACTTCTGTGTCTGGGTCACTAGCGCTCTACGCTCTGAGTAAGAATATCCCAACACTGCTGCATTTACTGAAAGATGCATTCACTCTTTACACATTTATATACTCAGAGTCCTGCACAGAGGTTTACTGGTTATACATTGATGATTTTTAGTGGCAACAATCACCGTTTTCTGCTCTCCTGCTTATGGTACAATAACCCCAACATTATGTATGATGTGCAGGTCTGGTGGTGCCGTGGCGATACCTGGCAGTAATCGGAGGGGTTCCTGCTGTGCTGATGGTTGTGTTGCTTGTCTTCATGCCCTCGTCTCCCAGGAGGCTGCTTTCCATGGGCCGAGAGGAGAAGGCTAAAATAGCTCTCCGCTGGCTCAGGGGAAGTAACTACGACACCAGCATTGAGCTCAGAGCCATACAAGTAAGGAACTGTGGTGTGTGGTGTGTGGTGTTTGTGCTTTGAAAAGGTCCTGTGTGGAAGAATTAGTGACATCTAATAGTGAGACTATAGATTACAAACAATGGATGACTCCACTGTTCGCCACCTGTCTTTGATGTCAGGGAATTCAGTCTATACCAGAAAGGAGGTTAACATTCTGTCACAGTTCTGCACTGTTACAATCTTCCACTCTTTCTGTCATTTCCTTTGTTTTATTGATTGATTTATGCTCCAGGATTATATAGGTGGAGACATTCTTCTTTGTTTGCAGAGTAGAAAAATGACAGTGCACTCTAGCAACCTTCATAAAGCACAGCCCTTGCCAACAGCACATATTAAAGACTTGTTCTGAGGCACTGAAAACCAAACATCACTCTATGTCAGCTGGGATTAGCACCAGCAGCTGTTCCATAATGTTACGGTTAAGATGGAGGTGGGGTGATAATAAGAGGTTGTGAGGTGTGTTGTCAGTCAGTCTATACACTTTCTACACTTTGGAGTTGGACATTAAAGTACTGCGCTGTCCTCCTCACCCTGTGTTCTTACCACACCTTCAGCCCACTTAGTTTAATTGAGTGAAACCCAGGTGATGGGGAACCTTACAAAAACTAGGATTAAACTAATGTTGAGTAGGGTATTCGGTTTCTACTGATAAACCCTCCTAAATAATACACCCTGGGCCAAGGACTTTAACAATACAATGGACATTTAGAGGTTTCTTAATAATCACACCATCCTGTTCTCATGCAATAAACTACAGTGGTACAGTCTTTGCTGGAGAGGTTGTCAAATAAATGTATCAAAATCTAT
The DNA here is from genome assembly GCF_958295425.1 of Solea solea. NCBI lineage: Eukaryota > Metazoa > Chordata > Actinopteri > Pleuronectiformes > Soleidae > Solea > Solea solea. Next base: position 19,697,248 of record NC_081149.1, on the reverse strand, counting down.
GCTTGTGTGTTATGTTTCTGCAAACGCAGCACAGCATCGACACACAGACTACAGTCACACTGTCCCAGCTTGGCACACCTGTCTTCTACCGGCCGATCTTGATCGCTGTAGTGATGCGTTTCCTGCAGCAGATGACAGGCATCACACCCATTTTGATCTACCTGGAGTCCATCTTTGCTGAGAGCAAAGTCTCTCTGCCAGCCAAGTAAGAAAATATATACTTTCTCTTATCTGTATTTAGCCTATTTTAATCTATCTAATAATGAATTCATGCTCATTTTCTATCCATCAGGTATGATGCAGCCATTGTTGGTGCAGTCCGCCTCTTATCTGTTATAGTAGCAGCCAGTCTGATGGACAAGGCAGGACGCAAAGCCCTGCTGTACACATCAAGCATGTTGATGTTTCTGTCCACTCTGACTCTGACCATGATCTACCACACCAATCCATGCCCTCCAAGCAATCCTCTAAACCTCACTATGGGTTTGGACCACAGCCTCAATGACAGCATCGGAAATGCTTTAGAGGCAAGCCAGCACGGTTCAGCAAGCATCATTCCTCTCATCAGCACCATGGTGTTTATTTTTGGTGAGTAATGAAAAGCAATACTGAGATAAAAACTGAAATCTGATATGGAATGACACATTTTTTGATATTCCATACCACAAATGTACTGAAGTTTGATGGCCAGCTCTATATACAGTATGACGCACTAAAATAGGGTGGTCTTATGGTAGAAATAAGCTCTATCAGGCTTAGCTTAGGTTTTTTATTTTTTTAAACCTCTGCTTAGGAAGTCATGTTTTTGCCAGCGTTGGTCTGTTTGTGAGCAGCAGAACTCTGTTTGATGAAATTTGCTGGGGAAGTAGGTCACATCCCACGGGAAGAAATTATTCAATTTTGGTGATGATCTATATATAAAGTACCAGAAAATGAAGTTAAAGTCACTTTTTTATAATATTACTTAAGTAAAAGTCTAAAAGTATATGACATTTACTGTACTTAAGTAACAAAAGTAATTTTCTGATATAAAATGTACTTAAGTTTTAGAAGTAAAAGCATTAAAAAAATGTATTGAGTTGAAAAAAAAGTGAGGAGTAAGGGTTAAATTCATGGCTATATGTGCCCATGTGACGTTGAAGCATGTGAATGGGTGAAAACTGTAGTATAAAGCAGCTCATCAAGACTAGATAAGCTAAATGTAAATACAGACCATTACCAACTCTTCTTCTTCTGATTTTATTTGGTAGTAATACGTAATAAAGATAGTTAGAGGAAATGTAGTGGAGTAAAAAGTAAAAGTTGCTAGAAATATAAATAACAAAGATACATGAATTGAAATGACACATTCAACCTATCTCACAAGGGTAACAGTCTATGTAATGTGTATTGACACTTTGGGGAAACTGAGCAGCTTTATCATTAATTCATTCATTCTGGTATTCAAAAAACAATTTGTTTATTTATCCAAGTTCACCCCAAACAGGTTTGGAAAAAGAAAATTACACAATATGCAATAAATAAACAAATGCAGAGTAACAGCTTGTTCACTGGGTGGAGAGAAAGTATGTGACTTTTTTTTTGCTGTCATTCCCCTGTTGTCTTGTTCCAGTAATTTAAGACCTGTTCCTTCCTCAGGCCATAACTCTCATAACTGGTTAAATTGGACCACATCCTTCTCAATTAAGAGAGCACAGTGTTATGTGGTGGTTGCTACATTTTCCCCCCAATGACATTTGTTTTATTTTAGTTAGTTTAAGCCTACACTGATGTAGCACTTATGTCGCTCATGTTGTTTTTATTGTGTCATGACATCATCATCATTCTAATGATGTGACCGGTCTGCTTTGTCACCACATTATTCGATGTCCCCTAGGATACGCCATGGGCTGGGGCCCAATAACATGGCTGCTGATGTCAGAGGTGTTGCCGCTGGTTGCCAGGGGCGTGGCCTCGGGCCTGTGTGTAGCTGTCAGCTGGTTGACGGCCTTCGTGCTCACACACTCATTCACACACCTGGTGGACAGCTATGGCCTGTATGTGCCTTACCTGTGCTTCACTGTGGTGTGTGTCATCTGCCTGCTGTTCAACGCAGTATGCATCCCAGAGACTCGCAGTCGCTCGCTGGAGGAAATAGAGAACTACTTCAGAACGGGACGTACGTTCACCATCAGGCGCAGTCATTCCACTGCACAGCCCCCAGTACAGTAGCTCTAAAGAAAAACTACTGTAATGGGATATTTCAACATCAACAATCATTAGTCAGGATCTCTATGTGAGTGAGTGTGAGAATAGGACTAGTATCACAATGACTGAGCACAGAAGTCAAAGGTCACAGTGTTCAGAAGATTAAAAAAGTTACGTGTAGGTGTAGAATAATGCCACTGCTTTATATCTAATAAAAATTGTTACAATAATGTTTTATGTAATAAATACACCCACTCGCCACTTTCTAAGGTAAACAGGACACATAATAAAGTGTCAGGAGTAGCACTCAGTGTGGTCTGTAGCTCATCTGCATTAAAGTTCGATGTGTTGTGCATTGAGAGCGGGTCGCCTGCACACTTTAGTGGTAGTACCCACTTTCTATCATTTTGAACCAGTCTCATCTCTGGCATAAACAAGGGATTTTCTCCCAGAGAACTGCAGCTCACTGGATATTTCAGAAACCATTCTCTGCAAACCTAACTTACTAACATAAGTGTGTTATCACTGTCTCCCTTATAAAGTGAAAAGTCACTTCAATATGTGTGCTGAACAATAGAGTCAATGCTCCATGATGATTATGTTTACTGTAATGCATCAGAAACACTGTGTTATACTCTATGTAAAATATATTCAGTATGAAAATGCATTGGGTTTGACATTTAACAATGTAAAAAAAAAAAACATAATTTACCAAAAAATGTCTGCAACATTTTATATTCCTACTGTGATTGCTTGCGTGTGCAAACTTTGGACATAATAGTGCAAACAACGAGGTAAATCCCATAAAAGCAGGATCCAGTAAACCTGGATAAACTAACAGTTACCGAAAATATTAAAAGGAAGATGACTTAAGTGCCACTCTGTTGACTGATGGATGATCTCTACAGGTGTGGTGCCCTGTAATGAGCAGTTAACAATTCATGACATGGAGTTTCCGTATAGGTGGTGCTAAGCTTGTTACAGGCTGCATCATTAATTTGTTCTGCTGCAGTTGTCCCTTATGAGGCATAGAAAAACATGATTGTGTGAAAGGATTAGATTAGAAATTTAAAAAACAGAGATGTGGTTTCTTTGGCAACAGAGAGCAATGCATCAAGTAAATAATGCAAATAAAAACATGCAGAGATTTAATATGCCTGAAAAGTGAAATAACTCCATCATCGAATGAGGAAGTGATGTTAGCGTCAGGTTACATGCTGCACTGTACTGTACGTAAATTTGAGTCTGACTCGGCTGAGCCTATGATGCGTTTTGTGCTTTGTATACACTGACATACCAAATGTGCCTACTTGTCTTGGGCGTGTCTCTGTAGCATGTTCTCTGACTGACTGACAATGAAGAAAGAAGGAGAGATACACTCTGGGTTTCGATACATGTGTTTGTATGTGCGTGTGTGTCACACCTTAATGGATATTAATTGATGCCAGACAGAAAGAAATAGTGACACAATATGTTCGATGACATTAAAACGAAAAATGCGTCAGGTTTTCTGTGATCATTTTTAAATACCAGTAGTAGAAATCATACATGTCTTAATGTAGTGTTTTGGCAAGAATTCAACACTGCTGAAGGTGTGCTTCACATCTGTAATTCATCAGTTAGACGTAAAACGTCTTATGTATAATTTACTTGTATATCAGTCTGTTATTTGGGGGGGGGAAATCCTGTTTTTATCTTTCAATAAGAAAATTATGTATAAACCAGAATAATTTGCAGTGATTTAAAATGCCTTAATTATGACACCCAGACAACATTTGAATAAATATCCAAAAGGCAAAAACAACAACTCCAGATGAACATAAAATGATAAACATGGTTGCTAACCAATGCTAAATGCTTAAAATAGTCTTTACTTGATAGTTATTGTAAGGGTAGGCTAACCCTACCCTTATTGTGACATTATAAACACTACAAACTTAAGATTATCAGTGTGGAATGATGACACCATAATAGATAAAGACCATCATGCATTCACACACACACATACTGCATGTTTGCGCTTCATTCATAGTGAGGACACTCATAGACATATTGCATTCCCTTACCCTTACCCTAACCGTCACAACTAAATACCTAAACCTAACCTGTAGTAAATTCTAACTCTAACCCTAAAACCAGGTCTTAACCCCCAAAAAGCCTTTTAAAGAAGTGAGGTCCTCACTTTGCCAAAATGTCAACTCCATACGGAGTATTTCGTATTATACAATTTTTGGTCCTCACAGAGATACAAATACAAGAACACACACACATAATGTAAACCCTAGCTTTGAGCTGAAGGATAAACCCCATAACTCATCCCAACCTCAAACTAATAAACCAAAATTATAAACTGTTCATCTGCCTGTGGCACACTCACTCATACACATTCACTCAAACTCTCTCTCTCTCACACACACACACTCACAGTCATTAGTAACCTCAGCTTTTTACAGGATGTAGATCTGTCTATTCTCTGGAATGCTGTTCATCAGGCCCACCGAAACACACACACACACACACACACACACACACCGACAGACAGACAGACAGAAAGACAGACAGACAGACAGACAGAACGGACACACTCTCTCACACACACACCACCTCATCTAGCTGGAATCATGTGTGGAGGAAACACCCCAACATCTCAAACACACCAGGAAATCAATTTGATGTATTTTATAAATGGGCGTTGTCTTGGATTAGTCTATTAAAGTGTACAACGCTCCCTTATTACACTGTGTGTGTGTTCTACATTATTCACTTGTCCTTTTCATTAATGCAGACTTTCATGCTGACTTCCTTCAAGTTCAGTCTGACTTGTTTCAAAATTGGAAACTTAAAAACTGAACGGAATTCAATATTTACACCGATAAAGTCAGCAGGACGGACAAGAAAGGCCTGCTACCGCGCTTCAGGTTGAAAATGTCACTGATGGAAATCAGCGTTACATTCCATCTTTCCCATGTGCGGTGGTGAGCAGTCGTGCTCTGTGATCCAGTGACCAGCGGCAGAAAAATGTGGTCGGACTGGCCTGCTCCCAGCTGAGTGACAGAGACCTTAGAGGCAGCTTTTCAACTTAACTCTGACGCGAACGACGACAACGGGGAAACCACATAGGATAATACGTGCTTTGTATATGAGGGCAACATACAACTATGAGGCATAAAAGAGCCAAATATGGCATCAACGACTACGTCAACTACACCCACCCATCCTCGCAGCCTGATGTGTTACTGAGTTTGTAATCATTATATATATATATATATATATATATATATATATATATATATATATATATATATATATATATATATATATATATATATACACATACACATAAAAAATATATAACAGCCATTCACTTTCTCATGACAGGACAGTTGACCTACTAAGACCAACACCCCCCTCTTGTTTTTACACTGACTTATGAAGCTGGAGCCAATCATCAGTTACTGTCATCTACAAAGGACTGAAAAACAACCTCTGGGTCATGAACAGCGATTTGTTCAAGTCACTCAACTTAGAAGTGATGCATTGTGGCCGTTTTTTACTTCAAATAATGTGCTAAAAGGGAGAGAAACAAGAGGAAATGCACTTTTCATAATCTGAGCAACTCAAACGGCAGTTATTATCATGACCTTAATTATTTATGATGTATACATGAATAAAATAAATATATTAAAGGATACTGTAGTCCAGGGAGAGGCAGGTACAGTAAATGTAGACGATTGTAAGCAATCGAATATGGGGCCAAAACATGGTATCGTCATGAGTCAAAATGCCTTAAAGCGTCTTCAGTCAGAAGCAAAAATCCACGTTTGCTGCCTTAAACTAACAACAGCAGCGTTTTTATTTTTATTCTTCAAACCAAACATTTAGTTAAGGTTAACTGTCAATTCTTGCAACAGAATCTATTTGAATAAGTTCATATTTCTTTCAGAATTAAAGCTCTGAACTCGATATGAAATTTAGATTTTTTTGTGAAGATAAGGAAAGATCAGATTACCTGACAGGCCAGATACTCATGCTGGTGGGCCACTTTTGGCCCACGGGCCACCAATTGCTGACCACTGCTGTAGTCATATATGACTTTAGTTATGAAGCTTTTATTCGGCTTTCAGCGTTCATCAAAATTCTTTGGCATAACCCCTGCACAGGTATTGTATTATTTATGAGCACTTACTTATACAGTAGATGATAATAGTAATGATATTTATAAGGACTCTATGTCAATGTGCAATATATAAATAAAAAAGGCCATAAAACCTATATTGGAGACACAATTTGACCCAGCTTAACCCTTGTGCCCTCCTCAAATGTACAACCCTCTCGACACCTTCATGACAAAAATGTACACATACAAAAAACTGCTATTAAATCATCATATAGCAGCTTTTTAAAATCATCATTTGCAGCACATTAAATAATAAACTTATAACTAAAATCAAGTAAATAACAGACAATGTGCTTCCATGAACTATGGAGCTTGGTCACCAAGTAATTAACCAAACAGCAAGCACATAATGAAGTATTGGTCTGTTAAAAGAAGTGATTTCAGAGCTGCTATGAGGATCCATTTTTAAAATGACTTCAATAGCAAAACTATTGTTTCGAACAACACGAAATACTTGCCATACTCTACATAAGGGTGAGTGGGGTTACATTTTAAGGTGTGTTTACATTTATTCTGGTAATGTTATGTTATAGATTACCTAAAATATACGTTCTACAAAAAAAAGAAGAAACTTTGTTCACCTGTGGGTCACAAAGACACACACTCCCTCAGTAATCTCACAAACAAAGAACAAGTTAAAAAAGAAGACCAGTTCAGTCTTTGAACGTTCCACCTAAACCACAGAGTGACTCATTACATATGTGTCTTTGTCGCGAGGGCGGGGCAGCGAGGGGTGTGTTCAGGGAGAGGCCTCGCCTGTACAGATACAGATACAGGTACAGGTACTGATACAGGTGGATGTCTCAGCTACACCCTGTTTGGACACTACATCAGCAGCAGCCGGCACACATCGCAGCACACCGACTGCAACACCTCGCCAAGGTAAGACCCTCACAATCTACAACACTGTCTGCAAAAACACTGCAACGGTCGAGATTCTCTTAGGATTCTATGGTGTTTTTTTTAGTTTGTGTCGAACAGATGTCGGCTATCACTTTAACTGACCTGACAAAAGGGGGACAAGTTTGATGACACAGAGACAGATAGATTGAATGCTGTTTTATAGGCTCCGGTTAAACTGGATGAACATTTCATTACAACAGTTTTGGTTGTTTCCTGCATCTCATCATTGACATTAGCTGTGATCAAATTCCAGTTCTTGTTCAGTGACTGACTTTCTCTAGTTTAAGGTGAAATAACTACTCCAAATAAGCTTAAAGCACATGTTTTATCAAAGAGTGAATTTAATGTTCTTCTGCAGATTTAAAGGTGTTCTTATAGAACAAATGTTTTTTTTTAATTATTGCTTAGGCCTGGGGTTATTTAAAAGTGAGAGTTGAGCAACTGATGGGGGCCCCTTCTCAGAATGTTAAAAGGCCTTTTGCTTTGGTCAAAAGTTGTAGCAGAACTGGTGTCAGTTATTTTAGAAATTAAGGAAAACGGGTATAAAAAAATAGGTAGATCTACCATAGCTGTTACAGTACTAGAATAATGTGTAATAAGTAACATTGGATTAAATCTGCTTTGTTTATATGTTAATTGCCCAAAATGGGCATTAGAGCAGGAAAACAATACTACATTTTTATAAGTATATGTAAAACGTTTTCTTGATTTTGTCGTATTTTAAGAACAAGTGGGTGAAAACATTTGGGGTTTTAATATTTTACATTATTACACTTCAATTTTAACATATTTATTCATTTATCTATTTATTTTTCCTGCACGTTGTCCATTAATTTATTTGTAATTATCTTTTTAATCTCTACTTTATTTTAGTTATGTATTAAGTTACTCAGATTAGTTTAATTTTATTTTACTTAAGAAATAATCTATATTTTAATAATATTGTTGTCACTTTTCCAACATACAGGCAATAGATCAGCAAATATCTCCCAAGTAAAAAAAAAAAAAAAGTTACACAAGAAGTAAAACAGAGGTTGTGCAATAATTTCAAAATTTGAAAGTCGTTGAATATAATTTTGAAAACGTGACATTAACATGTGATCATAAAAAGCAGCACTACTCTACATGCTGGGTCTCAGATCATCACACTGACTACAGTAAAAATGGGGTATTTCTTATTTTACAACGTGTCATTGTCAGGTGATGATTAAAAGATGACATGGTGGCAGAAAATTCCTCCTCCGCCGCCTCCTCCTCCTCCTCTCTCTAAACTCAGAGTCAGGTTTGACCAGTGTAGATGCTGCTGAATACAGGAAGGCCACACCTAACACCCATACACATAAGTGTTTTCAGGGTGTAGATGTGTCAAAATGACAAATCAGTTTTCTTAGTGACAGCGAGTTTCAGTCAACTCAACAGATCACTTTTTTACCGGGGTGTGATCTATTGTTTGATCACAGTTGATATGACGGAGCCTTTTTTGACTTTAAAATGACCGACCAGGTTACTCTTTTCTCCATGAATCTGACCTCAGTGACCTGACTTCAGAGAGAGCTGGAGTCACATGCCTCAGATGCCTCTCACAGAAACGTTTCTGTTTGATCAGCAGCCTGAAACTTTCCCCATTGTCCTTTAAAGTATCTGTGCAATGTGGTAGAGGGATGTTTAGGAAGCCGCACCCAGTCCCTGCCTCATCTGCAGACGTGGGTCCTCCCAAATGATTTGATTGACGTTAGCATGTTAAATAACTGCACTGTCTATCTAAACAACACTTGTGTTATTTACTTAATTAGGTTGGGGGTTTTTAACTTCATTTCTTGCCTGTTCAATTATTTCCATCTCGTTTTAATGGCAGATTTCATGGCTTCCTCAGGGCGCAATGACTGCTTCAGCTACACTGCATCTCCATGCCTTACTGAAATTTAGCAACAGAATCAACAGCTTTCTATCAAACCTGAAACTACACGTCGAAACCGCTCAATTCAAGTGACACCAGCTGTTTACAGCCCAGCTGGAACAGAGCCAGCAAGGAAAAGACAAACCAGTCATGACTGAGTTATCAGTGTTTATCCAACACAGAACACGGAAGCATGACTTCATTTACCAAAACTGAGACAAAGATCTGAATTATTTTCTCAAGCCACCACTGTCTACAAGTGACTCTCTCTTTCACACACCTCATAGACATAATGCAATCCTTACCATAACCTTAACCAACTAACCCTAACCCTAAAACCAGACTTAACCCTGAAAACACCCTTTACAGTTATGGGGCCCAGACAAAATGTCCTCACAAAGATAGGTTAGTACATTTTCTTTTGGACCTCACAAAGCTTTAAATACAAGTACACATGGAGAGAGAGAGAGGCACACATGACATGACATAAACCGACATTAATTTCCTGGAGAGTTGATGCAACCCAACCCTAATCTGAGCTCGACTCATGTATCTTGCCACATATACATTCTCAAATGATCTCTCTTTTCTTACGTGCACACACACTCACTCACTTTTCCCTCAAAGCCATGCATTGCACACACTGAGATAGAAGGGTCATAGTTTGACACGTGTCAGTGCAGTCTGAATTTGCAGATGACAAACGTGTTTTGTCATCAGACACACAATGCAAAAAAAAATGTTTACCTGTAGGACAACTTGACAGATTTTCAGGTTTGTGCAAGGAAGCAGTTTATTAATCTTAGTGTGAGTTCATCATCACTCAGTTTGGTCGACACACCCTCAGTCTGTGACGTCGAGAGAAACATGCAGCCCAGTTACATTCCTGAACCGAACCATGGGTGTGTGTGTGTGTGTGTGTGTGTGTGTGTGTGTGTGTGTGTGTGTGCTTGTTTTGGTTAACTCTTTTTTTCCCAAGCATAAAACACTTACATTGTCAGGACCAGTCGTCCTCATGGACACCAAAACCTGGTCCTAGTGAGGCAGAACCTATTTCTGAGGAACTGGTTAAACCTAGAGATGAGATTTGAATCGTGGCAATAATTAAGTTTATGGTTAGGCATGAACTCAATTAAGTTAAGATAAGATAATTAAGATAATTTTTTGTCATGGCTGCCCAAATGAATGGAAGTCAGTGCAGTGTCCTAAGAAAAATAACGTTTGTGTGTGTGTGAGTGATTAGTCATGATAAGGGATGTCTGAGTTTGTTCGCCAATTTGTATGAGCAATCAAAAAGAGACAACAATAGAGAGTTGCATGTTGTTTTTGGATCAGTAGTGAAATCATTTTCATTTGTCCAGTGGCACTAAAACCACACAGTGGCTGTTTGTACATGTCTGAGCACATACAACGCATTAGTGATCATTTGACAGTCACATCATCCAGCCTCACTCAGGGGTTTTTTTCCCCCTACACAATGCCAGTAACATCACAGGAGATTAAATCAAACATTTAACGTGCTTCTCACATTCTTCTTCGGCTCAATGAGTGGTCATAAGATGTGTTTTATCTCCTGCATGTCAGCAAAAACACAAATACTGAATGTACATGCTTGTGAAACAATATTTCTGTAAAAAAAATATATATATATATATAACAGTATAAGAGTATAAGGCTTATAAAGACGTAAAAAAGCAACATTTACACCACAAGAACCCACAAAGTGACAGAGAATTTACTGGAGTTTTATTGCTGACGTCGAATATCAATAAACCTTAATTCTAATGAACCTTAGATTCATCTCACTGACATTAACCTCGCTGTTGACTGTTCAGTCTCCTGATGTTAGTTACCAGTTATCGTCTTTGACAGTATCTTTTACAGTAAATCAAAGCAGGCTTATAATTGACACAGCAGTATGTGTTGTGGTTACTTATCAAGCATAAAAATGTTTTTACTATAAAATAGAATGGCTGGATTGTTCATGAAGTTGAGTGACTTTTTATAGACGCCATCAACCCAATGTTACAAATATTACATAAATAAATAAATAGATCTTTTAAATAACTGTTTCAGAAGAACAGTATTTTTCTGTGCGACAAAAAAAAGAAGCAAAAAGCCAAAGTTTGTTGAGTGACGACATCTTCAACATGTCAGTCAACATCACATCCCACACAAAGTTGTACGCAGGAATGTCCCACCAGGGCGTGGATGACAGGAAACATCCTCACAATGCAACATATATTACAGTGAATGTAAGATGCTGATACCAAGAAGGATGCACATAATACAAGTAAATGCCACTCATAAACAACAATCATCATAACAATATTTTCCTGTTTCTTTTTAGCACAATGAGTGGAAAACAGGAGCTCCCTCCCTACGTCATACCAGGTGAGCACAAATCCACACCTACATAATCAGCCTCATCATCAACATCCTCCTCCATTTTCATTTAATTTATATTTATTTCACAGATTATATGAATATCAATATATGTTATATGAAAACCCCACCCAGAAAATATACATTGCATGAAAATATTAGACTCTTAAAAACCACTAAAATGCTGAAAATGACAAAATAGTGGAGTTAAAATGTAAACAATGTATTAGTGATTTAGCAAAAAAGAGATATGCACAGGGAACATCTGTTTCTGCAGCAGCTGTTTGTTAAAGGTGTTTGCAAAATGTGTGCAACAGCGACATTCAGCGTTCAAAACGGTTACTGCAACCCCGATTGAAATCGCAATTGCAAGGGCGTGTTTGACAGTTTCTCCAAAAAAAAAAGTAGTACCTTTACCCAGTGTTACACTCTATGCACAAGCACATAAACAACTGTTCTATAATCGGTTTTACTGTACGTGTGTGTCTGCTTTGACACAATAACAAACCATAAACACTTCATATGTGTTAAATATCCACCAAAGTGAGTGTGTGAGAGCATTAGCTTACCTTAGCTGAAGTTCCACTTCGCTTCCATGTCCAGAAAAAAAGTGTCCACATCGTATTGTTTGTCTGTTCGCTTTTAGTCGTCTACATTTTACCGCAGAAGCGCGATTTTCTTTCATTTTCGGCCTCATTTATAGCCTACAGTTCTACCATGTGACTCGGCTCGAATCTACTAGTTGTTGTTGTTTAATTAGCTATAGTGCCTGGTCCGACACAGTCAAACCGAACAATGCTGAACTGTAAATCGTTTTAAAAGACTAATAAAAATCACGCAAACATGTGTTAATCTCCAACATTTAGCAAGGACATTTCTAAAATCGCTACATTTAACAGAGGAGTCTGGTGTATTTAGCGACATGGGCTAAAACGACGTCACGTCAATTTCGTGCAGCCATGCTTTGACGACCACGCCCACGTTGAGGACCCCAACCCTAAAACCTAATCCTGGAAAACAACGTAAACAAACTAGCAAGTTGTACTTGAACTGTTTTGTCGCCATTAGTGTTTTCGACACAAAAAAAACACCCAACCGAAATATAAACAGAGTTTGCAGCAAGAAAATATTATTTTGTGAATTGGCTGCATCATTGTTATCAGTGAAGCCAGTATTTAATTTGAACACATTTCCTCTATATCTGGTGACACATCATGTTCATGATTTCTTACATGCCCCTATGACATTACAATATGTAAAATATGAACAGGTTAAACTGTTCTTTTACGTCTTGCATGTTTTTGTATCTGTTTTCTTTTAATAAATAATACATTCATTAATTTATTCATACTAGAAACTAACTTTTCCTCTGATCCAGTAGATCAGAGTCAATCTGACGGAGTGAAGGTCTACCATCTGCACACGCCTTTCACGCCTTCCCCCTCACATCAAGGCTCTGTCTCTCCTGGTGCACCAGGTAAACTCATACGTCTACTTTTATGACGAAAAAACCTCAAATGAACTACACTCTATTCACACACATTGTCCCCCCCAATCAGTGTACACTGGAGGAGCAGGCCAGAATACTGATGATGGGAAATCAAAGTTTGTGAGCTACGACTCAGACCTCGGACGGAACGCCGGCATGACGACCTGCACTTCCTGCCAGCAGCAGGTGTTGACCAATGTCACCTACAAGGCAGGGACATACGCCTGGCTCATGTGCTTACTCTTCATCTGCTGTGGGTAAGTGTGTGCGCCTCAGGACCATTGTCTGTTTAAAATACAGTGTTGGATGTCTCATCATCAGCTCAATTCTCGGTTTCCATCCATAAAATAAGATGGTGTACAGAATACAACATGTCTTATTGTGACAGTAACATTGTTTTGGACAGACAGTAATAATCAATAATCACAGTTAGGTGTTAACTTACTAATATAAAGCGAGGATGTAAGTATAGAGGGTGTCACACTGTTGAAGCAAAACAAAAGTCACTAAGTTACTGGTTGCAACTTCTCAAATTCTATTTAGACTGGATGGAAGTAGACATTAAGGGTCATTGAGGTTGGTTTGGCTCTGGAAAAAAAACAATTAAAGATTGATGAACTTATATATGTGGCTCCTCATAATCATTGACATCACTTACTTTACCCTGTAAAGTGTCTCTCTTGTAGACATGAGAGTTTGATGTATTCAGTTGGTTTAATATCTGCTAAGACCTGTTGGTTAGTGGGAACTCTTTTCAAAATCGGCTGTGAAAGTTGTGTGGTGTGTCCCCAGCGTAAGGAGTTAAGGGTCTCAATCGCTAGTTTTGGGTCCATCCATCTTCTACTGCTTTATCCTCCACATGGGGACATAGAGCGATAGGCAGGGTACACCCTGAGGGCCACATAGAGAGACAAACAACCATCCACTCTCACACTCACACCTATGGTAAATCTAGAGTGTCCAATTTGCCTATGGGAGGAAACTGGAGACCCCGTAAAAAAAAAAAACCCACACATCCAAACTCTACGCAGAAAGACCCTTGTTCCAACTGGGTCGTGAACCCAGTTATTGCACATGTGAGTGGACACTAGTGTCTGGTTGCAGGTGACGGCTGTGAACATGGCACTGGTCAAATCCCAAATCTTGACAGCGCTGAGATTCTCACAGGGGACGTCACTTCTGGCCGCCCCTTGGATGTAATATGTCCTTTTTGTTTGTTTCAGATTAGTCCTGTGCTGCTGCCTGATTCCATTTTTCCTGAAAAACTTCAAGGACGCGTACCACACATGCCCCCGCTGCAACAGAGTGCTGTATGTGGACAAGAAGAAGTGCTGTAAATGATGACGAGCATGAGGGCAGAGACGGACCCGTGGAAATGAGGAAGAACATCCTGTTACCTTTGTCTGTGTTTGGGCGATGGGGTAAAGAGAAGGAAGATAGAGAAAGGTCACAAATGTATCTTATTTCTAGGGAAGACTCATCAAACCGCCGACGCAGAATCAAGCATGAATGAATTTTTACATTACATCATATTATTAAGCAACCAAAGTAGGAGAGATTGCACTGTCAGAGCAGAAACATCACATGCTCACGTCGTGACGCTCTGGCGAGTGCAATTCAACCACACCCAATGCACTTTTTTTTTTTTTGGTAGCAGTTATAGTTTTCGTCCCATTTCCAGCAGAATAAACTTCTCTATTCTCCTACTCATAACGTTTACTCACAAAAATGTTTAAATGAAGGCTTGTAAATAGATTTTATCAAATACTTTGTGATTCAAAGGACTGTGCATTTGAAACCTAAAAGAAAAACTGTCTAGACATCCATTTGACATCCAAATAATCAACAGCATCGTAAAAACAAGTCAGCTCGATACGGTCGACTAAGAGGAGAGAGCGACAAGAAGCATATTTCCTAATCTGCAGTTATTGCACAGCCAAATCGTGTTAACATTTTTTTTGCCGCAAGCTTTTATCCAAAAAAAACTAAATGCGTTGGAATAAAATGAGACCATTGTGACTCATTTGTGTTATATTTATATTTTGTCAGTCCTTAAAATTAGTCTTTTAATTCATACATATAAAGGGATGAGGGGCAATCTGTTCGAGCATGAAGTTCAAAGAAAAGCTTTTTAACAACAACAACAACAACAGCTAGCTGTATATCTAATGTTGACTTTTGTTTAGATCATTTGAGGCTTTACCTCCAAGCCAAGATTTGTCCATGTCTTTTTTTACAATGTCAAAGGCAACGCAGAATCAACGCAGTGCTACACTATGAAGTGATGTTGGTTGACACAAGTGTTGGTGGAGCCACTGATCGAGACACTTTTGAGTTTGAGTGTTTCGTGGCAATCTTCAACATCTTTGTAAATGAATCTCTTAAATCTGTCACTGATCAGTGGGTGATTGAGCGTAGGGCCCACGAGACATTCTTGCAATATTTGATATACTTGCAGTATTAAGACCTGGGTGGCTGTGGTGACAAAATGAAGCATGTACAAAGTTGCCGTTAACGTTTTCTACACTCTTTACTTCAAATTAAAAGAACAAGGTTGACAAAACATACAGCGACTTTTATTGTGAAACACGACCACTCGCACTCTTATTGCTCGACTTCTTCACTGAAGTGATAGTCGTGTTTTCCCACTGCCTGAATGTGACCTGTGGTTATAAACTGCATTTACAGTTTCCAGTAACAATGTCCTTCTTTTTCTCCTGAGGCTGGCATCGCAATTTAATTAGATCTCAGATAACTCATCTTTCCTGCATGTGGAACAGTAGCATCAAGGGTAACATTAGCTAAAAATTGGCAAATGGTTTGGGTTGTGGAGCAGAGAAATGTAACAATTAATCAAATGGACCAAAATCAACAGTTCCTACGTACACTATATGGACAAAAGTATTTGGCCACACCTGTTATGTACATTTTTGGACAATGCCATACTTCCAACTTTGTGGTACATGACTGTGGCCCAGTGCACGATGCAAGGACTATAAAGACATCGTTTGACGAGTTTGAAGAAGAGATGGTGAGCGAGGCCTTCTCGTGCGAAACATGAGTGCCTCATCAATGCTCTACAGAATGAATGGGCACAAATTCCCATAGAAACACTATGAAGATGAAGTCTGTTATAGCTGCAAAAGGGGGACCAACTCTTTTGGTCAGGTGTCCGTACACTTTCGTCCATATAGTGTCAATATCTTTAAGGCTGCTTTTTCAAAAATCTTGTTGATCCTCCTGATGGTACACTAACAATGTGAGAACATAGACAAACGCAGCAGAAACATTGTGAAACCTACATAATAATCTCACATGGACACTGTCACCTATATACGTGGACTATTATTATCTACCAATATTAACTATTTTATGTCACTATTTCTTCAATAAAAGTAGGTGATCTATAAATGAAAACACATTTTGTTTGATTTATTTTGTCATACATATGGTTTGCAGTGGGTTTCAGAGGTGTAAACCCTTTCTTTGGTTTGCTTTAATCAGAGTTAGGCAAACTATATACCTTTGTGCAGCCTTTATGCTGCAATAGAACAATAATATAATAACAAGAGGTTGCTCACAGTGTAACCAAGACATGGTGATATTTAGCCCGTCATCCAACCTGTGTTCCCCCCCAAAAAAGAGACAAACACACAAACAAAAAACTTAAAAACGTAAAAGCTCCCTGGTATGGACAAGCAGCAAAGGTTAATGGCTTCGTTTTTATAGAAAATTTTATTCAACATACATTTTTCCAGCAAAAAGGCAATATACAGGAATAGTTGTCGTACACTGCTGCTACACTGAGGATTTTTAACTGGAAAATATCAAATTAAGGTGTGATTCTGCAGGTCATCTTTGTACTGCACTTTAACTTTAAACATGACAAAACCAATGCATTTAGATTTGAAAAGAAAAACAAAAAAAAAGAAGAATCCAAATGTAACAGAAACAAAATAATCAATGGTACATCAGGAACACAAAATAAAGAAAAAACCTACACACAAGAAATATGAACACCTGGCTCCTTCTGTACCCAACAACAAAGGCGTGTTTCTCTTTAATTTTACATGTTCATATTTTTAAATATACAATTCTTAAATGTTGTCTTTACAGAGCCAGCTATAGCTATTAGGGGAGCATTCCATCTGTGCTTTAAAAGAAAAGAGAAAAAAAAACAAGAAACATAAATTCATAGGGCTTAAAGTGTTTTACAATGCTGGTTTTGTCTCTAAACGATCCTCAAACCTGTGAGCTCTAGTGTCTGCAGCTCCCTACCAAGCACAGCGCAGTTACTGCTCCCAACCACACGGAGGCGACAGTTTCAAACAAGAGAGAAGAAGAGGGGCGGGGCGGGAGACGAGCCTTGCAAGTTTGCGTTTGCAGAGGAATGACTGAGAAAGACATCAACTCCCCAAAAAAGAGAAAGGAGAGAAAAACCAAGTGAGCAATGTCTGTGCGTGTGTTCTCATTCAAGTCACTAAACAACCATCCACAACCAACACGTACGTTTGCCAGTCCTGAGAAACCTGACATTAAGAGCCAACGTGCAAGATGAAATACAGACAAATGTCCCTGCTTATTTTCCCCATTTATTTTTTGAAGAGATGCTGTAGTTTTAACTTATCATACAAGATCTGCAGAAACAAAAAAAAATGAAACAAGTTTTTTTTTTCTTTTCTTCCTCCAACCAAACTAAGTAGCAAATAACTGTAAACTAGGAAATACTTGTTTTTAATAGCACTAGAAAGGGAGCAGAAAATACACAAACCGTATCAGCGCAACTCATGAACCTCAGGATGGGAGTCCAGACTGTGGCTGACCTTTGCAAAGATTCTTCTGCAGAATGACCAATGGTCACTCTACCTGCTGTTTTTTTTTTTTGTTTTTTTTTATATTTTCTTTCAGTTAGTCCTTGCAAACATCCTTCCATCAAACTCTACACACAGCAGCAGCATGACACCTCTTCAAATAACTATTAAAAAACCCTGAACAAATCTGAAGGGGGGGGGAGCCAGTGGGTGAGGTGGGGGACAAAAACAACACACTGTGTCAGGAACTACAGAGGCATGTGTATGTGTATGTGTATGTGTACATACATACATACATACACACACTTCCTCTCCCATCTTCCTTTTTTGTCTTTTAAAATCCAATTTAATTTCTCCTACTTCCAGATGAGCAACAGAAACCAGGCAGTCAACAGGTAGAGAAGCCAGAGGAAAAACCAACCAAACATAGGACAATTAAAAAAAAAAAAAAAGAATTGAAAATAAAAATAACAAAATAAACAGTCAAGAAGTGGTTGGTGCAGTTTATTTTGTGGTTGAAGTATAATCCATCAGTTGCAGCAATCCATATCGCTGAAGACAGTGCCGGTGTAGAGCTGTAGAGGTGTCCAGGCAGGGTGTTAAAAGTGATGAACACACGCGCACGCGCACACTCACGCATACATACATATGAGCACACACGCACACATACACACACCTAAAGTCTCTCACACACGGTTGGTTACAGTCTGTGGTTATCGTGTGTTAAAGAAGGTAGGGAGGAAGGCGGAGCAGGAGGAGGAGGATGGGGAGGATGAGGAGGACAAAGAGGAAGGGGCGCGCTGCTTTTAGTTGTGGATCTTGATTGCTTTCTCCAGGTAGGTGTAGCGACCTCTCTTTGGAGCTTTGTTGAAATGATCCAACCCTAGCCAGGGGCGCGGGTGGGACATGTTACCTGTGATTTAAAAACAAGTGTCATTACACATCCATGTGTTTTTGACACATCAGGAAATGCAGAAGTGAACATGCATTTAAAAAGGTCCAGTGTGAAACATTTATTGGCAGAAATTGAAATACACAGGGGCCCAAACAGTCACATACGCAAATATTTGGCTATGAGAGCAGTGTTGTGATCTGGGGTTACTTCGGTTGATTCAGCAAAGCAATGTGCCACCAAAATCAGGTCAGCTGACGACCTAAATATACAGAATGACCAGGTTTTTCAGGCCCATTTTAAGACGACTATGCTCAGGTTGTGAGAGTGGTTGAGGGAGCACGAGTCATCATTTTTCACATAAGTCTACAGTCCACTCCAGAGTCCAAACCTTTGGGATGTGCTGGATAACACAGTGGTTCAACGCCATCATGAATTTAAGATCTCGGCGGAAAACGCATTCAACTGTGGACCAGAATAAATGTGACAATGAAAAAGAGGTTTACTGAAGCCATGCCACGGCAGATGCAGATTGTAATTAAAGCTAAAAGTGGACATTTTTTGGGGGGCTGGGCAATGTGCAGTGTACTAGAGCTGTCATCTTATGCTGCCATGTTTCTGCAGCAGCACAGACAGCAGACAGTTACCATTTGAAGTGAAAGCTTGCTACACCAAAAGAAAAACATCCTTTTTGTTATGTGAAGGCCACTGCAGTTTCCAAAAATCCCATAGGAAATTTTTCTTACAAATTCAAAGTCCTTTTGAATAATCACTGACTTGTAATAGTGGGAATGTAGCTTATTATCCTTCCTTGCACCTGAATCTCTGTCCTTGCCCACATAGGTAGGAAGGCAGAGATGTGTAAATTCACAATACTCATAGCCAGAGACTCAAAATTCCAAAGGACAAGGCCCAGAAGGTTAATCAGTAAAGGTGAACTGAAGTCAGTTTAAAATAGTTAAAATCTTTCATTGTAGCATGATTGTAGCATAAGCTGTTTTGTGAGAACAAAACTTGAAAGAGCAAGTGTTTTCCGTGATCGGCTGAATGTTGCAGACATTCTCCTGCTGTTGTAAATGCATCTGACCGAGTAAATCCCCTACTGTGTTTGTCCAAACTCTGAACAACGTTCAAACCAGCAGTTCTCCAGACATTTGCCCAAATTCATGTCTGGAAATGTCCAGAGTTTTGCTTTTAGGACTTTCATCACATCACTTTTCTTGGGTGTGTGAAATCAACCCATCATTAAGGCGACAGACGAAAGTTTTCCCCAATTAGCATGCATTTGTAGTATATGAACAATCAATTATTTACTTCCCAATATTATGATGTTGTTGTTGTTGTTGTTGTAAGCAGTGTAGAGTTACCGTTTCCTCTTCAGGCCACATTAAGACTGTGATAAGTATCTGTTTCGATATAAATGTTTAAAGCATCTACCAGAAACTGCATCAATTTGATTGTATACTACTGTTGAATGATCAATGACGATGCAGTGAACTGTGCTGTGCCAGTGCAGAGGCCTTGAAAATTACAATGGCTGACAAAGTCATCCTTCAATTGGATACATTCACATGAATTTACGAAGAAAATTTAAAATAACTTGGTAACTCAAGGATGAATTAAGTTAATTTGTTTAAATGCAACCAATTAAAGTCACTGGAATCCCCTAAAACAGCCTCGACTGATGCATTTGCATGCTTTCTTTGCCTTTACAGACATTGTTTATCCCTTTTGCACAGTGACGAGTTACTATAATAAGTGTTGTAACCATAAGAAGAGCAGTGGTTATGTTATGTTATGTTGCCAGTCCTTCCAGGGAGCAGCAGTTGCAGTAAATACCTGGCTGTGGTTCAAAGTCCTTCAGGTTGACCTCATACTCGTCCTCAGTGATGTACTGATGCCGCCCCATCATCACGATTGCAAACTTGAACTGAAAAGTACAAATAAGACTTATAAACAAATGAGCTATTTGCATAAATGTTCTACATGAAATCAAATACATAAATGCCGCTAAGAATGGTTCACTGACGGTTAATAAAAATTTGTATTGACCAGAAAACAAACAACATATTATAATTATGCTGTTCAACAGAAAACATGTTAAGGGTTCATTGTACCTTCTCAAATTCTTTCTCCTGGATGTCCAGCATGGTCTGGATCCTCCTCATCACCTCTCGAAAGGGCTCGCCCTGTGTGGCGAGAGAAGGAAATAAGTAAAGAAACAAAGAGGTAGACCGAGCAGTAAACTCCTTCACACATGCAAACAAACTCACACACATACCTGTCTAATCTTGAGCAAGAACGGGGTCCCAAAGGTCCCAAAGACTTCTTTGTGGAAGTGAGCGACTGGGATTAGCATTTCACTGTCCTTGTCAAAGTCCACCTGGTCCAACGGAATCTCCTGAATGGGGAAAGTGAAATGAGTCAAGAAAGAGCCGAGGGTCAAATCACCAAGGCCGGGTATCAAACGTGTGGTCATTCAATACTTTGATACCTGACAAAGAGCCACTAAGGATGCAGCGTGGTGTTTGACTTAAGATCTAAGATCTATGACTAAGAAGAGTGCTTGTGTCTGTTTGCAGGAAGTTAGGACCGGAAACGGTGCTTATTCCCCAAAGGAGAAGAGGAAGACGGGGCTTCACATTTTGAGAGGCTGGTGCTTGTCAAATGAATCAAGCTATGTCAAGATGATCAGTTATTCAAAACAGATTTAACCAAACGTATTGGTCAGGAACTGATACAAGTCTAGTTATCATTATCCATGACAAACTGAATCAAATGTTCTCTCAAATTAGATCTTTTCAGGCATGAAGTTGTGAGTTGTTAAATCGTGTATGTGTACACAACACAACCTGCAATGTCTGCATGGGTCGCTTTTGGTAACAGCATAGTAGTACCCGCATTTGTCACATGGTTTTAAAACATGGCATCATCTTCAACTTGATCAGCCAGAGCATTAAGAAGGAGACGCATCACATTTCAAACCAACTTCAAATGTGGTTTAAATCAGGTTTGAGAAACTTTTATTTTAGTGTGTTTTTTACGTTCTCTTTCTCTCCATAGATTCGAACACAATCCGGGTGAAAATTGGAAATGCAAAAAAAAAAAGAAATCCGATTTTCTTTCTGGTATTCTAAACAAGATCTAGCTTCCCAGCAGGTCACAGTAGTTGGTATTGGAAATTCAGCAAATGTTTAGCCCAAAAGTCCATGTTTTTGCTGGCCGACAGTGGTCGACATTTGTCACAGTACTACAGCAAAGCACAAGTTGGCTAAAAAATTTAAATATGTTTAAAAAGCGAATTGCAGTCAGTCCTTCAACTTCATGTTAAGTTTATCCTTAATAATTAAACATGAATATTTTAAAGTCACTCAACTCCTGCAAGCAATGGCTGCAAAGTGACTGCTTGAGTAAAAAAAATCAAATCAAATCGTTTTTTTAAATAATAAAAAATACATCAGTGTCAGAAACATGCATGAGTGTCTGGTTTGTTAAGTGGTGAAGGAAATGACAACAAAGAGTAAGACAGACTCGGCTCACATACACACTTACCTCTATTCTGAAGGTGCGACTGGCAGCAGGAGATAAACATTCTAGCAGCTCATCCTCCTGGTGAACCCCAATGATTTTATAGCTTACTATCTCTAACAGCCTAGGGAGAGGCGGCACAGAGAGAGAGAGAGAGAGAGA
This sequence comes from Solea solea, assembly GCF_958295425.1. NCBI lineage: Eukaryota > Metazoa > Chordata > Actinopteri > Pleuronectiformes > Soleidae > Solea > Solea solea. The sequence goes on along the minus strand of NC_081149.1, from coordinate 19,674,817 downwards.
GGAAGGATTAAACTTAAATACAAACTAATTTGCAGAGCATGGAATCACATTAAACATGGGATTAAATATACATTGGAGAAGAAAACTAATTACTGAAGGAAGAGCTGAAAATCCCAGTGTCGCTAAAGATAGCTGCTTTATAAAAAGAAGATGATGCTCTACAAAGACAGATATTAAATGTTTAAAGCACATGATTACACTACTCAGTAAAATCTTAAATCCTGATCCTGCACGTCGAGTATTTAAAAGTACAATGTTTTTTCTGTTGTATAGATGGTTTCCTTGCCATTATTCAAATAAAAAAATAAATGAATACCTGAGTTTCTCAGAGCCTTTTTCAGACAGCTCCACTGCCTTTTTACATTCTTCCAAAAGGTCCCGCACACAGCCATGTTTGTCAGGGTAGAGGGTGATCTCCTGCAAAACACACAAGCACACTTCAATACAATACTTGATCTTTGGTTGGGAATAAAAAAAACAAAAGCCCATTAAAGTTGTGTTTCTTACCTCCTCTCTAAACTGGCTGTTGAGCCATATGGATTTAAAACTCCTTCTGTTCTCAAAGTCTGTTATCTTCATCTTTAACTGAGGAAAAATGAGAGAGAAAACATGGTCAAGAGGTTATTTCAAAGCCATCAAGTTTTAATTCTGAAATTCTTATCATAAGGGAAGTTGGTTCTAATGAGTGTTTTCACATTATTCAAACTGAAATGATCTGTCAGTTTGGTACATTCATGAAATACACTGTAGCACATTGTGCAAAACACAGCTTAAATGATACCGAATACAGAATCTCAAAAATAGTTTTTTTGAGTTTCTGCTTTATATGGTATTACATTGAAGTATAATATTGAAAATGTAATGCTCTATTTTTAAACCAAAGTTCAATACAGCGCTCAGGGCAAACTAGACTTGTAAGAAAGACGGCAACAAACCTGCTGATAGTAGAGTTTCTTGGGCTGTCTAGGCTTGAAGAATTGCAGGAGATCCCGCAGCGTTCCCTCATAGTTGTGTCTGAGAGGATTCCCTGGACCGTCCCTGTACCTGGCCACCACACCACCAGGCAGGGGGGAGGACGATGAAGGGGAGGGAAGAAAGATGACAGAAAAAGAGACAGAAGGTGGAAAAAAAGAAGAGAAGCAAAAAATGAAGTGGACAAAAAGCGTAAAGAGGGAGGTTGAAAATCAGAGGTGAGGATGGAAAATAGGAGAAGAAGAGAAGCAGGAGAAGGGAAGATGGGGAAGGAGCCAGAGTGGGAGGAATAAAAGGAAAACAACAAAGACAGGTGGGGGGGACAGGTTATGCAACATTTCTACTGACAAATGTGTTATCAAGTCAGAGGCATGAGTGACAATGTTGTTGAATGTTTACAGTGCATTTCATTCAATGTTTAAACGAGACCCTGAGATTTAAATAATCGCTTTAACATGAAATGAAGGCTGTGTCGAGAAACATCATTTATTACACCAGGAATGAATTAAAAATAAATAAAGTCGCCAATTTACATAGTAAATCAATCTCCATCTCTTTAAATAGGAGCAAAAACCATCATATGTGCAAAACTGTTTCAAGTGAAATTGCAACTGTACATATTTATTTGTCCTGACTTTGCATTCAGTGTGCGGAGCAGCTGATAAAAGCGGATCAGTATCACAGTAATTATTGTTATTACATAGCACAAAGCTAGTAAATTGTCAAAAAAGGGCTCTCAGCTATTTGGGCAAATATCTGACATGCAGCAATTTGACTTTTGAGAAACTCAATATAATGATGCATGGATAATTTTCTATATCTGTGCATGTTGATGAAACAAGGCTCCTACCCCTGTGACTTGAAGAACTGCAGCAGCATAGGATCCGTGTTCAACCTCTGCGCTACCGTCTTGGCCACCTGAAAAACACCAAACATTACACACGAGGAATCGGCACAGTGTCGTCACATTTCCTCCGCCACTCAAAACACTCTGAATGGACCGTACCTGAAAGTAGTTCATGCGGTTGGACAGTGTGACCACGAAGCCCGGGTCATTGTGGATGGTCTTGTCACAGAAAATGACGTCCACTCGGTGGTAGAGGTCCCGGAAGTAATCCTTTGCAGTAGGCAGCTCACTGCTGTCATTTTCTGGGTCGTCCCTGCATGATTAGAGGAAGGTAGGAATTAAAGTACAGAACATGGGACTGTTGACAGGAGGAGACAGAGCAGACAGATTTGGCAAAGGCAGTCATTTCACAGTCATCATTTGTGAAACAGGAAAGATGGAGGAAGAAAGGAGGGCAGAAAGAACAGGACAAAAGATAAGGCAGGTTGTCAGAGAGAATGAGCATGTCACTCTTGGTCTGTGACCACCATTTCTACCATGTGCAGACATTTTGAATACTTCTGTAGCAGTACCTCAACAAGGGAATAAAGGTGCAACATTCTTGCCTTGAACAGGTTGCTAGGCTACAAGCAGATTTTAAAAAAAGAAAACAAACCCACAATTTTTTGTCTCAATTGATCACAAATACTGGATATTCCAGAAACATTGAAACTCCTCCTTTTCAGTCGTTTTATTCATACAAAGTAAGACAGAAAAAGAAAAGAATTTGACGATAGTACACAACCTGCTATGTTGTGTTAGTCAACCTGCCATGTTTAATTAAGCGAAGGACAGTAATGCAAACTTGTGGATGCAATCTGCTGAGACGAGAGGATGAGACTGAGGAGAGGAGAAAGAATATGACACACTGGAGTAGCAGTGTTCTAATTCCAGCAAAATCAGGGATGCGAGCAGTGTTAAACCACACAGAAGAACTGTTAAACTGAAATGTCCCAACCAGCCATTAAAAACTTAAAAGCATCCCCTTTACTCAAAAAGCAAAAATATTGGACCTCACAAAAATGCAAATAAAAAAAAATCTGTGATTATATATTAGCACACACACACACACACACACACACACACACACACACTTACTTCTGGAAGACAATGATGTCCCCGTCCATGAGCTCGTCCAGGGCCTTGTCCAGAGAGACATCATAGTCCTGTATCCGCTCTGTTAGATTGGGCTTAACTTCCTGTAACGCACAAGGAATCATGGGGAACTAAGTCAGTGTGCAGCTGTCTGGTGATGTTAACATACAAGCTATAAAACAGAAGTGCGAGGAAAAAGAGAGCTGCTATACACACAAATGTGTGTATGTGTGTGATTTAAATAAGAGAAAATAAGAGTACAGGAGCGAGTGAAGAGATAAAACAAGTGAGGAAAAAAACAAGAATGTGTCTGGAGTGATATTTAAATAAATTACCTCATAGAGGATAAGGCTAGTTTCCCGCTGAAAACCTGCTCTCTCGCACATGACTGGCAGTAGGTCTCCTGGTTGCATGGAGAGAGGAGCCACAGAAACACGATTTAATCCTTGTGTACAAAACATTGGTTTTGCAGTCAGACAGCACGACGACAATGTGTTACTGTTATAAAGGGTTATATGTTGCCACTACTCACTTATTTTGCAGGATATAGGTGTGTAGATATGTCCACAATAATTTAAGCTTCTGGTTTTGGGGTCATACATCTTCAAGAACAACATGACATCGTCTAGACAAAAAAAAGCAGAAAATGTCACTTAGGAGGATACAACTGAATATTCTGAATATTCAAATTTAAAATAGACATTTTTTCTCCACAGGAGAAGGACAGAGCAAGCAATGTGTATCATTCTGTAGGGCAACTCACATTTCAAACACACATTACGAACGATTATCATAGACCGGGATCATGTCCTGTGAAGCAACATTTCTAGTATTTCAAGTTGCAATGTGCCTGTGCAACATGCAAAGAGGCATGAAAAATACACCAGAGAAGGAATGATTTGGAGGTCATTTCTGGAAGAGAGGCTTTTATGTCATAACAGCAAGTCACTGATTCTCAAAATCCCAAGATATTAACAAAAGTAAGTATAACAGTCAGTCAGAAATATGAACTGAGGTAGTGAAGGCTGAGATGTCAGACTTACGGTCTTTGTCGAACTTGGGTAACGTGGCTCCGCTGGCGGCCATCTCTGGATCTACTGTCTCCAGAAATATTGTCCAGGGGTTCTCGTTGTCACTCAGGTCGATCATCTGAAACACAGACATCCATAAACATTAACAACCATTTAATACTCAAATGATGCTGACTAATTTGAGTAAGTGATAAAAGACATTGTTCCCCTCATGTGGAACTTGTGATTAGACGAGTAAAGAATGGCTTTAAAAATGAAATGTTCTATGGACTATTTTCCTCACAGCCGAGGTAATTCAAAATAGTATGAAAGTGTAAAGATTCAAAACGCTGCTTTTATCACAAATAATAAAAAAAAAGTGGCATTATTGCTGTATGAGGGACATTTTAAAGGGATTTCTTAAGACTTGCAATGCCTATTAACTCCTCTATATTAAATACAAAACTGACTGTCTGATTTCAAACTTCATCAGACGGACAACAGCCATTGCCATTGCATAAAAATCATTTCAGAACAAATTTAAATCCCTTAACCTTTAAGAACCTATATGTATGATGACAAGGGTTTTAAGATCGACAAAGGGCAAAAGTTGTCTGTCTGTCAGTGTTTATGATTGAGTCATTTTTGGTTAGGGCACAAAACCAAAACTGCCTTTGTGATACTTACCGACTTGCTGCAGTCGGCCTCGTAGTCGAGCATAGCGGGGCGCTTGGTCCCGTTGCTCCGGGCCTGCATGGGCCACAGCCTCATCTGGTCCTGGGGGAAGCCCTGTAGCACATCAGTGTGTAAGTTTCCACCCAACTCTTTTCTTTCTCATGCTTACATGTATATTTTTATAGATTGATTAACTACTGACAAATGGAAGGGAGGGTGGTGTGCAAAACAACAGGAAGAATCAACAGATAGAGGGGACTCGCAGACTAAATGAATGGGTATGAAATTAGCAGTGTTTGAGTACAGATGCATTTCATCACATCTAATTCCCTTTTCAAATACTCGTCATCTTTTCAAGGTATAAAGGTCTCTCAGAAAGCATCACAGAAAAATAGAGTAAAGGAAGAAATAAAAATAATCTCAAAACAGGCTCAAGAGTCCCTCACCATTGTCTGAGAGAGGTTCTGGACAAACTCTTGCAGAGTGGAGCTCTTCAGGACCTTGAAGATGGTGTACTTTACTTTCTCCTCGTCGTACATGTCGTTGCCCTGATGACCACAGAACTGGTCTTCTGTAACCATCTGTAATGAGAGGGAGGGACCACAGAGAGTTAGTAAATGTCAGTAAAAAGTGAACAAATCCTACAAAACAACAAAGTACAAAGAGTAAATATGGAGTTCAGCGTTTCATGTGGGCTTGGGCAGCCTCGAGCTGAGCAGGCTTATGTACAGTGACACATTTAATGATGGCATCAGGTTTCTGAGCCCTCTGCTCTCCACTGTTAAAGGTTTGGGAAAGAAAAAGTGCCACTCTTTAACACTACTGCACAAACACAAATGAAAGTTGATGTTTCCAATCATATCAGAGTCGCAGGTGTGCGTTGTGAAGTTAGACTCTAATTAATGAGCTTGTTTGTCCCAGTGTAGAAAGTTATTGTTCAAAACCAATGTACGGCAGTGCCCTTTCAATGTCAGTAGTGCATGCCATTTCATGAACATTTGATAACAATTTTAGGTATGATCTCACTTATTATTGCCAAATAAACAACATTCAAAGACGCAGAACATGACGAGGGATGGCAACATGTTTGTTTTTCTTTTTTTACAGTTAACATTATGCCCAGCATAACAGTAACCTAGTTTGCCCTTCTCATCTTAATAAACAAGTGTTACTTGATGATTTCAGCAACACATATTTTAAAACCACAGAAACATTACGCAAATTATTCAAACAGGAACATAGCTGTCACTTGCTTAGATAGCGTTAAGATCTTGTCTTAAATACACACTTTTCCTAACCAACAACAGAGCACTATGTTCAGAACTGAAACCTGCTGCTGAGTTCAAACTAGGGATGCTGCAGTAGTCAGGAGTGTCTGGTGTTAACAGGCTTTTGTCTAACAGACACATTAAAAACTATTAGTTTAATTTTCCTGTTATCAGCGATATTCAAAAACTGGATATGACTGCTTTGCGCAGCAGAAGAAGAGTCACAGGGGAGCCTCAGATGAAGTCAAGTGAGGAGATGACTTGAGCTTTAATCATTGATTGGTCCATAAAATGTCAGAAAATGTTGATCAGCATTTCCAAAACCTCAAAAATGATGATGTTACTTGTTCTGTCCACAAACCAACATTATTCAGTTTTAATGATTTCTTTTGTTATATGGAGCCATGTGACTCTCTTCTCCTTCCACACCTTCTACCTATACAATGGTTATACATATAAAACAGTGTTATTTTTACTATGGGGTTTTCTTAAAAAAAATACAACACCTTGCTTATGCCATCTCAATATATATCATGTTATAACCCTTGTATAAGGACATATCGCATCACCCGATGCTTGCAAATACACAGCCGTTGCCACCCTGAAAATGTATTACTTTACTTTCCTAACTGTAGAGCACAACAATGCAATAATGTGTGTATAGCTTCAATACAACCTATTTGTCTATTTGGTTGTATTGAAGCTTTACAGACTGGAAAGCACAGTAGGAAATAGGTTTCTCATGTACATTTTCATGCCGACTACTTTGAGCAAGGACACAAATGTTTTAAAAAAAATTCAACTTACCTGGACTTGCATGTAGAGGTGAGCCTCTTGGCGCTCCTTCCTCTTCTGCGCTTCTACTCGTTTCTCCTCCTGCAGACGCTCCACCAGCTGCTGGGGTATGTCCACGTCAGTCATCGGCTGGAGCACTTCACCTGTGATACAGCAGGGAAGTGCCAGTGAGAATCAAGTGTGGAAAAACGGAAGTTAAACATTTCCAACAAGCTTTGTGCATGCGTCATAGATTTATAGCAATATACATTAGCTTGAGTGGTTGAGGGTCTGACATTGTCAGTATTGGGGAGGGAGGCAGTAAGAGGGAATGTGTCACTTACTGAGCTTGGACTCGCGGATGTAGACCAACATGTAAGCATTGGTACAGTGGCGTACTGAGAGGTCATCATCGTGCCCACCGTAGTTGTGTTCAATAGCCTCCTCTTTAGTGCACCGCGACACCACGTCATCATCAAACTTACACCACTGCAGAAAGAAGAACAGACAAGAGGAGGGGATAGGTGAGGTGAAAAGAGAGGAGAAAGAGAAAACGAGAGTGCACTTAAGACAACCATTAGACTAATTTCACAAATAAACCTTCATAATAATAGTCATTCAAATTTTAGTACAAGGATGCTCAACCAGTTGATCTTGTCTAATAACAACATTACAAGGCAATAGTATGTTTGTGAGAGAGTCAGTAGTTTAGTGGGTGTGTAGGAGTGGATGAGAGTGTCTGCAAGTGGGTGTGTGGGTGCAACTATAGATTTGGAGATATGACATTTAGTGTTCAGAAAGACCAGATGAACTCTGTTATATTCCATTTCTGAAAGGCACAATGTTCTATTATGTAGCTGATTCAACAAAGGTTTTGTGAATCTGAGTGAACAACTTGGCAAATACCAAAGCTGGTTTTTAACATCATTTCTCAGCATCTAACATTGTTACGCATTGCGATGTAAGCATATTACAAAAAATACATTCAGCTGTTGCTTGACATTAATAGAACAAATGACAGCTAGATGTGCACAAACCCCAACCTCAATATGAATCCTATCAACACCCAAAAGTCACCCACCCAGAATGTATGGTGAAAAATGTATAGTAAAAAAATGTTTTCTCACTATTGGTTCCTTGACACTCACTTTGCCGTCACCTTTTGGGTTAAGATAGACGACATAGTGACCGCCATGGTTGTCCCCGCTGTGGACCAGCACTGCGTGCAGGATGTAGTTGGCTGGGTCCTTGGAGTCTGTCTTCTGAAGAAACTCATCCAGAGGTAACTGATCTGGAAACTCAAACCTATTGAAAACAAAGCAGAATGGGAGGCAGAGAGGATGATGAGAATAATGACGTGTGGGGAGTGATTGAGGGGTAGATCAATGAGATTGGAGAAAAGCGAAGATACAAGTGGAAGAAAGAGAGCGCACAAATGTTATCACAATGTGCAACAAAGATATGAAAGAGAGACAGTGTGACTGAAGGTTAAGTCTTGATCACTTTCACCTGCCACTTCATCTCCACACACTCAGGAGTGCGTGTGTATGCAAATAAAGCACCACAATGCTGACTCAGGTCGTGTGGGATATCTCCATAGAAGATAATCTATTCTACTTGGCTGTGTGTGTTCTGAAAGTGTCATTATTATAATGGATGTTAAAACACCATTAGTTCCCACATAGCACAGTATGGCCTAAAGGAAACTTGGTGTCAGAAGATCAGCCCTGTTATCAGACAGCTTGAAAACCGTTTCCAAAAATAGGTTTACTGTATTTACTGTATGTCAATATGCGGTATATAATATACGGTAGAATCTCAAAGTCCATAAGTGGTGGACCAACATCTTCATCCACAGCTGGCACAGGTGCAAAATAAAAAGAGAGGATGAATATGTCACGACAATGTGAGCGTGAGGCCTGGTGCCTTACCTGTCATTAATCTTGATGTTTTGGTCAGTCTGCGGGTCGTACATGAACCTCATCAGCTGCAGATGAAGAATTGGTGGGAAAGTAAGGAACTTCACTCCTTTTTCTGCTTCCTGTAGTGCAAAAATATCAGGTATCTGGTCAGGACAGTTCAGTTAAATTGGAATAACCACGTTCCATCATTTTGGAACCATTTGTGGACAAACCGAAACAGGGCCCTGGTGTTCACCAAGACACATAACTATTTTAAAAGCAAGCAAAATAAAATACCACAAACAATATAATTCATTTGGTTACAGTCGGTGTGAAGCCTCACCTGCAGGCCATGCTCTCCTGCATCATATTTGTTGTCTCCATCTAACTGTTCAGTTGCAACATAATCTTTAAATGACTCGAAAACTGTAAATAAGCAGAGAACAGGAGTGAGGAAACAGCAGTGCAAACGACAGAGAAGTGCCAAGGTACCATCATGCTGTGCAAGTGTCGCTACTTACTGTTCTTCTTTCCTTTTATGCTAAGCTGGATGTCATAGTAGTCCTCTATCCGCTCTGACCGGTAGTCCACATGTTTACACTGAATATACGACTGTGGAGCAACAACACACACGGGTCAGACAATGATTCGTCGACCGAGACAAAACGTTATCTCTGGGAGGACAACTTCTCGACTTAATCACCACTTATTCTCAAACTCTCCTTGTACCAATCTGCATCCTGTGTCAAGTTTGATGACTTGAATTCATTAGTGTACAAAACCTTTGCCTTTTTAACAGTGACTCCATTGTGAATTTTATAGAAAAGGGAAAGGGAAGAGGTTACACGTACCACCATCTTTCCTCTGAAGAGCTTAGGTATGGTTCCCTCAACGCAAGTGCCTTTCATTTTATTTTCCACATTGTCCAGGAGCTGAAAGACACACGGACACATTTCGCATGATGTCACATATTCAGCACACATACAAGAACACCATTCGGACACAAGGAAATTGTGAAAGAACTCACCACTCTGCACAGCTCCTGTACATCGTGTTGCATGAAACTATCTAGTGTTTCCCATCTTCACATGAAATAAAAAACAGCAGGATCAGGTAAAACATGCATCTCACACCATATTATCAATAAGTCACCAGCAAAGAATGCTTACATAAAAGCACCAAACAAACCAATGTAGTATACCTGTATTATCTATCCCTTTCTTATCTACATCAGTTACCATCCTAAAACAGTGATGGTAAAAGGTTTCAATAAAGTGAGTCGAAGCAAACACGGTGCATTTCTTTTCTTTTTTAGCAATTTAGGACAGAAACGTGTACAAATGGGTAAAAACATCTTTCTGATGGCATTTGAAACTGACCAGGTTACACTTCCTCCCCCGTTTTAAGTTTATTGCAAGAAAATGCAAACAGAGAACTAGTAATTATTGGTTTAACAGCATCTCTCCCAGCTCCGAGCTATCATTTTTAGTGTGACCTACCCAAAGGACTTGGTGAGCTTCTTGGTGCCAACGGGTTTGTCGCTGTGTTGCAGCTCATAGAAAACCCTCTGCAGCGCCAGGGGTACACTCTTGGAAGAGTCATCTCCCTCCGTGGGCATCATGTACACCGCCTGCAAGGATTCACACCAGCATTTGTCAAATAGCAGATGCAGGAAATTATACTTGGACTGAAGTTTCCAATTTCCACTGTGAAGACATGCATTTCATTTCAAATGAAAATCCACATTTTTGAAGTGTGGTATTAAAACGCTATGCAGAGCATCGCGTCAAGGAGAAACAGGGCAAAAACTTCTGTATGTGTTAGTATGTATGTATGTATGTATGGGTTACATACATACATACATACATACATACATGGGTTAGGGTTGTACATATATATTATACATTGTATTCAGATCAATTCACATTATGTCACAGCCTTGATCTATATATCTATCTATCTATACATATAAATATATATAAACACAAACACAAAGATTACAACCTACCCGTCGTAACTGGTTGGTGAAGAAGAGTGTCTGTAGCAGGCTATTCATGTAGCAGGTCGCTCCCTGGTTCTTTAGTCCAACATAGCCTGTGTGTTTCTTAGAGTCCCAACTGTTTATAAAGACAAAAACAGCTTTGAGAATAATTCATAAAACCCAAACAGAGTCCTGTGACCAGTGAAGAAAACCCCAGAGAAAATGTAACGTTACGCACGCCACTCCGTGTGGAGCATCTGCCTGGACATTGACTTCAAAAGTGACCTTGTCATCATCAACGAAGCCCCTCTCTGGATCGGTCACATCCTAAAACACAGTACCAGCAAAACCATTAAAATAAGCTAAAGCGTGAACATTATGGACCATGGTACTTTACATGATGATGCATCAAGTCTTGCTTGGCTGTTTAAATGTGCCGTACAAATAAATATGCCTCGCTGAAATATGTATTCAGCCTTCCAATTAGGTCCAATTTTGTACTTACAGTCCAGGACATGAAGTTAGAGAAGCCCCAGTCGTTCTCTTTGTGGAAGAACAGGTGACTGATCCTGCGACTGAAAGACTTCTCATCGTCCTTATAGTTGATGATCTTCAATGTGGCCTGTGCGTGGCAAGACCATGACCTGAAACATCAGGGACAAGGTTTTTGCTACCATCATGGTGACAACTTTAAGTAACTGCATAATTTTCTTTAAACAACGCCACTCTACCTAAAATTTAAAACCGTATACTTCAATACTACTACAATATGCCTGCGACAACACAATGTCAATACACTTCTGTGGCCATGATCGATGGTTTTATTATCAAAAAGCATAAAGGAATATGAAGGATGACACATGGCAGGGCTTTCATTTTTACTTCCTTTCATATGTCTTGGCAATGGTAAAACATTTTTTGTTTATTAAAGCTTAAAATTATTTTCAAAAACAGTTTTCCTTGAGCAATAGATCAAGTCAAAAGATTTAATCGAAGTGAAGACTCAAAACATCAATTCAAAAATCAGTCTTTTCAACCAAAAGACATGATAGACACAAAATGAAAACTGGTTTGATGGTCTAATAAGACTTGTGTAGCTCTCTAGTAACCATACTACAGACAATGTTTGACATAATCCAAACACTATTACAAACGATGACATAGCATCTTTGTCCTAATCTAAACCTAAACTAAATTTTACTGTATTCAGACTGTATACATAGAGTGACATTTAATACTGTTCAATCAGTAAGCAATCATAAACTCACAAGACATAATAGATGTCTTCTCTACGAAACTGGCAATTATGTGTGCTCTTGTTATTTTGAAAACGATTATTGTAGTAAGGACTTGAGTGTGTAGGACAATACAAAGACGTATGTTTGCCTTATGCTATATTATGGCCAACAACCCCCCCCCCCCCATCAAAAATCAAGACACCTACGTGGAGTCTGACTCTGCGTTACACTGTAAGAAGAAGCCCACACTCTTCTGGTGTGGTCGGTCTGGATAGAAGCGTGGCATCACCATAATCTTCCATGGAAGGTTCCTGACAAAGCAGGATGGGCTGAGCACCGACTCACTCAGGCGGCTGAAACGCTCCACCACAAACCGAAAAGTTGCCTCTGATCGCCAACTAGTGTCTGTCAAAAGATAATGAGGGGGAAAAGATGGCAGATAAAGATAATGTGGGGGAAAAGATGGCAGATAAAGTAATGTGAATACAAAACAGTTAACCTCCACATTCAACTGACATGACATGTGCAGCCTAATGTGTGGCTAATAACTCCACACATACTTTAATTGTGCCATTCACACAAATACATCCAATCTACAACAGAAACTTGAAAAAGCAAAGATGCTCGTGTGTTACATTTGTACACGTCTTACATACCATCCTCCATGTCTTCCTCTGTGTTGTTGTGTCCATCTGCCATGGCCATGTTACCATTGATCACCGGGTTGGCTGGGATTCTTGGAGGATCATCTGTGTCCCCAGCTATATGAAGACAGAGACAACATAATAAGACTGTGTAGTCCTATCACAGGTAAGAGAATAGAGAATGTATATGATTAATGAACAAAGTGACTAAAGCCTCCGAGTGCATGTCTTCAACAGAAACAAAACAAGGGTTCAAACTGTCAAAAAATTCCTTGAGATCAATAAAATATGGCACCAAAGGCTACAAAAAAAAGCATCAACTTTCTATTCATTGACAAATTATCTTTTTATACTAAAAGCTGTGCGTACGTCATTAAATTGGAAGTACTCTCATAAGTGGGTAACACTGTTGTCACCTGATCGATGATCATTATTTATGCATACAAAAGTACTGCTTTGATCTCATCCAGTAGACTACCAATTCCTGAAGAAAACTGCTCAAATACATAGAAGATTGCAACCTAAAAAAACGGTGGAAAATAACGATATATTAACAGTTACAACAACCAAAGAAAAAAATAACATTAATAATAAAACAGGAAAACAATACTTCAAAAAGATGCATCAATCAAGATAAGACCTATATTTTCCATATTTCTTAAACTCCCTGTGTTTTTACTGAGACGACATGGGAAGTTGTATTCCCCAGTCTGTATTGGAGAGGGGCAACAAAAAGACAGTGTGTGTATGTGTACGTAGAAAAAAAAGACGATGCAACATTGCAATAGCTTGGGTAATTATAGACACAATGGGGGATTACACAGTAATTCATCGCCCAAACAAATCCACAAAAGCACAGAGGGAAACAATTATGCCAGAATAATGGGATGATTCAATGTACGATGTTGCCTATCAAAAACCCATTGATGACAGAAACGGGAGCTTTGAGCAGAGTTCTGAACGCGAGTGTAATCTGCCTGGACACTGGGATGACAAACGTGCCGCAACGGGACTGATATGACCACTTAAGACAAGTGCATTGCTATAGTGCATCCCGTCTCTTTTGATGCATTGTATGTGTGTCTCTCGTCTTCCACTATACTTGCAGACACTGTACTGCCTCAAGGTGATGTTGCTGACTGAGTCCTCCGAGATACTGACCTGGTTTCCCCAAGTGGATTACACCCTGCTAATAGGACCCGTCAGTCAACTCAATGATAACATGTTTTCCCGTCCACCACACTGGCCTACTAAAGCATCAGTCAGTGAAATCTACATAATGTAGAGCCCACAAAATGTAGAACTTATAGTAACTTAAAGTAGGCTGGTTTCTGGGGCAGGTAGGTAATCACAAGTGTTTTAAAAGATCAGGTGACATAAATGATTCAAATAAGCAGTACCGTAATTCATCCGAATGCCTGCTATGGATTCACAACAATATCAACTGTTAATAAAAAGCACAATTTCAGTTTGCCTTTGCCGTGCAGTCTATTAACTGAACAAAAATGAAATGAAACTTTAAACAAAATACACCGCTGTTACAGCGCAGCCTACTATTTTTTGGTGGCACTGAGGGTGATACCGTTTGACAGTTACATACAACACACTCCTAATGCAGTCAGAAAAATTACGTTTATTGTGTTGACTTGTTATGACTGGACTCATGAGGCTGCAGTACTCTGTAAGAAAGAACTCAAAAGGGATGATCATGAAAGCCATGGGTGAGGGAGTCTGATGTGTGCACCTGTTCGATCTAAAACAAGTATTAAAATGAATGATGGCAAGATTGAAATGACACGTGGACATATTTCAAATTAATTATTTCTAGTAAATATACAAAGCTATGTCATGTGTTACAGAATTACAAGCAAGGCATGGTGCGATAGATAATAAAATCACCAGGACTAAATGACGCAGTGATGCTGAGGGCTCCCCCAAGACTCTGCTCACTCCAATGTTGACATCAGTAATAACACCACTAAAATGCCGGTTGGTGGGGTGTTCTACGTGTTCTGAGTGCTGAACGCCAACAGGAGTGGCCCTCGACTCCAAATCAGACAAACAAAAACACAGATCATTAAAAATGGCGAGCCCCATGCCGTTTGGTTTTACATACAATGAAGCAGCAAATCCCCGCGCTGCCTCAGTACGGGCCTGGCTTACCGCAGCAGCGACTACCGTTACATGGCAGCACTGCCACACGTTTAACATTAGACACCTTCAAACATCAGAATATGAGACACATAACTGCGCAAACATGGGACCCAGCGTGTATAATCAGGCCAACGTCTGCACTTCAATTGTTAGAGTCGTTATAGCGCACTGAATCTGCCAAATCTGGATTGACGCATCTGCGTTTGCGTTAGCATTAGCCATGTAGCCACAGATTCATCTGCAGGCCGTCATTAGCCAACATTAGCTTGAATCCCCGGCACCACCTCACCAGTCAGAATTAATGCTAGAGTAAACAATAATCCAGAGAAAAGTATTCTATCGCTACAGCATACCAGAGGAAAATATCTAGATGAGGTGAGGCAAACATTCGAGGCCCAAAACTGAAGTAGTAGACGATTCGAGCGTTGCAAAATACAAGCCACCATTTTGGAACGCCACACACCCCCTCCGTGAGCGTTAGCCGAGCAGCTAACTAGCATGCTACCCAGCCATTCAACGTATCTAAGTGGGACTCGAAGCTAATTGACTAGCTTTCAATTAGCTCCCCGGCTAGCAATACTCATCAAGTTTTACACATGGTAATACAATATATACGTTGTGGTCCCGACTAAATAATATAAATCTGTCGCATTTGCTTATTTCACCCGTTCAGAGCCGAACTGGCAGATTTAGTCCCATGGTCAGCTCATACAGTAAATTAGTAGGGCCGCATTAAAATGTACAAGCCATCGGGCACGATGCAAACATGGATTATCTGAAGAGACTGTAACGTTTCCATGTCGGACAGTATTAAAAAAAACGTATGCAGACGTTTTAACCGATACGGCCAACCAAACCACTAGTTCTTTAGTTATTGAACAGCAAACGTTGGTGGGGAATACTAGTGTCGATAATTGTCTAAAATCAAGCCAAAGCTCACAGAAAAGTCAAACGTAGTGAGAATAATTTGCCCTGCGATTGATCCATGTAAGACACATTGTTTACAAACATTTAGCCTACATCCACTAATCCATGGGCCTGGAATTATGTTGCTACATGTGGAAACTAAACCGCGATGATCTGGCCAACAAATGTATAATTTAATATAACAGACGAACGTTATCAAACCCAACTTGTGTGTATGTATACAGGGGGAAAAAAATGCAGATCTGAATGAATGATGCGAGTTGTGCACATCTGACAATGCAGATATACATCGAATCGTGGCTTATCTGCTTTTATATAATACTGCAAGTATAATACAAGCTAAATTCGTTAATAACACTAAATGAGGTCAGCTACACACAAGTATGCTGCAACGGACGCACCATCAGCAAAAAAGCAGCCGGCTATCCGAGCTAGCTTAGGGCCTTAATGTTTACTGTGAAGTGGGATTCGCCTGCACAAATAAACATCGGTGTTATTCTCCTGCAACTGCAATCTAGGACAAAATGACAAAATGTTCCACTTTCTTGGGACCATTACTTGCCTTCCATCTCCATGTCCTCGGGTTCGCTGAGCTGCTGCTCGCCGGCTTTCTGTTGCTGCTGCTGCTGCGTGTGGTGATGGTGGTGGTTCATGTTGGCAACTGTTGTTGTGGATGTGATGCGGTGCTCCCTGCTATCTCTCTCACCCTCGACCTTGTCCAGGGTCGGCTCAGTGGAGAACCGAGTTCTGGACTGCTGGTGAGGTGTGGTAGGATGCGGTGGTTGGGTGGACAGGTCGAGCCTCGGAGGCCGGGCCTGCTCTGTCGCGACCTCGGCCTTGTCCGCTGTCAGCGCCGGGGAGTGTGGAGGGGAAGTCGGCGGGGGAGCGGGTAGAGAAACGCGGACGTATTTGCTCGCTATTCGCCCAATCTCGGCGCTTTAAGTGGGTGCGAGTCACGCTTGCTGACGGCGGGGAGCTAGATAGATGGACCAGGTCTCCGAAGAGGGAGGCACAGTGAAATTAGCTGAACCTATCCGGCTTTACCCCGGGAAATGTGGGGCAGCAAGACAACTCGGCACGACCTGCACCTTGACGATCGAATACCCTGTTTATAGCTAGCGTTAAGCTACCTGACACGGGGCAGCCAACTGCTTATATGGGTGCAACAACAATGAAAACAAAGGTTCATTTACAATACACATACACTTAACAACTTCCCCTGCGATATCCCCAGTCCGTGTGCTCCTCCGATTGTCCCTCGTCTGGGGAAGAGTGGAGGAAAAGGCTATCCATTCAAACCAGTTTCCAATGCGGAATAACACTAATGTTAATTTTGAAGTTAGCGGAGACAGAGTTGCCACGGCCCGACATGAACCAGTGTCCCCTAGAATGCCGCTAAAACATTAAACTACTAAACGCGGTGCCGCATTGCATTTCGAGCGAATAACCCCTTGTTTGTGGAGAGGAATGTGCCCGGTCATACAACGTTAGCGTGAGCCGCGTAGCTCTCAGCCCGCTCTTCCCGTGGTTTGTGATGTGTTGAGTCTGAGGTAAATCTCAAAATGGCGGTCGCGCTCTTCTCTGAAATGTCACATCCGCATGGAGATCCAAACACTGGCCCATCCCCGGCCAGGTTCACATCTATGTGAAACGATCGAGATCACAGGTGTGTGCCTTTGATTCTTGGAATCATTACAGCATAAATGGAAACAACTTGGGAATACATTATAGGGCCATGTAACTGTGTGTTGCGGTCAGCGGTTTAGAATGAACAGAAAAATATTGTCTGAAAGTGAGAGGAGAACTACATCAATGAGTAAATAAGTTGATCCAACAGCTGATGCCAACAAATTAAAAATGTGTTTGTGGAAAAAAAGAGGCATTGTTTATATTACTGTTCTACCAACCGTATATAAATAATAATACAAGTATCAATTAACAGGTGGTGTACATATTCTGACGTCTTATTTTCAATCTGTGCAGCTTTTCTTCATAAGTAAAAAGTTAAAACCTTTATTTTCTAATCCAATTGTATTATTGAATTACAATAAGTTTAGTCAGTTTTGATGTGCTCGATTTAGTTTCACTGGTTTCTATTATTAACCCTTTTAATTCAATGTATTAACAAACATATCTGACTGATATTATTTTCAGAAATGTAAGTCACTATAATAAAAAAGCTGTGCTGCTGGCAGAAAACAAGAATCAAACATAACCTTGATTTTTTTTTTCTTGCACTGACATTTAATAACAATGATACCAAGTAGCATGTTCATTTGGTAGGACAACATTCATTCATTTATTTATTTATTCATTCATTCATTAAGCCAGCCAGCCAGTGCCCTGCGTTTGACTGACGGCCCAATTTGCTGGTTCATTATCTGCAGTGCTGCTGAATCCAGACCGAACCCAGACTCAGACAAACCTTCAGAATTGTGTGTGCTAACGTCTCTGCCGAGTGGATACAATTAGAACTACACCTGGATGCCTTCACAGTTAAATTTGTATGTCCTACACCTGTTTATTCAAACATAAGTGGTTAATGCCATCATATTAAAATTTTAAACTTTGCTTCATGGCTCAAAATGCAACAATTAATACACATGTCAAATGAATTCGATGTAAATTGAGGATTCTCAGTCAGGATATCTGTGTGAAATGCAATGCTGATACTGCAGTTTACAACAGGGATACAACAGTTTAGGAATGGAGTCATAAAAAAATATTTTTCAAATCAACTTGAAACCAGTCCCGAAATGCCCTGAACTGTGTATTAATATGTGCCCAGGAGACTATTAAATAGCAAAAAAAGAAGAAGAATTGGATTAATGTTGAACACAAGCAAGACGATTGATCTCTCCCTGGTGGAAATATGTTAAACGGCCTTCTGTTGATTGCTGGCCGCATGCCTGGTCTTTGAAAAAGAAAAAGAAAGCTGCCAAATTCCATTAGATCTGGAATTCATTAATTGGGAAAAACTGAATTGGGGGACATTTTAGAGACTAAATGGTGGTTTATTTCTCATGGACAATTCAGTTTTCTTGCCAGACCAAGGTCCAAAACAACAACAGCAAACCCAAGAAAAGAAAAGAAACCAAAAAAACACAGCAGCATAACAACATAATTCATGCTGGCATTCTTAAAGTTAATCCACATTGGGGCTGTACAAAGGAGTACAATATGACTTAAAAGGCTGAAATATTAACATGTGACATTTTCTTGCCAACATGTTGGACTGGGCATATAATGTCTGAGGCATAACATATTTTCTGTTATCATGTGGTCCAGGTATTTAATTGGACTAGAGACATGTCATGGTCATGGTCATGGTCAAGGTTCAACTTTAACATTAACACTTTTAACACTAATGTTACTTGTCTAATTGTCACATAAAACCTGATCTGCTCTCTAAAGGCCACAGTGTATGTATTTAAAGTTCATGTTTATTACACCGTTATTTAATAATAAATTGTTACAATTCAATAAATATATGGTAATATATTATTTACTACATATATTTGTTATATTTTTACTTTTCTTAGAGGCGAATCATCTCATGTGGACACAAAATACAATACTAAAATAATGATAAATAAAAATGTATATTAAATACCTTTAAACTCATATATAATATAATATATTTTTTTACAAAATGTGTACTCTCTTGCAAGCTTACGTTGTGGTAATTTTTTTTGCCGAGGCTCTTTTGTGTCAACGCTCTGACTGACGTACAGGACACCCAATCATGTTCAGAGTTAAGGCCACAAGACCGCCCTCCAATCTCATGTGGCCAATCATCATTCAAATTTAAATCGATAGGTGGGCTGAAGAGCATAGCAGTGTAGTCTGTGAGATATATATATGCCGATGTCGGCAACTAGGAAAACAGTGAGCTAAGCCCATACTCGCTGATGGCAGCTGTACACAACCCCATGTTCTAGTGCGAAACAGTAAAAACTCTAGCTATATCAATGATTTTCATCACATAACTCTTTATATACTCTCGGTTTAATCTGTATTATTAGGATTAATCCCGCACTTCCCCGAGTTCGGGTGCATTAAATGGAGGAGAAGAAGGAAGACGGAGACTCGGAGATACAGGAACACGGACCCGAACACTGGTTCTCAAAATGGGAGCGGCAGTGTTTGGCCGAAGCGGAGCAGAGGGAGCTCGGCGAGGAAGAGGCCGACAACGACCAGGATAAACTGTGGCATCTCTTCCAGAACTCCGCTACTGCAGTAGCTCAGTTATATAAAGGTTCAAAACTGTTGTATGTTTTCCTACTCCGTCCAGTAACACCTTCATTTCCACAAAGCCCCCGACTCGTTGGTTAGCAACCTGGCAGTTTACACCGCGTCACCGTGGATTAACATTCGCGTCGATGCTGTTAGAACGCTAACTAGCTGTTTGGCTAACTCGCCAGCCCTGACCGAGTAACATTAACAGCTGATTTTGCAATACTAAATTTAGCTAGCATTTGCTAGCCAGTGACGAAACAGTTATGAACTTGGACCCGGTGTTCTGCGCTAATCTCAATTATCATTCAGAAATAGACAGCTTGAGTGGCATAATTGTGATATTTCACGTCATCGCGAATACCCTCTATTAATAAGCTGCCTCGATGATACCAAGTTAGACAGCAATGGGTAGCTAAACTGTGCTAGTTACAAAATGGCGATGGTAACAACAACCGTAGCTACGCGACATTCCCAGATGACAGTCTCTTGTATACTCAAACTGTAACTTGCTTATACACTGGGCATGGTTTTCTGGTGAAATGTCCGGCAAATGTATAAAGTTTAGCAAAATCGTACTCTCTCTGTCTGGAGAACGCCATGTTTGCTGCTGAGTGAGCAGTTCTGCAACGCGTAGCAAGGGTTATAATCACAAAATGGCGAGGATATTATCGGTTCGATGTGGAAATATTGGTTATTTGCTTGGGCTGTCGTGTTCTCAGACATGACACATTCCTATCCAAGGCGACAGAGCTCGTCTATCCATGTTTAACATTTTTGACATGAGTTTGCAACTTTACTGCTGAGAGGGCAGTTAAGTTACCGGTGCTTTCTCGTTAAACAAGCTCCTGCCAAGCTGGCCATCTAATACTAGCTTACAGTTATTTTTATGCCAAACCGCGTCCCTGCAATTGTAAAATGCAAGACGAAATGGCGAATGGGAACGATCTTTACCTCTAGCTCAAACAATCACCTGGCTGTCGTTCTTCTTAGATGTTATTGTTAATTTCAATCACGTATTGAGACCAACCATATTTTCTTTGCCCTCCCACAGACAGAGTATGCCATCAGCAGGGCCTGTCACTGTGGGTGCCATTTCAGAATGCTGCTACAGCAGTCACCAACCTCTACAAAGGTATCCAACCTAACCTCTTCTTATTGATCTGTTAGATACTACATAATTGTTGTTTTGTGTTTCCTTCCTTTAACGTGGAC
Source organism: Solea solea (assembly GCF_958295425.1). Lineage (NCBI taxonomy): Eukaryota > Metazoa > Chordata > Actinopteri > Pleuronectiformes > Soleidae > Solea > Solea solea. Next base: position 19,653,841 of record NC_081149.1, on the reverse strand, counting down.
ATTGGCTGGCAATCCCTGTACTTGTAAACATAGCCATGATGTAATTGACAAGGTTGATCAATGTGTTTGAGTGTTTGTCAGTCAGTGAAAGCAATGTGTATTGTGAACAAGTAATTCAAAGTTAATGTAATGATTGATTACCTTAGAAGTAACTCGTCTAATTCAAATACTACTGGTGCCACAGTTTGTTAAAAAAAACAAAACCACAAAGTTTTTTGTTCTTGAGGTGACTTATTCTCTTTCTTAGATGTACAACATGCTTCATTTTTGGGATACATTGCAGTTCATAAGTTATTTTTATTGTTTCTTCCACCATTGCAGAGAGTGTGGAGGCCCATCAGAGAAGCTTTGATCGGGGTATTCAAACAGGCCATCAACGTCGTAATAAGGTAGGTCTTGTTCTTATGCCACCTTTTGGCAGGCACCTCACGGCTGCTAACGTTAGTTGATTAATCAATTATTGATCATTACAAAATTAATTGTCAACTATTTTGATATTTGATTAATCTTTTTTACTGCATTTTATAATTAAAACAATTAAAAAAATGTAGTTTTCTGTTTCTAAAATGTGAATATTTTCTTGATATTGAATTGCAGGACATGTTGGCCTGGGTGAAAAAGCGCAGGAGAACCATCCGTAGGGAGGACCTCATCAGCTTCTTGTGCGGCAAAGCACCACCTCACAGGAGTAGCAGGGCCAACACTCGATTGGCCATGGTGGCCCCTAGTCGGGCCAATTCACCTGCTGAGACAGGCTCATCTGTGGAGGCAGACCTCCAGCCCTTCAGGGAGGCTATAGCACTGCATGGTAAGAAAAATGAATAATAAAAAAACAACAACTCTGTGCTCGTCTTCAAGTCATCATGCTCTGCCACGTGTGGCTCAGAGATAAGGATATGTCAGTGTTGCCAGTGGTGAAAGAGGGCCTCCCCTGTGCATGTATTTAAGCACATCTCACTATATTAACAGGTAATAACTAAATAGATTAAACCATCTCTGTATTTAATTCAGCTCACTTTGTTCATTTTTGGTTTGTTCTTGGTGCAAATGAATGTAAAGCATTTTATCTTAAGGTCCTCACCCTTTTTGAAGGGGCCATTTTAGGGTGTAGCTGAGGGTTAGGGTGGATTATGTCAGGCATTTGGTGGTTAAGGTTACAGAAACACAAGTTAAGTGTCAGGACATTTCAGTGCATCTTCTTTCTAAGTTGCATTTGCTTTTCACTTGTGTTTAAATGTGGTGTCATTTTAATTTAATAACTGGTAAATTGTTAGTAGTTGTTATTTGCAGTCAATAAGATATGCCCCATAAACAAGACAGACTATGGCTTACATATTGAAGGACAAACCCGTTTTGTTTTTTCTTGTCATCATCACTGTGGCAAATATGTGCGTGACGTTTGTTATATTAAAAGGGGAAAGCTGCATCATGAGCACAGCACATACTTGGACCACAAGCAGCTCTTTCATTCTTGCTTTTGACCTGTGTGTCTGTGAGATGGCAGCTCCAAATGCTGTCTTGTGGCAGACATTGTAACAGTGTCTTACAGAAGGAGCATGAAGTTTTGTGACCATGAAATCCAAAATGGAAACAGCTTTAAGAGACATTTTTATACATAATTACTGAAAAATCGACGAGTTTAGCCTCAGCCTTTTTATCCACACATTAGAAACAAGACTCAAGTTTTTTTATGAAGTAGCTTGCATATCTGTTTAAATTGGTTATGATACTTACATTATGCTCTTGTCTGCTGCTCATCTCTCTGCTCCACTCTCTCTTCCCTTCCTTCCACCAGGTCTTAGTGGGGCCATGGCAAGTATCAGCGTGCGCTCTGGTGCTCCAGGTTCTCCCACACATGTGAGCGGCAGCAGTAGTAATGGAGGTGGTGCTGGCGGAGGCGGTTCTTCTGGCTCTGGGCCAGTGTGCCGCAGCAGGCGGAATGGGCTTCAAGATGTCGACCTGAACACTTTCATTGCAGAGGAGATGGCACTACATCTGGACTCTACAGGCTCTGCCGCCGGCGGAGGGGGAGGAACCAGGAAACGAAATTCCACCCAGTGTAGTGACGTCATCACAGACTCCCCTACGCACAAACGCAACAGGATGATCTGATCTGCTGCCTGTCCATGTGTATGAGAGGGTGGGGGGGATGCCTTTAAAGTCAAGCCTTGGACAGAGGGATGGGGTCATGTTGGACAGATGGACAGACAGATGTTACCAGTGCCTGGTTGTGTTAAAGAACCCAGGCTGAAAAAGAAACTGTGCTGGACTGTAGGTCGCTGCAGTCTAATCAGATGTTGGAAGAATTATTTTCCTTGTCTCCTTTTCTGACACTATAACTACAAATCACTGCTCTGCAATCAGAACATTTTGTGAGTGTGCAAGACTCGCTGGTCTGGACAACATCACACACTCCTCAGACATCGCTACCCCGGAAAGGAGACGACAAAGGAACCAACATGTGGGATGCAGACAGTTCTCAAAGGGTTGAAAATGCACTGTGCTGCTTTACAAGTAAAAGCCACTTGATCCTTGACACATGTGTGCCCTTTCTTCCCTTAACCACACTCATCCTCACCCATCACCTTAATAAGGAAGTGAGGGCCATGATCAAATCGACTCACTCAGTGAATCGAGTTGCTCGCCAAATGTCGGACCCAGCTCGAACAGAGACTCAGCTCTGTGTCAAAGAACCCATCAGTTCTTTCTGTTACTTCATCATTTCAGCTCTTGGTTGATGTTGCCTGTCTGTGTTGGAGTTAAATTGCCCAGTAAGAGTCCATCTGTGGCGTCATCCTGCCTCCTCTGCTGCTTGTTATATTTCTCTGGTAACCAGGCTGGATGACATGTAACTACCAATAGCAGGCTATAGATGTTTGGACATGAAGACCTTAATCTCTGCAAAAAACTATTCTGCTTCAACAGTTGCTTGGTTTAGTTAAACCAGTTGCCATTTTCTTTTTCTTTTTTTTTTTTTTTAAAAACAACCAGTGTTAAAATTCTTGTTTTGCCACTGTTTGCATTCTGCTCCACCTTGTTTTTGTCTTTTTTTGTTGTTGTTGTTCAGGATAATGAAAAGGAAGAAAATTCTTTGTTGTTCAGCCTCTCAGTCAGCTTGTTTGCTGATGAGATGCCCACTTCCCCTTTACCCAATACTTATTTTAAAAGCAGCTCAAGTTTTATGTGATTGTGTGATTCTGATTAGTTGCAATAAGGATTTTTTGCACTTAGCTTTCTCTTCTAACTCATGCAAACAAATCGGCTCTTCCATTGTATCCCAGTTGTAGCCTTGTCCAGCCCTAAAAAGGCCTGCTTTCGGTCGGCCCGCACGCGATTTATCTGTTGGTGCTCAGAAAAGGTGAACTCGATATGACTAGAAAAGGATATCGCGTGCATACCTGGTTCATTCTTTAAGTGTTTAAATCAGGTTGTGGGGCATTTCTGTGGGCTGAACCTTTATTCAGAGATGGGGGAGTTATTCCCCATCTGACGAGTAATCAAACGTACTGGGCGATAATCTGTGCTGTAAAGGAAGCATAAATCACAGAAATGGTCTTGCGAAGGTAGCATTTCTCAACAGTCCCACCAAACATGCCAACCAGTGTACACAAGTCACTGGATGATCCGACGACAGCATTGAATTGGCTGTTGGGGAACACTGCTGTTTGTTTTAAGGGGTGCGTGCATTAATAAGATGTGAATGGGGTTTGTTTTGTTTCTTTTGGCTTTTTTTTAACTTGGTACTGGATGATGCAACTCGGGGCTTGTTTCATTCTTGAAATGTCGTTGCCTTCCATCCACTAAGAGAGTAGAGCAGGAGACGCTGATATCACACGAGTCAGAAATGTGGGTATATTTAGCGTTTTGTAAAATAATGAACTGGTACTGTGTATATTTTGAGGGTAATTAAAAGAGGTTTATTGGAGGTTAAACAGAACTTGATTGGGGTGTAGCGCACCCAGTTGTTCATTTGCATAGAAAGTGTACAAATCAAAAATTGTAAAAAGTGTAAATTGTGGAAGAAAGTATAAATCCTTCAATGTTATCTAGTTATTAAACTAATGATAATGTATATTTTCAGTGATGCTCTGCCATAGTCGTGATACAGTATGTTGTCAGTGAGCAAACTGAAGTGTAAAGCTCAAATACCCACTACAGCTGACTTAGAAGATGTCAGTGTTTCCTTCTCTCTTTCCCAACTTGTGTTGACGGTTTCACTCCCCTTCACTTTTCTTACCTCTTTCATTGTTAAGAAAAAAAAAATCAAAAACAAAAAAAAGCATGCACGTTTTTAAACTTCTGTTACATTTTGGTCACAGATTTCTTTTTTTTTATTTTGCATATAGGTTGGCTGTTATATTCATACATGATTGCTGAAAGTCGGTGAAAGAAAAGAACCTGGTTGAGATTTATTGATTGCGTCAAATGAAGAATTAAGAGTTTTGAACTTTGTTGATGCATAGGAGTGTAAAAACAAACAAAAAAAACCAGACTGAAACTATAACCTCATATTAAAAGAAAAATGGAGATTTGATTTGTCTACAGAAAGCCTCTGATTACTGAAAGAAGGAAGGTTGACAGTTAGCCATGTTGAGACTGTTTGGCTCTTGATTTAAAAGTTTTTAAACTCACCATGTCCTGCGAGTTGTGGATACCTTCAGCTATCACAGGCTAATGGAACATAGGAAGGATCCATGCTTATTGAATAGGAACTAAACTTTAAATGTCACATTGACTTGACTTTTTGTTTCTGGGACTCAGCCTCGCAGAGTTGGGATGGCAGAACGTAAGAGTGCGGAGCTAACATGACGATTGAAAATGAATGAGTGAATTCTGAGGAGCGACCTGACTGCCTGTCCACATGCTCTTCATTAAGTCAGAGGAATGCGTTCAGTTTTTTTTGGTATTTTTGTCACTTTTCTCACTTCTGTGTGTCCGACACCCGTCGTTGGCATTGGTAGCGTTGCTGACTGAAACCAAATTGTGCGTTGAGCCACAAACGAGTAGTTTTAACCTCCGTTTCTGTTGCATGACAACATGTCACTTAAAATACGGAAAATGAGAAGTGTGCTGGCAGGATAAATAAAGTACAAGTCCAACTATCAAAAGACAGTTTTCCAAAGGCTCGACTAGAGTTGGCAAAGAGCTGGCTGCTGCCCTCTTTCCAAGCCTACTGTTCATGTTGCAGCATTAAATCTCCCCCCAACCCCCCCAACCCCTTCACAATTAGTCTGGTCATGGGGGGGGGCGACTTTGTTTTTCTTTTCTTCCCCTTAGCCAATCACAGGCCTTCATTCACATTGTTTCAAAAGGCTGACTCATGCCACGTGTCTCTGGAGCCAACACTATTATTAGCTGTTTCTGGATACTTATTTGTTTAAAAAAAAAAAAGTAATAAATGGCTAATCTCTATACTTAACATTTAATTGTTGGTATGATATGTGGTTCATATTGTAAAAGAAATAAAACCATTGAGTTGCAATCGGATGGAGTGTGGTTCATTAAAAAAGGGGGAACATTCTATGTGTTGTTTATTTGTGTGCTCTTAGGATTTGTTCTCCAGTGTCTGGTTGAGAACACATTTCACGTGGGAGAACGCAGAAGCAAGACAAATGTAATTTTTTTTTTCCTCTTAAATTTAAATTAATATTATTTAGAGAATCGAAGTATTAATATTTCATTGGCTTTCCATTCACAGGCCTATTTTCTGGTTGGTTTTACGGGTGAGTGAAATGAAATACATGAATTTGAAATACTGTGGTAACTATGAAGGTCTAATATTTAGATTATCTTATGTATTCTTCATTTATTTAAGGAAAATAAGTGATTTTTGTCTTTTTGGAGTGCGGTGACTTTCATTTTTGGACTGAGGACAAACTAAATAAGGCTTGGTGTTCAGCCATGTCTTAGACCTCTAGGTGGTGCTAAAGGGTGATGGTACAAAGTGACACATAAAAGAGCTGTGGAATATTTAATTAAAGTTGATCATATTTCCATACTGCAGTGATAACAACACTCGAAAACGTATCTGTCCACTGCTTTTGACCCTGATTTAAAGGTACAGTGTGTAGATTTGAAATAAGTGGATCCTTATTTAGTAAAATGGCAAAATCATATGGGAGTGTAGGGCTGCTTCAGGGCAGAAAGAAATAACTGAGCTGTTCACTTAACTATTTACAGATAGTAATCGTTTTTTACTTTAAAGTCTGCTTTATTGATTAATTGTTGTGGAATGTTTACATCAGGGAGGGATGAGTCTGAAGGTGGAGAGTGCTCTAAAGTTTACAGCTGCAGCAGGAACTAAAGTTTGGCATTGCATTTTTATTATCATTGCATTATTCAAAAAATGGTGCTTCTCGTTTCTGTATGAACACCTCTAGGCATGAACACATCACCTCTGCTCTTTATCCAAAAATAAATTGGCCTCACTCTTCCAATACCTCCGGAGGAGACTGTGAGCGTTTTAACAGCAGTGATGGCATACAGTGCCTTGCATAAGTATTCACCCCCTTGAACTTTTCCACATTTTGTCACGTTACAACCACAAATTTAAATGTATTTTAACCAGCGTTTAATTAAAGAGAGTCTCAGAGGTTTGGCAGAGAACATTACTGAACAAACAACATCACGAAGACCAAGGAGCTCACCAGACGCACCAGGGATAAAGTTGTGGAGAAGTTTAAAGCAGGGCCAGGTTATAAAAAGAAATATCCCAAGCTTTGAACAAGACATGGCCGTCGGCCTCAACTTACAATTTTAAACTTAATACAAAACACTATGTGTAAAGGAAGCCTAACAGAGCGCATCACCCTGAGCAGACCATCCCTACTGTGAAACATGGTGGTGGCAGCATCATGCTGTGGGGAGGCTTTTCTCCGACAAGGCCAGTGAAGATGGTAAGAGTTGATGGAGCAACCCTTGGAGAAAACCTGTAAGAGTCTGCAAAAGACTTGAGACTGGGGCAGAGGTTTATCTTCCAGCAGGACAACGATCCTAAACATACAGCCAAAGCTACAATGGGATGGACCAAGCTTGAAATATTTTGCAAAGAAGAATGTGCAAATATTTCAGTCTCTCGATGTGCAAAGCTAGTAGATAGATACATAACCCCAGAAGACTTGCAGCTGCAAGTGCAGCCAAAGGTGGCTCTACAAAGTATTGATTCAGTGAATACTCATGCAAGACAGCACTGCATGATGTTGTAGTTAGATAGTAAGTCTTACAGTCAGAGGCAAATTAAATTAGTTAAAAAACTTTTTTTGTTGTTGCTGTAATTGTATTATTAAGTATTCAGTATCAAGGCATCCGTAATTGATATTCATTACTGCATATACACTGATACTATGTGCAATTTATTTCTTTTGTAAATAAATATTTCACCAATAATACATTTAAAGAATCTCCTTGAAAATCAACCCAAACCTGTTTTACTTCAGACTCCATCCCCCCTGCAAACAACCCTCAACTATCAGTCAATAATTTAACTTTGTGGTAAATATAACAAGGTACTTTTCACGTTCTCGTTAAAACTGAAAATCTCACTGTCTCGTAACGAGAAAGTATCTTATTAGAAGAAGCAGCTCGGACATGTCTTGTGTGTGTGTTCTGTGGCAGTTCTATGCTTGCATAAAATAAAAACTAAAATGAAACCCACAATTATTCCACTGGTTAACAGGAATATTTGCAGGATTTCTTTCTAACCACTGTACCCACTCATACAGCTCCAGAGCACCACTAGTGCTCACTACTCTGCAGGCTTTTATATGAAGTAAGTTGATGATTGATAAACGTTCAGCTCACAGCAGGTAGATTTCCACACATTTATATTTATTCATATGCATGACTACTATGAACATTAAAATTATTAACGCAAATTTACACAGGCCAGTAAATGTGAGAGCAAATAAACATTTTAAATAAAATGACGGTGACTAAAGTGACTTATTTTATTGTGTGTGGGCCATGGATATGAATAATATACCTGTACAGTCAACTGTTGTTGCTCTTACTTTGGTCCATACATGTTGAAGAGTCTCCTAAAAGCTGTGTTCTAACATCCTTCAAACACATCCAGACTGCACCTTCTCTTCTTTCCTTGCTTCTCCACCTACTGCTGCCACAACTTCCTACACGAGGGCTTCTCTGTTTGTCTTTGTCATTATTGTCATTATCAGCAGACACACAGAGGACCTTGAACACACTGACCTGGTAAAGGTATCTTACATAAGCACAGCTCCTTGGGAAATTAAAGTATCTATAGGAAACAGAAATAAATTCAGGAGTTTTATCTCAGATAAACTGGGAGCATGTTGTGTGCAGTTTGGTAACACCATCTTAGAAGCTTTCTGAATTTAACAAGGGTTCAGATTTTTAACCGGAATCTGAAGCTGCAAGCTTACAAAACTTCCTTTGGAAGTTTAATCAGATTCAGAAGAAATATGTCGGTTCAAAACAATACCAACGGATTTTCCTGGACAGAGAAACTCGAGGCCTCTGGGAGATGAAAGGCAGAAGGTGAGAACTCAGAGTCCATTTCAGTCTTGGAGACAGGATCCAACCCTGACCTGGAAGTGGATAGAAAGGGAGTGTGGACCCTGCTGATGGTTTTTAGGATGTGTCTCAGATCTGGCTGAGGGGAAGGAACTTCTGGTAGTAACTCTTGGTTACATCGATCATCATGTCCTGTGTGCACTCCGGGAGCTCTCCTGAAAAAAGACCTGAGAGACAAAGGCAAACACAAGGTAAAGACTTGGGAAGGGTGACAGGACCTTGAAATCATGATATTCCAAGAAAGATTTGTGAAATGATACATTCAAAAAAACAACTGCAAAATGAATGGAATAAATTAAAAATGAAATAACTAACTTGCATGTGATGAGAACTGTAATTAAAACACTTCATTTAATGTTTAATGTAACAGCTACACATTTTTTTTATAATGTTTGTCATAGTAAGTATTATATTCTGTCAATCTTCTATTTCTCCATCATCCATGATTTGCTTTAAGTGTAACGCTGGTCTTAAAAGGATGTGCGGAGTCACTGAAGACTTACATTTCTGTTGACTTTTACACCAAACTTACCTATATCTATGTTGTAGAGTCAGAAGGAGGATTTCTTCTCTTACAGCTCAGATGTGCTTGTTCACAGATGCAGCCTCTCAATGCTGTGGCAGCGTAAGCAGCAAAGCGCTTGAAAACGCTGAGATTTGTCTGCTTTTGACTTTTTGTCCATCTTTATTTTTGAGAAGCATGTATTGCACATAATGTGCCAACATTTTACCTTTTTTTTAATGATCTGTGTGTGTGAAGCAACACCCACATGAGCTCTGGTAAAGAACAACAGCTATGTGCTGCTACTAGATACTGAGCGTATTAGTCATTAACGGGAAACACTTCATCATCACGCAGCCATATTGTTTGTATCGCAAATGGCATTTTCTTACATTATTGTGAATGCTATGATATGGAACAGCACGAGTAAAGGTACCACGGATGCATGCAAATGTGGATGGATCAGGTGTGAGTGAGTGTCATGTTGCTGACCTGGGCATCCAGAGAAAACGGTGAAAGGAGGCACAACTGTTTCAGGAGGAAGTACAGTGTTATCTAAGATTTTACAGCAGTCCTTCAGCACACAGCGACGACCCTGAGCACACAGTAGACAGAAGAGTGTGAGCACACTGATTCAAATGCTTCCTCTATCATTAAGTACATGTAATCCATTATTGGTGGGGCAAGACAGCAACTCAACTACATTCATTCATTCAATCATTCAATCATTCATTCATTCAACCATTTTATCCACCACATGAGGGTCACAGGGGGCTGGAGCCAATCCCGGCTGACCCGTAGAACTGGAATACAAACCAGGCCCTTTTTGCTGTGAGGCAACAGTGACCCAGCTCCACTATAATTGCATTAAAATTTGATTCCTTGTACTAAATTTCATAATATAACAAAGTTCTGTATACTGGGGCCTGTTCACAGCACGGCATTTTCATGACTACCATGTGACTGTTTCACCACAGGCAAGAATAGACTCTGCTGGTGTTGCTTAGGTCCACACTCAACAACTTTGAGTCTCTTATCATGGTCTCTGTTTCGTGCCCATCAGCTTTGTTATATATCTGCTCTTTTTCTACTCACTATGACACAGTTCTTTCCAATGTGGACGTAGGAACCAATCTGTGCTGCATTGACCACACAGTCCTCCTCGATGAAGACGTGGTCTCCAATGTGTAGTGGGAAGAATGCCACTCTAAGGGGAAAAGAGAAGGTATAGAAAGTCAAAATTTAAAGAGTTCAAATCGTGTTTGTTTCAGGGACACGCAGTAACAAAAAAGTAAACAATTCCCAACAACAACTCCCCCTGGTAAGATTTTGCTATTGTGTATTCTGTTGTATTTTCACTACATTACATTCCAAAGCTGAAACAACTGGTGTATTTGTTTTCCCAATTCGAATAATTTATTTGAGGTGAGACATTTTTTTATATTTTGTAAGATGTTCAACATAATTATTTGATATAATGTGGGCACTGATATTTACAAGAGAAAAGCCTTTGGGATTTGATTGTTATTTATTTAACCTTAATTTTACCAACAAAACTTTAACAACAAAATTCTTATTCACAATGTTGGCTGACAACACTTGTCGGGGTAAGGGAAGAGAGCGAAAACAAAAGATACAAACACATTAAACAGCAACACACGTGTAAAGTAAGCATTTAGAAACTTGGGGCGAGTGATTGTGGTAAAATATTTTCATGGGTCATTAAGAATTGCATTAAGACGGCCTTGAAAAGCAGAGACGGAGATGAAAGCTTCCGGTTCCAGTGTTTTTTGTAATATGTTCCAGGCTTTTAATGCAGCAAATAAAAAGGACAGTTGACCAAAGTCAGACTTGGTTTCAGGGATGTGTGTGTGATACAGTGTGAAGGCCGCAAGTTATACTGATACTGGATGCAGTAGCTGGCTTAGATATAGAGGTGAATGTCCTAGGAGGGTTTTGTAGATGAGTGTAAACCAATGAATACTACAACGAGTATGAAGGGACGGCCATTTCACCCAAGAATAAAGTGGACAGCAGACACAGTTTCTTTGCATGCATGTCGGTAGATTGTATCCCTGTAATCTTATTAGTAAAGATCAAAGTATTTTCCTGGTCTAGTGACTAGTGTATATCATCGACCCTTGAAATACTAAAAGCAAGTCGTGCCAGTCAAAGACATAATGAGGAAAATAGTAAACACTTGGTGTTGACAGTTTGGCCCAGCTCGTGTGAATGTGAGGAATAGGTCTTACCCTTTGCTGAACTTCTTAAATGGTGGTCGAATAACGCTCCGGCTCTTCACAACACAGTGTCTACCCACTCTGACATTAGCCAAGTCTCCTCTGATGATACAGTCATTCATGACAATAGTCTGGAGGACACACACACAGAGAAAGATAGTAAAACATGTGCATCAAAGCTCATTCATTTACTAGCTGTCATGTGAAATATTGTGTTTTGTTCCTTACTTTGCCATTGAGGACGATGTTTTGACTCCCACATAGCACTGACTGTCTGCTCACTTTGTTGCCAGAAGCCTGAAATAAAAGAAGAACACATAGTTAACTATTGAAATACAAGCGTGTTTCCGTTTCTATTTTCTATCTAATCTGAGCACAAAATATGATTCATTTGTCCAACGCCCTGTACAGCCTTAGCTACCAGCTAGCCAAATAGCAAGCGATTCGCTGGTTGACAAATGCTTGTTTTCAACCTTATTACCGTCTCAATGTATTCCGCTTTGTTGTACAGTATCTCGGACAACTCCATGGTTAAAATTCTGGCCAAAGGGCAAGGTGAGCGGTGGTTAATATAGTGAAATGATGTGGCGCATTTATCTGTTTTTTCTGTTTTCTCTTCTGTTAGCCGACTGCGATGAATGGTTCTAAGGCAGTATGAGTTGAGTACAAAGCAACCGATCGATTTAGTAAAAACAAAACAACTCAAACTTTCGTATTTATTAAATTCGCGCTCTGTTTCCTCAAGTTTTATACAACGTACAAAACCATTATGACGTGCTCCTACGAGACATTTGAACAGATAACCATTAAAAAAAGCAATCCGTGAAATCGTTATGTGCTCGATTGATCTACCCTTAGGTTAATTTCAGCACATTCATTTGTCTTCTTTTATAAATTATATATATTTTAGATTATATACATTAATATGGACGCATTTTCAGGTCATATACTACACAAATTAAAAAAACACATGCACAATAAATAATAAGTAATTTTCTGGGACAACCATAACATAACATGTGCTGAAAAAATGTTTTGATTTTTTTGTGTTGTCTTTAAAAAGTTTTGAATTATATCTAAAGACAAGTTTAAAACCAAAACTCTGTAATTACTGTAGATGTGTGCTCCCATTTTATGTCCTGATGCAACCGTTGGCATGCTTCTGCTTATTTATGTTTTATTTGTATACATATGTATTCTTTTTTTTCTCGTATTTATTTTTTTATTACAAGTTCTGTTTGTCTTTGTTGTCTATTATTGTCAAGTATTGTTAATTTCGTTGTACAAATAATAAAAAGGTTTTTGTAATGCGCATGCGTAAAGAGGAGCCCCCGACTCAGTTTCTTCTTCGCGTTGCACGCTGGGAAAACAGTCATTCGTATCCATCATGGCGGCTCGTGTCCTGCTGCAGTGTGCCCGCTCACTCGGCCGGCCCTCGCTAACGCTTTATTCCGGTAGTCTGGCCATAAGAGCCGCTGCTGCGCCGGCAACAGCAGTCCTTCACCGGCCCCTGTCCTTCGCCGCAGACAGCCAGAGGACGCGGTGGCTCGGTCAGAGCCGGGTGAGTCTCATTGAAGCGCCGTGGCCTACAGCTCACTGCTGTGACCTAGTGACGCCTTTCAAAGTGTCACGCTAACCTTGTCTGCTAAAGTTCACATGTTGACATGGACGCAGTAGATTATTATGTTAGTGCAAAACTGTTGTGCACGAATCGTCTCTGGGATTTTCACAAACATGACATTTTACTGCTTACACAATAGCCATGTTTTGCTTCTTGGCTAACGAGTTAGCTACCATAGTAACATCCAGGAACTATATGGTTTCTACTTATTTATCTCTTCGTGTGTTGATGTCTGTGGAGGAAGTGTTTTTGTTTCTCTTGTAGTGTGGAAGATTTAAAAATGAATGAATGGGATTATACCACTTTTTTGTCTGATACTGATATAACAAACTCAAGCTGTAGTTATTTTAATCAAGTCAGTCTTGAAGCAGAGAAAACACTGAGTGCAGTCCTTTGACAAGGCTGCTCATTTATCTGCAGTATCAATACATTCAAAAGGTCATTTGTCACTTGTAAGTGACTTGAAGTCACTTTCACACTTTCCAATAGTGTTGTAATTGTACAAAATGTTTGACTTACCCTCTCAGTTCTGCTGCTGACACTTTGCTTCTCCCCCCCATTCAGGTTTCCTCTGTGGGTATCCTGTGCCGGCAATATTCGGACCTGCCCCCCCTCACCACAGAGAGCATCAAAGACCGTGTCATGTACGTGCTCAAGCTCTACGACAAGATCAGCCCAGAGAAGGTGAGAATACTCCAACAAGCACACACTGAAAAAATTAATAGTTCAGTGGAACTGTGAAAGAGGGATGAGTCTCCTGTCATGATGTATTGGTTATTTTAATATATACATATTCCACCTCCTGGAGACATGGGTAGAAGGCTAAAGTTAAAAGAAAAAAAGATGATCGTGACACTAATAGAGTTGGTGTCTGTTCCACAGCTTCAAACATCTTCCCATTTCATGAAAGACCTGGGTCTGGACAGCCTGGACCAAGTGGAGATAATCATGGCCATGGAGGATGAGTGGTGAGTATCAAGAAGACTGACATTTTTAGACACAATCTCTAAAAAAAAACTGCTCAAAAACCAGGGTGAAGGCAGTGTTTACAGGCTCCGTTATTCAGTGAGCGCTTGTTTATCTTCTTCAGGTTTTGAGATCCCAGATGGAGAAGCAGAGAAGTTGATGACTCCTGAGGAGATTGTACAGTACATCGCAGACAAGAAGGATGTTTATGAATAATCTGTTCTATCGTTCACTTCACAGGTAAGCATCTTCTCATGCCTTCTCAATGTTTTATTGCATGTTTTTAAAAATACGTTTCTCATTATAAATATCTGTCTTCCAGAGCGGTTGACCCCAACGTGACCCACACGGGGCAAATAATGTCCCACTTCCTCCTCGTCAGTTCTTCCGTCTCTTACGGCATCACTGGCGTCAGCTGCCATGTCTTGTGTTTAACTGTATTTAAATGAACATGTGCGTTGGGAGCTCAGAGATGAAACAGATATATCCAACAAGGTTAAAACACAATTTTGATTTTTTTTGTTAAGCCCCACCCTGTGGTTTCCAATGTATAATTTCTCATGAATAATAAATCAATAAAAAATAAATGCTGTATAATGGTGTGTTGTAGTTGACTTACTAAGGGCGTCAGCGTGTGCAGTGCTGACATTGATGTTTGGCTAAGAAATGCTCGAGTTTCCAGTAGAGTTACTTGAACACAGTGAGGTGCATCTGTGGGTCGACAAAAACCTAAAAAGCCTCATTAAAAGAAACGTCTTCACCAGAGGAGAAAACAAGAGGGTGTGAGTGAAGATGTGTTGAAATAAAGATGGTTAGAGAGGAAGTTGTAGATAATGTATACTAGAAAAAATGTATCAAATAGGTTTAACAAAAGTAGCACAGTGGGACAAATATGTAACACAATGACAGCGTAAAAGCTGTTTTGCAGCTAAATATCCCTCATTCACCCCTGTGAAGTGTGCTGGAGAACTTCAGTGAGCATCAAAACTCAATAGATGTTTAGTTTGTCCATTGTGGGGTCCAGTGAAAACATGTACAAAACTGGCAATATAATATTTATATAAATATTAAAAGGCTCATTCTGGGGTGATTAAAAACAATCACACCATCGGGTATGATACACTAAATATATCGAATGTCGTAATTTATCTTCAATTTCTGCTTTGGCAATCATGCCCCGAAATGTTCTCAGTTGGGGTTGCAGTAACCATTTTAACCACTAAATGTCGCTATTGTACACATTTCACATAACTGTTCACCTGGCTGGTGATGAATGTGTGGAATAAACTAATATCCATTCCAGTAAATCCCAGTTTGTAAAGCGGATGTTCCAAACAAGTGACACACAGAAAAAAAGACATTTTCATTACCTACTCAAATATTTAATTTATCTCTCAAAAAACAGAAATTCTGCCATGTGCAAAAAGTATGTGAACCTCTTTAGAGCCAGAGTCTTAGTGATTTTCGCCCACTCAGCCAGTTGGGAGGTTGGAGGGACATCGGTCATGTGCCGTCCGCTTCAAATCTTGCCACAGCATTTCTATAGGATTGAAATACACGAACACGGATTCACAAGCACTGTGGAGCATCGGTAACTTCCGGTACTCTATGCTGGCGCTAAGTTTTTTGGATACTTGACAACATGATGAAAAACAACAAAATACTCAAAGACATAAAGTTGACTTACCGGTCCAGTAGAAACAGCGGTACCATGGCATCACTTTGTAGCACTCTCTGTCGCCACCGTTCAAATGCAGCACTGATGTCCACTCTGGTCTTGGATCGCTCTGCATTTGCCTTTTTCTTGACAGTCGCTTTCCCAAACAAACGTGCCTAACACCTGTTGTTGGCAACTTTTCTGTCATACAACCGTCTCAGGCTAGGAAGGTTAAGTGAAGGACACCTAAACCTTTACAAGCCTGTTGACAACGTCACAAGTTTGACAAGTAAAAAAAAATAAATAAATAAGAGAAATAAAGAGTCCAGGACACGACCACACAGTCACTGTTAGTCTTTTATTGAGGGTTGTACCCATGTTATACAGCTTTGTATGCTGGCTGCAGGAGCCAGAAGGTTACAAACAGTAATCAGTATACGAGTACAGCCAACAGAAGACCTACTACCTACTACTCTACACCTTAGTACAGATTCTCTTAAGAGCACTAAAATCCAGAAAAATAAGGAGAAAAAAAAATACATAACAAACCAAGCAACAAAAGGAAGGAGAATAAAGAGTAAATGAAACCAAACAGACAGACAGCATCAG
The DNA here is from genome assembly GCF_958295425.1 of Solea solea. Lineage (NCBI taxonomy): Eukaryota > Metazoa > Chordata > Actinopteri > Pleuronectiformes > Soleidae > Solea > Solea solea. The sequence goes on along the minus strand of NC_081149.1, from coordinate 19,637,696 downwards.
AGGAGACATTCATTATTAGAGCACACTGGAGTTGGTTTTTCTATACCTTGTAATATCAGGCGACTTCATTTTTGTCAATTTTTATACCCATACAAATAAAGATTGTCCTTCAAAAAGTGCAGTTTCCCCCAAAGTTTAAGATAAAATTCTTTGATGACCCGAGGAAGACATTTGAAAAATAAAAAGGTACTTCCTGTTTTGTTTGTGAGAGAGGAAGACGCCCTCTCGTCGATCAAGAGACACTGTACGCTTATATTCTCATATATTATATAGTTTCAACAGTCTCCCAAAGCAATGTGCATAATAGGTTTACAGGTGATCCAACTACACACTGTGAATTGATAGAATCTCTATAAAAAACATTGTAGTTGTGTAAAATTTGCAGGTTCACCGGCCTCGCTCCTCGACAAGCGGTGACGATAAAGAAATGGACTTTTGCAAATCTTAACCTGTCCTCCTCTACTGCTACAACTGGCCCGGCGGTTGCTAGGTAATAAAGGTTTTTTTTTTCAGTTTTCATCGTTATTATTGTTATTATAAGTAGTCGTACGATTCAATGATGGCACATGTTTGAGGAATATTATTGGGAATCCCATCTCAGCTGTTTTTTCACCCCCATTTTTGAGTGATTTTCTTGTTTTTATTCATAGAAAGCAAAAAAAAAAAAACCCAAGGTGGACATGGAAGCCTGGGTTCAACACTCCACTGCATAGTCTCTCTGAGCAACACCCACTCCCTCCCTCTGTACTGTGCCCGCCCACCCCACCCACATATCACCCACCCATGTCTTTGTGCTGGTTAGACTAAAGCTTTTCAGGGTTTTGTTTGTGTGAATTTATACTAAATGTAAAATGACAAACAGCAGATTCTCACAGTTTTTGTGTATTTTTTTTTTTCCTTTTTGTATTTATTTGTTTTTTTTGTTTGTTTGTTTGTATTTGAAAAAAAAAAAAAAATAAAAATAAACAAAAAAAAACCAAGCCTTTGCGCTTCTGATCCGACAGTAGGAGCTGTTGGTTGTGTGTTATGATGTAATAATATAGCATTTGCTCACAGGATAGTTAAGTCAAGAGAAAAACAACAACAGTCACATTATTTCTTAAAAAGTAGTAGAATATCACCAGCCAGCTACCCTCTTTCCTTTCCTTTCCTTTCCTTTCCTTTCCTTTCCTTTCCTTCCCTCCCTCCCTCCCTCCCCTCTTGTTGGGAAGCTGCTTGGCAGCCTTGGGGATTGTACATTGCTCATGGTGGTTTTCACTTACTGAAAAAGGTTTTCCTCACAATATCCTTTTGCAAATGACATTTTCTTCAAGCATTAAAATTGTCCAGCTTTTTAAATACACTCAGACACACAAAATCAAAAATAAAGAAAAAAAATAAGAAAAAAGGAAACAGAATTAATCAATCCCTTTCCTTCCCTCTCCCCCTCCCTCCTCAATTTGGCATGATACTGTGTTTGAACATACAGTTTCTGTACAAGACTGGGTTTTTGCTTTTCCCACAAACGCACGCACACACACACACACACTTTAACAGTTGATTGGACAAGACAGAAACAGCGAGATTAAGCTGTGAACCAAAAAGGTAACATCGACACCAGTGAAAGGCATCACTTGCTTGTCCCTTCTCTTACAGCAGAGCACTTTTTCAGTTTTTTGTTCCACTGATGGCTAATTAGGTAAAGGATACCAAAGAGGGGACAAAGCTTCACCCAGATCCACACTGGGAGAGAAGCACTGCCAAAATCAGAATGAACGAAGTGTGTAAAGTGATTTCATGGAAAGGGAATACAGAAGATTTAGCGTTGACTTTCTCCACACCTGTCAGTTTTGTTTAAGTAAGTGACGGAGCAGGAGAGGAAGCGCTGATCCTGGATATGTCAGCAAAGAGCCAAATGCAACAAACACCATGTCCCTGAAGAGCCGGGAGAACCAGCTGATCACAAGTCAAACCTCCTTGCCTGAGTCACTACGGGCCAACTTGAGGCTTCATTTCAGTCATTCTAATGATGCAACAGCCGCCGTACATCACCATGACAGCCAGGGACAGAGGGCGGAATACTTTCAAATACAACAGTGAGCAGTAGTTAATTTAATTTCACTCGTACGTTTGAGGCTGATCAGATGCCAGAGGTTGTGATTTGTACTTTTTAAACTGTTTTCAGCTTCATTCTGGCTCAGTGCAGGCGGCGTGGTCACCGCGCTGACCCAGTGAACAGTGAGAGGTAAACCTAAAGGGGGACGACAACAACAACACCTTCCTCCCCCTCTTCACTCGCTCCCTCACTGGGACCAACAAAGCACCATCTTTACTAACCACAGCATACAACACGCAAGTGCACAAACACACAAACACACACACACACTGTTGTGTGAACACATTCATTGAAAGAGACCAGGCATCTCGGGTATCCACCGCAGTTCCTTGACTTGCTTGCGGAGAAGTCCTGTGTCTGTTGCACTCTGCAGTCTGACCATTAGATGCCACAAATAAACAAAAAAAATTACACAAGTGTTTATTTGCATACGGTGCAAAAATGGTGAGATCTGATCTAAACACCTGGAGTGAACTCTGAGTTCAAATTAGAGACATAAATAAGCCCGAAATCAACAGAGCTAGAATGTGTTCTCTAGCCTCGTCACACTAACATTAACCATTACAAATAAATGCCAATCATAACCTTAAAAGTCTTCATCCGTGGTGAGGACCGGCCAAAAAGTCCTCACAGTGATGGTTTCAAACCAAAAATGTGTCCACAACAATAAAAAGAGACTGCACACGCACACACACTCAACCCTGTCACAATGCTCTCACAGATGCAGCGTCTCCCCTCAGACAGACCTGAAAACTCCACACTACACCTACGACTGATCAGCCTTATCATCAATCCAATCAAGTGCAAAAATCCAAGGCTCCTCAGTTCAATTTGTCAAATTAAATTAACTAAAACAAAAACCACAGACATGGTTCAGGTGTTCCACACACAAAAAAAAGTTGTTAAACAAAACAAATACATATTTGATATATATAGCTATAGCTTAAGCAAAGAGATCTGGAATTAAGTAAACTAATCATTTATATAACTGAATTATTTGGTAGAGAGCAGTTCAATACTGGCACACACACCACTGTCAAGTCTGACTAATACTCGAGGTTCTGTCTCACTACGTATGCTTTGAAGTTGTTAAATATTCACGGCTAAATTTAAAACACAACTAAAGCAAACATTATTAGTATTTCTGAAATAAAAACCAATATTGGGAGAAGGACATGCACGCACACACACACACACACACACACACACACACACACACACACACACACACACACACACACACACAACAGGCTTAACACAGAATCATCACGATGAAGAAAACAAAATAATCATAATTAAGGTCCATGGCTTCACTAATGCTGACTTCTAAGTTCACACACTCTCTGAAGCTTTTTGTTTCCCCCCCCCCTCGAAAAATTGTGCATCATAGAAACTAAACAATCACTGGTAGATAAATCTTGTTATTCACACGTGTATTTTGTTGACGAACACCACTGGTGGATTTACATTCACGCGATCCGCACACAAACACGACCACAAACGACCCCCTTCAACCCAACTCTCTAATCAATCAAGCAGACAAACTCACATCTGACGGAACATGACGCACACATACGCACGCACTTCAGGAACTTCAGATCAACAACCCCCCGCCCCCCAAAACCCCCACCCGACCCACCCACCCAAAAGGAAAACAAATAAAACAGTACAATACAATCATATTCTATTTGTAAACAGGTAGAAGCCACTTGACTTGTTTGTTGCATCTTCGGACACAATTAGGATCAAGGCAATGAAATGTGGACGACTTTTGCACTGTTAAAATATTTTTCTTCAACCAAAACAAGATTTTTAAATTTTTTTTTTCTTTTTTCAAAACACCATTTGTGGCAATGAGAGCGATTAAAAAAACAAAACAAAAGAAAAAGGAAAAGAAACGAAAAGCAAGTCATATTTTTCATTATGTTGTACTTGAAACATTTAAAACGTTTGGAGACATGGGGGAAAAAATAAATGCCTCTCAGTAGGCCATGTGAGAGGCTACAGTATGCATAGATACAGATTCGCCTTTCTCTTGGTTTTTAAGTCCGACAAGACATTTTCCACTGACAATCACACACTCACACGACAAACACTCCCCACTTTTGATTATTTTTTCATCAGTGGAGTGGAGGAGTGGCGGAAGAGGAGGAGAGAGGGAGCGTTTGACTTTTCTACAGCCTGTCCCTCTGCCCCCAACATTAGGATCCCCCCTCCCCCAAAAGACAGCATATCGAAAGCAGTGTGTTGAGCTTCTCCAGCTTAAAGCAGTTATTTGGCAGAGAAATTTTTTACAGACCTATACATCGTTTTCAGTGCTAGAAGTTGGATTTTCCTTTCCTACAAGGAGTAGTAGTTTTTTTATTCAACTACAAGGGGGGAAACTGGCTTGATTTCCTGAGAACCATTGCTGGTTATTTAGCAGACAAAGAGGAATAGTTCAAATAACCAACGCCATGGCCAAAAACACTGATCCGAATTCCCAGAGTTACAAAGCATCATCTTCATCCTCAGTAAGAGTGTACATTTTTTTTTGTTGTTTTTCTATTTTTTTTTTTTTTTTTTAAACGTTTTTGTTGTAATCATTTTGTTATTTTTTTGTGTTTTTTTTATTTTTTAATTTTTTTTCATTCCATCTTCTCTTTAAAATGAAGAATGAACACACATTTCGCCTCCTAAGTCTTGTAAACAAGAGGTTGCAGTGTGGCACCTCCAAAACATTGAAAGCCTATTCTGAAAGTGCTGTTCCTCCCACTGCCCACTAGGGGGCAAGTGGGAGGGCTTGCTAGATAGACCCCGCCCCATATTAAGGTGGACGGGGTTTGCTAGTCCCAGCTGCGGCTACAGTCCTTTGCACTGCAGAGCTCAACGTTCTTTAGTTTTAAAACAAAATTGGTGCAATACTTTTCTTAATGTCACTTTTACTAATCACCAGATAATCCTCCTAAGTCAGCTTTTACTCTTCGTTAACTATCTGTTGATCTTGAACTCCACGACAACGCAGTAAGGTAGGCGTGCCAAGGCAGAGAGGAGCGCACACATACTCATTCACACAGGCAGTCAACACACACACACACACACACACACACACACACACACACACACACACACACACACACACACACACACACACACACAGAGTACTTCCACACACGTGTGCACACACGTACACACGTACACACACGGTAAGGACCTCAATGAGTAAACAGCTACACTGGAAAAACTGGCTGCTCCCTCTATATTGCAGATTATATATATATACTGAGAAAAAACCACATTCAGTGCAAAGTTAAAAAAGCTCATACTCCAACATTGTCAGCAAACAAATGCAAAAAAAAACAAATAAAATAAAAAGAATTGGAATTCAAATAACATAATGAATGAAACAAAAAAATATATATATATAATAATGAGCTCGATTGAAGCTTTTTTTTCGGTCTGAAAGAGCACTACCTGGAAGCAAATATCCATCCTTTCACATTATAGAATTGGCCTGCATGATTCAAGTATTCCGACTGATATGTTTTTGGGCTAAAACAAAGTGGACATATGTGCAGAGAGAAACGTAACTTGTTTTCCACAGGGGAAACCCCGTTTTGTTGAATATTTTGTGAGTGAGAAAGAGTCCAACTAGTGCCATTGTGTTTATTTATTATTATTATTTTTTTCTTTTTAACTTTTTTTTTTCTTTTTCTTTTGCTGATTATTGATAATTCTCTACTGACCCTTCCCCCAGCCAGTTTGATTGGCAGGCGGTTCACATGGAGTCCCCACCTCCTGTCAGGTGATCTACCGGGAGGAAGGAGCTGATTGGAGAAGGGCTGCTGATCCTCCCTGCCTCGGTGCCACTGGAACTCCCCCACAGGCTACTGGAATAGTTGGGCCCGCCCCAAAGCGAGGAGCTGTGTAGATTGCTGCTGTTCCACTGGTTAGGTTCAGGAGCGCGGCTGGGAAATGGGTGAGACTGATCCATTCTGCTCTGAGAAGAGCCAATGGCCTGCCAGCTAGAGGAGGGAGTGGCCAATGACTGCCCTTGTGCAAAGAAACGGTTGATTTCCTCCTCACTGGCAAACTCAGCCAGAATAGTAGTGTTTCCCAAAACACACCTGCAGAGAGACACCACATGACTCAGTACATTTCCTGACAGTTAGGTCAACTACACTGTTTGAATGGACTTCTGTCCGTGTCCAAGTATACAACCAGGAATCACTGATGGAAAACGACTCCTCTTACCTTCTTAGTATTAAGCAGTTTCTGGTTTCAGTGGCGACTAATTGTTAGTAGGCTCATTAGGAGTCTCCCTACATCCATGAACTTTAACATGTTCAATTCAATGAGCTGGCATAGAATAAACTGTCTCCTCATCAGTCACAGTCTGGATCTCACCATGCTTTTCTTGCTTTGTCCTCTTCTTGCATGTACCGGCTCCTTCTAAAGTGCCCAGCTCGAGCCCGACTGAACAAATACATGCAGTACTAAGTTGTCTCTTAATCAGTGGGTATGTTAGTCTGACTAAAATTGTGCTCAATCAAATTTTCAGTCAGACTGACATTTAGATGCATTTCAAACCTGGCTGGCAATTCACAAGCACATGAACAAAAAACATGTGGTATACCTTGTTGATGCCAAGGTGTGCCATGTGTCAATAATTGTAACCTACTTTGTCTTATTTTAAGTTTTAGTCAATGTTTGGAATCATTAACTGAAACACCTCATCCAAGCAGAGACATTTAGTGGCTACATGAGACATTTTTAATGTAAAGTGATGTGGTGCAAGTGTTTTATGATACTTTGTTTAACCAACAGTGTCGTGTGACGTAGCCCATACATTGTGCTTCACCCTGGAAGGCTATGGGCTCCCTTTTAAGTTGTCATGAAAGAAATCTCTGCTCTGACTTATTGTCATTACTAAAACTAAGCAAACAACTGCAATGCAGATAATCTGCTTCCTGTTGACTCCTACATGTGCATGTCCATGGACTGAATAATTAGAAGAGAATATACTGTAAAATAAAGAGAGCATGCGTGTACAAGGGTCTTCGATGTTCTTACATGTGCAGGCTCTTCTGGGCCTTTGCGGCCTCATCCTTGGAGTTGTAGCATACCACAGCATTACCGTGCGGCAGATTGAGATGGAATGTGATCAGAGGGCCGTGCTGCATGCACAGGGTCCTCAGGGTAGAGCCGTCAATCTGAGAGACCAGAACACACTTATAAACATATTGAATATTAAAAATGTATAACAACTAATTAAAAGGTGTATTCATGTGCAAGTACCTGAGGTGTGAGATTTTTCAGAACGAGCCATTGGGATCTCCCTGAGCTGCTGCTGTCACCCCAACTGGAACCTGCCAACACACACGCAACAGAGTGAAATCATGTCCAGACAATGGCTGCACTAAAGAACCAAAAACTAGTCTGCTCTCTAAAACCTCTTCCACTCTAAAATTAGCAGATACATGTGATTTTCAATCTTAACGACACATGGAACTCAGAGACAATGTAATGTTGGTTAGAATTTTGTAACTTTACTTCAGTCCCTTTTTAAAGTGATGGAATCAAAAATATTGAGTGCCGTCAGCTGCCAGAAGTTAATCAGACAAAAAAAGAAATTAGCGAGTTCACCCAGGTCTTATTCTCCCTAATGCTGGAGCTAAAGCCTGTCAAAACACTAGTGCACTTCAGAATCATTTGTCTCAGGTCGTGAATGCTAATTAAATTTAAACCCAATAACCCCCATAAAATGGGATGTTTTGACCAGTGGGAATGGGCTGCAAGAATTTAAAAGTTCATACTAATGTGCATAATTTAAAAGAGGGATCTACATCATTTAAATGGCAACACGTTTTTAAAAAATGTGCACGTCCTGACCTCAATGAAAACTAGATTATGACACCAACCTGGTATCCGGGAACTAACACTAGAGACTTAAAAGGCAAAGACAGATGAAATGTGTTTGCAATTTACAATCACAAGCTCTCACCAGGTGTGTATCTGGACTCAGTGGAGCCCCAGCCCCCAGACCTCAGGGAAGAGGCGTCCCAGCCGGAGGAGGCAGGACTGGGCTTCTGGCTGGTGAGGCCAGGTGGAGGTCTGGAGGGGGCTGCCACAGACAACGCCTTCGGAGGCAGGGGGACCTTCCACAGCTCATGGGCCAGGGAGGAGTTGGACACAGAACCGCCACTGGGAGACCATTTTGACTCACTGGGTCTGGCTGCAAGAGGAAAAAAGAGAGCAAAGCAAAATGATTTTACGTCACTTTAGAGTATTTCCACAGATCTGATAGCGGTCATTTTTAAATATTTGAGACTTGAGTGTTAAATAAGGACAACACAATGTATTTAGGGCTGAATTATAAACAAGAACGCATACCTGAAGTGCTTTGTGCTGTACTGGTGAGGGAACCGCTGTGGCTGGAGGCACGAATGGATGACCAGGCACTGTTAGAAGGCATCGTGGTGTTCAGTGATGAGGATGGCCCTGAAAATGACAAAGATAAAAGTGTTATAACATGCGAGTGTGTTGAGGTAGTAGCATCAGCCTTATAAATCTGAATCTGTATTAAACCTGCTCATGAAACACTTATCACTTCAAATGCGGTATTAAATCTATTCAGGTTGCAAGTTCTACAGGTTTAAATTTCATTTATCTAATTAATTTATTTTCTATGAGCAATTTCATGTGAAAAATGCTTTATCTGTGATTCTCATGTTCAAAATAAATTTAATTTCATTCATAACTTAAAATAAGAAAGAAGATAAATAGAAGAGAAGCTGAAATGACTACAATGAAACATGGCATGGTTCTTTGTGAAAAACATTTAGTTCTGACATCACATTTCTATTAAATTGTAACTGAGAACAATTTCATTATTGTTTTAATTGCTATAGATTTTTTCAGTGCTTATTTTTTGTACTTTGTGTTTATGTCCTACCGTTGTTCCTGTCCCTGAGGTGGTCTGTGTCGCGGACGGTGTTGATGGAGAGATTGTTGATGACACTGCCGGGGGTCACATAAGGGTCAGTCTCAGGGTCAATGTTGGGGTAACCTTTCCAAGGCTCCCCGGGCCGGAACTCTGCACGCACGCACACACACACACACACAGAGTGATGAGCAGTTTTCAAAGCAAAAGTTGTAATTTCTTGATTTTGTGAAGGCCCACCCCCCACGACCCTCATGTGGAGGAGAAAGCGGTAGAAAATGGATGGATGAAGGTCTACCTGGGGGCCAGGTGACAGTATTTCCATGGGGTGGAGGGGAGTTGGCACGGGGTGGCCAGCCATCGCCCACCGAGCCCATTGATTGGCCAGGAGGACTCAGGGGAGATGGGCCAGGAGACAGGAAGTCATAGAAGGGAGAGTCCTCCAGACGCAGCCCAGACGACATAGCACCTGCGGGTCAAACACACAACGACAGTTCGGTTACACGCTTATACATACATGAAACAAGCGCTAATTTCTAGAAGAAAAGCATTTGGCCAGGAAATGAACAAATATGACTGATGGCATTGTAATCAAAACAAGTAAATGTATAAAATTATGACCAATCAAATGTAACAGGTAATGTGAAATAAATCCCATGAAGACTTTGGCCCAAAAAAGTCCTGCTACAGTCTGCAGGTGAGCTAAATGAAGAACTTAGTATCTATTAATAAAGTAGTCGACAGCCAGCGCTTGTGGAAAGCTCTGCAACTGGCATAAAAGATTGGGGTGAAGATGATTGCCAATCCCTAATCAATTAAAAGAGTTTCCAGATGAGCTCTAATCCAATACTTGAGATCAGGATTCCCTAGTCATGGATATGAACAGACACTTCCGTACCAGTTTTGCTGTTCTGCTCAGTAGCCCAAAGTTTCTTCATTCTGGACTGGGGCGGCTCTTTGTAGCTCACAGCTCCGCCACCACTACTACCACCAATACCCATGTCCAGGGATACATTCAGATTAGAGCCTGAAAAAGGGGGAAAAAAAAGAGAATATCGGTCATCTGATTTTAAACCTACCATGATGAAACCATGATTAACATTGTATTTAATACCAAAAAATGTACACCTAACATTATTAATTGGAGAGAAATCAGATTAAATGTAGAAAAATTACACATAAAAGTTAACATACTTAAAGGGAAGTTGCTGAAGGATCCGAGAGCAGCAGAATCCTTCTGCATATCAGGTGTATTGTGGGACATGTAGTTATCCATGTACGGTTTGAGAGGTGGCTGTTTCAGCAAAGACGGGTCCAGATGGCGTGGGGGCTGCATCATTGATGGAGATGAACCAATAGGACGTGTCTAAGGAGTGGATACAGGAGTTTAGAGATGTCAGCACTGCAGAGACCCTGTCCTGTTTACACACACCGTCTCACTCACACTCACCTGTTCAGTCTGTCGTCCAACAGGCATGGCTCTCTGATTCTGAACCTTCTGCTGCTGGAGAAGAAGACGCTGCAGAAAAACATGAGGATAGAAATGAAACTGTAAATAACAGCCATACTGTCGCTTTACCCTTCACCAAAATGAACATTTGTTATCTACAGTATGTTATAGGTATATGAAAGATGAATCTTGAAATTCTCCACTACAGTTTTAAAACTGAAAACTAAAAACATGAAATTAAAAGCCTCATGTTGACACTCTACCTGTAACTGGTTGATCTGGTTGAGCTGCGACAGCTGGTTGAGCTGGGAGAGTTGGTTCAGCACAGCCACCTGCTGAGGGCCAAACAGAGGGTTCAGACCCCCGTTACTTCCTGGGTATTTCAACAGCGACGGAGGGACCTGAACACAAATCAGAGATTGATTTGAGTGTTTTAAATACCATTATAATTTTTATCTGCCTTACATGTTTGACACAAATCTAGGGGTGAAACTATGATTATTTTCCCAATTTATTTATCCGTCGATAAATTGTTTAGTCCATTAAATGTCAGAAAATGTTAAAAAAAAAAAAGGGTTAATTGTTGTTTCTCAAACCTCAAGAAGATGATGTTCTCAAAGGTCTTGTTTTGTCAAACCAAAATTATTCTGTCTTAACTATTAATTTGTAATATGGGGCAAGGAAACCAGAAAATATACACATTTGAGAAGCTGGTGCTGTTTAGTTTGGATCTTCCCACCTAAATACAAGCATAAATACAGTATTTTTTACAGTCCAATCTTTTGCACTACATGACAATAGTACAATAGTATATTCTGTGGTAAAAAAGAAAACAAGACCAGTCTAACCTTAAAGAAAAAATCAAAACCTTAAAAAATGATGACTCCTGTGTGTGTGTGTGTGTGTGTCAGTGTGCTACCTGAGAGGGCAGGATGGGTGGAGGCACTTGGTTTCGAAGGTTGGGTTGGGGGGCAACCTGGGACTGGGAGCCGCCTCGGCCCTGTGCTACACTGTTGCCACCCAACATGGGGTTTACATTCTGAATGGAGACAAGACACAAAAACACATTGACTTTTGTAGTACTCGCATACCTTGCAATAAACTTATCAAAATGAAAATAATGAGAAATTAATTTTTACACACAACACTTGTAATTATAGTACAGTAACAACAAGGTAATAGTATGGTAATCATTTTATAATAAGGTAATATCCTTATTACTAATGCAATGTCCAACCTGGTAAAAACAATGGTAATAGTGTGGTAATAACACTATAATATAACATCTTATTTCCAAGGTAATCTTCAGGTAAGAACATGGCAATGACATTTACTTTGTTACCATCCGTGCAGAACATGACAATGTTTGTGAATCAAAATAGATATTTACCATATTATAAAGTTGTCCCACACATTTTGCATTATAATTTCCAACCTACTACTTGGTGATTATACAAATAACGGTGGTGTTAACATAATACTACTTCCCTATTACAATACTATTATATTGTTACTGTACAACAATATAAAGTGTTACTGTATATGGTTACCAATGCACAATTGAACGCAACTTAATTATAATAATAATACAAATAATAATAATGATAATAACATATCAAGATGACATGATGTAATTCTGGGTTTCTTTAAAATTTTTGGCAGATTGTAGAGTGGGTTTTCAACTAAAGACCTTAAGGCAGCCCCATATTTATCCTACCAGACTCACCTGCCGAGCAGCCCCAGGACTAGAACGGACAGGAGATGGTTCAGAGTCGAGACAGGAGACAGGCTGAGCAGAATTGGAAGGGGAAAAGCTAATGCTTTGATTGAAGGAGAGTTCATCAGAAGCTGGGCTATCATAAGCAGAGTGGGGGGCAGATAGCTGCAGAAGCAAGGCCAAGCACATGTCAGACAGCAAGCGCAAAAAGACAGGAAGCACAACAGCAGCAAGAAAAGTACAGAGCGAACAAGGAGAATAGCAGACAGAGGAATAAAAGGGAAAAACAGTGTAGTGTCCGAATAAAAAAAAGGGGTACGGTGTGATAAGCAAGTTTGAATTAATCATTAGAAACAATGAAGAGCAATAGAAAAAGAAGGTGACACCAGAGGTTGAAAGAAGGAAAAGATAAAAAAAACAAGGAAGCAATAACTATTGCAGAAAGAAAAGCAGCAAAGCAAAATTAACCCACTGCAGTTTTGGACAGGACAACGAAAAGGAATTATCGTTTCTAATTTACTTCCAAAACAATTAGTTATTATAATTAAGCCTGTTGCATTTGTTGTTTTTGTGGTGTCCTTAATTATTTGCCATGAGGTGTTACAACATGCTAACACCTCAAATGAAATGGCACATCCATCTTAGTAGTGCACACATCAAACGCAGTGTGTTAGAACAACCACTGAGGGGCACAACAGGGCTGAGAGAGCACTATAACGTCAGCTTGTTGAAGCAAGGTGCCTTACATCACACACCAACCTCATGATTGCCACAATAATACAGACACTGACCAATCTTCTTTGAAGTTGTTTTTTTAACAGGGGTTTAACAGGTTCAAGTTTCTGCTTACCTTGTCATAGTAAGAGCTGCGATCCATGGCAGACTGGTGTCGGGAACCAGGGGTTTTCCCCATTACTCCATTGAAGTCTCCCATACTGCCCATATCCATTCGTTTGTCCTGCACCATCCCTGCTCCTGTCTTCATTGAGTCATCAGGAGAGTCTCTCTGCGAAAGTGAGAACAATAAAATGGTCGATTTATAGTTCAAAGAGAATGATAAACTTAATTTTATTGCAGTGAATCAAGAAATTTGGATACAGTATAGCTTTGAAATAGGAACACATTTATGTCCATGCGATTCTGATAATGTCACTACATATTTGACTTTATGTATGTAGAGACTCCATGTTAACACATTCATTTTCATGATGTTAATAGATGGTACATGAAATTATGGGGATAGTACATACAGGGAAGTTCATGTTGCTGAACTGGTTGATGAAAGGTTTCATCCAGGGTTCATCCTGTTTGCCGACTGGCTTGTTCATCTGAAAAACAGCAAGAAAATCCTTTTAGAATGATGTTATTGGCTGGAACCTGTGAGCTGTAATAATACTGTAAGGTGTTTGGGAACAGTTGGCATTGATGTTTTCATATTTTGGATGAACCAAATTATATAAACCTTGTTTGAGCTTTTTTGCTTGTAGTTCCAGGAGCTTTGGTCATGGGACCGGTTGTCCTGCTGATTGTTGCTCCACATTCCAATCTCCACCTCTTCTTCCTGGTCCCAGCTGTTGCCCATTGACACTTCTTCACCACACCATGTCTCCATGGGTTTGGGACCTGGAGCTGTTAAGGAGGAAGGCAGCAAGGACAAAACTTTAGTATCAATCAGTGACTGTTTTTACATGAGCACTAATATTCATGTGTGGACCTACCAGACTTATGGTGGCCTCCCCAGCTAGACTTGGATTCTCTGCTGTCCCTGCTGGGTCCATCCCAAGTGGAACTGGTGTCCATGGGCTTCCCCCAGGCAGATGTTCCATTGTCCACCGTAGCAGGCGGAGCAGCAGTAGGCTCCCCCCATGATGAGGACTCCTTCTGCTGAGGGTATGAGTCACCCCAACCTATAAGAGTCACCCATTAGAAATTGATTATAATGTCAATAGTATTGTCCAAAGTATAGATTTCATGTCAGTTGATGATAATTAATTAATTTGTAATTTTAATCCAAAAAAAATATTTTTTTTATATTTACACCTATGTTTCGGGAGGGTTCAGGAGAAGACTCATATACCTAGATAACTCTGTATCAGTTTGCTTACGTAAGAGGTACGCAAGTGTCACTTAAACTGTGTAGTTGTGCGCACAGTCCCCATGCACTTTCAGATGAGAGTGTATAAGTTCAAAAGGGTCCTGTTACAGCTGACCACCCAGACCAACTACTTTCTCCCTGCCCATGAGGCGCTTGGGAGATGCCAGGGATACCTTCCCTCAAAAATAGGACAGATCATGGGGTGGCCTCAGGCTCCTGTGTCTCTCATGTGACCATGCACACTTGCAAAACAAATACAAAAGCATAACAAGAAGAAACATGAAAACACAGGTAGGCTAACTAGGATACAAACTAGCATACATGCACTCATGTTTTTATGGTTTGAGTGCATGCAATTTTAGTCTTAATTTGTTGATTAAAAAAACCCACATATCATCACTGAGACAAAACAATGAATCACTGATTGCATTAAAGAATTAATGGTAAAATCTAAATCCAGAAAGCTTCCTTTTAAAATATATATTTTTGTAAATTACACTCATCTTTACACTTTTGTGTCAACAACAGTTAAAACCAATACTAACTATTGATAAATAAATAAGGACAAAGTAATTTTCTACTCAGTCCTGTTGCTGGGTAGTTCAACCCACCCTACTGTGCTGTCCACTTAGCTGCTCCATTTTGCTCGCTAGACAAGCAATCCTGAATAACCCCGAAAGCCCCTACCCTTCACTACCCACTTTTACAGAATAGCCGCCTTACTCATTTTAGTTTTCCCATCTTACATTGGAGCTGTTCCTATTACGAAGTCACAGACCTCCTCCTCTACCTCTTATGGTCTACAACTCTTTGTGTTAAAACCAACAAGCTTGTGATTCTGAAGAAAGGGAGGAGGAAAAAAGGCAAATGAAGGGAGAAAAAAAGAAAAGAAAAAAATCAATGCTCTTAGCATTCCAAAGGGATGACTCAACTTGCTTTACAAAAAGCCCTCAACACTGTAGAGAGATGGGAGAGAACAGCTACGAGTGTTTATTTCCTTTATTCTTTTGTACAAACGGTGTATGCCTTTGTATACATTTTTGAGTGTGTGTGCATCCACATTTGTTGAGTTTATGCTGCCACAATCCAAATCCTTTTAAGAGAGCCTGTCGGTGGGACTTGAGTCTTTTTTTTTAATTCTCAAATCTTGCTGTCTGCAGCAGCAGTGTTCATAACATTTATATAGAGATTCATGTCCTAGTATTCTCTAATTTTTCTGGCATTAAACCAAATAAAATAATTCACTACAGGTTGACATTAAAAGATGCAGCCATAACATATTTTATTATAAATATAAAATTGAAGCAATGTTTAAGAATTATTCAATTGATTCTGTAGTTATCGTTTTATTACATTGCAATCTATACAGAAGAAAGTGTTTACACTTTGCAACTGTTACATACTGATTCCATCATATACAATTACTGGCCTTCATTTTATGATGGGAATGATAAGAAATTATATATTTTGTGTACTCTTTACATTACATTAATATGAAGACTATATTCTAAAGACCCAGACATGGAAACATTTTAATTGTGTGCATACATAAATATCAATATTCCAACTTACCAGAACTGGAGCTTTTGTCCTGGGCAGGAGGCTGCATGGGCTGAGGAGGATGCATCGATTTGTGTGCCGGGTGGGACTGGTGGTGGGGCTGGTGGTGGGGCTGGTGTTGGGGCTGGTGTTGGGGCTGGTGTTGGGGCTGGTGTTGGGGCTGGTGTTGGGGCTGGTGTTGGGGCTGGTGTTGGGGTTGGGGCTGGTGTTGGGACATGTTCTCATTGTCTGATTGGCTGGTCTTGTTCCACATGTCGACAGATCCACCACTACTTTTGCCTTAAAAGATTAAATGAAATTAGCATTTAGTTTTGACCATTGCTTAAAATCACAGTCATTGAGTCAAAAAGGGGAAGCCTGGAATTTTTACAGCTCTTTACATGTTACACAAACAGGTTTAGGATTACCAGGATCTCCCCAGGCTGCAGTGCCATCATCAATCTCCATCCTGCGGCGTATGGACTCTGGAGAAGGCTCCTCCCACCCAGTGGACACTTCCTCCTTCTGGCCTACTGTGGGCATAGGGCCTCCCACCCAACCTAATTGAAAAGCAGAAATAAAAAGGGAAGTTATTCATTTTATGCCCTCTTGCTTAAATGTCTTGCTATAAAGGGTCTCTTTAAGATTAAAAAATTCAGTTTTGGTACCATGAGAATTATGCATGCAACTAAGTAAAAGAATAAAATAGCTGAAACAATTCTGATTGTCATCATAACTACCTGTGGGCTTGTTTGGGCCTTGATTGCCTTTGGACATATTGGATTCTGGAGCTTTTCCCCACTCGTTGGAGGGCTTGGGATTTGTCTCTCCCCAGTTCTGAGCTCCGTGATTGTTCTTCATTGGCTCTCCCCAGCTCTGGTTGTTACTCTGAGGATTGGGTTTGTGGACTGAGTCGCCCCAGTTGGAACCTTGGTTTGGCGTGCTCTGGTCTGGAGTATTTGATCCTCCACTCCCTACCCAGGTGTTGCTACTGCTGGTGTTAGTTCGGCTTGGCTCACTCCAACATCCAGAGCCAGAACGATCGCTATCACTGTCCCAGCCCACTGAGCTTGCACCTTTTTGGGACTCACCCCAGTGGTTGCTGGCTCCTCCTCTGCCACCATTTGCACCACTACCCCAACCTTCAGTTCCATTTCCACCTTTGGAACCCCAGCCCTGCTGTGGTTTGGGTGCATTAGTCCAGGTATTGGACCTAAACAAAAACAGTTCAGTTGATCAGCAATACACATTTGATAGACAACAGATCACAGTGGTTAAAAAAGAAGGGAAACACATTACCTGTCATCTTTGTTAAAGTTGTTGCTCCATGTGTTACTGTTTGTGGTGTTACCCTTATAGCTGGATCCATTATCCCAGCTACTCTGCCCACCTCCTCCACTTGCTGGGACTTTGCTGTCCCACCCAGTTGTTGGTCTCTGGTCACCCCAGCCTGAATTTCCTGGGGCTCTACCTCCCCAGCCTGCAAGTGAATTAAACATTAGATCAATTTCATGGCATTCTGTAAAAGCAAATGTTGTTTTGCATGCAATATGTTTTTTCACAATGCATGTTGCAAATACCTCCAGAATTCTGTGAGGGACCTGTCGCTGATGCCGTGCCCCAGCTGGAGCCTCCACTGCTGTGCTTTCTTTCATCTCCTCTGGGAGCCTGGGACTGATTGTTAGCAGAAGATTTGACATCCCAGACTGTGTTCTGCCGTATGGGAGTCTGACCCCAGCCGGTGTTGGATAAAACTCGTGGGTCCACATCTGCTTGGGCCACTTCAGATATAACTGTTGCAGGAGGTGTGACTTTTCTTCGATTTCCTCCTTTAGACTGGTAGCCATCTTTGTCTGAGCTGGATCGGCCTCCAGAGCTTTCTCCACTTCCCTCACTTCCTCCAGAGCGACCCCAGCCTCCACTGACACTTCCCAAGCCATGGGCTCCACCTACTCCACCTCCAACTCCCATGCCTATAGCATCATCCTCCAGGCTCTTCCAGCCATTGTTGGATGAGCTTCCTTTCTGGCTTGCAGCATCTGAAGAGTTGTTACCAGGAGCTGCTGATCCCCATTCTCCATTTGACATCTTGTTGTTTGAGGCAGAAGAAGACGATGAGGATGAGGAAGAAGAAGATGCGCTGCTCCCCCAGGGACGAGGTATGCCTGCAGGAGGGCCCGCCATAGATTGGTTCCCATTCCCTGTTCCTGCAGGGCCTGGGATTTGATTGGAGCCAACACCCCAGGGCGAGTTGCTCTGAGGCTGGTTTGGGTTATTGGCAGGTCCCTGGTCCCAGTGTGGGGCCCCAGTGTTGTGGTTATTATTACTCTTGTAAGCAGCAGTAGAGGACATTTGGGGGTTTCCAACCTGCATTAAGGCAGGGTTTTGGGGGTTCACAGTGTCTGCAATTGGGGGGCCCTTGTCTCCAGGGTAGGTAGTTGCGCCCCAAGGCGTACCGAAGGCCCCAGCACTCCCCAGCTCTCCTTGGGAGGTCTGGGGGGCTGATGAGGTGTTTCCATTGGCCGGTGGACCCCCATTCCCTCCTCCAACGGAACCCCAGGAACAATCCCCGCTGAGTTGGGGTGAGGCGGTAGAGTTTGGTGGACTAGAGGTCATTGTGGCATTAGTAGTAGTAGTAGTAGTATTCATCATAATAGTGTTATTTGGTCCATTGGATTCAGTGTTAAGGTTGGTAGGCTGCAGGCCACCATTTCCTCTGATGCTGCTTCCTAACCCTTTGCTGCTTGCTGTACCATTATTCACATCTGTGTCATCCATCATAATGCTGTTGTCTGGAGCTGCCATGCCACCCCAGCCCAGCAAGGGGCCCTGTGGGGGGGCTATACCCAGTTTGGAATTCATCCCCTGAGCCTGTGGAGGCCGTTGACCCTGGGACACTGGACTTGGGGTTGGATTCTGGGGCCAGGCACCGTGGTTGGCATTTGGGTTGAAAGAGTTAGGGTTTAACCCACCATTGATGCAGGGGGTGCTTCCACCCGGGGCTTTGATGCTGCTGCCGGACTGGGTGCCCCATACACCACTGTTACTGACAAGCTTGATGTTGTGGTTACCCATGTTATTGCTGCCAATACTGCTGGACCCAGCCATGGAGTAGTGGGAGGACCCGGCGATGTTATTTCCATTATTTGCATCGCTGATGGTTCCCATTCCTCCGCCGATAACAACATGACGATTGTTGCCATTGCTTTCTCCATTCACAGAAACACTGACCATCATGGCAGAAGAGGGGGAAGAGGCCGTAGAGGACACAGAGGAAGAAGCATTTGCTGACATCATCATCACTGCTGTAACTGCAACAGCAGAGAGGTTTTTCTCTGAGCCGAGTGAGGAGCTAGAGTCGGCATCCATGCATTCTGATGCCAGCTCAGGGTCTGATCCTGATCCACAGCCAGAGGAAGAGGAAGAGGAGGAGCAAGAGAAGGTTGAAGGAGGCCAGACAGAAGAGTTGGTTGAAGAAGAATTGTTGGGTTTGCCGGTACTTTCGTCCACTAGGACTTTGCCCCAGTTGCTGTTGCCGTCACTGCTGCAGGGAGAGCCAGAGGACCAAGGGGAAGGCTCATACTGTGAGTCCAAGCCAGGATGCTCCAAACCTAGGGAGAGAAAGAATAGACACAGGCAGAAGACACTATTAGATATAAGATTTTAAATGTTTCGCATTTTCAGTTTTTCAAGAAATCAGGAAATATTTTTTTTATTTATTTTTTTTTTTTTAAATGTTCCATTCCCTCCAACATTCAGCTGCCCTACAGTTCAGAATGTGATCAGTGCCAGGTCTGAGTCTGGACACAGCTGCCACCACTTTGTCACCACAGCAGGACCCAAAAGCATGCCAAACCTATAAACTAGAATTCCGGGAGGCAAACGATGACCAACAGCAGGGGAGGAGAGAAGGAAGGCATAGAGGAGATGGCAATTAAGTGTGAAACCAGGGAGGCAGGAAGGAAGGGGGTGCAAGGTGCCAAAAGATTTGAGGCAACTAAAAAGACCAAGATTTTATAATTTGTTTTACTTTGGTGGGTACTTCTTCTGCTAAACTTCCAAAACCTAATACCATGAATACAGTATTGGCTTTTAATTAAATGTCCAAAAATATATTAAAGAGAACCATTGGGATCTAATGTTGCTATTAATGCCATTACAAATGCACTCAAATTATTCAGAAAAGTAAATGGTTGCCTGTTTACTTCTATAGTTACTTTCTGGATAGTTAGCAATAGAGCTCCTATTAATCTTCAATGATAAACCAATGTTGACGCATTTCTGTACTGGAGAAAAGGTCCAATAAATGCTTGAATGTGAGGGTGGCAACGTCATTAGTCAGTCAGACCTTCAGGATGAAAAAAGCTGCTGTGATGTTGAAGGTTTGATTTAATCTAATTAGACTTATCTTTCAGCATTTTTGGTTAGACAATTTGCCGTCACAAGGTCAAATAAGAATCTTTAAAAAAAAGACAGAATTTCTACCTTGAAAATAAACAACCATTTAGCTGATCAGAGCAACTATTATGCAGGAGCAATTCAATGAGCAGATTTGTCAGTGGTTTGAGTCATAAGAAGAGGTGCAGAGGTTTTTACTGTATCCTGCCTTTCGCCCTCGGTCAGCTGGGATTGGCTCCAGCTCCACGACCCTCATGTGGAGGATAAAGTGGTAGAAAAAGGCGGGATAACACCCAAAGATTCAGCTCCAGTGCATTTTACTTCAGCTCAGTAGAGTTATTATTCAAATCATGTTTAGACACATGATCAAATTGGTTCCCTACCAATTAATGACTCTCTCACTTTCCAAACATCTTTCATATAAAATGTTGCTAAAGAGGTGCGTGCTGCTTATTGTGTTTGCTTGCAAAGTCTCCTTTTGTGCCTTTTCACACCCACTTTTTCACTCACTCATTAAGCCTCTCTTTCTCAGAGTATCATCGGTAAACGCCAGGTCAGCCTGTGTCTATCTAGTCTGATGATCACAAAACAGACAGCCAAAGTAAGACATCCACAAAGAATGTAAGGGAGAAGAAAATGGGGAGAAAAAAGCTAAAAGCTTATTTGTTGTCATCACCTGTTTGATTAGGGGAGTGGCTGACGGAATCCCGAATGGGAGCCATGCCTGGAAAGAAAGAGGGAAGACTGTCAAACAGGCTAAGAGAGTGAGAGATAAGAGAGTGAGAGAAGGAACACAAACTGAGAGGAGAAATGTTAGAAGAGCTGGGGTGGATAGGTCATTCACTGGGAATCAAGCAGATAGACAAGAACACAAGTGTGTAACTTAGAGGAATTCATAGTAAGAAGGTCTTTTAAGAAGAGGAGACAGACATTCTAAACTCGCCACTAGTTATTGTTGGTTTTATGGATTATAGTCAAAATATACTGTTTAAATTTGCATCAACTCTTGAGCAAATCAGCAATTACTTGTTTGGTGTGCATGTAATTTATTTTCTGGTCAATAGTGACCCCTGTGATATTAAGAGCAAACCAGCACACATGTACTTCAAAAATTACCACGATTGACGACAGAGCAAAGTCATTAAGAGCTGTGAGTCAGAACACACACACATTTTAACATTTACTGTCAATAAAATAAACTGTCAAGCTGTTCCTTTGTTTATTTAAGGATGTGAACATTAGCAGACAGTGGGTGTTGGCTAATGTCTCAATGCATTTGAGGATAGATAGATAGATCAAGACAGTATGATGTGTTCTCATCTTTCTTTAAATAATTTACCTGCGAGTGTGGCTTGTGGCTGTTGCTCCTGGTTGGGCAGGAGAGCGTCCTGGGGTTGAGTGGAGAACAGGTGACCTCTGGATCCCAGGGTGACGAAGGAGGTCAAAGGTAAAAGTTTACAGGACACTGCCTCAAGGATCTGAGGTGAAGAGGCGGGGCTTGTCAGAGCAGGCAGCAGGCTGATTAGGCCCCCTTGGCATTGCTGAAGATAGTATGTGTGTTTATGTAATAAAGTTTCTGTGCAAGTAGGTGGGTATATGTTTAGGGAGGGGGAAGGGGGGTATGGTTTAGATTTAGGACTCTGCCTTCACTTGGTACACTCTGGCACTGTGAGGAATGACAAAAAGGGACAGAAGCGAAAAAAATTAATGAGTTAAGCATACGCAGCAAATCATCAACAACTAAACAAGCAACCATCTGTTTTTAAAATGCATAATTACAACATCCACCATCATTCCAGATGAATCGAATGAATCAGCATAAACATAGTCTTGAACTATTCTCATGAAGCACATTTCAAAAATGATTGTTACTCATGGCACCAATAGAAAAACTGAGTATGTGATTGGAACCCGTCATGCAGTCGTCATTGATGACAGTGGAAGGGTTGGCTTTGTCTTATGACTGAAGGCAAAAGTAGCCAAAATAAAATAGAGCAATGGTGACCACAAAAGACTTGTAGTTTGAATGGTGTACTGCAGAACAAACATTTTTTTATCACGATAATTAAGAGACTGTTGAGCTGGTTTGATGTTTTCACAGCTCCTTCCAGCATCTCACCACACTATTCTTATCACTATTCTTATGGCTTCCCCCTGACAACTCCTGCATTTAGACTTGGTATTAACATCTGACCTCAGCCAGATTGCCTTAATTCACACTTTCCATAAAATTGCATCCTGGATGCATCTTCTGTGGCCACATATGATCAGATGCAGGCTTTACTGCCCTTTATTTCGATACACACTGATGACATCACTGTTCGCAAGAAAAAAAACTGACTAACATGTTTTAATTGAGTCTGACTGTAGAGCTGTATCTACTGTCAGACTGTTTGTGTGTGTATGCATCTGTGGGTGTGTGTGCAAGTGTCAGAGAAAAAGAGGTGTGAGATGAGGAGCTTGAGTGAATCAAAGCTCTCCTCACACTGAAAAAGTTTTAACCATTAGAATCATATGGTGATTAGAGCTGAAACAATTAATTGATTACTAAATTAGTTGTCAACTATTTTGATAATCGATTAATCGGTTTGAAGCTTTTTTCATGATTAAAACATTTCCAATTGTTTAAGCTTCTTAAATGTGAATATTTTCTTAATTTATTTGCTCTGGATAACAAAGAAATCCTCAAAAGTTAATCATTTTGGTTTGTGGACAAAACAAGACATTTGAGAACATCATCATTTCCAGGTCAACATTTTTTAAGGTTTTCTGATATTCTGAACACCAAACGATTCATCAAATAATCGAGAAAATAATCGACAGATTAATCGATTATGAAAATAATCGTTAGTTGCAGCTCTAATGGTGATCACAGTCAATGTGGCAGTATCTGCAAATAAATTAACATACAAGCCACCTCCAAATGTGGTTTATGTGATCAGACCAGAGGATGCATTCAGGATGCATTAGGACCATTCAGACCTGTGCTTAACAAAATCTGGATTGGATCACTGAGGACGGATGTTAATACCAGGTCTGAATGTAGGTCAATGTTTTTGATTCAGTGCCACTGTCTTCTGAACATGGCGTATTTTCTTGCCCTCTCTTCGACTGGAGAAAACAAATATTTCCCATCTGTCTTCACCTTTGCTTATTATATACTTGAGTCTGAGACAAGTATGTGAGTCAGTTAGATGAGTCAGAGAAGCAGTATGTAGAAAAATAAGGAGGGTGGACCCCCACCACCAGTTCTCTTTTTGACGGGAAATGAATGTGTATGATTTGGACTAGTTACAGTTGTTTAACAGTCTTAACGCTGTTCGCGCTACCCTAGAATGACATGTCAAGCAAAACCTGCTACCCTTGAACAGAGCAGAGAAAACAAAAGTTCTAAGAGACAGTGGGTAACGGACAGGAAAAGTGAAACAGCACATTGGAATGAACAGCAGAGCAGAGAGGGACAGACTTCCTTCAGGGAAAGTGGACCAGTGTATTTGACAGCGAGAAGAAAAGTGTGCCTGTCTTGTGGCTTTTTCTCTGTGAAGGTTAGCAAGTGCGTTAACTCTCTCTGCCTGCTGCAGCAGTACACAGATCTATTTATAAACCCCCAGTTCAAATAGCAACCACTCTGTTCACCAGCCAAAACGATAAGAGACCCAACAACTCGTGTGCACAATGGTAGGTTGGAACCATCAGGGAAATTGTTTGTGATTTTAACATTCAGTGCTGAGTTGCATGTTCATTTCAGTGAGAATAACCTAAATCAAAACAAAGCAAAATGCAATCCAAACATTGCAGCTCATATTATGGGGAAAGCTTCATTTAAACACACAGCTATAAAAACCTACGTATTAACGAGACACACTTTACAAAGGCCAAACTCCAACTTCACTAATTTACAGCTCTCTAGCTAAACCTGGGCATACGGCCAGCACCTTAACATAAAATCTGTCAGCTGCTTAGCTACCCTCTGGAACCAATCAAAACAGAATGGAAAATGATGTCATTACAAAAACTCCAGAGAAAGTATTCTAGAGAAGGGGCATTTCATGAAAAAGCAATTCAGTTTTGACGGTAAAACTGAGATGCTCCACCTCCCCCCGACAGCCACTGTGCAAGCCCATTCCAGTGAAGTGTGTGGTTTACTTATTCTGATCTTGAGTCAAACATCCTACATGGCAGAACCTCTGTCAACCCTAATTCACATACTTTATCCTAAACATGAATAGCCATTCATCCAAATTAGGCAGTGCAAATCAAAATAAGGTAAAATGATATTTAGTACCACTATCCACATCAAATATCAAGCCACAGGTTCATGCTGAACAGTTTGAGACAAAGATTTTCTGATCAGTACTCCAAGTTGAAGTTAATTCATTTCTAAAAATGAAACTCCCAGATTGTATTTATTGCCTGCGGCTGAAACACGTAACATCTGTTTTTAACAGAGTTAATCAGTAATTTTATCAATCAGTAGCCAATGTTTTAAAGCACAATACGGTTTGAGGAAGAGCTTGTTGAGGCCAAAATGGCACTGGTAATAAATACCATTTGAATGGAAGCTCTAAGGTATGAAGATCATTTTCCTTCTTCTTGTGCTTACGTAATAAGAATTATTAAAGAAAATAACCAGCAGATTAACCAACAATGGTTGTTGTGTAGCCTGTATCTGCATGTATTTTATTATTTTTGTAAAAAGTAATTTATAACGGTATTCAGTAAAATGGCAAATTCACTTCACAAGCTACTTATGAATCATTACATATTATTTCCTTGAGTTACGTTAAATTATTGACATGAAATGTAAACACTTCTTCCCCTGGTGTGGGAAAACATGTTCTTTGCGACTACTCAGTGTAGTGTACAGTTTGTTCCTCACTCTCACTGCTTCCATTTGAGGCTTTCATGAGGGCCCCCAGAGTTGGCAGCCGCTCAACTGCTATCATCTTACAGACAGAGAGGGCTGGGGGATATGTGTGTGGGGAAATAAGCAAAAGAATAGGAATAAACAGTCAATACCAAGGTAAGAAGGAGGAGAAAAGACAGAAGAGAAATGTGGAAAAGGAGGGTTGAAGAGGCAGAGGCAACAGAGCCTGTCATTGAGGATGATGTGAGAGGAATGCAGCTGCAGAGTCAAACATGTATAAAAAGCAAAGAGGTCAACTTCCTGAAGTCAGCAGCACACAAACCCAGGACAAGGTGTACTCCTTTAACAGACAATCAGTCGCAACGAAACAAAGACTCATGAGGAAAAGTTTACGGTAGTCGGCTTTCTACCTTCCTATCTACACAAATAGCCTGGTGATCAGAGGTGGCTCTTGTGCATTTGAACACAAATAGCTGTTTTGAGAGCAAATATTAAAGAAAAACAAATACATGTACATCTGTATAAATACTTCGGCAGGTTGAGGGTCTTGGGGTCCAAAGCGAATGTAATACCCCATTACCACTTGTCAAAAAACCTGTTTAATCCCAGGTTTAATGGGTTTTTCTCCCATGTTAAAATCAGCACTCATCCCTGGGTCAAATGACTCATGGGTTTATATAAACTTTATTTTTCCAGCAATGTGCCATTTCCAGTGCAACACAGTGTCATCTTCCAAATGTTAGCATATCCATTAGCATTACTGTCTGTCGTGAACCTTACATTCTAAAAACTTCATCCAGACAATTGACAGATGGAAATAGTAATTACCATAACATTATCACTGAGAGCAATGAAGTTTATTGCCTTTTTTAGCAGCTTTGCCCAGGTTTAATAATCCCAGGTAGACCTAATTTTAGAGTAAAATAGGCTCAAGTGTCTGTATTTGATCAGGACATTGCCTTAACTACCTAGGGTCCTTTAAAAGTCCCACTTTGCTTATTCTCATATGTTTACATATATAAACAACATTATTCATTGCAATATAAATTGGTCTTGTTTTACAAGATGGCAAAAACACCAGACGACAAAGATTAGTAAACAAAAAAAGGAATGCATCTTCATTGATTCACCTGACTGTCTAAAACACTGATGTGACCTGAACAATGTTTTTATTACAGCTACAGGCACTTTTTACATGCCCTGTTGCTATGCAACTAAGAAAATCTACTTGAAGAATCATGTTTTTGCATGAATGTCATCCAACACAACATACCTTAATGCTGAAAAGGAGAAAGGCTGCACAAGAGTAGGGATTAAAATAAATATATAGGCAGTGAGGTAAGACGGGTATACAAGTATTTAAATTGTCACAATGCTTTAAAAGGCATTTTATATTGTATACACTTTACTGTATGTTATGTAAATCATTCTAGAATTGCCAGTGATCTTAATCTCAGTTTAGTTTCATCTCTCTCTGAAAAACCTAGCATAAATGTAATGTCTACAGCTGAAGTAACCAGTAAGGGTAGTTAGGGAAGACCATGTTGTCGTGGCAACATTCCTAAACACTCCCAACTCCTCTGGGCTTGTCCGACCAAGATGACATCAGCGCAAGGAGAACATGCCAGCGTTTCTTTCTCAAATATCTAAAACAACTAGCAAATGAACAGAAAAGCCGTCGGGAACTCTGGAAGAGTGATCTGAATCTCTGCTATTAAACTGAAGTGTTAGGAGAAGGTGTAGTTCACAGATTACACATACAGAAGTGTGTGCAGGAGCTGATATGGGCAAGCATCATGTGGTCCATCGCTGCCAGTGACTTTGGGAGGGGTTTCAAGGGCTACTGACCAAAAGCGATGTGCACACAAGCACAAACTTCAGATGATTTATAGGCTGATTTGTCCAATATTCACTTATCATTTGGCTCCACAGTCACCTGTTCACCTACACACAGACTAATTCTGTGCACTGCACCTGTTAAGAAATGTCTTCCTGTTCAAATTGGTCCCCTCCAATTATTTTACATTTTAGCTTGAAAGGGTATATACATATACAAGTGGTGCATATTAACTTTCCATTGCTATTTTCCTTATATTCCATAATTAGTCTACTAAACAACTTTTCTGTGTATTTTTACAAGTGAGAGTGATAACAAAATAAAGAATTAAAATATCTTATCACATTCCTATTAGATTCATGAACAAAGATGCCTTGACTATGATGCTGAAAACCATCTACAAATTAGCCTATTGACTTCTGCTGTAGTAAGACATGTATTGATTTGAGTATCAACACTCTGCCTTTTATAACAAGACAAACTTTCTTAAGTACAACAATTATGATCTTGTATACTCCTGTATAACCACTCATCACTGGGGGATGAACTTCCATGACAAAAATGGCTGTGACAGTGTACAGTCTGGTACAACCGAGACTTAATCTCTAGACAACATGTGTGTTTGTAGAGGGACACATCACCAAAACAATAGTCAGAGGAACAGACAGGAGCTTTACACGGAGGTGTGATGGTGGAGGACTAAAAACAAAAAGCGAGACAGAGAGAGAGCAATTGAAACTAAGAAGATACACTCAAGGTCAGAGGTAGATGCTATCAGACTTCCTGCCTACGCAAACCAGGACAGTCGTTTTAGCTGTAACAGTAGTAGGTTCAATGGAAACTGCAACAACAGTTCAAATGGAAAACATTACTATGTCTCAAGTACACCTCCTTTCATTAGAGCAAAGCACACTGCACTTCTGTGACACATTAACAGGGACAGACCATACAGAGAGGAAAAAATATTGGAAACGTGAATGTTTTTAAAACCTTGGTGGCTTAATCATTTAAGTAAAGTAAATTTAAGTAGTCAATGCGTGTATGGATTTTTGATCTGAGCATTTTGTGATTTATTTATTTATTTAATTTTTTCATTCATTATGTCAAAAGTGCTGAGTATTTTATATTGAGCCAGTTCTCATCATGCGTCACCAAATTCAGGTTTGTACTCTTAACAGCAGCACTGGGGGATACAAACCTATTTTAAGCCTGCAGTGGTCATTTTTTAATTAACCTTTAGAAAAATAATTCTGTTGATGTGCAACATTAATCATGTCATTGCAATGCATCTCATGCAGTTGCCTAGACAGACCTATTAAAAACAGCAGCTGAATTTCTTTCTTCTGTATCTAGAACACAATCACTCCATAGCTTCTGACAGATGCCACCTACACCACAACACCTTCTCTCACCTTTTGTCCAGTCCTGTATTTTCTTATCCACCTTCCTCTTCACACTCTCCGTCTCTCTCTCTCTTCCATCCACTGTTCTTCCCTCTATGGGTTTGATCCCTGTGGATGAGAACAGGAGGAGACACAATGAAACCACAATGCAACGTATTTGTTATTGTAGTTTATGTAGCACGAAAGGGCTTTTTAAAGAGACAAGCCAATCTTATAATTTAAAACCGAACTGAACTTTAGGGAGGAAAAGTTGAAAGTGGATACACTGATGACAGATTTGGTTGCCACCCAAACACATCAACATGGCAGGCAAAGTGCTCCATCAATATCCAGTAAGTTCTTTCATGTTCTGCCAACATGCACACAAATCCATGCAACCACCACTAAACAGAAGAAATATTTCTCAAGCGAACACTTGCAAAGAGTGTAAGATAAGCAACAGGTTTAAGAGAGGAGTACAGAATAAAATCTTTCAAATTTAAAGCACTGTAATTTGATTTCATTAACAAAACAAACCACTTGGAGATGTCAGCTTTGGCTCTGGGTGTTTTCAATAATAGATCAAATGTAACTGATGTAACCATTAACTACTGTAAATCCAAGTAACCAGTGGATGGAGATGTTTTTAGTGTCCAACAATAGAGGTAGCATTTCAACAAACCAGGCCACAGATACAGAAACCAGACACTTACACATTTGCAAAAAATAATTTGCCATTCACAGCTAATTAGATTATAGATAACTCTTATTTTTTTTCTACCAAAAACAAAGACACTTTTTTGTAGTGTCATATTAGTTTATAATCAGACTTTAGTTTCTCCTTCAGCAAGTGTTAAGTTTAGCTGCACTGGTGCCATTTAGCCCACAGGAGAAAGTCTAATCCAATAATGGGATTACAGTGCAGCATTTACCTTAGCTATAAACAGATAGCCACACAGAGAGGCTGCAACAACTTAAACAGGTACCATAGCTGCAGCATTTAACATTCAATATTTAGGTTTCAGTGCAACAATTGCAGAAGCTAAAAATTATTGATATATCACTGAAATTAAGTTTAAATGACAACTGCATCTTCAAGTCACTCATGTAACTCATGTTTCAGAGCCTACACAACGACCCTTTAAATATGGTTGTAGTTCGCATGAAACTACATTTTTTTTTTCAGCATATTCAGACACCACCCTTCTGTCTCTGTTCCCATAGTCTCCCCCCCCCCCCCATCTCCTTCCTCCACTTCTTTCCAACCATCAAGTGCTTCAGCAGATGGCTTTGGGTTCAACGACAACAGAGCATGGTGGGGGCCTCCTGGAGTGCACATATACACATCACCAACAGCATCTGTTTATGAATGGACCAACAATTACCCATCCCCCGACAGCTACAGCTGACAGAGGGAGGAGGACACTTCCAGTCACCAAAAGCAAGACCAGGAATAAAAAAAGACCAAGGCCCTCAGAACAGAGGGTGAGAGACAGAAGAAACGGAGATAAGGACAACAACGATGTGTCTACAAACATCTTTGTGACTATAATAAAATAAATCTACATCAGCTCTAAGATTTTTTTGGTTCCTGTTAATACTTCCCTTTTTATAAATATCAAAAAAGAGAGGCAGTCTTTTTGACAATTTTAGAGCTGTCTATGAAATACTTATTCCCAGACCTAAAGATAAAGCTACATACTGCTTATTTAGTCTGACCAACTATAAAGGACATTTTGTCTTTTGCGAAGAAAAAATAAAACCGAATAAATTGGCAAAAACTTTTATAAAATGCAGTGAATATGAAATATAGAAATAATGACTCTACTGTAATAAGCTCAGTAAAAGTCAAAAACACATAATTCAAACTGACAATTTGTGGCACCATTACCAGTAAATTTGGCACGTACCAAACTCCAATGTCCTGAATGTCTTTTTGAATTGGTTGCAGTGGTGTACCTAACCTTTTCATTTAACTGCACCAGCACAGAATCAAATGCAGCCCACTTTTTCAGCATGCCACCTTCAGCAGCACAATTTTAAGAGTTGCGTTTTTGTCATTTCTCATAAGCATTCACACTTATGTAAATGATTGTAAACTAGAATAAGGTGTAGGTAAATGTTTGTCTTCATTAAAAGCACAAACAAATTGTGCGTAGACACAAACACAAATATTGACATTGCTTCACTGTTAGATCTACAAGGGAAAATCTGACTGTTTTGTACTGGTTGTATGATGAATATAGGGCGACATAAACACATAATAAACAACTTATTGCAAGACAGACACGATTCCATTATTACTAACCAATATTATATAAATAAGAAACTAATATATTATATAATGACTACTACTATATTACACTGTGGTCTACTGTAGTGAGTATATTATCAGTCCCACTGGTGCGGTGCTCACCTTGGCGCTTAAGCACACAAACTCTAATGCTGCGGTCACACCGGACACAGTGCAATGAGTTTACTGCAAGGGTGACGGAGCTCCGGTGGTTGGATAATAAACAGGGAGGGAGATAACGATGATACTGTGACATGTCTGGGTTTATCAAAAGAAAGGAGCGCTAGCAAGTTAATGCCATCTACTGAACTTGCAAACCAAGACGCTTGTAGGAGAAAAATACCATGAACTTCCCTCTTTACTATCGTTTGATATAAGGCTGCATGCACTGTGTGTGGAGAGAAGGGGCAGACCAATCAGCTGATAGTGTGTAAGACACAGAGAAGGGAGATTAATAAACAAAATAATACAGTTGTGTTTTAAATAGTGTTGGGGGAAAAAAAGAGACAGAATTATTTGTGACAGTCAGTGCCGATTCTGTCACAACACACAATCAATGTGGAAATATATATGGGAAACTCTGGAAATGTTAGGTGTACAGCCAATGAAAATTTTTTGTCGCACAGTAACCCATCATAATTTATTCAAAATTATACTTGGATTTATGAGGTGATGAAGGTCAATGGTCTCCAGAGCCTTCAGATTATTGCATCCTTAAACTTTGCATTCTTCCGTCCCAGTAGTGAGTCATACAGTGAAGCCAATAGGGAGGGGATATTGATTGTATTTGTATGCTTTGGGAAGGTTTTCACACAAACACAAACAACGTAAAACCAAACATCCACCAAACATACACTGATAGATCTCAAGGATCTATTAACACACTCAAAGGGTTTCTCTGTCCCTAAAGAACAAAAGCCTGGGGTTAGTCGCATGGCTAATTTACATGTACAACACCATATCATTTACATAAATTTGCATTTGCGTGTTCTCACACTGAAGGCTCCTCAGGAAAGCCATCACTCAATTAAGAAATGACAGCGGGTGTCGTCTCATCACAAACAGCCCTAAAAGGAAAAGCTCTGTCAGGCTGACTTCGCAAGATGTGACATTTCTAGTCTGGCAGCATTAAACGTGTTGTTTCACCAGAGCAGTCAAAATCAGGCCAGTTCGTTTCAGGTCATGGTAGCTCATAAGAAGCAATGCGATTTTTTTGCATTCAACTGAGACTGAGACTGAGGCTGAGGCGGGTGGGGCAAGTTGTGATTCTATTTCTGACAGAAAGACTTCTTACCAAGTTTATGAAAGGCAAATTCAAATCAATTTTAAATGTGTTTTTTATTTTACAAAACAAGAAATTAGTTAAATCATGATCCTTATTACTATAAATTGTTAGTAAATTGCAATTTAATTATATCTGGCAGAGAGGAGAACAAGTGATGAACGCAATAACTAAAAACACAATGTAGTGAAAGGCACACAAATTATTTTGTTTTTATTAGCAATGCAGTATATGCAAGGTGGTGACAGAAGAGTCTCAAAAACTCAATCTCAGCTATACTAATCCAAGCTAATTTGATTATACAAGCAAATTCAAAGACACGGTTGCCCATCCACAACATTTTGCTCATAAAATTGGCTCCGAGTGGCTTGCATCCCAGTTACACCCACATAGGTCAAAGCCATTACATGCTTCATTCATGCTCCTTGATTATTCTAGTCTCATGACCATCTGCAGGTGTGGCTTTACAGCTTAGGAGGACAATGATCAACTACCTGATCCCCAATCAATGTTGAAGGACAAGGAACTGCAAGATGTCTATATACCCATGTTATGCAAGTTTACACTGCAACCACTTCTAACACTGTCAACTGCTTGAGGAATCTCCTGATATTTTTAGACATGACAACATGACAAAGACAACAACAACTTCAGGAATTGAAAATGAAACTAAACAGCATACTGTTCTCAGTCAAAGGAAATAACATTGGTCACAACGGACATTATTTTGACTGTGTTATGGGTGAGAACAAATTCAAGCGTAAAAAAGCCAAAGAAGGAATGTTCAACACCTCAGTTTTTACCATGAACTATGCAACAAGTGCCACAACCGCTCCAATGTTTCACGTTTATTATGAAACAGTGGTTTGCCTTTTATAAACTGCCTGCTGTTAACTGTGACTGCACAGCTGCCTCATAAGAAAAAACACTTTCCAAAACTATGAATAAGAAAATGAAGTGACCTCAAACAATACTGTACTGCAAGTGTGTTATTTATGGAACAAAAACAGAAATTCCATCCTTTCCATACTCGTTAACACAAAATAGCTACTTGAAAATGAACACCACTGATTTAATCTGACACTGAGGGAAATGC
Organism: Solea solea; assembly: GCF_958295425.1. Lineage (NCBI taxonomy): Eukaryota > Metazoa > Chordata > Actinopteri > Pleuronectiformes > Soleidae > Solea > Solea solea. The sequence continues at coordinate 19,604,723 of NC_081149.1, read as the reverse complement.
TTTACAGATTTCAAATGAAACATGATTCACATGTGGCAAATAAGGAAGTGGTTGTCGTAAGAGTCAACAGCAAAGGAGAAAGCAATTCACATTATTTTACTTTGAAGTAAAAATGCTGCTTCCTCTTACATTACTTCAGCTTCAATTATTCACACACACCTGGAAAATGCTACAATGCTAGAAAAATAAAGAACATCTGTCTTTAGCAACAAACCTGCATAACAGACACAGGTGTTGCTTCATAAACAACATTTTCAAATCATGAACCACAACAAAAGTATTTTAAAAGAAATGCAGTTGACATGTTTGACACATCTAGTTTATATAACAAACTCCAGCCAACACTGAAAACAGTCACTTCTGGAGATGAGACATGTCAAAAAGCAGGGAGTGGAAACATATCTGGAAACTGGATGTGACAATATTTATAAACAGATTCAAGATCTAAAAATGGAAAACACATTAAACATGACTCTGGGCACAAGGCAATAGACTAGTTGTGGTCCAAGCCGCTATTGTGTGTGTGCATGAAGACCAACTGTATGGACACAATGAGCTGCACAAACACCTCTCCACACACAAAACATCAGGACCATGGCTTCTCATTTAGCGATTTTAAAAACAGCAAAGCTTACTCAGCACAATGCGACCTAGAGCAACCCAGACCCTCCAGTTCAATTCAAATGGAACTGCATGTGCTTGCATAAGCAGCAGCTGCCTGTTCTGTGTCCCCCTGACCCACACTCTCCGCATTAGCAACCGGTCATGCTATCATCTAAAAGCAGTAACAAGCAGTATAAGTGCAGCTCAGCTCCAAACGGTGTGGTTTGGAATGGTTCCCTGATCTGGCATACATGACCACTATGTCAGCTACATAAATAGCGTGACATCATACCAGTGCGACACAGTGTAGCCTACTGCACAGTCCCCGGTGCTGAGGTTATTTTTTGGGAGAAAAAACCTCACAAACAGCCTTGAATCCTCTTTCCATTAATGCAAGGTATATTTAAAATGGGCATGTTCTGTATTTTTCACATTCAATTTCCAATTTTGAATAGAAGGATCAGTTCCATGCTGACTAACCGCCTGAAGTGTGCCCATGGTACAGTTCGGTTTAGTACAGTACGGTATAGTTTGGAGCGGTAAAGCCTTCAATCAGGCTTGCGTTTCAACTAGGAACGGTACCTTTACTTGGTAGGCAGGATGTGCACTGTGCCCGATGGCCGCTAGAACGAGATATGTAGCGTGAGGTTGAAGCAGTGCACCAACACTGTTTGTTCTGCTCAGTTTGTGGCTGTTTGACTCGACAAGACGTCAAGCCTTGTGTGAGAATAGCCTCCCGGCGTACCAAAAAGGAAGGGTACCAAAAAAATGTGTACCGCACCATACCATATCAAACATTTCCACTCCGTTGAAACACGGCTGACCACTGTGCTACATACCCCAACAGAATTTTGATACTCCTCACAACTTTTGACACAAGCTGGTCCAAAAGATTTCAGAGAGCAAAAGAGTAAGTGTTAACATTATCACACTCACCAGTTAAGATGCTTCAGTTTCTTTGGTGGCAACAGCTTCCAATTCCAAATCTATGAATAAGAAACAAGATAAGATTAATCTTTCAGACAGCAAAGACCACACTTATCAAAACACACCTCGCCTATAAATAAATATTACCCTGCATGTGGGTGTGATGCAGTTTTATTGGTATATTGTGATTCAACAACCCATCAGGAAAAACAGCATGTGAGTGTTTAATAGGCAGGTGCAACACAGTCCACGAGTCTTCAAAAAAATGTGGCAATAACTTCATGTAACATGGGTTATATGCATGCACCTCACCCAAGTAATTTACAAAAGGACAATCATACACAGACAACTCGATGGCTAATTGCTGTTCTGAAACTATTTCAACTAGGTGATGTGGAAATGCAGGTTAAACTGCATGACAAGAGAAATGCATGAACAAGGCCTGATGAAATCGGGTGCTACAAGTTGAATTAAGAAAGTGTGTGTGTTTGACAGATAAAAACAGAGAGAGAGTGTGTCTCGGTCAGAGTTACAGATCTGCTCTTGATCGGCCATTATCTCAGCTGTAGCCCGACTTGCAGCTTCACCAACATGGCTTCTCTCGACTTCCCTCTATTTTTCCAGCACAGCCAACAGTTATACGGCATTTCATTACAGTCAGTACAATTACAATAATATGTGGTTTAGTCGCGCTTACAGTGCCATTTGTCGGCAATCAAAAGTCACACGAATACGTGGGTAAAATCAACACAGCGGAGGTCTGGTGTTGAGCTATCCGGCTGCTCCGTCACTCTGCCGACAGAGGGTGTTAAACGCCCTGACCGACACACAACTCTGCAGGACAGGTTATCAGTTTAACCACTAAATTTACATCTTTGTCGCATTTCACCGCAAACCTACAGAGTAATTAATGACATAGGAATCACCGCCACCCCATGCAATTTGCCCCGAAGCCGGGCAATCTCCACGAACCGCCAGTGAGCAACCTGCGTCGTATGATTAGCATAGCCACTACTGCTAGCGTTACGAAGCGGCTAGTTAGCTTACCCAGTCTTGCTTAAAATGTAGTACGACATGAACATAAACACAGTGGTACGTGGAAACGACGAACAACCATTAACTGACCAAACAATGTATGCGTTCGTGTTCAATGAAATGTCGAATATATCAACATAAACCTAAAGCACAGCTAAGTAACCAAGGATAACCTATAGTCAGAGTAGTTAGCGTTAGCACAAGGTTACGCTGCCAACAAATTCAACCATGTAACTGTCACACACACGCACACACACGTATATATATCACTCGTCGGTTATCTGCACGCTAACTCACATACACATATTTGTCAGCCGATACCTTGATAATTTACGATTGCAAACTGCGATGCGACATAATCGGTTTGCCAAGTTATGCTAGCTAGACTAGCATAGCTTAGTCGTAGCTAACTAAACAACAGCGGCTGCTCAACTTATCTGCACCAGCCCCCCGGTCTCCCTGCCCTGGACTCCCAGTGTACATTTAGCTCGACAAAAGCAGACGACACACGGAAGAAAAGAAGCGAAAATAAACCTCACCTCATTGAAGTATAAAGTGCAACAGAGTGGAAAGGAAAGCCGATTGTAAGGCTAAAAGAAATTCTGCGTTTGCAGCATCTACGAGGGGAGGAATTCGTCCTGCATGATCGCCATTTTCTTCATTCGCTGCTGACTTCTTTCGCTTGAGCTCTGCTTTCCCCTCCTCTCTCCGCATTCACTTCAGCTCTAGCTCTGTGTGTGTGCGTGTGTGAAAGAGAGAGAGTACTGTGTATGTTTCAGGAGGGGGGCAGGAAACACGTTCACCACTTCCTCTCACTGAGAAAACCCCAGTCTAATGTTACTGTATGGCTTCGAGAGAAATTGCAAGTAAACCTTTGTGAAAATAAGCATGTCCACTTTACATAAATATTGATTATTTTAGCGAGAAACAAAACCCAGTAACATGGTGTCAATCATTTTTACTTCAACTCTTCTACAATAAGATTGGCCAATAGACCTGCACTAATGGCACATAATTTATGCGTCTATGTGCACTTTCTTGTACTAGGACCAAAAAGCAAACATTTATTATTATTTGACTATATGACGTTGACATATACACTCTCCAGTTATCTCAACTTAATCTATTTATTCTCCTTGAAAGTAAATAATGATGTCCTCATATGGACACATTTTAACCCCCTTATTAAAGGGCTTATTGTTTATTTTTTTCAACAGTTGCTGTAGTATACTAGGTCATTTGGTCATGTTTTTGTTTATCTGTTTGTTTTATAATAGCCAGTCTCCACACCCTCCTCTCCCATGGGCATAATTGGATTGCAATAAAATATCATTAAAACGTTTATGAAGAGATGTAAAGAAAGAGCAAAGCTATTATAAACTATCGTAAGCTGAAATGCATATGATGGAAGCAACACATTCAGGAGAATTAATAAAGTATTCATTGGGTGTAGGAGAGATAGGTCTTCTGCAGGAGATTGCGGAGTCAAAACACCCATATCGACTCAGTCGAAGTGTCCTTGAGCAGAGCACTGTCTTTCTATATGTGCCTCTGGGGGAAATAACCAAAATTATAAATTAAATATACATATATATATAATATAAATTAAAATTATTGCCACATATACTTAATTCTCCCCATTACTACACAACTCAAATGAACAAGTGGTGTTTTTTTGTTTTTTCTTGCCAGTATAGCCTACAAGAGGAAATGCATGCTCTGCATGTTGCTGGTACTTGATTTGAATGTATGTTGTATGAGGAAAGTGAAAATTTCAGTATCTCGCTTCTGTTTTCACAAGCCCGTCTCAGCCACCAATGCATTACTGTTACATAAGACAACAAAAATTGAAAAGATTAAAAAAAGAAAAGAAAAAAGAGAGAGAGATAGACAGGGGGAAAAGGGGAGAGGCTATGCTGAGACAGTAGAGAAACAAACACAGTGTGGAATCTGCCAACGTTTTACCAACAGACAAGAGACAAAGGCTGTTGCTGCTTACAGTAGAGACAGACAAAATGTGTGTGCAAAGCAGTGACCATTGACCCGCCATTGGCAAAAACAACCTCCAACCTTCTGCACAAATTACCTCCCTTATCTGTGTGTATTTGACTGTCGGAGAGAGAGAGGGAGATGAGTAGAGTTCATTTAAAGGCAAGTAATGATTTTATTTGACCAGGTATCAAAGACAGCAAGATTAGATTGTATACTAAACTCTACTAACAAGTGGGCGAGCTCTCAGCCAAAGGGGAAGAGCTGCCAAACACTGCCCATGGTTTCCCAATAGGTTGCTACCGCCATTGTTGTTCACTGCACCTGGGACTTCACATTTAATTGGTCTCCAAATGGGAAAATATCCCATTGTCTGTCCCTGTAGTTGTCACCCTGCCTGCCTCCATGCACTTGTTTGAAGTTCCTATTTCACAGCTGTTAGGTCATAATTACAAAGCCAGTCAGAGTGAGGATGTCAGGGGGACAAAGAGGTTGGTGGTTCTTCAGCGAAATAAAAACAACATCAAACCTTGAAAGGACTATTATTCAGCTGCAAAATCAAGCCGACAGGAAACATGTCTGATGAGAACGAATGGGATCTTGGGTTATATGCAAGAAAAAAAAACACAATCTGTCACATTTTTTTTTAGGCTATTGAACGTCTGCCAAACATGACAGTAAATGTGATCAAATATTACGGAATATCAATATTATTTATGCTTTCACCACTTGCCAACTCTTTAGAGTAGACTTCCTTTGAGTTACTGCAGTGTAATGTGTTGCACTTCAAACAAACACCCTGTATCAACATCATCCGCCAGTTGTACTGTAGTTCAATATGTTGTAGTTACTGCTCGAGACCCATGGGACACTACAGGATGTTCTGACACGGTAGCAGATGGTTTAGGGCAATTTGACACAAGTATGCAAACAAACCACACGACCCACAGACTTGTCAGGTCTTTTTTTTTTTTTTTTTTTTTTTAATACAGTCATAACAGACATTAGCTGGCGCAGCACAAGACAAAGCACAAACTGTGACACTGACGCACTGAGCTGTATTGTTTTTGACAGGGACGCTTTTCTCTGCACCGCAAGTGCTGCTGTCGTTTCCGTCTTTTAAAACAACCTTCTTCACTCGGTGCACGTTACACCCAGTTGTGCCAGAGCTTGATAGTTTAAGGTCACAGTGCAGTATCAATCATAAAACTTGTCACGGCGGTAGTCTGACACAAAACAGAGACTTCCAGAGACACACGGCGTTAAAAAAACAAGCAAGAAACTGGATGCGTTTAGGTTTAAAGATTTAAATTGTGGTTAGGTTAAGGGTTAGGCATCTGCTGGTTATGGTTATTATAATACTTTGTCTAGGCTGTCCAAATGAATGGAAGTGTCCTAACAAGAACAGCTGTGCACACCTGTGTGTGTGTCAAGTCAAAGAGTGTAGTAATAGTTTGTGACAAGGCAGTCACCTTGACAGGGAGAGCAGTGTATACAGAGGAGGCCAAGGTTTAATTACACACAGACACACAAACGCGGGAAGCAGACCCCGGTTACTTGGAAGCGCACACACACACACACACACCAGTGTCCACACTGACTGATAAAGTTATGCAATTCCATGTGAACACACCCCCACAACTGCCTCAAACGTGTTCATTCACGCACACACACACACACACTCGCTTGAGTGTTTGAGCGTCTCTTTGTTTTTTTTGAAGGAATGTAATGTTTTTCTGTGTCCACTATCGTTGCCTCTTTTGCAGCTATAACATTTTGAGTATTTAGTGCGCATGCACACAGTGATCAGTTGCAGCTGCAGGAGTTTGGGAGTGTGGAACAAAAAAAAAAATGGGAGAGCCATTGTAGTGGAGAGAAAAGGGAGCATAGATAATTGGGCTGAAATGTGAATGTACAAGAGGAAAAGGGAAAGTGAGCATGCAGGAGTACAGAGAACAGAGGGAACAAAGTAAGTGAGGACAGAGAGAGAGAGAGAGAGAGAGTGAGAGATTATGTGCAGGAGCGAGAGTGCGAGAGACAGACTGACAGACAGAAGAAGGTCAGAAAGGAGATTTGCATGTCAAGTAGTAATAGGCTTGTCCCGAGTACAGACATGCACACTACTAAGCTGGCGTTTTTGTAATGCTGCAGTATGTGTGTATGCAGTGAATTACTTCTATGACTGCCAGCCTACACTATCGTAGCCTCTGAACCTCTCATATTTACGTTTGTTCCGTTTCTTCAGTCTCACTCTTGAGTTCTCAAACCTGGAAAACAACAAACACATGTCTGGCATCTGAGCGTGTCTGTGACTTTGATGTTGCTCAGACTCTTTTTTTTTTTTCTCACCATGTCTTTGAGTCTGATCCAAATCATTCATCACTCATTCAGACTGCCCCCCCCCCCACCCCGGTCTACACGTACCACCACAACCCCTTCATTTTTCACATTGTCCCTCTCAAACCTCATTATCTTCTCCCTGCCTCCACCCTCACTTTACATCTGCACAAACACGCACTGACTCATGTGCTGACCACGTTTGTATTCGTATTCAAGCCTCTCTTCATCTCTCCGTGGAGATGTAAAAATGAACAGAGTAGATTAATCTGCAGTAATTTTCACGATGAAGGGTTTATTTTCATAATTTTAAGTAAGAAAAGACAAACGTTTCCTGCTTATACATAATAGATAACATATGACAATTGAGTGGTGGGAAGTATTGGGAGGCAATTTTCTATTTATTCTTACATTTTATAAACTAAATCAACCATCAAGGTAATTACTGGCAGACTGATTATTTGTGCTGCAAACTTGAAGAAACAAAACCGTTTCCACTCTCAAGCAATGGTACATTCAATATTGGACAAAACATTTTGATTTTAAAGTATTTGAAGACAGAATCCAGAGACATTGTCCATGTCCATGATTCAAATCTGACTCTGAACCTTTGCTGCATGTCATTTCCCCCATCGCTCTCTCTCTCTCATCTCTTATTTATTCCTTTTGTACTTAATATTAACTTTCTTAATTCTATGGAGCACTAAGTTACCCACCTTGTTCTTCCCAAATGTCTCTGTCTGAAAGCAATAAAAATCAAACCTTCAACCAGAACATTATCTCTTCTCCAACGTGGACATGCACAACAAGCTGAATAGAAACCTAATCCATCAGCTGTTTCCACATATGACCTGTATTCACCCTTGCAGATCTTGTTTTGCAAACACACAACACACACGCACACGCACACAAATACAGGTAATTCTGCAATACATGAGGGACTAATGTATTGCAGAATTGCAGCAAATAGTTTTATTTACGCAAAGCTTTTTGATTTCTGGCACCACTATCCATCACCTGGCCTTGAATATGCAACTGGTTTGATAAGTTTCCTGGATGACAGCAGGACATATTTCATTTAAATTCACTTTCATTTATATTCATATCACTCGTCCGATGCCGGCCTTGCTCTTCCATTACTGCAGGAACTCATGCAGATCGCTGGCCACAGGGAACAGTGATTGGCCGATTCTCTCTCTCTCTCCTTCTATATATATATATATATATATATATATATATATATATATATATATATATGTATATATATATACAGGGAGAGAGAGGACTTACAAAAGAAGAGAATTTCTTTTTGGCTCATTTGCAGACATTCAAAGGCTAATCACATTAGCGCAAACTGTTATAGAGCCAGTGCTTTCCTCTAGTGGTTCATTTGTGCTGAATATACAGTATATACGATTCACTGTCAGTGCACTCACATCAGTGCTGCCTATGAATACCAGCGGGCCAACAATCTGCCACGTGTTTCTATTTATATATTGATTGCAGGTAGAGTTCCTTCAAATAAGAATGATGGAGAGAGACAGAGAGAGAGAAAGAGAGAGAAGAAAAACCTGGATTGCAATGTAAATACAGAGGAAATACTGAGGAATAAGGGTTCAGATTTAACTAAATAAAGTGATGCTTCATTGTAGATCACATCAAAGGTGTCTGAGAAAATGCAGAGGTTGTTCATACAGGGAATGATGCACAAAGTGCAAAAGTAAATAGTTAAAAAATGTCTGTGTGATACAAGCTTACTGTGAATTCAAGGCTTCTCAAGCACGGGCTCACTCAGACATTATGTGGACATTTAGGGAGCTGGAAAGGAAAATTGTCAGACCTCCTACCTCTGCAAATATTCTGGGCAATTTCCACCTGAATTTCAGTGCATGTCTGAAAGCATCTTAAGACAGACAACACAGACAAGCAGCAGCATGATAGCATTAATAGAAAAATAAGTATTGAAATAGTGGGTGATGCAGGGTTTGTGGAATTTTATCACAAACTAAACATATATGCTAGTTATCGCAATGTTGCTGTACATGTTCTTTTCTTAAGATTTGACATTTTGACCCTTTATTGGATGGGATAGAGTAGCGTGAAGGGGGAAAATAGGGGAAGAGACATGGATGGATAGATAGATACTTTATTCATCTCACAGAGAAATTCACATGAAGCAAAGGATCAAAACGAAGCTGGGTTTGCTGCACTAGGCCCTATGCTGTTCTCGATCTACTTAAGCCTCTAATTTATCCTTTAGGGTCCAGTCATGCAGCCTGTGACTGCATGTCCACAGAGGTCTGCTAGGGACCGTGTTATGTAAATTCTGTCACGTGAGCGCACCTTCAGGTTGAGTCTACAGAGACGATCAAACTGACGGTGGATGCTCCCTGCACAACACTTCCAAGTCCACCTGGCAGGCGTGCTCTTCTTTTGGTCAAAAGAGATAACAAAGAAGAGGTAACCATGGAGACTTGCTTGAGGTTATATCCCGTCTGACGAGGTCCACCAGTGGCCTATGTACAACTCTGCCACTCAAACAATACTAGGACATACGAAGGGGGACCAACTCCTGGTGAGAAATCACTCTTACTAAAGTGGAATGTGAGGTCGAGTATGCATGCGAGGAACACGAGACTGCTGCAGACCGTGGTTCTTGTGTGAACAGAACCGCGGGCATGTATGCGCATGCAGAAATGTGAAGCACGGCTCTCTGCCCTTTATACTATTAGAAATCCAAACCTTACAGGGACATTGTACATTCTTGAAATTGTTAGGAGAGGGCTGGGGACAACCATCAGTGGACATCTTATTGTTTTGTTTTGTTTTGTAAAGCACTGCCGTGTTAGGTCGTTAGGTTCAGTACGGTACGTATTTTTTTGTGTTTCCGTAGTACCAAAATAACCGACACCGAACGTTCCACTTTTTCGGGCACCCTTCCCTCGGTGCACCACAGTAATGGTACGACCCATGACAATCAGCTGATGGGTGGCAGAAGAGCGTCACTACCCCATGAGCGGGGTTTCTTCAATGCCCACAGTCTGTTCTCATTCAAAGCTTGACGTCTTGTTGAGACAAACAGCCTCAGTCCATCTTCTACCGCATTATCCTCCACGTGAGGGTCACGGGTGGTCATGACATAGGGCGAAAGGCGGGGTACACAGTTCGCCAGTCTATCACAGGGCCACATATAGAGACAAACAACCATCCACTCTCACACCTACGGTCAATTTAGAATGTCCAATTTACCTAATCCCCATATTGCATGTGTTTGGACTGTGGGAGGAAACCGGGTAACATGCAAACTTTCATGCAGAAAGGCCCTTGTTCCGAGCAGGTCACAAATCCACACCAACCGTGTAGCCCCAGCCTCAAAAAACAAAGCTGCTGGACATCCTGCATTGTTGTCCGTTGTGTTGCTGTCTGTTGCCATCAGGCACAGCCTACACCCCACCTATGAAGTCAAGGTACTCTTCTCAGTCGAAGTGCTGAGAAGTCAGACTGAGCTCCAGACCGCTCCAAACTGTACCGCACTGTACCAACCCGAACTAGTTCCTCCATGGTGCAATGCGTGGCATTCAGGCTGTCCTGAGAGCCATTGTCATGGACAGAGCCACCACAGGCCTTTTGTTAATAGTGGACAGTCCAGCAGACCCCTCACAGAGAGACAGGGAGTCTGTGACTGAGGTTCAAAGTGTGAATGACAAAGGGGAGAGTGATGGCAGGGGGAGAAGTGGCAGCCACAGGAGATGAGCGGGGGGAAACACGGGAAAAGAGAGTTTATGCCGTGACAGTGAAGGATTCCATCATTACAGGCACTTGAATCTAACATAGAGCCATTATAAAAAGTCTAATCTATCCCAGTTACACTATTTCTGCTGCAAAGAGGTTAATTACACTGAAGTTAATTCTCAATCAAGCTAATAAGCCGTAAAGGAGGAGATGGGATTAATGTTTTTATATACTCCTCAGACTGAATTTCTTCTTGTCCTTCTCTCCACCTTCCTCCACATACACACTGTCCCAACCCCCCATGCCAGTCTGAGCAGCCAGAAGTGTGTCTGCATGTGCGTGTGCTCAGAATGTTCTAGTGCACGGGGGGGGGAAGGGGTGTGTGTGTGTGTGTGTGTGTCTGTGTGTCAATTGTCCTGGCATGCTGCCAGTCTCTGGGTCTCTCATTACCAGTGTGTGTATCCGAGTGTGTGCCTATGAGTGCGTGTGTTTGAGTGTGCGATGGGGGCCTACCAGCGTGACGGGTGTTGCCATGGCAACATCAGAGCAGGTTCCAGATGCAGTGCATCATATTTCTACAGGACGGTGCAGAGGCATACATGTGTAAGTGTGCACGTACACACACACACACACACACACACACACAGAGTGGACCTTTGGTTGGTCATGCAGATTAGTTTTATCACAATGAATCAACTCTTATTAAAACATTCATTCCTTCTTTTATTCTCTCGTCAAAGATGGATGATTGGCTGCCTAGTTCTGGCAGTTAGCCATAGCCCGCACACACACACACACAGCCCTAAATTGTTTAACCTTGATAACAATTTCAAATGTGTTTCTCTTGTTTGTGCTTTTGCTTCCTCTTTAACCTGCTTTAATGTGACATCCTGAATAATAATTTCTCTCGAGCATTTTACTCCTCAACTGTCTCAACAAACCTTTGACTCCTCTCTAACGTACATATAAAAGGCCGATTATAAGGCTTCAGAAACAAAACAATGATTATACGCTTATATTAACATACTTATGGGTGGTATATTCAATTTTAGGCAAATAAACCCATGGTTTTAAAAGAATGCATACGTAGATCCTTCTGTATTGGCGTTAAGAAAACTCCTTGCTCTTGCATCAGAGGAGTGACGGTATCATGACCGTGTTAGCATCTGTCCACCATGTCATGCTCTCCCTTTCTTACACACACATTGCTGAGTGAGTATCTCTGCTGTTGACATGAAGGTGAAACAATAATGCCTTCCATTCTGCGTTCAGACCTTTACACAGAGTGGTGCGGTGGATTAAAGGTGTGACACTCCAGCCTTGAACAGACGTGTGTGAAAAGGGCAAACTGTTTGTATCCAGTGCATTCCTTCTGTGTTCTGTGCAAGTATGTGTGTGTGTAGAGTTTCTGTCAGCATTATTTATTCATTAGAGCATAGAGTTACCTTCTGACCACACACACACACACACACACACACACACACACACACACACACACACACACACACACACACACACACACACACACACACACACACACACACACACACACACACACACACACACACACAGAGGTTTGTGCAGCTATTCTTCTAAGGACACTGCATTATCCCTTACCTTAACTATAACCAGTTAATACCCAATATAAATGTTGTCAAATACAGAGATATTAACGAACTACATTAACAATGCATTACTGACACTAAAGAGAAGTGCCGGTGCTGTACTGATGCACATGTAGAAGAAGTTGTGGGTCTGAGAACTTTAATAGTGAGTGTAATAAAAATGTGTGTGACGTTAGCTTCTGTGTTCAGCAACATTATAGCTGCCACCAGTATAGCACAGTCAAATTTCCAATGTTGAGAAAATGCCTCCATCTTATTTGAAGTCAAACAATGTCAAAACAATGCTGTTTGTGTCCATGGATATGAATGTTTAGATAATTACTGTATATATATATATATATATATATATATATATGTATATATGTATAATTACTGTATATATATATATATATGTGTATAATTACTGTATATATATATATATATATATATATATATATATATATATATACGTGCTTAGCTTTAACATAATATGTTTCTAAATGTAGATATACTGTTGCCTGGAGAACAGTCTACACTTTTTCCTGACCCTAACTTAAAAATAAACTATGAAAATAAATGTATTTTTATCCCCCCCCCCCCCCCCAGTAGTTGCTTAGAAACACTTAAACCCACCGTCAGTGACCTCACCTTAAAGTGACAGTTCATGTTTTTTCAAGTGTTTGTATGAGGTACTGGACACACACAGTCAGCTGACTTTGCTGCACACTGCCAAAAACAAACAAACAAAAAAACAGCCTGAGACACAAGTGCAAACACGTCCTCACTGCAAACATGGCTGCCAGTGGGGAGGAAAGATATATTTTAAGGAAAGCTGTTAAAATCCACACCAGTTGAAGTGTACTTATAGTATCTTAATAACATGTGTGCCACTTTATTTCAATTTACAGTAAACAGTCTTTTCCAGCCAGAAATGGACTGACAAAATAACCCCCAGCAAGGTCACAAGAGTGCTGCTGTGTTATTTCTTAGGTTTGTTTTGCATAAGTAAATCTGAATGAAGGACTCTTTAAGTCACAAAATAACTCATTTGCAGTTGCCTTCCTCACCTGACTGCCACTTCATCATATCCCATGGTATAAAATCGTAGATTTGCTCCGTGGACGTTATATGGCGTGGGGAGTTCTACGATGGTGGTGATGCTACGGGGGCTACGGGGGCTCTGACACAGTCCTCAGATCCTTACTCTTGCTTCCAGTTTTGACGAGTGACAGTCGAGCTCAGGATGTCATGTGACTCAGTTTGTTGACGCCACCATGGTGGCAGGAACCCCCTCTACAAAAACAAAATGGTGCCAGTGCCAGTTTTAAATCGTCAGAGTTCACAGCCTCATACCTGAGAGGCTGCTTTTCACGAGTATAGTCACAGCAGATATTATCACAGGCCCTCATTCTACTCCAGAATAGAAGTATGCAAAATAAACAAGATATTAAGGGAAGTCATCCCTGGATTCTGCACCTGATATAAAGTGATCATCACTTCTATGCTCACTTTAAATGATTTTTAAGGCAGCGGTCCATCTCTGCTGTATCTCAGGATCGTTGATGATCCGATAAAACACTCGTCTGTGCTTGTCCCGGACAGTTTTGGCATCTTGGGCCATAACAGCTACACACCAGCTTCACTTTTTTCTGAATGCAGCTGACAAAGAGAGGAGCTGCTGTACCGTTTATGCTGCCGGTTACACGTGTCTGTAGCTTTGATCAGGGCGGCTTTCTGACAAAAATGGCCTTGGTTTGATGGCGTGATTGCATGATGTCAGCTGCCGAGCTCTAGGAACCCCACCCACTGACAGGTGCCACAGTCACAAGGTAATCAACGTTATTCCCTTCGCCGTTTTTAAACATTATGACTGATGGGTGTATGAAAGAGTCTAACTGTGTGTGTGTGTGTGTGTGTGTACGTGTGCATGTGTCAGGGAGAGAGAGAGGGAGAGAGAGGGAGAGAGAGAGAGAGAGAGAGAGAGAGAGACTTTCCATCTCAGCTTGATTCTGGTCCAGTGCCAAATAGCAATTGGTTTTCACTCTGCCAGGAACAAAAGACCAGCAATGTCAGAGCAAGAAAGTGTGTGTGTGTGTGTGTGTGTGTGTGTGTGAGTGTGTGAGTGAGAGAGAGAGAGAGAGTGACATAAAAAAAGTAGAGAGGAAATAAGTCAAAGGGACAGAGAGAGAGAACGACATGGGGAAGCGCCTTTATGAATTTTACATCTCAGTGAGCACAGTGGACGGAGCAATAAACGAGTAGAGATTAGCAACGGATAGTGTAAGGGAGGACTAAAGACACGGGGGAGGGTGGGGGAGATAAAGGTGAGTTCATTCAACAACACTCGAGCAAGTCGTCAAGAAGGAACCGTTTTATTTGAAGTTTCCAACAAAGCCGCGAGATTGCAAGAAACAGAACAATTGATTTTCTTCCACATCAGACCTGAATCCTGTTAATATTAGAAGAGCTGTTCCAGTTTCAGGAGAACGTTCAAGCCAGACATGACCGTGTTAACATTTATTAGCTCCACACTGTCCTCTTTACAACCACCCCTCTTAAGATCTTAAGATCTCCTTTGGTGTGGGGTCTGCCTTTGTTGGGGGAAGGTCATCTCCACTGGCAGGGAGGAAGTAGGGCTATGGTTTCCTCCTGTACTGGCCAATACAATACAGTAGTAAAGAGGGGGTTGGGGGCATGGGGAGGGGAGGGGAGGGCAGCAGCTGAGGTGCGGGGGTTGAGTTAAACACAAACCTGCGTTAGACCATATTCACTGTCCTGGGTTCCAAAGCTTCTGCCTAAAACTGTTCTCGGTCTTCTTCAGTGCCTTTTCAGGTCTGTTCCACAGACATGACAACATGACCTCACCACTGTCTCCTGCCTATTGTTTGTGAATGATGAGATGTTCTCCATGTTCTCTGTGTGGACGTTCAGCGTCTACAGACCACACCTGCATGGCCCTGGTAGTGGACTTGTGTCTGAATCAGGAGTCTGTGAGACATGCAGCCAGTGCCAATGGCAAATATGGCTTAATATCCATAGCCAGCATTTTTATTCCTGGAGTAAAGATGCTCTCCTTCACTGTATTAGCCTTAACAAAAGTAATTTCCAGACATGGATTCAGAGTAACGTCTGCAGACTGAGTTTGCTGTTCATTGATGATGAACACAGCAGGACATTGTCTGGATGAGATGAGGAGGATCTATGAGGGAACTCAGGCGGGGGATTGACACCTGGGCTTGAGAATGCAGGAGGCAGGACACTCGTCTCTTTGGAGTTTCTTCTGCTGTCTTTTTATCTGAGCTCACTGGCAGGAGAACATCCAGACTGACCTCCATGGATATTTGTGTTGACACAATAACTAACCATCTAAAAGATCATGCAAATAACTGCATTTGTGTTTCTGTTTCTGTTTCTGTCAGACCAGACTAAAATGAAGCACTTTCCAAAAGTAGTGTGGATGGCAGACATGAACGTGTGTTTTTACACTATATGCTATATATAGTGTCAAAATAGCTAAGTGCATATGTGTAAAGAAGATGTGTCAGAATGTCATTCCAGTTCCATCTCGCGATGACAGACAGCACAGACATTTACATAATTCCCCAAACCAACCCTCTTTCCTTCTATCCGCATATTAATGAGCCACCGCCATAGACACGCTAATTAAAGAGGATGCTACACACTCACTCAATCAGGACTACAGAGGAATGTTTTTTCTCTCGCCCCTTTTTTCTTTCAGTCAGTCTCACGGTTTTTCATCTCTTGCCTTTTCTCTTCTCAGTGTGTCCCACTTTTTCCTCTTCACATTTCTCTTTCTTCTCCTTCCTTTTATCTATTCCTTCAAATCAGTCGACAAACACTGATGCTGTACAATACTGTGGACCATTCATTCGTCCGCCCAACACACATTAACTCTCAATTATTGACACTTAAGCTTACCCAAGAATTCCCCAAACACCATTCATTAACATTATCCTAATATACAGTCGACCATAATATGTAGGCCTACATTTGCATATTTTGTTACAAAAGGCTTCAGAGTGCTGCAAATAGAAAATGATTTTTCATTTTCTAATCAGAAAATAGCGGCTAACCTTCTTATACTGCATGATTCCCTTTAATTTGGGGAGTGTCACACATTATGCATATGTTCCTGCACAGGTGCGAGAGAATCACATATTTAAGTTCACGCTCTCAAACAAGGCGGTTCCCCCATGTCGCTCAAGGGTTGCTAAACGCTACGGAAAATAAGGATTTGTGCCTTATTTGAAAGATAAACGACGTGTTTTGAACAGATACGGAATACACATTGTTCTTTATTTTTTGATTATCAGGTCAATGCAAAAGCAAGCGTGCAATGTGTATAAAGTGCAATATGTAAACAGTATAAACTGAGTAAGGAAGTTGGCAGCCCTAATACCATGTTGCTATTGTTTTTAGCAAAATTAGCAACTCTGCTTTTGCTAACTTCCAGCACCAAGCTTCAGGCACATGCTAAAGCAACACAAGCTACATGGCATGCATGAGTGCAGCAAAATTAAGCTATTTATAATGAAATGACCAACTGAAACACATGAGGGGGTACACAGGATATTTTTATAACATAGGGGATCCTTGGCTAAACCCTATTATAAACACCAGACACCCTAGCCTCTTACCCTAACCTTAAGCATCACAACTAAATGCCTTAGCCTAAATCAAATTCTAAACCAAAAACCAAGGCTTAACCATCCATCAAAAAGGCCTTTTAAGTGCATCCTGAGGTGCTCATTGTTATTCTGCACACATTTGTGGTCACAGACAGGACCAGGCAGGATTGCAGGCACACACATACACACACACACACACACATGCACACACGCGCGCGCGCGCACACAGCAAGGCCCATGCTGTCATGACACATTACAAATGCTGAATACCATTCAAGATTAAGAAACACAAAAGAAACACAATTTGCATATACACAATCGTAGCTGCCTCACACACACGCTCACACACAGACACACAGACATGCACACACACACACATTCCATCACTGCCAAAGTAACATCTGCCACCAACAGACTCCTTTTAAAGCTTTAGCACTGGCACTCCATGAAACAGAAGCAAGAGAAGGAGGAGACTGAGTGACCGGCAAACAGACTGCAAAAAAAAAAAGGGAAAAGAAAATCCACAAAACACATATTTCAGTCCATATAGTGTTAATTTTTGCAGAGTTAAAGTTCGAGTAACTACAGCATCAGTCTCTTTTATGTTTTACTTTAATCTGCCAATTTACCTGTGACTTTGAACCTTGTGGTTTATCATTGTCATAACAAGTATTATTTGATTTCACTGAGACAACTGCAGCCTGTTTTACCACAATTCACCACAAGAGGCTGACAGAAAAGAGCATTTCGATTTGCTCACACTGGTGTGTGTGTGTGATGTGTGTGTGTCTTTGACCCTCATGTGGAGGATAAAGCAGTGGATGTCAGATGAATGACGTGTGTGTGTGTTCTTGTATTTGTTGCTTTGTGAGGACCAAAACTCAGACATACAGAGTGAGGACATTTTGGCTGCTCCTCACTTCTTTAAGGTGTGTCACTCTGTCACTGTGTGTCCTCTATGGGCTGTGTTTTGTATTCTAACGCGTGTATTGTTTTTAACACGACTGTGTAACTGTTAGTAAACGCCTAGCCAGGGTAAGGGAATGTATTATGTCTATGAATGAGGTGCAAACGCGTGTGTGTGTGCAATTGATCCAGAGACCTTAAGCAAGGCACATAATCTCTAGGGACTCATGAGTGTTGTAGCTATAGCCGACGAAGTACTGTTGTTAACTGTCATCACCATCACACTTTTTAATTCAGATAAAAGTCAAGCCATCAACTGACTTGATAAAATCTGAATTTAACCTAAAAAAAAGGGTCACGGTACAAATGAAAGGGTCTCATTCTGCACTTTTAGTGACCTGTTCTTCTGTACAAGGTTATAATAGATTTGGATTTTTCCATTAGTTTTAGTTTTTATTTCATTTCGACTTGATGATTTTAAAATTAGTAAGTTTTGATTAGTATTTAGAGCCGGTTTGCCCGTTTTAATTATTTTTAGTTTTTTGTAAATGCTTAGTTTTATTAGTTTTAGTGTTAGCTTTTGTAATATGGAGTATTTGCCAGGTGCAAGATTCAAAAAGGTCATAATAAGTATTGTGTCATAAAACCCCAACAAAAGATGACATTTTAACCCTCGCAAAAGGGGCACCCTTGGTAAACTGCCACGGTAATAATACACAATACGCTTCATACGTATGAAATACATTTACAAAGACAGAAACTAAGCACATTTTTGCCACAATTTCAGTTTGTTTTGTAAACACACAATTCAGTTTCAGTTAGTTTCAGTTTTTATTTGATTTAACAAAAATGTTTCTTCAATTTTAGTTTTCGTTATTTGGTTTTTGTTTACTATAATAACCTTGGTTCTGTATATTCAATGGAGAATAGATTCTACACAGGGTGCCATCATACACAGCACTCCCCATGTAATGCTACTTTATACCTCTACTACAGTTAATTTGTCTACTACTAATATTTATGTAAGTCACATAATATTTTATACGACAAAATCCTCAACACCAGTGGCTTACAACTTTTTTCTTCTTGAACCCCCCCCTCACTTGTGTCCAAGACAAACCAGGCCATCCCAACCTGAACCCCTGTCCATGCACACACACCTTAACAATAATAAGTGAATAATTCCAAATGTTTATATGCAAAAATAAACAGTGTATATGGATAAAAACTGTCCTGTGCTTCCATAAAACCAACACCAAGGTGAGTCTTTGGTACTTTGACATTTCTCAGACCGGATTTTTCTAACCTGATGAGACTTGCTCACGCAGTAATGGTCACAGAGGTTCAGAGGTCACACAGGTGTTGGTAATAAATAGCTTAATAAATTTAAAGGTGGACCAAAAGAATGAGTTTTAATTGAGGTGATAGCGAGTGATTTTCTAAATTGAACATGCACAAATATTATTTTTAATAACCAGACATAGCTCTGCACTCTCTGGTGCCCACCTGAGTGGGGCTTGAACTCCAGGTTGTGGGTCTACACTAGGACTATTCAATTCCAAACTCAGTGGGGCCGCATTTGTACATACAGTACATCCAAAAGTGCATTTAAGAAACAGATGTCCTTCGCACACCTCAGAGTGCGTAAGAAAGTGCCCAGTATTAGCGGTAACTATTTTACATTTAAATCTCAGGGGCAACTAAAAGTGTATAAAATCAAAAAGGTGCACAATATTAGCATTTGTTTCTCTTTGAAATAAGATAAATATATGTCATATACGACAGAATACAAAAGAACTAACACTGCAATCAAACTGACAGGAATGTATGTAGGAATCTTTGAGGGACAGTGAAAAGTGTTTCTCTCGTTATTTCTTCAGTTATTTCTGGTGGAGCCACAGGCTGGGCCACTTAGAGGTTTGTTATGGGCCGCATGTGGCCCACGGGCCGCCATTTGAATGGTCTGGCTCTACACCTACACTTAACAGATTATTGTCACAACTTTGATTTCTAATGAACACATTTTCAATGTATCTGTCTAAAGTTATTCGTCAACGCTGTGAAATCCAAGCAAACAAACACTGACAATTGTCGTAGTGACCTTGAATGCACCATCATGGATAGATTTTCAAAACAGTCCCTGATTACATGCAGAATAAAGCAGTGTGATGGTTTCACTACATGGGTTATATATTATCATTAAGCTCTGATTCCCCTTTGGCTAAGTAGACATTTCATTGGTTTTTTTGTTTTTTTGAAAACATTTTTGCAGCTTTTTTCTTCTTCTTTTTCTTAAATTTCCTCACACAACAACGCGAGAGAATTAAATTAAACATAATGAATTAAGACTCTGTCTCACAGGACAGACTGGCAGTGGCTCGTGTGCTTAATTACCACATGGATGTAATGCCACAAACAAGTGTTTGCAGCTGCCCCCCCCCCCCAAAAAAAAAACAAAAAACAAGTCCATCTGCACACACCAACACAAACACACAAACGAGAGATCTCTCGCACACACAGACACACACAGCTCGCTCTCCATCAGGCAGCACTGGCACGGCGCCCGAGACGTCGGCACACATCCCGGGCACAAAGGAGGGAAGGGGAAGAAAAAGGGACCAACAGAAAAGAGAGAGAAAGAGGCTGAAATACAGCATGCAGGGAGACACAAAGTGCAGCGGATGGTGGCACGGTAGAGGAAATAAAAAATCAAAGAAAGATAAATCTGACAAAAGCATACCTCGTTTCTGATCTGCACCACACAGGGAGAGCAGGAGGGATGTTGCTCTTGATTGCTACAGGGTCCACTTGTCTGTCTGTCTGTCCCTCTGCCCGCCTGGATCTTTGTCTGTCTGTCTGTCTGTCCTGGCATCTGTCTGCCATATGTGCCTGTCTGCCTCATATTTTCCCCCCTCTGTTGTCTTAATGTGCAGTTTACTTGATTGTGATTTATGTGACCACTTGTTTGACATCTGTATTTGTCCCCGGGTCTGTCTTGTTGCGTATGTTTGTTGCTCATTTTTTTTCTGCCATACACAAATAAACAGTCTGTCTGTCTGTCTGTCTGCAGACACAAACACACCGAAGCACATGCGCAGATTCAACAGTAAAAAAAAAAATCCAAAGCAGAACAAGTGCAGAGGAGACAAGAGTGCAGAGGAGACAAGACTCAGTAGGAAGCAGGATATAAGGAAGCCCATGAGGTTAATCGACCACTTCGGATAACACAGTAAATCAATTCAAATGCACGACTTTCCCTGCGCCCCTCCACTGGACCTCAGCAGAGTCGGGCCACCCTCACCCACCAGATTCCCATTTTCTTCCATCCCAGCATGCCTTGGCACGGTTTTGGGTGATGATAAAACAGAGATGAGACAGACAGAGAGGCTGGCTCTCTGCCACGTCTTCCACGCAGTGAGTTAATGAAGCAGGAAAAGCTTGGACACACTTCAAGCATCGACTTTCACACACACACACACGTGCACAATGGGAACAATAACCCGAGCCATATTGAACACGTCTATGGTATTTATCGCAACATCTTCCCACTTCCTGTAAAAACAAAAGCCAGTTTGAACACGCACTGTGTGTGTGTGTGTGTGTGTGTGTGTGAGGATGACTCTGTCTGTGGCTTGGACGTCTCAGTGCTTTCTTAAGGTGCAAATAAGGACATAAAATAAATGTGCGTTTGTCTTATAAGGATAATCTCACCTGGCGGAGAGGGGAGGTGATTTATATTCAGTCTCTAGCAGACCGTTTGAGGTTTTAAGGGATGACAGGCTGGACGAGAAGTGAATATAGTGACTGGAACCAAGAGAAAATAGACGTTAGGGAACAGGGATGGAAACAAGAAGAGGAAAAACAAAGACAGCAATGGTGAGAACCAGCAGCATGATGATTTCCCTCCTCATCTGTAATTAAACAATCATCATAATCAACTCAAGTGTTTTTTTTCCCCCATCAGCAGGATTTATAATAGCTGGGAAAACAAGTGCTTTACTTATACTACATATAATGGTTTATTTATGAGAATTGTATGAACCACACTACATCAGAACATGGGTCAGTCTGTTACTTTTAAAGCATCGTGAAGGTGCTTCCCCTCGATCCCCTGCATACAACGTTTTTGACACCCAAAATCCGCTGATGTAAACTTTTTGATTTTATTCTAATGATGTCATGTTTGGCATTCTCTGTGTGGACACTCTTAGAAATAATGTATTCCTGAGCCCATTACCCTGACCTTAACTTCTGTTATTACAGTCAGATTAAATTAGACTTTTTTTTTTTTTTTGGAGCACTTTAATTTTCTTTGAAGGCAGTCACTTTGACGTCAGTTTAATTTTTTTTTTTCAGTTGTCGTTGTGGGAATGAGACATGTATCTCAGATCCACTGTCTGATGAACCTGTATATTTTTTGGGTGAGTGGCCCTTTAACTTAAAAGGTCTTAATCCTCAAAAAGCCCACGAAAGTTACCAATAGGACAAATAGACTTGTTTGACAATTGGTCCATAAAGCCTATTTAGGACATGTACACACACACACACACACACACACACACACACACACACAGACAGTAGAACACATCATCCTGTTTGCATGTCTATAGGTACAAAGAGTAAGTCCATGAACCAGCACATTTTAAGATTAGTAATTAACTCACACAGCACATGCACACACACTGAGTTTGAACTTTGTAAGATCTTCCTTTTTTAGCCAGAAATAATGAGAAGTGGTAGAAGAACTCCACAGTTACAGTAACTGACCGTTGTACACTGACCGAGCTGTATGAGACCTCTGTGTTCAGCTGAGACAGTGTGGGTTTCCTCCTACACGACAGTGGGCATTTTAAAAGGCCAATTAGAAAAACATTCAACGTGTCTGAATTCTCTGTGTTTTAGGACAGCGACATGCTGCTATGTCACAAACTGAACTATTGCCCAATAATATGAGTCTGGTTAGATGTTTTTCTTTAAAAACTCATTTCCACGGTAGAAAGCCGGCAGAGAAACTCTACTGGTCAGAAATGTCATACAATATTTCTTTTTTAAAGGAATATTAGAAAAGGCGTCTCCAAAGAAAAACTTACCACATTAACATTTTACTTTTTATTTCCTTCAAAACAGGAAAAACTAAACTTTGCCCGGGTACATTATTCGTCCGTCCAGCAGTTTTTTTTTGTTTTTTAAATTAAAGAATTAACAAAATGAAAAACAAAATACATCACAGAGGTTCAAAGAAACACATTTTCACAGCTTCTTTTTAAATGAAATCACAATCTCTTTAAATTATTCTTAGTTGCACTTCTGTGCTTCTGTGTCAACTATCTCTTCATTATTCATCGATCCAGCAGTTATTTCTTTAAATTAAACACATTAAATTAAAAAGAAAAACTAAATACAACACAGGAGGAGGTTGAAATCATAAATATTCACAGTATATCTCTTAAATGAATCATAAACTCTTTAAATAACCCCTTAAATGCACTCCTGTGAGAAGCGAACCAACTTACGGACTGACCTTTTTGGTAAAGGTTATGAGTTTGAGCAGTAACAATGCAGACTCATCGTCCTGAGCAGTGTAGTGAGCATGTGCAAATTCACTGAACTTAATAATAATTCAACAAGGTCAAAGGTTCAAGTTTTTCTTTTTCAGTCACCTGATCTCACACATATTTGTATGCTGTAAGTAGTAAAGTGCTTTTTCCTTCACAAATGGTTCACTTTTTAATTTAAATGATGCGTTTCTACGATGTAAGATGATCAAGCTGATACAAAAAAAAGAAAAAGAAGTAAGTCCAAAAATAAACCCCAGGCACTTTCTGGACAGAGAAAGGAGAAACATGATTCAAGTAAATAACCTTTTTCCTCAGAGACAATCACAATAACAGAACCGAGCATAGCTCAGTGTGGTCATCCTCTTCTCTCCACCTGCTGTCTCCTCTGCTCTCCGCCTCCCTCTCGTCTTCACCTCTCTTTGACTTCTTCTTGTGTCCGTGTTCCTGCAGCTCTCTCTCCTCCAGCAGCTCCACGGCAGCTTCATTCTTCTCCCTCCTCTCCGTCTTTGGGCTCTTCTTCCTCTCTTTCCTCCCGTCATACTTGCTGCTCTCCTGGCTCGCTGGTGAACTGCTGCTGCTGTTGCTGTTGCTGCTGCTGCTGCTGTTGCTGCTGTTGCTGCTGCTGCTGCTGTTGCTGCTGCTGCTGTTGCTGCTGCTGCTGCTGCTGCTGCTGGGCCTCTCTCCCTCCTCCACCACCACTCCTCCTCCTTCCCACCTCTCTGCAGTTATTTTGTACGGACCACCTGACACTCTCTCTGCCTCAATTTTCTTGGTCTCTCTCTCCTCTTTGCTTTCTCTCATCACTTCATTGCTCTTCCACTCCTCCTTCTCGTCCTTGTTCCCATCCCTGCTTCTCTTAAGCAGTAGTTTCAGATCAGGGTGTCTGTGCTTACGGTGGGAGAGGGAAGGTGAGGAGCTGTGGCTCCCCGCAGCTCTGTTTCCTGTTGCATTCCTGTGATCGTGGTAGTCCCGGTGTTTCGGTTTTCTGTCTCTATCGGCTGTGGTTCTGCGTTTATCAGGCACTTCGGTGGTTCTGCTTGTTGAGATTTTATCAGCAGGATTTAAAGGACGGGGACTTTTCCCGCGGTCGTCCCTTCGTTGTCTGTCTCTCCTCTCCACGTCCTGTGATGTTGAATAAGGGGAGGAATGACTCGATGAAGGGAGACTTTTCTTGTGGTGTCTCCGCTCTATGCTTCTGTCTCTTCCTTCCCCCTTTGTTCTTTTGGTCTCTCTCTGTCTGTCTCTTGACCTCTCGCTGTCCCTTCCCCTCTCTCTGTCCCTACACTTCGCCACCTCCGTGGTTCTCCCCCTCTCTCTGTCTGAATACAAGGTGCTGTCAGCTGTGATTTTGCCACTAGAGGGAGCCACAAATCTGTCTAAAGTAAACAGAGTCAAGGGCTTCTCATTCTCCCCTCTTCCTTTCTGCATTGCTCTGTCCTCGTCTCTTTTTGTGTCCACTGACCTTTGTCTCAAGACTTCATTCTCTCCCTCTGTCTCCATGTTGCGTTGAGTAACTAACAAAGGTGGAGGCGGACCCGCGGGAAAAGGCTCTTGAGATTTGACATCTCTGTCAATCTGCTCTTCTTCCTCAAACTCTTCCTTCTTCCATTTGGAGGGAGGGGCCTGAGACAGACAGATAATAGAAGACAAAATGAGACAACATGTTGTCTTTGTCCGTGCATGTGTTGGAGTATTAACACAGTGGAACAAATAAAAGCAGCCGCCCAACAAGACTAGACAGAAATATGCTTATAACTCATTACGTATGTTCAAGTACACACCTGTATGAGTACGAGCTGATCCTCACTCTCACCATCTTTGTCCTGAATAAATTCCTCGAGCCTTTTGACCATTGTCCTCGTCTCTTGACAATCCCCAGTGCTGCTACTGGGAAAATACACACACACACACACACACACACACACACACACACACACACACACACACACACACACACACACACACACACAGGGATTTTACACAAGATGTCAATTCTGAACTGGACAAATATTTTTAGGCTTTTATAAAACACTTTGTTAGATAATCTGGTTTGACTGTCTTAATGTTAAAAGGAACTAATAAAGCATGTTTGCTCGGTGGGATTAGGAACAATTTACTCAATAAAACGATTTAATAAAAACATCCAGTGGTTGCCTTTAATCCTCGAGTCAAATAGAAAACTGAAGCCTAAATCTGAAAGGATTCTCTCGATCATGCCATAGTCCAAGGTTAAGATAAAATAAAAAATGTTTGGGGTCACAGTGATAGTTCAGCATTGAGTCCAACTAAATAATCAATAGAAGTCTTCATGAGAGTTTGTGTTCACTCACAGTAGGTTGGACACAAAGGATATTTCTTTTTTTTTCTTTTAGATTTCCTGAAATGTTGCCCCACTTATTAAAGATGACAAACAACCACAAGCTAATTCACAGTAAAATATCTTAATAGAGAATTTGTGGAATACATAATATTTCTAGCCATTTACGCATGGAAATTAAATCAGCCATTACTATTAAACATTTTAAATCACTTTTAATGAACCACTTCTTCTCCTTCACTTATAAGGACAATTCTACCTGGATATTATTTGATCATTTTTACTTTGTTGTTTTCATGTTTTATACCTCGTTTCTGTGCCTTTAACTCTGTAAAGCACCTGGTTATTCTTAAATGTGCTCTAGAAATAAAGACTTGACGTAAAACTCTGCATTGTTTTGAATAGATCAGTGATCTTTTGCTCTCTGCGTTGTCTGACAATGTTTTAAATATTACAAGATACAACAGTGAGCAGGTAGGTGGCGCTGTAGGTCTGGAGTAACATTTCTCACCTGTCAGTCTCTATGTTGGAGCCTGGTCCCTCGTTGCTGCTCCTCTGTGTCTTAAACCTTATTTCATCATCTTCTTCTTCCCTCATCCTCCTCTTCCTTCCCTCTGCAATCACCTCCACTGCCTTCCATTTCCCCGGCAGGTTTCCTCTATTTGCTCTCTCTTGTCCTTCATTTTCTTCCCTTACTGCCCCTTCTTCCTCATCTTTTGCAGTCAGTCTCCTCCCGTCATCTCTTGCTAGCTCTTCTTCAAAATGCCATAACGCAAAGTCCGCGTCTTCTCCATCCTCTTTATTTTCCACAATGTTTCCTTCCTCTCTTCCAGTGTTAGTCCACATCACTCTCTTGTCGTCTCTGACGGCGGCTCTTTGCCTCAAGTCCTTTGAATCTCCTCCTTCTGGTTTTATTTTATCTTCAAACGCAGCTCCCTCACGTCTACCAGATTCATTTTTGTCATTAACTTCAACTGTTTCTTCTGTTTTGAAATTTCTTTCTGCCTCCATTTCTCCCTTTGGTTTCCCTGTGATATTCTGCTGGTCTTCAGTTTTCCCCTCTTTCCATTTTCCATCCAGGTTGATGTTGATACTTATTTTCTTTGGTGGTTTCACTGTTATTCTTCCCTCCCAGAGAGGCGATGTTTTACTCTGCTTCTTCTGTTCACTTTTTTGCCTCTTTTTTTCAAATGGATTTGGTGATTTACTTTCGTGGGTCTCCCTTTTCTCCGGGGTCTCTACCTTTGTTTTTCTATCCCCCACTGAGCTGAAGTCAGGAGCTTTACTGCCCCCAGGGTTTCTATATTCGGTATCATCTCTTTTACTGGACTTTGTTTTGTGTTGTCTCGACACGTTATGCCTCGATTTGGAATCTTTGCCTCTAATACGCCTTTTTTTCTCTTCCAAATCACGGTTTTCTTTGCTTTTTCTTTCACAGTCTTCATCCAGAGATTTGTGTGGTCGAAAGGTGGCTTCATCCCATACTGAAATGCTATGTGGTCCAGTGATGTGCCTTCTTTCATCTTTTCGACTGTCACCTGTGGAGTTTGAGGCACGAGGTGAAGATGACTCCTCTCCTCTTCCTTCCTCATGTTTCTTCGTCTCCCTTTGCTCTGAGTTTATGGAACGGTGATCCTCCAGATTTCCAGTCATCTCCTTCTTGCCGTCTTTACTTCTGTCCTGCAGTTCCTCCTCTTCCTCACTGCCCTTTCTAACCGGCGAGTGGCCGTTCTTGTGTTGCCGATACTCCCTCCGCTCAGTCCAGTCCTCAGATTGCGTCAAGCGACCGTTGCACGACATCTGAGAGGGAGGTGAGCGGCTGCCGTCGGGTGTGTTCGACGGAGAGGAGCAACTGTCACTAGACGACTGAGACGGCGTGGAGCGGCTGCTGCTTGAAGAATGGGATGGAGGGGAGCGGCTGTCAGTGGACGACCGCGAATGGTCGTCCATGAGGGCAGACGGTCGGTGGCGAGAGTCTGAGTCGGCGTGCAAGTAATATTTGCTTCCGTCAAACTGAGGAGGAGGAGGGAGATTGATGAAAGAAAGAGGCAGCTGGTGAAAGTGGTTGATGTAACTGCTGAAATATTTCTCACACCACTCATTGTACTGTTTGTTCCACTGTAGGTGGCGCTCTCTGTCCAGATCCACACTACTGGACTGAGTAACCTGCAAACTAGTTGAACGCCCTCCGTGTCGCCCCTCTTCCCTCTTGGAGCGTTCACCGCGCCTCGTGGAGCTGGAGCCGCTTGACGCCGACTTCCTGGTGTGATGGTGGTGATGGTGGCCATGGTGGCGGTTTTTCCGGTGATCTGACGGCGACTTGGCCCGAGAATGGTGACCCACCTGAGGTGAAGATGAGGACGACGGTGTAGGGGAGCGTTTGTAGCCGTAGTTATAGGAAGGGTGCGAGCTGGTGTGGAGAGCTCGGTGGCGGGAGTAAGGCGAGCGGGGCCTCAAAGAAAAAGATAAGGTAAACTGTTAAAACCAGTGGTTCACATATATTCAAATTTATATCAATGAAAGACAATTGTTATTCTTGGTTGTAACAGAGACAAACCAAGTCAAGTTCTTTTAACAAGATACCTCGATTTGCCTTGGGATTTGGATCTTGAACGAGATCTCGATCTGCTCGAAGAGCGAGAGTAGGAGCGAGAGGACTTTGACTTTGACGATGCTGCGTAAGAGCGAGAGGAAGAGCGTCTGTAGGTGGATCCTCTGTCAGGTGACCTGAGTGACAAATAGGGACGTCACTGAGCTGATGTATCATACATATTACGAGTCTATCATGTTAGGATTATGTTGCTAATCTGTACACCTCACCTAACTACTGCAACAGTCACAGTGTATGTATACCCTCAAAATATACTTGTTTAATTAATTAATTAATACACAAATGAGCTACAATATTAAAGCTAGTATAGGTGTACATCCATGACCTGACTCTGTCATTAATGTGATTTTATACTTTAGTTATTTTCCATCCCTTTTTAAGGTCACCCTGCAACATAGAGAAACATATAGAAATTGCATATAAAAACAAACAAAACATGGCAAATACAATACGCCACACAGAAAGGATACAGGACTGTTGGGTTTTTAAATGGAGTAAAACATAATACAGAAAATTGTCTAATTATTGTCTAATCTTACACATTTCTGTTTCAGAATTATTGCAAACACGCTGCATCATTAGTTATTTGCTGAAAACACAACCTGCCGGTTTCAACACAGTCACTTTAAAATGTCTTTTCCGTCACATCAGATTAAAATACAAAGCACTGAAACATACTGTGTTTACCTTTCCTTCTTTCTCTGATACCTGTACCACTCCTTGGGGATGAGGGCAGGGATGGAAGGGGTGGGGGTAGAGGAGCAGAGGGACGGGATGGGGGCACCCTGAGGGCAGGGGAGAGTCCAGATGGGCGGTGGAGGCGGGTACCCTGGAGGGTAGCTGCTGTGAGAGTGGTGAGCCGAGAGATATGGATGATAAAGCGGGGAGGGAAAGAGAGGTGGAGCAGTCGCTGCATATGTCAAGGAGGGGGAGGGAGTAAGCTGCTGGGATTCAGTCCAGCCTCCAGTGGGACAACCTGAGGAGGCGGAGGAGCTGAGGGACAGACATAGAGAGAGGACAACTTGAAAACAGTGTATACAGAAGAATACAGACTAGTATCTTAAAATACCACCCAGTTTACTGACCTTTGCCAGCAGGATGATGACCCTGGTGCCGGACCTTTTGATTCAGAGAGAGATGGTTTTATGTTATCCTTTATTTGTCTTAAGATTTTACATAATGAACATAAACTATAACTCAAAGAGACAAAGCTTCCTCATCACTCACCTGAGGAGGACTGCTGTTGATCTGACTGGGGCTGCTCTGCCACCGTTGTCTCGTTTACCTGAACAAACACCACAGATTTAACACTCTTTGCTGCTTAGAAAATGGCAAAGAGCCAGCATTTACTACTTTATGTAGCTGTTCTTTAGTCAATCCACAAATATATGCTTCATTCCAAGAACCTTCCACTTGTGTGTTTGGAAGGCTCTTGAGACCTGATATTAACATCCATCATCTGTGATCTGATTGCATGCAGACAGCCTTAAATAGGACTGTACACACAGAGAGAGAGAGAGAGAGATGAGGAGCTTGAATAAATCAAAGCCCTACTCGTACTGCAAAATAATTCCATCGGCGGTCAGTATTGATATAGTGGCAGAGAATGCAAAAATATATTAATGCTGATTATTGTTTTTTAAAATAAAAAAAACTAGAGAGAAAGAGACTGCCTTGGACCAGATGACACCAGCTAAGGAGGCATCTCTAATCCATCCTGAAAATGGATTACGTCCATGCAGCGCAGGAATGTGGCCAACCTCGAATATGGTTTCTGTGATCCAGTTTGAGGACATATGCAGTAGGGACTGCGTGTTCGGACCTATACTCTGTAGTCTGGCCATGATCAGATAACTCAGGATGGACGTTAATGCCACGTCCGTGTTTGTCCTCACCACTGGTATCAGCTGTGATGGAGGAGCAGTGGGGTCATCGTCTGCAACCACTGCAGGAGGAGGGGCAACGACAGCATCAGCAGCAGCAGCAGCATGAGGAGCAGCAGCAGCAGCATCCTCATCTTCAGCAGCAGCAGCTGAGTCATCCTGTGCCTCTTCTTCAGCCTCCCTGAGGAAACAGCAACAATAGTGTTGGTTGCACTGGATCAGATATTGTACATTTCTCTGAGTATTTGCCTGTTTATCATCACAGAGCATGTACCTGGCCACCATCTCTGCTTCCTATCTCTAAAAACATAGTATACCAATTCATAATCTCTTTCTACTCTTAGCTCTTTTTTTATTTGCCTAAATCATTTCAAGTCTTTCATTTTCTAGACTTGAAGACCATTGAAAGCTGCTTCACACTTCAGTTTTCAGACATTCACAGCCATTCACCCACACATTCAAACAGCGCATTTTCTACCGCACATCTTTCATCGGCATGCCGCCGTCAGGAGAAATGCGGGGGTTAAGGAGGGGGTCAAGTGTCGTGCCCAAGGACACATGTACTAGCGGTGGGAATCGAACCGCTGAAAGACGACTCGACCCGTTTTTACATACTTGTCAGGTATGTCCAGGCAGCTCTGCTCTGTCTGGAGGGAAGTCGTGAACATGTTGCCATCAGAGGTATCAGAGGTGGGGCCTGCCGCAGCTGCAGGAGGATTTTCCAACAATGGTTGTATATCTGCAGCCTGTGGACGGTGTATGAGAGAGTCAGGAGAGAAGGCAGCGCAGAAGAATGCAGCAGACAACAGAATGTGACAAGAATACGAATCAGAAATACTTTATCGAGTTTATATTACAGTAAATGAATACAGTAGTTTCTAACAATCGTCTCCACAAGACTGTCGCAACAGTCATTTTTGCATTTGCTCTTTGACTCGTGAGTCATGGAGATAAAGTACTATTTCAGCTTTGCCTCCCACATGAAACACATCATTAGGAGGCTTACTTGCTGGCTGCATGATGACTGGTGCTGTTTCTGAGGTTGGCTCTGCACAGTGAGAGGTGGTGGTGGTGTGGGGACAGGGCTCGGAGCTGGAGTTGGATTTTGGGACTGGGAGGAATCGCATATTCCCGTCTTACTTTTGGTGTAGCCTCGCTCTTTCTTGAAATTGTTCACGGCCTATGACGACAAACACAGTAAACCAAATCCTGTCAGACACATTATGTATCAAAGTAAGTGATAATAAGCTGAGAAAATATACAAATCTATTTCTAACATCAATTCATATTTCATATGCGTCCATTTATTCACCTGACGGAGGAATTTGTTGGCTATCAGGGTATCAGGGGAGACATTTTGTTGGCCACAAGTGGGGCAGACATGTTCCTCTGAATCCAGCAAGGTGCTGCGAATGCCTAAAACAAGAGAGAAAGACGAAATACTGTCAGTTCACTTTCTTTTATTGTTTACATTCTTATGTATTCATGTATTTTAATATTGGAGCGGTCACTCACAGTCGTCACAGTAGCTGTTTCCACAGCAGGGTATGACCACGGCGTCACTCAGCAGCTCATGACAGATCAGACAGAGAAGTTCATCAGGTACAGGATCCTCCTCGGGTTCTGATATGGGTTTTTCCTGAGGAACAAATGGAGGCCTCTCTTTCTTCCCGACGGCATATGCCTCTCTATATAAACACAACAAGTCAGTGACATGTGATTTTTCTGTGTTTATAGGATGTTTTCAACCAGAGGGACTGTACTGATGAAGATTTGATTATCCAGGCCTGGTTCTCATTGATGCATGTGTATGTGTGAGTTAATAAACGTTAATTGTAGCTTGACAGCATATGTACTAGACAGCTGTTTTAACATGTCATGTGGCACCATTCATGTTTTCTCAAATCTCCAAGAGGAATTTAATAAAGAGACCTATCATCCTAACACGAGTGGCGTCAGGCCTTGAATCCGAGTGTGTTTCTTAAATTGTTGAACTCTCTCTTTAAAAACCAAAACACACACACCCTTAAACCAGGTATTAACCATAAAAAAGTATATGTATGTACAGTATATGTATATATATTATTATTATTATTTATTTATTTTTGTCAATGCAGGGAATTCAGTTCATTTACAGTCTGAGCAAAACATTATCATTTACCTTATACATAGCCAGCTAATGCCAAATCATAATAATAACCTAACCACAAATTAAATCATAACCCTAAACATAACCAGCTCCTCAGAAATTAGATCCTGCCTCATTACGACCAGGTTTTGGCCTCCATGAGGACTACTGGTCCTGACAGGGTCAGTTTTTATGCCAGAGAAGGTCCCAAAGAGGGAACAAATACAAGTCTACACACACACACACACACACAGACACAGACACTTGTGCCAACTCACGCGTCTATGGCAGGAATGGCATATCGTCCACAGTTGGTCAGCATGGCTCCTTTCGTGTTGGGATCGTCCACCTCAACCATGAAGGAACGAGGGATGCCTGTGCTCTTCTTTATTTTCAGTGGGGCGTCGAAATTTTTATCCTGCCGTCAAGCATGCACATGTCTACATTTAACACGGTGGCAGTCAACACACATTAAGGCACAAACACTTCTGGTTTAGCACTAATCCCACTGCCTCAATTATGAGGAGATACCCACAGGCTCTGCTCTTACCCCACTGCTGGGACAATTTCTGATGTGGTGCCCAGTATTCCCACAGCGGTAACAAGTGTAGTTTGCAGGAAGAGCAGACCCAAACTTCTTGTTGTAGCTGGAGATGGAAAGAGAATGAGAATGAATAGACAGATGATGACAGAAGAGACGGAAACACATACATTTTAAAAGAAGAAGGAAATGGAGAAAGGGATTAAGATGGAACAAAGTCATGAAATCCAACAGAAAGATGGTGACACATCAGAAAAAAGAGGAGAAACACAGTGGGATAAGGACGCTGAGAAGAGAGAAAGCATTAGGGAGTGACTCACTTCATGGAATCGTAGATGGACTGATTTAGCATAACTTTGATCTTATCCTCCTCTGACGCATCTGCATCAGCCAGATTAGCCATCTACATGTAAACATGTGAATGAGTAAAAGATGGCAGGTCAAACAGGGGGTCAAATGTTTCAAACTGCTTCACATGTTACAGGATGGAGAAGTATAATCAGAAAAAAGGCAGACAAGAGAGGGAGAGAGTATACCTTGGAAAAAAAGTGCAAGGTACTGGGAGTGTGATCATCCATCTGTTAGAATTAAAGAACAAAGAACACAGAACTCTTTAGAGCAAAGGAAGCACTTCTTCTGACATGACAAAGACACCAACACTTTTACCATGTACCACTTTGAGAAAGGGAAGCAATTACTTTATTTCAAATTCCCATTGCATCCTTTTAAACTGACAATTCGTATTTTCATTTTTATTGGACAATAAATCTCCTCATACTGTAGTCATCCCAGGATTTGTGCCTCAGCACCTCCAGCCAACCTTCTTTTTGAGTATTTAAATTTGCTACTGAAACTCAACAATAAAAATTCCTCAGAAGGTTTAACCTGTTGAGCATTCATTCGGTTAGACTTTACTGCAGGTGGACTAAGTTTTGTCTGTTTTTTTTTTACACTTTTGTTCCTTGACTAAAGTGGAATAAACATATGAACCAAGAACACAGGGCTTCACTCAGTCAGTGTGATACCGTCATGTCATGGCTTTATGAATGAGACAGGTCCATCTGACCGAATATTTGGAAGGCTAATGACATTCTCATGACATTGTACACGCTTTTTGAAAGAATTATAATATATATATATATATATATATATATATATATATATATAAATAAACTACATATATATATAAATTCTAAAGACACAAAAAAAACCATATCTATATTGTTAATGTGCATTTAAAGTTGCATTATGAAAAAAACATTTTTGAGCTTGACCCAGACAAGAATGTAAAAGGGTCTAAATGCAATTATATCTCTTAGCTTGTTTTCCGTGTGGGGGAGAAATGTGCAACCAAGTTTTTAATTAGCAATCATAAATGTGAAATGATGACTTAAATCTCAGGGCGTGTTAGCCGAGGTAAAATATAGACTCATAAGGCAGCTTCATACAAACAACTTTATTGGTTTAAAAACAAAATCACACACAGAAAAAAGGTTTGTGTTTTCTAACAGCCTCAGTGCGCTAAAAAAGAAAGGCAGACACTTCTACTGAGAAACTAGAGGAAAAAAAAAAAATCAGGTCAGTTAACACAAATTCAGACTACAGCAAGTAAAAGATGTGTTTGAGTTCCTTTACAGGTTCGGAAACAGGTTTTTTATACCATTTAAACAAGATTGGTTTCCTTTTAAATCTAATAAAGATAAACTGCTGTTAAACTGCTGCCAAACTCTGTTGGGCTGATGTTAGTGATCATTTTGTGAAATCTGGTACACGACAGACTGGGACTGCAGTCATATCTTGGGGCCGAAATGAGATCTAATACACTCAATTCAAAATATAAATTATAAAAACAGACTTCAATGTCACTTCAGGGTTTATTATTGAAACGAATGCTAAAGGCACCAAAATTAAAAGTGGATAGTGTTTCAGCAGTGGTCGTGATAAATTGAAAACAAGCGCTAAATACGCTTCCGTTGATCATGATTTACGATGTCAGTGAGTGAAGTGAGTGAGTGAAGACCAGCAGCAGAGACACCATCACAAAACTGTGGTTGGTTTTTTTATCAGCTGTGAATAAGTGATAATGTTTGACCCACCCAAGCAGCTTCCACCACCCACATACACACACTGTACTGAATGCTGATGACAGATAAGCTTGTGAAATTAACAGCTGAGAGCACTTTATTAAAGAAAACATAAAACCTATAGTTTTTTTTCCCTTGAAGTGTATTGCAGATAACTGCAATGTACGCAGTTATCTGCTACATTTAAATAACTTTTTAGTTAATTTAGTGTCCTTATATAAATCTGATTTACTGTAGCAGCAGAGTGCTGTACATCAAATACTGAGAAACACCAACTTCTCTTTTGCAAGAGGAACTTAAATTATAATATATATATATATAGTATTTTGGAGGCTCAGGATAAAGGTCTCATTTGTCTATATTTACACAAAGTCTTTCTGTTATGTTAACAATATGTGTACTGATTGTGCCAATAATGAAGTGTAGTGAGATTTGCTTTGGTTACGTACTGCTTTGGCGACGTCAAACGAATGGTGCGACTGGGAAACTGAACGCTCACTGAAACAAAAGAAGAAAAGAATCATGTGAATGAAATCAATACTGTGAAAAAGACCCTGCACCAAGTTTAATACTAAAAAAAGGCAGAAAATAAAATACAAATTTGATGTAAATCTGATGTGAATAATACACATTTTACAACATTTTTAGATATATACAAACTTCTTTTTGCTATGACTCAATCGCCATTAAATATGAAAGGCTTCTTAAGTGACTCAGATTTTTTCAACAAGTTTATTGTCAATATTTCTGGTTAGGCAGTCTGTACATATTTCTCTTTAGAGCCAACTGACCAGGATCCATTGTGAGCTCATGTTTCCATTTTTACAGCTGAGCAGAAACTGATACTAGCAGTATTGTCATGTCACAATATTTGGACCAGTTTTTACTCTTAAATTCAAACTAAAAGGATCTACCATCTTGTACAGACTGTAAACCGTCAACTGTCTGAGTCATTGCTTCTAGGTGGAGTCTTCTATGAGTGCCATTGCAACAAAGTCTAGACTTGCAAACGTACAGTAACAGCAACACTAATAGCAGTGCAGGAATCCAGAGTCAATATGGGCTAAATCCCAGAAAACACTCACATCTTGGTGGTTTTGCTGCTTGAGCTGGATTTGCCACCGCGGGTGGGGATCCTACGCACGATGACTGAGGAGCCTTTGGGGATCGGACCTTCATCTTCTGTGTATTCTGAGTGGGAGATTAAATCATATTAGTTGGTATTTGTGACACCCTGATAAAGAAATCATTTTGTTGGATCACAAGTCTTCAGGGGCCACACGGTTGTGTAGTGGTTAGCACTCTCGCCTTGCAGCGAGAAGACCCGGGTTCGAGCCCCGGTTGGAACAAAGGTCTTTCTGCATGGAGTTTGCATGTTCTCCCCGTGTGTGCGTGGGTTCTCTCCGGGTTCTCCGGCTTCCTCCCACAGTCCAAAACCATGCAATGTGGGGATTAGGTAAATTGGACACTCTAAATTGACCATAGGAGTGAGTGTGAGAGTGAATGGTTGTTTGTCTCTATCTGTGTGTGGCCCTGCGATGGACTGGCGAACTGTCCAGGGTGTATCCCGCCTATCCCCCGATGTAGCTGAGATTGGCACAGCACCCCCCGTGACCTTCTGGTGGAGGATAAAGCTGTGCAGGGCATCGCAGGGCCACACACATTGAGACAAACAACCATTCACTCTCACGGTCAATTTAGGGTGTCCAATTGACCTAATCCCCATATTGAATGTTTTTGGACTGTGGGAGGAAGCCAGAGAACCCAGAGAAAACCCATGCACACACGGGGAGAACATGCAAACTCCATGCAGAAAGGCCCTTGTTCCAACCGGGGCTCGAACCTGGGTCTTCTTGCTGCAAAGGCAAGAGCGCTAACCACTACACCAACTGTGCAGCCAACTACTTAATCATTTACTATAAATGTAAATTTAATTTTAAAAGGCCAATATAACTGGCATTTCGGCTGACAAAATCAAATTTTTTTTTTTTGCTGTAGATTCATTGATCTTAAAGTGTGCAAACTAAAGTGCACAATGTAAATATTCAAAATTTACTACATTAATTTTACTACTGTTTATTTTTAATGATGCAAAAAAGATTCAGAATGTAATGATGTATACATCTTTAAAAAACAATAACATAAAACTTTATTTTATACAGTCTGGTGAGATTTGTTAATGCTGATGCTCACTATGAGTCACCAACTACTCAACTGTGAACCAGACCATACTAGAGGAGATAATGACACGCTCTGGAACCTACAGTGTGGTCTAACAAAGGGGGGAAAAAGCCATCGGCAGCATGACACATCACCATTATCTGATGAAAAGAATGGAAGAAACCTAGAGAGTGCGATGTCCCGTTTCTAATCGTAGCACTCTTTAGTCTCATTTGGTTTGGCATTTGTCTGCCAACATGAATTCTGAGCATTTTACTGTAAGCTAATATAGCAGGACTTTTAGGTACATCTGTGTGAACTCATACACTGTGGCTGTGTTGTGCACATCACAAAGAATACGACAGGTTGCAGAGCTTATCCGCAGGATAGAGACACACTCCCAAGTTTATACTCATCATTACTGGTTGTTTATCACATTTAAATCACCTCTTAAATCTTCCCCTCTGTTCATTTTGTGTGTTTAGCTGCCGGAGCGCAAATGTGTCCTGCACTTGCACTCATTCATTACTGGCTGTCTTTTTTTGTATACTTTTTCCTTTTTTCATCATGTTTATATGGTGTGTAGCATATGGTTAAAAACTTAAATATGATTTGTGTAACCAATATATACTGTACATATTGTATTGTTAACAGGCAATATAGACTATAGAATATAGACACAAAAAGGGGGGTTTAAGGGAGCATAACCATGTTCAGTCTGATAATTTGTCAGTGTTTGAGCTTAAAAAATGTACATAAAAATATTGATAACAACAAAATCATTAGCAAAGATTCCTGCGACAATAAGGCTGTGACGCCCAGAGATGTGGAAGCTACCCCTGCTGATTTTATCAGGAAATCATGTATCAATTTAGACAATATGTAGTGCCCAGCCAATGTGCCTTTTACACTAATTAATATATATTTGCCTTTAAATGAGTGGTCTAATGTTGCTAAGCAGGCCCAAAAACTGTTAATAAAAACTGACACGACACATTAAGTTCAGCCATGTCAACCAGGCTCCTATTGGACGATACAAGCTGTCAATGACACAGTGTCCACTTACATGTGCTGTGCTTTTTCATGTATTTCCCTCTAAATGGGAAGATCATTTGCAAAACTAACATCACGTGCTACTGAAGAAATGAAACTAGTGAATAAGACCATCAACTCCTCAGGAAAATGTTAATTGATGTTATAAATCTCTCCAGAGACCTGCTACTTCTGTCCTACTTCCTCGACAACATTTTTAATACATAATCTATGGTTCGGCCTTTGCAAATTAGTACGTTTTCACTTGGTGAAACACACACTCTGGCTGTTTGGGCTGCTGTAGGAGCATGACGGTGCGAAATAGTGGCCTCCATTTAAAAAGGCTCTTGCTCTGAGTACATATAAATGGCCAATGGTGCTTTTCAACTATAAAGTCCCGGCCCGGCACAGCTCGACTCTACACGGTTTAGTTGGTTTTTCCATTGCTTTCATTTAAGTCTTTTTAACTGACCTACTGTTCAGCTCATAACTCTTCCAGTGCCGACACTCTCTGTAAACCAAGTAGAGTCGAACCGTGCTGGAACTGTGTAGCGGAAAAGTCCCATTATTTTAAAGGCTATGAAACCAAAACGTTTTTATTTTAAAGTGATTACACACTTGCACAAACATACTTGTGGGTTGTAAGATCAATATCTGAAGTGTTACACAGTGGATCTTTAATTTTGTCATAGTCCCCCACCACTTCATCCTGGTGCCTAGCATTTTATGAAAAAAGTTTTAAAAAATGATATCATGCGCTCAAAAAATGTTTGAATGAAATGCATGTTAAAGGAAATATGTCACAATTAAGTATTAATACGTGTGTGTGTGTGTACTTTCATCTTATGGTCATGGCTCTGGTCCCACTCTCTACCTTTGCTATTTTTATCCCACGTCTCTCTCTACTGTGGGACTTTTTTAACAAGCATGGCACAGACAGAGAGACAGGGCTAATCCGCCACCATTAGGCAGTTTAACTAACTCATTAAATGCACACGGGGCGTGAACGCAGCAGGAATGTGGTCCATTCACTTTAACCTCTTTTTGTCCTGGCTTGACTTTTCTGGACCAGCGCAAAAGAGGTGACGCAGTCACTTATAACAGCTGTCAGATGTGTTTTCCTCCAAAGTTCAAATTGTCAGATTGGCCTTTATCTGTCAGTACAAACACATTATTACACTGTGCATGTGTGTGTGTGTTTGATGGTTACCTTCCTTGGTCTGTGCGTTAGTGATCTGCAGGTCACAGTCCCCTGCTCTTAGCTTCTCTCTGCACATGATCTGCCGCTTCAGCTCCCCCAGCGTGATGTGCGGGCCGTCCAACACCACCGTGTCGTAGCCGAGTTTGGAGGAGAATTTGTAGTGAACATGAGTCATGCTGAGACTGAGCGGAAGAAGAACTAAACTACACCGTCAGGAAAGCAACAGCTGACAGTGTTTTTTTTTTTCGTGGCAGGTGCTGTGGGAGAAGAAAGTTAAGCTAAAGCTAGTTAGCAGCAGCAGCGTCACTGCTCTGTCGCCTCTCGTTGCGACTGAACAAAAACTGGCAGATAAAGTCTCGCAGACAGCGTGACATGCCCCTGCGTGTGCTGAGGCAGCAGCCCACACTCAAGTCAAGGCGCAGTCAGTCAGTTTCCAGTCTGACGGGAACTTTTTTTCCCTGATAATAACGATACTTTCAGTCCCCAAGCGTTGGCCGTTGCTGCTACTGCCGCTGCTGCTGCTGCTGTACCAGAAACGACCAGCTGTTTCCACCACAAGCTATGGTTCGTCAGCACAGTGAACGCACCATCTGATGCTGCGTTCACGTGACGCCCGTTTACTCCGCCCTCCGTCGGGTTGTTGGATTGCAGCGTTCACTGACTCCGTTTGATGATGATGGAAATCCTTTATTAGCTATCATATCACCACTTTTTCGAGGGGTTTTTCACACAACTGGACTGGTTGATCGGACATAGTAAAAAAAAAAACCTGATAAATTGTGAGCAGTTGTAAAAATAGTAAATACAATAATAATAAACACAATATGGCACATTATACACAGAGTAGATAGTTTCATCACATATCACATTAAATAAAATGACAGTACATATATAAATATTACACATAATGTTTTCATATTTCCATTCAACAATCATAGTTGATAATACTAAGGCAATTTGAGAGGGGCAGAAAATACAACTGTCAACCAATTAAGCATAAATAGACTGAATAGAAAATAGTGGTGTAATATTACAGCAAATGCCACGAGACAACCACAAGCATGACTTGACACACAGTGACCAAAAAGAAAGAGAAACAAAACTGTATCTGATTTTGTCTGTCCACCCGTTGTTAATTTCCCCGAGGGAACCTCCCAAAGGGATTAATAAAGTCGTCTGTCTGTCTGTCTGTCTAAAAGCATAATTATTTAATTATATTTTTTAATGAGAAAGCTAAAGTCCAATTATTTTGCCTTACACTTGAAGGCAACATCCTGCGAGCCCACCTGTTTGGTCTCTGGGGACTGAAAACTCCCTGCTCTGGCTCCAAAGAAACCAGATTTACAGTTACACCAGGTGCAGATTAAATTATCGTTTCTGTTTATCCACTTCCTTGCCTGGAGATGTGACATTTTGAATTTTATTTATTCAGCTTTGTCTTCCCAGTGAAGTTGCTCCAAAATGTTGGATGTCAGTGAGACACAGGACCACAGCAGAAACATAACATAGGCTTGCATTGATTTGAATCCAAAAAATCTTTTTTTAAGCAGAAGAATGCATGCAATTTACACATTTTTAAGAACTTAATATTTGACTGGAGCACTGTTAGTGCATAGCCTAATTTATCCACTAGAGAGAGACACAGCACCATTTATTATGCTGCAGTCAGCCTCAATAGAAGTATCTAACCTGGTTCTTTCATACAGAATACTGTTTTCAGAACAAATTAATTCATTTCAAACTTGCAGGTTTCCTAGAGAATACTCCTCAGTATCAGTGTTGGTCCGATACTGGTCAGAATCACTGGAAAATAGGAAAAACTTTAAAGAAATCCAGTACTACCACTTTAAAACCTCTTAAAAAACCTTACAGTTCATATAAATGCTTTAGCAAGGCTGTCAAAATGTAAATAAAATTCAGCAACAACACAGTTTTTGAAATGGCTGGTTATGGTTTCGTGGTAAATGCATCAGCCCAATAGATTAGCAGTTTAAAAGATGTAAAATGGCTGTATTGGACCAGTATCAGTAAATACTCAAGGTTGTGATATCGGTATCAGGATGAGTATGAACATCCCCATCAGGGCTAGAGATGGTGAGGGGAGGATGGAAGGAGACAAGGTGTGAGGACACAAGACTATAGAGCAAGAGTAGAGCTTAGGAAGCAGGGCTCTTCGCTGACATCATCACCTCAGGATGGCGGGGGCGAGATGGGGCACACACACACATACACACACAGGTTTGTGCACCTATTCATCTTAGGACACTGCATTTAATTCCATTCATTTTGACAGCCTAAACAAAGCATTATCCCTAACCTTAACCAGTTAAAGCCTACACACACACACACATACACATGCAGGCATGACATCACAGTGCAAGCTGATTGGTTGGATTCAGATAAACAGAATAGAGAGATGAGAGAGAAATGTTTGAGGGTGTGTTTAGCGCTCAGTCTTCTCCCTCATCAGGCTCCTGCTCTCTTTCTTCCTTTCCTGCCTGGCCTATCTTCACTGGCTTAGCACATCATTGTGAAAGCAGTGGGAGGATGGAGAGATGCAGGAGGAGAGAGCGGCAGAGAGGATGAAAGGGAAACAGCTGCTTTAAACTGATGTTGTCCTTATCAGTATACGATGCTGGACACGTTTAGTGACTCACCAATCAAAGCGTTGCTCGGAAACAATTATATTCTCAAACCCTGGCATGTGATGTATTTAAATCATGAATATGTTATGGCGTTAGTGCAGAGGAAATTAAAGGATGAGTTCCCTCCTACACTCCACAGACATGCAGTCGAGTGTATGAGTGTGAATGATTGTGATGTGGCCTCTTTTCCAGGGTCCCAAAGTCAGCCTGGGTTGTTTCAAGCCCTGTTAACAATGGGACTTATTGAGCTGAATTTGTGGCATGATGACTAACTGAAAGTGGAGATAAGTGTGGGCAATTTTGATTTATAATTGCCTGGTCAAACAAACTGGTATCCTGTCTTAAAGGTCCAGTGCATAAGAATTAGTGTCATTAAATGGTAATGCTGACAGTAAAAGGGAATTCAACTTCTTTTTTCTTTCTTGAAATACTGTTGTCCTATCCACAATTGAAAGTTTCTCACAAGAAAGTAACACATTAGTAAGTTGTTTATTTGGTGAGTGAGTGAGTATGTTTACATGCACAGTTTAATCGAGCTAAGGCCGTAGTCAGACTACTGTAAGACAGGCAATCTGACAACTTCCTCACTGATTGATTGGCCGTGTACGTCTGACTCCGCCTCTGTAGGTGGCGCTGTATCTCTCCATATACTAGTGCATATTGAGTCAGTTTCCTGTTGACCTTAACGTCGCAGAAGAACAAACAGCGAACGTGGAGATGGATCGTGTTGTGTTTCTATATGTTTCGTACCTGCTGCACATCTTAATTGTGAAAAGTCCAAAAGTGTGTCTTCTACGAAGCTTTTGCTCTCGCTGACATTGTGTCGTTTGTTCTTTTGCGACAACAACACTGCAGTTTAAACGTCGGAGGAAATGTTGCTGTATGTGCAGAACGCCAAGTCTGACTCCAGTCCGACTAAGTAATCGGCAGTAGTAATCGGACTATGAATCACATTATCCAGGTATGTTAGTCCGACTAAGACTAGCGCGATTTAGTCAGACTATTATGTTTACATGACATTAAGAAAACTGAATTATTGTCTTAGTCTGACTAAAATCAGAATTTTAACATGCATGTAAACGCATTTATAATATGAAATTGTTGCCTTCTGGACTCAACTGTCCAATGGTCCCAGCAGCCACACTGACAGATCACAGTAGGGAAATCACAGGTGTACGTAATCAAAGTTCCATTCAGCTTCCTCAGTTTCAGGATGCATGCTGGTTCACTGTCACCTAAATTACATGAACTGATCAGAGCCATTGTTAAACACATGTGGAAAATGGCT
This sequence comes from Solea solea, assembly GCF_958295425.1. Classification (NCBI taxonomy): domain Eukaryota; kingdom Metazoa; phylum Chordata; class Actinopteri; order Pleuronectiformes; family Soleidae; genus Solea; species Solea solea. Next base: position 19,561,493 of record NC_081149.1, on the reverse strand, counting down.
GCTGTGCAAAGGAGCTGTACTTCAAAAATCTTCTTATTTTTCCTGGCTCTTGGTCTATTCCCCTTCTTCTCCTCCTCCTCCTCCTCCCCTCTCTTATCCCCTTCCCTTCATCCACCCTGACTCACCTTACCTCGCCGTGCAGTTACACCTTGTTGTTAAACAACCCGTGAGACAACCTCAGTTGTTTTAGCAAATTCGTCCAATTACAGGTGGGGTTGGAAGGAGGACAAAGGGTTGTCAGGTGACAAAGCCTAACCCTAAACACAACAAGGATGATTAGTTGGGTGGATAGGACAACAAATCATGCACTTTAAAAGTCTGATATGTAACATTAAGGAGGGTTTACGTGCATAAATTGAATACACTACCCATAAGTCATTTGCACACATGTATAATCACTTATAGCCTTAGAATAAGCCTTTTAAATGTGCTTTAGGCAAGGGGCCTGCTTTATGAAGACAGCCATCTTGTGCCACCATGTTCCCACAGCAGCAGGAATCAAAACAAACCAGACAGAACTTGCATTTCACCTTTTCAAGCAGAAAATCTAAAACAGTTATATCTCTATTAACCTTTTTTTTTTCCTACACGCCCTTTTATAAAACAGAAAGATACACCACCATATATAATGTTATCTGCATACTGGAGTTTTCAGTGTGACGATGAGGGAATGCCAACTCATCAATGGATGACTGATTCACTTCACTTTCATTCTTCATCTCTCCTTCACCACCCTCTGCTGTTTCTGGCATCTTTGGCTTTTCTCTTCTTCTTTTTTTTATTTATTTATTTTTTAATTCTGATATTGCATTTCCATAATCATCCCCTATTTCCCCTCCTCTTCTTTTTCCCCCTCACTACATCGTTCACTCTCTCTTTTCTCCTTCTTGTCTCCCTGCTTGAGCAGCATTCACAGCTCCAAGGCTTTTTTTTCCACACTGCAGATGGTCATAGTGTTACACACACACACACTCACACACACATAGTGATGACACTCATAGACATAAAGCATTCCCTAGCCCCTTACCCTAACCTTAACTATCACAACTAAGTGCCTAACCCTAACCTAAACCCAATTCTAACCTTAAAAAGCCCTTTAGAGGGGTGACAGAATGTGAGGACCAGCTAAAATGCCCCACTTCCTTAAGTAAATATGTTTGTCCTCACAATCACAACGATAAAATAACACACACGCATGCACACGCACAGTGACAGGGGTTCAGAGTGTGTTTGCCCTTCTCATGGAACTGAAATATCTCTTGTCCTTAGAACTGTCAGCCATGTTGCCACTGATCTGATTCTCTGTGCCTTAAATGTGTCACTAAAATCATGTGATTTAGGAGAACTGAGTGTGACTTTAAGACATGCTTGCAGACTCTGAATGGATGTCCATGTTAGGGTTTCTGTCAAAGTTCTGCTCTATTTCTTAGAGCCCATTGATATTATTGTCTAGTGCAGCGCTACGGAATAATCTGATGTGGAATTCCTACAGAGAAAGACTCTTTGTCTTTCATGGGCTGTTAGCATAAAGGACACTTTTCTGTTATTGGGCCAATAGAGCTGTAGAAAGCAATTACTACAGTACCATACTGCTCGACAGGAGGCTGGGGTCTCCAAACTGGAAAATGTGGCAGAGGGGAAGCGGCTAAGAGGATCACGCAGATGAAGGAACATGATGGGAGGTGCCAATGTGAAGGAGGAAATTAAAAAAAAGGAAGGACAACGTGGACAGTAGTCAGTCACAATGTCCCTGTGCAGTGGAGGAGATGAACAGCAAAATGGCACATTTAGAAGCAGTTAAGAGGAATAAAATGAGAGTGGCAGCCAATCCCAGAGTGTTGCAGAGACTCTCCCATAATCCAGTCATCCACTCTAATCTCTGTGACGACGACATGAAGCACCACTGGTGACGTCAGAGTGATGAATATTCATCGGGTGATTCAGAGCTCTGCACTGAATCATTCCTTCTCCCATTACGCACTCTTCTGCTCAGCTGTTCAAATTATAATATCATGTATAATATTAGAGGATGTATGCAATATTTAAACATAACGGACATTTCATATTCATTCATTCATAGTGCTTTGTCCTCCACATGAGGGCCGTGGGGAGCTGGTGCCAATCTCAGCTGACACAGGGCGAAAGGTGGGCCACATCCTGGACAGGTCAGCGGTCCATCACAGGGTCAACATTCAATCGCACGTTCATTCACCAGAGTACCTGGAGAAAATCCCCACACACACGGTGAGAACATGCAAACTCCACACAGAAAGGCCCTCGGTCGGAGCAGGCCACGAACCTGGACCTTTTTGCTGTGAGGCAACAGTGCTATCCACCGTTTGATTTTATTTAATTCAGACAAACTGAATATCAAAACGAGATGATGAGACTGTTTTGAGGTATATTCAGATGGTCCATCCTTGCTTTGGCCTGCAATTCAATTACCTCTGTAGATGAATTAATGTTCTAAATGTAAAAAAAGCTGCAGATCCTTGAATAAAATAATAAAAAAAAGAAATTAAAACAACTACTGTGCTTTAAATGAGTGGAAAGGCACTGGCAACCTGGAGGGTGTACCCCCGCCTTCCGCCCTATGTCAGCTGGGATTGGCAGCAGCGTCCCCCGTGACCCTCATGTGAAGGATAAAGCGGTAGAAGATAGATGAATGGATGAGGGAGAAGCCACAAGATCAGAATAATCCGACCACTCTGATGAGGTGAAGAGATTCATTTGTAACTGTTACTTACTGGTTTGTGTACTTAGTAGTTTTAAGGTATAGGAACAAGCAGCTTCCTTCACTTCCCTGCAAACCTGTAGACCAGGTTTCAAAGAGGAGGAGAATTCTGAACTGACAGCAGAGGTCTGATCACAAATGAGGGACCTTGTTGTTGGGTGTTGCCGTTGTCGACCAGTTGCTCGATGACCTTGTGCCAAATTGAGAATCCTGTAGAAGCGAATCTAGTACAACTGTTTTTTAAGGACATGGACAGACCTTGGTACAGGAAATGTGTCCCTTGGGAGAAATAAATGTAGTTGTTTGGAAGAAAAACAAAGCAATATCTCCTTGTGACTCTTTAAAACAAAGTGCACGTAACATAGATTACGTGACAGTGTGAGCGGCGGCCGCTTAATGCTGAACGCTTGATTGTTCAGACTGATCAAATTTCGTGGAAAAAGTTTGAAATGAATTAATTTTTATTTCTACCTGAATGATTAGGTTTGAGTCTTCTTCTTATTACACTTTCCTGGGGATCCCAGATTAGGAAGCACAGCACTAATCCTCTAAACCATTTGATAATTGCATCCTAGCGTCCCTCTCTACAAACACTTGGAGACCGCCCGGTTTGACGTATAGATGGTACATCTAATGTGACACTAATGACGAGTGCATGGACTCCGGCACACACACACACACACACACCATTTACATGTTTCCTGACTGTCATTTTACCTCACGCTTGCTTACACTCTCTCTGCTGTTCAGCTGTGGAGATAAGCAGTGATGTTGTCTCTCAGGGGGCCGATTCAGAACAGCTGACGCAGCACAGCTGACATACATCTCGAGTGTCTTGTTTGTGTGCATTTCCTCATCAATATTGTCCAGGTTTTATATGTGTGTGTGTGTGTGTGTGTGTGTCAGTGTCATTAGCTTTCTGATGATTCTTTTTTGTGTGTCAATTTGTGTCCGAGAAAGCAGAATGTAAGAGTTGCACAGATATACAGTACATCATACACTCACATACACATTCATGGACAAAATGAACTCGCCAGGCACTTTGAAAAGTGACTCTTTATTTTTCTAATTATTATCCCGTATATAATATTCTTTCTCTCTAGATATAGGTAATCATATTTATATCATGTAAGTAAAAGTGTGCTTTTTATTCACAGCCTGTGTCCATGTCAGACCGCTGTTCGTTGGAGGTTTACATTATAAAGTATACAGTGAAACTGGCTGGCAGCTATATGTGTGTGTGTGTGTGTGTGTGTGTGTGTGTACACTGCATGTGTGGGAGTTATACAGTCAGTATGCCTGTGTAAAGGAAGTCAAATGTGAGTGCCAGCATGTTTCTGCATGCATGTGTGTGTGTGTTTGTAGAGGACTAAGTATCTCGTGATCAGGGCTCAGAGGAATGGAGCAGAATAAAAAAAAAGCTGCCCACAAAAGAAGAAATCATCTCCCACCTTTGAATAATCACCTATCAAAATGCTCTCAGGTGATTCACAGTTACACAGTTACTCTCATTTTGTGGGGGCCAGGGTTCATTAACGCTACTTCAGGTTCCAGCAGCTGCACATTTTGACTCGTGACTTTCGTTTCTCACTCGCAGCCTTTGCTGGAAAGTGACGCCGATCATCGCCAGTCATTGTCAACCCTCACCATCACAGAGACGTTGCTAATGATCTGCCTCATCTCCGTCTGAACAGCCTCAAAGCAAACTGCTACAATGCGTGCACGATACACAGAAGGAAACACACACTTTGCCGTTTGCCACACGTACATAAAACCCCCCATAAAATTCATTTTGTGAGAATTAGATGCTTAATTTTTTTTATCAATAAATAAAAGCAAACATGAACGGAAAAACCAGCTAAGACAGAGCTTTGTCTCATACGTGTCTTCTCCTGAGTTTGTGCTCTGGCATTTGTCTCCCCAACAGTCCTCAGGTCAGTTCAAAATCAAGTAATTTACCAGTTAAACCAGTTTTTTTTGTATTCTATCCTCTCATGTCTCTGTTAGTCTGCTTGACAGCATATAGAGCTACATGCAAACATCCATGGGTCCGATAATCAGGCTACTGTGTCTCAAATCAAACACACCCAACATGATTTGTTATATTACTGGAAATGATAAATGTAACATTTGATTGCTATTGTCATCATTTACAACTTCTGCTGGGTGCTTTGACTTGAAAATTTACTTTTTCCATTTGTTTTGTGTGACCTGAGCATGATGCTGCTCTGGTGAAGTCATGACGTATTTCAACGGCCATTTTCACAAATCACATACTGCTAGAAAGAGCCATAGAGTCATAATCCAGCAGAAGTGTATCATATCTGCAATGTAAATTTGCTTTGGGGAATATCGACGGAAACATTACCGTTTATTTTCTCTCTGAGTCCGACTCATGACTTTCACTTAAATCAGAGACAGCGCTTAAATGCACCCTGTTGAATGCTCGTAGGCAATTTATACAAGAGGGAGCTTCGTTACACCTGATGCAAAGTGAAACCTCTCAAAGCTGCGTAAAACACCCTGCAGTTTTTGGGGCCTTTCATCCTTGGTCAGTCAACCACGCCGGCCTCGGATATGTTCTGCATGTAAACAGGGTTGTCCTGGATGTGGGACTTGAGGCGAAATCATAAAAAGCTGATTTTAATCACTCTCTGTCAAAGTGATTCAAGACAGGTATGAAATGAACTTTTAGCTAAAGGGTTAACGTTTGGCACAAACTGCACAGAATAGTTAGAGAAGAGCAGATGGGTCTGGAAAAAAAGGCTTAATAGGCTTCATGGCTAGAATATGTCTTCGGGAGTCTGTCCGCTTTGTAGTCGTTTTAATTCTAACTGGCAGTACAAGTGGGATGACCATTCTTGTTTTGTTATTTTTGATCTATTTTATAGTTGTTTTTTTTGTGTGTGTGTGTGTGTGAGATTTAGTTCGGTTTGAGGACACGAGGAACACCAGGCTACAGCAGACTGCACTGATTCAAGACCAGCTGTCATTAGAGACACGATAGATTATTATCTATCTGCGAGGCCCCATCTGCTAATCCTAAATCAGCCTCACATACAAGGTCGGAAAACAAGTCAGATCTTAACAGCTAGTGTGTCGAAAAAACAAAAACAAAAAAGACTCTACCCAAACACTCAGAATCCAAAACAGTCCTTGTAGCGTGTATGGCTGCGTCTGCTGAGGAATGGTCAGGGCCTTTAGCTCTAAAACTGATCCCAGCTCAACCGTTAAAGGTGGAGGGAATGCAGAGGAGGTTACGCCAGAAGCCCCATGGCTGATCTGTATCTGAAGGCAGGACAGGCAGGCACTGGGTGCATGGGTGAGGAGAGACTAACTGCACACACACACGCAAACAAACACACACATGTGAATATAAACACACACACACACAAACATGACTCCACCCACAATCCCTCCTCACACAATAACCTTGTATGTGTTGTGTGTGTGTGTGTGTGTGTGTTTATGTTGGTAGCAAGTGCAGAGTGTAGAGTATTTATAGCATGTATTTGTCACACAACTATTCCATTAAATTCACATTTCTCAACCAGTTTCTCGTGGTCCTCTCCTGGTGTTGGATTAGCAGGCTCAGTGTGCTTGAAGTCAAACATCAGCAACAGGATCAGTTTGTCGGGGGGAGATTTTTTTCCACCAAAAAGAAACACAGATTTTTTTTTTTTCCAAAACATGACACAGTGGTTTTTCCTGGACTTCTCTCCATATCACACAGGGAAACACTGGAGCTGTGTGTGTGTGCGTGTGCGTGTGTGTGTTTGACCATATGTGAGTGTGTGTATGCATGTGTATTATGTTCTCATGTTTCTATACTTATGAGGACCAATATCAACCAATATACAATATCCTCTCAAGTAAAAGCTATTATTTTTTCTCATGGGTCTTTTTTTTTCTGATTTTGGGCTGATGCCATCACTGATATAAATGCACAAAATGTAAATTGTGCCTCTATAAAAGACATAGATTGATGACTTTGGGAAGCAGCTTGGGATCATGGGAATTGTTGTCTTGTTTGTCCTGATCTATTCATTACCCGGGGAAAAACTTTCCTTCCACCCCAAACTTAAAGAACACTGATTGGTGGATCACATTTTGCAGCTGTTCAAGCCAGTGAGGCTGTGACTCGCCATATACAAGACTTTTAAAAGAAGACGAAGAACTTTGGAGCAAAAGAAAAGGACGTACGACAGGTGGACGGACAACGAGGTCTTTGCTGAGGAGGAGGTTCAGCGGGACGAAGCGACCGAACGTCGTTTTCTGCAACTTTGAGGTGTGGTGGACACGCAAACCACACAGATTACTGGGAATTCTTTACTCCAGGTAAATAAGTTCCTGGAAATGTTGGTGGAAAAGGGTCTAAATACACAAAATAAAATGAAAAAAAAACCAAAAGACAACAGAGGCTAAGTAGCAGCGGCAAATATTTCCTTCCTCACTTTGATAGCAGGGATTTGTATAGCGGGGTTTGCCCTGGAAGTTAAAGCAAAGACGATAAAGTGGCGATAAAGTCCGTTACCAGGATTACAAATACAGAATTCTATAGATTTTGGCAAAATGTACTGTAAGTACAGGACTCAAAAAAATATATAACATTAACCACATACTTTTTTTTTTCATTTTAATACAGAAAAGTTACATAATATATCTTTAATTTGCAAATGTATAACCTGTATTTTAAAAGTATGGGCACGAGTATTGATGGGCACGAGTGTGGCAGATGAAAGTAAAAAGACAACACAATAAATTTTCGTATCTACAAAAACATAAATAGAGTATAAATGTCACATATACGCTCCGTTTAATATTTGATATTTTGTCTAGATTTCTAATGATTAGTTCATTTGATTTTTTTAAGGCTAATTCTACACTGTTGAATGGTTCAAGTGTCTTGTCACAGAGAACCTGCAGCAGCCATCAGCACCTTGTGTTGAAGTTATGGGTCGATGAATATGGTTCTCAGTAGTATAGTAACATTACGTTGATGGTGTGTATAATATTTGCGTGTATCGTGTGTCTCGGTGACACCAGTGAGGTGAGGTCAATGTCTGTAAGAGATCGCCCGAGCACTCCACTGTTCTCCTCTGTCCGTCCCATCAGTGGCTTCATATGTCATCAAAACAACACAGTCTCAAAAACCACATCGAAATAGAAAATTAAAACTAGAATAATATAATATTACAAAGATTACCATCCCTGTTTCCCAACTCTGCTCCCTTCAGTCACCCCCACCACCCCCACCCGCCCTAGTTAATACAGTAATTACTATAATATGTGACAGAGTTTATCATCCTCTGCACAGTGGCACCTTTAGAATAGAATAATTTTTTTTTTTACTAATAGTACAATTATTTGTTTTTGATATCAGATTATCAAAGCTGTACGTATGGTAGTAATAAGAGATGGATGGCGGTCTATAGTCTCAAAAAGCACCTTCTGCTCTATATGGGAGTAAACATCGTTGAACACACACAGGCTCACGCCACGGCCCACGCACTCTTTTGTAAGGCGACTTAAATGTAGCAGTCGAGTTCCCCATCGCAGTGTCGAGATTATCGGGTGCCGTTTGAGACTTGATTGGAGATACGGCGAATGAAAGCACTGCAGGCGGATGAATATGGCATGCATGATTTGAGAGGTCAATGCTGACATGGCTCATGGATGGCAGTTCTGAACTTTGACCCCTGACAGACCCTCGGGATCCTAGATGTGCTGAGGTACATAACATAACTACTGCTGAGTCAGTGAACCGCTGCAAATCCTACGCCCCCGAAAAAGAGTGTTCCGAGCAGCAAACCTATGATCTACAGCTAACCTGGAGGCCACAATAACACAGCACACATTTTCACAATATTTGGCATAAACCATGGTTAGTAATATTTTTACCGATATATATACGTTTGATCCTTGAGTTAAAAAAATAACCATTGATTAAAAATGGTATTGTTATTCCGCTTAAGGCAATAACAATCTCTAATTATTCTGAAAGTTAATCCATAGACTGTGTGTAAAAAAAAAAAAAGGACCCAGTCTTCCAATTTGAAAAAAAAAAGTAAAGCCCAGGAAGTAGGACGGAAGTAGCAGTTAGCCACCAGGGGGCGCCTCAGCTGGAAGAACTACACTTGAATGGAAGTCTGTGGGAAAAATGATCCTTTAAAACATCAGCAAACACTTTCCGGAAGGAGTTTATAGTCTCAATTGTTAGTAACGTGATGTCAGTTTTGTAAATGATGTTAAGTTCAGCACATATGAGCGGACACCAGTGTGATTGACAGCTGGTATCGTCCAATAGGTGCCTGTCGGAAGGCGACTAAATCACGAACGGGAGTTCATTGTGCAACCGATAGACTACGTCCATTTTTACACACAGTCCATGTTCTAACCTTGAGTGAGTTACAACAAATCAACGGAAAGAGGCTAAACTGTCGCTAACATGGCATAAAAAGCAGAGGAGTACAGTTGTCGCTTTATTTCTACCCAGCTTCCCTTATGCATGAAGCATGTTATATCGTTAGTTAACTATTCAGCTGTTTGAAAAACACTTGTTCCTGTGCAAATGTACTTTGCCAGTCCTTCCCACACTCGCACATAACACCCTTAAAATGTCATGTCTGCAGAGCTGAGCGTAAGCCCTTGTGTGTGTGTGTGTGCGCGCGCGTGCCTGTCCTTTAAAAATTAAAAGCCCTTGCTTGGAGAAAAGCTTTTTTTTTTTTTTCCCCTTTCACAGCCCATGACAACTGCTGATGCTGTAGTTAAGCCTGCAAAATTAATATTTACACGTGGAGGACAGCAAGTGCAGGTTTGTCCCTCTCTGCCTTTGCGGCATAAAAGACAGGAACTAAAACAGCAGCGTCATAAATTAAACAGCATGACCGAGGCTGAAAGCATCTTTTGTCATCAGTCTAATAACTGTCGAGGTTGTGGCGTGATGTGTTGTCTCATGTTTAATTTGTACAAAATACAGTGCAATGGAGGCTTAAGGAGGTAACAAAGGAAATATAAAAGCTTTCCCCCCCCTGCCCCTCTTTGAGCTGCAAACAGAGGTTAGAGAGAAACACTTAACATGAACACTAGGTGACTGTGCTCTCCTCCTGCAGCATGTTTTCCTTCTCTATACCATCTAATTTCTTGTTTTATGGCTATTTTGCCTCCTTCTTTCTTTCTTCGTCTGGGTGAACATGTGAGATCAGGCTTTCAAAGATGAATTTAATCACCTGTGGTAGACAATACTATACAATCAGACAGATCTGTTGTAGGGCTCTTTTGTCTGTGTGTTGTTTTTATATGTATTCGTCATTTTGGAGAGAGAGAGAGAGAGGTAGCGATCGATAACCAGTGAAGGAGTGACAAATAATAGTGCAAATGATACAATGCTACATATACAGTTTGTTGTATAAACACAACGGAATATAAAAAAAGTGTGTAGTTCGTTTTTGTGTCTATTTTACATAACGTTCGATTCACTTTTCTCGAACACAAAATCGCACGAGAACTCCAGTACGCGACCTCGCCGCCATTTACTAGCACTTTTTATTTTTTTATTTTTAAATACATTAGTACAAAAGCGAAGGTCTATTGAAGCGTTTGCCTCTCGTCTCTCCTTTAACCTCTCACTTTGTTTTATTCATTAAGTGAACACATGGGATTCATATAGACTCTTTGTCTTTCAAGCAGGATTTGGATCGATATCACATTTACGTATGCGTGCTAAAATATCAGTGTGTGTGTGTGTGTGTTGATATTTGATGCCTTTCATCCCATCCGTGCGGAATGTTTATGCTCCAGAGAGATAAATGGAGAATGTGTGGACGCGTCTCTAGGATCCGTTTCAGTAAAAAAAAAAAAAAAACTGCACAGACATTTGAAATGTGAAAATGTGATAGGGGCCACGACAGTGTGTTCGTGTCATATTTAGGCTTATGTGTGTGTCTTTTGTGCAGCATATGCATGTGCACGTGAGGAAGATAAAGGCGGAGAGCCTGTGAGTGACAGCTGAATGAATCGGCATCAAATCCTTTTCATAATGTGGTTCCATCTATCGTTCTGTAAGCTGAAGCGCCTCACAATTTCATTTTCTACCAATCTTCCACTGGAGAAAAGAGGCGTCGCGTTTTTGGATGTCGAGTGAGAATTTTCTCAGTGTTTTATTTCGGCAGTTGGAATTCTAACAATTGATCTGGCAATTAAAGACAAGTTTATATTGAATTAATCTGATAGATGTTCACTAAGAGGTAGCGGGCAAACAAAAAGTCCATCTCTTGTTTGATAAATGTCTCTTTTCTTTCTTTTTTTTTTGGCTCTGCCTTACAGCATATTCACAGCTCGACGGTCTCCTCTCCACAGTCCCCTCGATCAACAAGCTGGAGAAAACTAGTCTACGAGTCACACCGACGGAAGACAGGACCTAAATCTGGTGTCCTTCAGAGGGAAGAGAGGGTGAGAGGGTGGCAGTGAGGTGAATCATGGAGCTACGGTGAGAGGTGGTAAGTGAAGGCGGACGGACAGATGGACAAATATTGGATCGTTTCTTTAAGATTAAGGTGAGAAAAATAAATCGGGAGAAGACTTGTGTGTGGCTGAAAACAGGAGGAAAAGGAAGCACCAATGTTCTAACATCACCATGTGGGAGAGTCATTAGTTCCATTAGTCACATGTTTCTTTTCTGTCATCGAATATTTTGTTTTCCCTTTGATGAAAAAACAAATCAGAATGCAGGTTTAACAGCTGACCTGGGATCAGAGCGTGACGGCGTACGTGTGACCAGGAAGGAGCTCAATTCACTTTCAGTTCAGTTAGAAATAAATATGAAAAAAAAGGTATATTTACAATATGTATAGAAATCAAGACGTAGTGTCACAAATGTGCCGCAACAAAATGGACAAACTGAATCTTTGAATTTCAAATTCTTTGCTGAACTGAAAATGAATTCATCCCTCTCCCGAGGTGTTAAATTCCTCTTTGTTTTAATGGTGCCATAATCAGAGAGGCAGCTCAGTGCTTTAAGCCTGTTAAAAGGTTAGGAGGAAGGAGGTCAGAAAGCAGAAGATCACACATGGTCTCTCACCTCCTCCCTCTTATCTTTAATTCACATTATTTTCATTTTTAGGAGAAGTTGCTCTAGACTGCAAAACCCCTTACAATATACTCTTCAATCTTTAGTAAATTTCAGTCCCTTCTGAAAAAGCCAGAGAGTCCATTTATGAACATAAACTGAATGTGCCTTCACATGTAAGGAGTTACAGGTACAACTACAGTGATATGTGGTAAAGTGGAGTTGGGAACAACTTCTCCTTGAAAAAAATCCTCCTGCTACACTCACTGAATCTCTCACAGGGCTCAGAATTCACAGTTCAAAGGCTAAAAGTTCACAGTTCACAGTCGAAGTTTATCAAACCCCTTCCCCACCCCGTAAACCCTGCGTGGCCCCTGCTTATGCTTGCGACCCCCTTTATTTTTCCTCATCACCATCCTTTGATACTCTGACTGGGTGATATCTGCAGCCAGCACCTCTCAGACAGGTGTGGTCCTGCGGTTGGGGTCCTTGCTGTAGTCTTTAGTGAGCGTGCTACTCTGGAGGAACTCCCTCTCTGAGTTGAGCAGCCCGCCCATGCCGCTGCCGGGTTTGGTGCCGGCGTTTCCCGCCTCACGTGGGTTCAGCGTGTACATGGGCATCTCAGAGGCGGCCGGCCCCGTGTAGCCACCCTTCCCCAGGGGTGAGGTGTCGCGGCTGGGGGCCTCGGAGGAGCGCACGCTGGAGCGGCGCCGGAAGCGGTAGCGGTAGGAGGGGATCCGGCTGAATGCGGATTTCTTGATGAGCTCGGTGCGGGACTTGGCTCGTTGCTTGCGGTGTTTCTCGATGAACATGTGCACGGCCAGCACGCCCACCATCTCCGCCATGATGAAGGAGAGGGCGCCAAAGTAGAAAGACCAGCCGTAAGAGTACGACTTCTTGCTGTCGCTCTGGCCCGGGTCGCCCGAGTTAGCCGAGATGTAAACAATAATTCCAATGATGTTACTCAAGCCTGGAGGAAAAGAAAAGAAGCATAAAACAATAAGGAGATTGGCGAGAATTAAGTGTGAGAGTGACTTAGAAAGCTTTCCTCTCTGTGAATTTATTTTATTTAATGTTTTATTGTTGCTTTTATAATTAGGTGAAGCACTTTTTAAGAAGTGCACACAAATTCAAAAAGCTTATTAGTATTATATATGTGAAGCTTTTAGGCACACTGCTGCTCGGAGCTACATTTTAACATCCATCCATTATCTATAGCACTTATCCTCTGAGTCGCCAATCCCATTTGATATTCTGAGAGAGGCCCGGCTCTACGAGCTGCACAGTTTATCACGAGGCTGACATACGGAGACAAACAACAGTTCAATCAAATAATCAACATAACCAAGTGTCTGGGCCGAGGGAGGAAGTTGGAGAAAATGAATGGTCTGGTGTAAAAGAATTAGTGACATTAGTCTAATGGTGAGATTGTAACGGAGCAAACAAACTACGGTGGCCCTCACACACCAGAAAGGATCTCAGCGTCCTCATTTACTCGGCATAGTAAATTTCCATTTGACAATGTGAAACGCACGCTTTCACCGGACTGTTGGGGCTGCTTTAGAAACAGGGCAGCCAAGTAAAAATAAGGCTTATTCATCAATACATGTTGCTGTCACACTTCTGTGTGGCCAAGGTCAAACCTGATTTGTGACCATTTTCAACCACATTTACACATTAATTAATCAAATCTAAGTCTAGCACCAGTCACTTTTACATGTTTTGTCCTTAAACCGCTTGTTTAGTTTTGTAAAAACTGTGCTGCTTTACCCTATTTGTTGATATTTCTATATTTTATATTATGTTTACCTTGTTCCATCACCCTGCCTAGGAACAAACAGATGTAAAATGAACCAACAGTTCTAATCTGGCATATCTACATGTTGATTAATGTGCAACACCCTACTTAACCATTAAGTAATAAACTTATACCATTAAGCATTTTTTATTTTATAGCAGTTATACACTTGTGTGGTATACTCAATTTCGCCAATAAACCCTCCTGAACGTTACACCCTGGAGCTTTAAATCCTAATGTTAACAGCAGACACAATGTGTATGGAGCCTATGAGCATGTTAACATTTGCTCAGAGAAGTAAAAAAACATGAAATGATTCATTCATCAGATAGATATTACAAAGTGAGACACATAAGCTGTTTCCAAACACGACACTCAAAATGTAAGATGATCTAAGACGAATGCATCAGGAGACTAAACAAATACAGGATGGAAATATGATGATGTACAGACTCCCATTGGCACTCGTTTTGTTGTAGGAGCATAATTTAATATGGACATACTGTAGATTGTGGGATGTACTGAGAATTCATATAAAACAAAATAGTTTATAATACAAACATAAATAAGTAAAGGAGGATAGGCCTCGAAACGTGGTTTTTTGTTCTGCCTGCTTGTTTTTCAGATCACATGAATTTAAATGAAATGTTAAATGACATTTTGATTATGTGTGATATCTATTACAATTCCCTTTGTTTTTCTTTCCCTCTTTTTTGCATGTTTTCTTTTTGTCTTCTTTTTACTGACGGAGTGTGACGAGTTTACGACAGCAGAAGAATGTTTGGAAAGATCCAGATTTTTTAGTAAAGATTTATGCGTATAGGTTTGAAATAACTTGTATACAATAACATTTCAATGAATTTTATTAGAAATGATTCTTCCACAGATTCAAAATGACCACGACTAAATGTTGTGATTTGAGTCACAATAGTTTGCCATCTTTAAAAAAAGTGGGTCCCCCATGTAGAAATGTTGGGAAACACGATCTCACAGGGGCTCACTCAGACATTAAGAGGTAAAATACTTGAACATAGGAAGCCTGAGACAATTTCAGGAACATGTGGGTTTAGAAAGAGACTAAAGAGTGTCAGAGTAATGACAGCAAACGTGACTGAAACGCAGAGAAAGGTTATCAGAGGAGTGACGACAAGACCGATGAATGAAATAAAGAAAAACACAGAGAGAGGGGGGGAGAGAGGGAGGGGGGAACCATCAGAGAGTGGGAGTGGAGTTTGATGGAAACACTGGAGAGAGCCTCTGCACACAGCTGGGCTCTCTTATTCCATATCATTAGTCCACAATACAGTGTTCATGCAGTGTGGTGGAACGCACAGAATGGGGACAATTAGCCAGCTGTAATTAACCAGAATCAGCTCCACACTATTGTGGTAAATAATTACCAATTTGGCTTCATAAATTTACGACAAAATCCTAATGGGACCCTACACATCCCACTGAACAGCAATTAAAGCCTTTTGTGTATCAGGGGCTATAGAGCATAAGTGTGTGTGTGTATGAGAGACTGTAAGTGTCAGCGTCCATGTGATGCATTATGTGTGTGTGCGTGGTATGTATGTGTGTGTGTGTGTGTGTGTGTGTGTGTGTGTGTGTGTTTGTACGCGCCGACAGGGAATCGCAGTGCATCGCGTTACTCTCGCTGATTGATTCATCAGTTGCTGTGTTCAGTTTCCACACTGCGGCTCCTCTGTGCGTTTCTGATGCTCTACAGCGTCCTTTAGCAAATATTTGAGTGCAGCTTCAAACACACTCTCACACACACACACACACACACACACACACACACACACAAACTTACACACAGTACAGACCTTGTTGCTATTTCAAATGTATTCCTCTGTATCATATTACGCACTCTATTATTCTACTTTCTGTTTTTAAACCTAATCATATTCCTCTATTTAATTTATGAAATAACTGATTTCAACCATTCAAATTTTTTAATAATTTGTGATTGATTGTTATTTTTGAATCTGCCTTTATTTGCTCTATTATCAATCTATTAAACTCCGGAGGTAGGGCTAAAACAATTACTAAAATAATCGACTAATAGTCGAATACTAAATGAATTGTCAACTATTTATTGCTTTGAGGGTTTTTTCATTATTAAAACAAGATTTCTGATCGTGTTAGCTTCTTAAATGTGAATATTTTCTGGTTCCTTTGCTCTATATATACAAATAAATTCATCCTGAATCATTTTCATTTGTGGACAAAACAAGACATTTGAGAACATCATCATGATTTCCATGTTTGACAAACACTGATGAACATTTTTCGACATTTTCTGACCTTTTATGGACCAAACGATTACTCGATTAATCGTGCAAATACTCGATAGATGAATCGATTATGAATATAATCGTTAGCTGCAGCTCTACTCTGGAGGTCTCCTCTTATCTCCTGAGTCTCTCTGACTTGATTGGGTCAACAACTGCATTTCTTTGAAAGAGACCCACATTTTGACACGAGCAGACAAACACGACGAGACACACTAACCTGCGGAGACGAAGAAGATTCCCGCACTGAGGATGACGTTGTGTCGACTCCGGTAAAACTCACTGGCGGCCACGCAGAGCCCGCCCAGGAACAGCAGACCCACACTCATGATGGGGAAGATACTGGAGGCACGCACAGCACCTGTGCATGCACACAGCAGAAAAACACAAACAACTCAAAATGACACACTGTTTGTGTTGAGGTTTGATTTTGACAGGTTCTTTTTCACGACTGATTTATGTTTTGGGCAAAGATCTTAATATTCTGTGTGAAAAAGTACAATGTCACTTGTCAGGTGTTGTGATGGGTGTACATATTGCCTCTAGCTGTGCTCTACATTAGATATAATTAAAGTGAAATGAGGAAAACAATTAGGGCAGCAATGATTTGATGACTAATTGTCACGGTAACACTTTAGATAAGGGAACACATATTCACCATTAACTAGGTGCTTACTAACATTCTTATAAGTAGCATACCAGACCTTTATTAGTAATTATTAAGCACGTATTAACACCATAATCAGGAAAAATCTTAATTCATAAGGCTATGTAGAATAAGGTGTTAATATGTGCTTAATCATTACTAATAAAGGACTAGTGTGCTATTTATGCATGTTAGTGAGCACATAGTTAATCGTGAATATGTGTTCCCTAATCTAAAGTGTTACCATTGTCACCTATTTTGATAATCCATGAATCAGTTCTACTTTGAGAAGTGCAGACATATCAAAAGAAAAGACCAAGAGAAACAACCTGTGTGCAGCTTCATCAGGACGTGGCCTAAAATATTGACATTATGTACGAGTCATCTTGCCCAGCCCGACCTTTAAGCGTGACATAATGCAATGCAAAGTTAAATAATATTAAATGTTTCAATCAAGGAAGCATTTAAAGGAATACGTCACCGATTTGCATTTAGCTTTGTATTACAAGAATAGAAAAAAAGTGTGTTTCCCCTGAGTTGAGAAATATCAGAAACACAGCCCTCCCAAAAATCCTCAACAAATATAAACAGTGTCCGCCATCTTTACTAACAGTTACGCAGTGTTTCTCAACTCAGGGGAAACTGAGGTTGGGAAGCACAATTTTTCAAAAAATACTACCCCTATTCTAGAAATACAAAGCTAAATGCAAATTGGTGAAGTATTCCTTTAAATAAGAATGTTCAAATTGTCATAAAACACTCAAAATAGAGCTTAATGTCCTCGCCTTGGCAATTTGCAAATTAACTCTAACCCTCCAAGTAAATATAAATATGAATCAGTGTTACATGTTATATTTGTTACAGAGCTGGAGGACAGAGATAAAACTGTGAAAAATGTGTCACACAACTACACACACACACACACACATGAGCCAGTGTGCTGCTACATGCTTGACTGAGTCTGAATCCAGAACATGTTAAAGCATTCAGAGGCTTTGTGAAAGTAAGGGAGAGAGAGGGAGGGAGGGAGAGAGAGAGGGGGAGAGAGAGAGGGAGGGAGGGAGGGAGAGATGTAGAGCAAGAATATGGACAAATACCAGGACAGATGGAGAGCAGCACTGACACATATTGAGGCAAAATAATAAGTATAACAGCAACTCAGTGAGTCTGCAGTTGGAGTGAAAGCTTTGCCAGCACCACATATGTGTGTGTGTGTGTGTGTGTGTGTGTGTGCATGATGTCACAGCATAAGGATGTTTGCAAACAGCTCGTCATCAAGAACAGAGCTGCGTTGTTCACATACGTCCATAAATATAGATTATATATATATGTACACAACATATAATGAGCTTATATTGGCAACTCTTTGTCTCACTACACTCCAAATTAAATCCAATATGACTGACAGTTGCTGTGACCAGTGGCATGACTCCGCCCCTATGGCCCAAACCCCTGGGCTGTGTGTAATGCTGGTCACTAGGTTCCTGCTGCAATTGGCTGAGCAGCTCTGAGGTCGGAGATCTCATTGGCCGCCTGTGGCTGTGGGGATGTTGTTCTGTGTTCAGTGGAGCAATGAAAAAAAGAGGCACAAGCTAAACCCTTTTTGCTTTTACCGTTTTCGCATTCTGTCATTCTTTACTCTTTATTTACACAGGAAACTCGATTTTAACTTTTAACCCTTCTTACTTCTGTCCTATTATTTTTTTGATGTATCTAGATGTACAAAGGCAATCCCTCCGTCCTTTTTTGTCTGTGTGTGACCGTCTTTCTCAGTTAGTTTAGGATTGTAACATATTTATCTTTTATTTTCTTACTTTCTATATTTTGTAAATGTTTGCACCTGCATTTTTAATGTTGTTGTGCAATGTCTCGCTGTCACGATGACAATAAAGATTCTGATCGGATCTGAATACGGCCTATTGCAATATTCAAATGGAAGGAGGCGCAATATTTCTTAGAGCCAAAATGTGCGTCAAATTACCATTTTAGATGAATTATTGTCCTGATCTATACACATCATATTCTACAGACTGAAGAAAACATCCTTGTTTGGCACAGATCTGCACAAATATCACACAGTCATTGTTTTAAATATGTCATTCAAATGAAAATGACAATAATGATGTAAAAAATCGTATCACTATCGCAATTTCAGTCAAAAATAATCACAATTTGAAATATATTCAATATTTTTCAGCCCTAATTCATCCCATTATTGCACCGTTCTCTCGTTTTCCGACATTGGCAGAGGATACTCGTGGACATGTTTCTAATTTATTCTCCCCATTAGGCCAGAGTCACACTCTCTGCATCCACGTATGTGGCAAAATCTGTGCACGTCTCGGCGACCACTTCACACGCTCCCTGCAGCACAACACTTCCCAGGCCAGTTGGTGGCGTGCAATAACCATGGAAACCTGCCAGTACCCACACACACGTACAACTCAGCTGTCAACGAACACAAGTATGCTACAATGAAGCCAAATTCCTGATGAGAAAAAAAGTATAACTACTGGAATGTGACATGAAGTGTGCACGCGTGTGCGTGGAAGGCTCGACCGTGTCCGCATCAAAAACTTACGGAGCAGATATTCAGCAGCATCCGCTTCATAGTCCGCGTCCTCCGGGAAGTGGTCAATCTTCTTACACACGCCTCTGAATGTTCCTGCAGAGAATCAGAGAATCACAGTTCAGACTGTTATTATCACACAAGCAATTACAGTATATCAGGCATGACCATTTCCTGTGTTATCAAGTTGTGTCCTGAAACAGAGTTCTGAATTGAATGCGTTATTGTCGTGCATGATGTCGACAAATTAAGATGAGCACAAGATAAATGTGCTCACTGTGATTTGGAAGCATCTTCTCTTGTGATGAAAACAGCAGCAGCAGCAGCAGCAGTCACTTGTTGTGCTAGCTCGTTAGTAACGATAATAGTTTGGGTTTGATTAATTAGTCGGTTACGTCTTTAAATTTGACAATCAATCACTGGATTGTTGGACACGAGCGCTTTGACGATCACTGGGGTGAGTTTGTTGTGAAACTTCTTTGAGGATTACCGCATCGCATCACATTTGGAGAGAGGATGACATTCGGCGCAGACATGAATTTACATTAGAGGCAGAGAAAATGGCACAAACAGAAACCCACAGAGGGGGTGGGTGGGGGGGGGGTTGACAGATGATGCAGGGCTGTAGCCTTCGGGCTATGTGTGAGAAACACTAATGAAAAGCCTTATCACACCCAGCACATACACACACACACACACGCACACACGCACACGCTTGAATACAAAATCACACAGCTACTAAAATACAGACATCAACAAGTATACACCGAGCTCATTAAACTGATACATGGACACTATCAATCATGAATGTAAGTAAAAGCCTTCAGCCCCCTGTATCTATATTGTTTATATCAGAGGACGTCAGTCGCTTTGTGTGTGTGTTTGTGTGTATTTGTGTAGTATTGACTCGGATGCAGTCTCCTACGAGCGCGCAGTGTGTCAGGCGGAGTGACTCATCCTCCTTTGTATGAGAACTCTCCATGCATGTGTGTGTGTGTGTGTGTGTGTGTGTGTGTGTGCATGTAGCTTCATTCCCACTCATCATTCAGTCCCATTCGCACATGGTCAACATCACAGGGGAATAGAGGTGGGGGGGGGGTGGGTGTTGTTCTAGGGGGAAAGAGGAGGGATGAGGAAGAGGATGGAGGAGGAAGAAAAGAAGAAATGCCAGTTGAGAGAGGTTTAGAGGTAAAATGGCATGGGGCGGTGGGGGGTTGGGGGGGGGGGGGTTTAGAGAGAAATGGACGGATAGAGACCGGTGATGAACAAATGAACGACTCCACCTAATTGCTTATTTGCATATGAAGAGGTTCTTTCCAGTATCCACACTCAGAAAATCATTCATGCATTGATCCAGCCACGGCTCACGCAGTCGGGGCTTTTGGTAAAGTAACTTCTCTGACTGAGACGCAGATTGACAAAAGAGGCGCTCGTGCGGCACAGTCTTTGATATCTCGATTTAAGTTACAGTATGTGTGGACGTGGGGAAACACTTTAAGTCGACAAATACACACAAGTATAGGAGGAGGAGCGTCAACCCTGCAGCACACTCTCAAAGACCTAAAACCACATCATGGCTGTCTCTCTCTCTCTCTCGCTCTACATATATATATATATATATATATATATATATATATACTGTATATATATATATGTATATAAGAGAGAGAGAGAGAGAAACACATGCATACACAGTGTCCTTGAAGGATAACATTTGTCGCGGAGTCACCTAAAGTAACCGAGAGCTGTTCCTCTTGGATGCATAAAGATGTAAAGCATCAGCAGTCAGAGCTCTACCTTGTGTTTGCTGGCCGGGAAATTTATTATCCATCCTGCCTTTGAAATGGACGGATTTGTATCGAACCTATCTGATTTATAGTACACCAAACAGTCTCACGCAATGACACAGAGAATAGCGGCGGGGAGATATATGGTTGCTTTTATTCCTCTCTTGGTGGCCTCAATCACAACAGAATAAACACAGTTTAAAGTGGACACACACACACACACACACACACAGAGCCTGTAAGGGCTGGGTATTTCCTACAACCTCAACATATGATACATATGTGTATTGCAATACACAGTTTGTTTTTGTTATTTTTTGAATAATGACCTTTAACAGCAAGGGCATTCAAAGAGCTAAGCTCTGTCTGGAAAAGTGCAGTTGAGCTCGCCGGTGTGCATATTGCATAACGTTACACCAGTGTATGACACTGTAGGTCATCATTAATGTAATACAAGGCAACATTTTTACTTTAACCCTTTAACACAGAGCGTACTACTACCGCAACTACGCGACAATTTCGACAATCGGAAAAAGTCCAACGGTTTCTGAAAGCTGAGAAGTTGCATGTCAAAACCAACATGTGGTTATTACGATAATTTGACTCGCTCCCTTGCAGGAAGCCAGAGAATCAGCATCTTTGTCACCAGAGAGGAGAGAGTTATTTTTTCTTTTTTTTTTTGGACATTGAGAAAAAGACTCAAACAAATGTTATTTTAAATATGTTTTATACTGTTCAAATGTCAAATGTAACATGCAAAAGCTGGTGTTCATGTTTTTTTTTAAAAATAAAACTTAGTAAGTAAATTCCGTACATTCCGCTTTACGGTATGCAGCATGTAAACCAAGCCATGAGAGAGCCAACAAAGCCGAAGTGGATACTTTCAGAAGAAGCCAGGGAGTGAAAAAGAGCAAGAGACAACACAAGAGTTAACTTTTTGTTTAGGTTTTCAGTGGATGACGACGTGTGCTTCAAGATGGTCGCCGAGTTTGGCTTCTTCCTTCTGGGACAGTAAGTACATGCAGACTTTATTCGCCGGTGTTGCATCAGAGCTGACCATCAGAAGTCTGCCTGGTTGATACGGTGCGTTGTGTTGGTTTAGGTAAGACAATTGAACTTGGTAAACACTGGCAGAGAGGTGAAAGCACTGTATTGTACGCAAGCATAGAAGTCAAGGAGGTAGCAGCTTATTTAGTCTACTGTTGTTAGTCATTAGTCATATCTTTGCCGATATCAGATAATACATTTTAAAGCCAATATCTGCTGATAATATCGTGCATCTCCAACCTTAGGTGATGTTTACGTCTCAAGATAATCCTCACATCATTTGCTGCTGTATCTATTTATCTATAATTATTTTATAATGAATTATCGATTGATCACAACTGGTACGCACATCACATCACTACCGTCTTGAAAATAATCACACGCACGTTGACCCTTTATGCCGCGCGAGCGTGGATTCTAACCCCTGGGCCAAACGGCACAGCAGACACGTTTCCCCGGCAATGTCATCGACATGTGTGACCCTCAGTAAGTGAGAGCGAGCTGATGAGGAGATCGACACGAGGAGTTTATTTCTGTGCCTCACACTGCAGAGAGGGAAGGGGGGGGGGGGGGGGGGGACTGATCATTACCTTCACATAAACCTGCCTGGTACCTCCGAGTGCAGAGGTTTCGGCTCGCTCTACTGATCTCCGGATTTAATGACGGCTGTGGATGGTTTAACACAGAGAAGCTGGCAGTGGTAGTGGTGGTGATGGCATGCACAGATGCAGCGGCTCTAGGCTTTCACCGCTCCACAGACGCTCATGGTGCTTCACCAGAGGCAGAACAATAATAAAACACCCTTCCTATCCTGGCTGTGATTGTTTTTTTCCCCCCACTGTTCTTTTCAGAAGCATCACAACCTGTAAAAAATAACAACTTCTTCACCTTAGTGATCAGAACTCTTAACTCATACAGAAATTCACAAATATAACCATTCATTTTTTTTTACCCCCATCTGATAAACTATAACAGATTAATAATTATACACAACATTGCTTAAATTGAATAAATGAATAACAATGACAGTCTGACATTCTTCTGAATCTGCTCAAGTGAAGATCCACCAAAGACCCGTCACAAATGTCATTGTGTTGCACAAAGACAATGAAGATATTCTATTCTATTCTGTTCTAAACGGCATGAGAACATTTTGTTACCGAGGCTGATCCTTTAATGAATGCTTCTCACACGCGTGTGTTTGACAAGCGAGATGAATGATTGGACGGATCGCTTTTCAAAATTAACGCAATGTGTCACGCGGAGGAACAAGAACAAGGCCCTCGAGAGGCAGAGAAACACACTCGTGTTTTTAAAATGTTGGTATTTTTAAACAAAAGCACTGGCCGTCAGCTCGTCCTCTACAACAACAACAACGACCGCCCGACTTTGTCATTTGCCCTAGAGTGGTGACCGTGTGGAAATTGTGCTGAGTCACTGTCATGCAAAGTCCAAATCTCAGTATTCTAACTTTAAAAAAAAAACAAAAAACAGAATTAGTTGTTTTTCAACGTTCCTGTTAATCTGTCTGCCCATATAAGTCATCTATGTAAACCCACGTTCATGTGACTTTGATAGGAATGTATAAGCCACAGCTGGAATAAATAAATAAATCAATAAATAAATAAATGTTTTTGTAGCTGGTGAAAAAGAATTATAGAGGATTATTTTTTCAGTAGTTAGGATTTTCAAAAGATTATTTCATGTATAATATATATAATAGACATGATTGTCTTCAGACATGTGGACGGAAGTATATCCCAGCATGCACTGGTTGAGTTGCACTCAAACAACTATATACTATAGTTTTTCACAAGTGGTCCAGAGAGACCAGGTACAGATTAATGTCATGTATGCCAGTGTGTGTGTGTGTGTGTGGGTGATGTGGACATGTAACACAAATTGCTCAGGTCTCTCAGGTTTTATTCACTTGCCTCCAAATGCTGTATCAATGATTGGGTGAGTAAATGTCACACAGACTTTTGTCAAGTGTCAAACAACAGCAAAAAAAAACCCCAAAAACAAACAAGGCCAGTTTAAACTTTAGCTTTGACAACATCTCTCCATCTCATTTTAAATGATGGTGAACATTCCGGCGTGAATAATGTGGTGACGCAGCGATCACCATTTCAAAACCCTCAAGAGAGAGAAAAAGGAAGAAAGAGAAAGAGGAAAAACAGACACGTCAGTGGAGCATGTGGCACCGACATTAAAATCCAATAAAATGCACTCGCGTGAATGGTAAAATGAAAGCCTTCAAAGTGCTTTACGCGTGGGCTTAGAATACTACATCATTAAAATAATTACCTACACATCCCATGAAAGAGAATCTGTCTCATTCCTTAAGTAAACAGATCACTAACAAGACCACATGTTAACATCACTCAGGTTTACTACCTCCACCGGGAACACGACGCTTTCGGCCACGTTTTCCCCCGTTGCTCTGTCCGACTGTGACTCCGAAAATTAAAGGACACATTTTAATTACATTTTCCGTTGATGTAAATTAAGGCGGCGCGAGAATGAGGTTATTAGATTTTTAGTGGTAATCCAGACCTGGGTATGGATTTGGGATTAAAAGAAAATTAAATAAAAGATTGTTAACCTTGTGAGTTACGGGAGTGTGTTGACACTGTGGGAAGCTGAGTGGCTTTGGCAGAGATTTGCACTTTCTGAGTGCTTTTCCCCAGTTTCTCATATTCCATTGCTCTAATAATCAATGCATTTAGCAATTATTTGCCCAAATCTCTCCATTACTCACACAGTCTATTCGTTGATATCCCTCATTAAGATGCAACAGAAACAGTAGATGTTCAAAATAACCACTGGAAATCACTGTTGGATTGATTAGAGATTAGATCAGTTCAATGTTAAGAGCAAAATTATAATAAAATAATATAATGTGTTGGGAGGATATTATCCTTATTGTCCCAATATTCCCTTGCCTGATCAGATGGAGTTTAAAAAATAACAAAACTACTTGTTTGGTGTGCCGGAAAGGTTCAGAAGAGAAGAACAATTACTAATTGTATGATAGTATGTAATATGTAAAATTTCTGCATCAAAATGTCTAAAAACAACAAAACTAATGTTAGTAATTCTCTTGAGCAGTGCACCTACATGAGCCAAAATGTTACCAGGACTCTTTAAATCCTGAAATGAAAACCTGTATTTCTATTCAAGGTAACGAACCATTTTATTTCAGTCGCCTTTTAATGACGCAGTCTGCTATAAGGTGCTGGAGATTTCCCATAATCCCATGATTCCCATAATTGTTTTGAATGAGAGACATTCACAGCATAAATTACAGACCGTGTATTTAATCTGACAGCCACACGCTAATAGTAAAGAGTGACTATGTAATTTTCTTTCAGTCTTTGAGCGAGTGTGGTTTTTGACCATTCATGTGTGTGTGTGTGTACATGTAGCTGGGAGAACATGTTAAAGTCTTTATTTCAGTCTAATTTCCTTCTAAATAACGAAAACACACGATTTCAGAGAACATTGCATTGATTTACATTGATTTGCTGGAGATTTACTCTAACCTTAACCATAACTACTCCTGGCCTAATCCTAACCCTGACCATAACCTAATCCTAAACCTTAACCTTAACCTTAACCTTAACCTAACCTAACCTAAATCTAACTTTAAAACATGTTTTTGCCTTAAAATCTAGTCATTTACATTATTGTGACTTGATTTTTGTCCCCACAACACAAGGAATACCAGGCACACCCACACACACACACACAAGGAAGCAAAGCCATAGCAAATATTTGTGCACACACACAACATGACCGTCTATGAACACACATTTGACTAACAAAGGTCAGGGTGGCCCAAGGGTAGCTGCAACCACAGCTGCAGAAAGGCATTATGGGACACGGCCAGTGGTGATGGGAGTCTAGTGCGTCTGTACATGAATGTCTGTTTGTGTTTGTGTGTGTGTGTGTGTGTGTGTGTGTGTGTGTGTGTGTGTGTGTGTGTGTGTGGCTGTATGTTTTATCTCATGTGTCAGGGGGTTTATTTCTTATTTCTCCCGCTGAGCAGAGCATGTTGCTGCGACTGTCACTTATGTACAATCATGACACACACACACACAGATTAACATGTGCACATTGCTTACACTACAAAAACAACAAAAACCTGTTGTTGTAAGCTCAGAAAATAATACTTATAATAATGAAAATAATAATAATAATAACAACAACAATAAAACAGTCATAAACAGGACTGTCATGCTCAAATATGGAGAATGACATTACTTCTACTCACTGACCCTCCTCACAATATACATATACAACTTCATCAGTCTGGTTCATTTGTGTTTTAACTAGACAAAAACAGTGCCCAAATCAAGGTTATAAAGTAGGCAAACAAACATGTCCCCATTTATGCAGTGAGCTGGTCATCAGATACTGGCTGTTTTTCCCTTGAAGACACACACACACACACACTCACACTATCCACAGCAGAGTAAACATGGACACATATTTGGCAGACTGGGGATCAAGAGGTCACATAACATGTGTGGCTTTGCATGTTTACCAGAATAATTTAACCTTGTTCTAAATTCTGAATACAAACTATTACTAGGACACTACCAAACCAGAGACACAGAGTCCCGTGATGTAAAAGGACCAGACTAGACAGGTGGGTCAAATAAATATTATTGCTATCCTGGGGTACCCTGTGATTCCCACCCCTGCACTAAAGCACACTGTGCACCAGTCCATCCTATATTTATATCCTATATACTAATACAAGTTTAAGTTAAACGCTTACATAACTGATTCACTTTTGTTCAATTCGGAAGGACTTCATAAATATCACATCATATTATATTATATCATATCATATCATAGCCAGTTTTCAATCCTTTGCTTCCGAGAAACTACAAACATCATTTTTTTGGGGGACAATGAGCAGTCCTTGTCAACAGAACATAAAAACACAGAGGTAATTTCAGGCTTTGCAACAAACGACCACTGCTGCAGTGTTTGTGGTGAAGCCAGCAGCCTTGTTCCCAGGTGAGCCGGGCCCAATCAGATGTGTGTGTGTGTGTGTGTGTGTGTGTGTGTGTGTGTGTGTGGTCCAACAACTGCATGAGCGAGGTGCGTCTCCACACAAACACATGCACATGCACTCAGAATATAGAGGGTTTTGTCAACTAGAAAACAGAAGGGGGAGTGAGCATGGGATCGGAGAGGAAGTTGAAAAGCAGAGCAAATTGGACTGCTTGTTTCCTCAGAGCGCCTCTGACAGCTCAGCGAGGGTGACTGTGCCTCTACTCTCTCTCTCTTATTACCTCGTTCCAGGCGATGGAAAGAGAAGACGAAAGAGAGGGGGGAAAAGGGAGAAAGCGAGAAAGGGAGGGAGAGAGGCTGGTTTCCACGGTGATGGCTGATGAAAGAAAACGAGACAGGTTTTGCTTGGTTGAACAACTGTCCTCTTTCTCTCTCTCTCTCCCCTTTCTCAGTCTGTTCTTCCTTAAAAACCACCCATGTTTTATTCTTTCTCTCTTCCTCCAAAACATCTGTCTGTTCCTGTTTTAAATCCTCTCCTCTTCTATGCTATGCATAGTTGTCTACACGACATGGGCCAAAGTAGGCGGACAAAACCATGTCCACGTCAGCCTTTACACGTCTGGATACCAAATGCATTTGCACCGAATAAAGAAAATGAGGAAAACCATCCTGGAGTGTCCTGAAATGATCAAATAGATGGTTTTCTGTTGTTCAAATGTATTCAGATTTTCATTGACATTGCTTGTTGCGTTTTTCATGTTTTACTTCTGTATTTCAATTTCCTGTTTCATTTTGTGATTTATTCCATCTGGGTTTACTTCCTGTGTTTGTCCTGTTTTTCCACCTTTGATATTCCTCCTTATTATTATTATTATTATTATTATTAGATCCTCAATATTAATACAACAAAAGTTCAATATATTTTGATCAACTGGAAAAACACTCTGATTTCCCAAGCAACAGTTTGCCTATCTCTACTCAAATCCCTTCCCTCTAAAATCCGGTGAAACATTCTTTCCCTTTTGTTTTATCTGGTTACATTTCATCTTGCTATGTCTCCTACGCTGCTTCCATTCATTTTTCTTTTTTAACTTGGCTGAGTGCTCCTCAGTACACCCTCCCTGTTACTGAAGCCTGGATTTCAGATTCTGCTCCAACCTGTGCACACCTCCTCCTCTTTTATCACTGTCGTGTCGTCCCAACACAGGCCCAGTAAAACACGGTTCATCCTTCGCTAATGCTTATTCTTTCAGTCTTTTCCTGTTACCTCCTTCTAAAGTTTCCATTCATCCCTTGCACATTATCCTCCCTTGTCTGTGTCTCCTTGTTAGCAGGGAACCGCTCACACCCCACACATGGTTACTATAAAGGAGGATTTTTCCTTCTTCCTTCCTTCCTTCATTCCCCGTCTTCATCCATAACCTCCTACACAGAACTATCAGGACTCTTCCCGCTGTAGAACATGAAAACATTGTAGGAACTCTTCAGTATTTTGTGAAAAAAACAAAACCCTTCACTTAGCTGCGTTCCTCAGTTTTACCGGAGGATGTTCGCCAGGCTATTATGGTTCATATGTTGTTTTTACACTTTGGATTTTGAACAGATTAAACACACAAGACGACATGTCTTAATTATCAAGCACGGTGCTTGACGATGGATGAGACTAGAGTCAAGCTTGCTCTTTCCTACCAGTCTTTGTGCTAAGCTACGCCAGCTGGTCATTAATGCCTTGCTGAACACAGAAAAAAAACATGAAAGAAAAAAGCTCTACAATAGATTCAGTAGAAAAAAAGTTCCTTACATTTTTTTTTAGCAGAAAACTATTATAATTTATCCGACTTATCTTGTGTCATTAGTCAAACCTTCACATGTGCCAGTGCGCTAAAAGTCTGTTTTTAGTCAGACTAAGACAATAATTCAGTTTTCTTAATGTCATGTAAACACATTAGTCCGACTAAAATCAAGGTAGTCTTAGTCAGACTAACATACTGGATAATACAATTCATAGTCTGATTACTCCTGCATGTATACACTTAGTCAGACTGGAGGTGATGCACCACTCCACCAGAGACAATGTATAAGCTGCACTACTGTCGCTGGAAAAGAACAAACAACACGATAGCTACAATGAAGACCCATGTTTGTAATTCGCACGATCGCATGTGTAAAGCAGGTACGAAACATACAGAACCACAGCGCGATCCATCTCACTGTCCATCTCGCCATTCGCGGTTTGGTTTTTTTGTGACGTAAAGGACAGCAGGAAACGGACTCAATACGCACTCGCTTACAGAGAGATACAGCGCCCCCTACGGAGACGGAGTCAGCTTTAGCTTGATTAAACTGTGCATGTAAACGTACTGAGTGTGTTACTCCTCCTCTCTCTCTTGCTCTATCTTTACCTCAGTGCTGATCTGTCAGCAGATTGTTTTTTTTTTTTTTTATCCCTGACACGGTCAAACACCCCACATCTTTAATTAATGTCTATCTCTCTATGCAGTGACCTCATTTTTCAAGCTGTCCTTCATACCCTACCCCGAGCCGCCGGTTTATTCAGTCTTTCTTTCCCTCTGCAGCCACCTGGGGAACATTTTGGTCCCCATCTGTGTTTAAAATGCTCTTCTCTCTATTACCAGGTGATCATTTAGATCCCCGGCATGGTCCCTCACTCCCTAGAGATTCAGCCGAAACCGAGGACACACACAGCTCATCCATCACTTTCCACCCGCTGCCGTTCGCTCTCCACCGCGCTCCTCTACTGTTCCATTCATGCACCTTCTTTCTGGTCCCTCCTCATTCATGCTCCGTTTCCATCCTCTTGCCGACTCCCTCCCTTCCATGCTTCTCTCCTCATTTCCTGGATTTCTCGTGCTCATTTATCACAGAGGGGCACTTAACCCTCCAGTACACCTGCAGAGACACAAACACTCACTGCAGGCAACAAATTTCAACCTGACCACACACAGACTGTCAGTAAGCAGAGGCTCACACTAACACCATGGTAGAAAAAAAACCAAACCCCTGCTACACTACACACACAGACCATAATTACACATACACGAAATAACAGGTTATTTTGCATCTACATCCATCACCTTGATTTGATCGCAGCGATTAGTAATATGCTTTCTAACTAATGTCAATAGCATATTTTACAAAATATGCCATGTTGTTTACTGATGTTATAAATCAAGTGAAAATAAATCGAGTTCCATTCAAATTGAGTTCTTTTTGCAACCAGCAAAATTAATAAATACATTTTAGGGCTATTCTGTATATTCTTACTTCTGCATTGGCGTCCTTGAGAAGTGGAAGACTACGTTCACTTTTAATATACAGTCTGAGGAACTTTATTCTATTTGTTTCAGTCTATCCTCTGCACCTCTGCATGTGCACTTCACTCGACTCTCAGTCATTTACTGTTTATACTGGATAAGATGTCTCTGTTTACAGCCTCACAGCGACATCTATAGTACATATGATATAAGGTTTTCACCAATCAGACCACCGTGTATTTCAGTGTACTTCCTATGATGCAAGAAATACACACACAAAAAGTCTAAAAGAGTTGAAGACAATGAAGACAATAAAACATGTCTTCATTATTTTGATTTAATTCATTATTTTAATAACCTACAGATGTATTTCATCAATCACCTTTTTTCATAATCAGCAATCCTGCCTACTGCAGCTTTAGATGACTGTAAAATTGAGATGTTTCTACATTTGGGTAGCGTTGAGATCAGAGTGTGTGATTTCTTTTTGCAGCTGCAGGTATCTGGATTTATGAGCCATAGCAATGTTTAAAGATTTTCTGGAATAATAAAGTCACTTTGTTAATTATTCATTCAAAAAGAATATATTTGTGCTTAAATTCAGTATTCTGATGTGGAGTTCATCTACGGCAACAAAGACTTTAATCTTACATTTTCATATAAAAAGGAAAGACCCAGTAATTGTTGGCGAGTTATTGTTTTGCAATAAAGTTGCTGAAAGACTGCACTGGATCTTTATATACATTTTAGGTAGTAAGAGTTATCCTAGGTGCAGGGAAAAAACACTGCTGTATGAGCAGGGCTGCTAATCTGTGTTTTTTGGAACAAGTTAAGATACTGTATATGGTAGAGGGCGACGGGTGCATGTTCACCTTCTTTTTTCTTTTTTAATTGTATTGTGTGTGTCAAAATGTACCCATGAAATAGCTGAGAATTTTTACAGCAAGCGAAAACTTCCAACAACAAATGTTCTCAGTCATCCAGCTTTTACTGGCTAAAATAAAGCTGAAAATATTTCACCTGTGGGAGGTGAGAGGTGAAACATCGTCCACTTAACTCAAGCTCAGCCTACAGCTGACTCCTGGATATCAACTTCATTATGTTAAATAATGGAATAAAACTCTAGCGCGGAACCTCTATCGCCCCCTGCGGACCTCTGAGTAATTACCAAAACACTGCAGTCTCTGACCTAGTTTTTCTCTCACACACACACAAACACATAATAGAACAAATTGCTGTTGTATGACGTTGTCTTGCTTTACTCGCACTGTGTGCTTCTTCTGACTCTGGAGCTGAACTCATTCGACAATGGCTTTAAAGGAACAGACGATGGTTTATGTTTAAAAGTTACGTCCGTCCTCCAGCTTTAAGCAAAAAGCATCTTCGTAGGACGATTTCCACGGCTCTCCCCATATTTTCTTTCATTACATAAACTGCACCACTGGAGGATGCACTGCATGTTGTGCACGCAGCACAGTACAGTATGCATGACTGCGCTAAATCTACTGTACGAACACTGCATACATGATGTTTCTCTACCCCCCCCCACTTTTCTTCTCTCATTCCATCTCTCCTTCACTCCGTCTGTGATGTTGAACAGAGCACGAGTCACACGTGCACCAGTCGGAGACAACCATTTGCCGTCAGTTTATAAGGCGTTTATGAATTATAAAAGTGTGACAAGCAGGGACCGGGAATGAGTGAAGTGGGGATAACATGGGCGGAATGAGCAAAGACATAAATGGTAGCGTACTCCCTCTAGCTGAGTTGTTGTTGTGTGCGTGTGTGTGTGTGAGACAAAGTGAGGTTGTGTTTTTGTGTCAGCTACATATGAGCCTCTGTACTGTATGTGTGTGTCTGTGGGTGTCCATTGACATTGTGCTGACATTGTGTTAACGTGGTGTACGGCTCCCACAGCTGTTCTTATTTGGTGGCCTGGGAATATCCACAAATGTGTCAATTTATTCATTCAATTATACGTGTGTGTGTGTAATGTTTAAATGAGAGCGTGTGTGTTGAATGCAGCCTTCTGCACCATCTGCCCCTGTAATGGCCTCTTATGCCCTTCAGAGTGCGATGGTTAGGTCTGACTGCATCAGACACAAACATACATGTACACAAAAGACTCTCTGGTGTTTCTAATGGTGATTAAACAACAAGGTTGTCTTGCTCTCATAATGTGAAGACTTTCCAGTGAATCAAAGTCACATGGTTCACTGTGAATTACATGACATGAACACTAATGCCTCGTTTCCGCATTGGTCTGCATTTCCCAGTCTGACATGCTGTGAAAGGCCGTGTGTACTTTGAGTAGCAGGAAGTCTAGATTAAAGCTAACTCGCTAAGAGAAGCTTTATTCAGGCCTTGCTGAGGGTCAAACTGTGCTGAAACTTTATTTTGTAGGGCTGGAGCTAACGATTATTTTCATAATAGATTAATCTGTCGATTATTCTATTATCATGATTATACTTGCTTGGTCCGTAAAAGGTCAGAAAACGTGGAGACGACAGTGTTCTCAAATGTCTGGTTTTGTGCACAAACCAAAAATTATTCAGTTCTAATGATTTCTTTATTATATGGAGCAAAGAAACCAGAATATATACACATTTAAGAAGTGTGAAAAAAACTGATCAAACAGATCAATCCACAATCAAAATAGTTGACCATAAATGTAGAAATTAAGTACTCAAATAATCGTTGCAGCCCTATTGTTTTGTTAAAAAAAAAGTGAAATGTGGGACAGTTGAAGAGTAAATCAATCGATATATCCATAATAATACAACTGAATGTGATTAAACCTCAGTTTTATAAGAATATCAGGTGGCATTGGTATTTTATATAACCATGCAGCGAAATATTCTCCCATGGCAGCAGTGAATATACATCTGTGCTTCATTAGCATCTCTTTCATCTTTACAGAAATGCTTTTCCATACAACAGAGTCCATAATTTATGGAAAATTAACAAAACTTTGCAGAGTTATGCCTCTTTGTTGTTCTGTATGAGTGGACAGTCGTTGAAAGGACTGGTTACCAGTTTCCTACTGGTGTGCTCTGCAGTCTATATGGCCTCGTTTAGCACTGCTACCTCCAAATGTGTCTCATAAGATCAGTTAGCATGCGTGCCAGAAATACACCTGGGTTTGGAAGAGAGTGGCAGAACATTCAACAGGTGCTGCATGTGGTCACCGCGTGAGTCCAGCTGCTGCGGTCAGTAAATAGCTTGTTTTGAGCTCTCTAGCTGTGTGGCTTCACTGGCTGCAGCCAACAATTACGCACATATGTCAAGCAAACATTTTGCTCTAAAAGAAAACCCGACTGGGAATCTGCAGCTTTTTGCTCGATAGACAGATGGTAGTTCAGTGTTGCTGTAAACAGATTTCGGTTGTTTACAGTGTCAGCGGCTTCTAATATGGGATCCAGCTTCCGAGCGATTTGTAACACTTGCAGCGCAAAGAAAACCCAAATATCAACAAACTTCTGTGGGTTTCCCCTTTGTATTGAAACTCCCACTGGTATAAAAAGCCACATTTTAAAATAAGGTGCGATAAAAACAAGTCCCACAGAGACGGCAAAGAGAATTATTTATAATTAAACACACAAATAGCTGCCAAAAACTAGGGATAGCTCAATATTTTTGATACAATACTGATATCACAAGCTTTATCTACCAATACTGATCAGTTAATCTATCCAGGCTGATGCATTTACCAACTCGCTGTAGTATAACAGCCATTTGCAGACTCACTCGTGTCCTGGTCACATGACAGTGGTGGCAGGCGTCTCTCTTTTCAACATGTTACCTGTGTTTAGTGAAGCATTTACACCATGTTTAGGGTAATTCAGATCAGCTCATAGCTACTACAAACCACATGTACTAATCTATAGGACTGTACAATCTAATCTTGTTTTATCACAATACTGGCTGCTGCAATTTCACAATCGCAGGAGGTGCAATATTTCTAAAAGCCAAAATGTGTGAAAAATTACTATTTTATAGCCTATACACATCATATTCTACACCAAAGAAAACATATATCACAACTATCACACAGTAATCATTTTAAATATGTAATTCAAATGAAAATGAGAATAATTCTTAATTATTCTTAATTCATAATACAAGACACGAAGACTGTAACTGACCTCAAGAGGATCAGAGGTGATCTGATACTGAAGGTGGATTTAGACTAGACCTTACTTGGACTTGTATCATCTCTTTAATATGCTTGACTACAGGACTACGTTTGTGACTGATATTAACAGTCTGTTACCTGTTTCTATGGATTTAAAGAAAGCTGTAAACGCTTAGGCTAACGTAAGTACACTAATCAAAAAATGTTTCAACATTAGTCTTGATATTTGAATGCAGGTGCAGTATGTCATTTTTTTTCCCCAATTTTGTTGATATTATTCTGCCCCCATTTGGTCTGAGAAGTCAAAGAACAAAAGATGGGTGTGGGTGAAAACGTTGAGGAGTTGACGTTGGGTTTTTAGATATTCCCGCTACTTCCTGTCGTCTTCTGACACTTTTTCCTGTGTCCCACTAACTCTTTTTCATTGGCTGTTGGCAGCATATGTTTGCTGTTGGGTCAAAAAAAGATCAAACATGTTGGACTGACTGCAACTGAGGTCAGGTCTGTTACCCTCACACACAATTTGAGACCTTTCTGCTCCAGTGCTGACTTAAGCAGACTCTGCCTTGTAGCGTGTCCCCAGCTTCAGGGAGCATTTGTGTGTATACAGCGGCAGTGCAGAGGAGGGTGAGGGCAAGAAGCATTGATCATGTTGAGCCCAATGTTGCTGTTGTGTCTGTCCATCTCAACATACCCTAACCCTGTGTGCAGCATGACAATGTGAATGGGCAACACTGCTATTGAGCTAATGATCAGGCTTGTGTGAAATCAACTTGTTGTATTAGTTAAATGTTACAAACAAACTACAGTTTTAAATAAAAACACATATCAAACTTTCTTTCCAACGCATCCAACACACCATATTGTCAGTGGCAACTGTGCAGCAGTCACTTGCATAAATTGACAGTTCTCTTCACACGTCCCTGGTTGTCAAATGTGTGTCTTATCACAGCACCACCCAGGTTGCTTCACACTGGGTTGTCTTTACTGGCTCCCTAACAACGAGACGACAAGATGGCTTCAAAAAAAAAAAACCCAAACCCAAATTCCTAACAGTGCTTTCTGTGCCACATCCAGGTACTTGTTAGGGGTGCATCTGGCAGACTAATAACACTGCCAGCTGCCTGTGTTTGTGCCTGTTAGTGTTTTATTTGTACCTTCAGCCATGCGGCAATATCACAACGACCAAACGAGAGCAGGAAACTATTTGATTCTATTCTGGAGCAAAGGAAGAGTGAATTCAAGGACAGCTTCTTAAGAAACTGAGTTATGGGGATTATGGGACGCTGTCAAACACACACACACACACACACACACACAATCAGAGCCTACCAAGGCTCCTCTGGTCTTAGAAACAACCAACTAATTTCAATGCAAATCACAAAGGCTGTTATACTCTGTTATGCAGCACACCTGAGCCATGGTTTATACATTTTGGGTGGTTTAAGTTATGTGTATCTTTAAGTTGACATCCCTGTATTACAATATCAAGTTATTAATATTCAATTTTTGGTGTGTCATGTGGTAATGCATAATACAGTTGGTCTAGCATTCTTGCTTTTGCAGCAATGGCCTTCCAGAACAAGGGCCTTTCTGCATGGAGTTTGCATGATCTCCCTGTGTGTGTGTGTGTGTGTGTGCATGCGTTTCCTCCCACAGTCCAAAAACATGCAGATATGGGGATTAGGCGAATTGGACACTCTAAATTGACTGTAGGTGTGAGTGTGAGAGTGGATGGTTGTTTGTCTCTATGTGGCCCTGTGATGGACTGGCGACCTGTCCAGGGTGTACCCTACCTTTTGCCCTATGTCAGCTGGGATTTGCACCAGCGCCCC
Source organism: Solea solea (assembly GCF_958295425.1). Classification (NCBI taxonomy): domain Eukaryota; kingdom Metazoa; phylum Chordata; class Actinopteri; order Pleuronectiformes; family Soleidae; genus Solea; species Solea solea. The sequence continues at coordinate 19,525,275 of NC_081149.1, read as the reverse complement.
TGCAACCCTCATGTTGAGGATAAAGCAGTTCAAGATGGCTGGATGAATGGATGGATGGTCAGCCCCTAGTTAAGACTTGGTTTTAGGTAAGGGTTGGGCATGTGGGGTTAGGGGATGCATTATCACTTTAGATGTCATCAGAACTATAGAGAGACAAGTATGTGTGTGTTATAGAAAACACACACACATACACATGATATAGAGAAACCGGCAGCCAGCCACACACACACACACGCACTCACTGAGAAAGTCATGATGGTGCCCGCGTGCACACGCATACATGCATCTACACAGACAGACAGATGTTTTAAAGACACACACACACAGAGGGAGAGAGAGAGAGAGAGAGCGAGAGAGAGAGAGAGAGAGAGAGAGAGAGAGTGTCGGTCAGACTGATCACGTACCTTCCAGACAGCAGGTTCGCCAGAGGCCGGAGTGCGTCATCACCTCCTCGTTCTTGCGGCTCGTGTCGTTGTCGCCGCTGCTCTTCACGCGACAGACCCCGCGCGAGTACAGCCAGTAGTCGGTACCCACGGCGATGGTCATAAGGCTGAAGGCGGCGAACGCGCCCACCGTCGTTACGAGCATCTGGACGCCGCGGTCACACATCAGCATCTTCATAAAGGCGGCTCCTGTTTGTCAGTTTTTTCTTCCCCCTTTTTTTATTATTTTTTTTTTTACCTCCTTCTCTTTTTTAGATTCGGCCGTTAATTTCCTTTAAATCCCACGAGATTTGGAGAGTCAGGGTGAGCCCGTCTGATGAGCACTCCAAAAAACATGTAGGGTCTATTTAAAAAAAAAAAAATAAAAAATGAAATAGAAAAAACGTCAAAGACGGAGGGATTTATGAGCAGTCACAGATGAAGTACTTGGCTGCCTTGTTCGTTGAGTTGACAAGAGGCTCGTGGCAAAGGGCGGGAAGGTGGGGGGGCGGCGGCACGTCACTTTCTCGCGCATCAAAAACCGGTTTTCACCACCACCACCCTCGTGCACACACACACACACACGCTGGGATTTTTGAACGGGTGTCGTTTACCCGACACTGTCCTCAGTGAGTCAGAGTGGACACCACATTCCGTCTCTCCATCAGTATGTCCCCGGGTTACGCAGGGCCAGCTGCGTCCTTCCTTCCTTCCTTCCTTTCCTTCTCAACTTCTCCTCTTCCAAAACAGCCCTTTAACTAATGTGTTTACCATTAACAGCTGTCTGCGTGGAGGGACTCCATCTTTAAAACAACAACGACAACAAAGGGTTAAAAACCACACAGTGTCAAATGTTTCTAATAAAACATGATTTGTGAAGGAGACTCGCCTTTAACTCACCGCTGTGTTTGGAGCTGGTCCTCCCTCTGTCTCTTTATCTCTCTCTATCTCTCTCTCACTGTAGCAGCAGAAAACTGGATTGAAGCCTTTTTTTCCGCCGGTCGGTTCCTGTTGAATTACTGAATGACTAGTGGGATGAATGGATGAATGAATGAATAAAGACCATGCGTCGGCTATGAGGAGAGAGTGACCGCTGGTCTTGATCCGTCGTGTGTTAAAATCCAGTCCAGCTCTCGACTCACTGGCATGTTTTCTCCTCCTCCTCCTCCTCCTCCTCGAGGATGATGATGGTGGTGGTGATGTCCAGAGTGGGAGCAGAAACTCGTCCAAACAGACACGAATAATAATATTATTAATAATTAGAATAATCGGGTTGTTACCACGGATTATCTGCAGTGGAGCTACAAGGCTTTAAGGATGCGCGGAAAAATAAGGACGCGATTCATTACTGTTGTCATCCAAAGCATCCGTCTCTCTCTCTCGCTCTTCCCCCCTCTCTCTCTCTCTCTCTCTCTCTCTCTCCCTCACCGCCGAAGTTCAACCACAACCGGGACAAACCGTTCGATGAACCACCCGCTGACGGAGCCTGCAGGACTGTTACACCCGCCTGGGTTTGCTCCCGAGAAACGTGCTCGTTCCTGCGAATGAAAAAAAAAATGACAGCCGTCGTCGCCTCCTCCTCCTCCTCCTTCTCCTCCTCTTCCTCCTCCTCCGGGTCCAACCAACATAAACCAAAACGAACCGCGCGTCTCCTCAAACTCCGCCTGAGGTCGCACCGCTCGGCTCGGATTGGGCTCGCGCGCTGACCGAGTCGTTCGGGAGCTAATCACGCAGGGCGAGGAGCGCACGGTCCCGCCTTTCACCGCAGCGCCGTCGGTGTATAAAACAGCACGAGAGAATCCAGACTTTTTAGTTAAGACACAGACACGTTTTTTAACCACAAGAGCAACCCTATAATTGTGTTGTTTTATCTTGTTTTTAACAGATTAAAAGATTTGTTCATAACAACTCGCGTCTGATGCTGCTCCTCATCGGGAGCTGTCCATGGTGCTGAATGAGGCTGAGGCCCCTTTTTTGACTCAAAATCAATGATTGTATTAATACTGTATAGAAGTTAACAACTGTATTACTGTGTTATGTATTATATAATAATGGTGTATTAGTCTCTCCCCTCTTTCCTCGACTACAGTGGCCCCTGCACGCACTGATTAGTTAAGAGAGAGAGAGAGAAGGAAAGAGAAAGGAGGGGACGTGGGGTTATGAGAGAGAGAGAGAGAGAGAGAGAGAGAGAGAGAGATAGAGAGGGAGAGATTGGCAAGCGATGCATGAAGAATCGCGCCCGCGAGAGAAGCAGAGACGCCACTTAAAGAGCCACGGACCGTTTTTAATGATTCCACTCCAGCGAGGCTTCCACACAAGGCGGTCTGAGCTTCACAGTTCACTTAACACACCGGAGAACGAGCGCGCGCGCGCGCGTGTGTGTGTGTGTGTGTGGGGGCGTTTGTATGCGTTTAGGGTCTGTGCTCACCTGACTCTCTTGTGAGCAAATATGTGCACATATGAGCATGATGTGTGTGAGTGTGTGTGTGTGTGTGTGCCACAGGCAGCTGAAGTGAGAGCATTTTGTTTTTAATCCTGATTTCCTCAATGAGTCCAACACTCTTGATGAAAGGATGAACAAATGCACCAAACTCTATAATCTTTATCTATAATTATTGGAATGTTAATGTATAGGTTGCATGTGTGCACATGAAACATTTCTCTCCCTCCGTGTCTTTAATTCTGTGCATGTTTGTCAAGATGACAGACAGACATACGGACAAACAAATGACAGTGTTTAGTGTAATTGCGGTATTTCAGGATTATTGATCAGCATGCCTGATAATTAAATCGCTGACTGAGTGTGTGGCTGTTTAGTTTATGGAATGAGTGGCTGTTGCACTGACTGTGAAATAAACCGGTGGGAACGTAGGAATTAAAGCAACCAAAAGTCTCAGCAGAGAGCAGGTGACAGGCCCTATCATCCTTCTCACTTGCTCTGCCACGGTGTGTATGCATTTGTGTGTGTGTGTGTGCATGAGTTTCTGTCCGAGGCCCTTGGAAACTCATTAACATAGAAATGACTTCAGGAAGAGAAGTACAGCTTTTCACCTCTGGTGGGAGATGGGCGGGAGGGAGGGAAGCTGCATGGAGACAGGAGGGAGGAGGACTGACAGCCCAGGACGAAGGAATGAGTGAGTAAAGTCAGAGGGAGGAGGCAACAGATGAGGGAAGGACAGACAGAGGAAGAGTGAGGACGGTAGAGGGAGGAGAAAGCAGTGATCCATGTTGCCATGGATGTCAAGAAAAGTTTTACATAGCATATCATTTGTGTTGGCTAAAGTAAAGTCTCCTTGCACATTCAATTTGTGAACACATATAAATGAATAAAAACATCGATACTCAAGTCTCCATATACATTCATCCACCAACCCATCCATTCATTCATTCATTCATGCTTTTCTACTTCTGATTGTGCTCTTGATGGTTTCTCATAATTTACTGTGAATTCTGCTTTCATTCATTCATGCTTTGATTAAAATGTACTTTTCTACTGAATGAACATTAAGTCAGTAAGTTGTAAATAATGTTTTCTAAAAAAACATTTAGTAGTGTCTGAAGTAAACGTATAACGTGATCTGATTGGCTGACGCTGGGAAACTTGAACATTCTCCACTTCTACTGCATGTAGGTAACTTGAGGAAAATGGGAGAACTGGACCCATAATGTGGTTCAGTGACGTTTGACATCGCTCCATTCAAAGTGAATGAAAAGTGTTTTGGTTGATGACTCCATGTGAGCTTCACATCATTTATTTGTCCATTTCAGGAAGTACAAACTAACCCAAGTAACATTAGCTGAACTAAGTACGGAGGACTTGACATAACACCATTTTAAATGTCAGGCAATCTATAGGGTGGAGACATTTTGATTTACACATCGATACAGAGAGTGAAGACGTATCCGATGATACATGAGTATGTAAATTAAAGGCACAGTGGACAGGATCTTTGTGGCATTGTCACTCAATAATTCCATAATAATCTTTCATCCATCTTCTACCGCTTTATCCTCCACATGAGGGTCATTGGAGGTGCTGTGCCAATCTCAGCTGACATAGGGCGAAAGGCGGGGTACGGTCAATTTAGAGTGTCCAATTTATCTAATCCTCATATTGCATGTTTTTGGACTGTGGGAGGAAACCGAAGAACCTGGAGAGACCCCACACACACACGGAGAATAATAGTCTTTATAGTATATATAAAGTGGTTTGAGAGAGAACAACACTCCTGCATCTCCGCTTGGCTCCGTTTACAGCCTCACAACTAAATCTGTTGCACGACAGGAAGTTTTGACTATTTAAAGGCCAATGTGGAGAGAGACAGAGCAGGAGTTCTGCTACACCTACTCTGCACACAAGTACTCTCCAGTGCTGGAGTACAGACGGAAACTTTCTACGCCGAACCCCTGAAATCTCATAGAAAGGAAAGAGTCTGAAAGAGAGTTGGACAATAAGCCTAATGTCAACATCAGCAGATGAGAGTCATCAGAGTTCCCGACATGGATCGCCTTGGGTGGTCACTGCTCGCTTATGAAGCAAATGCATCTCTCCTGCCTCATCTCATGAGAGCAGCTCAGGACAGAGAGCCACCATCCTAAAACATGAGTATTTTTTAATAACTTGTGGATGAAACTCAAACAATCATCTATTTCTCCAGTGGTCCTGCAACTGCAGCTGTAACTGAGTCAGGCTCAGGTTAAACACAACACCCAGAGTTGCTGTCGTTTTGTTTGCTCTCTGGCTTGGTCTCAGAAAAATCCAGTTCAAGCTGCGCTGGAGAGCGAGCCGAGTGACGTCACCCACTAGTTCTGGAACTACTGTTTTGCCGATATGTATAAATAGAGAAATTCTACCACTTACTTGCAAAACAAAACCCCTGATATGAAGCTTTCGAGATTTGCATTTTGACTGGTGTCATGTCAGTTTTTGAAACCAGAAATGCACAGATGCAGGACATATAGGCACCTGTTGGACAAAACAATACGTATGTGCTGTGCTTTACTGCCCATTTCTTATAAATGGGAACACGATAAACAAAATTGACATCATATTCCATTGAAGAAAACCTGAAACTAGTGACTATTATCTCCTCAGGAAAATGTTTACTGCTATTATAAAGTGACAAGTAGGCTAGATTTCCTTTTGCAATGGCCACTTCAGCCATACTTCAGTTTAAAATGCAAGACTATGCCCATTTTTATATGATTTCGGAGCACCATGTTGAAGAAGAGACCATAATTGGATGAGCAGGTGGAGCTGGGAAAGAAAGAGTTGAGGGCTGGAACTCACTGAGTGAAATATTCACCTTTCCTCTAACTGGACCATCATTTACAAAATGGACATCACGCTCTATTAGAGAAGAACTGAGGCCGTACACTCTCATACACGTCTTCCTCTCCTCTCTTACTTCTCTCATACTTGGGCAGTGCAAAACGAGGATGAGGAGAAGAAAGTGTGGGGGTTGTACTTGAAGTGAGGAGGAGGAAGACTGCAGGGTTTCTGCTCAGTGAGCTGGAACCCTCTCATGCCTCTGGCCAGTGCTCAGAGACTGGAGAGGAGGAGGAGGAGGAGGAGGGAAGACAAGGAGGAAGAAGTTAAAGGAAACCAAAAAAAAAAGACACACTGAAATTGTTGTGAAAATTAAAAACGTTTGGAGGACAGATGAGGAGGGGGAGGTGCAAGTTGAGTGACAGCAGCATGTTTATTTAATGATAACCATGTGTGTCTATGTATGTGTTAACTTACACGTTCATGACTAAGTGTTTGTGTTTGTTATTGGCTTTTTTAAGCTTTTTGAGAGCGTCAACAGTGTCTTCAGATGTAAATCTATGCCTGTGCACATTATGGGCATGTGTATACGAATGTGTTTGTGTAAATTTCTGTTTGTTTGTGTGTGTTTCACCAGATGGGAGTGACTCCAGGGCAGAGAGAGGACATATGGTGATGTGGCATGATTCTGGCGAGATGCTAATATGTCAAAACTGTGATTTATTACTCAGACTGCACCCACAGACACTGTCGTAGAGCACAGTCTATGAGGATATGTGTGTGTGTGTGTGTGTGTGTGTGCACAGACACCAGATCACTTCTGAGCCAGGATTCATTTCCCAAATTGAGAATTTGATTGGAATCTGTTTGGCATGCGCCATATTGACTTTTCAAAAAAAGAAATGTCACCTGCACCGCGGCACCAATTGGACAATACCAACTGTCAATTAAAACTGCAAGCTGTGTTGTGCGGGCCCTCGCAGCCGCCGCAGCCACCCCGTCAGCAGGCCAGGTAAGCCTCTTATCTCATATGTGAGGTTTTGTAGATTGTTTGCAGATCGGTCCATGAAATTTGAAGTTACAGTGCACTTCCTGTTTCGGTTGGCCGACTTCAGGTCTCACATATAAAGTTTTGATCAGTTCGGTGAATGTATTGCAAAGTAACGGCCTAATTTCAGTAATTTCCTGGATGTCTTCAGGAGGAAAACCGGAAGCCTATGTCCAATTTTATTTGTATGTTCTCTATGGGGGTTTATCTTTTACTCATGCTAGTTACCCTGGTCTTAATTTCGTGTTTAATCCAAACCATGTGATCGTGACAGACCATCTGTCTGTGCCGTAAAAACAGAAGCCAAGTATCATGCATGTTTGTGTAGGGCTGTAATGTGTGTTACGAGAACACACGCGGGAGACATGGAGTCGGTGATCGCGCGAAATTGTCTCTAATGTGCACACACGGTGGAAATGTATGTGTGCACGTGTTCGACGACAAATGAGCGACAGAGAGTCTGATTGAGGAGGTATAGGGTGAGTGAAGGGGACACACGCGGTCGTATCTTAATTGTGAAGGCACACGTGTGACGGTGTGTGACGATGTGTCTGATATGCTTGTCGAATGAAAACGTACGCGCGTGCGTGCGTGCGTGCGTGCTGGACAACAGTTGACTGACAGAGAGATTGATTGATGGTGAGAGAGAGAGAGATGATGTACAGGGTGAGTGAGGGGACACACACACACAGATGTATCTTAATTGTGAAGCCACATGGTGTCAAAGTGTGTCTGATATGCTTGTCTAATGAAAATGTGTATAGGGCAGCATGAAAGAGTGAGGTGAGAGAGAAAAATATAGTGTGAAATAAAGCCAATAAGCTCCTCAGTCATGCTCCTCTCGAGTCTTTTTTTTTTAAAGATCTGCTGAATGAAATAAATAAGGAGATTCTTTTCGCTTTTGTCATCTTTTCTGACTCATCTCTCTGTCTCTCTCCAGTGTGTTGCAATGCCCCTCCGTCCTCCAGCTCAGCCTCATCTTTCCTTCATCCAAATCAGTGTTATGCCCCCCCATCAACATGGCAACTGATTCTGATAAGACATAAGAACTAACTGATAACTAACTGTCTGCCAAAGCCCACCCCTGGACAGCACACATCCATTTATAGCTTAGCAACTGTAACTAGGCACATCAGGCCCATAAAGCTTTGGATTGCTCCACACGCTGACACACTGAGCTGTAGTAAGTGGAGTTACTGTTTGCTCGGCCACAACCAAAAAGAACAAGACATGGTGGCTCACTCTCGCTGAACACCTGGCTGCCAGCAGGGACACAAGGAAAAACAAGGCTCACCTAATAAAATCCATGCAAGCCTTAGTATATTCAATCTAAAGAATACATTTGCTTACTGTGACGTTTGTGCCACATTTGCACTGCGCGTGCCGCACACAGGACTTATTGATCCACTGCTGCCCCCACCAGTAGGATTTAATGTGTTATTTTAATGTTTGAAATTCAGATTTACTCCGATTTTCTCAATCGGAATTGTTTGTTCTGCATTCAGAGAGTGAAGTCTTGGCTTTAAAGGTTAGAATCTGTGTGCATTTTCTTTTTCCTTTTTGCTCCCTCTTTCCCTCCAGCTGACTGCATGAGCTCTGTGAAATTGATGGTGTCATTATGAGAAGCCTGGTTATTATTATTATTTTCATCACAGAGGCACATGAAGCCAAGCATGGCCGTACAGGCTGTGCACATAGAAGGCTTGTGTGTGTGTGTGTGTGTGTGTGAATAGAAAAAATAATAGCGTCAGAATAGCCTGTCAAGGTGTGCATAATAATAGAGATTCAGTCTGCACTGACTGTCAAGTTTGTCCAATATTGAACACATCATCTACAGGAGCCTCATTAATCTCTGTTTCTGTGATTGTCTTTTAAACAGACTACACCTACTAAGGCCCATGGTGGAAAACTGGCTTCCAGGAGTCAAAATGATGGTTTGCTTTGTCATTTTTTAGCACTGGAACAATTTAGGCTAAGTGTTTCTGTGGAAAATGGTCTGAGATTAAATAGTCAAACAGGACCTGGTTAACTTGGCACTGCTTTAACATAACAATGAATCAAAATGAGTCATTTCACACACACACACACACACACACACTCAGCTGGAGGTTAAATCCAGTGTACATTTAATGTAAATCACTGGCATGAGTTTAACAGTTTTCCTGTGCATATTTACAGAGTACTTCAGCTTAAGTTTCTGATTACCTTGCCATGTTTCCACCACTTCCTGTGGTCTTCCTCAGAAGGGTCATGTGATGTTACATGGGACATGTCTTTCTTCCTGTTTTACACAGGTTTGTCAGGCAGCAGGGGATGACCACGCCCCCTGCTGTCCCAGGTGTGTGATAGGATGCATCGGCATCACACACACCTGGGAAACCATGTTTCCAGATCTCTGTGACCTCCATGATCCAGCGGTGGGGTTTGTTCCTTTCAGAGCGGATGACTTTGACCTGATTTCAAGTTTTCCTGTTCTGCATGTGCTCTTTCCGTCTCTCCGATGTACATTTTATTGTATGATAGGCGGGGTATTTCGTAGATGCCTACGCTTTTTCTTTTCTGTGGCTATTTTGTCTTTTGAATGGACCAGTAGCTGTCTCAGGGATACATCCTGATACATCCCATCACACACCTGGATGTCAGTCAGTCCCCTGCATGTCACATGTAATATCACGTGTCAAGGTAAACAACAAAACAAAACTTAAGCTTAAAGCTTAAAATTACAGTGTCCATACTTTCACACAAGGTAACTGCATCATTTTACAGTAAATTACTGTAAATTGACAGCTGTTTAACTTCAAAGTTATGCCATATTGCTGTGACTTTATACTGTAACCTCATTGTAATTATGTCATACTGTGATTCAACTGTTTTCCTGTAGAAATACTGTTTTTACTGTAACAGTTATGCATTCCCTAGCTCCTCACCCTAACCATCACAACTAAATGCCCAACCCTAACCCTAATTCTAACCCTACCCTGAAACCAAATCTTACAAAGATACCCATACACACACACACACACAGCACTGATATCGACACATTCAATAGTTCAAAAGCACATTTCCTTGATTTATTATTCTACAGTCGAAAAACATCACAATACACATTTTCTTGTTCGTATACTAATCTGACAAATCACATCCTAACTCCTCTTTGTAGCATCTTCACTGGCGTGTGCACATCAAAACACTCATCTAGTCATCTACTTGTATCAAACCTAAGCCCGGCCGTAATTAAAGCAGGGATCAACTCAAGGCAGTCAACTGTACCACGGCAACAGCTCGTCACATTTCAGTGTCAAGGACCACTGATTTCAATAAAGAAAAAAAATTGCTTAGGGTAAAACAGTCAGAAGGGACGCCTGTTGAGATGGGGTAAAGCTATAGATGAAGGAAAGAGGAGACAAGAAACAAGGTGGGAAAGAAACAGAGGGGGAAAAAAGAGTTGGTCCATTCTGAGGAGCCAGAACAACTGTAGAAATGTGGGACGTTCTCTGATGTCAGCATAATTCAGTCATTACACACTTTTCTAATGTTACTCATCTATTTACATACATGTTTTACCCATAAACACACTGTGTACTCTCTGTACTAAAAAGCAACAATGAAAATGGAAGACTTTTACTTCTATGGACTTGAACAATATTTACATTTGTACACCTGACAGACGAACACGGTCCTCGTTTTGCATCGAACGAATAAGTGACAGTGACAGGAGACGCACGTTTATCATAAACCCTATTAACGTCATTAACCGAGTAAATATCACACACCAGTCCGTCAATCGACATTTAAAATAGAATCAAATCCATATCATATAAGGAACAAAAATAAGACAGAAAAGAGAGCAATCATCACTTGCATGCATAGTATATTTCCTCTTTAAATCCTGACCTGAAGTTTTCAAAGCAAAACAAATAGTGAGTGACGATTTTATCAGCGTCCGTGTGAGCGTTAATGTCCATGTGTGTCAGGTGAATCTATGTTTCTATGTACAGGCTGTTAACTTTTGTCCTTACCAGAAAAGACTGATTTTCTTTTTACGACTTGTACTAACTTAAACAATAATTAACATATCTGAATGACTGTACATGCATGTAACGTCACACGCTTATTCATTCACTGCCCTCAAACACACACACACACAGGGGGACACAGTTGTAGAGTGCTTGTAGATGCTTCAGGGTTAAGAGTAGGCGTGATTAACTTTAGGACGTACTGTATTTACACCCTTGACCTGAATGATATACAACTATAGTCGTTTATAAATATGTACAATATATATATGTATATATGCGTACGTGTACTGCCGCGTATAGTATGCAGGAGAGAATACTGTGTGAGTCGACTAAAGAGAAAATCTAGGCCTGTGTAATGGACCTACAGTATATGTCTTGTGTGCCTCCAGGAGCAAACATTTCACAGTCATTGTCCGCCTTGTTACGCTTCACCTAATAATTCCAACCCTCAGTCATGGATTAGACAATATTGCTGAGTGCATGTGTGTGTGTGTGGTACACTGAGCTCGTTGGCATTATAGGCAATATAATGTGGTTTGAAAGTGGAAGGGCAGATTTGCAGAATTTAAGCAGAATTTTAAATCATTTCTCTTGCTCTCTCCCACACACACACACACACACACGCACACACACCTTCTAACATATAGATATTGTCAGCTGATACATCCATCCATACATGCATACACACCTATGCACATGTTTCCTTCCAAGGACACACACACACAACCACACACACAGATTTGGGTAAGGATTTGCAAAGAAAAATAATTGAGAAAAGCAGAGTTGCAGTTTGTGAGGTTGCTCCGTCGTGGGCTGTCAGAGCAGGTCCCTCATTCACAGAGCGTGTGCATCTGCACAGCGCGTGTGCATGCTCCACTGGCCACTGCTGCATTGCCAACCCTGTGACACGGCGTCATACCGGGCTCCCAGTGTGGCCTTGTCAGAAGTACAGAAAAATAAAAGACAACAGCGGGACAGAGAGGGAGAAAGAGGAAGGCAAGAACCAAAAGAAAGCTTTGACAGGCTGTGACGTTTGCCTATTAGTCCTATTCCTCTTTGATGGCCCAGTGTGAGACGCTCACTCTGTGACAGTATACAGACTTGGTTGTTACAGGCAACAATGGTCAAGACACACACATGTAACTGGTAAACAAAACTCCTCACGGTGCATGTTAAAGGTACAGTGTGTCGGATTTGGCAGGTCGCGTGTTGCAGCTGAATATTTATCACCTCACCCCTCTCTTCCAAGCATAATATGAACCTGCTTTGGTGTAAATATAAAGGGCAAATCCTGTGGTAATGAAGACAACAAAACATTAGTATCATTATTTTATATTCTACTTCTTCCAAATGGAAAATCATTTCACCTAAATCTCACTCACTGGACCTTTAAGGTAACTATTTACTGCACTTAAGAGGAATAAAAGCCTGTTTACTACACTTAAGACACTTATGTTGTACAGTAGATGCAGTTTGTTAGCTTTCAGGAAATGCATTTTTATTTACTTTTATGCAAGTCTTGGCATCATGATATGTCAGTGAATGTCAGCTTTTTCAGATTATCCTGCACATGATCAAAATCAAAGACATTCTCAAACGGCAGGATCTCCCACGTTTGTTCGTCGTTTTCGTCACCCCAGTGTTTTATTGCATTCGGCACAAGATAATATTAAGAGGCTAGTCATAAAAAAATGAAATTAAACTACACAACAGCAGAGAAGTGATCCTGTTTCCTAGAAATAATGTTTCTTTTATACACATCTGACCTGCAACAGCAAAGTAGTTTCAATGGAAATTTTAATTCCCCCCCCCCATTACTGTTCTGTTAATGCAGGAAGGACATGTTGTTAATTTGGCAAGTTGCAAATATCCAGATAAATAGTTTCATGGTTACGTTGCGGCACCGGCTGCACTTGCTTCAGGTTACAGTACAGTGGTTTACGGTCGATTCAATCTCGTATTAGCTCTGCTGCTTTTGACAGTGAATCTACTTAAGTCCGTGGTTAAATTGCCTACAGAATGTATTTACGACACATAATAATAATAATAATATACTGTATGTGTGACAATGTAATACAGAGCATCCTGTAAAAATACTGACAGTAGTTGTTTGCCGGATTCCAGCGGGACAAGATAACAAACAGAGCACCAAACTAAGAAAACTATTTTGTAAAACGATAAGCCTTTTCCCCTCCAAACAATGTTTCAAACAATACTTCAAAATCTTTGGTATCCCATGTTGTCAAGTTATAGTGCAGTGATACCTTTCCTTGTGATGAAGTATTGGACTCAGACTCCGATGTGGCCTAAAAAGTAACGTTGACATTTAGCGAACACACACACACACAAACAGAAATGTGTTATTTTAGTGCTAGTTTTTCAGAAACATCTAACGCCTTCATCCAGAGTCCAGCAGTGTGACGCGGTGTGCGTTAATTCGCAGGAGCCTCGTACTCCGGGTTGGTGTAGGAGAAGCCGAGGAAATCGTCCTGGTCCAGGTTCATGATGACGAGCTTGTCTGTTGGCGTCAGGTCCACCGGCATCTTGGTGAACTCCTTGTCAAAGTTACAGGTGTCCCGGCGGTTCCTCTGCAGGCGGAGGAAAGAGATGACGAAGGAGAGAGAGACAGAGAGAGAGAGAAAAGAAGGAGAAAAGACAGACAGACAAATGGTTAGAGAGAGATTAGAGGGAAAACGGGATTGATTTGAAAGGAGGAGAAGAGAAAATGTTAATGTTAGATAGAAGAAGATCATCTGCAAAGAAGCGTTGTAATTTGGTTCTGATAATGCCGAATTATGCATTAAAAATTGTACCTTTTCGAAAGTTGAGAAACATTTCAAGTTTCAACCATGCTAATACCAGTAGTCCTGGTAATACCAAATAATGATGGCAAACATAATCATGCATGTGAGATAAGAAAAGAAGGAAGACAAAGGAGACGAAAGGATACATGTACCAGAAAAGTGGGATAATGAGTAAAAGTCAGAGCAGAAGTGACGTTCTGTGACTCAAGAGAGGAAAGAGAGAGACGCAAGAGATCAGGGCCCGTGTGTGTGTGTGTGTGTGTGTGGTAGAGGAGGGTTTCTCTAGGCTAAAGCATGACATTGTTAATGCACTGTTTGGTATGGACAGAGAAAAGAAAAGAACAAGTGGGGTGTTGAAGATGGACGAAAGTATGTTGGTGAGTGGGGGAGGGTGCAAATTAGATGTGGTAAAAGGGAGCGGCGGCTACTTGATTCACACACACACACACACATGCACAGCTTATTTACTTGAATTGAACATGAATTAAGACAGTGACACATATGGTCGCTCAATTTTGTGAGCCTGCAATTTCACCTGCTCTGCCCAACTACATGGTTTCTAATTTGTGTGAAATACCACTCACTGTGTTACATGCAACACACGTCAGTAGTGCATACACTTAGGGATGCATTACATGGGTCAATTTCTATATTTATAATTTGCACACTTGAATAAATTGGTGGTGGAGGATAAACACAGTGTGTGATCACACTTTTCTCCCCCGTTATTATTTCAAACAGAAAAACAGATAAATGTAAAACACAGATTTTTGCCAAACACCGAGGTGAAAATAAGATCTAACTCTGGCTACAAGCAGCGCTGAACAGGCCCTCGCACCCACCACGCATGACGGGGAGTGGAGCAACCACAGTGGCCGCTGCGTGGCCCTAGAGAGAGGCCACTAACTATTTGTTTTGTCAAAGTACAGCAAATGTAAACCACATCCTGAAATGACTGGCTTTGTGGGTCATCATGAACCCACTGGCCCCCAAAAAAGAAGATGAAAAAGAATAGAACCGGGGTGGAAGCCTGCTGTGTGCTATTCCTGCAAACATACTTTTGGTATCATCACGGTTGCTGCGGCAACCCACAAACAAATCAAAGGAAGGTAAGGGTGGCATCTGTTTGGGCAGAAGCCTGCTGTGTAGCTAGTGGGAACACAAAATGTGTCACTATAATTCCTGCAAAATTCATCAGACTCAAACTGGGTCAGATCGGGGTTTTTTTTTTTTTTCAAAGTTCCTGGTGTGAACATCAAAATTGGTGAATTTTCATGCACGACAAGGCCTTGAAAAGTGTGCTCAAAGAGTATGTGAAAGAAAAAGATAATGATAAAGATGACAGACAGACAGACAGACAGACAGACAGAATATCAGGAAGGAAGCAGCAGCCACAGGAAAATCCACACATAGGTTAATCTCAGAAAAATCAACAACCATAAATATTTTATATTAACAAGACAGCATGGGAAGCCGGAGATTTGCCAAACACATTCACAAAGTCAAGAGTCAGAGCATTTGAACACCATGAACATCTGGAAACTCACAGCACGCAGCGGTGGCACAGAGGTAAAGAAGAGAGGGATATAACAAAGAACATCATGTTGCTCCGATACTTCTCTTAGCAGAGAGCTGATTTCGAGCGTGTACATCACAAGAATTCTTATTCATGAGCAAGCAGCAGGCGGAGGGGACAGAAACACCTACGAGAGAGACAGCGAGGGACAGGAGAGCTTTGAAGATCACAGAAACAAAAAAAAAATGTCGCATCTCCTACCTTCTGCCAACTCTCCCAGGAGCTCTCTGCATCCACAGGTACACACATGCCACAGCTGGCCCAGATCCACCTCATGTTCTGGGCATGTTTATCCACTGGAGTGCTTCACTCCCGGCTGCTACTCCCACTCTCGTGTGAAAGTAATGTAATTCTCTTTAAATATTACATGTAGTTTGATCAACATTTTCATTTAGACCCTTCCTTCTACAGCCACTATCGACTCCTGCGGTGCAACCAGTGCTTCATAAGTCACTCGGCTCACTCCTCACTCCACGTTCTCTAGCATTTCAAGGAACTATGTTGATGTTTTTACACACCAGAGAGGATGTTCTGGCTGATTTGTCCATTCAAACTGCTGGAGAAACATGGCTGAGCAACATGGCCGTCTCTGCTACTCAGAGGTTATTGTAAAGCTAAATAAAAACCCAAATATGAATGTAGGGACCAAACACATGAAATCAAATTCATTAACCTTGGCCTCGTCCATGCAAAACGTCTAATTGCTATGTACTGGATATAAAATATATCATGTCTGGGATTAGAAAAGCTGACTTCTAGTCTTGAACAAAGGCTTTTGGAACCTCTTTGGACTGTTTATTGTACCTGCACATACTGTCTTCATGATATCATGACATTATTATCCATGACGATTTTATCCAAAGCGACTTACGACACCCAAGTTTCCTGCAGCGATAGGGAGGCGATGACAATGCAATATCGATGACTCATAAATATTCTACAAAGTTCTATATGTGCAATTGACATACTGTCAAACTAAACGTGATTAAAGCAAATAAATAAGTGAACCCACTGACAAAGGACTTAATGCACTTAATGAGCAAAGATGCACATTTAAGGGTCCGACACACATGTGGACACACAGCTGCCAGCCATGCAGACTGGCTCCTAATGTGTTCCATCTCAGCACGCTTCAATTGCAGTTAATGCTGCGAGGCAGAGAAATGGAGATATGGGGGGGGGGGGAGAAGAAGAAGAAGAGAGGCAGTAAAGGACACAGAGAGTGAGATAAATATCAGTGGCCCTCGGTATAAACCAGAAGCTCTGAATTTACAGTAGCATCAGGGCAAACACACAATTATTTTTCACATCACTGTGTTCCAGAGGCAGTGGTTTTAATAGAGAAACATGACTCTGAGTCTTTAATTTAGTCCCCCCCCCCCCTCCTCTCTCGCCCCATCTCTTTTTTCAGTAACGAGAGGATTAGCGGGAGACGAGCCGATGTGAGCCGAGGATGCGGAGAGAGTGGGAGGCACAGAGGAAAGGGGAGGTGATGAGGAGAGGAGGGTGAATGAAAGGCGGTATCAAACGCTGACCTGTTTTGGACTGATAAGCTCGGGCTGCTTTGTGCTGAAGCCACTGGCTTTAATTTGAGGGCCGCAACATTTGGAATTAATTATCACACACTCCAGCGCTGCTGCGGCTTACTGTGTACACTGGCTATTACATCAACTCCAGTACAAACTTTGTACAGCTTATGTGCGGGAACTTGCTGTGACACAGGAGTTGCTGAATTGCCGTTGAAATAAAAAGTTGCAAAAAAAAAAATACAGCTGCACTACAATGTCAGGGTGGGGTTTAGAGGGAAGTGTTGTATGTCTTTAAAGCTGCAGCCGTGACAAAAGGGAAATATCAAGGAGCTACAGGTTGGAGTTGAAGGCAGAGGTCAGCAACTTTAGTGAATGTTTAAAAGGTCAGGACGAGACTCTTGAGCCGTTTGCTTCTTTTCTATCCTATAAAGTATCGAGTCTTTCAGTCTGGCTGCTAATCTGCCAATAATTACTGTGAAGTGCATCAACACTGCACATTTAGGGTCTGAAAAGTAGTCGGAATTGGAATGACCGCGTGCTGTATCCAAAAAAATCGAAAGACCCTGCAATTAAAATTAAGTTTCTGATAAAAACCACATTACAGAGTGCAACGGAAATTCACTGGCCCAAAAATCTTACTCATCAAAAATCAGATCATGCTGTAGATGCTGTAGAGAAATATGTGAAATGCCACAAAAACCCTCAAAAGAGAAAAGAAAAACTCCAGTGTAATGCTGTAATAAACATGACCAATCATTTGGTCCGGACCACACGGAGTGATTGGCTGTTGTACGTGTCCGTCACTGTCTATCCTCCCAAACGTGCACATGTTCTATTGTCAGAAGAGAGCGAGCCTGTCATGGAAAACATGGCAGAAGAAAGTGCAGCCAAAGTTCTCTGTTCTGATACATGGAATACAAAGACTTCGCTTTGAGGGCAGAGCTTTGATGAGAGGGGATGCATCAGATGCAGTTTGTCACAGTGCATCCTCTTCTTGTTAGTTTTTTCTTCCTTTTTTCCAAGATCTACAGACTCCAGCGTTAACTGCGAAGTTATCTTCTAAATAAAAAGAAACACAGAAAAACAAGCCTGGAATATTTGAACCAATTATTTTACGGAGACAGAAACACAGCTCGTGCATTTCTGCTTCGTGTGGGGGAGCTTTAGCTTTCAGGTGGATTGTTTTCTCTTCTTTTGCACAGAGCTGCAGCTCATGGATCGATAACACTATTAGTAAATTCATTCATTCATTCATCGTCTACTGCTTTGTCCTCCACATGAGGGTCGCGGGGGGTTGCTGGTGCCAATCCTAGCTGACATAGGGCGAATGGTGGGGGTACGCCAACCCATCGCAAGGAGATTTACTCACAAACTCACATATATGAGCAATTTAGAGTGTTCAATTAACCTCTGTATGCTTTAGGACTTAAGAACCTGGAGAAAACACACACACACACACACACACACACACACACACACACACACACACACACACACACACACACACACACACACACACACACACACACACACACACACACACACACACACACACACACACACACACACACACACACACACACACACACACACACACACACACACACACACGCACACACGCACACACACACACATACAGGGAGAACATGCAAAGGCCTGAACCAGGACTTATCTCCATTTTCTCGTTAATTATCTGGAACAAAGTCCTGAATACTAATAAAGATATATGTGTGAATCTTTTAAGTGCAGCATCTAGATATAAAAAATAAGATGACACTGTTATAAAAAAATTAAGCAATAGATTATAGACAATGGTCTTCAGTGCCGGTGCCAGTGCCAGTTTAATCATAAATGCACTTTTGAATCACATTAAGGAGAGTTTATAGACAGATGATGAATATACTACCCATAAGTATGTTTGTAAAGTTGCTTTGAAATAAAATAAAACCAGTTATTATAGACCTATAACAGTAAAAGTCAAGGGCCTTGCTTTAGGAAGGCTGACAAGTTATATTTCTACAGCAGTTAAAAACAGATAAACCAGGCAAAACATGCATTTCGTGTTTTGCAGCGAACAACGACATTGTGTTCCTTATTCTCAGGCCACCGCAGTTTCCTGACACACTGGCGACAGAGTCCTGCATTTGTTCCCATGAGAAAGGACAGACTCTTGCACACTGGACAGCTTTGTGCAAACACAAACTCCTCAAATGCATTCTTGTAAACGGTTTCTGGGAGCGGAAGATTTTTCTCGACGATGGCTAATCCTTTCCCGCTAAAAACTCACACTCACTGGGTAATTACAGGATTATCACTGCACGACTGGGGAGATGAGGTTTGTGACGTGACAAAAATATAAGTGGTGGACGGTCACAGTATATCGTCATAATCTTGGAGCCTCTATTTTTTTTTCGAAGCAAACCGTAGAAAACCATTAAAACCAGATGATAGGTGAGCATTTCTCCTCAAACTCTACTCTAGATTCTACTCCGATGTACAAAACTTTGTATCATGTTGGAGTGACTCCATCAAGGCACCATAGTTTAGCTCTAGTAACACGTATGGACCACATGATATTGTGCCACAGCTCAGACATCATTTAGAACCAGTGCACACAGTTTATGTCCATATTTGCAAACATTACATTGCATATCAGGAGTATTGAACGGTGCAAAATGCAGGAAACCCTCGTTAAAAGTGAACATACAGGTAGACGTCGGCTCAGCTACAGTTGATTGTGAGCAGCTTTCGAGGCGGCGTGAAGCAGCCGAGTGGCTCAGCAGGGCTGTGTGTATGTAGGCCGTGTTCTGCATGTTATTTCCTTGAAGTCTTCAGACCTACGCTCCCCCATCAGGGAAAGGCTCTTATGATAAGTGGCAGCCATGAAATATGCACAGCCTGTCGTAGCCGCCTGCCTTGCTTCACAGAGCCTCTCGCCTCGCTTCCTCGTTCCCTCCCGCCTTCCCCCCTCTCGGCATTGTTGGACTGCTTTCCTTTTCTCTTTCATCCGTTCTCCTTCCTCTCTCCCATTTGATCAGACATCTACCTGACTGTCACTCTCCATCGCTCAAACCTCCCTCTTCTCCCTCCTCAGCACCTTCTCTTCACCATCCCTTCCTTATTCTCTTTCACCTTTACAATCGGTTTACACTTCATGGAAACACAGCAACAGTGTGCAAGCATGTTGCTTGTGTGAAGAGAGGAAATCAATGGAAATAAAAATAAAGAGTAGGAGAAAACAACCTTCAGCTACTTTAGACATTTCCTAAATCACATCAGAACATACAAAAACAATCATCCAATAAACATCTTTGTAAATCAAGGCCCGTTTTTTTCCTTGTAAAACAAAAATAAAATAAAAATGATGGCATATCTTATTTTTTCCTCCATTACATATATTTTATTTTAACACATAGTGCAGAAGCGTAGCTCACACTTTTAAAGCTGACACAGAGAGCATGTATCACCCTAATATGTTTATAATAAGTGTATCATTGTAATCAATTTGAATTAATAAAAACATTTCTCATGCAGATTTTCTTTTTTTTGCATCTCCTTCGGCACGAAGGAATCATCGAAGCAAAAGCACAAATCCTGGAGTAAGACTTCTATTCCTCTTGTCCTTTACAATACTGATGGTGTACAATAATTGTATAATATAGCAACATTTCACACACACTTCATAGGTTCATTGGATACATGTATGTGTATATTATTATCGTTATCATACAGGGACGTTGTAATAAATACAGACAACACATCTGCAACACAAATAATGGATAAGGAATGAGCTTCACGTCAGTTACGTTTATGGAATGTGGGGAAAAAAGCTGCTAATTGATGCTGAACGGTTTACAGTTTAAGACTAGAGATCACAGACAGGACCAACCTTCTCCAGATGTTGGTTTAGGACTCGTTCCATCATTTATCTCTGGGTGAAAATATTTAGAACAGCTGTGAGGCCACAGCAGAAATCGACAGTTCTATTTCTAGCTCTTTCTCGAGGTGACGCTTTTCACCACGCGCTGGGAAAACACGGACGAATGTTTTCCCAGCTGTGGCTATCGGACATTTAAACGTGAGTCTAGTTATCTTCTGTAATAAAGCTGGATGGATTTTCAGAACGAAAGAAAAGAAATAATCTTAACCCGAGTAACCCAGTAAAATAAATGAAAAAAAGTTTCAGCCAACGCGCTCTCTCTCTCATACACATTGTTGGATATTTTACATATATAATGACGTACAGCCCTTACAGCCCTGACGTACAGTTGTCTCCTCTTGTGATAATTTTCATTTCATTTTGATAAGAGCAGATAAACGCCCACCTTTAATGTCCCGACTATTGCCGACACATGAGAATTACACGCTCTTACCACTTATTCTTCTTATTATATTCTACTTTCACTGAGCAGATTTCTTACAATGATAATGAGCAACACTGATTTTTTTATTATTAAAATTTTTGTGCCATGTCAAATACTCACACTCCGTACGGAAAGCAAGCTATAAAAAATATTGTACATTATTATATTCTACTAATATTGAACTGATTTTTCTCACTTACATTTGACATAATGATTGATTTTTAAAGACTTTAAACCTTTGAATGCCAGGTTTTTGTCATGTTTTTTTCAATATACTACGTGCAAAGTAGATTTTTGTGTTGTGAATGATTAGAGCCTGGGATATGTCAATAATTAGCAGCAACACTGATTTTCAGATTTTTCACAGATTTTCTTTGCATTTTTTTGCAGTGTCAAATACTCACACTCGTACTGTTAAGCACAAAAATGTGCTAAAAAAAAAATTACACATTATTATATTCCACTTTCACTGATTTTCTTTTCACCTACATCCAATCTAATTATTGATATCAAATACTAATCCTTTAAATGCCAGAAAACATGAATTATTTACTATATACAAAGTACATTTTTGTGTGTTGAATTATTACAGCCTGCGATATGTCAATGAGAGGGAGGGGGGGATCGTGACAGTGCCATCAAGTAGAAATAGTTTTTTCTCAATATGCCGAATATGGCCAAAAACGACACCGAGCGAGGTCAAGATTTTTTGAATGGGTTTCAATGGGACATTTTTTGCGCTTAACGGCACGAGTGTATTGTTGTTTGTACACAGTGCATTTTAGCCTGACTGGAAATAACAAGATCAAATAAGAACACACAAAATTCATGCCACATGCATGAACACAGCTGAAATTATCAAAAAGACATAAAGCAAAAAAATAAAAATGTGCACCACAGTCCCTTTATAAAAATGAAACAGATGGTGGGACAATTATGTTTGCTAACGCTGGGTTTAAGTGCAGCTCCTTCTGTGGTTCAGAGACTTTGGCAACCACAATCTAAAATGTTTTGAATTGAGATTGTAGAAGCCATTTCAAATGCTAAAGGTACGCCGCTATACATATTTTACATATATCCACTTTAAAACATCAGTTATATTGGCTATTTTTGTGATGTCTTAAGCCCAAAATGATGGACCTGATGAGAAACATCAATGATGAACCTATTATCCCAACAAGATTAGATCAACTGAACGATCGAATCTCAGAAAGAACTCGGCAATCTGATCTGAAAAGGACCGAGCACAGTCAGACCTGAGGATAATTGGACCTGACCAAAAAACATCCAGAAGGTTGTTTGCCGAAACAGAGAGAACAGCTACGCTGAATGCAGCTTAGTGTGCCATCAGTAATGAGAAGGCAAACAGAGCAGTGGCAACATAATAATAATAACAAACGTTTTTTTCATATGATAAGAACTTAATGCATACTTTTATTCAATTAAAACAAAAAAAACTATCTGAACTGATTGGAATGTTTTGGGTCCCATGCAGACCTTTAAATTCTATACCAAAGTTGACTCATTCAGCTTCAGATCCACCTGCAGAAAACACTACGACTGATCAGTCAACTGGAAAGTGGATGTGTTGTCCCCTGTTGTGATAAAGAGGAATGTGATATGATTAAGTGTATTTAGTACTTCAATACTATTTATTTCAGCTGCACTCTCTGGCTGAGATGATTATGCCTAATAAGCTTTAAAACCTCATAGACGTTTTAAATGTCAACCAATTACAGATCTAACCTGAGTCCTAACCTTCCTAAAGTTGGTCCTGTACCAATACTTCCACTCCGTCTGTAAGATTATTGCTGAGGAAACAAAAAGACAACACACACATCTCCAGTCAGCAGAAGCCCAGTGTCCACCTGTGTCCATATTTACTGCTGCTGCTGTACGCGGGGTGGGGAATTCTTATTGCGCATGCTGAAGGCTACTGAAAAGAAACCATCACAGTGAGATGGGCCTCCACTCTTGCCTCATGATGAAAAAAAAATAGTTTAGAGCTTTAGAGTTAGTGGCATTTTGATTGAACCACAGGCCTGAAGTCTTTGAGATGCTCAAATGTCAAAATTGCATGTTGAAAGCAAAAAGCCATGAGTCTTGAATCTTAGTCTGATTCAAACACAGAAGATTAGATGTTACTCGGGGGCAGTGTTGTAATATAACAAATACTGCATTATTGTACTTAAAAATTCCTAGATCTGTACTTTACTTTATTTCTAGCTACTTTTACTTCACTACATTTCCTCCAACTATCTTTGTTACTCATTATGACCAAATAAAATCAGAAGAAGAAGAGTTGATAATGATTTGTGTTTATATAGAGTTTTTCTAGTCCCGATGAGCTGCTTTACACTACCGTTTTCACCCATTCACAGGCTTCGACATGGGGTTAAGTGTCTTTGCTCAAGGACACGTAAAGACTAGCAGAGCCAGGAATTGAACCCACAGCCTTCAAGTTGAAAGACAACTAGCCCTACCACTGGGCCACCATCGCTCAATCCTAACTCCTCACTTTTCTTTTTTAAATACATTTACTTCTAAAACTTAAGTACATTTTATATCAGAAAATAACTTTTGATACTTAAGTACAGTAAATGTCATATACTTTAAGACTTTTACTCTCTGGTAGGATACTTGTACTTTTACTCAAGTATCACTTGTAAGTACTTTATACAAGAGTGCTGGGGGAGGGGTAAGAAAATATCGACATACTAATATTTTGCGATATTTCATGACATGGTATTGTGGTTTTGTGATGTTGGCAGCAGGCCTACAGCCATTTGGCTCTTATCTCCTTGTCTCACATCAATAAAAACAACCTGTATATTGTTTTATACAATAAATCACTAAGTTTAGCATGAGAACTTTTCTTTAAACATTATTCTTAAGTATATTGCCTTGTTTAAAGCATCCCTTATCTTGATATAGTGTACCATCACCCTTTGATCAGGGCATGTATTGCATTGTCTAATTTTTGCCCTTAACATTGACATTTACGCTTCCAACCGTTTCAATTTCAACCCAACACTTTTATTTTCTCTTGTGCGTCTGCTTTTCTCTGCTTTTCTTACTTCCACTACTTATGGAGCAGCAAGGTGAGAGTAAAGTGGATCATAGCAACACTGCTGGATACAACGTGGGGTGCTGCTGACATTCATCACACAAACACACGTGAACATAAACGTGGAACATCAAGTATGGACACACACGCACACGCACGCACACACACACACACACACACAAGACAGAGTAAACAAATGTCCAGGTGTTGGAATCATGGTTCTGTAAAACACAAAGAAACTAACGGCTAGTCTCTCTCATTGCTTAAATACTAGATAGAGAATATCAGAGTAAGAAGAACTATTTTCTAACTATGTAACTGACTCAAAGCCGATATAAAGACTGCATTTCCCAACGGCATTTTACCATTTTGACACAAATACACACACGAAACATCTCATACTCGTGTTTGCATTGGACTTAGGCGGCACAAATCGGACTCGTCCCGTCGGATAAAACAATACTCGGGTGTTTCATTGAAATACTCATTCCAAAAACAACAGGAAAAAGAGCGTCAAGAGCGGTGCTCCGATATGATGCTAAAATGTGGTTGGGAGACAAAGTCTTACTGATATACTGATATAGAAACTCATGCACAGTCTGCCAAGCATTCCAGTTTTAGCTAAGAGAAGGATAAACATACAGACATGATCATTATTATCATTATTACTGTTATTATTACACCAAAAATAACAGGCTTAGCTCAAAAACAGCCGAGAAATGAGAAAGAAACTCTTTCACATGTGGAGTTCTGCATGTGTGTATCGTGCGTGTGTGCTAGAGGAGTTAAGTAATGGAGTTGCTGTGTTTTTAACATGTTTTAGGACTCAAAGTGTTCTTTTTAGCCAAACCTTTTGTTCTTTTAATATGACATTTTACGAGCTATTCAATTGTGTTAGTTACACCTCACAAACATTTGTTCACACTGTAAACAACACAGGTTGAAGGCTTAAGCTCCTCGTTCACCTTCAAATGTTATACATTGGCTTTGTATAAAATGGTTTTTGGCAGGACAGGAGCCTCATGGTTAGTCAAAGACACGGAGGAGTGGTATCAAGGTGAAAAATCCTATCTTCCGAAATGTAAACTTCATAAGTGACCTAATCTCAAATTCTATAAAAGTCTAGATTAGGTTTCATAGCTGCAAAACCTCCCGTTGTGCCATTTCAGACACTCATTTTGTGTAAAATGGCTGTCAGAGTAGAACCTAGGCTGCAACAGTGTGAGCAACAAATGTATGTGTTTGTGTTTCTGAGGGAATGTAATTAACTTCTGGGCCATTTTAAGAATATTTATTTGTGTGTGTGTGTGTGTGTGTGTGTATACTCAGGAAAAACTCTGTATGCTTGTGTCTATGTGTCGATGCAGGAGCTGATATCAAGCCTGCTCGGCTGCAGTGGGGGCAGGAGTTCCCGGGAACTCCTGGTTGATAAAGGAGAATCCCTGGAATTCATCCTGGTCCAGGTTCTGAATCACTTCCTCATCGGGAGGCGTCAGCACCGGCGGGTGGCGAGTGAAAAAGCGGTCAAAGTTCTCGGCGTCCCGTCCACACTGTTAAGGAGGGTGGGGAGAGATGGAGTGAAGGGGGGAGGAAGGGAGGGAAGGAAGGAAGGAAGGAAGGGGAGAGTGTGGGGTGGAGAGGAATGGATGGATTGGGGGTGGAGTGGGAGGAAAACAAAAGAAGGGGAATGGTGGGGTGAGATGACATAACTTGAACATGGTTTCAAATATCAGTGCCGGTACTTGAGGTGTGCACGATTCAGATCTCCACGTTGGAGATGATAAATCAAGCACTCTTTTCAAATATTTGAAACATATTCAACTCCATCTTTAAAAAGAACAAGACTACTGAGGTCTCAAATGTCCTGTGGCCGTGCACTACAGCAGATGACTTCATGTTCATCGACCCATTTACTCTTCGATGGCGACGTGGCTGTCAGTACAGAGGTAGAAGTTGCCTCTCATCGGCATTTCCTCTTAGTATTTTTGGTGCTTTTCTAAATAGTTTCAAAAGAAAAGGCTCAGAGCCACGGGATGATGATAGCGGCGTAATTGTGGGTTAATTATATGCTGCAGCTGAGGAGACTCGCTGCGATGTCATTAGAACCATTCACACAATCCGTGCCCAAACTGAGAAGTGGGAACAATTCAAAAAGCCTTTTAAATATCATTATTATTATTATTATTATTATTATTATTATTGTTATTATTATTAATAATAAGGTATTTGGTATAGGGCTGAACAGTTAATTGTTTTTAAATCAAAATGTGAACAAATTAATTGTTATCTAAATTAATTTGAGGACATCGTTAGTTTAAAGTTTAACAAACACAGATGAAATCTGGTGAATAATTATTAAATGTTGGAAAACAATACTAGCAATAGAGCATTATGTAGCTTAATTTTGTTTTAAGTGAAGTTCAACTTCAAAAACCTAAATCACAAACTAAAATAAATGTGATGTTTTATCCAAATCATTTAGCCCTAATAGTGTAGCTACTAATTAACATACTTAAACTATTTCTTCTATTTACAATACTCATGTAACAGTAATACAAGATCAAAGCCACTATTGATTAAAACTGTAAAAAACGTGACTACTTTACTATTAACTTTAGGCATAATTTGTTACCACAAGAAGCAATTTAGGAAATAAAAGCCATCACTCATTTCTGTCCGCTTTCTGACCACTGGGACGCCAGAAAGTGCTTGTATCCCCCAGAGACATGTGTCCATCTAATTTATTAACTTAAAAAACCACTCAGCCTCTTTGGAACTTTAAACCATCCGATTCCTCTTTTCCCCTCCTCGTCTACATCACTGTGCTGAGCTTTAATTAACACAACAAGGATTCAATGTCCTATGACAACATCCCCCCCAGAGGAAAACTATACAAACTCATTAAATCTCTGGAACTTCAAGCCGACTGTTTAGAGTTTGGGGGGATAATATGTGAAATGTGAAATACGGCATTTGTTTTCACATGTTCGGGGAGCAGATGGGTAAATTGTACTAAACAGGGGAATTAGATGAGTGACACCAAGTTTAAAAGCATCATTTCAGGATTCACCCATTTGGCCAAGAGTGATCATAGAGAAATCTAAATGTTAATCTATGCACTTAAGCAAAGGTGAAAATGCTTCTGTTTAATTGTTGTTTTTGATTGTTCTGTGCCAAAATTACTACTTGCACTAATGACTATTATTGCATTTCAGTATAACTTTATCATTTTGTTGGTATCTCATTTGGTCATACATCCATCTTGATTTAACCCAAAGCGCACTTTGCATCACCGTAGTTACGCGACGGTTCGTGCTGTCGGAGAAATCCCAACGGTTTCAGAAAGCTGAGAAGAAGTTGCCCGTCAAATCAGACATGTGGTTATTAGGGTCATTTCCCTCATGCTGTTTCAGGAAGCTGGAGAATCAGCGTTGTTGTTGCCAGAGAGGAGAGAGTGGGAAAAACACCTGTACAAAGTTCCAACTTTGGCCTGTTTTTGCACATTGTGTTATTGTAAATATGCTTTATACTGTTCAATTTTCAAATTTTAACACACAAAATCTGTTGTTCATTTACAACTGCGGTGTTTTTCTAAATAAACTCTTCATTTTAAATTGTTGAAACGGTATTTTAACATGCAGGACGTTGCAAATAACTGCCACATATTGGAAGTTATTCTGGAAAAATGGGCAAAAGCACTTAATCACACACTCTCCGGTCTTTTTATTGTTAAATTAAACAAAGTCCAGGTGGACATTTAGAGGGTTAGGTGTAAGGGGGTTTAAAATATATATCACAGTTAATACTGAACTGAAGATTGACCCAAAAATGACACTGCAAATCAAAACGCATGATAATTGCAATTAGAGATATTTAGCCGAGAATCATTGGGGTGATAACTTTCAGTGCTGTTTGCTGTTGTGCACTCCAGTCAGGTTTCATTTGAGACGGCATGCGAATCAACATGAACGAACAGGAGAACACCGTGGACACAGAGAGGACATATAGAAACTTGTGGATGGACGGACGGATGTGAACAGATAGACTGATCGATCGTGGAATGAACGGAAGACGGCGAATAGACGGACAAGAGACTGCTGAGAGAAGCAAGCAGGTGAAGACTCTGAAAACTCATAAACATGTGAATGTATGAATAAAACAGCCAGTCTGTCAGCGTGTTAGTTGGTCAGTCAGTCAAGCACACGGTCAACATCTCATCGAGGGCTTTCACAGCATTAGAAAGCACAAACGGATCAGAATTACACACAATTTGGAGACTAACTTCTGATAAAAGTGAGGCCGTCACTCCAACCGCTCAAGCATTCTTCATAAAGTATTACCCGAACAAAACACACCACCACAAGTTTTTAGAAATAGAACATCACACACGATTGCTCAAATAAGTCTGAAGTCATCGCACCCAAAAAAAAGATCAAAGAGCAACCTTCAAACCCCCAAAACTTTCATGCAGGGTTAAAGAAAACAATGGTGGAGCTTCCCAAAAAGTATCTAACTGGTTACTCCTCTTCCCCCTCAAAGGGAGGAAAGACAGCACGAGTGAGAGAATAATCGCAAGTGACAGGGCAGAGAGGTGGAAGACAGAAGATGAGATCAAACAGATACAGAAGGTGAGAAGATAACAAGAGATCAGACGACATGTGTTAGTAGTCAGAGCGGACTCTGCAGGAAAGAAAAACACAAAACACTCGCAGTTGAAACTCAGCCAGGTCCTTAACGTGACCTCAAACACACACACACACACACACACACACAAACCCTCCAGACTAAGACTGAAGCATGAAACAGCTTACAAACTCTTAAAAGCAGCAGTTTGGCCTAAGGCTCTGTGACTGTGCATATTTACGGCCTTAAATTATGATTAAATTCCCTTTGACAGCAAAATAAAAAAAAACACACAAATGTGTTAAAGCCACTCCTGCTTCGTCCACCACTCATTCATCACCGCTGTCACGTCCTGACTTACCTGCGTGCACTGACGGAGGGGACAGAGGCGTCACATGGAAAGTGGAGGGATGACGACGGTAACAGAGACAGGAGCCAAAGTAAAACGGTTACGAGTCAAAGAAAAGAGTGAAACCGGTTCTGCGGCCGCAAGGAAACGTCGCCCCTGAGCGAGATCTTCCCCAGACATTTACCCACAGAGAGAAATCTGTTTTTAGGGTCAGGTCAGGTCAGGTGTGGTCAAACTTACAGCTCTGGGTTTGAACGGTGGCTGAACCTCCTTGTTCTCCAGTTTCTCCCAGTCCATGTAGCGGAAGAAGCTGTGCTCTCTGATGTCTCTCTCGCCCTCTGGACCACAGCCCAGACGCTTCGCTGGATGTTTCGTCATCAGCTGGACAAGCACAGGACACAAGATCAGAGTTATTTCCTTCCTCCGTTTTCTTTTCTTTCCCTTTTTCTTCCCTTTCACCAGAAAGCCTATGAGTATATTGTTAGGATGCACTGTATGTTCACCTGTGAGCTCCACTGCACCACAATTTCATAGGGCTGGGAATCGGTATCGGTCAGAATCAGTATCTAAATCTAAATCTAATCTCGGACAATCTGATACATTCCAAAACTCCTATATATCGCATGCTTGTCTTTGAAATGACTCAGCACAAAATGTGTAGTTAACAGCTTCATAGTTCATAAATGGTCTAAAATGACCGTATCGGACTAATATCGGTAGATACTCCAGTTTGTGATATCAGTATCTGACAAAAAGTGGCATCGTTCCATCCCTACATTTACACACAAAACAATGACAAACAAGGTGAAAATATAGCTTTTCTCATTGACAGCAGACAAAATGCCTTTAATTATTACATCAGACAGGACAGTCTGCATCTGAGTTACACCCCGTCGTGCTGCTGCTGCTGCTGCAACATCTGTAAGTAACTTTTGTTAATTTCCTGTTTTATTTTGGTAACCGATATTCTCCCTCGTTTCAGATCACTTCCTGTGTTTTCCCCCTTGATTACATGCCCCTCCCTCCCTTACATGCTCTTTCTTGTTTGGGACAGTTTGTCTCGTCTGTTTGTCAGCAGTTGACTTCGCTGTATGACCTGCCTCGTCTTGCACCTGGAGACTTTGATACCTTTGCTGTATATGTTTGACTGCATGTGCACGAACCAACTCTTTTTTTTTGGACTGATTAAAGATGTTTGCCTAATGTGTGCACAGGAGCCATCAGTCAGCTGTTACAGCTGCTGCTGCTGCTGCTGCAATGGCCCAACTCACCCCTCTGGAATCATTAAATTTTCATCTCATTCATTCCTGTCTCTTTCCCCTCAGCGTTCCCACCCATGGTTCTGCCTTTCATTTACCTCAGTTTATAAATACACATCGTCACTGCTGTTATTACTTCTTCACCTCCAACATTTTTATTCCCTTCCTTCCTTCTACCCATCCATCCATCCATCCATCCATCCATCCTACTATCTATGACGTGAGATGACTCTCCCTCAAGGCCAAACATGAGCCACCGAGTCACCGCCTGCAGACAAATGAATAACTGTTTTCTTCTTTAAAAGATAACAGTTTTTTTTCCACAGGCATAATTAAGGTCCGCTTATGATTTCTGTCCACACACAGAGCAGCATCAAGGCTGGTGACATCAGTGTGAGTGTGTAGGTGCGGTGTTCCTCCCCCAGGAGCAGCAGTCAGAACTCATTACATTATAACTATAATAACATTCTCCATGGGTCAAACACACACACACACACACACACACACACACACTGGATGCTCAAACAGGAGCGTGTAATCAGGCACTGGGGCTGAGACGATATGCTTTTATCACGATACTTTGGGCCCTGATTGAATTTGTATTGTGGTTCTGATTTATTGTGTTTCAAGAGTATCCATACTTGGGATTTTCTTCTCCTCACTCACTCATCTTCTACTACTTTATCCTCCAAACTGACCTATGCATATTCTTTTCCTCAGGGTTTTCAATACAAATACACCACGAGTTTGTGTAATTCAGTTTCACTGTCTTTTCAATATATTGTTTTGCAACCATTTGGCAAACGTTTGTGTCTTAATGACGTCACAATTTTAGTTTTATGGTTTATGATTTGTTCATTACGATCAGCGGCCTCAGTAAACATGAAACACTAAAGACCCACTCATTTTAACAGGCCTTTTTAGAGGGGGGGTTATATTGTGTATTTTCTGTGTCTATGTTTGTCTTTTTAATTTTACGATCAATGTCGTAATATGCCATTTATTTTTTTGTTGTTGTTTTTACCGCCTTGTTTTTTCCTCCCTTCAAGTTCCATTGTTGTGAAGCAGGTCGTGAATTTTATTTCTGTGAAAGGTGCTATACTAAATAAATGTATTAATAATTATTAGTTATTATTATTAATCATAATAATTAACAGTTAATTAATGAAAACTTAAGTCATTTCAAAGTCAAAACACGGGGCATGGGAGCCTAAGTAGAATATTTTATGGTTAAAGGTGAAGTTAACATGGAAGAAGTGCTGTGACATTTTACTTTTATTACTTTAATTAAAACTGTTTCACCTCCTTGAGCTCAGATTTGAATCCTTAAAGATAAAGATACAGAACAGGTCATTTTGGAAAAGCATGCAGAGAGACTCTCGTTTCTGTTTCTATTACAGATCAAAATAGGCCTCTGAATGAAGATCTGAATTTAGTTTTAGAAAAACATGATAACCACTCTTGCTAAATAAACCCAAACTTTCATGAAAGCAGACACCATCTTTTTTTTAATTTATTGCTAGACAGCAGACAATATAGGCCTGAGTTCAATACCACGACAGAGACTGACATGTCTTCCTTGTAGCGAACTGAAAAATGGAAATCTCTTGTAGCATTTAAAAGGAAGGCTTCATTTAATCCACACGTGCACGCACAAACAAACACACACACACACACACACACACACACACACACACACACACACGCACGCATGCGCCACATTAACTCGGGCAGCGCTGGCAGGTCACAGTGGGAGCGCAGAGGGAGTTCAATTTTCATGCTCCGCTGACGATTCACCGTCGTACTGAAGCATTACAACCCGGTAATCATCACTAAGACGTTACACAGCATGTGCATGTGTGTGTGTGTATGACTGACATACAATATTCATCACTTTGCAGTTTTTACAGTCAGACTACGCTCATCCACTGAAAATATGAGTCTGAATTCAGGATTCCAATGTATGTCGATGACAATATGTTGTTTATAAGATTTCGTAGAGCTCAAAAAGCAGAACTTTTTTTCCCCTTTCATTTAGTCCGTGTTATGCCACTGACTTTTTAGAACTCCTTCCTGACAATAATAATAAAAAAAAAAAACTCTGGCCACAGCCGTCTCACTGGACACACCATATAAATTAGCAAAACTATTTGCTTTTATTTTTCACAGATCAACTGTGTCATGTGTGATGAACGTCAAGGAGAGGACTGCTACTCAAGTATGGTCTGAATGCCAATGTTTACTATGGATAGAATATATAGAGTCAGAGAGAGGAAATGTGCTGTGTATAAATAGACTCAGCGTCTATGTTAACATTCCATGCACTGGCCAATGTGTTTATCCGTGTGTGTGTGTGTGTGTGTTTAGTTTATTATGGCCAGTGAAGTGTAGCGTTAGGAGATGAGACAAAAAGGTGGTGTTTTGATAGAGAGGACCTGCTCGGTTTATAGCAGTTCAGTACACACACACACACACACACACACACACGCGTTACACAGCTCTAATAGCCCCAGTGTGTGCTGTCTGTGTAGATTCTCATTCATCCTGGTCGTCGTTATCCAAAAATAAGCCTGGAAAATCTTCCAGTCGCTTCTGACTCTGTGTGTTTGTCCGACATGTCTTAACTGTGTGTTTTTGTTTACACTCACCCCTTTACAGATTGCGACAGCCTCCTTGGACATCGACTTTGGGTAGGAGACGTGATGCTCCATGATTGACTGAAATAACTCATCCTCGTCTTCACCGTCAAATGGAGGCTGGAGAGGAGAGGAGAGGAGAGGAGAGGAGAGGAGAGGAGAGGAGGAATATTTCAGCTGAATCACTGCTTTCTTTTGTGTGTGAACTCATTTGAACAAAAAGAAATAAGCGCTGGCCTGTTGTACTCACAAAAGCACAGCGTCCACTCCGACCAAGATAACCCGGGGAATTTGAAAATGTCACATCCACATTTAACAATTACTAATGTCACGAGAGGATCAAACTCATTAAGGGATATAATTTATAACCTCTCATAACACAAACGTCAAATTGTCAAGGCGATCATCACGCGTTAGTTTTTTTTTTTATATTCACTTTTAAACTCGACTCAAACATTCACTCACAATAGAGCATTGTTTCTCTGTGGGTTATTAATAAACACACATACAATAACACTGTCACACAGAGAGAGAGAGAGAGAGAGAGAGAGAGACCAACCTGGCCAGCGAGCATCTCATACAACAGAACTCCAAAGGCCCACCAGTCCACAGATTTACCGTAAGGTTGGTACGCTATGATCTGAAATCCAGCATAAAACACAGAACATGTCATGAAGAACAAAAGAATAGTCTTACCAACCATAGTCTATGTTGGCATTAGAACATCGTTGACCCTTTATTATATTGCACTTAATATAATCCCTTAAATCAGGGGTGTCTAACGTACGGCATGTGGGCCTGAACTGGCCCACCGGAGGGTCCAATCCGGCCCGCGGGATGAATTTGTGAAAATGTCACATTATGATTAGAATCTAATACTACATGTTTCAGTTCCAACACGTCTGTGACTAAATGTTTTGTCCCGTTATAGATCCACTGTCATCTGTAAGTTGTAATGCACATGTGTAACTGGTACATTTAGGCATAGTATTGTTGAAATTGCACTTAGTTTTCCTCCAGAAATGTTGGGTTGTTGATAATACAGGGTGTCCATAAAGTCTCTTTACTTCAATGAATGTAAAGCAAAGGGGAAAGTTACCAAACATTGTGCTGCATGTGGCCCCTGAACTAAAATGAGTTTGACACAGACAGACACACTTCACCTCAGGAGCTATGTAGTCTGGTGTCCCACAGAAAGTCTTGGTGGTGACTCCGTCATTTATGTTTTCTTTACACATGCCAAAGTCTGCGATCTTAATGTGGCCCTCACAGTCCAGCATCACATTGTCCAGCTTCAGGTCTCTACGGGAGAGAAAAAAAACGCATTTAATGTGATGGATCATTATCTGGTGTAAGTTCACTATTTCCTAAAATATTGAACTCAATTTCTTTCTTTTCATGTTATACTGACCCAGGAAAAACAGAAATACCATAATTTGAGAACACCATTTAAACATACAGGACAGTACTTTAGTGCCATTTTTTCAAACTTGACATAAAAAAGGGAATTAAATATGTCAACATAACAGTATTCAATAATATGAACATTACATTATCATTACAAGATTTAAAGATTCTCCAAAGTAAAATGTAGTTATTTCATAATGTGAATTAACCTTCTGTTATTATTGTGCATCTACTGCAACAATATAAATAACTTTTTTTTGTTTATAAATTTATACTAAGGCTAAATGTATCATTTATATTCCTGTGCTTCCTTTTCATAATAAAGAAATCGGGTATTTATGGACACGGGTGGATTTACTTCACATGGACCACGGAAAAATACATAGACTTTATGCACTTTGGTCTCTATGTTGTGAATAGCGAGAGTTTTATGTATCGCTATATGACTGTCTTGCAATATAGTGATTATCAAAGAATTGTTGTATGGCAATATTATTGGTGTTGTGGACCATGTGTCGTCTATCGTATCGCGAGGTACCCTGTAGTTTGATGTACATGATGTTCATTCAGTGAGGTTTGGTAAGTTTACCTGTAGATGATTCCCTTTAGATGAAGGAAGAACAGACCAATAGCTATCTCTGCAGCGTAGAACCTACACACACACACACACAACAGCATTAAAGACAGAGGGATAATTTGTGCGTGTGTGTGTGTGTGTGTGTCAGCATAAAGGTCAATGCTGTCTCTTCAAGAGTCTAATCAGAGAGCAGCTGATAAGATCAACAGGAGTCTGGATACATTGACCACACAGTTAGCTATGTTTGTGTGTGTGTGTGTGTGTGTGTGTGTGTGGGTTTTTTAAAGTTCACAGACAAGATGTGGAGAGGCGTCGAGAAGCTGTGGTGCAGAATATACAGAGGTTTCTTCAAAGTGAGCTGGAGGTTTAATCTGCGACCACGACGATGACCAGAGGAGCGTCACTGGGGCAGGAAAATCACTCCAGATGTTTTACACATGTGTCAGGTTTGACATGTTGTGCATTAAGCCTAGGCAATTTGGTAAAAAAAACCATCTAATTGTGATTTTTCTGGCGGATGTTTCAGAGTTTGATTTGCGATATCATTTTAGAAAAGTCAAACTATGGCTCAATACTTGCATTTTAGACTCAAAACGTAATGGGAGATCAAAATATTAACATTTCGACTCTAATGCAAGGATGAGAACTTAAATCTATGAAGTGTGTCCAATAGTATGCACTGCATATCATATTTGTTAACTGGAATAGAACATAGAAGAATTAAATTGCGGCTTGAGAGAACAAAAGTTCCCTTGTTGAATCTAACGCTCAGTTTGAACTTGAGCAGGTCATCTCGACCACGCCTTCATGTCTGAACGCATCGAGTCGCTGTGACGTGATGCTGATTTGATATTTGCGTGAACAAGCAGAAGAAGTGACTGGAGAGTAAGCCATTTGTTCAATGCATCATCATCATCATCATCATCATCTTCACCATTCATACAGCACAATATTATTTCACTTCATTAAAATGAACACCCCGAGCAAACTTTGCTAAAAGTCTTGCTCACCCTGTTTCACTTGCCCTTTAGCAGTCTAAACCTTCTGCCAGATGGAAGAAAATCTAATTCCCTGTAAAGCAGATGAAGGGCAAAGTCCTCCACGGCTCTCACTTCCCTGACAGCCTGCGTGTCAAACATGTCAGCCCAGTGGTTTGTCTTGATGCCAGTGATCTCAACAACCAGCCTCACATTATATTGGTGCATTACGGAGGTATTCTACCACAGACACTCGGGAGCTGCCGGGGATCACGCTCACGCGCACTGAGGCGAGCAACATGTGCCGTATTTCATCCCCCGGCTCTGATTGCATCGCTCGTTCATCACCTGAGCCAGTCAAATTGCTGATGGCTTGCTCAATATGATTAAGCGAGATTTACTGAACTGTAAAACATGTAAAAGCAGTGGATTAAAGATTTGAAGTTATGATGGCGTTACAAAGAAAGAAAAAGAAAAGAAAGAGAGGGTATTTTTGCGTGCGTGAGTGCGTGTACTCACACAGCGTGCGGCTCTTTGAACTTGCCGACCTGCTGAATCTGATACATGAGATCTCCGCCGTTTATGTACTCCATGACAAAATACAAACGGTCCTACAGAGAGGGAGAGAGAGAGAGAGAGAGGGGGAGAGAGAGGGAGAGCGGTAAGTGAGAGAAACCTCAAACAAAGCACACATTCATAAAAGGGGGCGAGAGGTCAGAGAGAGTTGTGATACACTACTGTCGGGCGATTGGGAGTGATGAGTCACACGAGGGAAGATTAAAGCACAAATGATGAGAAGAGGGTCAAAGTGACATCGGAAATAAAAATGCGGGGGGGTTTAAAAGATAATAGAGGGAGAGGACAGTGAGAAAGAGGTGACTGGGTCGTCGTCAGTGCATCCAATCACTCTTCAACTGAGGGAACACAGCACCATCAATTTAAGAGCCAATTCTTCTCCATTATGTACAGAAGATTGCCAATAAGGTGCAGTATGTGAGAGAGCGAGGGGTTTGGTTTGGAACCCTGTGTGTGTGTGTGTGTGTCAGCATGCTTGCCTGCATACCAGCAGCTGTTTGTGTACGTTTTGCGCTCCATGTGTTTTGTATGTGTGAATAAAATACAGTATATATTATAATATCCCATAAATACAAAAGCCTTGCTCTGGTCAGACATTGTCCAACTGATGCACCCAAATAAATGAAAACATTAAAGCGTGCGAGCGTGTGTTTTATGTAACACGTGGACGTGCCGTGAAGTCACTGCATGAAACCAGTGAGCTACACGGTATTCAC
Organism: Solea solea; assembly: GCF_958295425.1. NCBI lineage: Eukaryota > Metazoa > Chordata > Actinopteri > Pleuronectiformes > Soleidae > Solea > Solea solea. Next base: position 19,488,057 of record NC_081149.1, on the reverse strand, counting down.
TCCTCGGCTTGTATGGATTATTGTGTCAGAGGACGAGCACGGATCAGCCCGTGTCTCCTGGCTGTGAGCTGGTGACGGCAGGCAGGCAGGCAGGCAGAGGGCGGCTGCTGTTACGACCGCAGCGCTCCACAACAGTGTCACTGAGGCCTTCAGCAGGAGACTGTGGTCCACGTCTGATCAAAGGTAACCTGCGTGTGTGAGTGTGAGGAGCTGATGACGGGTGTCACTGTAATACAGCAAGCAAAAAGCACTGATGCAGCTCAGTTAGACAGGCAACCATTCAACCATTCACTCTCACACCTACAGTCAATTTAGAGTGTCCAATTTTACTTAATCCCCATTGTGCATGTTTTTGGACTGTGGGAGGAGAACCCACCGAAAACCCACACACACACACACACACACACACACACACACACACACACGGAGAGAACATGCAAACTCTTGTTCCAACCAGGGCTTGAACCCCGGGTCTTCTTGCTGCAAAGACAAGAGCGCGAACCACTAAACCAACCGTGTGGCCCCTAATTATGAAATTGTTGTGAAACTTTTTCTTGACACTTAAATACATTATGACACTATATGTGCAGATTTAATATTAATAAGCAGACAATGGATAAAATGTGTAAAACAGAAAGCCTGAAACACTCTAATGGGCTCATGCTTAGGTAATAAACAATAAACCTTCTTCCAACTGCGGTATTTTTTTGAAGAGGAGATTGGTATCTAATTATTTTGTTTGGACAATTTCTCACATATCCACATCTCTGTTTATCAACGTCAAAAAGACACATTAAACCCGCCATGATTAAGGTGGACATGAGAACCAGGCATGTGGATCAAAACCTCACCTTGGCATAAATAGGTTTACGTGAGCTTAATACAAAACATACTTGATATACTCTGACTTCAAAGAAGGAATGATGCAATTACAGTATATTACAATATGAAGGTTGTTTTGTCAGGCTTACCATGGTCTGGAAGGTGGACTGCAGCTGCGTTAAGAACGGGGGCTTTCCAGACAACGCTAACACTCTCTTCTCCACCATGGTGCACTCCACGTCATCGTCCTGGATCACCACGTCCTTCTTTAGGATCTTTATTGCGTACAGCTCCTCTGTGCCTTTACGTTCAGCCAGCATCACCTGGAGAGAGACAGACAGACAGACAGACAGACAGAGAGGAGGGGTCAGAGGGCGATACGAGGAAGATAAATGAATGGATATTCAAACATCTTATATCTTCAGCACACTGGAGCAACGAGAGAAGACAAAGATGTGTTTTTTTGATACAAATTTTAATCATTAAAACATTTTTATTATTCAATTAGATTTTCTCAAATAAGTAACTCATTCTTGAGCAAAAGCCAAAAATGTTAATTCTTAGAATTAAAGCCAAATATTCCCCTACATTTACACATAAAACCCAAGTGTTAGCGGGTTTTCCCCCAGTATGAAAGGAACTAAAAGTGACGAAAAATAAAGAATAATAGAAGGGGAGTGGACATATTTTTTATAGTTCGGCATGTTTTTGTCCTTCACCAACACCGGGGAGAAATAAAAGTCAGAATGAAAAGAGCAAAAGGGATTTAAGGGGTTTGCTTCCAGGATCTTACTCACCGTTTTGGATCGGATGAATATCAAAGAAGGAGGATTGATGAAGGGAGAGGGATTTGAAAAAAGGGAGGGGGGGAGGACAAGGTTTGTGGGAATGCAGGACAAGAGAAGGACTAAGAAAAAGAGAGTGGCAGCAGTTCACACATCCAGAGTCCTATTTGGTTTTACTGTGAAGTCTTGGAACACAACTGCTTGTAATCACACCTGCACACACACACACACACAAAGAAAGCAAGCCCACATGCACCTTTCATTACTTTGGTCTCCTATTGATTCCTTCATTTCCCCCCTTTTTTATTATCTATTTCTCCTCTCCTCTTCTTTCTGCAGGTATAGAAACAGCTCACCAAATGTGGGTTAAGTCTCAGCTCATAGGCCATCTCATGAAAGTAAAAGCAGGCAAAGTGATGACCAGGGCACAGCGGTTCTTCCTCCTCTCCACAATGAAATATGTATGGAGAGATGATTTGAGCGACTGTCACTTGAAGGTGCCAGTGATGTGTGTAAATGTAACCTCAGAAGCAAAAGTTCCACATTTGGAGAGTGGAAATAGAACTGCGCTTCTTGTCGAGCGTGAACGTGTGTGAAAATAGAAATCAACACCACCTCAAAAAACTCACGAGTCACATGTTTCAAGTACCATTAAAGATACAGTATGTGATGACACAGTGAGGAGATTTCCCTGGATGTTGTCAAACCTAAAAGTAGTTTTCAGTTTCAGTTATTAAGCGATTAATAATTGATTAATCATTGTAGCCCGAGATATTTGAATGCAGAAATGTTGCAATCTATATCTTTAGGCGTCTTCAGTGGGTAACACTAACAGCCAACACTTCTCTATAAGGTTTCCTAGCGACAGGAAACTCATTTCCAGTTTCCCTCTGTGAATAATCAGCACAGATATATAAAGTGGACTGACAGCATTTCTTCATCCCATCACTCTAAAACTAAATAAAAGCACTTTTAACTTTTTATCTTTAAAAAAAAAAAAAAAAAAAAAAAGGAGAATGTGGGAGGAAAGAACAGCTGAGCTTTCCATTGTATGGCTAACATGGTGTGTTTGTAGAATCGGCGAGGCTAATTAAGTTCTGGGACCTCAACAAAGGAACTTTTCATCCAATTGTATTTCATGTTTAAGCCTTTAATGACATTCCCTTTGTTAATTTCCATAAAACACAGGGAAGTGAAACGAGCGAGTGGGAAAATGTGCGGCCGCTCAAGTGCTACAGTTGAGTTTTAATGATTATGGATGTATTATAAATATATCATTCCTCAGGCACGGCAAAATAGATCACTGTTGAACCAGAACTGCCGTGGGCTTCATTTCCAGCTGATAGATTGTACTGTATTTCTGAAGAACAGCAACATGTGCTGTCAAATTTCTGTGAGCAATGAGCAAGAGCTAATAGCCTACATCCTCTTACTTGTTCCGATGCAGCGATTGCAGCTCACTTTTAGCTGAGCATCAGAGTTGTGGAGAAAGAGGACGTTGAACGTGGCTTTTTTCAAAAACTGACGATCTACTGCCAGAACTCAGAGGAGAGCGAAACGACAGAGTGGTTAGAAATGATTTTGATTTCCAGAGACCACACCTCAGACCACACCTGGTGTCACTGCTGCCACTTTATTAGGTCTCCTCTTCTTCTGATGAATTGGCCGTCGAGGGTCTTGTGCTTTAATGATGTAAATGGAAAACGTCAAATTCATTATTCGCCGTGTGACCTTATATCCACCGCCTTCCTCATGAGATCGGAAACTTAGCAGCTTTGCTGTTTATGTCTTTATAAATATTCAGGTATGTTAATATGGGGTGGGGATTCTTCAGGGAGAGCAGCACAGATGGACAAAAAAAAATAAATTATAATTTTATATATAATTATATGTGTGTGACTGTGTAAAAGTGTGTTTGAATGGAGGGCAGTCACAGATCAAGCATGTGAACTGTAATACTTTAAGCATTACAATTTTAATAGATACTGTTTATGCTGATGGGTATAAGTTGAGAAGGTAAGAAAGAGAGAGAAAGAGAGTGCGTGTGTGTGTGTGTGTGACCCTCATCCCATATGGTGGCAGTGTGACTCTATGTAAATACAATATCTATAAATTAAAAACAGAAAAGGAAGGACACCATCTGGCCCGAAGCTCAATTTATGCAACGACAAAGACAAGAACACTGAAGAGTGTGAAGGCATCAAACTGCCAGTTTTCATTAAAAAAAAAAAACAACATCAAAACTTTTGCCTGATTTTAGGCAGGGTCAGTGTCACCCACCAGAAGCCAGTATGGTCAGAACATTATTCAAACACTGGCTACAGTTGTGGTTTGTGTCACTGTTGAAACAAATGTCGTCAGTTGTAAATGATCAGAGTGGGACGGCTTTTTGCCGCATGTATCAGTTTAACACCGTTTCACATGAACGGCAACATTTTGTGCGTAAAAATGATATCGATTTCATTCTGTAATTCATAGACTGGCTGCAATTGCAATGGACACAGTGTCTTTCATTGACAGGTGTGTTGCAGGCTGTTGGATTACAAAAAGCCATCGAACTAAATGGGGGCTTTTATTCTGAAAATAACACTTTTAATGGCCCGCTCATGATCTGGCGCCAAAAATAGAACACAGACATTTAGTCCCTGGGTCAAACATGCAGCACGAGTAAAAATGTATACAATATACAATCATATATAGCTATTTTCAGATAAATTCAAAATCTCATGTTTAAAAGTCACTTTTCTTGAAGTGCAATAAATTTAATTTGTTTCAAGTTCAAGTCAATGAGTCATCATTTGAAATAAACACGATTTCAAGTAAACGTGATGATCATTTTTCTCCATAATCGAGCAGCCTTAATTTGGAGAATGTATCATAGGTGTAACACTGATGTACGTAAATGTAAATGTTTGTTTTTTATTTTAAGAACAAAAAAAAAACACACCTAGTCCAAAACTACATTCACTTAATTGTAATTAAAGAGCTGTATTAAATAGGTAGGTTAATTGCCAATTATCGTGTACAATAACACTGTCTACTGCACTGTTGATATCAATACTATTGCAAACGCGTATCTAATCCACTCTGTGTTACTATCCGAGTACGTTCTTTTTTTTGACAACCACATGACACTGTAGTCCAAATGATCCAAACGTGACAAGCTAATAAATAATCTACTGTTTGTTTTAATCTGGGACAAACTACCTGGAAATGATCTTCAGCCTCAATAGTTTACACTAAAATGCCTTCATGTTAAGGACTTCAGTGTTTGCCAGCGTTGCTTTGACCAAACCATGTGCGTTCCTGTGTGTGTGTCCGTAAAACAAATGCATGTGTGTGTGTGTGTGTGTGTGTGTGTGTTATGATCAAACAGTGGGAACATCCACAGTGAAACACGTGCCGCGATGCAGCCGTCCTCAGACACTGAAGAGGAGAGCGGCGCTCTGAAGGTACCTGCCTCCCACGCTAACTCAGGAACCATTAAAATGATGCACACATGACGTGAGCAGCTGTTTAAGCACGTGTGTTTGTCTCTGACGCAAACAATACTGTGTGTGTGTGTACGTGTGTGTGTATTAAGGGCCTACGCAAAGTATGTGTGTAGTTGTGTAAGGATCAGTGTGTGGCTGCACATACATTCTGTCTAAACTACAGAAGGTGTGTATTCATGCATATATCGGAGCATGTTGACGATAGAGCTGCAGCTCCGGTCTCTCCACATTGACGCATCAGTGTAGCTTTAAATGCCCGTTACCATGGAAACAAGCGTCCGGCATACAGGTCTAGTACACAGACAATGGTCTCCCCCTCTTTTTCTCTCTGTCATTCTGGGTCACTTGTGCTTTCCATCTCTCCGCGCCGCTGCTCGACCCATTCTTTACCCAATTTTCTCACTCGCTCTCTCCTTGTGTCCTCCCTTTCTTCCTGTTTCTTGCCTTGATTTTCATTCATTCGCGTCAGTCTTCCCTCCCCGAAAGCCCCCCCGCCCCTCTCTCCCGCTTTCATCCAGCCTGATGTTTTTGCATCTCTTTCTCGATTCATTCATGTCAACCTTGCCACCATCCCCTCACATCTCTGTCTCGCTCGCCTTTCATCACTCTTTCCACTTGTCACGTCACCCGCCTCGCCCCCTTCCCCCTTCATCCATCTCTGTCGACCTGCGCTTCATCTCCTGTAATGCTGTCGATCGGTATTCGGGACTTTCTCACGAGGTTGTGTGTTCTGACACTTCAGTTAGGTATTTCTCATGAGCAATTAGAGCAATGACATTAAACTATGTGCTCACGTGTGCACTGATGCTACTATATTCTGCAGTTATTTAGAATTCAATCTGTACATGTTAGGAGTTAAACAAGTGAAGTCAGGAAGAGAGACTGCTGCTGATTCTGCAGAGACACGTATTCTTCTGTACTTTGCATATAAAAACATCCTGTATTCACATACAAAACATCTGCCACTACTCAGATTAAGTCAAATTACATGTAGGGCGGGACATTGATCAATCATTTTTGCTATCAGTATTGATATCTGGACCGATTATCTGTTTTGGCGTCATAATTAATAATTAACCCGGGAGCAGCCGGGTGGAAGGGGTTAACACTTAAAGGTGACATTGAATGCTTGTATCGCACATATATGTTAGTTATGGAGTCTACTTACATATAGCTACGGTGGTCAGAGGAGTGGTGAGGTTTGCTGATGACATCATCAGCAAACGGAAGAGCCCAGGAAAACAATAAAACCCTATTTTCTCAGCAGCAGCTGAACTGTTTGTTCTGAAACTTAAGGGTTTCATAAATGAGGTAATGACGCAGATACACACACAAACGCAGCGTTAATTGGAGCTTCCAGTCTATGTCGCCGTTAAGATCTTCTCGACATACCTACCAAGTGCCAGGCTCTCAAAACACATCACAAACCCACTCAAACACACATGTAAAGCCCTTTGGGAACCGAGTCTCGGTCTCTGGTTGCAACTTCCTGCACACCTCAAGATAACCAATCATCAGCACGGTTAGAGCTCAAGTCAAACAGCAAGAACTGATGAGATCCACTCTGCAAGTACTAATATTTTTGATTTGATATCGAATGGCAAAGGAAGTTTAATACCCTGTTCATACCACATTTCATTGACAGTATCGACATGGTTTAGTCGAGTCACAATGTAGATCACATGTTTAAATTAATTAGTAGATATTCTACTGTCAGTCCAAATGGATTCATCCATCATTAGCTGCCACCTGGATATCGTGCACATGTTAATCCATTCCAGTAGAATCTCAGCTTGTGTTCACATACATACGTGTTGGGACAGAGAAAAGACAGACACACGCGTCGACACCATGGCCTCACCTTGCCGAAGCTGCCCTTTCCCAGCACCATCAGGAAGTTGAAGTCAGACAGCTTCATCCGATCTTGGTTGCCATTGGAGTCGAAGCGGGATGCCGCATTGGCCGACTTGCCCTCCGCGTTCTTGCCCGGACCAATCTTAGCTCTCTAAAACGAGGACAGGAGACGACAAAGGACGAGGTTAGACAAAACCTCAACCACTCAAAGTAACCACAGGCTGATAAGTGCACTAACACAGTAGATGATTGAAGGTTTGAAATGTTTTTGTTACAGAGCTACAACTTTTTAGCCCTTTCTTCCATTTTCTTTTTATTCCTTACATACTCTGCAAAGGCACTTTACTCCCCACTTCACTCTTTCCATAATAAATACAGTCTCTTCCCGGTGAGTGGCAGACTCATCTGGAGACCACTGTTCAGTCATAGCTGTCACCATTTCTCTTGTTTCTGTCCTTCATCTGCTCTCATACAAAAATGTGTCCCGTCTCTCTCTCTCTAAAATAATCCCTTCCCATTTCATCTTTATACATTTTGCCCGTGTCACCGACTCTCCATTTATTCACGTCTGTCTCTCTCAATTTATCCGCCTCTGCCTCGACCTTGTCCCGTCTCTGACATAGGGAAACTTCTATTATAATCTTATTTTCCACTTTGTTAAGCCATGCTACAATTTAAAAAAAAGGGATCTTAAAACATTAATAGAGTGTCTGCACACTCAGAAACAGACTCACAGGGTGAATACATCTTATCCCAGCTCGCCTTAAACTGCTGATCCACACAGAGTCTCTCTGTGCACATCTGTCCTGTGCAGTGGCAGTAATTTCTCCACTGTCTTGTCTTGAAAGTTGACAGAGTGAGGCTTTAAATGACTCAGTCACTCCCTGTACTGTTTGTTGTGAGCGGAGTGTATTTGATGCAACCCATACGGCTTTGAGATGTGACACACACACACACACACACACACACAGTTATGTTCGCATTTGTCAACAGCAAATAAAGGTATGAAAAGGGACGGACGAATACATCAAAAACATGAGGAGGAAAGATGAAAAATGATGGGGAAGAAAACACTATCAATCCTAATCCTAATGGGAGAAATCAGATTTATGTTTGTATTAGAAGTAACATTCAATATGATGTGAAATTTATTTTTTTCATAAAAGGAGCACGGGCCACGCGGCGGCGTAGTGGCTAGCACTGTTGCCGTGCGGTAAAAAGACCAGGGTTTGTGACGCTGTGAGTGTGTGTGCGTGCTTTCGCACAACATGTCAGCTGGGATTGGCTCCAGCGGCTCCGGCGGCTCCGGCGGCCCCCGCGACCCTCATGTGGAGGATAAAGCAGTAGACAATGACAATGGGAGCACTTTTCTCTCAAGAGAAGGCACTTTTATTTATTTTTGAAGTGAGTTTGGAGTTCGTCCTCTGCCACAGTCGGGGAAGTGAACATTTTCTGAGGGAAACAAGGTTCTTTTTAAGATAGAACACTGTGTCCTGTTTACAATGGCAGGGCCTGTCATTTTGTATACAAGGATTCTCGGTATGTGTTTGGTTGCACTTTAACCCCAAGGAGAAATTCATGTTGACAATGTTATAGTAAATCTAAACTTGTTTTGAATATTTCTTTCTTTTAAAAAAGACAAAATTATAGTTGTTTTTAGGTCATACACGCTAAGGCTTATGCAAAGAGATGTTATTTCTTACAAAATATATTTGAAGGATATTTCGACTGATACACATTGAGTTAGTGAAGCTGCCGATCAGCGATCACGGTTACTTGAAAATTAATGAAAACGCAGTGCAAGTATAAAGTAGCATACTCTGTATTCTGGACCGTACAAGTACTTGCTATGTGTGTAGTTACAATTCACCACTGTCTACGTCTCCAAACATGAATAACCACTTTAGGGGCATTAGCTTTCTGCTCCTTAACTTCCCCCTGAATAACATTGTGAGCGTCAATGCCATTGTGCATGTGTGTGTGTGTGTGTGTGTGTGTGTTTGACATGCATAATTTATGACAGAGACAGTTGTGTGTGTGTGTGTGTGTGTGTGTGTGTTTGAGAGGGAGAGTGATTCCAAATAGGATGAATCGGAGGCATGCAGGTCATGTTACCACAATAAAATCTTTCTCTGTCTGTCCTTGTGTCTTCTTTTTCCCTGAGCTTCACCCGAGAGGTTCCCAATAGGCTTGTGTGTGTGTGTGTGTGTGTGTGTGTGTGTATTTGACAGATACCCCACCCCATGAGAAAGTGTCTCAGTGAACGTCTGAGGACCGTGACCTTGGGAAGACAGAGGGGAAGAGAAACAGATAAAGAGAGATAAAACACACAAGAGGGCACTGAAGGTGACAGAGGACAACATTGATAATTGAAGGAGAAAAGCGAAGCAAAATGAGGAAAGAGCGGGGGAACTGAAGACCATATCACCTCCTCATAAAGCCAACATCTCTTAAACAAACAGTGTGTTAAGTGAAATGCCTGAAAGTGACAAGAAAATGATCACACACTGTAGCACTTATCGAAGAATCACAGAATACGGAGGACGGTGTGGGAATGTGAAACTATTCTGAAATGGGAAAATTCCATCTCCACCTGAGCCTGCAGCAGAGGAAACAATTTCCTCCGCTTTACTGAGGCATCGCAGTTGGCTACATGTCACATATTATGGTCACAGGGTAAAAACCATTGTTCAAAGCCTCACAGACGGAGCGTGCTGCGGGTGTCTCGGCTGCCGAGGCGCTGCAAAGTGGAAATGATTTAGGAAAATCTCGCTCCCACTTGCGTCAACAAAGATGCAGGAGTGGAGCTGTAAATGATGGTGGTGAATCACTGAGCTCAAGCTCCTAAATCAGGCGGCACCATAGTCGAAGTGTCTGGTCAGCTTTTCTCTTCAACATAGGCTGTAAACAAATCAACAAGTTTGAGACGGTAAATACAGCTGGTTTAAGGAGTCGGTGCAGCTTCTTTTGGTAAGCAGTAGTTTCTTTGTGGATCGTTTAAACATTAACGGTTAAAGTTGACCTCTTAGACTGAAAACAGGGGGAGCGGTTAGTCTGGTTGTTAACATGTCATTTTTTTATTAGTCAATTAGAAACAACAACTGCACTCTGCAGCCACTTTACTAAGCAGCTTGTTAACACAGATATCTAATTGGTAGGGCCGTCAAAGTGCACGCGTTAACCGCTACACGACTAATACAGCCGAGATTTACGCGATCAAATAATTTAGCGCAGTTAACGCAAGTTCGTTTACTCCTGGTGTGGGCCGAGAGATAGTAGCGGAAGATGGGAGAGAGGTGAGGGCTTTTAAGAAGCTGAGCGACAGAACCATCGATAAAACAAAAGTTTATTGCAATATAACAACTACCTGAGTGTCACGGCACAATTTATTTATTGACGATGACGGGAAGCTGCGATCCTTTGCCTCACATAGGTCTATGTGTAGTTCTGTGTTTAAGAAATGAACCAATGGTGTCTGAAATGTATGAAGTATGAAGATCATTTCAAAACTTGCAGCAGATCAGGGGCCACTCGTGATACTTTATTAGGTGTCCTGTGTACCTAATAAAGCGGTTGTTGAGCGTATTTCTTAGTCCAGACGGTTGCAAGCCTATGATGTGAAGGGTTTATCAAACAAGATGGTGTTAAACTATGCTAGTGGGCACCCGGTGGTTACAAAGCCTGAGATTTTTCTCCCCATTTCCTCGTCTTAATATAAAGCTAAGCTAGCGCTCTATATTTCCTCTGGAGACATCAATCTTTTCCTCCTAGTATCTGCAAGAAAACTGTTTAGGTTTTCATTCTGAAAGCTGCCCTTAAACACCAGCCGAAGCTAAATAGGATGGATGAGGAAACAAAAACGCACCTGCACCTAAAGACTTTAACTTTGTTAACAACACTTGGGAAAAAAAAAAGAGAGAAAATTGTTTGAGTTTGAGATATTCTTTGGCTTCATGTTGGCAAAGACGGAAGGAGAAGAAGAGGAGGGGGGCGGGGGGGGGGGGGGGGGGGAGGAGAAGAAAGAAAATCACAGAGCAGGGTTATCCTCTCCTTTGCCAAATGTGTTAATGAGTGGGCCTAGTGGTCAAGCCCACACACACACACACACACACACACACACACACACACGTCTGGACCTGCAGTGTGCCAAACCGGATGGTACTATAAGTGTGTCTGCCAACTGCTAACAGCTCTCCCAGAGAGGCTCTCACTCAGACACACAAAGATGCACTGTGCACACACACATTCACAAACACACTCATTCACTAACACGACAAAAAAAAAAAAAAAAGAGAAGCACACACCTCAAATTTCTGCCGCAGCTCCTCGTTGCCCTCCTCCCCCTCTGGAGCGACGGGAACATTGAAATACTCGCCTTCTTCCTGGGAGAGCAACTTAAACCTGGGGAGGGGGGAGAATATTATTCCATTCAAATCAAATCACAATTCATTTATACAGTTGTTATTTCATTTAAGTGCCGCCATTAGCTGTGGCGACTGAGAGGTTGGCGCAATCTAATTTAAAGTCTGGGAATCATCGGCTCTCCTTCATGGTGAACTAGCAGAGAGACTTCCATGCTTGTCGTTTCACACAATCAACAAACTGATTTTCCACACCGGGCCACATCGCAACGAGCACCGCGACGTCTACACGTTCACAGCAAATAGCAAATTTAACAAACGTCAACAGGTTTCTCAGAAAATGTTTGGTGCAGGTTCAGGTTTTAAAACAGATTTTATAAACCTGAAGAAGTGAGACTTAAGCATTTTATAAACACCATCGGGCAGTCATTCCCAGATGTGAGGATGTTGCAGCGATTTTAAATTCTGGAAAACCCTCTAAGGCACACCGGAAAAGCTCAACTCAGGTCAACACAAGAGACTATATGAGCAAGTATTTCCACACATATTACAGTTAAAAAAGGGAGTGCTTGATAAATTATCCATAAAATGCGAATAATAATCAGTGCACCTGAATGCATCATCAATATTTTACAATTATTTGAAGCATGCAACAGGAAAAACAAGTCCTTTATAATTCTTTATTTTTATAACTTAACTTAACTTTCCTTGGAGAAATCTGCAGCTTAAATATGAGTACAGCACCTCAAATACACTGCCTTCTCCAGTAAGTAGACACGTGATCCACTGTTTATGTGAAGATATCGGCGATGACCACGTCAATTATGACAGTTTCCAACGACTCGAAAGCATTTACACAATGGGAACATGAAAAGAAAGTCAGGTTTTAGCACGTCTCACAGTATGCGACTGGCCGTTGAGGTGAATGTACAGAATTTTGGCTCAATATCACTTTTTTATATCCAATACCGATATCACGACCTCAAGTATCTCCCAATAATGACATCAAGTCTTCACACCTTTCATAATACAAAGCTGTTAACAACACATTTTTCCCTTTCTGATATCAGATCCAGTGATTTTGACAAGGACCAAGTATCTTATCGGCTCATCCCGTTTTCGTTCAGCGAGATAGCAAAAGACAATGGTAAATTGTTCTGTAACTTCCTTCCACAGACACCAAAAAACCTAAAGAAACCCACAGAGTGTGAGCCTGTAAAGCTCAGCTGTTGTGTTTATGTTGATGATGTGACTCCTTGTGCCAGCAGGTGTGCACATATGTAGATCGTATAGAGGAAAAAAAGCATTTTACACAGATTTTCTCTGCTCTGAATATCAGGTTTTTTTTTTTTTTTTAAATGGCATCTCTCCACCTCCACCATTTCACCTCAAATGCTAGCACCTCATTAAAATCCCTGACAGAGCAGCGTCAGCAGAAAGAGAGTGAGATAGAGAGATAAAGAAACTGAATTAGATAGAGAGCATGAGGGAGGGTAGTGGAGAGATAAAGAAGCCGAGATAAAGAGATGGGAGAGAGATGCTTTGGCACCGAGTACCACCGGAATGAGAAGAGGAGGGAGCTCCGAGAAAAGTATTTCTCCAACAGTGCAGTAATGAACAAGGTCACCTTCACTGTCCCTCCTCCTCCTCTACCTGCGCTCCTCATGTCGGTCCACCCGCCCTCCTCCATTCATCCCTCCATCACTGCTTTATTCTCACCATCCGTCCACTCCTAGCTTCTGGAGCTCTGAGATGCCGAACGACAGCGATCCCATGAAGTCGTTGCGGCTGGTCAGATCCCAGTCCCACACTTCCACTGACAGACGGCGGTCCTTATCGTACTCCTTCAGGTGGCTGCGAGTGGAAAACAAGGACAGTTAGCAACTGGATGTTGGCCATTTCATATGTATCTTGACCTTTTCTGTTTTAAATTTAAAACCACAGGATTTCTTCACAATCCTTTGGTATTTTACTGCATTTAACCCACTGTTATGGGTTATGTTATTATTACATATTGTATCATGGCTTTGGTACCTTGCTCAGGGGCTCCGACTTGTCCCACTCCAATCCAAACTTTATTTATAAAGCACATTTAAAAAAAACAGAGCTGTACAGTCTAAAATCTGTATGTACATAGTATGTGCATAAAACAGACATAACAACCTACAATAAAACAACACAAACATGAGAAACACCCACAACATTAGGAAACCAACACATATAAAAGTTCAACTCGTTTGAAAACAAAAGAGATTTAAAAACAGGAAGAGAAGAAGCCTGCCTAACAGTTAAAGACAACTTATTCCAGAGATTTGAACCCAGTATCCTTCAATTTGGCCACAGGCTACTAATTTGATAATTGTTTAATAAATGAAGCTACATAAAATACAGCTCTGATGTTTCAGCTTCTTAAAAGGTGACTATTTCCTGGTTTCTTTGCTCCATAAAACAAAACAAATCATTAAAACAGAAAATTTAAGACATTTGAGAAGATTATATTTGGAAATTTGGGAAACACCAATCAACATTTTCTTTCTGAGATTGATCAATTATAAAAATAATATTTATTTGCAGCCCTAGAAATAAGATACAATTTATTTTCCTAAAACAGTAAATATACAGTAGCAGGATCTTATACATCTGCTTCCTACGGTCACACCACTCACACAGTGATCATTTCAGTTTACTTGATAGGTGCAAAAAAAACGTTTTCCAAACCAAGCATCTGCATTCACGTGCCTGAAAATGCAAATCTGTCCTCTTCCATGCAAACTGTGAAGTAGCGTATTAAAAAATAATTGGAGCCAACTGCGGGCACCAACCCCAAAAGCAAGGTTTTATGAATATAAGGAGCCAGATGTTTTAATCTGAGCGCCAGCAGCAGTCAAACATGGTTGGTAAGATGAGCATAATGTGATGCTCACACTGACTCACTGAGTGCGAGAGATAAAAGAGAAGAGCGAGATAAAGTCGAAAAAGACTGGAGGAAGGAGAAGAAAGGGGAAAAAGGGAAAGTGTGAAAATAAATGAAATGAAAAATGATTGGAGCCTTACAATTTAAAGGTCTCGTTCCAGGTCGGGTTGAGGCAGCACTTTATGGTCTTGGTCTTCTGTTTGCTCTCGCTGCGAGGGTCTGGAATCAGTTTGAGCTTCACATACGGGTCTGAGAGACCGTTGGGATCCATGGGAACCAGATTCCTACCCTCTTTGACTGGAGAGAACAGAGGGAAGAGGTAGGAAAAGAGAGGGAGAAGCATAATTAAGAGCATGTTGTTGGCATTTTCTGTAAAAATGTAAACTGTGAGGGTCAATTTCAAGAGATGTTGTGATGAGTTGTGTCATCAGAATTTGAAAAGTACTGCAAATCTAATGTCTTTGTCTCTCAGTGAAGCTGCAGCGACTTCAGATATCTCTGCAGCTCCCAGGTTTTGGTTACTTAGTGATGACAGGCATGAAAAAAGCACAACCGCCTTCAATTCAATTCACTTAAATTTGTCCTCAGTGGATAATTCAAACTCACGTCGAGCAGTTTCCAACAGAACAAGTCAACAAAGTTCTGAAGAAGCCGTTTATTACTGGGTATAACATGGTTATTGAATTCACCTCTGGTTTCTTCCATGTGTTTCTCAAGCGTCTTTAGATGCTGTGTGAGAAAAGCCCCTTAAGCTTCATTTATCCCTTAGAACACAGAGGATTTAGGCTGCTTTTTCTTTTGTTTTGTTTTTTTACATTACTATGTTGAAACGTATACATAGAGGCTATAAGAATATATGTGCAATATAGAGTGTCTTAAATCAACCTACAGGCTATCTGATAACATTTAGATTTTTCATTTTCACAAACTATATAAACCACCTGATTAAAAAGGTACTCAAACTTTTTAAAATGGGATTGAATTATTAACAATGATTGCTACTCCTGTAGCTTTTGAGATTTTGTAAGGCCTGAAGATGTGACCTATAAACACACCCCACGGTGTCCATATAATAAATATACAATAACATAATATAACATAACATAACATAACATTGCCATATTCCCATGGCAATTAACCTAGGGTGCGCCTGCAATAAGGGTGAAATAGACACAATTAGAAAGCTAAAGGTTAATAGACAGACAGTATTTATCTTATATAGCACGTCAAATTCACAGACAACACTTCCATACGTCACACATCCAATTCACACACTGTCAGCACGGGGCAATTCAAGGTTTCAGTCTTTTGCCCAGACTGTCACCCCCTCTACCTCCTGAGCCACAGTGTTCCCACCAGGGTTGCCAGAATTGTCTGTAATGACCATGTAGACAGATGAAGGTTGCCACTTCTAACACCAATCCTTATTTTGTGGGTCTGTTATTGGACTGTAATTGTATCCCAGACTGTAAAATCTCTTGCAATTGATTTTTTAGAGTGTATTAATGTGTGTGTGTGTGTGTGTGTATAACCGTGTGAGACTGCAATTACTGTTGCTGGTCAACTTTCGAGGTCACATCCAATTACCAGAAACAAGGCTGGTGTTTGTGTATCACGCACTCTCAAACACACACGCGCGTGTGCAGAGACACACATAATTACATTCTGCACTTTAATACAGCAAATTAATGACTTCTACTGCTGATTTGGTGCGGCTGTGGTCGAGTTGTTGCCTTTCAACCAGAGGGTTGGAGGTTTGATCTCCAGCTCGTCTAATCTACATGCCAACGCAGACAAGAGACACTCAACCCCAAAACTCTCCTGGAAGCTGTGCTGGCAGCGTGTGAATTGGTATGACAGATGTGTGATAAGATATATGGAGATGCAGTGCATATAAATGTGGTACAGAAGTATGTGTGTGCAGAGGGGACAATGGCAGTGTAATGTAAAGTGCTTTGAGTGATTAATAAGGCTGTGGAAATACAGACCATTTACTGCTTCGGTACAAATACGGTGTCCAAATTATATTCAAGCGGCAGCATTGATCTAAAGGTGCATAGTAGTATTATATTAATATTAATGGTACTAGTAGGGTTTTGACACTAGGTGGAGAAGTTAGCTTAGGATTGAAAGGACAGTGTTGACGTGTTCCACAGCTATTGGTTGATACAGAAAGGTTTATTGGTTTTATATACAGTTGCAAAAAAAACCCTCCCATTTTGAAGCCTTGAATTTCGCAATATGACCAAATATGTCATTTTTGAAACGGGGAAATTCACAGCGCTTTTGGACACGTGCCATGCTTTCAAATCTACTTTCCTCTAAATGGGAACAAAGTCTACTAAATTAACATCATTATCTTTTGAAGAAACACCTGAAGCCATTGATTAACTTATTAACTTATTATAAATCAAGTGTGAAGCAGGGTCATTTTCCCATAGACTTCCATATTTATTGATTTAGTGAATTGTGACGCTGCCATTTCTTGTTAGTTGGGCCTTTTTTTTGGTGGTAATACATTTGTTAATTTGGGGTTTGAGCAGGTTTTCCGTGGGTTCACTGCTGAACATCTGTGCTCATCTCATTGCATCATTAGCACGACACAGACATGAGATAGGGTGTTCAAAAATAAACTGAACTTTGCTCACTGGCAGTAAATTATGCTGCAGTTTACTGCACTTAGACCAAACAATAGGGCTTTAGTTTTAGTCGAGACGGCAACTGGACTTAATTTCACACTTAACAAAGGACTGCTAGAAAAAAAGAAGAAGGAGGGAGTTCTGTACTGGAAAATTATGGGCTGCCACTATTCAGACACAAATTATGGAGACTAAAAATGTCACACTGAAGTGTGAAATAACACTGAAGCTGCCTCATCTTGTATTGTCAGCACATTGCACCTGAGTTCGCCTGAAAGTGGAATAAAACTTTTCAAGCCGTCTCTGCCTACAATGTTTTGTCAAGTTTTTTTGTTTTTAAGAAAAAAAAAAGATGAAGTTACACAGCTCTTATCAGCTCTGACTGATGTGTGGAGCATGTAACACCATTTGAAAACAGCACTGAAATGAGAGTTTCCTAGTGAGATAGCAGTGTGAAAACACAGAGGAATGAGGTTCTCATGCTGTAAAGATGTACAAGGGTTTTTATGGAGTTTTTCCTCACTTGATGTGAGGGTCTAAGGACAGACGGTGTCACTTGCTGTACGGAGTGTTAAGCCTTTTGAGGGCAAATCGTGTGTGCGATGTTGGGCTATATAAATAAAATTGACTTGACGCCAAGCTCCAGGACGTTAACCACAGCACAGACCCAATGGCCAACTTTGAGCTCTCAGTGGTGAAAGTCAATAAATATTAAATGATGCCTGTTAAAGTGACCATCAAATGTTTGTTGATGGAAGCTCTGAGGAGGGTAGCTCTCTAGCTAGCGCATACATATCTTATCGGCCCGTTACGCTATGATTTGTGGCCGAAACGCAAAATTGAGTGTAAAGGTTGACTGTATTTACTTGTGTAATAATGCCAGTAACCTTGTAACATTTTTGTTCTGCCCTAAAATCACTTGATTTCAATCATGAGGCTAATATTTGACAGATTATACCTCACTCGTTCCTTTTTATTTGTTTGAATACATTTAAATTTCCAGTACAACCCATAAAATGCTCATTTGCACTTGAAATAAAGTGATTGCAGCTCCTAACTTGTGATGTAAAGTTTTTATTTCGCCTCAAAATCACTTGATTTCATTCAAGAGGCTAATATTTGACGGATTATACCTCACCCGGTCCTGTGTACTTGTTGGAATACACTTAAAGGGCCAGTACAACTCATAAATGTACATTCCCACTTGCCAAAAAGTGATTGCAGCTCTTACCTTGTAACCTAAACTAAACCTAAATTTCAATCATGAGGCTAATATTTGGCAGATTATACCTCACCTATTCCTTTTCATTTGTTTGAATAACTTTAAATATGTCAGTACAACCCATAAAATGCTAATTTGCACTTGTCATAAAGTAATGTAGCTCCTACCTAATAACGTTAAGTTTTTATTTTGCCTCAAAATCACTTGATTTCATTCAGCACCAACCCCCCCGCTTGTTCGCTGCGCTCGCCATTACCGTCCATCCATCCATCTTATTTTTTATTTATTTATTTAACCTTTATTTAACCAGGAAAAGACTCATTCTACCGCTTTATCCTTCACATGAGGGTCGCAGGGGGAGCTGTGCCAATCTAAGCTGACACAGGGCGATAAGCCCTCGCCATTACGCTAAAATAAAATCCTGGCTAGAACCCTGGAGGGTAGCATGTCAAATGGTCTCATAGGACAATTACAGTAAATACAAAAGAGAGAGTGTGTTTAAGTGAATGAATGCATTTGGCATTTGCAAGCAAAGGTGTGTTTGATGCATGTGGGCAATTCTAGCTTGCATTCTGTATGCACTAATTGCAAAGAACTTGTATGTGTGTGTGTGTGTGTGTGTATGTAGATGTGTGTGAGAGAGGGAGAGATGATACGTGTGCTTGTGTCTACAGGGAGAGCAAATGGAGATAAGAGTGCAGTAACAGCAGAATACTGGAAGTGCTCAGCGGCGTGGGTGTTGGCTTTGAAGCAGCGTCATCGGAGTCAATGTGGCATTCTTAAAGTCCAACGTCCACATGCTTGTATACTGTATGCAAGTCTCATTAGATGGTAAAATTCAACTCTTTGGGTTGTTTAGATTATAAAAAGTAATTGGTCTGGTTACAGCTGTCATAAAATCTGCAACATTATAGATATTTTGAGCAAATAAGATGTAAATAAGAAGACCTGGAATTGGCATCCTGTGGGTGGCGGAAGTGGGTGGACATGAGACGCACAGCGCTTCCAATACGCAGCGCATCTGTTCTGCAACCAGTATATCTTGGGGGTAAGCAGAGGAGGCCTTTGTTTCTAATAATCTGTATTAATTGTCACTAATTCTTACGCACTTGACCTTTGGTCGAGTACAGGGTAATATAATAACCCACCACTAAAAAGTTAGTATAGCAGTGATATCAGTGATGCCATGCAGAAGACAAGCCTCAAAAGTGGACCCCATGTTTATGACGCCAGTGCATCTAGAGAAACCCTGACTCGTCGGGGAGATTTCCCACGTCATAATCGCAAATGTCATTTGAGACACGAGTGACAAGTGCAGCATGGGTGTAGTAACACAGGAGAGTGAGTGGGTGTGGAGGGAACAGTCACTGCTGCTGGAGTGTCCTTGAGATAGATGCTGATCCTCCATCACCACTGAGCTCTGAGCACCTTGTGTATGTGTGTGTGTGTGGGGGGGGGGCATACGGGCGATCAATACAGCGTCTCATTGATTAAGTCCACAACTTCATTTCAAAGCACATGCACATGTTTCAGTGTTGCCATCATTTCCAGCAGCTCCTGCCACATTAAGCTGTAAAAATCAGCCATTGTGCTTCTACAATTTGCTCCCTGTGGTGGTGCTTTTTCCTTTCGTTTGTCTTTTTTTTTTTTTCTACTGCTCTGCAATGAGGTAGCAGGCTGCTGGTGGCTGCACACTGCCCCCTGTGGACACAAATCAGTATTGCGGCAACCTGCGCCTCTCAATGAAGACAATCTTCAACCTCAAGGAAAATCAGAGGATGTTAAGTGGACGAAGAGGAATGCAACACATTATCAGCAAAATCATCTGCACAACACGTCTGGCTGCGAATGCAACGTTAATTCAGGGAGATAAGAATAAGGGAAATGGGGTTGCTGACAGCGACAATTTAGCTTACTTCTAACATATTTGTTGTATTTTGTTCTGTAGTGCCCTTATTTCTTCACTAATGACCAGTCTACGAGTGTGGAAACCAGAAAGAGAAAGTGGAGAGTAGATGAGTGAGATTGAGAAAGGTATATCATACATTATATTCTTTGTGACTTCATTTATATTTTCTTATAGTCTTTTTATGCATTATGTATCTTATGTATTTATGTTTCTTAGTGTTTTAGCTTGCTGAGATCTATAATAGTTTCCTCACTTCCTCATTTCTTCAGGGTGTTTTTCTGCTACATTTGGTTTGCCCTGTGGTTGATAGTTTCAGGGTGTGGTGGGGGCAGTAATCGTTGTTTTGTTTTTATCCTATGAAGCACTTTGAGTTGCACTGTTTTGTATGAAAGGAGCGTCTGGCTTTGTGTAACTTACATTGGAAATGTTAGAGTAGCTGCAACTGAGTTAAGCTTTAAAATAATTATCTGCTGCCACCTGGGGGTACCACAGAACACGACAAGGGGCGCAACACTGTGGATTAATGAGATAAAAAACAATGTCCATATTTAACATATCTCTTTGGAAATGTACCTGTACAGGTGGTTTAATGGAGATTATTTTTCAAATATTGTAAAATATTGTTTGCATCAAATGTGGTGATGCAAAAGAAAATCATATTTTGATAATTGATTATTTGGATTGATTGTTTTCTAAAGAATTACAACCAGTTTATGTGATTTTTCAGCTTTTTTTCTTTGCTCCATATGACTAAGAAATCATGAAAACAATCATTTTGGTTTGTGGACAAAACAAGACATTTGAGGACATCGTCATTTCCAGGTTTGACAAACATTGATCAATATTTTTCAATTCAATTTTCTGACATTTTATGGCCCAAGCGATTGTCGATTTAATCGAGTAGATTAATCGATTATGGAAATAATCGTTACTTGCAGCCCTAATAGACTTTTCTTTCTCAGTGGGATCGACTTCAAGGATCCTGGTCAGACTGTCTGCATGTGAGCTGCATCTTCTGTGTATACAGATCTATGTTGCAATGAATTCATATATTCAATAAGGACAGCTGAGGCTGAGGAGTTCATTATTTGTTGCTGTGCCATTGTGAATCTTTTCCAGCCATGTAGAAGACAGTTTTTCTTCATTTACTAACAGCCTAGAAATGGCATCGACACCACCTGTGTAGGTCTACCAGCAGGGGGAGTCAGATGACTGTTATTCGGGTTTGTAGCAATGACTGCAAGTGTGTGTGTGTGTGTGTGTGTGTTGTACTTACTGGTAACAGTGAGTACATTAGTCTTGACTTCAGCAGTGATCTGGAGGCGACCTCTCCTCTCAGTGTGGTCTGTTCCACACAGGCTCGGCACGTTGGCCACACAGCGCTTATGGATGTTCATCATGCAATCTAGAAAAAACACACACATGTGCATTTATGGACTACATTTTCTAAGTACTGAGGAGAAAGGAGGAGAAAATAACAAAAAATAAAACCATTGCGACTTAATTCAGAATACAGTTATCAAGACAAGACCATACTTGCACATAATATAATATTCCCAATGATTTCTACTGCAATTCCAGTTACACCTAATCATTTTAAATAGGTAAACCATTGTGGATGTTTCCGAGCACTAAAAGAAGATCTCACATTACTTAAACAGTGTGTGTGTGTGTGTTTGTTTTTTGTTTTATCACCAATATATTCTTTTCATTTGCTGGGACTGTTATACATTTTCTGTACAATAAAGACTATAAGAGTTTTTTTGTGTGTGTTTGTTGAAACATACGTTCACATCTCATGCCCTGATGTATGAGGCCATAGAGCAGAGAGCCACAGTGATCACAGAACGTCGGGCTGGAGTAGGTGTGGATCTTAAACTTGTGCTTTGCTCTCGGGTCCTGGAAGGAAGGAAGGAAGGAAGACAGATGAGAAATTGGTTTAAATCCCCATTAAACTCACAGAGGAACACATGACATTAATTCATTGTTAATTGATGACTAAATTAACCCACTATTTTGATAATCGACTAATCTGTTTTAGAGGGTTTTTTTTTGTTTTTTAACAATACAAGCTTTCTGATTTTCAGCTTCTTAAATGTGAATATTGTCTGGTTTCTTTGCTCCATTTGACAGAAATAATCATTAAAACTGCAAAGACATTTGAGAACTGACTGATCGTACTGAAAATAATCGTTAGTTGCAGCCCTAACGTGAACATAAAGTGGCTCAGCAATTAATAAATGCTTTCTTTTTAATCTGACAAACACCCGCGCGCGCACACACACACACACGATTATTTTTTCATTTAGATATAGCGTGAGTTCCTCTTTCATGAACATTTGCATGGGCTATGTGTGTGTGTGTGTGTGAGTGTGTGAGTGAGAGAGAGTGAGGGAGACCTGCAAACATGGGCCAGTGGGCAAATACTACTATACTTACGCAGTGGGGTTTCAGTGGTTGACACAGACGGACAGTCAATTACACATACATTTGAGACATGTAACCGTTGCATACTTAGAGACTGAACACACACACACACACAGCAGCATGAACGAATGGAAGGTGAGAACCTTCATTACACTTGAATGTGATCCAGGTCGCGCGGCGAAGCGGGGGGGGAAATGTGGGAGTACAAATACTTGTGTGCAGAAGATCCATCCAAGTTATTATGTTGACGTTTTTACTGGATTATGAATTTTCCTCCCGCTCTCGTCCAAAGCATCTCCTCACATCCGAGATGCTTTGGATGAAATCAAATAAACAAGTGTTCACTGTCAAAGAACACATTTTTCATATGAACCAATTGAGTCAGGTGTGAGTGTAAACAGAAAACGTGTGTGTGTGTGTGTGTGTGTGTGTTGCTGAAGCTCCACCTCATGAGCTAAAAAAAAAAAAAAAGGTTGATTGGTTTCCTTCATTTCCACCACACCTGTCCTTTTTTTATTTTGCCTGAATTATAATCAGCCTTTCTGAAGTATGTGTGTGCTTGTTCAGTCTGAAAGATTATGCAGGTGCTTGTGACTGCTTGCGTGTAGACATGTGGGTTTCTTTGCACAGCTGTGTGTGTGTTTGCAGTTATGTGTTTGTTTGTTTCTCTGCCGCAGCTCGTCGTTCTCAAGGACAAGACCACTTCCTGCTTGTTCCGTTCCTCTGAAAAACAAGAGGGCACGATGCCACCGAGACGACAGCGATGAGCAACGGCGGCGCGATTACGACACGAGGGCTGACGGGAAAATAAGAGGGTCCCAGCTTTTATACAAACACCCGTGATTAAATAAGTCAAATGCAAACACTCAAAGATAGAAAAAAAATCAAAGAGGAAGAACGAAGATAAAACATTATCCTTCAGTTTCCTCCTCCTTTTAGAAATCACAATTTATTGTCAAACAAAATATATTTCAATGGTTTATATCTGATGGTGCTTAGAGCCATGGTTCTCAAACAGTGGTACATGTACCACTAGTGCTCCGTGAGTTTTCTCTAGTGGTACTTCAGAAATCCTGTATCAGAAATCCTGTATTTACCAGGGTATGTGATCAGAGTGGAGCTGAGGATGGAGAAATTAAACTAATAATAATAATAATAATAATAATAATAATACTACATTTATAATTAAATCATTTATAATAATTAAAGTCACCTCATTTCTCACTCCATCTTAATTTAATTTCACTATACCAGTGTGTGAAGTATATGTGAGGAAGGGGATAGAGCTGAAACTATAGCTCGATTAATCAACTATTAGTCACTATTCTGATCATCGATTAAGCAGTTTGAGAGATTTTTTGATTATTCAAACAAGATTTCTGATTGTTGTAGCTTCTGGTTTCTTTGCTCCACGTAACAAAGAAATCATTCAAACTTAACCAAGACATTTGAGAATATCAGGATTTCCAGGTTTCACAAACTGATCGACATTTTTATGACATTTTATGGACCAAACGATTACTCGATGAATCGAAAAAATAATCAACAGAATAAAAGATTATGAAAATAATTGTTATTTGCAGCTCTAGAAGGATTAGGATTACGAGAGAGCAGATTATGTCACTGGGACTAAATCTGCCTTCTGTGAAAAGTCTGTAGCTGACTTCACTGGGCTGATAACGGCGCTACTTCGAGAGTTCAATATCTTCTCAGGTGGTGCTCGGAATAAAAAGGTTTAAGGAAACGCTGCTTTAGAGGAAAATTCCCGGCATCAGAAAAGTCTGGAACATCATTTTCCTGACAATACATCTAATCTGGATTCCAGCAGTGGATCATCTCTGACGTTTGTCTTTAAGAACAGCTAATATTACTAATTGCTGGGGATGGCAGAATACCACAGTCTACTGCTTACTGAGTGTGTACTGTTACCTGTGATTGAAGTTGGAAAAGCCCTGACAAGCCATTTCACACGCATAATGCTTCCGCTGTCATAATATTCCGCTCCCATAAAGAAGAAATAATAAACAGCTTAAGGTTTTAAATAGAACCAGATTTAATCTCATATTGGATCAGACACAAAAGGTCTCTGATAAGTGATCAGTATACTGATAAAAATTATTTCAGACTGTCGTTTTGATTCATTTCTCTGAGTGGAATCCCACTTATTTGATAGGAACAGTGGACAGAGAGGGGGTAAGAGTGCACGAGTGGATCCAAGTGTAGGGCAGAGGGTAAAAGGTAAGTGTGAGGACAGAAGATGCTCTTGGAAGAGCTGGGTCGCTGCCGCGTTTTGGACCAGATTTAAAATGTTATTATCAGATATCAGCAAACATGCCAAGATCCGCTGGTTTAACTAATGACTACAACATTAACCTGCAACCTCCTTGACTTAACTATTATTATTTATTATATTTATTTTACTCAATGAAGAAAATGCATACATCTGCTGCTACATGAGAATGAAAAATAGGTTTATTTCACCAAAGAAGAGACGAATTCTCCAATATCGTCCGTCCCTGTTTAAAACCTATGCTTTAGTGTGGTGCCCACTGGTATAAATCCTTACTTGCTGAGAGTCCTAACCCAGGGTTGGTCCTACTGTAAGACACAGCAGCACCAGAACAACGAGTGCCCATGAGTCAGTGCAAAGACGAGCTGTTTTGACCGTTGTCTTGTCACTGTGCTTTGTCTCACTCGCTGCTTCTCTTTTGTGGTGGTTAAACACCCGGTGGTCCATTATTTTCCCCGTCAACATCATCAATCAAATCCCCGCATCTCGTCTTTTCATGTCATTCATGATGCCATGTGACAGACAGACTGCATTCTTCTGCTCATTTATTCACTGAGCCCCTACATACATGAAGTGCAGTGCGTTTCAACTTTTTTCTTTTGCCTGTTTACTTTAGAGCAAAATAGAAAAAAAAAACAACAAGAAAAATAACAGAGGTAATTTCAGTTATTGGGACGTACAACTCACAAATCTATTTAAACATCCAAACATTACATGTACAACTCAATGATCGTTTTCAAATCTTTGAAACATCATCATTGGCCAATCACAAAGGCTGCACTTGATTATTCTACTATGTTTGTCAAATGTAATAAAAGTTAGAATGAATGTATTACAATTCATTTCTTGAAGTTTCCAACAATATTGCAAACGTATCTACCAGGACTGCACGATACATCGTTAAAAAAAATAAACGATTCTACAAAACGCTGCCTTCTCTCTCGACATATGAGGCGTCTTTACATCACGTGAGTCAGTGGAGGCAGTTGAGAGTTTACAAGCAAGTGATTGTGGCACAGAATACACCAGACTCCTCTGTTCAATGATGAGATTTCAGGCATTTCCTTTGCTAAATGCTGGAGATTTACCCACGTTTTCAGGATTGTTAAGTCTTTTTAACTGATCTACAGTTTGGGCTAGTGGAAACACGCCATATGTCACTTAAACCACTTTAATAATAGATGTATAAATAATAAATAATGATGTTCAGGGTCTAAAGAAATCACACTTTACTTGAATGCCTAATTGAATGTGTGTAATCTTTTGTTCATGAGTGCAATAAACATTTTGATTTGTGAAAAAAAAAAAACGTGCCAGAGAATCTTAATTCTAAGCAAAAAGAAATTATCGTGATTCACATTTGTTCCAGAATCGCGCAGCACTACCATCTACTAATATTAGTCTTTTTAGACTGTTTATGAACGTATGAAGCTGTTCAACTCAAAGACATGGTTCTCCAACTGTGTAACAAATATTGTTCTCCCAAAAAGAACATTTTAACATTTTTACAGTCCGTGTATAGGGAAGCCTGCGATATACAGGATATTTGGATTGTATGGGATTTCATATTTTTATAAGTCTGATATCCGATCCAGTATCTGACCGATACAGATACTGACCGATAAATAAAGATTGTACTGACGCTTTGCTTGAAAAGTTATATCACAAATCTAATTCCAATCACAACATATATATCAGAAAAATCACAATTAGATAGTTTACCTTGACCAAACAACTTGGTTTTGTATATTGTATATTTATTTCCTACTATGTGATGAAACGAAACAAAACCTGAAGGCGAGCTGTACGTTTACTGAAGGAAGCACGTCAGGCTAAATAAATAATGGATGCTACAAAGTCCCATCATGAAAAAAGTCAGTGTGCAAACATTATTTTCACATTACAGTTCAACATTTCTCCATTTTGAGAAGAGGTAATTTAACTTTAGATTGTAGCAGGTGCGTTTTCTGCTCTCATCAATAAAACAAATGCAAGTGCCATTATGTTTGTCCCCCTCGGGCTTACAATACAATACTTACTCTGGGACTGTTGAAGTGTTTGTGTGAGACACTATTCAAAGGGACATTGTGTTGATTAAAGACGCAGCACAAAGCAACACTTTTTTTTTTTGGAAAAAGGAGAGGAGTTATTGGAACCACAAGAGCAGAAAATAAAAGGGAAAAACCAACTTCATCCTCACACCCTGAGAGAATCCCTCTCCTCCTTCCCTCTCTCCTCATGGCTTCGTCAGTCCTCCTCCTCTCTCAGAGGTTACCGTATGGTTTCGGCGCAGTTCTTTTCAACCATCTGATCTCACATACTCACTAAAAATATCATGGTATCAGGATCTGACTGTGCTCATACTGTATTTATGTTTGGGTGCTACCTCCATCTGTCTACTGAGCTCTTCACCTTCACTAGTTCCACCTGTTTCCTTCAGGGATAGCGTGCATTGGTTAAAGGGACAGTTTCGGTTTTCTCAAAGTGCTATGTATGCAAAAAGCTTGTCAACCTCTCACTCTCTGCACCAAAGTCAATTAAGAGAATCACGTCGATACACAATCGCGATAAAGTCCAGGTCGATTACGACGATCAGCTTTGGGCATATCTACTCGATCACACACGGCAGACATGTGTGCGTCACCAGCCGAGCAGCAGTCTACTTTTACCCTGCACTGCTCCGGGTTTGTGAGTTCCCAAGGTTAAGAAAGAAAAGAGCTGAGCTGTCTCATAAATACCTGTGCACAAACAGTAGACAATAAAAGAAAGCCACACTCAAATACATTCAACAACAGCCCTATTTCACACGTCTGAACACAATTGAGGAAGTTGGATTCGAGTACTTAATGAAAGTGCTGATGTGATTTTGCTTTATGTGTTTATATACATTACAACTTTTACATTTCACTGCATATACAAATTGAAGGAAGTGCATGTGTGTGTGTTCTTCTTGCTTTGTATGTGAGTATAATGTTGAACTAATCAATAGTTTATTCAGATTTCAGTACAGATGCTCAAAAAATGGCAGTTTAAAAAAGATACTGAGATATACACGAGAAATATTGGCCAGCCTTTATACTATATATCATAACATAGACTCTGTAAGAAACCTCTGTACAACGCCCTCACAACGTTCTCTTTTAGTTGTAAAAAAATATATATAACCGCAATACAACCAAGCGGGAACGTTGTGAGGAAACCACGGTGCAACCACAGGAGAACATTGCAGTATTTGGTTCCCTCAACGTTTAGGGAACATCTGCCTAACCCTGAGGGAATGTTCTCTAAACGTTATGTGTTAGTAGGGTTAAGAAGGTGCAGATTTTATTAAGTGACTCTTTTGTTTTGTGGCTGAAATCCATTTTTTTTAGTGAGAGCAACTAAAGATCCCCAACTGGTTGGATGGTAGCGTTGTCTGAGGTCGAGGCACACAAACTATCCCTTTAACGGGCTGTTGTAAGCTCATACGTTACAATAATGAATAATAATGAAGAACATTTAGGAGCGTGATTGTTATAAAAGGGTTATATTCAAAAGCAAAAAAAAAACACATCGTACATGGAGACAAACTTGATTCTATACCATTGTGGGCCTGAAATGTAGGTTTCATTAGAGGATCTCATCCCTCGACCTCTCCCACAGGGAACCCATTCTATTAACCCAGATCTATAATTGACTTCTCCTTTTAAACATACATAGCTGACAGAGACACGGGGAGAGATGGGAGTGATGAGCCGATTTGTGCAGACAGTGAGACAGCAGGATAAAAATCACTTTCAGCACGCTCCTTGCTTCATGTTGTGCCAAACCTTTTTAAAAAAGATAATTAATTGAGTCATTTCTGTTAATTATTTCAGAGCAACTCTGACATTACTGGCTCCGCGAGCCGTATCTATAAATATTTAGCCACATTTTTTTTCAATCTTTTGTTAGGAAAAGCAATAAGTCGGTTACAATTTGGATGATTTTCTCCTCGAAACAAAAACTCACCATATTAGGCAAACAAACACAAATCTTTGCTTTTGCAGCTTTTTTTTTTGGGTTTTTTTTCTTACCAAGCTAAAACTCACAGTGTGACCCTGCTGCTCCATCATAAGCTGTTGTGCCAAACTGAATATGTATGATGAAGCTTAAAATAAAGTGAACCCACAGCTGACAAATCCTGGAAATGTACAGCTCTCAGGGTTTTTCACGTGGAAAAAGCCACTTATGTGCAGGTGTGTGTGGGTGAAAACAATGTGCCAAGCAGCACAAATCGGACAGCGTTCGAGAAATATTCATCCAGGTGTTGCATAATGTTCCATGACACAGTCTGACCACATTTATGATTAAATAATACAAGTTGCTCTTGATCTAGTGCTCTTAGAAATGAAGCAAATATACAGTAAAGAAATAAATAAATAACTAAACAGTGGATCAGTCTAAAAGATGACAAACATGCATGAGAATAAAGGAATTACATGGATCCCTGGCTTCAGATGTCGCACGGTGAACCTCCTTCTATTCTTCCTCTCTTCTATAATCATAACACAAAGCTACCTGCCTTCACGTCTCCTATATTTAAATGTGCAGCTAGTTTGGAGCGGAGCTACCCCACATTCCTACTGTGCAGGAACCAAGGTGGCAAGGCCATGAACTCATTAAGGAAATGACATGGTGCGGGTGGTGAGGCCCCATAATTAAGAGCAGCGCCCCCCCAGGGTGCAGTGGCCTTTAAATAGAGGATGCACAGAATAAAGATAGATATGCAGGGATGGCGGAGAGAGAGATTCAGGGAGGCGCTGATTTAATGAATGCCAAAGATAGAAATATAGACAAAAGTCAGATTTCGAGGAAACGAGGACTTAAGTTTGCTGGCTTCAAACTCAAAAGGAAAAATATAATAAATATAATAATAAAACTCGGTATCAAAGCAGAAGTACAATTTCTGACACTAACCACAAATGGGGCAGTAATCTGGACAGGGCTTTGAAACTGAACAATGTTGTACATCATGACAACAAAATGTAATATTTGGCATTTTCACCACTCTTATTCACCGTGCATATAGTATGTGCAAACATACAGGTTTAGGGAGAGGTTTATCACTATAGAGCTGTTGTGAGAGTATATTGCAGTATTTAATTACGCAGATACTTTGCAATTCTTTTCGTCTTCTTATGTGTTGTTGAGTCAAAGTTGTGATTAATTTTGTGATAATAATATTGTGCAGAAGTCACAAAATAGACGTTTTGTGGAGGATAAAGTGGTAGAAGATGGATGCTAAACTAAAACTAAACAAACGTAACTGTGACGTAGTTCCAAATTTCATGAATTCAATCCAATCTGAAACATTTCATATGTGTTTATATAGTTGGTAAAAATTATTATTATTTTTTATTTAAACACATTTTAACATAGTAATGGGAAAAAAGCAGCCTAAATGCTCTGTGTTCTAAGGGTTAAATATCGTAATAATATTGTATCATGGTGTCTCTGGGGAATCCCACCCCTAATTGCTATAGTCCTGGCATTTAGTTACAGCGAAGTATTTACAGTATAAAAAGTAGATTTTTATTATTCTCAAAAGCAAAACAGACACAACAACAGAGCTGCACCAGACGCAGCCATCCCCGATACACACATCCATTGTGGACCTGACGTATGAAGCTTGTGCAGCTAATATTTCACAGCTTTGCTTAAAAACAATGAATAGAGTCAGGGAATCAAAATGCTACAAATGCTTTTATTCTTAAATCTGGTTCAGAAGGGGTTGTGCGTGTGACATATTTAACAAATTTAGACATGAAAAGGGAGGGGAAAGATCATTCTCACTGCCCATTCTGCTGTGAACCGTGCGTGGCTTGTACTGAAAATAGGAGAGAGCTCTATTCTCAAGATGAGCAGTGTGACTACTCTAATGTGATAACGTGTTCCTGGATAAAGAGCAAGATGTTCTGCAATGCAGACGCTCGCGGAAGTAAAAAAAAAGAAAAAGGAAAAGGAAAAGGCATCAGCTTATAATATCTGCACTGCACACGTGAATGAATATGATTGGATGTTATGGACGAATAAACCAATAAGAGGGAGGCAAACGGTTGAAAATAAGCTAAAATGAACACAACTTCATTGTTCTGCCTAAACTAACGGTATAATCTGAGGTCAAAACAAAAGTAATACTTTTATTTTTTGACATGATTTGATGCCGACTTTGACACATGAACTTAATATGAACTCTGCATGGCCTAAAAAAAACCAATTCATTCATTGTTGCCTTACAGCAAGAAGGTCACAGTTCAGATCCCACTTTGAGAGCCTCTGTGTGGAGATGTTTTCCGTGTGTGTGTGTGTGTGTGTGTGTGTGTGTGTGGTTCTCTCCAGTTACTCCGGCTTCATCCCATGTTCCCCCCATGTTAATTGGACTCCTCTAAATGTACCATCGGTGTGACTGTGAGTGTGAATAACTTCCCATGTAATACTTACTAAAACTGGTCAACTAACGACCATGGTTTAAAACCAAAACTGTCAAAGTAAAAGGTAAGTGTAAGGAAGTAGGAAGGAAGCTGCCAGGTCGACGACAGGAAGACAAAAAAAAAGTTGCTTTTTGCTCAACAGATAAACTTGCATTATAATGAGTTGAGTTGACACTTAAACGGAATAAAACAGCAGCGGACAAACGACAAACAATCGAGGATCCTCTGGAGGCAGCTCACTAAGTGTACTTGTCAGAATGAAAGGGCACTCCAGAGGTACGTAATGACTTAGAGACCGCAGAGTTTTTATAAGAAAGAAAGGTGGCATCTCAGGAGTGCTCTTAGGGACAGCGTAGACAATAGACCTCTATTTAAAAGGACAGATAAAAATAGTATCAAAGTACCATTTAGTGTCTCTTCCTAAAGAGAAGATTAAAGAGTAAAATAAGACCAGGTACATCTTTTTTAACTTAAACAAAGATGTGTAATTTAGTGCACAATGGATGGCTGTTATTAGTATTGTTTGATTTGATGCCAACGGACCACAAATATCGAACATTTAAGACATTTGAAGCTGCAGTGTGCAACTTTTTTTATTGTTAGCGATTAAATCTGCCTCCATTTGGTCTTCCTGAACAGAAACGATGTAATGCAATGTAACATTATATGTATACTACGTCCTTCATCTGAAAACAGGCTCCGTCAAGCAATACTATCAGACCTGACTGAGTATGTGTGTGTACAGGGGAAAAAAATAAGCATTCATCTCATGTGAATACCACGTGTTGATACCAGGTCTGAAATATTATTCGTCATTTAAAACTTTCAATGCAAATGTTTTACATGCAATACGTGATTTTTGGTGAGGTGAGGGCAGAAAATACAGAACTAAACAAAACTTCCAAATGATTCCAAAAACAAAGCGATTATTACAATACTTTTATTCTGAAAATAACCCTTTTAATGTCATAACGGTGTCTGACTTCCTGGTCCGAGTAAAGATATATACAATATACAATAATTTATAGTTATTTTAAGCTAAGTCCAAAAGGTTCATTTAAAATGTTTTACCCAAATAATATTATTTTTTCCCTAGCCCTGTATCACGTGAGACTTTCCTGTGACAGCTGTGAAATAAACTAGCAGTGATGTGATCCACTTTTAAAATGAAATTAATGATCATATTCAGTTTTATTTTTCACCTTTACTGCTCTGTGTTTCTCTCTTTGCCATTTTAATTATTTTCTAGAGTCTGCGCGAGTGATTTGAAATATTACATTTCATATTTAAAATTTGAAATAAATGGATTACATGTTCAGAGATTACTGCAGTTACTGCATTTGTCTTAAGAATAATTAAAGACACAAACTCTTCATACAGTCATGTTTAAGAAGCTGAACTGAAGATTCTGCCTATCAGACAAAAATTCTTGTGTTCTGCGTATGATTAGTCATTTTCGAAAGAAAGAAAAAGGGAAGAGAGAACAAGATGGAGACTGCTGGACCAGAACACCGTTGGTGACAGGTGAGCTGGAAATATCTCAGTGGTTTGATCCGTCTTTCACTTCATACATACACTCACTCATTCTCAGAGTTAAAAAACCATTTATTCAAAACTGTACTCACATCTGATGCAGGTCCTGCATCGGCTCCTGGACACGAGAAAGTGACAAACTCATGGCAACGTTTGTGAACCACAAAACAACACACTGCGGAGAGAAAACAGAGGCAGAGAATGTGTCAATCAACAATTGCCTTAGTAAAAATGTAAAAATGTTGCTACGTTCACTTGAACTAAATTTATAATCCTGACAATATGTCCTCTCTATTTGTGTGTGTTAACATCTGGTAGAGTATGTTGTTTACCACACTGAGAGGTCTTTATAAAATGGACTTCATTGTAAGTTACAGACAATTGTATAAGACATAAGACACAGCACTAACTTAACCTATGAAAAGATTTAGTCATGGTAAATTTACATCGGGATGCAGTGCTTTCTGAACACCCACACGCTCATATTGTCACTCCTGCAGCGTTGACTCATTGTGAATAAGAGCACTTTCTAAATGCCGTCAACATCGTGTACAATGTAACCTCAGAGTTCTGTGCGTGCAAAGTTTGTCGTCAAGAGAAATAACGGAGAGGGGGAAAAAAACAAACAGGAAACAAACTGCTTTCACACCACCGCCAAGTTGTCAGAGATTTGTCGAAAGAATAACAAATATACACACACCGTCGCGTAAGACGGACAAATAAGAAGATAATCTAAACGAGATGAAAGGAAAGGAACGCATCTCCACTTTTCTTTAGGTTGGCAACAATCAGCGGTGCAGAAACATGTGAAAAGCCTTGATGTGCAGTGAGGCTGTCATCTCCACCCTGATCAATGTCGGCTCCACTGACAGGCAAGATGAACAGAGGAGGCTAAAAATATCTCACTATCTCTCGCTCTCTCACACACACACACACACACACGTACATAGATTGTACCCCCGAGTATATTTACATGGTGTGTGTGCAGATGAGCTGTAAATGCACCAAGCAACAGAGATTTTGATGATAGCTGCAGCAACAATAAATGAAGAGGGAAAAAAATAAATAAAATACTGCAGAAGAGGAAGAAGAGATGAGCTCAAATTCATGACTGATTAATCAGTTTCGCAACTTCACAGAGAGAAAAAGTGTTTAAGTAATCATTTACATGTTTGTGTTTGTTGCGTGTGTGTGTGTGAACATCTTTGGTTTTTAGACTTCTTTGTTGAATAAAACAAGCAGTTTGAAGATCTTTTCCAGATGACTGATTCATAAGGCCCTTCTTGGCTTGGTTCCGTCTTATTTATGCTCTCTGCTACAAAAGAACCAATAGCTGTCTATGCATTATGTTCTTGTGGCATTCATCACTTGATTGTTCCCAGAGTTCGGACTGAATTGGGGAAACGAGCGTTCAGGTTTGTCGCACTCTTTGCTTGGAATACTGGAGCTAAAAATATCTGAACTCATCTCACCCGAAGCTTCTCGTTCCATCTTAAACGTGAGACAATGAGAATCCATTGAACTGAGCCTGCGTTTTTAATATTTTTGGCTGTGTTGAATGAATATAGCTCAAATTTTCCAGAAGGTATTCATTTTTGGTAAACTTTAGAACTGTCATCTGAGTTTCTTAAATTAGCCTAAAATTGCTAAGCTACAGAAGAACTGACTAATTTGTTCCTAGCGGCATAAAACGCCTCCTTCACAGAAACAGCTGTAAAAACTTTATATATTAATATTTTTTATATTAATATATAATGTTTATTAATATAGTAACAAATTCGTATTTTTTATTAAAAGGAACTCTTAAGGGTTAAATAAAGGTTAAATAAAAATAAACGAGTCGGTGAAAAAATAACCACAAGTTGAGGCCCTGGAGGGGCACACACACACACACACACATATATACACACACACACACACATTCATATATATATACACACACATATACATATATATATATATATACACACATATACATATACATATATATATATACATACATATATACACATACATATATACATATAAACACATATATACATATATACACACATATCTTTATATCTATATATACACACACACACACACATATATATATATATATATATATATATATATATATATATATATATATATATATATATATATATATATATATATATATACACATATACACACATATATATATACACACACATCTCATTAGCCTCACAATAAGCTAAAACACAAATCCATTAGGAATGATAATGCAATAATATCCATCATTATCTTTTCTGCTTATCCTTTGGGGGCTGCAATGCAATGATGCTGCAGCCAATCAGAGCTGACAGCAGGTCAGAGGTTGGATACATCGTGCACGTCCTCATTACACAAAGACAAAGTACCATTCACACTCATACTCACACCTACAGACAGTTTGAAGTCTCCAATTAACCCATCCTCAAAAGTTGAACTGCATGTTTTTGGACCGTGTGCCCAAAGAAAAAACAGACTTTTTTAAATATCTTTACACTCTTATCTTTTAGGAATAGTCAGAATGTAGGAATAAAAGTGAAAAATGTTTGATCAATGATTGCACTGAAATACAAAAAAATACTTTCTATTCCAATGACAACCTAATTTGTGGTGCATCTATTATTACAAGGTGGCAGCAGCTGCAGCAGGAAGCATTTAATTAGTATGTTTGCAGAAGTGATTACATTTTACGAGGGTCATTGAATGTATCTCATCGTAGCTCAACCCACTGTGAACCCTACATTACTTTATGACTAGCTCTCATGCACTGGAGTAAAGAATATTCAAATGTATAATCCTGGGCATTTTTGCTTAAAATTCCCCTTCCTCGTCATCATTATTTCAAAGTGGTATCAGTACAAAGGCAGGCTCTGTATATTTAAACATATCGGTTAAATATCGGTTGCATCCAGGCATAAATATAAACATTTACCACCACAATTATCCTGACCAAAATTATTGCGATTAACGATATTATTGCGATGACGGAAACTTAAACAGGGCTGAAACAATTACTTGAATTTTAATCAATTACTAAATT
The DNA here is from genome assembly GCF_958295425.1 of Solea solea. Classification (NCBI taxonomy): domain Eukaryota; kingdom Metazoa; phylum Chordata; class Actinopteri; order Pleuronectiformes; family Soleidae; genus Solea; species Solea solea. Next base: position 19,452,300 of record NC_081149.1, on the reverse strand, counting down.
ATTCATTTTTCAAATATTCAATATTCAAATGTGAATATTTTATGGTTTCCTTGCTCCATATATAAAACTGAATAACATTTGAGAGCATCAACATTTCCAGGTTTGAGAAACACTGATCAACATTTTCTGACAATTTTATGGACCAAACAATTACTCGCAAAAAATAATCCACAGATTAATCTATTAGGAAAATAACCGTTAGTTGCAGCCCTAGTCATTTTTTTGGTGCAAAATAATTAATTAAAATAGATCACATTAAGCTACAAGGTAAGATGCAGCTGCCCGCTGTGGCACATTAAAAAAAATCTAATCACGATAATAGACATTGGACTTATTGTGAGTGCTTTTTTATCACAATGAGCAATAATTTTATATACTGTCCCATAGTTGCATGTATTGATGAAATACATAAATAACTTAACTCATGGTTAAGGGATTAAGGTCACTTTGCACGATGGAATTTCATAATCACAGTTTAGAATAAGCAAAAACAGATTCTTTCGTCATCTGATTATTGCAGAAATAACACCAGACTTTATATCAGTGACCATAAGAGAATCATCAACATCAAAACCTTATATGTAAGAACATACAAAAAAAATTCCATCATGATATTTTCATATCATCCTGTATTCTATTTTATTCTATTTCGTCATCAACCCTACACACACACACACACACACACACACACACACAAATCATGTGCACCTCAATGGTACTTCACTCCCACGCAATATCCTCTCTTTGGTCACACCACCCACTCACTGTGATGATACCACACACACACACACATGCACACACACACACAAAAAAAACACAAAGAGCACCCACTCATTCCAATGATATTACAGATTGAATCCAGAGGATGGAGGGATAGAGGTAGAGATAGAAATGGTGAGAGGATGTGTGCACAATATTGCTTCAAGGCAACTGCTCTTTTGGAGTTCTGCTACTGCCAATCTCTCTCTCACACACACACACATACACACAGATCAGTGTTTAAACTACAAACTACAGTTTCCAACTCCATGACCGTTGCACCAAAACAAACATCCTCTCGCCAGATATGAAGTGTGTCCGCCTGTTTTGCTCTTTAACCAAAACCCCAACAACCTTGGCCCTCGCTGACCGACGACCACAGTTACTTCCACTGTGTCCATCGACCACATCGTTTGAGCTGACACCACACAACCGCAGACAATGGTGGGATTTGTTATTACAACTAGCGGTCAGAAGAATGTAGAGGAGCAGAACATGTACTTTCCTCTCATGTGCAAGGAGTAGCAGTGTTTAACAAGATAAAACAAATGCTTAAATGAAGAACAGGTATCCAAAAAGTATACTTGGAGATACAATAAATGACATTTCAAGCATGTTTAAATTGTAATCTTCTGCACTTTACATTATTTTAATAGCTTTACATTAACTTATTGTTTTATGCTCCATTTTACTCTTACACTTTTTGTTTTCTTTTCCTCTTTTTATTACTGTTTTTATATATACATGTGTATATATATATATATATATATATATATATACACATACATATACATATATACATACATGTATGTATGTATGTATGTGTATATATATATATATATATATACACATACATACATATACATATATACATACATGTATGTATGTATGTATATATATATATATATATATATATATATATGATAGATAGATAGATAGATAGATAGATATAGATATATATAGATAGATATAGATATGTATGTAAGCACATTGAGTTGCCCTCGTGCATTAAATGTGCTGTACACATAAAAGCTGCCTTGCCTAGCAGTCCACTTACATTAGCCAAAACAATTTTAAATGCAAGGTAAAAGGACCATTCAAATGTGGTTGCCATTTATTGATGTCAACGCCAAAGCAGGGAAGGACATATTCAGTATTACTTGTTACCAAGAGTGTTGTTTTTTGTTTGTTCATTTTATTTTGTGTATTTGTCGCTCATGATAAGTATCAATAATTGCCGTTTGCTGCGTGTTGGGCCACAGAAGCTCTCCCTATAAGGTGCAAACACGCAGTGGAACCAAACGAGCCAACAACAATTCCCATGATCCTGTGCTGCTCCGTGACATCAGCAACCTGCATACTTTGTGTTGTTGTTTTGATCGAGACCCTCAGCAGAAGAAATTACAAACTGTGCCTGTAAATCCATTCAATAAATGCATTATGCAACATTTTAATCACATGAGAAACAGTTTGGTTTTTCAAAGAGAATAAATGATACTGCATGAAATATTAAGATCATGTAATGATAACTCTCTTCACAACCTAAAGCTTTTGTCTTTGTGTTCTCCTAAATATCTGATACCCTACCTCCACATCCTATAAATTAAAAAATCATTTGTCGGGAGATAAAAAGCAGGATCTCAAGACATCTCAAACACATGTCTATAAAAAGCTTTCTCATTTTCTGTGCCACACACTTGCTCCTTCCCTCCCTATGTCTCTTTCTCCCTCTTTCATCTCTCACTGAAATCCCTCTTGGTGCCCTCTGTGTACTGCTCTCAATCTGACTATAATGTAGCTGGCCCCTGGCCCGTGTGCCTCCATTATTTCACGTATACATTAAATATCCATAGATGACACATGGACTTATTTATATACTGTTCCACATCTTTCTTTCTTTGACATTTGTTAGTCCACCTCTCTCTCGTCGTCTGTGTCATCACCGTGATTCAGGTTTATACCCGTTATACTGGCTATGAATTACATTACATTACATTACATTACATTACATTACATTACATTACAGGCACCTGTGTTACTTCTTTGCAGGCAATAACATGTCTGCGTAATGTGTCCCAAAAGACTGTTTTTTTTCCCCAGGCGTGAACATGCCTCTGCATGCACACGTCACTGCAGTGATCCACATTAATCCCGGCTTCACATTACAGGTCCCAATCGGCACCAAAACGCTGAAACTAAAAGGCTGCAATCACGTTTACACTGCAACAAACTGGTAGTTAGTAAAAGCCTGCAAATGCCACTTTATGCTTCATAACATAAAGCATTGCCTTCTCTATCAGTCTCTCTCTCTCTCTACGTATATACTGTAGTGTTTAGTACTGGTTTAAATAGTTAGTGTGACACTTGAATAATAGCACAACCCTGGATCTCTTAAACCTGGAGTGGGAACCTTATTAATGTTCCTGGTAAACCCAGTCAACAATTTATCTGCTGTGAAAAAGGTCTCTTATGTCAGGTTTGTTCAAAACATGCTTGAGCATCACATACCCACGCTGCACGAGTTAAACTCAGTGACAGCTTGCTAAAACATAAGACCAACTTACAGATATTATACCCGTGTTTTCCCTCCTCTCCTTTCCTCTTCTCTCGTATAATTTCCGTTTATGCAACATTGGCACAACACTGACGTTGTACACAGCCTCTTCCTCTAATGAGCTGCCAATGAGTGTGTGTGTGTGTGTGTGCGCGCTTCTGTCTATGAGATGCAGTGACACGCTGTACACTGATGCCCCATATTCAGCGGACATGCTCAGTGCGACAGCACATGGCACTGTGGCTAGTTAAAAGTGTTCATCTGCAGCTGTGGTTGCACATCACATCACATCACCTTTAGTATCTCATACATACTGTATTTCGAGATAAAAAAAACAAAAAAAACACGGTGCTACATAATCCACTACTTTAGCTAATCACAGAACCGAGATGAAAACATTTCATTTTCATGTTGCATTATGATCCTGAAATAACACATTAAACATTTAATGCTGCGTTAATTTGAGGAACACCGCGAGAATCGTTTCCTCATCGCTTTACATAGACATCAGGGGAAGTTTTACGTTGCATAATTCATATGCGCCATTTCACTTTTCATCTGCATAAAAACATTTGTATACAAAAAAAAAATCCAGGTGATTCTACTGGGCTTTTTAATGTGCGAGAGTAAAAACGTGCTTAAAAACCGTGTCCACGCACCTCTTCTGAGTCTGATTACCTTGCCTAGACAGATGGGGCCACACACATCTTCCATCGAGGAAGATGGAGTTGCTCTGGGCAGCTTTGTACGGTACATTTCATGCAAAAGTCAGGTTACTTGCCGTTATTCTCATGCTAACCGAGGCAGTATTTCATAATTATGTTCTCTAACTGACTGCTTTCACATCCCGGCTGATGGGTTCATGGACTCGACTACAAATCCTTTTTTTGTCTACAACTCCTTGTGACTACAGCAGACCTGGCACAGTGTTTAAACACAATGGAAGGAAAGGTCTGGGAGAGTCAGACGACTGATGTTGCTTCTGTCTCTTGCTCCTTCTAATGCCTGAATGAAAGGGAAACGTCCTGATGAGCCGGGAGGGAGACACAAAGAAGATGCTGATGAAACAGGAGCAACACAGGAGGGAAAAAAGGAGCAAGATGATAAAGATGGAAAGCAAGCGGAAGAAAGTCAATAATCTGGACAAAACACGCCTTTCACCTTGGGCACTTCCCCGTGTGTGTGTGTGTGTGTGAGTGTGAGTGAGTGTATGCAAGGGCTTACATAAGGGGGCTGAACAGCCTACGCCAAAGTATAAATATCCACAATGCCACCAGTGAAGCAGGGAGAAGGGTCAGAGTGAGTCAGCACACCCATATCACTCCCTCTCTTTCTCTCGTTTTCTTCCATCAATCCATCTTCTCTAATTTTGAGATCTCCACTGTTTTTATACCTATCATTTTCCATCTTGTTGTTTGTCAGTTTTTGGAAAAAACAAACCATTTTACTTGGCAGGCAAACAAACTGTGACCTTGAGTTGGTAATGACTGAATCTGTGTAAACAAACCAAAAGAATCAATTACATATTCACAAAAGCTCTTTTTAGCACTTTGATGCCAAGGTTCCTTAAAGATTGGCAAAGCTGTTATCAAAAACACGTCACACGTCAACTTTGGTTTTTGTTCCGTTTCATTCACATTGGGTTTTTTTTAAACTTTTTTGGGGAAATTTTTTTGTTTTTGTATTTCTTTGTCACTCAGACCACAAAGCTTGTGGTTCATTTAATTACATTTTTCACAGAACAAACTGGAAAGAACACCTAATATACGAAATATAATCTAATATCCATTGCAAATGAGTTATCTTCACTTGCATGACTGGTCGTTTTGCTATTTTGCACATTGCTATTTAAATGGCAAACACAGGAATGGACGATTCTCTGCTGAGCCGGACCTGCTCGTGTGCCTGCTGGGGTCGGGCTGCTGGGGCAGCAAGTAATGCGGGCAGATGTGAGTGAAAAACAGGAGAGACAGGATGGAGAATAAAAAAAAAGACATGCAGTATAAAAGCAAAGCAGCTCAAGGAACTTAAAAGAAATGTGCCAAAGTCAGATTTAAAGTTAAAAACAAGTGGCAGAAGTCGATGGTGATGAAACAGGAGCACAGTCTCACATGATGTGTTACGAATAATTGCTGTCTTACATTCAAGATGATACGTGGCGGCGGTGGCACTCGTGCGAGACACTTTGCTCATTATTTGGATTTGCTGCTGAAGCAGCAGTAGAACTAATGGAGGGGAAGAAGAGACAAAACCGCAGCAACAGATACGAGTCCTGTAATCTTCCCAGTGAGATCTAAAGAAAGCACCTTTGTGTCCGTGTCCCTTTAGCGCCTCCTCCCTGCGTTAACGGGTGTGCGGTTGTTGGAAGGTGGACCCTCTGCCTCCACCGTCTAATCATCAACTGTCCTATCAGCGACTCCATTAGACCGCACGGGCTAAGTAATTGCACAACATTCAACTGGCATTTAACTGATGAGGAAGAGGAGGAGCGCTGAAGCGCATCCCTGTGCGCCACAAGCAGAGTGTATGTGCATTGTTGTGAATCTGCTTATGTCAGCGCATCCAATGTGCTGTTTAAATAAGCATGAAAATACTGCGCCTTTATTGATTTTAGACCAGGTTTTTGTTGGTCAATGGTGCCGCAAGATAACAATGCGCCAGACCACACATCATTTTAAACACACCCTGGGGTGCACTTATTACCTTAGAGGTTCAACATGAACGGACTGAACGGAGTGTCTGTGAACGATGCACATAATTGCTATTCAAAGCTGGAGTGCATATTATTTAAATGCAAATTGATGTCTGTTATGAGTTCATACACGGGCCACACGGTTGGTGTAGTGGTTAGCGACGGACTTTTGAACTGTCCAGGGCGTACCCGATGTCAGCTAAGATAGGCACAGCTCCATGTGGAGGATGGACGGGCGGATGAGTTCCTACAATGCTGATTAGCTCCAGGGGACTCACTTTCCTTGTGGGCTACTATAAAAACATTAAGACGATCCACAATGGCGACGTCTGTAGTGTTGACCCACCTCCTGATATATATATAATATATAAAAACAACATTTAGCACATTCCTGGGTAAAATCAATAAATCATATAATCATTTTTTTTTTTTAATCTTCAATTTCTGCCAAATAAAAGTTTTTTTAACTGGAATAAAATATGGAACAATCATGAACAGCAGCCTTTGTGCTTTGCCAGTTGTTTGTGTTGTATGAAAATGTTTATGAGGGAAACTGCAGTTCCCTCTCATGACAGGGACTTAACTGTTAAATATGTCCAGCAAACACAAATGCATACACACATGCAGCTTCTCTCTCTCTGTATCAACTCCCCTGTGAACAATCGCTACTGTTTTAGGCTACAAGAAAAAATAATCAAGGTTAGTGAAGTATAAGTGAACAAAATATGACGTCTATGATGTCGGTGTTTTACAATACTGTACTATATTTGTTGAAGAAGATAGTCACCGTGCTCAAAGCGCTGTACACTTTTACCTAATCCACCAATTTACTCATTAATTCAGAGAGAGGAGGCATGAAGAGGGTAAGGTAGAGGGAGTGGGAGAGAGGACACAGAGGTGAGAGACGAGGACTGCAGTTAAGAAGAGACAACGAGACCGTCATGTTTCAGTCATGAGCTAAATACAGGGTGTAAAAGATTGAACATGTTATGCAAGGCATAATAAAAATGAACGTCGCCTCCAGATACGCCTGCAACACGTAGATAAATACAATTCAAGTGTGATGAGGCTTTTATGGCTTAATTTTGGTTTCCCGTTTTATTGTTTCTTTTCACTCCATGCATGTCATTTCTCTTCTCAAAATATGGCTCTCACTTAACAAAGGGTGACCCAGACGGATGTCTTTACAACCGCCAAAAATCATTCACCGACTACAATAATATTGTAAACTCCTGCCACTGAGCATACAGGTTTATTTTTAGCAGCGGAATCCACGTCTGAAGCTTTTTTTTAAAAAAAAGGGTTTTTCTTGGTGTTTTCACCCACAATGCTGCTTTAAAAAGCTGCATCACTTCTTTTTTTTTTTCCACACTGTATGCTTCTTACACCCTGCCTGCTCAGTTGTGATGTAAAAGTAGTCACTCTGTGTGCAACGCGGGAATATCGACAAAGGTGCAAAAACGGCAATCCTGAGAAAGAGATCGTGTGGAGCTGAAATGCTTAATCAGTATTGATGTGAACTTGCTTGAAAATGGTTTAAATGTAACACTTACTTACTTAATGTCATCATACTCAATATAGGACGATACGTAATTTGTTCCAATAAATCCTAACACCCCTAATACTCCACAAACAGTTAGTTATTAAAAATTGTAATAATTGTTACTTTATTTACAATAATACTAGCATTAGAGTGTACATACTCAGTACACTAGGATGGAATAAACACTCCCTGAATGGGAACTCACTGACAACAGCAGGAAATTCTGACAGCTTTTCACTAAATTACAGTAAAGTAAAATAGGTTCTGTGTACTGTGCACCAGATTTGTTTTATTGTATGTCCATCAAATTCTGTGATCATTGGAATTTGGATTGGAATGATGTGACTGAACGTTGGTCATAAAAATAATCAAAAAGAATCCATGAACAAAGCAAATCTAACAGCCCAGGTTCATTTCTAATATTATTCTCTAGTCTGTCAACCTGATCGGGATCGAGCTCTCGCTTTATATTACCAACAAATGAGAACACGCACACAGAGTGCACAGACACTTGTGAGCCTGGATGGTTGTGGTTACTTTTTGCCAAATCAGTGGCTTGCTATCTTCAGAGAGAGCACAGTCTCCCTCATGTAGGCCTGCATCTCCAAGGTGCTGTCGCTGCTGCGGTTGCGTCTGCCAAAGTCACTCTCTTTGTACAGGTCCCACTTGTGCACAGTCACCGTCATGTGATATGTTAGGAAACCTTACAAGCACCCTTTGCTGGCTCATATGGTCAAATGGTCTTTGAGACGGCAGCGTGAAATTCAAACGCGCCATTACAGCTTTAGCATGAACTTTACACATTTCTAATAAATAGGCACAAGTCTTGCAAACTAAGATAAAAGAAAAGGGAGGTGTGTGTGTGTCACACACAGGAGTAAGCAGAAACAGGAAGTGCGAGCCATGTCTAGGAGGAACAAATAAATCAAATATAGAAAGTCAAGAAGATGGAAAGTCAAAAGAGGCCTAGGATGACTATACCCTCCCTGTTGCTAGGTTACCAATGATAGGGTTAAAGGATCTCAGGAGCAAAACTGACATAGTTAGATGGTCTCGATCAAACATCTCACAGGGGGAGCGAGAGAGAAATGGACAGAAATGGGGCAACTTTGAAACATATACTACATTAATGTTAGATTAACTTACTTGTATTTTTAGACAGACACGCACATCCTACAGATAAACATCCCACAAACGTACTGTATGTCTAAAGTTGGATTGAGCCTTCTTTGCTGTGTATTTAAGAGACGCATCTATATTTTGCGCGTTCACAATTTTATTATTTTCATTTGGGGATCTACTACATCTACATATGCATCGTTTGTCTCGTACTGTTCACTGCTGCAGTGACTCTTTTTCACTCGCTATGCGTGGCCCGTCTACCCAGTGTGCTCTGATTGACCAGCTGCGAGCCACCTAGAGCATGTCGGACATGTGGTTTACCCACGGGCTTTGACAGACTGCCTTGCAAAACAACAACAAGCCCAAGTGCATGTAACGCATTGGTGTAGGAGTTGTCATGTTACCAAACATGGTCTATTGATTTAAAGGGTACCCTCCATACCATATCACAACATGCCTACTGATACCTGTGAACGCTCCTGGGTGAGAAAGTAAAGAGCACAGAGGAAAAAGACGAGAGACTAGAGCAAGAGTTACTGTAGGTGATAGGGTAAGGTAAATAAGACATCAGTTACAAATGTGGTGAACTTTTCAAAAGTTAATGGAAACAATGATTGATGCCTTTTTTGGCGATAGAAAATGCAAAGATGAACAGGGAAATGTTTCCAACCAGACGAGAAAGAGCTCACATCTAATGTTGGCACAGCTGTAGTCAGTGACGTTGAATCCACCACGGACAATGAATACATCAAGAGCGGCATCAGCATATTTATTATTATCTACAGGTCTAGGTAAACATTTACTTTATTAGAAATTGCCAAGACTTATTTTAGTCAGACTGCAGACCTAACACGCTATATACAATAATTAATAGGGGATTTTTTTAGTATGTCTGAAATGTTAGCATGAAGCCAATGCACACAATTAACAAGGAAATATTACAGTGTTCATTTGTTATGCTTGGATATGCATTTGGAAAGCAAACTCATTATTGTACATTTTCAGCCTTTTTAAAAGAACACTTTCAAACCCACGGCGGCAGCAGCAGCAGCAGCAGCAGCGCAGCAACATATCTGCCCCAGCAGTTAGTAATGCAGGTGAGCCATCGTACCACCTACACAATATGATTCACATTTTAGACAGTTAGTTCATCTCATCGTCAACAACTACTTCCCCTGAAAGCACCAGATCAGGTTCAATTTGCAAATCACCTTCATTAAAATAACAAAACAGAGCAGTTAAAAAGTCGTGCGACACCGACCACCAGAGTGCTGCTAAAGAGAGTAATTAAATGATAAATCAGCCGAGGGGGCATATGAATATGACTTTACTGAGACTAGGTTTATACAAACAGAGCAGCCCATGACTGAGAGGAAAGGAATTAGGTTTGTAACTGGAGGGTTGCTGGTTGAATCCCAGGATGGGTCAAGGGCTGGGGTGCCCCTGAACAAGGCACCCAATCCCCCATTGCTTCCATATAAATGCTGCTCACTGCTCCTGCGCCCGTGCTTGTGTGTCTGTGTGTGTTCACTACTGGTGTGTAATAAGTATGGTTTAAATGCAGAAGACAAAAGTCACTATCACTCATTGCTGTGTTTTGCAAAAATAACTTATTCTAATTCTGAGGCCTTAACTGCATAATTTAATCCTCTTTGCCCAACTTTTTTTGCATGGCGCCCCTTTAGCACATAAAAAAAAAAAAAAAGGAAAACTGGGCGGTTTTTATCTGGACAGCGGGTTGCCAATGAGCCCACTACCAACATAGCACCAAATGGGATTCTGATGGTATGATAAGCTTAAAGTGTATGTAAAGCAAATTATAGTGACTCATATATTATGCAAGAAAATAGTGTCAGGAAAAGGGAGTAAAGCATTGTGTAGTCAAGATTGAAAATAGTTTCTCTACAGTTCTGAGGATTTTTTTAGGCGTGTCTAAATATGGCTTGATGACACACTGGAGCCACAATTTGCATAACTCCTCCCAAAACGCTATCACTATATAAGCACTTAATCATTCACTAGCTGGTTTGCTGGCTCGTTCTGACTCAGCATTTTGTTTTTACAATTAAATGATAAAATACCTTCACTATATTAAGATAATCATTAGCTGTACTAATCTTTTGTTACCTCATTGTCTGCTTAGGTAATATAGTGTACAAGACATATAGTTGTTATAATACTGCATCTCTCCTTCAAACAGACATGATATTTGACAGTTTGCTTATTTTGAGGGGAAGAAAGAATCTAAATTTAGTTACTGGTAGCTGGTTCCCAGTTTCTGTTGTTTCTGCCTGTGTTTGGGCCATAATGTCAAACAAGCTTGACCCACATCGGCCATTTGATCCATCCTGAGATGTCTCCGAAGTGTCACCAAGGCAACTGGTGCCAGAAATGGCAGTAGCAAGGACAACGAGGCCCTGAGGGATACAGTCTTTAAGTCTGTTACTGAAAGTGGAGTACACACACACACACACACACACACACGCACACAGAAAACAAACAAACACTCACTGACCGCAGTCTTCAGTGTGTAAGTGGGTCAGGGTCATTGAGCATATCCTCACTCACAAGTAAAATTAGATTTTATCAGACCCACACCCATTCCACATTAAACTGCGAAGAAAAGAGTAGTTGAGGGTAGAAAAGATACCATGTGTTACTGTGACTATAAACAAAGTCATGATGACAGAGTTACATGTTTGCTGAAAGTTGAAAAGCAAACAAAAACTGAACAACAACTGGTTCTTGTATCATAGTTCCTTATAACCCTGACTACTCTGGATGGGGGAAAAATATTGTATAGATACAAAGACACCTGTATTTGTATTTTATTAATTCAACTGCAAAATGAGAATTCTATTTTGCACAATTTTGTTTTGTTGCATCGTTCAAAATACCTCTAGCAGTACAGACCGTACTGACAGTTGGTCAGGTGCAACATTTCTTAATGACTGTGTCGGTCTGCGTGTCTTCTTCAATTCAAGTTACCCAAATAAGTTATAACTAAAATGTTAACAAACGTATGCTTTGGTACTATATTTTGCACTCATAAAAAAGTAAAAAGATGCAATGTAATGCAAAGTTGCACAATACTGTTAATGTCACAATCATTTTGTAATGTAATAATATTATATCATGAAACCCCCCCAACCAACAATTGTATTCTAAGTGGATTATTTTGTTTAACAGTTTCTACTTGCATTTATTTTAACTGTGTTTCTTAATGCTGGTTAATGATTTAAAAAAAACGACAACAAAAACAACTTGCATCCCAGATTCATTACGCTTTTTCTCCTATAGTCATAATCACAGTGAGCCTTCCCACCTTAAACATGTGATTCATATTGTATTATGCCGTTCTGTGCCATGTTTGTTGTGTCTGATACGAAAGGCAGAAATCAATGCACTATAATGCTGAAATATTTTTGGCTCCATCAATACGCCGACTGACGCTCACTATCATTGTTCTACACACCATAGTAGTGGCAAGTATGAAAGAGTGGTGTTGTATAACATGAACTCTTGAAAAAGCTGAGAATAAAGTCTTAGACAAGCTGTTGGGATCAAGTCACTTTCATTACTGATGATAATCAGATGACTAAGACGATTTCCATAGAGCATTATGCGTTTCTGCTACAGTAAGTGAGTAAGGCTTTATCTATTTAGCACTTTTTAAAACACAACCAAAATTGTTCAGTTTTAATGATTTAAACTCGAAAATATTCCCTTTTAAGAAGCTGAAAAATCGGAAGAAAATATTTACAGAGGCCACAATTAACATAAAAAAACACTTGGAATTTGTGCTAGTAAGTTAGGAAGGCTAAGCTCTAAAAATGTGCTTTCAGAACTTTTTGAATGGATGAACAGATTCTGCATTTCTGTCAGTTGGGAGAGGCTTTTCCGTAATGCAAAGTTGTATCCCCTTGAGGCGTAAGGTGGAGGATGTCAGTGGTCTGGAAGTGGTACCTACCTTTAACGTCTCGTGTTTATATGTATTGTATACTCTATTATTGCTATGTTTAAGTGCTCTCCAGAGTAGGATGAGGGAAGGTTTATCAGAATGTTGAAGATGTGAAAATACTGTAGGTGTCGGATAATGTCTGCTCCGGCTGTTTCCTTACTCGTGAAATCTCTTTGGACTTGAAGTGCACAGTGAACCTACAAAGAGCCTTTTCCTGCCACTAGGGTGGTGGAAACATATAGAGTCGCGCAAAGTTCAGAGCGCTTTAGTCCATAATGGGGTGGGAATAAAAAGACAAAAACTGCACTTCCAACTTGGACCACATGGAGCACGTATCACATATCATAATGTATCATGAGGTACCCTGCGTGTCCCACCCCTAGTCCATAATAGCACCTCGTCATGTCCTGATAGCCACAGGTGACTCAAACAAGGTGTAGTCTGTTTCAACAAAGCTGTAATCACAGCGCTCACTCTTCGACTCAGCTTAAGGCAGTGTGTGCTCTGTGTGTTCTGAAGGCAAAGCTTTGACAACAAAGCAGACGAGAGAGGCTGGGCTGTATCAGTGTCTTCGCTTGCAGAGTAGCATGCTATTGCAACCTTTTTACAGATTCCTACGACACCAGATATTTTTATTTTATTTTTCCCCAGACAACATTATTTATTGATGGGTATATCTGACGATGATAGCCGTTTGATACACGAACCAGAAACGCGTTACTGATTAATGTTTACCCTGGAAATAGTGGTCATTGCCTACTGTAATGGCTAATGGGGATCCTAATTAGCTAAACCTAATTAACTAAACCTCACCCAAGCTCAAGTTCCATAGTCCAACCCCCAAGTCATCATTGACAGTACACTATTCTGTCTGTCATCCAGTGACCCCATTCAGATCTAGTATTAGCATCCATCCTCAGTGATCTAATTGCATGTGGATAGAGTTAAGTGGCATCAAAAGTGCGTCTTAAACGCATCTCTTCTGACCACTTACGAGCTAGTGTCACCATGCTTTCTTCAAACGCACACGGCACCATGACTGTTTGCAAGAGGAAAATGCCGTGTTTAGCAATACACCTAACGACATCATTACTTGATTAACATCCTTGTCACCTCCCACATCGATTACTGCGACACCGTCTTTGTTGATCTTCCATTCAATATTCTCTGCAAATCAGGCCAGAATGCACCTGCCAGAATGTCGAGCAGAACCTCAGCCATAGGGACAGTGGCTCCTTATTAAACACCTCATTGATTATAGAAATTCTCCTTGCCACCATCAAGGCTCCCCACAACCTTGCATCACCATACATCTATCGCGCTCTCCCACCCTAGCTCCTCACCTCCGCTTACGCAATTCAACCTCAAGTCCGACTCTCTCACCACCTTCAAATCAAATACCCCCAAAACTCTACTTACTTTTGTGATCATGAAATGATAATTTCCTACTCATTTTAAATATGACTTTTCCATCTATACTGTTTTATTTGTTACGTTTTTTTGTTGATGACCCTGAGTGTTGTGAAAGGTGGCTAATAAATAAAACGTAACAATTATACAAGTATACGTTCACAGTAAAGCCACATTTATTACTGATATTTACCTTGGATTTTAGAAAGTATGAGCTTTACAGTTTCCCATCCTTATTCTCTTATCAGTCACTACATTTACATGCAAACTTTAATCTAACTAAGGCTGTAGTCCGACTAAGACAGGCAACCGGACAACTTACAGAGTCCGAGTAAACATGCAGAGGAGAAAATCGATTATTGGCGTTGTACATCTGACTCCGCCTCCACAGGTGGTGCTGTATAAGCTAGCAAGTATTGAATCAGTTTCCTGTTGACATTTATGTGATCAATTAGATCTAGCATGGCTCTTGTGGTTTCTGTGTTGTCCCAATACGATGCTGGGAATTTACACGCAGTCCATTTCTACTACTACCAAGTCCGACTCCAGTCCGACTATGCGTATACATGCAGGAGTAATCAGACTATGAATCAAAGTAGTTAGTCCGACTGGCTAAATTTTAGTTGGACTAACATGTTTTCATGAAATTAAAAAACAACAACAGTGCTGTCTGTTATCTCTATAAAGACCTCTGTCACTTTTTAATCCTTGCTTCTTTTTTTTTCCTGGTACTATCCATGTTCTCCCTTCACACCTACACACTCAGCACTCTCTCCTCTTACATGCCCCTCCCCACTCCCCCATCCATCCATCCATCTACCATCCATCCATCCTATTTAGTGGCAATCTCAGAGGAACACTTACGCTATTTATAAAAACATCAAAGCCCATAGTTTCCAACTCACAGACACTAGAGAAAAAGGAGGATGAGACGAAGGAAGAGAGATATAGGGAGAAATGGGGAGCTGGAGGATTGATTGAAGGAGAGGGGGAACCAAGGGAGAAAAGAATTTGAGAAAAATAGTGACGATAGAAATGATGCTGAAGGCTATGGATGGCTATGATGGAAGGATATAGAGAAACCAAAGCTGGGGAGATGGGGGAATTGGCAGAAAGAGAAAAACTGAAAAAAGAGCGTAGGATAAAAAGGAGCGAGTGATGGGTCTAAAGCAATTAGGGAAACAAAGAACGGTGCAGGTGGAAACACAAAAGACTGGATGACAGAATCAGATATTAAAACCCTTTTTCTTTGCTTCAGGATCTCAATGATACACCTCAACACTGGTGTGTGTGCTCATGCATTTGTGTGTGTGTGTGTGTGTGTGTGTGTGTGTGGGAGGCAGGTTTTGGATCTGGAGACCTTCCACCCACTCGGGTTGGAGTTGCAGAAGCACCTGAGCAGCGTTCAGCTCTGCCAACTGACACCAGTGTTTGCAAATATTCACTCCCTCATTTATATATGAAGAGCAAAGAAAACACAACATGAATCCAGATGAACTACAGCATGGGCACTGTGCCCAAATACAGCGTGATGGCTGCAGGTGAAAGGGGAGAGACGCTCGATTAAACCCAAACACAAAAGATGCCATCAGTCAAAGAGAAGACTGAATAGTGCTGTTTATAAATACATACATTTCCCCTCTGGTAGAGTGCTAAATGCTGCAACATATTTATCGCCCGTTTTAAGTGCAATCAACACTCCATGCCCACACCATTTTATCTCTCCTCTTTTCTACCTCTTCTTCCCTCTGTCCATTATCTCCTCTGCCTGGCAGAAAAATCTCACCCACCACCTCTTTGCTGGAGTGTCATTTCTGCATACTTCCCTTAGCCCTTTTTTCTCTCATTTTTTTTTTTTTTTTTTTTAACAATTTCTCTGTTTGATTGCAATTTATTTATTTACTAGATTTGTGTGCATTCCTCTTAATCCAGTACAAATTATTCAGAAGGCAAAACAAGTGCCACAATTTAGGTTGAAGCCATTCCAAAAAACACTTAACATGCTGCATGTTACAGTGTGCACAAGATACTGGTCAGAATCCCTGCATCGGATATCGGACAGATAAAGATGTAGAATACGATGCAATCCAAAGATCCTACATACACCACGTTTCACTAAGCACGGACTGTAAAAATGTAAATACAAATCAGCAAAAGCATTTTAGCTGAGTCATGTTTGGGCCGTTTACTTCTTCTTTTTGGGAGAACAATATTTGTTACACGGCATCAGTATCGAATCGGACACAAAAAAGTGATATCGTCCCATCCCTATTTAGCATTAAAAACAGAATGGTGGTCAGAATACATTGAATGTTGCCATGTAGCATGTCTTTTATCCTTGTTTTTTTTTCCATGAGATACTTTGATTAGAACTTTCGGGGAAATCCTATAATCCTCCTATCTTTCCTTGTGCTTCCCACTCACTTTCCCCCTTTTATCTCTCCATTTCTCCTAAATGAATTCCACTCCAACTTTTCTATCCTCTTCCCCTTCTTACTGCCCTATTTATTTACACCGTTTCTTGCACTTCCCATCACTGCCCATTACTTTGGAGTTCTAAATGGACAATTTGCCCATTAAGGCTGCAAGCAGAAAGAAGAGGACACTAAATAGCCTGTTACACGCTGAAACCCAGCTCATACTAACAAACTCATTTAGGAACACATGCATTAACACAAACACAAAACCAATCAAATGGAGGCAGCAGTTCTGCACAAACAGCCTTTAAGGAAATGAGCACTCACTCGGTCATTAACTACAACATGGATCACATAGCACACACACACACACACACACACAGAGAGTCATAACTTCCAACATAAAGACACAGGAGATCTTATGTTCACAACTAACACACTTGACACATTACATAACACATGCTGCTGCTGCTGCTGCTGCTGCACAACATTCTTTCCTGTGTATGGAAACCTGAAAAGTAGAACGCTACCAAGTCATTCCAGTCCATTGTTTACAGCCACAACAACAACAACGAGGCAATGCTCTGCTTGGACCAGCAGTACTGTACACAGAGTTACACAACACGCAACACCAAGCCAACCTTACAGACTGCACATTTGCCAGCAGCGTGTTAAATTAACCGATTGTTAATTGATTACTAAATTAATCACCAACTATTTGGATGATCAACTCATCAGTTCTAGCGACTTTCTTTAACTCGCATTTAAGGAACTTCAGCACACAAGTTCTGTGATTTAAGTTCCTGAAATGGGAATATATTCAGCCCCCCACACACACACACACACACACACACCCCAATGACAGTAAACTGGATATATTTGGTTTGTGCACAAAACAAGACATTTGAGGATGAACAAAAAAACAAATCAATTAACAAAGGACAATTGTCACAGACTTTTTACATTTGCACGTTTCTCTTCACATCCTTCAAAAGCAAAACAAACACCACAGTGATAACACAAGAGCCATATCTGTTCTTACTAATGACAAGGCACGAGAAACCCCACAACGCACAAATGTGTCACATGTTGCTAATGAAGCTTAGCTTCTACACCCACTGAGTGGATTCGTTGAGATGGCACAATAATAATAGTAATAATAGTAATAATATGTGAGCTGCACTTTTGACAAGGTGCAATCATCGACCTCTTCTGGATCAGTAACAATTGAAGCCACCAAAAAAAAAAAAAAGTTATTCACAAATCACTTTCTCACATTTGCATTTTATCTACAGTGTATGCCATTAATATCTTTATCTTTTTTGTTGTTGTTTTGTGTTTCCATTGCACAAATCAAAACGATGCATCAATAATAATAATAATAATAATAATAATAATAATCATCATCAGCTGATAAAAAATGACAAATATTGGCCTAAATGGTCTATAAAGCAAACAGACCAAACAACCTCCAATCAAAAGTGGAGGATGACGACAACAATGACGAATATAGTGACAGTGAATGCCAGACTATGAAAGAGGTGGGATTAGGACATCATCGTTTTCCACAAGTGGTATAATGGTCTACGTGAAATCGTAGGTGGCATTTTGAGATTTTCCCACTCTGGGAAACGTTAAAAAAACAACAACTTCATATTTGATTCATTTTCATTCACTCATTACCCCATAGGAGAAAAAATCAAGCTGCACACACTATACATTTATGAGAGAACAATGCAACTATCAAATAACCAGGATGTGTTCCTTCGTGTGGCTATCCTGGCATTGGAGTTAGAAGTGAAATTTTAGATGAAAACACTTTTTGTCCTCACTGTCCTCTAACTCTCCCAGCCCTGGCATCAGAATAACCCCCCGCCAACAAACACACACCTGTGCCTCACTCTCACTCTGCTCCAGAGGCATGTAGATCCCCACAGGGCAGCGGATGTATCCCGTTAAAGGACACTATTGACATATTACATACGCAAGATGGCTAATTACCCGCTAACCTACAGCTGTATTGAACACAGCTCCTCTTCCTTCCTACAGCATATAGACAGTTGCATCCGAATGTTTCACTGTTGCTAGGAGACGTGAAAATCCTTGGACACATCCAGTTGGCTATTAATACAAGTGAAAAAACACAGACTTCAAGCAAATTGAAAGAAAAGTACAAAACCTCCACATTCTTGTCAGCTCGATGTGTTCCTCTGATTGCTTATGTCATTTCCTGTGGCAATGCAGACGCTTAATCTGTCAAATGGTGACAGTTGTTTTTCTCAGACTCTGTCGTCGCTGAATGGAAATGATGCGGGTAAACACACAGTTTAATTTTCGTTTACTTACACTGCCATCTCAACCTAGAGTCTATTACTTAAAAGTAATACTATAGAGTTTATGTTGTCAGAGGAAAATGAAGTTTCAAGGACAAATAGTGTGTTAAAAGGTGCTTAATATTCAATCCATTCCATTTTTCGATGATATAACCAGCAGGGCTTCTATTTTACTGAGCCACAATTAACACAGCTGCACTCATATCTCTTATATACACTTTTTAATAAAACTGTCAGGGACACATTTCAGTCACTAAAGTATACCCATTTCCTAAGTTAAAGATTAACATATCATTGATTATAAGAATTTATAAATCAATTTACAGCCAACATTTGTGTCATTTCCCTGGACATTACATATTGAGTACTTACGGTTTATACCAAGAGTGGGTGCACATCAACCAAAGCACTAATGCAATTAACATAAGGAAAAAAAAGGCAAATGAAGGTCGACGAAGCGTCCTCTCAGACGCACCTTCACCGGGACATACTGTAGCACAGTGCAATTACAGCCATGACGCTGTTTTCAAATGCATTAAAAGCACAAGTCAAGTCGAGCCAATTTTAAAAAACAACCAAGGTGGAACAAAGTGCTTTACAGATTTAAAAGGCACAGCAACATAAAAGGTGTAACACATAAAATCTATCTATCTATCTATCTATCTATCTCTCCTCTGTTTATGAACCACATTGACTAGCGGAAACCAAACGCACAAAGTTTCCCCAGCGTCATCAGAAAGATCATTTATCTGCAGCCTGAATTAACATTTCATCAGTCTAACACAACCTATGTGCCAACAATTGGAGACAATGTACAAGGTTTAAAATTTAAAACTAAGAAAAAGACATTACTAGCAAAATAATAAATAGCAACTATTTACCAAGACAAAATATGAAAAAAATCCCTCTGGTATTAACGTTTTGATTGTTAAAAGTAGATTTTCCTGGAACAGCTGGTGTGTTACACACTCAGTCAATGAACGGAGTATGTAGGCACAACAAATGGGAGAGTTATTTCCTGAGCCTCGGTCACCTTCCTACTATTTCTAAGTAAATCTAGATACAGTTTGCCTTGCTTTGAGAATCAGAAGCCAAAATCCTGCCTCCACGTTCAGACGTGCCTACATGTGCTGCTCTACAATCTTCCCCACTGATCTTCAAAGAAAACTAAAACATGGTGTTAGGTTGACTGTATATGAAAGACTCACTAAATCTATAACTGTCTTCACCCAACTCTCTTCATCTGGCCATTACCTGAGTATTTGTTCTCAACAAATCCCAAATACAAAAGGATAGCATTAACACTGGCTGTCAAAATAGTGATATTATGAGTCAATAATTCACATTAAAACCTCAATTCATTTCAATTCAGAATAAAACTGTGTTTGGTGCCATATCTTTTTGAATTGTGGTCTTCTGAATCACACACCTCAAAACCTCAGTGTTCACTTAAGCCCTTTAAACACATGGATAAAGAGATGTGATGAAAGGTAGAAAGATAAAAAATGAAGCAGGTAGTGGAAGCGACAAAAGAGTGCAGGGAGAGGAGAGGAGACAAAATAAGGGGAAGGATTAACGCTAATCTGAACCTGGAAACCAGATAGAAAATGACAGCAATCAAAAGAGAGAAAGAAAAAAAACAACAAGAAACAGTGACAGAAACACAGGGCGACAAAGTTAATATTGCTCGTTCAATGGAGCACCACCTGTTGGTGTGTTTGTGTGTGTGTATTTGTGTCACTTTAATCCACCTACCCTGACACTGGAATCCCTGTTTGCCAAAACCCCTGTGGGAAGAGAACAAACACAAAAAAGAAGAATATTGAACATTGTACGGGCACAGGTGTGTGTGTGTGTGTGTGTGTGTGTATACTGTACACATACAAACACATGAACAAAGCTTTAAAAAGAGAAAAACCTTTGCCACAAGATATTTGCATGGAGTCAGATACTGGCTGTCACTTGTATAAAATACAGCACTAATCACTTCATGAATGTATGAACAGTGCTGGTCATGAACTGAGGACAACTCGGAGACACAAATCCTCACTCGCACACGCCTGATGTCACACCAGGCGAGGCTGCAGCTGCCCAAGGCAAAAAGGTCAACCACACCTAGTCAGAGGTATGGAGAATGCTGGGATGCCTGCAGGTGTACACGCACACACACACACATTTGCCAACACACCTGCATACATTCACCAACACACCCAAACCTGCTCATGTTCATATTGTGGCTACAAATAGATAATCTCTTGGACAGTAAAAATCACTCGGCGCTCTCGTCGTCCTTTTTCATCACGCTTATTGAGCTCTCTAGACAGATAGACGGAGAGATGGATAGAATAACAATCCCATCATATTCCCATGAACACACATATGCAATCTTTTGGGTCAAACCATTTAGCCATTCACAAATTAAAAAGCCTGTCGCAGGACTTAAATTATGGTTGTATTGGGAATAGTGCAGAGCGCTATAAACGGCACAAATTAGGCCAACCTTGAGCCGGGAACTCATTTAATAACGCCAGCACAGAGAGCTAGTATCACTGTCTAGTAAACCCCAGCAGGCCGCAGGATAATATGTCTGCACAGGTGATTGAGAGGAGAAATGAAGGAGCAGGATGGGGACCGATGGAATTATAGCAGAGGTCGTGTCAGGGTTCAACCATGTCAAGAGCAGGTGAGTGATCCTGACCCGACGCCACAACTTTGGGAAAACCCGCATTTCATTTTCCTCAGCTTCTCTCTCACTTCCTCTGCCTACATAACACGTATCAAACAGTAGTCTGCAGCCAGTGATTCCTGCCCACAGATCTCCATGTCTTTCCTTCCACATATAGCATCAACAACAAGAATAAGGCTCCAGTCAATGTTTGAGAAAACTCCCTCTCCCTCTGCTTCTGCTTCCCTCCTCCAACTTACTGACATAATACTACATCATATTCTTTCCCCACCACCAACACTTGACGACTGTCAGTGTTTGTAGACATCAGCCAGCATTTGTGTTCAAGACTTTTACATAAAACAACACCTTTGTATGTTTACCATTGACATAAAAAAATAATACTCTCTTGTGAGACATATCAAGTGCTCTTCGGGGGCCCATTTATCGCCACAGGGTCCCTAAGCTGCAGCTTAGTTCACTTATACGTTGGACCAGCTGTGCGAGCGCTCTTTTCAAGAGAGAGCTGCAGAATTCCAGAGTAAATGGCCCCAGAAATTGAGGATGAACAACCCGAGGCTCATTCCACAACAGGAAAAGTGCCGGCAGGAGGAGAACCAGAGCTGTTGGCACATTTCTACACGCTCATGTCACCAAAACCTGAGCTGTAACACGCTTAAAAAAAAAACAACAACAACAACTCGTCAGATAAAGAAGTATGTGTGTGTGTGTGAAAAGAGGAAGTCGAAATGATAATGTTTGGACAAAGTGTCATCAATGCCATCCAAGTAAATGCTATGACTGTAATTTGTTTACGATATGTACAAATCCTGTTAAATGCAAAGTAGACCCAAACTCGCCTGGCCACATACGTGTGGTGTTTTTAACAATCATGATAAAACAGGAGATAGTGGAAGCAAAATGGAAATTTAAAATTGAATGGGCTTTTCACAGAGAAGCACTCGACGTTCTCAAAGCATGTTTGCACAGCACACGATGAAATAATGATATAATGCCGAGAGCATTTATCAAAAAAAAACGTTGTTTATGGTGTTAAAATGAAGATCTAATAATAAGTCACCAGCTTGAAAACAAACACTGCCAGTTCCTGCTGAACATTTCACAGACGACAACAGTCAAGCACTAGTGGAGATAAATCATGTCCTGCTTTGGGGCCCCATAAAGGCTTGGACCGGCTCTGGTTAAATGGGAAATATGTAATGCCATAAACAGAGAAAACAATGATTTGTTGTTGTTGTTTTTTTGTATTTGTAGTAGTAATATTATAATTGACAAACAAAAGACAGCGAGTGACACAGTAGCAGGTTATGAAACCCCTCCCTCCCTCCTCACCAGATGAAGTCGGTGCAGTGGCTGCAGAAAGTGGGCTGCTTGAAGAAGCGCGCGATAAATTTGTGGTCCTTCACCTCGTGCACGTTCTTCTGACGGAGGGCTCCCTGACGAGCGAAGCCCCGCATGGGCGGACGGGGTCCGTCCTCCCCGTCACTGTTGGCCGCCGCCGAGTCTGCCATTCTCCCGACTGACTCACTGAGAAACTGACTGACCGCCTGATTACCTGTGCCGCGGGTTTAATCTTTACTTTCACTTAACAACGTTAAGTTGCTGTTCTTGTTTTTTTGTTGTTGTCGGTTCCTTAAAAAAAAAAGGGATGGCACGTGCCGTGTACCGACTGCAGTTCAAGCCGTGGTCCTGGAAGTGGCTGCTGGTTCGGTTTTGTTGGTGAGTTTGAGGGTTGATTGTCCTTCTGCTGCCGAGAGCACGAGCTGCCGCTGCACCGCACACACTCACACTCTCGGTCTGCGCTTCCTCCTTTTCTCTCGAGCGCTCCCAGCTGAGAGAGAGAGAGAGAGGGAGGGACAGAGAGAGAGAGAGAGAGAGAGAGGGAGAGAAAACTATAAACGTTCATTCTGAGCCTGTTATCAAATGCATTCACAGAGCTGATGGTGCTTTTAAACCATTTTTAATAAACAGGATGTGAATAATAAATGTTTTCACCAGTGTTTTCATATTAAAGCTGCAGTACGTATTTTTTTGTGATTTTCTTTTTGGAGGCCTTTGTCAACAAAAACTCTTTTTAACATGATTTGTGTCCATCTGAAAACAAGCTCTGACAAGCAGATAGCACCAGACCTGTGTGGGGTGGGCGGGGTCAAGAAACATGCCGTCAATCTGTTGTTTTACAGGTTTGTATTCTGAGCACTATACTGTAAATCACTCCTGACACTATTCCCTCTGGTACAGTTTCAGTCACCAGACCAAATGTTCAACGAAATCAATGCATCCATCCATTCATCCATATTCTACCGCTATATCCTCCACATGAGGGTCACGGGGGCGGGGTCACACCCTGGACAGTCCACCAATCCATCACAGGACTACATAGAGACAAATAACCGTCCAATCTCACACTCGCACCTCAATTAAAAGTTTCCAATTGACCTAATCCCCATATTGCATGTTTTGGACTGTGGGAGGAAACCAGAGAACCCAGAGAAAACCCCCACACACACAGGGATTTTTTCAGTGCTAAAAACAAAACTGCAAAGTGTTACATCATCATACTGGTGAAAATGGCTAAGGAAAAATGTAATGGTCTCTAAAAGACAAAATATTTGTATTCCAGGAGAATTCAAGAAGAAAAGCTTGCAGAAGCTCAACATGATCTGCCATGTTGTCACTGTTGTGTTCACTTCAGGCCCACAATTAACGAGGGCTGGAAAACTGGTTTGGTTTAGCTGGTGTGAACGTGGGCCGGACACGTGTAGATCCCGAAAGAAAACCATGCTGGTGCTTGCCAGTGTGAAAGCACTATTTGTTTTCTCATTCATACTCCAACTGTACACATTCCGACACAGGAATGTTGCCTGGGGACACGGGATCTAAGAGACATGCAGGGAGTGTGTGTGTGTGTGTGAACTAAATTGACAATGGTTTAAATGTAACAGTCAGTTTTAATATGGACAGAAAATATAACACAGACTCTGGCCTTTCTGCATGGAGTTTGCATGTTCTCCCACGTGTGTGCGTGGGTTTTTTTTCCGGGTTCTCTGGTTCACTACCACAGTACCAAAACATGGGGATTAAGCAAATTGGACCATCTGAATTGACAATAGGTGCGAGTGTGAGAGTGAATGGTTGTTTGTCTCTATGTGGTCCTGTGATTGACTCGCGACCTGTCCAGGATGTACCCCGCCTTTTGCCTTTTAGCCCTATGTCAGCTGGGATTGGCACCAGCGCCCTCCACAACCTTCATGTGGAGATAAACAGAGGGAGTGAGTGAGTTTGTAGACTGATACAAAGCTGTGTCCTGTTCCTTTAAGAGAGTAATACATGATGGCAGCGGAGTCAATGATTCATATGACAAATATTATTCTTTATAAAATATAAGGAAACTAAAATACCACACAAACAGGTGCGTCCTGTTTGTCTCAGAGAATATCATGTCTGGGGTGGGTCACATGACATGGAAGACGTTTGGGGGAAAAAAAGGTATGATTTAATATCAGTATTCATGTCATCTAAAAGAAACACCAATATTTGTATTTTTAAAATACACTGAATCACTGACATTCAAAGCAAAGACGTGGGTCCAATTCTACATGGAGAATAACACAATGGAAGCTATTAAAGTTGTTAACAAATTACAATACTCGTAATATTAGCATCTAAAATATCCTAAAGATGTACATACAAGCACACAAACTGTGTGTGTGTGTGTGTGTGTGGCAGTCAGCTGGCAGTGAATGACCTAGATGAGATTGATTTAGCTGCAGGACACATAACCGTCTGTGCAGTTCATCCTGGTCTTGTAGATTTAGTACAAGCTCACATGTGCTTTTTTTTAATCTTTCTGGTCCCCAATCACCCTATTCAATCAATCATTCATTCATTCATTCATTCATCTAACATCCACAGTCACATATACCTGCGTTGCTGTCTGCCAGGCTGGATATCCATTAAAAATACAATTTGCAGTGGTAGCACATAAAGGGACAGCGGTGGTGTCATAAGTGTTCTCTACATGTTGCCATGTATTCGAATTGAATGCCTGTGTGTGTGTGTGTGTGTGTGTGTGTGTGTGTGCGTGCGTGTGTGTGCAGACTGTGACACAAGCCATTTCCCTCAAAACACAGAATCTAATCTATTCCATAGGGTTCCTGAACTGGGGCGAGAGTCTATGTGGAGCAGCAGGTTTCATGTGTGAGATCATGTGAATTAGAGCAGGTATGTACTGGCATTCCTGTCGCCTCACCAAGGAAATCACTGTTACAAGCGATTGAATCATTGTTGAATGCACCTGTTTCTTTTTGTTTTTTTTCAGTGGCAACATTTCTTTAAATCTGCAACTGACGCATTTAGTTGCAGAGTAAATCTAAAATGTGTTCATTATGATTACACACCACTGTTTTTCCTGTAAGGGATGACATTAAATTACCCTGATAACATGCCAAGCATTGCAGTTTATTTGTAAAGACACTGCTGTCATGTCTCCTCAGAGAGCCTGTCGAGGCCAACATGGTTTGAAGGCACAGTGTTAAAGGATTTATTGTGGCACTTTTTCCACTATACAACAACTCGGCTCAGCTCGTCTCGACTCCGCTCGTTTTTTCTTTCCCCTCTGAGCATGTAGGAGAACATAAGTTAACATTTAAACTCAAAAGGGGTTTATTTTGTCCATTAAAAGAACTTGGTTGGATGTGGATTCCCACTGCCATAAAAACAAAAAAAAGTCTGATATGAAGAACAAGAGAACAAGAGGAAGGAAAAGAGGGAATGGAAAAAAGCAGGTGTGCAACAAGCAGGATACACAGTTGTGCCAATAGAGAGTGGATACGCGAGGCAATGTGCCATGCACGAGGTGCTGAGTCAGCTGAATCCTGAGATGCTCAGCTGGAAACGTGGAGCTGTAACTGACAGGAAGAATGAGAGACTGGGGCGACGGTAAAACAGTTGGGTGGATGATTTAAAGGTTGCTGACGATGTACAGAACTACATTTGCCTTTGAAACCGAATAGTGATGATTCTGTTCGGGCTCTGCTACATGGTCTCAAAGATGTCAAAATCCTGCATGAACAGGAATGATTATTTTTGGACACGAGGCACCTGACTGTCCCACTGGTCTCCTTGTCCTCTTTTTACCTAACATCCTAACACCTTAGCGTGAGGAGCTTTTAAATTTAAGTGAGTTCTGCAATAAAGAAAAGATTTTATCAACATTTAGCAAAAGGCCAACACTCCCTCCCCTCAAAAGACCTGAAGAGAGTAATCCAATCCTTGTATTTTGGCATCGACCAGTCGCTGATGCATCGTCTGCAGCTCGTGCAGAACGCTGCAGCTATTGGCCTCGCTCCACTGGCCACCAGTACATTTTAGGATTGATTTTTAAAATCCTGCTGTGTTTTCCAAATTGTTATAATTCAGATTGAGCCAGAACTCCCATTTGTTTGCTTTGAGTATGCACTGTATCGCTTTTATTTTCATGTTGTTTTTTAACGTTTTCTATGTTTGTGATTTCTATTGACGTCATTCTGTACAGCACTTCAGCTCCATACATAAAATGTGAGTTGGGCAAGGGAAACGAGGACTGCACTAGAGGACCTTTACTACATTTGAGACTGCAATGAATGACAAGAAGATGAGACTTGAGAGATGAGAGGATGAAAAGGACTGAGATAAAGAACTTGGAACTGTGATGAAGAACTTTGAACTGTGGAGGGCAGCATTGCACCTTTTAGTGTACACCCCTGCAGCAACAACAACAATAAGTACAGTATATTCATTTTATATTCATCAAAACCTTACACAGTTGACTTTTACCTCACAGATTTGGTGAGAAACATAAAACATTACAGTGTGCACACACATTATAGTGTGGAATCGGGCTCTTCTGCATCTGCATCAGTGGCTCCTGTTCAACTGCGCCTGCCACTTTGTGTGTCCTCTGTACCTAATAAACTGACAGATGAGAAATAGAGCATTTACATTGTCAGGTCATTGTTTGCATTGTCCAATGTAGGTATTGCATGCATATAGTAGATAAACACAGACTTCCTTTTTTTGCAGCATAGATGTATATAGGCGTTGGTTAGTGCACAGCAGTGTAAACACGTTTTGATTAGATCTTTGAACTTCAATATGAGAAACTGCGTTGAAAAAAAGACAAAAGATTCATCACACACTGTTCTGAGAGTGAAAGAACGACTGGATCTCATGGGATGCGGAGAGTGCGATGTGGATGGAGGGAAATGAAGTGTGAGGGGGAGCACAGGGAGAAAAAAAAAAAAAAAACAGCGAGAAAATAGACTTTCTACCACCAGCCTGGTGGCCATCTCCATCTCCCATCTAGCAAAATACACCCACACAACACCTTATAATGACCTCTCTGAGGCACACAGACCGAGAGAAGATGACGAAATGGTGCGCTCTAGTGGTCGTTAGGTGTATTTCTGATCTTATTTAACATCGCTTAAGCCTTATGGAAAGTTTTAGTGCATTTTCAGCATCTATTTTGCCCCATTTCCTGTGTTTCACACTCCACATTATGTACCATTGTTCTATAGTAACAGTAGCAGTTTGATAACCGTGCACTCAAAGACACACAATCCACATTTTCAGTGTTATATGTGAGATTTTCAGTGGTGGTGTATTTGTTTTTAACAAAGAAAACACACAGGATAAAAAAAAAAAGTTTGGAGAAAGGTGGCCAAATCCCTTTCAACCACTAGAGGGAGACAGGGCGACATAGTTAAAATGATTATAAATGGCATGCATGCATTTCTCGGAACTGAGGTTGTGGCCTAACAAACAGACTGGGTTAAAGAAGATATAAAAGTCATAATATTATTTATTTATTTATTACTAGCCTTCAAGATGACTTGCCAGGTCAGAATATCATTCACATAACAGTGGAATGACCTGCAGTGTCTGATCACTTATTTATTTTTGTTTCATTTTCAGTAGTTTTTCACAGAAATGACTATTATACTATGGAATCCTACAAATGCAAATTAGCCATACAGATGTTTTTTTTTCTTCCTCTCTCTAGAGCTGTGTGTATGTAATAAGTGGATTCTTAATAAAGACATTATCACAACCAACATTTTCCTTCAGGAAATCCCTTTCATCCAGTCTTTTCCAGTTATAAATAATGAGACACCATTGCAATAAAAGGCCGGGGCCCACAGTTAGGTCATGAGAGATTTGTTTTTAATAAGGAAGCCAATTAAATGTGCAATACATTGGTCTCCAGCTGTAGGTTTCAAATAACTTGAACGTTGTGATACATCTCCTGAAAATGGCTGCTTTGATTTCTCTATGTTTCTCTATGTTACAGAAATGGCAGTACAACCGGTCAGAGATGTAACATTATTATTGTTAGAATTAGAGACATGAACATGGAACATGAAACAGAGGATTCCCCTGCTCACCGCTCACCCTTTCACCCTTTTTTAGCGTACCAGGGAACTATGGGGGCTTTTGCATATCAGAAAGAATGTGTGTAAATGTTTGTGCCTTCAGGCTGCTGTAGAAACATGGCGTCATGTCAGGGCAGCCTCTGTAAAGCAAGGCCCTCACGTGAAGAACATATAAAAGACTTATTCTTTTAATTAAAAAGGAATTATACACTTGCACAAACATATATTATACGTATATAATACAGTATATTACATTTCCACCAACACTTTCTGCCAGTTTTTTTCTTCACACCAGGCAACACTTTTTCAGCATCACCACTACACTACGACCACACCTTTTCACAACAGTGCCACCACGTTTTTTGGAAGTGGGTGTGACTGATAGATACAGGAAAACAAAACTACTGGATTTGTATTCGGGTCTTCCACATGTATCTGTATTATTTTCTTTATTTAACCTTTATTTAACCAGGTCGAACCTATTGAGATCAAAATCTCTTTTCCAAGGGTGACCTAGCCACACTTTCACCTTTTCATTGTATGTCGTCTTTGCCACACTCATGTTTCAACACACTTTGTGTTGTCAGTCACAACAGGCATTGTTGTGCTAATGTCAGCTGTTGGAATAGACTCATGTTTGTTTTCTTAGGCAGCGTGCGTGGAGCAAATCTGGTGCCTGGTTGTAAGATGACAGACATCCACATTTCCAGTAGACACTGTCATTTGCTCGCTGCTTGTTTTTGTTTTGTGACTTATGACTGCTCTAGTTCTCATTTCTGTTCTGTTCTACCTACCCATCCAGCCATCCACCTACCAACCGACCGACTGACCGATCGACCGACCGACCGACCGACCGACCTACCTACCTACCTACCTACCTACCTACCTACCTACCTACCCATCCAGCCATCTACCTACCAACCGACCGACTGACCGACCGACCGACCGACCGACCGACCGATAGACCGACCTACCTACCTACCTACCTACCTACCTACCTACCTACCCATCCAGCCATCCACCTACCCACCTACCGACCTTCCTACCTACCCAGCCATCCATTCC
The DNA here is from genome assembly GCF_958295425.1 of Solea solea. Taxonomy (NCBI): domain Eukaryota; kingdom Metazoa; phylum Chordata; class Actinopteri; order Pleuronectiformes; family Soleidae; genus Solea; species Solea solea. Next base: position 19,422,343 of record NC_081149.1, on the reverse strand, counting down.
TGTTTGTGTGTATGTGTCCGTACTTACTGTAAATGATTTACACAGATCCTCTTCTTCTGAAATACTAAGTTATGATCGAGAAGTCTCACTTCCCTCTTTCGGAGGCTTCGTTGGCCCAAACAAAGTCAAACACACTTCAGTGTGTCATTGTTTGTCTGAACAGCTTCTTTTCTTTTTTTTGTTTTTTGTTAAATGACTGGCAATGTGACTTTCAAATCATCATTCACTCTATTTGAAAGTGAAAGGCATCATTCCAAACAGGTTTCTGCAAAGATATATATATATATATAAAGCAATACACACCAGACTTGAATGAATGAATGAAAAAGTAACAGGCCATCATATAGAAATGAACACGTGATAGAAATATATGTAAATGTAAATAAATATCAATTATTCCTTTTATTTTCTTAATGTGTGAATGGTGTTTTTTTAGCTACTTCCCTGTACGTTTAAATAGGGGACAAAAAATTGTCAGACAGGACTATTCAGTTACATCAGTTGGGCCACATTTTCAAGCCAAGAAATTGAGCCAGTCTGGTGCAAAGAGTGTATCATAGCATGTTGGCAAGGTGATCCTGTTTTCTGTTGACATGTCGCGATTCAATCCTCTCTTTTTTTACTTTTGCTTCCATCAGCAGCTTGACTTCACTTCCAGTTTAATGTTGATATGGTCCATGTGTTCACTTTCGTTCTCTGGAAGTATACCCTGTTTCTTATTTAATTTTTTTTTTTTTTTTTAGAAAAAAAAAAGACTGCGTCAATGAAATATCTCACAGCAGACCAGAGACAAAAGAGTAAAAGATAAATCAGACAGAGATATCAGGTGTTTCCTCCTGAGATCTGATAATGACCAACATTGGAAACTATCTGTTCACACAGAGAGGAGATCAGGCCTGATAGTTGGGACGTGCTGTTCATGGTGCTTTACTGAATGCAAGTCAATGCTAGAAATAACCATTGTTACCGCTAACTGCTGTTTATGTGGAAACATCTCAAAATCAGCATCAAAAGCATTCCTTTAACTCAAAACAGCCGTCGCTTTACCTCAGTGTGAATTCATTATTCTTGTGACGGCGACACAGACTTTTCAAGGGAAATCATGTCCTTATTTTTCTAACATCTCACCAGGACCTCATAGTTCTACAATTTGACTTAAAAGGTAAAAGGTTTAGAAGATGAGAGCAGCATAAAGGAAACGAGCCAATCAGAAATTATTTCTGGGTCACATCATCTGTTGCTGAGCTTCACGGTGCAGCTTTCACTTTCACATTCCTAGAAAATGGAGCGCTTTACAGTGCAGCGGCTCAATGCAGAGCCACGTATCAGAGCATGCTGCAGCTTTAAGGGTCTGCCGCTTCTTGTGCTGCAGACCCTTTTCCAAGAAGGGAGAACAGGAAACGACAGCTCAAGAGGAATCATGTCCTCATTTCAACAAACTAACTGAAAAGCAGTAAACCAGGTGTGGCTCAATTTCTGTTTCACTCTGACATTCTCATCTGGGCGAGATGTTGTTGTTGAATCCACATTTGCACATTGTGAAACCCAAAAACCCAAGAACGCTTTGCAGCAACACATGTGAATCAAGGCAGGGTTTATATCGGCTGACATCTGATGAGGGTGGAGGAACAATTATGAGAGCGATACACTCAGGAGAGTGCATTTCCTTATTTACATATATACATATACTTATTTATATATATACTTTACCATTGATCGATACAAAGTCAGTCAGTAAAATCTAAATAAAGAACGAATGGATAAAACATTCTTTAAAAGTCTGGACAACAGTGAAAAAAATGCTCAGGGGACCAGAGTCGATATGTAGGAAATATAGAATTCCCACCCTCTGTGTGGGATAGCGGGTTTAGAAGGTGGGCCGATAAGGGTCTATGTACAATTAATCAACTTTTTAAACAGAATTCAAACCATTCTATCAACTTCAAGCACAATTCGACTTCCCATCACAGGATTTTTATAGGTACCTCCAGATAAGGCACTATATCACAAGCCATAAGGAACGAGAGCTGGTCAGCAAAAACCCAAATGAAATAGAAGAGTACGTTATTAGTGTTCTGGAGAGGCATTTCCCAACGAAAAAACACACATCTTACATATATAAGAGGTTAACGACGACATTAAGGACGAATGGGTATTATAACTGAATGTCATAATTGAAGATTCTACATGGATCGACGTATGGACAAGTTGCCATAAGGGAATTAGTGGTCAACTGTGGAAAGAATTTGAATGGAAGGTGAAGGTCAGATTTTTGAATACTCCCTTTATCATCTCTTCCTATGTGAAAAGCCCCAACGTGGCGTTATGTTGGCGTAAATGTGGAAACATCGGAGACACCACGCACATTTTTTGGGATTGCCCGGTTATACAAGGATTTTGGGATAATGTTAAAAAAGAAATTGAGATTATTTTGGAGGTAGAAAGTGTGGAAGCTGAACCAAGGGATTCAGTCTTTCTGAAATAGTGCAAACAATGTGGCTATTCCACATCTCAAACCGTTAGAGGAGGACTGTGATCGCTCAAAGGCGGCGCATGTTGGCACACTGTGTCATCTTCTGTCACTGTTGGCAACGCTCCAACTTCAAAACACATCTGGATGACGGACAAACAGGTCTGCGAACACGTTTAACCACTGCATGCAATTTGTCAAGATGAAACAAATGGACAATGATGACGCCCAATGTGCCAACACCCTGCACAACACAATCCAGAATTACCGAGTGCTACCAGGACAGGGGCAGGGGACGTCCCTGTCTCCTATCTAGTGGATTTCTTTCCAAGACTTCTTCAATGTAGCTTATTCCTCTTTTTATCAATCTCAATCTGGCACATTTACACATAAGACGTAGTTGCACTAATTTCACTAAAAGAGAGGATTAATGTCCCAAGTCCAAATATATGAGGTGAAGATGTTTTTAAAGTAGTGGAGCTTTAACAGTGATGTAAGTGTAAGGGAGAAGGAGTGTGGAATAACAACAGAGGAATTGGTGAGTACAGAAATAATACAATCGTCAACATACAGAGATCAAGAAATCATACTTTAAACAAACTGGAGCATTCGGAAGCCAAACAGGATAATGTTCAGATGAAGCATGAGGGACTCATGTGTCTTTCCTTAACTGTGAACTGTATCCTACTGTCGTTGGGCATTGGACATGTTCTGGCATGCGATAAGCCTCTGTAATGAAAGGATTTGAGCCAACGGGATCATATAGAGCAGGAGTACGTGAAGTAACAGGATGTTTAGTTCTGTCGGAGCAACTGCTAAGTAATTCACTCTGGGGGGCGTGAGAGGCAGGGCAGGACAACTCATACAGTGGTTTATATAGATAAATAAATAAAAAATATCAGGTTCTCAGGGGGGGAGCCAGAAAAATAATCTCAGCAGCTGAAAACGGCAAAAGCCAGGACATAAGATTACCACCCATTGAGAATCAGCGGGCCGAGCCGTCCAGGATCACCTGACTCACTCTACGTTAAAACACAGATTACATTTTCCAGAAGTGAGTCAAAGGGCAGAACACACGTCATACTTCTGCTGCAGACAGCATGACTGCAGCGACAGTGTGACACAGACCAAAAAAAATGTTATCAATCAACAGGAGTCTGACCTTATGACCACATGAAGAACATCAGAACTTATTTAAAAACGCACTGGTTTGTCAGTGTAAATAATACTCATGTGTCACTGTACACACGTGAAGCCAAGAGCAGGACACAACTCAGATCATCATGTAATACAGGGACAGTCACACGAGGCACAATTCTGAGCTGAATTACAACAAAAGCAACTGAAACAAGACACAGTGACAAAATAAAACAGGAAGTCTAGCCAGGGAAATATACAGGGAGGGGAAACTACAAAATAAGACCCTTTTCCTTTATCTTACTTTACTCTCCTATACCATTACATTTCAAAGTGTTTTTTTGTGATGTTTCAGATGTGAGTGATGTGTGAAGAGGACTCAGCTTTCAAGGGGAGTTCTGGCTACTCTCACAAACAACAAAAACTTTGTTCTAAAATAAGAAAATGAAAATAAAATGGTTGACAAACCATAGTCCAGGAATCAGCCAATTTTGTTTTTGTAAGCATTTGAATATTGGGCCAAAACATCTTGGCAAAGCGCCTTCAAACGTGTTCAGTCAGAGACAAAAACCCCACATCTGCAGCTTTAAATTAACAATAATGTGGACGTTGTCTTTAATCAGCAGCTTGTCACGAAGACAAATGTGTGTGAGACACTGTACTGTTCATATTTATTGTGCATCATTTCAATTTTAAGAATTACTGCTTCCTCTTTGAGCCTCACATATGTAAGTAGTTATTTCGCGGACATTTACTCCCCAAACCTGGCTGTTTCCATGACAACAGCAGTCTTTTCATTTGTATTCTTCAAACCAAACATTTAGTTGAGGTTAACTGTGAATTCTCGCAACAGAATCTATGAGAATAAGTTCATATCTTTTTCAGAATAAAAGCTCTGAACTCCATATGAAAGTCCGAGCCGACCACCAATTCCTGACCACTGCCATAGACCATAATACGCAAGAAGAAAATGTAGTCTTCCAGTTTGCTGGAGGGAGTTCATGGTCTCATTTTCTAGTTTTAGGTCTTCAGCAGAACATGATGTCAATGATGACACTGAGTGGACACCAGTGTGACTGACAGCTGGTGTCGTTCAGGAGCCTGGCGACAGGTGATGAACGTAAACATGGTGCTGGTCAAATTAACTTTAACATGAGAGTTCAGATTCTTAGGGGTGATGTAACGAGTTGCCAATTGTGACAAATTAAACAAAAAAACACACAAAAAAACAACTAGTTAATGACTCATGACAATGAATTAAGGTCATTCAAAGCAAGTCAGTTACACACATATAAAATAACATAAGTCTGAATTAACTTCATTCATTTGTGTGGTTGTTGTTTTTTTACATTTGTCAACCAGGTCTATTTAAAACTGAAATCTGGCTAATTTGTACTTTCACAATGTTTTGGCAACTGGGATACACTTGATATAAAGATGTGCCTTTATATGACGTATAAGTAACTGCATTATTATGTGTTCAAATCACGGCAAAGAAGAGTCTGTTATGCTGTGATGACATCTCCACCACAATAAACCCAAACAACACTATAAAGGAAAGTGCTGTGTTGTTTCTTAAAGAGGTTTTACATGTGTGACTGATTTTTACTGGAAACGGTATCACAGTATAATAGTAGACATTAACTCTTCCTCTAAAACTGGTTTTGAGAAGTTCTGTAGTATTAATGCGCTTAGAGGAAACTCGAAAGGCCTTAGAGAAAACTCTAAAGGCCTTAGAGGAAACTCTAAAGGCCTTAGAGGAAACTCTAAAGGCCTTAGAGGAAACTCTAAAGGCCTTCCCTGGAATTTCTCTCCTGCTGCAAATGACAGCCACGTGAATAATAACAATCAACAGTACTATGTTTAGCTCCTCAACAAGCCCAGAGTTGTTGGCTTGTTTTTACTCCTGAGTGTTGGTTTTTATTTGCCAGTGCAGCCAGTGAATGCTGCAATATCACCTGATCAAAACTAACGCCATCCCCTATGGCACCACATTAACAAGAAATGAACGTCTTTCTTGGACCCTGTAATTGATTCTTGACAAGATGTTTCATCAGAAACATTCCTGATGGGAAGTGATTGTGTTATTATTTGACTTTATTCTTTCACTTTCTGTGACCGTTCTACCATACGCTCTGTGTCTCAGATGTTAAGATGAACCTTTGCACCTTGTCTCAGCAACTGTTCATCATTTCAAAGAGCTTTCCGTCAATTATTTGTGCGGGAGATGACTCCAATTACTCATTCTAAGGAGTGAGACGATGAGCTCGAGAGAGAAGAAAACAAACACGTCAAGTCATTTCTTTCTTCATGTGAACAGCTGCATGTTGTCAACTAAGGGACAACTAAGGAGAGCACCAGTTTTTAGTGGACTAAACGTTTTTCCACATTTAATTTATACGTACATAATAAATGTGCATGAATTCAGGGATGAATGGTTTAAAAACATTTGGGTTTTTTTTGAGGAAAAAAAGAGTAAATATGTCATCTCTAGATTAGAATTATATATATATATATATATATAAATACATATATATATAAATCAAGAAGGTCACATGATTGGAGTTAACTGTTAAGATGCAACACTGGAAACTATTATGGCCTTAAATGATTCATTAACTCAAAGTCCCGTTTTAAAAGCCTGATATCCTTCCTATAAACATCAGGAGTTAAAGGAAGACGTGGTTTTTTTTTTTTAGTTTCACATTTAGCTTTATGGTCCCATTCCCTTAAAATGACTTTATATTATTGCACAACAGATTTGGTAACAAGATCTGTCTGTGTTTTCCACTTTGTGGATTTGATAACAATAAATGACCCCAATGCACATCCACATTTTCATTATTATAAGTAGGGACAATTTGCTGAAAGACAGCTTCTCATTTCACTGCAACTCTAAACTTCCACTTTCATCCGTAATGAATCATGTTTTGACAAAGGAATAAAGGAACGACTCGGCTAAATTGGGTTGGATTACAAACAAACCAGGTGCTGCCAAGTTCTTGTCAGTTCTTGTCTCGTCCTCTTGATACACTTTCACTTTTTGCAATGATAGAGCTGCAGTTTTAGGATCTGGGCTACCAGTTATTAACTGACTGAGTAGATTCACAGATGAAAACCAAGCAATGTCATTTCTACACACAAGCTCCAGTGTTTAACTTCTGTCACCAGGGTTAAGGGTTAACTCCTTAACCCAAATCTTTCATTTGTTTCACCTCACTCATGTTTCGTTGATCTCAAGTTTGTATGCATGCAGCTTCCTTCTCTCCATCAGTCAGTCGAGAGGTGAAATGCGTCACTCTGTGTGTCACCCGAGACACAAAAAACACACAAACAAAACACCGCTGCACTGAGAAACACACAGAGAGTCGAACGGCGCTGACAGACTTCAATCTCTGTTGTGGGAACTCACTCAAACTACGGTTTGATTCTGTTTTCGTGACACACTGAAGCTTTACTGGGATCCGAATAATATTTCTCATCTACTTTTATTATCTGCTGCTGGTCTATCTCTATCTCTTATTGTATCTTTGTGATGATTTCTCCTAAATTATATAATAAACAAAAGGTAAAAGGTCATTCAGAATAATAATAATAAAAAGTTTTATTTCTAAAGCGCTCACGAGGTAGATAACGCTGGCTGTAGTTTATCGTGTCTTAGCTGATAACACCGGAGAATTCCTGTAGCAACGATTCTTTATTTATCACTGTCAACACCAGTAATATAGCGTGAGTAAAGTGGCCTATAAAACAACCAGCAAAGTGAAAGTGAAGCGAGAAGAGAGAAGGCTTTATCTCATTTAAACATGACCCTGATGGTCATCATATTGAAAGTAGAAAGTATGTTCTGCTCTGCAGCGAGACTTCATAACGGCTCGCTCTTGGAGGAATGAAGCAGCACTTACTGTAATACACATGACCGCATGCATGAGTTTAAAGACAAGGAATGAGAATGAGGGAGAGGAGGTTTTCAGAGGACGAGCAACGACGCACTCGTTTCCCATCAGCACAAATGTTAATAGAGCAAAAATGATTATGAAGACAAACGCACGCACTGGTTTTTGCTTTCCCACGGGGAGGTGCAGACATGGCTTAGAAAACAAATAGAATGAGCTAAGTAACTGAATACTTAAGGGGATACAAAGGTTTCACATTACCATACACAAAGCCTCACGAGGACATACCCACAGAAACACTGGCCCTGCTCCGCATCATGATACGTGTCTGCGACCCTGTAAAACTATATATGTGATCTTTGAGACACTTCTTGAGTGCAAAGCAGTATCTCTGCAGAGAGGTGCGGGATACAATTCTATCTCTCCCAGATGTAAATAAAGTAGTAAAATAATCAATAATCACACTGAGTCATTTCATCTCCTACTTCTACACATTATGATGATAATAATCACATCTCAGGATGCACTACACATGCAAACATTGCTGCAGGACGACAAACATCAATGCTCTGCATCCATCCCCGAACCCTGCTACACTCAAATGATTCATGCAAAATCGAACTAAGAGTACTAAGACTTTGAAAACGACTGCTGAAATAACCTGTTTCACGAAATGAAACTGCTTCCAGGTCATCCTGGACACAGGTTTTTACGTAAATCTTATTTTTTTTTCATGCATTTTCTTTGCACAACACAGAAGAATCGCTGCATTCACACACGCACACGCACGCCTATTGTCTGCCGTCAGCAAGGATCTGCATGTATACACAACAGGCTCTCTGTTTATCTGGGTATGTTTCTGTCTCCTGTGTGTCTCCCTGTTTCACAGAAATGAAACTCATGGAACACGACACACATGTGCACCAGCAAATATGCGACATGCACAGGGGTACACGTCGCATACTGCGTACTCCACAGTGCTACATGATAGAAAATGTAAAAAAGATGTGCAGTGCATGTAAGAAAATACCAAACAGGAGCAGGGAGAGCAGCTGCAGGCAAAACAGCACCAATGTGTGTTTTTGATCAACTCTTCAGTGCAACACAACAGCACAGAAACAGAATCGAGCAGAACAGGGAACAACGCTTCACCCGCCTTACATGGATCAGGCAACACTGATCCGTGTGTCTTCCACAAGGACCATATTTGCATTATAAGCACGGCATTCAACACCCCAGTTACTGTAAAAACATGCCGGCAATCAGGAGTCAGGCCCCTGCGACGTTATACGCAAATCATTTCTTCATGAAGCGTTACAAAATAGAAATGAGTGAGTGTCAGGCGTTAGAAACAACGGAAAGTTAGTTGCAAGAAGAGACACACGAGTACACGAGCACATGTGTACCTATCATTTAAGACGAACATAAGACAAGCTGTGTCTATGTGGACATTAACTGAGATATGCAGTAAATAGAGGAGCTCACAGGTGGTGGTTAGTTGACTAAGTCCTGATAAAATGAAACTAACCAGGATGTGGACGTTATGACCTCACACAGCTTCTCTAATTGTGGCCCTCACCTGTTTGCCTGTCTGTGATCTTGAAGCAGTTTAAACATGAGCATTTCCTTAACTTTCAGTTTGTCTGACTTGCTCTTTAGTAACCCGACAGCATGACCAGCAAAGGCTTAGTCCACCTCTCTGTTGCTAAAACTGTGATGCCCATGTTTGCCAGCAGCAGCAGCAGCAGCAGCAGCAGCAGCAGCAGCAGCAGGCTGTTCTTAATTTTCATTTCTCCTGAACTTGTAAAAGAGCAATGCATGAAATATTTGGCACCAAACCCACAGTGACAGTCAAAATATAGTGCAGCCACACTACAAGCATATGCATCATGCACACATTACTGAATACTGTCTATATTAAGTATGACTTAACTGTTTTCTTTTCAGATACTATTTAAAAAAACAAACACGCAGAGGTTTTAATCCCGCATGAGTTCAGTGTACTTCATTCTGGTGCAAACCGATTGCACTTCATATAAATAGAAATCATTAAAAATAGATTTATGATGGCCTTCATGTGAAACAGATGACACTCACTCACAAATAAAGTCCGTCTCAGGAGTGAACAGACATAAGTCAAGTAACCAGAGTGGAAGAAACATATGAAAGAGTCTACAATGTGTCATCTGTCATGCCACTAAAACTCTGGGCTGCGTCTTTTTGGAGCTGCCATAAGAAAATAAAGTTCTGGTGCGTTGTTTTTCAAATGTTTCCCGGAAGTATATAACTGTGATATTACACAAGATCCATGCATTGCAGTTCTCGGCAGAACTTGACACCTATCAGCAGCACCCAGTGACAACACAGTGCCATTTTCATGTAAAAAGGAACATCTTCATTTCAGAAAAAGAAGGACTATATTATGGAGACACTTAAAACACATAATGCTTCTCTCAAATCTACAACATTCAATAAAACGTGGCAACCATTTCTGTCCTATTTGTCGGGCGTGACCTGGGGAGCTTAAATATGCATGTGTTTGTATCCTGTACATGTTATTACTACTATTAATATTAGTATTTTATTATTTGCTTTGTGTTTTTCTCCACCGTTTGTTTCTGGCGTGCGATGAGGGGTGGATGACTCTGCGGCGTGTATGTTGTTTGCATTATTTGGAACCGAAGTTGCATCAATACACTGTGGAAATGGCCCAGCGAGGACATGTGATGAAATAAAATGCTGGAAGTCAAAAGAGTGAAATGACTGTCACGATGTCACAAGATGGCTATCAGAGAGAAATTGCCCCAAATGTGCCATGAAACCCTATTTTTTTTTTTAAAAAGTCAAAATAATTAAACACTGGGTGCTGAGCAGGACCGAAACATTTACAAATAGCTAAAAATGTCCACACACAGGAACTTAATCATCAAGAAATTACTCAGAGGGAATTACATGAGTGGACGAGTCGCAGAAAGTGTCAGCACCCTTTGAGTAATCTGATAACACATTTTCTTATTAGAAATTAATCTGTCAACTGTTCCATTCAAACCACTGAGCTCACACAACACCGATTAACCCTATCAGCTCCACATGACTCACTGTTTTCTCAGTATAGCTGTGTTTTTTTTGTGTGCCACGACCGCGCGGGTGGGAGGAGGATTCAGTTGGACGATCATATCTTAAACAGAACCACAATTTTGGCCTCATGTGAACATGATCGCGTAATACTGAAAATGTTTGCCAATCACAGCTGCTGCTGTTTCGTTCACCAAGCAGCTCCAATGTTTCAGGACAAGTAACTGTCGGCCCTAGGAGCAGATTATCTGGCCAAATTATCCTGTAGTGGGAGGAGTTAATGGCTGAGATTTTGACGCCATCGGACGCATCCGACTCTTCGCGATTTCAGATCGTAAGTACTGAAGATGTTTGATGTTGACCGGGAAAGGGACGTTGCGTACTTCATCCACAGTTTGTCATCCTCCATGTCTGTTTATCTTCTGAAGTCACGTTAAATCACGCACATTTCTGCGCGATCCCAAATCCCTGGAATCTCCTCCCATGAAATGGTGCGATTAAAACGCCTAGTGTGTGGTCCTGTGTCTTGACTGGATCGTCTAGTCTGTGATTTCTCAGGATTACTCACTCATCTTCTACCACTTTATCCTCCACATGGGGGTCACGGAGGTGCTGACATAGGGTGAGAGGCGGGGTACATCCTACATACAGGTCGCCAGTCCATCGCATAGAGACAAAAAAACCACCCACTCTCACACTTACAGTCATTTTAGAGTGTCCAATTGACCTAATCCCCAAAATATGCATGTTTTTGGACTGTGGGAGGAATTTTTAAGATTAAACCTAATCTGGTACAAAGTTTATTGTGTCTGTGGGCGCCCATGTTCTAAAAACAAGTCAGATTTGAAAATCGTCTAGTGTGGGACAGGCGTTATCAAAGTTTCTTTTTCTCTTCTCTGTCTGTGTGAGAGAGTAGGTAGAAGATCGAGGGGGAGAGAAAACTAGGTCATGCACCGGGTAATACGTTCTCTTTTGGTAGATACTCAGAAACCAACAGGGGGCTGAAAGAGATTCCACTGTAACTATTGTTTAAAGGTCTGTCTAGTATCGGATTATTATTTTAATGAATCAATCTGGAAAGTTTTTCATTTAAAAAAAGCTCCATCTACTTTATAAACTGACAGAGACGTCAGATAAGGACCTTTAACTTTGATATGTCAATCTGATAAAGTGTCTTCTGATGTGACAAAGGTCATCCCACGACATACCGGGCACAGTCTGTTCTCGTTTGCTTTGATTGACGCATGTTCATGTGCGTAAATATTTAGAATAGAAAGCTGAAATAAAACGATAAGGAAGAAAAAAAAGAAAAAAAAACATGATGTGAGAATGCTTTATTGTTACCTTTGAGGGCTCCGCGATAATAAACGTAAGCAGGATTAACTAAGTCGTTAATAAACGCCTCCAAGAGTCGAATCTGTCACCTGTGTTTCTGTAAACGTCCCGCAGTCATGTGGCTTTGTGGCTTTCTTGAAATTCTCCTAATAATAGGAGTTCAAAAGAAGTGAAAAAGCGCACGGGACGATCTGAAGCTCAGAGTTTCACTTTCGGTTCCGTTTAAGAGAAACTGCCCGTCTGTGGCGTTCGAGGAAGAGCCAGAGCCGCGAATGCTCCTCCTCCTCCTCCTCCTGCTCCGTCTCCTCCCACTGTGCTCTCCTTTAAAAACAAAGTGTTTACCTTTCATCCAACACTCACTCTCTCTCACACACGGTCACAGCATGTTCGCACAGCCTCAGTGACGGACTGTAAATCATAGCCAGCGGGTGTAACGTGTCCTCCGGACGGTCAAACGTGACCCGCGACACTGCGGATTATCTCTGCGCTGCACGGACACACCGAGTTTGGCGCTGTGGAGTTAATACACACGAACGGATCTTTAAAAAGCGCCGCTGTTGTTGCAACAAAACGGTAAGATTTTATTTATTTATTTTTTCCAAAATGGTTGATGAATGATGCATATGCAGTTTTGCTTGCAGGTCAAACTTGTTAGTGCATTCGTGGCTGTATTCGTTGCAGTTGTTTCAGGCCCAGTGCAGAGAGAGAGGAACGTTATTTGATCTAAAATAATGTCAAGGTTAATAAAGGGTGAGGTGTTCATATAATCCCTGGTTTAATGTCATCAGAAATGCAAGTGTCAATGACAGACACGTGAAAAGAACTGATCTGAACTCACCGATATCAAATTTCATTTGAATTTGAATGTGGTTGCCATGACTGACCATGAGGGGCGGGGGGAAACCCCCAAAACAAACACACACGCACACACACGTCATCGCCTAATCATTACCAGGTTTTTTGGGAATCATAACTTTTCCTTGAATTTAAAGCAGGTTTAAAACAATTAGTTTAAGGAGGATTGCGCCGTTTTATGAACAGTCATCTTTGCAGGGTTTATGTGCCCTTTGGTGCAACTGTTTCTATCTTTAAAAATAAAAAAATATATATATATATATACACATATGTATATATACACATATAGTATATTTATTATTTATTCTATTATTATTCAGGAATTGTTTTTATTCTACTCCAGTCAAAAGAGCTTCTAAAAGTTTGATTAGAACCTGGCTGTTCAGTTATTGTTGCACAAGTCACTAAGAAAAATACAGCTGTTAAGCCGTGTGTGTGTGTGCGTGCGTGTGTAGACATACAGTAATTACGCTGTGGCTGACATGTTGTATTCATTCCATTCATAACAAAGTACTACTCACTGGAACAGACACACATCCACACACTCACAAAAGTGAAAGACCATTTACTTCCATTGTCTTTGATTTCCATGGAAATGACATGAGTAATGGCACCTGTTGAATGACGACTGTATTCTGGATGATAATCCTTCTGTCTTCCTCTCTGTGTCTCTCAGGATGACAGTGTGGTGGTCAGAGATGGGAGAGGGTTTGGGGCCACTCTCCCCTGTAGGATGGTAGCCGACAGCCCAGTGGAAGGTCATGACAAGACACCCTTGTCCGGCTCATCATCATCAGCGTCATCCTCTTCATCAGCGTCATCCTCCTCCTCCTCCTTCTCCTCCTCCTCGTCCTTGTCTTCGTCGTCGTCCCTGTCGTCGCTCCGCGCAGAGACCGAGCCGCTTCCGCCTCAGGCTTCTCCAGAGCCGGGTCCGAGACTAGCGTCCGTCCTGTCTGTGTATCGGACTCACTTCCCCACCTTCACTTGCAAGGAGGACTGCAAAATCATCACAGACACCGCTGCTAAGCTCGAGCACAGTGGCTTCTACTGGGGCCCCCTGGGTGTAGAGGATGCCCACCGCATGCTGCGGGACGCACCACTGGGCAGCTTCCTCATCCGCGACAGTCGGCAGAAGGACGTCTTCTTCACTCTGTCCTACCACGCCAAGAGCGGGCCGGTCAGCGTGCGCCTCGACTATAAGCAGCAAAAGTTCTCATTGGCAGGCAACGCGCGCTCCTTCCCGACGCTATTCGCCCTGCTGGAGCATTACATCAACTCCCCCAAAAAGAGCCTTAGTGTCCCGTACAGGAAATGGAAGCCAACGTTGCAGGAACTGTGCAGGAAGCGCATCATGGAGCTGTGCAGTGGTGGAAGCAAGGTTTCAGAGCTGCCGGTCACGCACGTCGTCCACGGCTTCCTCTCGGACTTCCCGTACAAACTATGATCGGCTTGCCGTGTAAAGTTCTGACAGTACTGTTTCTTATTTCAAGAAGTCCCAGTTCACTGGAGCCGTGGCTTAAACCTGTCCATGATGGGACGCAGGTTAAGACTGCAGTCGTGTGGCTACATCATAAATCAGCTCCGTGTTCCGAGCTGGAAAGCTGCAAAATGAGACACTTCCACAGACGAGCAGAGGCGGTCTTCGGCCGGACGGGGTCCATACCGGAAGTTTCACCTGACATTACCTCGAGAGATTCCTCTTGCACATGGACACGTCGCCGTTTGATCACGAGAAGGCACAAACAGTTGGAAAAAGTTGCATTAAGTGAAAATCTAGTAAGCAATAGAGAAATAAACTTTTGCACATTTGTGGCCACCTACATATTTAAAAGTGGATTGTGGGAGGACATTAAGAGTAAAAGAGAGGACTTTAAGGCGCGTGGGGGCCTTTTGGAGATCATGGTTGAATCTGTCACCGGCCGTGGTACCAGCAGGATTTATTTTTGTAGCAGATTATAAATACTCTAATGTTGTCGGAAGTTTACATCCCACATGAATGTTTGCCGGCACCGATGGCTCAGGAACCACTGTGATATTGTTCTGAATTCTGAGGTCTGGCGTTATTGTACTGTATGTCGAGGTGGGTCTCACCTCGCGTTCAAAAAGTCTCTGCCAGGCAGATAACATGTTTGTCGTTACAGATTCATTGATAATATTTTTTTTATTATTATTGTTTTCTACCACTTTATTTGAAATAAAATATATTTAAAGTGACCTGGTTGGATTTGCACTTCTGTTTTTCATAACGTGGAGGAGTCGGCGAGGGTGGAGCAGGGGGGGTGAGACGGACACACGCCTTCACTCGGTACACACTGTGTCTCAGACAAAAAAGACAGACAGACAGACAGACAGACAGGAAGCGTTATAAAGTAGAAGTACAGTATTTTCACCACAGTGATTCATCTCTGGAGGGTGAAGTGGCAGGTGGGTGGCTTTTCTTTGGTTGTAAATGGAGTTTTACACTTAGAAACACACACACACTTACCAGAAACAGGCGCAGAGGTGACACATAATGAGGCATGTGATTGTTTCTGTGTGAGTGCGCGCGTTCGTGTGTGTGTGTGTGTGTGTGTGTGTAGTAGTGAGTGCACTTATCTAAAGGAGAACCCAGTAGAGATTAAAATTTCCTACCGAGGAAGTGGGAAATTTTTTTTTTCTATGAGTTGGTGGTTAGACAGAAACATTTGAAATCGAGGTCAGGGTTACAGTCACAGATCACATCTATATCTAGAGTTATGAATAATGTATGATGTACGTAAATTACACTCATTTAAATAAGCGGAGTGGGTTTCAAGTAATGCGGGCGATTAAATGTAAATGTGATAACATAGGATGTACAAAAAGAGAGGCAGTACTTGAAGAGGAAGTTCAGTGCTGTCATTGTTTATTATACAAAAGGCTGAAATATCAGCTTTCTGTTCTCGGCATTGTGACATATGACCTTCCATTGTATGTGTATGAGTCATACACGTACAATGGAAGTGTTTTAAAAATTACAGGCTGCTATTTCACAGTAGGAGCTTCTCAATTGTGTAAGAAAAGCTTGAATGGGTGGGTAAAAATAAGCACGCGAGATGCAGGAGTGTGTTTAACAGCAAAATACGCTCATCTATCACACAGGGGCACGTGTACAGGGGCCTCTGAGTGTGCCCTCCTCCCCCCCGTACCAATGGATGATACATTTCTGAGTGTGCTTATGTGGAAGGCAGAACCAGGCTACACGGTAGTGTGATGCCTCAGGGTGTACAGTAACAAGAAATGGTTGGAAATTAAACCTTTGAATCATGTTGTCTCTATTGTTTTGGGTCAAAGGGTGCCACTACCCAATAAACTGTGGTTAATTGCAGCCTAAAATCAGGATTATCCAGTTCAGACAACATTAAATTGGTACAGTTCAGGACGGTACAGCACAGCCTATTTTCTTTTTTAAGGCCTTTCATGAACACAGGTTGAACTCTTTATTTACATTTGTTTATTTGTACGGATTAAACCAATAAGATATAACTCCACTAAGCAAATAAATAAGGTTCACTCTAAATCTTCCAGTAATTTATTTAGTAATAAAAAGATGCATTAGCATTAGTAACAAAATTAAAACTAACACTATCAGAAGACCGGTGTAAATATAGAAGGCTGAATCATTTTGAAGTTTCATGACATAATTATGAGACTATGGGTCACTTTTTCCTTGTTCCTAATCTGAGGTTATAATCTGAACTGGCCACTAATCCTTCCCTCACACCAAACCTGAACACCGATGCTCTAACCAAACCTTACCATCAGGCTTCTGATCTTTTTCTTGGGGATTTTTTTACTTCATTCTCTTGGGTCTTGCCAAATGTAGCTGACATACATGCTGAGTCATACTGAGTATAATACTAAGAGCCCGATTCAAGTAAAGTCTGACTAGTTTGAGGATATAATTATCTTGAGGAAGAAGGTGACAGTGGAGTATGAGTCAGTGATGCAATGATTACAATATCTTTTTTTTTTTTTTTTTTTTCAACCATCACATTTTGAAGCTTTACCTAGAAACTGAGATGAGCGAGTTAAGTGTTCTTCAGCGCTCTGTGTTCTGAAGGGCATTCCTGACTATTTTGAGAAATGAAAGGTGAAGTGCGCCGTTTAGAGACAGCTGATTTCTCTAGAATCTTGCACCACTGGGATTTTTGTGTTCTTTAAACACATACACTCACACAAACAAACTTGTCTTTATACCTTAGTGAGGACACAGCATTAACATCATGCATCCCTGAGTACCTTACCTTAACATCACAACTAAGTGCCTAAACTTAACCCTTAAACCAGGTCTTAACCCTGAAAAACATTAAAAAATTGGACAGAATGTCCCCACAAGATCAAAATGTCCATTTTTTTTGGCACACACACACAAACACAAACACAGACGAGACCTCATTACTCAAATTTAATATATAGCATTGTCTCTATGTGGCCCTGGTGACCTGCCCCGGTTTTATCCCTATGTCAGCGTCCCCCGCGACCCTCGTGGAGGATAAAACGGTAGAAGATGAATGAATGAATGAATGCATGAATATATAGCCTTTCCACAGATGATTCACTCTGTATCTAGCAGTCCACTCTTGGACTTGCTTTTCTTGGAGATGTCCTTCTTATGATCTATGCCTGAGTTTCTTGTAAATGAGGTTATTTGCGAGTAATGGAGAATCAGACTTCCCTGTATCCCATCATTAGTCACCAGATTTCTTCAGGTTAGTTCACAGGATATCTTTAGCCACCAATTCTTGTTCAAGGGACTTTTCAGAAAGTACAGAATGATGACCAAGAATGAATGGGAGACAATACAATTTAAAACAAAAACGACAGTCATCGTATAAAAGGAGTGCTTTGTATGAATAGAATAGGGGTAGTATTTTTGAAAAGTTGCACTTCCCAACCTCAGTTTCCCCCGAATTTCCCCATTTTTTTGTTACGCGCCCACCAGTGACACTTGACTTGAAACCACAACACTAATTCAAACAGCCATCTTTGCAAACAGTTATGCTAACAGGACCAAGTGTCACTGGTGGTCACGTTACAAAGAAAAGAAGGAAGACATTTCTCAACTCAGGGGAAACTGAGGCTCATCAGTGAAGTATTCCTTTAAGCTTAGTTCTGAGGAACTCCATTAGCTACACAACTGCAGCAGCTGCTCCTTCTGGGGAAAAAAAAAACCCTTTTAATTTTAGAATCTTTACCATTACAACAGACAATGTACGTAGTACAAACAGGGATAAACAAGGATTGTAGGTGTTAAAAGAGTCATTTAGATCTGGTTTCAAAAACCTCATCAGCGACTTGAACAAGACGACGACACAGACAGCCCTACTAATCAGTCTAAATGTCAATATGATGCTTTGACAGTGGTTTGTCAAGTGTGCAGATGCGCGCACGCACACACAAACATAACCATATCAGTGCTGTGGCAATACCAGGAACCCATACACATTTACGCACACAGCGGCCAGACTTCCCTGAAGTGAGAAACCGCGATAAAAGAAACACTTACAGACCATGAGATGACAGAGGGGCTCCTGCAGCAGCCACAGACACACAACTCAAGAGGTAGAAAGTGTAACATCAACATCCTGATCTTATCCTTCCAACCGTCTGGCAGACACACTTTTATTTGGAGCCAGATGAATAAATGTGTATCATTTTTACACCTTCAAAGTCACGTTTGAAACTCGAGATCACAACTGCAGCGCAGGAATTGACAGATGTTACTTTGGTAGAGTTTAAAGGTTTTTTTTTGTCTTTGTTTTTTTTTGTTTTTTACAACCCCATTCTAATACTGATTAAAGTGCATCAAACTAAATTCATTTTTAATAAAACTTTGATATACTCAAACCTTCTGTTAATGTAAATGCATTGAAATAAATGCATTGAAATAAACTATAAATAACAGTAAACCAAATGTGAGGAAGTTTGCACACACTAAAAAACAGTTTTCTAATATTTCCTGTGGTTTTCTTGCTCACACACACACACACACACACACACACACAGGAGAACCTCGTCTGCTGTTACTACTGGAGTGTGATTGTGTGAAGAAAGGGAGGAGGAAAGAAAAACCCTATACTGTCTGCTAACACAATGAAAATGCCCATGCTGTAGTAGCACTGTTGTTAAGTAGAATAATTTATTGCAGTTCTTTATTTATTCCTCTGTTTTAGATCATTAACAATAATTACAGTTTTAAAAGCCAAAAGCATTTACAGAGCATAGATACAAACAAAAGAAAATATCACATACATACACACACACACTACAATCCGAGACCTAATCGCTGAAGCTTGTCGTGGCGTGTTTGCAGAGGTGAAACTCAGGCACGTCGGAGCACAACAACGGGTCGACGCGTTCCTACAACCCCTCACAATCAGCTCTACAAACGGTGCCAATGGATTCTCTTCAGCGTATCAGCGAAACACCACTGTCATTCCTCTGTTATTTACAATAGCGGGATGGAAATATGAAGGAGAGATTGTATTGCTTTGAATTTCTCACTTATAAAGTTGTCGATGACTGTACAGTGTTAAGAAAGTAGAATGACCCATCGTTAAGACTTCAGCTGTACCACCACGGCACAGAAAAGAGTGAGCGAGCTGGAAAACAAAGGCGGAGGCGAGAAAAACAAATGAAGGACTGAAAAAAAAGACAAGTGGACAAACGGTCTGCGTGTGCTTTGTTTTCCTACAAGTTAAATATCAAGTCAGAAATGAAGGTAAAATACACTGACGGCATTTTCTCTAGGTGATCAACTAACACTGCTGTTCTTAAAGATAAGTTGCTCATTACATTCAACCCCCCCCCCCCACTGATTAGCTCTTAACATTATTGCAGTTGTTAAGCTTAATTTAACTGATCAATCTAATGAAGAGGAAGAGGAAGAGGAGAGGGTTTGCCCCTAGTGGCTGACCTTAGTTCTTAAAAATTGAACTTTCTTTGGGTTTTTCCCTCAGTATCACACAGCCGTGGGCTCATGTTGGGATTAAAACTATCATCCACACCTCATGCTGTAAAATGTTTGAGGGGAATTGGCCACAAACTTCTACTTGTACTGATTTACCGACTGGAGCTTAGAAGAGTTCATCAAATTCTAGAGAGGAGGCTGACATTTAAACACATCCCCATTTACATGGAGAGTAAACATAAGGTCAGGTCAGTTCGGCAGCACCTGAGAGGCAGCCAGCAGGTACATTCAACAGTGCTGTTAAGATGTTACTTCTCGTGGTTTGTCGCAAGTCTTTGAAGTTGATAAACATCACAGACTCCACACGAGTTTCACTCAATCAAGCAAATTAACGTTTCACCCATTTCAGAGAAATATGTCTGAAACGTCCGCGTTTTTTTCAAACTATAAAAACATGCATAAAATGAACAAATAAATGAAGTGACTGAAGAGATCGCCAATCTCTACTCAATGAACTCATGTGTTAATACTGTACCACTTACTTAGCAGCCTATGCTCCAGTCGGCTCTTTAAAACCCAATTATTTTGCCGGCAATTCTGCTGATTATTGAGTCACTGAATCATTTCTGTGAATGCGCGCACGCGATTTTATCTCCACAGTCATTCCAAAACCTTTCGGTTCTTGGAAACCAGGGACTCGTCTGTGATGGGAGCAGAAATAGAAGCTTTTACACACTTCATGTCACAACTGCCCACATATGAAGAAGCTATTTAGTCGCAGGACACAAGATGACCACCTCCTCGCTAAAGGTGTTGCAGATAATTTAATATATAATCTATGATGGGCACCGATTGGAAAATAAGAAATAAGCAGATCATTATTTTAGATTTACATTACACACACACACACACAAATCCAGCGGCAGTTCTTGGTGGCAGTAACTGCTAATGGGTGTGACATGCAGAGAGAATAAAAGCCTGACTGTGTGTAGCTGACTGTGTGTGCACTGTATACTTAGCATTATAGCACTGTTGCATGAACATAAGTTGCAAAACCAGTGTGTGTGTGTGTGCGCTTTAATAAAGCTGACAATCGATCAGGATGAGTACAAAACATTGCTGGTTGTGCGCTTTAACACGCACTAAAAACAATCTCACACGCGCGTGCACACACACACACGACAGGACACACTCGAGTGCACAAAAACCCAAATGGGCTTTGAGCCTTCCTTGAGTTTGACCAGTGTCCGTTATCTTGCGTTCTCTCTGTGCATAAAAAAACGAGTCTCTCTCTTCATGTGCAAAGACAAATGTTGAGAAAGACGCCTCCACATCACACAAGTCCAACACATCGCAACATGAAAATATACCGCAGCCAAGCAGGATAGTTACACTACCTCACTTCACTGATGCCCACTCCGAGTGTGTCGGAGACGATTTTAAGTGCATAAACATGAACGTGTGTGATGTTTAACACGTTTAATCCAGCTCAGGTGAGTCTAGTGTTTCAGTGTGCGGCTCTGTATCTTCTGCGTTCTCTATGGAGTCATCGCTCGCCTGCAGCTGTGCGGCGGAGATCGAGTCGCTATCCACCTCTGAATGTGTGTCCTCACCTTCTGCTGCCTCGTCAGCGGGTGTGACAAACTCTGTCGTCGTGGCTTCCTCTTTTACGGTCACGTCTGTCTCCGTCTCATCCGTCAGTGACTCCTCTTCTTCTCTTGACTCTCCTTTCCTCTCGCCCTCCTCCTCCTCTTCCTCCTCTGCGATGGAGGCATCTGGTCTCTGGAGGGAGTGCGTCGCTGGATGGTGGCTGGTGCACGGGTGCAGATGCGGCGAGTCGGCAGGCGGCAGCAGCGTGAGCGACTCCACACTGAGGTTGTCTGCGTTGTTGTCGGTGAGGAGGGAGATGGTGGGCTGCGAAGCTGGCGTGAGGCTTGGGGCGAGGGCATGAGTTGGGACAGGGGTTGAAGGAGTAGATGAGTAGCCTAGAGTTACTTCTCCACCCCTCCCTTCCCCTCCTCCACCTGAGGATAACGGTGGAGTGTGCTCCAAAAATGTGCCATCATCTAGTGGAGAGGAGGAGAGGACAGATTGAGGCACAGATTTGCATTAAGGACTCGCACAACCTCAAAAGATATGTTTCTTTTTCTGAATAGAGAGAAGTGAGGGCTTCGTCGTATACCAAGTTTTAAAATGATCAAATGTGAAGTAGAATTACACAATAATGTTTATACCTTGTTGTAAATCCATGCACGCGTTTGATTCTCTGCAGAGGAGAGGAAAGCAAAGTCTCCTCAATGTAGAGAGAGAGCGAGGCTGACCTGCTCTGCTCCAGGTGGAATATTCAGCAGCATCCGTATTTTAAAAATGTGTCACTACCACCAATGTATTAACACTATTCTTGTTTCCTGACTCTAACTATAATTTAAATGAAGACTACTGGTCCTGACAAGTCAGTATTTAAGCCAGAAGAGTACAAGTACGAGCACTAACAAGTACAAGTACACACACACAGACAAACACATACCCCAACAACAGACACATCTGCTGTCAGACTTGTTAAAACATGCTTCAATTGGTGAATGCAAAGATGCAATTAATGAGCATGACAAAGTTTCTGGAGCAGTCTGCAGTGGCTGTGTGTGTGTGTCTGTGTGTGTGGTGGTTATTGTTACCAAGATATATTGTGTATACCATCAGTCATTTAACAAAGGAAAAAGTATGGTTGGCTGATAAGTTGGACAACAGATGACATGTACCAATTTATGCAACTGAAACTATTTCAAAATAAACCAGTCAACATTCCAGGGTAAAATAAATTTCCACATCATCTTCAGAATTTTGCAAAACATTTCACTTCAGGAGAACTTAGAAAGCCCATTCATTCTTTATAGTGTAAAGAAGAAGGCTGAGCTTGTTTTGTGTCATCAGTGTACAAGAGAAGCAAGAAGCAAGAAAAGAGTTAGTGGGTGGACACGTTGCACAAGAGTAAGACACAAGAAGCGGCGGCAACAACAGTGATACTAGCTATTATACTAGTTAAGCGTAGTTTGTGAGGAGCATGACAACAATGTGGTATTGCGTCATGGACCATGTAAACATACTGTATATACTTCGTCGGAGTAGAAGGGTGCAGTAGAAACTACACAACACAACCTTTTTTTTTATACAAACTTAGAGCAAACCCTTCACTGTTTAATTTAGCTTTTTTCCAGTTATTAGGCAAAGACCATTTAAAGTGAAGATAGTCCCTAAAACAATGATTGACAGTGATTGACAGTATTTGAAAAGATCTGGCTCCTGTGAGTACAACCAAATAAGAGTCAACTCAATAAATTAATTTAAATGTGAACCATTGTCTGAAACACTGTCTTCACAACACACTGCACACCAAGTACTGCTCATGTGCAAGAGGTTTAGCACTTAAAACTAAAAGATTCAGGATTCCAGTTCCACTGCACTTAACTTACTTTAATTTTCACCCTCTTGGTATAAGTTTACTCATTTACTCCAACACATAAGAGTTAAAACAACACAGGCTCTGGTAGTCAGTGGAGTTAACATGAGACTGACAGCTTCAAACTAAGTGTTGTGTACATACAGTATGACCTGAATTATCAATGGCAGTAATCTGCTGTGATACAATTTTCCTCTATAACCAGTTTAACAAGTGCAAACATGTGTGTGAGCATTTGCATATACAAAGGAACAGCACAGGTAAACACAAACACTTGCTTACTCCTGTAACATGCATTTTTGGCAACCTGGGCTAATAAATGCATCTCAAGTGATTACTTGTGAATTTAATTTCAAGTAATCACTGGTTGAGTGCTGGAAGATAACCACATAGAAATGACTGTACGATAGTGACGGCCAATACTCGGGTGTGTGACTGTGGTATAGTGCTGACGTTACATTTGTGATGTAGCCATCACAAGGCTCTTCATTTTTTTTCTGTGAGATATCTGTTTTTCCAAAAAACTGAATAACTCTTTAAACCAGAATCTGTGTATTATCATTAGAACACACAGATTCTGGACTATGACGCAGTGAGTAGTTACCATATGTGCTTCTACATGTAAGTTTCTATCAAAGAAGGAATTTAGTCGGGGCAAAATGCCCTTGAAATGTCCAAAATAGCCCTTGAAAATTTGCAGGATAGGGGCTTTTAATGCCCCTGAAAAACAGATGAACATTTATAAAACCTAAAACCAGGCCAGTATATATATAGTTTCAGAACTATAATACTTTTATAATAAGATTCGAAGTGAAACGAATAATCGAATATTGGTCAATGCAATTCGACTTTCACTTTCAGTAATTTCAGGTTTAGAATCTATACTGTTACTATATTATGTCCATATTGTTATGGTAGTGCAGGTCACATGGAAGTTTATTCTAAATCAGAGACATGGTATTTCCCAACATTTGACAAAATTGCGCTTGAAGCATTTAGAGGGGGGCAAAAAAAAAGCTAATTTCTAACTTTGATTTCTATAAGAAGGGACTGTAGACGTAACGTGAGTGTTACCTGTGGGGCTTTGAGCGGATATAGTGCTTGCAGTTACAGAGTCACATCTTCCTGTGCTTCCACTACCACTGGAGGGGGGCGAGGGCGAGGACAGGGGCGAGGGACTGTGCTGCGACACACAGTGAGCCACCGCAAAACCTGGGGACATATTGGCTACAAATAAATTTGGATAAACATTGACCAAATGAAATCTCCACTTCACCCAGTGCTGAAACTTGAACTTGAAAGCAAGATTTTCTTTCTGTTTAGAAACGGCAGCAGGTAATGTTAAGCAGAGAGAAGGATTTGTTAGGAACTGACTGCAATTTACACCTATTGATATTTGACATCAAAAAGGGTAATGTCATTTACAAAAAAAACTAACTTTAGAGGACACTACAGATCAAATCACAAACCCTTTTCCACTTCACTTCCTCCATCAATAGTTGGTTTGAAGATAAGGGAACATTTCTGACTAAGTTTCCTCTAAAACTCATGATGACAATTCTTAATACAGTAACATTTACCACGCATGAGTCAATAAGGGGTCTAAAATTAGTGCCAATGCTTTATTGTACTATTGACTATATTGACTGAATTAGACTCTGGTGATCTGGAAGTTACCTGGTACTTTATCCACGGAGGCAAACACCGATCTACTTGCTGTGGGGTCATTCGGGGCTCGTCTTGACTGCTCGTAGAATCGGAAAGGCAGGCCACTGGGTGAAGCGCTGGCTGTTTGACCAAAACCTAAAACCTCTGTTGAACCGGGCTGCACTGGCAGATCCAACAGGGCTGCATACACAGAAAGCACAGGAATATACAGAACGTAATTTAAGTAGATTAAGGGGAAATGTCACAGTAAGGGACTAATTGGAAGAGCAAGTGTAATTGGGAGAAAAATGGTGATTAATTAATTACTTTTGTGTGAACAGAGAGACGACAGAGAAGGACCAGGGACTTTGGGGACAAATGGGTCAAGAAAAAAGATTTTCTGTGTAAAGTTGTTGCTCACCAGCGATCCTCTGCATCTTCATGCGTCGGGCCTGGATGCGACCTTTGGCCAGTCTCTGTTTGGCAATGATGCAGCGGATGTGGTCAGCAAAGATGAAGTTGGCCTGCAGGATGGGCAAAGGCTTGGCGTGTGGGTTGGAGCTGGGCTTATGGATGACGATGTTCAACGCTCTGCTGTCATCTTCTACACCAGACACCTGCATGTCCTGGTGAGAGAGGTGATACGGGCAGACAGATGGGGTTTGTGAGATGGAGCAGCAAGTAAGACATGGAGAGAGAGCGAGAGAGAAGGAAGAACATGAGATATAGAATGTAAAACACACAGAATATAGCAGAAAATACATAGCTGGGGCAGGAAATAAGGTACATTCACAAGTTTAGGAACAATCATAAATGTGACATTCATGAAGAAGAAAGGGGAAAGAAACACTAATAGAACAGGTTCAAAACACACGGGAAACATCATGACAACACTCACAATATCTGGCTAACAAAAGATGGCATAGTCATTGAGAAACTGATTTAAAAAACAGAACAACAGCAAAATTTTCTCTTACCTGCAACAGTCCAGCAAACTTGACCACACCCCATCCAAGGCGTTTGGTTTCTGGCTCGACCAGACTCATCTGGTACACATCCACAGCAAGGAACCTCTGGGCCTGGCCGAAATCTTTACTTACCACCATACAGGCTATTAGGTCACTATTATCTGAAAAGCAACGACAGAAATAAATGTAAATGTAAATGCTATGTAATTCAGGTCATGGTATGGCTGTGAGAGAGTTGTTGCATTAGATACTGTATCATAAAAATTACTAAATTTCATTAGATTTATCTGGGTGTTCTAAATAAACTGCCAAGTAATTATACTGTATATAAATATGATATAGAGTATGTATATATATTTTGCGCAAATGACAGAGAAGCATGATGTGATGATGAAGTGATGAGAAAGAGAAGCCCACACCTCAGCCTTTTCACTTCAGTTTACCATGAAATATGAAACAGAATCAAACATAAAATATGGAAGTGATAACAATCCGTTCCGAAACCACTGGTTTTGGTTGAAATATCACGCAAGCGGTTTTAGTTACAACACACTGATGTTCAAAACCCCTAATTTAAGTCTTGCCAAGTATTCCGGCTAATCAAACTTTAACGCATTACAATTGGGTATTTTGTTAAAGTCTTTTTGCTTTGGAAAAACACAATTCTGGTGATGTCAGGCAGCTGTTGGAAGACACATGGAGGTATAAATAACACATGGAATTTTCTCATGACTTCATCAAAACATTTAAATGAATGATCAATGTGTTAACCAGGAACTTGACTTTAGACTCAGAAAAAGTACCACAGCTAAAAAAAAGAAAAAGCTAGTCCGAGATTCACTGTGGCAGCATAGGGACACTAATGGCTAAATACTCATAAAGAGGGAAGTTTCACAGACTGAGTCCCCAGACCAGCTGAGAAAAAAACCCTCCCTCCTACAACTTCTGTGTAACTTCTGCTGACAAAATATGGGGGTGGATCAACTGGCCTGGTTAAAAAGGCGTCGAAATGTGAGACAGGCAAAAGACAACTCGTTGACAACTATATCAAGTAGCATCTTTGGTCAGCTGATCCACATAGACATACAGAAAGGAATGTGGAGTCTTTCAAATTCCTGTAAAAGACTTGTGTCGGATGGTAGACAATAGCTCCAAGTATTAGTCAAGTTTCCTTCAGATTCACTCCTTTCTCCGAAGACAGATATGAACAGAAACAGTGTTTATGTTGGAGTAAACAGGAAGAACATGCAGACAACGATTCCAGCCTCCAGCTGTAAGGCTGGTTTTTCCAGCTTTCATACTTAATCATCATTCAGACTGTAAATGCACAGAGAATATTATTTATTGTGAAATAGTGTTTTCTTTTAAACAAATCTCCTGTTCTCCTTTTTCAACTTTAGCCAAGCGAGATGTGACTTCAACTGTTGAGGACAAGCACAGAACAGGCACCAGAGAACAGTGTAATGAGCAGCTGTCAACGTCAAGTACACGGCACTCCCTCCATCTAAGTCTTTACTCAGACTGCCACAACGCACAAACCTCACTTAGGGCTGTCAATGAATTGAGCATGTGTGAGAAGGAAGAGACTTCCTCTTCAGGTGACTCACATTTTCTTTCTCTGAAACAAACTAAAATAACTCAACAGTGGGCTTTACTAAGTCATAAATCAACACCACTGTTTTACTCAGCAAACACCCTAATGCAGTTGCCCCATGTTCAACAGTAGCATTGCAAATGAGTGTTTTTGAGTATGTGCACAACCACAGTTAGGTGCCCTTGCTTGATTAGTACACTTTCACAACTGAGGACAATTTCCTGCTGATGGGAATACTACCGTATTCCCATCAGCAGGAAACTGGTAGAAACTGGTAGTAGTCACCAGTTGAGAGATCCCACAAACTCAATACTTCACTGTCACAACATACAGGTACACACTGTACAATATGCTTAGTGATTCAACACACAGGTTGTGGTGAAACAGGACCCGATGGGTAGAAAGAGAGTTTGTGGGTTGGAAAGTTCAAATGTCCCAACCCATGAGGAAAAACCCTCCCTCTCCCCACAATTACTCTGCAATAGTGTGTTCTTAGTCAACTACTTTACTTCAATGAAAGTGATAGTGACTCGGTGAGGGAAAAAAAGAACCCAGAAGAGGAAAGGCAACAAAGACGTCTTTCTAACCACAAATAGGTGAAGTCAAAATGCAAGAATGATAATAGCTTGAACATTACAACTGTCACAGTTTCAACCACTGACTGATTTGAGAGACCGTTTTAAAGGCAATTGGTTTCAAGAGGTATGTTCCAATTTCTCTGTCAGGTGATATCTTCTTTTATGGATATCAGAAGATTACCTCAGCCAAGGAACAGGTTATAACTCGTAACTGTGTGCCAGTTTGTTTATCTCACAAACTCATGAATACAGTCATAGAATAAAGTCATTTGCACTTCCTTTATCACTGTGAGATCTATAGCTGTTAATTGCTTGACAAATCGTTTTTTAACAATTCATGTTAATAAAGCAGTAATGGAACAACTTGTGTCAACTTCACTGTTATATTAATAACCCAGTTACAACAAACAATTTCACTTGTGCATGTTTCTAAGAAGTGGTTGTCATTGGTACACGAACGCCTTTTATACATTTGAAATACCAAAGATTAAAATGGACAGTACTTAAAGTAAGAATGTTCTTGGGTGTGTGATTTTCAAAACCACTCATCCTGATGGTCCAACAAACTACCAAATGGTGTAAAGATGGAAAGTGTCAAAAGAAGAGCAAATTAAGTGTGAAAGAGGAAAAGTGATTTTCTCTTCTTGCATCAGAGGACAAGTCGGTCTAATTTAGATACTGCATTAGAATTTGTGGTAAACTTCACTTTCCTTCTGAGTGATTCTGCTAATTAAAATGTATTATATTATTATTATTATAATATTATAAATTATTATTATTATTATTATAAATTTAACAACTTTATTCTTCTTCTTTTTTTTTTTTTTGAAATTTAGTCAACACTATTAAGCTAAATCACATGATTTCTAATGATTATTATTTGTGTGAGACTCATTGTAGCAGTGTCCCTAAACACTTGGGAGCGGCTTTATTAAAACCTTTTTGTCGTCGTACACTAATTGCACGCGAACTCCGTTGCTCTACAACATTCTTTTCATGGTTGAAGAGGAACGTTAATGTGCACGATATACACAAAAACGTAATGTGCACTCCATTTAACAACTTTTATAAAAGCCTGTGCTTAAATGTTGCTGAGAAGTTTAAACAATTCTTCCTGAAGGCAACCTGATAAATGATGGGATCTGGCAAAGTCAAAGGAGATGCAACAAGGATGTATTTTAATGCTAGTTGAGTTCATTTATTTGCAGTCCTATTAAAGGCTGTCCGCTTGCAATTAGATCACTGACGATGGATGTAAACACAAGGTCTGAAGGGACCGAAACATTCAGAGCAAAGGTCGACACTGACACACCCAACCATGATGCTTGCATGTGTCGGTGGCGCTGTACAGGCTACTTGTATGCCTGTTTTGCATTAAGAGTATGTGCATGTGCGAGTGAGAGAATGAGCTAGGGAGAGAATAACTGGTTTTTTTTTGCATGACATCCATGTTGTAATCGCTTTTTGGGAAATGTTGGTGGTAGTTATTGTTTTTCTCCTCTTTCTTTCTTACAGCTCAGTGTAAGCTTGATTTTATGACCAAATAAAAAGATTTACACTGTACATTTGTGTCCATATATGCGTGAATGTGTGTGTGTGTGTCTTAGTCTTACTGAGGTCTAAGACATCGTCTGTTTTGATGAGGTCTTCAGGTCTGGTCAGAGGAAGCTGTGTCTCAGGTTCTCCCTGAAGCTGAAGCGACAGCGACCGCAACATGAAGAACACGCGGATCGCCTGTACAAGGATTAGAAAAGTTCAAACACATTGACACACGCATGCAGACGTGCGCACAGACACACGCAAAGAAAAATGTGATATTAAATTAAGTTTCCTGTCTGAAAATACATATAACAATAAACAACAATAAACCACTTAAAATAACAAAATAATAGCATTCCAAAACATCATGACCACACAGTGTTTTCATGACTATTGGCCTTATGTTAAAACATATTATCTTTTATATCTTTATGTGAGCTTTATTCCGGACTTCAAAGGTCAACATTTGTTTATGTTTCAAATACTCTTTTTGGCAGCCAAAAACTTAAGGTGGATCTACTGTGAATGAATGAAACAGTCGACAACAGTTTTGGACATGAATTATGGAGTGTGAGTGGACGCACCCTGCGTGTCTTCTCGACGTCCCCACATGGCAGCCTCTTGACAAAATCGATGCCAGTCAAAGGCGTGCCGGTGGGGGGCAGCAGTACGGAGGCATCCATCATTAGATACTCGACATTGAGAGGTTTACTCTGTGACAAACACAAACATGAGCAACAGTAAAGACAAGCCTGGGCACAGCAGCCACACACCATCAACAAAAATGTCAAAGCTGAGGTTCATCAGGCTATATTTTTAAACAAAAAAATGTAGCCTGATGAAAAATCATCAAAAGAAGAATGACTTACCATCATGCTCCTGTATTCATCTTCAAACATGTCCAAGAAGATCTCCTCTCCCTGTGATAACGTAACAAATGGA
This sequence comes from Solea solea, assembly GCF_958295425.1. Lineage (NCBI taxonomy): Eukaryota > Metazoa > Chordata > Actinopteri > Pleuronectiformes > Soleidae > Solea > Solea solea. The sequence continues at coordinate 19,391,919 of NC_081149.1, read as the reverse complement.
AAGCTTGTTAGAAATTATAAATAAACAAAAGAATGACATTCCACTCCACTATTCATAAAGTCATCAGAGATACTGAGTGTTTGTGTGTATAATCCCACTAGAAAATGAAATCATTATTAAAAAAAAAAAAAAAAGGTGCCATTTTAAATTAACTCGTTTTGGCTTGACTCAACATTATTACCCACATTTGGTTAATATAATACTCAAACACTTTATGTGAATGAGTAGCTATGAAAAGACATATTCCCTCCCTTATCATTCTCCTCTTTGGTCATATACTAACATAATGACTCCTCTCATGAGTGCAGACAAGGCACTTGGATTGACAGGTTCCCAGTATAACTGTGTTCCTGTATGTTGCGCACAACAGACCAGAGATTTGCTGGACAACATACGGACTGCAGTTTCCAAAAATATATTAAAGATCTCATAGGACAGTTGGCACTACTTCTTCATAAAGAGTCTGCCACACTTAGATCCTCTAATTGATTAGAACTGATATCGAGGGAGACTCAGAGTGAAACAGAAAGCGTTAACTGAACTCTTTTAATTATGTGAATGACGTTGTAAAGTACTGTAGACTAATAGGAAACACTTTCAGTTCCACCTATTTTCAGGGAAATGGCTTCATTTATAATCAGCGCACGCAGACGCACGCACAAATAAATATATAATATAATATCAGTGCATATTATTGTTAACACTCACCTTGTAAAATCGCCGCAGTAAATGCAGACTTTCTTCTCTTGCACCCTTGAGGAACAAACATAAAAACACAAATAAGATGATGTCATTTATATTTATTTGAAAGCACCAAATCTATGAAGCATTTTTCCTGTATTAATATTGAGTAAGGGAGTGTTTGACACTCCCTCTTCTAAAGTTGGCTCCTTCTCAAACTGCAAATTCAACAGTAATAATTCTTGAGTAATGAGTTAGCTCTTGGAGAAAATTGATTGTTATACCTGTTTCTGTGATTATAAAATGTCGGTGTGTAATACATGTATGTTACTTGATGTAGTTGTTTGTATGGTCTGTACCTCCAGGCAGGCCAGATGAACATCTTTGATTATACAGTGGTTTCCAGACAGCACAGACTGCTTTAGCAAAAGGCAGCTCAACTCCAGAGTGGCAAGACGCACTCTACCGTCTATATAAAATAAATATAAAATATTGATAAGTTATGAGAACAAATACTTTTAGTTCCATAGTGGCTTTACTTTTGCATGTGTCTGTGTTACCTGGCTGCGCAGCATGGCTCATAACTCTGATTAGTCTCTCTACGAGTACCAGGCTGTAAGAGCTCCTCTCCTGGTCAGGGACTGGAAGCTGCAGCCGCTCCAGAAGATCAAGGTTTATGCCTACGGAACACATATGGAAGATGTTGCATGTCATTTGACTGCAGAGAGAGAAGAAAGCCCTGTGCTGTTGCCTTATTTAACATGTCACTGAAGGAGACATCCATCATTCTGCAGGTCTCTAAACCGAGCAACTTAAACCACAAAAAATGAACACAAATTATGAATAGAAAAAACGACAACCTTTGCTGTGTGAGACAGCATAAAGCAGGCAGAGGACAAACAGGGCATGATAGTCATCATTGTTGCAGTCAAGGGCACTGTACACCATGTCTAAGAATGGTCTGCAAACAGAGAGGAAAAAAAACAAATCAACAACCCACATTTTTAGCATGGAACACCAGCTCAGCATGTTCAGCATACACATACCTGCTCCTCTGTGCACGTGTGCGAGTGGCTGCAGCCGTCTTCTCTTCATCAGTGATGTTCTGCTCTGTCAACTCAGACACCTTACACTTCTCCATGACCACCATCTCAATCTCTGTGCACAAACATATACACACACACTTAGTACTTAGTGGCACAACATTAGGTAGCATATTGTCTAAGCATACATGTGGGGATTGTTCCGTTTATTTTTATACATATTGACATTCACGTCACACATGCTCAACATAAGGAAATGTCACAACTGTGCTCATGATTATCGTGAACAGTCTAAAGTGCTTCCTTCCCACACTACATTATTTAAAAGTAATGAAAAGGATTGCACTGATGTGCCGAGCATTAACTCAGTGTCTGACTATTGATTGACGTGAAGAGAGAAATGTTGATCATTTTTTTTTTCATTCTTAAAATGTAGCATGTCTCATTTTGAAACTATGTTCTCATGATGCAGTCGGGAACTCTCCTGTGCATCTGAGCCTTCACAATCATTGATTTGTGTAACGTCTCCTCTCTGCATAAACAGTCAGGAAGGAATCAACTCAGAGTGAAATTATCACATTTCACCCACACACACACACACACACAGACCTGGACATGGATATGAACATAAACACATGCACACAGAACAAGAGTGAGAGACAGGCGGAAAGGTGAGGAGCACAGGATGGATGGTGTGTCACCGTGGAAAAGGACAGTCAGCTGCCATGAGGGTTGAGGTGGCCATGGTAACCGTGGGGAAATTAAAAGGTACTAACATGGAATGCAGCAAAAAGTGGGAGGCCTCATCTCAAAACTAGTCAAGGAGGAATTTCATATTAAATCTGCTTTTTCTTTGAGCTGCAGTTTTTTTTACACTGCAGTTAAAGTTATTACTTTTTTAACAGAGTTTGATGCTCTCTTTTCTGTTTGGAGACAAGGGCAGCTGCTGTGGCGGTCTGTTGGGCAACCACTATGCATCATGGGAGACGGTGTCTGATTGATGGTAAAGAAACACTCACAAACACACTCCTGTACTGCTGTGTCCAAGGAGACACACACTCACCTTCCGCTGTCTCCCCACTCGCTCTGTTTCCCTTAGAACTCCCACCTCCTCCTCCTACTCCCTCTGTACCTTTTCCCTTCTCCCTCTCCCGACCTCCATCCCTCTCTCCTCCTCTGACATTATCATCCCAGTTCTCCTCTCCTCCAAGTCCGCCACTTCCTCCCCCTCCCCCAGCCCTTTCATCATCCTCCTCCTCGCCCAAATTCTTGTAGTTTGGCCTCTTCTGGGTTTTCTTGCGGCCACGGTGGCGGGACAGCTCCAAGGAACGCTCCAAAGACTCTGGGGGCTTCGTGAACCGACGCATCCCTCCTGCACTGGCCTGAACAGTAAGAGAAGGACACAGAGGAAATAGAGAGGAAAGGATAAGAGATGATATCTGAAAAAGTTCAATTATTTTATCAGCTTATCACAAAAATCCTCAAAGATATTTCTGGTTGAAATACAGCAGTGGACACTTTGTGCTGCGTGGTGTTCCCATCTATAATGGAAGTACAGTAATAACCCTGCACCATACGACACAGTTTGGCCTCAATAATTCAAACCAAATGTATGAAAGTATGAGGGGTGTAATTTGTCGGAAAATGATTATCGGGTGTATATGCGTTCAATAGTAACCGCACAGTTTCACCAGTGCTAGATTTCACTAGTTGATGAGCAGACAAAAAAAGACACACATGACCACGCCTGAGAAATGTATAGAAATGTACCAAGTTGAGGTAAATTCTGCAGTGCAAGGCCATACTGGAACCCGACACACTTCGCACTTGGCCCTCGTATGTGAACAAAAATATAGATCACACACACATACACGCAAGCACACAGGAAACAGCTGCTATATCATAAATGCTGAGCAAAGATGTGCAGTAAAACTGACAAAAGAAATGATTACTTTGATGATTGAGTTACCTTCATCTTCCTCTTTGACTTGTAAGTACTGCTTAATGTCTTAATTACTCTATATGTATTACACTATATGTATTGCATTTACAGGAATAATATTAATAGGACTGCGACTAAAAATACATTGTGGTTGTCAAACATTAAAATATGTTTCAATGGTCTGTGGTTCTGCTTAAGTCAGTCCTATTTTCTTTTTAAATCTTAAATCCTCCAAATAATGCTAATAGCCTAAGTGACTCTTCGCTCTAGAATAACAAGAGAAGTGGATGTCTTGACTATCTGGTAGCACACTGTGTCACTGTGTATGTTTTAGCAGGACTGGATTACAGCTGCTGCTGAAAACAGTGTTTGTGTCGTCAGGCAAAAACCACAGACTAGTATCAGTGTGTGTGTTGCACCTGTTAGCTGACTATGTTCTGGTAAACCGCTCACACTCTGAACTGATGCTGAGAAATTAATGGAGGTCAGGGAACATGTGAGACGAACGCGCGTGAACACACACACGCGCGAACATACACACGCGCGAACATACACACGCAAACACACACACGCGAACACACACACACACGCGAACACACACACACACGCAAACACACACACACACGCAAACACACACACACACGCAAACACACACACACGCAAACACACACACACACGCAAACACACACACACGCAAACACACACACACACACACGCAAACACACACACACACACGGCAAAGTTGAAATAAATGAAAACAACTTTAGTCGCTCACGTCATGCACCTGTAACTGGTGCATTTGCAAGAGATAGATAGAGAGAGAGAGAAAGAAGGAGAGGGGGAGAGAGAAAAGAGAAAGACAGAAAGAAGGAAAGAAAGAGAGAGAAAGAAAGAGAAAGAAAGAGGGAGAGAGAGAGAGAGAGAGAGAAAGAAAAACTTCTTCCAGGAAAAGAGATCAGTGTTAGGTGAGCCAGCTCAGTGTTCCACCATGTGACCTAATTTCCTGCCACATCACAGACAAACAGGAAGTGCCATTTGACCACCTGCACAGAAGCAGCACCCCTGCCTTTTCTGATTCATCTACAAAAAAAAAATATCAAACAATAACATAACAGTAGTTCTATCGGATGTGGCAAACACAACCCAGAAAGCATGCACCCAACTTATTATTATTATCCAAGAAGACATCCTCAGTAAGAGTCATTTTTTTTAAATAAATTGCAAAGAAAATAAAAAAAAATAAAAATGGTACATGATGGTTTCCACCAAGAATTGCTCAGAGCAGCAAAAAACAAGTTAAGTCAAAAACACAGGTACTTGCCGAGAAAACAGGGCCGGATCAACAGCCATAGCTGGGTAAATAGCGAGCACACGCTAATTATGGTCCGACTACCACTGTTGTGATTGGCTGGAGAGGGAGACCGTGGGTTTAGCACTCAAACACACATGTACAAACTTGTTTTTATATATTAGTGAGAACACCTCATAGCCATAATGCATTCCCCAGCTCATTAATCTAACTTAAACCATCACAACTAACCCTAACCCCATGAAAAAGCACCTCAAATTTGTGGGGCCCAGACAAAAATAATGTCCCCACAAGATCAAAATGTCCTCTCACACATAGGTTTGTATGGTTTTTGGATCTCGTAAAGACATACATACAAGTATACACATAAGTTCCATTTAAAGACTTGCACTGACTTCCATTCCATTCATATGAACAGCCTACACAAAGCCTTACCCCTAACTGTAACCATAACCAGTTAATGACTAACCCTAACCTGACCCTAACCATAGTTCACTTTTTCAGTAGGACCAGCTTTTTGGTCTCCATGAGGACTATTGGTCATGACAAGGTCACAGTTAATGCCAGAAAAGGTCCTAAAGAACTATACATATCACGCGTATACACACGCGCACACACACACCACCACACGCACACTCACACACACACACACAAAATCACACACACAGAATAACCACAAGGATTCTCAGAAACGCTCACTACCTCAAGCACACCCACCTGGCTTTACAAACAGTTGAAAAAAAAAAAAGAAGAAGTGGGGGAAGGGTGACGAGGGACGAGAAACTGAATCACAGGAGAAAGAAAATATGAAAACGACTGGTGAGGGGACTATGATGGGGAAGGTTAGGGGACAGAAGAGGGAGATACAAAGAAGACAGGGAAACAACATCATAGACAGTGAGAGACTGTGTGTGTAGTCCTTTTCTGGCCTTAACAATGACCTTGTAAGGACAACTAGTCCTCATGGAGACCAAAACCTGGTCCTAATTAGGCAGAACGTTATTTCAAAAGGTTTAAATTGTAGTTAGGTTCAACATTAACTCTTTATGGTTAAAGTTAGGGATATATTGATTTGTTTGGGATGTCCTTTGTAAACCTGTGTGTGTGTGCGTGTGTTAGTATTTTACCATGCTCTTATGTGTGCTTTGTATGTCTGTCTGTGGGATGAAGACAGACAGGTCCCCATTCAGAATGACATCAGCGAGGGCGTTGACCAGTGGCTGATAATGGATGATCAGAAACACCTAAAAAGCACCAAAAGATACTTTTATTAAACCTTTGTAACAGAACTTCCTTTGAAACAAGACACTTTAAAACAAAACTGAAATTATATGTGAAACAAATACACATCAAAGTCAATTCTGTTAGAATTCTTGTTTCGTGTCTGAAGTATTTGTGTGTGTTGCTTACTTGAGACAGCAGGTAAAGAGACACCTGTGGGTTGATTTTTCTTTCATCAGACTGAAAAAGTGAAGCACATGAAGCACTTTAATTGAGTAAAATGCTTTATGAGCAGAGAGTGGAGTGAGTGAGGAAAGATATTTTATTCATTTTAAAGAGTCATAACTATGGTTTTTCAATTTAACAGTAAACTTGGGACAAGACGCTAAAGCTGGGATAGCTTGTTAATTAAATGTTTAAATTTATTTGACATTCGTATTAGATTTCTATTGATTACGTTTAGTGTGTCATTTATCGCAAACAGAGAGCGATTTATGTCCGTCTCTGCCTGTTTTCATCAGAATCCTTGGAAGTAGATGTGGAGGACATAAACCTATCTTTATGAAGCTCCAGGCCGGTTTCTGAGCACACGACACACACGTGATTAAAAAGAAGTAAATGGTGTATGTAGGATCCGTGTGTAATAATATATTTAAAAGAGTTCAACTCTGTCTCAAAACCATGTATATAGGAGGGTGTGGTATTGAAATTCTGACACGTTTATCAAAGGCTGATCAGGTGTAAACCAGGATTGGGTAGCATACGCACGTTTCATGAATCACACGTAAGACTTACGTTGCGTACCGTGATATTTACACCTGAATCGCAAGTTTTATAAATCAGGGCTAATACCGCTGGGATTTGTTTCTCAGTTACAAATTAGCAAAAATATACTGGTGAATTCCAGTTAAACTATATACAATCATTTCCTGAGAGATAGAAAAAAGCTTTGCCAGGACAGACGCTTTATACTTTGACTTGATCAACTGCATGCCATGCATGTAAGGAGAACATACCGTCTCAGGACTGACCAAAGAGTACACGTAGAGGGGCAGGAACAGACGATTGAGGAGGTGGTCTGTCAACACTTCATTAAGAAATTCACAGTTGATGATGAGGATGTCATTCAGGTAGTGCAGGTGGTCAAGGTGCTCTGCTACCAGGTCACTTAACTTTCCCCTGTTCCTATGTCTGGGACACAAAACAGACAGACAGGCAGGCAGGCAGAGAGAGAGAGAGAGAGAGAGAGAGAGAGAGAGAATACTTAATGAACAGCCCTGCAGAGACATGTCACCCAATGAGCACCTGGATAATAACAACTTTCTCATTGAGAGGTTACAGTGAGAACTCACTCTTCATCTGTCTGCACACACTTGTCCAGTTCGATGACATGGCTGCCAATAAACCACACCAGGTTGCTGAAATAAGGGACTGCTGTCTTATCTCGGATATAGTGCAGCATGTGCTGGTTGTCCACTGGAGAGATAGAACGCATGTCGTTACCAAGGCACACATGCATGCATACAATCAATTGTTGATTGCCCAACCGTGACAGTTAAATGTGATTTAAACAAAATAAATACCATAGAAATTAAGAGACAAATTAAGAAAATTAACAAACCATATGAAGTCAAATAAAGTACAGGAACTGAGTCAGCCAATCACTTATTTTGATGCAAAGTAAAGGAGGTACCGTGTGGAAGAAAGTAGATTGATTTTAAAGTGTGTCGCTCTTCATGTGGCGTAATTAGACGAGTACACTTTTACAAACAAACTTCACATCACAAGTCACAACAACCAATACATTTGCATGAAAAGCTATCTCTAGACTAGAGTGTGTTCAATTGCTGTAAAATGACCTGATGTCAGAGTGGACAGACTTATCTGTTGTTTTGGATAAAGGATAATTTATGGAAAGGGACTGCAAGACATGTATAACATTTCTTCAAACTGCCTAAAAAACTACTACTAACTACTGGACAAATAAGAAATGGTGGAAAACGATGGGAGATTCCTGAGTGACCAAGTCTGAAAATGTGAGTAGTCCTGGTTTAGTGACAATCCTAATTGCAAATAAAAACTTGTTGTAATTTTACGGCGCTAATCCACACTGTTCAAGCTGAGACAAGTAATGAACGAAGTGAATCGATTACATCATAGGAGAAAACAAAGCAACAAATTGCAACAGAGTAACTGTGTCATTCAAACTTTGCCCATTAGTGGGTGAAGTAAGAAACAATGCAGGAGATACTGGCTCCATAACCACAGTGACCAAGACTATCAAACCCCTCACAAGTACCGTGTGGGGCTCTGATGTAATTAAATCTGTGCAACAGTGAACCCAAGAAAATACAAATTAAAAAGGCATGCATACAGGTTTTTCTGAGTGTTCATATACTTTGTAAGCGGGTGATTAAGAATGGTCTAAAATTAGAATTGCAAATTCATACCAGTACATTTATGACAAACACACCATTATATATTAATAGGGCTGGGTATCAGCAAACAGATATGTGATACTTAATACCAACTTATTTTAAAACCAAATTTTGTAATATTGGAGGAATCCAAATCAATCCATATGACAATTTTCACAATAAAATCAGCTAACTTTAAAAAAACACAGACATGAGCTTAAGGGTTGACGACTCTTTTAGAATTGTAACTGTAATTTCTATTGTTTTTGAACAAAAACAATAGACCTGTTTGAACAACACTATGTATATATATATATATATATATATATATAATAACAAATCATGTTTTAACAATACCCAGCCCTAAGATAAACACTTAATGAATGGAACCAACTTACATGAAACTGGAGTTAGGCAGATGGGGCGCGTAGAGGGAGGAGGGAGGAGGGAGGATGGAGGAGGAGAGAGACAAGAAAAGGAAGAGTAGGAGTGGTTTTTGAAGAGGAGGGAGAGGGGGGGGAAACAGACACAGGGTTAATGTAAGTAAGGGGGTGGCTGTGTGAGGTGGGGAGGATCCTGCAGTTATCTTAACAAATAAACAGCAAACAATAGCATACCTGGAAATGTCACCTTGATACTTTGCACCTTTGCACTAAAATTACTTTTTTTTACTGTTTTTAAGCATACCCAACATGGTACACAAACAAAATGATTATGAATGACACCTAAACAAAAGCTGGTGTACAAGTAACATAATTGGAGTTAAAAATATCAACACAGTCTGGGTGATGAGAATTTTTTTTCAGGTTGTCATTTGTTGTAGTGCATGTTGCTGGTAATTAGTAGGAAAGCATCAGTAATGGGTTAATTTATGAATTATTATGATGCCCAAAATATCAAATTGTTTCATTTACAGGTTGACCAATAAGAATTTTTCTGTGCCAATGCCAGTCTTTAGAAATCATTGCAGCAAATGGCCAGTGATATGATGATACGGTTGATATGTTGCTTCATTTCATAAAAATAATAACAGTTTTATAATTACAAATGATACAAAAAATTGCTTAACATGAACAAACACCAATCCACCTTATTCCTGTGCGTGAACTGAGTTAATAAAGTGGCTTAATATGCTAGTGTACACAAGCTTTGGCCAATGCTTCAAGTCGTTTTGGTTTGTATTTCTTAAATGTATTATTTTAAGAGATACAAACACGGTTGTGTTCTCATGTGAATTACATGAACAGTAAAGCAGTCTGGCAGTGTTAAAGTAACACCAACAGAGTCAATTTAACTTAGTGCTATGTTAACACTAGTTGAATTCACACTTTTAAGGTTGTTTCAAGACTGCAAAATTGCAAAATTTATAGTGTAGAAGAAGGCAGCAACATCATTCCGTTTGAGGTGTATCAGGTGATAATCCCACCTGTTAACATTCATAATCGTTGTCCACGTTACGCTGGAAAACACCGGTTTCATTTCAGCGACAGGACGCGGTGGAAATTGTGCCCATAATTCACACAAGGTATCACTGGCCACAGGAATAAGGTGGATTGAATACAACTTATGGAACGTCTCTCCAACATGCATTTGTCTGCACTCCACTGCACTGATGTAATAACTATATATCAAATACATGAAACACATACTCCAAACAATTCATTTCCCAAGGCTAGCCTAAAATTGATAAATGAACATTCCATATTGTTGCTTCATTATTTGTATTGACTTGTATTTCTACTACAGATAGAGTCAATTGTGCCATCTGTAATTATATCACTGTTGGGAGGAACAAGAGTCAAGACATAACAAAAAGTTGGACTGTACAAAATGTTACATGCAGAACCAGTTATACTACAAACAAAGCACAAAGCTACAGTCAATATGCTGCAGTGACGGTATGTTGAGGCAATGTAATGTTACGTAATAGTGGAGCATAATGTACAAGAGAACCCATCCAAAGCACCACCCATCTGCAACTGCATTTTGCTCTGAGTCTGTGAGGAGCTCAGAGACACGGCAGGGAGGAGAAGCAGTGGCTGACACAGCACAGCGTTAGCTCATTTTTTACAGATATTAACATGAGAAATATGGGCTCAATGAATCTGTGAGATGCTGAACTATGTCGTTACAAAGTGAAATTCTAAAAAAAAAAGCAGGAATAACAGAAAGGGTGAGAATAACAGCATGGATTGTAGCTGATTTGTTAGTAAAAAAGAAAAGAAAAAAAGAGTACATACTCATAGTGTAGATGTACATAATTGTGAAATGCCGGATGAATATCCTTATAACTGCACATAAAAACAGATGCAAGGGCAAATGTTTGAATAATTATTCCAAATGTAGGCATAAGAAAGGATTATTTCATTTCATCTTAACATATCATGTCATGAGAAATGTGTATAATAAGTGACATAACATCAGTGATTCCCAACCCTGGTCCTCAGGGAACACGGCCCTGCTCCAACACACCTGAATCAGATGAACGGCTCGTTATCAGGCTTTTGCAGAGCTTGATGACGAGCTGACCATTTGAATCAGGTGTGTTGGAGCAGGGCAGCATCTAAAACATGCAGGGCAGTGTTCCCTGCGGACCAGGGTTGGGAAACGCAGCATTAGATAATAAATACACTTATTTGTGTTCAAAATAAACATTGGCCAATTTTAACTGTAAATATTACAACAAAGCATCTGCAATTTCAGCTGAGAGGTGGAGGTTTACAGTGAGTGCAGAAGACCTGATGTCTGGGGATATCCCTTGAAAAGACCTCTACCTTATGAAAGACGGTGCAACAGTAACACAAAAACCCAGCATACATAAATGTGGCTGCCTTAAAGGTCTTATGTCTTTTCATGTTGCTTTGAATGATGAACAGAAAGATGGAGGACCCATTGAAAATGTCAGAAATGGGTAAAATGATGCCTTATAAGGCTTAGAAAAGTTGTGGGGTGTCACTCTTCTATTAGACTGTAGTTTAATAACTCACAAAAGGCCAACACATTACCTGTTAGTCATGCTCATGCACCAGAAGTAGCAGCAAGAAGAGCAAAAAAGTACAAGAGGAGGTGGCAAGCAGTCCCAGCATCCAGTGTGTGTGCGTGTGTACGTCTGTGTGTGCATGCGTGTTCCTGGCACTCACCTTTGTAGACGTTGAGTGTGATGGTGCGGACTGCGATGCGGACCATGCTTTCTGGGTGGTTGAAAAACTTAATGGCCTCGGTGTACAGGGCAAAGTCATTAGTGTGCTGTGTGTGGGAGACAGAGAGGGGGTGCCAGTGAGCAAGGCATGACGTTGCACTGACGTTGCACTGCCAGGCTCAGGCCTCAAATGAACACAGCGAGAGAAATACAACATATATTTGAACACTGTAACTGTTAGAGAATCAGTGTTCATTCAGTGTTCTTACCTTATGGAACAACTCAAATCCAAGTTAATAATGAATGACTTCTGATATATGGACAAATTCATTTACCTCTCCCATTTATTGTTTAAGTGGATGGACAAGTGAGCATGTTGCTGACATGCAACATTTGTATGCCAGGTATGTATATAGGTTAAAAAAAAAATTGTATAAAGTTAAAGAACAAACAGTCATTTTGGATTTTGGTCTACTGGGCGCATTCTGAAATATGACTTCCTGCAAGGACAGAAGCTACAAACAATCTAACAATACACTATTGGCATGTATTAAAACAGCATCATGCTGCACTTAGTACTTGAAGGACCAAGTGACAAATGTGCATTTTCCATTGATCTCTATCTGTGTGTCAGTGTCTGTTTCTCTACCCAAAACTTCCTTAATGACTGCGACTGTAACCTCCACATCCGTGAACGAACGGTCCCTCAAAGGTCACAATAAATGAAGAAATCTGAAACTGAAACTGAACCCAGAGTTTAAACACTAGTTATGAGCCCACTAGATCTGACAGAGGAGAGTCAATTTAGCAACTATCAAATGGCGCCCTCTGGAGGAAATCTACCTATAAATCACCAAATTTCTAAATATTATAATTAATAAATGAAGAGATAATTGCGGGACTTCCAACACATGTTATTAAACATCTGAGGTAAGGAAGGTTGGAATGGCATTTTAAAATATATTTGCATTTAAACTGGTCAAATACTACAAAGGTTTCTGTAACAATGGGCTCACATATTTTCAACTCAAAAGCTTCAAAACAAGTCAGTTGCCCTGATCAATTACTCAGGGTTTATTTAAATAGCACTTTAAAATACCTGCCATGTACTCAAAGTGCTTAAACATAAAAATAAATAATAAAACCACATAATAATTTAACATGGATAAAACATACAAGAAAACATATTCGAAACAATATTAAAAGCTGTTCAGCAAAACTTTACTTTTAAACCATTATTAAGAGGGATGTAGTTTTAAGTCAGATTTTAAAATTATAATATCTAAGATATATATACATATATGTACATATATACACATACATACATATATATATATATATATACATATACACACATACATACATATGTAAAGATATTAAAAAACACATGTTATAATTTCATAAAATAACATAAGCTCTAATATCTATACAGCTGGGTCTGGTTTGAGCCTCATGGGTAAAACTACCATCAACAGTACACCAATAACTTTGCCCAGCACACACAGGCCAATGAAGGGACTACAGATACTGCTGAAACAATGAAGGGCAACATCATTTGAGAGGACACATGTTCAGTAGTCTTTGGTAATACCATCCATTACAACACGTAAGCAGACGCCCCCAGACACATCTGCTCACACTCGCATACATTTTCTATGACTGATGTATGATCATACCATTGGATAAACTAATGTCTTCAACATTACTGTAACAAATTAAACGTTTCCTTGAATAAGGGTAAATTTGAATTTTTTAGTTACTAATTTGGTTGTTTGCCTGTTGTCTCGACAGGAAGCTGGTGTTTTGACACAGGAAATGTGTGCAACTGAAGACCAATAAATACCAGCAGTCTGATAACTTCAAACAAAGGTCGAATGGCAAAAAAATGCAAGAGACAGATAAGCATCTAGATTTCTCTAGACAATTTTCCTGGCTATAGGTTATTTAGCACAACAATTTACAAGAAACGTACAGCTGTAGGATATCATGAGTATTAATGATGTTGCCTAGAGATGGCCTCTAGAGACCATTTTGTGGTTTTACTAATCTGTTCCATCAATGACTCTCTTGCTTCTAAGCCTATCTTCCTTCCTTTGTGTTTGTCCCTCACAGAGAGTCCATGATAAGGGGTGTTGTCAGTAAGCGATAGCTCATTTGCCTCTTTCTTCCGTCTCAAACACCAATGGCCTTACCTCATTATAGAAGAAGTGCACGGTGTGGTTGTTGAGCTTAAGTGACAGTGTCTTGAGGAAGGAGATATAGTAAGCCATGATCTCTTCATCTGAGAAGTCAAACTTGTGGACAATGATGGAGTTCACATGGTTGTTTGACAAGAGGTAATCTGAGGGGAAGCGAAGAGAAGAGAAGAGAAGAGAAGAGAAGAGAAGAGAAGAGAAGAGAAGAGGAGAATTCACACAGGACATAGGTCACAGCTGTGACTTTTTTCTTTAATATTACTCCAATTTCCTAAATGTAAACTTGGCCTACTTTATACAAGATAAATGACAGTGTAGCATCTGCTGAGTCATCTTTTACATAGCAACAACATTAGGTGCTGCTATGAAATGTAGAGTTTAACAAAGACGGAATAAACACGGTAAAGTTTAACACAAAAAACTTACTAAATATTACTATCATTTCAGCACTAATGCATTAATTCCATAATGAATATTTTTTTTAAAGAAACAGTAAATGAACTATTATCTTATATAATGTTGAAGCATCGTATTTAGCAATATCATTTAAGTACAATATGTTCAAACAAAACAGATCTTATAATAATGTACAGTATAAGGCACATACATTAATTTCATCATTTAGTTCTCAGTCATGTAAAACCAAATACTCACATAAAGACGTTTCATGGCTAATGTTCTCAAACAGTATGTTGAGGGTCTGGAGGAGCTGGACACAGACGTAACGTCCTGATTTCTGACGCAGGATGTTCAGGAAGAAGGCAAACATGTTCTTCTCCAGGAAGAAGCTGAACACAAACACAGACACACAGGATTCATCATGACTTGATCTAATATGTATTGTTATTATTATTATTATTATTATTATTGTTATAATATGTAATCACTTAGATGAAGAATGTTTTTTGTTCAGAGCATAACTGTGGATAATTTGTTAAAACAGACATGTATATCCTTTGAGTCCCACATTTGACTCCAACAAAGGAAACCTTACTTTTACATCTCCAAATTACAAGAGACGACACGTACCACATGGGCACAATTGCCAAGTGAGTGAACTTATTCCCCTAAAATACGTTTTACCATTTTAAAAGCAAGAACACTTTAATTCCTTGTACCACAGAAGGATGGATGATGTTCCATAATGGATGCATTTCAGTTCAGCTCTTTAAAAAAACTGCCATTGTACGAAATTATTTAACAGCTTAAAGCCTAAAAATTTAGCGATCATCCGTTGCTATTGCAACAATATTGTCTGTGGCTTCTCTAAAAGCCATTTCCTGTTTTATATTTCAAAACCAGAGGTAGATACTTCTGATCAGAAATGAGAGAATCACTATGCTTGCATGGAATTATAACGAAATTGCTTGTATTAATAGTTGAACAGTGTTCAACTTTTCTCTTGAAAATGGCATGTGAACTGAAGCATTCTGCAGTAATGAATGCTCAGGAATCTTCAGAAGTGGGACTCTGATATGGTCTTTAAGTGTAAAACAGAGAAGGATTGTATTTCCAGATTGGCTGATTAAACATGATCAACAACACTCACTTTTCCATGGTTATTGTTAAAGAGGCCATAGCATGATCCTATCTCACTTATAGGTGAGATATTGAGGTGTACTTACAAACATGAAGTTGTTTATATTGTCAAAAACCTCCTAGTCGCTGCAAACGAGCCGATGTAAATGTCTCATCACTGACGCTCTCATCACCTGCGCTGTTTCAGACCAAAACCACACCCCCAGAACACGGACTGTCTTGTGATTAGCCAGCCAACGAGAGCTTTCCCACTGTCTTGTGATTAGCCAGTTACCTGGAAGTGACGTAATTGGCACGTCGGCTCTCAGACCCGCAGCTCCCCCTCTGGAAAGGCAGATGCACCGCTAGCAATTATCAAAACATTGAGTAATGTTGTCGTCACGACCCCTCGCCGTAATCTCTAACGCATTTGATCCGGAGTCTGACCCAGAGTCAGAAGACAATTTGACAAGTGAACCACCTCTATCGCAAAGACTGCTGCAGGACACCTGTAGCTTGGATAACGTTGTGGTTACCGAGATGATAAACACACATACATGCAAATGAAACACGAGCAAACGTGTGTAGCTTAGCCTGTAGCCGACTATCGCTAATGCTAAACGACAGAACAAGCACACAAAGACAGTTTTACGGTTTGTAAATATTGTAATATACGTATTATTGGCACTGCTCCTTCCTTTAGGTGACGTTTGGTGCTGTGTCCAGCTTCATATTGCCCGAAGTTTGTGTAACAATCCTACGTGAAGTGGTTGCCGCATACATGGAGGTATTTGGGAAATGTAGCAGGGATATTCCCATCAAATATGAAAGATATCCACTGAGCTTCTCTTTGCTCATTGGCAGGGAGCTTGTGGAGCATCTGGTATTGTTTATCACAACCCAGAACAGAGCAAACACTTGCTGAACCTTTTTTTCGACATGTTCTCAACCGATACGCTCAGCAGCTACAACGAGAGTAGTTCTTCTTCTTCTACGGTTAAAAGTACGTCACCGGATGTTCCCGGACTCTAGTGGCCGGACTAGGAGGCGCTGCTGTTTACAGGAGTGGTGAGATTCGCCAGTGACGTCCAGTCAACGGAAGTGCCTTGCCGCTTTGTAGAGCTCAGGAAAACAATAAAACCCTGCGCACTCAGCAGTGGCTGAACTGATGTTATGAACTTTTAGGGCCTCATAGACGAGGTAATGACGCAGATACTCACCCAAACGCAGCGTTAATTGGAACTTCCGAGCTATGGCCTCTTTAAGTCACAGAAGTGGTAGATCATAATATCAATCATGCAATATCAAAGACTCACTCAAACACAGAGCTGTCATTCTGGTCCCCCCAGATGAGGATCTCTGTAATGGAGCGGATGGTCTCCACCAATAGGTTACGGTTGTGGTCTGTCACAGTGGTGTTTTTGGTTAGGACCTGGTACATATACCTGATAAGGAAAGACAGTAAGTAAGCAGTAAATATATGAATCCTTGTAATAGGTGAACTTGCACATATCTGCTTTTGAACTAAGACTCTTGGACAAAAGATTGTGTCACCTTCAACAAAGATCAGAATAATGAATCAACTTAAAGGATAATGATAGCATGAGCTGTGATAATACTGTGATATATAGATATTTTAACAACTTTAAATCCTCCATTAAAATAATAAAAAAAAAACAATATGACACACAAATGTAGTCTCTAAATTTGAGTCAATTGTTCATCCCCTGTTTATGTTATGAAACACTGTTACTTTGCCTTGGGGGGTATCAGAACGCTGTAGTCGTGTGCTCATCGACCACTCTCTTGCAACCTTTGACATATACACCTATAACTTTTATTATGATGCACTGAGACATTTTCAGATTGGATTTTCAGTGAAAAGCTAAAAAAACGAGCTAGCTAGCGCAGTCTATTAAAGTAATCGCGCAGGATACGGACAACACAAACACAGGGGTCGCAGCTGTGATGCATAATAACTATTAAATGGCTGCTGATGATTTATTTGTTGTTAACTGGGCTAACGTTAACGCTGACAGTGGTTATCAACCGGTTATCACAGAGGCTAGCGTTAGCTTATCTGATGCTAGTTACTCACTTTAAATGGTCCAAGGAGTGAATGTTTTTCGTTTTCCCCTGCCCTCCAACCCAACTCCGCGAGCGGCCGAACATGGTTAATATTGTAAAGGGGCTAATGTTTATGCCAAAGCGCGTTTAGTCGCTCAGGTTAGTGTCCGCGACTCTCCATTACACCCACTTTCACTTACTGGTGGCTACTTAGCAAACAGAAGGCGATGGGCGGCGATAGCAGGCATTTCGTTACAGTCTGGGTTTAGTTTAAGTGGGAGTTGTAGTTTTTTTTGCTACGACAGATTCGTTTATTGCACAGACAAACAAGCGCAGAGAAAACTACAAAGTGTACTTTCCCCTTTAGCGGTGACGATTAAAACACGCGACACGTTCTGCGAGATCAGAGGGGCGGTGCCGATTTTAATCGACACCTTCAAAGGCCAACCACGGCAGAGCCCGATAAGCAAAGGTCCAATCACAAGCCGAGTCTTCGTGTGTCGCTTTGTGGTGAGGAATGTTTTGATGCAGTTAGCAAAAATGTTAGAGGGGTCGTTGAGCAACAGAAACAACTGCAGGGCTATATGTCTATGAATGTTTTGTCACAGTGTGGCTGTGTATACGAGTTTTTTTATACATATATTTTTTTCCCCTAAGTGTTGTCGTTTGCATCTGCTAGCATCGTATACGTCTGTTTTTAGCCATATGCTAGATGGGAATGCGTGTATGCGCCAGCAACCAATGTCGAGAATGCGTTGGGCTTGCTTGATAATCTGATACTCTTGTCCCAAACACTGTCCAGGTCAGGACGAAGCGAAATGGACACCATAGCCTCATCACCGCGGTGACCGTAGCAACTGGAGTGCGCCACGTCCTGTCCACACGCACAGTCATAAAGAACCCAACCCGTGGCTGTCTTTCTTTTCTATGACACAACAAGTTTATGCCCAATTAGATTCGGTGGAATCTCTATTGGACGATATCCCATATATGTTTTATCTGGGCTTGTTCTTTGTGAACGTCTTGATCCTTTACTATGCCTTTTTAATGGAGTACATCGTTCTGAATGTAGGGATAGTATTTCTGCCTGAGGACATGGACCAGGCGCTGGTGGACCTCGGAGTGCTCTCCGACCCGGCCTCTGTCCCCTACGACACGGACATGGAGCTGGATGTGTTCGAGGGATATATTGAGTGACATTACGGAACTGGAGGAAGGAGCATCTTCCGATGATGATGATGCAGAAGTGCGGGACAGGTGGAGGCAGCGGGATCCATCCCTGACTGCTGATGTGGATGGGAAATATGCTGCTGTTGTTGCCTTCCTCTGACACAGATGAAACTGTTAAAAAGTGAGCAGAGCAGACACGATACGTGTTTAATTACATAACAAATGGTTAAGAATAAGCTACCTGACACAGGGCACTGACGTACACTCACTGGCCACTTTATTAGGTACAAATAATAGCAAATAAAGTGGCACCTGATGAGGTCTGCTGCTACAGGATCACATCTGCCTCATAGTCAGTTAAGTGTGCTTTCAGTTAGTCTGTGTACATTGGTCACAAGACATGCATTAAGCTGCTGCTATGTGATTGGCTCATTGAATAGTTGTGTAAACATGCACTGAACAGGTGAACCTAAAAAACTTGTTTGCAAGTGTACTCTTCTCTGCCATAACATTAAAACCAGTCACCTGTTTTATTGTTGTTGCTGACTGGTGTAAATCCATACATTAACTATCTAGACAGACAGCAAAAACATCAACGTCAACTGGTGTTGAACCAGGTTTATTTATATTTAATTTATGTTGTTTTTGACACCCATTGGAGACATTTTCAAAGCATGTTTTCTTGTGATGAACTGTAACACCTGTGCAACTCTGTGTGTGTCCTTTACAGGGTGTCTCAGCTCAAACTAAGGTACCTGGAGGAGGAGCTAAAGCAAGGTGGCTGAAGGATGACTGTCCCATGGAAAGAGTGCACTTTGCACTGGATCAGTTGTCCATCGGTCCAGCTGACTCGGGCCAGACACCGGAGACATCACACTGCGTTTGCGTCCCTCACTGTGAACACAACGAACAATAATAAGGAGGCACAGTGTGCTGCGGGTGGAGAGAGACGGCTGCTCACTGTGGAGTAGAACGGAGTGTTATCAGACATGTGGAGCATGTGTAACCCTGGATTTCCACTGGACGCGGAACGGCCGCGGAACGGCCGCGGCGCTGTTCTGCTTCGTCCTCTCCCAAACGTCAATCCCCACCGGGCGCGTTACGGCAGCGGCGCGGAGCCTTGGGAGCCAGCGGTATTGACGGAAGATCGCGCGATAATCTCGAACGGACGCGAGATCCCGCGATAGACTGTGTGTATAAAGGAAACAACAACAACACAGCTTCTTTCATTTCTCCACTTCCATAATCAGTCTCTCGTCGTCCATTGTCTCCGAGACCCTCGAATCAAATGACTGTTGACCTGGGAGCACCGGTTATGACGTAACGTTGAGGTGAAGTTGTGACCTGCGTATTGTGTTTTATTTTGAAAGGGGGGCGGAAGTGTTTTACTTTGATACTGTGTCGGACTTCCTGTCTTGTGCGATCTGCTTCGTTGAAATTTACGAGGTTCAGCAGCGGCAACGGAAAAAATAGAACTGATTCCTATCGATAGCGCTGCGGCGCGGCGAGCCGCTTCTGGGCCGCTGCTGATCCGCGCCGCAGCGCGGCCGGTGGGAATGCTCACATTGATTAGAATTGAAGCGATTTGCAACGGCTACCGCTCCGCGGCCGTTCCGCGGCCGTTCCGCGTCCAGTGGAAATCCAGGGTTAGACTGTCGTGCATTGCAGCCAGTTCAGGTGCAGCAACCTTTAGTTGCATTTATACACAACAGTTCCCCAGGCAATTGCAAAGACCTGGTGGCTGACTGACAAAGGACATGGAATAAAACACTTTACAGTAAAACACAAGTCGCAGTGTGATGTGCTCCATAGAAGACGTCTCAGAAGTACTGTTAAAGTGCGGATGTGTCATTTTATGTCCGAATACTGAATTCATTGCTGCTTTGCAGGATCACACATACTCAAGGCATCATTTAAAATGTATCTTTTGAGGCCAGTAATGCATACTGTGTTAGGCTTTAGAGATATATGTACACTTGGCTTAGGAGTGCAGTGAAACTCTAATAACACTGACACTGGACAAAGGATTTAAACCCATAAATTATATCTGTCTTCAAACTCCTATAAATCAGAATCTACTAACCACCATTCATTGTAAGGCAGAAACCATCATAATGTCTTCGGTTTGACAATTTGATTTTCCACAGAACATGAGTTTAGCCAGCTGGCTAAATGTGCCAAATTTTATCAGTATAAGAAATATCTGACTGAACCCTTATTTTTTTTAATAGAAATATAAGGGTAAAGATGTTTGATGTGTTCATCTATTGTATATATTATTTTACGCATGACACTGGTTGTGTTTTTTTTTTTTATTGTCAAATTGTTTTTATTGATCTTTAATAACTTTGCTAGCAATAAACCGGTTTTAAGCAACAGGGTAATTTGATGGTAATACGAAGTAGGTTGTATAAACTGAGCAGGTTGTTAATACATCTGCTAGATCAGGTTGTGGGTGGATGAAAGAAAACCCCCTCATGTCAACGATACTTGTGAAGGGATTAACCAGATATTTGTAAGCCTTGTACATTCTGTACTGTTGGTTGCTGAAGAGCACTAGAACACAGTTAAAAGAAATTCAAGAACAGTGACTGAACAGTTGATGCATTATTTCACTCATTCTATATCCATCCACCACTATAAGCAAATTGTGCATAAATCACTGACAACCAAAGCCATAGAGATGAAAACCATTTCAAAATACATGCACATGCTTTTTTCACTCCATTTGTATTGCCAGTGTTCGATCAACGATCAAAAAGCCATAGTGAAACAAACAGAAATGTAATAAAAACGAATATTTTTAATATGTGGATGACAGTGCAGTCAGGTGGTACAGATATTTTTGACTTTGTATTCCATCCAAAAAGACTCCCTATATCAAAAGTTCAAGAGGGGATCAATCGCTGTGAATCACTGGTGGCAAATTATTTTTTCTTTTTGGATTATGGCTGCCATTAAATAACATATAACATATGATGAAATAAACAATGTTTGCATTTGCTTATGTAAATCACTATGTCCCTGAATTTCTCTGAAAGTGTTTAAACCACATCCCACTGAAGCTCAGGATACGAATATCCTTTACATTTGTAAGAAATCCGATCAACAGAATCAGGTAAGAGCTTCCTGTAGATGAAAAATTAATATTAATACATAATTGAGAAAGTATGTAATCAGTTTCCAAAAATAACTTTGTTGTTACAACTAATTCTTTAAGTTATTGGATGAGTTAGGTGATTTAAATCTAAAAGGAACTCCCTGTATTGAGGAATCAGCAGCAAGGGAAGCAGACGGAGAATTCTTGTTTTTTGTTGTTAAGTGATTATGAATTACTAGTGTGGTGAGAGGGCAGGTAGGATTAAGGGTCAGGGTCAGGGTCAACACTTCAATCACAGTGTCTTATTCCATGAATTCACTCTGCGTGAACATAAAAAGGAGCAAACCTCTGCTGAGTTTGCTGGATGTCATCATCAAAACACAACTTTTACCCAGTGCTTGTGTGATTTTCCAGTGAATGCTACCTGTATTATTATTTTTTTTCCAGAAATGTTTGTAGATCATCCTGGCTTAAATTCATTTGATGCAGGTATGGTCGTCTCTAGACTTCAAACTTGTAGCCATGTGTTGCGTTGTTGTTGTGTCAGTTTTAGTCCACAAGAGAGCGCCACAGAGCAACAGCAGCAGCTTGTTGGAGAGTACAGTTCATGCTTGTCAACAGGAAACCCTTGAAAAATCAAGATTCAAAAATCTAATCTTAATTTCTTTTGCAAGAGTGTCCTGGCCAAGACAAGCAGCAGTACTTGCACATTAAGGCAAGGATACGACTATTCAAGCATACAGCATACTCAGCACAATGTAAAAATAATAACATCTACATCAAAATGTATGTACAATATAGAAAACGCAAAATAAACTCACATAATCAGCAATTCTTTGGAATACAATCAATAAAAGTGCATTCAGGCAAAACTTCTACAGCCAAATATTTTGTTGTAGACATGTAACACTATTAAAGGTCAGTAGTCATCTATAAAGGGAACAGAAACCTGATGGGTAGGAAGTGAAAATAAGTTCATAAACTGATACATTTAGTAAACAAGTGAAATGATAAGTAAAAAAACAAAACAAAAAAAAACAACAGAAGACGTGTGTCCAGTGACAAAGTGGTAAAGTGTCAGATATCTGTTAAGTTACTTAAAAGTTCACATCATCAACAATATCGTCATTATCTCAACAAAAACACACATATAAAAACAACTGTAGCAAATACATAACATAGCCAATAAAATCAGTTTTTTGTGCAAATACGCTTCTTGAATGTCTGCTATAGCATTACCACACACTCGTACACGCTTTACTGTTCAACGCTGACCGACTGATCATCGATTGATCTGTCAATCACTGTGTGGAATGAACAGAGCAGCAACTAATTGTCCATGCATTGTTTCTTTCATATTGTTTTAATGCAAGAGGATGCGGCTGTCTTGCTGCTGGAGACGCTCAAACACTCCGTATGGAATACACTGGTTCCACATTCTGAGCGTAAAAGAAGAAACAAGGTGTGAAAAATGATATCTGGGGGAAGAAAGTGTGCAGTAATATGACATGATGAGAACAAAACCAGGTGAGAGAGACACTTTTCTCACCTTAAAGTTTTTATCTTTTGACAGTTTCTCAGACTGGCTCCGAGACTCTGTGCTCCAACATCTGTCAGCTTGTTGTACTTCACACTGTCAAACACAATAAGACAAATGAGCATTTTCATGAACTTATAAACTCATCATTTATTGTTTGTTACACATCAGCTACTTCTTTTGTTTCTATGAGAATCCATAGTTGGAGATACATTAAAAGATAATAATCTATACTTAGACTTACTCCAGGTCAGCGAGAGAAGACATGTGTGGGAGAACAGCTGCCAGACTTTCAGCCCCTTCATCAGAAATCACATTACTGTAAAGACTGGAGGGGGAGAGAGAGAAGTGAAATTCTGAGTGTTTACAGAGTGTGTCTGTGTGGGCATAGTGGGTGTAGTGCGTAGACATCTGTGTGTATTATTAACCTTAAACGGTGCAGTTTGGGCAGACACTTCACTGTGTTTGACAGTTTTGTCACCCCTTGGTCTCCTATACAATTCTGAGATAGACTGGAAACCAGAAGGAAGTAGATGATGTTAGTTCGACACAAGCACACAGTAAGATCTCACTACATTCAAAGCTATTGTATACGTTCAGTTATTTAGATTCTAAGCCAAAAGAAGTTGCACTCACTTCAGTATTTCCAAGGAACAAAGTGACGTTAAAGCAGCAGCCAATTTCTCTGATCCTTTGTCCCCTATCTTACTATTCTCAAGACTGAACAATAATAATAAAAACAGAGAGAGAGCAAGTGTCAGACACCAACACAACACACAAAGACTGAAAGAGAGAATTTGCTATGAACTTACTCTAGGTGCCGCAGGTTATGTAGACCTGGCAGGAGCTCCCACAGCTTGGGAAGACCCAGTGGACCTTTCTCTGGGCCAAGCCTAGTGAGATCATCATCATCATCATCATCATCATCATCATCATCATCATTATCATTATCATGTTAAATATTGTCCTGTCTTACTCAAACTCCAGCTTGTGTAGTTCCTTGACGGCTGGTACCCCTTCTGCCAGGATGGAATCTGATTGGTTGCAACTACAAATAGACACGCACACTTCAGCAAAGCTGCAAAGTAAGGATGTAGTATGTGTATGTGTGTGTGTGTGTGTGAGAGAGAGAAATTACCTGCCCTGCAGCCTCTTGTGCATATGAATGTCCACCAGCTTTGCCAGGTGCTGCACCTGACACACCTGTGTGACTTTGAGAGGGTGGATCTTGAACTTGGACACCGCCCCTCGTAGGAGCCCCTCCTCACCACACTGCACAAGCTGCTCCCACAGGGTAATTACATCGGAAATACACGCCCTACAGGAACAAGCGAAGATTCAAGATTCAAAGGGTCAAACATCTGTATTAAGAGACTATGCGTACAATGATGAGGGAATAAATGGACAAAAAAAACCCACTGCTTATCTTCAGTGTTGTAATGTAACAAAGTACAAATAATTTGTTACACTACTTTAGAACAAAATTCACATATCTGTACTTGTTATTTATATTTCGAGCAACTTTTTTCACTACATTTCCTCTAACTATCTGTGTTACTTTTTACTACCAAATAAAATCAGAAGAAAAAGAGTTGTTAATGGCCTGTAATTATATAGAGCTTTTCTTGTCTTGATGAGCTGCCATACAGTATAGTTTTCATACCCATTCACATGCTGCAACATGGGGTTAAGTGTCTTGCTCAAGGACACATATAGACTAGCACTGCCAGAAGTTGAACCCACAACCTTCCAGTTGAAGACAACTCGCTCTACCACTGAGACACCATGGCTCAATACTACTCACTCTTTTAATACTTTTCCTTCGAAAACTTAAGTACATTTTATATCAGAAAATGACTTTTGATACGGAAGTACAGTAAATGTCATATACTTTAAGACTTTTACTTAAGTAATATTATAAAAAAGTGACTTCAACTTCAACCAAGTCATTTTTTTTCTGGTCAGATACTTTTAGGTACATTTTACAAGACTGCTTATCCTTATATGAAGTGAATTATCCCATATGGTCTGTATTTCTATCTCATTTTTCTAGTCTTAATGAACCGCTGAAAAGTACGCCATTCACCCATTCGTGCACATATTCATGCAGTACATATACATTTAGAGTCATACATCTTTTCACACCCTCAACCAATTTAAGGTGAATGTTTTGCCCAGCGTCACATCAGCATGTAGACTGGCTGAGTTGGGGATCAAACCCCACCCTCAAATTAGAATCAGCATCAGAATTAGCAGCCTAAAGCTGAACAGCCCAAGCGCCATATTGGAACTGTTATGCAATGACTGCACAATGGCTGTTTTGGTGGAGGAAGTTACTGATTTTTGAGATAAGGGAGGGAAATAAGTACCTGTATGTGTTGATGTTGTTGAGCCCCACCAGAGTCCTCAGTCCAGAAACCTGAATCCCAGAATCTTCCAGATCCAAACAGAAACTTCGACCTTCCGTTTCACCCTTCCCTAGTATGTTCTGCACAATGAACACGTCTGGCGGTTTCAGCGGAACCCCACGAAATGACAAAACCTCTGGAAGATTTGCCGCGAGGTGAGAAACCAGTTGTGTGTTGCAAGTGTCACTGAATCCATCGCCGCATGTGAAACTCGCTTCATACACATAGTGACAGGCCTCCAGGACCTGCGAAGGACTCAGGTCACCAAGTGAAAGACCTTGCAGGTGTTTTGCCACGACAGCCTGCTTGCTGACCAACATGTCCCTGAAGGACGTCTCTGTGTGTGAGTGAAGTGTCTGCAGCGCTGTTCTGTTGTGAAACAGGAGGCCAACTGCAAATCGCTGAGTGAGTTCTAGTTCCTCCCTTTGTGGTCGCCGACGTCCCTTGGAGCCTGACTGGAAAGGCAGGGTCTGGAGGAAGGTGCGGTCCGACACATTCCTGAAGGAACAGAGAGTGAGAGTGGGCCAGTTAAATTCCGACAGGCTAAAACACTGAAAAATAATTTCAGTTTCAGTTCCCAACATTTTTTTAAATAAAATAAAACATCTGCAGAATTTTGTATGATAAAATGTTTATTTTTTACCTGGACAGAGATAGATGTACACCTGCCAGGTAACTCTGGAGAAAGGGGTTGGCCCAATACATGATGTGGTCAGTCGTCTGTTCATTGTCTGTCCTTCCTCTGTCCTTTCCCTTGTCCTCTCTTTCTTCCCCATCAATATTAGTGTGTGATATAACTGGCATCCTCCTCAGAGGGTAAGAAAGGAAAAGCCTTGACTTGAGGCCAAAAGCCTGGAGTTTTTCAGATGAGGTCTTTCCTGTGGGAAGGATAGGCGTATTGGCTTTGACCCCCTCCCAGGCCAGAGAGCTAAGCTGCAAGAGCAACTCTGTCTGCTCAGTTCCACCAGTCTCCCTTCCAACACACTCTTCTTGATCCACTTTATTCACTTCTTGCTCCAGCTTTCTCTTCCCTCTTGATCTTAGGCTGCGAGAGTGAGTGCCATTGCGACCACGAGTCTGTTTGTGGCTCTTTTTCAATGGGCCATTAATTGAGTTTTGTACCTGGGTTTCTTCTCCAGATTGCAGGGATGTTGGTGTTTTAGCTTCTGAGTTTTCCCCATGGGCCCTTTTTATTTTTGAGAGAACCACTTGATGGCAGAGCCCTGTCAAAGTTTTTGATAGGTCGGTCATAGTTTTGGACTGTTCCAACACCAAGCAAACAAACCGACATAGTCCAGGGTTGGAGCAGAGGAAATGTAGATAGCTGGAGTTCTTCAAGCAGTCCAAAGCAGATGCTGCGAGGGCAGGATCTGTGAAGTACTGGGACAAATAAGTCTCGACATCTGCGGGAGTGAAGCCACAGACCTCCAGAAAGCTATCCACGCGGCGTAGGAGCTGATTGGCAGTTCCTCTTGGCCGTGTTGTAAGCAGAAGAGTGCATCCAGGAAGAAGGACCCTTTGAAGGATGGCAGAGTACAGCTGCCTTACAGTATAGGTTTCTACTTTACTGTCCTTCTGCATCGATGTTATCAACTCTTTGTCTTGAGTCTGGAGCAGGGATTCATAGTTCCGCAACTCATCAAACCCATCAAAAATGATGAGCACACGCTTAGAGGCTGCAAGGATTTCAGCATAGACGGCGTCTGGGTCCATGCAAGAAGGAACAAAGGAGGAGAGACTTAAAAGAAGGGTCTGGAGACTATAGATTGGCCTCGTTAAAGAGAGAGCTTTGCCATCTAATAAGAAGACAAAGTCAAACTGAGGGACGCAGTCTGAGGACCAGTCAAGGCACAGTTTCTTGATGAGTGTGGTCTTTCCCATGCCTGCATTGCCAAGCAGCAGTATGTAGCGCTTGGAGTTATCTCCATTTACGTCTCTGAAGATCTGGGAGGACAGAGATCATCACAAAGGTTAGAAAGAGTAACAGTTAGTGATTTTAGCAGTGCTGTTGACCTGTTTCATATTAACAAGTCATAATACTTGGCTGCATACGATTAAAAGTGCTCTCTCACTCTCAATCACTCATCTTCTACCACTTTATCCTTCACATCAGGGTCACAGGGCCACATAGAGACCAACAACCGTCCATTCTCACACCTATGGTCAATTTAGAGTGTCCGATTTGCCACACACACACAGGGGAAGAACATGCAAACACCATGCAGAAAGACCAAGGAAAAAAAACACCCAATAACACAGTTCATGGCATTTCTACACAGTGGAGGTCAACAGAGAGAGCAAAGAACAGCGAGCTGCTGAGTGTCAAAAATATTGGATGATAGAAAACCTAGTAAAAGAAAAATGAGGGTCTGCAGCGGACATGGATTAAAATATAGACGGCGGAAAGAAAAGAGGAAGTTAATGACAGACATGCTGGTGTAAATCATTTTCTAACAAACAGGGAAACAAAACGAAACAGATATGCCAAATATGCTTGAGCCAAGGTTGGTTAACACTCTCTTTATTTATTCTCTCTATTTTTAACGGTCAGTTATTGTTGCCCCACCGTCTCCTCTCATCATGTGGTAATTCTCCACCCCTGCTCTCAAACAGACTCACTTTCACAGCTGGGAGGGACACGTGTGTGTGTGTGTGTGTTTGTGCACGAACACAGTGTAACAGGAACTGTTACTGGGCATCTTATTCCCCTTATTTTACAAACATTGGCAGCCTACACTCCTGTAATGATTTGAACTGAGATTGCAGTAACCATTTAAAATACTTAAGGACACTTTCAAATGTAACTGCGTACAGTTAGATGAGTTAAAAAAAAAGAGCTATCCATTAAAAGTGATGCTCTCACCTGTCGATGTCCCAACAAGCTTTTTTGCCGATCTGCATCTCCCATGATGATTAGCTCTTTGTCCAGGTTTCTGTTTGTGTTTTTCCCAGAGCGAAGAAACTCTCTCTGGCTCACTTGCACGTCCACATAATGAGAGGTCAGATTAAGGCCATCCTCTATATCCAGGCAGGAGTGACTCATGTGGTCTTTGACGTCTTGAATGTAGTCTTTTACAGCCTCTGAAAAACCAACACAATTGAGTGCCTTTCCTTTTGCCGCTCCATGGAAGCATTCCTTTTGACAAGCATGGGGTAACTTACGTGGAACATCATGGACAATGGGAGACTGAGGAAACGGGGATTCTTTACATGGGGACGTCTCTGAAATGCACAAAGTCATGATCATAGCAATACATCTACTGGTTGATTTACTCACAAGAGGGAGAAATTAAGCAAATAATACTGATACACACCAATTTTGGGGTCGAGTGGTAAAATACGATGGGGAGACATTGATCTGCTGGTGGAGTCTGACAGAGATCCTGGTGGCGATGAACTCATTTGGACTGGTGCTACCGCATCATCCACTGCAGACAGGGAAGAGAGGAAAGAACGTAGCAGTTGGTGGAGGTGTGGTGTCCATGTTGGGATCCATAATCATTATGACATCACCAGATGTCTTACTCACCTGGGGAGAGTGGCTGCAATTGGCGTTTGTAGAGTGGTGAGGCAGAAGGGACTGTGTGAGGAATAGAGATTAGAGCATGAACTGTCAATACAGTACAATGCAATAAATGACGACACATTATACTAATCGAGTTACCATTATGACATATACACAGTAAATAGTACGACAGTGATGACAACAGACTTTTAACACAACAGAAATTAGAGCAAAAGAAATTTCTAAGATACTCTCAAGTCATTTTGGGAATCTGCAGTTCCAAAAACTGCAGATTGGTGTGTCATTTGTATTGTATTGTATCACTGTCGTTTATAAATGAACGACAACAATGGAATTTTCAACAAAGTTAACAAATCAACAAAGACATAGAGATCCTGCATAGATTTAGTCTATTGCATTATAATCGTGCTGCATGTATAACTGAGTCAAATGGAGGATAAATAAAAATGACTGCTGTAGCGGATTCATTATTCCATCATTCAATTTTACATTCAGACACATTATTTACAGTAACAGCTATTTTTAGGGGGAATTTGTACGCCAACTAAGTTTCATTTTCCTCCACAATCAAACACCTGTCACAGAATGTCAACAGCAACTAAATGCTATAAGCTTTCGCAGAGCATTCTATCGGAGAATGACTGTATATTTGAAATGGTGCACCTAAAATGGTAACAAAGTGTGAGTAAATGTGCGACTCACCTAATATGTATGTAGGTGGAGGAGATGTATTGGGCAGTGGAAGACTAATAACAGGAGGGGGGAACCTCAGCGTCTGAATGACCCGACATCCCGGAGCATCTGGGATGGTGATGAGCTGAAGGGAGGGATGGAGGTGAACAATTCTTGGTGGAGTGGTTGTAAGGCATGTCGTCTCTGCAGGACATGGCTCTGGTCCTGCATCAGTCACTGTTAAATAGCCAGAAAAAAAACCCATTATTTTATTAACATTGAGATATAAACATGGGAGAATGATCATCAATAACAACAAAAACAAGCGTATCGTTCAGTTTGTCTGGAAATAACATTGGATTAAGAGTCAAAATACTTTTAGAATTTAAAAAAATAATCCAGGTGTCCCATTTCCCTTTTTTTCTTTTTTCACTGCCTCTTTAATTAAACCATTCAATTTTTCTTTGCGACACAGAATCTCAGTTTAAAGGCAAACATGTTTCGGACACATAAAATAACAATCAGTTACAGACAGACGGAACTGAAATGCAAGTAAAAGAGCCAAATGGAAGCAGATTTACATACTAAAAACAGGAACGAAGAGGCTTTTTCGACTGACCTTAAAATAACTTTAAAATCCCCAAGTGGTTGCAAAGCTTTAAATCATGCTGTTCCACGTTAAAGGGGCAGAGAGGGAAAATGTTTTGTTTTTCCAGACTTTATAGAAGGGGGGTAAATATTGTAAGTTGGCAGCAGACAGGATGGTCAGAAACTATGGTCTGCTACGTGTGTGATGATGACCAGATGACATGGTTTGAATGACGAGCTTGGCTCCGTGGTTGTAAGACAGTAGTGAAATGACGTGACGCGTGAGAGAGAGAGAGAGACACACATTATTTTCATAGTACTATGAAATGACCACGCTGCCACACACTTCCATGTGACATATTTAGTATTTAGTACACCTAGGGCTCCCACGAATGTCAGGGTGGAACTATGCAATAGTGAGTGAGGGGCTATACTAACAGAAAACAACAGATTATACTGGGCTCACAACTGTACACGGAGTGAGAAACACCTTATCTTGAATGACAAACAACTATAGTGAATACTCCAAAAACTAACAAATGGAGGAAGTCAGGCGAGGTAAGAGTTCTCCTTTTTTGTTGATAGATGCGATCTCATAACAGATATCTACAAAATTAAAACTTCCTTTTTCTTGATCTGGATTTCAGTGCCAAAAAGAACCGATAAAACAAGGAAGACATGAAGGTCGACATGTGCTTCAACCGCGGGTCAATGCATCTGAAGAAATGTCACATTCAAACCATCGTCACAACGGTGACTTAGTCTGTACTTTCCAGTCTAGTGGTGTTTAGACGTCGCGCAGCCAGGCAAATAATCCCTCACTGCACTCGAGAAGCGATTTGTTATACATCAAGAGAGACGGAGGCCACAGCAACATGGCGCTGGCTGAACTGACATGGCTACAAACAAGTTGGTGCAAGGCTGAAAACGCGATGAAGCGCCCACAGAAAGCTCTGCTGCTGTATGAACACAAACACTCCCTCAGTCAGGTCTGATTGTTTTGTTTGACGGAGTCTGATTTCCAAACGAAGGACCAGCAAATAATGTTACATTGTTTCTGTTCACAAAGACCAAACCAATAAAAAAATCCTCAAAAGTTACGCACTACAGCTTTAACTTTGTGTGAATATACTGTAGCTCAGATGTTTTGCTCTGTTTAATGTATTTATTTACTGTTACAACTGTTGATTCTCCTAGCCCCTGTTTTTTTCATTTTAAAATGTTTAAATATGTATATGTATATGTATATATATATATATATATATATACACACATGTATATGTATATGTATATATATAGTTTATATACTGTATGTATATATAAACAGTTTACTTAAGGGCTGCATCAATTAGCAGGAGTAAAGAAAACTTACTTTGGTTGAAAACAGCTTTATCCTGCACCTCCTTTGTTTGTGGTTTATCTGCAAAA
This sequence comes from Solea solea, assembly GCF_958295425.1. Classification (NCBI taxonomy): domain Eukaryota; kingdom Metazoa; phylum Chordata; class Actinopteri; order Pleuronectiformes; family Soleidae; genus Solea; species Solea solea. The sequence continues at coordinate 19,359,958 of NC_081149.1, read as the reverse complement.
ACTGAAAAAAAAAAACAAAAAAAAAACATGAGAACATCGTAGAGTGAAGAAAGCAAAAGAAAAAACCTGAAAGCTTCAGTCCGTTACTTCTGTTGCCAAAACACTTTTTTTTTTTAGCATTTTACCTTTGATAAAAGTTGTTTATGTTCAATTTTGGAGTGACTCAATGCCATAAACTAAACACAGACTCATAAGATATCAAACAGTGTGGGCAGATCACCTGCTGCTCTGCGTCTTTTCGGTCTGGACGGAGTGTTAGTGTCAGTGCACTGCTGTGACCGGGCAACTGGAAAACAGAAACAGAACATTAAAAATCCGTCACAAAGGCAAAAAGTAAATAAAGAACTTAGACGGCTGTATTCATTCAAACGCGAGGTTCCCTGTAGCTGCACGTAATCCCCTAATTACATTTTGACAGCAAAGCACAATGTTCACTATAAATGAACAGCACTTGCTAGAGATACTAGTTAGTTAGTGACCGGTTATTTACCCCTCTGTCTTTTTCTCCTGTGGATTTTTTGTTCACTTAGTTCGTGCCTCTGCCTCTGCTGGTGGTTGCCTGGGCATGGCAGATCTGTTGGCATAGCGACGTCACCTGAAGAGCACAAAGGACACAAAGGAGGATGTCGACGAGTCAGCAGAGCAGACACAGAAACCAGTCTTTATTTAGTGTCGAAGATACGAAAACAGAGAAGAGGCCCAGTCAGTGAACGTGAATCACCACTAGAAAAAGTTATACTAATATCCCGTCAATGAGTAAGAGCGTGTTCTTTGTGTTCCCAAACCGCTTGCAACCGTCTGCCTTTACTATACTGAGAAACACAGAGTCTTGTGCAACTGTGAACTCATTTGACAGTGGTATGAATGTAACAGATGTGTTTGTCTATACTTCAAGGATATGCACTTCACTACACTTTGAAGATGTCATGGGAGAGTGAAATCATCCACAGCAGCAGCTTCAACACCTTTTGAGAATGCGATTTCATTCATGCCCTAAATGATCGTCTAATAACAATACTAATACTGCCGAATAAAAGCTGAACCTCAATGTGTCCATGTGTTATTTATCTACACTGACCACTGTCACACCTCTTCTATTTCTTCTTCTTCTTCTTCCTCTTCAGTATTTATCTATTTTTGCTATGTGTTGATAGTAAAAATGTAAAAATGGAAAGAGAAGAGATTCTTACTGAAGTTGCTGGACTCCTCACTATTCATCCACAAATCACCAAAGAAAATGTCTGTGCCTGAGTGAGAAAGTGAATAAAGTGAATTAGACAATAGATCACTTATGCATTCATTCTTGGATTATAGTAATGTCATTGTTTGGAAGTAATGCAATTATTACATGTTTTAATTATGTTATCTATCCCTGTGTATTGTGTATTGTGCAGCTGCTCCCACAGATCAGTGCAGCAGACGTTTCCTTGGTAAATTGCCGTGGGAACCTTTTATAAGTGACACATTCGGGCTTTACAAAATGCGTTTTTCGTCAAAATGCGTGTTGTTGAGTCAAAGTTATGATTCATCTTGCATTGCATATTTTTCTTAAAAAAAAACTGGAAGTAGTGATAGCTATGCAGAAGTCACGAAATAGACATACTTTTTATTTTGTTTTTGTGAACTTTGAACAGTGACCTATTTCCAAATTTCAGATTTTAAACGTTTTGAGAACTTTTTGTTCAGGTGTGTTTAATGAAAAAAAGAATCACTTAATCGGATTGCCTATATGTTGTGCTGGAAAAAAAGGACATAAGACACTCAATAATTCACATTCTTACAGCCTCTGTATATAGATTTTAACATAGTAATGAAAAAAGGTGTTCTAAGGGTTAATGTTATGTGTGCTTACATGTTGATGTTATTCTTCTGTGTCATCATGTGCATGAATATAAAATCCCAAATCATTTATGTTCCAGTTTATTTGCAACTTACCCAATAGGTAATCATCGTTCATGAATTCAGATATGTCATCTAAAACACAAAGAGTCGTCATCATGAGACAAATACAGTAGACATGACAAGATAAGATAGTGCAGCGATGGATGGACAATGTGACACCTGAAAAGAACAGTCCACAAGTCACAGCCCTGGTGTCCTATGGGGACATACACTCACCAGGATCATAGGCTGTCTTTGTGTTTCAATAAATAACAAATACACATTTCAATTTTTAGCTGTTTGAAGCTGTTATTCGAAGCCCAAAAGGTCACATGGTGTTGCTTTAAAAACATTATATTTCCTTCATGCTGTATCACGACACAGTATCTCACACTATCTCGTATTATTTATCACAGGCGGAAGAGATTAGTGTCATGTCCGAACAGGGCAAAGGACGTCCGACATGTCGGAGCATTTCTAAATATTAATAAAATATATTAAAAAAAACTTTAACAACTTGATAAATAAATAAACAAAGTTAAATAATACTAACCGGGTAGCTCCCCAAAATCAAAGGGGTCCTGATCTACTTCATGCATCTTGGCATCTGTTGACACACAAACAGGACAATGTGAATACATAAGGATTGAAGGCATCAAGTCGACTCCACCATTGCATCTACAAACTAAACTGAGAGGAAATTGCTTTGTCATTGCCACAACATTTATCTGTGACCCAGCTTTCCACATCTGCTGTTCAGTGCCACACATTTTGTGCATGTTGCCGCTTTTCCGCTACATGGTCCCGGCAGCAACAGTAGTACTTTTTTAGTTACCAGCTCTGGTTAGCGTCCACTGAGTGTCGTCACTCGAAGAGTCATGAGCAAGACGTCCAACACAGTAATCGCACCAAACAGTGCCAAACTGTAGATCAGTGAAAAAGCCTTAAAAAGCCTGAAAACGTGTGTTTATCTCCAACATTTAGCAAGGACGTGTCTAAAACCTCAATATTGTCTGGTGCCTGCGAGCGAGGAGCCGCATCACAACCCCTGCCGCTGTATTTGAGCTCAGTGACCGTGTGAGTCGCAGTCTGTGTTCCGGTCATGGAGGAAGTACTGAACGATTCTGTGAAAACTTTTTTAATTAACTGAGTCTAATCCTTCACCACACATGAAAACAACGGCTTCACAAGTCACTAGTTTGTGTGCGTCGCGTGTAAAACGAAGTCACGGCGGTTTCACGCAGCCGTGCTGTGATGACGCCGCCGACGTTGAGGAGGAACTACATTGCAATGGAGAACCAACCAAACCGTGTCGAGTCAAGCCGTACATTGAATATTGTCTCACCTTGTTTGCTCTGTCTCATCTTACATGGAAAAAACCCCACAGTATACCTGGCAGCTGTGTCAAGCAGACATGGGACGATATAAACATTTCGAGACCAAAATAATTGCGATTCATAATATTATTACAATAACTGAAAAAACATGCGTTAATATAATTCTTCTGCACCGACAGTGGCCGGAAACATAACAGATAGATCACCAGGACTGTATGCAGGGGAGCCAGGAGACAGGACTATTATCACGACAATCGAAACTCACCATGATTAACTTTAATTGTAAGTGCTTTTTATCACGATAAGCGATAATATCCTTTATTGTCCCGTTACTGTCGTCAAGCATTCTCAGGTGTTACATAGAAGGCAGGTGGTGACTACTTGGGTGCGTGGGTTTTCACTTGGAACAGAACTTGTACTGAAGCTGATGACGTTTCACAAGTACGGGAGTACGCAAGTATGGATATTGAGAAACGGCCTATAATTCATTCATTCCTCATCTACTGCTTTATGCTCCACATGAGGGTGCTACTAGTGCCAATCCTGGCTGATGTAGGTGAAAGGCGGGGTATCACAGGTCCATCACAGGTCCACACCAATATAGAGTGTCTTTTGGACTGTGGGAGGAAACCGGAGGACCTGGAGAAAACCCAAGCACACACGCTGGGAGCATTATGATATGTTCACTTAATTATTTGAAACTATGGCTGGACATTAATTGGTTCCATAACAAAAAAGGTCACAGTCAAATTTGTGACATAAAGGTTTGATATCTGTCGACATACTGTTTATGGCTTTTTGCAAACACTCGTTGCCAGACTCAGAATTGGGACTCGATATGCTAACGACTCGATATAAGCTTCAACAATAGCTCAAATGAATTGCACATAAAAAAATGTGGCTTTAGTAGCATAATGTTGATGTTGTTTCTGTCTGTCTTGCCATAAAACAAATAACTTCCTGATAGTCCTGTTTGCAGGGTGGGGATATCACCAGGAAACACAATAAAATCTTGTTATATTGAGAAGCACAGAGCTCATAGGCTTTGACAACACTGTGTGAACTGATCTGACAATGGTCTGAACGCAGCTGACGTTTGTTTATATCTATATCTTTATCCTCGTGGAGTAGTTACGTGCTACAGCTTTAAGTTGCTGTAAAATCTGTAACTGACTTGGTGAAACCAAATCACAGTTGTCCTCCACATTCCTGGCACGCACGCACACACGCACCCTAAATTGATAAAACTCACCAGACCACTTATTAACAGGTGATTCACTAACCAACAGAGACCTTTAGACTTAGATCTCTCTTCATTGTTTGTGTAAGAACCAATGAATCTCTTAAGTTTACCCAACAGTGGATGAACAAACAGCCAATAATTCAGACACTTGTGTTTTTTTTGGGTTGTTTTTTTTTTGTCATCCATTAGCAGTCTCTCAACGCTTGACAGCTCACAGCACAAGGAGGCTCAGTTATGAGGAACTTGCCATCTAAAAAAAAGCATCTCAGCGTCTCTTTGTCACAAACACGACAATTCATCCGTGAACACGATCAGCCATGACCCACGCTACCAGCGTTCTCAGTACAAAGCGCGTAAAGTGTTTTCCACGAATACGCACATCCATCCGCTGTTTTCTGTGCGTGCGTAAATGTGCCCCCGTCAGTTTTTTTCCAAAAGTCACACAACAACATTACATTATAAGATTATATTTGGTAGAATTATGAAGAAGGAAAACCAGCGAGCCACATGTCAGAAAACAACTTGCTTATGCGCATCACAAATAATACAAATTAAATAATGTGTGTACACAATAAAACATTTTTACTATCTTTTTTAAAAAAGTACGAATAATTACTCGTCTAGGCTGTACCAAACAAACGTGGATGACAAAGAAAGCACCGATATCTTGTGCTGCCCATGCCTGCGCAATTTGGATAAACATGCCCATGCCTTACTCATCAGAGCTGGAATAACTTTTACCTGCCCTGTTCGGCCTCTCATGAATGGATGATGTTCAGGTCCCCTGGACTCCTGCAGTAGGTTCCCTGTGTGATAAACTCGGTACTCGGTAAATTACAACAACTACTGCGTATGCGCTCATACCTAATCAGTGCGCACGACCTCCTGCACAGCCTAAATATGGATGTCTCTCTTTTACTTTCACTTTGGACTGCTGGGCCAATCTGAGGCAGTTCGGTGGGGGGTATGGCAGCAGTCTGCTTATTTAACAAACAAAAGTGACAGACTGTGCAGAGACCACATTACTCTCACTTTCTCTACATCGGCTCTCTATAAAATGCTTATCCCATCATACACAGTAATCAGGCCCAACCAAGAGTGCTTTATAATAACAACAATAATAATAATTAACTGGACACTCTGAATTGCTTGTAGACGGACCCCGGCACCTGCAGCCCTTCGACCCTCATGTGGAGGATAAAGCAGTAGCCAATGGATGGATGAGGCCTTAGCCTTTGTAAAGCGCCTTGAGGTAATGTATGTTGTGATTTGGGACCATACACATTTATTTGATGACAGGTAGCCTTAGATAACACAGAGGCTACGGCCTACTTGTTGATTTTGATGATCTCTTCACTGATATTATATTTAGTAATTTTGCACACACATCACTTCATGATCCAGTCCAATCCAAGCCAGCGTTATTTATAAAGCACTTTAAAATACAACCACAGCTGAAACAAAGTGCTGTACCTAACAACAAACAATAAAACATATAATAAAACACTGTACAAAGTATAAATGCAACACAAATGAACAAGTCATACACTAAAACTATAAAAAACATACCGGGTTGAAAGCCAAAGAGTAAAAATGGGTTTTAAGATGTGTTAAAAGTGGACAGTGAACTCTAAAACACTAAAACACTATTACTTCCGTCTTTAAAAGTTCAGGGTCATCCATGCTTTTATCTCGTCAAGACACTCAAGAAGCGGATTGAAAGAGGAGGCCTCCTTTCGCTTTAGAGGTACATAAATCTGGCTGTCATCGGCATAACAGTGGAAGGAGATACCGTGTTTCCTAAGAATGTAACCCAAGGGAAGTAAGTAAAGTATAAAAAAAGCAGGGGCCCTAAAATTGAGCCCTGGGGGACCCCGCATGTCAGGGGAGCAGATGAGGATTCTGAACCAGCAAGCCTTACGCACATGGTTCTATCTGCCAGATATGACCTGAACCATTCTAGTGCAGTACCACTAATGCCCACTAGGTGCTGTAAACAAAACAGTAAAACGTTGTGGTCCACTGTATCAAAAGCAATGGTCCGGTCAAGCAGGTCAAGCACAACAAAGTCACCAGAATCAGTAGCCAGTAGGTTGTCACTGAAAACCTTTAACAATGCTGATTCTGTGCTATGAAGGGTTTTAAAAGCAGACTGAAACACCTCTAAGATATCATGCTCGTCCAGAAATAACTTTAGATAGTGAATCTGGAGCAGTGGGCAGCACTTATCTGCCCCCAGGGAGCAATGGGGGATTTGGTGAATACGAATAGTTTGGATGTGCTGGATACTGTACGTGCTGGATAGCTCTTTTACCCTAAAGGTTTAACAATTGTCATTAATGATAACAAAAATAATTGTTTGGTGGTCTAAGCCTTAGAATAAGCCTTTCATTGTGTACGTCAGGCTTTACATTACAGAGGCTGTCATCCTGCACCACCATGTTCCCTAAACAGACAGATTGTTAAAGATTTTTACGCAAATGAAGGAAAAGGAATTCCTTTCTAGTCCCTTTGCATGCTTGGAAAACGTAAAGGTATAAGGGGGGAGTTTTTAATTCATTACAGTCCGCAGTCTCATGATAAGATGCCACTCATTATCACACACTGTGTATTTCAATCTTAAACAACCTCCCTTTAAAAGGTGAAGATTACCTCACCAAACCTAATACAGACAGAGGCAACAGCAACATTGTGAAAATGAAACTTGAAAAATTAAAAAATGTTGCAAATGGGTAAGTGAGTACGTTTCTATGCACAGTTAATTGAAGCTACAGCTTTAAATTGAGCTACGCCATTTAATTGGACACGTATCCATGTCCCGCTACGCAAGCACTAGTGTGGAATCCATTTATTGCTTGATACGTGTTCGCCTCAGCTGTGCTAGGTGGCGCTATGCCCCATTTTCTGGCTTCATAATAAACTAGAGTGTTATTAAAAAAATACAAAGAGGCCAAAACCAGTCATCCAGCAGTTTGATGGGATTGTCCCTGCCCATCCCTGCAATGTCAGTACACACACAAACAAACACTCCCTTGGTCAGGTCTGATAGTATTGCTTGACAGAACGTGTTCTCAGATGAAGGGCAGAACACAACTGTCACAAACCAAGGCAGAAGGATAACATCATCATCATCATCATCAACAACAAAAATGCTGTCATGTACTTCTCCATGTAAGTCTGCATTGGAGAAAGCTCACAACCTGCAATGTTGATTGCTCTTTGTCACCGAGTCATTGATTCTATCTGTGATAGCAACATGTGAGAAAGCACCACTTTGTTATGGACAAGGAAATGTGGGGAGTTGTGGTTCCACGGTTTTAAGTGGAAAGTACCTGCTCCACCTATTTTACTCTGCCAAGTCATTAGGTCATCACAACCAAACCAGTTATTACCTGTCTCTAACACCAGCATGTCACTTCTCTCTCTCACACACACACACACACAGGTTTCCACGACTGGCCAAAGCCAAGTCTCCATAATGTGACTGTGTAAATAGATGTAGGTCTCCACAACATAACTAAATACCCAGTGTAAACACACACACACACACACACGGCCTATTAAACTAGGGGTTAAAAAGAAACTGAAAGTGTACATGACCCGTCATTACTGTCAACAAACGGCTACTGAGAGCGTTCCCGCTGAAAAGCAACAAAGGGACATTGGAAAGCACCTAGAATTCTACGACACAAAAACTGGTCTAAATAATTGACAGTGTGTTATTCAGCAAGCAAATCTGTGCATAATATAACGTTGACTTTTTTTTTTTTTACTACAAATTTGAAAGCAACTCATGTTATTCCAGATATATGTTTGACAAATGAACTGCGATACTCATTTTTGTATAAGACTGGAAAAAACTGGGTCCTCCCGACTACTATGTAGCATTTGATTAAAAATAATGTACATGACATCATGACTACTGAGTGCAAACTTACCCCAGTGCAAATCCACTCTCTCCTCATCCTCATGTAAATCTGTTCTGCGGTCAATGCTGCATGTCGTCGTGCTATAAGCAGCCCTTAAGACATGTTCCAAATTGTCTCGGACACCCAGTGACCTGCTGTGATCTCTTGTTGAGTAGAACGAGCTATGGTCCTGTGCGTTATTGTGAGAGCAGTGAGCTGCAAGTGCAGCATCTGAACTGTATCCTGCATCTCGGCCTCCACGACAGGTGTCTGTGATGTTGCAGCTCGTGTCTGCTGCTGCTGCTGCTGCACAGGACCCATCAAGAGAAACTTCTGCCGTCAGTCCAGAGGTGTTGAAGGGCTCACTGTAGAATCCAGCGTTCAAAGCAGAGTAACAGTGGTTTATTAGAGAGTCAGCGTCTCCTTCTGTGTACATGGCGAAGCCTGTGTCCGTCATCTCAGTTTCTGGCTGTGTGAAACGGCCTCTGGACAAATCCAGTGTCCTGTGACCGACTGCAAGCTCGGTGTCCACTTCCATATTCATGTCAACATTTTTCCTCATACAGTTTCACTTGCAGTCATACAAGGAAACAGAGGCAATAACATCCTCTGTCTTAGTGCTGCCAGAGGGACAGCGTTCATCGTGGTCACCTCCTCTACCTGCTCTAACCACTCCTCCTCCTCAACCCTCTGAATCCTCATCCATCCTTTCACTATCGCTTTTTGGCGTCTGCGTTAATTCAACACTTGTTCAATGCCTGCCTTGTTCTTTATATAGCAGATTCTGCTGACTTTGACGGCCCTCTAGTACAGCGGTTCCCCACTGTTTTTTCTTTGAAGCCCCCTTGCTTGTGTCCAGGACAAACCAGGCCCCCCCCTCCGACCCGAACCCCTGTCCAGGGTATGCACATCAAAAAAGAATAAAGTAAATAGTTCATATGCAAAAATAAACAGCAGTTGTAGGTTTTTGTTCCTATTCTCACAGTGTATATAGATAAAAACGGTCCTGTGCTTCCATTAAATCAAAACCAAGGCTCTAGTATATATGATCTCTCATTTGTCTGCACAGAAAACTGGCCAATTAATGCAATAATACAATTTCAGGGATACTTCCTGTCACGACTATCCAAAACACTTTTACATCAGAGTAGGTGACATAAATCTAATCATTAAAAGGTTCTGTTATGAACTGGAAACCACTGTCAGCAAGTCATTAATTCTGAATAGCAATTGCCATTAATTATAAATAAATGAATAATTATTCAGTTTTACTATCAACGATCGATTTGGCAAAAAAAAGAGAGAAAAATAAAATCACGTGCTCTAATGACGCAACAAATGTATTTGTTAAAATCCCCTTTTATTCGTGGAAAAATTATAGACGGAAGCACAGCAAAGGTCTCAAATACCAAAATATACATGATGACATGACCATTTCTTTCAGTCTTCTTTTTTCGGAACCGGTCCTTGAATCATCTTCTTCTTATTCTTAACACGCTTGTATCTCATTTGTACTTTTTATTTTAATGTATGCTGTATTCATTATTGTTTACTTTGGTTTACATCTAAGCCTTGACGCTTTGGGTTTATGAGACCGAGGTGTGATCACCCCAGTGAGTCCATGCAGACTCTTACTCTTTGCTCCTGGTCCTTTACTTTAAGAGATGTCCCTTTGATGCTCAGCAAAACAAACCTCTACTACTCAGAACCATTTGACTCAGGACTGGACATCACACTGCGTACGAAAGCATTGTATGTAAAAGAGACGTTCCCTTTGTGGGCAGAGTGACGTCCTTTATCATTATGAAGAAGTGAGGGTGCATGCTTTCTCTGGAATAAATGATTATAGGAGAAGTCTCACAGTTTCACCTCATCATCAAATATTGCGTCTTACAAAAACACTCCAGCAGTTGTTTTTTTCCCCCCAGACTCAATACATTGAATGCACACAATCACACACAATGGACCAAACTTGGACCACAACCTTCAAGTTTGATCCTGACTACACAAATAATGTTTTGTGACTATAAACCGACATAAAGACACAACAACACTTGCCATTGTACGACTTGTTTTTATATTTCATATTTTATTGTTTTACTGTCCGTTTTATTGGTTGTTTTCAGGTCTTACGTTTGTCTATTTTATTTAACCCTGACGTACCGCACTTTGTTTCAGCTGTTGCTTTATAAATAAAGTTGGAGTAGATGCAAATAAATGCATGTGATGTGTGAAAGCCTGTGACACCATGAGGAGTTAATACGTCCATCTACTGTATCCTCTTTTATATCGACGGTAAGGCGTTAGAACTGCTTTGGCAGGATAATACTTTACTCTCTGCTATAACCAGTATTCACTAGGCTTCTTTTCATATAGAGCAGTGAGTAAAAGTTCAGCTATGAATGAAAGATGAGTGGAGGAAAAACTATTTAAGAAAAGCAGCATTTCCTGATGTCTCATGTAAGCCTGTGGTATCATAAACACATTACACTTTGTGTAGCAGAAGTACCTGTTTCGGAGTGAGCCCTGCACACAAGAGAATTCACCATGCACTTACGCACACACGCAGATTTGAAGTGAATTATTTTGGCATTAATAAGCCCATAAAATAACCTACGCAATAGAAAACTCACTAGGTAATTTACAATTTGGTCATTTACTTAATAAATCAGTGAACACATACACACGTGTGCAAAGTATATTTTTTATAAATCATCTCAAACATTGGTATTCAAATTGTTATTTTAAAAGAGTTACAAGTCTCTCAAATTACAAATAAATATGATGTTAACTTGGCTTTGGTTGGACGGTAAATATCTAACCAAACTTGTAAAGATGGAATGAAAACAATCGCACGGGAAGCACAATCGAGTGAGAAGTTGAAATGTCACGCTATGCTCTGTATTTACGAGAAACATGTCCATCTCATTCTATTCACTATTGATTTAGAGCCAGTGGATGCACAAATACAATTCACAGCTGCATTGAAATATGATCTAACGTATCGACTTCCCCAAATACCAGGTAGTAATTGAAGAAGAGTATTCCTTTCTTGTAAAAAGAAAATAAAGAAACGTGTAAATGAAGCAGAGGGAGTCTTCGACACTACCTGAGTTTACACATGAATATGAGCACAATCAACAAGAAACTCCACACACTTTCAAGTGTCGGTGCAACCCAATGTCGATATAATGTACTCCAAAAAACTATTCAAAAACAGGCCGTTATGTTCCTTATGACCAGTTGAGTCAAACCTGCAATCACTATTTTGCTGCTGCAAATCCTTGCTCATGCAAACTTGTATTAATCCACGGCTGAAAACGGTCCCAAACAATTGTATTGTACTGTTATTTATTATTGCCCAGTTCTTTAAAAACCTTCATACATTTATAAATTTGTGACCAGTTTTCAGAGGTTTACACGTTGAGGAATGGCTTGTATTTCAGGAATACGCTGAAACGCTCATTTAAGTGATATTAAAGCCGGTTTTTGTCATGAATTGCGTGTCAATGATACTGACCGGCTTTGATAAACATAGCATGTTCATTTGATTCATGCGTTTCACTCTTGTCTGGTGGTGATGTCCTGCTGCTCGGTCGCACTGTTGGAACAGTAGTCCTGGATACCTGAGGGAGCGAAGAAGAGTGGTATGGTGATGAGGTGGCATTTTGATGGAAAGCTTCATGAATAGACTGTACCTGCTTTTCAATGTCACTGTAAAATCGTATCTCTTAAAGAAAACCGCATTCGATTCCTCAACTTTGATCCCGTGTTTTAATTTCGATACAAATCTCTTTCTTCCGCTTAACTTAGCAAGTTCCCATTTGTCAAGTTATCACTTCTCCTTTAATTTTGGAATTGGGCATCAAGTAAACCATCGAGTCATCAAAAACTAGGGGACTTCGATAGAAACGGATCTCTGTCCGACTTCCTCACTATTAAAATCCACAACCGTCTTGAGTGCGCTGATTGCGAATTCCTGTTTACACTCACTTTGCACAATTGTCTGGTAGACTTTAGCAGCAGGCGAGTCGGGCACTTCACTGAGGAAAGACTTTCCCTCGTCACAGCTTCGAGCGATCCTCGGGTCTAAAGGTACCTTTCCGAGGAGAGGTAGATTTAGATCGGCACACATTTTCTCAGCACCTCCGCTGGAGGGGGGGAAGATTTGTGACGTGTTCTGCAAAAGAGAACAAACAACACATTTTGTAGTACGTTAAATAAAAAAAAAAAGGAACCGAGTTGAGTCTGAAGGCGACTATTTTCCATTTTATGCACTTTGATCGCATGCTTGTCAGACGTGTGAATGTGTCAGTGACCTTGCATTTAGGGCAGACGAAGCCGCTCATGTTCTCCACCACTCCAATGATTGGCAGCTTGACCTTCTGGCAAAATCTGATCTCCTTTCGCACGTCCTGCAACGACACTTCCTAGAGAGGGAAAGGATGTGCACAACAGAGGACAGAAGAGAGACGGTGAGGAAGTGTTGCTAACGAGAACAAAAGTGGAAAGATTTGTTTTGATCATTTCCCTTCCTCCATGACAGTCATCGGTGTTCCTTTGAGGAAAGCTGTAAGACTTCCCATGTTTGAATGTGCAACAATGTTTAAAGTGGGACTGAAATACCAGTTTAGTTCACCAGTCACTACAAACAGGATAAAGGTTTATGATTTGGGTAATTCCCTCCTCTCAGGTGGTTAATTTTGATTAAGTGAAAGCCAAAAGAATGAGGAAGTGATTTTTCCATTGTCTGATTGTACCAGTTGTGGTTGTCCAACTCAGGCACCAGGAAACAAGATTAAAAATACCAAGAATGAATAACAAGAATGCAGCCTCTCTGTGAGAGTGTGGAGAGAATAGCTGTTGTTAAAAAAGTGTCAACAGATTTCAAACATGGAAGCTCGAGTACAGTGAGCAGTTAACCTCACAAAACAGGAAAATTGACATTATTTTTGACATCATTTCATGTGCCCACTCACGTCTGATGGAACGGTGTTGCACATATACATCTTCAAATTGAATACATATATGTATACTAACTGTAGATAATACAGAAAAGAATGTATTATGTTAGGAGAGGACACCTGCAAATTGACAGGATTTATTTTAAATTTCTTCTGTATTTTATCTTGGGGGTATTGTATATTATATTTCCTTCTTTTCTGTATTTTATGTGTTGCTCTCATTAACCCTATTTGGATGTTTTAATGGCTGATGGAGATTAGATCTGACTGAGACAGATAAGACAGGTGTGAAAGTGAGAAAGACATTGATGATTTTCACAAGACTAATGTAAACCTCAGAAGGACAAACTGCATTATGGTATGACTCAGCTCTTTTAGTCATATAGTGAGGAGTTTTTTTTGTATTCCCCCAAAGTGCAGTTTTGTTTTCTGAAAGTGTTCTTCAACATCTCGTCTTAACTTTCACAAGCCCTCTTAAAGCACATTGCTATTTAAAGGCATTAGTTGTCTTTGTCTGCTTCAGTTTTGGATCCTTAGTTGCTCAGCCTTAGCGTTTGTTACCACAAAAATCATCAGCTGACTGTTTTTAGTGGCGGTTCTGCAACTCATTAAATGAGTTCATCATATTTCAAGGCTTTACACATACAGTTGTGTGCTAAAGTGTTTGCCCCCTTCATTTCTTATTTATTTGCATGTTTGTCACACTTAAATGTTTCAGATTATCAAACAAATTTAAATATTAGACAAAGACAACCCAAGTTAACACAAAAAGCAGTTTTTAAGGGATGATTTCATTTATTATGGGGAAAAAACTTCCAAACCTACATGGCCCCAAGTGAAAAGGTAATTGCCCTCTTGACAATATCAACTTCTTGATTCTCGTAAAATCCTCAGGTCACTGTGGTTAGTCACATTTTTTAAGTAAAATTTGACTTGCCACACCCAGGCCTGATTAGTGCCAGACTATCTGCAGAGATGTGTGGGCCAAAATTCCTCCACAGTGTTGTAAAAGACTCATTGCAAGTTATCAAACGCTTGATTGCAGTTGTTGCTGCAAACGGCGGCCCAACCAGTTATTAGGTTTAGGGCAAACACTTTTGCACACAAGTGTACTAGTAAGAAAGAATCAAAATGTATCTTGATTTACTGCTTTTTATTTTGCAAAATATGCAACTTTGAAAGCTATTTTCTTGTACTCTGTCTTATGTACGTCACCTCGCCAAAATTACTTTCCTTTTGCCCCCATCAACAGTTGATACGTTAGTGCATCTATCAGATTAGAGGAGGAGCTGGTGACAGCTGCAGCAGTGGAGGAGTGAGGGGTTTTCCTGCTGAGATAAATCAATCTCCAACCACCTTAAATGACACTGTATAAAGACCTTTTCTTCCTCTCCTGTTGTAATGAGTGGACATACTCTGGTGTGATGATCGAAACATCAGTTCTTTGCTTATAACTTTTGAAAGAGATTCCAACAAATGCTTAGCAGAGACGGCTGCAAAATCGAATGCAGCTGTAGCAATGGTGCGTTCTGAGTAAAGTGCCGTTGCTTTTAATCCCCCTCCAGCAACTCCCCTTTGTTGTCGGTTAATCTTGTTGTAGTTTTACTCTCACTATTACTCACATAAAAACCACCAGCTACACGAGCCACTCCAGACGGCGGTATGAAATCTCCAACTCGAGTACAAGTGGAATTTACCGTTAAAAGAAAGGAGAACATTTAAATTTCCCTCAGGTTTGATGTTTGAACGTGTGTGCGTACCTGTGGTGTGGTAATGATGACGGCTCCATCAACGTGGGTGGAGCCAAGATACTGGACAATCGACAGGTGCTCGTCGGAGGTGCCAGGGGGCGTGTCCACAATGAGGTAATCCAGCTCCCCCCAGTCAACGTCCCTCAAAAACTGCTTGATCATCCCTGACGGAGACGGAAACCACACGTGTTACAGTCGCACGACGCGTTGAGCGAGAAGTTCAAACACGCATGCAGACATACCATTCTTCTTGGGTCCTCTCCAGATCACAGCATCATCGGGGCTACTGAGGAGGAAGCCGATGGACATGACTGCTAAGTTGTCCTCCACATACTACAACACACACATACAGTATTTATGATAGGGATAATAATTTGAATTCAACACTGGAGTTTAAAAAAGTACACAGACAGCACACTTTGAACTGACTCACCACTGGAGACCAGCCTGAGCCACTCTGGTGAACCTACACACGAGGCAACACGATTACAAAGGAGCAGAGGAAAATAGGCATATATAAATATAAAATTATATATAAATATGCAATATGCTTGGAAAAACAAAAGATTATATTATACTATAGGTGTTGACAAAAACTGTTCACAGACTTAGCTGCTGAACTGAAGAACGTGGACTTTATCCTTGGACAGATTTGTAATATTTAATCATTACTATATGTGGTTCTTTATGGTTCAACTGTTTATTTTTCTTCAATATTTACTGACTTGTTCTCCCTCCAAGCCCATGATCCTCGGAATGGATGGACCACAGATATCTATGTCCAGCAGGGCAATCTAAAAACATAAAGAGAGAGAAAAGGCAAAACATTTTGGTAATCCTGTTTAAATGTCTGCTTAAAAAAAAACAAACAAAAAAAAAAAAAAAACAGAGCATGAACATGTGACCTCTTCACATTTCTCAAAGGCTCCACAATGGACAACTAGTTTTGACAGTTGATATGTATATACAGTAATGTGTAGTGACAGAGTGTCAGTGGCCATCTTGGCTGTGGTTTAATTAAAATAAAACCTTGTCATGTCCATCCTGGTCACGCGATCAAGAAGAATGCTGCACAATAATGTTGTACGTTCACTTGCAAAATGGTAATAAATGATACTGGCATTTGCTTTTTATTATCCAGATCACAGAACAGATTACACTATTAAGTCCCAAAGAAAAACATTAGAAATACCTCCGAAACATTATTAACTCATCCTTGTTACACATCAGTATTGAATACACAAAGCGGACAGTGGAGCATTGAGCAGCACACATCTGCACCCAGTGAGCAACAGATGTTAGAAAACACCATTTCCACTTCCATTTCCACAAAGACACCCTAACTAAACCTCCCACTGCACCACCTACTTTACAAATAGAGGTCCAGGTGCAGGCCTCAGACAGTTTACAGCAGACATCTACAACGTAGGTAAGGATTTTTATTTACTGACTGATTATCCTCAAAATCTTACTGAAATAAAATGGTGAATGGATTTAGTCACTTGTTTATTATATTATTCGGCATATTGGTATTGAAATATTCATGGCATTTGAATTTGAAAATATTAAAACATAAACTTAAAACTGAATATATGATTTACCTGGCAAATGTGTTAATATGTTATCTGTTTTAGAACCACGGCAATCACAGCACTCATCGTCACTCCATAACTGTAAAATAAACATTTGAATGAAATCCTTGATTCCTGGTAACTTGTGGCTCAACTTAAATCCGCAACAATGTGGGCCAACTTCTGTTCTCCTGAGAAAATGTTTGTGTACCCGTTTCAACATTCTTCCACTGTGCAATCTGCGATATCTTTTGATACTCCCACAACACAGTACACACCCGCACACTGATATCTCCCGTTTCTTTCATTTTAAGCCAGCCCCTGTTCCCATGCTCCTCAGAGAACATCACATACAATGTTCCGTTGACTTTCCCTCTTTCTTGCAAGTTATAAAATCCCACAAACACCACTCTTGGTTTTTCCAGACTACTATTCAGTAATAATTTCTATAACGGGTACCTTGCTCTGGGGTATCTCAGCCCTTGACCCGGGGTACCTCAGCCCTTGACCCTCCTTGGGATCCGAACCAGCAACCACTACTTTCTTGATACAGATGTGGCATCTGTATCCACATCTGACCCCCGTCTGTGTCAGTCTTACCGTCTTGTCTTTTATTTCTTGTTTTATTACTTATTTTTTATTGGATTTTAACTATGTACTAACTTTCTGTATGTCTCCTTCTAAGATTTTATGATGTTAATGCTGGTGAGCCGAAGGCAAATTACCACCTTGGTGAACAATAAAGGTCTATTCTATTCTATCTTTCAAATGTGAGTATGCAATCTAATTAAAAACAAATGCATTATTGAATCATATAAAGTTGAACTTTTTCAAAATGAGTGTAAATTCAAGTCATCCACAGTACTTTAAACATGTAAACCTTGGAGTGGAAACCACAGCTCTAAAGAGCACCGCCAGGTGTCGATTCCTTCCAGACAACATTGGTTTGCTGCAATTTGGTACCACCAACTCTTTGACCCCAAGTTTCAAAAGGTATTGGACAGCCTTGTTTTGCTTTATGAACTACAAAACTACATCTACTACATTTGCATGGCCAAATATGAAAACTAAAATGATACCTCCTTCGTGCCGTCTCCTGCCAGGGCGTGGGCCAGGTGAGCACTAAACGTGCTCTTCCCCACGCCTCCTTTTCCAGACAAAACAAGGATCTTGTGTTTGACTGTCGACAGCTTTGCCCCTATTTCTGCTATGGCTGAGAGAGAAGTAGAAGGATGTTGATGTTTTAAACAGCAGAATGAGATCCTCAAATGAGACAATAATCCATTTAACATTTTACTTTAATACTAGTCCTTTTTAGACCTCATTTTGTGGTTGAGTGGTTGACTTTTAGTGCATGTCCATAATGAATTTCTGAAACAATTGTTTTGCTAATTGCTGAACAGTCATTCATTTATATTTAAAAAGTATCCCCTATGTCTTTGATAACATATCTAGCTCTTAATATACAGTACTTTGCAAAAGTCTTGGGTCACATCCAGAAATAAAATTGTCATGAAATTGACAATGAAAATCATTGACAACTTTCAGTCACATAATTCCAATCCAAATGTCAGTTATCACGGCATTTGACAGACATGTAAACAACACAGCTGGTGATGCCCTGAGACCTTTGCACAGTACTTAACAAATAACCATAACAGCCATACCAGGGTCAGGAGCCTTGGTGGCTCCAGATGCACACAGCGTCTGGTTGGGGCAGCCCTGACATGTCGATGACTTTCCTGCTTGCTCACTTGTTGTACCCGGACAATCTAAAATGATTTTAAAAAACAAAACACAACAGTACAGTTAGTGTGCTCAAATACGTTTGGAAGTACACTGAATACATGGAACAGGGCTCTGGGAAAGTGACTGAAAGTGTAGCCATCAAAACTCCTATAACTTCAGTTTCAAATTTAAAAAAAATAATGAATTAATCAAAACTGATAACACAAGGAAATCGTTCAACAACCTCACGTTGGAGAATAGTCACCATTCACATTCTGACCAAGGAATGACTCAGCAACATTTCAAGCGACATTGTGGCATTAAGGACAAAAGGACATATATCTGCAGTAACATTAATCATATGGCATTTATTTGACTTAATTAACGCTTTATGGAGCTTCATTATTCCGTTTTAACACAAATAACTGATAAAGTGATGAAACAGAACAGGTACATTATCACTGCGACACAGAAGCATTCTATAAGACAACACGCATTTGGGACAGTAATACACAAATCACCAGACTTCTAAACGAACTGTAATTGCTAACATATTAAACGCACCTACAAAAATGTAACTTTAAAAAAACCTTACGTTCTGGAACATTATCTAGCACCTCTGCCATGTTTACGCCACACGCGTCCGACGGTCAAAGTCGTCCGTCTTAAATGGTTCCGCATAGGCGCAACATTCCAAACTCAGTGCCGTCTCCCTTATTTGCGCCTCTGGCATCAAATATGATGTGACTGCACTGCATATTTGATGCAAACGTGCAAATCTGGCAATAGAGAACCTATATTTCTTGTTTTGTTTTTTTGTTTTTTTAAAGACATTGAACGCTACGAACCATATCCAAATTACTTTTATTTTCCTTTTTTGTTATGTTCATGATTAAACTATCTAAACAATGTTACAAAGTGTCGAACAGTCAAATCAAACCCAATTGAATGCCTATGGTAACTACAACTACTTTGGAGACAGCAGGTTGATTAATGACTAACTGTGCCCACTAGGGGGTAATGTTGATTCAGTTATGCCAGAAAAAAATAACAGTTACCATTGAACACACAGGAAAAGACAATGACAGAGAAGGGACTATATTGTTATAGTGTTCAACACCTTTGTTTCATAATTCTGACCGATCATGCATGGATATTGATATGTTTGTATACAAATAACATCCAAGGAAGTGAGAAACCCATGAATAACCCATGATGCTTCAAAATGTATCACCTTTAATGGATCACTTTTCTCACCTTTTGTCACTCATGAGACAGGTCTCCTGTATCTGTATGTGTGCGCTGCATATCATGTTATGTGGGACTTTACAGTCCACGGCTGTCTCCATTCAAACTCATTTAAAATGTGAGAACACGCTGTTCTACTGGTTCACTGCCACATTAGGAAAGGCTGATTGGCCCAAAGAGTATCATTGTTTAGCTTTGCAATCAGAGAACAGAAGAACGCATTTGTTGTGTGTGTGTGTGTGTGTGTGTGTGTGTGTGTGTGTGTGTGTTTAAATGCACCTGTGCTTTATGCATAATCAGTCTTTTGAGTATGTACTTGTGTATTAAAGAAGCTGCATAAGTGTGCCGTCTCCTCAGCCAACTGTTTGCCCAGTCAAGAGTGTGTAATGTGATATTTTCTTTGTGTTAGTCCATCCATCACTGCCTGACAAACCTATTCACACCAGACATATACAGACTTTATTCACAAACATTTAAATCTGGATTGTCCTATTGTCTGGACAATGATATATACAGTGAACAAAGACTAAGACAAATGTTGTAGGTGGCAAGGGGAATACAGCGAGTCTACTTTATATTAGTTAACACAACATCACCTTTCTATTAAAGTATGTCTGATTTGTCATGGATGCATGGGTTTATCTTGGATCTGCAATTACAGATGAGGCTGATTTAAATGGACATTGTATTGACTTAGGAGGGGAAAAAAAGAAGAGAAAAGAAAAGTCCCCAAGAGGCAGGCCTGACGGATAAAAATAAACATCAAAAGAGAGATAGGGACTGACAGTGATACATTCCCATAAGTAGGAATGGGTGGAGAGGGATGAGAGAGCCTCAGTGCACAGACAACACAAGTGGACTGGTGAAATTGAATGAAATAAACTCAAATTCTACCATGAAAACTAAAATGAATAAAAACTAACATGAATAAATGCATGCGCAGCATGTAGAAAAGATGCCTCAGAAAACAAAACATGGAAATAAAACAAATGACCTTGTTAGCTGACAAGAGAATGCTGGAGTGTTCCTTTCAGGTGTCACAAAAGACGAGATGCATCTTCCCCTCACTCAGTTTTCTAAATAAAAGCACACAAAAAAAGACATATTACACAACTCATTTATGTGATCAGCTGCTTGGAATAAACGAGATACAGAGGGGGAATTTTACACATGTACAAAACAAACAGTAACACAAATAGTTTGAGTAGCATTTGTTATTTATTTTAGCCATTACATCAATCACTTCTCATCTGATGTAACCATGGCACTTACAGATCTATGTGATATGAGCTGGTTATTTGACACTGTAACCTTTCTTTGACCCTGTGTTGTTTTTACCTTGAGAATATCAATCTCATCACATCATATTCCATTTAATTTGGCACATGTTTGAAAAGCAGATTAAATGAATCTCAGAAGCTGAGAGAATCTCAAATTTACTTATTTTTAACTTATTTAAAAGAAATCTTTTTAAGCCTGTGTAAAGTTGATTCCTCCTGTCACTCCTCTGTGTCAAACACTCCCCTTGTCCCTCCATCCTCTTCCCTCATTTACTCCCCTTTCTTCTGTTATGACATTCTCAGCTGTTAAGGTCACATCAGGTCGTCCCTTTTATCCGCACCTTGTTGCCCTACAGTCTGGTGTCTGATCACACAAAATGTGTGCGTTCAGAGAGAGAGCGAGAGAGAGACAGTGAGTGACAGGGATTTCAACATTTATACATAATATTTAAGATATTCATTGACAGGGATGGACTCGAAAAACAGTCCACATGACATGTTGTCAAGAGAGAGACTCTTTGCCTTTGTTTATGCTTCTTTGTGTGCTACAGAACCTGTAGTGTTTGTTCTGTCCACACATAACGAAAATGCAAAGTGACACACGCCCACAAGCATCAACATGTGCCATGCAAAATCCTTATATCAGTGCATCTGTTTCTGAAATTATTAAGTGTGTGTGTGTGGGAGTGTACTGTACTCACACACACTGAAACCTGGTCCCAATGAGGAAACCCTCATTTTTTAGGAACTGGTTAAGTTTAGGGCCAAGATTTGAATTTCGGTTTGGTCAACGTTAGGGTTAGACATTAACCGGTTATGGTTGAGGTTAGGGATAATGCTCTCTATATGAATGTAGAGTCACGAGGAAAAGCTGAACTAACCCCTGTTCTTGTGTGTGTTTGTGTACATGCAAATCAATATTAGTAACTCAAACAGCAAACAGTGTACGTCTCTCCACTCTCTCCACTATGAAGATATAGAGGGACAAAAAGCCTGCAATGGAAAAGCTCCCGTCGAAAGACTTGGAGTGTACGTAGGTTTAATTTGATCACGGTAAAATGCTAAAAGAAGCACGGTATTCACATAAAAGTGCACTATATACAGCATGAGACAGCAGGTGTAGACGGCAGTTGTGCTCGTGCAGCCAAAGTGGAAAAGGAATTTCAGATGCTTCTTGCAGTTATTCTGGTCAGGAATCCCAGCCATCAACTGCATGGGTCTCCATGCCTCTGGTCCCCCAGTGTCCATTTTTAACAGCCCACAAATTGAACCTGCAACCACAGCTCCACTAAAGTTTCTTTGTGTGAGTTTTTGGAGTGAGGCCTTTTCAGTTTACACGATTATTTCCTCATTTCACATTCAGATTTTGCAACTCTGAAACCTGCCCTCCCTTCACAGTCTCCTTTCGACTCCCGCTCAAAACGAATCATCTGTCCTCAGAAATGCTGTCGCTTCACAAATGTGCCTCGCTGACTCATTTCTCTTGCGTTCCCATCGAAAACAATGCCAGCTAAGACACTGACCGAGTGATTGTGACGTTTTTAAGCAATCTAACGTAGTCAGAGGTCATACGGCTGGACAGTGACCTCAGATGAGACGGTGTCTTCCCGACTGTCCTGACTCTATGAGAAAACTGTCGCCCCAGAATAACTATTGTTATCTTTCTCTGACTCAATTGTGTGTGTGTGTGTGTGTGTGTCAGACTCCAACAGTTGTTGGACAGTTGTGATGACAATATCTTGGTTCAAAGGAAGGCATTCGTGTGTGTGTGTGCGTGTGTGCGTGTCCTCGCACGTCAGTGTGTTTATGTAAAGGAAGGAAGATTAGCTCAGCTAAGAGCCTATTTCTGGTCACACAGGGTTAGATAAAAATGTTTTCCTCTGCATTTGTGCACACAGTGGTTTTTAAACTGTTGCGTCACGAGATGTACAATAGCCAGCCTGTTTCTCCTGCCACAGAGACTTAAAGTGCAATATTTCCTATATAGTAAGCTTACAAACAAATGAATTATTCATTATTCCTTACTCACTGATTCATTTTACATTTTCAATGGGGTTTTTTCTTATTGTCGAAGTGTTGACATAGGTGTTCTGTGTTATGGGATATCATCATGTTTGAATCACTAATGTATTACTGTGAGTTGATGTCAAGTCTTGACTATGCACTTCCAAAAATCAGCATTAAATGATTACTAACACAGTATATGTCAAACTAAAAGAGGCTATATATCAGATATACTGTATATCAATGGCACTTTTATGTTGTAACTCAACGGGAACAACACGTGACCCTCTGTTTTCACAGTGCACAATTTCACCTCTTGAACTTCAGTTGTCCTGTTCGGACGATTTCGTTTGTGGCACCGCAGAACAATCACAAACAAACTTGACTTGTTGCGTTACAAATATGAAAAAGATTATTTGAATTCATTAATGGTGGGCCTGTATTTCATGAGCAGAGAGAGAACGCGCTTACAAATCGTGATGACTGTGTTCCCTCATACAATGCCTCCTTATTAGCGGCGCTCTTATCAGTGTAATACTTGTGCCAGGGGTAATTTCCTTGTTGACTTGTGGTATTTGGGCGGCACTGCCCTTTTTGCATGAGTGTGTGTGTGTGTGTTTGCTGGTCATGACTTGTCACTCCCAGTTTCTTTACTTCCCACATTTTCAATTGAAGATTTTTTTTTGTGTGCAACTTTTCCTCCTGTTGCCACGTGTTTAGGCAAATGAATGAAAATACGAGGATGCAAATGCGATGAAAAGTAGCCTGTGTTTGTGTGACTTTGTGCGAGATCTTTTATCTTCACCCTCACGCACACACATACAGACGTCCATTACACACCCTTGAATTCGGGTGGAGAAAGACAATTGTAATATAGAGAGGAGAGAGTTCCTCTTTTGTGTTTGCTACAGTACTGTTTCTCCTGCAGGCTGTTGATGCAAACACAGCTCTTCCAAGTCAACCTATTACCTGGTAAAACAAGACACCTTTTTAACTTTCTGCTTGTTTCTGAGGCAGTATCCACCATAAATACCCTTCAGGACTCTAGTTCCTCTTTTTATTTGACTGCCAAAACTGGTTTTTCAAAGTGGATAGATGTTAAGGCAACAGGGGAAACTCTGGTGCACGAGTTAGCGCTGGTATTTCAGCAGGGACCTAAGTGGAAAAAAGTGCAACCAACACATTATTAATAATTAAACAATCTTGCATTTTCCTATTTATTTATTTATTTATTTTTATGAGGAAACTCTCATGCAGCTTCTTGACAAGTCTCGACAAAATGACTGCGTAAAAACAATTAGCGTTGTTTAAAATGGCAATTTTTTGAGCATTATTATGCACTTTTAATTGAGAATTGATGCGGCAGGTTATAGAAAAAAAAGCGCATACACTAAAAAATTATTTTATTTCCTTCCTTGTCACACGGGGCCAAAGAGTAGGTGTTTGAGCACCGTCTGAGGTCTAACTGTGCACGTCCATTCTCTGGTATGACTGTGCTGCACCCTATAGAGCCGCTACCTTTCACCCTACGTCAGCTGGGATTGGCACCAGCGATCCCCATGACCCTCATGTGGAAGATAAAGTGGTAGAAGGTGGATGGATAGATGGATAAAGCCACTATTTCACACGTGGACATGCCTTTGATGTCAACAAAAAGGATGTGCTTATTGTGCATTCTTACAAAAACTGGAAGAGATTTAACAGTAAAAATACAATGCAAATTTGGAGTCTGACACACCCACTGACCCATTTCACCAGAGGGGAGGAAGACTGAGGGGGGAGAGAAAACATTTTGAGTGCCAGCATTGTCCCATAATCACATCTTTGGGACTTAGTCACACTCTGTTTCTTTCTGTGTCATTTTCCCTCTCCAGTAATAATGCCTCTGTTCTCTACAACCTCCTGTCTAAGTATTTTTTTTCCCTCTCATGTGCTGTTCAATCTGCCTCCTGGTGATTGTCAACAGTAGTGGGTCAACAGTGGCCCCTTACCCCTAACCCTTAACCATCACACTTAAGTGCCTAACCCTAACCCTAACCCCAACCATAAGCCTAGTCTAAACCCAACAAAATGTCCTAATAGAGATTGGTTTGTATGTTTTTTTGGGACCTCACAAAGATATAAATACAAGTACACACATACACACACACACACACACTGTGAGAAACAGGAACAGGGGAGGTGGGGGCTGCTTCCTGCCTGCAGATTTCACTCCCCCCCATCTGTACATCCAGAAATGCTGGAGGTGCCTCTGAAGATAAAATAAACAGACTATAGCCGTTTTCAGCCTTTTTTCATGAACATGAATTTGCATTTGTTTTTAAATCTATGTCAAAAAGGAAACGTGATTAAAAAACAACAACAACCTCAGAACACACATTGAAAATATTTTTCTCATGTTCTACCTGCTTCTTGCACTGGTCATATACACTGGATATGATGGCATATTATTTCTCTTTAACATGATAATACAAAGCCATGGAAGTGGGCATTTTGCATAATAAGCACTCTATTGTGGACATAAAACGTAGAACGTCTAGCCAACGTCTATTTTTCTTAATTATTAACTCGGATATAGATGATTATGAAGACACTGCTGACTATGTTTGATGTTGTTATGGACTGTTGCAGCAGTGAGGCCTTTTCTACATTTATTATGTCATAGTCACTTCTGATTCATTCAAAATGTTATGTTTGACTTTGCGCTGGATAAAAATAACAGAGAATACAATTTGGTTTAACACAGAGTTATGTCTTCCTAAATGTGAAAATCAGAAAGAAGAGAAAATCTGACCCAGGTGAGATAATGCACTGTGCTATAAAGACTCATTATATGGATATTGTACACCTTATTATTTCCATATGGGAGCATAACAATGAAATGAAACTGATATGTTTTGACAGTGATGTACAGTGTAATGTGTCAGTGTGTGTGTGTGGCTGGGGTTGGGGGTTGGGGGGGGGGGGTTCTCTAATGTTTGCTGTGTGTTTATACCTGTGTGGTGGACACCTGACACTTGACACCTGGCAGAGAGGTTAAACCTGTTTCCCCCCCCACTTCCTTTGTGAACATTTGTGTAGAAAAAGTGTATTTGAGTGAGAGCAATACTGAAGGGGGGGGGCAGATGGTCATTTGCCTGAGGAGCTGAAGATGATGGGACTGATTTGTGTTTAAACAGGCACTGGCTGTGGGCCGATACACTTGTTATGTGCAGCGATGCAATGTTGAAATGAACAACAAGGCAGCATGCTGACACATAATAAAACACACACCATGCAGCTGTGGTTTTATGGTGCTGAAAAAACGAGGGCCTGAAAATTTGGAATATCACCCCCAGGTCAAGATAATTCTGCCATCTTTTGCAGATTAACAGACATTTACTGCACGCTGATTATGGGAAATAGAAACAATAACACATTGAATGTGTTTGAATGTGTGCACGCACAAGGGCGAGCAAGAGAAATCATTGTATTAAGTCCTTCAGTGTCAGTGTCATCAGCTTAACGTGCTGACTCCATCCATTCCTGTCCTGAGTGCAAACCACAAATATGTGTGCATTGCATGTTGTGCCTCTGCTACTTATATGCATATATGTGTTCATGCGCACACGTTCACGTTTGTATAACATCGACCCTGTGCTAACATTCTGAGAGTGATTTGTGGTCTAACGAGAATTTTTGACCGTGGTAACCTGCTGTTAATGCACAGCAACGCGAGCACGGTGTCCCGAGGCTACGTAAAGAATCCTAATGACTTTTCCTTCCCGCTGTCTGTTATAGGAGTGTGTGGCTGTCAAGTAATTGATTTTTGAAAGACTATTTATTTTATTTTTTTTAATCTAATGTTTGAACTTAAGTGTGGAAACCTGAAAAATTTGTCCATCAACTTCATCAACAAAAAAACACAATAGTAAAACTAGGCAGTCCAGTGCCATATGGTTGGCCTATGAAGTAGAATTACTTTTGATCCAGTTACACAGATGTCACAGACATCAGCATAGACAAATACACAACAGCAGTAAACAAACACAGACAGGAGCAAGGTACTGACACATCCTCCTTAAATACAATTAAAGAAGAAATATATCCATACATACAATAGATGTTTACCTGAATATGTACACATAAACTCACTTACATATGTGTATACACATACACTTTATATTTGCTTTCCTGTCTTTCACTTTACAAAATACATTTTGTAAAATGTCTAAAATTGAGTTAGCTTTAAACATAGCAATAATAATAATAAAAATAATATGAAAAGGAAGAAGGCTAAAGTCAAGAGTTTAAAACCCTGTTTTAACTTTAAAATAAATTGAAAATGCAAACACAGGGTGGAATAAAAAGGAACTAGTTGGAGGCTAGAGTAAAGTCTTTTAATTGATTTTTTATTAGATTAGATTAGATTATTGAATTGATTAGTAAAGCAAATCATCACATTTCAAAAGATGGGCATTTATGAATAATGCACTTGTTCTGTCATAATAACCAGTCTTATTAATATTGCGAGTGAGCTACTATTGCTTTTTCAGACAGAACCATTCAAACGTGTTCTCAGTGTAACAGTGCAGTGTTGCAGCTGCCATGATAATGCAAAGAATTATGGGCTGCATGTGCCTTGACAATACACTCTTCATCATGTCATGCCAGCGCTAACTAACCATTTCCATATGACCTCACAAAAGAATCCCATCCACTCACATGTGACAAAGAACCTAATGTGCTGAAGTCACAGCGTGAACTTTGTCTGGCACGGCATACTTATTCAAACGTGGTCAGATTTGGTCGAGGATACAGTTCGTGGAGTGGTGATATTTCAGTCAGAAATGTTATATGGCAAGACCTGATGGGACAGCTATTTGTCGACTCAGCCCTCGAGCTGATTATGCCTTCAGAGCTGGGCGTGGTATTATGTAAACACAAGTCTTTTTACACTCTCACTGGCAAAATAATGCAGCGACACTGAGAACAGTAAAACGCACCCGAGTAACTCACATGGAATGAAAGTGTTCTTTATGTCTCCATAAAATGACAGCACGCACCTTTGCACCATTCCTGTCAGACCCCTGTTTATATAGCCGATCTTTTAAATGAGCCTGGTTGTACTGACGGAGAGTTAAAATAATAGTTAGGCATTGGGAATACAGCTTTATACAAATCCTACACATCACTTCCTTCATTTAGGTTTCCCCAGTCATTGCCATGTACACATTGGTCTATTTGTTCATAGCTCTCCACAAATAGCTGCTCTCATTTTAAACTTCCTTATCCCTTTACTTTCCAGTTCTGGGAACTGGAAAATAAAGTTTAGTACATATTTCTGAGGATCAGACATTTGAAACTCTCTCCCTTTACATTTACATAATTTACACTTAAAACAATTCAAAAGAGCTCTATTATTTTTATCATTTTACTCCCAAACAATATGGCCTGCCTATAAATCTGTATATATATATATTTTTTATATTATTTGAATTTCAAAAATGGATGAATTGTAAAATATTTCTGGTTTTAGGACATTCTTGTCCATATTATAAACTGTGTCCTAAGGACGAAAGAAAGAAAGAAAGGAAGGCATTTTTATGTGTTTAACCAGTTGGAAAGAAAGCATATTTAACATAACTATTAATAGAAGTTAGTGTCAGGGACCTCAATCTAATTATGCACAAAAACTAGAAGCAGTTTTAACTGAGAAGCAGTTTTAACAGACACTAATTTTGCACAGGGCAGAAACAGGATTTAAACCGAAAGCCTCATATCCATGACGTCTCAGAGATTAGACAGAGAGCATGTCAAGTCTGGGACGCACAAGAAATCCCTGACCAAATATGCTCCTGTGTGCAGGAATGACTGTCGAAGCTGCCATAAAGAAAATTTAGTGCAGCAGCTGGTAGAGCTTGACTGTGAGAAGACAGAGGGTCGGAGTATTACTGCGGAAAAGCAGAGACATGGAAGCAGGAGGGAGCGTAGAGTGGCTTGATTCTCTGCTCTGATCCTGGAAAGCTTTACATTCTAGACATGCAAGGCAACTATGTGGCTCCCATTAAGTACGAGTGATGTGAAAAGCCACAATTTATGGAGAGAAAATCAGAAAGGGAGTCCGATTTCAGGAACTGTGCCGCTATAAAAACGGACCAATCCCAGGTGAATAAGAATTAGACGGAATACAAACAGAAGTCAAGGAGTCAAAGGTTATACCAACACAGGAAAGTGACTACTCCAAAGAAAACATGTGTGAATCCAAACTCATTCTCTTTTTTTTTCCACCCACGTTTTCATCCACTGCTCCTCAACTGACTCCATATTCAGCATTTGCTTCATTCTTCATGTCTTCCTCTTCTTGACTTTTTCATCCCTTTTTAATTTCCCTTTCTGTCTCCTACTCTGGCTGACCCAGCTGTTGTTTGTTTTCCTCTCTCCTTTTCAGTCCGTCTGCCATGTAAGGAAACAGCCTTTTAACCCACCCCCCCACCCCGACTCCCATAATGGTTTTTTATAGGCACTTTTCCCGCCAAGCTTTAAACCTTTAAATCTTCTCATGTGTCACTCCTACACAGAAAGAAGAGAGAGATTTTTTCTTAGAAAATCAACATCCCTTATTTGTTTAAAAACAAACATAAAGACAATATAAATAATAGCAAAAACATAATTAATCAAGAATTTACCAAAATAGAGCTTGTTCTCTACAACATTCTGAGAACACCATATACCGATGATGTCAACATCCACAACATTCTCTGTATGTTTCTTCTACAGCTGTAGATGGACCGTTTTGCTTGACCCATAAGAAAAGCTCAATAACTGACATTGTTTTCATTTAATTTAAAAATAAACATCAATTTGGTAAACCTCTCTCTTGGTCCATGGTCCTCAAACTGTGGTATGTGTACCGCCAGTGGTACGCCACACAAATGTGGCAACAAGTCACATGCGTGCGTTCACATGTAGGTTAATAGTTTGTTTACGTAAAACACATAAACGCGTAAGTCTGACTAAAATCGAGCTAGTCTTAGTCAGACTAACGTACCTGGAGAATGTGATTCATAGTCCGATTACTCCTGTATGTATACACATAGTCGGACTGGAGTCGGACTTGACCAAAATTTCCTCCCCGGTCTTTGATTCTGAAGTGTAAGAGAAGACGTATATGCTGTTAGTGGGAAATCTTTCTTCGGACAACACAGCAACCACAAGAGTCATGCTCCATCTAATTTGTATCATGATTAACATGTACAGCAGGTACGAAACATACCTGTCCTCCTTTCTTTGTAGAGACTGCCAAATGTTCAAAATGTATTGTTTCTAAAGGACTTTCTAGTGGAAAAAGTTACCCTAAAAGTTACCCTTTGTTTGCTTTGGGTGCCCTACTAATCAAAAAGAGTGCCTTTATGAGGTTCCCTACTCTCCCTACATGACAGTGTCCCGCAGTGGTTCTCAATCCTGGTCCTCACACACCTGATTCAAATGAACGGCTCGTTATCAGGCTTCTGCAGAGCTTGATGACGAGCTGAACATTTGAATCCGGTGTGTGGAAGCAGAGCAGTGAGAAACACTGGCTTAGAGGACATGATATTCTGTGGTGTATAGAAAATGCCCATCGCGGTGATAGAAATTAATTAAACAATAAAGTGTGGAGGTCCATATGGAGGTCCACGAGAAATTCAATCCACAGAGCCGGACTGCCTTTGGCCACAGGTCGCTCTTTGGACACGTCTGCATTAAGCATACCAGAGGTGCCTGCCCCACCAGTGGTGCCCTTTTAATCCCCCCCCCCTGACCTTCCAAATGTCTGTGCACACCACTGATGTGAAGTGCACTGTAGTTCCCTGACAGTGAGTGACTGAGTGGAGGAGTCAAGCTAAAAACGTATTCAGTGTAAGTTGTGAAGATATAGCTCTCTCTCACACACACAAGCATATTTAATTCCAAACCACACCCACATCTCCAGCTCCAGCCCTCCCACGCGCGATCCCGATAGTCGCACCCGCGCGCGCGAACGTGCGCTTCTAAAAAAGTTTTTTTTTTTCAACTTTAGCGCCGCAACAGAACTCCAGCTCCCGCTTCGTCGCTGCTGTGTTAAACGCTTACTTGTAGATTTTCCACCTTATTTATTTGATTATTTATTTTAAATTCCACTTCCGCTCTCTGCTGCGTCCCTGACGCTCTCAGTCACATCTGGAGCTCCACACAGTTTCCATCTCTTCTCCAAACTCGGTGAGTAAACGTCAGTATTTTCATCAGACTCATGTTCCATTCAGAGTCAGTCAGTTCTCTTATTAGGACTTTTATTGAGTGTTTTCCCCCCCCATTGAAGCTCTATTTATGTACTAAACACTTCCACATATGTTTAGTTTATCATTTATAAACAATTCGAGCTCTGTAGACACACGTGTATCTCTTTAAAAAAAATGATTATCCAACTATTTAGTTTGATAGTGATTTAGTGTTGAGTGTTTATGAGCTCTTATTGCAGTGGTTTATAGAATAATTGGTTTATTTGAACTATAACGTGCCGCCTGTTGCTGGAGAATTCTCCGGACGTTAGGAATGAAAGGGGCGTTGTCAGTCACCAAATGTGTGCGTGTCTCTGTTACTTACATTTATTTGTCTGTGTGCGCTCAATGTGCGAAATAACATCTATGTCATTTTCCCCGTGAACACAGGGGACGTGTTCCTGCGTGGGTCACTTAAATGCTGTGTTTCTCATTGCGCTTTGCGTCTGTCCATATGGAGACACCGCATCCACTGTATTTGAGTTCGTTTTCGCTGCTATACAAACTTAAATGATTGCACTTTATTGATGCTGTTGCTTCTTTTCCTCAGTGACATTAAGTTTGAATTCAAAGAACTAAACGCGATCACTCCTTCGTGCGTGTTAAAGTCTCCAGGCGCTCCTAACGTGTATACTTTCCACTTTACTCTTTAAATACCGACGTTGACTGACTTGTAGTTTGAAGTTTTGACGGATGGCAGAATTCCTTCTGTGGGGCGCCCTCTTGTGGTTGACAGTAGGGCTGCAGAGAAGCGTGTCAGGTCTGATTTGGAATGTGTTGGGGACGTGACAGTTGGCAGGAGGTGTGGGCTCTGTCACACTCTGTCTCGGTCTGTGGAGCTCTGTGACACCTGTGTGTGTCAATAAGCAACAATCACACATCTGTCAGTGCTTTCAATGAGGCACAGAGGAAGGACGGCTCTTTCTCTCCCTCTCCAGCTTCTCTTGCTGCACTTTTCTTTGCTTCTGTGTCCTCCAAGCACAGAGCATCACTTGAATGAGAGTGAAGGATTCATTCATTCATTCATTATTAGTTTGATTACTCTTGTACGTTTATGTTTAGATGTAGCTGTACCTATCAGTTTCCACAGGCAGTGTTGTAATGTAACAAAGTCAAGTTACTGTACTTAAGTGCAAAATTCACGTATCTATACTTTACTTTACTTTTACACCACTACATTTCCTCTAACTATCTTTGTTACTCGTTACTACCAAATAAAATCAGAAGAATTAGAGTTGGTAATGGTCTGTATTTATATAGAGCTTATCTAGTCCAGATGAGCTGTTTCACACTACAGTTTTTGACATTCACCCATTCACACGCTGCAACATGGGGTTAAGTGTCTTTGCTGAAGGACACATATAGACTAGGAGAGCCAGGAATTGAACCCTCAACCTCCCATTTGAAAGACAACTCGCCCTACCACTGTGCTCAATCCTAACTCCTCACTTTTTTTTAATACTTTTACTTCTAAAACTTAAAAAGTACATTTTATATCAGAAAATTACTTTTGATACTTAAGTACAGTAAATGTCATATACTTTAAGACTTTACTCAAGTAATATTATAAAAAAAGTGACTTCTGGTCAGATACTTGTACTTTACTTTATACAAGACACAGGTGGCAGTATGGAGAAGTAGGGTGAGGTTATATAGGGACAGGTGGACAGCTCGTGTACCCGGCACAGATTATGCGTGATAAAAAAGATAATTTACCGCTACCCACTCTCAGGCAACTGATGACCTCGATTATTTTGCAGTTGGAGTTTGTTTGTCATGTAAACACAGAGCCTGCATTAAATGGGAACCTCAACCAGATCATTTAAGAAATCTCCATCAGCACCTGGAGGAGTGACGACATGTCACAACAGTTAGAATGAAAGTGTATCAAGATCGAACCATTGTATGAATACAGAGGGGTGAAAAGGCTATTCTAACATATAAGTATATAATTGTGTTTTCCTATGATCATCGTGATTATAAAAAGCGATGGGAATCGATGTAAAATCAGATACAGTCCAAAATTACTATATATATATATATATATATATATCACATGCTCCACTATGCACAGACTGTAACAATTTAAAAAAATGACTCTCTTTTTCATGTAAGCACAAAGTGGTGACATTAGTGACATTAATGACATTAGTTTAAAGTGCACCATGCATATATGTGAGCTGTTAGTTAGGCAGCTACACATACACCTTAGTGAATGAATGGATGAATGCAATTTTAAATCTCTAGCAGATATAATGCTCAAATACTGTTGTAGCCATGACAGATAAAAGTATCTTTAGTTTTTCTTTTGTCTTCTCGCTGTCACTGCTTTGACGAAGTCTGACGGCGCTAATGTGAAAGTATTCGCAGTGAATGCAGCAGGAGGAGGGAGGTGTGTGATCGAGGAGAGGAGCGGGATTAGACACGGGCGGGTGGGGGCACGAAGGTACAGGCAGATGAGGTCTGTCAGAGAGTGGCAGCAGAGGCGGGACAAAGAGAAGGAGGAGTTCTGTGGTGGAGGATGATAAATTGCTGAAGAAGGAGATTCTTCTTCTTCTTCTTCTTTTTTTTTTTTTTTAAAACCTTCCCAATCAGGTGACCGTGTGGGAGTCGTTACTCTGCGCTGTCACATTAGGAATGTGTGAGAAATCATAAATGTACAAGTTGCAACTGTCTGTCTGTCGTCACCTTAAAACAGCTGCTAACCCAGCCTGTGTGGTGTTAACTTTATTATAACACAGGATATTTACCCCGTTATAACACATGTGACGCTTGGCTGGGAAGCAGTGGCATTGTGTCAAAGTCATAGGCATTCCCGGAATTTAAAGATCATGTTACGTGGAAAGATGTTTCCATCCTCACTTTAACCGACCATTTTACTGACACGAGTGTTTCCCAGAGGCAGAGAATTTCCTCTGTGAAAAAATGTGACTGGAGTGCAGGAAGGAAGGAGCCTAGTTTAGAGGTGCAGAGTGTTCCCAGTGTGTCCCTAAAAGGTTACTGTGGTTAAGGACAGGTATGTAGGCAAAAGAGAGAAAAATAAGTGTTTTAAACTGGGCAGCCTGTTCCATTAGAGCCCATATAAATATAAAATAAAATACTTAAGTGATAAAGATTGTTTTCCAATGTTCAATTGATTGTAAAAAAAAGACCTGTAGTTCCCTGACAGCTCCTTTTCAGCTTAAACTCTAACATCCATCCTTATTCATATTATATTATCACATTATCATTGAGAGAAAGCTCAAACACATTTTGTTTACAGAACATGACTCTGTCATTACTTCAGAAAACGTTTGATTGTAATATTTGCACGAGGCTTCATCACATTCTTATCTCACACGGCTCAGAATAGCTCAGTGTGATGCACTCACTCTAATCACAGAGCCTGTCAATAAGCAGAGTTTCTCACTCAGATAGATTGACAGATAGTCAAAGGCAAGATAGTTGTACACAAAGCAAACGTTCTTTACTGCAGTCCAAGTGGGCAGCATAGAGCATAGAGTGTGCAGTGAGTTCAGGGTTTGACCAAAAGTCTGCATAAGTTGAATGGAAAACGGAAAACTGTCCTTTCTCGTTAACCCTGACTTTCATCCAACCCTGATCCATTATGATACAAATGGAACTATTTATGATATAAGGACCACTGCAGCTCACAGTGTCTGGCCATAACCTTCGGTTTGTCAACTGAGTCATGAAAGTCATGAAATATTAAAGAGGCTTTCTGAAAATCTGCCACCGACAATGAACCAAAACAATAATTAAACGGTAAAAATGCTCCAACCCACTTTACTGAGCTCCTCGGTTCTTCTTTTTGTGGCCAGCTCAACAGCGAGTTTTTCTCGCCTCTTATCGCCTCTTATCATCTTATCAGATGTCGCTGCTCACACCGGCTCCGTGCCATAACACCGTGGGCTCCTATTGTTATTCTGAATAAAAAAAAAACTCAGTTCAACCAAATATTTCTTCAGTTCAGTTGTTTTGAACTCAGCATGTGGACTTTATCGAATATGCGTCTGTGCAAAGAGTGAAGTGACAGATCCACACAGCTTGATGTGATGTGTGTCACAATAACATCAGATGTTATCACGGCCTAAAGCCAGCAGGCGCAATGGAAGCTTGCTTCTGCACCATTTGCAATAATGATATAGCACAATTTTATCGACTTTATGGCAACGTATTTCAAGTCAAACTTTGAGCACTTTGACAATTACTGCTACAGAAAAACGTCTGCTGTGCGTCCTCCCGAAGTCTCCCTAGGTCAGAACTCCAAAAGAACCACAATATTTGATTTCTAACCTCGTATGGAAAATGCAGTAAACGTTTAGGTCGGAGGCTTCCGTTGACGGCAATAAGACTCCTCACTCACGACTCCTCCGTGATGTCAAAAATGTCGATGTTGCAGCACTTATTATAGGTTTGTAAAGATTCCAAAGATTCCAGACACTCGGTACAAGCTTAATAGTATTGTCTTAACACTCGAATCCAGGCATGGGAGCTATAATAAAGTTAGAATTAAGTCATAAGCCAAAAAAATGTGGCGCTGGAGATGCATTCTTGGGAGCAACAGCTGTGAATCAGTTGAGTGTTATAATGAGGTGGTCTAACCTGACACACACCAGGGATTCATTCTTTATGTCCAACAACATTGTCTTTGTTTCAGAGTGTATTTGCAGCCTTCTCCTCTCTATTAACAATTTCACTGAATGATGGATATGTGCCAAATCCCAACAGTGTGTGTGTGTGTGTGTGTGTGTGTGTGTGTGTGTGTATACAACGTTTTATTTAGTTACTGGCGTTGTTCCAGGGAGGATGCACCTTTTGTGTTCTCTCTAAAAATAAGACGTAGTTTTACTACACATTCATACGTCATGTCCTTGATCAGACTAAACTATGTGGGTCGTTTAAGATTCATTGTAAGTCAAGCTTTAGTTCTGTATTTGCTGTGTTGATGGCGCTTTTCCACATGAAATGCCATCATATCTAAAAATATTAACTGCCAAAAACCAACAAATCCTCAGCCAAAAGACAAAGAGTTAGAGAGAGAGAGAGAGAGAGAGAGAGAGAGAGAGAGACAGACAGAGACACAGGAAAAAGAGAGAGTGGGAGAGATGGGGGACGTGAGAGTCAGAGGCCCAGTTAAGTCTGTGGCTTTGTATTTCATGAAAAGAGTATAAAAAAGGATGTTATAAGTCAGCATTTTCCACCAGGCAAGGGAATCCGTCAGTCAGCACAGCGCTGCACTCTTGCACCGAGTCCCCCAGTCTCCTATTATAAGGCTGAGTGGAGAAGAGGTATGGCAGCATTTGTGTCTGTCTGTCAGCCTGAGTGTCAGAGGAGGAGGAGGAGGAGGAGGAGGAGGAGGAAGAGGCTACAATCTGACACAATCTACACTCATTGTATTTGTTCTTATCTGAGATTTAGGGTTGTTTTTTTTCCCTCACCAAAAGTCAAACATAAAAACTGCAAATCACGTTATACTAGTGAAGTTATGCTGTAATGTTGGATTATATTAAAAAAACCTATGAATTAATGAATGTATTGCACAGCAGATGAACATTTACTCATAAATATGCCAGATTATAGTCAATGGCTGATGTTAACATCTGTACTGCCAATGCAGGTTGGTGAAATAAGTCAAAGTATTACAAGTGCATACACGAGAAGGAAACAAGAAAAAACACATATATATTAATAATCAATAACAGTATGAACAAATCAGCAGCAGAGACTGTTTTGAGTGCAGCAACAAAATAATTTTTTCCCATTGCTAGTAAATGAAAATCCTCTGTGTCCATGAACACAAATCCAGATATGAACCTGATTCATGCACCACAGCTGGGAGGGGGGGGGGAATATGTCAATTAAGATATATTAGGCATGAAGATCTGTGAAATATCAATGTTATGAATACCAGAGCAGCAGGGCTAATGCACACAGTGTGTATGTGGACATATGTGAGCTTTGTGCATCTGTGTGTGCGTGTGTGCAGCTGCTGCTGTGTGTCAGAGGTGAGGATCAGTGTTTTCACACTTTACTAATGGTGCTGAGTGAAAACCTCTGCGAGGCAACGCCGTTCCCAAGGATCCCTGAGGAATCTGCATTTAGGTTAATGTGTGTCTCTGTTAGTCTGTTTGTTGAATGGGGGGGGGGGGGGGGGGGGACATGGAGACATGCTGTCAACACATGTCCTCACACTGAGACATGTGAACTTACACAAAGTAAATGATATATTATATACATTATATGAGCCTCATTAACCTCAAAGTATTCCTTTTATAACATAAAAACACATTAAAAAAAGAGAATGTACATACATACAATTTAGACAAACAGTAAAAATGACTCACTAGACTTTTATATCCGAGTCTACAGCAGTTTTAATTAAAGTGCTTCACTCTTTCATTTTCTTTTATGAGAAACGTCACATAACAATATAGTCGAGGTTTTGCATGTGTCGTATGAGCACATACGAGTTTGTTTGTACGCTTACACTCGCTCGTGTTTTTGTTTTTCTCTCTCTTCCCTCCATTTTCTCACCAATGAGGTTCCCTCCCTCTCCCTCTGTCTCCTCCCCCCTTGACTCCTCCACCCTTTCCTGCACTCTTCACTGGAGGAAAGAAGGCAGCTACAGTCAGAATCAGAGCCAGCTGTGTGTGTGTGTGTGTGTGTGTGGGTGAAGGAGATAATTTGCTGCTTCAAAGAATGTCCCCACAGGTCAGATTAGATTTATATACCACAGAGATGCTTTGTGTTTGGAGCTTTACTCTTCGAGGTAAAATGTGCAACACGATTGGCCACTTTAGATCTAGCGATTACGATTTACTGTTTACAGTATACAAGCACATTCTGTATTGTGGGTTAACGATGATGGCTATTTTATGCAGACTTTTATAGAAAAGCTCATAGTGGATTTTACATGGTAGTGCGTTAGAAGTGACAGTTTACTTATGCAACATGTATTTAAATGCAGGCTTACACGTGTCCACGTTCACATCCACTCGCGTCTTTCAGTGTTCAGTATGTTATTATCTACTTCACTTTCATTCCCAAAAGCATTACGATGACGATGATGATGATGATGATGATGAACATTTGGTTTGTGAATCTTTTTTTTTACTATTAAAAAAAACAAACAGCCATGTAATGAATCAAAGTGCACAGCTCACTTTAAATGCCGTTACCCCTTCCTCAAACTCAGACAGGGAGGGCTTATCCTCTGGCACACCCGCACGCCACAGCCACATGCTCACACACAAAAACTGTGGCCTGCTTCCTGTCGGCTGGGAGAGGCTGTTTTCACTGTGACTCCATTTTGGCAAAGGGGGTTAATCCCTGTGCTGTCTGGCTCAGTGCATGTACTGCATGTGTGTGTGTGTGTGTGTGTGTGTGTTTCCGCACTCACATGTGCTTTTAAACATGTTTATGTTTCTGCCTGCTCGGATTCTGAAGCGTAGGTGGTATTTTATCTGGATCCAGATAGCAAACTCATGTGTGGCCACACGCATGCAAGTTTATGTTGTGGATTAACCCCACGAGACAGTGAGGCTGGATTTAATGTGTGCACTGTAAAAAGTTCAGTGGCATCAGAATGAAAGAAAAACGGTTGTAAAAGGGTTTTGTTGGCAAGAAATTACACTCGCAAATGGGTCTTGTGTGACAATTTGTAGCAGAATCATCCTCGCAGGGTTTTTACATGCTGAACTAAACTCTTAAACAACAACCACATGGGTTCTTGGGTAAGTTAATGGACGAGGTATTTCATTAAATTTGCCATTAGAGACACTTCACGGGATAATATAACTGTCAGTTTTAATGAGATGGCAGATGAGCGCGTGTGAAAAAGAGTCGGCACTAAACAACAACAACAAAAGAACTGCAGCAAAAGGAGGTTTTTCAGAAACAGAGAATTACACCAACAAAACCAGGTTTCAACAGATGTTTATCTCTTCGTGAGGAGTTATGAGTGTTATGACTGCCAACATGCTTTTCTAAAGCCACATACCTCTGGACACACAGTTTTAGTTGACTTTGTTTTCTTGCCGAGAGTTATTTTGTGTCATAACGCTACAAATGCCAAGGATAAGCTGGTGTTTGAAAATAAACACGTTTCTTTTACAGCACGCAAACGTAATGCAAGTGTATCCGGGATGAAGCATCTGGTTGTGGAAGGCATATTTTTCTTGGTATCACTGGGTCACGTTGTCTGCTAATGCTGCCGTGTGTATATGTTCGTACTGAAGAGGGAGCGGAGCACAGGCTGCCGCTGTGAAGGTGTAAACAGTTGACCCGTTGGTACTATCAATAAGTCATAGTCAGGATTAAGGCAGTTAATCACCGCAGAGTAAACACTGCATTCCCACATGCCGTAACTGTGCACACACACACACACACAGCAGAAAATCTGGGTCTTATTTAAATAGCATTTTCTATCATTTGTAGACTCTGTGGGAAGAATGAACATTTGTGTGACTTTTTCATGTTGTATTTTGGTTTTGGTTCCACGTGCACGTGTCGTCACAGTTATGAAAATCAACAAACATGTACAGACTACAGAGGCTGATGTTACGTTCATGTTAATATAATGTGACAATTATAAAATAGATGAGAACTTAAAGAAATAACAGAACAAAAAAAGAAGTTTGTTCAATAACAGAACTTTTTAAATACTGAAATCTTTTACTTTAAAAGATCTAGTGTGAAAAAATGAGTGACATGTCAGGCTACAGTGGCCATTTACAGGCCATTTCATGTCTGCTCACACATGCAGTTATACAAACGTAATTATGGGTTATATATTCAATTTCTGCCAATAAATCCTCTTC
Source organism: Solea solea (assembly GCF_958295425.1). NCBI lineage: Eukaryota > Metazoa > Chordata > Actinopteri > Pleuronectiformes > Soleidae > Solea > Solea solea. The sequence continues at coordinate 19,319,945 of NC_081149.1, read as the reverse complement.
ATCATCGGACCTTTAAAGTGAAGCAGAATTGTCATATTTATAAATATGAATATTTTTGTTCCTGGCTGAAAAGTAAGAAGGATTGTGTGTCCTTAATGTAATGTGTTTGTGTGTTTTATCCAACAGACTTATCTCCTTGTGAGAGACCTTGGTCCACTCCTGACCGCCGTCTCACACTTAACATACCACGCTGTTAGAACGTGAGCGCCGCGTACAGCCACTGAAACACCCTTCAAGACAAGTTAACTGGCCTGACCGAGTGCACCACACAGACGGGCAGCCATGTTGATCATCCTAGCCTTCATCATCCTCTTCCACCTGGCTGCAACTGTCCTGCTCTTTGTTGCAACCATTCACAATGTGAGTATGAGCCCGCAGTGACCTTACACCGTGAAACACGGCAGCACCGGACGCTTTCATTGTTCTTAACAACGTCTCATGCACCTCCCTCTCTGAAGGTGTGGTGGGTGGTGTCGCCACCTGGGATGGAGGTGATCTACAGTGACCTGTGGTACTCCTGTAACTCCACCTGCTTCCCTTTGGCCGGCAGCCATACGAGAGATGCAGGTAAGACTGTCCACAGCTCTGAGAAGCCTTTGCGTGTGCGTGTATGTGTGTTTAAGTTTGTGTTTCTCTGTGTTAACACCTCTCATCCTCTGCCCCTCAGCCTACCTGCAGGCCGTCCAGGCCACTATGATCCTGGCCACCATTTTATGTGTGGTCAGCCTCTTTGTCTTCATTCTTCAGCTCTTCAAGATCAAGCAAGGAGAGAGATTCATTTTCACTGCTATTATACAGCTCTTGGCCTGTAAGTGACACAGCTTTTGCCTTCTTGTTTGTTGTTCTTTCAAGCTGACCCGCCAATAATCCCTGCATTGTCCAAACTGTTGCAAGATGAACGTCTATGTAAAGTTTTAAATGCCAAGATTTGACCAAAGAGCCTATGCACATGTGGCTTGGTCTCATTGAAAAGGATTATTCTGTCATTTAAAACCAGTTACAGACCCATAATGTGCTAAAGTCTGTCACTGTAATTTAAGATTACTCAGTTTCAGTGTTTTCTTACTTTGGCTCAATATTGTTTGGCCTTCTGCTTCTTACACCTCTGTTCACACATGAAGGTGTAGGGTGTTGTATGCTGATTCTTGTCGAGGGTGAGGTAGAGTGTGCCCTTGGTTTTGGGGGGGAGGGCAATGTAAGATCTAACTGGCCCTTAAGCAGAGGTTTTTGCAGGAGCACATTTCAAACTAAAGGCTATGAGATTTTGCCCAGATTAACAGACTCCAAGAAAACTAATGTCATAAAGCTAATGTTGGTTAGGATGTTAGGCAAAGAAATCTCTTCTTTATACAATAAACTGGTCCACCAGTATCGCCAAGTGCTGAAGATGTTTTCCAGCATTGAATATAGAATGCACTGTTACATTTTAAATCCATAAATTTCAGCTTCAAGGCAGAGTGATTTATTGAATTTGTTACCTTTTGGAGGCGAACTGCTTTCCTTAGTTTAGGTAGGTAACAGGCAGATATGAAAATGGTACTGATCTTCTCATATGTCCCAAGACAAGAAACCAACTAGTCTTCTCTTAAACGGCCCAACTGGCTGCAAGTAACTGAATCAAAACTAGAGTTGAAATATTAAGTCATCAACTACAGAGTGTAATTTTTCTCCTTCTCCCAGCTCTATGTGTGATGATCGGTGCGTCCATCTACACGGCTGAGAACAAGTCCTTCCACACACCGAGTCTTCAGGAAGGCTCCTACGGCTCCTCTTACATCCTGGCCTGGATAAGCTTCCCCATGACTCTTGCCAGCGGCCTAATGTACCTGGTGCTCAGGAAGCGCAAATAAGATGGGACGTGAAAGTCTCACAAGCACCGTTCCTATGTATGTAATAGGAACACTTTTCCTCCACAAGATGTAAACTTTTCCTCCACAAACATGGCTGCACGTGCTCTCTCTGTCTAACCTTTAGAATTTATGATACAATTGCAAAAAAATATTAATAAACATACCATAAATCCATACAGTCTCACCACACTCAGACCTTCAAACAGTCTCATACCCTTCTTCCCTCTGGTGCTGTGTTGTTCTCACTGAATGTAGTAAAGATGTGTTAGGACTTCACAAGCTCCTGAGCGTGTGCGACAGCCGGTAACATGACATCTAAGCACCGACGACAGGAAACACAATCGTGATTCATCACACAAGAGTATACCTGACAGGCGTATTTGCTTAAAGGTCAATTCAAATCGACTCCATGCAAATGCACTCACTGCTCTGCACAAATATTAAATATGACATGAGACTTTATCAGTCCAGCTGAGACTACACACACACACACACACACGCACGCACACTCAGCCATTACATATGTTCCAACATGTCCATTTCTCCACTGCTCATGTCTCTCTGTCCACACACCGTTCATATAAACTTTAAAATATCTCATCTGAAGAAGAAAAGTGGGGACACAAGCCCCCGGACTTCCCAATGGATCCTTACTCTTTTTTTTAGTGAAGCTATAATCATTAGATATTACGTTGTACATAGTGTATTTGCTGTGTATGTATATTTCAGGCACTTCCCAAAAACCATATTTCTACGACTGCGCTACAGTCGCGGCGTGTGTGTGTGTGTGTGTGTGGTAAAGTAATAGAGAGAAGCTTGTGTTAACCGTAGCATATAGGAAGTGTAGTGAAGCTCTAGTTTGAGGTATAATATGTAGGACTTTAACCCTTTTGTTTGTAATCTTATGTTACTGACTTGTATTTTATTGATGTAAAAGGAACCAATGATGTGCTGTGATATTTGGGATTTAAAAAAAAAGAAATGACAAAACAGAAACATGCAAACTTGAAATAAGAATAAGCATCTCTTTGTCATTAGTGTTTCTTTTGTTTTTGTTTTTTCGTTCACTGAGAGAAAAACAAAAAAGACAAACGCTATCTATTGTTTGAAACCACTGTTCTTTACTTTACCACGTAACAGAGGGTGTATGAAGTAGATTAGTCTTCCCTCTCTGGTCACGCTACTGTTTATTCGGTCCAAACATCTCCAGCAGTAAAGAGAGGTTTGATCCCAGTTTAGCCACCGACCACACAAATTGCTTTTCTTTTCCTTTTCCTTGTTGCTGGTTGTGGAAGTCACATACGCACAGTGGTGCACCTGGCTGTTTCGTGACAGACATTATGCTCATGTTGGACAAACTCCGGACCACAGAGGCTGGTTAACATTCGTCAGAAGTGAATATTCAGGGAAGAGAAATGGAAGTGAAGACTTAGCTCTATTATCTCCAGGTGATACTTGAAAATGATCAAAAGAGACTATCGGAGGCCAAGATTATGATTTTTGTTCATGTAGCATTTTGTGCAGTTGTCATCTTTGAAAGTGTTAAACTGAATGATAAGCATCCTGTTTGCATGCAAGCTTCTGTCTACCTGTAGGTGAGACGCAAAGTAAGTTATTGTAGTTTCAAAGGCTTTCAAAAATACATGTTATTATCGATTGTGTAAAGATTATTTTCAAATTTCGCTTTGATTTCAAAATGTATCTTAAACAATGAATGAATGAACTTGAACATAAAGAGCGTACTCTGTTGCAGACATTCAACCGCCTTCTGTCTTAAGAGTCGAATATTAGAGCTACACTTGTTTTTAGGATTGTTTTAACATTGTGATGATTTCCCTGTAGTGTGTTTTGTGTCGATGTAGATGTACTGTATCTCAATCAGTGTCGATCTATTCAGAGAACCATAGTGCCATGCTGACATTTTAGCCAAAATTCTATTTATAGGGATTTTATTTTAACATTTTACTTGCAGCTGAAATATTTCTGTTGCTTATTGAAGTATTAATGACCCATTTTGTGCCGTTGTCTCCCGTTGGTCACAGATTTGAGAGTGAAAGAGAATTCATGCTTGTTGCTTTGACTCTTTTAGGCAAATTAAACGACGTTGTGCCATGTATTTTGACCTGTGTTTATGTCATGTCAAACTAAATTGTTTGTTTGCTACTGACACCTAGTGGACTGACAGAAAACAGTTCAGGCCACTGAACAGATTTGCTGCAAGCTTCTGTCAGGAAGCACAAATCAGGCAAAGTCTCATCTCCCCTGCAAGAATTTTAGAAGGAGCTTCATCCACATCAGATGTAGAGCTCAAAAAAATGTATTTTACAGTAAATAAAATGTTTTTGTTTGTGCCAAACGTGTCTGTGGATCAAGTATCATTGTTTACTCATTGCACACTGATCAAAAATTCAGTCAACATGAAGAAAAATATGAGCACAGGTCATATGGAGATTTAATTCATAGAAGTTAAAGTATAAGTAAAACGTGTTAGCAGCTGAGTGGTGGATTTGCCCCTCTAAAGAAACAACACATTTGCCTATTAATTCTCTTACAGTAATATCCTGCAGTGTTATTGAATGTAAAGGTTTGCAATTTTAAATTCTGACAATGATAATGTGAGGATTAAAGTACTTTATTTTTTCTAAATTTGGAAATCCATGAACAACAACAATAGTAATTATACTATTTTAGCATTGGGTTAAAAAGCTTCTACATACTGGTGTATTAACCATTGCATAAACATGAAAAAAAGATAATTTTGATAATTAACAATGCTGTTCATTTAGGGCACATTGGGTAGTGGTTTAATAGAATATACAGTATATAGACGTACTCCATACCAGGTGGTGGCGGTAGTGCGCCGAAGGTGAATTGGCAACCGCCATTAAACACCAGGAAGAAGAAGAAGAAGAAGAAGTAGTATGAAGAAAAAGAAGCATCATGAAGACCCTCTGATGTATTTACTCCCATGAATTGAAATGTAAGCTTCATATTCTGCTCACTTCTAACGGTGCGGGTTAAACTATTAAGTGTAGTGCTCTACTGAGACAAACTTTTTCCTCTCCGGTTCACAAGCCCGAAAATAAGCTGTTGTTTTGTTCACTATGACAGTGACTCTTTAGCGTAGTTCACAAATGAGTCTCTGGTTTTTACTTTAATAACTGTTGTCCATCCATAACCCCAATGATTGTGTTACATTACATTACATGTAATTTAGCAGACGCTTTTATCCAAAGCGACTTACAAGGGAAGTTAGTACAACCTGCCAGGGGTGGAGTTGAATTTGCGACCATCATGTCTTTGATGATGTGGGACAGCTCAGGTCTTAACCACTGAGCTACCCCACCCCCATTGTGTGTGTGTGTGTGTGTGTGTGTGTTTCTGTTGAAACAGAAGTTCGAGTCTGATTGAACACAAACCAAGCCCAGCAGAGAGGAGTCAATAATTACACAACATAAGACAACGAGGTGAGACTGATCATCTCCATGGCAACGTGTACGTGGATTAAAAAATATATATTGTTCATTTTAGATTCTAAAATGTAAATGGGCTAAGTTTTCTGTCTGTAATCTACTTTACTCAGAAAACATCAATCCATAGTTGTACACTTAACTGATACCGATATTTGTCCGATACTGTCATCTTTTATGAACTGTGAAGCTGTTAACAACACATTTGTGCCGAGTGATTTCAAAGACACAATTCTCCAACTGTGTAACAAACATTGTTCTCCCAAAAAAGAGTGAAGCGTGCCATATATAGGATTTTTGGATTGTCCGATATCTCATCTCTTCATTTTGACCAGTATTCCCATCACTAAATAATAGAGATGAAATGCTCATTATGAATGTTACAGAAAACACTGACGTCGTCAACAGTGTTAACACTGTTAAAATTACATTTTAACTCATGTTATAACAAGTTACTTGCATTACAAAGTGGAACACAAAGAATCTTAAATAATATCATTACTGTATAAATCTTCAGGATCTGAAATAACTGGAAAGAAGCAGGAATCTCCAGGGTTGCATTACAAACAGCGAGCTAGACTAGACAGCATTTTTAATTCACTCAAATATAATGTATATAACTTCTTTACTCCATTCACTGATGATGAAAATTCACATTAATCAGCTGATTGTGGAAACATAGAGAAAGAAAGAGTCAAGATGGTCAAACACCTCAGAGAAAATGCATAGTTTTCTCAAGTCATGAACTTATCTGTGCTGCACACAAAAGGCGCTTATGAAAGGAGAAATATGGCCTTGGGTCTCGGAAACAGAGAGATTAGTCAATCAGTTCCGTGTGGGCATTACCCTGTTTGGTGCGAGACAGTAAGTATTAGAACTAAACTATGCAAGAAATTTAAGGAATAATAAGCGTTATTTTCCATTACAAAGTCACTGTCCCATTTCTAGATTGTGTAACGGTGTAATGTTGAGTACATCACTAAATCAAATGCTATTATTACTATTTTAATATATATATATTTAGCGATTTTCACCAAACTCAAAGCAAAAAACAAACTATCAAAATAAACCTTTAGTCACTGAATAGATTCCCAGTGCTTGGTTTTAAATGTTTTAGAGTTTTTGTCTGTATAGTTTACCTGTTAATATATCTTGGCACAGTTTGGAAGATGATATTGTTGTGGTTGTCGTAACGTCATTGTTATTATATTATATTGAATAATTTGAAGTCCAGTAAATGAATAGTGGCTGTTGCTCTTGCCAGGTTTCATGATGTCGTCAACCCCGTGATGACGTCGGCATGCAGCTTCAGCTTCAGCCTTGATTCAATTCGGGTGAAAAATGGCAGAGGTTCAAGATCACAATGAGAGTGGCGTGGGCTTCAAAACACCAAACCATTCCACCAAGAAACGCAAGCGTTTGTCCCAGAAGGTAAAGTGCCGTCAAAGAGATTGTCGAGTGGCAATTGGAGAAGCGTTTGAAGAGTGGCGTGCACTGAAAGCAGCGGAAGGATTAAGATCCGATGCAGCTCTGGCCCGGTGTCTTCTGGATGAGTGAGTTCACTTCACAGTCCCATATTTGCAGAACAAAGTATTATTCTGTTAGAGAGTGTGTCAAAGCTTTACCAGTTTACCATCCACGTAAACTGGAAGTAGTTTAAGGAAACGTGTGACCATATTCTTGAGCTGCATGAACACGGTCCATCCCCAGGACACATCAGAGACACACGCACAAACATCACTGAAAGTATAAAGGCCAGGGAAGCCAGGAGATGCATCCAGGATGCATTTTAAAGTTAGCCAGTATAGTTGCACTCAGATCACGGAGGATGGATGTCACTAGGTCAGAATGTGGCCAAATATCTACTTGAATTGTCAACTCTTTACATTTGCCGTGACAGTAAATACCTCACTGTGTACGTTTCAATTATGCTTAAACAATTACACGTTAAAGTCCTGTTAAAGCCTTCTGTGCCACTTAATCATTGCCTTGGTAAAACATGAGGCAGCTTTATATTCACATAGGTAATGAGTCCAAAATAGCTTAGTGTCACGATACAGTAATCACCTCAATCACAACGTAGACTAAAAAATAGTTTTTTATTGTACTAAACATGATTAATTGAATGTATATCGATGTCCTGTTTTTGTGTGTTGGTATGCATTTTGCATGAAGAAAGAAGAGGACGCTGTCCTTGACGCCTTCCCAAGGACCCAGTGATGAAAAGATAAAACTGTCCCAGTCTGAAGTAAGGTTTCTTTGCACTGTGGTTACATTTACTAATGTGTATCTGAAATGACTGAATAACCATACTAATGTCCCTTCCATTTTGTATTCACAGGTTCAGCTACTGATAGAGCAGGAGGTTTGCAATGCAGTGAAAAGGAATGAAGCCAAGCTGCTGGGTTTAATAGAAAAGATTCAAAATGTAGATCGTGCGGTTGAAGATGAACGCTCCATCCAAAAGCTGGAGGTCAGTGAAAGGAGTTGTGCAATTTTCTTTTTGCTTATTTATTTGTTCAACGCGACACATTTACTAGGGCTGGGCATGAATATTTGATCATTTGATTATAAAAAGTAGGATTATATTCATATCAAACAAAATACATTATTAAGAGTGTGGCGATTCCTCCTGGTTTTCACGCTGAGGTAAGCCCATCGTAAAAGAATAATTCACTAACAGGACCAAGTGTCACTGGTGGGCACGTAACAAAAAAAAGAATGAAGATAAATAAATACTACCCCTATTCTAGTAATACAAAACTAAATGCAAATCAGTGACGTATTCCTTTAAGATCTGAGAAATATCATCTGCTCTGTGGGGGTTTGTGTGTGTGTGTGTGGGAAAGACACTGTGGGCTGGAAGACGTGGTACAAAAATACACACTGAACTGAAATGAAACAAGTGGCTGAGGTAACACGGAAACCATTTATAGAAATGATGGGGTGGAATTTTAGCAGTGTCCAGCTTAACCAGTTTTTTCTGCTTTTTAATTTATGTCTAATTTACTTATTTATCCTTTATTTAGGCACGAAGGTTCTTCCAGGGATTCCTGGATATTAAATCCATCAGAATTTTCCGTGTTTTTGTTTCTCTGACATTTATCTGTCCCTCAGGTGCGAATCAACATGATGTCGAGAAGAGCAGAATTGGCTCTTGCCCACATGATGCAGAAAAAGGTTTAATCCACAAAAACGCACATACAGTACCTGTACATACGAATGTACATGCATTGTGTATGAACTGCCATCCTATACGCACACACGCGCTCATTCTTTAAATCTTTTCCTCTCAGCGTTCAAGCCCATCTCTCAGTAACACGGACATCTTCAGGTATTGAGAGCTAGGTCCGGTATTTTGAGTTCTCTGTGCGAACTATGAGAAGCCTTCATGTAAATCTTTTTTCCCTGGCCGTCTCTGCAGGTTAAATCCTGAGAATGGAAATGTGGACACTGCATTGCAGAGTAAGCACATGTACACAATGTATAAATATGTATTTGTTAAACGTGTATTAACAATAATGTTTTTTCAACAGATAAGAAGTGCCTGGACAAGAGTGGGAAGCTGTTTCAAACTATGGTAAAAAAAGAGATTTTTAGTGGCCAGTAATAATATTGTCTTCTGCATAAGAATCGATTTGATTATTGAGATGAATTTGTTCAAAAGGGCTTATAAATGTTGATTCCTGTAGTTTAATGTAAATTAAAAACTGTGAGGCTCCATTTGATTGGTTGTTTGTTTGCTCCAGGAAGCGACAAAAGAAGCCCTACAGAAGCTGCATGACGATAATCAGGGTAAGATGATTTTACGCAAGTGTACGTTTGCATCGTCTGTGATCAGTGCGCCAACAAATAACCACATCCCTTTTGCTGCTCTGCTCTTTCCTGTTTCCTCCCCTGCTGCTCTCGACTTTACATAATACGTGTTAAGGTTTGAAGGCTGCGGATTTAAGAGAGGATTTACCTCCGGTCCTCACTCCTTATAACTCTCCTCCAGAGTTTATGGTACGATCCATCATTATTTAGATATATTCTTTTTCAAAATGTGCCATGTGACAATAATTACGCCTACAAATGTTGTGTCCTGTCTGTATTCACTCATTTTGCCATGTGTCATTCAGCCAAATGGAAATGTGTCAAAGAAAGAGCGGAACAATCGGCAGCATCAAGAAAACGATGGCGACCGGTTCAACGATAGCGTGAAGCCAAAGGCTGAAACAAAAGTGCAGTGTCTCTCTTCCACTGTTAATAACAGCCCCAAGCGCACGGTCTCAGAGGAGGTAAAATAACCACCAGCGTTCATAAAGCACTTGACTGTGTGTCTCATCAATTTCAGCGTTGTTCACCCTCTCCCCGTAGCTCCCGTACCCTCCGCTCCCTCCCGTCTCTTTTCCCTCCACGCTGAAGATGGAAGCCATGTCTTACAACATTCCCCAGAGACCAGTGGTACATCTGGCTCTCATCAGGGAACCTGCTGGCCTTTCTGTGCTGTGGAAGGTGGAGAAGGAAGATCCTTCTGCTCCAACCATGGAAAGCTACAGGTGAGAGGCCGCACAGAGCAGGTGATGTTTGAAGGACATGTTTCTGCCCATTTAAAGTCAGTGATTTTAACTGACACTCTCTGTGCCAGTGTGTGCACAGAGGCCGTACTGGTCTGGCTCTAACTGCATTTGTGAGGTTCGACCTTAAGAGTGAACCACAACATGTGTGTGAGTAGAGTGCTGCTGTTTGGATTTTGGATGTGGTTTCATTTTTGTTTATGTGTTGATTTGATTTTGTGATAATCTGGTGTTTTGACCACAATTATATGATTATCAATGATAAGGATTTGAAGAATCAGGGAACTGAGAATGGGCCACATGGTCTCCTTGGTTTCCTGCCACAGTCCAAAAACATGTAGATTTGGGGATTAGGCAACTTGGACACTCTAAATTGAACGTAGGTGTGAGAGTGGATGGTTGTTTGTCTCTATGTGGCCCTGTGATGGACCGGCGATCTGTCCGGGATGTACCCCGCTCTCATGTGGAGGATAAAGTGGTAGAAGATGGATGGATGGATGGAGGAACCTGTACACTGTTTACTTGACATTAATTTAATTTCTAATTAGTGTAGATACTTTTTTTTTCATTATCACTCTGCTTCTAAAAAAACAGCCACTCTCAGCAACGATGATGACGGCTATTTCACTTAATACAGCATGACTCATGCCAACATATTGCCAGCTTGATGGAAGCAGAGTTCATGTAATGGCCTTCACTCTAACTGTTTTCGCCTTTTGTTTTTCCCTCTTTCTGCCTCTTTCGCCCTCCTGCAGCATCTACATGACCACTGAAAAGGTGAAGGGTAGCGGCATCTTCCCAGACTGGTCTCTGCTGGGTGAAGTGAAGGCCTTTGCATTGCCCATGTGTGTGATGATGACAAAGTACAAGTGTGGGCACAAGATATGCGTCACTGTGGTGGGCAAAGACATCTTTGACCGGTACGGACCCTACAGTCAAGTAGTAACTACAGTCATTCCTGGCTAATTTCAAAAAGAAGATGTGTTTTCAATGAAGAGACAATACAAGCACCAACTTGAAGTGGGATTTTCTCAGGTTTACTCATTCATGTTTGTTACTTTGTCCCACAGTTAGTAACATGGAGACATGACATTTTATTTTTCTCTTGTGCCCTCCAGCGGTGATCATATTTTATTGCATTCATTTTATTATTTGCCTGCTGTTACTCACCAATTTGAAGAAATGTTATTTACGCCAATAAAATGATCTATTTTAATCTTCATCTGTGTTTATTAAGCGTAGTGCTTACCATCAAATATCAAATATCATTCATTCTTTCATCCAGTCATTCCGTCTATTTGTAATTCATCTCCACCTCAAAGAAAGACATTATTGGAATCTCCTCCCTGAAATTGTTTGATTAAACGCCAAGTGTGTGCTTTCTCCGAATTAAGACACTGAAAAGTGGTTGGAAAGTTGGTCTGTGGTCGCCTACATTATTCAAATCAAGGCTTTAAGCACAGCTGCAGTGGCTCATCCAGGGTACATGGGAACAAAGATCATTTGCAAAAACTTGACGTTAGTTTGACAACATGCAAAAACTCTTGCTGTCAGTTCATCGTTGATATTTCAGGAGACACACGGTCAGAAACAAACGCTGCAGAAGGTAATTGCATTTTTTTTCAGTTCACATTTTGAATTCTAAGGTTTCCGTTGATAACATCTATGGTTTTCTTCACTGATCTGTGTAACTGACGACACTTTCTATGACAATTAAAGTTTCAGGAGTTCAGTGGAGAAAGAAAATGCTATTGAAGATGAAAGAAAAACAAGTAGAGACTGATAAGCTGTGTCTGAATAGTTCAAAAGATGGTTGTTTATATAATACTATAATATCTTTATAGTATTATGTCATTTATACAAGCAGCAGTTTGACCTGCTGTAAGAATTTATGCAGATATCAATTTTAATCATAATAAAAAATGATAATGCCATTATAACAATAATAATAATAATAATAGTAATAATTATAGCCTCGTAACTAGACCTGTAAGGAAACATGTAAATTGACTAGGGTTGGGCAATATTTCAACATCATTTTCTTCAAAATTAATATAAAATAGTTCACTATCAATGACAAAATAACAAAATTCTTTCCAGTGATTGAGTTTAAAAGTTTAAAACCATAATTAACAAGCATCAACATTAAAGCAGAAGCCAAAATCTGTATATAACACATTTGAGAACCCTCAATGTGTGTATTTTAAATAATAATTAAAACAAGTTCAGATATTTCAACTCCTGAAATGAGTATATGTTTAGTTTATTTGCTCCATATAACAAAGCATGACTAAAAGAAACACCAAACAACAAATTCATTAATTTAATTTAATTGCAAAGGGAGCTGAAAACCTCTGGTAAATTTCCAGAAACTTTCCATGGGAATTCATGGGCCTCAATGAGAATAAAATGGAAATTAATTCCCATGGAAACATTCAAATTTTACAACCCTAATGGGTAGAAATTGTTTTTAACTAAAACAAGTTATCTGATTATTCAGCTTCTTACATGTGTATATTTTCTGGTTTCTTTGCTCCACTTGAGAACATCATTTCTAGCTTTGGGAAAACACTGATCAACATTTTAATTTTAAGATTAGGGGAAAAAAATTGTTAATTGCAGCGCTAATTGTTTGTTTATCATGACAAAACTGAAAATCTACTTGTTATGTTTGTTTTCAACATAACCTTTATGGCGTGTCGGTTATTTGTGATTAGGGCTGCAACAATTATAAAATGATTGGCCAACTACTTTGATAGTTGACCATAATATTTTGTAAATAGGATTTTATATTCTCACATTTTTCACCTTCTTAAATGTGAATAATATTGGTTTCTTTTCTCCATACCGTGCCCCACCTTAAGTGTCGGTCCTATTCGTCTCTTAACCAACAAATAAATTATTACAAAAAATGTGTTATGAATCAATAACAATCTGTCCTATTTCTGAGGCTGTTTTCTCCTATTTCTCCACAAAAGCAACGTCACGCAAACCAAAATGACAGCCAACTCTTCTTCCTCTGACATCATTTACTGCCACGAGTCTGAGGGTGGAAGAGTCATCACCACATCCCTTACTGCCATCCACACCATCCTCTTCGCCCCTCTCTCCATCTTCGTTCTCTACGTGGGTTACCAGCAATGGCGGCAGCAGCGCTCCTTTGCAACAACAAGCCACTCCGACATCTTTGCCTACCACTCCGTTGTCCAACAACTGATCTTCACTTTGGGAAACATCTTGGAACTCTTTGCCTTGTACTTTGATGTTTCAGAGATGTTTATTCCAGGGTTAATTATGACAACTGGGTATTTTCCTTCACTCATGCTCTTTCACGTGCTGACATGTGTGGAGCGTTATCTGGCTGTGGTTCACCCCATCATCTACTTGGGGCTGAGACAGTCAGGAGGTGTCAGGATCAGAAATATTAGCATAGCATGCGTGTGGCTGCAGAGTTTCGCCTGGATTGGTATTACTTATCTGTACACCGCTACAGTTCCTCATATCCCATATTTCGTCTATCTGGCCGGGTCCTTGCTCATCATCTCTTTCTGCAGCATTTCTGTCCTCTGTGTTCTGATTCGTCCTGGGCCAGGAAATGTGAGTGGGGATGGACAGCGGGTTGACCAATCAAAGCGGAGGGCTTTCAACACCATCACAGCCATATTGGCAGTGCTCTGGTTGTTTTTAGTCCCTTGTATGGTCAATCTCGCCATAGAAAACTCAGAAATGCTGAGTCGTATTGATGGCTGTTTGACGATGATGAGTTCTTTTGGGTTCAGTTTACCCTTCAGCCTGGTGTTGCCTCTACTGTTCATGCAGAGATCGTGGAAAATGCTCAGTTGTCCTTGTTAATGTTCATTGTTTTTTCTTTCGGCTGCTCTCTCTCTCTCTCGGTGTTGCCAAAGCAGATGATTAGCATTTTAGATTTGGCAAAAATGTTTTACCCTGGATGCCCTTCAAGAATCAATAATTTTGTGTTGTCATTATGAGGACATAACGAGATTTTGCAGCGACTTAAAGGCACACAAAAATAACAAAAGCACTTCAATAAGACACAACAAAACAAAAACAAAACCTCAAGTAAGTGAGTAAGGTTTAAAATATAAGACATATCAGACTTCAAGTAAGTACGGAATGTAATAAAATGCAGTTTCGTGCAAGAACAAGTCCTGACACCACCCTCATTTGTCCTGGCTTGGGATTACAGTTGGCACTCGGAGGACACTATGGCTGGGGTCAATTGAGTGTCCTGTTAACAACGAGCAATACGGATTGGGTAGCATCAAACCCACTATAAATTGTGAACCAAAGCCATGTGATCGGAAATGCCACTCAGCTATTAGTCAAATACTGTAAGTGGACTGTCGGTTAATGTTCATCTGCCCTGCTGCGCTGCAGACCATCTGCAGCACCCTGATGGCCGGCTGTGGTGGAGCGTCTAGGGCTTCAGTGTAGCCTCAGAGAGAACCCGGGAAGAGAACCACAGAAAAGTCGAAACACAGTCAGAGGATGTATGCCATTAAACGGCATCCATCAACTCTTCCTCCTCCGCCAGTACCGGCTAGCTTACCAATGGGTGAGAAGCAGCAGTTCTCCAGGCTAACGATGCTGGCTTTTTTGTTAGACAGAAATAGTATACAGTCTGCACTATTAAGGGTTTTTAAAGACATTTTTTGCCAGTGCCTCTGGTTACTGGGTTATCCTTGTGCTGCTTGATTTGACTGTTGCTTTTGATACAGTTGACCACAGCATTCAGATGTCTAGTTTTGAACACTGTCCTCTACAGCACTCCTCCACTGTGGGGTACTGCAGGGTTTGATTCTGGGACCTCTCGTCTTTTCACAAAGTACCTCTAATAAGAAATGACTCCGTCCACTCACTGTTAAAATGTGTGAACGACATTAAGGCGTAGATGGCATTAAACTTCCTGAGTTTCAATGACAAAAAAACATAAGTTACATTGTTATCACTCTGGGGTTAAAGTTAAAACATGACAAGCAGTCAAGACAAATGAGTAGGATTAACCGCACAGAGACCTGCCATCTACAGAAGTTCTCTGATGACTCTGCAGTCGTTGACATGTACATTACATTACATGTCATTTTATCCAAAATGACTTACAAGGGAATTGAGAACAATCAGCCAGGGGTGGTAGCGGTCTTAACCACTAAGCCACTCCACTGGATGCATCAGAGGGGGGTGATGAGACGGAGTACCGGGCTCCTTCATCAGCTTAACGTGACGAAGACTAAAGAACTGATTGTGGACTTTAGGAGGTCCAAGACACCAGTGACCCCTCTTTCCATCCAAGGGATTGATGTGGATGTGGTCAAGGACTACAAATACCTGGGAGTCCACATTGGCAATAAACTGGACTGGATAATAAATACACGAACCATCTACAAGAAGGGCCTGAGTCATCTCTACTTCCTGAGGAGGCTTAGGTCATTCAACATCTGCCGGACAATGTTCAGGACCTTTTATGAGTCTGTTGTGGCCAGTGCGATCCTCTATGCTGTTGCATGCTGGGGCAGCAGGCTGAGGGTCGAGTCTATCCTGTACACATTGTACATTTTTAGCATTTTGTTATTCTTCTTTAAACAAGGGCTTTGTGCTATTTTTATTTAATTTGAATCTTAATTCTTTTTAAATTTTTTAAAATCTTAACTTGTGTGCTGTTTTTTTTCTGGTACTTAATGAGTCTGATATGGAGCAACTGTAACGAAACAATTTCCTTCAGGATAATAAAAGTATTCTGATTCTGATGAAGTCTGTTCTGTCTCTTGGGGACTTCGAAAAACTTCCCGCTTTGAGATAATGTGAGTCTGTTGTTCTGCATTCTGGGTGAGATGTCATGTATACTCAGATGATTTATGCCCTATGTTTTTTATTTATTCATTTGTTTTTACTTCTATTTAGTTATTGTTTATGTAATACTACTGTACCACACTTTGGTAAACTGCTGTTTTGCTTTTTAAATGTGCTTTATGATTAAATTGGTTTGGACTGGAAATAAAGATTAGAGAGAGTATTTAGAATATTCAGTTCATATGAATTTCCTTTTTAGGGAATTCCAATTTTTCCTTTTCCTGTTTTTGTCCTGTGTGTATAAGTAAACTTATAAATGACCCTACTATTAAATAATTCCTTTATGAATATTTGCAGAATTGTCAGTATCTGAGTCGTAGAGCTTCTGTGCAACATACACTAAACCTAGATTTTTTAAGTTGTTGTAATATATGTAAATAATTTCCTACTTGTATTACTTACTTGTATATTGTTTGTCTGTTTATTATCTATTGTTGAGCTGCTGTAACGCCGTTTTCTCTCCATTGTGAGATAAATAAAGCTATCTTATCTTATCTAATTCCACACAAATGAGAAACAATGGGAGACAACAACAAACTCATCAGGACAAGCTAGAGACTGTAATGATCTTGTTATGGTGACAATTATTTAGCAATGCTTTAGACAGTCATAGTAATCTGCCTTACCTGACAGTTTCTGACTGTTCTAAAGTCTAATAAATGACAACTATAGTATTTAAAAAACAACAACAAAAAACTGATCTAGTTCTCCCATTGTTAAAAGTTTAAGATAAATGACACAACCAGCTAAGGTGAAATGGCTGCGGTCCCCCCCATCAAATATAAAAGTCACCTATAAGATATAAGAGTCACCTAAAAAGGTTTTAGAAACAGTGGAACACTTTAGCAAACTTCTGAATCACAGCAATTGATGTACTACTGTTCTACCAACAAGAAAAAAAGACTCCGTGCAAATTCAGACACTTCTCAATTCCTGGATTTAAAAATTGTGGGATATCAGATGTGATGTTAAAATATATATATATATATATATATATATATACATATAAACATATATATACATACATACATATATACATTTATATACATATATACATATATACATATATATATACACACACACACACACACATATATATACATATATATAAATATACATACATATATACACACACACACACATATATATACATAAAGAGTTCAAACAGAATGTACATTATGGACATTTTGCAGAATAAACACAGTATGGACTTGATATTTACAGTAGAAACAAAGGTTGACCATGGGAAATTATATAAGTATATTGCACTAATGTTAATTTACAGAATATTGCACATGGTAAAGAGGAACGAGTAGCCTGGTTATGTGTGGTCTACTGAGAGCAGTGCTTGTTGTCGTTTTAGGATTTAGGATGTCTTGGAATTATAACACTGAAAACCGGTTGGAAAGTTGGTGTCTGTGGTCTCCTACATTATTCAAATCATGTCAAATCAAGGCTTTATGCACAGCTGCAGTGGGTCATCCAGAGTACATGGGAACAAAGGCAGAGAATTTGCAAATATTTGACATTAATTTGACAACATGCAAAAACTCTTGCTACCATTTGTCATTCTGACACTCCGTCATTATTCTCAGACGTTCATCATTGATGTTTCAGGAGAGACACGGTCAGAAACAAACGCTGCAGACGAGTGAAGGTAATTTAATTGTTTTTTTCAATTCTTCCATCAAAGTTTCCATTGATAACATCTATGATTTTCTTCACTGATTTATGTAACTGACGACATACTGGTCTCAAGCATTGATTTTCTATGACATAATTAAAGTCTCAGGAGTTCAGTGGAGAAAGAAAATGCTATTAGAGAATGAAAAGATGTAAGAAATACAAATATGTAAACTTCATTAAAATATGCAACAGTAGATTTACAAGTAGCCTGTCTGAATAGTTGGTAATTTATACAAGCAGCAGTTTGAACTGCCATAATATTTATGCAGATATCAATTTTAATCATAATAAAAAATGATAATGTCAATATTAAAAATAGTCTCATAACTAGACATGTAGGGAAATATGCAAATTGACTAGGGTTGAGCAATATTTCAACATCATTTTCTTCAATATTAATATGCATATAGTTCACTATCAATATAATGTTGTTGCTTTGCACAAACACGTTTAATTACAAGTCATTATTTTACGGTGATTTAAGTTTGAAACCATAACAAGCATCTTCAACGTTAAAGCAGAAGCCAAAATCTGTCTATAAGACATTTGAGAATCCTCAATGTTTGTATTAAAAAAAAAACAAGTTCTGATTTTTCAACTCCTTAAATGAGTATATGTTTGGTTTATTTGATTAGGAAAACAATTGTTAATTGCAGCGCTATTTGTTTGTTTATCATGACAAAACTGAAAAGGCATAATATCTACTTGTTATGTTTGTTCATAACTTTTATGGCGTGTCGGTTATTTGTGATTAGGGCTGCAACAATTATAAAATGATTGGCCAACTATTTTGATGATCAATTTGTCAGTAGTAATTGATTTTATATTCTCACATTTTTCACGTTCTTAAACGTGATTATGGGTTTTCATTTCTCCATACAAATAAATAAAAATTGTTTTGTGGACAAAACAAGACATTTGAGAACATTATTTCCAGTTTTTGCGAAAAATTTATCACATTATTCATCATTTTCTGGACCAAACAAATTAAATAAGAATTGACAGATGAATCAATAACAATCTATTGATTACCCATTGCTGATGCCGTTTTCTCCTATTTCTCCACAAAAGCAACGTCACACAAACCAAAATGTCAGCCAACTCTTCTTCCTCTGACATCATTTACTGCCACGAGTCTGATGGTGGAAGAGTCATCACCACATCCTTTACTGCCATCCACACACTCCTCTTCGCCCCTCTCTCCATCTTCGTTCTCTACGTGGGTTACCAGCGATGGCGGCAGCAGCGCTCCTTTGCAACAACAAGCCACTCCGACATCTTTGCCTACCACTCCGTTGTCCAACAACTGATCTTCACTTTGGGAAACGTCTTGTCCCTCACTGCCTTTTACTTTGATGTTTCAGAGATGTTGGGGATTTATTTGACAATTGGGTATTTTCCTTCACTCATGCTCTTTCACGTCTTGACATGTGTGGAGCGTTATCTGGCTGTGGTTCACCCCATCATCTACTTGGGGCTGAGACAGTCAGGAGGTGTCAGGATCAGAAATATTAGCATAGCATGCGTGTGGCTGCAGAGTTCCACCTGGATTGGTATATCTCATCTGTACTCCGCTACAGTTTCTATTCCGTCTTATATTATATTATATTTCGTCTATCTGGCCGGGTCCTTGCTCATCATCTCTTTCTGCAGCATTTCTGTCCTCTGTGTTCTGATTCGTCCTGGGCCAGGAAATGTGAGTGGGGATGGACAGCGGGTTGACCAATCAAAGCGGAGGGCTTTCAACACCATCACAGCCATACTGGCAGTGCTCTGGTTGTTTTTAGTCCCTTGTATTGTCACTCTCGCCATAGAAAACTCGAAAGAGCTGAGTTATGGTAATGGCTGTTTGACGATGATGAGTTTTTTCGGGTTCAGTTTACCCTTCAGCCTGGTGTTGCCTCTACTGTTCATGCAGAGATCGAGGAAAATGCTCAGTTGTCCTTGTTAATGTGTATTGTTTTTTCTTTTGGCTGCTCTCTCTCTCTGTTGCCAAAGCAGATGATCTGCATTTTAGATTTGGCAAAGATGTTTTACCCCGGATGCCCTTGCTGATGCAACCCTCCCATTTGTCCTTGTTTTGGATTACGCTCGGCACTCGTAGGACACTATGGCTGGGGTCTATTGAGAGTGTCCAACTAACAACGAGCAATGGGGATTGGGTTCCATCAAACACACTCACCTTTTAACAAGGACACAGACATGAGCGCCCATTCTCCCCCATTCTGGCCTCCCTCCATTTGCTCCCAGTGTGTGTGATATATAATAGATATTAAATGCCTTGTGTGTTCAAATATCTAAATGTTCTTGCTGATCAGCTGCTCTTTCTTGTACCTAAATCACAATTGAAGCTCAGAGGGAATCGAGCTTTCGCAGTTGCAGCCCTTAAGTTGCGGAATGGACTGCCATTACACATTGGGCTTGTTTTTAAATCTCTTTTAAAGAGTCACCTGTTCTCCTTTGCATTTGAGATAATGTGAGCCTGTTGTTCTGCATTTTCTGGGTGAGGTGTCATGTATACTCACGTGTCTTATGGGTTAGGGTTGCCTTATATTTTTCATTTATTTGTTTGTTTTTACGTCTGTTTAGTTTTTGTAATACTACTGTTCAACACCTTTGTGAACTGCTGTTTTTTCAAATGTGCTTGATAAATAAATTGGTTTGGACTGGAAATAAAGATTAGAGAGAGTATTTAGAATATTCAGTTCATATGAATTTCCTTTTTAGGGAATACAAATTATACCTGTTTTTGTCCAGTGTCTATAAGTAAATGTATAAGTACTCTACTTTTAAATTATTCCTTTATGATTATTTGCCGAATTGTTAGTATTTGACTTGTAGCGTTTCTGTGCAACCTACACTAAGCCGGGATTTTTTGTTGAAGTTGTCATTTCACACAAATGAGAAACAATGGGAGAATAAACTGTTGAGTTGTAATGTTAACTACTGCGCATGTGCAGAGTGTGTGTTTGTGGCGGCACCCATGGTTATTCATGTGAAATGTGATTGCTAAGTAAAGTCTCTGTTGAACAACAGTAGTTGTGGTTATTCATCCAACATTGGTAGCAGAGGATGGCCGCTGCTGGGAATTACGTCCATTTGACGAGAAGACGTCTTACGAAACCTGGAAAAATGAGGTCGAAATTTGGAGACTCGTCACCGACCTGGACATAAAGAAGCAAGCCTTGGCGGTTACCTTGTCGCTAACAGGGAGAGCGAAGGCCAGTGCATTGGAAATTGCTGCAGGCGACTTAAATTCCGACATGGGAATGACTGCACTTCTGACAAAATTGGACTCTGTGTATTTGAAAGAAGAAAAAGACCGTCAACACGAGGCGTACACGGAGTTTGACCGGATCGCTAGAGGAAGCGGTGTTTCTATGGTGGATTACATCATTGAATTTGAACAACGGTACAACAAAATACGTAAGTTAAAAATGGATCTACCAGATGCCGTGTTAGCTTTCAAGCTGTTAGACACTGCGGGACTTGATGTAAAAGACAAACAGTTGGCACTTACAGCTTGCCCCAGCGTCTCATTTGTTAACATGAAATCAGCCTTGAAGAGAATTTTTGGCGATAACATTACTCCACCACAAGAGGGCGGAAGTGCAATGCAGATGAGTGGAGATACTAGTGAAGCGACATACTACACAAGATATACAGGCAAGCGGGAGAGTAGGTCAAACTGGCAACAATCTCAAACTGTGTTTCCGGGAACAAACCCGTTCGACAAACATGGGAGGAGAACGAGAAGTGCAGTATGTCAAAGCACATATCACTGGGCAAAGGATTGTCCCAATAAAAAGGAACATGTAAATCTAACAAAGGATGAGGGACTAAAACATGACATTGAAGAATGCAACATTACTTTGTTTTCCAACGAATCTTTACCTGAAACGGCAATCTTAGGATCAGCCGTGATTGATACAGCCTGCACAAGGACTGTGTGTGGAGAGAAGTGGCTTGATGATTATATAAGTGAACTGCCACAGAGTAAAAGACTAAACATGAACAACGAACAGAGTGCACGACGTTTCAGATTTGGTGATGGTAAAGTTGTTCACTCAACAAGGAAAGTGATTATACCAGCCAAGATAGGACAGACTCAATGCAAAATAGAAACAGAGGTTGTCCCGGCAGATATACCAATGCTTTTAAGCAAGACTTCATTGAAGAGAGCGAGTGCAGTTTTGGACATTGCACATAACAAAGCCACAATGTTTAGACAACCTGTGAAGCTTGAACTGACATCTTCAGGACATTATTGTGTCAACTTGAGAGATAATAGTAACCCAGATGTAAGCGAGACACAAAATGATGAGAATGAAATTCTTGCTGTGACAGAAAATATGACAACAAAAGGAAAAAAAGACAGTCCTTTAAAAACTACATAGGCAATTTGGACATGCCTCAGTTGACAGGCTAAAAAAACTACTGGTGTGCTCAGGTCATAATGACGATGAAAGCAACAGAATTCTTACAGACATTGTGAAAAACTGTGAAACATGTATTAGGTACAGCAAACCAAAACGCAAGCCAGTGGTGGGTTTGCCCATGGCTTCAACTTACAATGAAACTGTAGCTGTGGACTTGCATGAGCTTGAGCCGGGAGTGTGGTATCTACATGCGATTGACCACTTCACACGCTTCAGTGCAGGCAGTATTATCACCACGAAGAAACCCAAGGAGATAATAAAGCACTTCATTCACTGCTGGATAAGTATTCATGGTCCTCCACGCAAATTATTCAGTGACAATGGAGGTGAATTTAACAACGAAGAAATGAGAGACATGGCTGAAAAATTTAACATTGAAGTCAAAACCACTGCAGCATACAGCCCGTGGAGCAATGGCCTTCTGGAAAGGCATAATCAAACCCTTACTGACATTTTGATGAAGGTGAAGAGTGACAACCAATGTGACTGGAAGACGGCTTTGGACTGGGCATTGATGGCGAAGAACACTATGCACAATGTACATGGTTATAGCCCACACCAGCTAGTATTTGGGCAGAACCCAAATCTGCCATCGATCCTCAATGATAAGCCTCCAGCTCTTGAAACCAGTGTGAGTACCTGGATAGCTAAGCACATTACAACGTTACATGCTACAAGGACAGCATTTACAGAAGCTGAATGCTCTGAGAGGATCCGAAGAGCTCTACGTAAACAACTGCGGCCTATTGATGACAGATATGAAACGGGGAACAAAGTCTACCATAAAAGAGTTGATTGTAATGAGTGGAAAGGTCCAGGTGTGGTCATCGGCCAAGATGGTGTGGTGATCTTTGTCAGACATGGGGGAACCTACATTCGAGTACATCAATCTAGGCTGAGAAAAGTGGATGGCCCACTGGAAAAGCTGGAAGAAACTGAAAAGGACAATCAAAGAATAGAAAATAAAAAACTTAGAGTGACAAGAGCAGCTGGACACAGTGAGTATAACTATGACACTGAAAATGAGGAAGTGACACCTACAAATGATGAACCTCTTGATGCTGAGCCTAGCAGTGAACCTCCTCATGCATCAGTACAGCCTGGAGGAAGTAATCTGGATCAATCTGACTTTTCACAGATGACATACTCAACCATGACTTGTGAAGGCCTGAGGCTGAAAACTGGGCAGATGGTTAAGTACAAAAACAATGAAAGTGGCCAAGCCCATACTGGAAAAATCCTCAGCAGGGCAGGAAAGGCAACTGGTAAATACAAAAACTGCTACAATTTGCAGTACAGTGAACCAGAGGACATTGCTGGTATTACAAGGTCAGTTGATCGAGGACAAATGGAAAACCTTCAGGTTTTTCCATTGGAGCACGCCAAGTTATGCACGGAATACACGGATGACATACTAATAGTGAATGATGAGGCCTTCATACCTGCCAAACACAGTGAACTCAGTACCTGGAGACGAAATGATGTATTTGAAGAGGTGAAAGATGAAGGTCAGAAATGCATCTCAACAAGGTGGGTCTGCACACTTAAGGACACACCTCTAGGCATCGTACCAAAAGCTAGACTAGTTGCGAGGGGCTTTGAAGAGATAAACATTCAAGACCTTCCTAAGGACTCGCCTACATGTGCTTCAGAGTCTCTCAAAATGATTATGGCTGTTATATGTCAAAATAAGTGGCAGCTTAACTCCATTGACATCAAAGCAGCCTTTTTGCAAGGTAAAGAGTTGACCCGAAATTTGTATATCCGCCCACCTCAAGAAGCACAGTGCGAAGGTACTGTATGGAAGTTGAAAAAGTGTGTTTACGGCCTAAGCGATGCTTCTTTGTACTGGTACAATAGAGTGAAAGACACTATGCAGCAGTTGGGAGCCACTGTTTCAAAGCTCGATCCAGCAGTATTCTACTGGCTGGATGATTCCTGCAGGGTGATGGGGGTCCTTGGCTCTCATGTTGATGACTTTATCTGGGGTGGTTCAGACACGTTCTCCACAACTGTCATCCCCCAATTGAAAGCGGCTTTTCAAGTTGGACGTGAAGAACACAACAGCTTCAGCTACATTGGAATGCAGGTTCATTCCCTGAAGGATGAAATACACAAGGAAGTACAACAAGGTACGTACATAAAAAGTCTTCAACCCATCCTTGTGGACCCGAGCAGAGCAACACAGCGTGAGGCTCCTTTAACAGATATCGAGAGTGACATGCTAAAATCAAAGATTGGACAAATATTGTGGGTAGCAAGACAGAGCAGACCTGACACAATGTGTGACATATCCATGTTGGCATCAAACATAAAGCATGCCACTGTTCAGACCCTGCACTGTGCAAACAAACTAATCCGAAAATTGAAATCAGAAGAGGTGACCTTGAGGTTTCAGTACTTGGGGGAAAACAGTTCACTCAAACTAGTGGCATTCAGTGATTCCTCAATGGGAAACCTCACAGACGGAGGCACGCAGGGTGGACATTTTATTATTCTTATGGGAGAGGATGGAAAATTCTCACCTATATGCTGGCAGTCAAAACGAATCAGGAGAGTTGTACGGAGTACATTAGCAGGAGAGACTTTTGCACTTGCAGATGGGATTGACAGTGCAGTTTTTCTTGCTACACTCTACTCAGAGCTTACGACTGGTGATTGCACACACTGTAATTTGCCCATTGTGTGTGTAACGGACAATCATTCTCTTCTGGATGCTGTCAAGTCTACAAAATCTGTGACGGAGAAGAGACTTCGCCTCGAAATCAGCAGTATTAAGGAGCTCATGCACACTGGAACCATACGGCAGCTCATGTGGTCACCAACCAAGGATCAGCTTGCCAACTGCTTGACAAAGACTGGGACATCTGCACTTACTCTACTGAGGGCCCTCAGCGAAGGTGTATGGCATCTCAAAGGCTAAATGGACTTGTCAACTGACTGTACAAACTTAACCTGTTTACCTGTTTACCTGTTATTGGTTAGCATGATAATAACTAACATTGATGTTAGATTTCTTGTTAAAAATTAATAATTTTTCTAATGTTCTTTAAAGAAAAAAGGGAGATTGTTGAGTTGTAATGTTAACTACTGCGCATGTGCAGAGTGTGTGTTTGTGGCGGCACCCATGTTTATTCATGTGAAATGCGATTGCTGAGTAAAGTCTCTGTTGAACAACAGTAGTTGTGGTTATTCATCCAACATAAACAACACACTTTCAGCAGACAAGCCAGTGACTTAGGTTTGCAATATTCTGTAAATTAACATTAGTGCAATATACTCTTTTTGTCAAGTAAACATATTTTTAACTTGATGGTTGACTTGCTTTTTTTCCTTTCATGGTTTTGTGATTGTTATTTTGACAAGTTAGTTATTTTAACTTAAAATGTGAAGTTATTAACCAAAAAAAACTCAAAGACTTGTTTGAGTTACAGGTCCTTACAGGTCCTGTATAATCGTAGATCAAGATTGTATTACTACCCCAGTTAATGGAAACAAACAAGACCCTTGAACTCTGAATGAGAACTTGATTGTGTTTTAAGATTAAGGATAAAGTGTTGAACACAGGAACCACATGTGGTAGTATCATACAGTGAAACAAAATTTCAGGTAGACGTTGTCTGGGCCACAATTGAGAATAGTTCTGGTAAATGGGTCCAGTGGGATGCAGTCAATCTTAAACATATCAAACATGACTTGAAATCAGTTGCAAGAGCAACCTCAAACGTGTAGAAATGATTTGTCCCCCCCAACAATCAGATTATACACAGTATGGGCTTGATATTCACAGTAGAAACAAAGGTTGACCATGGGAAATTATATAAGTATATTGCACTAATGTTAATTTACAGAATATTGCACGTGGTAGAGGGGAACGAGTAGCCTGGTTATGTGTGGTCTACTGAGAGCAGTGCTTGTTGCTGTTTTAGGATTTAGGATGTCTTGGAATTATAACACTGAAAACCGGTTGGAAAGTTGGTGTCTGTTGTCTCCTACATTATTCAAATCATGTCAAATCAAGGCTTTATGCACAGCTGCAGTGGGTCATCCAGAGTACATGGGAACAAAGGCAGAGAATTTGCAAAAACTTGACATTAATTTGATAACATGCAAAAACTCTTACTACCATTTGTCATTCTGACACTCCGTCATTATTCTCAGACGTTCATCAATGATGTTTCAGGAGAGACACGGTCAGAAACAAACGCTGCAGACGAGTGAAGGTAATTTAATTGTTTTTTCAATTCTTCCATCAAAGTTTCCATTGATAACATCTATGGTTTTCTTCACTGATTTATGTAACTGACGACATACTGGTCTCAAGCATTGATTTTCTATGACATAATTAAAGTCTCAGGAGTTCAGTGGAGAAAGAAAATGCTATTAGAGAATGAAAAGATGTAAGAATACAAATATGTAAACTTCATTAAAATATGCAACAGTAGATTCACAAGTAGCCTGTCTGAATAGTTGGTAATTTATCTGTATTATGTCACCTATACAAGCAGCAGTTTGAACTGCCATAATATTTATGCAGATATCAATTTTAATCATAATAAGAAATTGATAATGTCAATATTAAAAATAGTCTCACAACTAGACCTTTAAAGAAATTTGCAAATTGACTAGGGTTGAGCTATATTTCAACATAATTTTCTTTAATATTAATATACAAATAGTTCACTATCAATTTAATGTTGTTGCTTTGCACAAACATGTTTAATTCATTATTATTATTATAAGTCATTATTTTACGGTGATTTAAGTTCGAGACCATAACAAGCATCTTCAACATTAAAGCAGAAGCCAAAATCTGTCTATAAGACATTTGAGAAGCCTCAATGTGTGTATTAAAAAAAACCAAAAAAAAACAAGTTCTGATTTTTCAACTCCTTAAATGTGTATAAGTTTGGTTTCTTTCATCCATATAACGAAGAAATAATTAAAATTTCAGAAACACCTAATTCATTAATTTAATTGCAAAGGGGGCTGAAAACCTCTGGTAAATTTCCAGAATTTTCATGGGAATTCATGGGCCTTAATAATAAAATGGAAATTTGGGATAATTTAAAGAAATAAACAAAAATAACTTCCAAACAAAAAGTTCCAGTTCGTAGAAATAATCTGTGATATCATGGGATGGAGGAACGCAATGTGCATGTTGGGGTTGTGGCATCAATAGCCCTGCAGTAAGTAGTGTGCTGTTTACCTGTGAATCAGGAATAGCATTGATATTCAACTGTATTTGCATCAAATCTGATTTTTTTTAGTCAAGATCATGCAACAATATTATATATATATATATATGTATGTATATATATATATATATATATATATATATATATATATATATATATATATATATATGTACACACATATATATATACATACATACATACACACTCAATAAATTCCGGTTAATTCCCATGGAAACATTCAAATTCAAATAACTCCAATTGGTTTTTAAAACTAAAACAACTTATCTGATTATTCAGCTTCTTACATGTGTATATTTTCTGGTTTCTTTGCTCCACTTGAGAACACTTGAGAACATCATTTCTAGCTTTGGGAAACACTGATCTACATTTTAATTTTAAGATTAGGGGAAAAAAAAAATTGTTAATTGCAGCGCTATTTGTTTGTTTATCGTGACAAAAGTGAAAAGGCCCAATTGCTACTTGTTAGGTTAGTTTTCAACATAACTTTTATGGCGTGTCGGTTATTTGTGATTAGGGCTGCAACAATTATAAAATGATTGGCCAACTATTTTGATGATCAATGTGTCAGTCGTAATTGATTTTATATTCTCACATTTTTAACTTTCTTAAATGTGATTATTGGTTTTCATTTCTCCATACAAATAAATAAAAATTGTTTTGTGGACAAAACAAGACATTTGAGAACATTATTTCCAGTTTTTGCGAAAAACTGATCACATTATTCATCATTTTCTGGACCAAACTAATTAAAATAAGAATTGACAGATGAATCAATAACAATCTATTTGTTACCCATTTCTGATGCCGTTTTCTCCTATTTCTCCACAAAAGCAACGTCACACAAACCAAGATGTCAGCCAACTCTTCTTCCTCTGACATCATTTACTTCGCCGAGTGTGATGGTGGAAGTGTCATCACCACATCCTTTACTGCCATCCACACACTCCTCTTCGCCCCTCTCTCCATCTTCGTTCTCTACGTGGGTTACCAGCGATGGCGGCAGCAGCGCTCCTTTGCAACAACAAGCCACTCTGACATCTTTGCCTACCACTCCGTCGTCCAACAACTGATCTTCACTTTGGGAGACGTCTTGTTCCTCTTTGCCTTTTACCTTGATGTTTCAGATTTGTTTACTCTGGGGAATTATTTGACAATTGGGTATTTTCCTTCACTCATGCTCTTTCACGTTCTGACATGTGTAGAGCGTTATCTGGCTGTGGTTCACCCCATCATCTACCTCGGGCTGAGACAGTCAGGAGGTGTCAGGATCAGAAGTATTAGCATAGCATGCGTGTGGCTGCAGAGTTCCACCTGGATTGGTATATCTCATCTGTACTACGCTACAGATTCAATTCCGTTTTATATTATATTATATTTCGTCTATCTGGCCGGGTCCTTGCTCATCATCTCTTTCTGCAGCATTTCTGTCCTCTGTGTTCTGATTCGTCCTGGGCCAGGTAATGTGATTGGGGATGGGCAGCGGGTCGACCAATCAAAGAGGAGGGCTTTCAACACCATCACAGCCATATTGGCAGTGCTCTGGTTGTTTTTAGTCCCTTGTATTGTCACTCTCGCCATAGAACACTCAAAAGAGCCGAGTGATATTGATGGCTGTTTGACGATGATGAGTTTTTTCGGTTTCAGTTTACCCTTCAGCCTGGTGTTGCCTCTACTGTTCATGCAGAGATCGAGGAAAATTCTCAGTTGTCCTTGTTAATTTCATTGTTTTTTCTTTTGGCTGCTCTCTTTCTAGGGGTTGCCAAAGCAGATGATCTGCATTTTAGATTTGGCAAAGATGTTTTACTCTGGATGCCCTTGCTGACGCAACCCTCCCATTTGTCCTTGCTTCGGATTACGTTCGGCACTCGCAGGACACTATGGCTGGGGTCTATCGAGAGTGTCCAATTAACAATGAGCAATGGGGATTGGGTACCATCAAACACACTTGCCTTTTAACAAGAACACAGACATGAGCGCCCACTCTGCCCCATTCTGGCCTCCCTCCATTTGCGCCCAGTGTGTGTGATATATAATAGATTTTAAATTCCTTGTGTGTTCAAATATCTAAATGTTCTTGCTGATCAGCTACTCTTTGTTGTACCTAAATCACAATTGAAGCTCAGAGTGAATCGAGCTTTCGCAGTTGCAGCCCTTAAGTTGCGGAATGGACTGCCATTACACATTGGGCTTGTTTTTAAATCTCTTTTAAAGAGTCACCTGTTCTCCTTTGCATTTGAGATAATGTGAGCCTGTTCTGCATTTTCTGGGTGAGGTGTCATATATACTCATGTGTCTTATGGGTTAGGGTTGCCTTATATTTTTTATTTATTTGTTTTTACTTCTGTTTAGTTATTGTTTTTGTAATACTACTGTTCAACACCCTTGTGAACTGCTGTTTTTTCAAATGTGCTTGATAAATAAACTGGTTTGGACTGGAAATAATGATTAGAGAGAGTATTTAGAATATTCAGTTCATATGAATTTCCTTTTTAGGGAATACAAATTATACCTGTTTTTTATCCAGTGTCTATAAGTACATTTATAAGTACTCTACTTTTAAATTATTCCTTTATGATTATTTGCCTAATTGTTAGTATTTGACTCGTAGCGTTTCTATGCAACCTACAATAAGCCTAGATTTTTTGTTGAAGTTGTCATTTCACACAAATGAGAAACAATGGGAGAATAAAAAACAAAATTTCAGCAGACAAGCCAGGGACTTAGGTTTGCAGTAAGGTCTTATTAGATGGAAGACTAACAGTTTGTCTCAATCAGATGTAAACTTTAGTCTGCATTTCCTCAGCAAGTGAAAGCCATGAGGGTGACAGGCAATTTGCAACTGCGGAGAAGGGAGGTTACTGATGATGGCATAAACATTTTTAGTATTTCTTGGTTATTTTTGTACAACACAGTACAATTAGACTGAACCTTTCCAAGGTTTTTCTTCTCCTTAATGTGTAAAAAATAAAAACCGAACCAAAAACCACCATACAAACCAAACCGTGGGCTTGCTGTACAACAAGCACCACTCTCAGTAGACCACACATAAGCAGGCTACTCGTTCCTCTCTACCACGTGCAATATTCTGTAAATTAACATTAGTGCAATATACTCTTTTTGTCAAGTTAACATATTTTTCTTAACTTGATGGTTGACTTGCTTTTTTTTCCTTCCATGGTTTTGTGATTGTTATTTTGACAAGTTAGTTCTTTTAACTTAAAATGTGAAGTTCTTGACCAAAAAAAACTCAAAGAGTTGTTTGAGTTACAGGTCCTTTATAATCGTAGATCAAGATTGTATTACTACCCCAGTTAATGGTAGAAACAAACAAGACCCTTGAACTCTGAATGACAACTTGATTGTGTTTTAAGATCAAGGATAAAGTGTTTAACACAGGAACCACATGTGGTAGTATCATACAGTGAAACAAAATTTCAGGTAGACGTTAAGTCTGGGCCACAATTGAGAATAGTTCTGGTAAATGGGTCCAGTGGGATGCAGTCAATCTTAAACATATCAAACATGACTTGAAATCAGTTGCAAGAGCAATCTCAATCATGTAGAAATGATTTGTCCCCACCAACAAGCAGAATATACACAGTATGGACTTGATATTTACAGTATAAACAAAGGTTGACCATGGGAAATTATATAAGTATATTGCACTAATGTTAATTTACAGAATATTGCACATGGTAGAGAGGAACGAGTAGCCTGGTTATGTGTGGTCTACTGAGAGCAGTGCTTGTTGTCGTTCATCCCTGCATTTCCCCGTTGGAAAGTTGGTGTCTGTGGTCTCCTATATTATTCAAATCATGTCAAATCAAGGCTTTATGCACAGCTGCAGTGGGTTATCCAGAGTACATGGGAACAAAGGCAGAGAATTTGCAAATATTTGACATTAATCTGATAACATGCAAAAACTCTTGCTACCATTTGTCATTCTGACACTCCGTCATTCTCAGACGTTCATCATTGACGTTTCAGGAGAGACACGGTCAGAAACAAACGCTGCAGACGAGGTGAAGGTAATTTAATTGTTTTTTTCAATTCTTCCATCAAAGTTTCCATTGATAACATCTATGGTTTTCTTCACTGATTTATGTAACTGAGGACATACTGGTCTCAAGCATTGATTTTCTATGACATAATTAAAGTCTCAGGATCTCAGTGGAGAAAGAAAATGCTATTAGAGAATAAAAAGATGTAAGAAATACAAATATGTAAACTTCATTAAAATATGCAACGGTAGATTTACAAGTAGCCTGTCTGAAGCTCTGTCTGAATAGTTGGTCGTAATATCATTTATCTTTATAGTATTATGTCACTTATACAAGCAGCAGTTTGAACTGCCATAATATTTATGCAGATATCAATTTTAATCATAATAAGAAATTGATAATGTCAATATTAAAAGTAGTCTCATAACTAGACCTGTAAGGAAATTTGCAAATTGACTAGGGTTGAGCAATATTTCAACATCATTTTCTTCAATATTAAAATACAAATAGTTCACTATCAATATAATGTTGTTGCTTTGCACAAACACGTTTAATTCATTATTATTATTATTATTATTATTATTATTATTATGAGTCATTATTTTACGGTGATTTAAGTTTGAAACCATAACAAGCATCTTCAACGTTAAAGCAGAAGCCAAAATCTGTCTAAGACATTTGAGAACCCTCAATGTGTGTATTCAAAAACAACAAAACAAGTTCTGATTTTTCAACTCCTTAAATGAGTATATGTTTGGTTTCTTTGATCCATATAACGAAGAAATAATTAAAATTTCAGAAACACCTAATTCATTAATTTAATTGCAAAGGGGGCTGAAAACCTCTGGTAAATTTCCAGAAAATGTTCATGGGAATTCATGGGCCTTAATAATAAAATTGAAATTTGGGATAATTTAAAGAAATACACAATTGTAACTTCCAAACAAAAAGTTCCAGTTTGTAGAAATAATCTGTGATATCATGGGATGGAAGAACGCAATGTGCATGTTGGGGTTGTGGCAACAATAGCCCTGCAGTAAGTAGTGTGCTGTTTACCTGTGAATCAGGAATAGCGTTGATATTCAACTGTATTTGCATCAAATCTGATTGTTTCAGCCAAGATCATGCAACAATATTATTTTTATATATATATATATATATATATATATATATATATACACACACACACACACACATATATATATATACACATATATATATATATATATATATATATAGGAAAAAAATTGTTAATTGCAACGCAATTTGTTTATCATGACAAAACTGAAAAGGCATAATATCTACTTGTTATGTTTGTTTTCAACATAACTTTTATGGCGTGTCGGTTATTTGTGATTAGGGCTGCAACAATTATAAAATGATTGGCCAACTATTTTAATGATCAATTTGTCAGTAGTAATTGATTTTATATTCTCACATTTTTCACATTCTTAAATGTGATTATTGGTTTCATTTCTCCATACAAATTAATAAAAATTGTTTTGGGGACAAAACAAGACATTTGAGAAACTTATTTCCAGTTTTTGCGAAAAACTGATCACATTATTCATCATTTTCTGGACCAAACAAATTAAAATATGAGAATTGACAGATAAATCAATAACAATCTATTTGTTACCTATTTCTGAGACTGTTTTCTCCTATTTCTCCACAAAAGCAACGTCACACAAACCAAGATGTCAGCCAACTCTTCTTCCTCTGACATCATTTACTTCCCCGAGTGTGATGGTGGAAGTGTCATCACCACATCCTTTACTGCCATCCACACACTCCTCCTCGCCCCTCTCTCCATCTTCGTTCTCTACGTGGGTTACCAGCGATGGCGGCAGCAGCGCTCCTTTGCAACAACAAGCCACTCTGACATCTTTGCCTACCACTCCGTTGTCCAACAACTGATCTTCACTTTGGGAAGCGTCTTGTCCCTCTTTGCCTTTTACTTTGATGTTTCAGAGATGTTTATTCTGGGGATTTATTTATCAACTGGGTATTTTCCTTCACTCATGCTCTTTCACGTGCTGACATGTGTGGAGCGTTATCTGGCTGTGGTTCACCCCATCATCTACTTGGGGCTGAGACAGTCAGGAGGTGTCAGGATCAGAAATATTAGCACAGCATGCGTGTGGCTGCAGAGTTCCGCCTGGATTGGTATATCTCATCTGTACTCTGCTACAGTTTCTATTCTGACTTATATGATATTATATTTCGTCTATCTGGTCGGGTCCTTGCTCATCATCTCCTTCTGCAGCATTTCTGTCCTCTGTGTTCTGATTCGTCCTGGGCCAGGAAATGAGAGTGGGGATGGACAGCGGGTTGACCAATCAAAGCGGAGGGCTTTCAACACCATCACAGCCATACTGGCAGTGCTCTGGTTGTTTTTAGTCCCTTGTATTGTCACTCTCGCCATAGAAAACTCGAAAGAGCCGAGTAATGGTGATGACTGTTTGACGATGATGAGTTTTTTCGGGTTCAGTTTACCCTTCAGCCTGGTGTTGCCTCTACTGTTCATGCAAAGATCGAGGAAAATGCTCAGTTGTCCTTGTTAATGTGTATTGTTTTTTCTTTTGGCTCCTCTCTCTCTCGGCGTTGCCAAATCAGATGACCTGCATTTTAGATTTGGCAAAGATGTTTTACCCTGGAAGAACTTTTAAACCCTGCATCAGTCAAGCAAACATTCTAAATCACTTGCTCATCAACTCCACCAAAAGAATCAAGGACCAGATTAACATCTCACATATTCAGACCACCAAAGAGTGGACACTGTCATTTCAACCAACAAGCAGAAGACAACCTGTGGCTAAAGCTCCACGTACAGTCCTCAGCTATTTGATGTACAGGTTGTAAAGGAGAAGAGAAAGAACGTGGCCATGTTAGACATACAGACAGTTTGAACAAATTGAAATGGACCAGGCAAATAGAGATACAGACACAGCGGCCAAGAAAAAGAGCAAGTGGGGACACAGCGGCCACCCAGAATTAAAATACATGACACCTACTGTTTGAAGATCTTCATGAAGATCAACCTCGAAAAAAAAAAGTCTTTACATTGACAATGTTCAAGCTCCTGCTGTGACAGGTGTAAAAGTATTTCAAGTGTTCTGAAACATGGCTGTATGAGGTACAGACATGGTACAACCAGCCTCCCCATGGCTGCCAGTACACATTCTATGAAATCTTAATATGTTCAGTTTGGGCTACATGTTTGACAGCCATTTTCAACAGGGTTTGTAAACTGCTATCCCACTCCAGTCAATAGAGACTGGAGTGGGATAGTCCATAGTAATTTGTCACAGCAAACAGGAGTCATTGCTTTAATGCTGCCTCCATCAGTAAACCCTTATGCATTAAAGGGGACATATTATACCCTATTTCCCCAATTGAAATAGTTCCCTGGTGTCCTAATGAACATGTCAGTGACATGCTTTGGTCAAAATACCATAAGGATGAAGCACCATAGCAGTTCAATAGCCCTGCTAAGCCCGCCCCTTTCAGAACGCTCTGTTTTGTGCATGGTCCCTTTACATGCAAATGAGACACAGGCAAACACACACCCACTTCTTCCAGGGGGTTTCTGATTTGTCCTTGTTACAGCGCTCAGCTCCTGTTCCCTCCGCTCATTTCCTCTCCCCCTCCTTCCACTAGTTCTGACAATATCAACATGGCAGCGTGCGCGGAAAACAGCGAGAGTGCCGTCACAGGAAGAGACGTCCGACATAAGGATCAAGCCGAACACTGTCAAACTGTAAATCAGTTACGGCGCGCAGTGAGCTGCATAAACTGCCGCTGTATGTGACTGTATCAGACTGAGTCTGTGCTCTGGAGCTGGCGTTCAGTGGTGGCGATCACCGCTGATCAGCGGTGCTGTCCCTAAGTCTTTCTGATACAGTCACATACAGCGGCAGTTTATGCAGCTCGCCGCTTACTGCTGGCGATCAGCGATGGCGATCAGCGTTGCTGTCCCTAAGTGTTTTTAACTGATTTTCACAGAGAGTGCCGTCACAGGAAGAGACCTCCGACACAAGGACACTTAGGGACGCCACCGCTGATCGCCAGACTGGAGGACGTACTGAACAAATATTTTTATTTAGTGTCAGAATGGTCAGTTATGAGCTCTATGTGACCTTTTCTTAAATACGGCGACCGCTGGCCGCAGTCTGATGCGAAGGGGTGCGAACACACAAACACACGTTTGCTGACTTTATCCGGCACATTAGCTTCGAATATAAAATTTATCCACTGGACCAGAGGTCGCGCTAGACTTTTTCGTTGTCCGTCATTTTGACTGACAGGGTCATAAAAATCCCGTCATAATCAATTTTTACCGGTCACTTTAAATGATAATAATGACATATTCAATTGCATTGTTCATATTGTAGTGGAATATGAACAGTTAACCTGTGGCCTAAACGCACAGTCTCACACCTTCCTCCTGGTCCACATGGACTTAAATCGCGTGCCTGCTTGCGCGTAGTTGCGCGTGGTAGGAAATCCCGCAACATGCGCTCCTTCTGCACCAATGGATCAGCTGCACCGGTCACAGACGCGCTCCAAAGCCTCCTGTCCATAGCTCTTTAACACGCTGTCAGCACTACAAGGATAGCGAGATGCATTGAGTCCAGGTCAGAAATTATGCTCAGATTCTCCGATGGGAATCTTTATTTTGTCGCACAACATTTTTCTATCCGCCCTCCTCAGCCAGGAGAACTCCCGCTCCCACTGAACTCGCCTAACCTCCTTACTGCCGCTTCCTCGCTCCGCTGAGGCCAAGGGCTGAGTTTGTCCTTCATCTGCATCTATCCCTCTTTTTTCACCTCTTTTATCAACATAGTTTTTAGGGGTGTGAATTGCAATCTGTCAAAAATGACGGATGGCTCTCAGATTTTTCCGTCACCGTTTTAAAAAAACGGTCAATGACGTTAACGCGACCCCTGCACTGGACACACAAATCCTCTGAGACTGGAAGTTTGTGTAAAACACTGTGCTCCACTGTGCAGCCACGAACAGCACACTTGTCCCTCCGCGTTGACATAATACCGCTCTTCCTCCCTCGCCCGCACTCTCGCAGGGACAAGGTGGAGCTAAGGTGGAGCTCTCGAAGTAAACTTACTGGTGGGGCGGTAACATTCGCGGTGAAATGCGCATGCTGCTGTCATAAGTGCAGGGAATTCAACATTGCATGTTTTATCGCCTATACTTACAATAAGGGGGACCACGAAAAAGGACTGAGTATTCTTTTTCAACACTTTGGCGACTGGTAGGGCCCCCAGAGTCACAAATATAAGTATTAAAATGGTTAAAAAGTTGATTTTGGATAATGTCCCCTTTAAAACAAATCTAAGTGACTTCATACATAAAACATATCAAGTGAGACCGCAGTAGCTCCTATCTCTCCTTGAGATAAAAATGCTGATTTTCAATATGGAGTTTGGAGAAGGAGTGGGAGATGATGAAATGATTCAGTTTTCTGGTGTGAAAATGGCACCCAACATAGGAATAAAGAAATGAACATAAGCACAAGTGATTGTAGAATAAAGCTGATAAAGATTTGGACAAAGCCCTTTGTTAAAGTGAAACAATGTCAGTACCCCATACAGCCACACTTTTGTTTAAACCATAAAAGCCTATAGATATGTACATAATACATTTGTGATTAAACTGATATACTCAAGTTGTTAATTAGTCCAAACGTTTTGGTTGACAGTAAATTGTTCATGTCACTCACTTTCTTTTTAAAAACCGTCTCAGATCTATGAAGTTGGACGAGTCTGACCAGGTCTCTGCAAGCAGGACAGACATTTGTTTCTATAAAAAACAAAAGTACATTAAAAGTTTAGTGATGTAGACAAGACTGTGTGTAACCCTGAATTTGCATTTAAACATTTAACTCATTAAAAAAAAAAAAAATCTATCCAGTGGAAAACAATAGCAATGACTGCCAGTGAGTTAACAGCACAGCAGCCATTTCTTCTTGTTTTTAGTCTTGTTTCATCTATTCTGAATCGATTATGGCTTAATAGCTCAATATTAGCCTTGGCCCATTGTTGTCCCTACTTTGCACCAACATTAAGAAATGTTTGAGCCAACAGTGGCTGAATTACTTAATGTTGGGTCAATTGTTTCTCATGGTTAGCTGAATTGCAGCTAAATCAATGGTGTAAATAGGGCTGCACCTATTTTTTTTTTTTTACGACTTGATTAATACGATTTAATTTCACATTTAGGCCATAAAATGTTTGCTAAATGGTGTTTTTCCTGAAATCTCTAAATACTATTCTCAAGGGCTTTATTATAACAATTCTTATATGGACTCACCATTGGCAGTAAATGTCATTACTATTTTTTCCCACTGGGAAAGATTTTTTTTAATGTATTAAATGTTTTAAAGGCAAATTCAGGGTTATACATTCATTATACATGTGCGCATTTCCTCCATTTTTTGCTCCATATAATAAATCATTATAACCAAATAATTTCAGATTGAGTATAGCATTTAGAGATTTGAGGAAAACACCATTCAACAAACATTTTATGGACCTAATGTGAAAATCAGATAAATCAAGTTATTAAAAAATGATTAGGTGCAGCCCTATTCACACCATTGATTTACCTGCTGTGACCTGACAAAATGGCCACCAATTCAGTTAACAATGACAAACAATTGACCCAACATAAAACAATTCAGCCACTGTTGGCTCAAATACTTCTTTATGTTGGTACATAGGGGCATTACACCATAATTGATTCAAAAGTGAGACAATGTGGATTACATTGAGCAGAGGCTGAAATTGAGCAAATAAGCAAACATTAAGGTAGCATTGAGCCAGCAATGAGGCACACCATGCTAACATTGAGCAGAGTTTAATTTTGAGCAAGTAATTAAGCCAACACTAAGCAAAACAATTTAGCTGAAAAGAATTGAGCATTGGGGCTCATTTTGAGCATATAATTCAGCCAATAGAGTCACATTGAGATAACTTGACAAGCGTTACTCACCATTATGGACTAGTCACCAAACTGGACCTGTTCGAACTGCCATCTCGAACTCCCCATGCCTTGCTCCACGCGACCAACTTTTCGGCGTCTGACGTCACGCCACGGTTTGTTTCCTTCTTTTTAAAACAAAACAAAACCCTTTCGTCCTTCAGCAACAGTGTCTGTAGTTTAACACCGTCACCTTTTTCGTGTTTTGCGGCTCGTTTATGCGGCTTCTTTTCGAAGTAACGGCGCTGAACTGACGTTGGCTGGAGAAGTCGCGGTCATCAGCTGATTGATAACACCTGCGTGAAGATGATCAGGTGTGTTGTAAATCACAAATCATTCAATTAGTCTCCTCTTTTATATGCTGTATCCACAAAATATTCCCGTTTCCCTCCTTGACCTCCGTGTTTTCATTCATGTTTACGTCCGTATTCATAAAATACATCACAAATGCCATTGTACTTGAATTACTTCCTTTCATGTTTTTTTTTTTTTAAGTTAAAACGTTAAAAAATCCCATTTGTAGGTGTTTAAAGATAGCCCATGCATCATTGTTCATAAAATGTATTAAATAATGCTCAGATTTAATATCAGCAGGCTCATGAATATGACCACAGTGACATAATGTACAATTTATAGCATGTTTTAGTCTAAACACGAAAAAAATATACTTTATTTGTTCTCAAATCAAACTCAACAAAACTGACTAAAGCAAACAAACAAAAAACTCTGAAACGTAAAAAGTGAAGAATATTAAAATCCATCTAACAAGATTAATGGTTTCAGGACAGTTTCTTCTTAATGAAGCGCCTCATCTGCACAGTGGTCGTTGTGGAGCCATCTGTGATCATAGCGCGCCCTCTATTGGTGCTTTGGAGACATGACATGAAATGATGTCACTATGGACCAAACTTTGTGCTGAAACCTTGTCAAATCGATCCCATAAAATATTTACACTGGCCATTTTGAATGGCCAGTGTAAATATTACTTCAATACCTGAAAAGTAACATTTGCACACGTCTACACAGATGCCAGTGACAAAGGGAGGTTTGTTCCAAAAGATAACGATACATGCATAGAAAACGTGATATATGTAATATAATATATGTATAAATATGACAAAAACAACTAATATCACCCATGAGAAATGTAAACAAACACACCTTTTTGGCATTTTTGGCATAAACTAGTGTAATAACATGTTTTTATGCTTAAAGACACGTTTTTAACCATCTAACTCACCCTTTTATCGTCCTCATTCTGTCTGAAAGGTGTACCTTATACAGTGGCCCTGAGTGTACACACGTGTAAATATTTTATTTACAGCCCTTCCACAGAGGTACCACTCTGGTACTTTAACACAGGCCGTAAAATAGGCCCTACGTGCTCCAGCTTTACCCAAAACTAAAAATATGAGTTTAGCTCGTCTCTTCAATGTGATGAGTACTTAAATATTTTGCTTGTCAGTTTGTGGCAGACTTTGTTCCGTCCACAAAAGGTCTCCCTTTATGATTGTATTATTCATGTTTTGCATATTTATAACATGTAAGTTTGGGTTTGGAGCTTATAAAAATTCTAATTTTTCTATGTCTTTTGAACTCTCGGCTGTACGTTCACTACACTCTGAAATAAATCAATAAATAAAGCTCTTATCTTTGTCAAGCTCACTTTTTTTTGGACACAGATGATGAGCTCCCCCTGGTGAATAAATTAAAGCAATGTATGCTTTTGACAGTGTGTTGAGTTGAATTGGAGCTGGAGGTTCAGCAACAGACAATCATATGGTGGTAACCAGTGGCATTTTCTATATAGCACTGAATATCATTTCCTCTAAGGACCCCCCCATGCACGCCACTGCTGATGAGGCAGATGAAAAGAATTCTACTGACAGAGTAGGCTACATTAAGAGGAGCAGTGCTTTGGCAAATGAATACACTGTCAAGTTAACACCACAAGCGGGGGACTTGCATATTTTTACACTAAGTATTCTGTATGTAGAAATGGGAAATAGGGCTCTGCTCACCTGAAAGGTGCCCTGAACCTTTTCCAATGCCTCATCAAGCTGAAAGACGGTTCTCTGCTGTGCAGCAGTACCAGTGTGGCTCACCACTGTGTTCGGTGCTCAGCTTCAGCCGACTCAATATTGATGTCAAATACTTACTTTAAGATGAATTCAACCTGAAGAAATACAAATCATCAGCAAAAAAGTATGTTTAGGTTTGTTCCAGCTGTGAGGAACCACAGCAGAGAAGCAGATACAGCTGCACTGCATGCAACCATACTAGAGTCAGTCATTTTGTCAGTGAAAACCTTCTTTTCTTTTTTTGAACATATTGCACATAAATATAGTGATAATCTTGTGCAATCATTGAGGCACATGCTTTTTGTACATTTTTGACCATATTTTAGCCTAGTATTTCCTTTTTAGGTCAAGAGCCAGTCTGATACACAGTATAACCTCTGAATATATATGCATGTATATATATAGTAGAAAAGTAAAATATCTAGTAGAAGTACAAAAGCTAAAAAATAGTGCAACATCTCTTTTTCTGCCCAATATCAATACACTTGTATTAGCTGGGTGATTTAAGTGTTTTATCTCCGCAGATTAATTGAGTTCAAAGGACGTTAATGCAGCATGAAAGTGCTTTTCTACAAACACTGTGCATCTTGTCTCCACTCAGAAATATGTGAAATTGTGTGATTGCTGGGTGAAACATGTCAGCAAGTCCAAAGGGAGAGTTTGATGAATGAGTAATGAAATGGGGCTCATGCCATGTTAACTGAAAATTGCTGCTGAGAAGGGCATCCACCACATGGTTAAAATGTCACTTGTTTGTTGTCTTCAGGCCGTCATTCAGTAACGTGACAGGAGATGAACGTGTCTGTCTGGCCTTGGCTCTGACATCTGACCACTGCAGCCTCAGGGAGCAGGACCTGAGCTTTAATCATCAGGCAGATCAAGGAATCAGGCTGCACAGTGCTACACAGAGGTATTCATGCATGGAGGAAATACAACAGACACACGTTTAATATTATTCCAAAGATGTATTTAAAATATTCCCTTCATTCAATTGACGTAAAGTGCCCAAATGTCATTCTTCTGTTACTGCTTTCTGTCCATTTGTTTCAGTAAGTGTAGACCAAGATGAGAAATGCTGCTTTACATTAAGCTGTTGAGGTAATATGCAAATAGGGATTTATTTGTAATGAATTCCCAAAGCTGTTATGTTGGACAATATACGATGCAGTATGACTGCGAGTTTGTAAAACCTCTTTTAGAATGTCATCTTAAGTGGCGGGAGTTATACAGTATATGTATTGTTTTTGTGGTTCTGGTATCATTGTGCAATATTCTGTTCATTAGGCAAGTCAGTGACTCCAGCCGGGGCTTCTTGTTCCTTCAGGGATTCTTAATTTGATAGAAAAAGAATTTTGGTTTTAATATCCACAGTCGTTTGTAACGCCTGCTCAGAACAAACACACGGTGAGCTCTAAAAACAAACAGTTCAAATGCAGTATCTGACAGGCACACACACACACTAGAGACACAGAAGCAATGCATGGGCCTAAACATCCTTTCAGAAAAAGACAAGCGCTGAATCCTTTATGCATGAGTCACCTTTACTTTGAGATTATTTATTCATGTTCTCTCCTTGACTCACCCATATGTTTTTAAAGGATATGGCCGTCAGCTCGACAGTTCAGGAGGCTTGAAAAGTTTGGAGAACACTGAAATCATTAAGACTCTCTGGGGATGGTGTTTGTCCCCATGGATACTGTTATTGTCCTCTCACCACAGTAGCAAATGCAACAAGGCACAGCAGGGTTAAAGCTGCAGGTGAGTGTAATTACCAAAGCTTTGTACCAAAGCCAACAACACACACATGAAAAGTTCACTTGTACCCCGCAGGCTCGCACAGCTATTGATTTGGTCAGTCTAACCAAAGCCATATGCCGAGCCCTTACCAATTTACTAACCTTAGCACCATTTACATTTTAATCCTGACCAAGGCCTCAGAAATGACATTTCTGAATCATTCAGACCAAGCATTGTCTCCATTTGGACTTCTTGTCCACATGTACACACACACAAACATGCATGAATGTAAGCCTCTCCTACATATTCCTCTCTCCTCCTCTGTCATTATTTCTCCCCGTCTTTCCACAACTTTCAAAGTACTTGGATATGACAAATAAGAAAAAGAAAAGAAAAGCTTCTTTGTCCTTTTGTAACACCTTTAGCTGCTGAATAAGGCGAGTTTC
This sequence comes from Solea solea, assembly GCF_958295425.1. NCBI lineage: Eukaryota > Metazoa > Chordata > Actinopteri > Pleuronectiformes > Soleidae > Solea > Solea solea. The sequence continues at coordinate 19,277,590 of NC_081149.1, read as the reverse complement.
CAAACTAACCTTCGTGTTAATTTGCTTTTGTTATTTTCTGTCCATTCACTCAGCATGTGGAACAATTTACAATTTAACATTTGACGGATGCAATTATTTAATGACTCTAAAAAAACGTTGGTTGTATACATCGTTGTGTACATACAGACACATAAAACACATTCATGTGCAGCATAGTAATATGTGTGTTGGAGACTTCTTCTAAGCATGCATCTGGCTTCTCCAGTACCTTTGAGCCACTTGTACTAGAAATCAGTTTTCAGTAATACAGTTAATGCTGCATGGGGTTGTGATACATTATTAACCAGAGAGACAGAAAGAAAATGAGCTACAATACGAGTGGCTCACATATAATAAACTGTTTGCCACTAAAGGTAATTGCACTGTGATTAGTTTATGCAGAGAATTTGTCACAAATTTTGCTCTTACACTAATTGTAATAACGTTAAAGCTCTGCATCATAACGCTTAGTCCCGTTGCTTCATTGCACAGCTGTGTGCAGAGCATCGATACACTCACTTCCTCCTTGTCCTTCTGTGTCTGTGGCCCTTTTTCACATCGACACTTTAAAGATGGACCTGTCTGTCACAGTAGACTGGCTTCTGGGAGCACTGGGACAAATCCTGCTACATCAATGCACTGTCAAATAATCCATTCAGATTGTACTGTTGTCACCAGCCAAACACAGAGTATGGCAGTTAGTTCACGTTACCTGTGCCTTAGCAGTTCTCAGTAATCAAGCAGAATTTGAATTAATACTGGCATTAAATACTCATGCAAAGCACCTGGGGGTATTGATACACATTCTGTGATATATTATCCAATCTCTGTGGATTTAAAGTGCTCAGTAAGGTCTTCAGTCTGAAACTGGTGTCATTGTTTATCAGTGAAAACACACAACACAACCCATGACCTTTAAATTGTTTGTGGACTACACTATTATAATTTACATGCAAATAACTTCATTACTGACGGACTATCTTGTAGTAGTGTTTATGTTTATTAGAACGCTCGTGGTTGATGAATGCTATGCAGCTTTAATTGAGATAGGAAGTCCTTGAGATCTCATTGAGATTTTATGGATTTCCTGGTGAGTTTATCAAGCCAGATATGGAGTCATTAAGATTAATGTTAAAGACAGATAAGACATAAAAGTTATATTAATTTAGTAATGGCACTTGGAGCTTTTAAATCTCCCAGGGAGACCGAGTCATTAAGCAATAGTGAGGTCTGGAGGTTATCTCATGACCAGGGTGCAAAGTTGGAGAACGCTCTTCTACCAAGTTCTGATAAGATGAGATAGGAGATTACAAGATAAGAAGATTTAAGAGTTTTTCCCAGCATGGCTTTATGAATAAAATTATACCAGTGATGTTGTCAGATAATATAAAGTACAATTGTAGTATAAAAAGAAATAAATAAATAATAAATAATGTCCCCATAGTTCAGAACAATTGGTTTCCTAAAAGTTAAATAGAGCATACAGTTATAAGGAATTATTGAATATAATAATTATTATAATGACAATACAATATTTTGGAAACTGAGCTCCTCAGACACCACAGGTGTTAATTAAAAAAACAATTAATGGTCCATTTTAATTCTGCAATATACCTGCTTTGAAAAACAACAAAATGGCTCCTACGGCGACTCTATTAACAATGTTATGTTATGTTAGCAGTCATATTTCAAAATGAAAGCTTTCAAAAGTCAGCTGTTCCCTGTAAAAGCCTAATTCTCTGAGGTTTTCTGAGCGGAGAGCTGCGGACATGGAAATCAAAAGGTAAAGAGGTTTCTTTTGACATTACATGACTGAGAAAATGATTTCAGTATATCAGTGGGAGGAAAAAGAGGGGGGTTCGCTAAGTGACTTTACCTTTATTCCCTTGTAAGGTTAAAATTTTGAATTACACACAGGAATATAAGGCCATTTTATTTCTCTTCTCTCTTCCATGCCAGGCAGTAAGTGGGTGTATGTTCTGTGGTGCTGGGAGTCTGCTTTTAGAGTTTGATGTTTCCTTTCTTTGCTATCATAAATATTTGATTCACCTCAGCATCCCCAGAAGGTTCTTTTCAAATGAAAGCTAAAATATCAGCATCAACAACGACTACAACGGCAGTCGCCACTATGGAAACATGCAGGCAATCACGTACAGTATGGAGGGATGGGGCTGATGTGTGTTGTCTTTTCCTTCACCTGATAAGAGGAGAAAGGAAAAGAAGCATTACAGCTGAACAAATGAAGAGCTACTCACAGCTACTTAAGGATATGTCTTTAAAAAATCTTAAAAACTAACTAGAAAACCTTGATCAATGACGCACACACACACACACACACACAGAAATGGAGGAGGCAGTGATGCAGGGGGAGAAGGGAGCAAGTTGGTCATTGGGGGGCAGTGATGTTCCTGGTATTGTAGCACACGTAACTCCACACATGCAGGGCTGCGTGTGCCCGATGGCGCTAACGTCTGCATATTTGTGTCAAGGTGTGTAACGGACTGAGAATTCATTATGTGGACTCAAACTTCAGTTTGAACTAGGTGTTCAGTTGCTGCTTGTACATGTGTGGCATAGTTAATGTACTGCAGACACGTCGGAGCAGCAGGAAATGCAGAAATTAAGTGAAGGAGGAGATGATGGAGGCACAAGCAGACTTTTCATGTTTAACCCTGAGTACACAGATTATTAAGGCTGCTTTTTTTCCCCCAATAAAACACAAATCGAGAGACTATACGAATGTGCAACATAGAGTGTCTTATATCCTTTTCAGCACAACCTATAGGCAGTCTCATGACATGATTTTTGTCTCCATTGTCAACACACCTGAGCAAAAAGTACTACATTTTTAAAAAAATCGGATTGAATTTATGAAATTTGAAAATACGTCACATTTCACAGATTTCAAGAATGGTCTATTTTGTAACTTTTGCACAATTATCACTCTCACAAAAACCAGACTCAACAACACATTTATTCCCACTGCAATTTACTAAGGGTGCACCTGTGGCACAGATCCATGCCACATGAGCACTAAGGTTTACCCATCATCGCCTGCTAAAATCACAACGGATATTACATTGCCATTTGTACTTTATTATTATTAATAGTCATCTGAGAACATTCATGTGTGTCCCATACCCCAACACAATGCAGAGAGGTTTTTATCAGTGCATGTCATTTACAAAAATATTTATATCTTCATATTTACAAACTAAACTGTACTAAAGTTTAGCTGCAACTTTAGTTAAAATGTATGAACACATACAAAGTGATGAAAATATAATGCATGGAGGACTTGGTTTGTCTTTGTGTGTTCTTACGATCAACTACTGTTCAGTATTTTTAATATATGGGCAGAAATATGTCACCAGGAACTGAATTTGAATCACTGATACACACATTTGAATAAAAACTTTATCAGAGTCACACAATTTGAATATATACAAGATCTGAACTGAATTCCAATGAACATGAAACTCATTTTATTTGCTGTCAAACCGTGTTTGAGCCTCATGGAAAATTCTACTCTTTATTTACTTGTAAGTCCACTTTCTCATTTCATCCTTACAGCTGAGTGGTAGCAAATCTGCACAGCCACAGTTTAGTGGAGAGCCTTTGCAGGCGAGCATTACACCGGTGCATAACCCCTTTTTCCTTGAAGGATATGTACCGCAAACACATATAAAGTAGGTGTTCCTGTGCTCTTGGCACAGAGTCACAGCGATTCTCATGTCTAATCATTTCAAGAGCTTTTCAGGGTGTATAGTAGGCGTGGAGCATTCTGCAGACAGGGACTTCCTGTTAGCTCATGAAATGGGAACTTTCCTAAAGCTGAGCAGAAACTCTATGTCTATGTGGTACAATTTGTTATTTTTTCAAATTGCCTTCAAAAGGGCTTATGTCGATGTTGTGTACACTTCCTGGGGGACTTGAATGAGTTTGTGACATTGTAAAGAAATGGCAGGATTTGGAGTGACCAACTTCTCTTGCTATGGCTGATGGAGTCATCTCTCTGGCCTTCTTCTGGACAGTCACTTTAGAGCAGCTCACCATCTTGCAAAGTCAGTAAAAACTTGAAAGTTAGGCAGCCAGTTAAATAGTGTTTGTCAGATAACTAAGGAAATTGGTGCCCGGTGCCAATTTAACATCAATAACGGGGAGGTATCTGAAAGTGTTCTTTAATTCAGTATATTCATATATTGAACTCATTAAATTTGCTTAAAATACTGCTCTTTTTTCCCTTTTAGATAATTTCAAATATATAAAAACACAGAAGAAGAGGAAGGAAAAGCACAGGTATTAGAGATTAAGTACACTGATAATGAGTCTTTTTAGTTTAAGTCGTCAGGCCAGTGTGACTGTATATGAATTTGAGGGGGATAAATGTAACCGAGCATGATTTACTTGTGTGATTTTCCTCCTGTGACCTGTCAAAATGTCAGCCATAGAAAACAGACTGTTCTATGTTTAGCTCTAGCTACAGTATATTGAGCATTAGTCACAGCTCAGCTTTTTTTGTATTTCAACTTTCTATGTGTGTAATTTAAGGAAATGAAAAGGGCTGTGTGAAGTGTGAGGTTCGCCACAGATGGATTGTTGACCTCTTTAACAGAACAGTGCAAATAATGACCACTACAACTACACTTAGGTCACACTTAGAGGAAGCTACTCATTGTGGTTTGGCCAGGTTGATGTTTGTGTGTTGGTGTGTTTTTGTGTGTGCATGAACTTAGGTCTTATCCCACTTTTTGCTTTTGCAGACACCAAGTTCAAATCAGGAGCAAGCTTTCCTCACACACATACACACACAATTAATTTCACTTGTAAGTCCAGATTGGTTAACTTGTCAAAAACATCATTGCTGAAATAATCGGCGACAACCACAAAACACACAGACTGCCTGACAGGCTGGGACACACACACACACACACACACACTTGCTACCAGTGTCATCATTAGGGCTTTCTGCTTCTTCAGCACTTTGCATCCTGCCAGGGTTTTAACAGACTTGCTTGTATATTTGAATCATTTATGGGTTAAGTTTGGAAGGTGTGAATCACTCCAGGATTTTCCTTGTACCTCAGTATATGGACATGGGGGTAAAAAAGGCTTTTACCAACATAAGTTACCTCACCGTATATTCTGTATATCCAAATGGGCTCGTTGCAGTTGTTCTGATCAGTGAACGTCAGGTCCTGTTGTGACTGTGCATCATGTAATGTCACTTATATAGTGCATGCTGCACAGTATGGGGTTGTTTGTTAATGGTGAGAATATATCATATCATTATGTAATAGATTCTTTTTAGTTTAGTTGCCTGTACCCCCTACAGCACACACAAGTTGAGCATGAGTTAAATTAAATATTCATGTTGCATTTAGCTCAGTTTTTGGTCTTTCCCTTCTTAAATATGTGTCTCTGTACAATGTTAACCAGTTGTTTCCTCTTCACCTGCCTGCTGGGTGTATGTATAGGGTAGACACAGTTGGTTTTCACACTGAAAACACAGCCTCTGCAGCCTCTGTTTTATAAATGCTGTGCTTGACAAGTGGTCAAGCAAAACCTGCAGCTTAGGAAAAAAAAAAAGGAAAACAATGAAGTGTACATTTCTGGTGAGCTGGTGGAAACTGTAGCGACAGTGGATTCATCACAATAATTCTTGATACTAAATATTGATTATAGGTCCTTCTAAAGAAGCCATTTACTGTAATGTGTGTACAGTGTTAAATGGAGGGCAAATAAACATGTAGTACACGCTCGAGTATCAATACCGTATTAATGTTAAATCAACAAAAGGGCCGAGTCAATGCAAAACTCAGCGCCAAACACCTGAATGAGCTACTTTAGTCAAATTATTTTTCTTCCTCTCCTTCATTGTTGCTCCCCAGACTTTTAACTTTCTCTCTTGACTTTTTCCCTTTTGTCTGTCTTTAAGATGCAACTGGAGTTTTATCAACCCCAACCATCCATCACTTTTCTATTGGTTTCACTCCCACAGTCGCAGACAAATCTGAGTCATACAGTACGTGTGTATGTGCGCATGCTCGCATGTGTGTGTGTTTCATCTGATAACGCAAATGATGTTAGACGTTAATGAAATGTGTATTAAATCCATGGCTGCAGGGAAGCTGCAGATGCACACAAACACACATAGGGAGCCACACACCTCCTTGACCAACATGCACATATGGATGTGTGTACATGTCTACAGACACATCCTGAGACTTTTGATGTGCTACACATGCACATAGGCTGCACGCAGACACACACAATAGGTCATTATAAAAGGTTAATGTCAGACAAGCCAAAGGTGACAGAAAGACACTGTCTTTGAAACCCCATATTCATGATGCCATTTCACTGAATTTCAAAGTAAAAGGGCTTGTTTTGATATGGATGATGATATATAATTCACAATTCACAACAAAAACCGAGAAATTAATCTGAAATCTAGTAGATAACATGGACAACTGTAATGAAAACACCAAACACGCTTATATACAGTATATATATATATACACACACACACACATATATGTGTAATTTAATGTTTGATGTAATACATTTAATAATTTGATATTATTACTACTATAAAAATATTGCTAGAAAACATATTTAGTCATATTCTGATATATTGTATCACCACGAGGAGGTCACGGCCATTGTTTTTATCATAACATGATAGTAAGAGGTGGGCCACATGTAATCATTTGGGGTGCCGCACGTGGCCCACGGGCCGCCACTTTGACACCCCTGCAACTAGATGAATGTGTGAAAATGACATTTTCTGTCTCTTGATACTGAGAGCTTCTCCCATTCAAATGCACAGTGTAAACTCACAGATGTGTGACCTTGTTCTTACCTGCGAGTTGAGAGTTGTGTGAATTGCAAAGACCTGAGCAGCTGGAGAGCAGCCAGGTCTCTGTGGGCCGTTCACTGGTACGCACATCAGGCCCTGGAGGCCACAGAGCCGCAGGGTTGTTGATCTGCTAACTAATCTGTCTAATCAGTGACCTTGACAAGTCACAGGTCAATTGAATTGTGTGAGACTCACTCTCTTGAGATATTGCATTATCTTATTGAACAGCAAAGAATGCCCTTGGGAAGGTCTAATATAGATGATTTACATGTCACAAAATAAACCTAGATCGTAATTCTAGTGGGATTTTATCATGTGGCAAATAAAGAAAAATATAAAACATCAAAATTTGTTTTATATCAGCTCCACAGTTTGATAAAATCTCTCACCGTACAGTTTCTTGTCTTTTTCTATTATATTTTCACAGTATTTACCACAATCTTAGCTTTCACTTGTGTCGCTTTAGGTCTCTGTCGTATGAAGCCGTGAAATGACAGGTTTTTGTAAATATATCTGGTCAAAGAGAACGAGAATACTATGAACCAGAGATTCTCAGGTAACATCTGCACACAGGTCATTACAACACTGAACGCCTCTCACCCAATCACAGTGCGAGTGAAGCACTTAGCGAAGGGTTACAGCGAAACAGCTCGACATTGACAGTGATGTGCAGATGTGTCCGTGTCTGCATGACAGAGAGAAAAACAACCAAAACTTGCTGAAATGTGTACACTTTTAGATAAAAGCTAAACGCAGTCGAGGAATATGTGAGATTAATGTCTTCTTTTAACAAAGCTGGCAGCTTGAATGCAACGTCTACAAGAAGTCTGACAACTAAGGAAAGAGGAGGTAGAAAAGATAACATACGGAGAGCAGGTGGGAGAACTGCCTGTCACTGTATATAAAATGACTTTGAATGGAACGCACACACACACACAAATCAGCTAAAATATGTAAAAGACAATTGAAGAGAGAGGCAGACAGAGTGCCACGAGAGCATTAAAAGAGCGAGTGAGATAGAAAAGTGGAGGAGGAGGGAGGAAAGATTGGAGATAAGACTGATAGAACAAAAAGTAGTAAAATACATGCAGAGAGGAGTCATTAATCTTAGAGATGCCCCTTCCTCTCCTTCTAAATTGCCTGCTATTTATAGGCAGTCGTCAGCTCTGCACCCGGGTGTCGAGGATGTTCTCATTGGTCCAGAGAGAGGCCATAGGTCAAGTGATTTAACTCAAGTGGCAGCCTGTGTGTCTCCTGCACTTGAGAGTATGTGTGTGTGTGCGTGTGCAGTATGTATGTGGAAAATAAGTGTGTGAAATGATTTAACTCTCCTCTGTATGTGTGTCTCCTGCGGCTTCATTATCTAAGCTTGAGAAACACACACTGAGGCAGCAGAATCACCTTTTAATGGGACTATTTTCAGCAAAATGGAATGAAATGAGATAAAGCATGAAACACACACACACACACAAAATCACTCGCACCCCTTATCTTTACAGAGTCATATGACAATTTTTGTTGCTTTACTGTTTGAAGGTTGTGCGCCTGATGATTCTGGACTCAACATGCCTTAATATGACAATGTTACCTCTGAATTTCCAGCACTGGGTTTTGCATTTGTGACATACAATGCATTTTAAAGGGTGAGGCTTAATAAACACAGTGCTAATGGCTTTTATTCCGCTCACAACTGGAACACACATGTGACCCCCATCTTCACTCCTGCATCACATACACAACTAAAGTAAACTATTTCACCGTAAAGTAGAGAGTAGACAGGAAAGACATATTAAAAATTCTAAAAATGTCTCAGAGGAACAAAGGATTTTTACGTATTTGATTTCTTGCTGCGGTAACTGATATAATCGATATCAATGTCATGTCTCCCTGTTAAAAATGAGACTATGGCCAGGAGACAGGACAGGAAGCTTAGCGAAGCACCAGTTAAGCTAATTGGCCAGTCCATCGCAGGGCCACAAAGAGACAAACAAACATTCAATCTCATATTCACACTTATAGTCAATTAAGAGTGTCCAATTTAATTAATCCCCAAATCTGCATGTTTTTTGACTGCCTGGAGAAAATCCACCCACCCACACACACACACGAGGAGAACATACAGTATAAACTCCATGCAGAAAGGCCCTTGTTCAGACAGGGTTGTGATCCTGGATCTTCTTTCTGCTAAGGCAACAGTGCTAACCGCTACACAGAGGTCTGTAACCTCTTCAGCCCCTCTTTAGTGGCTCCTAGTAGTTTAAAAAAATATTAATAAAGGGGATAAATGCAAGTGTTTTTATATTTTGTGCATCACATCCAATCTCTACATCAAATACAACATTAAAAAGCCTTGACAAACTTGTGTTTGAAATATGTAAACCATTCCCAACACCTACAACTACATACAATCCAAATATTGCTTCATTTATTTCATGAAAATCGTCTGCATAGGTTTACAGTCCACTCTACAAACATATATAAAGCGAGCAAGGACCATTATCTTTGTCAAGACTGCACGTTTTTACTTGAAGAAATATCAATTCATGGTTGTGTACTACAGATGTTTCAGTCTGGTCTGTTCTGTTTTGTTGAAAAATAGTGTCTTGTCCAGTAAGCTTGCGGAATCAACAGGTCAAACGCTGATAAGGAGAGAAAACACACACACACGTACAAAATGAATTTCAGGGAGTTGAATCGCCGTGGAGGCTTAAAAAGTTTCCACCTCCCTCATCAGTGTCGCAGCTCACTTCTATGCCAAGCTCAGGCTGCCAGTGTCCTGCAGGGACAGCCGTTGTCACGACAACCAGAGCACATGTGACAGCCAATCCGATGAAAACCCCCATTCCATGTCAAGTCCCATGATGTTTGCAATTTGCTTGCAATAAATACATGTTTTGTATGTGAGTGAGTGAGTGTTGGGTAACAACTTGTGGTCTCTATCTTATATATACACTCATATTTGACATTTCCTGGTATTATCACTGACTTTTTCAGGACCAGCTGTAGTTATGTTAAAATAAGGGTAACACATGAATTGGTTATGGTCAGGAATAAGACTTTGATTAAGCTTTCCAAGTGAACAGAAGTCAGTACAGTGTCCTGACAGCCATAGCTGCACAAGCATCTCTGTGTCTGTGTGTGTGAGAGAGAGATAAATGCCATAAAACCGCTACAAAAAGCCCATTGCCAGAGATTTCATTATTTAGATGGAGTAAACTAAACATCAGAACTCTCAGCACACGCCATGTTGCAAACCTGTAGTGATTGAAACACAGTATTGACAAAACTATGTTGGTTAATCAACAATTACGCATAAAATTTAATTTTTTTCTTGTAATTGCATGGAAAAAAAATAATGGGTCAGATTGGTCGGATCATTAGAAAATGAATGTATAGGAGACAAAGAGACAAAATGTGCTTGATTTCAGGGCTTATATTACATCTGTCCATGAAGAGGTTGATTTTCCACACTAGTAACAAGCTTAACTGATGACAGAAGGTTTCCCAGGGATTTTGTTGCTCTTGTCGGGCTTTGTTTGATATTTAGCATTAGGGAAAAGTACTGTGATTAAAGGGAGGTTAGGGTAGATTTGATTAAAGGGGACATAAGGAAGGACCTGACTCAAGGGTTTCTTCTTTCCTCTTTTAACTGATTAATTGGTATATTGCTCATCCCGCTCCTGAGGCCATGGCAGAATGCAGTGTCAGATTTTTTTTTTTTTATTACTTAAAAAAAAACCACAACACAGAGGAGTGAGATGAACCATTTAAGTGTAGCGTTGAGCGGATGAAAAACAAGCAATTGTGGGCAGGAGTTGGTGTGGGAGTGGGAGGGATCCAAGGTTTCTGTCATTTTTTTTTATAGATCTAACCTTAAAATACCAGTGAGCTAAAAACACACCTATGGGTGATACTCAATGGTTGAAAAAAAACAAACCAAAAAATGACCCATAGTTTTCTTTCAGTTGGAGGACTTGTTGAAATTCTTTCAACATTTTTTAATTCCACACAAAGCTGTAGTTTTATTCAAGCTAATGGACCGTTTCACTCTGGTGGCCTTTTAATAATGTCATCGGCTTTGCCCATCTCCACTCTTGTGAAATGCCCATGGAGGCTTTACAAATCTTTGACTAAATTTAATGAGCACCTGCAAAGGTAACAACATGTACACCATACACCCGCTTGACTCTCCGTCATATTCTCCTACACTATGACTCGTCTGTGTTTTATCCAGCACCAGCTGCATGACTTCTGGTTACTGTCTGCCACAAAGTATAGCACATTTGTGTACTGTACGTGACAAACTCTGTAAGAAACGGAGAGTGTGGAATATTCAGTACTATTAATTAATACATTTGAACATTATTGTTTGTATTTGTCACTAATGTGTCACGGCTACATTGCCGTTTGCTGTGTGTGTGTGTGTGTGCTGCCAAGGAAGCAATTCCACGATTCATGACATCAACAAACTAGGTCTTCCATTACACATGCAGTGCTTTTAAATAGAATAATGATAATAATAATAATAATAATAACAACTAAGCAAGAATTGCAAATTTTACGAGGATGAAAATGAGTTCTCAGAACAAAGTGACACATATTGGGCGAGTCGTGAGCGTCAGACACTGTTTAATGTTCGAGCCTGCAGTGCAAGTCTAAGCAAAAAAAAAAAGAATCCAAACACTAGAAACTAATGTAAATAGTAGAATTTCAGAGACAGAGCTGGAACCCAAGACAACCAATTAGAGGAAAACACTAGAGAGAACACTAGAGCTGGAAGTAAGACATTCACAGAGATAGGAAGCCACGATAAATGTAGAATCTTTAATTGGTTTGAGGTAGGGAGATGTGTGCTCGCATGTGTGTGCACAGTAAGGCCAAGTAATTAGGTCTAAGGGAGCCCCTCATTATACAAGCCTCTAGCAGCTGTTGTTAATTAAAAGCTGCGGTCTTCCAGAAAAGTGCCATGGAACAGTAATATCGCCCAACTCTGGCTCTCACCGCACATCAAGTTCAGAGGCAGTGCAGCGAGGAGACAGGATCCCTGATCGTTTAAAGGATGCTATCTAAAATTACTGTCACATAAAGACCACACAAGCACACGCAGCAGCGCCATGACACGCCAGCAGGTTCCTCACCGCGCTATTTAAATGGCAAAAAAGGAGTTCGGTGACACATCGGGTGCTAATTGCAGTGGTCTTTCTGCTCCGTGACGGGACCATTTATGTTTCAGACGGTGTGTGGGGGATTCTACGGGAATTCTTTTCGGAGCAAAAACTTGCCACAGCAGGAAAAGCACAGGTATAAAAAGGGGGAAATAATAATGGCTGGATTCTGTTTACTCTTCATAATCAGGACCCTGGGATTCATGTTGGATCACTATCACACTGGGTAACGAGTGGGCTTGAAACCCGCTGGTCAAAATGTACCACACAACACAATTATGTTGTTATATTTTTTTGATAATTCAACTGCTCAATATTTCTTTATATTAATCTGGTGATATGTGTGACATGTTGCCTTTAGTGCCAATTATTTTAGTATTAAGGCCTTTAAAAGGTAAATAATTGATTCTTTCACAGGATCATTTTGACTTTTTTCAAGTTTTTTTTACACTCTGAATACAAGGTGCAGAAGATCCTAGAAATTAAAAAGTAAGGTTATGGAACATAAGTTTACCTTTGTTTTGTCCACATCCATACATCTCTTTGTTAAAGAGCATTGAGTTAATAAGAATACATATTGTTTTATCTGTAAAAACAACTCTTCCTAACCTAACGCCATTTACCTTCTAATGACAATGAACACAATATCCTCATATTGTGCCAATATTTTATTCTGCCGTTTCTTCTACTGGATATTAAGAGGCAATGGCACTTTTTTTTTTCCTCACATTTTCCTCAAGCAATTCCACCAATATATGTTCCTGAGTTTTTATTGTACTTGGCAGATAGTGAGGTCCTGCTCTCCAAATTGCTACAGCAGCTCTTACCATATATAGATATGCTGTATTTTGGGTCAAATCCCCTGAAGCGATGTAAAATACAGAGCCTGTTAGTTTTCTACTGAAATCACACAGCTGGGAGGGAGAGGTTGATGCTGAATTTCTGCAAATTGTGTTACAAATATTGCACAAAATGGCATACTGCAATGCATACAGTAAAGGCACATTTACACAAAATGCTAAGTCATTTTTTTCATGCTGCGTTATTTGTTTGATTGTGGTCACTGGATCGTTTGCGTTTAATAACGTGCGAGTAAACACAAGCGGCGACTATTTCCTGCGGCTAATCAACATTCAACATCTAAATAACAACCGTGTGACAAACCAGCTTGAATCATGTATTCAGTTACTCAAATATTTGCCTTGCATTCAGTGTGCATATACACTTAAAGTCAGTAGTTTATTTCCCTGGAGCAAATAATGACAGCTTAAGCTCCATTTTTACTTGATCATTGTCTCTCGTCTTGCTGCCAACATCTGCTGTGATTTCAAAACAGGCCTTCTCGCCTACTTATGTTTACGTGTGGATGTGTGTTCACAGAATCCCATGTTGTGTGCACACATTTTGTAAATGATTGTTGGGTCCCCTGCCGCAAGGAACTATTTTACTCCTTTATGTTGTCAGCGTTCGCTCCCATCTTAAATTCATGAGTACACATGAGTAGACTGAGCGCACACCCTGACATAAACACACAGACACACACATTAACATTACCATCATGGGAGTGAGGGACGTAATGACAGTCAGTTGTAGTGTGACTGAGAAGTGTTTTGGGAGTAGCGTGTGTGAACAGTGGAAATCATTAAGACATGCGTGATTTAATGTATGTAGGCTTAATATCAGCTATTACATGGAAAAGTAATGGACTAGGTCATTTGTAAATGGTTACATAGACTTACTTGCAACACACAAATTTGGAATATATAGAGAGATACTGTAAATGGAGAGTAAACTGATGAAGAGAAGATGAAGCCACGTCCTGATGGATCTTCTGCAATATTTACGTTTGACAGTAACTGCACAGAGAGGAAGGATGTGTGTACACATGCACACACACATGCACGCACGCACACACACACACACACCAACAAAACATGTTCCTTCTTCACGTCTAATAATCCCATGTGAACTTCTGGATGATACATTACAAAAGGGCACCCGACCTCAAACTCTGTGTGTGGGTGTGTGTCTGTGTATTTGTATGTGTTACCTCTTCAAGACCTTTTCAGGACCAGTATAGTCTTCATGGAGACCAAAATCTGGTCCTAATGAGGCAGAACCTTGTTTCTGGGGAACTGGTTAAGTTAAGTTAAGTTAAATTTAGGGATAAGATTTGAATTTAGTTCGGGTTAAGGTTAGGGGTTAGCACTCTTTTCAGGCTGTCCAAATGAATAGAGGTCAATGCAAGTCCTTAAGGATAGCTGCCTGAACCGGTATGTGTGTATGTGTGTATGTGTGTGTGCATGTCTGTGTGTGTATATGTGTATATTGTCCCAAATACAAGCCACAAGGGTGTGGTTAATGAGTAGAGGGTTACAGTATGTCGACATTCTGTCTATTGATTTCTTTTCAGGCTCCCTCTCACAAGCCCTTTCCACCTACATCCTGTTTAAGCATCTCTTCTCCTCTCCTCTCCTCTCCTGAGTGAAATCAGTAGTTCATGATTTTATCAGACTATGCATGTGCAAGCAATTTTAAATCATTGTTAAATAAACATGTATCATTAGAAGTCATTAGTTGTAAAAATGCCATCAGTGTATTCGTGTGTATGTATCATACTATGCCCATTTAGGCATGTGTGTGTGTGTGTTTTGATACATCTTGTCCTGTGGATGTATATATATATATATATATATATATATATATTCATAAATTAAAACAGTTCAGTCATAAATTGAATGCTATAAAAATTAATGGAACCATATAGATAATTTTTTTTATTGTGTGCTATAAATATCTACATAATTTGATGAGGATTATCAAAGGTTTGATGGCTATTCTAAATATAGCACTGACAGGCCACCTGAACAGGGTCAGTGCCACAGGGCTCAGTCCTGGGGGCCCTCCTCTTTATTATTTATCTTGTTTTATATATTACATCAACTCCCACTGCTACGCGGATGACACCCAGCTCTACCTCACCCACCCTCCTCCCTTACTGACTGCACGGCTGGAATAAAATCTTGGTTCTCTTCAAATTTCCTCAAATCACACAGAGACAAAACAAAGGTTTTCCTGATTGGTACAAAACTATCCAAAACCGACAGTCTTTCGAATCCAACATCAACACACTTTCATATACGTGACATTAACCGCCTCTGCTCCTCCCCGTTCACAGCCTTGTCACTTCTTGCCTGGACTACTGCAACTCCCTCCTCTTTGGTTTTCACTCACAAATCCCTCCATTTCCTCCAATTCAGCTGCCTGCATCATCACCAGAACCCCCTCCATCCATAACATCACTCCTGCACACTGCAGCAGCTCCACTGGTTCCCGGGTTAAGTTCTGTACTGAATTCTAAATCCTTCCGTTAACATTCAAGACCATTCACAACATTGTTCCTTCCATATCTGTCCGGCCTCCTTCCATGTTGCCACTCCCTCTCGTGCCCTTAGATCACTCTCCTTCATCCCTCCACTTGACTGTCGCCTCTGCCCGTCTCATCCCCATGAGGTTCTGGAACTCACTACCACCTGAACTAAGAATTTCACTTAAAACTACAAAATATTGTTAAGAATAATGAGAATTCACAAACCTCTAGTGCATAGTTTTTAAATATAAACACATATCCGTTACATTTATACCATTGTCAGTTGAGTTCCCACAATGGTTAATCAGTTCCACATAAGTCTCTGTGTTTCTCAGCATAAATATTTATCTCTCATCTTCTTTTATAGACATGTTTTTTAATTTGTCATCGCATTTTATTATTTTATAAGAGTCTTTATTTATTGTGTTAGCCTATTGTAATTGCACATGTGCTGCTGGGAGAGATGGTGCTAAATTGTTTTCCATTGTCCTTGCAACAATGACAATAAAGCTGCTATAATTTTTTATTCTATTTTTTTTTTGATATCGTGTCAGCCGGCGATATTTCCGTGCTACACACAAGGAGTGATGTTTGTATATTTTAGGTGCCAATAGGCCTCTTTAAAATTTTAGAATAAAAACCTATAGCCCCACCCACCCCTGCACTGCCACTGATAGTATTGTTTGACAGAGCCAGTTTTCAGATGAAGGACGCAGCATACAAATCATTTTACATTGTTTCTGTTTGTGAAGACCAAACAGTGGCAGAATAATAACTTCAACAGTAAGAAAAATAACAGAAAGACATCCATCCAAGTTCACCTTGTGGTGTAGCAAGAGGCATTGTTTGAATTTGCATCTACTGTATATGTATGTAAGAAGAAATGGACTGAACATATCCCCTGTGTCATAAGTTGGATCTGAAGCTGCATAGATTAAATTTACAACAAATAAATCAATCAATAATTATCTTTGACTGTTCACTTCATGTAACAGCTATACGAGACATCACAAACACAGAATGTGCAGTAGAAATGCTGGATGCACATAAATCAGGGATCACTGCTTCCATTTTGAGACATACGTATAATTACCATAAATAAATTTGACCATTGGTGAGACAAAAGGCAGCGTCTGGGTTTCTTTATGCTTTGAATTGGATGAAGTGGCATGTTCTTCTATTCATGCGGGAATAATTGCTCAATGAAACAAAATGGAAAACGATTGCACACAGTGTTTTCAAAGAAAGGGGATGGGAGTATGGCTGCAGACGTCAGAGATTCTGTCAAAAAAAATGAAATTACAGGAATCTGATCTACCTGCTTGAACACGTGAGTGCTTCACTAACACTTGGTAGGACCTTCCTTCCTTCTTTCTCAGTCAGCATTCGCTCTTTGTGGCATCTATTCCTTTGAGATTCTGCTCCATGTTGACATCTCATCTCATTTCTGTGGATTTGGCCACTTATAGATCACTTTTTTTAGATCCTTCTTTTCTTTGTGACAGCGTCCTTATCTTACTGGAAGTATAGCCAAGGACAAGTCATAGTTTTCACATATGCCATCTTTGACTATGTGGACCATATGCTTAGACTGTGAATACTCCAGGTGGTACAATATATTGGAATAGAATTTGGGATCATGCACGCCAGGAACACTAAACCATGGGAACTTTAAATTTAATATATGAATGAAGGCATGTACATGTGACCTGAATGCATATACAACTCTGTGGACACAGCACATGGAAATAAAGAACTTTTAATAACTTAAAGACTTACTTTAAAGTACATTGAGACCTTAAGGGCTTCTTCATACTGAGAGTCTGCAGAGAGTCACTATGCATTTGCACATACCTATCTGCGATTCTATTTTTTCTTAAATGATGGTCCAAGTCAGTCCACATTCCCTTCCAGTAATATCACAGGTAAGGTTACTAGTGTACCTCCTTTTAGTCTAGCTAAAACTGGAGCCTCCCTACAATTTA
Source organism: Solea solea (assembly GCF_958295425.1). NCBI lineage: Eukaryota > Metazoa > Chordata > Actinopteri > Pleuronectiformes > Soleidae > Solea > Solea solea. Next base: position 19,260,208 of record NC_081149.1, on the reverse strand, counting down.
AAATTAAATTAAATTAAATTAAATTAAATTAAATTAAATTAAATTAAATTAAATTAAATTAAATTAAATTAAATTAAATTAAATTAATAAAAAAGCCAACAAAGTATAAACAACCCAAAGCCACATCTGCCCTAAATTAAGAGCATTGGTAATTATTAAATTCATAATTTTTTATGTAATTGTTAAAACACCATTATGTAGACAATCTGAAACTCAAAATGATGAGTTTTGATGCTAAAAGATAATTATTATTATTATTCAAATTGACTGTGTTACAGTCAACAAAACAGAGAAAATAGTAAAACGCTCATTATTATTTCTTGATTAAGATGTCAAACTGTAGTTCTGTCCTGTACAGAAACAGTAATTTTAGCAGTTGAATATGCTGACTTCTCAGAGAAGCCCAGTGACCCGGCTCAAATTTGGATTGCAGTTTGTTATTTTGCCAGATAAATAACAATAACATTTTTAGTTTTAAACAAGTTTTTAAAAGGTATCTAAAATAGTCTCATTTTCATTTCCAGGTTTAAGTTGGGGGTGGGAATGGCGGTGGTCTTCGAACAGTATAAAGTACATGCAGTTGTTTCAGCTCACAATCACATTATCTCGGTGTGTTAGACTGTTTACACATGACAAGTGTCTCCTACACACCATTCATGATGCTCCCACTAAATTGCTGTTCAATGTGAAAGGTTGTTCTGCTCAGCAGTTCTAAATACTACACTAGGCTACTATAAACTTCCTTTCAGCTCCAACCAGTTTAATCATTTCAAAAACATACCCAAAGCAGCCCATCTGGCAACAACATTAATGTCACGTTTATAGTCAGTCAAATCAATTTCCCCCTCCCTCTGATGTCTAATGTGAGCTTTAACTGAAGCTCCTGACTTGTATCTGATTTTATGCACTGCAGTCGAGCAACTTGATTGGCTGATTGGATAATTGCATGAATAGGCAGATGTAGCGCTCAGTCCATAGGGGAGTAGTACATTGGCATTCTGAACAGTCGCCGAGTCTATCTGCTCATTTATCCCTGTGTGCAGCATGCATCATCAGCTCTGCGAAAAAACCATTACCACAAGGTGTGATGAGAGATCTTGTCTCGGGGGGGAAAACAGGAAAATATTATAATGAATGTGAAAGAAGAAGCTCACAGAGCACTGCATGCTCACAGCTCATCAATGAGACTATAGGGGAGTTAGGGAGAAAATGGAAACGGGGACCATTTTCACAAACTCTTATTTGAGTACCTACTATTGATAAAAGTGAAATAGAAGCAGAGTGTGTGTGTACATGTTTCAAAAACTCTTAGATAGAAACAAGATAGTAGAAGGGATAGGTGACTGGGGAGGCATGAGGATGTGAATGCTAATAGTGTCCTAGCTTCGCCATCTACAGCATTTCTCCACCTTCTCTTCCTTCACTCCTTCCTTTCTCATTTCCCCCCTCCATCTCCTCACCTTTTCCTACCACAGCTTTCCTGATTGTCCCATCCCATTTTTCCCCCCATGTGTCCACGTTGTCTCCTATTACCCCCCCCCCCCCCCGTCTCCTCTTTTCCACTTCTTTTCCTCCCCTGTCACCGCATGTCTCCCATTTCCTTTATCGCTCTCAGAAACAATCACATTAGCAGAGATAAGAAAGGGAAGCACGTCATCTTTAAGTCCCGCACCCCCTGCTGTTGCGCAGCAGGGCAATTCACAGCGCAGTATCTGTGTGTACACGAGTGTGGATGCATTGTTGTCCTAACACGTGATTAAGCAGTGCGTGATCATTCATGCCCAAAACACAGAAGGTGCAAATGCAAGTGCATGTGTCATATGCATCTCTGTTCATGCCTCTGTGTGTGTGTGTGTGCCCTGAGAGGATGCTGTACAGTCTCCCATGCTGCAGGCATTGAGCAGAGAGTGGGGGAATGTGCCTACCACTGCAGTAAAAGAGAAAAAAAAAGGAGATGAGAAAAAAAGAAGTGCTGTAAAAGTTGCTGAGGCATACAAAAGAAAGGAAAGAGACAGAAAGAGTCTCTTATCCTTAATTAGAGTTTCCACCTCTTCCTCTTCTTTCAGAGATCCATGAACCCACTTTTCTTTTTCTTCTTCTGCTGTCTTTTTTCATTATTTAAAAAAAAACAAAAAAAACATTATCATTTTGCTCACATTAGATTTTTCTCCAATTACACAACTTAGCCCTTAGCCCAGTTTTGTCACAACCGTTATTCCCCCCCATCTCCCAAGTCTAGTATTTTAACAGATTTCTTTCTTCAATTAGCTTTCCGCTGCGTTTGTATGTAAACTAACCCTAAGTGAACTCAAATTGAATCCCGACATAAATCTGCATGATCCTAATTGCAAAAGACGCGCAGTAGAAATGGATGCACAATTGCACATGTGTCCTGGCTCTGACAGGGAATATGAGGAGCGTGGCAGCTGATGGCTCATTATAGTGGAGACTTATAGGATCCTGTGCCTCACAGAGATTAACCTTGAACGAACGGAGGCGCAATGCTTTATTTTGACATTCTCTGTGCAGTGAAACACCTGTCATACATGCACTCACTCACATATACTGTAATTAGAAAGAAACACACACACGAAGGACAGTCAGAACATGAAACCACACAAACCGAAGAATATAGGGAATGCACTTCACCAACACACTGCTAACAGTGGTTGTGAAAAAGCTTATTGTTTATAATAATTTATAGAATAATATTTGATTAAGGTCACTTTTTGACTTGTTAGATATGTTACCCGTCAGTGCAACCACGATGTGAAAAGCACAAGCATTGGAAAAAGACTTTTTGAACACATTATGTAATAATATAATACGTGTGCCTCTAGCAAGTGGCCATTTTCACCTTTGTGAATTCCCAGCAATAACAATGTGTTGCAGTTGCGACGGCATAAATGGCATTAATGTTTGAAAAGTCGGCTCAAACCACTGCAGCAAATACACTCTCTCAGCTGTTGATTTGCATATTCAAATGTATGCTCTCTAAAGCAGTTAGCTCCTCTGGTCCGACCACTTTCCTTTTCCAAAAGTAGCATGCAGCAGTAAATCATTTATATTTTTGCAGATTTGTGGGAATGTTCTGAACATATAGGATCAATAGGGAGAAGTAGATTAGGCTGCAGATTTATGTGAAGCACTTTGTGGCTCTTGTCCATGAAAGATGCTCCATAAATAAACTTGCTCGCTGTAGGCAGTGATTTACACTTTGCTTTTTGAATGGTTTATTTCTATAATGCAAGAGTTTCCAGCCATTACTACACTCGGACAGCAAACACGATGCTTACAATTATCCAGGGCTTAGGAGAGAAACAAGGTCATACTGGCCCTTATATCATACAAAGTTTTGTTTTCCTGAAACTTAACCACCTCTAAGTTGTTGTGTATTTCAGTGTAGCCTACGACATGTTCACAAAAAAACAACGATCTCTGTTAGAGTCCAAACTCGAGTGAGTGACAGTAAACTCAATCAAGTCTTAGATATTTTCCATGCCTCACTGCAGGCACTCATTCTATCATTTTGAACACTGAATAGCAAACCTTTAAATAATGTAAGAATGAAAATATACTCCAAAAATAATTGGTTTACTTTGTTGTTTTTCCCCCTCACCAGATCAGTAAATCATTCACACCACACCTTTTACTTATTTTACACATTTTCTATTATTTTAATATTTCTGCAACTAAGTGAGGCACCAGTCTTGTATAAAGTACCTTAAATTACCTTATACTTGAGTAAAAGTACAAGTATCTTATGTGAAAATGACTTCGATAGAAGTTGAAGTAACTTTTTATAATATTTAAGTAAAAGTCTTACAGTATATGACATTTACTGTACTTAAGATTTAAAAGTAATTCTCATATAAGTATTAAAAAAGTGAGGAGGATAGAGGGGTAGGGTGAGTTGTCTTTCAAGATACAAGACACTTAACCTCACGGTGCAGCATGTACATGAGTATATAAATACAGAACATTACCAACTTTTCTTCTTCTGATTTTATTTGTTAAGTAGTATCAAAGATAGTTAGAGGAAATGTAGTGGAGTAAAAGTAAAAGTTGCTAGAAATATAAAAGTACAGATACGTGAATTTTGTACAGTAACAAAGTATTTGTACTTTGTTACATTACAACACTGTATAATAAGAACACTTTTTCTAATGTCAGCATTTTCTTTCTCTAATGTCTGTTTTAAATCCTTGACCTTGCAAATGTTTAGTTTAGTTGTGCATCAAATGTGAAATGTGCTCATCCACTGTTACTATGAAAATTCCCAGCAGCACAAAACAAACTTGCTGCAGAGTTGATCATTCTGACCCTCCTCGGAAACCCCGACTTTGCTCGGGTGAGAATCAGAGTGAAGTCCTGCTGGGACATTCGCAGAGTTCTCCCCTCACTGAGGCTGCTGTCAATGCTCGATTAACGACCGGAGCCTCCCAGTTAATCTGGGAAGAATTATGGCCAGACCCATGTTCGGGTCACCTCGGAAAAAGCCGTGCCGTTTTTGTGTGTGTTTGACTGGAGCAAACATCTCCTCTAATCACCCACTTTGGACCCCACTGTGGATATTAGGTCTCTATTAATCACTGTGACAACCATGTGAGCCAGAGATGGAGACGGTGGGACAAGGCCAGAATGACACACTCTTTGGTTTTCTCTTTCTGTCCCTTTGATCAACACAGTCCAGAGTCTTGCTGTTCATTTATCCCTCAACCTGTGACCTAGCCCTCCCTGTCTATAAATGAATTGCCCATCGATTACAATTTTGAAAAGGGCAGAACACCTAAGGAACACTTAAAACATATTATTGTTTGTGAGTAGCTGAGAGCAAGTAATGAAACAGTTATTGGATTCATGTAAAATCTGTTAACTTGGTTCAAGTATAGGGAATGAGAGTAAAATAGTCAAGGAAATAAAAAAAGTAGGGAGGGAGAGTGAGAGTTAATAACTTGTCAAGTGTTATATGCTTGTTAATGTTCACCGGTGTAGTCAAAATGTCCTATTTTAGAAGCAGCATTTGAACTCTCCCCCACAATTACATTTATCGGCGATGTGTGAATCGCTATCCTTCTGTCTTCATATGCTCGTGCTTTCATTAAGTCCAAATTTCCACTGTGCAAGATGTGTCACTACACTGCAGATTTAGTGCTCATCGAGTCCACCTGCCAGGCTCACACTCACCGCTCAAATTACTCACAGTGAACTATTCTAGACCATTATGCAGAATAAGCTCAACTGTCAACAGCTACAGTAAACCTGATTTCATTTTCAAACCAGACTGTCACTCCTGCTACTCCACCTCAGGCAGAGACAGAGATGCAGTAAATGGATAGCGACACGCTCATACACAAACAAGGGATGATTCATTGCAGCGAAATTCTACATTTGGTTTAAAATAACGCTGGTGGTGTACGGCCGAGCACCGACACCATGGAGAAGAACTCATCTAAACAGAATTACCTTCTTGTGTCGAGACGGAATTTTTTAGATAAGTTTAGTTCACATTGCATTTGGGCTGGAGATATTGTATATTAGCTGTGTAGTAGCTTTACTTGGTAGGCGGTGTGTGCTAAACAATTGCTTTGCTGGTGTGTATATCGATTCAGATGCTGAACCAATATAGCAGCACATGCTGTGATAGTAGTCTTGAGAAAAAAAACATTCCCAAAGGTGCAGTGTGTAATAAAGCCAGTGGGTGACGTGGATTGAAACACTAGTTAGTACGAAATTCCTGGCCCTAACGTGTGTTCTCTCAGGGAACTACCACATTTGCATTTTGTGAATAAAATAATTGCGGTTATTTCTAAAGTTACAGTATAAAAGCTATGATGGTTCTATCACAGATCATTTGTGAGTTACCTAAATCCAAGATGCTGTGATAAAGGCTATACTGCCACTTATGTGATCACATTATCACATTACTGTGCTATGCATCCATGCAGGATATATGAGGCAGCCATTCTGCATATTCTGTATGTTTAGAAATGGATAAATTCTTCTCCGGACACTTAGAATTATTTTTGTATTTGCACAAACAGCAATAAGTGATAGAAAACTGAAAAGATGTGCAGAAGCAGAGATATTTAGAAACAATAATGCACTTATCCACGTGCACTTCCTGATTGGTTACAGGCTGCAACTTAACTATCAGCTGTAAGAAAAAGAAAAAACTCACTTGCAGCTTTGGTCTCATAAGTGACCTCTTTGTCGTTACTCTGAGACTAACTGCACAACTGGAGAGATTATTTTTATGGAAAAGTAGTAAGTCACTATCATCAGTCTTTTAAAACGTGTCTACACTTTCTTTATGTAATTTGTACTCAAACGTGACGTTAAAACAGTTAAAAGCTGAAATTAACAACCGTAAAGTTAATTTACATGACACATTCAGCTTTTCTCGTGCCTTTAACTGTCTTACCTCCTCTCAGACTGATCTGTGAGCCCCTGTGACATCATCAGGTTGTGATTTATTCCTCACGCGCACCTTCTGTTAACCTGGTGAGACCTGAGCGGACTGATCAAAGCTTCACTTTGGAGGTGGCGGTGTCTACAGGACTGACCTACAGCATGCGACACCTCATGTAAATCTAATCAAATTATATCCACTTTTATGACACAAACAGATGGCGCTGCAAGCCACTCATGCGTCATTTCCACTGCGCAGGTGCCCCATTACGTGTGTAGTGACCAGAGTTATGTCTCCACATTATAATTCAGTGCATTTACTGTCCAACATTTTATTGGACTGTCAGTGAAAATGCTAAATGTGTGACACGCATTATACTCAATAATCACAAATGAGCAGTGTTGTTGTAATACAAGTACAAATACTTCAAAATCAGTAGAAGAAGAAGACAGTATTCATATAGAGCTTTTCTTGTCTTGATGAGCTGCTTTACACTACAGTGTTGCCATTCACATGCTACAACATGGGGTTCAGTGTCTTTGCTCAAGGACACATATAGACTAGCAGAGCCAGGAATTAAACCCACAACCTTCCAATTGAAAGACAACTCGCTCTACCACTGAGCCACCATGGCTCAACCCTTAATCCTCACTTTTTTAATACTTTTACTTCTAAAACTCAATTTTATATCAGAAAGTTACTTTTAATACTTAAGTACAGTGAATGTCATATACTTTAAGACTTTTACTTAAGTAATATTATAAAAAAGTCTGACTTCAACTTCTACCAAAGTCATTTTCTGGTAAGATACCTTTACTGAAGTATCCCTTTAAAGTGCTTCATAGAAGACTGAGTCTGAGTTACTGTTTAACATTAAGTAAACTATTGAGTGTCTTTTATAGAAAGAGTGAACGAGTTGGAAGAGATATATTTATTTGTTCGCCCAGATCCCCCTATCTTTTCAATAAATAGATGTTGTAAATCTCATTACAGAATGGTCACATAGTGCATAAGGAGCATAAGGAAGCACAGGTAAGTGTTCACATTGTCACCGTGCACCATCAATCTTCTGAGTCACTGCATCACTTTGGTATAAGGTCATTTAAGGTGAGGCTGCCTTGGGAAGAGCCATCATTCTCCCTCACTCTCTCTCGTATCTCTCACATATCTGTCAAATCCCTGTGTGGTGGCTGCAGGTTTAGAGGTGTAAAGACAGTGACATACTGCTGACAGCAACAGGATGATAAATTTGTCAGCACAGAAGTAAACTAATATCACACACTGCCACACGACCAGTCCGCACCACAAAACAAGGCTCCCGGGTGATGATATTTAATGATATAGCCACATTAGCTGCAGACGTGGCAATTAAAATAATGCGTTTTATGTTTTAGTTTTCCACGCGTTGTTGCCGTAAAACAAAGACGACAGAGGATCTGTGTATTGCGCTGCCTGTCGCTGTCGGTATCAAGCCGAAAAGGGTGAGTGTAATAAACTGTCCAGATAAATGATGTGTTTGCTAAAACTGCCATGGTCATGTGTGACTCCATAATTAAAGTGTCTGTTCAGTTGTTAATCACTCTCCGCAGCTTCTCATCTCAATCAGTTAATAAAAAAAGTAATATACGAGGGAATGTAGCGGCATTTCTATACATTGTTTTGACTAGTAACCCTTTCTTCATGGCAGATTGCTTCAAGAGATTGTTGTTTTTATTAAATATGAAAACAAAGTATCGGATATGCTCATTATACTATGCTGCTTCAGTGTGTAAAAAAATCAATTGTATCTTATAACACATAATATAATGACGTGCTGCATTTAGATGAGATTGATCAAAATGACTAGAATGGATTAAAAAAACCAACCCAGACATATAATGGAAACAAAGGATTATGGTATGTCCTTTGAACCTCACAGTCTTGTCTGTCACTTCTCAAGGCTGTAATAAATCATGAATGATCCCTCTATCAATATTTATTGATCATCAAGACGCTGCATCCAGGCTCCCATGAAGGCTTATAAAAGTTTAATCCACCAATCAAAAACAACACACACACACACACACACACACACTCTCCTCTGATAGCAAAAAGGAGGAGGACAGTGTCCTAATATTGTCTACTGAAGCACACGCGCAACCTCCCCGAACACATACATGCAGATGTGCTCGTACACATAAAATGCAATCACAAACAAATCAAATTTGCCCAAAAATAGATGCCACAACAGTGTTATTATTATTTGCGCTTTCTGTGTTTGGTTTGCTTTGTTTAACCTTTTGGATACATAACCAAGGTTGTGTTTAAAGCTGTAGAGCATAACTCTTTTAACCCTTAGAACACAGAGCATTTTGTACAGTATATACGGAGGGTATAAGAATGTGCAATAAAGAGTGTCGTATATCCTTTTTTTCAGCACAACTTAGGCATTCTGATGAAAGAAAACATTTAATTTTCACCAACTTTATAAACACACCTGAGCAAAACGTACTTAAAATGTTTTTAAATTGGATTGGAGTTTTGAAATGTGGAGAAAAGGCCACAGTTCAAAGTTCACTTGGCTCATTTTTATGAAAAAAAATGAAAGAAAAACAGTGTATTTTGAGACTTCTGCACAATTATATCACTACTAAAAATGTGATATAAAATGAATCGTAAATTTGACTCAACAAAAAAATGCATTTTTTAAAGCCTGAATATGTGACCTATAAACACACAACCATATAAGGAGTGTATTTTTCCCACGGCAAATTATCAAGGGTGCGCTGAGCACTAAGGGTCAATATAAACAAGCATCCTTTGCATTCAGACTATTGTCACACAATGATGATCAGCTAAACATCACTCTTTCTGTGTTTCTCAGTGCAGCAGCAGTGTTTTTCAGTCTTGTTTTTGCTTAGCGACATTAACATGCTGCACACAGGAAGAAAGTAGGACTGAAAACCTGTTAAAAGTTTCAGGAGTGCATTCTAGTGCTCAAAAAATGGTTGTTCAGCAGTCTGATGGGATAAATGCATCTTGCAACAAAACGCTCCCATGAGTCAGGTCTGATAGTTTTGCTTGACAGATCCTCTTATTACACAAATCACTTCTGCTCATGACGACTGCACAGAGGCAGAATAATAATAATAATAACACCAACAACAAGAACAAACAAAAGTTACTCACTGCAGCTTGAAGCTCTGGAAAGTAATGGCAAAACTGAAAGACAAATCATTATCTTTGCCCCAGAAGGACATCGCAATACCTTCTGCATACTTTTGGACCTGCTCATTAACATTGCACTTTATGCTTTGGTGTGCTTTATATTTCAATTGACTTATTGTGAAAAGTCAACAGACTGTAAAATGAAATACGTTACAAAGTGTTCTCAAGGTGATTCATTATGCCCTGACCCAGCATGCATGGAAATGTGCATCATGCTTAACTCGGTCTCTCAACGGCAACGCGGCTCTCACACAGGGGGGCATAGCCACACATCACACCTTGCCACCTACAGTTGCATTTTGAATTCAATTTGCATATGCCCTTGAGACTGCCTCCACACCCTGTTAATATTCTCCTCAGTAATAAGAGACGTTATTGCATTCACAAACTCTCTCTCTCCTCCTCCTCCTTGTTTAAGTAAGTGTTCCTGGTAACAACTCCCCGTTCTGCATGAATTAGCTGTTTTTCTCCTCAGAGAGTAGTTGCTTGTGTTCAGGTACGGGCTCGTCTGCTTGTGTGTGTGTGTTTCGCTTAATTGTATACAGTTGTGTACATGTGAACATTTATTATTCCCAGCTCTAATTACTTGTTTCTGCTGCTGTGGTGGCCTTGTTGGAGATCGTTTCCAGTCTGATTAGCTAACACAGTCAGCTACTTAAATCGCAGACTAATGTCGACTTTCGGCGGGGTTAAAAGTTTCGGGAAAAAAAATGCAGACGCCAAGTCGGACAGTGAAAGTATCAAGGAGGTAAATTGCAGAAGAGGCGGTGAAAATTGACTGACCCCTGGTGCTGTATGCGTTGGGTGAAGTTGTTATATTGTCTTGCTTCTTTTGCGCCTCCTCACTATCTCCTCTCTCCTTCAGAAGCACCAAGCCAGCAATTTCCGACTGTGACTCTGCGAGGAGGGCACATGTTTACCTCACAAACAAGCACACGCTCTCTCTCGCTTCCTCCACTGAGCCTGACCTCTGGGAATGACTAGACACGACGAGAATGTAGTCCTTACTTATTGGAAAGTGCACTCCTGCACAGTTCTCTAATTGCTCAAACAAAGGTGCGAGGAGATTGAAATGGACAGACAGAGTGTGGGTGTGGAAGTTTGCTGTGAGAACTTTGTTTTTTTTACACTTCACAGTCCAGGCACAAAAGTTCCACTTCTCTTTGGTGAGCTGCAATGATCATGAGCCCTATACGCAATATCTCTGTCGATATTTACTGAGACAAATATCATACATGAGCTGTAACGAGAGGCCCTGGATGCTCTTCATCTGTCACTTCATGTGTATATGTATGCAGTGCAGTACAGTAACAAAGTACAAATACTTTGTTACTCTACTTAAGAACAAAATTCACATATCTGTACTCTACTTTATTAATATTTCTAGCAACTTTTACTTTTACTCCACTACATTTCCTCTAATTATTTTTTTGACTTGTTACTACCAAATAAAACCAGAAGAAGAACAATTGGTAATGGTCTGTATTTATAGTCTTGATGAGCTGCTTTACACTACAGTTACTTCTAAAACTTAAGTACATTTTAAAGCAGAAAATGACAAAGTAAAGTAAGGAATATAAATTATAAAAACTGTCATTTGTACTTGTATAATGTACCTAAAAGGGATACTTGAGCATAAGACTGTGTGTCCGTATGTGTGATCATTGAGTGAAGAAATCTGTGCACTTGAACTTAATTTTTAAATCCCCTTCTTGCCTTAATTGGGCGACTTGTCGCCCTCCATTTGTTTCAGTCTCTGACTCAGCTTGTCTCTTTCTCTCAGCCTCAGTGTGACAGTGATGACACTGAATAAGCAGAGACAGTCAGACACACGATGAGACGGAGGTTTGGATGTAAATGAAAACTGATTGAACCAACACAACAAATTCATTTACAGACCAGTCTCAGAACCTTTGTTTTATCAATACTTCCAAGAACTCGACATTTAAATTGAAAAAAAATAAAAAAAATAAATGGATTTAGTTCAGCGACAGTTCTCCAACTGCTCCTTTATCTGCAGACCACATGCCTCCAGACCTCCATCAGTGCCACACCGTCTAGCAAGCTGTTTCTGAGCAAGCAGATCCACTTAAATGTGACTTCAACATTAGTCTGCACAGCACAGCATAAGAATCATTTCTGGATTATTAATTGTTAATGAGTTCTTTAACATCAGATTATAAATTGTTAAAGCATGGCTCCATAACACTGACAACACATGCAAAGCAAACAGTCACAACAGAAATAAAATGCTCAGTAATCAAGTAGAAAAACAGTAACTCAGTCACAGAACATTACATGATCAACGAGCATGACTCAGCTGGGTTTATCTGGCATTTGCAGAGCATGTGATGTGAAATGTACTTTTTTCCCCTGTTATTTTTACTTGTGGGTTTTTACGATGCACAGAGCTCTCAGTGCCACAGATAAGAGATGGAAAGGCATGCACACACGCGCACTATAGATGTTTCTGCAACAGTGAGTAGTTTCAGTGAGCAAAGACATGACGTGTGCATAACATGTTTGTTCTGCAAAGCAGAAACTCATTTGGGACAGTGTATGAATCTGTGTTTCTCTCAGAGAGTGAGAGCTGCCCCAGCTTTCTCTATTTACTTCACTCTTTGCCTGTATGTCAAGTTAGGGCTTATAGGCAGAGCCGTGCTGGTCATTCCGCTCATCCCTCCCAGGCATATAAAAGTCCAGCTGAAAACCCAGGGATGATCGGGCCTTTGCTGTCAGTGCCTTAAAGCCTCACCATGTTAGACCTGAAGAGATGAAGTGTTATCTATTAAACTATTTCTATAGTATATATAGACAGATTATTAGATGATGCATCACCCATTTCCTCCTTAAACGCATTCATAATTCATTTTATTGATCCTATCGTTTCCTTGTCTGTAAAGCAGTTGTACGTAAAAGCAAACATTTGGCTGCCGTTTCTTGTCACTCCAAGCTATACAAAGTTAGATGATTAAAGTTACTTTTAGGTTTACTTTAATTTGTTTTCTGCAGCTGTAATATCACTGCTTCATCCCACATTGTCAGTTGACCATTGTTCTGGTCAATTATGTCATTCTCCTTGTATGACAAAATGCAAACGTGGAAGTGAGGAGAAGCAAGGAACGACACTTCCATCCACTCTTCCAAACATTGGCAGATTTTGGATGTTTCCCTCTGCTGCATAAGAACAGAGTGTATCTACTTTCTGCAGATGAGAAAAATGGAATTACACACACATTCTGTCATTTCAGCAGAGATGCATTGCGTTAGTGACACAGCATCTCTCTGATGTACAGCTGTAGTTCAGCGTAGCACAAAGCGGCTGCATAGTCCCGTGCATTCATCCATGAGAAACCCCGTCAAAGTTAATAACAAAAACACAATTGTTCATAGATAATGGATCAATGAGCTTTTGCTTGTAATAGCCTTAAAAGCCCAAGTCGTCACATGTTCCCTTGGGACGTTTTCTGGAGTGTGTTGTAACTGTATATGTACAGCTATATTTAAGTCGTAACTACCGACAGGGCGAGACTTTCCTGCACAGCACATCAAATCTTTTTGACAGGCTGCAACATAATTATCTTCTACCTCAGTGCTTCCCAAATCTCACAGGTTTGAAAAGAAATTGGCTCTGATTTGTACATTAGCAAGAATGTGACACATCGGTGAAGGAAACCATTAAGAAGCCCTATGTTGTGTTTAAATATAAACATATATGATTCAAATGTTTGACAGAATTCCAGATATTAAAATTAGACGTTTTAGCTATTTCAAATATTTCGATGGACGTTGGTAGCCCACACTGCTCTCCCTAATACAAATGTTTAAGAGGTCTCGCATGACATCATATTATCCATCCATGCTTTCATCCATCCATCTATCCATACATCCAGCAATCCCAGAGGATTCTTTTAATCAGACTCACCCCCAGGGCTCAACAGTATTTTTCTGCAGCCTCCTCCAACTTTCACTCACATAAAAAGCATCAATTGCCTCGACCTCCCTAAAGGCAGAGCTTATTCTTTACAGTTACCAACGACACATACTCTTATTTGTAAGTGTGCTATTTACAATAAGACAAAATGCCACTTTGGGCAGCTGTTTCACTTTTTAGAGATGACTAGCACACATTGAATCTTTCTGCGGAAGTTGTAAAAAAAAAAAATACTTATTTAATGCAGCACTGCTCTTGGCTCATCAAGCTCTCAGGTCTAATTTAGCACTGATTCACTCAAACAATGATCGGGGGACAACTGGGCTTCAGTATCTTGGCCAAGGAAACTTAGATATGCAGACTAGGGGAACCAGGGATTGAACCGTCAACTTTTTAATGAGCCTCATGAGCCAGAGTCGCCTTTGAAGAGAAAAGGTGTAACGCACGACTCACTCACCAGCACATACATAATGCTAAGTTTCGATTCCTCAGCAAAGTTTAGGTCACATGTACCAGCTCTGTTCCACAGTTTCACAAGTAAAAAAAATAAATAAATCAATGAATGCTTCTCATAATACTTGAATCCCTGCAATAATAGCTGCACATCTTTCAATGGCTATAATCCACCAGCGCTTGTGAATTAGAAAGGGCATTCAAGTCTGAGTGAGTTTGAGTCAGAGAGTTGTGTGAGTGAGTGTTGCACTCTTGAACCCTTGAAACTGACTCAATCCCAAACTGAACAGCTGTATCTTCCCTGTTTTTTTTGCTGCGGGCAGCACAAAAAAAAATCTATTTCTTCATCAGGCAGCAGGGTGGAATGTTTGCACTCAAGGGGGATTTTGGTTCAAGTCAGTCTCACGATAGTGAACGTCTGCTCTGTCCTTGCACAAGACACTGTTCCCCCTGTCAGCTACATGGATGGATGCTGGTGTCCAGCTGAGCCTCCGTGGCCTCTCTGTGCAGAGAGATGATGTACTGTATTATAATATTCATTATTATTCATGAGGGCTCATGTGGGTTCATAGTCCTATTGTGGGAAATGACAGAGGATATGCATGTATGTCAAGCCATACACTAACTGGAGTGATTCTTTAAAAGTCTTTGTACAGACACACGTGTGATCTGCAAACGTAGCCCGTTTCTCGTCTTCCAACCAGATGCCTTTGAGTATTTCAACATCACATCACAGCAGATTGGATGAATGATGAATGCACACTGGCATTGATTTAGTCAAACAATTTTGAAAAGAAACGGCGACTAACTGAGTCAGAAGGTTTTATTTGAAACTTCATTATCAGCTGCGTGAGGTGGAGTAAAACCCAGAGGCATGAAACATTTTATCAGTCACAACCTTTCTCCAGAAACATAAACAGTTCACTGAGCAGGATTAAGGAGCAAAAAGCTGCAGAGTGCAGGGGTGCAGTGCCGCATTTTACACAGTAGATGGCAGTTGGCGTCACTGCTTCTTTGAAGAGGAGGGAGTGAGGCACTGCAGTGAAGGAGGAAAGTGACTACAGTACATCAGAAGCGAGACAGAGAAAAAAACCCACTCAATCAAAGTCCCCCAGCAGAGAAGAAATACTGGCGTGGTCAGAACCAAAGGTTTTCTTCAAGGTCGACTGTCCAACTAGGCTGATTGAAAGTTAAAAAAAAAAGTTAAAAAAGAAACAACAACAACAAGCGTGACAGTGTACGTCTATGTGACAGTGAGTGAGCATGTTTGTGGAACAGTCTGAAAGTAAAAGACAGCAATTTAGACAAACTGGCAGACCTGAAAGGCAAGCAGCTTCCAACCTGTACGCACAAGTGGACTAATAAATCAGGCTACCTCTGCTTTTTATAGAACAAACCTGCTCCTATTAAAGGGACTATATGTAAGACACGTATAATAACAATAAGTCCTTGATATATCACCAGAGATTAAGGACTTGCATGCATGCTTAACTGATCTTACATTTTCATTTGCATACTGTTTGTTTACCCACTGCTATCCACCCAATAATGACATTTGTAGCATGTCAACACATGGGCTGTGAGCAGCAAGCTGCAGCTATAGATCAAAAGGTGCAAAACTTTACCAAAAAGGTAAAAGCCTCACCACTCCTCTCAAAGATGTCTAGATCAGTGAAGGAAAATGAGGGTCTGCAGTGTGATACCTTGAAAGTTGAGAAGAAATTGACGACAGACATGCTGCGTTTGATCATTTTCTCTCAGCTCTGGCATCCATGCTCTGAAGGGTTTGGTGAAAGGCGGGGCCTCACCCTGGGCGGGCCGCCAGTCCATCACAGGGCCACATAACGACAAACAACCATTCACTCTCGCACCTACGGTCAATTTAGAGTGTCCAATTTGCCTAATACCCAAATCTACATGTCTGGACTGTGGGAGGAAACCGGAGAACACGGGGAGAACACGGGGAGAACACAGGGAGAACACGGGGAGAACACGCAAACTCCACACAGAAAGACCCTGAAAGCTGTTGGTCGAAATGGGACTCAAACCGCTAACCTAACACTAACAGTGTTTCGCCGTGTGACCCAAAACTGCTTTATTTGATATCTATTTTTCAATTCACAGTAATCAGTCATTACAAACCCCCAAACCCGAATGACACAGGCGGTTATTTTGTCTTTCTATGGGCGGCTCCTCCACAGTCACACATGACATAATAAAAGTGTTTTGACAGGATGAGCACTCCCTTTGTGTGGTAATGTAATATTCATGTGCACTGTGCCCATTTACAAAAGTATTATGACAGACATAATTGGGCATTAATTCCATAAAATGTTGCAGGTAAACCCACGGAGATCAGGCCACATGATGCTGCTCACATGGTGGGAACAAAACAGCAGCCGATTTATTTTGTGCGTGTGTTCTCTCCTCTGTCTTTGTATCCCATTTTCTACCAACTAGGTCACACCATGCACAGTGCCTCACCCATAACCTCAGTCTGCTGCAGTATGTATGTGTAAGAATAGCATTTAGGTGTGTGCGTGGTGCAGGCTGTGTTCGCACTGACCATCTATTTATACTCTCCTGTCCTGTTTCCAAAAAAAAAAGAAAAAAAAAAAAAAAGACACAGTGCTGCTGCTCTGTAGCCCTCTCCTTTTCTTGTTCCCTCCTTCTGTGCCACCCGCTTCCCTGGCCTTTCTTCCATCACTCATTGTGCGAGTAGATGTGTGATATGTGAGGGTGTGAAAAACGTACAGACAAGGAAGGACGGCGAGGAAAAGAAAGCAGAAAATTGGAGGAGGTGGAGAAAAAAAAAAAGTTTTAGAAGCAAAGAACATTAAATTAAATGTGACCTATCTACAGTTGAATAAAAATCTCTCGACGTACGAGTGTTTTCCCTGCTGGGAGCTTGCTCGTTTTCGTTATGCTTCAGTATCCATTAAAGTCTCTGTGTGTACCTTCTTGCACAAAATATTGTTCTTGTTGCTGTCAATCAACTTCTCTATCTTCTTTCATTATCTCTATATTGTAATCCAGACAATTTTTTTGTGCAGCTGTTTGTCATGAATCCCCTGTAGTTCTTCGATTTCAGATGTGGTGAAGTGCACTGGAGCTCTGTGTGCGTCATCCACTGAATGTACCAGTCAGTGTTTCTGCAGGGAGTGAGAATGATCTGCTTTTGGGCCACAGACAAAGTCATGTTGAAACACTGGCTAATGGCTGTTGATCACGCATGTGATTGAATGCACTGAGCCAAAATCACTTGTATAGCAGTGGATGAGTGCAGGGGCACGGTTTTGTGTACGAGTAACAAAACTATCATTCCCTATGTCTGCAGACTTCCTCATGAATAAAAAAAGTTGCAAATGCTGAACTTAAACAAATTGTTGTTGATCCTGGAACCGTGGCACATTATATGCAGGTGGATGCATTTCGGAGGAAAAAGTGTAATACATGCATCTCTTGGGACAATACAAAATGGTTTGTATTGTAGATTGTTTGCTGTCTGCGTGGCAGCAGAGGAAACATTTGGGTTATTTAGCTTTGTATTACTGGAATAGGGGAAGAAACATTGTGCTTCACAACCTCAGTTTCCCCTGAGTCTTCATTCTTTTTTGTTACGTGCCCACCAGTGGTCTGACCAGCTTTACAAGTCACTAGTTTGTGTGTGTCGTGTATAAAACGAAGCGCAGTTTCATGCAGCCGTGCTATGATGACTCCGCCTACGTTGAGGAGATACTACAATAATCAAAAATGAACCAAACCGCGTAGAGTCGAGCCGTGCCAAGGCAAGACGAGGCGTGCTGGGACTGTATAGTGGAAAAGCGCCATATGATTCGTTTACTTTTTGTGCATTTGGTCTGCAAAAACTGACAACATCAAAAACAATATTTCCACTTTTCAGAATAAAACGATTAAAAGTTAGAAAATAAAATTCTGTATAATCAATGACTGCTGAAACCATGATACCTGTCTAAAGAGGAAAAACATTTAGGGCTTGAATAACGGTCCATGACCATCAGAGTTCATCAATAGAGGCCAATCTGGCACTGCCCTTCCTGTCTGACAGACTAAGATACATATTTTTCAAATGAGCACAGTAAATGTACTTCCTGTGTGGGGCACAGAAATCTGTGGCCATAGATTTTTGTCATAAAGTGGACTTCTGCAGTTCACTACTCTCAATTCAATTTTTTTAAGTTAAGTTTTAAGTTGCGCAAGACACGTAAGCGTGTGAAAGACAGAAAAAAAGAGGTCAGACCCAACCACTCAGACATCAAACATTTGCTGTTTCAAGCGTCTTAAATGTGAGTTTTGCTGCATTCAGGGTTATATATCAGTCATTCCCACGGACTGAGACACACAGGTGGGTCGGCAAATACATTTGCTGGATATTTTTTTTCAGACTTTTTCTGAAGAATTTAATTTATCAAACATCTATCTTTTGAAAATGTCAAAAATAATATTCAACTTAATAATATTAAGCGTTACAGTCAGGAATTATATATATATTTGCACAAATGTTCTGTAGTCAACAATTTATATTTATTTATTGGGTCAGGGAGTTTGTGATGTTGAAAACGTGGATTCTGTATAAAAGACTTGGGAAACACTGTCATATGTGATAGTAAATGAAGATTCTGTAGGGTTTGACAGCTTGGGCTCAAACAGATTCTTGCCTTCAGATCAGGATCAGAAACTAGGCTTTTATTGCAAAAAA
This sequence comes from Solea solea, assembly GCF_958295425.1. NCBI lineage: Eukaryota > Metazoa > Chordata > Actinopteri > Pleuronectiformes > Soleidae > Solea > Solea solea. The sequence continues at coordinate 19,241,482 of NC_081149.1, read as the reverse complement.
GCAATATCAGACAAATTGTTTCAAGCAGAGTACTGAAAGTAAATACCCTGGTTTGATGCACCAGAATGCATTGATTTTGTGCGTCCTACTGTTGATACATGGTCCCCCCCACCCCCAAACAAAAAAATCTCACCAGCCACCACTGCATTTATCACCTTTTCTCTACAGAATCACCCGGGTATGCACCCTTCAGGACCTGCAGCTGATAACAGAACAACCTGGCCTTTGACTGGACTCTGGTTTTTGCCATTGTCCATTTGCAACAACAAAAGGGAGCTTATGAACCACCAAGGAAAGGATGTGTGCAATCATATGAAGTAGCCCAGCCAGCATGTCCATGTGGGCCCCATCCATCCATCTTCTACCGCTTTATCCTCCACATGAGGTTCATGGGGGCGCTGTACCAATCTCAGCTGAGTTAGGGCGATAGGCAGGGTACACCCTGGACAGTTAGCCAGTCCATCACAGGGCCACATAGACACAAACAACCATTCACTATCACACTTACTGTCAATTTAGAGTGACCAATTTACCTAATCCCCGTATTGCATGTTTTTGGATTGTGGGAGGAAACCGGAGAAAACCCATGCACACATAGGGAGACAATTGTTTTGGGCACACATGGTGATGATGGCTGGGAGGTGATAAAGACTCAGTCAAACAGTCAGCAGCATTGATTTAAAGGTGGTTTTAAAATGACTAAACGTGGTAGTTTATGATTTAAAAATGACTTTGTCAGAAATGTGTGTAAACACAGCTCTCCAGCAGACAAGTTCACCTCAAACCTCAGGTGCCCTGGGGAAACACTGTCACTGGCCACACTGAGAGTTTTTCTCCCCTGCTGTCACATGGCGGGATATCTCATTGAAAAGTCTGACCTTGGGTACAAAGGTAAACACACGGGACTGCTTTGTAAATGGCTATTTTTAAATCTTCTGTTGTATTTATATACCTTACCCACTTGCACGCTTCACCATTTCTGCCCAAGTGATACTTTGTTGTGTATGAATGTGTGTTGGTCCCTGTAGTGACAGGTTTGCCGTGAACAAAGTGTTGTGCATCTCTGACTGACTGTTAAAGTACCTGCATGTGTGTGTGTGTGTGTGTGTGTGTGTGTGTGTGTGTGTGTGTGTGTGTGTGTGTTTGTGTCCAAGGTGACATGAGCCGATGGTCGGCAAAGTGCTGACAAAACAAATGTTTCACCTTTCCTTTCTTTACTTTGCTCAACTGTTTCTTGAACTCCTGTCACACACCAGTGTCCTTCATGTGTACCCTCCACACATGCACATATTATTATAATAACATTTACAACAGCCAGTACAGGCTCATATTGCTGATTGCACGAGTTATACATCCTAATCACATTCTGCACTAAATATCACATTGAGCCTAGTCATATGGGGTTTCATTCATCATTTCAGTATATCGTTCACAATATACTGTATACATGTGTGCACATGCCCCAGAGATGCACAAACAGGCGTTTCCCTACCAGATAGAGAGATGGTGAGGTGGTGTCCGTGTTCATATGTAATCTTGATATCAAATCCGTCTGTCTTTCCCTCCCCCTCTTCATCTCTTTAACTTCCTCCCCCCTTTTCAATCATCCTCTCCACCCCGTATCCCCAGCACTACCTCTTTTGGTCCAGTAAAAACCAGGTGATATGATTTCATGCTCAGCTCTTGGATTATTTATGTAGTTAGAAATGAAGAACAGATTCCACTTCACAGAAAACCCATAGATCTGATTTGGCAAACACAACTTGTTTAGTTACCTGACCACTTGTTTATTTTCCCTTTCTCTCCTCGTCAGAAATTCCACACACCCGTCTCGCCAAACCAACCTCACTCACACACGCCCCCTTTTTCCCTTCCTCTGCCCCTACAACTTTTGCTCACTTATCTTCTACTTCTCTACCTCTCATCCTTTCATTCCCTCGGCCACTCCATTAACCAGAGGGTCACTTTTCCAGCTGGTTAGCCTGCACTAGATCTCCATCAGGTCTCTGACGTACGAGTCTGTTTCCAGCCGTCTGTGTGTATGAGTGTGTGTGTGTGTGTGTGTGTGTGAGTGTGTGAGTGTGTGTGTGTGTATGTTCAGATAGATGGGTTCATTTGTCAGTTTTACTCCTCTCTTGTCCTCCGGTGTGATGCTGTAATGACCTGCGGCAGCAAAGATTGACAGACGACTGGCATTTGACACAACAATTCCCTACCATGCACACACATGCACGTACACACACACTCAACCAGGTTTGCACAGCTATTCTTATCAGGACATTGCATTAAACCCTAACCTAACCACAATTCAAAATAAAATCTTAACACTCAACTTAACCAGTTCCTTGGAAGTGAAGTCCTGCCTGATTAGGACCTGGCATTGGGCTCCATGAGAACTACTAGTCCTGACAAGGTCAGTGTTTATGCCAGAGAAGGTCCTACAGGAGTAACAAATACACACACTTGTTGTTCTTCAAGAGGTAATTGTCGAAAGCTTGGCCACAGTTTGTGTTCCTGTTGTGCTTCTTCTGTGGATTGTTTTCCACACGACTATTCACCTTTACGGATATGACCACTATCATAACCATCTGGGAAAGATCTAGAGATCCCAGAAATGAAGTCATGATAACTCTGACTTTGCTGACGAAACTGCTGACACAATAGTCAGGGAGCAAGTTTCTCCATGTTCCTATTTTGAAATTGAACAGCTAAAGCCTCAGGAACATTGTTGGAATTTATGAGACATCGAACACAACTGCAGAGGCACTTTATGGACTGTTGTAAATGCTGTACTGAGACCTGACCTAGTACTCAAAAACATAGGGGGCAGTGCTACAACAGGGCAGCAGATCAATTTGGTTTAGAGTGGGGCCTAAAGGCTCCTGTTCAAGAAGAGTCGTGAGCCATTTATATCTACTACTGTACTTAATTCCTGTGGTTAATTTAATGGTGCAACGTGTCTCCTGAAGTATCCCAGCATGATGGTCCTCATAACACAGTGTTTTAAAGTAGTAATTAACATCAATCAAGACATAAACAATTCTCATTGTCTGTTTGATGGAACTCTTTCATGAAGTGCAATATCTCTGAATAAAGGTGATGAGAAACAGCAATTAATGAGGTACTTGGGCAACGAAAGAGGTTTTTTAGTATTCGACAATGTTAAAATTTTGTCGCAAGCAGTCATCAGTCGTAAGTGCGTAATATAGTAATAAGTCACAGTCCTATGTGACTTGCCACTTCAGCCAATCAGGAAGGGGATGACAGTCACTGAGATCTACTGTATACAGAAAACTACAGCGGTTTATCAGAGAGGAGAAGAGGGAGGAAGAAAAGAGAAAAGCAACATCAAATCTGGGCTCACAGTGACAACACTATTATAGTATTATTACAGTATTAAGCAAAGTCCTGTAGACATAAAACCAAGCTAAATTAAGCCTGCTTTCGCCAGTTATTCCCTGTGTCATTTATCTTGTGTTATTAAAGTTGATCTATAGCAGTTCATGAGAGAGAACCAGGGGAAGAAGTCAGAGACACAGAGACAGAGAGAGGTCACAGACAGCACTACAGATATTTAATGGTTAACTTGTTGACATGAAACTAAACTAAGTTAACCCTCTTATGACAATCATGATATTCAGGGCGCCTGGATTTATGGCTATAGAATTGTCCAAAAATGTGCAATGAGCTTCTGCCCCTTTCTGCTACTTCTTCCAATATCTGTCAGTTTTTCAACAGTTTAGGAATATGGTACTGAGATGCTGACGTCACAAACGTAATGACAAGTCTATGGGCGCAAAGCTCTATTTCTCAGCTGACATGGTCGGGTCGCACTGTGGACAGGTTGCCAGTCCATAAGATGGAGATAAGGTGATGAGAAGTATGCATGCTGCATTCTGTCAGCGACAATAGGATGTTAACAGAAGGGTTAAGCATTTGTGTTCTTGTGACCAGAAAAGTTTTTAAGATGAGACAAAACAATCTGTTCCTCCTCCTGGTGAAAGACACCACGACTCAAAGTAATATGCATTGGGGTTAACCATCTCTGTGGCAGGTCAGTTACCATAACCTAACCCTGAAAACCCAGCAGTAAACCTGAAGTCCACAAAAGCTGCTTCACTGTACAGTTGGACAGTACCAATATGATGACTGCACCAAGATGTGAAGTGTCCCAGTGCAGCTTTAATATAAGATTTATCAACAGTTATTATCTGACTCTGCAAAGCATGAGGTACAGCGGTGGCTGAGAGGCTCTATAAAGAAAGCAATCTAGTGACCATAATGTTATCTCACAGCAGCGAGCAGACTGTGGGTGTGGAATAGCCCTTTAGGTAATGGAGTTCACTGTCATCTCCTACGTATGAACGACAAAAGGCAATGCTGAGGAAGACAAAAGCGTGTAGTAAACTTCAAAGTGCAATACACAACTGCACGATGGAGGTTTACGACAGTGGCATCTTTGGACCAGCTCAGTCAAAAAGCATCATGGAATATTAAGTTTGAATGGCTGAACGTGAATGCAGACCACAGTTGCAGGTGATAAACTGAAGATTGATCTGGGGAGATAAGGGATCTGGCAGGTGAAGGCTGAGGGCAAAGGGGGCAGTGTCTGTTAGCAGGGCAGAGTAAAGAAAGCTGAGCTGTGAGCAGAGCTGGAGGACTGGTCAGTCAGCAGGGGAATGAGCTGGGGAGCAGACGGATGATGTAGTGGCGTGAGTGAGGCTGGACCCCGGAGGAGACAAGCTGGTTCTGGAGAAGAGTGTTTTGTGGCAAGCACGGCAGGCAGGAAATAAAGGTTAATCAGAGAAATTACTAGTTAGATTCAAGTTTATCAAGCAAGATGAATCTGTGTAAACTACTGTTGTAAGAATGCCGCAGCCCCTTTAAGAGCCGGGCATGTACTGTATACGTGCAGGGAGAGAGAGCGTGAGCGAGCAGCATTAGTCACTATGAAGTGGGGTAAATATGTGTTGTGTTCCAAGCCTGTTGAAATAAATATACACTCTAGACTCTTCCACATCAGCAGAGTGTCCACCTGTTCATCCCCTATCTGTAGAAGCAAGGGTGTTCACTGGGAGCAGCCACAGCTCCAGCAGGGAAGTTAACACCACATTGAAGATAATCAACTACGATTATGTCATTATACATACAGCAATTCCTAATTTGTCCACTAGGGTCACATTTTTATTAGTTCCCATAGATGTGTAGCAAAATGTTGTAATCATATGTGGAATACTAGAATTTTTAGTTCCACATACCTGGGACTAAATGTTTTGTTCCTTTAAATCCACTGTGATCTGTAAGTTGCAATGCACGTGTGTGAATGGTAAACTTATGCATAACATTTTCAGAACACGTTTTGTGAAAACATTGATTAAATGTAAAACAAAGGGAAAACATTGGAGTTCTTGTTGTTTATAGGTTATTATGCTATTATTTTACTCGTCCGACTTACGAGTTTAACGCCCCTGCTTTATAGAATGAGTGGCATCCTTGCATATGTCCGCTGTTTTTTCTCTTCATTCTTATAAGCAGTAGCAACCTCTGATAACATACCACAGGAGGAAGAGAAAGAGAGAGAAAACAAAAAAGGAAAACAGAAAGAAAGAATCTGGCTCAATAAGTATTGTTCCAGGAGTGAAGTCATCTGACATTTAAGGATCAGCCAGCCATAGCCACCCAGACTAGTGTGTGTGTGTGTGAATTTGTGGGCAGGCAGGAGTACCCAGAGGGCATGCAACTCAGACAGAGTCATTATTTAGTGACATGCAGACGACGGTGTGGCCTTAACAGGGACTGCAAATGTACACAAGTCACACACACACACACACACACACACGCTCAAACATTATAACTATAAAGCCTGAGGTGTCAGGATTTTAATGAGAAACATCTGTAATGTTACCCGTTTCCTCTCTGCTCTCTGCTCATCAAAGAGCACCTGCAGAATTAATATTAAGCTAATCATTAAAGCCAGATGTTCCCTGCATTCAGTGCCAAATCCAAGAAAACTTATGCAGTCCATTTGTACCACCGATTTATGCCAAGCATGTCCTATTTAACTAAAAATATGGATAAATATAAGCACATAATCATTTGTCTGGTGTGCGGCGATTTTCATGCACCTGGCCGTTGATCAAAAATATCTGATGGATCCCAACTGTCCCCAAGGTTGTGACATACCTGTGGCATACAAATACAAAGATTTAATTATTGATTGTGTGCAGAAACCTCACAAAAGGTCACTCCATTTTACAGCATTAAATTGCGAATACCTTCGATGTCCTTGACAGACATTGTTACGGGGGCCGATGACCCGTGAAAAGCTCCAGTGGCTTTAACAAACACTGAGGCAAGGTTACGTTTCCAGTATATGCCACTGGGACGTGAATTAATTCCTTTAGTGGTCTTTCCTATAGCTTCATGAAAAATGTATATACACCTATCAGCTACACCAGCCTGTAATGAAACAGGCCGTTAGTAGCTCACCGTTCTGCCTCCATTAGTCGGACATAAATATTGATCACACATGGCAGGATATGAGGGGAAATCACGTTTAAACACTGGAAGTGAAACCAAACGTACTGTTTGAAACACGGGGCCGAGCTGTTGCACTGTGAAACAAGAAACAATGCAAGGAACGTCTGTCTTTTCAATCGTTCTGCCTGTTAATTGCATAACTACCCAGATCAAACTTGGCACCAGTGTGTGCAGTGCCGACTCTGATGTTGTTTGGATAAGAAATACAAGAGATAGGAGTAAAATATATATAAATAAATATTATACATCATTTCCTCAGCATGATTTCTGATCATAATGAGAGGTCAAAGTAAATGGGCTACATTTAAACAGCACTTTTCTAGTCATTCACCCATTGGCATGTAGACTAGCGGAGCCAAGAATCAAACCCGCAACCTTCTAGCACTGAGCTACCGTCGTAAATGTATAGACTCAGGGATGATAATTAATAGATGTTAGATTTCAAAGGCATCGCCTACTCCTTTTTTTCCAACCTAAATAGAAATTACAGATTTTTTTTGTAACAAATGAAAATAAAACATTTTGAGGATGAGGATGTAAAACCATTTTCAACCATAAAAACCCTTCCAATCAAGTGCACGCAAACCTTCTCTTATATTAACTGGATTTGTAACGTATAAAGGCAAATGATTTCATATTTCTATATTAATCCTTTCATACCTTAATAAAAAAAGGACACAGTCCTTCTCAAATCTTTTCCTTTCATCCTGACCTCCAGGTGACGCCATCACAGTACATAAATGTGGCCTTTCATTTGCCTGCAGTAAAATATTACCTCCGAGCGTCATTTCACTTGCCAGTGATTACCACAGCACAATCGGGAAAACAATTAAGTAAAACATGAATGTAATTTCAAGGAGACACGGTTGTTGGCTTCATAACATATGCAGAGCCTGTCCTCCCATAAATAATGGTTCTATAGCTTATTTGTGGAGGCAGCTTATTACAGGCCGCAGTGAAGTTTTATTGAAAAGAGTCATCGAATATTCAGGAAACACTGCGGGTCGTATCAAAGGGCAGCGAACGATGACCTACGTCATTTGGGTTGAAGGACTAGCTGACAGCAGTAATCAATTAAAGAGAAATGTGTGTCTGTTTCTATAACAGTGACTGAAAAAGGTTCAGTCGAAAGGTGATCTGATTTAAAAAGTGCACAAACACACACTCACACACACAGAGAGAAAGTAACCGTGTAGCAGAGGGATTTAGATGTGTTGTGACACGGCACAGTGTCCGTGCAGGTTTGTGTTGGAAGCAGATTTCGGGTTTTACCCTTAACATGACTCTGTGACTTAACCCCTGTGAGATTGAGACTGCGTGGTAAAATGGCAAACACACACAAACAAACAAACAAACAAATAAACAGACATTGCTGGAGGCAGCAGTCAATGTACACCACTCTGTGATCATAAGCCAAAAGGGGTGGAGTGAGAAAGAAGCCCTGAGAGTCAGCGCAGCTAAAATTACAGCCCTGTCACACCAAATCAAAGGCGATGACCGTCTCACTGTGTGTGTTTGTGTGTGTGTGTGCGTGCGTTTTATACAACTGGGAGAGAGTAAACAAAATAAAAAGGCAGGCAGTATTCAGTAGAACATGTTTATATTTACACATTTGATATACATCATTTATTTGTTATCATTTTATTAATTGTGACTTCATTCATCTGCCCAACCACGCCCACAGGGCCACGGGAAGTGGGGCCCTGAGGGTGCTGCAGCGCCCCCTATTGACAAGGGGTTGAAACACACAGCCTGTAAATAGTTTTTTTTAACCGTGAATGACAATTTGCTTGTCCAATAATATATTAAAACATAGCTCAGCTGGTAAGGAGTTGCTTTGAAACCCAGCTGTGACAGACAGATACATCCATTCACCTCCTACTATGTTATTTTGACTCCAGATGTGAAAGACAGGCAGAGTTTTTTCATTTGTTCTCTCCTGCGTGGCTTAGATAGAGTCTTAAAAACTTGAAAAATAGGGACATTTAGAGCAGATAAAAAAAAGTGTGATTATAACAGCAAGTTACATAGACACTTATGTTAATTAAAAATGTGTAACTTTGTAACTATTGTAACTGAACGATGTGAAATAAATGTAAGGAAGAGCTAGAACTCTGTCTTTGTCATGTTAAACATGAGAAATATGTGCACACACACACACACACACTGCGAGTTAATATGGCATACCACCATATGCTGGAACAGGTGGTTGCGCTCAACTGCGACACTAACTGGAGACTATTAGTGTGTTTTCTATTGGTGTCATCATACAACAAACCCAAAGTCAGCCTGTCGGCTCCCAAAATTAGAATGTTATTTGGAGAGACAGTGTTGTGTCGCTGCTGCATCTCGACACGTGAGAGAAAATAAAATCTCGTCTCGTCTTGTTGACCTGATGCATGTTTGCTGATGGACAGTCTTAATAATAGAAATAGTCATCTCGTGCCACATTTCTCAACATCTTTTTTATTGTTCCTTTATGTTACGACACATAATTGGAACCATAATTAAAAAGGAGTCTTTTTATTCCGTCAGCCTTTCAGAATTCTAATTCTTGAATCTGATGCAAATGTATGTCAGCAAATGGGTGGTTTAAACCTGTTCGCTGGAAACGCTTCACTGGTACTTACAACTTCTTTAGGATTAAATTAAAAATGATGTGATTAAAGTGAAATAAATTATCATGAAATTACCACTGGGACTTTTTCCTGTCATTCTTATTCTACTGTAATGACGTGAAAGTGTAATTTTGCAGTGTAACATACATTTAGGCATAACTCAATACATGTACCATAAACAAAATCCTGTTAATAATCCAAGACTGAATATGGGAATAATTTTTACACATTTCTGAACCAAATTTGAGATAAATAAGCCTTTTTTGCATGCATTGGTATTTTGTTGAGTGTATTTACTGTAGCACTGTGTCACTGGTATCTTTAATACAAAGAAACTGTGAGTCGAGAGATTTGCTTTCACACACAAGGTTCAAGGTCTCGGGTTCAAACAAATGCACTGCTGAGCCAGACTCTGCTCCTACTAGCTTTAGGGAGAGATAACCCTCGTCACACCTCTGACCTCTCTGTTGTGAGAAAAGAGCAGAAAGTAAGGATTACTCAGGAGTAATCAAAATGATACTGTATGTGTGTATGCGTGTGAGAGTGTTTGCCGTTTTGTGTTTGTATGAGTATTGGATGTTTGTGTGTGTGTGTGTGTGTTGACATTGATGAATGAGCCCTACATCACAGCAATCTGCTTCCACCGCTCCATAAAACAACCTCAAATCACTTCAGGAAACATGTTTTTGAAGAGGGGCCTCCACGATTTTGTCAGATTTCGTCTTGTGTGAGTGCATCTGTGCATAAATCATAGAGTTTGGTGTGTGTGTGTGTGTGCGTGTGTGTGCGTGCGCGTGCATGCATGCATCGTGTCTGGGTTCCAATATTTCCATACCGAGTGTTTGAATTATGGGACAGATTAGTTTCCCCAGACAATAGCTTACAAGCACCAACAATTTCTGTTTGCACTTCACCCGAGTTAAACTTCTCCCGCTGAGTTTAGCATTCAGATATTTAAATATTATGGCTCAGTTTGTAAAAAACTGCAATAATCCAAATACTATAAGTGGATGAACTAAACACATTTTGAATTTAGTAGAAAGTTACATTTATGTATCCATCCATCAGTCTTCTACCACTTTATCCTCCACATGAGGGTGGCAGGGGGAGCTGTGCCAATCTCAGCTATCATGGGGCAATAGGCAGGGTACACTCTGGACAGTTGGCCAGTGCATCACAGGGCTACATACAGAGACAAACAACCATTCACTGTCACACCTATAGACAATTTACTGTGTCCAATTTACCTGATCCCCAAAACTGCAGAGCTCGTAGAAAACCCACGCACACACACGGAGAGAACATGCAGAAGGACCCTTGGTCGCGCAACCTGGGTCTTCTTGCTGCAAAGCACTGCCAACCACTACACCAACTGTGTGACCGACATTTAAATTCAAAATGATAATGTCTCATTTGCTAAAGTATTACAATCTTTTGCAGTCGCACCGCAGTGAACACATTCATCTTTCCAAAAATGAAACATGTAATACTTTGCTCCAGTAATAATATATGGTTTTGTTTAGCTGAATATAAGCACATTTGTCAATTTGTATACCATTATTTTGAAACATCTCAACAAATGTCAGTGAAGGTTCTCAGTCATCCAGGTCATAATCTGCGTGAGTTGAAGACATTTCACCTCTCATCCAAGAGGATTCTTCACTACTGAAGAATCTCACCATATGATAATCCTGTAATTTTCTAACTACAAGTTAAATATACTGTCTGTATGTGTTTGTATTTATTCCTCATGGAGAACAAAACCTGGTCCCAGTGAGGCAGAATCTCATTCCCAGGAACTGTTTAAGGCTTAAGATCTGTGGTTAGGTTAAGGTTAGGCTTGGTTGTCCTAATGAATGTAAATCAGTGAGAGTCCTTAAAAGGATAGTTGAGCAAACCTGTGTGTGTCTGTGTCTCTGTGGAGGGGGGGGGACGGTTGTCCACTTTGACAGTTACCTTCTCTGTGTGTGTTGAAGGGCAAAAGCCCGGCGCTGTCCATTTTCCCCAGGGAAATATTCTTGTTCTAAAGCTGGAAACTGAGTGGATATTGTTCCTTTTCAGCTCCCACACTCTGACAATCTCCCTCCTCATTCACTCTCATCCTCTTATTGCCCTTTCTTTTTAATCTCTCCCTCATTTTTCTCTGCGCTGTAACACTCATCTATCTCATAGCACCTGTAAATCCCGTTTTCTTCCCTAATCAGGTCCTAATAAGAAAAAGCTTGCAGATGTCAGCGGCAGTTAATTAATGCTCTTTTCCTTTTACCTCCGGCTGTGTCCCTCCATTTCTCCCTTGCACACATCTACACAAGCAAACATACATTGAAAGACATACATAACTATATGCAAACACAATACTCATGTTCATGCAGCTATGTTTTTAAGGATATTCATTGATTTCCAATCATTTCGACAGCCTCAGTAAGTTTGAGTGTTTTTTTTTGTTCCTCAAATCTCACAGACATGGCGTCGTATAGCAGCCTAAAATAGAGTGTCCTGTGTGTTCTTAACATGCATGCAGCTGGTATTTGGAGAGGTCATGCATAATAAACTTGGCCTGTGTGTGTGCTTGTAGTTGTTGCCTCTTTAGGACCTTTTCTGTCATAAATATTGACCTTGTCACGGCCGGTGGTCCTCATGGAGACCAAAACCTGGGCTTAAAGGCAGAACTTTGTTTCCGAGGAACTGGTTAAGTTTAGGGCTCAGATTTAAATTATGGTTAGGTTAAGGTTAAGATTAGGCATTAACTGGTTTTGGGTAACCCTTTTGTTACCAATCCTGGCGATCTGCCCAGGGTTTGACCCCGCCCTCCGGTAGAAGATGGATGGATACCAGAAAGCAGAGAAATAGAGCTTGCGTCCATATACTTGTCATTACGGTAGCCTTTCGGATTTCCGCAGAACGACCGTCCAATCACAGACAAGTGTCTGTCACATGTTTATGACATCAGCTTCTCAGTACCGTATTCCTAAACATTTGAATAACTGCCAGATATTGAAAGTGAAACAATTAGTAGAGCAAGAAATGAACGAGGAAGTGCTGTCAGCTCATTACAGAGAAATAACTGTCATGTCCTGCATGACTAACACAAAGCATCATTTTGAATTGAACCTACATCCAACTCTATGATTTCCCCACATCTATCCATTCATGCTTTATCTATCATTTGAAAGTTGCAGGAGGAGCTGAACTGGATTTGAACCCTGAACCCTCTGACTGTGAGGCGACTGTGCCAACCATCGCCCCGCATGTCATCCTGATGTTCCAAGTTCTGCGCTAAAAAAAGAAGCAGCTGCTTCGACACAATTTGAACTCGTGAAGGGAAGCTCCTCCACGGAGAAATGGCTGTGGTCACAAAATCATTGCTGCTTTTAAAACAAAGGTTTGTTTCCATAAAGACCAGCGGCTTCACCGTCTGCGGTGTGATTTTAAAGTCACAATGTTCTGCTCACACCTGTGACCTCCATAATAACTAACCAACTCGAATAAGTTGCGAGGGTGTGCAGATGCAATTTACTGGGAAACTGCAGAGTTGAGTGATAAAGCTAGAAAGTGATAAAGCTGGATTTTGCAGATATATATAAAAAAAGCCAACAGTTACTCTGGGAGAGTCAGAACAGTAAGATATTTATACTCCAGCAGGAAGAAAAAAAGAAGGCAACAGACTCTGATCCGATTACGTATGACTGTATTTAATTGGACAGAGCCAGCAGATCATTTGATCTGCTGGCCACAGGAGCTCGTTCAGTGAGAGACTGATTCCACCAAGATGCACCACTGAACGGCACAGGAAATCATTCCTGCCTGTGGCCATCAGACTTTACAACTCCCATCTGTAGATGTATCCAGTTCATTTATTAATTATCACATTGATAATGTTTATCCTGTACACGTTGTACATTTTGTGATTTTGTTATTCTTGTTCAAACAAGGGCTTTGTGCTATTTTTATTTAATTTTAATCTTTTTTTAATTTTTTTAATTTTAACTTGTGTGCTCTTTTTTTTTTCCTGGTACTTACTGAGTCTGATATGGAGCAACTGTAACAAAACAATTTCCCTAATAAAAGTATTCTGAAATCATGTTTCCTGCTGGAGTTCAGCTCAAGCCTTTACTTTAAGAGAAACATATGAGGGATGACTTTTGTATTCTGCTCTCAACTTGTTCCCACATGTCCTAACCACTGAATAATGAAGTCGATGAAAGTTCTGCAACTCCATCCATTCATTCATTCATTCATTCATTCATTTTCACTCAGATTCTTTTTTTCCTCAATGGTACTAAACAAACATTGTATATCGTCTCAGCTGCAAAATAAGTAAACGTTTACATTTTGCTTAGCATTAGATCACGGGCGACGGTAGCTCAGCGACTCCTCTTTCAACTTGAAGGTTGTAGGTTTTATTCCCGGCTTCGCTAGTCTACATGATGGCTGTGAGAAAGATGAGTGACAGACAAATGCGAAAGTGTGAGTGAATGGGTGAATGGCAAAACTGTAGAGTAAAGCAGCTTTGACAGTCAAGCTCCAATAACAGCAACTCTCGCACCAGGTGAGACCTGTCCATGTAAATAACACTCCTCTCTCACCAATGTTGCTTCACACCACTGCTGCTGCTGCTGCTGCTGCTGCTGCTGCTGCTGCTGCTGCTGCTGCTGCTGCTGCTGCTGCTGCTGCTGCTGCTGCTGCTGCTGCTGCTGCTGCTGCTGCTGCTGCTGCTGGAAAAAGCTTTGCTGCATCCACTCCAGCTTTGTAGATCACAGTCTCTACATCACAGGCTCTAAACTTCAGAATATTGTTTCAGTTTGCCTTTGTTTGGGGGCTCTAAATGTTTTACATGTTGGAGCCATCAGTTGCAAGTCTAACTGTCTACTCCTTACGTTGCTATAAATGCTTCGATTATGACGAGAGTGTACCTGACTGAATATCATTCAAAAACAAATTGATATTCTTTTGAACCCCTTTTTGAAAAATTTCACAATGAATAAAAACAGGTTCAAATGACTTATGGACTTTAAAATAGCTCTTGTAGAAATGCCAAGCACTTGACAGAAGTTGAAGTGTGAAAAATGTATTCCTTCATTATGAAATGGTTGTTGAAGTATCAGAGGATTTGTCTCGACAAACACTTGACAGTTTCACCAGTGGAGACTGGTACAGCTGTGTTTAAGGTGTCTCACAGTTGATAGCTACCCTAACTAATGACATGTCATTTGTGATCCCAGACAGCTCTCGCCTAATCAGTGGCAAATTCACAGTATGTACATGACTAACAGCGTTACTCTACAAAAGACGTGATGCCACTCAGCTCCCGCACTGACGTTGCATCATAAGCAGAAGCAAAAAATGTTTTCTGTGTTCCTGTTTTTTTTAGGTTTTATATTTCTCTTGCCTTTTTGCATCAGTGTCCCTGTGTGTTTCCATACTGTGGAGTGTCAATCTTCATTATTACTGAAAACCAAAAAGCATACTGATCCAGTGTGACAGTGACAAGCACCAGGTAACAAAAATGCATCAAGAAATAACAAACTATTACTCTGGGTGAAACTATTAGATCCAACTGTGTGTGTGCAATTAGTGACAAACCATAAAATAAGTGCATAAGTGTGTGTGTGTGTGTGTGTGCTTTGTTGTTGTTTTTTAAACTAAGGAGTGATGATTATATTTGTCTCGCGCTGGAATGCATTTTTTGTTGTGCTGACTGTGTGAATATATGTTTATGCAAGTGTTGATAAAGAGCATGTGCATGTGCTTGCATGCACGTGTGTGTGTGTGTGTGTGTTAGAGATGGCCAGAGGAACTGGCAGCCAGTGTTGGTGTCAGAAAGCATCTTATCAGGGTTGTGGTAGAAGACAAGAAGGTGGAGGGAAAGAGAAAACAGAGAGGTGGAGATGAGATGAGGAGGGTGTAGCAGGGAGTGCAGAGCAACCTTCTCCCTACTGCACATCCTTCATTGTTGCCCTTTTCCTTTACTCGTTGTATACTCAAGTATATTGTCATACTCATTTTCAGCCTTTTTTGGGGTAACACCATTACATTTCTTTGTGGCCATGATGACTGTGAGAATCAGTACATTTACATGCACAGTTTATTCGAGCTAAGGCCACAGTCCAACTAAGGTTGTTTTGTGCTCAGATAATTGGGGACTCGAAACGTATTCCCCTCCTCGCCTGAGGTGGCGCTGCATCAAGAATGATTGAAAAAGAAGACAAGACAAACAATGAACAAGAAAACTCGCTCATCTGTTGGTTAATGCAGGGCGACTTCTGTTTCTGCCACATAAGATTTAATTTTGTTTTATGCGAACATAGTACACACATATACGCACGTGTGTATGGCATTTGGTTCACTTGAAGCTACGTTTTTAGGCGGACCAGAGTCTGCTTCTACGATGCGCATCAGAGCTTGGTTGCGCATTCACACCTCCCCAAACCAACCGGACTTTCCAAGCAAACAAACTAGGGTTCGATGAAGAAGGGCTGGTGTGAATGCACCCTCTGACTTGCCAAGTCCAAGTATACATGCAGACGAGAATATGTATTGGCCATGTACGTCTGACTCCGCCTCCATAGGTGTTGCTGCATCTCTCTATAAGTTAGTGTGTATTGAATTTCCTGTCGACCTTTACGTCGCAGAGAAAGAAACAGCGAACAGTGAGATGGAGCGCTGACCGTCCATATACTTTCATTTGAAAGTGCATGCGCAGAGCGCCAATACCAACTTCAGTCTGACTAAGTGTATACATGCAGGAGTAATCGGACTATGAATCACATACTTGGAGAATGGGATTCATAGTCCGATTACTCCGATTAAACCAAATGATTGTCTTAGTCCGACTAAAACTTTGCATGTAAACACCCTGAAGAGAAAATGTTTACAATGTTGTTTGTTCTCCATCTGTACATAATACTAATAACATCAGGCTCAGCTACTTGCCCATGGCTATATTTTGTTCTTGTTTTGTTTTGGGGAATCAAAGCAGAACACAGCAGAGCTCTCTCTCTGTGTGTGTGTGTGTGTGTGTTGAGGCGGGGTGACCAATCGTCTTAACTTCTCAACTTTCACCAAAAAAAAAAAAGAAACTTTGTTTAAGCAGCGGGAGAGAGGGAGGGGATGATGGGGAAGGAGGTGGGAGAACAACAGAGATGAAAGGATGAGACAGAAATCTGGGGAAAGATGCAGGAGATATCTACGGTGGAAACAGTGCTTGGAGGGAGAGAAAGGAGAGGAGACATAAGGAGAGAGCGGGCTGAGATGATAAAGCGAGGGGAGCATGAGGTTTGGGGAAAGGCACATTTTGAGAATAACACAGGCTGAAGGAAAAGAGAGGAGGTGAAAAGGTGGGCAAAAAAAAAGGAAGAAACAAAAAGTTTAATTTCCCCTCTTTACTTAGATGACCGTTCCTGTTATTGCCACTGAATTTCCTTCATCTAGTCAAGTCATTACATCAAAGATAATTCATCTGGCAGATACAAAATTACTGAGATCACTGAGTTGGTGCCTGCTTCTTTTAATTCATGTTTTTCTCAAGCAAAGTTGCTGTTTTCTTTAGCACATAATTCAGCACAGACACTCCTCAGAGGTAAAGACTTTAAATTAGAAGAAACACATGGATTCAAATGATCAAAATATGTACATGAATCTAATTTACCCGCCTATTCTGCACACATAGTGTACTGTATATGATCTCCAGTACATCAATCCTCCATTAATCATCACGTGTGGCACTATGAGAAGAATAAGAGGTTTTGATGAAGAGGTAACAGATGGTGTTAGTGGTGGTATTGTATTTGGCTGCTCCATATTAAAAGCTTTCTCACCTTCATAAATAACACATTACTGAGACAGCACTTAACTGCATACACACAATCAACATCATTCATTTAAGCAGCGAGTCTGACCTCACCAAGTGAACATCTTCTGGTTTATGATGGTTTGATTTGTGAGGCACTTCAGACTGAATTATGCCGGGATGCAACAGTTTGCTGTTTTAAACGGTTCACACACAGTTTAGTAACAGGCACAGGAATTAATAGATGCTTAAAATCTGTAAAACTGGTTTAATGTAAGTTGTTGTTACATGTTACATGCATGCATCCCTCTTTACATCCCCTGATATTCTAAGATCTAAGAGAATCAGTTTTAAAAGAGCTGCATTTTAGATTTGTTCTGATCGGGGTGTTTTTCTTTCTTTAAAATCATACACGTCAATAGTGACAACGCAAATCAGATTTGATCCCTGCTTAGATTTTATATTGATTACATTTTTCCTCCCTCAAATGACCTCGTTGCTGCCACATTTGCATCTATATGGGTTTATTGACGACGACTAAAAAGTCATTAGTGCTTTGATTCAGATGAGAGCAAAACCGCTCGCACTCGAAACCAGAGCTGACGTGAATAAATGGGGATAAACCCTCCCCACTTTTACAGTTAACACTATGATTGTGGTTATAGAACCTAGTTGTTTGCTATATTTATAAAATAAATGGTATGTTTCTCGTATAGTACGGCCTGGTCTTTGACTTGTGTCTTTAAATGTATAATTCTAGATTTTGTTTACAGTGCATAATGTAACAATACACCACTGCTAAGTAAACAGCTGTTAATGCTCATGATGTGTAGCAACAGCAAGAACTTGCTTATATCACCGTGCCTCTGCTCTGCATCAGTGTCTTTCCCTCAGTCGTCCCTTTGTCTTTCACACTCCATCTTTCTCTTTCACTGTCATCCTTGTTGTCTTCTGCCGTCAGTCCTCCTGTCAGTGTGGTCAATTTTCTGACATGCTACATGTGTCTAAGTGAGTCTGTGTGTCTGATTGTTTTTGTACCCTGGTGGGGACTTCAACCTGACTGCAGACTAACTCGGGGAGACTCATGTCACCCGTGGGGACAAAAATTGAGCAGGGTAGGACACTGGATCTGGGGTTTAAGACTTGGTTTTAGGATTCAGGGTTGGATTAGGTTTTGCATAGGTGTGTGAGGATGTCAAACTCGGTTTCAGTTGAAAGAGTAACATGATGTATTCACACCCTGTGGGGATTTTTGTCCTCGTCCCAAAAGGAAAATGTGCAAACTCAGTTTAACACACAAGCCTGTGCTTAACTTTAAATAGGAATCAAATGCACCGGTGTGTATTTAGTGAGGAGTGACATGCTTCTGATGATCACACTTCCAGAAAATGGTAGACAGAAAAATAAAAGACAGAAGAGAGACGAGAGAGAGAGAGAGATGGGGCAACCAAACAGAAACCCCCCTCCAGTTATATAAATCCTGGTTAACTGTAAAATCCAAGCATAAAACTCTAAAAACTACACCTTTCAGGTTAGAGGAGAACATGTAAGTAAGTTTAATTTGAGGCATTTGAAGTGGAACAGCTAGAGTGTAGCAGTGTCCTATTCTGCTTGAATTCTCCAGACTCCCATACAAATTTGGCTTTGCACTAATTTAGTTTAGTTTTAAGTTTAAAATTGAAGAATTGCACATGCACTTTTCTTCTGGTGGCTTCACATATTCGCAGAAATGTGTGTAGTGGTATGGGTATGTTCCTAATAAATGCCATCGTATGCCCTGCGTACACTTATCCTGATCTTTTCAGCATTGAGACTATTTTTTTTTCTCTCAGTGTTTTAGAATATCCGTGACATTTACATGGTCCACTCACAGCACCCCAACCTGATGCTGATTCAGCTTTTATTACCTCACCAAGAAGTGGGTCAGTACAAGGTAACTTTGCATCTTACTTTCCTGGGACCATTAATACATCTGACTGATATGACTGAAAGTTCGTTTTCTTAACACCTTTGTTGTCTGCAATTGTCAGCTACTAGAGATAAGTCAAAAGGAGAAGGAGTAAAGTCAGATAAAACAAGGTTCACAGTTTAAATGTTACAGTCCAATGCAAGGAAACAAAAATAAATGCACAAACTAGACTGCACTGCAAGACTGCGATGGTGGGAAAGTGCAGCAGATTTCCAGGTGAGCTCAGTTAGGTACATTTCTTCTACAGTTCTGCTGTTGAAAATCATATCTCATCCATGTATCAACTCATTCTGTAGCTTTGGGTTACTACTAAAGTGCTTCACACTTGACTTTATGCTGCAAACCAAAATGGTGGTCACAGCCTGATGAAGCTCACAGAAATGCATCATCAGCAAAAAAGCTCTGCAAGGCCTCAAGATTCTGACCGTGAAAATCGAAATTAGACACCAGATCTGCTGGAGTCGAATGCCTGAAAGAAACACACTTGAATCACTGCAGAGGATGTAAACGATGTGTACTCACTATATTTTTTCAGCCTCTTTTCCCCCTTTATTTTCAACATAATAATAGTAATAACAGTAAATCAGTAAAAAGAGAGGAAGGAATTAACATCTTGTTGTTGGGTTATTTATGTTTTGTTCGTCTGTGCGATCATTACATGTGACCTACTTGGAGTGAATCTCCTTCTGCGACATGTGGTTAAAAATAACTTGAGAAAAACACACACACACACGCACGTAGAGACTGTACAGTTCCACCAACACACGCATGCACATACACAATCTCACACATGCCGACGCACACAGGTACAGTCATTGTGCGTGCAAGCCACAGTCAGACATGTATAGGTCACACAAACATAAACAAACATGTTTACAGTAATGAGACTCATGCACACACTCTGAAGCGTCCTCGCGCAGGGAAATGCAAGATCAGCCTCGCACAGTTGTGCATGTCAACTATTGTTTGTCCCGGCTTCTCCTCCTCAATCATGTTTCTCTTCTTCTCTCGTCTTCCAACTGTGCATCCTCCCATCCCTGACCCGGTTATCTTCTGAAGCATCTCAAGGAGAAGGGGAAGGAGGGGGAGAACGAGAGAAAATCTCCTCTGCTCTTCCTCCACCAATCAGTGCCTCCCTCTTATTCTAGACTTTCCTCAAACAGGAAGTGCTTCTCCTCTCTTGCAGCTGATGTTGCCTTGTTTCTTCTCATGCATTGTGTCTTTTATTTTACACTGGGACTTACACTGGTGTCCTGCCCCCCTTTCCCGCCTTTCCACCGCTGTTTGAACCGTTTCCCAAACACCACACCACTGTGGATTTGCTGCATGCATCTCATCCATTTCAACACTGCAGTCTTCTCTCAGTATGCTGTACAACACTGTACTGTATGTCTCTGCAGACCAGTTCTGTTGCTCTGTGCGGGTAAAAGGTTCATGTTCCGCTGTCGTTATGATTATTTAGTATTATTGATTCTGTCCACTCTGAATTCTAATGCACAAACTGCCGTTTCTTTCAGGGAGGTCATTGGCTCAGGTTGATATTTAATAAAAAATACAAGATAGATTCTCCTCTCCGTCTTAATTTCATTCAAACACACTTAAAAGGGTTTGTGGTTCACCTCTTTGACATTAACTGCAAATAGCTCCACACTTCCGTACAGTACATCTTCACAACCCACTCACTCTGCAGTTCTTTGAATTGGATTAGCTTGTGTTCTTTGCTCATTAAAAAAAGGGGGAAATCAGTGAATACTGTGCTTAAGATGAAAGCGGCAAAATATGGAACTGAATGAAAGAGACAGAGAGGGTTCTCGAAAGTCTGAGGTCTCTGCATCACTGATATTCCTCCTCTGCCCTCTTTCCCTGTTGCTGTTTTTGTGTCTGTTCTCCAGCAAGGTCATTAACTTACACTTGGGGGGGTGGCAATAAAGATGAGGACAGGCAAGAGAGAGAGAGAAAAAAGAAGAGTTTGACTTGGTCAGGGAAGGACATGAAACAAGCAGCAAAGTGGCCTCTACATAAAAGATGCAGCTGAGGGAAAAGATTTATAAATTCACACAAGTATACCTTCCACTGAATTTTGGTCGTCAGAGGCTCCTACATGAAGACAATGATGGTCATGTGTCAGTGGACGAGTGACAAAACAACACTAATGGTTTAGTAGTTTGCTTTTGCTTCACATTCATCTTTGGTAAGCAGTCAACATAAACTGGTTAACGTGACCAAAACACTGTCACCATTTCTTTTTTTACCAAGACACAAACCTCATCCCCACAGTGAGCAACACAGCAAAAACATGAAGAGTCAAGGCAACTTAATATATTCATTCCTTTTTTCTTTTTTATCTTTCTTTTAAACAGTTTCTCTCTTCCTCTCCCTCTCTTTCTCTCTCACAAGCATTCATCCACAGTCCCAACACATTTAGAGCCTATTCAGAATGATTGGCCATTATGCTGTAAGAGCAGATTACACAGTAATGGTGAACAAATAAAACTGTCTTCATAATTCATTTGCACATGGCTTTTATGTGTGCAAATACACAATGTCACACACACACACAGGACAAAAAGAGAGAGTAAAGACACATTCAGCCTCACGCACACACATGCTAACACATTACTTTGTTCAAATATACACTGGGAAGATGGCGTGTACTGCAACACAATGCACACACACACACACACACACACACACACACACACACACACACACACACACACACACACACACACACACACACACACACACACACACACACACACACACACACACACACACACACACACACACACACACACACACACACACACACACACACACACACACACACACACACACACACACACACACGCCTATACATATACATATACATGAGAAACAACAGCAGATGGCTGAGTGACCCTGAGGTTTTGTTCCTGCATCAGTTTGCTTGACATCCTGGACACAGTTGTCACTTTGAGGCAGTTCTGCTCGCCCGTCCTGGAAGACACACACAACCATAGAAGTGCGCACACACACAGACACATATGTGTGTGCAGTCAGTGTGGCCTCCACATGACAGGAGAGACTGAAGGTGCAGCAATATGACAAGAACAAGACGGGCTAAAGTGAAACACCATGACTTGGAGATCACCGTGTGATTGTTTGTGTATTCACGTGTGCATGATTAAGATACAAGCGTGAGGAAAATGGACGTCATTTTCGATAAGCTGTGATTATACCAGACTTTATAAATCTATTGTGAGCGGCAATGACACGGGATGGCCATTTGTGAAGTAATAAAGGGGGGAAATGTGAATTCCACGCTCCGCGTTATGTCAAGACCTATCGGTCTTCTTTCACTACATCATTTAATAGTGACCGTTTTGCTACTGAATATTAGATGGGATGAGACTTTCTCCTTAAACTGTACATGCACACAGTCAAACACGACACTGAGACGCCATCATTTAGACTAAAGAGTCAAAGGAGGAAACAAAGTGGTTGCTAAATAGTAAACAATTTAGCACGTATAGACTCTCCGATTGTGGTTTCTAATGATGTAGAAGTACGTACACTGCCTGGCCAAAAAAAATAAAGTCGCCACCTTAGAAAAAGGGTCACACACTCTGATATTTCATTGGAGCGCCTTTAGCTTTGATTACGGCACTCATTCGCTGTGGCATTGTTTCGATAAGCTTCTGCAATGTCACAAGATTTATTTCCATCCAGTGTTGCATCAGTTTTTCACCAAGATCTTGTATTGATGATGGGAGAGTCGGACCACTGCGCAAAGCCTTCTCCAGCACATCCCAAAGATGCTCAATGGGGTCAAGGTCTGGACTCTGTGATGGCCAATTCATGTGTGAAAATGTCGTCTCATGCTCCCTGAACCTCTCTTGACACAACTTGAGCCCGATGAATCCTGGCATTGTCACCTTGGAATATGCCCCGTTCCATCAGGGAAGAAAAAAAGTCCATTGATGGAATAATCTGGTCATTCAGTATATTCAGGTAGTCAGCTGACCTCATTTTGTTGCTGAACCTAGACCTGACCAACTGCAGCAACGCCAGATCATAGCACTGCCCCCACAGGCTTGTACAGTAGGCACTAGGTCCAGGTGGTGACTCTTTTTTTGGCCAGGCAGTGTATAAATAGTTCCCCAATCACAATAAAGTCATATGAATGTTATGCAAAGTGCAAGAAAATAAAAATATAAAATATGTGTATACATGTACAGATAACTGTGACTATAATACTTTTTATTGGATTAGTTTCCTCACGTTTGTAGCCTATTGCTTCCTTCTGACTGCAGCATTATACATTTACAGCAGTGATGAATGCGTTGAGCTTACGTGTGTGACATGCTGATTTTTGTTGCAGATCACTGGTCTTAACAAAAGAAACCCTCTGTGTTTGAGAGTCTCACACCCAAGTCGAAATTGCTTTTCTGTTGCGTGCATGTGTCAAATGTTAAAATGAATAGAGGAGGACGTGGGAGGAGGAGGAGGAGGAGGAGGAGAGGACAGCCAGGCCTGTGAGAGAAAGCTGTATGTGAAGGCTGCAAAAAGGAAAGTTCCTCCAGCTTATGGCAGACGCTGTCATCACAGAGACTTCAGCTGGGACGTGAAATAAATCTTCACAACAAGACGTTACGAATCCCAATTAATATTACAATAGGACTTTTTGGCACACAGGCAAACATACAAATAAAAATAAAATGAAATTAACTAAGAGGCAATATAATGTGTTTAGTGTTTACGCTTAATAGTCTGGATACACAACAATTTTATTTAGTTGGAAATAATTACACTAAAAAACCAGACTTCCACATATGCAATACTAAAAACATGCTGCATAATAAAGATGAAAGCGACTTGTTATTTCCAGGTGTCTCACAGTGACCAGTAACAGCCCAGACTAAGATGCTGACATGAACATCAGCAGCGATACTGTGACCCACTAATAATGTTGGTGGTATTCTCATTGGGGCCTCTTGACTCAGCGGTGACATGTTCTTTGGGCCTAGTTAGTGGTGTTGTTGTTGTTTTTCAACAAAAACAGAAACAATCCTCAGCCAATGTCAAAACATCTTATTTCAGTGGCAGTGGTGTTTAGCCTGGAAGAGACACACTAACAACATTTGCTGCTTCTTTGCCTGCAAGCGTGCAAGCATACAAAGCACGACAGCATGACATAGAATAAGATTAAAGCCAATGATGTCACTTATCCATCCATCCACATGAGGGGCGCTGGTGCCAATCCCAGCTGACATGGGGTGAAAGGCGGGGTCACACCCTGGACAGGTGGCCAGTCCATCACAGGGCCACATAGAGACAAACAACCGTCCACTCTCACTCTCACACCTATGGTCAATTTAGAGTGACCAATTTGCTTAATCCCAAAATCTGCATGTGTTTGGACTGTGGGTGGAAACCGGAGAACGATGAGGAAAATGTATATGCTGCTTTATTACTATCAAGGACTTGTTAGGTAAACCACCTATGTATATTTCTAGCCTCTTATCATACTGCATGAGCAACTATAGCACCAAGTCTACCACTCAACTTTTTTTTTTTTTTTAAAATGCTCCCAGAATTAACTCAGAATTTGGTAAAACTGCACCATTGACATGGAATGAGCCTTCTTTAAACACATTCAAAGGCATTTTAAGGACCGTCATGAAAGAAACACATTTTAAAAATAACCTTTTTGTTGACATGGCCTTCATATTTTTACACTTTACTTTATTATAGTATCTCTCTTCTTTACGCTATTTCAATTACCTCCTTTTAACTTTTCCATTCTGTTGTCAGTTTTATATATGGAATTGTCTTGTCTCCAACTACTATTGTATCTATGCTGCTATCTTGACCAGAAGACATCTTGTATCTCAATGGGACCTTCCTGGTTAAATGAAGGATACATACAAGAGTCACTTATCATTTGTATAAATAACAGAGCAATGCGTTACAATAATTCATTCTTCTTTGTTAATATACCAAAAAATAGATAATATCCCTACATGATTTTTCAGCTATAGTCACTTGGGAGTTAGACAAGTTGAGTTTAGTGATTAGCTATAAGCTAAGAAGGCTAATAACCTAAAGAGGAGCATTGTCACCACCTAGTGTAGTGGAGTATTCATTTAAGAAATCAAAACCCTGCTAGTACTTATATACTGTGTCAGGGACAGACGTCCAATTCAATATGGTGGTCAAGCTACAACTATAGTTCAAATGAACTGTCCATTGAAATGCACCAACTATGGGCGATTACTGTGTAAGGGTCACAGGGGATAATATCACACTCACTCATAAAGATTTCATACTGAGCATCAGTTGTTTGGATTGATGACAGACAGGGACTGTCTCGTTGCATAATGTCACAGAGTTAATGTAGAATTTCAAGATGAATAATGAAGTAGCTGTGAAAGCAAGTTTATTGAATCTCTGATGGGTTTATGTGGGAATTTATTCATAAAAGGTTTATAAAAGTCACACTTTGTTGTTGTACTTATTTCTCACTTGCCTTTCCGTCCAGTGCCCATTGGTGCATATTTGTTTAAATATGCACTAGCCAGGCTAACAATTTACTTAATACAGATCAGTTCTCTTTAATTTTCTATTGTATAATGGTGAAATATGTTGATACTAGATTGTATTTTGTTTGGACTTAAAAAAAAAAATCATTTCGGGTTTGGACGGCAAAGCAAACATGTTGGAAAATTGAGTTTCAAGAACACATTATTAATCTATTTCAGTTGGACGTCATGGTTCAAAGTTTAACAACGACAGCTCAGTCCACACACTACTGTGTATGATTCATCTCACACACTGGGATGAACTTAAAGGTCTCATATTATTGAAAGTGACAATTTCCTGTTGTTTCTGATTATTAATAAAGTACAGTAGCTATTTTAATGAAAGAGAAATATGGCTTTTCACTCACATTAGAGACCAGACGTTATTTTTTTTCTGAAATATTCATGTGTTTTGTTTTATTTCATCAGTGACTGACCCTCAAAATTTGCATTTGCCAGTCAGTTTTACAATACTACAGTTGTAGTTGTAAACCATTACCCGACTCTGATTGATACAGAACACCTCGTCCTTGCTAGCGCTTTGGGGAAAAGAGATAAAACTATATTGAGAAATAAAACTTTACTCAGATGGTTTTGGTCTTAAAAACATACATATATCTGCTGGAAATAAAAACTTCACAGGAAAAAAATCACCAGACAAGTGTAAAATACTGTATATATATGGGGCATTTAAAAATGTGACATGAGCTTTTATTTTCTCACAAATATCAAAATGTGCTATAATTGGGGTTATTTATTGAGCCCTAGAATATCCTTTTACGTTTATCTCACTTAAAAACAGTGGCCATTAAGTTTAGAGAGTTAATATTTACTCTGTTTATACTATGTCATGTCTACATTAATGGAGTCAAAGGGAAAAACAAAAACAACTGTAGACATCATTTATATCAGCCTCATCAACACAGTATGACATACGATTTCACAAGGATGTGGGTGCTAGTATAATTTGCTTTTTTCTGCTGAATATTGAGCATACAATTGCATACTTCAAAGTCAAATTTCAGGGGTATATTCATAACTGATGGATATTTCATCATAGAGTCAAGTCAGCATGGTCTGCTGGTGACCACAAATATAGAATAAGCGTATTAGACAGTATTAAACGTACTGATTAGCATTGAAAGCAAAAACAACTTGTCAAAACTATTGTCTGTTACAGTAAAAATAACCCACACTGAATTAAATAAATATCACAGTGAAGGGTTGTATGAATTATTTCCTCCCAACAACAATCAATCTCCCTGTGCTGTTAGCTTGCCTTGTGTTTCCTGTTTGTATTCCCGTCATAGTAAGTAGAGTTGACACCTGACTGCTCACACAACACAGCATGCATTAGTCACTGAACCCTGTGTCCCACTGTGACACACACGCACGCACACACACACACAAACACAATGACACAACAATATCCATGCCTCAAAGCACTTCACAATAGCTTGCTTTCACTTTCGGTATCCTGTTTCATGTTTACATCTACTATACTGCCACTGTGTTTCCTTGGATGGATGGATGGGTGGATGTTTTTTTTTTCTAAGTTATAATTTTGTTGGCATGTCTGCCAATGTGTCATGTATTAAACATAGCTTAGTGATCGTTTGCTCTTAAAACAAGATTTTAATGGATTTTGTCACCAACCTCTGATGAACTAATTACCCTTACACATTAACCCTTAAGAGTTCCTTGGGACAACATTGACTAATTTAAAAGTGGAAAAAAATATTTATAAATAATATCTTTACAGCAGTTTTTGGGTAGGTGACATTTTCTGCTCGTGGAACAAATTTGTCTGTTTTTTTATTACAGTGTCAGATTAAAAAATAAATAAATGAATACAAAATATGCACCAAAATCAATGTTTCTGCTCATTGAACCATCTCAGGGTCTAATAATAAGTATTATCAAATTCTCCTTGAAATGCATTTTCTGGAAATTATTGTATAGTTTTGTTTTTTAACATACTGGCCTTTAAACGGTTAACATTTCAAAACATGACATGTGTATATATAAGGCTGTTGAATGAAGTTGTTTTAAAAGATTGACTCATTCAATGTGGAAAAGAAATATTAATATATAATATTGTTGCAGCAGTTTTAGGGAGGGTGCCTTTTCAGCCACTAGGAACAAATTAGTACATTTTTAAAAGGAAATCTTAAGGGTTAAACAAATGATTGCATTGCTTGCTATTGATTGCATGTTCTTCCAGTGAGTCCAGCTTCCTCTCACAATATTAAAACATGCAGAATGGGGTGAGGGTCAAATGGAGATGTATTCTCTCTTCGATGGCCCTGATAGGCTTTGTGGCCGAGGGTATACCATGGATGGATGGATGTGTGTGTTTGTATGTCAGTGACATGACATTTTTCAAATTCATCCAACTGTGTGTGACATATAAGGGACAACACATATATATATATATATATATATATATATATATATATATATATATATATATATATACACATACATATACATACATATATACACATATATACACATACATATACATACACATATATATATATATATATATATATATATATATATATATATATATGATAAGATAAGATAGATTTATTTATCTCACAGTGGAGAGAAAACGGCGTTACAGCAGCTCAACAATAGATAATAAACAAACAAACAAACAATAAACAAGTAAGTAATACAAGTAGGAAGGAAATTATTTACATATATAAATATAAATATAAGTATAAATATATATATATATATATATATATATATATATATATATATATATATATATATTTATATATACATATATATATATACACACATACACACAGGAGTGCAGTTGGGCCAGCTCAGTCGTGCCTTTATTAAAAACTGTAAATGTAAATTGTGCCTACATTGCTAATTTTGCACATATGAAACATAAGCCCTCAACCAACAAATGCTGACTGTTTTTATTTATTTCCCTCCCTCTCGTCTCTTGTATTTTGTTGTATTTTCTATTAGCTTTCGCTGATGGCTGAC
The DNA here is from genome assembly GCF_958295425.1 of Solea solea. Classification (NCBI taxonomy): domain Eukaryota; kingdom Metazoa; phylum Chordata; class Actinopteri; order Pleuronectiformes; family Soleidae; genus Solea; species Solea solea. Next base: position 19,212,991 of record NC_081149.1, on the reverse strand, counting down.
TAAAAGTTTTCCAGACGTACTGTCTGATGCAGTCTCTCTCTCCCTCTCTCTCTCTCTCTCTCTCTCTCACCCACCCACCCACACACAGTGGGTTGGAGTGGTCAAGCGTGAGATAGAGGACATAAATCAGTGTGATTTGTCGAAGGTGGGATGAATTGAAGAGCCAGGCTGTTTGTCCTGCTGTTCTGCCGGGGCAAGTGAAATAGTTTACTAATTGTGTCTGACAATGGAAGCTGTTTGAGGTTCTCTACTTTCAAGCAATGGTGTATGAAGAAAAGTTTTTGGACCAAGGCAACAGCACACGCGCTTTGGACCAGACCCACAACAGGAATGGGCAAAATCTATAACCTTCATTAAGAAATTTAGAGTCAATCCATTCACCAACAAGTTTAAATGCTGTTTAGTTCACCTTAGCCTCATTCCCAGTCATAGAGGCCAACTGTTGATTTTTGACTCAAGTTGAGTTCCTGGTTGTTAATAGGATAAAAATGAGATAGTTATATGTGGACTTTTATGTGTAAAAAGAAAGATACAATGGTGTCTGAAATGCATACTGTCTGATTACTCATTAATTTAGTCATTAGAAGAAAAGCAAACTTTTAATCCGATTAATCTAGATTAACGATTTTCAAAATGTGACATTTTTTAAATCTATTGACAGCCCTAATGTATAATATATGCCACTGAAAATCAAAGACTATTTAAACTCCAGTATGGCCTTCAACATAAATTGACCATAAATCAGTGTAGACAGTCAATGCAAATGACTAAAATTCCATTTTTTCAAATGTCACTTTCCTGTAGTGGTAATGTACTGTAGGAGTGGGACGGACCACTGCACTGCCTTTGCTCTGTATGCTGCAGGAACACAGTGTGACCACACAGGGCCTCTCCCAGGTGTGACTGTGTGTACTATGTTGTCTTCACTCCCTACCTCAGGCTAAAACTATAAATAATAAAGATTGTTCTCATTTCCCTTTTCTCCCCATGCTTGGTGCAGTGCTGCTGTAACCCTGTGTTCATTTGTTCTTTATATAATGAGAAAACGTTTTGGACAGTCTGTTAGTTTCTCCACTTGATTTATGCCTAATGAAGTCACTTCTGCTTGTTAAATACCGAGACATTACTTCAGCAAGACTGGAGTGACATTAGATAGTGAGCGATACCTGACGCAAAAAAAAAGGGGGGGGGGGGGGGGGCGCGGGGTTTGGCTTTAAAGCACACAACCATAGGTGTGTAATGTAAAGAGCTAATGCACCACTGTGCAAACACATGGTCACATGGTAATTTACAATACACTGTGTCCTTGATGTGAGGCCTAAGGAGCTATTTTTGGCGTCCCACTTAATCAGTGAGGCTGCGAAAATCTCTACAAACGTATGCAGCAGTGAGACACATACAAAAACATGTACATTATATTCATTTTGACTCCATTTCAGTTTTTGCATCATCATTTGCTCATGTCCAATGATGCAGCAATCAATAGTGTTGACCCTTTAACTAACGTACTTGACCTTGTAGCCAGCATTTTTTATTTCAAGTATCCCTTTAAGAAAAAATCCACGCACAGAAATGAGCATGAGCAATAGTCAAACGGACACGTCACAATTTGTTGTCAAGCTGTTTTGACAGCTGGCGAATGTAGGATCAGTTTATATACCATTGTAAAGATGCAGAAAACGTGCCACTACACAGTTTCACACACCATCAAATCACTTACTCCTGCAGGGTTTGAACTTCTTCTGAACTTCACACACTACGGTGACCTTTACTTGAAAGTAAAGAGAGGGGGAGATGAGACACGGAAGAAGACAAAGAGATGGGCAGCCAAGATAGACATTTAATTTTTCACTGAATTCCACAGAGTAATACAGAAAGGCAGACCGTTAGTGAACTAACTTGGAAAACCATGGGCAGCATGAGGAGGAGGAGGAGGAGGAGGAGGAGGATGGGGAAGTATGAGACAAGGCATTTGGAAAGCGGTGGAGAAGAAAAGAGGGAGGGTCAAGAGGATAAATGATGCTCCCAGATGAAACAAAAAGGATGACACGAGTTTGTAAGAGGCGGCTCATGCCAGGTAAAAGACAACAGAGAGAAGGAGCGGTAGCTGAGTGAATCTGTGTAGTAGAAAATGAACAGAGAAATACAGTGAAGTTGAAATTGAGGTAGAAGTGGAAAGAGAGAGAAAAAGAGAGAGAGAGAGGGAGAGGCCATGGAGCTGGGAAACAGAATCCAGATATCAGAATCAGAGAAGAGATTGAATCAAATACACAAACATAAAACAAGAGTCTGCATGTGTTTCTGCAGAATTTGTTGCATGTGTGTGATCAAACAAAAACAATTGCATATCTGTGTGGTTGAGCATCATTGTCACATTTCTCCCTCTGTGGGTGGGGGGGGGGGGGGGGGGGGGGGGGGTGAGATAGAGAGAGAGAGAGAGAGATAGAGAGAGAGAGATGGCCTAGAACAATAATGTATGCCATCTCCTCAGCTGGGCTGATCTCATTGTGTCAAACTCAGGGCTTTGACTAATCACTCTCAAATAAGAGGACTCAGCGAACAGTCACACACTCTTACATGAGCCCACACATACTGTAACTACACAATAACCCTAACTATCTTGGTATTTTCACCTCCGTCTTCAGCCCTTCCTCTTCAATGTTTACCACCTACGTCAGTCTCTTAATGTATCCATCATCTTTTTTATGCCATCTGTCTGCTCACTTATGGTAAACGGACCCCGTCATGCAATACTATCAGACCTGAGTTTGAGTTTGTGTGTTTACTGAGGCTGTCTTGACATCAAGCGCATCACTTCCTGTGTGCAGTGTGCACCAGGCGACACAAGATGTAAACACCCTGCTACACTAAGTGGAGCTGAAAGGTTTAATCAACATTGTGTGAACTCATTTGAATTTAAACATACATTTGTTTATATTTAAAAAAACCAAAACATTTGGTGACTTTGCATTAAAAAAAATTACGATAAACTGTGTTGAATTAGAGTTGAAATGTACATGCTTCTTTTTCAACAAGCTTTCTTTTGAATCGAATACCCAGATAGGTTTTCTTGATCCCCATAAGATGTTATTTTGCTCCAACACAGAAAGGTCAAAAGGGAAGTTCAACCACAGAACATGTTCTCCGTTCAGCTCTGGGGCCCTTCAGAGTGGAGACTGCTGCTTTTTTGAAATCAATGCAGCTTAAAGCAGCCATGAATGGTTTCTTTTCTTATAACATCCAACCAATTGTCTAAATAGAATTAAGTTAAGTCCCAAAGGACGGAGATTAAAAGAACAGTTAAACATTTTGAGGGATACATTAATCTTCTGGCTGGAGCTTATTGTACAGGGAAATATGCACACTTTCTTGGCAACGCAACTCCCTGCATTTTCCTCTCATAGCCAAAACTATCAACACAGCACTGTGTCAGCGCTGGAGAATGTCTGGCTGCACTGAGAATCATTTTCCTATAGGGGAAAAACACTCTAGCTTATTTGTTTTTCTTTAAACCAATTATCTTTCCTTCAGCCCACATTGCAGCAACATTGCCCTTAGAAAATAGTGTTTTTGGGGAACTTGTTTTGGTTGCACGAGAGGAGGAGGCAAGCAATAAAAGAGCTTCCAAAAAAAAGGCAACTAAAAACAGTAAAAGACATATGACCGTTGTGAAAGTGTATGTCTTCCAAACTTGACATTGACATACTGTAGTTTACAAGTCTGGTAGTTAAAAAGTAACAGGCGAGAGAAAAGCTAAGGGGGAGGAGCCACATGAGACACTTAGCCGATGGCAAGTTAACAAATGCTAGTCTTGACAATAAACAATTTATTTAATTTTGTATAACAGCTGAAAGTTGTGGTGGATTTTGAAATTGAGAAAAGGTGTACAATTATTACTTACTAACTAATTAATTACTCTTTGGGGATGGTATGATTATTTTAATTATTAGAGTTTGGAAAGAACAGCTTCTTACACTAAATTCAATTACGGACTTTTGACGAACACAAACATAACATATATCTAATTTCTATTTCTACGGCATAAATTCCATTAAAACATTCAAGCCTCTGAACACGTGGGGAAACCTGACAATGTTTTCTGAGGCTAACGTCAGGGTGGAAACACTGGCTTTGACGTCCCTTCTCTTAATTTTCTGTTTATGCAGATGAATTGTTGACTTTGTTATCCATCTTACCCAACCACATCCAATTATCTAGAATAATAACATTAGCAATCCCTCATAATGGCATGGCTGTTAATCATAGCATGTTTCTGCATCTATCTTTTTAAGACTTTGTATACAATACAGAACGTGTGTGTATGCAGACCGTGGTCTAATTTAAGTGTGTGCTTTTAGCAATTGTATCTCCTAAAAATTACCTTCATACACAACTAAGCAGCATTCTCAATTACATATGCAGCCTCGTTTGGAAACCATAATTACGTCGCTCATTTACATGTCTACAGATGTGCAGATCCACGATAATCGTTTCTAAAGACTTGAGGTGCTCAAATGTTTAGAAATGAGGGAAATTATAATTAGCATTTTCTGGTTCTGAATAGGACTAGGTTTAGAGACACAGTAAGTGACACGTGGTTAAGTTTCGGCACAAAGTACACTTTTTAGGTTAGGGCGAGAAAAAGATCAGATGGTTTTTCTTTTTATCAACATGTTGTTAGAAACACACCGGGTCATTTGAAACGGTCTAGCTAAGTCTTGAGCAATTCAAGAATGTTGTGTGGGAACTGTTCAATACATGCTGAGGAGCAGGTGCATGCCGGTGTGCTCTTTGTGTGTCTGTGTGTGTGTGTGTGCGCGTTATGAGTGATTGCAGTCCGACCTTTCCTTCTGGCAACCGCTCCTGAATTGCACTCAGATCAAGACGGCAAGTGCTCTAAATGTTTGAGAGTGTGTGCGCCCACAGGAGTGCATGTGTGTTTCAAATTACGGCTGTGAGAATCATCCATCTATCTGTGGGACTGTGGCATCAGTACATTTACAAGTCTTTACTTCCTAACTAAACTACATCGCCGTCATAATCCCTTTTATGAGAAGTTACTGTTTGCATATCTTTTGTCTAGCCTTACATTGCGTCATCTCACAGCAGGGAAGTCACGAGTGCTGCAGCAGCAGCAGCTGGTCTTGTCAAGCTGAGATGCAATACTCCCTGCAGCCTACCGGGGGCAGTGTGAGCCATGCATTGCATGCTGCTGTGGAGCAGCCAAGGCAACAGCAGGGTGTTTGCTGTTTGTGTGTGTGTGTGTTCCCAAATAAATGAGTGCATTTGCTTTCATCCTGTAAAGCAAACAACTCATTTTGTTGTAATCCCAGTAATCCCTATTAATTAATAATTATAGTTACTGGTATACTGTACAATATATTAATAATAAATACGAGTTGACCCATAGTTTTTGCTTGGATGCCTTTGTTCTTTGTGTATCAGAGTACTTTACATGTGTGCTTTTATTGTACACACTGGCCAAGCGGTTATTAGAATTCCCCATCTTGGCAAAGTGCCGAGCAACCGCAGGGCGTCTCATGAGTGCTTGCCAAGTTCTCCCCGCGTAACCCCTCAGTGTGATCTGCTCCGCTTCAACTGCTGCCCACATAACATGAGTTTAATATCACAGTCAATCAATTCAGTCAATCTATAATTAGCGTGGACCGGCATGTCATTCAAGATACACAAGTCACCCCGAGAGAAAGATTCATCAGTGATTATATATTTAAAGAGTCATTATTTGTCATTTGCTCTCTGCACAAGTGTCAGGAAAAAAGATGACATACACATGGTGCAAGTGATGGCAGCGCTGAGGTCAAAGGAGCTCCCCGGTGACTCAGTGATACAGATTCAAATCTCTGCCTTGATTTCCAAGCAACAAAAGGGGGGAAAAAAATGGATAGCGGCAGCTGGTGGTGGCAGCTTTTGTCAGTTTTCAACTCTGACAGCATGGTGAACATGATATAACGGGTTTGACAGAGCTTCTGGAACCTCGTGATGGGCGGAAGGGTATGAAGAAAATGTAGTCATGTAGTGTTTTCTCATTTTTTCAAATAAAGGAACTGAAGGAAAATTTGAATAGAAACTATGCTTTTTTTTTTTTACCATTTTATGACCTTTTCTGCATAAACACTAACCTCGTCAGGACCTGTAGGCCGTAGGGAGACTAAAACCTGATCCTAATGAAGCAGAATCTCATTTGAGGAACGGGTCAAGTTTGTGGGAAAATGTGTGGTTAGGTTAAAGTTAGGGGTTCGATATCTTGATGGTTAAGGTTTGTTTCGGCTGTCCAAGTGAATGGAAGTCAGTGCAGTGTCCCAAAAACACTTGTGACACTGCACTGAGAGCCTGGATTCAGCATCAAAGGCCCATTCACTGTCAAGTGGCAGAGGCAGTCTCTCTGCCTGCCACCAGCTCTAATTAGCCATTCACACTGGTTATCGCCAATCAGCATCTTCTTTAAGCTCTCAAGCACTAACGCAGCACACACACACACACACACACAAACCCTCACAATAAGCACATTTGCCTTTGAGGCTATATTACATATATCACAACATATAAACAGCCTACAGAAAACAGGAGCTCAAGCTTGCCAAACACAAACACATTCAAGTATAGAGTATGATATGGAGCACATGAGTGAAGATGACAGACAAGAGCAAAGGAGGCAGAAGGGAAAGGCCCATGTGCCTAAATACATCCCTGAATCTAAATCTCCTCTTTGGGAAAAGAAGTGTTTGCTCGCTGCCTCTGTAAATCAACCATGACATCAGACAAACAACCAGATTAAATAAAATCAGGTTTTGCACCCAAATCCCGAAAATGTCAGCACTCACACAGACTTGTGTTTAATTTGTTTAACAGGAAACAGGATGATGTATCCACAAATTGATTTCCTCATTAAATGTTACCAACAATGTACATGAAATGACACATTTGCTTACTTTGTGCTTCTGATCAGACTGAATATATGCACATACTCTTCTTCTTTAGCAGGAAACTCATCAAAAATGCTTTGTCCACATGCCATTCTCACTTCTTTTTATCACCCTTTAGACATAAAGGCCTTAAATGAAACATGAACTTAAAGTAAAAATCTGACCTTAATGGATTACAATCATTAGAAAACAAATGTACAAATACACATATTTAAGTATATCCATTTAATTTGCAAACTATGCTATATATGGCAAGAGGTTTGTTTCGTATCTATTCAAATAACATAAAAATGTGAAAAATAAATGCTTGTACAAATTGTTTTGTTGGCTGATAATGGCTTAGTTCTTGCCTAAGATAAAATGTTCTACAATTCTAGGCTCAGATGCTGCTTTTATCAATTTAATTTAATTTAATTTAATCAGCTGTCACTCAACTGGTTCTGATAATCCAATTAAAATCAACAAAGACTTTTGTCAGTTGATGTGTGAGAGTGTTCAAGGGGGAGTTTGCAAAGCCAGATCACATTCCTTGTCCATTTTATACAAAAAGAAAAGAAGGGGAAAAAAAGGAAAGTTCAGCCGCTGACAGGGAAACAATCACCTCAAGTAATTCACAACTTTTATGCTAATGGCCTTTTTCCTTCCTGTCATTCTCCTTCTTTTACAAGTTAATTCAGCAGTGATCATGCATCTGGATCTGCCAGGGCTCGTTTTCAATGGGTTTATGGAAAGTTTAATTTATGTGTAATACAAAATTAAGGGGGGGAAAAAACAGGAAAGATGAGAATCGGGTGAGCTAAGAAAGAAAATGCAATGAGATAGAAGGAAACGCATGCTTTTATTTGGCAGTCAAGTGTGCACTGAAGCGTTCAACAGTTCGAGTGTAGAAGTGTAGAGTTCAACATTATGACATGGTTAAAAACAGACCCAAAGAGAGAACAAGACTTGTACAAGTAATTATGTATTAAAAATATAAAATAATGTAAAACTTCTTCTACTGTACCTCGTTTTGTTTTCTTATTTCTCAACCTCTTCCCTTCCTCTCTGTATCATCCATCCCCTGCACCCACAAACCACTTTTATATCACCATGCATCAAGAATAGTTTGTCACATTACTTAGCCGCTTAGAAGGAAGGAGAGCAAGTGGGAGAGTGACCTTCCGAAAAAGACAAAGCCTTTCTGCATCTTAAACAGCGTAAAAAAATAAATTAAAAAAAAGCTGGAGCATGCAGATGGCTTCCTCTCACCTACACAGCAGGCTGTTACCATGTTAGCTCCGCTGTCACTCCTCATCACATACACACATACCTGTGGTGTGACGCAGAGGCTTTATTTAAAAATACATGATGACACTATGAATTGCGAACATACAAAGATAAACACTCGCCTTTGAAAAAAGCACCGTTTCATTCCCTGACATTATAGCCCTCCCTTTGTGCCCTGTCGAGCCACTTGCCAGCTATTTTGTGACAACACCGCAATTAATGCTGCCGTGTAACGGTGCCGTGTTTCAGCGACATTCAGCCTGCTGAAGGTCCATCAGCAGCCACTGGGCCTACAACCCCAACCCCAAGCTAGGATTCCATTAAAATGTATCGTACATTTCAACAGAATTTTCAAAATGCAAATTTGTATGCAGTAAAGTGAAGAATGTGAGTTGTTTACCCGTGTGTCACCACACACGGGTAAGAAGGTACAACATCAGTAGCTCTTGATACACGGTGAAGTTTTGCTTTCTGCTTCCATCTATTATTGAAGAAATACTCGCATTTTGCTCTGCATGGAGGAATATTGTTTTTTTCTAACCAGTCCACACACATTCCTCCTCTCACCCACTGCATCTGCAGTTTCTGCTAGTACAGTGAAATTTGGAAGAAGGTGGACGTTTCGGTCTGAACGTTCTTTTTCATTTGCTTTTATTGCACTTGTTCGCGTTTAACTTTTATCTGTTTGCCAACATTTCCACCTCCCTTAAGCATTAAAGTGTAATGCAACATTTCAAGTCCTACCTACAACCCTTCAGATCATGTTTCAGCAGCATTTAAATCAATATGGGTTGCAAATAAATACATGTCTGACATGCAACTGTCTGTTACATTTTCATTCATATAAAAAAAAGGAGCAGTATACTTACTGTTACATTTGAAGGAAATGTCCTTAAATCATAGCAAATGTAGGGAGCTGATGGCTGTACATGCCAATTTCATGAAAAGAAAGCACACTGATGGAAAAGCAATCAAGGGAATTTAACAAGAATAAAATGGCCTGAAAGATGCATGCCCTCACACACATATGAAATGCCATCCAGCCCTACTTGGCATTCTCTTTTGGGTTTAACATCAGTCTGTGTGTGTACGTGCACACAAGTGTTAAAGGGGGGTACGGCAGCGCTGATTGAACTTAAACCACAATCGGACAGTGAATACCAATACTGTGCATTTCCCATCTGTTGTGCCTGCTTTTCTCTTTCTCTGTCCTTGTGTGACAAGACTCTTGGTAACAGCAGCAGCAGCATCAGCAGCAGCATCAGCAGCAGCATCAGCAACAGCAGCAGTGGCTCTGAGTCTGTCAGTGTTATCTATGACACAAAGACTCTAGATACCCTTTAGGGCTCCTTGAGGAGGATCCACGGGGTGCTTAGCAAAACTGAATGTAATAGACAGCATCCAATGCACTCTCTTCACATTTTTGTTCAAGTTCAGCCATATCATTAATATTAATATTAAACAATGTTTAAATATTAATAACTTAATATACTGTTTGAATATAGTATTGATTCTTCCAACAAAAAGGACAGAAGAACATTTGATTAACTCCCGTCTTCATAACCTTCTCAGGGAGAATTTAATTTGAGTTCCACTGAACAACGGAACATTTGTTTTAACATAACCTACTGACATTGCATTTCTCCAGGAGGTGGAAGGTGCACACACAGAAAATGTCACATATTTGTCAATTTGCCTCACGTTTGGTTTTTTTTAGCCAGGGTAAAGATGCATCTGACACCGACTGCCGCGTGTCACACCGATGCACGCGCGCACACACAAACCTGAACACAAAGCGGCGTTTCCCAAACGTTGTATGAGGATGCACTTTTTGAAGAGGACAAACTAATGCAATCAATTAAGAATAAACATCGTGACAACAGCACATTTGTGGATATATTATAAAACCAGCCTAAAGGCCAGATCACTTTTTACAAATGTATGTGGTCAATCAAGAGGTTATCTCCAGCCACCCATCTGTGGGTCCTGACCCAGTCTCTGGGAATGAATGGAAGGGAGAACGGTGAGGAGGAGGGAAAACTAGGGGACGGGAGCAAGAATACACCACAAAGGACAAAGAACAGTCGTGGGTTACATTGACAGACTGATTGAAACTGTGTTTCCCAATTTGTAAAGAAGCAGCAGTAGAAGGAGGAGGAGGTCACTATACGTCAAAAATGTATTAACTCCAATGAGTTCTTTCCCCTTCTGGGGCTTTGACAGAATGAGCCACAGGTCACTTAGGTTTATCTCTCAAGACTATCTCTCTCTCTCTCTTTATTGTAGCACTACCTGCCTTGAATTTTTTGGTTCAGTAGAATCTCTCAGTAAAAACAGCTCCACAAACTTCAAAAAAAGCATTTCAATACACACTCAGAACGTCCACTGATAAATTCTCTTGGAAGCCAGTGATTAGTCACTCATGCGGGAAACTCTTCTCTGAATGTAATGAAATGAGTGTCTTGGTTGTGCCTCACCGCCTGGTTAAGTTAATCAGTCCTCTCTCCCATTGAGGTGTTTTTATTCATGCATTTATAGTGTGTGGTTTTATTTTATTCATTTGTTTGCAAATGTATTTATTTGTTTATCATAATGTTTTATGTCTTATATTCGATATCTCTGTGATCTATGTACTCTCACATTTTAGTACTGTTAGTGGCAGGTTTTACAAAATGAAGGATCCAAATGCAAAAATACTCACAGGTGAATTAAAGCAAGGCAGGACAGACAATCGTACAGAGGAGGAAAAATAGGACAGGAAAAGTACTTAATTGAAAGTGATACTAGAAATACTTAAAAATACTTAAAAATCAGAGGAGCGATACACAATCAGTCCGAGTGTTACTCATGACACCACACGACTAACTATACAAGACAACAGCAAAACAATTGGAATCCAATGATCAGCAGAATTCACTCAACGCAAACATAAATGGCATAAACTATTATGTTGGGTCAATCCTACAGACAGTACTGCTGCTATAACCATGTTCCTCACTGTACTGCTGTGACATCATTACACACAAGTCCTTTTTTTAATTATTATACTTATTTAACAAATGCAAATACAGTGTTGGAACTTTCAGGTGAGCCTTCTAGGAAACCAAATATAGTATTTTATGTGCAGACAGTGTTTTATGGCAGACAGACCTGATTTATAATTGAAAAGACATGGAAATCTCACTCTCTGCAAAAAATGGAACCTTTTAACGCAAGAGTCTGGAGAACAGTGACTAACATATCTTTGAAAGTTTAGAACAAAAAGCTGAATAGTGATTGAAGTTGTGAAAGAAAGAAAAAAAACAGGACTTGCTTCAGTCATGCTCACTGCAGCACAACCCTGTTCCTGAGAAGCCATTATGAGTTACAGGGGTTTAAGTGTTGACATGCACACAGGCTGTGTCTCAAACTGTAACTCATTCTAATCTAAGCCGAAATTTATTCATCTTACATTGAATTCTGGTCCAATTAAGAAAGATTGGTTTCTCTAATTTGACAGTGAAACATGTACTATGTTTTTGGGAATCTAGCAATGTAATGTACAAATAATACAACCCATCTACTGCAGCTATATGCGTGTGGCCTTGGCATATACACAATACATGATCATACATGCACTCACAACCTTATCATACCTTTGTCAGAGGCCTTTGGACACGGACACGCCAGCAGAAAACTCTCCAGCCTTTACTTTCAACTTATCCAAGGTGAGAGGAAGGTGGCAGCGGCGATAAAGGACTGAAATGAAAGAAAATTAGAAGAGAGAGAGTGAAAAAAGGGGCGAAAACAAGATAATAACTTGAACACATAACTTTGATTTAAATTCTACGAGGACAATCACTAAAGCCAATTTCACTAATCATGCTTTTGCTGTACAATCAGGCAGAGTAGCAGAATTAATGACTTGATTAAATATTGGATGGTGGTTAAATGAATCAATGAACGAGGGATCCAAACGAAAGAAAGGCTTATAGGGAGGATTGGGTGGGTGTTACTGACACAGACCAATATTGTCCAAGTTTTCTCTGCACTGTGTATCACTGTGCTCATTCAAAACAGCCGAAGTCTGCACTTAGTCAGTTTCCAGAAAGGAATAAGCTACTGTTTTAAAGAATTAAACCATCTGCTAGTAATAGAACAAATCAGAATCAAAAGTGATAAAAAAAAAAAAAACATACAAAAAAGGAAACTAACATCTACTTTACCCTAAACTTAACATTGCAGCTAAAACATCTGACTAAACCAACCAAAGCCTTCAGTCAAACCCTGAAATCAGCTTTTATGATTCTCCCATAACATTCTCTCTTTTTTATTTCCTCTAACCTACTGTAATACAAACAAGAAGATGACTTGAAAGATTCTATGATATGCATGTATGTGTCTTTGACACATGGTCGTGCTAAATGACTGGGCTGCATTGTCTGATTCCTCTTTCTGTTTTCCCTTTTTATCCATCTCTACATCCTCCCTCGCAGACTCATTAATCTTTCACCCAGGTAACTCTCTCCCCATCTTTCTTTTCCCTTCATTCATCTCCCCCTCACCTCTGCCTATATACCTCGCCCTCTTTCACACTCTTGTTAGTTTCTTTTCATCTTCCTACTTCCTCCTTAAGCAACTGTGATCTATTCTATTGTGAGTGTGTTTTCAACATCCTTTCACTGCTCTGTGCCCGCTTCCTTGTGGTATTGAGATATTTTTATATCCTAGTATTGGACGTAGTACAGCCATGAAAAGAGAAAGACACACGGGAAGAGAGTGCTCCATTGCTGCTGATTTAAGTTGAAAAATTGCTGCGCTTTATATATAGCTTGACTCTGTGCTTTGTCTGTACATACCTCCCATGTCGTTGTATGTCACAGCCTCTGATGTATATCCAGGTTTTGTGTTTCTCCATTTCCCCACACAGGGATGTGTGTGTGTGTGTGTGTGTGTGTGTGTGTGTGTGGCTGCTCCTCACCTGGCCTGATTAGTCTCCACACCTGGGTCCAATCATCCCTAATCACCTCAGCCCCTCCTACACTCACTGTCAGCTCGGTGGTAGTCACTCTCTCGGCAGCTCTGTAAGTCTTTGCATAAGTCGTTTACGTGTTTTTTTTTTTGATCAGCTGACCCTTTTCCTCTCCAGTGTTCGCTCCATCACTGACTCCACACCAGCACGGATATCCAGCCACCTGATCGACTTCCACTCCTCCCACTGCCACTTACCTGCCTGCCTGCCTGCCTGCCCTTTGCTCATTCGACTGTTTTGTCAAATAAACTATTTACCATCTCCAGCCAAGGTTCTGTGTGTGTGCTCTAAGGGCCAAATCAAACCTTTGCAGTTGCCTTCACACACACACACACACACATGCACACAGAGCCCATGGATGGATAGATTTAGAGGGCTGTAAAATGACCAGCACTAGTCTTCAATCCGATATATGAGCTGGCCATCAAATTACATCGCAGCTGAGAGAGAGAGTGAGAGCACAAACATCATACTGGGAGACAAAAAAAAACATTTCTCATTAGAAACTCAGCGACACACAACGAGCAAACCCTTTGCACCAGTGCAGAGAAAATAAAGATTGAAGGCTGGATATAGTACTCTGTCTACAGTACTGTGTTTGTAGAGTTCACTGTGTGGTGCTCAAAAACATGTTATAGTATTTCACACAATCATTGAAATACTGGCTTCACTGATAAAAATGTTTAATAATATAATATGTTTTGTAAAAATGAAAAGAGGAACAGTTCATTCATTCATTCATTCATTACCTAACACTTTATCCTCCACATGAGGGTGGCGGGGTCTACTGGAACCAATCCCACCTGATATAGAGCAAAAAAGAGCATTTCATCGCCGGGTAAAACATACCCTGCATGTTTTTGGACTGTGGGAGGGAGCTGGAGAACCCACGCACACATGTGAAGAACATGCAAACTCCATGCAGAGAGGCCCTCAGTCGGACTGGGTCATAAACGTGGGTCTTTTTGCAGCAAGGCAACAGTGCTAGCCACTAATCCGCTGTGTGTATGTACGTTATGTATGTGTATGTGTTTGTGCAAGCATCTTATTTCCATATTCTGTGAGAATCTGGCAACCACGCTCATGCAATATTCTCCCTGCTATAGGTTGTCGTTGTACATATTTAAGCCTTCTGTTACATGCGTGGTTCTCATTACTGTAACTCAGAAAATTAAAAAACTATGGACTGGCGATCTATCCAGGGTGTGACCCCGTGCGACTCATCAGCACGTCACAACGTTGTGGCGTCCACTTCTCATTACCATATTCCAAAACGGTTGAATAATTGCCAGATATCAAAAGTGAAAGTTATCTTTTTGATAATTCTACGGCGACAAAGTCAAAATAAATCCAGGCGGCCTGGTTATCATGATGTTATGAAGAGGGTTAACATACATCGTCCTTTGAACATAGGAGAACAGATACCAAGCACCTAGTGACATGATGACTTTTTATAGCCGTCTTTATAGCGTTGACTGGTCGCTGGTTAGAAATAACACATATTTATTGAAAACAGAGGTACGTACATAGACAGTCAACTAACTTGGAAAAACACCCTAACTGCAGCTCAAGGCAAACTTTTCAAGGAACCTTAAATCTTTTTCGCTTTTTTTCCACTATTACACAGTGAGTTAGCGATTTTCACAGTAGGGTCGTGTCTTCAGACTCATCTATCAAACCATGTCTGCAAAGAAATTAGGTTTGAAGTGCATCCAAAAACAGAAGGAGCATTTACTATATATTAGCATTTCATCCACGTCCGTCCCACTGGGGCTAAGTACTTTTTGTTCTCCTTTACAGCACAACATGTACTTAAGTCACACTTTAGGGAAGAGCTCTGTGAAACACCTCGTCCTGTTTATACACGGTGTGCTAAGATGTGTGTTTCTGCACAATTAAACGATGTGCTGAAACATGACTCATCCGTCTTGAAATTGGTGTCAGTGATGTTTGTGTTTGGCTGGCACTTTGTCAGAGTGAGAGCATCAGCGTGGAGTATTGACTTTTAACATTTAAAGGAACTTATTTACTCATTCACCAGCAAAGAACTGAGTCATTCAACATCTGGTGTGTGTGTGCGTATGTATGCGAAGGACTGCATCTGCTTTCTGAGTCCACGTGTGTGTGTGTGTGTGTCTATGTGCTTCACCTTGAATGTTGCATTCCGTATGCGTCTGTATGTGTGTGTGTGTGTGTGTGAGAGAGACATAATTGCCAATGACACAGCAGGCTGTAGGGAAATGGCAGAGTCATGATGTGAAACTTCATATGGTATAGTTGTGATGTGACATGTATACACAGTCAAGCTCTCTCTCTCACACTCTCTCTCTCTCTCTCTCACTCACACACACACACACACACACATGCAGTACAATGTGTCACAGGACTGTCATAATATCCTGCTTGCCTGTGCATCTTCTGCACTGATGTGCCGCCAACTAAAGGTCTATATTTAGATCCTGTTGATTCTACTCCACACAAACTCTGTACAGTATAGACTATACGCTGTAATATACAGTATGGCAGACAAAGTGGATAATCCAGCGAAAACCACCATGCTCCCTGTGGATAGCTCTGCAGTGAAGGGAGTGGTCCCCGATGCTGTGGAAAGCCCTGAGCAACAGACAAATCTGGAAAGCTAGTGGAAGTAGGCAAGCTGCCGTCGCTGCTGCTGCTGCGGTGGCATCTCATCACAGTACACACGACTTTGAATGCAGCTCCCATAAGAATGTACAATTTAATCTATTTGCTTTTATCTGTCATTGTTTTTAGCGTTTCTTTATTACAACAATGCCTGGGAAGTCAGGGGGGAGCTGTGTCTTTATGTGAGTGTATGCCTTACATGAGGATCGAGACAGTTGAGTTAGGTTGACAGTTAAGTTACGTCATATTGGTACATGACACAGCTCTTGAATTATTGAAATGTGACAGGTGTTGGAGCTGTCGCCTACTTCACGGCCTAATTTGGCAATTCATAATGTACTGTACGTCTATCAGTAATGGGAGGTCACTACCTAATGTCATCAGTTTAACTCTGTGCTGCTGACAGTGACAGCAGCACAGAGGGTGCACAGAATTGTGCCTGCACATTCACTACATTAATGGCAGTTACAGATTTATCAACATATCATCATTTTATATGTATGTATGTATATATATATATATATATGTATATGTATATATATGTATATGTGTATGTCACATTGCATTGTAGAAGTATAATTGGTATTATACTAAGACAATAATTTGGTTTTCTTAATGCTATGTAAACAAGTTAGACTTAGTAGGACTAACGTACCTGGATAATGTGATTCATAGTCTGATTACTCCTGCATGTATACACGTAGCATTCTGCGCACGCACCTACCTGGTGAAGAGAAGGTGACGACATATAAACTGCAGTACTGTTGGCGGAAATCATACAGTGCCAACATACAGAACCACAGCACGATCCATCTCACTGCTTGCTTTTCCGTGATGTAAAGGTCAACAGTAAACTGATTCAATACACACTAGCTCATAGAGAGATACAGCGCCACCTACGGAGGCGGAGTCAGACGTATATGGCTAATAAATCGATTTGCTCCTCCGCATGCTCTCCAATTGCCTGTCTTAGTCAGACTACGGCCTTAGCTCGATTAAACTCTACATGCAAACGTTCTGAGTGACACTGTTGTCATCTTGACTGGTTGCCTTAGGGACAAAAGATACGACTGTATCTACTACTGTACTTTGATCCTGTCCAAACAGATGTGATGACAGAGGACGGACACAAGCAGAGAGAAGGTGCCATGTTGTGCGTGTCATGCTGTGTCCGAAACGGAATGTACAATGAATAATACCCTCATCCTTGAAGTATTTATGTTGAGCTCCCATCTTGTTTTATAACTAAATGAAGTGAAACCCTCATTTGTCTTTTCAGTGTCAGATATTAGCTGTTTGCTGCCTCCGTGCACACACTGCACTTTGTAATATCACATTACGATGATCTTTTACTGTCTAAGCTTCTGAGTTATAATGACATCTGTTGGCTGCTACTCTAGTTAAAATTGCATTAAGCCACGGAATATTGTACCTATAATGGAGTGTTTGCTGGTGCTCTCTGAAGGATGATGTGATTTCTTTTCTAATCTGAGCCACCGTGGTTTCTGCAGCCAGTAAAGTTACTTGCAGTGAGGAGCAATACCAACTTATTCAAGTTCCCTGTACTTAACTCTTTAAAGGTGCAAATTACACTTGATTCAAAGCCTTCAAAGAGATTTGCAGAATTCTTTCAGTATATGTGATATAACTCTTGCATTTCAACGTTTCTGTAAGTTCTAAAGAGAATATACCAGTGGCCCAAACCTTTCATACAAGTCACATGAAGTTAATGTGCTGTTGTGAAAAATCCGGTTATTATTCTACTAATGGAGGACATACAGTATGTCATGACTTTGAAGACATTTCCTCGATGCTGCATTTGGCTCACGTCTCGTACTCCAGGTGACAGACAGGACAGGATAAATCACTTGAAATGACTGACAGAGCCACATTTTTCATCCATATAAGTGACACTGATCACTTTCCTGTGGCAAATCATTTCTTTTTATTTCAGTGACGGTGTGACTCACAAGTGACACAGCGTTAACAGCTGTTTTAGTGCCTTAAGAGGTGCTGTTCATACTGTTCTCAGTCACCTTAACCATGGTTCACCGTAACTTAATGTCACTGCTGACACTGCCAAAATGAGTCTGTCCTTCAATCTCCCAACACGTAAAGTTCTTAACTTTAACTTAACACTAATTTACATGAATGAGCTCTTCCTGACATATTGGGCAGACTAGTTTGCTCTCCTTGTGCACATGCACTCAAAAACAAACAGATGGCATCCATCATGTTTATATCTGTCATAATTATTACATATATGGCCTTTGTAGATGACAGTTTTATGCTGAATCTGTCCACTGTTGCCAAGGACCCTTGTTTACTTTGTTTTACAGATGTTTTTAATGAAGCATGTTTTGCTTTTTCATTATGCACTGACCAGCATTGCACAACATGAACTCACTGTGTCCAATACACCCACAAATAAAGCTTTCTATTCTATTCTATTCTATTCTGGACAGGAGTCTGTATTTCCCTGCATCACATTGACACATTTATTTGAAAGGAGAGCAGAAAGGTCCTGCTTATCTGTAAAAGTTGCTGCACAGCAGTTGCATTGTCCATAAATTGTTTTAGCATTTTGACCGTAACAATAAAAGAAGATAAATCTCTGAAATCTCTCCCTCCTCATATCTAAAACCCACATCATTTTAATTTCTTTCTTTTTTTTTATACCATTTTAGTTTTCTTACACGACTGCCAGGACTCTCATTACGCTGGAGCTTGCTTGTTTGCCAGCGATGCTCCAGTCGTGAGCTGTATGGTGTTCAGGTTTTAATCCACAGTATATGGGCATGTGAAGAAGGCAGATAATTGGAAATAATTGAAGAGTTAGTAAAAGACACTATGGCGAATGCAGCAGTTGGCTTTTATCACTGTGACACAAAATAGAGATATCAAACGAAACGATGCGCACAGATGCTTCCGCGCGCACGCACGCACACACACACACACACACATGCACACTAAGAGCAATGATTATGCTGCTTATCAGTTCACTGCTTCTGGGAGAAGGCAGTAACAGCTCGAAAAATGATTAAGTCATTAGAAATCAAACTGACAGACTCTATCACAGAGACTTTATTGCTTCCTTCTTCTTTCTTTCAATGTCACAGAAATACAGACCCACAAACACACACACACATTGGTGTAATGGTCCTTTCTTGACCAAATCTAGTTGAGCTTGTAAATTCTGCTGCTAAATGTGTCAGCGCCAGAACATGAATGACTCAAAACAACATCTCTCACTTACTTTTTCTCTCAGCTCTTATCAATATCAGTATTTCAGCTCAGTATAAATGCTTTCAGGTCTCCTGGTGTGTATTTCATTTGCTGACTAAGACAGGCTTGGTGTAAAAGAGCACAAACAACAGCAGGGTAGTGGACACTCAACATAAACATAAATGACCAAGATTAATTTCATTATATGAAGATCATCAATGTTTTTTTGCACACAGACGATCAGAAAAAAAATGCAATTTTTGATTTGATTGTTTTCAGGCACATTCTGGACAGTGTTTTTCGACTCTTTAACATGCACTTTTACTAACTCTGTCCATCTCCACTTTAACTGTCCCCTGAGAAGTCCAGTAATTACATTGATTATTGCTGCTGTTACAGGTAAAGGATCTTGTTGTATGTGTGTAGATTGTGACTGAGGGCTTAGTGAATGCAAATCTCTCTCTCTCTCTACATATCTATATATATGTATATATATATATATATATATATATACATACATATATGTGTGTGTGAATGTGTGTGTGCGTGTGTGCCAGAAAACACAAGTATATCACACACATGCACCTGTACAGTCACTTTCATACAGACACAGCTACACTCACTCACATTTTAGAGAAAGGTCATGATATTTAGTTTTAAACATGTCTGACCTTTGAGTGTCGGGGAAAGACATGGCTCTGCTTTACAGCAAATGTGTTTTAGAAGAATAAAATATGGATGATATGCTTAGTATTGTAGCAGAGGATGATTCAGAGTGTGTTCTCTCCACTGTCTTGGCATGCTTGGCATAGAAGGGAAACACGACCACATTTGAATGAGAACCAAAACAACGAGCACATGAAACTGTGGATAAATGTAATAAAAAGGTACATGTTGGACCTGCTTGAAAGCTTTGTAATCACTATTGTGCCTGGATACCAGGGAGAACATTAATGTGTCCTTTGCAGCATCCAAGATCCATAACGAGGGGGGAAATCTGTTATAAAGTTACAACACATTATGCAGCTGATTGATCTGCATCTCCTTAGTTTAAAGGCATGTGTGAATAAGACGAATAAAACGTCCAGATATGTCCATGTATGTGATTCCTGACATTTCTGACCCTTAAAACATAAAAATAGCTACACTGTGCAAGTCCCCTGTAGTGTAACTTTGAAATAGATTTTGCTCCAAACAATATTACTAATACCTAAACCCACAAATGTGCACACACACTGAGCCTTTATCTCATGACAAAACATCCTGTGCTGAACTGGTGGTGCTGTTCTCAGCTCAGGCATCACACACTTGTGAAAGTCGTGAAAGTTTTCAAGGCAATAATTCACACAGTGAGTGTTGTTTTTATGCAGTTACGGTGATGACAGGTTATTATTGCTTTGCTGTCTTGTGCTCAACACAGGTACTGACCTAAAATACTGTAATTAGAAAGAGTAAGCTCAGACACGATCTAACAGAATAAGGAAAATAAAAAAGCAATTGCTAAAGTTAAAGTTAAAGTTAAAGTTAAAAAAAAAACTGCTGTCACACACATAAAGTTTGAGTGCATTTCTGTGACTGCTAATACAAATTACAAAAGTTGCACATGCTGTTTGTAAAGTTTATTTACCAGTTGTTCATGCTTTACAGTCATTTTTAATGCTAAAAAATGATTAAGTGACTGCAACATGTTCCCCGACAGACTAATTCCCTCCTGTCCTCAAACTGACTGAGACATTCATTGTTAATCTAAAATGGGTCGGGTTTCATACAATGACTAACTGAGCAGTGCCAAGTGACAGTGAAGCATTTTGGATGGCAGGCGCTGAAGCAGAGAGGACTGCTGAAACTGACAGCGTTACACAGACTGAGATGAAGCCAGAATCTGTAAAATGTTACTGGTGAAGTTGCATGTTGCAGCTGAATGTCCCTCAACTCACCTTTCCTGTCTAAGTACGTTGGAGAACCTACAGTATGTAGCCTTCAATTAGCGTCAAGACTCAAAAGATGTTTAGTTTGTCCATTGTGGGCTACTGTAAATTCACGGGGGTCCAAAATGTCAGTCTCAATAAAGCTGACGGGCTAATATGTAATGAAAAAACACATTTTATCCCCAATTTCTGCCACATAAGAACTATTTCACCTACATTTTATAAAAAAGGACCTTTTAAAATGACCTCCGAGGTTCCACAACCATTCTGGTGATAGGCCGTAATGCTGATGACAAAATGTGAGGTGCATATAAGCAGACAAGGGGATTTTTTTTCTTCTAGCAGCTGTTAATTTTTTTATTATTGCGTTAGTATACGCGCACGTACGCTCGCACGCACGCGTTCTCCATTTCTCGGAAAGATACCTCGCTTAATCTAAGCAGCCTTATCGCGCCATCACTCCCTTTGATATGGAAAGCAGGCCACCACTGCAAATGCTCAGCTTCTGTCGGATGAAGCACGTGGCGCCATTACTGTTTAAACACAGGAGGAAACCGTGCAGCGGAGCAAAGGAATGATGGAGAAAAGAAAAACAGCAAATCTGGAGAGGAAAAAGAGAGCAACAGAGAGACAGAGAAGGCCTGGGGGCAGGGAGGGAAGGCGGGTAATGATAGAGAGAGACGATGAGGAGAGGGAAAACTTAAAGCCAGGGAAATGAGGAGGTGAAGCCAGACCATACAAGGTTAGTTATCTCCCAAAGCACCCGTTAGAGGTGATGTGCATGAGGAGAGAGGAGAGAGGAGAGATGTAAGATAGAAGAGAGAGAATATTGAGGTGGCTGTGAGCTGAAAAGCATTATGGCCTTCATTAATTCATTCACAGAGAGTTTGCCTTGAACAAAACGATACAAGAACATCACAGAAAAGAAAATTATTTTTTTTTAATTATGTGCCCTAGTATATGCAATGTCATTTACATTGCGTACATTTTTTAAAAAGAGAATAATTCAAAACGGATATCGTTATGTTCATTAGAAAGTAATGAAAAGCTACCACTCTATGTTATCAAATGGAAAAATCATCATTTGGGGTTAATGTAAACCTTGAACTGTAACTTGCAATAATGATGAATAGTATGAATGTATATTATGCAGTCGGTTGCAAAATGCCAATCACTCAGTTTAATGCATTACATTTAATCTCAGTTTTATGCTGTATATCACTTCATATCTTCACGTTTGGTTCACAGCAACCTTCTAAAAAACAAAAAAACTAAAGAAAAGAAGGGGGTAATTATTGTGTTAATGTGTTCTCTTCTCAGGTTGGACGGTCGCGAGCTGCGCTAATGAAGTAAACAAGTGAGAGAGAATGTGTTCTAAGGAAGTCATAATATTATTATATGTCATAATAGTTGGTGATGCTGAGTCAGCATTTCCAACAGTGTTCCTGTTTTCTTACTTTGTCGCTGAAAACCAACGATTCATCAAAAAATGAGCCTTTACAGTGAACTTATTTACATGTCAATTTTGAAACGTCTGAAAAGGCTGCAGCACAGTAGAACCGCTGCAACTTTGATTCAAACGGTTTGGGGCAACCTTAGGGCCCTGTTTGTGAGTGATGTGTGCCATGACTATGCAAATTCCTAATTGGCAAAACATGGACGGATAAGGATTAATGGAAAGAGGGTTAGCAAAAAATATGAAGCAGGTGGAAGAAGCTGCATCTGTAGCGAAAGAGATTAACAGAGGAGAGTTTGTACAGCATGGAGAGAGCAATGAAGCGATGGAAGAAAGAAGGTTAGGAAGCTATGTGACCATGGGGTACAACGCAAGGTCTGGTTATCTCCTAAAACACCTGGTAAAGAGGCATAAATAATACAAAGCTGACTGTACAGAATATATATTAGACTTATAGACTAAAGTCGCAGGAATAAGTGGAGAAGTTTGCATCTATAGCACATTTTCCCTGTCCAGAAACCCATTTAATTCAAAATTATACATTTAAAATCATTATAAATTATGATACGTTGCTTTGAAAATAATAAATAGCTCTTTACAACCCATTTAGAATTTTAATAGGGACGTGGCGTTGCACCTGGGTTGATTAAAATCTGTGTTTACAGAGTATTTAGAGTTTTAGTGCCTGTTATAGGTCAAGCTCCTGAAACTGTATCATTCACTGGCTATAACACTAAAAGCTTAAACAGCGTTTGACTTCTCTCCCATTGCAAAGTAGACTTTGCTGTTCATTTTTACGCCCACTGAGTCACGTTCAATGTCACAAATGTGCCGTAAACCAAGACACAACAGAGGGAAGTGCCATGAAGATAAGTGCCGGCGTTACAGTGGTTACATATTTATGTTTCCCTGAAACCCTGTGGCAACTGAAGGATTCCAAGAGAAACAAACTGTCTATTGCAAAGTCATTTGACCCGGGAGTGAATGACAATTGCAGAAAAACTCAAGACCTCTCGGCGAGTTCTTCTCGAACCACGCAGGACATTTTACAACTGTTTTCACAGGCTGTTTTCTCACAGTTACAAATAAACTGACCTTCATTCTTCTGGTCTGTGGAATTCCCTTGCACTCTCTGTTGATTTCTCAAAACAATGCTGCTCAATAGCAGATGATGCATTGTGCTCCACATTGTGGACCAATATTTGTTCAGAAATCTGGCTGTCTCCAGCCCGTTCACACTGGCAGGGCTGCGTGCCGGTTCCCAAACCTAATATTGAACCAGCCGACGTGTTCAAACCGAGAAAGAAATTGTCTCAGAACCTGAAAGATTGGTCCTTCCTCACGAACCATGACATCATCAGTGGGCGGGTCATGTTCTGGGTTGTGAAGATGAGCGGGAAGTAGAGGAAAGTATGAAGAAAAAGTGCTGGTGTTGTGTTTACGTCCGCCTGAGTGAACACAGGCTGGTTCGCCAGAAGTTCTGAGACTCCAGAACGGAGCCAGAACCAGAACCATGTCTGTTTGATAGCACTATATCTGTGAGTCAATAATGTGATTCAACAGCCAGCATGAGAAAAGGGTGATAAGTTTCAAGTGCACAGAAATCCACACCTGATCTGCAATCCTGACAAAAACCTGTGAGAGAAAAAGGTGGAAACAAAGGATGAATGAGGTGGAGATGAGGAGAGCGATACTAAAATAAATGAAGAATGAAGGAGAGGCACCAAGGAAGAGAGTAGAATAGATAAATAGAGGGGGTATTGTGTTTGCTATACGGAATGAGCAGGGTTGGAGTGTAATTAATCACAGATAATAGTGATTTAGACAAGTTATCCATTCCTCTTCTTGGCACACACACTGAGGCGGGCGCACACACACACACACACACGTAAACAGAAAAACAGTTTGGTTGATATAAAAAGAACAAGATATAATTTTAGAATAATGACATAAGACTCTATACTCAGGACTGATTTGGTAATTAACCCACAATCGTTTCCTCTCTGTGGACAGACAGACAGACAGACAGACAGACAGACAGTATTGGGCTGGTTCACCTGCTCTGGAGCAGACGGGGTTAATTGAGTACAAAGTCAACTCCTCTCCGCACTGCTAACACAGTACACATGCTAAGTAGCTCCATTAGGGACAAACACAGAAGTCAGGGTTGAACGCACAGACAAAGCAAAAGATGGAGAAAATTAAAATGCTTTCACCCTATTGCACTTTTTACATTTGCTGTGTTTTTTGTTCCTGTTTCATTATGCACACATTTAGGAAAGTGCATAAAAGGGATGGGATTTTAAAAGTGCAACAAAATAAAGGTTAGCCTAGCTTTACTGATCAAAAATTTAAAAAAAGCTGTTTGTACCTTCTGCGTCAATTCAAGCCATTAGATGTTGTGTAACAGCAGACACACACAATCCCACAGCTTCCATACATGGAAGACACTAGAGGTGCTCATGGAGTTTCAGTCACATCTATCGTTACTAAGCAACCAGAACCTGGGAGCTGCTGAGATGACTGAAGCTGCTGCAGCTTCATTGAAATAATTAATGCAATAATAAAAAAAAACTTCATCTTCAACTTCATCAACTGATTCAGGTGTTTCTTCTTCAATGATGAAGTTCTTTTTCAAAGTCAACAAAGACCAGTTTGACCTTCTTTTTTGGCCAGAGTGTGAAAACATGTGCTGAAAACACTCACTGAATTCCAAAATGTAGACAAATTTTATCTTTATCCAAAGAACAGGCAGACGGATGTGCGTAACAGCCACATTGCTCTCATTGGTGTGCGTGTCTGACGCGCGTCTGGATTGATAATCACGTATTTGAGCGCCCAAAAGACGCTGCACGTGAGCAGCCCTCGAGGCAACACCACACATGCTCGTCTTTTAGAGGTGACATTGTTTCCAATCTCAGCCACAGTGTGTGTGTGTGTGTGCATGTGTTTCTGTAATCAAGTGAGTACTACGGTGAGTATTGTCAACAAATGTGAACATAATTATATATTAAAACTCACAGACTCTGTACACAATCTGTCAAACTGAAAGCTGACACTTTATTCAGAATTGATCTTTTGTTGGCACCATGTGTGAAGGTTAAAGTGTTCACACTATTCACATGTAAATCTGAGTATGAGTGATTGTTATGTCCACGTGCGTGTTCAGGCATTAGTGGTAAAATCCATGTGTGGGACGGATCTTGTACATGCAAATGATGTGAATGGGTCTTTATATCTGTGTGTGGCCACACTCAGGGGTCAGAGCTAAGACAGTATTGATGAGCATATTGAGCAGATAATCATTAAACAGCTCATTATTGATCTCATCAAGATAATTGAATAGGGACGCAAACAAACACCTTTTTACTTTCTCACTGTCAAACACAGCTTCTATCACAGTTATATACCATTACAAATTTCAAGCCATGGCCTCTTTTGATGGCTGCAGAACTACTATGAGTTAAGGTAAATCAGAGGTTTCAGGAATCATATAAACATGGACAATCCATGATCCCTAACGTTGTGTTCATTCCACTGTGAGTCGCACGCGTGTCCTCCCGACTCATAGAATATTCAGTCGTCTCTCTGCACATTTAAAAACCATTTAAGATCAATTAAATTACCATCAAAGGAGGAAAAGAAACAGGCATGTAGGTGATCATCCCTGCGGAGTCGAGAAAATGAGCCGCGTGTACAGGAGTCACGCTGCTTCAAGCGCCTCCCGCTCAAATGGCGCTCTACTAACAAACATGAAAGTGCTCATGCAAACACGTTACGCACACATGAAAACATGTAAGAACTTAGGCTGAGGCAAGTGGATCAGAGAAGCTGTAAATCACGTGATTACATGGTGTTGTTCTGTTGTTTAAGAGAGATATACCAGAAAAATGTGCTGCTTTAACCTTTTAAATTAGAGGAGAACATCTCAGGTGGAGCAGAGGCATTTCTTCTTCTTCTTCTTCTTCTTCTTCTTCTTCTTCTCTTTCGCTGTATGTCTTTGTTACCTTGACGATGTCACTTGAACACAAAACTCTTCAGCTGAGAAGTGAATGCAAGAAGAAACAATTCACCTCTCCTGTCATAAGGAAAACTACTGAGATCAGAAAATATTGCAGTGCACTGCAGAATATAAGATGACAAAATGGAAAAAAAAAGAAAAGTAAACTGCATTAATGTATTATTTAGGAATGGGATGTTTTGAGAACACAAGTATACCCTCAGTCAAAAGGACAATATACAACCAACGGCACTGCACAAATACATTTTGTGTCTCCTTTGACTCATATTTCATTTCTAAGTGGTTGTTTATTTGTTGACTTGCATTTTTGTGTTCTTTTGGCTCTCACTTGAGTCACTTTCCTCTTGTAAAACACAGATTAATCTCAACATTTTTGGCTTTAATGTTCTGGTGAAAATATATGTCCTGTTATGAAAGAAAGTACTGTAAATCCATCTATAAAATGATGTGAATCTTAATGTGCAGATGCAGTTATTAAGTCAGAAATACACAGGTCTGCCACAGCGGTATAACGATATTCTGCCTCTTTTTGGTTTGTCGGTGTTGAATGTTTGTCATTTTTGGTGATTTATCTGCTACTAAACTACACAAACTAATAAGAAAGAAAAATATATGCACATGTTGTTGTTTTTTAAAGTTAAAAGATTACTAGAGTAGAATATCCCCGAATATGTCTTTTGTGTCCAAAAAAGAAGAAAAATAAAATAAAATGAACTATGATTCATTTTATTTTATTTGTGTGTTTGACGCTTTCCATACTAGCATTCCAATGTAAAGTGTAAAAGTCAGCTGCAAGAAAGAGGAGATTGAGTGAAAAGGGCAGATCGAGTGGTGCAAGGAGATCAGAGGGGAGAAGGAAGGAGGGCTTGAGGAAGAAAGGGGTTAGGAGGGTTAAAGGAAGGAATGGATGGAGGTGAGAGAGGGGAGAGTAGACGAGAGGAAAAGGAGATCGAGGGGGAACAGGATCAGTAAACCCTGCCTGCAAGTTGAAAAATAACTGATTTTTGGAGTCCAGCCATAGAACAATGGCCGAGATCCGACGCTCATCCGTGTTTGATTTTCAGCTCAAAGTTCACAGTGATGTCATTGAAGCATGTTTACATCACCAACACACTCACAGAATGGAGCAGGGGACACTGGGAGGTAAAAAGCAGATTAATATAGCTGGCACGTGCACAGACATGAGCCCTTGGGTCCCCTCACTGTCTAATGATTTCCATGGTCAATAAAAAGGATTTAAGTTTAAAGATTACTCAAAAAAAATACGTGTGTGTGTGTGTGTGTGTGTGTGTGCTCTTCAATGCCCCCAGCAGTCAGTCATCAGACACACTAAGCTTGATAAATGATGCGTGTGTGGTAATGTCAATGATTATTTACATCACTGATAATGTGGAGGGTATGAGTCGTCATGTTGTTGATGTGCAGGCATTTTAATGATTTCTTAATGAGTACCACTTGTGTTTTTATGGCTGCACGAGCCTGCACACTGCGTCTCTGTGGCCCCACAAGTGTGTTCCGGAATGTTTAGCAGCAAAAGTAAGATGATAGCTGAATGCATTTCATTATTTTTTGTCTGATTGTGTTGTTTTTTTTTTGCAATGTTTTCATGACATTAGTGTGTACATGTGATGTGTGATGAAAAATAGACCCGCTGCAGACTGGAACAGTGTAAGACCTCATCATTGCTGCCATTCACATTTGGCCTGAACTATTGATCCAAGAATGCACACATGCACACACACACACACACACACACACACGTGTATTTATGGTATAGACACAGTAATACACACAGTATATCAGCATCTCTGTCAATACATTAATTACATAGAAGGAGGTGGGAAATGTGCAGTGAGTCAATTCCACTGAAATGCACATTCACTTATTTCACTTTCTGTGTGTGTGTGTGTGCGTGTGTGTGTGAGAGGTCAACTATGACGCCATACATCATGCTCGTCACACCCTGGGCTCTAACACGCATCAATCTCTATGCCCCCCCACATACCCTTTACCCTTTACCATAGAACAAACAATCCTTACAGTGAGCCAATCAGAAATTTGCATCGCCAGAATGATAAACCCAGCATCCAATCAGAGCAAAACATAAAATCAGGGTCAGTGAAAAACACTGCTGTATTGGTGAGCATGGCTCATGTAATAGGTGTGTGTGTGTGTGTGTGTGTGTGTGTGTTTCTCGATATTCTTCCAAGTGTGTGTTTGTGCGTGTGCGTGTCTCCTGCAGGCATGGTTTATACAATCAATCGTCATCAGTGTTCCTGTCAGTCTGCCAAGAAAAGCCCTCAACGGTGCCATTGTCTTTACATTTAGCCAAAGAAAGGCACACTCACACACTCACACGCACACATACATGCACATGCTCTCACACGCGAAACACTGAATCCAATCCGAATGCTGTAAATGCATGGCGACACACATATATAAAACATGATCTTACCGATTCAC
This sequence comes from Solea solea, assembly GCF_958295425.1. Classification (NCBI taxonomy): domain Eukaryota; kingdom Metazoa; phylum Chordata; class Actinopteri; order Pleuronectiformes; family Soleidae; genus Solea; species Solea solea. The sequence goes on along the minus strand of NC_081149.1, from coordinate 19,184,034 downwards.
ATTCAGATCTCATTCAGAAGAAAAGTGCTTGCAAAGAAAAACAACCATCCACACTCATACCTGTGGCCAATTTAGAGTGTCCAATTTGCCTCATCCTCATATTGCATGTTTTTGGACACATACACACGGGGAGAACATGTAAACTCCATGCAGAAAGTATCAAATCCTTCTGTAAAAAAAACTGATTTTCCCTAAATTGAATTCTGTATTTCTTGATACGTATCAAATCATCCTCTAAGGGAAAAGTACAGCCCTAGAAATGATTAAATACTATATTCCTGCAGGCTTTATACTGCCATTCAATGTCCTGACAAAAAAAGCCTGTTATACTTCTATGAATGAATAGTTACCCTCTAATTGCTAGCTATGTTACAAAAAAACATCAATTACTGTCTTCAAATTTAGTGATATTAGGGTATAAAGTGCATTTCCATCAAAACCAAAATAGGTTTTAATGACCTTGATACTTAAGTGCATGGCCCACACTGTTGAGTGGGCCATGCAAGTGGGCCTGGTGAGAGAGAGAGAGAGAGAGGGGGAGAGAGAGAGAGAGAGAGTGGGAGAGTTCTCCTTTCTCCTGTACATTTCTCTCTCCTATCTGTAACACTCCCCCCATGGCATGTTATGTTGTATGTGCATGGGAAGCATTTGGGAATGAAAGTGAGAAGTTGATTATGTGTTGATGGGACTCAGGGGTAGCACTGCAGGCGTACTATGCATGAAAAATCACACACACACACACACAAGATAACAGCTGTGCTGATGTTGCCGTCATTTGACTGCCCAGCTCCCGGGTACAGATATACTGTCTTAAAATAATCACTCTCCATATGCCACAAGCTTTTATGGTTTCTAAGTCTTAATCATCATAAAAAAAAAAAAGAAATGCCCCAATTTTTTCTCTGGTTTTTGATCTTCTGCATTACATTTGAGTTTTAAAAATCAGTAAATAACTACTGTATTTCATATCACAATCTTGTTATCAGGTTTGATTGGAATAAAAAAAAAAATAATAATTACATTTTCGAAAACAAATTTAGAATATGTGAAACACATATCGGCTTTTGTAAATTTGTTTCAGGATTTGCACATAACTTAAAAAATGAAGTGAATGTGTCTCAAGCTTTGTTCATTTGTTTTGGGATTATGTAACATGTGCTATTTATTTTCTAACATTGAAAGGATTAACACGATTATTCAGGACTTTGCACAAAGATTATTTATGGAAGTTTGTGTTTCTGTGGTTAAAAAACGTTCAGCTCATTCAATTTTGTCCACAAAATACAAGACATATCCTGGTGCATGGCATCTTCAGTCAGGTTTTCAGATGAAGGACACAGCATTGAAACAACATTTTTTCTGTTCAAAAAGACCAAAAGTTTCACACTGTGGCTTTAATCATTTGGGAGCAAGTGTTTTTTAGGCTAATGTTTTGCTTTAATTGGATAGAAAGTAACAAGTCTGAAAAGGTAAGAGGGAGCAGCAAGAGCCACTGATGATAGGCCACTGCAGAAGGCCACGACCTCAGGAGCACTGACAGTGACGCTGCCTGCTCAGGTTTAGTAGAGGTTTAGCAGAGGGATAATCAGCCACAGAAACAAATAATGTCTCCAAGATGATGTTGTGAATGATGGTAAATCAACTTACAACAAGGTGAATGTCACCTCTGTCAAAGCATGAGCAGGTCTGCAGTGTCTGCATTGGCAGAAAGTAACTTCTGGTTTCAGGTCCATGCAAAGAAGAACAAAAAGTCTGCTTTCTGGCATATGTCACTCACTGAGGTTGAAGAAAAAAAGAAAGCTATTTACATCAGTGACAGGCGAGCATTACTGGAGGACATGTGCATGTAAACATAGGCCCTTATGTTATCTCTCTTTTAGTTTGGGCAACAGGGGAGTGATTTTGAGCTTGAGGATCTGGACGGAACCAATGAGGGAGCAGCCCCAGGTCACCTGCTCAGCAAAAGTATATACGCACACAGTCATTTGACCTGTAGCAAATCCTACATTATTGTATTTGAATTGTCCAAAAGCCCATTAAAGGAGCATGTTAATGTTTGCAAAAGCATTTTGTCTTTTCAAACACAATATAGTAGAATTCCCTGTCCATGGATCCTCCGAAAGACTGAACTTCAATGTTAGTTTGAGTCAGCTTGACAAACTCTCTCGCTCTCATTTAACAGCTCAGGAATAAAATTATACTACCCCCCTATTCCTAAAGGCCTAAATATACTGTCCTTAAAGTGGCACAACATAAATCAGCAAGACAGGACTTAAGCAGAGCACAGTCTTGATTTCATATATGATAGATTCTTGAATGTTTTGACTCCAACAACCAATTTAACAACATCATCGTTTTATTTTAATATCTTATTATCTTTTGAGACGTATAGTGCCTCGAAAAGCAACGTTGATATTGAGTTCTGTGATTAAGCTGCAGAGGCAAACTACACCACCTAATTAACTACACCTTTATCAAAGCACTGTAAAGGTCAGTCAGTTGAGTCTATTCACCACAGTCTATGAATGATGGTGACAAACGTCTTTCCCTGTCAAGTTTGCAGTAGAACAAACTGTGAAAGTAAAGTGCTTACTTTCAGTTCTGGAAGGGTTTGAGGGAGTTGGGATCCGGATACAATGATCATGTGTAGACCAGAACTAATGCTTGTTGATGCTGCTCCTCTTTCCCTCTCTTTAGTGTGATTTATCTACTCTGTACCCCCAACCTTCTCTCTCTTCTTCTGTCATTAATTGCCCTGATTCTCCCTCCTTCTGTCTCTGAGACTGGTCATTATTTATTGTCACAGTCTTTCTAACACCACCACCCCGATTGTCTGCTCTTTCATTTTCATATGCCATTTTTCATACTCTTTCCCTCTTTTTGCCTAAAGTATCATCTTTGTAACTCATGTTTTCCTCCTCACAACCCATTTTCATAATCTGCTCCTCCCCTTCAACGCGTTTACCCCAAATTATCATTTCTACTCAACTGTGTTTCTTTTATCTTTAACTTTTTTTCATATTGAGAGGGAGAATATTTTATCAGATGAGAGAGCAGAGTGAATTTGTATCCAGGAGGATGATGATGATGATGATGATGATGACAATAAGCGAGGCTGACTAGGCGATTGAAGGAATTGTATTATTGAAGGAAGGAAGGAAGGAGCACTAATAAGGGCAATACATTCCTTGACATGGTAAAAATGGTCAGCTTGTTCTTATCCAGTCCCTCGCTCTGATAAGGAATAAATAAAGCCACAGTGCAAAACTTAAGCAAGAAGCATTATCCAATTAAATTGCAAAACGACAGTTTTCTTTTTTAGCTGTACAACTCTGTGTGGGCACTTTTTTTATGTTTGCAGTATAGGGCTGTCAAAGTTAACGGGTTCATCGATGCGATTAACGCAAGTTTGTTTACTTCTGGTGTGCGCTGACCTCTGACATGAAAGCCGGAAATGATCTGCACAAAACAGTCACTTGCTTGCAGTCAGTCAGAGAGGACAGACTGAGAGATAGTAGCTTAAGATGGAGAGAAGTGAGGGATTTGAAGAAGCTGAGCGAGTAATACTCCAACTTCAATGATGCTGTTGCCTGTTTATCTTGACATAAAAAAAGAAATCACTTCCTGTGCCCAGTGCTAGATTGTTGCCAGAATGTTGCAAGATCTAAACATAAATTATGCCAAGGTTTCTCAATCCTGGTGCTGGGGACCCACTGCCCTGCATGTTTTAGATGTTTCCCTGCTCCAACACAGCTGATTCAAATAAATCAATAAATGGGTCGTTATCAGGCTTCTGCAGAGCTTGCTGATGAGCTGACATGTGAATCAGGTGTGTTGGAGCATGGAAACATCTAAAACATGCAGACGAGTGGGTCCCTAGGACCAGGATTGAGAAACCCTGAGTTACACGTTTTTCAAAGCGTATGGTTGTAACATCAGGAGGGGGGAAATGAAAAGAAAGAGGGCCGAGATAATGTAAAACATTGAGATTAATCAAAAGCAAAGTAACACAGTTCAGTGTTATCCTGCATTAGAGACACTTGACATGGTAATTGATAGTTGGCTCAAGTAGACGGCAATTAGATTGTATTCAAATCTTCAAGTGCACTTAAGTGCACACATCTTTCTGTAATGTACCTGATGACCGTCATTTAGCCTGATGAATGGCCAAATATCAAGTATTCATCATATGTTTGCTGCTCACAAGTGTGTGAGTGTGTGTTTGTAGTCATTGCTGTATATAAGTGGTTGTGATGATGAAGTGTGTGCATCTTCAGAGTCAGTGCTATGCTGAATAAAGCCTGAGGATGCATTAAGAAATCCTCACTGCTACTGTGATCAATCAGTGTAATGGCTCGCTTAAATGTGTGTCTGTGTGCTACATGTCTGTGTGCGTATGTGGCTGCAGAAGTCTTTGAGATTGCAATTTTACAATTCCCATTTAATCACAAAGACAACAAAATATTGGACCTTTGTAAGCAGTGAATGTTTGATAACTGAAGCTATAATTGCATGTCTGCCATGCACCATGCCCTCCAGATGTTACTGCCATGAATGACTGTTTTACAGCACATATTACGAACAATTGAGGCAAATAAATGACTTAATTTCGTTTCCTGTCACAGGCATGATTGTATGTTCAGCTAGGGAAGGTGAGCGTATGCTCAGCCATGTCCTGTAATGAAAACTACAAGATAATTTGTTTCATCTCTCTTTCTGATAACCAGTGACAACTTAATGCAGGGTGTTGATTAAATATGTGTTTGTGTTGGAGGGAGATTTACGGCAATTAGAGATGAGTAAATGAAAAAAAAAGGGATTATCCCACGATCAGCAGTTTACATCTTGGGTTGAGAGTTGTACGACATGGCAAATGGAAAAATAGTTCTTGCGTTTATCAGTGACACTACATACATACATATACAGTGTGTATATATATGTACAATGCAGAAAAAGCTTTCTCCACAACATTAATTAACAAGATAATCTGCCTTACATTCATTACAGTCAGCATCGGTTACTGTACATTAGCACCACAGGTCAATGCTGTGCAGACTGTGCAGAATGGGGAGCCCTTTGCAGCAGAACTAATTGCTCTTTTGCAAGGAGAGACAAAAGAGTCAACAATAGATTTATGAGCCTCGGAGCTAATGTGCTAGTATACAGACAGACATCATCCATGAGCCCAGATTAAGGTTCCCTCTTCATCTTGGTCTCTCTCTCATTTTCCCCCGTTTTCCTCTTAAGTAAAGATGGACTCAGGAGAGGAGAGCAAGGTCTCTCCTCTTCTAGCAGTCCCAGGGGTAGAGGGTGAGCACTCTATCTCCCTTTCAAGTATTACGTGCACTTTCCTCGTGTCCAGTGCTCCTCTCCCCCTCTTTCCTCCTTTGCACCTGCTCTTTTCCTTTGTCATTCTCTATTTCTTTTTACTTTTCTACCCCTTTGCCACCATCTTCTTATTGCCCTGTCTCTTCCTCTATTTCTCTCTCTCTCTCTCGCGCTCTCAACATGACCTAGTTTCCAGCAGCAGCCAAAGGAGACATCTGGGCTTCAGCTCACGTGCCAGAGAAAGCATGACACTCCTGCTGGTAGGGGAAAAGGAGGGGAGAAAAGGATGGAGATGCAGCGAATGGGAACAGAGAGAGAGGTGAATGAGAGGTAAAGACAACGTGAGACAGACTGTTTATAGGAAATAGGATGTGGTGCAGAGGAAAAAAACCCGACTGTGGTAAGTAAAGAGTGAGAGAGCAAGTGTTGCGAGATTGCAAAAAGTGCATTTGAGGGAGTGAGAGAAAGTTGACGCACAAAAAGTAAAAGCATTGAATGGAGCAGGCAGCTGGCCTGTCGTGGTTAGCAGCCATTACAGTTAGCATGGTTTACCAGGGTCACAGTGCAGACGCAGGCTAAGTCACTGTGTCACCTTTGTGTTAACCACCGATCATGTCGCGTATATAAAGATCATCCATGTGCTGCAAGACACATGGACCATCTGTCTGTCTGTCTGTCTGTCTGTCTCACACACACACAGGTTTGATGTATATAATAATGAATCCAGGACAGTTATGAATGTGGTCAAATGCGGTGTCTTGGGAAATTAAGCAACCATGCTTCTCCAAATAGCAATTACCAATTATTTTAAACACTAAAGGTTGCTGTTGATGATTTACAGGCCACCCAAATATGACAAAACATTTTTAAATGGAATCGGGATGGATTATGACCAGATTTTAATTGTTGGTGATTTTAACGTGCATGTGTTGTCGTTCCCAGCCGCTCGCAAGAGACATTTTTTTAAATGTTATTGACTTTTTTTATTTTTTAATTTCTCCCAACACAGATCGATCTGGTTTTATCATATGGATTGCCCATTTTTAATATCCAGCTATATGATGCTGTGTTCTCTGATCACATGCCTGTTTTATTGGATTTTAACTTGCCTTATCTTAGTTGTAAACCGTCATCTCCTGCTCGCATGTCTTGTATGTCTTGCTGCAGAGTTTTCATTTGTCATTTGGTGCAACATTGTCTTATTTCAACTCTATTACTAGCTTGGACACAGAAAAGTTGACTTCTTTCTTTGTGTCTACATGTGCCAGCACTTGATACTGTTGCTCCATTAAAAAGTATGCGTCCCAGATCTAAACCCAGGCTGTGGGTCAGTGACGTCACCCGTGCAAAGCAGGAGTGCAGGAGAGCTGAGCGCAGGTGGATAATATAATATCCAATAATCTGAACAAACCTAAAGTCCTATTGATTTGATTTTAAACCCTACCCAATCCACTAGCCAGGAAGCCTCAATTGAAGTCTGTGAAAAATCAAGGCTCCCTGACACCTCTACTGCAATGCCTTAAAGACATCAAGGATTGGATGGCTTGTAATTTTTTGCTCTCTTGAGCTGGGTCCCTTGCAACCTTTTGCAAAACCCTATGTCAAAAGCCTTGGTTTTAATATGGACACTGATTTTAAACTCGATAAACAGATAAATTCTGTCGTTAAGTCCAGTTTTTTTTTATCAGCTACGGCTTTTATCTAAAATTAAACCAGTTTTATATTTCAAAAACTTTGAGTGTGTGACTCAGGCTTTTATTACAAATCGTCTGGACTACTGTAACGTGCTGTATGCAGGTGTCAACCAAGGGTCCATGGCACGCTTACAGTTTGTTCAAAATGCAGCTGCTTGACTTTTAACAGGAGCATGTAAACATGACCACATCACTCCCAATCTGGCCTCTCTCCACTGGCTTCCTGTTGATTTAAGGATACATTTTCAAATGTTACTCTTCGTTTTTAAGTCTTTGAATGGTTTGGCACCACATTATATCTCAGACCTCTGAGAGCCACCTAAACTTTGGAATAAATTACCCACCCAAGTCAAACAGGCCACCACCTTGGAAACTTTTAAATGTCGTCTTAAAACTCACTTTTACTCCTTGGCTATAAAATCCAGCATGAGAATTGTGTGGTCTCTGGTGTCTGTTAATGTTAATTTAGGCTTTCAGTGTTTTGGTTTTTTAGTCATTATTAGAGTTGTTTTATGTATTTTAACTTTGTGGTCTGAATCTCTGGGGGTGTATTAGTTGTTTTATCTATGTACAACACTTGGGCAACCATGTGTTTTTAAAATATGCTATATAACTAAAAATGGATTGGATTGGATTGGATATCAGGCTGCAAGGATGTGATACAAACTAAGCAGAATTCAGTTTTATATTATGCTGTGTGACTACATATAAAGAAAGTCCTATTTGTCAAGCCTATTGTGCGGCCTTATCTAACACAAGACAGTGCACGACGCTGCAAATGTGAACCTGTACTGACTGACAGTTTATTATTTGGTTGAAGACAGATTATGGGTAGTAAAATGGAATCTTGTGATTCTGGCATAATTCAGATGCCAAAAAGACGGATTATGGCTATTCGTGCCAAAAACTGATTTAATGTTAAACATTTCTTCCTTGTTTTTTTTTCTTTCTTTTTGCTGTCTGTTTCTCTCTGTGTGCCCTCCTTGTCTCGCTGGCCTTTTCTTGTCTCTCCTTTTGTCTTATCCCTGACTTTTCCCCCTCTCCTGTGTTCTCTCTCTCTCTCTGTAAACACATTGCCTCACCTTCGTGGCCCCATCACTCCCATTCTCTCTTATGTTATATCACTTTATCCTCCCATACTTTGTTTTCACATCTCCCCATATTCCCCTCTCACCTTGCTTTTACTCCTGTTAATCTCCTGTCATTTTTCCATCACACTAGTCATCCCTCACCTTTTCCATCCTTGTCTCACTCACTTTCTCCCTTGGGGTCTTTTTCCCTCTTTGATCATTGCTGACCTTCACAGTAAAAAATCCTATCTTGCTTGACTCCTTCACCTCAACCAACCACTTTGGTTAAACAGAGACACAATCATATAGTATACCAAAGATCAACATGTCACAATTAATAGACAATAGAGTCACATATATTTTATGTGCAAAAGGAATCTTTACACCACCCTTTGCTTCTTTTAACTGTGTTATATTTCTCTGTCTTCTTCCTACCATCCTTCCTTCTTTCACTGAAATCTGGTTTCCCCTCCACATCTTATCATTCTGTCTATTTATATAATCTCTTCCTCTCTGGCACCCCCTTCTCCCCCTTTGCCTTCCACTACCTCATTTAATTTTTATACACCTAACTCTGTGGTCAGAGTAGCTGCAGAAAAGGTAGAAATGAAGGTGAGGGAAATGTATAGGGTTGCATGGGTACAGACCGGCATACTCTCACTCTCTGTGTGTGTCTGTGTGAGAATGTGTGGTTGAGTGAGTGATGCAGAGCGTATAATGAGGAGACATAAATACAGAGTTAGGCAGATTGCCATCTGGTCCAGCTGAAATCAGTTAGACTAAAGGCAGGAGGTTTTTCTCAAAGCAAATATAATCTGGTCACAGTAATGACTTGCTACTTACTGTACACACAAAGAAGCCAAGTCTAGCATTGAAAGAAACCTTCCAAAAAAAATGAAAAATCACAGTTTTCTGTTGATTTCCTTCAAAAACCATCAGTCAACCATCAGTCAATTTCTCATCCATTTACCGATTTACAGTATCAATGGTACTCAACATACCAAACAAAATAAATGGCCAAAGGTGTGTCCTGTTGCAATGCTACTTGTAACCCAGCCTCCGTGTACTCCTGGTGCCGGTCCCAAGCTTAGATAAATGGGAAGGGTTGTGTAAAACCTTCACATCAAATATGCATATCACTGTAAGCAGTTCTGTCACACCAGATCGGTCCAGTCCCGGGTTAATGAGGACTGCCATTGGTGCTATAGACCAACAGGATGTTGATGGAAACTGCACTACTGTTGGCCATACACAAAGGAAGATGAGAGAGGGAAGGCATGTGACGGAAGGTAGATATATTGTGTGTGCAAAAGACCAGGTGGGAAGGCAGCAAGGCCAGGAGCATCGGAGGCGGATTCAGACTTTTGTACCATGGTTTAGATAGAAAGTGAAATGGTGTAGGGGTTATCTTCAAGTAAGAGTTTGTGAAGAGTGTTCTGGAGGTGAGTTTCAAGCTTGAAATGAAAGGTGTGATGTTGAATGTTGTCGGTGCTTATGAAGTTAAAAGAGACAGAGGAGTTTGAAAGAAGGTTGGATGAAGTGGTAGAGAGTGTTCCCAGGGGAGAGAGGGTGGTAATTGGAGCGATCTTCAATGTGCATGTTGGTGAAGGGAACAGGGGTGATGAGGAGGTGTTCGGTAGGTATGGGGTATAGTACAGGAATGTGGAAGGACAGATGGTCATCCATTTTGCAAAAAGGATGGAAATGACTGTGGTGAATACATATTTCAGGAAGAGGGAGGCACATAGGGTGACCTATAAGAGTGGAGGAATATGCTCACAGGTAGACTACATACTATGCAGACGTTGCAATCTATCTGAAGGAGATGGGAGACTGCAACGTGATGCCAGAGGAGAACGTGGCTAGGCGGCATTGGATGGTAGTCTGCAGGATGACTTTGAAAACCAAGAAGAGGAAGCTAGGGAAGGCAGAGCCAATGATCAAATGGTAGAAGCTGAAAAAGAAAGAATGTTGAGAGGATTTCAGGGAGGAGTTGTGAGCCTAAGTTAGGTGAAGAAAGTAGGAAGGGGTACTAGGAGTACACACTAAAGAGTGGATAATGGGAGAATAAGGACAGATGATGGGAGATCATGCCCCAGGAAGTGCAACGGATTAGTAAGGAGGGCACCTATCAAGAGGATAAGTAGTGGAAGAGCATTTGGTCCAGATTGCATACATGTGGAGGTATGGAGATGTCTAGGACAGAGAGCAGTGGGCTTTCTGACCAGATTATTTAACAGAATCTTGGAGAGAAAGAAAGAGTGATCATCCACAAAGTTGTAAAGGTTCAGTTGAGGAAAGAAGGGAAAATCAGCGAGCAACAGCATGGGTTCATACCAAGAAAGAGTAGGGCCAGAAGGAGGTGCACTGTGTCCATGTGGATCTAGAGAAAGCTTATGATCGCGTGCCAAGAGAGGAACTGTGGTATTGTATGAGGAAGTCAGGAGTGGCAGAGAAGTAGGTGAGGGTGGTGCAGGGCATGTATGAGGACAGTGAGACAGAGGTGAGGTATGCTGGTGGAGTGACAGATGGGTCCAAGGTGAAGGTGGGATTACACCATGGATCAGCTCTGAGCCCCTCCTTGGTTGCAATGGTGATGGACATGTTGTTCACAGATGATATTGTATCGTGATAGCAGGGCTCAGCTAGAAGAGAGCCTGGAGAGGTGGAAGTATGCACTAGAGAGAAGAGGAATGAAGGTTAGTGGGAGCAAGACAGAATACCTGTGACAGTGAAACAGGTGGTACGATGAAGATGCAAGGAGTAAAAGTAACACAATGGATGAGTTCCAATAACTCTGGTGAAACTTTGGACTAAGGTCTACATCTGCTACCATTCTGCAGAGACCAGATCATAACCATAGCGTTATGGTTAAGGTTAGGGATGAATTGGTTATGGTCAAGGTTAGGGATAGTGCTTTGTTTAGGCTTTACAAAAAGGATGGAAGTCAATGCAGTACCCTAAAAAGAATAGCTGTTCAAATCTGTGTGTGAATGTGCGTGTATGTGTGTGAGTGAGTGAGTTAGCAAGTGAATAGGTGAGTGTGTGTGTGCTTGTGCGTACACATTCTTGTATTTCTCAGTGTCAGACAAAGTGCCCTTGACTGAGCAATCATTTTATACCATGGTTGTGTGTGTATAAGCGTCGGGGGCAGGCTCGTGTGTGTGTGTGTGTGTGTGTGTGTGTGTGTGTGTAGTTATGCCCTTCCACCATCTGTTTTCTATAGGCTGATGATCATCTATCTCCCCAATAGCTGTCTGTATCACTGTTCCCTGTTGACATCAAATTGAAGCAACAACACTACACCATTACAGAGGCAGGATCCATAACAAGAACGTAGTGTCTTCTGTGTCTTCAGCCGTCCAATACTGGACACTGTATATAACTGTATAACTCTGCCTTTGCACTGCAGGGCATGAATGATAGTTGTCATCTTCACTTTATACCTCACTGTACCAGACACCATGGTGGTGTTGATAAAAAATACTATAGCACATAAGATCGTATTCAACTCTTTGTCAAAGCAGATAAACCATTGCTTTACTGAAAATTGGCAAAACTGGAATTGCTGTCAATGAAAAGTTAATTTATATTATTATTTTCTGGCTCTGTTTGGTTGGCTGAGGGTGTGTTTGTGAGGGGAAATGAAGTTGTTGAATGACTGGGTTTCTTGAGTGGAAGAACTCACTACTGAAACCTTTTTGTGTGAGCTTTGTCATACCAAAACTACCTATTACTAAACTATTCAACAAGGACACATGTCAAATCTTGAGAATTTTAAATTACTGAGGACAAACACACACTTTTCACATCTTTCCTCCGCTGCTGGTGCCAGCTGTCCCACTAACACATAATAACTACATTGCTATTCGGAGAAAGATACCATTAACACCATTCATCACCTTCGGATTGATTCCTCCCATTGTATTCTGGATAGACAGGAAAAAACAACCTTGGTGTCCTGTCAGTTATTAACAGAGTCTTTATACTGGCTTTGCACAAATCTGCTTTCACTCCCATCCGTCTTTCCATCCCCCAACACAGACACACCCCCACACACACACATACACTTTCTTTTTCCATGAAAATTTATATTTGGTTCCAGTAAAATATTCATATCTCAGATACAGCACTGGAACCATGAATCATACATTTGAAAAAAAACAGGGAGCACAAGAGAGAGAAAGGGGAAAAGAGAAGGGGACACAAGGGAAGGCAGAGGAATGAAATAGATACAAATGTAATGACATGGGGAGCAGGAGAGAGACGGAGAGAAGAGGGCATGGGCAGACATTTTCTGTCAGGCAGAGGGTGTAAAGGCCCCTGAGAGAGAGACTGACAAACAGATGAATGGAAGAGGAAAGCAACAACATGCATTATAGGAAAAGAGAGTAATGCATGGGTAAACCTGAAAGTTAGTGAATGGCTGTAATGGTATTTAGAGAATATAGAAACATGGCAGTCAGTGACTTCATCTTTTGGCTGGGGAGTTCTGGCTCCTGATTGGATTGAGTGTTGTGGGATACTGGGACAAGTTTCTTCAACATTTACTACTCAGGCCATGTCACTGACCAACCTGTCATTATTAGTGACAGCTGTTGGAACACAGAGCTATTTTAAGGGTTTCAGTGACAGTTCCTTTAAGGATTATACTGTAAGAAGGAGAGGACAGTTACGATGGAAGAAGAGGGTACAGGGACAATAGCAAATTAAACAGTGAATAAGGGTCAGTGGTTACATCCATGGTAAGAACTGAAAGACAGGCTGCAGGTCACACTTGTAATGTCGGTGCACCTTTTATTGTGGCTGAATAGCTTTGGAAAAACAATAGCAAATTATGGAGATCCAATTACAGTAGTAGATGTAAGGTATGAAAACTGATTTGGGTAATATCAGTTAGTGTGTTTTTGAAACAGCAGTAATCTGCAAAGCTTTAAGACTAAAGTGACCGGGGGTGTTGTTATTAAAATGCAAGGAAAGAACAGTTTAAGAGGTGATATTTAAATCCAGTGACACAGAACATTACAAGTTAACAATTTCTTTAAGGAGGGAAACAATGTGTCCAACGGAATAACGTTATTCATCTAATTAAACATGAACGGATGTCATGTGGCAAAACACCACTTGGCATCCACACACACAGTCCGAGTTAATTTTGTCAGGCAGATATTGTGAGTGAACATCTGCCTAGTTCAAAAGTGTGAGCCAGCATTTTCTGTTTGCAGAGAAAATTCTGTTGCTGATCAAAATTCAGCTCAGGAGCAAAGTGTTGGCTAAGTGACAAGGAAACTGAGATCCAGCAGGAACAAGTATCCCTCAAGTGTTACAAAAGACCTGCGTAAGCTCTTCTGAGGCAGAGAGGGAAGGGGGTGGTAGCGGGTGCGGGCGCGAGAGAAGGCCAGGTGAAATAGGGTCAACACTCTACGAGTGAACCTTATGTGGGTTGATTATCTGCAACACGCACACACACACACACACACAGTGTCCTGTCTGCAGAACACGTAACTGTGTACGCATGTTTCTCTCTCCCGCTCTTCTTTTGGGCTGTTATTAATGCTGACATACTGTAGCTACTGGCTATGTGCTTACCCTGTCCTCTTTCCAGCTCTTAAGTTAAGTCAGATCAGAGACACCGCTTACACACGCACACACACACACACATAACATTAAACAAATCTCTCCCTGAAGCGAGGTTAAAGGCAACATGTCATTGGATAGAAGATTGTTTCACATTCTAACAGTGTCTGTCTACTTTGGTTCAGCCTTCAGCATGTGAATGATTGTAGGAGTGCAGATTGCAGCTTCTATAGAATAAACAGTATGTTATATAGTCTTTTTTTGTATGAAAAGTAAGCCATGCAAATAAAATATTAATAAAGAAAAGAGCATGCTACCCTAGCCTCAAGCTGAATTATTATTATTTTTTTTTTTTATTATGGCAATTGTGACTGGCGAACTGTCCAGGGTGTACCCTGCCTATTGCCCTATGTCAGCTGAGATTGGTACAGCAACCCTCATGTGGAGGATAAAGTGGTAGAAAATGGATGGATGGCAATCTATTGTACTGTACCCTGTATGAGATCAATGCTGATCAGTAGGTGGGATAAAATCATGATTGGGTATGGCACTGTGAACCCTGTGGTTGTATGAAACTGTTAAACACAGAGGCTATTTCAATCATAAACACCCTGTTTAACATTTAAAATGCACAGTATCATTTCCATACAAAGTTCCAGTTGCATCTTTTGCTATAACTGAAACACATATAATTCTATGAATAGGAACATTTGCCTCTTGCAAGAACATCATCGGTTTGTAAGGCACTTTACTTTCTCCATTTGATTTATTCATTTCACAGACATCCTTCTTCCACCTGGGCCACTGTGTGTGTGTGTGTGTGCAATGTAATAGATTGCACTCACGATGTAAAACAGTTACAGTGCATCACAGTCTTATGAAAAAGTAATGTCATCTGAGGTAGTGATGATGGCCTCTGAGCAAAGTAACACTGACAAAAGTAGCAGAAGTTGACGGGACTGTCCTAGCTGAGATGGCCAATCCACTTCTAATTACTCTGTTCCCTTCAAAGAATTTCTTCCACACAGAGGAGCAGAGGAGTCCTTTTTTCTGTTTGTCTGAGAGTCTTTCACTAGCGAGTCCACTTATGGTAGTTGCGTGGGACAGAGTACAGCTAAAAAGCTGAGACTTCATGAAATGGCAGTCCCCTGCGGTTCCTGTTATACAGTCATTGGAAAAAAGAATCTTCCAGACGATGCTGAACATCGTGCTTTCTTTTAATCATCAAAATGAGAGAAGCTGAACCAAACTGATCCTTTCTTCCTTTGTTTTGTTTTGGAGGCATTTAATTGGTCCCCTCTATAGAGTGTTTGTGACATTGTCAAAAGTTTAAAATTGTTATAGAAACACAGACATGGATAAATCTGTATTGGATTAAGTGACACAAATTTAAAAAAAGTGACTTCGGGAAAAGGATCATTCACTTAATCAGGAAATGAGGCGGAGCTCATGATCTCATACTGTAACAACTTTTGTTGTCAGTTAAAGGAAAAAAAGGTTTAATGAATTATGTTGCAGGAAAGTAACGTCTGGCACACTACTGATAATTCTCCTGGTTCATTTATTTCTTCTCCTAAAATCCATATGAGCAACTGGAGTATGGGCATTTGACCTTGGACAGATCACAGCTGAATTAATTAAAGATGCTGGAATTTCACTTTGAATTGGTAACTGGCAGATGGGACAGCGGTCGTAGGTCACGATGTGGTAATGAGGGCGATGCATTTAGACCTTCCGTCTCGCACTGGGTTTTATGGGTGTTAAATATAAAACTGCACATTATAATCAGGTCAGATCAAATTAAAAGTTAATGTAACAGGTGTGGTTAGGTGAAACATTTGTTCTCCACGTTTAATTATTCTAACAGGCATTTCGTCCTCACCTGTGTGGCTTCAAACATTCCTGAGGCTGAGGCTGAGCATATTTTGGTATAACTGAGGAATAATTCCACAATAACCTTTTTGAATAATAAAAAAAAAACAAGAGATCTGAGAGGGAAATAGAATCCTGCACTTCTGTTTACAGGCCTTGGGGAATTCTGCCCTTTGACCAAACACAGGGCAGTTCAGAGTGAAAACATCTATCCATCCATCTTTGTAGCAATCCTACCTGCTGCAGCTATAATGATGAGGAAAGCTTTATCTTAATCTTTATCTTCATTATTCCACTGTTGTGGCTCCTTGTGTGTCTTATTAAGGGCTTTGTGGTATCATTACTCTCTAAAAGTCTTAATAACCCAATACAGGTCAACTGGTACTGAAGAATTAATACCTTACCACATGGGATGACTATGTGAGAAGATGTTCTCTCTCTCCGTGTCATGCCACCTATTGATCTACACTTTTGTCACATTGTGCAGAATATATTTGAAGTTTTCAATATTTCAGTATTTCTTACTCTTCCAGGAGTATCTCACACACCACAGTCTGGAGTTTCTTCTACCTTTAATCTTTCTCATCCAATATCACTAACATGTCCGTAGGGTTACTTTTGAGCAGAGATAGATGTGCATACATCCCCTAAATATTCAAACAGAGGTGTGAAAGGCAGGTGAGGACACTTGGGTCTCAGAGCTGAAGTAGCACTGTCCACTTTCCCCCCACAAAATACGTAATTGAAACCTAGTCCTGGGCATTTCTGTCATATTTTTTCTAATTCATACACTTTCATGTTTTTCCCTCTTTCTGTCCTTCATCACAGTAGCAGCCAGCAGAAGGACACTTATCCTGCTGCTCACTGCCTTTTAAAGCAAGAACTATTTTCTAGATGTCACATGAAATAGAGTTTTAAATGGATAATAATACTGGGGATTTTATGAGTGCCAATTTGTGTCATTTGAATTTTATGCTTTCCCCACAAATAGACAAATGGAATATCAATGTAAAATAATAGTAATTGGAGATTAAAGGATTAATTTCCACCCCTCAGACGAAGCACTTTGCTATTCATTTCTGAAGACTGAAGATAAAAACGTGCTTTTTTATCGTATAGGTGCTAAATTTTTTTATTCTTCATCTTAAAAAGAACTTTTTCTTTACCTCAGCCACAGAAAGATGTAAAAGTCAAGCAACAAGTCCTTGAAATCATGTCATTTCAGACATTCATTGTCACATCATATCCATATTTAAGAATATCTGACATCAAACCAAAACTTCCATCTACAGTACATTATATAATTATATAATAATTATATACATGGCATGTGTGCATCTATTAATCTATACTTGCTTTTAAAAATGCTTTAAAACTAAACCTTTAGAAACTTTAAATTGTATTAAGATAGCAGTTATAAAGGCAAAGGTGAGAGGTTGTGATCAGGGTAATATCTCTAGCCTGCACAGGTACATAGATGTTTTATGAGCATGACAAATTATGATTAAAAAGAACCAGCAAAACTGTGATACAAAATAGACTCATTTTGTTTATCCCTACATATGTTTTTTTTTTTTTTTACATACTACCTTCCATGGAAGGGAATGTGTGCGGCACAAGAACTGCATGTGTCACCATGCAGGACAAAACTGCCGGAGGGAATCTGTAATGAAACTCATCCCCTGACTGACAGGATTTACTGTGACTGCTCAAATCAGATTTTTCCACTTGTGTGACACACATCTTATCTCTTTCTTGCTATCTAAACAGTGAAAAATCAAGTGCTGTTCCATTTTAATCCCTGTGTAAAGAAAATGAGGTGGCATATTATATTTTTTTAACAGGTAGTGAAGATGAATCCCTGTGTACAATGGTAGTCATTACAGAAAATCCCCATTTATTCTGCATTAGCCCACTGAGCAGTCATGACATCTGCCGATGTCAATCCATCGCGTCTCCTCGGGCACCCTATAATCATTTCCCAAGGCTGCACTGAAAAGAAGATGAGACAGAAGAAGACAAAGAGGTGCAACTTGATACTCATTTCACTTTCACGACTCGTTTTGCCTTCTCTTCCTCTCAACATGTCAGATGTGATTCATGTACCTGATCCAATCAGTAGAGTGGGCAATGATGGACGTTGGAAACTAAAGCACTCAGACAAATCCTGCAGGCAGCAAACCCATTTCAAAACAAATACACACACACACACACACACATGCAAGTTCATGTACTTCTACGGTAGATATTGAGTGATGCATAAATGGATCTCTCTTATAATTAAGTATTCTCTATTTTGTTCTTCTTTTGGCTCCTCCTTTTATGTGGATCCACAGGGGATCATCTGACTCCATGTTGCCCTATCCCTTGTGTTCTTATCTGTTACAGAATCTATCCTCATTTCCTCCTTCACAACATCCATGAACCGTCTCTGTGGTCTTCCTCTTGTCCTCCTACCAGGCAGCTCCAACTTCAACATCCTTTGTCCAATATAACCACTTCCCCTCCTTTGCACGTTATTTTCCAAACAGGTCGACCTGAACTGTCTACTTCTAATTTCTAATCCTGTCCATCCTGGTCACTTCCAATGAAAAATCTCAGTCTTCAGCTCTGCCACCTCCAGCTTTTACAGTGCCACTGTCTCCAGGCCATACTCACTACTGTGTTGTAGACCTTCACTTTTGCTGTTGTCCTTCTGTCCACTTCCGCTACCTCTACTCTCCAGGTTCTCTTCTACCTGTCAACCACTCTCACTACAAATCACATTATCATCTGATAACAATATAGTCCATGGAGACTCCTGTCTGAACTCATCTGTCAACATCACCATCGCCATTGCAAAGAAGAAGGGGCTCAGAGGTCATTTCGATGTAATCCCGCCTTCACTTTGAACCCATCCATCACTGGACACCTCACCACTGTCTCACTGTCCTCATACATGTCCTACACCACCCTCACATACTTCTCTGCCACTTCCTCATAGAATACCACAGTTCCTCTCTTGGCACACGATCATAAGCTTTCTCTTGATCCACATGGACAAAGTGCACCTCCTTCTGGTCTTCTTTATACTTCTCCATCCATACTGATCTTCACTTCTTTCTTTAACTGGGATTCAACAGCTCTTCTCCACACCTTCATGGTGTGACAGATCAACTGTATGCCTCTGTAACTACTACAGTCCTGCACATCACCCTTATTCTTGGAAATTGGTAACACGACACTTCTTCATTCCTCAGGCATGTTCTTGCTCTCCAAGATTGTGTCTGGTCTGAAAGTCTGCTCTCTCGCTCTCTCTTAGACATCTCCATACCTCCACTCATACTTACTTATCATCTGCACTTTTTGAGGCACGATCTCTCCACTCTCTCCCCTTTTCCTCACTCGTCAGCTCCTCATAATACTCCTTCCATCTTCTCAACACAATCTGTTCACTTGTTAGGACATTTCCTTCTCTGTCCTTAATCACTCTAACCCTTTCCAGCTCTGTCTTTGCTGCACACCTAGACTCGTCCTCCTTCCCACTTTTCTTCATCTCCATGGTTGTCCCACTTTTTCTTTGGATACTGTCCTGGACTTGCTCATTTCATCACCAAGTTCCCTTATCTTCTTTCCTCTGTCCATTAAGTATTCTCTATTCTAGAATTAAATCAATGTTTCTCCAAGTTCTCAAGTGCTTTGATTTCATATTGTTGTTTCTTGTCCTGAGTGGATTTTATTTGTCAAGACAACAGCCATTTTTTTGGCTCAATAATAAAATACTCTCTATTGATGCTCAGAGGGAATTATGTGAAGATATTTCTCCTTACAATCATAGGTCAGAGGACGTACCACAGTGACAGGACATTGCCTGCGTGTGTGTAACAGTGATTTAGCTTTCTGATCACAGCTACTTCAGTATAGGCTTGGTGTTTCTTTCTAAGGAAGTCCATAAAGCTCCAGTGTCTAATTTTAAGTGATTTGTATTACCGATGTGTCACCGTTCCCTTCTGAAAGTTTTCATCTGTGCTTATTTGTGTTTTCAGTCATGTCACTCTTCTGGTGCAATGCTGGTTGCTGTTTGCTTTGTCTGTCTTGACATAAAACACTTCCTGTGTGCAGCACAGGAATGTCACTGGGCGTCATTCACATGCTGACCACGTGGATCCCTTAATGGCTATTCATGACCACAAATGATCATCCTCTATTGCAGACCTGGGCATGATACGTCCCCCGGGCCACATCCGTGGCTGGCCTCTTTTGGTCGCACTGGTGCACCTAACATTTCCAGAGTTTCTCATACATTGATCGATGCATGGCAACAGAATCAACACTCTTGCATCATTCCGTTCATTTGTCCCCGTGCCCTGCAGCTCTCTCTCTCTCTCTCTTTCTCTCTCTCTCAAACTAACACCTGATTTGTTTTTTTTCCTTCTCTCCACAGACACTGCATGCATCCTATATCAAATGATAACACTAAGAACGATGTCCATGGCATTTTTCAATAGACATGCTGCCGTATATAGACCAAAACGATACAATTTACTGCCTTGTATGAAGAGATGAAATTAATAGTCAGCAGAATTTAGTTCAGCCCATTCGGTCCGTTTCTTAAATGACCCCTTGGGGAAAATAATTGACCACTCTATCGGCTGTTTCAGTGTGATGATGCTGCATGTCACATAGCAAAAGTTGTCTTTAATATAACATTACAACTTCAGTGACTCCCAGCTCACTAGAGACCACACTTATAAAAGAGCTGCACAGAGATGAGTCTCCTCATCAGTGGTTTGCTATGGTGAATTATGGAGAAAAAAAAAAAGAAAGACAGATGGGGAAAAGGAAGAAAAGTAATTTGTCGGAAGAAATCAAGGTTTCTGATTGTGCAAGATTTGCCCTCGCTTTTTCCAGACCTCACTTAACTTCATAGTCCAAAACTACAAGAGATGAAGTAAAGGAGGTGACTTCTAATAATAGCGCATATGTGTGTGTGTGTGTGTGTGTGTCAGCGGTGTCTCCAGTGCACTCTGTCAGCCTGAACCTCACAGTGATGTTCACTGAAATGCACATAGACATAAGATATAATTAAAAACTACTCTTCTGTAATATCCCGATGCTTTTGGCCATTACCTCGCGTAATTTAATCAGTTTGGTTAGTTAATAAGGTTAAGGTGAATTGAACTCAATAAAATCAGGTAATGGTTTAAGCGAGTCTTTCCTGATTTCTGCCACCTGCCAAGTGTAATTGCCCTTCAACAGCTGTGTTGTGCTCAGAGACTGATCATGAGTGTCAGTGGCATACAAGCCCCACCCTCTCCTCTGGGCTCTATGACATGTGATTGACCAAAGAAAGTTTTTTCTTCTTTTTTTAGGAGAATTAATTGTTACAAGCACAAAAACACTTGGTAATAAGTGAAAATAATGTGTGACAGGCACCCTTACGTCAGGATACCTATCACATTTTAATTTCTACAATCTGGTTCCGAGACAATTATTTTGTTTTGAACGTTTGTACGCATGGTTTACAGTTTCCTTCCTCCACATCTGGGTAATAACTAGCCCGGATTAAATTACACTTTATTTTCAGGCAACCTTCCGTAGTTGTAGTAATTATGATGGGAGCAAAGGAGATTATAGTAAACTTCATTATATAGACTGGTTTTATCGCTGGGGAGATGGCCCATGTTTATATATAACATCACAGGAGAACTGCGGGGAAAAGAGGGATGAGAAGTAAAGAAATAGAGGAGGGGTTTAAGTGTGTGTAATTGTATTTGTTACCTATTTAGGACACATGAAGACCAAAACAAGACATAATGTCATTTGTGAGGAACTTCAGTTCAGGACTAAGATTTAAATTGTGGTTAGGTTAAGGTTAGGGTTTGGCATTAACTAGCCGTGGTTAAGGTGAGGGATAACAATTTGTTTAACCTGTCCAAATTAATGGAAGTCAATATGGTCCTAAGAATAGCTGTGCAAGCCTGTGTGTGTGTTAGCCAGGAGGCAATATATCTGATTGGCTGTCCCAGATACCCAAATAAGTGCTCACATAATTCTACGTCATGTTTTTTTTTTTTAAGTCAGCAGGGAAGAGACGTGTGCACAAAAAAATACACAAAATACGTCACGATCACCTCAGCCTCATTATTTGTCACTCTCTCCTCTCACCCACAGTACATCTCCTCTGCTGCTGTATCACTGCCTATAACATGGTTAGGTGGGTGAGCTACGATGCCTCGACAGGATGCTGCACACACACACACAATAACACACACAATAACACAAATTAGATATCAGGATATTGTTCCCAAGAAACTTATGATTTACAGTGTGTGCTTCCTGTGTGTGTGTGTGTGTGTGTGTGTGTGTGCATGTAGCTTTTCAAGACATATTGATCCACAGCAGGTGTTCTTTGATTGTGTTATTTAAGCAGCATGTTGCAAACAATTTACACACACACACACACACACACACACACACAGCCAATTAACACTTCACTATCCCTCTGGTACACTGCAATCACGCTAGATATCTTTAATCAAACATGAGTGCTCACATAGCTGCACACCTGCCTGCACCCACTCATAATCACATGCAACACAAACATGTACACACAGAGACACACATACACGCACACAGTTTCGGTGGTATGAAATCATATGAGCTGCAAGTTCAGCAACAAGTAATTAGTTTATGTTAGTGATTAGCCTGATACACGATCAGCCGGCCTCTAGCGTGTGCCGCTTTATCACCATGTGAGGACAATGTGGGGAATGGGCTGGAAACAGAAAGGTTAAGAATGGCTAAGGGGCAATTCACGTTCTACCTGCTCTTCAGTGTGACCTCTCAATTCACATCCTTGTCTCTGGTTTCTCATTTAAAATAAAATGAATACAGGACTATCATCAGTGTAGAATCACTTATAAATTGTGTTGTTACCTCAGAATAAGCGCTTTCTATCTGAACTCAACAAATGTTTGGAAACGTTATTTCAGTCAGATACTTCTACCCATTAATAGCAGCAATTAGTATTGTATTTGAAAGCATGATAAGTCACCTTTGCAACGAGGTACAACTTCATGAGGGTTGTGCATTTTTGGAATGAGTAACACAGCTCAACGTGTGGGTAGCACCCTCCCAAAAAACTTTTACAAAAACCCCTGAAATAATCTCCTGTTGGAATTCACTCTTGTTTTGGGCTTCAAGTGCTGCCAGGTGTGTGCGAGTCACAGGTGTGCCTGACAGTGTAAAATGAATAAAGTGTAAAAAAAAAAAAAAAAATACTAAAAACAAGAGTGAATACCAACAGGAGAATATTGCAGAACTTTTTGGAGTGGAGCGCTACCCACACGTTGAGCTGTGTTGCTCATTGCACAGAAGGACAATCCTTTCAAGTTCTACCTTGTTGTTGTTGTTAAAGGTAACTAATCAGGTTTTCCAACGATATGACTCACCACCATCCACACATACATCCATCTTCTACCGCTTTATCCTCCACATGAGGGTCGCAGGGGGTGCTGTGTCAATCTCAGCTGACATAAGGCGATATGCGGCGTCACACCCTGGACAGGTGGCCAGTCCATCACAGGGCCACACATAGAGACGAACAACCAATTTAGAGTATCCAATTTGTGTTAAGTGTAACTTTACCCTTTAAAATCACAAACGTTTCACCACTGAACAAAATCTTCAAACCAAAATGTCCTTTTTTGTTTCCGTAACTCTTCTTACGCGGATTGGGATGTCCTTTATGAAGGGGTTGATATGGAGAAGGACCAAGACCCTGAGTTGTTTCTATTCAGCTTCCAACTGGACACTCCCCCCAAAAGAAATCTGCAATGAATGTTCCATTCCAGCACTGTGTTTAGTATCTGCACACTGACAATCAGAGAGACAAAAACTGGACAGGAAAACCAAGGGCAGAAAGGATAGATGGGAATAAAATATCAAAAGCGAGAGATAGAGAGAGAGAGAGAGAGAGAGGGAGAAATAAAAAGTGTGTTTTTGTTTTCATCCCTGCAGCCTCAGATCAGCTTGGCTCAAAGAGAACAACAATTAATTATCTGCAGGCTCATCATGGACACCTGCAATGATTTATGGGGGCCTTTATGGAGCTGCACAGCAGTGATAGGTCAAGATCAGCATACAACAGAGGAACTGAGTCGATTTTTGCCCCATTCTGAAAAAAACAAAACAAAAACACAATCCCCAAGCGACAGAAATGTATTTTTGTTAAATGTGTGTTAAGCAGCTGTACATAGCTCCAAATCTCTCCCTCTCAATCTCACACACACACACACACACACACACAGATGCCAGCCTATTGGGTTTGTTGTTGCGTGTTTTGTTGCTTGTGCCCATGGGCTCTTTTTTTCCCCCCCTCTTCATCCTCACCAGAGATAGAGAAAAAAACACACATCTTCATTATTTTTCTATTGAGCAGAACTCCACTTCATCTGTCACGCCTGTATGAGAGATTTTGTCTACCAAACAGTATAAAAGAAAAAAAGGTATCTGTAATTTTAAAAAGCATGTACTTGATTTGGCTTTTCTTTTTTTTTTCACCCAGGCTCTTGCACACACAGAGGAAACTAGAACAGGGTAGCTATGTGTCAGTGTGTTGCTCAAGGACATGTAAAGAAGGACACAAGGATGTAGGTGGAAACAGTTGCTGCTGAGGGGAACGAGCCTGTTCCTGTCACTCAGGACATTCTTCCCCAGGCTAATATCACCCTGCCAGAGGGATGATATTTTGGCGAGTTGTTTAATGGACTGCATGACGGATAGATGTGTACGGGCCACAGCTCATGTCAGGGGTGTGTGCTTTCTAAAGGGAATTTTTGAGTTGGATATTACTTTCGTAAACAAATTGAAAAAAAAATCTCTTCTTGGCTTAAGCGAAATACAGACATAGCAGGACCAT
Organism: Solea solea; assembly: GCF_958295425.1. Lineage (NCBI taxonomy): Eukaryota > Metazoa > Chordata > Actinopteri > Pleuronectiformes > Soleidae > Solea > Solea solea. The sequence continues at coordinate 19,159,591 of NC_081149.1, read as the reverse complement.
CTTGAATTTCATGTTACCTTTAGGAAAAAAAAAGGAATTGATTTTAGAGTGCAACAGGGCTGAATAAAGAGGTTGAATAAAGGTGAAATCGATAGAGTGAAAAAGGAGAACCAAATTCCCGATTTGTTCCTATTACCATTTAATGAAATCTCAATGGATGTTGCTGAGTACATCAAAGGGACATGTGTGTTATTGTGCTGGAGGTGACGGTGAGAAGGTGGAAGTCAAACGGTAAAGCTTTAAAGCTCTTAGAGATATTATACCCAGAGGGCTGTACTAGGACAACCACGGCGATCAATACAATCACATCATGTCCACAAAGTGTTTGAGACAGCAATTAATGCTCTCCTTTTATATGCCAGTCAGGCTGGAGGTTAAATGCTTTTTTGGTAAAGATTTAAATAGGCTTCTTTTCTTGTGATGGATTAAATATGATTTAATGAACACGTGATTGCAAGAGCCGTTCACCTCTTCTGGAGTATAAACATGTTTCCGATGGAGCAAACCATTTCCCCTTCACTACATTAGTGAGTTGACATTTCACGTTTGCCAGAGTCGCACTTGTAATTTTCTATTGTCTCATCTCTCTTAAGACACAGACAGCTATACTCACAATATTGGACCATTTAAGGGCCCACACTAGAGGATTTTCAATCCAACTTGATTTTAAACACAGATACAATGACCTTTGTAACCGATTTTCAACGTTTTAATCCTGAGAAAGCACAGACTTAAAAATTTTAGGGATGAGATTCCAGGGATTCAGGCTCTCACAGAAGCCCACGTGATTTAACGTGACTACAGAATATAAACAGACATGGAGGCGGACTGTCGGCGTTGTCACTTGTATGCGCGATGTTTCGTGCTGAGAAAGGCAAAAGGCTACGGATGAAGTCTTGGCTGAGAAGACAGAATTAACTTGGCTTGTACGAGTTACGGTTCTAAACAAAAGTACACAACATCCGTTTCTCAGTCAACTCGCTCTCACTGGTCTTGGCGGGGTTCTGCTCACGCCCCAATTGCTGTTCAGTCGTAAATAATGTCACAAAATGTCTAACGATTACAATTTAAAATCGAGATAACTGATTGCATCTGTTAACTCCTCACACTACAGGATCATTTGTTCAGATGATCTGTTCCAATCATCCTAAAATAAGGACCAGATCAAATCAGGCCAATTATCCTCTTGTGTGGGGCAGGCTTAACCCACTCGGCTACATTTAATAAAGAGCACATTTTCTGAAACAAAATTTGAGTTATAATTGACATGTCCACAAATGTGCATATAATGGTAAGTGTTTTAACTGCTTGTGGTGTTTTGGGCAGAAACGAGTAACCACTTTCTTGTTATGAATGTGGAAGGTTTACGAACAAAAAGCACGTTGTTAGAGTTGAGAAAATAGGATTTTTTCTCTCTCTCATAGTATTCATATCCTATTAAAAAATATACTTGGTCAAAACACACCAAATACGTCCTCATAGCAGCATTAAAACACACATTTTTTGCAACCAGGTCTTCCATTGTTTTTTTTAAGTGACATCTTGCTGTCACTCACATTTTGACACATCGGTTAACTCTCCACCTCCTGGATAATAATTTTACCTCAAATACTTTAATAACTATACTATTTTGACATGTCTGGGCAAAAACATGTTCCTTACAAAAAAGTAATTCAAGAATGTAGGGTAACACTTTGTGAGGAAACATCATGATTTCACAAACCACTCACTCATTAAGAAGATGTCTTGTACTTAACAACTGAGACCTCAATCACATTCCTACTTCAAACAACAGTGACAATTAAGATGAGCAAATTGAAGGCACAGAGCCTCATTCAGGGATAATAGCTTGTATTAATTAGCAAACAAACGCCAGAAGCCTCCACTTAAAAATCGCAGGAGTAAAGGAGCCTCATACGCTCACCTGACATTTAACTTTCAGCATGTAGGTAATTCCCCACAGCAGTCTATTGGCGGTGTCATCAAGTTGTCAGACACAATCAGGTTAATCGTTGTGAATTGTCTTCATTAACAAACACATACAAGCACACACAGGCTTACGTTTTATAAAATAATTGGCTTAAATACAATTTGTCTTCATTTTAAACAAAGACTCTGTAGCTACTGCAAGTTATTTCTTAACTTTTTCCAACTGAATCCTCAATAAGCCCTGACGACAGATGCAAATATGTTATACATGTAGTCAAAGACATTAAATCCTCCTAATGGACTAACTTCTTCCAGGACAGTGGGAAAGCTCTGATGACTCTTTTCCCTTTTCTCCCCTATCTTCTCTATTCAGCCTATATAGTCCCTCTTTTCAGCCGTTCCTCCTACATTAGCAGACATCAGCAAGTTTCCATCAGTCTAGAGTGAATGGCATCACAAATCCATTAACCTAAACAATGCAAAACAATTTGCCCTTGCATCCATTCATCTCTTTCCCTCTCTGTTGGTCTCTCTCTCCGTCATCTGCAGCTGTCCGTCTTTCTGCTTCTCGTCTCGTCACTCTGAACTTAGTCATGTATCAGATCACATTACTGTCCTCATAGCAAAACATGGGCAGCCACCGTCAACGCCACTGGAGGGCAACTGAAGACACATACGCAGAGCCAACAAAGTATTTCAAAGTCAAACAATCACTCTTTCATGGTTGTAACCTCTCACTGGATCGTGGTGGATTGTCCATTCTAATTCTTCATGTGGACTGGTAACCCTATCAGTGTGACAATCGTGTGAGCTTGGTTCATTATTAAGACTGAATTACATAACCATCTAAATATAATCACCACTTGTGTGGCTTCTGTCTACTGTTCTTCTGGTAAAAGAGAGAGTGACAGTGTTAAAGCAAAGAAGAAAACTCATTGTCCTCTCTATTGAATATACTATAATGGAAATCCATGTAATACAGAGTGATGTGGTGCAGTGATAAAATGGAATATTACATAAATAGTATCCAGTATGTACTGCCTCTGATAAAGAGTAAAATAGCTCAAAACTATAATTAAATATTTGTACAGTGTCTTTAAAATAGCAGATGCTGTTCAGTCTATATTTTACATCAGTAATTATACAGTTCCTCCTGTTACGCTGGTTTGGGATTTCATCACTACAATTTTCTCATTAGATCAGTGTCAGTCGTCACTGCCAGTGTCAGCCGAGACATCAGGACCACAAACAGCAGCTGATTTGACTACCCTTTATTTCCTTCTTGGTTTGAGGCTTTGGGAACCATCAGTGTCACTCGGCGATGTGAGGCGTCATCACAAGTGTGACAATATTAACATTAAGCTGCTCAGTAAACGTAGCAATCTATTTTGGGTTTGTACCAGTTTACCGTAGCTCCGCAGATATTGTTTGGGGATTTCAATTTGTTTTGCGTGCTGGTGAAATTTCATGAAATGACCATTCCCACTGCTTTGGCACTCAGTTTGGAGTCTCCAGTCAGACCAACCCCATTGGAATGTCTTCAGACTGTGGAAGGAAGCCAGGGTGCTCTTTTGAAAACCCACAAACATGCACACTCACGGAAAGCACACGCACACCACAGAAGAAAGGCCTTTAAGCCCGCCCCACACTAGAGGCCTATTTGGCCCATCCAAAAATAGTGGGTGCGTTCCAATTTTAGGCTGGTTTGAACAGATTATCTAGCCAAATAATCCTGTAGTGTGAGGGATTAACAGACGCGATTTTAACATCATCAGAGTCTTCCCAATTTCAAATCGCAAGTATGAAACATATTTGATATTTATAACCAACAATAACCAGAGTGAGTTGATCAGGAAACGGATGTTGCGTACTTTTGCGTCAAACCGTAACTTGAAGCCAAGTTGATTCCGTCTTCTCAGCCATGACATCATCCAGTGTTTTTGCATTTCTCACACACAACAGCTATGAACGGACGACAGTCCGCCTCCAAGTCTGTTTATATTCTGAAGGCACAATAAATCACGTGAGATTCTGTGAGATCCAAAAACACAACCAAGTGTGTGGTCCTGCGTCTTGCCTAGATCTAGTCTGTGCTTCCTCAGGATGAAAACATTGAAAATTGGTTGCAAAGTCCGTTGCGTCTGTGATCTCCCACATTTTTAAAATCAAGTGAAATTTGACAAGCCTCTATTGTGGGCCAGGCTTTAGTCAAAGTGAGATTTGAACAGGTGAACTTCTTGCTGTGAGACAACTGTGGTAACCACCATACTATGTTGTGGATTGAACCAATGCATAATTTTATAAATAAGTGTGAAAGTATTCAGTCTTCTAATAAGGTTTGACTATTTTGTGTGAGCTTATAGTTCTTATCTTATTGGAACTGGTCGAAAAACCTGCTAAATCCCACCAATGTGTTTTTACTTTTGGTTCAAATGACTACAATTCACACAGGTTTTCATCACCTTCTGCTCTGATTAGCATCACTGGGAACGCACCATGTCAACCACAAGCGACTATGCACATTCGTTTTCAGGCCATTAGCATAGGTGTCAGCATTAATCAACACCTTTTAAAACTTGGGAGGTTGCTCAATGGCAGAATGTTGTTTTATCGCCTTACTTTAGCGGCTTCACCGAGGTTTAAAACTCCCATGTATACCTGCTCAGTTTAGTGAGAAAGAGGCTTTATTCTCTGGGCTTCTTTAAAGTGCATGACAATGATTATAAATTATAGTTGCTTTGGGGGTAAGAAGAGATTAAATGGTGTTAAAGATTAGGTGTAGAAGAGATTTTGATGGAAAAAAAAACTATGGGCAAACACAAAGGAAACAGTCTGGCTGGACAGACACACACAGAAGCGAGGAGGGTCAGGGGGAGGTAAAGTCGGTAGTGGAAGAACAGTAAATATACAAGTACTCTTTTCTCACACTTTCTTTAGCAGAAGAAGAATGATCTGCCTCAGATTCCATGAACATGCTCTCACCACCACCACCGCCAAACCTGATCAATGACATTCTCACACACAGCCACATCCGAAAACCACTTGAAATAGAACATTGGTGTTGATGACAATGAGAAAGGCAAATATGAAGGCCACAGGGTTTGGGGATGAGAGGATGGATAGATGTGGTTAGATAGGATGAAGAGAAAGACTTCTGACATTTGGCCACGCTCATCCTTCACCAATCAGATAATGCAACGAAAGCCACTCTGAAACCTGCCTGTGAACAGGGTGCTGAATTCCTTCTCATTCCTTCACTGTGTGTGTGTGCTGGGCATCTTTTTGTTTCGATGTGTTACGGGTCTGACAAGAACTCGAAATAAATGTATAAATAAATTTCCTTCAGCAAAACAAAGTAAGCAGCTAAAGGGGAATATCCCACACGAGTATCACTTGTCATCATGTTGAGTCACTTTGCCAGATGATGAGCTGGAAGCTCTCCTGATTTAAGCTTGAAAGCACTTGTGATATCTAAAAATACGAGGCAACGATCTTTAGCCACAACACAGTAAATTATGAATGGAAACCCCACGGCGAGGAAGAACGGATGGAACGAAAACACTGGGATGTTTTTGTGAGTCCAAAATGATGCAAACGGGGAAACAGACGGAACATAATTGGATACATTGAAGGAGAATCGAGGTGAAAGGCATGAGGAAGGGAAAGAAGGAATGTGCCAGATGGTAAATGTAGTGTTAGCCTGATGCTCCAACGGGCAAGAGTTCACAACTCTCACCCGTACGCAAGTACAAAAACACATACAAAATAGGAAGTAGATTTCTCCCCTTTTCCCAGAGAGTAGACTGTGAGAGAGTGAACGTAACCATTGTCATCACTATGACTACACCATGACAGTGTGATGGTAATGTTGTGTTATACATATACCATATGGTAGTCTTAGATCATTACATTAATGTGTGGGCATAGCAGAAACTAACAACAGTACACACACATACATTGCCACAACAAATGACCTATCAGTGCAAGCAATGTGCAGCGGAAACAGCAATTTCCATGGGAACAGTATATATACCAACAGTACACTCATTATCTTTCTTCATTCATTACAAATGTGGGAGCTTCACATGTTCCACAAGATCGTGTAATTATCTCTGTCTTCAACTATAGAGAGATGAATGGAGGACCTAAAAAAGGGGACCTCAGATAAAGAAGGGGTTTATTTGTTTTACTTGTGAGTTCAAATATGAACAGGCATTACCAAACATTGCTTAACCCACCTTAAATAGCGACCCAGAGGATGAACCCCCCCCCCCCCCCCCCCCCCACAGAATAATTCACCTGCGTTGATTGACAAAAGTAGTTAAGACGCCTGGCCTTGTGTGCACAATGTGAATTTTGACAGGACAGCAAACCTTGTGAATGGTGAAGTTTTATTCTAGTCGCTCTACAGAGAGAGAGAGAGAGAGAAAGAGAGAGAAAGAGAGAGAGAAAGATAGAAAGAGAGATAAAGAAACAGTGCCACTGTACAGAAGAGCTTCTGTGAAATTCACACAAAAAATATTGTTTTTACTCTTTATCATTTATAATTCTCCATGATGATGTATTCCAGTATGAATTTACAAGCGATGTATACAGGTGTCATTTCTAAATATATTCAAAATAGTTCCTTAAAAGTCTTTGAGGAAGTATTAGTTGTCGTATTATTTTTCTTTTCTTTTTTTAAAAAGCTCTATTCTTACAGCAAACCATAAAGAAAGAGGTCTCGTATCTTTGGAGGGATAGCAGACTCAAAGTTGAGGGTTGCTTTTTCTTTCCTTTTATCTTCTTTACAGTTGAAGTCCTGACTACACATGAAGGAGAAGCAGAGCTGGTGATACAGTAATTCTCACCTGTCATTGGAGGAAGAGCAAGGATGTCCCACCATACCAAGCCATCCCTGACCCCTGACCCGCTACCAAACCGGGCAAAACGTGGCCTGATAACGGCCCATCCATTAATGAGGGAGTTGCTCTAGGGTCAAGTTCTTGCCTTCTCCACAGCAGCAGCAACTTCATCATGTTCAACATTGATCATTTTTCTCTCAAATATGTATATACTCACACCTGGTTACAACGCATTAGTGATCATAACATCATAACAAAAAGAACAAACGAAAAAAAACAGAAAACATTAAAATCGTTACATCTGGGGTTGCATGCCATCACCTCATTATTTATCATTAAATGTAATTAAAATACATTTTTTTGCCATTAAAAAGAGCAGGGTTGTCATCACAAGGGTGTGTCTGTATTTGAATGTGTCCCACATTAAAACAGCATAAGTTAACATGACAGTTCCGTAAAAGTAGAACAAATAAAAAGAAATCATAAAATGCAAGGGTGCCATTTGATATTTTTACATGTGCATATTGTTCACTTGTCAGCTCGCACAAGCAGCATGTGGACAGAATAATAATAATAATCATAATAATAATCATAATAAATATGCAGAACAGATGCAAAAAAATATTTATATATATATATATATGACAGACCTAGCTTGTCAGACAACATTGGGTAAGCTGAATGGGAAGATTCTCTGCAGTATTCCAAGAGTACAAAAGGGTGATATGACCTTGGTTGTGAAAGATAAGAGCTTCAACTGAAACACAGTGGCTAATGCAGTCATTCCTCTTTGAGTATGCCGTAGAAGGATAGCTTTTCATATTTTGGACAATTAAGGAATTTCCTCCATTCTGCAAAGGAGTAAAGAGTAACGTTCTGTGAAGGAGTGTAAAACAATCTTAAATCTCCAACTGTATTGCCTTCCGTCCTTTACCCTCCTCCTCCTCCTTTCATGTTCTCTTTACTTGGGTTGCATGAGTTCAGACAGCGCCGAACTGGAAGACCTTGGACTAGTAAAGACTAAAAGGGCAAAATTTTGATCCTGTGTGTTTTTCTTTCTTTTTCTTACTTATTTTCTACAAAAAAATATGCACCGCATCATCTGTTGTGACATTTGAAGCCCCCCCACCCCCCCCCCAAAACGCACAGAATTATCCTGAGGTACTTTATATGATACAATTTGGCTATTTGAATCCAATCAAGCAAATCAGTTAATATGGATATACAATTTTTCTCTTGACTGTACAATTTGTACAGTATAATGCTACAAAAATGTTTCTGTGGACACTTGTGTACATGGAAGTATGTGCATGTGCAAGTCCCTTCTGCCAAGTGTTGTGAAAAAGAATGAAAACAACCAAACAAACAAATGCATAAACAATCAGTTTAGGAACCAAATCTTTTGGTAAAGTCTTCAAGCTTACCCAAGTTCTGCCATGCACACACATGACTTAATCCACACTAAGATGGATCCATGATTAATGAGCGTATAACAGTGGAGCCTCCTCAGCTCCATCCATCTGTCTTTTCCCACCCACCCAATCCCACATCTCACCCAACAACAGTATGAAGGTATGTAAACAAGGATCCATCTCAAGTAGGGTTCTGATCCTCCTCCAGAACCTGGTTGAATGTGGATCAACAATAATTGATCAACGTTTAACACAATCCTTGGTAATTCAGTAGTTAGATACTTTATAGCACTGCTACTGCTGTACCAACCAACAAAAACAAAGCTCAACATTACAAAAATCCAAATAAATAAAAATGGTTCAATCATAGTCCAACACTCAGTTGATTGAGAAAGGAAAGAAGAAAAGAGGGAACAAATCCTGGTTTTGTTTTGTTTTTGTTTACAGTCAATACCCTGTTTCTCAGTGGCAGGGAGGTCAGAAGACAAAAAACAAACAAAAAACAACGTAGTGCCCATCGTTTCCCATACTTAAATAAGGTGGTGGACCCAGTTGTCATTTTATCATTTTCTCCCTGGTTATCTCCTCTTTGCTCTCTTCCCTTCAGCATACTCTTGCTCTTTTCAAGTATGAGCCACAGCATGACACTGTTTTACTAAGCACAAATGTCAAGGATCAGGGTTTCGATTGTACAAGTATCCATTCACCATATCTAGCAAGACACAGACCCTTTTAAAAACATGTAAAATATGTGTCCGAGAGTGTGTGTGTGTGTGTTTTCTCACTTCTGACACAGAAAAAAATTAGCACATGCAAAACAATCTACATTTTATGGTATCTTTTAAAAAGCTATGATTTTTTTTTTTTTTTAAAAGCAAAGGTGGGAGGAGAGGTTTTCAAACTAATGGCTATTGTGCTACCAAATAAGCAAACACTAAAATCTTACATGGGGGAATTCAGATGCCAGAATCCCTTAAAAACCTTATAGTTTAATATAATAAAAAGCAATACTTTGCTATTTTTTTCTATGTGCAGTGTCACGAATGAAATGCCCACCAACAACACAGAGTTTCTCTGCTTTTCTGTTTTCATGTCAGTCTGCCATTTCCATCTATCAGTCTGTAAACATTGACGGAACCTACATTACTCTCCATTTTTCATTACTACCACATCCCTTTGCACAGGCTTAGCAATTTCTGACCATACGCACGTTACCAAATTGCCAAAAAAGGACTGAATGCTCCACCCAGTGTTGTTAAGCCACTCATCTCCTTTCGCCCTGTCTCTCCCTTTGCACTGCCAGGTGTCTCAGTGGCCATATTTGTCACAGTAACAAGAAGCAGATTGTTGGACCAGGTCACTGTGACGTCCCTGCCCTCCTGGGACACCTCCACGTCTGGCCACAACATCAAACATGCCCATCTGGTCCCCCTGTCAGGCCCCTTTTCCTCATGTAGCGAGCCTTTGCTTGACAGTGGTGGAAAGGGAAAAAGATAAGAATGAGGAGTGGCTGAACGGGAGGTTATCTTCCTTCTTCCTTCACATTCTCCCCTTGTAAAAATTCCCTTTTCTATCCTACCATTTCCTCCCTAATTTAAATCACAAATCAAATGTTTCTTGCTGAACAACTCTCTTAGGAGTACTCCCTTACTGTTACATAAGTCTTCTTGGTCCCGCTATTGGGACTATTCCACTTCCTACTTCTTTCCTAAAACTAAGGGTTTAATAAATCCCCTTTGCTTTACACCTGCATACCTCATGGCAGAATGTCGGCCATGCATCCAACTCATTGGTACATGGCAGATAATGGATATAAATGGTGATATCATCTGCAATGAGAATAGTAGTAGTGTCATACCAGAGTGGGCACAAGTTCTTTTGGGCTACGGTGTCGAAGAGAAGAAGAAAAATGTCGTGTGGCTATGGAATCCCTTACTGGATAACATAGTTGATAAATTATAATACAAACCCAGAGAGGAGTAAGGAGGAGAAAACACATTTTTCTATCAACTAAACATCTGACTCCAGACTGGGGATTTTTTTATACACCCGTCTATTGCTGAACTGGGCTGAGTTTAGGACGCCTCGTGGGGCTTGGTATGCACTAGTCTTATTGGCTGAGTAAGGCATTACATGCTCTTTATTGTACATGTCATTAGTTATCCGCCCGTCCCGTGAGCAGTATGAAGTGGTGGATTTAACAGAAGAGCGGAGATTGTTCGCATCGTTGCGTGTTTTGATGGGGGCCGCCCCAAGGACCGCTGCAGGCGAAGCAACTGCCAGCTGTTTGTAAATATCAGAGGAGCTACGCCCATGAACCAGTCTGCTGCTGGTGTCATCCCTGAGCGAGTGGCTGAGGAAAGGGTTTTCCGAGCCATGGGTAGGGTACAGGGACTTGCTCCTCTTGCTCTCCTCCAAGTTGTGGTTAAACATTGATTTGGACCCAGTGCCAAACAGTCTGCCAGAGTAAGGACGCATTCCAAAGAGGTTCGCATAGTGCGAATCAGATGAGGAGTCCAGGAAACGATCCTTCTCTTTGAGGCTGACACTACGCGCTGGTCGGCCTAAGTCTACATCTTTAGGCTTTTCTAACATGATGTTATCAAAGGAGTGCTGACGGCTCAGCCTCAAGCGGTTTCTCTTTTGAACATGTGGCCCATCCGTCTGTGGCCAGTACAGACCAAACATGTCGTCTGGTTCCTGCTGCTGTTGATGGTGCAGGGTGGGGCTGACTAAAGGGTCTGTGAGGAGCTGGTCCTCACTAATGTCGTACAGATTGGCCATGTGGAGGCATGCTTCACACCGATTATAAGGTGAACGTGTGGCAGAGGCTGAAGCAGATCCAGTTGGCGTAAACTGCCCTGCAGATGGGTAGCCAGGGGTCACTTTGGACAAGCAAGAACGGCAGTGAGTCTGTTTGTAGCGATCAATGGTTTCATGTGGAGACAAGGAAATGTTTTTCTCTTTCAGACTATAGTGTTTCGAGTAAGCTGGGTCTGGCAGAAGATCAGAGTCTATGTGATGCAAAGGTGAGGAGTTAAGATGAATGATGGGCTGCTCACACTTCCTATAGTTGTCACTGTGGTCAGAGTAGATCTCGGGGTAATCCAAATCGTCTGCAGCAAGACCGCGGCTCTCACGGTAGTGAACGGGGTCTGAGTGCAGGCTCATTTCTCGGTCTGAGTCGATAGTATAAATTTTTTCTCCTCCTACTCCTACTCCTCCTCCTCCTCTCCCAGTTTGGTTGGTTCCACCACTGACCTGCTTAGTCTTTAAGTAGGACAGCTCCACCTCACTGCAGTCTCTTGGGTATTTTGACGTCACCTGTCTTTTTTTTAAGTTGTCCTTGGGCTTCATGTGCTTGTTGTTTTCTGGGTCCTTGTAGGAGGCTGCCCTGCTAGAGCAGTCAGAGATGTCAGAGTGGGCCGTCTCCTCGGGGAGGTAGCGCTGTGTCTTCATCGACATCCGTGGATCAGGCATCAGCATGTCAGGCATTGGAGGGGGGCCAGGTGGAACAGAACGGAGAGTGTCAACTGACTTCTTCCACAGGGTCCGGGGTGGCTTGGCATTAGTTTGGACTGCATCAGCACTCACTGCCACCTCGACTGTGTTGGGATTGGCATCATTTAGGGTCAGAGGATGCTGACCACCCTGGAAGATGTAGTTGTTGAGGTGGTCTTTATGGCGATTAGCCAGATAAGACTGCAGGTCACTAGTGTCCCCATAGATCATATCTTTGGGAGCATAGCTTCGGTTGTCAGCATAGATGAAGTTGCCCTTCTCTGCCATCATGTCCATGATCATTGGGCCAGCTGAGTGCATGAACTCACGTTTAGGCGAATTCATCCGGGAGCCACTCAGGTTAGACATGTTGGTCATCTGTTTGGCTGACTTAATGAGTTTAAGCATTTTGTCCTGAGGGCTAAAGTCCAGATCTGTCTTTTTCTTCATGTCAATATGGACTCCATGGATGCAACTCCAGATCCCCTGCATGAAGGCATATGGATGTGCAAATGGAGTGGGGGCAAGAAGGTGGGAAAGACAAATAAAGATGAAATGTAACAGGTTAAAAGTAGAGGAAGAGAACGGTGTGGCGTGGAAAAAGACGAATGGAATACGAGACGGAAAATCAAGTATAATGAGGAATTTACAGAGAAATGATGAGAGGAAAAAGAGAATAATCATTATTTGTCCACTCTGGCCATACATATTTATGTGTGTTATGTTTTCTGTAAGTGAAATTTGTAGTCACTCATAAAGTTGAATCGTCAGTCTTAACACAAACTTGAATTTGTATTGTAGAAGGCTTTTCTGAAAAGGGCTGCTACTTTGTCAAATTAGTTTACAATGTCAATACTACAAAACAACTACATGACTGATTTTATAGGATGCCATAGAAAGAACATGAGGAATTGAGGAAATACTTAGATTAGTTAATGTGCTAATCCTGTGAAAACCACACAAAAAATGTTGCTGAGGAAAATAATCAAACCAGGCAACCAAGACAATCTCCACTGCCAGCAAAAACATATCTACTGTATCTTCACCACAAGAGCCACTCGTGTCCTATATCTTATAAAGGGGACACACTGGGAAAAATGTGATGTAATGCACTGCAATGAAAAAAGTATTTCAGCAGTTTTGTCAATTTTACAGTACAACTATATAATCTGAAACCATCTATTTTGCTAGATGCACAGATGTATTATAGGAAGCAGCATTTAGTCACACTAAGTGGCTTGAATTAACAATGCTCTGAAAATAGAAGAGGCTGGTTACACTGTGTGTTACATCACTTTGACTATGACGTCAATTCAATAATTAGGTGCTAGGAACTTAACAGCAATTGCTTTCAGAATTCTAAAGTCTGAGAGTAATGCAATAGAACACACAGTCTTTGGATAAAGACTCTGATTCTTTCCTCACTGCAACTGTGTCCCTGTTCCCAAATAAACAGCATTAATCATGCTCATGAATCCAAAGTGCGTTTTGGCTTAGCCCACATTTTGTGGCCCTTATCAACACAAGAAAAGGCAATTAAAGATGCTCATTGTTTTGCTCTTCACCATCCTGCTCTGTTAAACAGTCACACTCTTCCTCAAAAATAATGCAGAGACACTGCAGTGCTTTCAGGGATGCATGTCCATCCATGTCTTTGGTTCACATGCACAACAAGGAAGAATGCTGACCTTTTAGTAGAATGAGAGAACAGATTGATTTCGTGTGGGTTGATGTGATTTTACCCCCCAAAATCATGCTGCAATTAAAAGCTATTTTTGTCTATATTCAGGGTTGCCTTGTGATCACCCTTTTGCTTCTATCCCCATTCGCCCCCCCCCCCCCCTTCCCTGGTTTTACTCAGTTTCTTACTTTAGCAGTAGCTCCATTTCTCTGCATGTGTTTTTAACAGGACCACTGTGAACCCAGTGAGACCAGTCCACATCCAGATAATCACACGTCCTCTTATGTGTGAACACATTCGATGGCCTGCTTTCTGAGAAGTAACTGCTGGGCCAGTTTCAAGATTGTTGCTGCAAATGTGTGTCCTGTTTCCATTAAATATTAATTTTCTATGGCAGGCTGTAGCAGCCGTTTGTTCTCCCAAAGCACAAAACAGCATAAGCGCTGCTCGCGGTACACGCCTAAAACCCAGTGCTTACCCGACTGATGCTGAACAGAAGACCTGGCGTGCCGGTGCAGACTCCAGTGAAACAGTATCTGAGTCTCCAGTAGAAGAGATGCTCGGAGACGAAGGTGATGAGGGAGAGCCCCATGGCCGTGGCCAGCATGTAGAAGACCCCGGCCATGTTGTCCACATCCAGCTGACTGGACATGACCTCGTTCTTCTCATTGTGGCAAATCCCAGTCAGCCACTGGGCTTCTAGTTCCTCCATTTCACCTGAAAGGAGAGACAGAGAGAGAGAGAGAAAGAAAGAGAGAGAGAGAGAGATTTAAATCCTTTACTAAATTGTCTCTCTGGGGTTTGAAATCAATTAAGTTTAGCCTAGACATAATATCCAAGTATATTCCCTTATTAATATAGGAGGTAGGAATTCACAGCTGGAATTAGTATTTAAGTAAGTGTGCATGTTCATAAAACATCCTGTAAAAACTGCTATAATATATTCTTAGCCTCAGTGAAATAGTTTTATTTGTTTTGCTTATGTTGGTGGTAAGTGTTTCATATTATCTGAGTTAGAATTACTTCATCTGGATATGGGAAGTTGAATATGGTGTTTCAATTTGTATTTCAGTAGTTTTCCCAATAAAGTATCATGGTAAGATCTAAGTCATCGTATCATAGTAAGCCATACAATCTTTGTGTGCTTCTCAGGCTATACTTAACAGATTTGAAATGGGCTGTGGGCTTAAAATAAACTTCTCTGGGCTACCCTCTGTGTTGGCTGATGGGGCAAAGAAATCGTCTCTTCATTGTTAATGGAAGAAATGTGGAGAGCAACAAAGACCTTATCTTTTCCCATCCCTCACTCTGTGCCCCCTTCTCTCTAATCCCCCTCCCTCTCTGGCTTCTTCTGTGACATTTGGTGCGTGGCTAATCCAATCTGTGCCATTCAGAACTGGATAACTAAGGCTGCTCGTGGTGAAAGACAAATATCATGGTGGTGTTCAGCGAGACGTCTTTGGGATGCCGACTCACTAAGACATCATTAACCCTTAAGGACAAGTGAGGAGAATGTGTCTCCGGTTGGAATAATAGAATCGAAATTAATAGATGTAGACATTGTGTCTCTTTGTTTTAGATGACATGCTTGAGAATGTCGACACAGAAGAATTAGGATAAATGACATTCTAAGGTAGCAGTAGATAATTGTGACTGTTTTTTTCCCACCCAATAGAGTGCACTCGAGGGAGAGAGAAAGTGTCTGCACTCTTTCTGTAACTCCAGGGGGGAGTATTGCTGAAATTCAAATTTTGCTCTCTTTTCAATGGCCTGACGGCTCAGGCAATTGTCTGGTGACTAGTCAGCTGTAACACAGAAACACAAGTTTCAAGTTTAATCCACATTCTCAGGGCTTTTTGTTGAAGCACCTACCACTGAAAAAAAAATAAAGCATTTTAAAATCATACCAGTGCAGTAATAACACTACAAAATTCTTACCTTTTTATGAGCCCCAAACATGGAATTCTTCCTAGTATCTACAGAATGCTTATCTGCACTTTGAAACAGCTAATGATTTTCACAACTAAAACCAGATTTTTGATTAAAGCTACTAAATGTACATGAAAAACAAAATGGAAACAGTTTATTTATTTATTTTTAATCTTTCAAAGACCAAAATGTGACCTGCCGCTGGTTCAGGCATGTGTGCACCAACCGGTGTTTCCAGACAGCCTGTTTTGTTTCTGTCTGTCTGTTTGTCTCCTTCCTCCAATCTTCCCCAAACACACCCTCTCCCTGTCTCCTCTGTGTGTGTGAAAAGCCACATACTCCCCACCCACATTGTGCCTGTCTGATCAAGCAGCATCCACAAAGAGTCACTGTCATCTATCAAGGACCTGCCCTCCTCTCACTCCCCGGACTTCTCTCTCACTTTCTTTCCTCATCCTTCTCTCCTGCCTCATCTTCTCACTATCACACACTCACACTGTTCCTGTATTCTCCGTGTCGCTCTTTTATCACTTTCTCGTCCAAACTTTATCTCTGTCCCTCTGTCACTGTTTACTCTTCCTTTTCTCTCAATCTCTCGTGCTATCTCTTCTACTCTTTTTTATGACCCTGTTTTCCCAAATACAATAATAGCGTTCTTAGCGTAATGCAGAGGTGATACTTAACCTCCTTACATCCAACTTAACAACATTAACATCCTTGCACTGTGTACTTGTATAAGCTAATAAGCTCATATAAGGTAATGATCAAGAGACAAAGCCAAAGCGAGGCTAAAATCATTGAGTGTGAATTTTGTCAAAGATTATTCGGTTATGAAATACGGTGGCATGCGGCCTACATGCTCTGCAGCGCCAATAAGTTTCTGTTCGAGAAGATTCTTATGACACTAATGTTCACTTGATCAACTTCAGTGCACTTAATGTGAGTGGTTGTGAACACTTGAATCAGCAAAATGGCTTTGATGTAAAATGTAAATGAATCTGCCACAAAGAGCTTGAGCTGCCTTCCTTTCTCCCTCAAGGAAACTGTTTATGTAAGAACTTCTGACGCTGCTGTAATAAAGGAATGTGTGGATTCAGATAGAGCAAAGCAAATTCACACACACACACACACATCATTGACTTCCATTCATTTGGGGCAGCCTAACCCAAAAGCATTATTTCTAACCTTAACCATACCTAGTCAAACGTATCCTAACCACAAACTTAACCAACTCCTCAGAAATGCCTCATTAGGGCCAGATTTTGATCTCCATGAAGACTACTTGTCCTGACAAGGTCGTTGTTTATGCCGGAAAAGATCCTAAAGAGGCAACAAAAACAAGTACACACACACATACACAGATCTGGCTCTGCGGAGAGGAATACATTAGAATAACTTACACACTTTGCCCCCTGTTTAGAGCAGGCTTTTGTGTCCAGAATAACATCAAAGGGCTATTTATACTTCACTGCTTTCCTTTTGTGCTGTCAGCAGACCCGGCAGTAGGGATGTGCCTCTGTGTGTGTGTGTGTGTGTGTGTGTGTGTATGAGAGAGAGAGTGTGTAGTACCTGTGCATGAAAATACAATACTGGCAAGGGATACTGTAACCTTTTGACTTCATGGTTAGCATCTTGAACTTTGAGTTTGTATACGAGAACAATGTGAAAGTGTGTTCCTCACCATCTCCGATGATGGCCAGGATGGCCAAGTCCACCTGACGTTTCCAGTAGGAGCCTTTCTGTAGAGCAATGCCATAACCGGTGGTGGCAAAGATGTACCTGACCACAAGCACACGCGCACACACACACACACACACACACACACACACACGTATTTTAAACTTTATATGGTGTCACTCTGATTAAGAACATCTTCAAGATGATGCATAATCATGCACAATGACACGTGTCAATGAACTGGACATATCCGGAAGGTTAAGATATTCGGTCACTAAACCACTTGTATTCGGCCTGCAGGATAATATGTACATAAGGGTGTGTCCTTCTCCAATTTTGCAATTTAGACAGCACAAAGTGAGGTGCAAGGTGCAAAGAGGTTGTATTCAGTGTCCGAATTATTCATGGATGTGTTTTGGGCGTAACATCAATTCACCCAATCAAGAGTTACTCTTGTCATTCCCTTTAAAAGCCAGGTGCGCCTGTGTCTGGCCCGGTGTTATTTAAATGGCGAGATGGCTCCGCTTCGCGTGTGAGGTGAAGGTGCACGAGGAGGATAAATGCATAATACAAAAAATGAAAGAGGAAAATCAGTCCAGAGGTCAATGGTGATGAGATAGGAGCGCAAGGTGTCACATGATCTGCAGCTGCGATACAAATAATTGTGGTTTTACATTTAAGATAACACATAGCGTGGGGGACTCGAGTCTGACTTAAGTCGCAAATCTCGAGACTCTGTAGTTTTGTTTATTTTCCTATTATTGATGTTAATTATAGTTGTTTTGTTTTTTTTATTAACAATTTGGTTATATGAGACCATGAAGCAGTCCTTACATTGTATGAGCAATAAACAGTGTTTCTGTTACAGATAAAACTCTAGCACGTCTTTTTAACACATTTAAATGTGGAATATCTGGTAAATCATCTTTATATTCTATACATACAACAGCACTTGCTTCATTCTTGCAAGAATGACTTGCTTGAGACTTGAAGGTTAAGACTTGAGACTTGCTCGTGACTTGCATATGTGTGACTTACACCCATCTCTGCCGTCAGCACTAATGTCTGAGACACTTTGCTTGTTCGTATTTCGATTTTCGGCTGAATCAGCAGTATAACGGGTTTACACGACAGGGGAGGAAGAGACAGAAGTACAGTGATGATGAATATGTAGTCCTTGGCCGGTGGACCTTCTGCCTCCACCATCTACTGATCCTCCGTCACACCAGCAACTCCATAGGAATAAGGAATTGCACCGACATTCAACCTGCATTTAAGTGATGATGAGGAGGAGGAGGAGCTGAAGTGCGTGCCGTGTTGTGCCGGTCAATGGCGCAGTGGCTTTCAGCTGCTTCTAGATAACAATGTGCCAACATTGCACCTTATTTTAAGACCAACACACCCACGGGCACACTGATAAGCTCAAGTGCATTTGCTACCTACATGATGTGGGCGTGTGGAATTAAAATGACAACTGTGTCGGCTGGAAACTTTGCATCGGGCGTGAGATGGAGTCCCATATGATATGTCTTTCCTCCTCCTCTATTGACATACATTTAGTTAGCCAGTAAAATAAATAAACACAAAAAAATCTTAATTCAAATCACAGTAACACCCTGTTGTACACCACTTGAGAGAACAGTCTTACATTTAGCAGCTATCTTGAAGAGAATAGATATCAATAACTATCAGTTAATAGATTGTATTCATTGGTTAGTGATGTACGCAGCACCCCTGAGCCCAAAATAAATTTCCCTATGGGGATGATAATGGTATCGTATCACATCTTATTGTAATGGAAATATTAGCAGCTGGTTAGCATAGTTTTAGCACAAAAGCTGCACAGATAACAAACCATCTTACCAGCATTCATCGACATGTTGTATCAATAGGAAACAAGATGTTTATGCTGCATAAATACCAAAGTGGGACTGTTTCTGTTCAGGTACAGTAACTTTATGACAAAGAAGTTTCATAAAATAGTAATATTTTCTTCATTTCATGTATGTATGACAGCATAAAACCCATTTAAATAAACTGCTTATCTATAATAGCTAATAAAAGCTATTCCTGTATATATTAACATGAACAGTGGCCCAGGAATACATGTTGCTTTATAGACAATCCACACCAAAAGGGTACTTTCAAGGAATTAAAGCTTACCCACTGCCAATGGTCACCAGCTTACACCCCTCATCTCTGCCGGCCATGTAATTTAACACTGCAGCATCGTAGATGAAGGCGTCCAGTTTACTGAGAAAGAGGAGGAGAAACAACAGAAGAGCAAGAGAGGAAAACACAGAGTGAGGGGATGAACACAAAGCATAGGGGTTTCACAGAGTGATGCCAGGAGACGCACGTGAGTAGGCCGGAAAAAAAACGTGTTTCAGATACTCGTGTTTGCGGATTAATTGTGTTAAATCATCTCTAGTAGAACTGCGACCCATGTGCACCCAAACTCTGAGAGCACAGTGGGGAGTGGCTATGGTTCAACACAGCACGCTTCACTGATCATAGGACCTTGGAGGCACGACCTAAACAAACTTCAGACGGACGCAAACATTGACTCTCTCTCTCTCTCTCTCAGTCTGCGCCTCAGTCCACACACACACACACACACACACACAAATAAGCAGGTTGCAAAGTGTTACGTAAAAGATCCCAGACTCAGACTGACATTTTCAATGTAACTGATGCCGTCACTAAGCGCCGCACTCTCATTCACTCAGAGTTTGTGTGTGTGCGTGCGTGCGTGCATGCACACACACACACACACACACAGTCCTGCTAATAGTGCAGAGACTGGCTGGCATTTGCAGAATGTCAGATCCAACCCTCTAACGGAGGCTCATAGCCGATAGTTTAGCTGTGTAATTAGCTTAACCCAGCACTGGCTCCATCCACACACAAACTGTACGTCCAAACTTTGGATGAACCAGGCATGTGTATGTGTGTGCGTGTATACTTCTGCGTGTGTGTGTGCAAATGTGTCTGTGCTCCAGTGCTGTGAGCATGGATTTAGTGTGTGCACATTTGTAGATGCCGGACAGCCATACTGTAGCGTTAATGGCTTGGAGAGGGATTCAGCGATCACTGTTGTGTCACACCTTTAAATGGGTGAACAGAAAGTAGCAACACATATTTCTGTTGCCACTTTTTCCTTCTATACATTTGAATGTCAACTTTAACTCAAGTGAATGACCATTTAGTCTGACCCCCAATCTTATGTAACACCCCTAAAGGTGGTTAAATTAATTGTTTGTGTGTGTTTTTGTGTCATTTAGTGGTTTTATGGCTTTTTGGTCAGCATGTATTATACAGCCATTTATGTAAATGTGAGCAAAAACGTGTTGCACAGTGTGCATGACCATATTTTTTTATTTCTATATACAGAATAATGGATAGGCCTATTTTTAAATGTGAATTCCACGTTTATTGAGTTGTTACTGTTGGTTTGAGTATGAATAAACTAAACTCACTTTGACTACTATGCAAATAACATCACAGTCCCAAATAGAACATTTTAACAGAACTAAACGTTTTTCAAATATGACTTAACCAATTCAGTTCTTTGACAAATATTACATCGTTTACATTTCTATGTGAACAAAAGACACTTTTATGGAGTCACCAGACTTGACATTTTATGACTAGAATCCAGTTTTTGTTAAAACAGGCAAGGCTGACAACTAACTGATGACAATAGTGTGTCATAAAACCTTCAGAGGCTTCATTGATGTGGTGACATCAACTCAAAGAAAGTGAAATGCAAAGAGTTCAGGCTGAATGCTCAGGAGATGCCAAGACAGACTTTACAATTCTGAAAGTTATCACAACAGCAATAAATCCTCTGTTAAATGTATCCACATTTATATGATGATGACATTTTTAATTTGTTGAGTGCCATATGGTTCACGGAATAACTTTTTCAAGTGTGTATACATTTGCATTTGTTTGACCAGTGTATAGATGTTAGATGTTAGATAGTATGAACAACTTTTTTTCTGCCTTTCTTTGCCACTGCCCTTTGCAACGCAATGTTCACTGTGTCAACACAGCAACCGCGAATGAAAAGGCTTGTTTTTCAGTTGGTTTCATCACTACAGCTTGTTGGCACATGGCAACATATTCTCTATAGATATGTTTAATATCATTAAGCTGTTTTGTCATTCATCTACTCCCCCGTGCATGGTTTGGGTTCCCGTAGCTGTAACAGATTTTGCGTGTAAAGCCTGTCAGCATTAATGTGTGATGAGAGCTAATGCAGCCATTGAGCCTCATACAGCTGCTCATCTGCTAATACCACAGATCAGAATTATCAGTGAGTGAACAGTGAGTGAACAGTGAGGGAAGGTGTATACTGCTCACACCTTCAGGCATCTGTGTATGTGCACAGATACACATATGTTTTATTTTGTAAGTGTGTGGTTTCTCACATCAAGTATTAGTTTACAGAGGGATTTGTGCGTTTACATGTTTACACACATGTAAGTAACAGAAAAGGTGAACATGAGATTATTCATTTGCAAATG
The DNA here is from genome assembly GCF_958295425.1 of Solea solea. Classification (NCBI taxonomy): domain Eukaryota; kingdom Metazoa; phylum Chordata; class Actinopteri; order Pleuronectiformes; family Soleidae; genus Solea; species Solea solea. Next base: position 19,138,086 of record NC_081149.1, on the reverse strand, counting down.
GGAGACGATGAAAAACTACATTATTCTCTCTTATCTATTTTGTGTGTGTACTTTTGGACCTTTTCTGGCATAAACACTGTCCTTATCAGGACCAATAAAGCCCTCTTGGAGACCAAATCCTGGTCTAAATGAGGCAGAACATAATTTCCAAGGAACTGGTTAAGATTATGGCTAAATTTAGCGTTAGTTTATGGTTATGGTTAGGGATAATTCTGTGTTTGGGCAGACCAAATGAGTTGCAGTCAGTGAAGAAGAATAGCTGATCAAACCTGTGTATGTGTGTGTGTGTGTGTGTGCGTGTGTGTGTGTGTGTGTGTGTGTGTGTGTGTGTGTGTGTGCGCTCCATTTGAGCTGAGACCACTGAAAACCACCCCTAGCCATTAACCAATCAGAAATAATTTCTCGTCGTATCATCTCATCAACCTTCTGTCCTTTACCGTCGTTGCCTTCTCCTTTTCCATCTCTCCATTCCTGGAGAAATCACCATTATTTTCCTGTCCCCTTCTTTGCGTTCCTTCCCGTTCCATTTTCTACTCTTACCCTCAATTTCCCGCACTCTTAAGTTGCCATATTTTTCCATCTCAATAACACTTTTGTCCTCTCGTTTCACCTCTCTTAAGTCTCTTCCTCCAGCCCTCCACCCTTCCATCATTTCCTGCAATCACTTGCCCTTAGACTCCTACCCCTCCCCTTTTCTCCGTGTGATGGTGTCTGATGAGAGTAACCCCTCTACCTCTCCTCATTCCCTCTCTTTTTACACCCACACACACCCACACACACACACACACACACACCACCAGTCCCATTATAGAGACCAGTGCTAAAAATAACACCTGCTGTTCCCAATGAGGAAGCCTATTCATTCCATGTCTCAGAGGGTCTGTCACACACACACACACACACACACACACAAAATCAAGTTTTAAAATATGGGCACTGCTAATATTTCACCATGAATCTGTGGCAGAGGGTGTTTGCTCTCACACAGTTTGTCCTTACCCTGATTTAAGGCTGACCAGTGCATCCTGGACCCCAGTTTGATGATATTTCACCATGTACTGGTGCATGGCAGGGTAGTTCTTCCTGATGTTCCTTTCTGTGGATCCGTTTGGAACTGTTCCAAAGCGGAACGGAGGAGAGTACGCATACGGGTTCTGAAACTGTGGTGGAGGAAAGAAGAAGAATAATGCAAGGGGAAATAGAGAGAGGAAAATCAAAAGGGAAGAGATGTTGAACATTAATGCAAGTTAACGAGGAAGATGACGTATTTTTCTGTGAATGTGTTATACCTGGTGTAGGTATAAACCAATACTGAAAGACGCAATGGAATCTGTCTAAATTGTTGATTAGTTTAACTGTAGTTAAAATTAGGACCCCATGATTGTATGCCTGTAAATCTAAATCCAAAGTATCACAATCTACCCTTCTGTTCTTCAGTGATGAAGTTGTATAATTATTTTTTCATGATTTTAGTGCGGAGTTGATGTTTGACCTTTTGACGATAAAATGTTATTACCGCACTCATTTGTTTAATTAGACATTTGTCCTAAAAGTGTCATAATTAACACTTGAGTAATGGCCAGTAATTTGTTTCATGACATTAGAGTGAACTTGAACTTAGCCACCAAAATCTCTCACACTTTCTATGTTCACAAAAATAGCACAAACATATGGAGACGACCTGTAAACATAATTCTTTTGGCCACAGCTGTCACCGGCGCAGGTGCATGCTACTGTATTTGAACACACTTTGCCAACATCAGACAATAGTTTCAACAGGGTCTTTAAACCCGTCAAAGCTCTCATTGGTAAAAACTTGTATACAAGGGTCTCATCAGTCTGCTTCCTCATTAACTGTGTGTGTATTTTCACCAAAAAAGTGATGGACTCTACACTACCATCCTCCAACGTACGAACAGAAGGTGGGAAAAAAGGCATTCAGACTGGAGCAATCGAAAAACACCTCAGGATCATTTCAAATTCATTCTGAAGGACTAAGAATCTAAATCATTGGTCTGTCACTGCTTTTAGGTTTCTGTTGTTAGGCTCTCTAAGGTCTGTTATTGTCTAGTCGTATTTTGGATGAGTTGTTGATGTGTGTGCTTGTTGCTGCTGCCACTTGGCCAGGATGCCCTTGGAAAAGAGATTTGCAATCTCAATGGGATTATCCTGATAAAATAAAGGTTAAATAAAAGATAAAAATAAATATTTACAAGGTAGAAGTCTAAATCTTAAATGAACACATATCGCAGATGTGAAAGACCATATAAAATATACATAGTTTTTCTCACTTGCTGTATTTTAATAAGTAATTTAAAGCTTTAGTGTGTATGTCATCTCTTTACATCCATTCACTGTAGCTTGCCTCTGCCCCCCCTTAACTGTTTTTAAACTTATCTACCAATTTCCTTTTACTTTTCTGTCAATAACTGAATGTCTATACTGACATGTATAGTAACGGATTTCTTCTCTTTCTTTTAATTCTCTCTTTTTCTTTCTCTCTCAGGTATAATCTAGTCAGTGTACAGGTCAAGGGTTTTGTAGTAGTGTGCTTGTCGCTGCGGTAACAGCCTACCCCTCAAGCACTGCGGTAACAATCTGCCCTCAGTGTCAGAAACAGATGAACCCTATCAATTAGATGAGTGCGTTATGAGCTCCACTCCAACCACATGGAGAGAGTGTGTGTGTGAGCGTGGACAAGTGGTTTTACTACACGGTATTGAAACAGGCTGTGGAAATTCCTATTTCCATCTTCATATACACGTCTGTGTTCTGTAGCGCTCACGTGCAACACAGCAGTTTATCACTGTCGTCTGTTCAAGCGAGATTAATAATGGTGTCCTTGGTGATCCCTCTGTATGAAACAAATAACAGTATGTGTGAATATTTACAGGTATTTATGAGTATTCAATCTGCCTGTATACATGGGAGTATCTCTTGTGTAATCAGGTCAGGGTGAGGGTGCGCTGAGACGTCAAACTCCTCTGTGCATGTGTAAGTGGTGATGTCATGCAGTGTGTGTGTCAGCATCACGAACAATAGCCCTCGGGAGACTCTTCCTCCTCCTTCCCTGTCTCTTCTAACTCCCTCCCTCATCTTTCCTTTCTCTGCAGCTAATTTGACGTGCAACGGTGGTGTTAAGGTCAGAACAGGGTACATGTGACAAGGGAAGGGCCATCGCTGGCCAGTTGGGGGAAATGCAGATTGGCAGAGCAAACTCGTCTTGCTGGATAATTACCAGTGAAGGGCTTTGGAGAACGCGAACAGCAGCTGCTAATGAAAGCTTGATGTAGAGATGATGAGAAAATGAAGGCGCGGAGGCCAACGAGGGTATAGTTGGAGATACAATAAGAGCTGGGGAGTGTAATGTAATGTATGTAATAAGGTTGCAAAATAAATGTAATTATAATCAAAAGCTTAATCGAAGACATTATCACAGTTACTCATTAAAGTATTTGTGGTTACAAAAAAAGGGTTATATAAACTTAAAGTAAAAACCTTTCTTGGATTAAAACATTCATTGTTTTTTCCATTTTTCACAGGTTCATAAATTCTTGGGATTTTGTTGAAAGATATAAAATTTGTGACATCATAAAATCAGCTGAGAATCCTCTCGCAGCATTAGGAGGTAGTTGTGTGACCCTGAGTGGGATCACATTATCTTAAGACTTACCATTGTCTGTTATGTACGGTTGCCTCTGCTCACCCAGCCTCCACTTCCAGCTACTTATCCTCCTCTCGCCTCCTCAAGTCATTTGTCTCATATCTCCTTTGTTATTCCCCTTCCGCTGCCTTTCTCCTCCTCCTCTGTAAACTGCTCTGGTCCCTTATTATTCTGCCATTACATAAGAGATGGACTCCCTATTGTACGTATGTCTAACGGTTTTATTTCTCTTTGTTGAGTGTATGTGTGTTTGTGTTGAGGTCTCCTGCTCCTGTCCTTCCATCTCTCACACATGCCACTCAGCATTTTACATCTGTTCTATCCATGAGTATGGTTTATTTTCACAACTATGACATGAAGCTATCATGATTTATTTTACGTTATAGTCGTTATAGTCGTAAATGTGAAGTGGCCAAGTAACCTTTATGAATAAAGAGCTCAGACGGCAAGTCTTATTGGAAAGGTTATGTATTTCTCTGTCGCTCTACATTTGCATTATAGCTATATCATATTCTTGCTATTTCAAGTTTAGTGACTGAAAAATATATTAATTATAATAATATTATATTCTTGAATATTATATATTAGCTAATTTCCCAAATGTAAAATGATTACCAGATTGGTGGGATAGATTCTATATGTTCAACCAATCAAAAACAAATTTGAAGAAGGTGCACAATTAAAAACATTATATATTGGCTGCAAAACAGGCCATTTTTAGATAAATAATTCATTTTTATTTTTTAACTGTGAACCATGCAAAACTAAAAACTTAAAGTCCCAGGATAAAAAAAAATAGAGTTGGTAATCTGCAACAGGGGTCAATGTTGTTCAACTAAACTTTTATTTGTATACACAGAACCTATTAAATGTGAAGACTATTTAAGAGCTAATCTTTAAAGCAATACCATTGTTGCTCCAAAGGTCGCGGTGCCACTGAATGTCTCATTATGTCTGTTGTTGTGTTCAGACAGGTGCATCTACTCTCAAGGGCAACTGCATCCAACAGTGCTTATGATTGATTCCATGTAACTTCCGGTGCATCATTCACACTGCAGATACTAAAAGCACTTTAAATTCACTTCTAAGACAGGCTTTGTGTCTTTGTGGATAATTAGAGACACCACACTGTAGACTGATGTAGTTATAGTCATAGAACAGGGACAATTTAGAAATGACACCTGTATGAGTTATTAGAGGACCTGTCATGTCAGACAAACTACAACAGCAGTGCATCATCCTGCCTAAATGAGCAGCTTAGAGAATTTAATGAGTAGTTCTTTTGGTGGTTCTATTTGACATTTTGGAATGAATACTTAATATGTCAGTAAAAGCAACCTAGGTGTGCACCACACACATGCTCTATTTAGAGCAGGGGTATCAAACTCAAATGACCTGGGGGCAACAGAGTGTCTAGTTTGGTCAGTAGGGGGCTGGTCAGATGAAAAATAAGTCAACTTTTTGAGAAAAAGTTAAAATTAATAATATTTATGATGATATTTCACATCATTTCAAAATAAAAGTATTTGTTTTAATATGGTAAAATAAATTGCTCACAATATAACCATATTTATGATTATGAAAATGAATCTATTAAAAAAAAACATACAGAAATAACTCTATATTAGAAAATAACGTGATTTTAAGTGGTGGGCTGCATGCAATGGATTGGAGGGCTGCTTTTGTGCATGTGACAGTCCACTTGGGGGGGGGCAGCTCAGCACACATCCATTAGTCTTTCTTCATAAACGTAAAAAAAGTGCAGCAAGTCAATCATTAAGGAGAACACCAAAGCTCTGATGTATTTTACTGGTGAATTATTGATGCACTCTATTTGAATAAAACCGTCCTAACAATTTTCAAATCTTCTCATCTCTTAAATCTGTGTCTCTATCCACAGAAATGTTCTGTCCTTTTCTTTTCTTCTGCACATTTGGCTCGAGCAATATTTGAGATGGTTTCGTTCTCCCTCATGGGCTCACCTTCTCTTTATCTTTATCTCGGATAATTAGGTTTTGTAAATACCTGCATGCATGGATGTGGAATATATCACCTTAACATGACCTGAGCATTTTGCATGAAAACTGATTTGTGGATCCAAATGTGTGAGGAATTTCTTGTGTTTGATAAATTTGAGTGGATATGCAACATTTATCCAACACTATCGCAGTAGTTATTCATAAGAAACATGTTGTTATAATGCATAAACAGCACTTACATTATCCTATAACTCACACATGTATATTGCTGTTGCAGCATATGCATATTTGGATTCAAAAAAGCCTACACTAAAAATACATTTTGTGAAAATGACTAGAAGCTATATTTTAGACTGTTACACTTTGAAGCTTGAGCCCTTTAAGTTTGATGAACTAAGCCTCCAAATCACCCCAAGGTGACCAAACTTCACAAGGCTGAGAGGTTTGCAATGAATTGGCTGCAAACGAAACTTTGGAGCTGGTCAATTCAGCCTCCACTTTCCTTTCATTACCTTGTTGTCAGAGAGCCCAGTGACTTGGTCAACAAACTCCTCCTGGATCATGAAGGCGGCCAGGTTGGCAGTGTAGGAGGCCAGGAAGATGACAGCGAAGAAGGCCCACACAGACACTATGAACTTACTGGTGGTTCCTTTCGGGTTTTGCACTGGCACAGAGTTGTTAAAGACCAGACCCCACAGCAGCCACACGGCCTTACCCATGGTGAAAGAAGGACCATGGGGGTCTGGAGATGGGGTTGGTGACGGGGTTCACAGAGAGAGGGGAGGAAAAAAATGAGATTCCAATGAAAACCGATGGTTTTTAATATTTTGCATGACTTTGTTCTCTCTGTCTTGTTAGACTTCACGCTCACCTTTTCCCTGTGCCAGGTTTCTGTTAAAGCCCAGAGGACTGATGTACTCAAACATAAAGACAGCCATTGCAGTCACCAGTAAGAGCATCACAAACATCATCACCCACACTGATGCACTGAATGGCTCTGAGAGAGAGAAAGAAAGAGAGAGAGACAGATATGGAGGTGAGGACATATATTAAGTATTAACACATGTTGGCAACATGGTTATATATTGTACAACACTTTTTTTTCTGAATTATACTCCGTTACTGAAATGATCAGATAAATCACTCACATATGGACACACACACACACACACACGCACACTTAGGAAAGGACTGCATGGATAACAAGCTGACTCTCGCATGTTCACAGCGCTCCTACACACCTCCCACCACCATCACACACACACCATTCACACACAGAGGGACACACACACACACACACACACACACACTTGCATATACCCAGGCAGCCAAACCTCCTATTTGACAGTGTGACGACGTGTACAGTATAGGAAGCCCTGGTGTCAGCACTCCTGTCCTCCCTCTGAGTTCACAAGCCTACTGCAGAGATTAAACCCTGCTCTAATGTATGGGAGAACACTGCTGCCGCTATGTGTGTGTGTGTGTGTGTGTGTGTGTGTGTGTGTGTGTGTGCGTGCGCTTGCGTGCATGCTGGCAGGCAGCCATTTTTGGGTTTTCCGGCTAAGCTTTTCATAATTGCCACTTTCACAGCATGCTGCATACGTGTTAGTGTGCATACCTGCACATGTGACTGTCTGTGTGAGTGTGTATCTTGCGCCAGTGTCTATTTCTGTGTTGACGCAACATGAGAATGTGACTGAGCAGCCATGACAGTGACATAGATCCCCAGTCACTCGGCTAAGTCCCACCCAGGTAAGAGAGAGTCATTGGCAAGTAGCAGAAGTTGCGTTAAATCCCACAGATAAAAGACCAAGTATTGACAGCTGCGTACTAGGAAATGAATTGTCCTCTTTGTATCTCGGAGAAAACACTCTCAAACACACAAAACAAATACCAATGCTCACACAAACTGAACAGCAAACAAGACAGATCTCTCTGCCGCTCACTCCCAAGTCCAACAATAAAGCAACAGTTATTCATTGACAGTTACCAAGGAAGGCTGAGGGGGACACAGTTCCATTACTACGGGAGACCATGACGCTGATCCCGGTTTCCACGAACGGGACGGAGAAATCGATGACCTCAGAACGCTCCTCATTGATCGTCAGAGATCCGACGGCCATGACGGCTTTCTTATAGACCACCTTTTAGGGGAGGAGCAGAGGGAGGAAGGTGGGGGGAAAGGGAGGGGGAGGAAAAGACAGATGATGGATGACAACCGTGAGTATTTGGGATGAGGGGAGAGCAACAAATCAGGGCGGGGAGATAAGGATGGATGGGTGCACAGTAGGTGGAGAAAGACATGAAGGGAATAAGAGAAAAGAAAAGGGGAGAATTTACATGATATTGTTCACTACCTGTAGCATTCACAGTTCAGTGAGAGATCCTAAAATTCAACAAGCAATCGGTGCAATAAACAAAAACTGAAAGACACAGCAGCCTGATGAAGATGCACTATTCCTCATTACTGTGTTTGTTCAAATCCCAGTTCAGTCTTTAGCTGATACAGCGAGCAGACAGACAAGCAGTGAATCTGGCAGTGGTTCCTACACCTACGCACTAAGAAATGCACAAGAAGCCGAGATGATCATAATAACATCTGTTTAGTTATGTGCCTCAGTAGTCCACTAACTCCATGTAGTCTCTGCATATGAATCCTTCATGATAATAATAATAAAACAAACAGAATGAAGAAAATTGCTCAAATCCATGCACCAGGGTGGGAATTTTATTTATGATGCATTAATATTATATTGAAACTTATTTAATATAATAATCAAAATCAAAATGCAAATCAGCATCTAAGAAGATAAATTATGATTAACTTCAACTTTGTGAACAGACAGCTATAAAGTTTATCGCCTTCAAATGAACTCTGGGATTTTTACCTCCAAGTTGAAGCTGGTAATTAAAGTTATGCAGAGGTGTTTTCTGCAGCGATGGCAATGATTACTTTACAGTCTCAGCATTTACAGAACAGTAAGTGCAAACGTTTAAGTCGTCACCTACAGCGTGCTTCATAGAGACATCCCTCATTTCCTTTCACCTTTGTCTTGTATAACTTAACTACATGTCTTAAAGTGAAAGTGAGACTTGATCATTAGTCTCACACACCGTACATGTCAGAAAAGAAAATCAGCTCAAACTTGATACCTATTCCATATCTGTGATGGAGTACATCCATCTTTCATAATGAGCTCCACGGTCACTGAGCAGGAACATTTGAGACTGAAGGTCCACATTTCTATATGTTCAGTATAAATTCTCATATATCCGTTTGTCTTACCTCTCCCACCATCCCATTCCAGACATTGTTGATCTTCTTTCCATGCTTGCCATTGGTTACCAGGTACAGGTCATAGGTGAACTTGACATATTTGGCGATTTTCTTGAGAATATCAATGCAGAAGCCTTTACAGCACTTCTTGATGTATGTCCCCCCAGCCTCGGTTGTGTTGCTGCAGAGACACAAACAAGAACAAGAGACAGAACGAGTTACAGAAAAGGTCGCTTTCGGGTACATCCGCCATCCTCCCACTGTCTCAAGACATGTACAATTGGGGATTAGGTAAATTTGACACTCTAAACTGACTGTAGGTGTGAGTGTGAGAGAGAATGGTTGTTTGTCTCTGTATGTTGGTCCTGTGATGGACTGGTAACCTGCTGGATTGGCTCTAGCTTCCCTTCCCTTCCCTTCGCTTCAATAGCTTGAAATTTGCTCTCATTTTCTGTAGCAAGTTTCAAACAGACCACAATAAACACACAATAGTTGGACTAAAAAAGCACATGCACAAAGTTATGACAAACTAGGTTTCCTTTCGGTTAAAAAACACTTTTGAGTCAAAATAAGCGCCTTTTTTTCTTTCTTTCCTCCATTCTCCTCTGTCTCTTTAAAGGATGGGGTTTATGATGACCCTGCATAAGAGAACCTTATATCACATCTGTGTGTATGAATTTGAGAGCTGAAGAGTTCACACAAGCACGCACATATCGACATCCAGCCACCATTTCACTTTTTAGATGTGTGATAATTTTGTAGAGGATAGTCTCTCCCTTTAGTTCAAAAACTGAGACACGAACTTCCTTTGCAGCTTGCAGAGATGATATTAAGTTGTTTTTTTTAGTTCAATTGTTTTCTGTCTCAGAAAGGGACTCTTTATGGTCTAGTGGTTTCATGCGAGACAAAAATGGTGACATTTGTGAAATGTTGTGCAAACACCCACAGTATTTTTTACAGATAGAGTCGGAGATTATGTGCAGCAGCTGTTTGAGAAAAATGAATTGAATAAATACCATTAATTTGCATCTGAATGTTCTGACAAACATAAACCAATTAAGCTGACTGACTTGACTGGTTGTTCACACATGCATCATAATACAAGCAGAGTATTGTATATATTTACTGATAAGAAAAGTGCAGCATTGTGGTGCCACATCTACAGTATATGATAAAGTCATACAGGAAGGGCGGAGGAGACTGTGACTGTGCAGGGAATGGGATTTGGGACGGTAATAATGGAAAGGAGGACAGCAAAGTCAACTCTGTGGCAGGTTCAGCTGGCAGAGCAAGCATACAGGTCAGAACTATAATAGCTGCACTCCTGAACACCGTGTTCCCCACTCAGGAAGACCATGGTAAGGTTCAGGCAGTGAGAGCATGTGATGTTATAAAGGCTGTTGTGAAGTTGCCAGGCCAACTTGGTATAGAAACACTACAGGGCCTGAGGGGTCTCCAGAGAGGCCACTGTAGGTAGGCCCAGCCTAGATGAGTGAATTTGTGGTTCTGCATGCATGGATAGTCCCTCCAACCCCCAGTCCAACTCCACCATCCACTTCCCTCCATATATGTGCCTCTTCCCTTCCTTCCATCTAGTCCTCTTTCTCCAAATGGACACTACGGATGCTTGAGTGGGAATTGTGCTGTGGGAGGGAGGAAAGCCAACCGAATGCATTGGCCTGTGAGTGAGTGGGCATGTGGCAACAGAGAGTGTGTATGAGCTTGTGTATTTGTGTTCCTCCTTGGAGATGCTTTATCCTCCGCCCTACTTCACAGTGATTCTGGTTGAAAATATCTGTTGGCCTCTTCCCTGGGACCGTATTCCTGCTTAAGGAATGTATGTGCATGTCTGTGCTCATATGCACTGTATGTGTAGTTGTTGTATACAGTGCTTGCATGTATACTGTGTGGAAAAATTATATTTAATTATCTACAAACCAATTACATGGTTTGGTTAGCAGCACTTCACTCAACCCAGAAAGTCTGAGTCACTCTCACTGTGTGTGTGCATTCAATGAATATACTGAAACAATAGGCTTGAAAATGTGGCCATTAGAGTGAACATCGGTGAAAGAAAGGAAGTAAACTGCTGAGTACAGCAGTCACCTCCATTTTCAGGGGGAGGAAAGAAGTTGCAGCATAGATCGCACACTGCACCTCCTGCCATGCTCACAAGACAGCACACACACACACACACACAGGACAATAAAGACAACGTTTCTGTAATTATTCCTTTTTAAAGCTTACATTAGTTAATTACTTATTCCATCACACTGAATAACATATTTGGAGGTCATTAGTTGCTGACTACACTTAGCCAAGGTTGAAGTAACTCCATCCTAAGTTTCATGGTGTAACTGATAATAAGCTGGATAATTAATACATTTATCTTTAAAAGGTTGCAGAAGGAGCTGGAGCCAAGCAAGAGGCAAATTACCAACCCATAACCAGGCCAACATCGAGAGACAAACAACCCCTCACTTATACGCTCATGCCAGAGAAAACCTTAGAGTACCCAAGCAACCCAAACTCAATCTGCATGCCTCTGGACTGTGGGGAGGGGGATAGAGACCCAGAGAAAACCCACACACACACACACAGGAGAACATAAAAACTCCACACAGAAAGATTCTACAGAAAATAAATACTTTCTATGAGGCACAATGTTAACCTACAGTGGATAGTGACAAATGCTATAAAGAGCTGTCAGGTGAACCACCACAATCCAGTGATAAAACGGTTTGTCCAAAGCCGTTACATTGAGGGAAATATTAGGACACGTTAAGAGAGGGAGAAGAAAGCAAACCTACTCTTTGATATGCTTTCGACAGGGGACGGAGTTTCTCATGCAGGTGCCGGTGAGCCTTTCTACATCCTCCACAATAACGAAGGGTTTCTCTTCCAAGGTGACAATGGACAGGTGGTTGTCATCAAGCTCAGCGTCACCAAAGGAGTTGAAGCGCGGCCACACTGGGTACTTCAGTGTCAGGCTGCGGTTATCCAGTTTTCCCATCTGGAAGGAAGGAAAGGAGGAGAAAGAGGGTGAACTGTTGAATGAGCGCCCATGTCGGTACCTCACCAAGGCTGTCAAGTCATTCAAACTGATTTAATTTACATTTAAAAAGAAATGTATCTTATACTTTAGAAATAGTTAGCAGGTTGTCAGTATCTGCCAGAAGACACTTCCTTATACCCATGAGCTCAAACGACGGTACGACGTCCACAAGTCAGTGATCATCACATGTTAACATTTTGAGAAACAGAGTGAGTTTACTTTACTTTACCTGCTGTAGTCAGATGCATGATAACTCAAAGCAGACAGGAAGTGGAGATGATTACGGATGCAGACACAAGTCAACATTTCCCTTTAATGTTACATATGCTGCCTCTTTTGACACAAAAACATACAAATCAGAATACATGTTGTTGCCAGTCCATAATAAATGGGACTGTAGGTACAACATCACAGACTGAACGCATGGCGTGTAAGAATGCATGACAGAGTGCACACAGAGGAATATACAGCATGGCTCTGAATGCAGACATATATGAGAAAGAGACAAAGACACAGAGAGAGAGACAGCATGAGGACGATGCTGTGACGCTGTTAATAATTCAGAAAGTTTTCAGAGCGTTGATGCCACAGATTCCTGCTCTCCACCTGCCAACACCTGTCTGTAAATGTATGTGTGTGTGTGCTTGCGCTAGCTATTTTCACATGTTGTTGTCAGACATGGGGAGTTAGGGAGAAAGATATAGACCAGCAGCAAGCAGCAAGGCTTTGCTCTAAATTATTAATGTTACAGGGGCAAAGAAAAACATGGCAAACGCTCACTCACTTTTTACCTCCTTTTCAAAAGTTTTTCTTTCTTCTCTCTACTCTCTCGCTCTCTTGTACAGAATAGAGTATTAGGGCCACATAAATAAAAGAAATAAAGAAATAAAACAGCATGAATTCTAAGATTAAAGTCAGAATCCTGAGATTAAAGTCAGAATTCTGAGAAAAAAAGTCTAAATTCTGACCATTTTTCTCAGAATTCTGACTTTTTTTTTCTCAGAATTCATGCTGTTTTATTATTTGCTCTTTGTTTCCATTTTTTTACACGTAGCCCTAATAATCTTCCGTACTCTTGCAGCCTAAAACAACAACATAGCTGCAGTGGTAAGTGAAGTGGATTGATTGTCACTTCAAAAGTTTTTCTTTCTTCTCTCTACTCTCTCGCTCTCTTGTACAGAATAGAGTATTAGGGCCACATAAATAAAAGAAATAAAACAGCATGAATTCTGAGATTAAAGTCAGAATCCTGATATTAAAGTCAGAATTCTGAGAAAAAAAGTCTAAATTCTGACCATTTTTCTCAGAATTCTGACTTTTCTTCTCAGAATTCATGCTGTTTTATTATTTGCTCTTTGTTTCCATTTTTTTTACACATAGCCCTAATAATCTTACATACTCTTGCAGCCTAAAACATCAACATAGCTGCAGTGGTAAGTGAAGTGGATTGATCGTCACTTAATACAAAAGTTTTTTTGGGCAGAAATGTCGATTTATTAACCTGTGACAAAACAGGGGAAGGTTAAGAACCATGTGAGCCGTGTTGTTTTTTCGTGGGGATTAAAATAGTATTTGAAGAAATCGAGCACAGTTAAGTTACTGCATCATGCAAACACACAATAAATATGCAGCAATACGTCCGTTCTAATCTGCAACCCTGCTGACCCTAATGTCAAAGTACAGTGGTTATTACCTTGACACACAAATACAATATAAGCAATCACACATGATTATGCTTAGCCTGCATGCGGGTGATTAACAGGCAATAAGCAAGGAAGTGAAATTTGCATTTTAATTGTTTTGCTTTCAGCGTATGAGAGGGATTAGCATCTTTCTTCTGCTCACAGACGGCGCCACTGTCAAAAGCTCACTCTGTATCTCTCAGTATGTGAGTTGTGTTTGCAGGACAGTACGCTGAGGTGGCATGTGTATGGGTTTCTTTTGTGTCACCTTCACTCTCCGGGGAGCAGCCACATTTGTCTATCTGTCTAACCCCAGCTGTTCTGCATTTCACAAGTGAGTGAGTGCAGCGCGCACACACACACACACACACACACACGTGTAAGTGTGTTTCAAAGAGGTGGGGGTGGGGAGGTGGGGGGTATAATGTAGGAAATGGGATTGGTAATGTAACAGTGAGGGTGAATTGGTGCATAATAAGTAAGATAATAGTGAAATATCCTTAAAAAAAAAAAAAACAACACAAAGAAATGAGTTAAAATTCAGAATTTGCATCATGCTCCACTGGTGGTTTAGATTCATTTGCTGGTCTCTGTAAAACCCAAAGCATTTCCTTCCTGTGTGCGTCACACTGATATCAGTTTTCTCTGGTGTTTGAATGATGAAAATATCATTTACATTTTGACAAAATTATATTTTTGGTCCCCCCATTTTATTTTTCTTCTTCTTTTCATATTTAAGTTTTCAGTATTTGCTGCGCCTTAAGTCATCGGTTTAATAAACCACAATATTAACCTGCAAACTGCCAGAGTCAATGTACTCTCAGGACAAATAACGGCTCGCGTAAGAACATTTTTGAAAGAAGAGTGGAAAAGGAGATAGTTAAGACGAAGGAAGAGGAGAAGCTGACTTCAGCAGATTTGCTTTACTCTTCCCTCCCCCCTCCTCTAAGTCTCCCTCTCTCTAATTAAAGAAAGAGGGGTTATAAATTAATGCCCAGAGAGGAGAGAGTATTCTCTGTATCGACTGGATACGCAACAGAATGCTGAATCTCCCCTCATGAGATTCAAGATACTACACACGCGCGCGGCTAATGCATAGAAAGTAGATGTGTGCGTGTAATTGGACAGAGAGGCCAGTGGGAGGTAATGATGATGGGGCCTGTGGGATTACTGCATCATACTGTAAGATCCCACGGCAGCATCCTATCACATCATCATCTCATGGTGGATTTAGAGCCACTTGGTGATGAGATGACACTTGGCCCTGCAAGAGCTTTGTATTATCTCAAGTACAACTCTTTCTTTTATCGTCTCAAATCTCATCTGTGCATTCTCTCTACTCTTTGTTCCAGCAAATCTTGGTCTTTCGTTCATCTATTGGACACATTATACGTCATATTGTCTTTGACCCTAACACCCCGTACCCACACACACACACACATATACTGAAACTAAATCAGAAGTCACACAAAAACAGAGAAGGGCGAGGGCTCTTACACCAAGCACCTTCTCTGTGCCACCCTCACAGGGGGAGGTATCGCTGTGGCACATTGCATTATGGGAGAATGAGTTCCTAATAGTGCGGAGAAACCCATTCAGTCATAAAACAGTATCTGTCACTCCTGTCAGACAAAATTATGTCAGTAAAATGGATTGTGCCCTCCCCTCCTCCGCACTTGCTCTGTTTATATGTGTGAGTGTGTAAGTGTGTGCATGCATGTGCGCGGAGGGAGGGAGGGAGGGAGGGAGGGAGAGAAAGAGAGAGAGAGAGATGATGACAGGGTGGAAGTGCAAGAGAGGACTGTATTTCCTTGAAGTAAAGCATTTTTATTAAGATGGAGATAGTGATGCCTTGATAGAATATGCACATAAAGGTGTGTGTTTGTGTGTAAGTATACGGGCTTTTGTGTGTTTCTGCTCTCCATGTTGTGATTCTCCCAAGCACAAATCCCATGCTGTCTGTAATAATTATTTTGTGAACTGGCTGCTAACACGGCAGCAGTTCCTAAAGCAATTTACATACTCCATCTACTCAGCGGGATTAAAGCATAACATCCTGGTTCTGATCGGTAAATACACTTTTCTCATTCAACCACGTTGACGCTGTACTGTAACACCGACGACAGTGAGAAACATCATTCGCCGTCCATTTCCACATTTCACCAACTATGACGCGGTGCTGCAGATTTACTGGACAACCACACATGTGCTTTTAAAGCTTGGAGAGTTACAAATACACATATGTGTATGTGATTTAGAGCTGCAACTAAGGATTATTTTCATTTTCAAGAAAAATGTTGATCAGTGTTTTAAGCCTGGAAATGATGATTTGTCCACAAACCAAAATGATTCAATTTGAATGATTTCTTTGTTATATGGATCAAAAACCAGAAAATAATTCAGAATCTAAACCTAACCCTGAAAAATAAGAAAACTTGCAATTCTTTACACTCAAACCAATTATTAAAATCTTAAAATAGTTGATTGATTTAGTAATCGATTAATAAACAAATAATTGAGTAATTGTTTCAGCCCTAATGTGTTTATTTGCAGATAAAAAGTTATGGAGTTAAATAGTAAATTAAAATAAAATTCTAGAGAGTGTGTGTGTGTGTGTGTGTGTGTGTGTGTGTAGCATGTGCACTTAAACTTACTTTCAAAACCTTTTCTTTGACACTTAATCAAGTTGAATTCAATGACAGTATTACTAATATGTATGACGAGTAATTAAGCTCCAGGCATGACAGCACGGATCTCAATCACTACTCTTTCTTGCTGTTTGTGGACTCATGTTGTACAAATTTCCCAAAACCACACACTGGAATAAATAAACCAGCATGGCTGGATGCAGTTTATGCTGCTTTTAATCCTCAAAAACATGTCCACACACCATTGACATGTGGAGAAGTGGCTCCATGACCGACTTCATGTCGGCAGGTGTGGAGTGCACACCTGGAAAAAACTGGGAGAGAGAGAGAGAGAGAGCTAGAGAGAGAGACAGGGAGAGAGAGAGAGAGAGAGAGAGAGAGACAGAGAGAGAGAGAGGAAAGTGTACACTTGCTCAGTTCCCTTCACCTCCCTCTCTATCTGTTTCTTTTCTCATGCTCATTTGCTCCCTCTCCATCTCGGTCCATCTGTCTCTATCGCGCGCTCGTCTTGAGATCGCTCCATATTGCTTGCTCTCCTCTGCTTGTCTCTTCTGTCTCTCCTGTGCCCCAAGGGGACACATTTTATATTTTTAGCACATATCTATATTTTAGTGCAGTTACTGAATTTTTATCTCTTGATCGTCATGGAAATCTCTGTCTCCTTCAGCGTGTGTGTGTGTGTGTGTGTATATGCTGCTGATTTCTGGTGCATGGGTGGGACGGCTGCATCAGATTGACTGTGTGTGAGAGAGAGAGAGAGAGAGAGAGAGAGAGAGAGGGAGAGAGAGGGAGAGGGAGGGAGAGAGAGGCTCCCAATTATATTTCCACTTTGGGTCTCCGCGTCTCCCTTGCCTTCACTCTCTTTCTCTGCACCACAGTGAAGCGGTACTGATCAATTTCACAGGCTTTTTGTTTACAACAACAACACACTACCTCCTCTCAGCACGCAGACAAAGGGTCTTTTGTGTACGTGTGTGTGTGTGTGTGTGTAGGTGTGTGTGAGTATGAAATATGAAAAGGCGAGTCTCAAAGATTGGGTGGAGAGTGTGCGGATTGCGGCAAACTAAACGGAATACTGTAACACAGAGAGATGTGACCTGAATCAAAACCAGATTGGTCTGGTTGAATGAGTAGGGCTTGTGTCAATAACCAGTGTGGAAGGGTAAACATACACACTCACCTACATGTGTGTGCATGTGCATGTGCATGCACACACATTCACACACATTCACACATGATTGCTCGCACACACACACACACACACACACACACACACACACACACACACACACACACACACACACACACACACTAGCAGTGATCCCTAGTGATCCCTTGCCACCCCAATAACTGAGGTCTCAGGTTTTGATTAACTGTTGTTTGAGGCCCCATCAGAGACCACAACAGCAATCACAGCTAAAGACAGCGCTAAAGGCTAGAGTGCACACATTATCTGACTTGCAAAGAAGAAGAGGGGAGACGTGAAGGCAAAGAGATGAAGGGGAAAATGGAAGGGCGGATGAAAAGATGCAAACACAAAGGATAAGTGACATGGAGGGAAGAGGGAAACAGGAAGAGTGGAATGATGAGGGAAAACACAAGATGACATGAAAGGAGTGTGTGTGGTTGAAGATGAAACACAACGCAGAGAACGTATCTCTTTCTTCCTTATCCAAATCTTTTCTTTAACCACACCTCTTTCTTTTATTTTCTTTTTTTTCCTCTTTTAGTTTAGTTCATTGTATGTGATATTAAGGCCTGTAAGGTGTAGAGACACATGGCTGCCATTTCAAGTCCAGGAATACTTAAGAGTCCATTCTTCATATAAGCTTCCTCACGCAGAAATCTGAATATTCTCTTTTCTGAATATTGTGTCATCATTTTCTCAAAGACACATTTGTATCCGTTGACATTGGTTAGCACTGCTGCATACACAGATGTTTGTTTGCAATGTATGAGGTAGCATTTTGGTAAAAAGAAAAAGAAAAGAAATACCAACGTGACGGTCAGTAACAGAAAAAGACAAAAGCAACACATGTGGGTTGTTATCATCTGCCAGTCACACGTCACAGATCAGTGCAGAAACTGTAAATATTGGACTCATGAAAAAGCAACACAAGCGATACAAGCAATATAAACACAAGGTTTTTTTACTCTAGTTATGAGTTTGGCAGCAGAATACTACTGTAAAAATACCAACCTTTTTACCTGCAATTGTCACATTTCTGCATTCTTCAACTTTTAGAATACCATATATTTATATTAGTTTTTTGTGTAAAACATTGAAAACTAACCATGTGTTCTCAGTACTGCCCTTAACGACACACAGGAATATGTGGTTAATACCTTTTTTTTTTTTTCAAAATACGTACCAACCCAGCCACGAACACACAACTTTTACAACCTACCTTCTCCCACTCTCTTTCTTTGTTGAGAACAATGACCACCAGCTTTGGGTTTTCCTGGTAGCCATCTTCTGTGAATGACAAATCTCTGCCATCCCATGTCACGTTCATCATGTACCTGAGAGCGAGTGGAATGAAGGAGTAGGAAGACGAGGGTGATAAGAAAAAAAAATGAAAAAAGAGAAATGTGAGCATGAGGAAATTAATGAAAAGAAATAGAGGGGATAAAAAACAGAGGAAAAGGGATATTGAAAATCATTAGCATGAGAAAAAGTCAATTTACAATCCTAAAATATTACTACATGCTTGATCGTCATACTTGATTCAAATGCAAATATTACATTATTAAAGCATGTGTGTGCACGCTACTACTGGAAGACATAGTGAGCGTGAATAGTTCCTTACAAATGACACTAAAACACACACACACACATCCACAGTAATGAGTGACCTATATGGCAGGTCACATTAACTAAGATGGAGGGCAGTGGGAAGATATTCTTGGGTCCACATAACCTCAACATTAATCATGGCTGTCCCTCTCCACTCTGTCCCCCTCACTCCCTCCACTGTCAGCGCTTATGTACAACACAGGGGAGACGGCCCCTCTCCTCGTCCTCTTCCTTTCCACTCTGGGGGTGCGTGTGTGACGACAGGGGACGCGTAACCCATGCAACGTGTCTTTTAAAAGGCACAAAAGTGAGCTGATTTGCACCGGAGAGGACATTGTGCAGAGAATGAGTAATCTGAAGCACGGTCTTCGTCTTATCATTTGTGTCAGAATGTATTTCCATACATTTCCATAACTGTCCTTCTTCTGCAAGTGTTTATTTGTGTCACGACTGATATGCAAAGGCCTTAATCACAAACATACAGCTGCACATATATACGACAGAGGACGGGCCGATAACTGGCCTCAAGGTATCATCGCGGTATTTAAAAAGTCAAGGTGTCAAGTCAGTCAAATCCTGTTGTACCACGACAAAGGTATGAGCTCTTTCTAATAACTCATCAGTGCAAAAATCACTAAGGTTGTGCGAGGGCTTGAGTCACGCCTCCAGGTCAGCTGTGTTTGTGATGATATGACGATGATATGACGGCCAGAGGGAGTGACATTTCAGGGCTGTAGCTGCAACGTAGTGATAGAGTAACATTTTTGCTACCCGCTGCCTTCACAGTAATGTCACACAGAATGGCAACTTAAACACAGTCAGAAGAATGTTGACGGAGATAATACAGAGAGCGCTGCGCGACACCCGCGTCGTCCTTTAACCTGCTGCCAGTGACACATACACAACCAATCAGATTAAATCAGCCAGCGACAGGGACACTGATGGGTTCCGTGATGAAAATAATCTAATTGACTTGCAAGCAACTTGGTATTATTAAGGTATTTGACTGGACAGGGGGACGCAGCACTCAACCCAATTATGTGTGACTAGGAGCAGAGAAAGAGGTGCTAGAATCAATAAAAGCGCCCGGGCTGCTCGCTAAGACAGCGGCCCAATCTGCACTTTGACACACCACATACACATGCACACTCCTCTTTGTTTATGTGATTTATTTTCTCACTTGTACCAGAGTTTGACTCAGACCAGCAATTAAGCCGGTGTTAACAGAACACAGAGACCTATAGGCTGGGTATTAATCGGGAATATCTGCAACTTGAAAGTGATCGACAATTCATGGGTAAAAAACATTTCCAGGAAACGACTGAGGGCCGTTTATAGTTTACTGCAAATGTATATTATTACAATACAACTGTACACAAATTGGTGTTTGAAAGCAAGAACAGGATGCAGACAGGACAGCCAGATTGTGTGTGTGTGTGTGTGTGTGTGTGTGTGTGTGTGTGTGTCTGCCAGTATGTTTGGGCTGACGCCCATTGAACAGGTGGACCTGAACTGGGCGTTGCTAGGATACGGACACAGACTGGAGTGTATATGCGCTTGAAGATGACCCTAAAGAACCCTGAATGAACATCACACACACAGTGAAAGAGAGAGAGAAACATAGACTTAAATTACTTTGCACACCTCAACACTTCCCCATGCAACGTTCACCCTTCCTTGTAGCACTGACATCATAGTAAAGCAATCCAATTTCTCTCACTTCCCAGCCTCCATTATATCAGTAATCTCTCTATTCATTAGGGCTGGGCATGGGGTAAGGAGAGGGAGCAGACAGTAGAGAATGGGCACCTAAACAAAGTGATTTAGAGCATAAAGATAAAAGAGATTGTGAGTGAGCGAGATGGAAAGAGAAGTGTGATGAGAGAGGAGGACTAAGCCTCGACAAAGTGTAGATAAAAATATCCTCCGTGTTATTTTTTCCTTCCCTCCTCTTATTTTTGGGTAAAAGGGGTTGCGATGGGAGGAGGGAGGAGGGGGCACTGCACCAGAGTTGAGCAGCACTGCACGTTCACTGCAGCACGCAAGTAAGAGCACACACATACGGCACACTGCATTACAGCAGCAGCAAGTGCCAGTTGCTCCTCATTTGTGCCGTCGTCTTAATTTCTCTGGTGAGCAGTGACAGCGCATTAACGACGCCTATAATAAAAGTAAATGACTTTTTCCAAATGTACTTGGTCGTTTGGTTTTAACGCAGACCAGACTTTGACCACAGCCTCCGCTGGAAGCACTACGTCCTGCCCTGTCAAAATGCTCTCGACACAAGAGATATAACATCTCAAGTGCTCACTTATCCTAAGTTGCCCCGGCTCTCGCGGTGATTACAGCCGTGCTACTTTGCGATATGCAACCTGCATTTTATCCGACGAGGCTTCACTGCAGGGGAAGATGGTCTCCACAAAGATGTGAGAATGAGCTATAATTCCGTGTGGATGTTAAGGATGGAGACATTAATCCTTTGTCAAGACAAGGACGAGTCAAAACAATGATGTACAGTGTCAGAGCACTCGTGATCTATTACACACAAACTGCAACTGTGACAGAGACGAGGGAAGGGGGATGTTATCAGTGCTGAATTAGCTTTCTTTGGAACAATGGGTGGCAAGTCACTTGAAATGCACACTGAGCCTTGGGTGGCATCGTTCAGTGTGATATGAATGATGATACTACAAGGTGAAGTGGATGTTAGCTTAGCGCTGTCCTCTGTGTGAGTGTGTGTGTGTGTTTTGTGTGTTTTTTTCTGGCTTTCAGCAGCACAAGATTAATGCTAACCATTACATATGGTCTTTATAAAGGTTGCTATTGCGCCCATAAAATGCTGCACATGTTCACACAGCTTCCCCTGCAATATTTCTGTTGTTGCATAAAATACGATTTGTGCTTGTACCGGCTTGGGATCGTTTATTCCGCGGCTCAGTTTGAATATCATGTGTTTTTCTTCAATATGCAAATCCAAATGCAGAATAAAAAAAAGAAAAAAAAGAATCCCAGCACCACAGAGGAGCACCTTTTATTTGGTACCCTTCCCTCTGATGAAAAATTCATAATCATCTTGTGACAAGGGATTTGCAGGATGTTCACATTTCGACTGACTAAATTATCTCCCGTCTCCCTCTCTCTCTCCACTCTCCTTTTAACCAAAGGCAGTCTTGTGCATGAGCTGTCAATCACATTCTTTTCCTCATAAACAGGACAACTGTTGTGGCCTTCAGTGAAAACCACACTTTGCGGTTTCCTTTAAAAGTAAATGCGCCTGAGACTTGATCGAACACCTTCTCAAACACATTTGTAGTCATTTCACTTTTCCCCAACTTGTTTCCAATAAGTGAAATCAGTTTTGATGCAACTGAATTTGGAGATAAATAATCAAAAATAGATCCTTACAAGTAAAAACTTTTCCTTTGCCGTATAGAAGCTGTTAATCCTTTAAACTTCACTTTAAATACTACCTGTTCTACAAGAAAGTAGAACACAGTTTTCACCTTTCTATGTCAACAACATCAAAACAAAATAAATAAAATAAAATACAATCTCACACAGACAAGTCTGTCACTGAATTGGAGGATTCAGCCTGTTAAATAGAGTGTCTGCCCACTATGAAAACTAGTTAACAGAGAACCTCCTACGTAGCCTTTCAGCAACTCTCACTCCTCTTGTGAGTTTCTTTGTCCTTCTTGTCACTTTCTGTTCCTGTTTGGAACAATAACACTGTGTCTTCAGAAGGTCGGTGTGTAGAAATGTGTTTCTTTTCCTCTTTGTCTTTACAGGGAGAGGTTTCCACACAGGCGGTGTGTTTAAATGTGTTCATATCAGAACACAATACACCTAGTTTGTCCATATCTCTCTATACACGGTCATGAGAATATTTCGGATCATGCCAGGCCTGCAGGTGTAACTTGATGTCTTTATATCTACCACTGTATTGCTGTTCTGAAACAAAGCACCCTGGTATATACATGTCAAGTGACATGGTCACTGCAGCGTGCCAACGTTCACTCACATTCTGGTCACGAAGCATTAATGTTACGCGGCCTGTGCTTTGTACTATTATGTGTGTTTAGGGTTTATATTCTTACACATACTGAGCATTGTTATCAGCTCAGATAACAGAACATTCTCTTTGATGTTATTAGCACTCGGACTAAAAGACATTCAGGGCAGTTCCTAAATGCACACAACGCACAGTGCATGCATATTCATAGAACAAGTGTAAAACCAGCATAAAAAACAATATTATGTAAAGTGGCATCGTGCATCAGAGCTCATTCGGGTTAATTAGTTTGTTTAAGATGTTTATTGCAGTCGGGATGAATGAGTTCTTGCAGGTGTTTTTCTTTGTATTGGCAGCCTGAAGGTAAGCGCTGCAAGGACCTGTGGAGTATTGATAGTTGAGTTGGGGTTTTGACAACTATTTTACTTGCTTGATTGACGATTGATCTGGTAAAGGTTTGATTTACTTTTGACAGGAATGGAGGTGAACCAGGATGTGATGTTAAAAGTGAGAGAAGATTCTAAAAGGTGATGATTTTTACACAGCTGTTACAATATCCTGCCTAACGTCAAAGCGCCTATGTTTCCTCACATAGTGGCATTGTCTATGTAGGAGATTTGTAGAGGCCATAATTATAATAGTGGCAAGGGAGGAAGTGGGGTCATATAGTATAAAGTATTGTTTTATTAAGTATTAAGTATTAAAGTTTATACTGGGGTTTTCCCGGATAGATATGTTTATTATTGAGAGAGCGAGGGAGGGAGGGAGAGAGAGAGAGAGAGAGAGAGAGAGAGAGCTAACACACGTGAATATCAACAGCAACTGCATACATGTAGACAGCAAATTTGATAACACGCGTTTAATGATTTATTCTATAACGGAAGTGAATATTTTGAATTATAGAAGAGCATTTGTTTGCTACAGTTCTAAGAAATAAAATTGGAATATGCTAAATCAATATCGGCAAGTTACAGTAACAGAAAAAGAAAATAAAGAAAACAATTAAATTCGAAATCGGCAAAGTAAATTGCAGAAATTTACAAATGGGAATAATAAATACAAACCGATGTACTGTAGTTAGGAGGTAGTCATGCAGCAATGTAATATTTATGAGCAACTGGTATTTATAGGTTTTCTGACCGTGTAGTTTTACTAAATATATAAAGACAGGTCAGGTTTTTTAAATGGAGGGAGTTAATTTTTTAACAAACTGTGTGCAGATATGCCGCGCTTTAAACTCTCACTTGCATTGTGTAGTGTGTAATACATGTCTTTGCACTGCTCACATGACAGCTGCTTCAGGACACAGCACATATGACTGTGACGTGTGTGTGTGTGTGTGTGTGTGCACATGTGATTCTAACCCTCATATATCAACGCTACAGATCCTGAAATTACCTGTCAGACGAACCACACACACACACACGCACACAAAGACAGGGGGAGATAAATAAGTGCTTAAGTCTTTTAAGACACACTGTTCACCACTGCGAGGTGAGAGGTACACTGTAAATCGGTCATGACAGAACATTCTCTTAAGGGGGGAGATATTTCTCTTGTTTCTAACATGCACACGCTCAAGCTCACACACCCACACCCACACGCACATGCACATGCACATGCACATGCACATACCATATTTTACATGGAGCACAACTTGTCACTTGGTCCGACTGCTGCACTGGCCGGTGCTCTTAGTTGGCCATTTGTCTCCAGTTTTTATTTTAATTTTATTTCCCTATTACTTTATCTTAGACTTGTCACGGTGGATTGATAATCACGGCCGTCACAGACAAAGTGGGGGAAGTGCAACTTCAGTAAAAGCCCACACTGCACACTTTCATGCCATTTCAGCACTGACGATTAATATTGTTCTGATCAAAACAAATTCTGTTCCATTGTGACATATTTTGGGCCGACTAAAAGGCAAAAGCAGCACCCACGACAAATCACAGCCGAGTCTGAAAGAACTCAAACAAATCAACACTTCAAACCTACATTTGTAAGAGGATGCTGTAAGACAGTGAATCCACAGGAGAAGAAAAGACTAATATAGTGACATGTTGCATTACTTACACATTCTGAGTAATGCAACATGTCACACTGGTGCGCAATATTTGAACACAGAGCCCATGTGTGTGTTTGTGTGTTTGTGTGTTTGTGAGCACTAACCACGTTCACTCATCTCCCCCGACAGCCGTTGATCATCTAACAACCCACACTCGCCGCGACCTAGCCGTGACCAATCATGTATCTCATGTCCTGGCCCTGAAGCCCAATTGGCTGAGCTCTCTCACCCACAAAACAGCCATCTGTGGATACTCATCACCTGGGTAACAACCTGAGGCAGCGGAGCATGCTTGGAACAAAGTCAGCTGTCTCTGGATATTTGGTAATCCTCAATGGTGAACTTGTGTTCACTGACAAAATAAGAGACGTGCTAGTGCGCGGTTGATTTATGAATTCCTCTGAATGACTTAAAAGTTCAATCAGTCAAATTTCTGCTGTCTCGTTCAACAATATAAATAATTTAGCCCGTAAATGTTGCTGAAAAATGCTCTGTTGCCTCCCTGGAGCCTCTACTGCAATTTGGAAGGTCTCGAAACAGACCACATAAGCCAAGCCTCATTTTTGCAGCTCTAATCTCCCAGGATTCTTGAACTCCACACGGTGCACGGAGCATTTTGTTCCGTTTCTGCAAAATCAAAATCAAAATTGTTTAAATGCCAGAGGGAGTTTCAAACTAAAAAAAAAGCATCTTTGATGATGCAAAGCAGACTGTATATATATATAAAGATAAGTAACTAGTGATGTAACGTTCAACACATGAAGCCAAAAGAGTTTTGATTTATTTACATGAAAATGTATTAGGCTTTTTAAATGTATAGACAATAGCTGTGTACTGACGTCAGAGGAAAATGTTAGACGACGACTTTCATTTTTAAGATGATATTAATGTAACAGAGGAAATAGCTGGCACTTATCTGATCTAAAAAATGTATTGTTACATTTATGCTAAAACACTTTAAGTGCCCCTGTCTTTTATTTTTTAATAACCCTCTGTCTGTTCCTCGGCTGTTTTCCCTCAGCCTTTCACCGTCGTCTGAGATAGTGTCTAGAATGTGTTTTGCAAACAAGATGGGTAAAACCCGTTATTTTAAATTCTAATACTGAAGTAAACTTAAGAAAGATGACACAAAGATGAATTCCTATATAACATGTACATTTTAATAAACTTCCTCGGGTTGATCCTTCTCTTCGTTTCTGTCATTTTCTGGTTTAGAGTCTTTGGAATCCAAATTTTTTTCCATAAAAAAACTGAATCATTTTGATTTCACACATCACTATTGAAATAAAACACGGCGATGTAAACACGGGTTGTATGTGTCTCTCTCTCGCTTCTCTGCCAGATGGAAAGCAAGACAGAGCTGGCAAGACCGGCATCATCCCCACTGGCTGCTGGTGAGCGAGCTCTCGATGAGAAGGAGAGCAGGGGAGAGTGAACAAGAGATGGAGGAATAAATGAGGAGAGCAACAGAAGGACTCATCAAGGAGTTCTTCAATTTTGGAGAGCATTCATTTGTAGCAGCTCCCCACTGTTAACCCAGTCAAAATTTCTTCCCTTTCCTCGTCCTATATTGCCTAAATCACAAACTTCCTCGATGGCTCCCATTCATCCCCATCTTTCTCTCTGACTCCGACACTTCCTCTACTCTCTTTAGCTCCAGCTCAACACACTGGTCCTTCATCCACTAATTGCCTCGTTCTTCAATCGCAATCCTTAACCCAAACTTGGAGGAAGTCTCCAATTACTGAAAACATAGATGCAAACAAACAGACTGGAGCACAAAGCCACATTAACGCAGCTGCTCTCTTCGATCCTTGATCTCTGTTGCCGCCTGGTTTTTTTTTTTTACTCATCATTATGGACATGCATAATACGTCCTAGACACATTGACACACTTTTTCTTTACTTACTTGTGTAGTGCGCTGGGTGGGAGCTTGTTTGTTTTTTCCATCTGGCCATAACAGGAGGTTTTGGCTTCGGGGATGTCGCCGAACTCCTCCAACATGGCTGCTGCCGCTGAGGTTATGATCCCTAGACCGTCACGAACTCGCGCCTCTAGTGGGTAGTCCCAGTCGTCGTAGGACACGGAAATCATTCCCGACGGAAACTCGCCGGGTGTTATTTCCGGGTTCCCAGTGGTGAGCGACGGCACAATCCATATGTATCCAAATCCAGTGAGGCCCAGAGAACGTGCCTCCTCGAGGATGTAGACCGCCTCATCCTTGGAACAGTAGAGCAGGATCACTGGAGACTGGACCTTCTTGAGCATGATCTGAGACCGACTGTCCTCCTCCACCGCGTCCAACGTGATCATATTCTGCAGGTCCCACCCCACAAAACTGAAGGGATAAAGAGGACAAGAAAGAAGAGTTAATGTAGGACTAATAAACTATTAACATTGCTCCGTTCCTGACAAGATCACATAATTATCTGCTACAATTAATATCCCAGTTAAGTGCGATGTGAATACTAATAAGTGCAAAGTGCTTATTGTCAGGGGAAACACATTAAGGTTAAATGGAATGAAAATGCTAAAGCTGCTCCCGTGTAATCATGCTCAGTAGGTTGCAGCTAAAATCAAACAGTCGTCGATTAATATGCGAGAGCCAATGAGTCAGTGAGTTAATTGATGTCAGAAAAGTTTCTTTTCTGACATCAGAAAAGTCATGTGCATGGACGCCAGTGAATGTCAGCTTCTGTGATACCTTTCAGCGAAAATAGGCTCATGAATATCATTTTGCATCTGGACAAGCATTTGACTGATGAGATTATTAACAGGGAGATACAGCTTGATGTTGAATTTGTAATGTTCAAAGCAAATGTGAGGGAAAACAGATTTTTTTAGATCAGCTCTGTAGCCAGTTAGCTCAAGAGGGCATCAAATGCTCATTAAAAAGATAAAACATTTTGTCAAGTAGTTTCTCTTTTTATCCGTTGGGAACGATTGCTCTTTTTCACAATGTCCACAGTGATCATTTTCACCAGCACTCAATGTATAAGGAAAAATAGCACGAGGAAACGGCAGTTGTGTTGGTAATTTAAAAAACACAATACACCATAAACTGGTTAAGCGTGCTGTGGTGTAAGAAGCCTTCATGGGGGAACTGCCAGAGTTAGGGACAAAGAAGGATCACATACACACTGGTGTCTTACATGGTGCAATTAGCACTGGGGGAAAGGTGGGAGCCGTCAACCATCATGTAAGAATCTCACAATGGACAGATAATGTAACATGAGAGTGATCGGGGACTTGCTGTCCTCATTTTGCTGTCCAAAGTGATTATGGTCTACAAGTCCCAGGTGGCAAAAGTCGTAGAGAGAGACAATGATGCACACAGAGACACTTTACTGAGAGAATCAGAGAAAAACACCAGTAGAGACAACAATTATGGGAGGACTGGTGTGTCTGAAATAAAGTTAAAGCTGTAATTTGTAATTAATTTTTTTGTCATGTCTTTTTTATGGCACAAATGACGCATTTTATATCATGACTGAGCAGGCAAGTCAGAAAAAGCACACAGTGTGAGTACATTCTTCTCGCCAATGACCAATTTCTTTGTAATATAATTCAGTGTGCAAATTAGCACATTAGCAGCATGTATGTAAGAGAAGCATACAAATGATGTGAGTAGATTAAAGACATACAGAATCTTTACTTTAAGTAACTCACACGCTACATTTCCTTAGCTATTCAACAATCTGTTGTAATTAATACTGAGTGTTTCACAGCACTTGTGTGTTTGACATGAAGAGTAACTGCTAATAGAAAAGACCTTCTTCAACTGGGCTTCTATATATCACAAGTGCAGGCACCGTCTCAACATGGCTGTACATGTATCATTCATTTTTGCCAAAAGTTATGGCTTGCTGTTCTCTTGTGTGGCTTTTATTGTCTGGTCTGCCTCGCTCTCTGCAGAGAGCTAAAGAGCTAAAGCATCAGTCAAAATGACCTAATGTTGCAGCAGGCAGCCAAACTGCGTATGTAGTAAAGTCACCTGTCATCCAAATTCATTTTAAGTATGCTGATGAAATCCTTTCAAGCTTTCTGTGTTTGAAGTGCCCACTGCACTGAGTGGAGGAGGAAACAAATACAGGGCCAACAACCCTGCATTCAGTAACTCTTCTGGAAAAGTAAACTTGCCCGTTCTCTGGGGAAATTTGTCGTGATAATGGAGAAGATTACAGACGGGCAGAAAAACTGGCACGGAGAAATGCCCTTAATATAACTCCTAATAAAACCTACCTACAGTTCCTGTTGTCTTCAATTTTTGTTTCTGCAAACTGTTGTTTTTGAAAGGTGATAGTCTGCCCACTATAAGTGTTCTCCAGAGTTCTCCAGAGTTATGGCTACATAACTTTAATGTGTTTACATTGTTTCCACATCAGTTCTATTCCTCAAATGTACCTTTTTGATCACAGCGATTCTCTGGCGATTGTGCAGACTGGTTTATATATGAAAGCAAATATCCACAGAAGTTGGTCCATTCTCCTGACAGATCCCATAGTCTAATCCGAGTGAGGTCACGTGAGAACACAGCAGGAAAAAGGTCTAGATGATCCACAGCGAGTGAATAGGTGATCGTACTGCTTCCAGCATGCATGCCCTGATCCTCGGGAGACTCTCTGCTGTTGACAGTGCATCTGACCCAGATTATCTCCTGCTGCGCTCATCATATGTGAATGCAAAATCCAAAACATAGAATGTCTGGACTCAGATCTCCAGGCATTACCCACAGTTCATTTCTTAAAGGAATACTTCGCCGATTTGAAACCTCAGTTTCCCCTGAGTTGAGAAATATTCTCATTCTTCTCTTTGTTACGTGTCCACCAGTGACACTTGGTCCTATTATAGCAAAGATGGCGGACACTGTTTACATCTTAAACGTGCAGAATTAGCGTTGCAGTTTCAAGCCTCGGACCAAGTGTCACTGGTGGGCACGTAACAAAGAGAAGAATGAAGATATTTCTCGACTCAGGGGAAACACTCAGAGTTTGGGATGCACACTTTTTCAAAAATACTAAGCCAAATGCTAATCACTAAAGTATTGCTTTAACGCAGCCAGCATGACAGTTGCTTTTACAGTTTTTTCCTGGTATTGTATCAGTAAATCTCTCTATAAATCCTAATCCTTAATCCTAATAAACTAAACTAAACATATTTGATGGTTCAAGAGGACCAAGCTTTTACAAAAAAAGAAGGTGGAACTGTGGAGAAGAGTGCCGAGTTGCAGGTAGTTGATCCTACCTGTTGTCCACGGTAGTTTTCAGGATGTTGATGAACTCTTGGTAGCCCGGGAACTTTGACGTGACGATGGAGAAGATGTGCCAGTCGTACTCCTCCATAATGTTCAGCATCAGCAGAGCCTCCTGCTGGATGGAGGCGCCAAACTGGAAGAATGTCGACTTTACATCCTGAGAAAAGAGCACAGGGAAGAGGAATGGAGGGAGGGTGAAAACGGAGGGATGAAGGATGAAGGGAGGGGAAGAAGAGACTTAGTTAGAGAGTTATTTGGGTTTTATTGACACATTTTTCCAACAGCAGCATCTCCATCTACAGCAAAGCAATGCAATTTGGCAATCGTAAGTAGGCAGACACACTCGCAGAGACATACATATCACAGATCCAGAGTAATAAGCTTCCTGTGGGATGAAATATATGGATGAGGGGCTCAGAACAATTCAATTAAGCCCAAATTGGATTGGTGCAGTACAGGCGGGCTGCAGAACTCTGTGGGCCTGGTTCTGGGGGAACTCAGAGTTAGTCATATCCACTCCATTAAACCTGACTGAGAATCATTTGCCACTTCATTCTGGCAAACTGCGACATTGGCTTGGACAGAGCAGACAAGTGCTATTACAGGTGGACAAATTAACTATTTCCATTTGTGTTGGATAATTTGTTTTAAACGACTCGTTATAGCATGGGCTATTGAATGAAGTGAGATGAGACAAAAACAGCAGGAAGAAAAACGCATTAAAAACCACAAAGCTTGACTTTGTGTATTGTATGATTCGCTGTACATGTGTCACCTTGAAATTACAGAGAGTTCACACATGGTATATTGTCTTGATATCACTTGTCCTCTACACTATAAATATGATGATACATGACTTGAAGGCTGGAGTGTGAATGTGTCCTCACTCTGTGTCTCTGCGTGCGTGCGTGTGTGTGTGTGTGTGTGTGTGTGTGTGAAGTTGTAACCTGACAGAAAACGAAAAAACAAGGGCTAAGAGACACAAAACCAAAGGTTGAAAGTGGAGATCAGAGACAAATGAAGATTCTGCCTCTGATGTTACATTAATGCAGAAAGCACACTACATTGAAATTTAATGAGTCAGTAAAGACAAGGAAATTGAGTATTTTTCCACTTAAATTACTAGGTTAAATAATTGTTCCGGTGTTTTTTGTTGGTTACATACAGCTACATATATCTCTGCAGGTCTATTACTATATAGGCAGATTTCCGGAACTACAATTCAAAGTATGTCAAACCACTGAGTGAAGAGGGTGTTGAGGGAGAATGAAAATAGAGAGTAGAAAGCAGGGACTGAGTGTCCAAGACGATGATATTTGAACTGTATCAGTGTGCTTTATGTAATTGCATTGCTGCACGTATGACCTAGCATTTCCTTTTCCATTAAGCTGATAGTCTCGGAATAATGCGGGGGTCTTCACTGTTTGCATTATTTGTGTGTGAATGAGTGTGCATCATTTTCCGTGTATAACATGAGTGCTCTTTAATGGTACTGTATCTGTATGTGAGGATGGCTGGTTAGAGATTCTGACTCAAGTGATCTTTAGAGGCTCACTTAGAGGCCGTGTGTGTGTGTGTGTGTGTGTGTGTGTGTGTGTTCTAATGGGTAACAAACTGCAGCAATGCTTGAGCATGGTGGGACAGTAGGCAGGCCATGCTATAAGACATGTCACTTCCTGTCCTCGTCACTGCAGCAGCTGAGAATCCCACATTTGCTCCAATATACAGAGGACTGTGACCAGCACGAGGCCAAAGAGAGCACACCACCACTGCTCTAAACTGTATACTGCTTAAGATAAATACGCTCCTTTACCTCATTGCCTTTGGGAGGCATTCAGACAAATGTGGTAAAGCAACATTATGGATGCCAAATGCCAGTAAATGTCACCACCAAACAACCAGACCAATCTAGTTCAAAAAATTAAAACAGGTGGTACTGTTGTGGCAGATCTGAGTAATTTTGAACTACTCATCCATAAAGACATGGGAAATCATTTCATCATCAAGTATCACCTCATTAGTGATGATTCATCGCTGATTCTCATGTACACCAGGACACACACACATTCCCCAATGAACCACAAGCAAACCACAGTAAAGCTAGTTACTGGATGTGCTTTTCCATGGATGCACAATTAATATGTCAAAAGTAAATGATCTCAAAAGAACGTAAAAGTCATATTTTGCTTGTATTTAGCGTGTAAGAGTGTGCATCCACCTCAAGTTCCAGGCTTTACAGGGGAGGACACCATATTCCTTCACAGACCAAAACAGAAAACTATCCCTTTACCAAAAATATTGGCTCTTTTCTCATCTCAAATGATAGTGGGTGTTTGTCTGTGCTCATTCCTTCAGGCCATTCCATGTCTCTTTATTTTCACTGCATCTCATCATATCAAACTGGACTGGGCTTAAGAGATTTGATTTAGGCCGGGCTGAATTCAGACAGTGAGCCGCATGAACACCGCAACGATTCTTAAAAAGAGAAAATGAGAAAATGGAAGTCAGACTTTAGTTTATTTTCTCAAAGCTGCGTAGTGTAGGTTGTTCTAACCTATAATTCCCTGACAAGAGACGCCTCTATTGCACACTTGACTACAACAGAGGTGCCATCTCTTAAGACGCTGACAACAAAGCACTGAATAAAACATCCTGCTCTACTACCCAGAATGAGAAGACAATCGCAAACTCCTTTCTTGTTCTCATCATCTGAATTCTTGATTCTCTTCTTGCAAAAATGTAGCAAAGGGAGTGTTTGTTGTTTTTAGTTCCAATGTTTTGGGAATGTCTTTGAGTCCTAAAAGATGGGAATGAGACATTACAAAGAATGGATATGGTAAATAAATTGTAAAATAAGAGCTGAAACGTAAAAAGAATGTACATGCATGCTTGCAACCGTAACAACTATCTGTAATTATCCCAAGAGTGGCAGACAAGTAAGGTTCCTTTAGAGACATTAAACAGAGACAGAGGGAATACGGACACGGGACAGAGAGAGAAGCAATGTGTCGTGATGTTTTAGTGAAGACGCAACTGACGGCGACGAAGCAGTGTGTGATTGTTTCTAATTGGGACGACTCACAATCCGTGACATCAGAAAACAGCCAATCATATCCTCTCATTTCACCCTTGTCAAGTGTGACATGTCTCTGCCTTTCACTCACACCTTGAGCTCGCGGCACCCACACACACATACAAACAAAGTCTCTCATTCACATCTCTTTCCCTCTAGCACTGTCTCTCATGTTCACAGTCTCCCAAATTTCGCACTCTGTTGCGTACAACGCACGCACGCACACACGCAGACACACACACACACGTGCGCACGCGTGCACAGGGGCAGGACAATGTGTCTAAGTTGAGATAGAGGGGAGTTATAAATAGCAATCCTCATATCCTCTGCTGCTGATAACATCATGTACTGTCTGGTCTGATGACACACACACACACACACACACACACACACACATAAATAATAAAACCTGCTTATATTTGTCATACAGTGCATCATATTCATCTACATATCACTTCTGTCTGCCAAAGATACTCTGTTATGTGCCGAGTGTGACGGCTCCACAGTGTCCACTGGAGGAGAAACAGTGAAATGACAAAAATTCCTTGGTGGCCAGTTACTAAATACAGCAGAAGCAGACAGGCATGAAAGTAGCAGCAGTCTGTGGAAACTAATCAAAATGTCAAGCGCACACAGCATTAACCATATAAACAAAACACAGATGCAACCAAAAATAAACAGACACAAAAAAAATAACGAATGACGAAACAAACCCTTTCGACAAAGGCCCCAAGTCTGCCGTGGCATGATCAAGAATGGGTGAGTGCTATTCCGGTTTGTGGCGGATAGAAAGGAAAAAAAAAAT
This sequence comes from Solea solea, assembly GCF_958295425.1. Taxonomy (NCBI): domain Eukaryota; kingdom Metazoa; phylum Chordata; class Actinopteri; order Pleuronectiformes; family Soleidae; genus Solea; species Solea solea. The sequence continues at coordinate 19,103,771 of NC_081149.1, read as the reverse complement.
GTAATTTAACTTCATGAATATATTTTCTGCCAATTTTGATCACCAAGAAGATAAGTTTCCCCGTGTATAAAAAAAAAAAGGCAAGAATATATACTGCACATACTGTATCATGTGTCTAGCATTGAACTGTGGTTATTCTGTAAAGAATCAAATGGGGGTTTTGACAATCTATAGTAGAGGTTTAGCATTTTTAAATAGGTCTATATCTGTGGGCTTGTTTGGCACTCACACAATAGCAGAGTGACGAGTACCAAACAGATCTGGTGAGCGTAGGGAAATGTACACAAAACTCCAAATGTGCAACACGTGTCAGCTTTTCGTCTGGCACGAGCACGTTCTACCACCCTCGGTGTAATTAAAAGAGAGAATAAAGAATAACAAGCAGCCCAATTTACAGGCAGGTTGAAACTTTGCTGAAGTAAGTGCCGAATGTATACCAAATTAAAAAAAATGAGCCATACTTGTGTCTTTTCCGAGGTATGTTCTGTCCGTGTGCCAAATAAGCAAGACATCATTAAACTGACAACTCTCCGCAGCAGCAGGAGGAGGTGGTAACATCACATATATTAAGCAAAAGTGAAAACAGCCCACGGTTGGCACCGAGATCGAGAGATATTTCCAACAAGAGAAGATGCACAAGTAATATTTAGAAAGTTATTCTTAAATATGCTGAGCTCATGAGTTAGAGCGCTGATGAAAGTGAGTATGACTTAAATGTTCAACTGAATCTTAAATTTAAAAAGAATGAAGCTGTATTTGATTTATAGATTCAAGAACATGATTTGCTTTGATATTCATTTGTCAAGGTGTCTAGTGGCATAGATGTGTAATATTATAACATCTTAAGATCGTGAAGAGGATACAGTAACCGTAACTTTCCACTTGACCTGAAACCAAGATGCGTCTTACTATGAACATTGTGATGAATAAAGAATAACGAATGAGGATCACAGTGTGTTTGTGGGGGGGCTCTTTAAATTGCTTAATTCAATAATTGCAAAACTGCATTAATAGTCATTAAACCATCTTTGCAATCAGCTCGCTGCAGTGACATCAATCAAACAATCAAAACACATTAACGGCAACATCAACAGACAGATGTGCATGTGCACAGAGGCAGACGTCTTTCTGCTGCATTTATAAGAAGAAGACTTTCTCTCCATCTGAAGTAGTATATATATATATATGTATATATATAGTTAGTAGTTATAAACATAACTGTTATTCAACAAATATTTATTTTTTTATAATTTTGTGGATTATTTGTTTTTATTAGAATAGAATAGAATAGAAATACTTTATTTATCCCCAAGGGGAAATTGGTTCGACATAGCAGCAATACAAGAAAATATTATCATTATCATCATTAAACTGTTATATTTTATCAAATGCTGAAAAAACAGCCAAACAAAATAAATTGGCATCTTTCATTGCCACGGGCAAACCCACTGATTTCTAAAAGATGAGCATCAGCAACAGTCCTATCTCTTAGTCGACCTCTACTTAACATCACACTGAAGAAGACTTTATCTCACACCTGTGCTCAGTGGAAAAACAAACAGGATTTAAGGCACAATTCTATGATGACCAGGGGCCTGTTGCACGAAACTAAGATAAGGGATTAGGCCGGACTATGTCAATTATCACGGTTGAATTTAGCCTCAAGTCGGTTGCACAAAATCAGTGGCGCATAAGTTACCATGGCGATTTATCCTGTGCTTTTAGCCTGGTCCAGGTCAGAAATAAGCATGTTTTATTAACCTGCATTCAAATATTACGCAATTACTATTTTAATTCTGACAGTCTACGGATTTAATGACGACTGATGTTTGAATTTGATCAAAACGTTGTTTTGTTGTTAATATCATTGCAGTTGTTGAGATGATTAGAAACAGCTGAGGTTGTGAAGGTGTTCAGCGACGATGACAATGATATCAAATACTCGTTCATGTCATCTGTGTTTCTGTCACAACGATGATCAAAATGATGAAGCTCTGATACTTGGACGGCTTTCTGACGAGAGCATTTCCTCTCAAGTACCGGCATCTGGTGAGGGCATCCAAAATTAAACATCGCACAGCAAAGAGATGAAAACATTCAGGATACCTCTGTTTTGTTTCATGAAATGTTTCAGTTTATGGTATAAAACTGTATAGAACAGTATAAAAGCAGTTCTTTTGCTCAGATGAGCTCTGTAAGTGACTGTTTTGCCTTTTTTACGTATCAAGTGTTTGAACTCTTCATAATTTTCATTTCCATTATAAGCTGTTGCTCGCTTGGCGACACACGTCTTTCTGCATCAGTAAATCTGTGATCGAGCCCAGGCTCTACTGCAGCGAGCCCAGAATGTGCACTTACCGGGATAAGTTACACCTGGCTTGACCAAGCTGTGCCTTCTCATCCTGGCTTGACGCTTGTGCAACACACCAAGCCAGGATGAATTTAGAAGCATAAGTTAAGCACACTTTTTCTTCTACTTTCATGTAAAAGGCCCCAGATGCATTTCTTACATTACAAACACAATGTAATATGTACAAACGTACTCCCTGCTATATCTGTATGGAACTGACATGATCCAAATATGTAGATGGGTGACAGTGATGCAGTGATTCTAACACTGGTGGTTCTAACACTGGTGCCATACAACAAGAAGGTCCCCAGTCGAATCCCACTTCTATCTGAGCCTTTCTGCGTGGAGTTTGCAAGCTCTCCTCATGTCTCCTCGTCTGTGCTCTTCCCTCAAATACACAAACGTGTGAATATAAGTGTGAACGGTTGTTTGTCTCTGAATATTGGCCCTTTGACAGTAGGGCTGCAACTAACGATTCATAATTCCTGAATCTGTCGATTATTTTCTCAATAAATCGATTGGCACAGTATTTCCCAAACCTGGAAATGATGTTCTCAAATGTCTTGTTTTGTCCACAAAGCTAACCGGTTCAGTTTTAATGATTTCTTTGTTATATGGAGTAATGAAACCAGAAAATATTCACATTTAAGAAGCTGAATAATCAGAAAAACACTCAAACCGATGAATCGAATATCAAATTAGTTGATTCATTTAGTAATCGATTAATAATCGATTCATTGAGTAACTGTTTCAGCCCTATTTGATAGGCTGGCTAACTGCCTGTCTGTTGCCCACTGCCACTTACATTTAGCTCCAGCTCTCTCCATGACCCGCACAGGAGACAAAGAGAAAATAAAATAAATGGAAATGTTAAGATTTTGTCCTTTTTTCTTTAATTGGAAATGACCACAAAAAAACATCCTCACACAAACAACGTTACTTCAGCATTGTCTTTTACTTACGGCTCTATAAATTGTTCTGTCAGAGTGTAATCAAAGTGTGAGGCTTATTTGTTTTTAACTATGTTACAGACTCGAAAAACCTCTTATGGCAAATTTGTGAATATGAGTGTCTGTTTTTGAAGTGTCATTAAACATTAAAGTCATTAAACTGCTCGGTGTGAACAGAGAGGAGAGCATATATCCTTTGTTTGTGTTGGATAATGATAGGGTAACTGTCGACGACACACACACACACACACACACACAGTGACAAACACACACAAACAATGGTTATCAAAGAAGGCAGCACTTGACGTCATTGAAGAATATTTTTGGCATTAACGTAGTCCATTTCAGAGAACCCATAGAAAGGCAGGAGGAGACCTAAGTTTATGAGGAGCACTGTCTATGTTCATGTGAGTAAGTGTGTGTTTCCACTGTCAGGACTTTTTAACAAGCAGCCGAGCCCCCACGGGGAAACACTGACAAAATAACATCATCCCTCTCTCTCCCCCTCTCATTGTCTCCCTGCGTTTGCCCTCTTCTCCCACTCGCTCTCTTCTCTAATAAGTCCAGCATCTTTCTCTCAGTGTCTTCCTTTCTTTTCGTTAACTCTCTGTCCGGGGGCTCTGTCTTTTCCCGCCTCCCTCTATCCATCTTGCCCTCTCCCACCCACTCGCTATCTCTTCTAATAAGGCCAATATTCTGCTACATACCTCTGGGACCTAACCTTACACCTAAGAGGAACAGCTGTTATCAGTGCTGAGAGAATAACTAACAACTTATCTCGAAAGAAAATCATAATGATAACTAGCTAGTCAAACTGATATTCAAATTTGACACATTAGGTCCCCAACCTAAGGGTCAGGACCCCACAAGGGAGGAGACAATAAACCTGAGGGGTCAAGAGATTTCATCTTCACAAAGTCATGCCTCATTTCTCTTTGTCCCCTTTGTTTTAAGCATGAAGTCAGATCCAGCCTGTAGTTAAACGGTCACAACCAGTGACAAATTGCTTTTTCATTTGAAGGGGTCACCAAAAGGTGAAGTTGTGAGTTCTCTTTAAATGACATTATCTGATCGCTTCACTCTCCCTCCTCGGCCCTGCTCGTTATGCATCTTTGCATTATTATGGCTGCTCACACCACATGTCCACATGATGTACATTTCACACCAGTCACATGCACAGAACCTTGTCATCACACAGTCTTTATTATGAAAATGATCATCACTGTCAATACAGACATAACCATCATGATTATTCATAGGATCTCAGCTTTCCTGCCTATCAGGGTTCTCTAATTCTATATATATCTTTATCACTCATAATTATCATTATCATTATATCTTTCATTATTTTTGTAACTGTACATTATCTCTTCAGACTTCCTCAGTGATGATCTGTCGAACCTCTCATCGGTTTTAAGTGAACACCAAAGAGCGAGATCGACAAAATCCCACTGGATGAGGAAGTAATCATAATAGAAAATTTGAATTAGATGTTGCTGCACAGCCTGATCCTCAATACGGTGGTGTTTTATTGAATACATAAGCATTATTTCAACATGAAACCTCTCTGTCAGGATTACATGTTGGAACATGTACTGAATTAATCCTGTATGGAGGCACTTCATGTGCAAGGTTTTACGGAATTGACGATCTGTAGATAAGATCGTTCAGTGAAAGGTAACAGGATATAGAGAGATGAAATCGTGAACCTAATCCAAGCAACTGTTTGTTAGATAGCGCACAGGAAAAGAGGCGCACAAACACAGCGAGTCAAACATCAAGGCACAATTAACCCATATACGTAAACACACACACTCGGCTCCAAATGAAAGGGATTTTTAAATGTGTGTGTGTGTGTGTGCAAGAGGGCTGTGCACCATGCTGAGTTTATTCCAAAGACAAACAACATAATATTAACCTCCACTCAAACAGAATACAAGAACACCCACTGCCCAGGACAACAAAAAAAAACAAGGCAATCAAAGGCCTCAAAGGCCAGATTTACTCAAAACAAAACACCTGACCTGCCTTTATGGAGTCGTAAAGAAACGCCCAGAACACAGAGTGAGCCCGTGTGAGCGAGCATGAGTGGCAGTGGGACATGAGAAATTAGGTTGGGACAATCATTACGTTACTGAATAAACACCAGCCAAAACACAGACAGCCAGGCACACACACAACACACACACAACACTCACCATCATCCCTGTGTCCCTGCAACATTACAAAGGTATATGTATTACTAACTCTCATACATTATATGTCATGTCCAAGTTTTTTTTAACCTGATCCAAGTCTTTTCATGTTGAATATCTGCTAAAACCAAGTCTCGTGCACCCTGAGCCACACACAGTTGTTCCAAACACAGAGAGTTGTGGTTCAAAAAGCTGCAGATCTTAATTTATTGATGCAACACCAATGAGACAATTGACACCAAAGTTACCGTGACACCAAAGCTAATTTTGAACAATGCCGTCATTGACAGTGACAAGAACTGAAAAGCTAAGATATCTCACTTCAAGAATGGCAGAAACACTCAGTCTATACATGTTTGTTCAGTAGATTGGTTGTAATTTCTTATAAAAAACTATCTTTGACAAATACAAACAGGCAAGTTTAATTTAGGCCTGACACACATATTAATAAGTCACCAGCATGTAAGCTATTTAAAGCAAGGACCCTGCATATCAGGTAAAAGTTGAACCGCACAGTTGATGCTGATGAGTTTTGCCGTCTCGTCTGTCCCTGTCCCTGTCCCTGTCCCTCACATATCTGTCAAACGGGTCACTTGACAGAATTCAATCTTGACAGGCTTCAAACTTGAAGAGCACCAGTGTGTGCAGTGCAACTTTTACATTGTTTGAATAAGAAATGCAAGAGATATAGGCACACGTGGAACAGCTACTGCACTAGTACACGGCAGATGATAGTAAACTATGGCCTCAAACCAATGACATCATCCATCACAATGTCATTATTCACTGTGATCTTGATGTCGTGTTTTCAGGGACATGATCAGAGTTATATGGTTTAAGTTTCGACATCATACAGGAGATTAGTCTTTACCTTACAAGTAGAACAAAAAGAGAAAAAGGAAACGAAAGAAAAATGACTGCTAACACTATGACTGCAGTTCAGTGAAAATAAGGTCAAATCCAGTGCAGATAGTTCAGATTGTCGGAAATGATGTCAAGCATTTGTTCCAAATCAAAAGTTTACGTGACTTTTTCACCTGTAGTTAGAAGCTGACTTTAATTATGTTTCTGATAACTGTAATTCCCTTGATGGAAGAGGTTACTCATTATTGTCCTGGATATGTGTGTTTACTGTCACTTTAGGTCACACAAACAGGATTTAATGTAATCCGAATCCACTCCGGCATGTCATTGACATAACTGCACAGTCAGACTCAAAAAAAGACGTTTCTTCACAGTATCCTGCGCACATTTAAATTTAGCTTGAGCTGTCGAGAAGTTAAATACAAGTTTTTCACAGATATGCATGAAGACTTTGACCCGGTGCGCCAGCAATCAAATCATTGTTAGTATATGATTAGTAGCCACTGGTGCAATTCTCCAAATGTGAACATGCATGAATAATTATTTCAGAAACAATCCAACAGCATCTTGCATTAATCATATCCTTTATGTAACTACAAACACTTCTTTTTGGAAAATCTACTTCTTTTTTATTCTTTTTGGAAGGGGATTAAGAGGATAAATTCTTTTCAGTTGTTTATCTATTCAGTATGAACCGTCGCGCCTCGACTTCCTGCAATAACTAATAATAACTGGAGGTGCAAAACACATTTACCTCACCCTGAACCCAGCAATTATTGCCATGGTATTTCTCTAAACACAAACCTTTAAGCACTACAGTTCATATGAATTTAAAATAATTTAAATTCGGTAAAAAGTTATAAACGTTGGATTTTTTTTTTGTCAACTACAGTAAACAATTTTTCCAGTTTAGCGTCCGACTGACGCCATACGATAACACATACAGTACAAAAGACACTGCAAATCCCCTCATATTACCCACTGCTCTAACTCTGACATACAAGTACGAGAGGGCAAATCAATACTGCATAATGGGCTGATAGTTTCCCCCATAGAGATGCATCAGTCAGCAGTTACGGTCTTCACTAACTACACTGGCAGTATCAGTGATTCATCACCACTGCCACCGACGGACAGACATTGACAACAAGAGACCCACTTTGAAGAGGATGAAACAAAGTAGGGCAGGCGCGAGGGATGGATGGACTGAGTGGTGGGAAGATAGATGAGGAGAAGGCGGGCAAGTGCAAGCAAAAAAGAAGAAGGATAAAGAAGATAAAGAGGTGGAGACGGGGGACTGAAAAGACTGCTGGAAAAACAAATGATATACAGATATATTAAAGAAGCTCTTTTGCTTCCATTCAAGGCAAAAAAATAAAAAGAGAAAACAAGATATGTGGACATATTAGAGAAGCTCACTTCATAGGAGAATCATTTTCATCAATCTGCTGTCTTTGTGTTATGTACTTGAATGAGTACGTGTTAAGCATAACTTTGTATAAAGTCAGGATGCAGCGAAAATACCAACTCATCTGGTTCTGACAAAAATAAATGACTTTCAGTGGCGTTTAATGGAGTTGCATGTTAAGGACTTCTTTGATGAACAGCGGTTTCCATCTATGGTGTGTTTTGAGCACAGGTGTGGACACATTCTGTTGGCCTAAATACAAACGGGGCAACAAAAAGACTTGTAGCTGTTTCTTCATGTCTCCGTCAACTGTTAAATGCGTCACTATTTGTCTGGAATGTAGTTTTTTCAGAGCGGTCGGAACCTTTTGCAGAGACAGAGACAGGCGGGTAGTTTATGCGTGTGGGTTAGTTTGTCTAAGAAGCCATCTGAGACAAACTCGACATCTAAATAGCTGCGAAATACAAAAATGTATCTAAAATTCCGAGCGGAGTCAGTTGATACAAGTGACGTCCACTTATCCTCAGCTCATAAGAAGAACAAGGAGAAACAGCATGCCTCTACAAAGCACAATTCATGTATGAATTTAAAGCATGTGATACAATCATGCAATGTGTTGTATTTATTTTTTTTCTTATTGTGTTGGCTTTTATACCATCACATTTTAAGACATGCTTTACTAGTAAAAAATATTTATTTTTTTTAGAGAAAAAACTGAATTTTTAGATCCAGATATTTTGTTAAATAATAATAATTTAAATCCTAACAAAAAAAGGACATGTAGTATATTTTAACTGCTGTAAAGCTACACTGTCCAGCAACAATCTGCTCACATTCACCTTCATAAATTCATCATTAATAATATATAACAATAAGGAACCAGGAAAGAGGAGAGAAAAAGACATCAGTTGTTTCATGTGCTTATGCACATGCAGAATTGTTTCCCTTTACATTAACAAAGTGAATTATTCTGTAAGTGCTGAGCTTCAAACCCGGTCATCATAACTAAGCTTTTCCCCCCATTTCTTTTTTGATTGGCTGCCAGCGAGGCCTGCAGAGCAATTGGCTGCATTTCATTGGCCACAGAAGTGCTGGGAGGAATCCATCGGACGATGTCTGTTAACTACATGCACAGATGCACAAATTTACGCACACACACACACACACGCATGCACACGCACACGCACACGCACACGCACACGCACACACACACACACACACACGGGCTGGAGGGGAACTCCCTAATGCCTAATGTACCTTTTGGTATCACAGATGGGTCACTTAACATTTCGGGCACAAGAGTGATATGAGAGAGAGAGAGAGAGAGAGAGAGAGAGAGGGAGAGAGAGGGAGAGAGAGAGAGAGAGATGAACAAAACGTGGAGTGGAAAAGATTCGAGAAGAGGGGACAACAAGAGAAATGTTGAAATACCATAAGAAAGGAAAAATGAAATGTAGTATTTCAACTCATAAAAAGTGGTTTGAGGAGATGACACCAACATTACTTCATTCATTCATTCATTCATTGTCTACTGCTTTATCATCCACAGGAGCGTTTTAGGGCCACTGGAGCCAATCCCAGCTGACATAGGGTAAAAGGTTGGGTACATCCTGGACACGTGGTCAGTCCACCACAGGGTGAAAATACAGAGAAAAACAACCATTGATTCTCACATTTACACCAACAGTCAATTTAAAGAGTCAAGTAAACCCCGGGGAGAACATGTAAACTCCCCGAACTGGGACGCACACTGGCAATCTTCCTGCTGTGAGGCTTGCCACCAACATGTCACAGAAAAAAAAGCAAAGGAAGGTGAACTCAGGAGATCTGAGAAGCTTCTGTCATATTTTGTGTCTTTGAGCGTGACGTGTACAAATGGGTAAACTAAAACTAAATATATTATTGTTATTTATTTGGCAAATAACAAACTGAATTCACCTTTTTATACCCACATTTGAGCTCACTGGGCTTCTTCTCTCAGAGGTCAGGAATTAATCAAGCATAACATTCAGTCACTCAAACTAAAATGTATGTTATAGCACATTAGTAAATAACTATGACTATATAACTCTGTTTTTTTGTAAAACAATACATATAATATAATAATAATTACATTTTAGCATTACAAATATCATTTTGGTTAAAGGGCGTCTGCATATTGGTGTATTAACCATTACAGAAACATAAAAAAAAAAATGATTTTGATAATTACCAATGCTGTTAATAATAATAATAATAATAATAATAATAAATTTGTTCAGCACTGTGTATAGAGTGTGGATAAAAATCAACACAAATCTAAAGTGTCAGATTCATTCATAATGTATGAGTTGCAGTGGTTCTGTACACAGAGCAGAGGAAACACCTGGTCCTTTGGTGAACTTGAACTAAAAACACACGTTTGATGCTCAGTTAGCTGAGTGTCTGAGGACGATGGGGAGATTTTGGTTCAGTTTGTCAGTCTCTTGACATTTCTCCATTGAAAAGCATGCATTTGTCAGCTATTTCCTTGCAACTCAGAGCACGTATAACTACACATTTGTCCATTAGAGCTACTCAAATGGCTTGTCAGTGTGGGCATGCATGTCGCCTGTTGATCTGCAGAAGAGACATGGATGAATGCAGAATAAAAGAAGCAACGATTGACTTAATTGTATAGCAAACAGTCACGTCCTGAGCGGTGACAGAAAAACAAAAATGAGTCATCTTTGACGCTGGTTAGAGGCTGACAAACATCTTAGAGGATCAGGGTCGTCCTCGTGCAGCCTTTCTGTGCGAGCAGTAATAATATTTGACTTGAGTCGTGAGTGAGGAGGAGCATCTGTGCGTTAGTGCTCACACAACACAGGCAAAAGGACTCAACTGGGTCACAAACAAATTTGTACAGCAAGACTGGCTGCTCTTGTTGAGCAACACTTCAGCTCTTTACGTCACTTAATAATTGCGTCAAACGCGAACAAACACACACATGCACCAGTGATAGATGTGCAATTTTAGTCCTGAAAAACCCTCTTTCCAATTCCTCCTAATTCACTTGTCTCTCCTTTTATCTTTCATTTTCTTCAGCCTCATTCCTCTACTTTGTTCCTTTATTCCTTTCTCCCACTCATTGCACCCACCCCCTCTCTGTCTGTGCATTTTGTTGATATGATCAGCGTGATGATTGGCTGCGCCAGATAATACTGAAGATAAGACTGTGATGTGTTTAGGAAGCTTTTCTCTTCTCATTACTCCCCCGTTGACTGCAGCGATATTATTGTAGACACGAATACACATGATGTACACATGTACACTCACAAAGAAGAAAAAGGAAGGAGGGAACGAAAGGAAGATGGGATATGGTTGGGGAAAACAGTCACCCTCATTTGCAAATCAAAGATATAATGAGTCACATATTTATAGCCAACTCAGCCAAAGGGTAAATACTTTCTCTCTCCTTCCGTCTCTCCTCTTACTTTAACTTTTCCTGAGGGTTTTTTTTTTTTATGCCTGCATCATGTGGCTTATTTGGAACATGTACCTGCAATGAACTTGTTGGCTCTGTGTTGGGTTGCAAAGAGTAATCTACCTGTCCGGTCTATTCTTGAATGTGTATCTTTGTGAGGACCAAAAACGGTATATAAGCAATAGGGAGCGAGGACATTTTGTCTGGTTCACAGAACTTTAAAGGGCTTTCCGGGGTATTAATAACTGTTTTTTTTTTGGGGGGGGGGGGGGGGTTTGGGTTAGAATTAGGTTTAGGTTAAAGTGTCTAATGGTCCCGGCTCGCCTTGCCTCGCCTCGGCACAGCACAGCACATTTCCCTGGTAGTTGTTTTACTTGATCTACAGTTCGGCATTGTTTGGTTTCTGTGTCGGACGTCTCTTCCTGGGACGGCCCTCTGACCAATCAGTGGCAGTAGTACCTACTCTGCACAATGCTGCACAATGTATGACAAACAGAGGAAAAAGACAGATAAAAAGGGAAAAAACAAACAAAAACTGACAGCTTGAAATGCTAAGACTTTCTGCACACAGACCACAGTGTGCACGTCTATTCTCCCTCCCAGATGTCTGGAGGCTCGACACTACACATGCAACCATGTCTCTGCATGCAATAAGTCTCACAGGCTATGAAGCACTATGTACCACAACACAGTGAACACTCACGGTGCCATTAACAGCCGATAATCTCTAAATCGCTTGTTGTTTTGGTCCAGGGTGTGTGCTGGAAATCACGGGCTGTATTAGATGGCCTTCGCTGCTTGTTGTTGAGGAAACATCCCACCTGCTGCCGCAGCATGCAGCTGCGAGGTTTGTTGTTGTCCTGTCTGATAAGATACATCATGGTGGGAATAAAATCCACCACGTTTGTGGACACGACCAACCCCGGTGCTGACAGCAGCGTGTACATCAACTGTGACCCCTCCATTCCCTCTGGAAAACATGTAGAGCATCTCCTCCATTTTCCAAGTCGCGGGTCTCTTTCACATCGCACAGCGATTTGAGTGCACTGTCCTTCATCCACTTTAAACATTAAGCCGTCTTCTCTTAGTAGAAAACGCCGTCTATTCTGCTTAGACAACACAGTGAAGTCGTATTTCAAACCCTCGCCACAAATGTTGCCTCTGATGCAAATGAAACATGGAGCCTTGTACATAAAAAAGGCATTAAAGGCTTTTATACAGCAGCGAGAGCGACAGACTCGCCGTTCTGAAGTTACAACAGGGTAGTGAAGTGGCAAACCCAATATCAGTAATCAGTGGAGTGTTAAAACCTGGTTACACAACCACTAACTGATTCCTGACTGTGTTCATGCATGTCCCCCCCCCCCCCATCTCTTCTGCCATATATACTTTGCCTCTTTCCCTCTGATTCTGCAGATAAATCGTTATCCTATTACAGCTTCCTTGCTTCTGTGGAGCGGTTTCAGTCGTAGACACAATGAAAACTGGCAGTACACATTACTTAGCACCCAACTCCTCATGACCATCCCAGTTCTCCCTCCCTCCCTCCCTACCCGACCGTCCCCTCTTGCTTTGAACAGTCAATTCACCAATGAATACATTTTCCCACCCATTATACAAGTCTTGCGTCTCCTTGCTCCATGTTTTCCTCCCATTGATAGTTTTCCCAGGCACTTTCTCTTCCTCTTTGTTCTGCAGCATGCACCTGTCTGTCTATGACACATGAATGCTAACTGTTTATCCGTCTGCTCACCAGCTATTTGCTGATGTCGACCACAGTGGACTGCTTTTGTGTTGCTGCCAAAACTAATGGTTGAGGATAAGCTTGAACAATAATTGTCTACGCGTCTGTTTTCTTCATAGACGTTAAGAGCAAACGGTGTTATTTTTAGAAAGAAAAAAAAAAAAAAGCCCAGAAGCTAAATCACGCTTCAGGCAAGAGGATAAAAACATGGCCAATAGGCAGCAGAAATTTCAATTAACGAGAAAAACTGCATGTAGAAGACGCCGTTAACTGCTGCTATAGACACCCGCTTTATGATTTTAATGAGTCCTACAATCTAAATGACCGCACAGGTTGTTTTTCATTACCTGTGAATATGCCCTATGACAGCATATCTATGCCAGGCACACTGCGGATTCATCACCTTGGAAGTGATAATAAACGCGTTGTGAAAAGGTCAGGGATGAAAGAAACAACAATGATTATTGGTTTCACACAGGAAACATACAGCAGTTCCTGCGTCGGTATCCTATATTTTGTCAGGCCCGTTCAGCCCCGGCCTTCTCGTAATGTATAATTTGTTGCTCTTTTTACCACATCACCTGTCTCCCTTCTTTGCTTAGGTCATAATTAATACAACCACTAGAAGATGCCAAACATTAAAAAGCCATTATGGTCCATCATAAGCTGCTCGCACGGACAAGAATGACAGTGTCAAAAGTGTAAAAAGGTGGCACAGCAGCATGTGTGCAGTCTATTTAATTAAGACGGTGGTGACTGGAGACGATTCCACACTTTTCTTTTGAAGTCAGTGACGCGGTCAGAGACACGGCCGTACACTCACGCTTTCATTAATTTAACGGGTTTACGACGTCTCAGCCACGTCAAAACTGAAACGCGCAAACTGCAGTTTGTTAACGGCCCTTTGCAATTTAACTCATTTGTGTCTTTGTATAGTTAGTATGTTTAGTGCTGGTTGCAAAGACCTTCAAAAATTCAACGTATACTTTATTTCAGTGATGAAAAGATGAGATAAAATAGCAGAAAGGTTCGTCAAGATATTTATGCGTCGATGCTTTTGGAGTGTTTAGCCTTAGTTTTGTTGGCAGAAATAAACATAGGAGATATCTCAAATCAGAAAGAAGATAATTGAGCTGAAGATTCATCGATATTACTCCTCTTTGTTGGATCTACAGCGTATCCCCCCCCCCCCCCCCCCCCCCCCCCCCAACACTACACTATCCCTCTGTCAGGTGCTAGGTAGCTTGGCAGAGAACCAGAGTCATCCCTGCTGATGAGAAGGGCTCTGAATAAAGCAGAGCTTTTATTTGACCTGCATGGGGGACCTGATGGCAGACTGGAATGCTCCCGGGGAGAAAGCAAGAGCTGATCTCTTTATCTAACCGTTCTGTATCCTATTAGAGTATCACCATCACACCCTCCATTTAAAGGATGAGAACAGCTTTTACTAAGCTGCACACTCCCTCCTGTCCTCTCCTCACCTTGCTAACTGCCACTTTTCTCCTTTTCCATCTCTTTCCTCCCATCTCATCATTACTAGACACTTCAACTTTTCTCTCTCTTTCTCTCACAGTTCCTTCATACGAACAGGCCATTCTCTGGAAACAACACTGATTCCAAAACAACTATGTGAGCACTGCAAAAAGTGTTCAAAATTGACGGTAACTGGTTTAAGAAACTCGGGGAGTGACTGCAAAGAAAACTTAGTTGAAAGACAGAGCTCAATGACCACAATCACGTAGTTACATAGACACTCGAGTTAGGCATGAGCAGCAGTCTTTAGAGTCCAACGTCACGCAACCTTCGCCTCTGGGAGACAACTCAAATAAAAGAAGGCCCTTGTCAGGTACAGGTTAACCAACGGTGTCACCGTTTGGTTAAGGGAAGTCTAATTTAGCTGAATAGAGATTTGCTGAGGCTGCACTGGGTTGAATTTCTAAAGCCTCACACAGATGCCAACAACAAACCGGTATATCCAAAACATGATGTCCAGAAGAGCCTGCCAAGAACTGATGAAGGACAAACCAATAACTACAGAGCAACCTGCGAGCAGAAACAGGTGAAAGCCACATAAATTGACAACAACCACTTTCAGAAGAGAGTCTGGTGTTGGAGAGATGTTCTTGTGTGAAGCAGACAGATTGACACCATTATGTCTTCTCTCCCTCCCTCCACTACATAAGCCAATTCACCCTCATCACTCTGCGATTAAGCAGCTTTGCGTCAGTGAAGCTGTGACTGTAACTGTGGGAATGTGTGCCGGAGAGACTGTTTCAAGTGTTGGTGAGAGCAGGAGACGAATGAGGGAGGGGATTGTTCTGCAGGGAGAAGAAAAAACAACAAATCCTCAATGCTTCAGGATCCACAACAACCCTCAGCTCAAATCCTCTCCATTTTCTCTTTCCTCAGCCACTCCTCCTATTTTTGTCAATGTATGTCTATTTCTTAAACTATCAAACACACTAAAGTGAGTGTATAACAGAACAGTGAACAGCACAATAAGGCATTACAATTTACATTTGATGACAAATGTTATTTACGACATAAGGCTGGGATCTGTTGGGATCACACTACAGTATAAAACTTGGCAGGCACATTGTTGAGGATACAAGTGCTAAAATAACTGCATTCAAATTTAAAGCCTAAACTGCGCCAGTTGTTGCCATGGTAACCACAACTTGGTCCTGACACATAACCTTTTGATGCTGTCACCTGGGACATCACTCTCCACAGCTTGACCTGCACTGCTCAAGTTTTTTTGTTTTGTTTTATTTAAAAGTTATAGGAGCTCAGCAGTGAAACGTACATTATTACAAGAAACACTTTATTTTGTATGTATATATATATATATATATATATATATATGTATATCTGGAAATAGCAATATATGGAAACTATGGAGTAAGCATGAATTCAGAATACATCCAATCACCTATTCATTGAAAGAGTTCTTAACTCCCTGATACTGATGGTGAGAAATCCACACCTACAAAGATAAAACAGGGAAATACATTAACAAAAGCCAACTCTTAATTATCAAATGATGGTCGTTATGCTCCTTCTGATCTCATCTGATCTGCCCATGGCCTGGAATGACTCGAGACATAACAGTCATAATGACGTTAAAACTGCACGTCAAGCCTTTCAATCACACTGGAAGAGAGAACACGAGGGATCCTTAGGAGCATCACTGCACTGAAGCTCACCGGCAGCACAAATCTGACGCATAAACACACACAGCAGCAGCCGAAGCAGCAGGGAAGCGTGAGTGTGAGGACGTGGGATTTTGATGACAGTTACATCTGTATCTGGTAAACAAGCCCCTCAGGCATACAGCAGGAGCAGTGTGATTGCAATGCGTGGCAGACGTGATGAGGTTTTCTAAGAAAGTAGAAAACTAATCTGCAAAAGAGGGTCTTTATAAATGTATAGACTGTATAGAACGAGTGAAAGATCGAGACGTAGATACAAACCTGAACACGCAGTCACAGTCACAACATTCCTCGAAACATTATTAAATAAAAAGAATCGTGATTGATTCGCACAGTCTGAGGCGGCCTGCAGCACACACACACACACACTTGACGGCAAGAGGGATGTTGATGCTCCTTTCATCCTATTTGTCCATCGATGTGTTGGTGCATGTGTGTGTGTGTGTGTGTGTGTGTTAAAGTGACACAAGGTGGGAGTAAGCTGAGAAAATCACATCACCATGCTTCCAAAGGCCCATGGGAGGATAATCGCACTGCATTTTCAGGAAGTCTTCAGGCAGCAGACTCTCAAGGGACCAGGTGTGTGTGTGTGTGTGTGTGTGTGTGTGTGTGTGTGTGGGGGGGGACAAAAGGCAAGTTCCCATAGTGTTAATTATTACATGTTTGGTTAGGATAAGGTTAGTGTCAGGATTAGGCCAGTAATACTTACAGTTAAGGTTAGAATAACTCTCCAGGAAATGAGTATAACTCAGTGTAATGTCCCCTCAAGTCATGTAAACCAGTTTATCTGTGTGTGTGCGAGTGTGTGTGAGAAAATATACTGCTCAGGACATTTCCAGACCCACGATAAAACATTTAGAACCTAACTGTAAAGTCACATGATGAAGAACATGGCAATTTTTACAGTTTAGCTAATACTTTGTTTTAATGTGTGGTAAATAGATGTTATCTCACATTTAATACGTTGAATGATTGACAAGATGATGTTATTTTAGGTTTCATCTGCATGCATCCTACACCAGGATTAAGTTTTGGATGATATTCCCAGAATGTTAAAAGTGACACTTCTCCTGTTCTATCTCATCTCTCTCTTCACCCTGTCTTATCTCATGTTGTCCTTCCCTCCAGCTTCTTCTCATCATTCCACTTAAACTCTTTCACTAATGAGGTCCTCCTCTCCTCTTGCCCTGCTGCTTTTCTCCTTCACCCTCGTCGCACTCTCTCTGCCTTCTGTTACAGTTCTGTCTTCCTCCGGAGATGACAGCACTAAAAAAGTCTGAGGAGGTGGGAAAGGGGAACGCTGCTCGACTGCAGCCGACATGTACGGTACTAATCCTGTCTGTGTCAGGGACATTTATCCCCCCCCGCCGCTCATTTTTGCCACCTTATGGTTGAATGGTTAAGTCTCTGGGGAAGGTCAGCAGAGAAGGAAGCTTATTCCCTTGGAGTAATGACACGGAATTTACATATTCTGATGAAGTGAGAGTTTATTATTTTACTTTTTAAAAGACGCAGCAGCTAAAAGTACTTAGAACTTAGAATCCTGATATTCACAGGGCAGATTTGGTTTCGTTACATCTACAAGTCAATGGTGGAAACAAAGTGAATCATAATTAATCGCAAAACTCCAGAGATACTGGAAATTTGACAGCGTACACAACCTAAAGTAATGCTCTCACATGTTGAATGAGCACAGTCAACTGTAATGAGAAGAGGAAATTGCTTAGAGTGCAGAAATACTGCATCAATTACACAAGTGAACGATTAGGACTTGCAGTAATGTGAAAAATAAAACCAAGAGAGAGAAGCCAATTGTTTTCAAATTGCAGAGCTCTGGAAACATAAATACAAATTTACGTCCAACATCTCACGTGTGCTCTTACTGTCACTTTTACTGTCTTTTTGTCACATTCACACAGACACAGACAAAAGTCTGCAAAGCATTAGAGAACATATATAATATATTGTATAACATTTGTGATCAGGTAGTTTAAAGAGTGCCAACTTGGCAAAAGAAGGTTAAAAGGAAGTCAAAGAAGGTAAATTAAAAGTAGAGGAGCTATAAATCCACTTGAACAGAGCTGGGCCACAAAGGGGCGGGTTAGTGTTGGAGTCATATTGAATGCAATGGAGCACATCACATCCTCCCATTCCTCTTTTCTCCAGCATCCCTCTCTCCATTTCTCTTTCAGTCACTTACAGTTGAGAAATGGCCACGGAACCTGCAGCAATTGCTCCCAGTGCGTGTGTGTGTGTGTGTGTGCGTGCATGTGTGCGTGCGTGATGGGTAATGGCTACACACCAAACTCGCCCTCTCTTGCTTGCATGATGATAGCATTGCCACAAGTGCATGTGGGCTGCGAGAGCTTCAGAGCAGTAATAGTTACTGTGTACTTGCACAATACATTTATCTATACATTGTATACAATTAAGAAAAAGATGTAGATCAACTGTTGAAAAGGCACAAAATTGACCTACTTTAATCCAACATGCACACTCTCAAACTTTGTCCCATAGGATCCGTGTACCATAGTGATGCCACTGTTTCTGCCACTGCCACAAATACCTGATTGCTTCTCTTAACTGCGGTCCAACCCATTTGAGGTTCACCGTTATTTTTTCCTCTTTTTGCCTCATCTGTTCAATGTTTCTTCCAATAGTTTCCAGGATACTTACAAATACTGCTTTGGTTGTGCAACACCAAATGCACCTGCTTTATCCCATAAACTAAGCCTCCAAATTCCTTTGGGCGATGTCATATCTGATTTCATTATATAAAAAAAAATATTTCAACACTCTTCTCCCTGTCCCATTTAAGCTAATTGTAAACTGTAAAAGAAAGTGCTTCGCTCACCATATTGCACTCGCTCACAGTTAACTGTTAATACTGAACATTGCTGTGATGAGCAATAAAAAGGATCAGATATATATATATATATATATATATATATATATATATATATATATATATATATAAATAAATATAAATAGTGTAGCTGTACCAAATGTGTACAAACAACATAAATCTTGAGCAAAGTCTGTTATTGTGCATGTTACTGGAGTATTCCACTGAAGGGCACACCACAGAACTGAGACTATATAGAGATATCAAATTCACAGAGACCATGGATGCATTACAAGAACTGGATAGAGTATTTCTGACCTTGTAAAACACTACATAACCAGTTTGAATCTTAGGTTTGATATCAAAAGTTCCCCCTTGTCATAAACGTTTGAGGAGTCATCCAAACTATTGATTATTCCAGCTCAGCCCATTCAGGCATTTTTCCATCTCCCCCTTTGGGTTACATCGCTGTCCTCTCCTGACAGGCTGGATGGCTGAGGCTTATTTCATGCTCGTTACACATCTTACACACACATACACAAACAAACACGTTGCTGTCATTAGCTGTAACAGGCTAATTGTCCGTAGGACAGGGGAGCCTGGGACAGAAGGGGAGGATGAAGAGCCTGTCACTAATGTGGATGGAGGAGATAAAGGTTAGTGTTATCGAATCCTGACGACCCACTACATCCATCCTGTGCTTGAGAGACACAGAGATGGTACAGATAGACTGAGAGAAAGGTGGATGGAGAGGAGGGAAAACTGTTAACAAAACTGAAAGGACCTAAAGAGACAAACAAGATGGACTCTGACAATATGCATATGTTATCGTGCCATGGGTTAAATGTGTGCCTGTCTCTCATGACCAAGGTCAGGTTGTCTGCAGGCAGTTCATCCCAGTTTGCTCACTGCTGCTGTTCGTACAGCATTTCCTCCCTTGTTTCTCACTTCCCTTTCAGATGTGAAGCTCATTTTCCGTGTTTTTCCACACCATAATCTCTCTGGCAGGAAAACCTCCATGAAAACAGAAACTGACACATTTGATATGTTTTTTCCAACCTTGTTATCTGACTGCATGCTTCCATAATCAGGGTAAAGTTAGAGAGGCCCTTCGTTGTCATACACTAAGCTAAGATTTTTCATCACTAATACCTGGTATTCACTAAATGTCATGCTGTGTTCACTGGTGGAAAAAGGTGTGAGGCTGTTGTAACAACATGGAGCTTTTACTTGTTGCAAACTCTGGTTGCTGTGCACCTCATGTGTTTGTATAATTTAAAATAAAAGGGAAGCAGCCTTTAGTGAAGCCTTTAAATAAATAATAGCTTTGAAAGTTCACATACTGTGCAATGAAAGGATATCCTAATGATCTCCTAGAAATTGTTTCATTTTGAAATAGTGAAGAAAGACAAGAATATGTGACATTGTATCGTGAAATGTGTTCCACTACTTTGCAACGGTGTGTACACAAACTTATAATTCATACATTTTTGCATGAACACCATGGCAAAGCGATGTTTTTCGTGAGACCACTGACTTTTTTTGCAACTGTATGACATGTGAAAACTGCTCCTGTGAAACCTTCAGTAACTAAAATGTACATACGAGTAATTAATACAGTATGCTGGGCCCTTCCTATACACCGTTTTGATTACAGTCCATCTATGGCCATGTCAAAACCTCACAGCTCTCTTTGAAAGCCCTTTTTGTAGAGGGCTTTCTAGGTAGGTAAATAAGTGTTGTTAAGGTTAAGTCATGCAGTTAGTGGTCATATTATTATGGTACTATTATGGCAGCAGAATTTCTTTTTCTTCCTTTTTGCAAAATACAGAGGAGAGAGACATTGCATCATTGATCCTACTCTGACAAATCATTTTCAAAAAGACTGTGGCATAGTAGTGTTGATAGCTATATTATCAAGGAACCCATCATTACTGCTCAAGTTTCTTTGTCAAAATGAAGAGTGCTCACAAACAGGCAAACAATGTAACACACACACACACACACACACACACACACACACACACACACACACAGACAGAGGATTTGTTGTCCGAGTTACTTAACACGCCACAATCACTCAAGAAACAACCACAGGACACACAAGGAAACACAACAGGCACAACACAAACACACTCTCATGGAGTGGATTACACATCTCTCCCTGGTTGATACCAAACACCGTCATGGTGCTTCTGCCACTAGTAAACATCACAACAAAGGAGCAAGAATGTGTGTGTGTGTGTCTGTTTGTGGGATGTTTTCTTCGGATGTTCTTACGATCACCTCATGTTCAAGTACAACTTTGCCATGCACGCACACACACACACACACACACACACACACACACGCACACACGCACACACACAGGCGCATCTAATACACTTATCTTAACAACGATGATCCCCAGTAATGCAGCCTTGCGGCGCCCAAGCAACTTTGCCGCTATCGGTAGAATGTTGCTGTGATTCTGCCCGAAATAAAACACAATTTCCTTTGTTTGGTGATAAGCATCGTACACAGACACACATATGACTGAAAACAGCTGTTTTTTTCTCCACAGGAAAGCTGAGAATTCCAAGTTCCTGTTCCACGTTTGCCACTGCAAGTGAGTGTCTGTACACTTGACAGGAACCATTTTGTCTGGACAAAATACATCTTTACAGTTTGGCGCTAAGGCCCAGGTCTCTTGGACCATGAAGACAAAAGGGAAATCTGTTGCTATGAAGATTTGTGTGCAAGTTTCACAAAAGACAGGCGTAGCACCCGACAGGACTCATCCCAGTGGAGGCATCATGTACACGTCCAATTGGAAAGCAACCCCAGGGCAGGCATAACACACTGGCTCCATATCTCATCTGGCCTGGAAAAAAGCCTTAAAATCCCCCAGGAGGAGCTGCGGTACATGGCTGGGCTACTTTGCTTCTTTCCCTGTAATGTCAACCAAAACCCAAATGACACAACAGAAGACAGATGGATACTTCTAAAAGAAAAAGCCTTCAATCTTCCCCAACATTCCGCATCATAAAATATATTTAAGGTGACTTAACACGTGTTAGAAAATAAGGCTGTCACAAGACTGAACCTGATGCATAAGAAAGGTTGCTCGTCCAATTTGTTACCATCACTAATCAGTACCACTGCTGAATTAAAATCAGCCACATGAAGAGCCCTTAATGCAGAAAACTGAACCAACACCGCTCCAAGGCCACAACACAATGTGCTCATTAAGAACTATTAATGCATCAGGATATGATTTTCATTCACTTGTAATATAAATTAAAAAAATCATAATTTGGGAGGAAACAGAATAAATGAAGTGAAAACATCTCCGTCTCAAGTTTAAGCATCTCTCATCTAATCCAACTACTCGGAACTGTGTGGAAAATTCCAACTGAAGAAGCCCCTAATCTGAGCTGCATGTGTTATGCATGGACAGTCTTATTCATCTTCTAGTCAATCAGGGCTCATTATCCCATCTAATAAATTCATTATCACACAGCCATGGATCCATGTGACCAAAGGCAGATGTTCGCTGACAATATTTCATCACAAATCACAGGCATTGCAAGGAAAATCTTCATTAGTGTATGATATTCTGCATTTACATCTCGCGATACCGCGGTCAGATTTCATTATCAGGGATCTGGCACAGGGACAGATGCTGCCAACACAGAGACAGCTTTGCAGCGCTAGCCTCCGCTTTCTGGCATGGACATATGTGGGTTGCCGGGGGCTGTGGCTGTCACAGGCTGTAGCTCTTCTCAGAGCAAGCTGATGCGAGCGGATGGGGTCGATGTGATTGGATGATAAGAACAGAGCCGTTTCGTGAGCTGTGTGTGTGTGTGTGTGTGTTCTTTTATTTCTTACACTCTTTAGGACGTTTTCTGGAATAAACACTAACCTTATCAGAACCAGCAGTACTCATGAAGACCAAAACATGGTCTTAATGAGGCAGATTTAGGCTAAGATTTGACTTGTGGTTAGGTTAAGCTTTGGGTTAGACACAAAGTGGTTGTAGTTAACGTTAGGGATGATGTTTTATTTAGGCTGTAAACTAGCAATGGCACTGCATTTAACCAACAAATACCCAAAACATGTGTGCACACACACACACACAGATGCAAAAACTGTTGGAAGCCAATGTAAGGAAACAGAGTTTGAATTCACTGTTGAAAAGAAAACAAACGAGGCAGAAAATATAAGATTCATTTAAGGGAGAAAGGGATATGGAGTAGGAAGAAAGAAACAACAGGGGGGTGGAGAAGAAAGGGAACAAAAGGAAGAAGCAGGGGTTAAAAAGAGTGTAAGGAAGGAAAGGAAGAGAGGTTAGCTAGATAAGTGGAGGAGTGCTGCAGCGTGACACATCAGCATTCTGAGCACAGCGACACAGAGAGCAGCACAACCAACACACAGGCACCCGCAGTCTCTCTCTCACTCTCTCACTCGCGCACACACACACACGCACACACACACTCATGGAGACGCAAATATACGAGCGATGGATACATTTATGACACACACCAGCGCTGTCAGGAAGATCATGCATCCGTCATAATCTCATAAAACACCACAATGAAGCTGTAGCCGATGGGATAAAAAGCACAAATCATTACTTTGCATTATCGACTCTGACACACACACACAAATAATCAAAACATCGACAACACACTGATAACATCTGCTAAGGGTTTGAAAGTCCGTACGCAGGAACACTGCAGAGCCATAGAACCTGGATACTCCCTGAAATCAAGCAGCATCTCAGGCTTGGTTTGCTCCAATGTGCTGTCCCACATGCATTAGTGTTTGATTTGACACCGACTGATCCAAAACACTATGCAGTTATTTGAACCAACTTATATCGGACGAAAAATGGTTAAAGGAAAAAAGAACCACCAATAATAATAATCTGTAGGGAACCATTATATGATCACTAATATTTATTTTCTAGATCTGCTCTTGTGCAAAAAAAAAATCCATCAGTACTTTTCTCCTGTGGTTTTACTGATGTATCATAATGTCTTACATGGCCCCTCACTCAAAGACAAAAGAACAAGAGATCAGTCAGAGCAAAAAAATATGAGTAATGGAACAACTGCAGCAGGATTATTCAGATTCACTTGAGATTAGGTCAAAATCAGTGCTTAGAAAACTGGAATGAAGTCCAGAGACATAGCAAAAGGCACAGAAAAGTTCATCAGGCTTAGCTAAAGATACACATACTAGAAAGTTATGACAGCCCATGAGTTTGGTGTTTACATGAATGTGCCAAATAAACACCATTGATATTATACAGGTTACTGAACAGGCACTTGCTACAAGTATGTTCCAAATTATCTGACAAAAAAATGGTTCTGCTGCATCACAATCACAGTCCTCCACGTGAAGACACCTTAAAAACATTTAAAGATGGGATGACATTAAATGTAATGTAATTTCAAATCTACCACAAAAGTTTCAAACACTTAGATTAAGTTAAACTATCCAATGAATCAATGAGGCGGCTGCTTATAAACTTAACAGTTAACTTGCCGTGGTGAGGGATCAGTGAGAGCTTATGTAAGTGCTGCACGGAGGCACTGAAGCATCGGCGCTCGTCAGACGGCAGAGTCCGTCTTTAATTCAATATCAGTCACTTAATGGAAGAATGGAACCCTCAAATATTGACTAGCACTGTTTGGCATGTGTTTAAGCAGATGGGAGTCAAAATCCACTTCACTCTGATGTAAATCAATGTGATTTATTTGATTTCCTATACATTGAAAACTCACAACAAGCAAACAGAAATGTAATTGGGATAAAAATACAAGTATATTTTACGCATGTGGCTTTTTATTCTGGTCAAATTGAAAATATAGATTCTGTGTGGTGTGCTCCTCCGCTTAAAGATTAAACTGATCCCGTCACCTGAGGTACTTTCATGCACCGCTGACTTACAGAAACCTATTGTCATGCTCATGTCTGATTCATCTTGCTTGCACTTTATGTTATGAGACACTGTGTTCAACTATGACTTAACTATGGAAATGAAATCAGGGCCGAGCTTAAAAAAGATCATGAACTACTTGAGTAAACTGCATCAGCAGGGTGATGCAAGTACCACAGTGTACAGCATATGTGAGTAATAGGGAGCCTCTAGTGGTCAATAGGGTAACTACACACCTTGTTGAGGACTTACACAGTGATAATGGCAGGCTTTTTGTGACGGTCTAAAGGTTAAATTACAGCTTAATTGTTTCACAAAATGCTTAGCACTGGGTAGTTTAAATGTGATTCTTTTTGGATTTTTAAGTGATGAAAACAACAACATGAAGTACTTGTGTGTGCAGTCACACACAGTATCATAATGTGTTCTCAGCAGTGCAGTTATTTTGTGTTACATCATTAGTCAAAATGTCTTCGGTGGAAAGGGATACAATTCTCAGGTGAACTGACTCAAGAGAGATGAAATAATAAAATAAATTGTTCATGTTCTCACACCAGTTGTTGTTTTGTGTTGCTTAAATGTTATTTGCGAAGTTTAAAATGAATTGATGAACAAAAAACAGTTTGGCTAAGCATTTATCATTTTTGTCCCTCTCAACAAATGACCAAGTGTAGCTGCTGCCAAACCAGCAGCAGCAATGTGACAGTGACAGCTGCTAAGATTTTTGATGACATTTTTCAGTCCATTGTGTTCAAATGGCACCGTGACACACACACACACACACACACACACACAGACACACACAAGGCCATTTTGCCCACCTTTTATAATAATGATGAGTCTGGTGGAGAAGTAGAGGCTTCGTTTTAGTTGCTCTTCCATCTTCAAAAAGAGAAGAGGAGCACCCAGAGAGGGCTATATAAAGGAGAAGGCTGAGAGTCTAAATCTGCTTTATCCTGCAGTATTAAAGGTGCATGTGTGTGCGTGTGCACGTGTGTGTGTGTGCGTGTGCACGTGTGTGTGTGAAGAAAAGGAGATGACCTAGTTAGTTGAGTTCTCAGTTTCTTTAGAACTGTAACACCCACAGCACTTCTGCCTCAGTTTAGACTTTATTAGCAATAACACACACACACACACACAACTACAGGATACATTTGACACCTGAAAATATACAGTGGAAATGTGCACTTTCTCATCATGCAACATTACAGTCTTAAGGAGCCAAAATCAAAGAGCATCATCCTGCTGCTCTGGTTCTGACGCATTACTCCTGCGAGGTGTCGCTGTCTGTTGGCTGCACTACAGCATCACCCACGTATGCCGAAATTAAGAAAAGAGAAAAGTACATCCTCCTACTTCTATCATGATATGAAGTGTCAAGAGTAATATGAGAACTTTGATTCTCTCCGAGTATGTGTGGACAGAACAGTGGCAGAGCATCGGTGCATAAGATGAGGCGCTCACCGAGCTTGTTCACTTGATTTGATGACTCTGTAAGCGATATGAGCCAGGTGACGAGTGAACATGTTCAGTGACTGTGAGGCAACCCAAATTGTTCCTGGCAGACTGTGGTCATTTACACTTTGCACGTTTCTTATAGTGGTTTTTACTGCTGAGAGATAAGTAAAAGGCAATGCTGCATGTAGTGCCGGGCAGTATATCAGTTCATACCCAAAACCAGTATATGAAAAATGTAACGTAGTGCAGCAAAACCTTTTGTTTTTGTTTTTTTTTTTTTTGGGGGGGGGTCATTTTCACTGCTGCACCACACATACCAAGGGCTTAGCTGAATAAGTAACACTTTACTCCACCACCTTAGTAGAAAATGGGCTAGAGCACCAAGAACGTACCCGATGATGTTAACAGACACAAGTGCACTGCTCCCTCTCTCGCTCAATATGAAGATACACACACACACACACACACACTCAGCTCTGCCTCTCTCTCTGGAGCGCTCACTCACTCATGGCGAAATAACAGTTTTAAACCATGAAACTGTTTAAATTGTATATACAGTGACCGGCATTAGCTGCATGCCACTTATTTTCACTCTATCATGAATGGATTTTCAAATAGTTTGTGCCTTTTTTTACTTGTACCTCAATGGTTTCAGATCTTGAGGAGTTGCTCCAGTTAAATTAAAGACATCTCACCTCTCATCCAAGAAACTACTTCAGTTTTGACTAACTGATGGACAAATCCAGGTATTTAGCCTCTGTGGGCTGGAAACCTCTCTAGAGAGTCATTATGTGAGACAATACAAGTTGTTCACTCCATGACCCAGTTTCAGGTTGTTCGTTTCATCCACGTCAAGGTGTGAAAGAGGGTCATTGGGGTCACAGTCTGCTATTGTGTGAGTGCTCACCTGCGTTGTTCCGTGTTTTAGTGTTGGACAGCATTGTTGGTGGCTGATCAGTGGCGTCTTAGGCCACCTCCTCTCTTCAGTGAAGGTTTTCCCTCTTAAACCATCTTAAACCATCCCTCTTCCCTGGCCAGAATGCAAACAATCTCATTATCATCACTTAGATGTAGGTGGACAGCTGGGTACAGTCCAGATGACCTGGCTCTTATGTGCTGTGTCATGAGTTATAATGGCTATTTGGTTTGGAAAGTGTAAACTTCAGTAAAGTTCAGGAAAATCTAAATTGCATTGCACTGCAAAAACCACCTTGCTCCGTTTTTGCCTCAGAGATTCTGAAAATCCTCCTAAGTTTCTCAGAGACTCCGCTAATATACCGAATCATGATCCGTTCATTGCTTTTACTCTCGTCTGATGGTCTTCGTCTGGAGGTTTTAATGAGGGCCCAGTTTGTCTATACCCACCATTCAGTCAGAACTGAAACATCCTTAATGGATGAAAGGTGAAATGTCTTCAACTTAACTCAGATGAGCTGGATAACTCAAATTATTTGCACATTTCATATATTTTACAGATAGTATTTTTCTAAACCAGCATCATGGATATTGGCCATGTTATATGAACCATATACATCCATGTAAACCTAACCATCAGCAAAAACATCCCCTGGCATGTTGTACGACATGTGCATAATTAATGAAGACACAAGTAGAGACCTACATTCCCTACGTTCTCGCCCATCCCTACTGCTGTCTCTCTCTATCTTCTGTTACTTCTCATTCTGTTTGGTGTTTTTTTCTTTCCGACTATCATCCCCCAACTCCAGCCTCCAGGAGGGAGATGCAGATGGGAGGTCATGTAAAATGAGGTGGAGAGAGGGCTGACTAGGGGAGGAACAGTGGGTTTAGGGGAACAGGTGAGGAGAAAAGGGGGGGTCACAATAGTTGGGGTGGGGGAGAAAGGAGAACAAGAAAGCAGTGGAGGGAAAAAGGCCAATCTAATGACTGGGGGAGGATGATGATGATGGGTGGGGAGCAGGAAGCAGCAATGGGGGAGGGGATGTCAGTGCAAGAGAGAAGCCTCTTCCCATAAGGAGGTAAGAAGTGGGGACTATACTGCTCCTGTTTGATATGTATCATTACAGGAATCATGTGCATGTGAATAAAGAAACTGCATTCTGAGTGTGTAGGTCAGTATTCAGTTGCAAGTATTATTCAAAGGTAAACACATGGCTCCTCTGACTTCCCTATAACAGTCTCCACAAAGCACTGAAGACATGGGATGGAGCCACTTAGGCATGCATGTACACATGAGCATCATGTGCAAAAGTTCAAACCCACAGCTCTGCATGTGCAGTCTTTAACACTTCAGTGAATGCACATGATTCTTAGACTTAACATGATCGTATATGGAATGACTGCATCTGCATAACTACTAACGCCGCCCATGTTGCCTTGACTTCCATCACTTTTGCTACTTAAACTCATAAATCACATTTAAATAAAATGCTGTTGCGTTTGCCATCATTAATCGCTGGATCGATTATTAATCCATTACTAAATGAAGCATGAACTGTTTTTTATGAATTGGTTAAAGAGTGTTTATTTCAATGTTTTCTGATTTTGCAGCTTCTTAAATGTGAATATTTGTTTGGGCGACTTTGCTCCATATTAAAACCTGATCATTTAGGTTTATGGACAACACAAGACAATAGTGAACATCATAATTTCAAGATTTGGGGAACACCCATCAACGTTTTCTGACATTTTATGGACCAAACAACTAATCAATTCATCAAAAAAATAATCATTAGCTGCAGCCCTAGTTCACATATGGCAATTATTTCAGCATGATTACACCACAGTTGAGAGGCTCTGAGGCTGTCAGGAGCTCAATAAACCAAAGGAGAATACTGCAAGATTATCATACTTATCATACAACGTAGGCTTGTTTTTCTGTTCAGGATATTTGAATAAAGCAGCACTGATAGAGCCGGGGGCGACCCAGAGATGAACTACACAAACAAGGACACCTTCATTTGTAATGGCTAATTAAATCTATTTCTGACACAGATTCAAGGTCTTGACAGGGATGAAAGGAGAAGAATAGCTCTCCATTATGTCTGTGGTAAAAGGACTTATTAATTATCTCATAAGTAACATACAGTACAGTGTATTTGATAACAGTGTTGCCTCCCTCCATTCACATTAGTTCACAAGGTCAGCTTGGGACTGCTGGCCTGGCTGGTTTTGTCAATACACAACGCCTATCGATTACACTCCAATCGACTTCCACATCATTGGGAATAGCGCAGCCAGGTTGCTCGGTGATGTGCCTGACAATACAACAAGACTTGTACATCTGTCACACAGTGTGTCCCACCTGACGGGCTGGTTGCCTGAATGCAAATAGCTGGGGCCACACATGCAGATAAACGCAGGTGTAGGAAAGTCTCCATCCAGCTTTTTTGTCCCGCCCCCATCCAATCTTTTTACTGTTGAGTATCATTCCTGACTGAAGTTTAGAGAGAGAAAAAGGAAAACACTAGTTTATCAACAGTTTGTTTTGTTTTTGTTGTCAGGCTGCAGGTATCACTGGCAGAGAAAGATGGAGAGAGAGAGAGAGGCCAAAGGTGTCGCCACTTCTCTGTTAACCAAACCAGCACTGTATTTGGGTACAACATGCCATAAACTGTGATCAAAACGGCAAAAATATCATTTCTCTACAGGTTTGTTGAGCAGGTGGTTTGATACTGCAACGTTTATGTTTATATTCTGTACAAACACTGACGAGTGAGATACAGCAACGTCCCCACAAGCATATTTGAGAGTGTGTACCACATCGACCAATTATATCAGACACAGGTCATGTAAAATAAATTCCACCGGCGTAAATGATCGTTAGAAAATGCAGAGATTGGCTCCGATCCAATACTCAGATCAGGGCTGGAACATCCCAAATATTAATATACAAGTTTACAAAGAAAATGGCTCCAAAGACGAAAGATGAATCAGCTCAGCCACTGTGCAATGACCCAACTCAGCACTAAATACCGAATCAAACTCTCATTTCACCCAAACATCAACTTGACACCATCTATAATCCACTCAACTATCACACAGTGAGTTAAGCTCTGATCCCTTGACACGGGCCCCTGTGTGTGTGTGTGTGTGTTGCTATTAAGATGCTGCAGCTAGAAAACAGGCTGTTGTGTGATAGGTGCTTTATCAAAAGTAGTCAAGATTTAATTCCAGATGAACAATAAAAAAAGCCTGCAGGTCCACACTGGGTACCTGCGACTTCAATAACATTTAATCTTTTGAAAAACAAATCAATTCAAAAGACAGAAGAAGTAGAGGCTTTACTGTGGCTTCACCTGCTGCCCCTGTCTTACTTTACAGTACAATACCATTAATGTCCGTCTCCAGTAATATAAGTAAGTAATGCCGTGGCCAGCCAGGAGTTAAAAGCTCATTTGGTGAAAGAGACAAAAAGTCGAGTGAGCCAACAGTGAAATCAATGTAGCTAATGTGATTTAATAAGAAGCTCTCTTTACTCCTGCGATGCTGGTGAGCCTCCATAGATATCTTATGCTGCTGCTTAGGCAATTTCATTTGGAACACATTCAGGGTCTTGCAGTGGCTTCAACCACAGTTACAGAGGACGGGTTTGAGAGAGACAGAGACAGAGAGACGCTCGACAATGACAGATAAAGGGAGGGAGCGACAAACAGAGCAGCAATTGAAATGAAAGGCGACCAGAGAAACAAAGGACAAGAGTGGCTGTGTTGTTAATCTGTACACATGAAACATGTTTGATCCTTTACGCTTTCTGGGAATTTCCCAAATTTGGGAAATTAAAAGGACAGAGAGAACCTGAAGGGAATGGAGCTACAACACATTACCACCCCAATTTCTTGGTAATAAGCAGTGAAACATTATAATATTGCACCCATAACTCCTAAAGTATGACAGCCAGAGTCAGTACTGCCGAAAACCGCTACAAGACAGACGTGTGCAAACAAATGCAATTCACGAAAAACACACATAAACACACGAGTACAAACACACGGATCCCCACATGTGGAAATGAGTGACTCCATGGGGTAATTAACTTACAATGATGATAAACAGGCGATTCCAAAGGTGGCAGGGGAGAAGAGGGTGGATGAAAGGATCGATGTACTGAGAGACTGTTAAAATGTCATGCGTTTTACACAGGGTAATGAAATCTCCCCATTGTCCCATTTTGCAAAGAAAAATGGAAAACACTGCAGTTCCCTTTGTGTGTGTGTGTGTGTGTGTCAGACAGATTGTGTGGGCATAAGTAACATGTGCCAATAAATGGAAATATACTAAGCTTATATATATATGTGTGTGTGTGTGTGTGTGTGTGTGTGCAGTGAATTATTCAGATGTTTCAATAACGCCAAAGTCAGCAGAAAAACTGCAGGGTCTCTGTCTGCTGTATGTGTGTGTGTGTGTGTGTATTTGTTACCTCTTATTAGCATAAACAGTTTATGGTTAAGGTTCGGGTAAAGCATTAACTGGTTTGGTTCAGGTTAGGGGACAACATTTTGTTTAGGTTGTCCAAATGAATAAAATTCAATGCAGTGTTTCAGAAGAATAGCTGTGTAAACCTGTTTGTGTCTGTGTGTGAGACAGGTACAGTATAGCAGCAAAGGCTTGAGAATAGATGGGGAAGAGGCATAACAAAAACTCTGAATCTTGGATTTTGATTCCCTAAAAAGTCTTCAGGAAATGATAAAAAAAAACAATATACCTGCTTATTCAAACATACTTAATCAGATCGTGTGATGATACTAATACTGATATCATGCATTTTCTAATACGGCTACGGCTTACGTCCTCATCTTTTATCAGTTACAGCTCGACGTGAATTTCATTTAACTTCCAAAATAAGCTAATGTTTTTGTAGAAATCCAAAAGAAACAGGCCAAAGACCTTAAGTATGAATTCCTTATTCCCTTAAATTCCCTTACTCACTAGTATTACCGTGTTACACTTACTGCATGACCGACCTCTTGTGAGTTACCACAAGTTGCATCACAGACTGAGTAACGTTTATGACACGGGCCTAAGGCGGCCGATGTCACCAGATGCACCCGGCGTTGCGGTACAACTGCTTTGTTCACTGCCAGGTGTAATGCAAAAAAAAGAAAGAAAGAAAAAAGGATAAATCAAATGAGCATATTGGCGAGGCCATTCAGAGCAATTTAATGGCTCCAGAGCCACTGACTGAGGACCCATTTTAGCTACACAGCAAAACAGCTAGGGAGCAAGAGAAGAGAGGGAGACGGGGAGGGAGGGAGAGCAAAAAGAATGGAAAATGACAGAACTACAGCCAGAGAAATAAAGAGAGAGAGAGAGAGGGGGGGGGGGGGGGAATGGGAGGGGAGCAAATGAGTGAGGGAGAGAGGAGTAAAGCTCCTTTGTTTCCCTCGGAAACCCGTGAGGTAAGTATTTGAAAAAGAGAGAGGGAGACGGGCACAGAGAGAGAGAGAGACAGAGACAGAGAGAGGGAGAGGGAGAGGGAGAGAGAAGCCACGCTTTACACTGCACTGCGCCATGCTCCGCTCTCCGCTCTTAGGAGTCTTTCCCCAGCCTCTTTCAAGACTCTTTTTCACGAGCATACACACACAGATGCTCAAAAGCACACACACACACACACACATGCACGTGCTCAGTTGTGAGTCATACAGATAGATAGCCCCCTAACCATCTCTACAGTGGGACTGACAGAATCAATTATGGATAGATTTCAAAGGGAAGAGTGCATATGTCTATGAATTATAGACTCAGAGCCACACACTGCACACATTACACTGGAGCAGCAGAGTAGCACATGTTCCAAAAAAAAGGCCTAGCATTGCACTAAATAGATCAACAGCACAGTGCAGCGTGGCAAATCGTGCACACTCCCACCCGTGTTCAATGATAAATGCACACTGATAAAACTATCCGGGATTACTATCTACACAACCCGACTATGTCCACTATCATTCACACACTGAGCAAGAGAGAGGATGGGATACTGCAGCTGTACTAGAACAGGTTGTACATTACTTCTATTCTTGATACACTGAGATACACCGGGGCTTCTGCAACGGTTGCAACTGTCTCATGCATTTTCCCTGAGACTCAAACAGTCATAGTGGTGTTAGATGGTGCACACAGGGTCTCACGTGTCAGAAAGACACATTTTGTGTTCAGTTTTGATGAAAGTACAGTATTTCAAATCTCAGTCACTGCTGCAACAGAGCTCCTACAAAATAAACGTCATTCTTCCTTCAGAGCCAAAGATGGAATTTTCTCCTGATTGGCTGGCAGGAAAACTCTCTTACGCACACAAAATGCGTAAAGCCAACTTATGCAACTCAAATAAAAAAAAATAAAAAATGCTGAATAAATAAAGAGGGCTCATTCCCTCACTTCAAATTGGCTGCAGTTGTAAAGTAACACACCATCTCTTCTTCACTTGGCCTCAGCCAAGTAAACCACACACTGGCACAGAGTAAAAGATATGACTGTAAATTATACAACGTGTAGTTTGAGACTCAAAGTGTGCCGATCACTCCCATAGCACTAGCTGTATTCTCAGTGGTTGCTATGACAACTCTCCCAGTAAGCACCGCTAGTTTGTGACCTTTTTCGTGTTCTTTCGATTGTCATTTTCATATATGCTAATTTATTTAATGCAAAATACTCAATTAGGGCAGAGGCTTGCTTAACGACTGCATTAAAGTCGCAGTTGCCTCTTTCTCAATGTATATCACTGTCACCTTGGACGTCCTCTTGGGCATTACCACTGTGGCGCGCCTCCATTTCCATTTGATCCCAGCACAGCATGGCCTAGTTTGGCACTGTTTGTCGTATAGTTAACCTGTATTCTACATCTCAAAACAGCTCTGCTCAGTACAGCTCAGCTGTAAATAGCCCAGTTTGGCCCAGTTCAGCTCAGGTTGCTCCCATTATGCACAGCACAACGACAACTGATTATTTCTATCTTATCGAGATCCAGAAGTACACATTATAGTCAGACAACACAACTTGATTGCAAAACACAAAGCAGCCTAACGAACCAAAACGTTCCCTTTGAATCATCCGTTTAAAATGCTGCAGGGAAAAAAATTACATTTTTGGATCATAGAATTTGCTAAATTGTATGGAACATTCTTAAATGTAGATCAACTGTGCTGAACAAAGAAGAGGAACAGGAAGGGAGGAGCTGATTGTTGACAGCATAATAAAATGAAACCAACGAAGGCGGATGCGTTAAGGTTGTACACGCGACAGATGAAGAAGGGAGAAAGAAGAGGGAACGGAGAAAGGGCAGGCTTGAGGAAAATGTGAATAAAAACTGTTGTTTTTTTTAGACTCATGTTAATTTGTTGTGTATTTTAAGACACTGGTCATGAGCTATTCTGATGAAATTACTCCTTCAGTTAAAGCACAGCAGAAAGTCTGTAATAGGGCCAAAGTCTCAGCAGTCCTTTTACTTTACCCGTATGCGTTGGAGAGTCATATTCAGCATATGGCACTTGTTAGAGCTGCTAATTCTGATCACTTGCTGTGGAGCACGACCACGAGACACCAGATCCCATCATTTTACTCAGCACTCATGTAAATACTTCCATGGGATTTGTCAATGAGGCTGATTACATCTGTGGGGAGCGACGGTTCCGTGCAACAGCAGCCGGTGATTCATGGTTTTCACTACATCACTGTTGCTCTGTACTTAGTCAGCTCAGCATGACAGCCAAATGCTCTGATAAACCCAATAACAAGACATTTCTGTTGGCAGGAGGATCATGGCAACATTTTTATTTCCATTTCATTTGGTGAATCTTAAACCACTGGCTGTACAAGCACTTACACTGTGACAACACAGTTTAACACAATAATAATAATAATAATAATAACGATATAATATGAACAACCTTATCACCAGCTGGTCATGTATCATGAGCTGCGAGTCTGTTTTTCTCGCCTCTATGCTCACTGGGTACATTATGTCTCGTCCTCATTATTTATTTGGTCTCATAAGGAAAGACAACTACTGAATTGGTGTTGGATAGATTTTGTTTTCCATTTGGTGCCGTTTTTGTCTCTTGTTTTATATGTGCATGTGATGCTTTGTGAAAGCATCCTCAGATGTGTGTGATAGCCATGAAATTTAACGTATAATCAGCCTGGGAAAACATTTACATGATCTGCTGTAAGGTTAATTGTGCAGCGCACAAGCAAGAGCAAATAATACAATTATTTACTATATTACAGTTCTGGCACTACTGGGCTCAACTGTACTCGGTTTGGTATCAGGCACGTCGTTTTCCACCCTGCTCAACGTGGGCGAGGCCGTCACAGCACAAACACACAAACTGTGGAGTTTCAGTGTCTGTTTCATCGATTTCTGCAAATTCTATAGAGTATAATCTCTAAAATGTCAATTTGAACAGCTTTAAAACAGCAATCACAATATTATCGAAGATTTGTACTGTTTTGTACCAATTCAAGGAATTAGGAATTTCACTGGAACACTAAAACACTGGACAGCCTGACAAAAATGTAATATGTGTCTCTTACTGAACAACAGCTAACAAAATGTACAGCTAAATACGTAAAACTGATTTTCAATTGTTACCTAATTTGAGCCTACTGCACCCCTCGACACCATTCTCTCATTTTGACACCACGTCTCCTGGCTCAGTACCTAGGAGAGCCGTTTAAGTTAAGCAACAGAAAATGAGTCAATTTCCTGATCTCATTCCTCAGCTTCAATCGAATCAACATTCAACGTTGTTTTTTTCTGGAATGCTTACCAAGCCGCGGAGTGGCTCTATGATTTCATATTGATAATTATTCTTACAGTTTCTCCATCTAATTGCTTCTCCGTGTACTGTTAACCCGTGTCTCTATTCTTTTTCCTGCTCTCGATTCCCTCTGGCATGTTTTGTGCATTTAATCAGCCCGTATCTCTGTATCACTCCAACAAAGACGTGTCCTCAATTCTCTAGGCTGATATCTGTTCTCCTCTGCTGTCTGTTGTTTCTGTTGTTTTTTGGTTTCTTTCTCTCAGTGTGGCCCAAATCTTTCCCCAACACCCACCCCAACCCTCTACCCCACACCTTTTAATCGTTCCCTTGTCTCTTTCACACCCCTGATGGTCTAAATTGATGAAAGTGTACGCATCCTGTAGGTGTTCCCCAGACACAACATTCACACCCTAAGGCACACACACACACACACTGTCCTGCCGATGCCTTCACACCCCTGCTGACATCATGGCCAGCAGTGTTTCTCTCAGTGAATCCATTAGCACCCACTGTAACATCACCCCACACACACACACACAGATAAGCACCAGGTGTTTTAACACACACAAGCCCAAAGAGTCAAGTACAGAGAGCACCAACATTTCACGCCTTTAAACACTCGCTGAAGGCTAGTGTAGACCCAGTCTGGTGCATGCAAGTTAAACCTAAAACTAAAGTGGCACAGCATGCAGCAGTAGCAGAAGCCAACAGAGTTCATCTAGTTCACCGCTCACCTTGAAATGTGTATTTTAAAAAAAAGACAGGAATTAGTTTCCTCTTTGTATCCAACAGCTAAGACAGTTGTCACATAAGCAAAACCTAACTGTCCATGTGCGGAAAGATGTTCACAAAGAGCTGTAGCCTCCTGTTCATCTGTTGATTTGTTTGATTGAACTTGGTGTTAAAATCAGCCTTCATGTGATTCTGCTGACTCACCAGTCAAATCAAACAGCCTCAGCTGCTTGCTGCCTGTACAGAACATCGGTGTTAATTAGTATTGTTACACTTGCAAGTTCAGTTCATGCACAACAGTGGAAATCTGTGGGATGGCAAGAACTAACACCCCATTATGTCAGCAGCTAGTTCACAGGGTTAGTGCTTCAAAACCACAAGATAAAAACGTTAAATATCTGAAAACATCAGCTCAAAAATAGAAAAATGGGCCTTCGTATTAACCCATTTTAATCCGTCATTGAATTATTTACAGTATATCTGAATGCTAAGTTTGTACCCCCAAAGAAGCTTAACCTTGACAAGACATACGGAATAACCCAGCATATAAGAATTGTCCAGGCTGTTGCCAGTTGTGTCTGTCTTTATGACCTGTAAAGATTCCCATGGCTTCATGGCCTTAAAAGCCCAGAGCTGAGGCGAGTCCCAGGACAGTCTTTGGCCGTTATTGTTCCAGCCTGCGATGATTAGCCATCAGGCTCCTACACAGTGACATGCCGTTGAGGCCTCACTTCCCCTGCTCTAAATTTAACAAGGGATGAAAACAAGATAAGAATGATGAGGAAAAACGGGGAGGAAAAAAAGAGGGTTTAGTGCAGAAATGTGACCCTTCCTACACCACCTTACCCCCACCTCTCAGGTTCCTCTCTTTCCTTCAGTCTCACAGAGAGCTGTTGATTTAGCATTATGTGTGTTAATGCAGAACGCCAAGACGAGAGGAGTGCTGACTCCAATACACTTTAAATCTACCACATGCCAATATTTAGGATGACACCTGGACCTCTGGCTTAGGCATGCCGAGGAATGAATTAAGTAGCCCTCATCTTTGCTCTGATAGAAATGAAACTGCAGTGTGTGAGTGAGTGAGTGAGTGAGTGAGTACTGTATTTTGTCTGGCCATCTTTCTAGTGAAGTAACTTGACTTTCAAACAATGCAGGAGGCAGCTTTTCTGTTATAATATAGTATAATCTCCACCTGAGATAAGCACAGTGACGACATCCAAGTTATTCTGGGAGTAAAAATACTCACTGTGACTATTAAACTGGTCCTTAGCCCTTAGAATAATGCTTTGGATTATTCTTATCTTCAAGTAAAACTGAGTCTGAAATGTTTAGTAGCAATTATAAGAAGAAAACTTTGATTTAAAGAGAGATACATAAGATATAATAGGACAAACCAGCACAGACACAGTAACTTTAGCCAAAAAGAAAACTGTAATTAAAGTTAGACATCCCAGTCATCAAAGCTGGAAGGAACTCGAGACAGAGTCAGCACCAGAGACAGCTCCACTGCATCTGACTTCCTCAGCAGCATGAGAGCTGCCAGTGGATACTTGCCTTCAGGACCATGGAGAGCTCCACAGAATGCACTTTCTCACGACCCAGGTTTAAACTGATAACTGCTTATTCAATAAGACGTTAGCCAACCTTTATTTGACCTGATCGTTTGAGGGCCTAAGGTGGAGAAGTAGTTGTGTCTGCATGTTTTCTTTTCTGCTTCGGGGGGCCAGGGGGAGTGAATGAACAGCATTTAGCCCTCTCTCAATAACCATAGCTTGGATGCCCTTGAGTAAGACACCTAACCTCCAACTGCTCCCCAAGGCTCTACAGCTGCAGCTGCTCACTCCTCTGAGGGTGTAAGTTTACTGCTTACTGATGAGTGAAATGTAAAGGTCAACTTTCTGTGTTTGTAAAACATACATGCTTTTCCTCAACCCAATATTCAGGAAAAAAAAATAGGTGACTGACACGTCAAAATAGCTGAGAACATAAGTATAAGACTAAAACCGATTAAAAGTCTCATCCTCAACACAAATACAGTACATAGTGCTTGGTGCTTCCAGCGCAGCACTTGAAAAGGCTTGTGAAATCCTGGACAATTGTGTGGCAGATGGTAAAGTCGAGACCTCTAAACTGAATGTGAGAAAGAGACCTTTGGAGGACATCATGTCGGAAAATGTCATCCGTCACCTCTGCTCCCTGGGGGGTTTTCTGACAAAGCAGTAGTTTCTTGGCCTGACAACACAGCGGCCAGCAGGTGAAGTGGGCAGCTTCACTTGTTACTGTAATTGCCGTTTATTTTAATTGACAGTAAGAAATCTTTAAAATCATCACATTCTGTACATTTAGCTCTATTTTTAGCTCACCGAAATTAGTGTTTGTGTTCAGAAAGTCCAAAAGTGAACAGTATTAATTGAGTACATGGATGCAGACTTTCCATCTTTGTGGTTTTCCTAAACCTTTGCCAACATCCACCCATCTTTCCACCCTGTTCTGTGTCAGCTATGACACCTAGAGCTGCTGTTCCGACCTCATGCTGTGCTGTTATGAATTACACAGATCGGTGTAAATACTGTGTACGAGTGGGTGTGTCTTTTACAGGGGGGACACTTTGATTTGCTGCTGTGGTGGGGGGAAAAACAACCAAATAAAATCATGCAGTGATTGCTAATGCTGGTGCGTGTTTACGACGTTAATAAAAAAGACTCAAGTTGAAAAATGTGTGTGTGAGAGATAATATATCACAACTAGTGCTGGGCGGTACTATACGTGACGCAGCAAAACGCTGTTTGACAGGGGGAACCTTTTCACTGCTGCACCACCCGTGCTAAGGGCTTAGCTGAAGAAATGAGTGTGTGGTGGTAAAAGCAGCAATGAGCGTTTTACTCCACCACCTTAGCAGGAAACACGTCTCAGGGTACAGCAATGTATGCAGTTCACTCACTCACACACACACACACGCACACACACACACTCAACTGCACCACTCCTCCTCTCACTGGAGCACTCACTCATGCTCAGGGATTAAAAATAATTTTTGGTCATAACCACAACCTACACATACTTCCTTTCTTCAGTATGTGTCTGTATTTGTGCGTATTTACAGCCTCCAAGAGCTACTATTCAATTTGTTATGAAAATGACTCAAGCAAATGCACTGTTCTTTCTGTGGGTATATAATAACAAGAGCTGTTTAACATTTGCTTAAAAACGTTAGTGTTAAAGTCACTTCCAGGTCAATATAGAATCACTATGAACCAATAATCTCTAACTTGCTCACACGCACACAAACTACAGCCTCATCAATCTCAGGTCATTGGACAGCTTTCTTCTCACTGTCCCCAGAATTAGATCAATAATATGCAAAGATGCCTTTAGTTACCATTATCTTTCACTCTGGAAGAAACGGCCCAGAAGACCCGAGATCCATCACATTTCAGAGTCAAATTAAAATGTACAAATTCTCCCAGGCCTTCACGTGGGC
Organism: Solea solea; assembly: GCF_958295425.1. Lineage (NCBI taxonomy): Eukaryota > Metazoa > Chordata > Actinopteri > Pleuronectiformes > Soleidae > Solea > Solea solea. The sequence goes on along the minus strand of NC_081149.1, from coordinate 19,063,421 downwards.
ATGTAGCTAATATGAATGTGCTGTATTGATTGATTTTGTTTGTGCAGCACATTGTAAAGTGCATTTACACTTAAAATTGCCAGGGCCATTAAGGATGGAGTTGAGGTTTAGGCAAGTGCTTGTAATAGAAGGTGGGGGAACTTGCATCAGTCACCTTCCTTACAACAACAAGACAGAAAAATCATGTTGTTAGCTTGGTGCTGCCATGTATGCGTGTGTCAGTCATTTAGCTGTATGTGTGTGTGTGTGTGTTTGTGTGAGTCCACAGGCTGACACTGACCTGCTGAATAACCACATGATTACGGATATACCACACAATAAAACTGGATATTATTGGCATCCCATCTCTTTCGCAACACTTTCATTTTCTCAGTTGAACTTTGTATGCCTCTTCAAAAGCGCTCACACCTCGATGCAGCATTCATTTTTATTGCTTTGGTTTGTTGGCACACACAGTCTTCATGTTCCAACTCACCCTGCTCCGAGTCATGAGCAGCAGCTCACCACAAAACACTCTGCAGGATTTGGTGGAAAACACTAAAAATAAAATAATCTTGTGTTTGCCAGTTGGCAAAAATAGTAATTACACTGGCAATATGGTGTTTTACAGACCCACTGTCTTTATATGGCAATCTTTTAAACAGTAGCCATCAACTGACAATAACACACCCTTATGTTACTGTGTTGTGCAATTCAGATTTCAGTTTCTGGCGTTCATCAAGCGAAATCCAAAACTTTTACCAACAGAGGGGAAAAGATTATGTAATTAAAATAATAATGAAAAGGCTTCGGTGTTGTTTTACATGGTAAACTGAAAAATGCATTTGTGAAATTTGAAAATTTGTGACCAAAATAAGCTTCACAGTGAACCACAACTTCTGTTCATCACATGGTTGGTAAGAAAAAAGGTAGCTGCTCAATAAAGGTACAGTGTGTAAAATGTACTGGCGAAGCTGCAGCTGAACATCTCTCATCTCATCCTTTCCTTCCAAACATGTAGGTGAACCTATAGTAGCCGTCAGTTATCATTAAAACTTAAGACGTGCTTATTTTATCTATTAAACACATGGTGGTCCAACCTCTGGCGAGAAGACACGCCCCTGATGTACATGTGAAAGGCTCATTCTGTGGGGATGAAAAGAGTAAATAATTCATATTAATTATAATAATCATATATATCTATAATCATAATAATTCAGGTGATTTGACACTCAAAGAAAACAAATCTGTAAGATTATTTTAAATTAAATTTCTTCTGAATGAAAATAATGTCACCTAAATCTTAGGAGAAGAAAACACTGTTCAATGTGTAAGTGATTTTTTTCTGTGCAAGTGAATCATGAGAATCAGTTAATTAAAAAGAATAGTCCACGATCGGGTTCGGCTCGTGATCACCGGCTTTTGTCACTGCCATCGCTAAATACACCAGTCTCCTGGGTTAAATCATGAGCTTTTATCAATTTCCTTTCTCAATGTTGGAGATTAACGCATGTTTCTGGGAATTTGCTGAGGCTGATGAGTTGAAGCCGTGAGATTTCACTCGGAATAACACTTTTGTTCACTGCAGCCTCTTCTGCTCGCCTTCTCTCCTTCACTCGCTCGTGAGGGAGTGAGGACACACTGCTTCAGAGTGTGTGACTCGTGCAGGGAATGACTCACGTTCGTTCGCAGCAGTCTCAGTGCTCGCCCCGCCCGTTGGCCGCTGCCTCACTCCGTTTGCAACAGAGCTCAGCTCAGCTGCACCGTGAGACCAACGAGTCGTTTCAGTAAGTGACTCGGTTCAGTTTGTTCACTCAAACGATTAGTTTTGAAAGGGACGACAACACTGAAGACACAAAATCTGAGTTTGTGTCTTCAGTCGCATGAAACTGGTTTTGGTTTTTGCAGACATCGACCAAACCACCATCTACAGCAAACTTTGTGTAAACGCAATTGCATGAGGCATCAGGCACCCCTCCCACCCCCAACAGTAATAAAAAAAGTTTGGTGTAAAAAAAGAAAGAAATTGGGAGATTTTATTTTTAGGCTACGTCTCCAGGCCCTAAAACACATACTGTACATCCTCAACATTTGAATTTTCTGCTGCAGTACCAATCCCTTATTCAGGCTGCAGCAGACTTTTCTTTTTTTCAACAGAGGAAAGAAATCGTGTCCAAGTCCAGCATTAAAAATACCAAGACCTACTGATTCTGCCTTGTATTGCGACAGACACTGTCAAGTGTAGCTGCGTGCTGCCAACTGCAGGTTAAATCTCCCTCAAACAAAAGAGCGATCTCATTAGTTCCTATATTTTCCACTTGTGCTTTGATGTCTGATGCCCTCTATATAGCACCTGGTTTTCTTTATATAGATTTGTGACCAAACACTACAATGACGTCACACACGCACGCACGCCCTCACACGGGCTTAGAGTCTGCAGCATAAACCTATACACACACACACACACACACACACACAGTGGGATTAGAAGATTCTTTTTTTTCTTTCATTCACCCATTTACCGTCATCCTGACACATACACACTCACACACTTTGCTCGCCTTCACGTAATTGTATTTAGAATGATGAGTCAGCAGAAAAGTCTAAGCTGGCATGCGGGGGGGGGGGGGGGCGGGTTATGTGGAAGATGGCGTACATATGCGCACACATGCTCGCAGGTCAGAGCGCAGTCGCTTCTTCTGCCATCACTTTCTGTGACTCACTCCTCTTTCCACTGCTGTATATAGACACAGATGGAGGTGTGGTCATCGCTCCATCCTCTCTCTCTGTTTCTCCCTCTCTCCATTTGTTCTCTGAGGATCCAACCCAGAGCCGAAGTTCAAAATTCACTTTCACTTTAGAGATGATGGCGGTGGAGAATTGTAAACTCAAATAAACCCTTACATGGTCCATTACTTGTCTTATCTTTGTGGCTGATAAGCATGTTAGCTGCATCACTTTAGTTTGTCTTCAGTTTACATGGACTGAAGGACTTTTCTTAATTTCTTCATCCATTTCTTCTTCCCCGCCTCTCACACCATTATTCTTTGACCCTAAAAAAGTATCATTCCTGTACATGTGAGCCATTAACAACTTGGGCAAATTATCTAATTGTAATATCTCTGAAAAAAAGTCAAGGTTCAGTTTAATTTTTACTACAGAAGAGTATTAGGGCCACATTTAAAAAAAAAAAGAAAAATAAATAATGAGATTAAAGTCAGAATGCCCTAATACTCTTAGTTTACCATAGTTTAATAATACAAAATATGACTTTGCAATTTGCTAACTGCATTGTTTCAAAAAATGTTAATTGTTCAGCCCTATTCACATTGTACTTAAACCATGATTGCAGTCTGTCCAAAACTGGGAAAAAGTTAAAAAAACATACATACATAGTAGAGTAGCACAAGGCAGAAAACCTGACCTCACTCAATTCTGCAATTTAACCTTGTTATCCCCTGATCTGTTGGCTCATTAAGTGACATAATATAGCCAGCAGTGTGGCGGTACAGCCTGTACTAGGAAATATTGATGATTGATGGAGCTGCTGTGTTGAGGTTACACAACATGTGAATGAAGCGTGAATGGACGTAATGACTGATGCCGCTCTTTACAGTGTAACGTTAGTTTAGCTCAATGGAATCTGCTACACGGGGAGTCACAAATGTAGCAAAACTGCATCAAGTGGAAACAAAGTTGATATTTCCGCTAATGTTGTATGACATAAGGGAGACGCGCCGCGGATAAAGCTACACACTGCGTCTGTTGATTCACGTACAGGAGGTGAATATGCAGCAGAAAACAATGGCCCAAGAAGACAAACAGTATTGAAGTTGCTTAATGAGGCTGGAAGTTTTCTGACTCTGTTATGATATATACATATTCACATTCACACATACAGTATGTGCTCTGATGGCAGTAACAAATAAATATGTATGACATTTTACATGACATATTACCCTTCACATACAGTATATATAGCAGGGTTGGGCAATAATTAAATACCAACAAATTAACTTTCTTTGATCTCAATATAACAAAGTTTAAGTATATATATAAAATGCTTATGCATTGCATAAACACAACATGTGTAAAACATGTTAAAACACTTTGGAAGTTTCTTTTCTCTACATAAAAACACGTAAAAATCAATTTAATTGTATTTGCATAGTGCCAATTCATAACACACATTATCTCAAGGCACTAAGTGAGGTCAAGACCTTACAAAAATCACTATTTGCAGGTTGTAATTCAACTTTCACTTTTCAGAATGACTCATTAGAATAACTCATTAATCAGGGGACATTTACGATGATTGTTATCGAGTGGAAAATGCTTTATCATAATCATGTTTTGGCCACATCATTCAGTCCTAATATCTATTATTCTACAGTACTTTTAGGTTAATATGTGCTATATATATACACAGTTGAATGTACATCATATATGTCTACACAGGAGAAAAGTCACTTCACCAATTAGTATTTGGAGCAATAAAACTAATTGAACCATCAAACCTGACTTCAGTTTTATGATGAGTCATTTTAATAGATTATATAGAAAATATCAGAAAGACCCACTTTATTTATTATAAACTACAATATGATTGAAGACATGAATTTAAAGAGCAAGTACAGCACACTGTAATTTTTAATTTCACCACACACTCATTCTGGTTCCTGACACCGAACAGACACAACTGGTTAAAGGCCCGCACTAATCATCATTTGATGTGCCATAGGTTCAAATCCGAAACCAATCTCTTTAAGATTGAAGAGTGAACGTTGATTTACCAACATGAACGTTCTCGCACACACACACACACACACACACACACACACGCACAAACACACACACTGTGAGTCAGAAAAAAATAGATGAGGGGTGGGAAAGATAATGAGAAGAGGGTAAAGGGGTTAATGACTGTCTCCAACACAAGGCCAGAGAGATTGCTCTTGTTTGTGCGTGTCCAAACACACACACACACACACACACACACACACACAGGTCAGCTTGATAGCTTGATGAAATTGCTCGTGATAAATTGATGAGCTGACTGAAGCTTTACCTCTTGTCTTTCTCAGCCTCTTTATGTCATATGTGCACGATTTCAGAGAGAGAGAGAGAGAGAGCGAGAGAGAGAGAGAGAGAGAGAGAGAGAGAGAGAGAGAGAGAGAGAGAGAGCGAGAGAGGTGAGTGATTGGGGTAAGCAGAAAATAAAAAGATGGAAGAGAAGCAGAAATAGAGAGAGTGATCATGTTTGAGCCAAGAGGGCAGCTCTTTGTCTTCCTAATGGAGCCATTACCTAAGGGTGTGTGACCCTTACAGGTCAATCTCTGTTGCTCCCACACACACACACACACACACGCACACATAGAGAGAGTGAAAAAAAAAAAAGAGAAAGGTAGATGGGGACAATATGGATTATGGTATAAGTAGCAGTGCCAATAGCTGAAAGTCATCCAGTGACACTGTAAACTGTACTGCAATTTTCAGATCGCAATATTTTTTAAAGCCATAATGTGTGTCAAAATATTATTATTATTATATGATATATAATTTTTTTCTCCTCTCTTCGGTTCTCCCTCTTTTTGGCTATCCTCCAGCTTACTCTGACTCTTCTCACTCAGTCTGTGTCACTTATTCTTTTCTATTTCAAATTGAGAAATACATTAAGTAAAAATGTATTAAAAAAAAATCATGTAATTATAATACTGAAATAATAACAAAATAATAATAATACTAAAACTCTACTCCTCTTATTCTCTCTACCTACATTAAAGTAAAAACGACCTGTTAGCGTTGGGCTGGGGCCAGGCATTTAGTTTGATTATAATTGTAAGAAGCGATGAATGCATTCGGTCTATGGATATCCGCACAGCAATTGAAAGACAAGAATGAGTGAATGTGTGCACGGCTCCTAAAATGTTTGCATGTCCTTGAGAACATTCCAGTCGCTCGTTTCTGCTTCAGGCAAATCACCTTTTTTTCAGCAGCGGCGTCACGCGGTGACCGTGAAAGGTGTGACGACGTGAACATCCTTTCAGCGAGACTTCGACGTGAAGAAAGAGACACAGGAAAACAACCACATATGTCAAGATGTGAAAAGGTGTTATACTTCATACTTATATATATATATATATATATATATATATATATAAACTGAAATCTGAAGGGTAATTCAAATGCATAGATTTGCACAGCTATTCTTCTTAGGACACTGCATTGACTTCCATTCATTCGGGCAGCCAAAGCAAAGCACTATCCCTTAACCTAAATGCATAACTCCAACCACAATTCACATCTTAGACCGTAATATAATAAAGGTCTGCATAGGATGAGGTTTTGGTCTCCATGAGCACAACAGGTCCTAAAAAGGTCAGTGTTTATGCTCAAAAAAGGCTCTAACGAGATAACAAATAAAAACACTCACACACGGAAAATAGACAGAAAACAACCTGTCAAACTGTCTCTTTTGTCAGTTCCCTGAAAGGTAGTTGAAGAAAATAAAAACCCCAGAGAAAAGGAATCAATTACTTGTTGTACAAGACGAGATGTTTTCATACTATACTGAGGTAAAGTCAGACAAACAAAAACAGACAGAGAGAGAGAGAGAGAGAGAGAGAAATGAGTCGAAAGATGGGAGAAGTAAGAGATGGATGATGTTTGTGTGGAGTTCACCATTTTGCCACAGCGAGGAAGGTCTATTGCTTTTGTCTGATTGTATGTGCGTGTGCCATTTCAAGTGTCTGCGAGCAAAGTGAGCCGAATTAAGTTGTAAACTGGAAGAGTAATGATAGCGTTGGGGCGCTGTGAGACTCGGTTATCATTCAGCTGTATCATCTCCGGCCGCCTCAGTCAGACATATCGTGACGAGTGAGAGGTGACGAGTAAATCTATTGTGTCCATACACCGTCGTTGTGAGAGACACAGAGAGGAGGAGGAGGAGGAGCAGCGGGAGACAGGAGCAGATGAGGGACAGAGGGAGCAGGAGACACGGTGAAAAGAAAGAAGAATAGAGGAGGGGGTTCGAAGTACTCAGTAACTTCAATAGCCTTTCCTCCCTCCTCAGTCGCAATGCCTCTCAATTAAATTCTAATCAATGGAAAAGCCTCATTATCCCCACTGCCAGCAATGCTGTGGAATTGATCTCCATCCCCATGGAACAGCCGTACAATGCAAAATTCTAAAGCTGTGGTCAGGAGAGACACCAGTGGAGCACATGCAGCACATATCTCTTATGATGCTGCTGGATAACAAGCCATGGCTTCATAAAGACATTTTATTCTGCAAAAACATACATAAAAAAATGTTTTATTTGCTATTTGTCCTTCTGTTTTATATCTACAACTACTTTCAACTATTTTTTTGGTTTTGCATTTTGTAATTTTTGGTTTGATGTTAAAAGGAAGAGTGTGTGCGGTGTCCCAAATGTCTGCAAATTACTGCATGTTCATGGTTTCACGAGATGTTCCCTCACCCTTGCTTATCGGCAACAAGCTGGAGGTAATCAAATCTGTGTAATTGAGGGGGAAATGTGCAAATGCTACAGGATCCTTTTTCAATTTCTATTGTTTTAACAATAGTTTTTAATACAAAATGAATTGACTAAGTTTTCATGTTGTAAATAATTCAAGTCGGCGTCAGCCGTTTAAACACTCAGGTAGAGTCTCACACACACACACACGCGTTTGACAGAGAGTTTAAGGAATATGAGTATTTTTGGACAGAGACGAGGACAGAAATGTCCACAGGGAGGAGGCCTGTTTAGAATGCACCTGCAGACATCTGCAGAGGAGCAGACACATAGATTCACCACAGGGACAAGAACACCTCACAGCTCTCCCTCTCTCTCCCTCTCTCACACACACACACACACACGGTGTAAGACTACTTGGACAGTTTTGTGATCAGTAAATGACTGCAGGGGCTCTGGTGATGAAGTAGCCTGTTGGGATCAGAGTGTATCCTCTTGGCCTTTCCTCATCAGCAGGGACATAATGACTGAACAAATTAATCTAATTGTGCATACGTGTATTTATGATGGAATACAATCTCCTCGTACTACTTTGTACGTCCTAATCTCCCCCCTAACATTTTCACCTACTGCGGCATTTGCAGCAGCATTCACTTTCTCTCCATGCGAGGTTTTCAAGGTTCCTTCTTTCTCTGCTCGCCGTCAAACGTTCTTTGTGATTCAGCGTGTGTTGTGGGTGTGATCGTCTTTATGCCGCAGTGAGGACATTACCACAACTGAACCCACGATGGGACTTAAAAGTGAGCTATTCACAAGAACTTTCTGAGAGGTCAAACGTGGTTTTAAGGTTCAACTTACAGCGACGGCAGGTTATTCATTGTGTTGGTTAAGGTTAGTTTGCAGCTATATGTGCTACCTCAATGAGCGTTTCAGTGAGTGTTGTGTGAAAAAAGTTGAGTTGTTTTTTTTAAGATGAGCAGCTCTTACACTCTGCTTTGCAGTAAATCATTCAATTCTTATTCACAAGGTTTACTCATTTATGAGATAAAGAGCTTCGAGAGAGAGAACAATTACTGTTGTTGTGATGGTACAGGAGATGCACCTCCTCTGATTATTTGTCAGTTGTTGACAGGTACAATGTTGCTAATTAAGTGCTGAGAAAGTCTCCAGCTGGAGTGTGTGTCTCCAACCTGTGGTTTGTCTAATACAGTCACAACATTATTTTATGAATTAATGACCAATTTCCTCCTCAGGATAAGTGTGTTGTCGAGACTTTAAGCTCTCATCTCTTTTGTCTTCATTTCCTGCATAAAAGAGAGACTATAAAAGGCTCCAACAAACACAACTGACACGACAAGACTTATAACAAATAGGAGCGGGGGGAAAAAAGAATGAAATAGAATATTATGGACAATCTGACAGATATTATATGACAAGATCATATGCAGCAACACACTCTGGCACTCACTATTTCAAACATGAACACGCCGGAACAATAGATACACGAGGAGAAGACAGTAGGTGTTTTCACGACAAGTGAATAATTGCATTTATGCAAATAATTACACTAATTATATTTTCTGTAGCAAAGGAGGGAGACGAAGAACACGCGACACAGGAAACTTCAGGAAACTTAAGTGAACCAGACCATGATGATAAAGGAAAAGTTATTTTTGGTAATACAGGACAATTGAGCCATTTTGGAGTTAATGTGTTTGTTTCACTCTCATGTTTGAAGCTGCATTTTGGTGATTATTGTTTAGTCTTCATGAGAAGAATGTGATATTATTTTATGTGTTGCCCCCCCCTCATTCTGTCAGGCAATACTATCGGACCTGACTGAGGGAGTGTAGTGTGTGTATACTGCAGCAGCGCTGAGGCAGGAGGGGACAAGAAGCACTGATCCCAATCTGCAGAACAACTTTTTTAGTTGCACAAACCTGTGTATGTGTGTGTCTGCATTAACAATTTAAAACAAAAGTACTGTTGGGAGACCATAGTTCAATAAGGGAGCGTTTAGTCTTCATCAGTATCTTGTGTGTGTCTGTTTAACGTGCACATCATGCAGATCATACATCATACACATGCAGGCATATTAAACACAAAGTACTGAGAAATTGTGATACCTTTTTGTTCTTTGTGCAAGTTTGAGTGTACTTATGCAAGTGCGTGTCTCTCACTCTCCCTGTCACCACATATTTCTCAGCAGATCTGCACTAACAATGCCCTAACGTCCTTGTCAAGGTTGCACTGTGGAAACATTTTTTAACAGACGCACGCACAAGCCAAACCACACAAAAACGCCACCTCGTCAACCCTCGAAATTAAGTTTTCGAAAAAAGTCCGTGCTGTTGATTAATTCAAATTGCTTAATAACAGACCTCAGTCTCTTTTCATTCAGCGGCTTCAGAATTCAAGCACAGAAAGTCAGGGTCGACCAGGCAGAGCGTGGGTTTATTGCAGTTAAGAGCATAAAGGAGCGCTTTTTATCAAGGACAGCTAAGCTATCACAAAGTGATGGTTACCTAGAGATGACGCTGTGAAAGGACGTTTAGAGAAAAGTAAGGAGTTCGTTTGTTCAGGGAGTTTTGTAAAGAAAATAGATTTCAAATGGGTTTTATGTCGTTCAATACATACAATACAATAAGTGCTTTCAAAAGGTATGTTAATGTAATTCTGAAATGAAAAATATTAGACAAGATAAGGCTGAAAAATTCAATGTGATTGGGTATCTGACTGCCTTCTTGTAACATTTAATGTTTTCAAAAGTCAAAGTTAAATACCTGGCTTATATCCTTAAGATTCTAGTGCACAGTGAATTAAAATGTATTTAATAATTGACTGAATATACGACAATGATGACGAGCGGAAGAGGGAAAGTATCTAAACATGTCAGCGCCTGAAAGTTTACAATAATGTGAAGCTGTGTTTTAAGTCACTGTAGCACAGGGCTGAGAAATCCACGATTGTATAATACTGAGGTGTCACATAAACTCACATAAAGCCAAGGCCCAAAAGCAGGTATTAAGTTATTTTTCAATTATCTGGAACATTTTCATGAAAGATGAACTATTCTCCTTTTTGAGATTTACTTTCTGGTTTGTCGCTTTTTAGAAATCTACTAAATGCTGCCACTAATAAAATTCTGCCGATTAACTATTATATTTATAGGGGTAAGATATTAAGATATTAAATGCCATAAAAAATACTGGAGTTATATCAAAAACCCTGCAAACTTTACACCAAATTATTAAAGATTAGAGGACAATGAAGTTAAATATAATCTGGTGGCATAGCTGTGACATGGCTACACCGCTTATTTAAAAAAAGTTGATAGTTCAATAAATGTAAGGTACTTAAAGCAACTGAAAGATTTAAGGTAAAAGGAACAATAACAGTTGCCTCCATCATCATAAGGCTTCCTTCATTAGTATTTAAAGATGGCCCTGGGCAAAATAATTAACTACACAATGTCAAATATCAAAGAACTACAAAAGAAACTGCTGTGTCTCACAAAATGTTGAGGATAAACTTTTAAATTACACAAGAGTGAGTCTAAAATACTCACAAAAACACTATAGACAGTCTCTCTGTTTTTCTCTCAGGTGTTTCAGCAGGTAAAAACCCCATTTCCTTGTAACCCTTGGGGAGCACTGACCTAACTGCCGGTGCTCCCCGGAGCCCCAGCTAACTCCACAGACCCATTTGTCAACGTTGACCCTGAAATACTCTCCCCCTCTCTCTCCCTCTCTCTCCAGACCTCTACATCCTACTTCTCTCTCCTTTCCCATTCTCTCTTCCTCTGGTGATTCTGCTATTTTTAAACTCTCCCCACATGCCTTGCTGTATGCCCATCCTCCCAAAAAGGCTATAAATGCACCAAAGGCTGGATAAGTTGGACAGAAAAGTGGAGGATAAGGGAGAAGGACAGACTAAAAGACAGAGAGAAACAGAATAAGACTGAAGCTACAGCAGGAGGAAAGTAAACACCAACCTATAGCACATACTGTACTTTTGAAACTTTCCTTATTTTTTAATCAAATTATTTAAGGGTTCACAAGCCTGCACGTTCCATATTTCGCACAGACTTAAATAAACATGCCAAATGAAAAGGTGTTGCTTAGAAGCCCTGAGAGAATTATCATCTGACTCTGCAGCTGCCCTCAGTTTTTATGGAGAACTTTAGCATCCGCTTTTCATTTTAGATTCTAGCCACTGCAGGGAAATGGATGCAGCTCATTTGCACTAGAAAATAGGTTTATTCTGAATAAAGTTAGCTAATAGCTTATGAATAGAGTTGGTAGAGTTTGAACAGCGTTGCAGGTGCATGAGTGCAAATTATGCTCTGAATAGTGGACAAAGTGATGATGGACTGGCGTTGCATCGCCCATGTGGCTACAAAACAATTAGTCTGTGTCTGTGTAACATCTTTTCTCGTCGAGTGTTGAGCACATACTGACGACTGCTACTTCTTGTCTATGCTGTTTCACTTCCAAATACTAATAAACAGAACAGTGTTGATAACACATTCAATTTATTATAAGAACGAACCCGATTAAAATGAAAATAATGGTTGACGCAGCAAATTTATTTAAACATTTTTGGAAGTAGCTGTGTCACTTTGAGTAGCAGACTGATTTGAGGGTCACAAAGTGCAGCCATTAAAAGAAGGTGCCTACAGTAATTACAGTATAGGGGTTGGGATTTAATAGCCTGTGCACAGACTTTTCTCAGGAAAAGAAACCTTATCACTAATAACCGCACACTATCAAGTTAATTAAAAGCTGCGTCTCTAAAAGCCCATCAGCCCCTCACAGGCTTCCTCTGTACTTCCACACTCTATCTGTAACTCTCTCATTTGAGCTCATTCCATCTCTCTTTCTTCCACCGCGTTGCCTCCGTGAGGAGAAAGCTGTCGAGTCACTCTTTCGCTGTCCCCGTTCTCTTGCCTCCATCTTTGAAGTCAAGTGAATTCCGCAATCTACAAGGCGAAGCGCTCACTGCACCAAGTCAGTCACGGGATGCAACACAACACGAGGACTACATATTAAGAACTCTCCAGTTGAAAGACGTGAGTGCAAATGACCTGAAAACTAAAAATAGTTCTATTCCAAAAAAAAAAAAGGAAGAGAAATCATTCACAGCAGAAGTTAAACTGGGAAAAAATGGGGAGGAACACATTTCATGGCCAATGAAGCCTTCATTATAAGCTACTGCACAGTTTCCTGTGGAATACTTGCAAATCATGTAGCCGTCACTGACGCTTAGCAAATTATGCCCTGCACATTTCTCATGTACAACATATAGGACAGATTTCATACCATAATTTAACACATAAAATGTTTCGGGTGTCAAATGTTGTTTAACCCTCTTTGATGTGAGGCACTTTCGGTCAACAGCGAGACAAAAGGACGCTGCCGTTACTTACTCTTTCATGTTAATGGATGGGTCCTTTTTTAAAGCTCAAGTTTTAAGAGAAAGTGCTGCATGTACATTACAGAATGAGGGGAGAGAGGCAGACAGAGAGATACAAATAAACAGAGTGTGCCAATAAAACATGAGTAACGCCATTTTCCTGAGAGCCCCCCCAAGGTGCTCACAGCTTGTTCACTGCTTGTCACACAAGGACGTTTTTACAAGATTCCCTATTTTCCACCAGTCCATCCACCCAACCTTGTGCTACTTCAGAACAATTAAGGTTGACTTCACGCTCCAGAGGGCTTTCCATCATAACAGGGAGACGAGAGAAACAAGGAAGAGGCTCGTTGGTGGGGATATTTAATTCATGTCACTCTCACTGCCTGCATCGCTCCGTTCCCTGTCTTTTAGCACAGCTCACTGCCCCCAACATGGTGCAGTGCTGGGCTAAGGCTGCACAACGCTCACACTAAGAGAGAAACTATGGTCCACCACTTGTGTTGCTACGCTAGAAGGATTCGACACAGGACGCAGGTAGTGAGAGAAGCAAGCGGCCCTATTCTAACACTGTGACTGTGCTTGGTCACTGTGAAGACCGGACTAATGCGGGCGCGACATTTCTGCATGATTGTGTGTGCACTCGCTGTATACTTATGTGTGCTCTTTACTGGCAGAAATGGACGGAGTGAAGGGGAAAGAAATGGAGGAAGATTTTAAAATAGTGGTGAATATAAAGACAGGGGAGATGCATCACTTTGTTGCAGAAACCTAAAGACATAGAAGTGCTCTGTGTGTGCATGCATGTGCGTGGACATGTGTAAATGCGTGAACTTGTACCTCTATCTTTGTAAGAATCAATTTGCGATGATGGACTGAGCTCACATCCCACAACTTCAAAGGGCTGCTTAAGGGGAAAACACAGTGTTAGGTTTGGAATTATTTCCAGTTTCGTGCGCCTTGAAGCTCTTAGCTGTTAGTTAAGTTTTATATAGTCAGGAGTCTCTTTACAACCTATTTAGGACCAGAATGTCTGCGAACAATAACATTTGAGCTCTGAGGTTTGGCACGGGGACAGGAGACACTTTATTGTCACTGCAATAAATGTGTCTGTACGCTCCCTTATCTGTATGATACCCGTGTTTCCCACTTCAGATGTGTTTCCCACTTCTTCACGTCAGATTTGTAATGACCTGTAAGTGTGTGCGCGTCGTTCGACACTGCTTTGACACGGGAAGAGATCTCTCACTGCAATCTCCAAACACTTAACAACAAGGCCGGATGGAAAGAGAGGGGGGGGGGCGGGCAGATAGAATTTCAAGATTAAATGAGAAATGTGGATGAGTGAAGGAGATAACAGCAGACAGGGAGAGAGAGAAACGCAAAGACCTTATCCGAGAAGATAAAACGGTTCACTGCAAAAACATCTGGTGCTAAAAAGATATAAATTGCACAACCGCACTGAAAACAGCATTTAAAGGCCCAAACTGAAAGCAGATATTACTTATACTTATTTATTCTATTCCACTATGATTTAATAAACGTGTCTTTATTACATTAGCCTCGTATGTTGGCCCTGCGACGGACCTGTCCAGAGTGTACTGCGCCTTTCGTACCTATGTGACCCTCATGTTGAGGTTAAAGCTGCAGACAAGGATCAAGTGAGTGAAAGAGTGAGCGTCTTCATTTAATATCGAATTTGACCTCTTCATTTTCATATGCAGCACAAGCTGATTTTGAATTTCACTGCAGCTTTGTAATGGTGTTTCTGGTCTGTATCCCTTGTGTATTCCTTTCCTTGGTTTATCAAATTAGATCAAACTACAAGTGAGAGTGATTGTTGTCTGATCCCCGCAGTATTCATTCAAATCAGAAAGCAGTTCATGAGCACAAAATGGACACTTCACTGCACAGAGAGGAGACATTGTTAACTATGAGAGCAACACACAGTAGTGTCCACTCAGCATATCCTACAAACAAATTGTTAATTACTAAACTCTTGTATTAAAGGGTCCCACGTTTCCCCTCCTTATTACTGATGCCCGAGGTCCAAGCCCCTAAATAGATTAGCTGGCCTCATTCCCTTGGCTGCCATTTTGAATTTACATCCCTCTCAAGTTTGTGGAACTATCAAGGAGATTGTACAACATAAAATAAAAATCTTGCAGAGCAACAACAAAAAATGTGCAAACACAGCAGCTGAAAAGTGAAGCGCAGACGTGATGGTTAGCATGCATGAGGCTTTGTATGAGAATAGACTGCGGGCATTGGAGAAACACCGGTCGCAAGGGAGTGACGCTTTTCTGACGTGGGTCTAGCTCCACCCGTAGTGTACCATTACTCGCAAACCCCGAGGGAAGGGTACCGAAAGATGGAGCGGGGTTGGTTATTTTGGCACTATTCCTAATAGAAATGCAAAAAAAATACAGTATGTACTGTACCGAACTGTTCCATTCAGTGGAAACACGGCAATGTGGCAAACAAGGTGTCTCGTAAAATCTTGGAAAAGAAAGCGATAAAAAAAAAGAAGGGAAGTACAATGTAACACTTAGACATCAGTTAAAAAAATGTCATGACTTCATGTCCACTTAACTCGTAAATTTGAGTGAAGAACTGCTTTAAAGCATGTTTCACTGTTGCAGGGAAGAGCTGCAGTCTGCACTGAGTTATTGTTTTTATTTGTATAATCAGAATTTAATGTGTGAACTTTAAACGGGCATAAACGTCATGTAACATTCTAACCACTGTACATCTCAACTGTACCTGAAAAAAATATTAGATCCCTGTATTAGAGTTGCAATTTTCATAAAAATATGAAAACAGCAAGTAATTGTTCTCTTTCATTTTAACACTAGTTAGTCTGCATATAAATGAACAAAGGAAGGAACAGACAATAGGAAAGGTATAGCAACATAAAAACAGTTGTAGCTGAAAAAAATATCTGCATTAATTATGCAGTATAAAACTCACATACATGAAGACGGCTGCATCATCTGCAGGGCTATTTAATACCTTTTTTTTTTTAAATAATAGAATCAGAACAGCTTCGTTAACAAAGCATCTTTAACAAGTCGTTCATCTAAACTCGCCGTCTGGTTGTCGAGATGTATGAAAACAAGACTAATGTGTTTTGTGTTACAAATGCAGAATCAAGGCAACACAAATAAGCCCTCAAACCAACATCCCTCAGGCAAAGCTCGCTGATATTTACCTGCGCTTATCTCGGGGGTACGGCGGTCCATGGAAACAGTACAGTCTGAAAAATCAACCTCTCACTCACATCTTTCCCTCTCCCCCTCTGCTCTAACGGTGACGGACAAGTCCTCGTGAAAGAAGCTGCCAGTTAATAAGTAGCTGTCACTCATAATGAAGCAGTTCACAGCATCTACCAGGGAATTATGATCCAATGAGGTTCTGCAGCTTAAAACCTGAGTGTAGACAATTTAATCAGGCGACTTCAACATTCAGAAAATGAAGCAATGTGTCCTGGAAGGCTTCACACTGGTGCAATTGCCTCATGACACAAAGATGAGGAATGAAAGGGCTTTTGCAGCCCGGCAAATGCATGCATGTGTTATCTGTATATTAGTCAGACTTAAGCTGAGATGACAAAATTCTCTGCTCCAAAGCTGTGATAGCTCTGTTATTCTCGATGTGGCTCTCCAGTATCTCTGTCGCTGGGCTTGTGTTATATTTATTGCAGGATATTTATTTCAGCTTATGGTGGCTGATAAAAGCCAAGTCAAGCAGATCAGAAATTCAATTTACTGCTGAAACACTTGGGTTGATCAACAGGAAACACAAATTAGGACGGAGAGATAAAAAAAAAAATGCACATACACACGTTTGTCTGACTGAAACTCTGTGACTGAAAAATGTGCAACAGCCAAAGAGGATTATTCTGATGACGGCCAGACTGTTTGTTTATCCTTGCAACGACACCACAGAGCAGAGTACGCACACAAAAACAGCGGTACACTAATAATGGTACTCGGTCCAAACAAATAGTAGAGATGTTAACGTAGCAGCGTTTCACTGCTGATGCATCAAATGCTCACTAAGCACCGGCCGTTAAAGCATCGCTCTCGGCTGGAGCCGCTTCAGCAAAAAAGGAGCGTGGAACAAGACGACGGTGAAAGGGAGCGCAGAGACCGGAGACGAGGAAGTACGTAAGGACATTAAAGACTGGAGTAACCGCCTACATGCGTACAACATCAAAATCCATTTCAATTCCCATTAGGCTGTGACATTCGGCAATGTTAGTCCTGCTATCGCAAGCCTTTGTCAATTAACTTGAATGTGGAGAAGATGCTTTGGAAGGTATGGGTCGTAACTTTTACTTTTACCATGCCAGTCTAACACATTCATTGGGTTTTATTACAGAGAAGCTTCTACGGCTTATGACCCGACTTGCCTATACCTGGCCAACAGCTGTCCCTGTTAAAATGCACCCTCCTTTTGTGTGATGCTTGTGTAATATGCACTTTTCTCTCCCTGTCTGTGGATGTGAGAGAGAGAGAGAGAGATAAAGAGAGAAGGGACTTGGGAAAAAAAAATCAAACTTCATTTGGTCCAAGAGAATGGGAGGATCAGGAGAAGAACAAGCTGACAGCATGTGTGTGTGTGTGGTAAAGTATTCCTATACTTTGGAATGGCCGCCATTTGGAAGCATACAAGAGAAGATGGGAGATGAAGGGAGGGGGGGAAGAGAGGAAAATGTGCTCATAGAATGAGCTCACACCTCTATTTTTCCTCTGGTCCCACAAATCCATTCAAATCGATTCCCTCTCAGAAGTAAGAGGCCATTTCTCATCTGCACGACAGCTGCATCTACACGTACACAACACTGCTCACATGTGCTCACATGTGCACACACACGCACACACACACACACATACACGCACGGGCACTTTTACACACAAAAAGCACTATGCACTCCAAGCATACAAAGCAAGCACAGCTAACAAGTGTCACCCCGGGAATTTCTCTGAACTTACCCAGTTAATAGGATATATGACAACACCCAAGTGATGTTATTATGCAGTCTGGACTCACACACACACACACACACACACACACACAGACACACACACACACACACACACACACACACACACACACACACGCCTTTATTGGCATGATATTGATACGGTACACACGTGTGAAAAAAACATTTACTGGACACAGGTGTGTAACAATGGCACATTCAGCAAACTGAAGATGCTCTTGTTAAAATAACAATACGATTTAAGCCAAACAAAAACACACATACCCTCACGGTAATTGGACAAACTCTGATTTAAACTGTGATCATTCACTCTGATTTGTTGTTTGACATGAGCAGGGAGAAGCAAACATCACAGTGCATGTGTGTGTGTGTGTGTGTGTGTGTGTGTGTAAGATGATACCGCCTGGGGGACACAACAACAAGGATGAATAAATAATGTTCTTCGATCACAATAACACCACACACATACACAAACATTTACAACGACTACACTGATATTGGCAGTAACACTGGGTGTGTCTGTGTTTGTTTAAAATGGTATGTCTCTGTACATCCATCCATCATCTACCACTTTATCCTCCACCGGAGGGTCACGGGGGCTGCTGTGCCAATCTCAGCCGACATGGGGCGATAAGTGTGGCACACCCTGGACAGTAGAGAACGTTGATATTCTGACGACTACTATAAAATATAATACACGGACGACTTTGGTCCCCACTAAAGTGTATGAGCCTATGTGTGTGAGGACTGCGTAAGAAGGAGAGGACAGAAACTCTGCCAGTGGACACAAACTCAAACTTTAGTGGAGACCAAAGCCGGTGAGTGTGCAAGGTTGTGACCACAGACTGCTGTTAGCTGCCTGCTAAATCAAAGGAATCCATAAAAATACCCATCAGAATACAACAGTGAGAGGAACACAGCGGCAAATGCTCAGGCGAGGCCTTCCCCACCCCGCCCCCATCATCATGAAAAGTGTTTTACAGCTTCAAAACACACTAATGTGAGGAACCCAGAGATTGAACCACCACATTTATGTTGACTGGATAGTATCCCCCACCAGCAGCCACCCAACAAATAACACCAGGTCAAGGCAAATGGCCGCCCATCCTGACTACAGCTCTGCTAGAGGATTCTTCCTGTTATTTCCTCTCTCCACTAAGTGATGACGTTGATGTGTTTGCTGTGATTTGGTTCCATGTAAACCAAACTGAAACTGAATGTAACTGTCTGTTATTTTATTATTTGGGTTTGCTTTCAGTACCAATACACATAAAATACAAAATGCACTCAGCATCTGGCACATTCATTCATTTGTTTTAACTGCTGAATAATTGTGATAATTAGTGCCATTATTTTTTAAGCATCTCAGGGGTGTGTGTGGGTGTGTGTGTGTGCGCGTGCATGTGTGTATCTGCAGTTATACCCTGCTGAGAGACATTAAAGAGCATCACATTAATTTTTCCAAAATGTTGTTTAATTCAAAAGCAAAGAGTTTGTTTTTCTCCAATAGGCAAAACAGAGAGGGACAGTCTGCAAACTAAATAAATCCAGCTTAAACATCCATCATGCTGCAGTAGACAACTTTGTGGACTGCTGCGATGCTCATCTACTTCAAATAAATACAAGTGAGACGGTTGAAATGCTGTCAGACCCCGTGCCTGTGGCCAGTCATGGTCATGACATTAAAGAGGTGGAATCCCTTGAGCTGGTGCACACAAGTGACCAGTGTTTGCTCCAGAATCCATCAACCTCTTCATTGTCAGCACACGCGCAGGGTGTTTGGTGTCTAATTTTCTACAGGGCAACTATAGAATCAATTCTCAGGTATGGCATCACCAGTTGGTTTGCTAATCTTACTGACAAATGAAAATCTCCAGCTTTGTTAAGACAGCAGGCAAGATTATAGAGACACCGGCTTCTTTTAACCTGCAAGCGCTCTTTGAAAAGGCTACAATCCGACAGGCAAGGAGTATCTTAGCCAATTTGCACGCATGTGTTGTATCCTGAATGTGCTCTGATGAACTCAGGGAGGAGATACAAGGTTCCCCTGTGCTGACATAACAGGTACAAACACTCTTTCATCGCTCATTCTGTTAAACTCTTAAACAGAGTGCGAGTTGTGTCTACTTGCACATGGAATGAGGTGCAGCTCATTATGAAGAACTGTATAATCTGCACTTGTCAACCTCACATATTGTGTTGCCCTTTTTTTTATTGTTTATTCTTTTATGTTTTTGCTCTGTTATACTTGTTTCCTCTGGTTATCCTGTGCAGTATTGCCCTTCAACCGAGCCGAATTTCTCCCAGAGGAGATGAATAAAATTACCTTGAACCCTCGATATCTCCCATTGCTGTTCTTAACACATCATGGGGCATAAAAGTAAGAAAGAGACAAACCTCTGCAGCAGAGAGATCCTTGGACAGATTAGACAGGACATGTCAGTTAGGCTTGCAAACAGGCCGGAGAAGCCCAGAGTGAATGGTGTTTGTGACCAACATGATACAGATGCCATTACTGACCTCCGAGAAAGTCAATAACCATTTAACGTGAGAATTACATGAAGCCAATCAACAAGCCAGACCAGACATCCGCCCACCCCATTACACCAGATGAGGGAATGAGAGAGAGCACAATGAGCAATGAAGCCAAAACTTCTTTTCAACTTTCTCAGATTGAGGGAGCTGCCAAAGTGCTACCTCGAGCTGAATTGCATCAAATGCAGAAAGAGAAAACTTTCTTTCCATAATCAATAATGTATTATTTTTGATGCATAATTCAACAAAAGGATGAGCGATGTATGGAAGGGGCTAACACAGCAAAGTTTATCTTATTAACAATTAAGAATGCAAGACAGAGAGAAGGATACAGAGACGGGTAGAGGGACACAAAACATAAAAGAAAAAAAAACAGCAGAGAGAGGAGGAGGCATGAGGAGCGCTTCTTCTTTTTAAACGGGGAGGCTCTCAGATAGTATTCTCTAGAGGTTCACGTGGATGCGGTTTTGACTGGAAGTCATCAGCACCAAGAGATTTAGCCTCAAAGTGACAGGCAAAGGAAACACACACACAGCGCTCGCGGAAGCATTAAAGCATATATACGGTACATGTGCAGAAAATTCCATACACGTCCATGTACACACAAGTAAGAAGGCATGAATAGACAAATACGCCGAGAGTCTTACACGGCGTTATCATTGGAGGCAAGCTTCTCCTCATATTTCACATGGGGATTAGCAAAAATCTGCATAGAACAAGGCGGTAGAGAGACTCTGCTACTTACACTTCAGAGGATAACCATATAAACATTAACCAACAGAGGGTGAAGAGTTATATAAACTTTCAAAGGAGGGTAAGAAAGACTATGTCAACTTCGCAAGGAGAGGATACAACGCATGACACGCCATAAGA
This sequence comes from Solea solea, assembly GCF_958295425.1. NCBI lineage: Eukaryota > Metazoa > Chordata > Actinopteri > Pleuronectiformes > Soleidae > Solea > Solea solea. The sequence goes on along the minus strand of NC_081149.1, from coordinate 19,042,134 downwards.
ATCCTAATCTTTATTTTGTTAACACACTGTGACGATTAGTAACCAGTTTGTGCAACTGTTGTATTTTAGATAGTGACACATTTTATATGCTTGGCCTTGTATAATGAACTGTATGACTATGTAGCAAATATTGAAACTATTTGGATGTTGGACATTCTGGACATTTTCTGACCTTCAATGATTCAAATTTAATTAATAACACGTCAATAATAACAATAATCAGCTGTTTCTAAAGATTCAGTTCAAGCACTGCAAAAGGAAGCTTTTCGTGTCAAGCTTTGCATCTTTTATCCACTTTTCACGAATGGATGAACGAGGAGGGGGTTTTTTTACACTGGAAACAACTTTACAGATTTGACGCAAGAGAGAGGACCGAGAGGTTAGAGATGTTTCCTCAGCCTGTAGCTGTAGAGTTTGTGCAGGAGGTGAGAGACGGGTGCACATGTGCTTTAGCATGAGGATTTGAGCCTAGTAGAGAAAGACAGATGTGAGGTAAGATGTAAAACGTGAGAAACAAGACCAAATGGCAGGTCGAGCCCTTTAAAGTGGATTATTTTGCCCTGATCTGTTCCTGCAGAAGAAACACGCCTGCTGTCAAGAAGCTGAATCACCAGTGCTTCAATGACGCTCACTGAACGAGGTGCACGTGAGTGTGTGCGTGTGTCTGTGTAAAAATTGAGGATGTGAGGCAGGTGCCGATCACAATGTTCTCTAACTCTCCACCGCTCGTTCTTTGCCTCACCTCTTTCCATTCACCATATCTCTTGCTGCTCTTCACATCTATTTCCAACAATCAACTTCTTCCACATTTCCTGCCCTTTCCTCCACCACCTATGCCCTTCTCTTCTTCCCTCCTCTGCACCTTTATCACAGGGTGCTATATGTAGCATTATAGGCTCAATACAGTTCAAAACCTTTATGCATTCACTGTTAACGTGTGAATAAAAATCACTCAGAGGGTCTACACCAACCCCTGCACTGAGCGTTGACAGACATGGGCCAAAGGGTGGTAGGAAATGTGCAGGACTTCTTAGGAGAGGGTTTGCTTTGTGGCATTAAAAAAGGAAAAAGGAGGCTATTCACCAGTGGGACTGGAGCTTAAGATCTTCTTACACTGGCCTCTAGGTAAAAAGAGGCTTATAGAAAAATGGATTTTCCTCAAGAAACTATGGACAAATTTTAGGATAGAGTAGGGGTCGGGTCATACTTACCACATTCAGCATCCATAGGGAGCCGCTTTGCTTTTCCACATGTGCATCCAAGCCCATGATTTCATTAATACGTAAACAAGGGTCCACATTAGTGTTCCATGCATGCGCACTCAATCTCATATTCAATTCCAGTAGCAGCAATTTCTCACCAGGAAATTGCCCTCATTTGTGTTTCCTTGTATTCCTGAGTTGTACGTGTGTGGGTACTAGCGGGTACTAGACCTCCTCATAGAACCATAAGCAAGTTTCCATGGTTACTATTTTCTCCGTTGTCTCTTTGGACCTAAATAAGAGCACACCACAAACTAGACTAGAAAGTGTTGTGCTACAGAAATCATGCATTATCAGCACATACGGTCTGTGTGGAATCAAACTGGAGGCGTCTGCAGCTTCATCTGCTTAAGGTGTGTGCAGACCAACACGGAAATGGGTGGATGATGTCATTTACGCCATGGGGACCACAGTGGACCTCTGTGCACACAGGCACAGAAAGTATGACCCGGCCCTAACTCCATTAATGCCACAAGAGAAAAGAGCAACCAATGTCGGTTTCATTCATTTACACTACAATACTGTATCATCACTATATGTATGGCATGTTTGAGAGTACTCTGGCTAACACAGTCTCTGGTGAACTGTTTTGATCTTCTGTGCCTCTGAATCCCAGCTGCTAAGTGCTCCACACGATCTGGTGCTGTTCATCTATTCTTACTGCAAGTTCAAAGTGATTTGCAGGCGAGAGAATACCCCATTCAAGTGTGAAACACAAACACAAATCATGCACTTTGTCAAAAAGGAATCCCCACAATTAAAGGTTCCTTGATGTTAGTTGACCGTATGCGGCCAGACTGTTAAAAACACTCACTCCTTTAATATTTCCTACTCTCTCCTCCTCACCCTGCTCTCCTCACCTCACTCCTCTTCTACACCTATACTCCTCCAACACAACTCCTCAGGTGTACCTCTAACCCTGCTTTACCACCACCATATTATCTCTTCCCACCAAAGCCATCCTGCTGTCTTTCTGTTTTCCTTCTCTAGACACCAGCTGCACTGATACGGTATCTGTAAGGTGCAACAGACACGCACATTCAGTCTCTTAGCGCGATAAGATATAATCATTTTAGAGGCTGCAGACAGAAGGCGCAGCTAAAGGTGTCTATGTTGACAAGTGGGTGTGGGCTTTACAAAGCCAGAACTTTTGGCAAATCATTCCAAACCCAAGCAATCAATAACAACTCGAGAAATCTCCGACAAGGCCGCTCACTTTCCCACAGTGTCAATGTACTAGAGGTGGGCAAGATATATCCATGTGTCTAAGATAATACTGTGATTGTTGTTTAAAAGATGTGAACATTTACATTAGAGTATTTAAATGACTTCGGAGAAACCGATGAAACACGCACTGAAACTCCACACATTCGCTGATTGTGGGCAGCAGAAGTTCGCCTTCCTGCAGCAGTGAGCAGCATTCAGTGTCACATGACCACAAGTGGGCCTATGCAATCACATGACCTCTCGCTTGCGTCCTCCCTGCCACACAGGTTTGCTGTGTGTGGTTATGTGTGGAGAAAACACGGAGCAACTTTGAAAAGTGTTTTGAAAGTATTTTATCGAAAATGTGTCATTTTCCTGAAACATTGTGTCCCTTTATATAATCCATAAGCATCAATAACTGACTCAAACAATTATCAATCATTATAGAGATATTATTTTTTTTACACGCTCCTACCTTGCAAGGTGAATCCAGATCTGTGTACAGATCACTGTCAAAATCAAATCCTTTCTTTATGAGGCCACAACCCTCCCCGGGAATATTAAATCAAAAAACCATCCTTCGTTCTTATGCTGCTCGCAAACAAACAGACAAGTGCTGCTGAAAACTCTATGAGTCTCTTCACCCAATGAGACACCATCAATGCAGTCAATCCATCCACCCGAAACCTCTCCATGCACTCCAACATACCTTATCAGCCATGATCATGGAAGACCCTCCATGGATGCCAAGGATGGGTATCAGCGTCTGCGAGGAAATAAAATCCAAAATCTGGGCGACGGCCTCCTGGTCGGTGCCATCCCCAAACACCACGCCGTGGATCTTGGTCCCGGACATCAGATCGCACATGTGAGTGATGATGCTTTTCGGGTCGGTCTCGTTGATCAGCAGTGTGACCACGTTGACGTCGATGGGGTCCTCCTTGCTCCACAGCGCCCGGATGTCCCGGTCTGAGATGTAGCGCGTGTGTCCCAGGATCACTGCAATGTTCAGGACGGGAACTTTTTCGGAGGCGCCACCTGTTCGCTTCTGGGCGACCGCGGGGTCCGTGACCATTGTCACCACCAGCAGCAGAGCCAAAGGGAGCAGTGCATTTTTACTGCCACTGCTGCTGCTGCTCCAGCTGCTCCTTCTACTCCTCCTCTTACTCCCTTTGCTGCTGAGGGACATACTGCCGAACCACTTCATCCCCTGCATGGAGAAATGATGAGGGAGAAACAGAAACGATGAAGAGAGATCAAAAATAGAGGAGGAGATGAGGGGAGGAAGATGATGGCAGAGAGAGAGAGAAAGAGAGGGAGACAAGAGGGATAAATAGTTAATGCGCAACTCTTTTCAGATGAGAAATTCAGGTAGCATCTTTTTTTATTCACCTTCCTCTCTGAAACGATATTAAACACATAAACCATGCGGGGAGGGAGATGGCCTTGAGAGGACGTTGCGGAGGGATGAGAGAAAGAAAAGGTGACGAGCAAGTCTTTATTTTGTGGTCACGACAGATAAGATCACATGATTCAGGAACGGGCAGATACAACACTGCACCTACATGATGGATTGATGTACAACTTATAAGGAGCCTGCTCAGGTGACAGTATGTACAGGCACTAACGTCAGTGTGCTCACATTATTGTCACGAGGAGATTTCTCATATTTGCATCAAGTTTAAAGCACTGGTGTGTTTTCAGACAGTACAGCAGTAGATTGTTTATACATAACCAATATTTCAAATGTTGATGGAAGAAAATACCCAAAAATCATGTTCTTATTGCATTAAATCCATGAAAATAGGTGGAGATGTCATAGTGGTGTTAGGAAATACAACTACAGCGATAAAAATGCTTTACTAATTCCTCATATTGGGAAAAATATGATGCAACCAGAAAATAAAAGAATATATAATGTGTACAATATATTCAGACATTTGATGAGCATTTATTAAATTATACTGTCCCAGTTCAGTTTCTATCCTGAGAAATAAGTCAGCTACAAATGACATTAATGCTGAAATGAAGAGATTTATATAAAATAGGGTGCCAGAGAGCACTGTCTAGCATTTTTAAAGTAGCACTTTGGGCACAGACAGAGAGGCAGCTGCTTTGGGGATTGACTGATTGAGTGAGGGAGCGAAAGATGCTTAATAGAAAGAAATCTTGCTTTTGTATATTTGAGAATATCTATAAGTGACAGCAGGCAACAGCACCACACACACACACACACACACAGAAAACCCTCACTGGCCTCTCAACCCAGTACCCAGAGAGCATGAAACATAGAGCGAGAGTGTGTGTCTACGTTTATCATCATAGTATAAGACATATGAGCAGGTGTGCTAAACAGCAGAGCGTGAACGCAACCAGAAGGGCATAAAACATATGGTCACATAATGTGTCCATGTGCACGGGTGAAGATTTATAGATTCAGTGACGGGGCCACATGTTTTTTTTGTGTGTTTGTTTGCATCGGAGGCAGAGCCTGTTGGCGGATGATTGATTCACCGGAGCTGTTGATTATCGTGTCACTGTTGGAAGTCGGGCGTCGCCAGATCAGAAGAAACTTGTCTCGTTTACAAAGCATTCCTGAAACAGCAACACCTCCACTTGTACTGTCACGATTACACTAGAATTCAGAAGTGACAAGTGTTTTCAATCCAGAATTGAGTCATTTTTGGCACATTTGTGAATTCAGGTCAGAGACTGAATATTCTTTAAGAGATTTTTATAATTGCACACTGGGGAATTGTTTTGTTTTTCTTCTGTTTTTCCATGATGGAATGTTCTTATAAAAGACAACAGAATGTCTACATCGGTTCTCCAGTTTCCTCACACGGCACAAAAACATGCAGAGGTTAATTGAACACTCTAAATTGCCTGTAGGTGTGAATGTGTGATTTAATGGTTGTTTCATCTCTGTGCGTTTGCCCTGCCATGGACCGCGCCTTTTACCCTGTGTCAGCTGTGATTGGCTCCAGTGACCCACAACCCTCATGAGGAGGATAAAGATGTAGTGGATGGATCTTACATATTACTGCGTCTCTGGGTGAACTGTGTGTCATTTTGTCCACGTTCAAATTTAAAAGAAAAGCTGTGTCTGTCAGTTGTAAACTAAAAAACCTTATAAAGGATCCTTATCAGCAAGCTTTGCTGTAAATACTTGACGTTTCCCATTATTATCACTCTCAGAAAAGACTGAAAAGTGTTGCTGGATTGCCTGTTCATCAGCGCAATGATATTTTAGATTATTTTCTGGAGTATTTGTAATAACTTGTGAGTCTGTAATGAAATTGAGACTCCTGTGAAACACTCTATTGTGAGCAGATTAATGCATGAGCGTTCGACGTGTCATACCGCATTTTAAGTGAGCAAAGTACTTTCTCTGCCCAACTAAGCATAAACAGCATTAGACCTGATGTGAATGAATGATTCAAATCTCAGGCCATTCACTGCAGAGAGAGCACCGACGCCTATTGGATTCCAATTGTCTGTCAGAAAGTCCACATCTTCCTTTTTCCCAAAAAGCTGTGGGATTACACAAGAGCTTGATCTGACAGTTTATGAATCATTTAATTCTACACCATTTGATATCTATTTCTCAGTGGAGCAATTAAATACTTGATTTTTGTAAGTAAAAATACAGTATTTAAGTTAAGGTAACATGTTATAGTATAACAACATCGGCAAACATCTCCACACTGGTGCAGCTCTGCAGGAGACAGCCAACCTCACTAATCACTTCACTAGAGAAGAGCAGCCACGGTGCTGCAAGATCTTGCCCGAGTGCACAAAAACAGACAAAAGGAGTTTAAACCCAAGGTTTCCAGTTGAAGATCCGTCATAACTGCCAGTCTTTACACATGCTGCATGTTGCCTTTCACATTCTCAACGGGCCTTGCAGACCACGTGTAACATTTAGGAGGGTTTAAGGGCTTTGCTTAGCAGAGCCATCGTGCACCGTCGTGTTTCTATGGCAGCCTGAACAGACAAACCAGCCCGAGCGCGCATTTCGAGTTTTAAAGCTCAAGTTTACAAGAAAAGAAAAAAGGAAAAATGAGGAACAGTCCACCCACATAAACCAACAAAGAAGAAGGAGAAAACAGCAGAAAGAGTGGGAAAGTGGAAGACTGGACACATTCATATCCTTCCTGGTATGGGAAGGCGATAATCGATTATTTGAGTGTTTTTTTAATAATTAAAACAAGCTTACTGATTTTGTAGCTTCTTACATGTGAATATTTCCTGGTTTCTTTGCTCCATATAACAAATAAATCCTTAAAAGCTGAATCATTTCGGTTTATGGGCACAACTAGACATTCGAGAACATGAATATTTCCAGGTTTGGCAAACACCAAACAACAAGTACTCGATTCATTGAGAAGTGAAAGTCATCGTTAGTTGCAGTCTCACCATTAAGTGTTGCTAATTCTTACACACTGGATCTTTAATTGGTTTTAATGAGCAGTTTCTGAAGGTTGCAGAAGACCGCATACTTTATGCAAAATCAAGACACAGGAGCTGAGAAATAAATGTTCCAAGATGCAACAATTGTGTTCGACAAAATTCCTTCCTCATATACTGTACACACACACACACACACACACACACACACACTGTCCAACTCAGGGAAATGTTTCTCTATGTTGCATAATCCTGTTCCCACGAATTCTATTCAAACCAAGGGTGACAGAAAGCGATTGTTTCATTTCAGGACATGCTGTACTCGCCTTAAAAAAAAAAAAACACGTACACCTACAGTGTGTCGCAAAACCAACTTTATATGAAGGGTCAAACTGGCACCACTTTGGCATATTATGGTATTTATAGTAACGTGCGTGGACATTTTTATATTTCTTGTCTCAAACTCATCACAGGTGGATTTGTAGGAAGAGAAGGATGAGGGAAAACTGTGCAGAACAACAGAGAAATAAAGGGGACGAGGAAATATCTTGAAAAGCTATGTAGACATAAAAAAAAAAAGAGTAAAAACGGACGAAACGGGACGAAACATTAAAAAAAAAGGGGATGGAGAGAGAGAAAGAGAGCATCTCCAGCCAAATTGGACTGGGGCAGTTTGTCGTCACACAAAGGCTAATGTTTTCTGGCACCACAACAGTAAAGGATGTTTGGCAGGCACAGCCATACAACTGGCTATCTTTCACTCACACACACACACACACTCACACACACAGCTTCAAATTTCCTCATGCTTCACATGTAGCACAAAACCGAAATTCTCTGTATATGTAACTACAGACTCAAAAAATATGTTTCCCTCTCAGTGAACAACAAAGTGACGTACAAACATTCTGTACACACACACACACACGTGTGTGTTTCCATTACTTCAGAGGACGTTCCAATGACTTGACTCTTCTTTGGTCTTTTTTTATTTAATTAATGTAAGTATTTATAACTATTTTAAACATTAACCTTACCTTAAAGCAGCATACTATATCATTATATTTGAAGGCGATGACATGTTGTAAGGCAGTGTTTCCCAATCCTGGTCCTCGGGGACACCCTGCTCTGACTCCTCCTCCTCCTCCAACACACCTGATTCAAATCTCGTCATCAAGCCTGATAACGAGCCATTCATTTGAATCAGGTGTTGTTGTTGTTGTTGGGGCGGGGCGTCACCGAGGACCAGGATTGGGGAAAAACACTGCCTTAAAACAGTAATGATATGATAGGAACTTGCTTTTCATCTAAATAAGAATTTTTGTTTTTTGTTAGTGAATTTAACCCACACTTATTACCACCAGTAGTGAACACACACAAGCCAGGTGCAGGAGCAGCGAGCAGCACTTGGGGGGGATTGGGTGCCTTGCTCAGGGGCAAGAGCCCAATTCCTTTCCTCAAGTCCACATACTGTCACTGCATCAACTGATTAATGTCCCACAAATATGCATATTGCAGTTGTGGGGACCTAAATGAGTTAGGACTTCACACAGAGAGAGACACGGAGGGAGCAGTGAAGTCTCTCTTGCGATTACCATTACCACAATTCCCACAAGGCTTCACTGCCACAGAGCCCACATGTCTGGCCCACACACAACTAGGTTTCACGTGCATCAATAATGCAGCCGCATTATCTTTACATGATGATTAATATGATTACATTTACCGCTGCAGTCAGAATTATTCCCCCCCCCCCATCTGCACACTGTACACACTCTTTGAACATGATTTATTCACAAAGTCAGTTTGATACTGAGAATGAGAAGTGTGTGTGTTTTACTATGCCACAGCCAAGAGGTTAAGTATGTGTATTTTCCTTCTCCTTTATATGTATTTTTCCATATCACACTGGCTCGTACATGAGGTATTATTTACATCTCATTCATCTCTTCACTCCTTTCTTCATCCTATTATCTTTCAGCTGCAAGTGTGTTATTTCTTCATTTGTTTGTTTAGGTTTCAATTTGAGAAAAGCGTGAACGGTAATGCACCAAAAGTAGCAGTTCACAAACGCACCACTAGTCTGATCTCATCGGGTAAAAACATTATTTAGCTTGGTGTAGCCATTTCATAGGCAGTGGGGTCCGTTCTCTGAGCTGTGTCTCAAGAGGAAAAAAGTGATGAGGATAAAGAAGAAGCTCTTAAACTGTACACCTGGTAAGTAGCAACAATAACAAAGAGCCAACAAGCAGCTTCACAGTAGTGCTGACTGTAGCCATGTTTCAAGTCCCTCTCTCCCGATGGCCACAGAAATGCTGAAGCCCCATGTTTTTCTCTTTTTTTTTTCCCCTTACATAATCCCATCTCCAAACATCACTCTCAGGTCTGTATCTCTGCATCAGCAAGTCCAAACAATTATTTCCTTCTACACTTCTCTCATCTTCACATTGTCAGCTGTTCCTCCTTCCCTCGGCAGACTTTGACAACACGTAGGTGACGATTTGCTCCACTGCCACTTGCACGCGTCATCATATTCATACTTGCTCCATGACTTTTGTCCTCCTGCTCCTACATTTCAGTCAGCGTGTGACCAAGTACACAAAGTCTTAACAAAAAAACAAACAAACAACTAAATGTGAAAATAACTTCTCTCACATTCTTCCTCCTCTCAGCTTCTTTCATTCCCCAGGTTGTGCATCCATCCATCCATCCATCCTTTTTTATGCAGAGGATTTTTAATTCTGACACCACGCACACACCAAGAAAAGAGAATTTACAGCATATGCAAATATGTTCCGCTTATGTTAGGACTTGTCTTCAGGCATTTGCATACAAAGTAATAAAGGAGTTTTATTGAAGAGAATATATAATGGTTTAAATTTAGCCTAAAAAATGAGTTTGATGTAAAAAAAAAAAAAAAAAAAAAGCATTTAATGTGTCTTTTCTCTCCCTCCTGCACAGGACGTGACACATTCTATATTCTTTGTTTGTTTTTTTTAATGTTTACATAAACAGAAAAGTGATACTTAGTGACAGATGCTTCATCAAAACAGATAAACAAAAAATAAATAAAAATAAACTACATTTATCCCAGGGCTGAACCCATCCTACACTGATTTGTGACACAGATAATCAAATCTGAAGCACTACAGCAAATAGTGTGTTGGTCCACAGTGGTTGTCTAAATTAAAGGGGCACTCCACTGATTTTACACAGCAAGATCAGGCCATTAGTCATGGAGAGTTAAACACACCCCACAGTAACCGTTGCACGTCCCCAGTGGCTCTAAAGGAGAGTCTGAGAAAATAACACCAGTGATTTAATATGGGGCGGACTTTGGACTGGACTGTATGATTACAACTTTGTGAAAGAAGGCTTACGAACTGGCACTGCAGCAGACAACAAACACCCGCTAAACACAGACACATTTCACAGATCTGAGGCAAAACAATTATATTAATTATGTGTTAGCGGCATGGAGCGAGCCTGTATTATAATAATATTGAATGGAAATTATATCACAGTATAGTTGTTGAATTATTCCCCAGCCCTACGAGAAAACATAGCATTTGTTGTTGTTGAGGTTTGACTCTCAAGGACAAAAAAGTTCAGGCCTATTTCCCCCAAACTTCACCGGAGTATCCCCTCGACACAAAAACTACACTCCTCCATTTCTGCTAACATCCCTCTCCTTTGTCACCTCAGCGCTCTATCCGTTTTCTTCCAGCCGCTCTCTCCATCTCTCTCTGGCCCATGCCATCTGGTGTGTGTGCCCTGACTTGTGCATGAGCGCCCATGAGAAGCTCAGTGGAAGTAATCGTCTGTTACCATTCAGGCTTCAACATGTTGTCTGTCCACTACACGTACATCTTTAGCCTCCTAAATGCACGTTGAGAGAGACAGAGAGAAAGAAATCACGACCCATGTCTGCATGTTATACCGGGAGATTACACTCCGGGTTCTCTGCACTCCTTTGTCTTCACCTCTTTTGGTGCATCACTCACTTTCTGCATGATTAGCATGCGGGAGGCCCATATCAGACTGCTGACTCTCTTTATGAATTTTAATTAGCTTTACAGGCAGGCAAATACTCTTTTGTTGCCAAGGCATACAGTGTGAAGTAATGATGATGAATAGAGGAATATTAGTTATGAAAGCAAATGTGGTGATTCAGAGTTGTCTTATTTTGGTTTCAGGTTAGGGTTCTAGGTTTTTAGGCTTCTGCCACACCTGCAGTGTTTGTGTCTTTGCCCAAAGGGAGTCTTTCGTTTTATTTCGGGTCCACATACAGCGCTGATGAATATAAAACACAATGGGAACTGCTTTGCAGGAGCAACCTCTCCTGCACCTGATGGAAATTTGAATTTTAACTCGTAATTCTTTGTGAATGAAGAACTTTGAGGCTGCGATCCTCTAAAGCTGCGGTTAGTCAAGTCAATCCCAACAACAGACTCTTCTTGACTCTGCAGTTTTTCCATCTCTCTCATACTCTGTATAATTAGCAATAATGGGTGCAACAGTGCTTTAAAAGCAATGTCTTCTGTCACAAAGGCAAAAAGACACACATGCACAGTGTAGCATGGTCAAAAAAAAAGGGGGGGGGAACTGTGAGGTGGAACTGTTGTGGCCTCAATCTACATTTGGGGGGGTTAATATAATGTTTCCTGTTGCTGTCATACAAATATGGACTGCCCCTCCATGGACTGAGGTTGACGCCTTTACAGAGAAAGAGAGAGAGAGATTCTCTGATAGGAAAACTGCGTTTCAACAACGTGACTGAGTCCTAAGAACGGGGGTGTAAATTCATTTGGATCTCCCTATTATGTTCAATAGAGCCAACACAATACAAGTACGACCCCTATTGGTGCAACACAGACCTGAATCCTCCGCCAAGACACGTCTAACATGATAAAACGGGTTTTTTTTTTCTTCCTCCTCATTTAGGGCTAAGCCTGGGTTCACTTTTTGGAAGCTGCCATAGACGCAAAGAATTGGCTAAAAAAATAAGAATTCTGTTCAGTGATTTAAAAAAAACAAGCAAACAGATTGTTGTGTTCTATAAGATCTCCATAGATGTAACACTGCTTGTTCGTCCTGGTGTGGGATGGAGAGGAGCTGGAAGTTGTGCCAGCCAAAAAACCGCATTGTGTTGACCAACATCTGGATAACATCACCATGAAAGCACGGCCATTTATTATAGATTACCTATATGTCGTATACGCTCCGCTGCGATCCGTTCTGTTTGGGGGAGGAATAACGCAGCGTTTAGGGCTTCATTCGGCGGATTCTTGGTGCATGTGCACAACTGGCAAAGGAGGCAAATGTGAGTGTTTCACCTGTTCTGTCAGTTTATGCAGGTGCACGAATTCATGTCACTGGAATAAACATGTTCAGCTCGGTCTGTCCGCCTCAGAGATATGTTACATACTGATGCGCTTTGAAGCAGCAGCAGCAGCAGCCTGCGCTCCGCTCACTGCGCCATGCAGCTTTAGAAATTCAGAGGAATTTGACACGAGGAGTATTTCTGCTCTTTGCTGCATCTCACAGTGGCTCGTTCACATCGTTTAAATCCCATTAGGGGTGTTTTAAGGACAGATGTGCTCTCTGTGGTGCAGGTGCCGCACTTTGGATAAGGCACGCCAGTGGGTACAAACCCACACAGCGCCCGCACTGATGGGGAAAGAAGACGGAGACGAGCATGATCACCCCGAGAAAAAAAGAACAAGATACAGCAAAGTACTTACAGCATCTCCCTTCCACGGAGCTCCAAAACAGTGGTGTGAGATGACATAGTAACAGCCGCTTCTCTCCTCCGAGGAACCATGCAGCCTGTGGTGGTTATCACTCTTTCAAACCCTGCACCAACACGAGAAAGAAAAATCACCCCCAACCTCTGGCACTCAAGTATTTCCACCGGCTCCAAAAAAAAAAAAAAATACTGAATGAAATCCCCCGTTTTTAACACTTCACGGGCGCGCGGCTGCGAATCAAATCACTGTTGTTGTAATCCAGTCTTCAGTGTGTGCGCGTGTGTGTGTGTGTGTGTGCGCGCGCGCGCGCGCCTATACCGCGGATTCTCCACTGCAATATCTGCTGGCCCCGCGCATGGTGGGGAGCTCAACCTGCCTCTGTGTGATTAGAGCTCCCGGTGTCCCGTTATTCCTGGAGGAGAAAAGAAAAGGCAGGCGAGCGGACGCCGGACGCACACGTAGAGGCGCACACGCACATTGACTTACTACACTAGAGGCTCCGGCATCCTGCGAACCGTGCGGGACACGCTGTCAATGTGTCTCTCTCTCTCCCTTTCTCTCACCCTCGCTCTCTCTCTCTCTCTCTCTCTCACGTGGATGTGTGAGACAGTGTGCTGAATGTGCACGCGTGCGTGTGATTTTTGTCTATGCCTGTGCGCTTCTGCAGAGGCTGGAGCAACTGGATAGATAGATAAACTCTCTCTCCTCTCTCCTCTCTCTCTCTCGCGCGCTCTCTCTCTCTCTCTCTCTCTCTGCGCTAAAGCGCCTTCAGGAAGTGGCTCAGTCAAAGACAGATTAATAGAGGCTGAGTTAAGCTAAATCACAAATGATTCAGGCAACAATCGCACCCTCCTCTCAGTCTACATTCCTCCATCTCTCCCCCTCTCTTTCTCTCTCTCTTACTTTGGCAACAGCTGCCCGACTCCCTCCCTCCATTCATTTATTCATTCATTCATTCATTCATCCATTCATGCCTTATGGGACTTTGATACAGTCAGTCCATGGTGTCTATGTAAAGTCTATACTCCCAACATCAGAGAGTCACTTTGTTCCCTCCTTCAGCTGCACCTGTGTGTCCAAACATCGACACAAACCACGCACTTATATGCACACGTGACATTAAATCCCGTGAATCAGTCCGCTCCACGCTGCGCGTGCCACTGCAGTGTCGCTCTTCTACTCACATCTTGAACTCGTGTTTGGGAAGGAGGAGAGAACCGCTGTATCACACCTGCGAAAGTTTCTGTCGTCGCTGTTTCGCTCATTAGTTTTGTATTTCGCGTGGTATAGATTATCCTGGTTGAAAAAACGGCGGCTCAACCAGCTTCCGGTCACGAGTCTTCTTCTGTTCCTTCTGTTGAAATCTTGAAATCTTGGGAGAAGGAGCGAGATATCCTGATCCTGATCCCGATGGATCAAGATCTGCAGATGCACAGTAGTAATCCCTGCCCATGATATCTGAATTGATATTGACTATAAATTAGAAAGATTACAAGATTAATGTTGTACTCTTAACCCCTTTCGCTATATTAGGTACACACAACTCCTAATATAATGTCAGCAGTGGCATCTGGTGTGGTCTTCTGCTGCTGCTGCAGTCCATCTGCATCAAGGTTTAGTAATCTGAGTTATTGTTATAACCTCAAACCGTTCACCCGTGACCTGTGGCATCAACAAGATTATTTTCAACTCATGTTCACTTCCATGTCTTCTCTTTCACGTACCATCTCCTGTAAAACCCTAGATAAAAATGTAAAAATGTTCTGAAATGCTCAGACACTAAAAACCGCAAGTCGCCGCCCTGGCTCGTTCTGATTCGATCTTCACTCGGTCATTGATCATGTCTACATTTTTAACCGAGCATAGTAGTATAGTCAGTTCGTGAGAGGGAGGAGCACCTATAGGTGGGACGATGAGAGGGTCTCAGGAAATGTCAGGCCAAATGCCAGATGTCACTTCCACTTAACCACCCAATCAGAGAAGGTCAGCGCAAAACAAATCCCTATCTATCTATCTATCTATCTATCTATCTATCTATCTATCTATCTATCTACCTATCTACCTATCAATCTATCTATCTATCTATCTATCTATCTATCTATCTATCTATCTATCTATCGTCCGTCCAGCATCAGTGAATCGTTATCTCCTCACGACTATGTCAAGTGTCAAGTGGAATTTCACATCTCTGTTGTAAAGCTCCCTCGCTGGTTCTCTCCCCTTGTCTGTCATTATCTCCCCTCTCGTTCTTTCTGCTGCGAGGAGCGAGGAGGAGAGAGAGAGCATCAGAGAAAAGGCAAGTGTGCGGGGGTTGGGGGGGTGGGGTTTACATGCAATAATACGGATTTCACAAATGGGCGCAGAGTTACAATTCTCATCTGACTGAGCAAACGACTATCAAACGACTGGATAGGCGGCGTGTGCACTTGTGTGTGTGATGTGCATGCGAGTGTGTTTACTTGCAGCTCATATATTCCTTTTTCAGAAAATGGAAATGCTCTAAATGTCTGCTAAACATCTTCAGCAGTGCAAATGTTTCGGAGTGCCATCGTGACATTAAAAATGCCATAAAGAAGCGTATTATTGGGAAATCACAAACACATGGCGGCGTTCCCCCTGCAGGATTATCACTGTGATGCCATTTGAGATACAATTACAGCAAAAAGAGGCAAAAGGTCACATCATCTGGATATTGAGCAGAACGTATGCATTCCCGGAGAGAGACTTCAAGACATTAAAATGGTGCATGAGTGCTAATGTTAATCATAATCATATCAAATGCTCTATCGTGATTCAAAGCACAGTGTGTAGCATAAAGACAGGAATCAAACAGATGAAGCTTCCTGCTACAGTACACGCCAAAAGACTGCAGGGAGGGACCTGAATGCCAATTTGAAATCATAACATATCCCGTTCTTCTTGTGCGAATAAAATACCAATAATCTCATTACGTGACATTGTATTGTGTTAAAGTATTTCAGTACTGGTCTATAATGTGAAAGGTCCCCACAGTGTATTCCAGCCTGTGTGATTACAAAGTCTACTGTATCCTATTTCAATATTGATTTGACACATAAAAGGAGATACAATAGCCTACATTTGACAAGTGACCCGTTTGTCAGTTTCAGTTTGTTGGTCAGCTTGTGGTTACACACACTCTAATGACTTTTAGTCCTGTTGAGGGTCAAAGGGAGGCTGCATAGGATGATAAAAGAACAATACTGGTCAGGCCGCCAGTTAACCATGATCTATGGAAGATGAACGCTTCAAATTGACCTTTTTTCTTTAACAGTGAAACGACTGAACCACCATGCTACCAGCACACTATTCTTTCTTTTAACTGCTATGACATTAATGACTGTCCACTTTCATACCTTATCAGGCCGAGTGACAGATATATAAGCAAAGCCATGAGTCACACTTTCATCTATGACATAAGGTCAGAAGCAGGTAGAGTGTTAAAGAACATCACGTTTAGATAAAGAGGAGATATAATACTCTGATGGTTTGATCTATTCAGTGTAACCCCTTTTGGTCAATGCTTATCGTGTCCACAAAGGTCAGGATAAACAATCCATAAATCCCCGGTAATCTAAACTGTAGCTAAGCGGGAACATTTATCATCATTCTCAGAAGGACCGCGTCACACTCAGCTGTAAACTGCGCCTGCACAAATCAGTGATCATGGTGATCATGGTCCACTGAAGCAAGAAGGACAATGTCAGATTGCACCCCAGTGCCTTCATACTGGACACTCTCCAGACTCTTTGGCTGCACCTTCTGAGATGTGAATGTCACAATTAGGAATAGGGACATGACACACCCTCATTGAAGTCTAGTGCTTAACCTGAATGCCTTTGACAAAATGCCAAATAAGATCACACAACTCCTGCAGCAAGATCATCACAAGCCCTGCCAGCAGCAACAATTTAACACTTTAATGGCAACTTATGAGTATGGCAACATTCCATTGAGATCCTAAGGATATGCAGATGGATGAATGACGTTTAATATTTCCTAGTTTTGATAACTTGGGAAACCACACTGTAACTCTTTTTAACATCAACTTTACAATAACATGTACTCTCTGCCCTCAATCTCAATCTTTGTAAACTCAACTCTGCATGATAGTGTTTTTTTTTTTTTTTGGGCTGAGTTATCAAAGTTTCAAATCCCCAGATCTCACTTCTGCAGTTGGAACCCCTCATCCTTTTCATTTCCATTGTTGATCACCAAACAAAACAACAAAAAAAAGCCAAAACTTGATGTAATCAAAACTGTTCCAGCCATGGACGACGCTGGACTATCAGAGCAGAGAGTGGGTGGAACTGAAGGTGCATGAGAATCCAGTGGAGTCAGACACACTGGGCTGCCAAGTGTGTGGGACCAGGGGTGTGTATATATATATATATACACACACATATATATAGTACATATATATAGATATACTCACTCACAGCCTGTTTATTTCCCATTTAAACGGTGCCACATTTGTAAGGTAAAATGCATTTGTGCGATGAGCAGCAGAGAGAGTTGAGTATATGTAGTTTTCGCCCATGAAAAACCTGCCAAATCTTCTCTGCCAATGCCAAACAGCTTATTCTGTTACTGACTCTTGTTTCGAGCTTCTGGAACCCCAGGTGCTGCTGACAGTCAGGTACCTCTTGAACCTGAACATGTGGACGCACGTTATGTCCAGCGATGATTCCAGATTCTGCGTGTGGAGAAGACGTGGGGAACGCAATGCTGATTGCATGCGGCATCTCCCTCACTGGATAAACAAGACTTGTCATCACTGAAGGGGAATCTCAGAGAGATATCGGGATGAGATCCTGCAACCAGTGGCAATCTCATATCTCCACAGTCTGGGACCGAACTCCGTCCCCCACAGAGCAGGGTTTGTCAGAGGCTACCTCCAGAATTTGAGAGTAGAGAAGATGACGGAGTGACCAACACAACCACTCTGCTGCTGCTGACTGAAGCTGCCTGCTGGTTGAAGAATGAGATGCCATCCCACAGCACTCATAAGGATATTTTTTCTGGCATGAACACTGCCCTTGTCAGAACCAGTAAAGACCAAAACTTGGTCCTAATGAGGCACAACCTAATTTGTGAGGAACATGCTGTGATAGGGAAAAGAGGGCTGTTACCAGGTCACCAAACAGCCTGGATCTAAGGCGGTGTGCATGCAGGAGGGGGGGGGGGTTGTGGAGTTTTTTTGACAAAACTCCACATTTCAAAAAAAGTGAAACTGCAGAAACAAGCCCCTGAAAGTGACTGTAAAGCTAATCAGGTACAGATATTAGGAGTTCATTTGGAATCTCATTGCCAAAGTAATCACTGGCGTGAAACGACTGCTCCCGTTTTTATTCTGCGTTGCACTCATTAGTGCGAGATGTCAGGATTTTCGGAGCCCACCCACACTTTTCCATGACCATTTCCAGACTAAGCACCTTAAAGGTTCATTAGCTACCAATGGAATACTATGAGGAGATCAGAAGCTGTTCCCCTTGCCTGCGCATGGTGATTTAATTGTTACTGTTCCTTCATGAAGTACCACACATGTTTGACCCGTTTCCTCAGTTTCCTGCAGAGGGATGGATATGAGTGGTTTATCATTTTGTGGGGAAAATTACCTGCTCAACCTTTGTTCAATAATCAGGGACAGAGATGATGTAAGATCAGACTTACACTTAGTCCCGTACAGCTTTCAATTCCCTTTATTTGATCTGCATCAGTTAACAAAATAGAAGTTGGCTTCCCCATCATGTAAACCATTAGTGCTTGGAATTAGTTTTCAAGCATTACATGTTTTATTCTTTTCTTTATTCAAACACAAGTATACACTTTTTTTCCATTTCTATATTAAAACATATTTACAGAGGTTATAAGAATGTGAGAAAGTGTCTGTTATCCTTTTTTTTCTCAGAACAACCTGTAGACAATCTGATGAAACTATTATTGTTTTCATTTTCACCAACTATATTTAATTCAGCTGGTGTCACTCACCAAACTACCACATTATCCTCTACATGAGGGTCGCGGGGGGAGCTGTGCCAATCTCAGCTGGCATAATGAAGGGCAGTAGGCAGGGTCACATCCTGGACAGTCTGCCAGTCCATCACAGGGCCACACATAGAGACAAACAACCACCCACTCTCACACTCACACCTATGTCCAATTTACCTAATCCCCATATTGCATGTTTTTGGACTGTGGGAGGAAACGCACACACACACACATGCAAACTCCATACAGAAAGGCCGTGTCGCGGCCGTGTCGCGACCCCGGGTCTTCCAAACCAAACATTATTACCACACATACCATAAATTGGTAATCTCAAACTTGTTGTTGCTGTGGACAAACGGACAAAAAGGTGGACCTCAACTTCCGCGAGTAGCCACTCCCACTGGAGGTCTAGCAAGTGTCCTGTGTGCTTTCCTTCCCTTGTGCCGCCACAGTCTAGTATTCAAGCAGCAGGAGAGAAGCAACCGAGCTTCAGAAGCTCTCCTTCAAGTTGAAGCTCACGCTGGCGCTGCTTTGGAGAACTGCCAGCAGCCTGAAGCAAAAGAAAAGCTGCATGGGGAGGCACAGCGAAGTCTCCAAGCAAACCGGCGAAAATTAGTCTCCTCTTTTATAAAGAAGAAGAAGAAGAAGAAGAAGAAGGAGGCGACACTTCACCCTGTGTGAAGCAGACACAACAGTAAAATCCCGAGAGGCCACAGACTGTTACGTTCATTGAGTCTCATGTGAGCAGCCAAGAACTGTCACTTTGACTGAGTGTCAATGATGTCGTGATTCCACTTTAAAATCATAAAATTCAGTTCAATTGTGACCAGGTGAGACACACTACATAAAGTGTGGACTGAACCCACACCTGCAGAGTGAAAAACAGCTTCATCATGAGTCTGATTCCCTCCAGCAGGTGCACGCTCCTCCTCTGCAGCCAGCTTCTTTGGCATTTGACAGCAAACACTTCATCTATTTAGACGGTCGTACCGAAGACACAACACACACACATTAAACTAATAAGGCGGTAAATTAAAAAAAAAGAAAAGAAAAGTATACACCACTTAATAGTGAAAGCAGAGGAATATGAGGAGAAGATAATGCTCACCCACAGGACAGATGATATTTCGAGTTGATGCAGTGCACTTATACACAACACCTTCTCATAGCATTTGGATACACAAGGGGTGAAAAGTGGCGCATTCATACTTTCATCATAATAATGGAACTATTGCAGTGACCATAAGCTTGATTTCCCGATGGAGCCTTAAGCCATGAGTCTTTCTGTGCAGGTAAATGGTTTCTGATTTTTTTCTCTCTCTCTCTCTCTTTTAATGTGAGCATCAGTCTAAAACCGATCACCTGAGGCTGAAGGAAAACGTTTTGCAACAAAGGAGCACTTTGAATAATGTCTTTGTGGCACTTTATAACTGCTTGTTTAATTATATTGGCCTTTTGGCAGTTCGTGGTGTCTAAATAGGGTCTCCTGAAGAACTAAGCCTCCCTTTCTCTGTCTCACGACATACGTCGTTTGTCAGGTTATTTTATTTCTGTGCATCTGCAAAGCATTTTGTAACCTTGTTTAAAACATTTTTTTTTTTTTATTATTTCTCTTGTTTGCTAATGTGTGTCCTCCTCACTCAGACACACTCATTGCTCAAATGGGGTATTTGCTGATGCAGCAACTTTAACAAATTGCTTCTCTGACGCTGTGATCCAAGTTCTTTTAAAGGTAGTATTTGTGATACTTCATTATGTCTGGAAATGGTCCTAAAATCCACTAACCAATCACGTCAGGTCATCTCGCTTCTATAAAACACGATGCTTTCTTGGCTGTGGGGGGGTGTAACACACATCCACTCGACTTGGAGCAAAACAAGTGATGTCAGAGCAGCTCCACAGTTTCCAGCTGAGGTTTACCCACTGACATACCGGATTCTTTTTTTTTCTACCATTTACCATTTTTCCTCCTTCAGCAACATCTCAAAGAGTGAGCCGTCCGTGTGCATATCTAATTAAAACCCAACAGTGGATGTTTCGTGGCACCGTACAGATGGAAAACCTATAGCAGGGATATCTGAAGAGCAGATAAGCACAAAGACATATGTAGGTGGATGTGAGTGGATCGGCGTCTTTAAACAGGCTTCAGAGAGAATATAAGCCGGAAAAGAGAGACATTTCGTTTAATGGTCAGGTGCAAAAGACAGACTTTGAATTTGAATAATTCCAGACGAGTAGCACAGCATTTTAACCCACACATCAAAGAATGCACCACTGTTTAAAATGACTGACTCTTGTTCCAAATAGACAATAATTGGCTTTTTAGGGTTAGAAGAAGATGTTTGCATGTAACTGCTGCTTGTATCAGAGGAGGAGGAGGAGGAGGAGGAGGAGGAGGCAGCCTCTTTTTTTTCTTCACGTGTTATCTTGACCTTTTTCTTCTCACAGGAACATATTACAAGTGACATTGTTTCACTAACAAACACACGCACACACAGGCTATCATCATGTTCCATTATTTAGTATTTAGTGTTCAACAGCACCATCTGCTGACTGAACACAAGTACACACACATTCACTGCCCCGAGGCAAAAGTGAGCTGCAAAAACACATCATTTCACTAAAATGTTAGTAAAACAAGTCAAATAAGTTTCATTTTATGTATTTATAGATAATGTTAAGAAGCTGAATGTTATGAAATCTTGACATATGACTGGATATGTGATATGTGCAATATAAACATATTGAAACGCTGTCACAGAATTAAGTGAAAGAAGTGAATTAGGTAAAATAAGCGAGGGGCAAAAGGATTTAATTGTAAGGTTGAACTACTGATAAAACACTGCAATTACTTGCAATGTAAAACTGTAAATTCCAATATTGTTAGACATGAATTTTACAGTACTGTACTGCAATATTTCCACATTTTCGCCACACTCAAATGACATTCAAACATTGCCATCTAGTGGAGGAGCTGTTTCCCTACAGAGTCAAATAAAACAGTTTGTCGCCTGTGTTTGTGACTTGAGATTATTTTAGTGGTTTGCAAAATATGCTC
The DNA here is from genome assembly GCF_958295425.1 of Solea solea. Classification (NCBI taxonomy): domain Eukaryota; kingdom Metazoa; phylum Chordata; class Actinopteri; order Pleuronectiformes; family Soleidae; genus Solea; species Solea solea. The sequence goes on along the minus strand of NC_081149.1, from coordinate 19,020,439 downwards.
AATAAAAAATAATGAATGATTCTTGGGACACAAATGGAGAAAATCACATTTTCACAATAAAACTGGAATCAAAATGAGCTTTATGTGACTCAACCTTTGCGTGTTTAGACAGCGACATGACCGATCAGATCTCAGAGTGTGGACACACCTCGTGTTCTCTGCAAACACTGGTGAAGAGATTGTGATTTCTCCAAAGAAAAGGGGGGAAAAAAGACGTACTGTAAAACTGTGTGAAGCTTTGTTTCCTGTATAGAAATATAAAACATTGTTAGACAGTTAGAAAGCATGAGTAAAATAAAGGAAAGTTATGACAAACAACAAGAAGTTTAATGTTGTTCATACCCTTGATTGTAGGCTGTTCCCAAACCCTTATCAATAACAAAAGCTTGACACGCCCCTTAAACTACTGCATTTATATCTTAGAGTATCTAAGAATGTATTTGGGGAGTTTTGAATTCTGACACTTTGACATGCTCTTTCCAAATTCTATGAAATGTTTGGGGGGGTTACAGGTCTCCTATATTCTAATATTCTATTCCAGATATTCTAATCCAGATCGACATAACAATGTACAGCTTATTAAAAACCCAGCTTTTGTAAGACGTTAGTAGTCGACAGTAGAGTTAGAAACCTTGTTGAATTTTTAACAACATGATTTCATCCAGGTTTGTCAATGTTAATGAGAATTGGTTCTCCACTGACTTACCTGGTTAAAAAAAAGGTCAAATAAATGAATAAATAAAAATAAAAACCCAGTGTATTGGTTAAAGTGGCCTCCGGGTCACACAGACATGGTGTGTGTGTGTGTGTTTGTGTGTGTCTCGTAGAGTATTGTGATGTGTGAGATTTGAGGGCATCTGCTTTAACCTCATCTCAACTGCTGTGACATTAGAACGGTTAGATGTGGTTCATAGTTCAAATAACTCGAGCACTGGATGAAGAGACCAAGCAGACAACACATTTCAGGAATAATAATAAAAAAAAATCTTGTTTTTTTTTTTTTTAATTGACAGGGAAACATCCTTCAGGACAACAGTTGGTCATCACACAATAATCAGCAACAATACAATGAGAGTCCGACTGTGTGCCGAGCCTATAAAAACCTCCCCTGTCTCCTTTCTCCTCTTTTTTTCTTCTCGGGGAATAATGGAGGGCTTATTATTGCAAACACATCGCCTCTCCTCTGACAAACAGAACACACCTCCTCCCCTCCTTGTAAGGCTTAGGGGCTTTTTTTGGGGCAGGGGTGTCTGGGCCAATCTCTGAAGGGTTATACAAATGAAATAAGAAACGTAAGAAAGAAAACAGAAGGCTTTTGAGTCAATTTCTAATCACAGTTTGAACCTCTGGATCTGCCGAACACCAGCTCAGTGACAACCCATAAAAAAAACCCAAATAAAAACGTATTACTATCCTGATCTGTCGGTTACAAAGCATCAGGGCCAAGGCTACTCCTACTGAAAATATACGTCAGTTAATTAGTTTCACCATAACCAGAGTTCTATCATGTTTAGAAGAAGTGAAAAAAAGGAGCATAACATTAAATAACATTGGTTCCAAGCAAAAGAGAACCAACTGGGTTTCCATTTCTCTCTATAAATCTGTATAAAGAGGAACTCAGTCCTCATACAGGAAATAACCACCCAGAATTGCATTGGACAATAAAGAATAGGGTCATTTAATCAGTATTTTAACAGATACTAATTAATCGGAGCCAAGTGCAATTAGGTAGTCAGTCTACAAATGGAAACATCTGAAAATGCAAATATCAAAATCTCTAAAACATCCAGATTATTCTTTCCCAAAAGGTTTTTTTTTTTCTTTTCTTAAATCGGAACATGCAATAGTTAAAACTGTTTCCTCAAAAACAGGATTTAAATACTGAGATCCAAAGATCTGTAAATCGTAAGAACACGTATGCAGTCACTCTACCAAAATGTGTTGATTATTATGGCGCTACGCTCAAAACCCAGCTTTGTCTGCACCACGTCAAAGAAGGAGAAGGAGACAGAAAGAGGGCGTCTCCAGACTCCTGTTAAAACCTCCCATTACTGACAGTCTGTGCTGGAAGAGAACATGAAACAGGACGCAGCAGTAGCACAATAACAGTGTGTTCAAATACATACTGTATTAAAAAAAAAGACTTTAAATCGGACATTTGTGCCAAGTTCAGGAGGGAGGACAACATCTCAGAATCCAACACCAGCTGTGAAGCAGCAATGGTTTCAGTTTGTGGTTTTCAAAAGTCCAGGATCGTTCGCCTGACTTGAGCCATTATTTCTCATCGCTGCGGCACTGCACGTGATCACGTGATCTCATCTGACCAATCAAAGGGCTGCGCCGTAGCACACACAGGTCAAAGGTGTGGGTGTGTTTTGCCAAACAAACCTAACATGAACCTAACATACAATTATAACAGCGTGCTTCTTTTCGCTTGCTTTCCTTCCTTTGTTTTTTTTATCTCCAAAATGCTGCCACCTAAATGCTCGCTGCTCGGGAGATAAAACTAATGAGAGTGTAGAAGGGAAGATGGAAATCTGAAGAATAATCTCTGCAGGTATCAGCTCCAACTCCTTTGGCCTCTTAATGTCTGTTTCAGCGCGGATTCACAAACAAACAAACCGGCAAACCTTTTTCCGCTCCGTGACCTTGGTCCTTCACAGGCGTGTTAAAATCGCCTTTCGGTTGGCAGACACCTACAGAGACGCCGAATCGTCGTCGCCTCGCACAGAAATGTGTGAAAGACTGAAGCCTGAAGTGATGGAACAGCATCAAAGCACTTTGGTTTCCACTCAGAGTAACTGAGGACTTGTGCATGTAACATGCCGATGAAGACAATAAATAAGAAAATCAACACGATAATGTCATGTTAAAAGCGCGAAAATCCGTACTGCATTGTGCTGTGTCTGAATAAAAGAAGGACTTCACAGGAGAAGATAGCGTTCACACGTGTAGATGTTCACCTGCGGACAGTTGAAATCAACTCATGTGAAGTTTTGACTCATGTTTCAGGCGAGCAGACGCTACAGAAGAAATTAAAGGAGTGATGAATGGATTATTGAGTCCCCAGCGAGGAAAAGCATGTCACTCTTCTGATTCAGCGGATGTGCCTGAGCTTCTGGGACAGATCTACAGTAGCGTAACCTACAGTACAGTAGCATGAACACTAGATAACACTCTTACTCGTCATATAAAATGGGTTTATATCATATGTAATAGTTCTACAGTATGTACGAAACACAAGAACGTGGTTGTTTTATATAGTGTAGATGTCACTATATTTTCCACAAGTATATATTATTATTATTATTATTATTATTATTGCACTCTGGCTACACATATTTAGTAAGATAGTTAGTTTGGTTGTCTTTAGATGTACACAAACACTACACGGTGTCACAGCTGATTCAGCTTGAAAACAGTGATAGAAGAGCAGCTCAGTGATGCCATATAATACTAATAATACTGTATATTGTGTTACAGACAGCATTTCTTTTTTCTTTTTTTTCATTTATCCGGGCCAGTTTCTTTGTGCGTTGCATAAAGTTGGATCACAACAGAGTAACAGACACAGTTGGATTTCCATTTGTGAAGAGACGACCCCCCCCCCCCCCAAAAAAAATAAAAACCCACCTCTGCACAAACTCAAAACTGCCAATGTGGTGAAATCGCCGATCGCTAATTTGGTTTGCATCGCTGAGCCCGCACCTTAAGACTGTTATTTAGACACCAAAAAACATGGACATCTGAGACACAGCTACAGAAACACATCAAACTCCTGTTCCCATCTTCCTCTTTTTCAAAATAGAAAAATAAAATCACCCCCTCAGCCACAGCGAGCCTGTTGAGGGGAGGGTCGATCCCCCTTCTACTGCGCTCTCTCCGCTTTGAAAAGAAACATACATTCACAAGAGGACAACAGAGGGAAAACAAGCAACTTGATATTCAAATTTGTGTGCAAAAACATTTTAGATTTCTATAAAAATATGTGCATATGGATAGAGCTATTTTTAATCTCAGCAAATACAGTATTTTCCTTTATTTACACTGCACAGAAACACATACACTACGGCTCTGCCCTGCTCCCTCCTCTCTCTGTTGTTGCAGGCGTGAGATATAACATGGCCAACTTCCATGACAACAGATTTGACAATACTCACACACAGGAAAACAGACACACACTCACTCACTCTCACACACACACACACGCACACACGCACACACACACTGCTCTGATCAATGTGATCGAGGAGCAGAGGAGGGGCAAGTAGAACTTCTGTAGAAAACCTGAAGTTGCATATCCCACAATTCCCCCCCCACGCTCGCATTTCACAAACCCGCTTCCTTTAAAGGTCAGAGGTTGTCAGCCAGACGCTGCTTCCTGATTGGCTTACATGGGAAGGGACAGTGTGTCAAAAAAAAAACTTTGGCTACAGAGTTAGGTGGCTTCAGTCCCGGCGTGTTGTTCGCATTAGTCTGAACACGGTACGGTACAGCCACGGCGGATCTGCTGTTCCTCACACTGGGTCCAGAGTGATCGATCCATTGTACATTATTATAGGACAGGACTGCACCAGCTGTCTCTCCTTATAGAGTAATCAATGTCTCCATCAGAACAAAAACGTTCCTTTCCCAGTAAACGTCTCTGATTCAACCCCCAGCGCTAATAACTGCTGAGATCAGAGTTGAGGATCCACTAATCCAGAGATTTCGGACCAAATAAATCACTTCCTGAAGGCAAAGCTCCCCGTTCACTGCGCGGTCCTCCTGTTCTTTGCACTGAATCCTGCACCACTTCCCATCCTGCTGTCGAAAGGGGAAGAGCAGGTGGCCGTGTCCGTGTCTGACAGTCCAGCTGACAGGCCGCTCACGTATCTGGACTGTGGCTGGTCGAAGGTGAACTGGGAGTGAGGAATGCAGTCTCCGGTGAGCGAGGAGTGCCTCGCCGCAGGGGAGAGGGAGCGCGTCTGTGAGAAAGGCATAGCGCTCGGGAGGAGCGGCGCATGAGGCTGGATGAAGATGTTCGGGCTGATGGGGATGTGTGGATGTGTGGGTGTGGACGGGAACGGCGGAGTGTGTGTCGGGGTGGGCGCCTGAGAGGGTGTCAGTGTGTGAGTGGGCGAGTGTGCTTGTATTGGCACGAGTATAGGTGTTAGCGCTGTGTGCATCGGGGAGGGCATCGGCGAGTCCGCGGCGACGTCTTGGGTGTGAGTTTTCGACTGCGTGTGAGGGGTCAAGTCGTAGGAGGGCGTCCTGCGTCGCAGCATCGTGCTGCAGTCGGCCAGTTTTGGGGGCGATCCCATCTGGGCGTGCTCCTTCTCTGAGGGAGGGTGAATGGATATGCAGGGCGGACTCATCTTCTTCTTCCTGTGGCCGCCTCCGACTGACTGCACCCGTACAGGAAATGCTTGGCCTCCTTTTTCTAATCGGTGGCCGTCGTGCACGAAGGCCCGCTGGTCGCTTGTGACGGCGGCCTGTGGGAGACAAACTTCAATGGAGTGGCGACGCTGCTCGTCAGGAAACCCAACAGACAACGACGACGGCTTGTCCAGGAAGCCCTGGTTGTCGACACCGAAGCCTTTGGTGAAGTCGCGGTCCTTCAATCCTGCCTGAAGCAGACTGAGTGTGCTCTGAGAGGAGGTCGGCGGCAGTGGGCGAGGGGCAGTTGGGGAGTCGAGGGAGTACGGGGAGGCGTAAGGGGAGAGGGAGTGGCTGCGACTGGCCCTTCCTCGGCTCTCCTGCCCACCTCCCTGCTCTTCTTTCCACCTGTGGCTGGCTGAGCTGGTGATGTGGTACACCTCCTCATCAGCGGGGTCACAGAAGGAGGCAGCAGAGGGTGGTCTAGGTCTCCGAAGGCTGGGCGGGCGCAGGGGGACACGGGGGGAGGGAGGTGGAGGAGGCAGAAGAAGTGTAGGTGAAGATGGTGGTGGAGGGAGGGGAGAGGGGGAAGACAGTAGAACAGGCAGCGGAGTGGGAGACGCGGGTGGAAGTGGGAAGGCAGAGGGAGAGCTGGGTGGGAGAGAGAGGGCTGAAGGGGACGAGGGAGGAGGAGGAGGAGGAAGGGGAGATGGGGAGGAGGTATGAGGAGGGGTGGACGAGGAGGACAGATGGGCGGGGTTTGGCCTCTCCTGCTGTTCACAACTATGTGACTCCACTGAATCCACTTTCATTGCCACCTGCAACATTGAAGTAGAAAATCAGTGAATCTGAGGCTACATCCACATGTCAGCACTAACATCACATGACCTTTAACATACACACATATGTAATGTACTTTCTATAGCCCTTTACAATAACCCACAGGTGACCAAAGTGCTTTTCAAAATAAAAGCATTACAGACACACAGCATTAAAATCAGACGGTACAAACTCAAATTCATGAAACATAAATCAAAGCATGAAAATACCAGTTTAAAAGACACAAAAATAAAAAGTGAACTAAAAGAATAAAAAATAATAAAAACTGTCACCACACTACTGGGTATTAAAAGCCATTGTGAGTAAATATGTTTTAAGTCTGGATTTAAAAAAGGGCCAGGTCAGTGACAACACAAATCTCAGGGGGAGGAGCTTATTCCAGAGTCTGGGGGCGGCAACTGAAAAGGCTCAGTTACCCCACTGTTTATATCCAGACCTGGGCACGTCAAGCATAAGCTGGTTGAATGACCACAAATCTCTGCCGTGCTTGCGAACAGTTAGAATTTCTGTTGAATAGGCTGGGGCGAGGCCATTAAAGGCTTTAAAAAACAAACATTAAAAGTTTGGAATCAATTCTAAAACGCACAGGTCGGCAGTGGAGAGAATAAAAATAAATAATAATAAATAAATACAGGAGACTTGTCCATAACAGGTTGGGCTGTGTGTGTGTGTGAGCAGCTCTCACCTGTCTGCGCAGGGCACGGGGAGAAGGACTTGGTGTGGGCGGGGCAATGCGGGGCAGAGTCAGGGTGGGCGGAGACCGAGGGTGAGCGGGGGAGACGTCCGGCACCTGCAGCAGAGTGCGACTCTCACACGGCTGGGAGTGAACCGAGGTCACCGAGCCTGAGGGTTCAAACGTGACGTGTGTAAATCACACGTGCGACACAATCATCTGTGCGCACTTTTAATGCAAACACATGCAGCTATCTCTGCAAAGAACAACATGCATATTCATATTAGATTCACTATAATCCAGTGTAGGAAGTCATTGTATTAAAGCAGTAATTGTGGAAAAAAAAACAAAAGATAGAAAAAGATAAACAATTCAATTAAAAATCCAATTTAAAGTTTTAATTTTCAATCAGTCTTGCCCTTTAATCTGAGTCTGCTGTCAAATTATAATGTTTTTGGAACAGAAACATAAAAACGGTTATTAGTAAAACAGGGATTGAGTCATAGAGTTGAGAATAAAGGCAGCTCTCTGTCTGGGTGTTCATTAAACCCTGGCTACATGAACACTTCCCTTTGACTTTATTCAGATAGATCAGACTAATGTTGCAAAATGTTGGGTGTTGAACTCAATCTATGTTGACTGCAGTGAAGCTGTGTAACCGGGGTCTTAAGCATTTTGAACACATTTTGAGCACCTGTGTGTGCAGAATGCTTAAGACTCAGGTGCAAAAGATGCAATTAAAGTAAAAACATGTCAAGACGGTCAGATTTACATATCAAACAACTTCTCTTCAAGTCAGTTCTAAAAGTCCAAGCTGAAAAGTCAACGAATCGTGATCTTAAAATGTGTTTAACCACTTTTTTTTTTTTTTTTTTTAAACATTAACAATATTTTTTTGTTTGTTTTTTTATTAACTTTGCAGCTTGGCCATGAAGTTATGCATCATTCTCAGGATTGAATCATTCCGCAGCTGAGCAGATGAGCCTGTGAGAAGGTTGCACGGGTTCACATGTGTGAGCTCATCCACTGCAGTGAGTACCTGGGGACAGAGCTGAGCCTGTCCAGAGCCTGGCCACAACATGCCATTAGATTCTGACTGCAGATACAGTAAAACAGCGCTCGTCAGTGCTAACAGTTGTGTTCTCGCCCGAGTTTGATGTTCTTCAGTGTTCACAGATTCAACAACGACAGCATTACTCCCTCGCTTTACTGTGCATGGTGTACTTAATAACATACTTATATCTGAAAGCATATATACCGTATTAAATATTGGATTTTTAATCATAAATGTGTGCACAAAAACATACATTTTTCCGTCACTATTTGGTTCTAAAGCAGCAAAACGCTATAAAACCCCATATTGGGGCTCACGTGAGATTATTCATTCCTTAATCTAAAAGCAGCATCAAGTTAAGAGTCAAGCATTAGTACAAAGCATTAGTTCATCATAAGATCTGTTTGTTTAATTATTTCAGAATAATAAAAATATAAAAGGAAGTGCAATGTCTGTCATGTAAAAACTTTTATCTCCTGAACAGATGAGGCACCTGAATGCTGCTGCTGGGGATCAACCTCCTCCAAAGGGTAGGGAGCGCTGGCGGGTCGCACAGGTCGGAACATGTAGCTGTCATTGGGCAGTGAGTGCATCCTGGATACAGACATCTTCCTTGATGACAGCAGGTCTTGGTCCTTGTATTGGACTTCCTCCTCCTGCAGGGGGAGACAGAGACCACATAGCGAAAATGTTGACATTCAGTTTGAACTGTTGCTGCCACACATAATGTATTTCCGAACCATGATATACTTCGAGTTAGCAACACTACTTTATCCCGTTTTATTAGTTAAGTATCAGGGTTACAAAGTAATATCAGTCTCACCTGTCCAGGTGACTGTGGACATGGTCCAACATAGGCTCCATCCACCGAGCTGCTGTTAGAGGTGATGCTTAATTTGCGTTCCCTCTCCATAGCCATTTCCAAGGCAATCTCTGCATCCATCTCTGCATCCTCTTTAGCCTCCTGCAAACAAAGATGCTCATTTAATAATAATAATAATAATAACAATACATTTACATATAAGTATAGCACCTTTCACAGGATGAACATTTGCAAAAACTTAAAAGCATAATACATGAAAATATTAAGAAAACACACACAAGGAAATGTAAACATACAAACAACAAGACAAACAGGCACTTGAAAACTAAAGTAATAATAGAAACAGGAGGATCTTATCTTGCTTAGTAAAACCTGCTGATGTCGGGACCATTGCTTTCAAGTTATGGATCACACATATTTATATCGTTACATCCCTTAAGAGTTACTGTACCTTGTTGCTTTCCTCCAGATGTTTCATCAAAACAGCCACCACCACGTTGACCAGCACAAACTGGGCCATGAGAACAAAGGTGACAAAGTACATCGGAGAGACCAGGGGCAGGTAGGTGAGACAGCGGTCGTCATCCGGAGGACACTCCCTTAAAGTATCCTGCAAACACACAAACATTGGGGAGGGAAATGATCAGAAAACGGTTATTTGTGTTGTATGCAAAAGTGGTAACACATAAATCCCTTTTGTTAAAAGAATAGAATAGAATTGTTCTCTCTATGAGTGTCTTAAATCTAGTTTGGGATTTTTGGATAAGTTACTGCAGAGACAAGAAATGTTGACATCAGGTCAACAGAGCCCAGCTCTAAGCTAATTTATGATTCAGTAATTGGTTTTGGGGGCCATGATTATCTCTGTTATGAGATAATGCGTGTCTTTGTTAGGTTCAGAGGACATATTTTGGCTCAAAGCCATAGTTGTGAGGACATGTTGACATTGCAATGACATTTTTAGCAGGTCCTCACAACTTCAAAGCATTTTTTTCCAGGCTTATGACTATGAGACAGTTTAGGATTTGGTATTTTGTTGAGACGGTTAAAGGTTAGGTTAAAGCCTCGTGTCTGCGAGTGTCCTCACAGCTACAGAGAGACACAGACGTGCATGTGTGTGTGTGTGTGTGTGTGTGTGTGTGTGTGTGTGTCCATACTTTCATAATCCCATTCCAGTTGTCTCCGGTGGACACTCGGAACAGCGTGAGGAAGGCCATCCCAAAATTCTTAAACGTTGCATGGCGACTCAGGCCCTCACACGGGTTGTTGTCATCGCAATCTGATCAAAACACAAAGCACATTGTGGACATGTTGAAACAACAGCGGTGAAGTGTAGTGAAGTCCTGGAAGAAAATAGCAGATACTGAACATCTGAACAGGTGCTGAGCAGCGTGTTAATGTGGACATGACACAGTCGAGGAGACAGATGTCTTCTGGAGGACAGAGACGTGTCAAACCTCCTCTCAGAACATTCACCAGACGGTAATCCTCTTTTGCAAGAGGACGCGAGAGAGGAGTAAGACACTCCTTCGGGTATTACGCACCTTGTTTCTCATAATTCAGAAGAAATTGAAAAGATTTACGAGGGAAAAGAAGGACGGGTTGTTTGTTTATTGACAAGAACATGGAACCATATCGATCTTTTTGAGAGGATTGAGACGGTCCTTGAGATTGTTGTGAAATATGATCGCGGGCAAAATGTTGGAACTGATCCATTAAAAGTAACTAGATGCAATAATAAATAATTAAAAAAAATAGGTGTTTGAAAGTAAAACTAAAAATGCACATGTGATATCAGCAGCTTTCATGCAGAAATATGATGGACTCGTCTGTACATTTCATCTTCAGTGATCAGTCATTTGATTTAGATGCAGATTAAAAATGAAAGACTTTCAAAATCAAAACCCTCATCCCGTTTCCTTTCCTACTCCCTTTGCTTATGACCTTCTCTTATCTGTTCATCCTTGTGCTGACACCAGAGGCAAAAGAGTTAAGACTCCCCGAGAGCGGCACCCATGAATTAAGTCTCCCAAAGGAGTTTCAGATCTCTGCCGTCTTAGTCTGAGGACAGACAAATGTCATGAGCCAATTAAGTCTGTCATTGGAAGAAGTGGGTGACAGTTTATTCAGATTTTTTGTGGCAAGAGGAAGGACAAAATCTTACAGAAATACAGTGTAAAACTCCCAGAAACCCCTTTTCACCCTGTTATCTAGCAGCATATAAATGATCACATATTAATCTTCTGTTCAAATATAAGCCGTGTCTTTTACTGTGGATGTAAAGTACAGTGTACTGCACATTCTTCCACCGCACTTCTCCATATGACTGTAAACACACCGTGAATTGCACTTTCTCAGCTTTGAAAGCCTTGACGCGGCGTTTAATGTGACGCACGCATCGCGAGCCGCTTCGACTGAATCATAGCCCAAAATGGAGTGGGACCTTTGCTTTGTGCATACTGGAAAGCATTTCCCCATGTGTGTCGAGTAAAATGATAATAGCATTTCACAGATGGCGACTTCCTCGTCACCAACTTTTCATTTTGTCCCCTCGGATGCATTTTTTTGGTTAATCCCTCTTCCCAAACACATTGTAGCACTCACAGAGAAAACGACTTGGATGGAGGCGGCCTCTCGGGAAAGCAATATGTAAATAAACGTGATCATGCAAATGTGATCTCTTGTTCAGAACAGGCCTTTAATGTGAAAATGTGGGGAAGAGAGAAGAGGAGACAGATGGGAGTAGAGACCATGGATTCGACAGAGACAGTTCGGGCAGGGAATTTTGATGTATGTCGTGACTGTGGTGGTAATGATTGGATTCAAACCCCCCCCCTTTTTTTTTTTCTTTGCTGAAGCTGTGTGGTGTATGTGTGTGTGTGTGTTTGCCAGTCGTGTGACTGACCCAGTTTGCCAAAGAGCTCCACTCCCAGCGCAGCATAGATGAAGAAGAGCAGCATGAAGAGGAGACCAAGGTTTCCCACCTAAGAAGAAAAACAAAATAAAAATGCACATCAGATCCTTGAACACACCGAACACCACAGTGTAAATGTTGCACCTTTACCTCTGCAGTGTAATGTGCAGTATTCTGTTTGTATGTATTTTGTTTTTTATCATAATAATTTACGTCTTGATATATGCTGTTTGTTTGCTGACAGTTGGTTTCATTAAGACTAAATCCTAAGAGTCTGAATATTCTCACATTTAATTTATGAATCTATTAGATGTATTAACAGTTAAAGATGTACGTATATGACTAATTTGATCAAATTTAAACAGAGAATTTTTTTATTATTATTTAAAAGTCATAATGTAGGATTCTGGGAACTTTGTGTACCTCCTGTTACTACATCTGTGTTTTATCCAATATCCTAAAACTACTCTTAACATGTAAGAAATAATAACAGAGGTGACTATTATAACATGTGCATCATAATCTGTGATGTGGCTGCTCTTTGCCTCTAAAAATAAAAAAAATTTGTTCACTGGATAGAAAAACACATTAAGTAACATCAGAAAAGTCGGCTGCATAATCTGTCCGTCAACCACTTCTAAATTATGGATTTTTATGTTTGTATGACAGGAACAACTATTGTCTTATGTCATGGTTCAGGCAGTTGTTAGTGTGTCATACGCTATAAATACCAACAAATGGCGTGCAGGGTTAAAGCTGTAGAGAGGTATATAAAAAAATGAGACATAACAGGGTCAGAATATGAATTTTGCAATGTAGACGAATACGTCACGTATTAAATATTCATCATCTGGCATGAATTTTTCAGAGATCTTTCTATTTCCAAAGAAAACCTTTACACTGATCATTAATCCCCCACACCAAAAAAAAAAAACAAGTTGATAAAACAAAAAAACCTTGCACTTTTGTGTCTTACAACCCGCAGAGTCTGTGTTTACCTGTGGCAGCGCTTGCATGACAGTATCCAGCAGAGCTCTCATCCCCGTGGCCATCTTAAGAAGTTTCAGCACTGCAGAGAGACACACAGGAGCAGTTTTTAAAAACACGGAGCTGTCGCTGCTTGCAGAGAAAAGCAGTATTTACAACGTCACAGCGTGGCACTGCTGTATTACTGCACACGCAGCGGGGATTTGTATTTAACGTCTATGAGCCAGGAGGCACCTGTGAGATATTACTTTTAATGTTTGGTATTTAAAAGAAAATACAGGAACAAGACGTGTTCATAAAAAAAAAAAAAAGTCCATCAAAAAATAAAGTTTATGTTGTCTGTCTGTAGTCATGAAACTGACACAAACACAACTTACTCTGCGTTCTGTTATTGTGTATTAAAATAAAAGACATACTGTACCTCTGGCTATTCGGAGTACTCTCATAATCCTGATGATGGTCGGGTTTATGGGCAGGGCTGCACTCATTTTCAGCTCCTCCAGTGTGATGCCCATGATGGACAAGGCCACGATCGCTATATCCAGCTGATTCCACCTTAACATGAACACATTTATTAAGAGTAACATGCAGAGACTTAATGTGGCTTATAATAATGGCATGAGACGACTTCTTCAGTAGCCCACGATGGTTTAGTGCCAGATTTGTTAAGCGATAATAAGTCATTTCATCTATCATTTTATGTGCAAGACGACAGCTTCGGAAAATATTACTATTCAAGCCTGACCTTTTTCTTTTCTTTATACATTATATTGTGCGATGGACCTTCATTTGTGTCTTTCATAATGTCTGTCATAGAAATAATTGTCTCTGTCCTTATAGACTTTTCTGTTTGTAAAATAAACAGAGCACTGCACACTACTCTCTTGAAAACCTATTTATTTTTCGGTCTTATTGTGAGTTAGACAAAAGAAGAACAGAGGCAAAGGAGAGGAAGAAGTCATGATGCCGAGCTGCCGGTGGTGATTAGTGAGCAGGTAGTTTAGATTACAGGGTCGCCCACCAGATAATCTAATCTGCCATTTGTTTGTAAACTCACTCCCCAACAAATCTCTGAACTTAGTTTGTTCAGGAAGTAACAAAGGGCTGTTTACAAATGCTTAACTCATAATTTAATTGGGGATAATTTACATTATACTTGAATACATGCACTTTTTTGAATGACGAATGACGATTTTTAAGCTTCTAGAGGAATTTTCATTCCACTCCTTATTTTTTTTTATGCAAGAAATGGAATAAATATAAAGAAATAAATACAAATACAGGTATAAGAATATTAGATATGACAGCATTGTGTGCATAGTGAAATAACACCATCGCCCGTCCCACTGTGTTACCTGTCTTTGAAGAACCTGTGTATGCCAAAGGCCACAAGTTTGAGCAGGGCCTCGATGACGAAGATGATGGTAAACACGTAGTTACAGTACTTCAGAACCTCCTCTAAATACTGCACACACACACACAAACACACACAGACACAAGCATATCCGTGTCATCAACACAACACAGACTAGACTCATTTTACCTTTTCAATTCATAGTAGACGAAAAATGCATGATTTAAAAGCAACATTCAACAAGAAGGATTGTGATACTTCAACATAATAGGGTTTATTTGCAGGAAACTACCAAAAAAGTATGTTTGTTAAGATTATAATCCCTTTCAAATACATTTTGTAGCCTTAGAATAAGTTTTATATGCCAGAGTCTTGCTATGCAATCAAAGAATAACAACATCATTTTTGAGGAGGTGTCACTTATGGCGACTCTTTTGATCTACAGTTTGGCATTGTTCGGTTCAGTGGCCGGTCAAATTTTAGTATCGGCTCAGCTCACTTGCAACCTCGGCAGAGCAGGTACTAGGTAATATCGCTAATGGAAAAGTAAAGAGAAAGAAAACGAGTTGAGCCGAGCCGTGCTAGAACTGTACAGTGGAAATTCTCAACCTCTGGGCCTTTAGATGCATCAGTGGTTTTCTATTAAAAAAACACATCAGCTTTCTGAGGGAGAATCTACAGGACCATAAATCAGTGTTAATGCTGATGCGGGCAATCAATTTGATTTAAATAATGCCAATTAATAACAAACATTATATATGTTTATAGCAGAATTCTTATTATAATCTGAGTGATGTGTGCGCCTGTATTTGAACACAATACCTGCGGCTGGTTGTAGTGCTCGATGCTCATGGTGACGACGTTGATGCAGATGATGAAGGTGATGAAGAGGTCCAGGTAGTGGCTGGTACACAGTGTGTGTATGGACAGTCGCAGGGGAGAGTAGTCTGCATAGTAAGGTCTCTGCTTGGCCTCTGGAGAAGAAAAGCACACACACACACACACACACACAGATAAACACAAACACGAGAAGAGACAAACTAGGTAAGAAGAAACAGTTGCGACACAGAGACAGGAGTCGTGCCAGTGTGAGGAACTGTGCTCTGAATTTTAAATATGACATGTACCCGATGGTGTGCACAAGGAAAAAGGAGCAGCACGATACTCAAGTATTTCATTAAATCAGTATATCGTGTACAGTATATTTGGACAATGAAAGCTTCATTTTTTTTTATTTCCAGGTCACATTACATCATAGATCCGGGAATTATTATATCAAGTGTATCAATAATTAAGTTATTACAAGTCCGTTTAAGCCCTGTGTGCACACCACCGCCTGTATGGAATGTTCAAATGGGAGAGGACATGAGAGTCACAGGTTTGCTACATTAAATATTTTGTAATTTTAGATAAAATGTTAAGACAGGCTACAGTTCATGAGCTCAAGTAGTTTGTTATTTATTTTTTTTTTTTTTTGCTGACCTTAACCCACAATGTTGCACAAATTAAATGTAAATCAACAAGATATTTAGTGTGGTAGCTAATAAAAGGCCTCTATACGCGACCTCTATATCTATTGTTCTGGCTCCAATCATAAAGCCAAACAGTTATATTTCTATTCTGTAAAGAATTCTTTGAGTGGAGCATTATTATTAAATCCATTACTGCTTGATTATGTTATTTCCTCTCTGGTTAGGACATCTCTGCTGTGATTCCATTAAAATCCAGACTACAGGCCATGCATTCTTAAAAACACGGAAGGAAGGAAGGAAGGAAGGAATACTTTCCATTTAGCTTTGTATTACTAGAATAGGGGTAGCATCTTTGAAAAATGGTACTTCCCAACCTCACTTTCTGCTGAAATGAGCACGTAACAAAGAAAAGAATGAAGATATTTCTCGACTCAGGGGAAACTGAGGTTGGGAGGCACCATTTTTCAAAAATACTACCCCTATTCTAGTAAAACAAAGCTAAATGCTAATCAGTGAAGTACTCCTTTAAGTAGAGTTAGTTATCATAAGAAAACTAATTATTTAAACATATGTACGTATGACGTCACGCGTCAGTTTTTTTGTCTGTGTACTCACATGTCCATGTTGAGGATTTTTAATGTTCGTACACGTGCATGTGTCAATACCCCCTCCCATGTTTACCATGCCCTGTCTATCTGCTGCATGCTGTCATGCCTTTAATCCAACATCTACAGTTGGAAAGAAGCAGTGCAGGGTATATTCAACAACAACTTGCATTTGATTTGATGACTGTAGTTATATTTCACCATTAGAAATGACAGTGATGTTGAACAAACCCTGAAGCCCCTTTACTTGCATCACTGCATGTATTTTAAGTCATATCTCAATCGTCTAAAACTTTATCTTATAAAGTGAGTTTGGAAAAGGCTGTGTGCTGGAGGTAGAGTTTTTTTAATTTGTCAGTGACAATGGTAAGATTCAAATTTGTGTTTTGAGTTTCAGTCGTTTTAGACAAGTGAGATCACCCCATTTACAGCCTTCTAGTGTAATTCTCTAATTAACAGGTATCATGTTGTGTTGTGGCCAAGCTGTGGAGCTCTGCATTGCCAGAGTCTGTCAATAAAAATGACATATTTTACATTTTTGACCCTCAGGTCCACATCATGAATTACCACAGTGAAGGAAAACTTCAATCAAAAACCCCATTGCGAGACCTCCTCCATTGGACGTCCTTTGCAATAGGTGGGCTGTAGCCACTGTGCTTAAAAGTCTTCTTTATGTAAGCAACTTAACATCTAACAGCCATGTAACCCGAGATCTTTACAAATATGTTTCTGAGTCTGCCCGTCAAAGCGCGTTTGGAAGAATCGTCTGTTCCTGTTTAGAGAAAACTTGGGATGAGGGTTGTACATGCACTCATGGGGAGAGAATGAGGACAAAATAATGAGAGAAAAGTCTCTTAATTGGCAGCAGTTCTACTTTTTTTGAAATATGAGTGTATACATTTTCAGTAGATTAATATGAAATGTATGGTTTATAGGTTGGTTAGAATGGGCTCGGCCCTGTTGGGTTTTCCATGCATTGTTAGTGAAGTGTTGTGGGAGGGCCGCAGTCATGCAGTTACATGCATCAGATTGGCGTAGCCCACACTGTCTTTCAGTGATCAGTCACTGTTTGTATGAGCTAGCCAATCATTTTAACCTCTTTTTTTAAGGTTAATTTTCAATGATTTTCAACATTTTTTCCATTCCCCTTCTTTTTTTCTTTTTCGTCAGGCTCTGAAAGCAGGCAGTGCTCAGAAAAATAGTCTACCGACCAGCCCCTCCATTCTCCTTACTCCTGCGCTTTTTCTCTATCATTTTGAGCCTCTTCTCCTCCCGTAAGCGAGCCTCCTCCTCTTCCTGGTCCTGCCGGCACTTGTGGAAGTTCTCCACCACGACGCCGACGAACATGTTCAGGACGAAGAAGCTGACAATGAGCAGGAAGGAGATGAAGTAGAGCAGCATCCAGGGATTGTGGTTTCTCACAGGCTGGAAAGACGAGTAGAGATTAGTAGAGTTAAGTAGGAAAAGAGAAGTTTGTTTCCCCTGATTCTTTGCAAAGACACAAAAGCAACACACATAATAAATGGGGCCATTGTTTAAAAGTTCCCCTTCTGGGTAAGTTTTAAAAAAAGACGATATAAATGCCAGTGCAGCAATTAAGCATCAAGAGTTATGTCTTTCTTTTAATAGTTTTAATAGGGTTTCTTTCTCACTCTGCAAATCACTGACTATCTGAGGACACACTGTTTCATTCAATTACACCACAGGCTCCTGCAACCGAGGACAGCAATATCAAATTAATACAATGTGATTAAACCTGGCTTATTTTTTTTTTTTTGAATGAAATCATAATTCCATTGTTCACTCCCAGAAGGCTGCTTTAACACTCATATTTTGAGCTTAATTCAAAGGCTGAGGTTAGGGTTAAGTGATTTGTTTTGCGGATAATATTAATTAACAAATATTATCTGAGTCACACTACACAAAAACGCACACGTATTATTTACCTGCTGGTCCACTCCCACTGCATCCAGCCCATCATACATGATGTTCACCCAGCCATCCTTACACGACAGCACAAACAGGGACATCAGCGCCTGGTTTGGAAACAAAAGATAGGTTTAGTTGCGTGTATATATATATATATATATATATATACTGTATATACTTTTATTCAAGTAGATCAAAGTGTTTCTTTAAAATCAAGATGAAGAAATAAAAACAGTCACGCTGAGAGAGACAAACTTGTTGTGTTCTGATTAGTATTTTATTAGTCTGTTGATTTATACCTGGACCAGGTTGTCAAAGTTGTACTTCCTTCGTATCCAGCGGTAATTTGCCTGCAGACAGTCGGACTTGTTTGTGACGTTTTTCGTGTCCAGACCTTCACAATGGTAGAACTTGCCTTTGAATAGCTAGAGTGTGAGACACAGAGGAAGAGATAATTTACACATGATCATAATTGTACCGACAGCTATAAATATCAGGAATAAACTGACTTTCATAGAGCATGTGCTTTTTTTGAGTATTTTTTCTGTATTATTATTATTATTGATTATTTAGTGCTAACATGGAAGACGCTGGAGGTCATGTTGTGCCTTTTCACACTTTGGATATTCATGATATTCACTGTTTCCATGCATAGTAATGCTGTTTAACTAGAGAACTGTCTTTGTCCAGGTATACGAGCATTAGCAATTGATTTATTGACTGAAGTGTGACTGCCTCCACTATATACTAGGTGGCAAAATGCCCCCTTTCAGCTTGTCGGTGTTACATTGCAAACCAAAACAACACATCAATTGTCATTACATCTTCCAACCATACGTAAACTTCAAAATAGTTTATTTTTTAAGCTAAGAGAGCATACATTTAGTCTCCTTGTCAGTCCAAAAATCGACCGGTCTGGATTTCCCTATGTTTTTTGTCACTGTTGTTGGACAGCAATCACATTATCTGGGTTTTAGTACAGTTTCAGTCTGAATAATATATTGACATGCTGTCATGCAAGTCTGGTTTTAGTCAGACTAACATAACATCATGTCAACATACTGATTGAAGCCATGACAGCTAAAAAAAAAAAGAAAAAGAAAAAATTGCAATTGTGCTAAAAAAAAAAACACAGCATGTTGTTAAATTGTGACTTGATGAATGTGAGCAGCAGCAAGGTGTTTTACGGCATGTGAATGCAAACTACCTGAACCCCCAGGATGCCAAAGACAATGAAGAAGGCGCAGCAGATAAGAACGATGTTCCCGATAGGTCTGAGAGAAGTAATGAGAGTTTCCACAACCAGCTTCAACCCAGGGGCTCGACTAATAACCCTGGAAAACAGAAAAACAAGTGGTAAAAAAAAAATGAAATAGGGCAGGATGTTTTCCAGTATAGTTTACATTGTGTTCAGTGCATGTGTACAACAACTACATACGTAATGGAATGGAGCATTTACCTGAGTGGGCGTAGTGTTCGTAGCAGGCGCAGGACTCTGAGGATGCCCAGGATCCTGTTTCCTCCACTAGAGGCCATAGAGACCAGAATATCCACCAGAGACACAAAGACCAACAAACCGTCCAGAACATTCCAGCTGGACTGGAGGTAGCTCTGCTTCCCAAAGCAGAAGCCGAGAGCAGAAACCTGGAGGTCAAGCACAAAACACTGAGCCAAAACTGCAAACACAATGGAATCATTAAAACATGCAGTATTACCTCACACACAAACTTTGACTTTTTTTACCTTAATGGCCATTTCTGCAAAGAAGATCACAGTGAAAACGTAGTTGGACACACTCAGAAAGACTCGCTCCTACAGAAGAGGATGACATTCATATAATGACAATCAAAACAGTTTCTCCAAATGAATCAGTTTGTGTAACAAGATGTTACAAGCCTGGTGTTTGGGAAACTATTGTAGGAAGCAGAGTTGTTAGTCTTGGTGTTGCTAAGCAGCATCTCCTGTCAGTTCAGTGTAGAGGGAAGCTTTTATTTATTTACTTGACTTTCAGTTGTAGGCACGAACCATTGAACCATCCCATACAGTAGCTGGTGTGGAAACACACTTAGCTGTGGCGCGCATGCGGACACCTCGCAATTGCAGGGTTGCGTGTGCGTCTCACCGTGCTGTGCGGCTGGATGTTTGGTCTTTCCAGAGCGATGGTGATGCAGTTGAGGAAGATGAAAACAAGAACTATGTGGTCAAACAGTCTGTGGGAGATTACAGCTTGGCACCAAACACGGAATCTGAAAACACACACACACACACACACACACACATAAGCAGTTATTTAGAAAATCAAAGCTATTGATCAAATGATTATCAGTGAGAACGCTGTAAACATAAAGATAGATGAGAAAAGGGAACCTCGATAATCTAATAAAACAACAGTAGGAAAGAGAAGAAACCAGTGGACAGCTCAGATTACACCTGGGATTAGAACGTATCTACATATGTGCCTGCAAAGACCACATGTGATCGGATCTGACACGTGCACACACGCGTGCACATGTGTGGGGGACTCACTGGTTTTCTGGGGAGAACAAATACAGCCCCCAGTCTTCATGCTCTTTGCACCAGCGGGGCTTCAGGTTAAGGAGCTCCTTCTTGATCCAGAGGCAAAAGGAGCTCTGTAGGGAAAGGTGAAAGGTCACACATCAGTTTCAGCAGCAAACCATAATCAGCAGTTTTAAGATATATATATTTTTCTTATCTTGCAGGCAACAAAGTGAAGTCTAATAGTCTAATGTCTATAAGCTTTACTAAGAGTGCTGGCAAAGAGGAAACAAACGTTGAATCTTTTAAAGAATTACTCTACATTTCAAGCTGTATTTATCAAGTCTCAGAAGACGTTATTAATGCACCTGCAGCCACAAAGGGTGAAAAAGGTGCATAATATTACATATATCATACTGATCATAGATGTGTTACCATTGTCCTTTTCTCTTTATTGTTGCTTGACGACCACAATGAGCAATTTTATAACGACAAGTTTGGTGAAGATCATTTAAGTGTGTCATAAAAACAAACTGAAGAGAGCTGAGGTGCCCAGCTTCTAATTAAAAGAGCCTAATGCTGAGCAGCTCAGAGACACTGATTATTTGGCAGGCAGCTGCTTGTGTGAGGGTGTATTTATCTGTGTGTGTGTGTGTGTGTGTACAAGTGTGAGTGTGTGGATGAAAAGAACTTCCTGCGCAGATATCCTTGCAGCTGAAATCCATAATCCTTGACACAGACACACACAGAGAATCACAGGCATCAACATACACGTCTCAGCTTGCATATCACACACACACACACACACACACTGGTGGTAGGTCTGTATTAAGCCTCCCATATACAGTGAGCCCAGGAGACTTATTTTGTTTCATAAACTCAATTTGGAGCCAATAAAACCATCAACACTGTCATAACAGAGGTCACCCAAAACCACCCCCCCGGTGGAAGAAGTTCATACACACACACTCTCTCGCATGGTATTTGTATTCACGACACTCCCTAACCCCCTTACCTTAACCGTAACCATCACAACTAAATGCCCTTTACCTAACCCTAACCTCAACTCAATCCTAACCCTAACCCTAAAACCAAGTCTTAAACCCCAACACAAATAAATACACAACCATAGGGACTGTACATAACCTGCTTTGGTCCCAATGAGAAAACAATGACAGCATGACAGTTTGTGTCCCCAAGGGTCTTAGAGTTGGAACACAAAACAACGCACACTGTAATGTCTCAGTGTTAGAGGAAGACAAAGAGAAAGAATGAGGCAAAAAAAATAAAAAATAAAATCATTAGATATGCAACCGGAGACAAAGAGGTGGGATTAAAAGATTAGGAATGAACATAAGAAAATAAAATCAGCTGTAGGGTTGCAACTACCAATTATTTTCATAATTGATTAACCTGTCAAAAATGTTCATGATGAATTGAGTTTGGTCCATAAAATGTTGATTAGTGTTTTTCAAACCTGGACATGATGATGTTTTCAAATGTCTTGTTTTTTTTTCCTCAAACCAAAATCATTCAGTTTGAATGATTTCTTTGTTAATATGATGTTAATATTGAAACGTGTTTCGATTCCTTAAAAAACAGTGAAAATGTATCAAGTCATTTCTTCAGCCCTACTCTGGAAAGCTGTCTCTAGGCCTCTACACGAGCAAGGATCATCTTCCACATGAACTGCTGAGTTGTGAAACGGTTGGGATGTAGAAAATGACTGTTTTGAAGATGGATCACGGACAAATCTGCATCGATAGCACATACTCGAGCATAACCACCTAATATTGCTGCGGCTCAAATAGAAAAACACTCATTTTGTTAATGTTCAATTCATTTCTACTTAACCTTTCTTAAAAATTCATTTTAATTTCATATTTATCTGATAACATGATTTTATTAAAACGTTCCTCTTTCCTTTAGTGGCAACATTGTCACCATGAAGACAGTATTGATAACACTCAGCCTTCTAATTGTTTGTGTATGTCACAATTTGGTCTAATTATTCAACACCAGTATCCGTATTATTTCTGTCTGTGCTGTTGACTGATTGTGAGAGAGCTGCTACTGAGGCTCGTTTGAGTAATTCATGCAACACAAGCAACTCATCACAATGTTGACCCTTAAAAAAACCCACAGAGAGACCTTTCTGTAGATGTTAGAGGCTACAGCTTACATCATCGTCTATGTCATCTTCGGGCAATGAGTCGTCCTTGCTATCTGTCGAGTTCATGTTGGGGTCGTAAGTCCTGGTCCTCCCGTTACAGTCGCCATACTCAGCTATTATGGAAGGCATGAGAGTGGACGCCTGTAGCACCTCCAAGGACCCAGGCCGCAATCTGTTGTTTCCAGCAGGCTCCAGTGTATCCTCCCCACCATCTTCCTCTTCCCCTCCCTCCCCGGACAGAAGGCTCTCCCTCTCTCCGCTGGTGTCGCGCCTTTTCAGGCTTGGCGCTCTTCCCAGGCTGTTCCAACTCGAGCGGCGACTTCCCCAGGAGCTGCCGGAGCCACGGGGAGGAAGAGGGGAGCGCCGGCCTGGACTTGAGAGACACTGGAGAGACACAATATAGGTATGAGCTTTATGCATTGCCTAAAGACATTTTCCTTATCACAGCAATGAAGAAAAAAAAGACTAAAATGCTTGAAGGGAAAAAGTAGAGGAATAAAGTTCACTCTGTAGCTGGATTTCCTTGGGAAAAGCACTTGAATTGAATTATAATTTCCTATATTTGCACACACCCAATCAGGGATATTGTTTCTGTGGAACTGGGATGCTAACAGTCTTATAATTATAGTTATTGTTGTTTTACAAAGTAACAAATAAACAGGTTTAGGGTAGTCATTTTTTGTTTTCCACTGGTGTTTGTTTGCTCCATTGCTCACCAAAGAGTGCTGGTCGTAGGCTAAAGGATCCATGGAGGCGGAACTTCCACGGCGAGACTCCGCGTGACCACATATTGTCTCCGAAAAGCCCACCTCGCCTCTGACAAGCTCGTCCCCAAGGAACGACTCGGGGCCCAGGGAGCTCTTAGGAGTGGGCATGGGCGTCGCTGCCGTCCGCAT
The DNA here is from genome assembly GCF_958295425.1 of Solea solea. Classification (NCBI taxonomy): domain Eukaryota; kingdom Metazoa; phylum Chordata; class Actinopteri; order Pleuronectiformes; family Soleidae; genus Solea; species Solea solea. The sequence continues at coordinate 18,996,865 of NC_081149.1, read as the reverse complement.
GATTATAGGAGGAGCCATGGAGCTGTGTGGGTCTACGTGACCGTTGGCTGTCATCATTAGAGAGTACATCTTTAGCTCTGTACAGGAATAGAAGGTGTAACTGTTACCATCTTCATTCAAACAGCCATTCATTTTCTCTCAAGGCTAAAATTCACCCATTCACCAACAGAAAAAGTCCTTTACAATTTGAGTTTCCCTGCTCACAGTCAGGAAGACAAATGTGGCCATAATCATAACCTCCTTGCCGGAGGAAACAATATGAAATATAGAGCGGATAATCAAATAAACAGAATGTGTTATCTGTTGTTTGACCTACCGGTGTCTCTGAGCTGTTCCACCTTTTCGTCCTCCTCAAAGTTGTCTGATTTCTTCTCATCGTCCGACTCCGACCGATTGGCATCACCCTGCAACACACGCGCACATTTGTCGCATTCCTTTTCCGTCATTTTTCCACGGTTGTGTGTCACGCAGGTGACGACAGCTGGTCATTGTTTAATCACAGGCACAGAGAGCAGAGGAGATTTTGCACAGATGGATTTGGATTGTGCACCAGGTGCACGACTCGATAACAAGGCCGCACGAGGGAGGATTGATTATCTGAAAGAGTGAGTGCATTTGTGTAACCGCAAAAACTAAATATTTTTCATCTTCTCCTCCCTCTTTAAAAGCAGTCATGCCTTTCACGATGTGACAGTCTGATTAGGGTCCAGACTTACAACCCTCAGATGTCTCCACTGGGAGCTAATTAACAGCTAGTGAACGTCCTCATACAACGTGAATACACATGGCTTCGAGACGCCATTAAGAATCAGACAATTATCTTAGCTCGTCTCTCCTGGAAACAGTGCTATTATCACTTTAATGGTTAGAGCGTGAATAACTAAAGTGAAACAAATCTGGGGAAAGTCTATGGGGCTCATCCTTCAGTAAGAATATAAGAGCACCATTTCAAGGGCTGAGAAGATGCAAGCAACATAAAACAATGTGAGTCTTCAAATGACCCAGTTTCCGTTCATTCTACAATATTCATAAAGATCGTTCTTTGTGTGGTGGAGAGGATGGTTTTACGTCAAACATGGAACAATGCAGAAATCAGAAATCTATGCAGTCGGTCGTTCTCACCTCGGCCTGGAAGCCCTCGACCAAGATGGCCACAAGTAAATTGAAAAGCACATAGTTGCCAAACGTCATGAGAGCAACAAAGTAGAGCGCTGCCCACGGAGAGGTAGAAGCCATGCCGTTATACAGCACTACGTTCCAGTCCTCCTGGGTCAGAATCTATGTGACCAATGAAAAGACATCAGAGACAGAGAGAGTGAGGGTCCACAGATGTACAGACGTGTGAGCAACAGGACATAAAAGGGAGGCACAGAGCAAAAGAGACACAGATGGGAGAGTAATGAAAGATATTGGGCAATATCAGCCTTTACAGCACTGTGTGTGTGTGTGTGTGTGTGTGTGTGTATGTGTGTGTGTGTGTGGGTGTTAAAACCAGTGTGAGTGATGAAAACATTTTGTGTGGTACCATGAAAGGCCTCTTTCTGACCAGGCCATGTGTGTGTCTGTGCGCATAGGTCTTTGTGTGCTGCAACTACTGCCCCAGAAATAAGATAAAAATATATGGAACACTTTGCCCTTATATGAGAGTAAGTTCTGGATAAAATGCCTCTTCAGCATCTCTAGTGAGGCAGTCCGCTGCATTCTGTGGTCCACCTTTCTGCTGACACATCCAGTAAAGAAAAGAGGACAATCTACTGTATCTGAGGCAACTTAACAATATCTCCACATAGGAGAGAGAGAAAAAAAAAATAGAAAGAACAATAAAGAGATATAGTGGGGGAGCAGAGGCAGAATTTCTTTCCTCACAACAACAGTTGACTAATGAGCAGAGATGTGCAGTTACGTCTGGGCTCAGGGCGTAGTTTTGATTTGAGATAGTGGAGATGCACACATGGCCTATATAGTAGGTAAAACGTGCCCAGTAAGTCTGCAACTGCAAGTACTGAGGACACGACGCTCCAACTGTCATTTTTCTACTTTTTTTGAGCGAGTTTAAGTCTCTATTTGAAGGGAATTTTGGGCGTCTAACTGCAGAAAACCTTTTCTTTGATGTTTGCACGAATGACAGTAAGAAGATCACCTGTACTGCTGATGATTAAAAAAAGAGGACACATTTAAAAATATATGAATCAATTAAAAAGAACGATGAATAAAAACTCAACCAAAGCTTGTGATAATTACAAGTGCACAGCACAGAGAAAGAGTGGAAGAACTTAACCTTAAAGAAACATCAAATAGTGCTGGTTATATGTGACAAAAACTAGGAAATTGGGGAATTTTGTGACATTTTGAACAATGCACTCTTTTTCATGAGTTAAGTGAGAAGAATACAAAACCACTGTCTTTGGTGTCAAGATTGTTATTTTCTGTGACGTTGCCAGGCAACAAAAACTGGAATTTAAAGACGTAACAATGTAAAACAATCATAAAACCACAGCTTGTAACTTTTTACACAACCTGTGGCTGGTAACACGTCATTATTCATTATTCAACACACATAACAGTGGTTTCATCATAACATAGCTTAAAAGCAAATTAACTTATTGGGCAAAATATAATTCTAGTTTTGTCAGATTTCACTTCAAATTTGAAACCAACTGGTAAAACAGGGACAGTCTCTATGACAAGGACTTACCTGAAACACAGTAACAATGGCCCAGAGTAAAGAGTCAAAGTTCTTGCGGTCAGGAATTGTGTCTCCATTCTTCATTTGGATGCTGAATTTACAGCCAAACAGATGCATGCCCAGTATACTGCAGAGACATCAGAAGCAACCGTTATAGCATTTATATGGGTGATAACCGTCTCATAGTGATGTTGTATGTGCGTGCATACAGACCTGAAGGTGAAGATGAAAAGCATGAGCAGCATGCAGAAGGTGGCCACGTTGTCCATGGTCTTCATCAGCACCACCAACTGTCTCCTCAGCGCGGGCAGAAAGCGAACCAGCTTCAGAACCCGCAGCAGACGAAACGTCCGCAGCACTGAGAGCCCGCCGTCTGACTGGCCAATGATCTCCCACACACTGACAACCACAAACAAACACACTCTTCAATTTAATGAATGAGTTTAAAAAAAAATCATAGAAACTATTCACATGTTCATGTTCTCATTCTTGCACTGGAGAAAGTAGCTAATATTTTGAGGGCATGTCATGTCACAATGCTAAATCTTGTTTTATATCTATAATACAGTCATTATTGTTCTGAAGCTTAATTTAAATAATTATATTGCAACTCAAATCACATTAAATGTCAGTAAATTCCCGATTAGACTTTTTACCCAAATGGTACAGATGTAACACGAGTTACGTAACCACACATTTCAAGGTCCCCTGATCCAATTCGAGACACATCAACAAAAATAACAGTCAGACAGCAGAACTCGACTCCCGACAGCCCCGGGAATCTGCTGTGGCAGCAAGCAAATGCAGCTCCCGTGTGATCCATCACGACTTTGACAATCTCACATTCTTGTCGAGATGGATTTGGGGCAGCAGTGAATCTGACGTTCAGGTTAATGACTGACAAGCCGAAGAAGAGATCAATCAAAGCTGAAGCGTCCCGTGCTGTTTGGGACGCTTCAGTGTGAAACTATTTGTTTCTGCGCACAATTAAAATGGTGGTCACCTTGCAGGAATTGTAGATCTTTAGGTTTTAACGAATTACCACTACAGCTCCACGAGGAGTCATTAATATGTATAAATACACTATATAATCAATGTTTAAAGCATGTTTACACAAAGACAATCAGAAGTAAGTACAGGGCTGCCAGATCTTGTAAGCAAATTTAAGGTGCCCAATATATTTATTTATGCATCCAAAGCTTATAATGCATTATAATCTACTTTAAAAACAATAATTAGTTGTAAGCACTCATGAATACTTTATAGAGTATGCTTTATCTATTATTAATGCTTAATACTCGTAATGCTTTATACAATAATACAAATAATAATACTGTAAATAATGTACTTACAGTACACAGAGGCAAAACAAAGAACATGACATGCAGAGGGATTTGATCGTGCGACTTTAGGGACACAAATCCACTTCCTTAACCACCTGGTCACCAATGATGCTCACTTATAGTCCGTGTCACAAGAAAATGACACAATTTCAATTGATTACGTGTTTTCGCCCGCAGATTACAAAGAGAATAAAAGACGCAAAAGAAGTAGTATGCCGTAATAATGCCGGTTGGTGGTGCACCCGTGTGGTGCGTGTCAATTTTGGAAATCATCCAATCGGAGGAAACTAGGGCGTGTGCTTGGCTGAATTCCTAGAAATGCGTGAGAGTTGTCAGCCCTGTAAGTCTGGACGTCATATTACCTGATGATAACAATGATGCTATCAAAAATGTTGTATGGGTTCCTGATGTATCCAAACAAGCCGAAAGCCAGCAGCATGAAGCCCATCTCCAAGACAAACATGCTGGTGAAGACGATGTTACTGATCTCCAACACGTCAGTCAGCTCCTCAGGCTGCAAGGACAGAGGCAAGAAGAAAGGAAGGGGACAAAAGAGAAGAGAAGAGATAGAAGGAGAGAAAATAGAGAAGGAAAACAGAATAAGAACAAGAGAGTAAATATCTCCATTATTCCAGAATTGTTAAAAAACACCCTTCTGGACTTTGTGCCGAGAGCTGAGATCAATCAAGTTCAGAGCTGTAGTCACGGCCAATCAATCAGAAGGCACCAACAGCCCCCATCTATCAGTGCTGACCCACTCCACTTACTTCACAGCACAGTCAGTGATTTAATGGAGACCCCCTGAGAAAGCATACAGTCAAGTCTTTTATGGAAAAGGCAGCAGCTTTGTGCTCGGGTGAATACATGATGCAGCCACAGCCTTTCCTTACACGACATATTTTTATCATCTAAATGTGACTCTACCTGTGTTTCCTGAACATATCGACATTGTTTCATGCGGCAAATACAGTCCACACACAAGACTAGGGCCCAACGATTTTAATATTCTAATGACAGGAATTGCGACTGTGATATGATTTGCGATATCAGAGGGAATATCATTATTCTCATTTCCATTTGAAAAACATATTTAAAACGATTACTGTCTGATTTTGTGCAGATCTGTGAGAAACAAAGATGTTCCCTTCAGTCGGTAGAATAAAATAACATTTTCGTGATCAAGCAGTTTTTGAACTTTGAGACAAAACTTTATACTGTTGAAATCTCAAATTTACTACAGTGTTTTTTCCTAAATAAAACTTAAATTGTTAGTGCACTACTTTAACATGCAGTAAATTGTAATTAACTGCCAGGTATTGAAAGTTATTCTGGAAAAATGGGCAAAAGCCCTTACTCAAAGGACATTTTCTGGCTCTTTTATGGTTAAAATAAGCCCCAAAAAAAAAGTCCAGACGGACATTTTGAGACTTAGGTCTTAAAGGGTTAACAAATATCGTGCCTCATGCGATTTAAAAGTTGCAGGAGGCTGTATTACAATTTGGATAATATTTTGATTAGCCCTACACATGAGTACTCACTGTGTGAAGTGTCTCAATGTACAACAACTTAGTTTACACTTATAAATCAAAGCATTAAATGATCCATTCATTTGTGCCAAATGCAGTAGAATAAGAACAAGAACCTTCACCATATGCTCTTAGATGTGTCCGGACATTATCCTCTCATTTACTTCCATTTACTCTTTTATACAATGCTATTCTTCCTTGTTATTTACACCAAATTTACAATTACGATGCCCAGATGTCTCACTCACTTCAAACAATGAATGACTGACTGTATTCTGCCAAATGATTGGAAAACTTTGTCTCATATTGCACAATTACACAGAGCCATTAAATCTAATTGTGTGTGTATATGTGTGTGTGTGTTTGAGAACAGGCCTAAAGCCCATTTTGTATTGTGGCCCATGGTGGATATAAAAGCAGGCAGACCATATTCTGGACTAATAAACACACTGACATGATTATAGCGATGGAGTTAACCTTCCTCCTGGGTTATTTTACGCCAAGTGTTGCCTTTGTGACCACATAAAATCAAATAATGAAGCTGGAATCAATGATCCTATATACAGTCAATGCATCAGGGGTTGGAAGTAAATATTAACCAATAAAAGTAAAACCTAAGGTGAATTGGAGTAAATTATCAGGTGATTTTAATTCATTTGGAGCTTGAGCTGATTCCATCGACAACGGATTGCCTTTTTGGCTTTTTGATTGCAGTGGGTGCAGTTTTTGACTGACATTTTGGCCAAAAAAAACCCAAGAGTTGCTTTGTCGTAAACAACAAATTGTCTGCTGAGTATTGTGAATGACGGCCGGTCGACAGTACAGGGAAACTAAGGCCAGCTGATTATCAGCAACGCTGTATTTCAAAACAAAATTACAGTCAAGTTGATCCAGTCATTTGACAATGTATCACTTGATTTAACTCTCATTTCATCATTGCTACTTTTGTTTTTTTTCAGTATTAACCTTCAGGCCACTTCTCTGCAATGATAAATGACAGTTATGTATTAAATATTGTATAATGAACAGGAACACGATTAAACGCGGCTCTGTGTTCATCTTGTCACCACTGTTTTAATTTAATCTGTGTTAATCAATCAAATGACTAGATCATTTATCATGTTTCCTTTTCCACTTCTACTGCACAATTTGCAGCGCGTGTGCATTGGCATATGGTGTCTTCCATACCTCGTATGAGTCCTGCAGTTTGCATCATCAAACACTTATATAATACTTTCATAACCCATTCAGGACACTGATGCTTCTTCCTGAGGAACATGATGATGACGACAGATAGAGGGCGCCATGCTACACAGTACTCCTCACCTTACACCACCTCAGAGAGGCAGAGTGCTTCTTAATGCTGCCTTTCAAGTGTATAAAACATCAAACATCACTTTTTCCTGCTATTGCTGTTTGTGAAGTCTATCTAGTATACAGTGAAACACAGGGTTTGCAATCCAACGCATGCAACATCTCTGTTTTGTATGTTTTGCCTGATGTGATTTTGAATTAAGTGGGATTGTTGTGAAGTGGACAGACCTGTGCAAAAATCAAAAAGGACACAATGTAATGGCAGCAGACTCAAGTGCAACCACTACTGTACTGCAAAGAAGAAGAAGAAAAAAGGAAAAAGCTGGGCAGACAATAGAAAGGCCACCTGTTGACTGGCGAGGCAGCACATAAAAACTTAAAAGCACTCCAACAAAGCTTTAATAGAGCTCTCAACCACTCGTTGTATTCTAAACACACACAGAACTGAACTCAGAAAGAGTATATTATTATATACCAGTGGACTGGTGGGATTTCCATTACCTCTTTGAACCGCCGGAGCCATTTTATGCCTCATAAATTCACATCATCCTTACTTACTGTTCTATACTGCTGATATGTTAAAATAATCCAAATTAAAATAGAGCCATAGCTGGAGGGAATGGACCTTGGAGCTGAAGGTTTGAAGTAATAAAAAAACAAAAAAACTTGGCATGGGCTGAAGGTAAATTCTGGCTTAGCCACAAAACACCAAGCGCTGAAGAAGCAGGTTCTCTCCAAACCTTATACTGTCACTATGAAATATTGGGGGAAAATGAAAAGATATTAATAAATGTCATCCGTATCCCAGTTGTTGTAGCAGCTCTACTCTTTCCAAACTAAGTCCTTAACCATATGGGCAAAAAATAATGTAATCCACTGTGGTCTCAAAAGAATAAACAAAAGACGCTCTCTGATGTTGTATATGTGAACAAAACACTGCATAACTTGACCTTGCACTCAAGAATATCAAGAACAAAGCCACAAGAGACACACACACACACACACACACACACACACAAAGCACACTATTACAGTACGATCTTTATATTTACTGTGCAATTTCACTGTTAAGTTAACGTGTTGGATCGGTTAATCATGCATAAAACACAATAACACTTCAATTCTCTACCTCGACTTATTTCTGTGTTTATGTGTGGGCTCAATACTAAACTTAAAGAAAGAATTTTCAACTTTTGAACACATAAAAGTTAAGTTAAGTTAGGATTAACCAATACTTTTATTTGTGAATGATCAACTCGGACAAGCATCAGCCACTGTTAAATTACATAAACAACGTATATAGTTGCATTTATGAACTTAGATTCACATTTTTATGTTACAGTTGATACAGTTAAATCTATAGTTCATATACATAGTTTGTAAAATCTTGTTTGTTGAAATGCTCTTAATTTCCTGAGAGCCATAAATAAGAAAAGAAGAAAAAGTAATGAAATAAGGACCAAATAATCAGTGCTTGGACCAAAAAGATCGATTCAAAGGCATTTGTCACTCACTGACCGGCCTAATTCCTTATATCTCTTATTTTTATTCGTATTTGTTTTATGTATTGTTCTCAAACATGTTTTCCTAATCCACATGGACAATAATGTTAATGTTCAGTGTTTTCTTACACGATGTAGTCGTGTTCTCTATGTCTTTATGCCAACTTTTATTAACTGATGGCTATCCAGACATGAAGAGGATTTATGACAATGAAAATAAACACTGCAGTGTTTGGAAAGAAAAGACAAACTCAAGCTTTAATGAGCTAATAATCTGAATTATAGACGACGACGTGGTCTAAACAATTTAGTTTGTTTCAATCAGTTCACACATGGGCTTTTAGTTCTGTGTTGATTTAAACAATCTACTTCCAATCTGGAACGAGTATAAGCACAGCTAAAATAAACATCAATCATTTCCCTCTTTCTCCAAATGTCTCTCTCTCTCCCTCATTCTCTCTCACCCACCTAGTCTTTCTCTCTTCTCTCACTCAGTCTTCACTCCTACATTCATGCAACGCTTAACACATTTGCACTTGTAGTCTCATAAAGTTTGACTAGGTGTCACAAAAATGGGATGAGGAACACTTACATAACACTTCAGTCTCTCACTCTTTTTCTCTGTGTGTGTGTGTGTGTGTGTGTGTACTGTTGGCCCAATAAGGCCATGACTCTCCCAGTTGTTCCCTATGTTTATACCACAAAGTAAAGAACACACACACACAGGCTCACATGCACACACACACACACACTGCACCCTGGAGAGAAAATATGAGCGATACAGAGAGGAGGGGAGCGAGTGGATCGCACACAGAAGAATCCTCTTTTGGAGGTCTTATCCGTTTGCCTTCCAGGTAGGAAATGAAAAAAACCACATGCCTCTATGTCCATATACAACACCCTCACTCGGGCGTGAAAACACCACAAATCAATGTTTCTGTGCAATTACACAAAATGTGTGGTAGCAGAGGAAGCGAGTGGAACACGGTATTGTATGTGTTATTATCATCAGTATTATTATTATTATTATTATTATTATTATTATCATAATAATGTGACAGCGTCTACTGTGCATTGCCATTTCTGTGTGAGTGTGTTCTTCAGGTGACGACCCCCACGTCCTCCACCACTGGTGTCCTAATTTCCTCTCGTGCAGATTCTCTGACAGCTAAATGACATTTCCACAAATGTCTTGGCTGCACCGGGCAGAGTCAGGTCATGAATGTGTGCAACTGTTTCCATAAAAGAGAATTTGCCATTAAGTGAGCGCACCGTGCTTAGTTTCACTACCCCGAGGCAACACTTGTCGACCAATTCACGTATCAACGTTCAGTCAGTCCCTTTTATGATTGAACCCTTGATCTTAACCGATTCAAGCTTTGATTTGGCCATTTCTTACCTGCTCGTGGTACTCTATCCCCATGCTGAGAGTATTGACGAGGATAGCGATCATGATCCCCCGGTTAAAGTATTTGCTCTCCACAATCCTCTTCAGTTTTTCCCTGAACCCTACCCAGGCGCGGACCACTCCGTTTTTATAATCCACCACCCCTTGCCGACGGCCTCGACCTCTTCCACCTCTCAGATGTCCCACCTGAAGAAAGGATACATTTAAAATGAGGCTTCCAAGAATGAAAATAAAATACAAATAATAAAGCCTATTGTGCATTGTGATGATTCTGAATGCAACAACTCTTTTATTTAGCAGTTTGTGTACTTTATTTTTTATATTCCTGATGTTTGCATGCCTCTAGCAAACAGATGCAGCAGAGTGGAGCAGCATTGGTGTAGCAAGAAATGGGTGGAGTGTTATTTCATTGTCCACCTTGGTGTGAGAGCGGCTGTGATTGGACTGTGACTCATAGATTGAGTGTCCCGCACGACCTACTGCAAGGCTTCACTTATTTAAATGACATAAGCTGAATTTTGATCAAACCACACACATACAAGCTCCGCGAGCTTTAACGTCATCCGTGATCCAATATTCATTCTGACCTGGGGGAAGTCGTGCAGTCCGTCCGCCTCTCCTCTGCCACCCTCAAGGTCTCCCAGCTCCAGCTCTAAGGTCTCAAGGCTGCGCGCACATAGAGGGCAGCTGAGCAGCTCCAGGAGCAGAGGGCTGGGCACCACGCCGGCCAGCTGGTACAGCAGCCGCTGGCGACCTGAGTGGAGAAACGGGTGGAGACGGTCACATGTTGCAGAAGGATTGTTTGCCTCACCTCATGTGCTCGTGTGTTGTTGGTCAGCCTTTGACTTGCTGGACAGTCGTTTGATGCAGACTTAAAGGTACATTTTCAGCCAGCGATGTATGCATGTATGACGTATACAAAACTAAAACCTGCTACCCATTTTTAGGTTTTATGTGTATTTTAATCTATGCACTATGAGTACACTGGAAATCTGCTTTCAGTAATTATTTGCATCTTTATACACAAAAAACACTGTGCTTTTTATGTTAAGTTTTATGTTAGATTTCACTGTCTACTTTTTCAGCGCCGAGTTGTGCCTGAGGATTTCTACATGAGCTGCACACAGTCTCAAACACTCTCTACTAACTAAGTAGGACAGGATGTACAGATGCAGCCCAAGAGGCAAAACATAGAGCAAAAATGCCTGAAAACATTTCACTGCAAAGCATTTACTCTTTCTTATTAAACTGGACTTATCACCTGGACTGTTTGATTTGTTTTTGTAAACATACTGCTGTATATATATATAAAAAATCACACAAGAGGATAATAAAGACAGATACATATGAAGTGGTAAGACATTATTGTACAATGACAATCCTCACGGGAGGTGCTGTCTCAGTAGAGAGCCAAAAGTAATTTCTGCAGCGAGCACTAAGCGCTCACTCACGCCAAAGGGAGCCTGGCTGACTCCTCTCACCCTCTGCTCTCTGACTACATCCTCTTAAAAATCGGTATGAAGCATTAAAAAAAGAATCAATGTGAAGCAAACGCAGAGCACGGCTGAAAACTGCTGCAGAAACAACACGGTAACATCAGCCCTTCAAAATCAACTTCAAACAGCACATCACGTCTACTGTAACACCTCAAGCTATCCTTTAAATGTGCTCTCATATTTCATGGTCTTTTATAATTTCCTAGAACAGCATATACATCTAAGCATTTGGACTAAACTTTGACACAATTCTCACAACATCCACAAAATCTGGACCAAAAGCAGCAATACACAATTATAGATGAGATTTTAGCTTTGATACAAATGGAAGATTTCATTTGTCCAATCCTCAGTATACATTAGTCTCTCAGGTGACTGTGTTCAGGCCAGAGGTGTATTGACTGTGTGTATTGAACACACTCGTGTGGTGTTCTTAAGCCTTTTTTCTTTCTTGGCAATCGTCCTCAACACTGTCTTTAATGCATTTATCACAAAGACACACACAGACAAACACTTACTCCTCACTCTAGTAAGAAACTAATTCACTCCTCTGCTCAATTATATATGGAGTGTGTGCAAGTGCTGGCAGTGATGCCGCATTAACGGTCCCTTATAGAGGACAGTGAGATTTCTATGATGCGTTTATAGTTTCAGTATCAAACTCTTAATCCACATCGGAATTCTTCGAGATTGTACTCAGAAGCTGTGTCCTAAAAGACACAATTGGGACAAATATACAGTGCCCTCAGACGTATACTCACAATGTCAGTCCTTTGCACCTGGACCCACTGTCCATTCTTCCTTTTGTTCTTTCAACTTTATGAACAATTAAACTTCAAGCCGTCAACATATCACTAAGATACAGTTTTAAAACAGAAAACACAGACATATATATAAAAGGAGGAACAAATATCTGAGCTGTTTCTCGTTATAATGAGAGCGTTTTCTCGTTGTGGCAAGATGAGATTTTACCCTAAAGTCGTCTTTCTTGATTGATTGTAGCGGGATGTTTACATCGGGGAGGGGTGGAGTCTGAAAGTGGAGAGGCTCTATAATGCTCTGAGGTCGACAGATGGAACTTTGCCCCTTCTCAGTTTGACAGTACAGTTCTCTTACAGCTGGATCGCATACACTGGTGTGTGTGTGTGTGTGTTAATGACAACTGATTACAGTGATTGATCACTGAAAGTGTTCACAGTTTATCCTCATGCACTGCGCCGCAGTACAGCGATGATGTACTGTCGTGCACAGTTAAGGGATAGCGCTCCTCAGACTGCAGACTCTTCAGTGTTCTTTCTACAGCAAAGTGTGAAGAGATAGGAAAGTTTTCAAGGATATGGTTTTCGGGCTTTTAAACACACTGTTACATCTCCTTACGGATATCAAATGACTTACTGTAAAAACTTTAAGACTAAATAGACAAGGCTACAACACTGCCACTGCCTTTTTAATTTTCATTCATTTGCATTTTGTCTCCTCTGTGTCATTTCCTTTCTTTGCCTCCCGTCTTCCCCTGAGATAACCTCCTCCTTTTCTTCCTCTCTGTCTGCTCATTCGATTGTTTAGCTCTATTGATGTCATTTATTTTTCCTCTATGTAAGGCCTTTCTCAGCCTCTCCCTCCGGAGTCGAGGATTTTCATATATTTGCCGACTTTTCACAATGTCGTCCGTTCCTGCCTTTCATCGTCCACGTCTTTTCTGAAGACCACCACATACTTTTTTGTCTTTTTGTTCAGGTCACTTTACAACTGACTCCTTTTCTTGCCGCTGTAGTTCCACACACTACTCTACCCCTGTATGATTTTTCCCATGGTTCTCCCCTTAATCCACCTTCTCTGCAATAATAACAGTGACACTTGAGGCATGGATTTCCTGTCAGGACTCTCAATGCTTCAATACAGGCAGACAACACACACTGACACCTCAGGTCAAACCGAGGACGGGTACAAAAAGAGCGGCGATAAGTGAGAAAGAAAACAGGTGACAGAAGAGAATGTGACGAGGGGAAAAAGTAAAACAAACTTCACGCATGTACTTTAGTTGCGGGATTATATGAAATGTCACACACTTACTGTGCTGTCCCATGAGCTGGTAGAGCTTGTTCAGCGTCTCTGTGTGGTCAGACGCTGTGTGACTCGGTGGGTGCTGCTCTGGACTGGGTCTGCACTGCTGCGAGTGAGGTGGTGGCGTCTTGCTGCTGTAGCTGCACACAAACGATGGCAGGATGGTCGGGTAGTTCATCCCCCCATTCAGCCGCCCGAGCAGTACACCCACGCCATGGGTAACAACAGATGAGTTGCCGGCTCCCCCGCTACCGCTGTTATTCTCATTTGTACTTCCTCTCTGGGCAGAAAGTGACTTCATCTCCAGCTCCTCTCCTCCTCCTCCTCCTCCTCCAATGCCTCCCTCTCTGTCCATGTCCTCAGTACCTTCCACACTAATGGCGTGCTGGCTGCCGTTGCTGAGGCGACAGTGCTGGTGCTGATGGTGCTGCAGTAGGTTATGGATCGGCCTCAGCCAAAATGCACTATTTGGGCCTGATCCTCCACAGCCCCTGCTGGAGCCGTGGCCATGTCCGTTACCCCCACCATTACTGCCTCCACCACTGCCATTGGGATTCACCTTTTTACGTCGTTTACTGGTGACAGGAAAAATAGAAGAGAATAAAGAAGTTGTTACTTTCTGGTGTGTGTTTTTGGCCATGATTATTTTAACCTGGTGGAACATTTATCTGTATAATTTCAATAAAGGAAAAAAATGTCCCCATAGTTTTGATGTTCTTATAATGTAAGAAAATGTACAAACATATATGCAATGCTTTGCAAAACTACAACAGAGGTGCAGATGAGTTCAAGCATCGCTGATAATGCCTATGACTTCCACACGAGTCTGTGTTTCTCAGTATAGCAGTGTTTTGTTTTTGTTGAGTGACATATTTTATGTCTCGACTCATGGAGGCAAGTGCGAGTGAAGCGAGTCAGATGCAAGATGGACTATTGCTAAAAATGTCAAGAGGCACCAAGGAAAATATTCAGAAATGGATTCTACTGCTAAAATCAAACCGGGACTTTAAGTAGGGCTACACATATCATACTTTAATCACGATCACAATTTTGGCTTCTCACGAACGTGATAGCGTGCATCCATCCATCATCCATCTATTTTCTACTGCTTTATCCTCCACAGAAGGGTCACGGGAGGTGCTGTGCCAATCTCAGCTGACAAAGGCCGTTCACCAGTCCATCACAGGGCCACATAGAGACAAACAACCATTCAACCATTCACTCTCACGGTCAATTTAGTGTGTCCAATTTACCTACCATGATAGCCTGATATTGAAAATGCACATTCCACCAATAGATTGCTTGATCAAATGATGATCAAATCAAGTGCTCCCTAAACAACTACTTCATGCTTTCATGCCTGCGTGTGTCACAACTGCTACTGTGCATGCAGTTCCAAGTCTTGTGGATGCGGGTCTGGATAAATAAATCAACACAACTTACTGAGGTACCATAGAAACAAAAATCTGATATCTTGCACAGAAGAAAGCACTGTTTCCTCTCTTATTCATTAGTGTGCAAGGTTCAAGTCATATTTGACTTTGTATTGCTGGGTTATATTAAAAGAAGACAAGAAGACTAAAGAACTAGTCAACAACTAACTTCAACAAACCATAAGGGGTGAAATCTACTGCCGTGTCATGTCAAGAAGCTCATATCTCACCTGTGCCACCCAGAGTATATCCTCTGCACCCTGCGTGTAAACTTGCGATAAAGGTGACTGATGTAGCGTAGCATCTCTTCATAGCAGGAACCCGGTTCGCTGTAACTGGCGAGCGTTGAGTCGTTGGACATGTAGCGCGCACGCTGCTCCCTCATCAGGGCATTTTCCCGCTGCTTTGTCTCCGAGAACTGGGTGGCGATGACCACGAGGCACAAGTTGATCATGAAGAAAGAGCCCACCTGGTAAAATGATTCAATTGCACCAAAGCAGCATTAACTATCTTAAAAGTGACCCAACACAATGTGTGGTGGGTAGAAAAGCAACACAAAGGCTGTTCCATCAATATTTTACATGAGGGAGAATTCACTGTTTACTTGAAGGCCTTAAAGTGTAATAACAGAAGAAACATTATGCATTTCTAAGATGCAGCCCAGATCCTATGATGACAAAGCTTTTTTCTACATTTACTTTCAAATTATAAGATTTTCATCATAATCTGATGAGAGAGCCTTACCAGGAAGTTATAAAAACCTGATGAAATATCTATTCAACATCTCAAAACTTTAATAAGCAAAAGGAAATTGGACAGGCTCCATCATCTAAAAGAATTCTCTGACATTTTCATGTGAAGTCGGCCAGTTTCCTTCCTGCAGAGCTGCATAATAAGTTATTTTGCATTGAATGACAAGCAGGAACAGAGCTCACTGTAAAATACAGCCTCAACTGGGATCTTTGAGAAACTATACATGATAAGAGTTATGCTCCAACATATTAGAATATCATGAAGTTTAATTAAGCAAACAACGGTTGTACTTACAATAATGAGCAGTATAAAATATATAAAATTGTAGAAGGAGTGTGCATCCATGACATAGTACATGATATCGACCCATCCTTCCAGTGTGATGACCTGGTGGCAAAGACAAAAATGATAATGAACAGGAAGAGAAAAAAAACGTACCATTGCTACCTCTTCAAAAACATGGGACGAACACCCACAGTGTGTGTGTGTGTGTGTGTGTGTGAGGGGACTGATGCAATTATTTCATGCTGTTACTGATGAGCAGTCGAGATGCTGACCCCCGAGAGCAGAGGCTTCGCTCGGCCAATAAAACGCTCACAGCTCGGGACGCTACTCCATCCTGGTGTGGCTGAGGTCGTTGAGGACACACACCGCATTCGCAAGTCGATAAAATGTAAATGAAGAACAGGAGGACAGTGTTCACTGTGGTTATTCTTCAACCAGGCAAAGAGGGAGAACCGAGCCGATAACCTGAACAAATGACGAGCTGAGGCCAGGCTAACCCCCTCTGTCCTCTGCTCCTGACCCACCTCGAGGATCACAGAAAGCTAGTAAAGCATTTAGACTGGTAATTGATGTTCAGTGACATGCAGGAAGAGCATGTCCTCATGTGTCATTGGTGAACGATTTGACCGACACGCTGTTCTTGAACTCTAATGGACGACATGTGCCTCTGGCTCAGTGGTCATTAACCACGGGTCTAATGGAAACATTAGCCAGATAACCTTTGGATGCATTGAGTCCTCAAGTCATTCTTTACGTCCTCCTTCATGTGCCATTCCTTCGTCTTTCTTTATTTTAACTCCTATATGTCTTATTATTCCAAATAATCCATCCAGGGAAAGGATGGGAACATTTTTAGAATAAACCTTTGATTTCCCTCGTAAAAATGTTGCTCTCCCTTGAGAAACTTTTGCATTCCCTCGCAATACTTTTGCTTTCCCTTTCCCAGCAGGAGGCTGCGGAGCTCCAGCCGGAGTCTAAGGGGTGGAGCTGGAACACAAAAGTTATTACAAAGGTAATCATTTTAGAATTTTAGTCCCGCAGTCAAGAAAAAAAATCAATCAATCAATCAGAAACCTTAGTAAGCCAATGATCAGGTTTCCAACGACCCTATTTGCTGCGCTCACACTGACCCTAAATGAACCTGCTAACTGCAGTGCCACTTTAACGGCTTGTTGTTCTCCGCAGTTCGAGTCCCAGGGTAACTCTGGATTAGCTCAATTTGGAGCCACGGGTTGAAACATTTTTCCAAAGCCCTGATCTGAAATGTATAATTCATGTTTTTTATATTTACAGATCCAGAGGGAATGAAGCTGTAGAGTGGAACAACAAGCCAAATAAGTAATTTAACATTACATATGGCACAGCAACTGTATCTCCATCACGTCTGTTTCTCAGTTTCCATCCCTGATTCCATGTTAAAAACTATTCTGAAAGTTAAGTCAAATGTTTTTAAATGTTTATGCTGCTGGTGGTCGTTTACTGACAATGGAAATGTGTGTACATTTTGCTCAGACCTTTGTCTCCTGGGATTCAAACACAAGCAACTTGTACATATACATATATATATATAGGTATATAGTGAAAAGCTGTGTGTCCCTGCTTGTCCCTTGTGTGTGTGCGTATATTTGTTAGTGTGTCAGTGTTTGTGCTTTTGGGGGAAATGTAGGTAAGACCCTTTGGAGCAAGTCATGTTGTGCAAATCAAAGCCCATTACACACACAGAGACAGATCTATCAGCCAGTTCCGGCCAAATCTATTAAGAATTCATATTGCAGCAGTACAAAGATCGCCATGGTCTCCAAGGGAGCGGCAATCAGCAAGGGGGGGGGGGGGTGGGGGAATACATTTTCAAAGCCAGTGTGTGGAGAGGAAAAGGCTTCAGATCATGACTCGTGACCTCTAAATGGAGAAATTTCTGACAGGACGAATTAAATAGTTGTTTTTTTTGCATGGATGAGAAATATTTTGTCAGTAAAAAAATGGAACATACACACTGGACATGTTCCCACACGCAACGCTACGCTCACGTGCCGCTTACCTGGAATATGGCTATCCAGGCGTAGCCAATATTGTCAAAGTTAACAGCTCCTTTGTGAGGGTTGAGGCTTCCAGGTTGACACACATTATAGTACTGGTTCCAGTTAACGCAGCCATTTACGCTGGCTCCTCCCACCACGGGGAGCGATCCAATTAGAGGCGAAGAGCTTTGATGCGGCGCTTCCAGTGAACACTCGGCGCCGCCCTCGGAGTAGGGCGGCACGTCGTGGCAGCGCAGCATCCCATTCTCGCGGGCGGCTGAGCAGATGAATGGACTGTCTTCACCCTCCTCAGACATGTAGTAAGAATTCAGGGACAAGTTGTACATTCTGGAAGGAGAAAGAATCGTCACAAAAGTGTGAGACACTGAGCTGAGGTTTGAGGTAACTTTGTCATCTCGAGCATCTCATGCTTTCATTTGAGTCGCCCTTTTAAGGTCACACTCAGGTTATTTTCTTCACCCAAAACTCATACATTTTATTTTACATTATTTGGCTAGATCCAATTTCCGCCACTGCTTTATCATCCTTTTCACTGCCTCTCTTTATGCATTACCTCAAAGAGTGCTGGTTCAAAGAAAGTACAGATGAAAGAGCAGAATATCTGTCTTCAGAGTCATATATTATATATTATACTATATTCTCTTTCAGGGGGGTGATGACGTGAACATCAGTGTGACAAATATCACTAGGAGAAAGACTCTGTCCTCATATTCCTCCACAATATACAGTAATATACAGTTTGCCTTAAGCAGAATTATCCACTTCATAATACCTTGCTTACATTTTGCTTTCAAAAAAAAAAAATCACAAAATGCACTCCTTCTGTGAACAAGGCATCTGCCAGTATCCATGGTGACAGCTGTTTTCTATAGAGCGGGTAAATACATCCCACAGTTGCTTATTTATAAGTTCCTCTTGGACTAAAGAGCCCTCCACAGCGGTAAGTGTTCCTTTATATGGAGTGAAGTGCCAGTGGGAAGCGACCAGTGTTGTTTAGTTTTTTTTTTAAGGGACAAACTCAGACTGTCAGATTGTCTGTACCCTCAACCCCACGCTGTTCCACGGCCATTCTTGCTATTCTTGTATCCTGTTGACCTGCTGCCAATATGTTTATGTCTCTACTCTCCAGTGTTTGTTTGTTTTGTCTGACTTCTGACTTCCTGTAGTGGCCTTATTTTTGCTCAAAGTTAAGTGCCTTTTTTTTTTTTTTTTAAAGTTGCTCTGGTTTGTGCCTTCCTTGCCTACAGTATGTGAGGCGAGTGACACTATAAACGTTTTAAACCTGGCTATGAACTATTAAGTTACAGCTCTCTTTCTGTTTATTGTTTATTTTTAATCACAGAAAAGGGTTTTGCACAATTTGTACCATTCCATCAAAAGCACAACAATTGTACAAGTTCACCCCCCACGTGTCAGTCAGAGTGTGATGTTCTCGATCTCTGAGTGTTTTTATGCTTGTTTGTGCAAGTATTCTTGTGTCTGGTTGCAGCGACTGTTCATGTTTGTCTCTGATCTACATTTCTTCTCATTATTTTCAACCCTAAGACCAAATCAGATCACTTGCGAAGAAAATGAAGGAAGCGCAACCTTTTTCCTACAACAAATGCCGCTATGCAGTTATCATATGTGCTTTTTTCTGTGGGTTTAAAATATTAAAATCCAATAAAAACCTCCATATGTCTCAAGCTCTCTGCATGAATGCAGTACGTCCTCTTTAAGCGACAGTTCAGTCCGTACCAAACACTTTCTACTCACTTGTTGACAGAGCGTGTTTACCCTGTTCACTGAACAACAATTCTGGGTCTCAGTGGTTTTGTCTGGTCTGAGCAGGATAAGCTTTTAAACTCACTTCATTTCACAAAGTGTGAAGTGTTACCTAGGATGTAGTCATTTCTTGTTTTGCTGATACATTTTAGGCTGTATCTTTAATTAGTTCTTAACCTCCAGGTTCATGGACCATTTACTTAATAAATGTTTCATTCTGAATGTCACATCCTTGGCAAAAAAGGAGGAATTTAATATCTTAGTTTAGCTGATGGAAAAATGTCAAGTATTCGTCTGTTCCAAATTAAAGTTCAATATGAGATTTATCAAATAACATTGGTATGTAATATCTATGTGTATGTATTTGAGTAATTTCTGTATTTTAGTTAAAGGCAACTGAGCTAAATCAGCACAGATACAAGAGGGAGAAGAAGGGCAGAATCAAAGGCGGTTCAAATTTGATAGCAAATTTCTTTTTCAATACTTTGTTTCAGTCATCTCTTGCTCAAGTTTGTGCATTGGAAATGACCTGGGAACTACTCCCAACCTGAAGGACGTCGAAAAACACTGCATCACATAGGACCGGATTACTTACGTTATGATATTCTCTCCCAGGAAGCAGCGGTTGCGCAGAAGTCCTGCCCACAGCTGGACTCCCACGATGCCAAAGATGAAAAAGACAAAGAAGCAGAGGAGGAGGACATTTCCTAACATGGGCAGGGTGTCCAACAGCAGTGTTACCAAGATCCGCATACCTACACAGAGGGACACAGAATAAAACTGAAATCAGTCATCATTATTTTAACAATTCTTTCTCCCTCCTTACTGAATGTTTTGTTGGGAAAGTATCTAATTGCAACTTTTCTGACTTACAGTCAAGCTTCAGTTTAATATGTTTTTTTGTATAGATTTAAATCAAGATGGGATGGCACGCGAGGATAAGAAGTTAGAGGTATGAAGTGTTTCTAACATGTATTTTTTTTAGCACAGAACACTGAACAATCAACAATAAAACAAATTGTAGCCTTGGCTATTTGCTAATCACTTTGTTTCAAATTGCAATTTTGAATTGTTCAGCCCCAGATGATGCAGCAGGAAGTCTTACCATTCCTTTGCATATTGCACATCCTCACAAAAACCGGCACTGATGTGTTGTGAGCTTGGAACCCACTAAATTATGCCCACAGCCAATAGAATTACAGGGGAAGACAATACTGAAGGTGACAGTTTGACATTATTTCATCCTCTGGGATTTGAACCTGCCTGATTTGAACTTTCCCGTGGCTAGTGTTATCTAACCACATGTGTTCAGCGTTCATCTCCAGTTGTCACATGTGTTTAGCATCAGCAGAGTCAGAGGATCCAGTCCCTGGAGTCATCAACGTGTGTTCTGTTCGCCTTCACATACAGGACATCACAGCCTGGTCACATTGACCCACACACATACAGTAGAGTATTGATAGCGATAGTTTGAAGGATTTGCAGGCACAATCGGCACTAAGCTCAATGTGCTGTTAGTCGATTTTGACCTTGAAATTGAACGTTATTACGACACAATTCCAGTAAGTCAGCATGCATAAAAGCATATAGCTTTTAAATGCAGATCATTAATATAGATATAATTAACGACATCGTTTCTACACAGTGATGTAGCAGGAAATATGCACGTAGTCTTCACTGTGTGTGCACTACACTACACTACAGTTCTGCCATTCACCCATTCACACAGCTTTCAGACTCATTCACGTGCCTGCAGAGCCAGGACTTGAACCCACAACCTTCCAGTTGAAAGACATACTAAGTGACTTCAACTCCTACAAAAGTCATTTTCTGGTAAGATAGTTGTACTTTTACTCAAGTATCCCTTTAAGGTACTTTATACTTTATACGAGAGCGCTTTATACGCGCTCTCATATACACACACTGACCTGCACGCTTTGGCTAAGACCAAAGTCCACGAATGTCACTGTTCATCAGTGTTTGTACAGACTATGAACATAAATGCACTCAAACATTCAATGATCACCTGCTTTGGTAGCGTGAATATGAGTCTGAGTCCGTCCGTAAACGCTAAGATATCAACAAACGTGTGGAGAAGTGACATTTTCCTGATTTTGTTCACAGTTAAATGACACACTATACACAAGTATAGACCCTGACCTCTTTCTCTACATCAGTGGTACCCGCAGCCTCACAGCAGGATTATGCTCTTTTTTTATGTTCGTCTTCTGTACTTTTAAAATAAAGTGGCAGATCTGCATGTTTTTACATCAAGGTAAGACACAGACATCTCAAACTAAAAGCAGTAGCGCAGTATGAAGCTGAGTAAAAACGATACGCTCAAATCCACTGCTTTGAACAACACAAAAAGAGGGATTTAAAACAAACATAGAGCGGCATGACATTTACTCCCACAGTGACAGTGCACTCCATCAAGTTAGGCTTAATTAAACTAATTCAATCGAATGGCACACAAGTGACAGGCTCAATGGAGGAGGATCATCTATTGAGGAAGTCATACACTGGGACAATTGATTTACCTACATACAGTATATCCAAAACAATAAACATTATTTTTACCCAGTAAAAAGTGAAAAAATATGTGTTTTTTTTTTTACCCCCGGTGGAAAATATGTGCAAGACTGTGTGTGTACATTAGTCAGTTGGCAGACGTTTAGCAGAACTCCTTCAAGAAGCAGCCTTACACACATGAAATAAACAAAAAGTTCTGCTTATAGTATCTAGGCTACAGCAAAGAAATGCACTTCACTTCTGTCCAACAAATATTTCCTAACCACTTAAGCACAAAGACAAACAGAGAGGGCAGAGTGGTCGCGGACTGGTCAGAGACAAACAGAGATGTTAAGCAGCTGGGAGGAAAAACTTGAACCGGTCTCCTGGTTAGTTGAGCTGGCTTGTGACCTCCATAAATGCAATCTCTGATAAATAATAATAAATAAAACAAAAAGAAGAGGTAAAATATTCGAGAGGGGGACAACAAAGGAAGAAAGCCAGTCTTAAACGCCCACCAGGTCTCTCTAGTTGTGTGTACCTGTGATTACTTTGGCGTGAAGGCTTTGAGGTGTGTTTGTGCTCGTCTGTAACCTTGAATACGTAGCCTAAGGTAACACCACCCATTGTCACCATCGCTGCTGCTTCTCTCTCCCTCGTCCTTCTCTCCATCTACCTCGCTTCGGGGAGTGACTGAAAACTTGTTACAATAATTTAAGTTTTGCTTCACCTTGTCCACGGCTGTGAAGATTGTTTTCTCAGGGGTGCTGTTAGTTTAGCAATAAGGTCAAAGCTAATGTGAAATTGTTGTCTTTTGTCCTCATAGACGTAAACAATCAGTTTTCGTGTGTGTGTGTGTCCCTCTGTGTGAGACTGTGGTTTGCTGCTGTGCTTTGTGATTGTGTTTGGGTTGTCTGCAGCACCCAAAGCCACCCCCAGCACGCACACATCCCATAGTTGTAAAGTCCTAATTCTCCAAACAGCCCTTTAAAGTTGTGAGAACTGGTCAAAATGCTCTGAAAATGATGAACCAAGTTAAAAACACATTATATAGACAGGTAAATCAGTGCTATTTTATGTTCCTATAAAATGTCTTAATCTAAGAAAGTGGGGTCAAGTGCGCACAACATAAACTGCGTTTGATTCATTTCTAGCCGGTTGATATTAGACTAAAACAAACAGAAATCCCTGTTTATGGACCTGTTTGAGAGGTGTGCCGAAGACAATGACTGCGGTGGGTCGCGAGCGCGAGTCTGGAAAACAGCTTGGCCTCTTGCCTAATGTATGCTGGTTAGTAATATTGCACGTTGTTATGACACCATTGTCTCGTGATTCTCTTTAGCTGTGGATTCATTGCCAGCGCTGTCACTGAGCTTTTAGGAAAATGACAAATCATGTGCGAGTTCTCACTCACAGCATTGGCACAGCCGAACCTCTGGAAGTGAGATTAAAGGCGACCGGCGAGTCCGAGTTAATCGGTCAACTGACTGTTAAGTGGGAAGAATACACAGGGCAAAATATAATATTTACCTGTAGGTTTATGTTTGACAAGGCTACGCAAACTTGACATGATGTTAAGTTAAAGGTTAGACTTTCAGGAAGTCCCAGTAGTCTGTAGAGGATTTTATAAAGTTGCATTAGTATTTAAATGTTAAATATTGTGATAAAAATCTGCATAATTATTGGCTCTCTGGTCAAACACCAGCTACTTTCATTAAATCTTCCGGCGTTTTTTTTTTAGTCCATGCTTATATTGTTTCTTTATGAATAAATTGTATATTCTGGTCCTCATTGGTGTCAGACACAAGCAAAAAAGTAAACATGCTTATTTAATCAAGTGGGAGATACTCTGCCGTTCACAAAAACAATACAAAAAAAGTAAAAGAAAAAGTGCTTAATATGGACTTACTTGGAACTCTGTTGATGGCTCGCAGTGGCCTGAGCACACGGACGGTACGGATGGCTGACAGACTGGCATTATGGCCATCCACAGAGTACTCCATCATCCTGAAGCCACAGTTTCAGTCAGAGAAAAGCAGAGAGAGAGAGAGAGAGTGTCAGTGCACCTTCATGTTTTTCCAACCCACAGCAGTAGCAGCATTTAGTCCGCTAGTTTCTGACATAGCACTAGAATGGTTGCTGACAGCTGTATTTTGAGACTCTGCAGTTAAAAATACACGCCATTGTTTATTCAGGGGAAAGAAGATGCAAAACAAGGTAATACATCATTAAAAAAAAGGACAATCCAAATGACAAACAAGGGGAGACAGGCCAGACAGGTCTGGTGAAACAGTGAGTTAAAAAAAACAATAAAAGACAACATAGAGACAGGTGTATGTCTAAAATAAGCTACTTAAAAGCAGCAGGAGCCGTGAGCAACAAACAAATCATCAAAATGTTTCTAAAACCACAACTCTCTATAATTTCATTTTGATTTGTGCTTTGTTCTACTTGTTTGGTGCAAAATAAAAGATAAAAGCTTCTTTCCTAAGCTTTGTGTGGACCTGGGAGTTACCAACATATAATGTGCTTTGAGAGAGTTTGAGGACAAATGGATCTTGTTTTTAAAATAAAGGTGACAGTATTGGTAGATAATATAGTAGTAATAATATAACTAGATTCAAATTTTCAGGGCTTTCTTTGACACTGCTAGTTCTACAGACGAATGAATAGTATGATATGCACAGAAATGAGCATTCATTCATTCATCTTCTACCACTGTATCCTCCCACATGAGGGTTGACAGAGATGAACTGATGTTTTTCAATTTATAATTCTAGGCCACTGGTTTATTCCAGAGGTAAAAGCTGCTCAAAACAGATGTCATTAAAGACTGGATTTGCAATGTAAATGTACATCTGCAGCGTTCTGCTCTGAGGCAGCACGATGTTCCTTATTCCCCAAGAAACTGAAAGCACAGACCACCTACAAAATGTAAAGGACATTTCTATTCTTGTATTCATGAACACACCCACAGGTACAAACTAAGCACTTCTATCATACATCTCTGTCATACGTCAGCCACAGCTCCCCAGGCCGGTAACTATGTGTGTGTGTGTGTGTGTCTGAGTGTATGAGAAAGAAATTGCTTCCATGCTTGTCTGATTGTTGAGCTTCATGTTCAGCATCAGCGTAACAAGGATAAATGAAACGTTATTTCAGGCTAAACAGTTATTATCAGTGGATAAGTAGATGGATAAAAAAAAAAAATTGAGCCAACAAAGCATTGTGGGATACTAACCCTGCCATGACAATGACAAAGTCAAGCTGGTTCCACTTGTCACCAAGGTAACAGTTGGGGCCGAAAATTCCCAAGGCCACCATCTTGATGACCATTTCCATAGCAAAGAAAGCAAAGATGCAGTCGTCCAGTGCCTGATAACGCATGACAACAAAATAAAGATAAGGAAAAATAGGTTAGAATTCACTTTGGTGTTAAGTTTCAGTCATTCATATTTTAAACTGAGCAAGTGTGGGCGGAGGCTGTTCCTGTCTCCATTACTTTAATGTTTTATTCCTGCAGGAAATAGCTTGGTCTTAGCATGTTTTAATAATTTAGACATTTACCAAAGCAAAAAGAACATATGTGAGCCCAGACTTAAACATTTTCAGTGAAACATCAATTTAAAATCTAAATAAACATCATTTATTTACAAACTGGACTTAATAAATGTTCTGTACTTTCAGTCGCCTCACATCAACCTAAGACTGAAAGTGAAATGTTCTGCGTATCATTAGTCACATCATCTTCATGAATACCCACATATTCATAACACATTATACAGCATAGCATTCAGGAACACTGACCAGCAGGATGCGGCACCACTCCGACTGGCAGGCGACGTCCTCGCAGGGCTGGAACATCCCCAGAGTCACACAGTTGAGCAGGATCACCAGCATGGACACATGCTCGAACCATGTGCACGAGAAGGTTAAGGTTAAGACACTGAATGTACTTTTAAAGCAGCAATGACGCAGAATACGTTTGACTTATGACACACAAAGGAAGCAAAGCAAATAAGGGGAGAAAAAAAACAAAATCAACTTAAACTGCATAGCGCTGTTGAATCCCAGTGGGATTTAATGAGAGGCATGTTCAGGCTTAAGCTGCAGCGATGCTTCACTTAAGGGAAAACTGCCACATCGGTCAGACGCAGAGAGCAGGACCCTTTACTTCCTGTCAGTGATACTGATACTCGTCTTTGTCAACGTCACGCAAATAAATGAATAAATAAATCTGCAAATACTTTGACAAAGTGGACCGACAGATACACAACTAATATTTCACATAAAGCAGGTTTGTTCTTGCAGTATACTCGTAATAAATAAGCGTCATTTCTAGGAGACAAGGTTCAGTATGACGTGAGGCAAACAAGAGACCAAGATCCACCGTAAGAGCCTGGGAGTAAACCATCAAGGCCCCATCAACACACTGTAAATGGATGGTGCAGGAAGTTTTGTGTGAGCCTAATGCACTCAATTGGTCTAATAATGACCTGGTGGGCTGGGCTGCTAGTCTCGATTACTGGCTTTTATACAAATAAACATTTTAATGGGTCCGCGTCGAGCCACACGTCCTGTTGTAGCGACTGCTAATACTGACTAACGACCGAGGTAATTGTCAAGAGAAGACGCTGGTGAGTAACAATAAGAGACGGTGATTTCATAATCCTGGCGAATAAGTACTTTTGAGCAATGTTCAGTTTTGCCTCTTTATTTCTGCTCACTTTAATCGTCTTTGTCAATTGAAATGGATCATTGTATGTGTTTTTTTTGTGTTATCCTTTTAAGAGTTCCATATGCAGTACAACAAGATAATATTAACAATAGGCTCTGTGGCTTCGTTTAGTGCCTCGCTGCATAGACAGACTTTTGAAAGTGTGACCGTCTGTATTGGAATTCCTTTGATGCCGTTTAACCACAGCCACGAATGGCACCTACAGCAACGCCCTCATTTCCACGGATGAATGATGTGACAATTCTCTGGCAAATCTGAAACCTGTCTGGCAAATCCACTCTTTCAATTTAAGATGGTGTGGAGATGACGTGCGCAACCTGCAGAAAAGTGTTCATTATGAGATCATGGACCTGTCCTCGCTCTCACAAATGTATAAATCTGACTACAAACCGAGGAATAGAAGTACAAGTGCAGCCCTGGTAAACATCTCACTGTGGCTCTTATAGCAGCAGAAGTTTTTAAAAAAGCATGAACCTTCATTATATGAAGAGGCGGAAATATGTACTTTAAGTAAATCAAGGGGTATAATGAGAGAATGGGTGATAAGGAGGACATAAGGAGAACAGCAGCAGGAATGAGTCCTGAATGTCTCCCCAAATAGGAAAAGACACTGATGCTGCTGTTTTTCTGCTTTGTTTTGGCTTCAGGCCCAGACATGCACGCACACGCACACTCTCTCTCACACACACACACACACAGAAAGATATACACACACACAGCAGGGATCTGGTGTGCAGTACTTAAGTATTCCCAGGGTGAAAAAGTGTGTTCTAATTAGAAAAGGAGATAAGGCAGAAGAAGAAAATGGTGACCACCGTCTTCTACATTATTCACACAGAGATACAAATATACTGATTCACAAAACAAACAAATGCAAATGTACATATTATGTGTAAATGGTGTTAAGTTGCACACACACTAACTCCAAGAGTTTGTATCAGCAAAAAAGAAAGTAAAAAAGAGCAACTGCGGTTAAAGTTCCCTCCATCTTGGACGTGTCTTGCTGAAACCCCTGCAGATTATGAAGAGATACGTAGGGATCCATCTTTTGTGTTTCTAATGCAACGGGAACGCAATACATAAGTACTTCAATCAACGTGTATCCCCCTTCTCAGATTTGGCAAATAAAAAAAAAGCCTCGGCCCTGCTGCCTCCAAAACATCATTACCATGACGACTACATTCACAAGCCAGACAGAGGATTGCCCAGAACCTGGCAGCCAGCACTCACCTGTATGTCAAACACACTATTAGTCAAACCTGACAAGTGTGCAACTCACTCGAACAAAAAAACACAACAAAAATGATGGAAACTGGCAACAACTCCCCATCACTATGGTATGCAGCAGATGGATATTTAAGTCAACAGATAGCACAACAACTGTGGGAGGCAGAGAGGACGCTGATTATCATTTGCACACACGTTTACAATAAAGAGACCAGGGGCGTGTGGATATTAAACATTTAGACCGACTATGCCAGACAGTGTGAGCAATGAGCGCTGGTCCAGTTTGGAGTACATGTTCCCACAGGGGACAGGTCAGGGCTTGTGTTCTGTGTACACGGTCTACAAAGCGGTTAGTTGTGTATTACATCAGTGTTTAACATGTGTTGTGCAGCCCTCAGGGGAGGAGCAATAAAACATTGCGTTAAGTTGTACAGTAATATGTTGTTTAGACGTATTAACACAACGCATGGAAAACGCCTTGAGCCACTCTGCCACTGTGGGGGTCAAACACATGCACGTACACATACGTGCGCACACGCTACGTAAGCAATGTGAGATCGGAATCTCCTTCGCAGACGAAAGATTGGATAATCTGCGGCAGAATTATAACGAGAGATTTGAATATTCAGAGGATCTTTCTCCGTCGTTGCTCTCCGTGTCCCTGTGCTCTGCTTTCTCTAATTCCTCTTTAATCTCCACAGTCAACACCTCCTGAGCCCCCTTCTGTCTCCCACACACAAACACACAGATGCATATATGCACAGACACGTATTCATGTGTCCTAGAAATCGATCTGTACTTTTGACGCAAAGGCAGCACAGTTTGCAGTAAAGGAGAAAAAAAAACACTGATCCATGTTGTTTTTTTTTAAGTTCAAGTTCTTTGGCTTCTTGTGCATGCAAACACACATACACACACACACACACACACACACACACACAAGCACAAATGGTGAAGTAATGCTGTTACAGGCAAGATCAAATAAAGTGTGCCGTGGTGGGCTTCTCTTCTCTGACAGTGACAAACCCAGGCTTGGCACAGAATGCTCCAGGTCTCACTTGTTAAGGTCAACTTATGCCTCAGCATTCTGAGCGATCATTGGATGGATGTGAGTATTAATAAGTCAAGCAGTAAGCAAGTTTAATACAATCTAACGGAATTCATTAATAATTAATATCCAATTTAAGTAATAAATTAATTCAACGGAACTAAGTATGAACCACTGGATCAAAATAAACAGTTGTTATGGACACATATCATGGGGGGGGACGGGGAGAGAACCCTGACTGGAATGAAGCTGCTTAATGTAAAAAGCTGCTCCGATCACATGTGATATAACATATTTCCACTTTTGGTTTTGTTGTAAATGTATGGAAACAGGGCAGAAGCCGGCGTTGATGCTGTTTTCTTATTACAGACTTAAAAAGAACTCTGGATTGCAGAACAGAGTTGTGGCCGATCAGTGACAACATCTGCATATGTCACAATGTTTAATTTTGATTAACGTGTGATGATTGCGTACGCATGACATAATTGGATTGGATGACTTATTTTTACATCCATGTAAACAGGGTTGTAATTTGTCATCAGTATGAGTTTAATTGATTTTATGTATAGAACTTTTTCACATGTAAACATTACTATTGTTGTCGCACAGTCACGTTCACGCTATTCCAGCACCAGTTATTTGGTCTCTCTCAGTGTTATTGTTCATTTTTTTTATGTGACTTTATTTTTATTTATGCAACATGGTCATCTGATGCCAGAGTTAAAAGAACATGTCAATAGTTGTGCAACTGTGACGACTACAAAACAAAGAGTGACATTTAAATGTAAAAATGAGTTTGCACAATGCATGATTAGACATTCACTGATTCACAAAGTTGTCGGGTTAAAATTGAGGCAAATAATCCAGCAACTTTTTACAATAAAAACACACTCATTGATTTTTAGCAGCACTTGTGCTCAGTACTTGAAACTCCAGTGCAAATCTAATTTAATACCATTTAAAAACAAATGGATGATTTTAATACATAAAACAATACCATGTCCATGACTGGCATACCTGAGTGTAAACGTGAAGCAAATGAAGCAAATGTAGTGTTATTTGTCAGAGATTTTCATAAATGGCCCCAAACTCTACTCTGCAGGAGTTTGACATTTTATTTTACAAATCCGTTTTGCAAAAATTGAAGCAGCAGGATGCAGACTAACTTGTTTAATCTCTTTTTCCTCCTCTATTGTAATCAGTGTTCTGTCGAGGACACATACACAGTATACTGTCACGTTGGCGTGCAACAGCAATTCGTCTTTGTTCAAGGGCAACACTTAATCACCATATATGGTATGCATTCTTGAGTTTAGACCAAGAGATGTCAGAGCGTGCTGAAAAGCCTGATATGAAGCATAAATTATGTTCATCCGTCACTGTAATGGCAAACGCTTGGCTCGCTGTTCATCTGTAGCATCTGCTGTGAAAATATATATGGAACAATAAGTGCCGTCCAAGGTAAACAAGACACAATGCAACGCTAAGCATTTGTAAAAGCCTGTTACATTTATATTGCACAGTCATAACAAAGTCTCACACCTACAGTGACTGTGATAACACTTACACACACACACACAATTACAAATGCACAGCACTTGTACACATGTGTACACTAAGGATGGTTGGGTTTTGTTGTTTGTTTTTTTTTCAATGGACACGAAAGGCACAGGAGCGCTGCACATTTACTGTATATGGCAAAACACACACACAGTATAAATGCAGTATATACACACACACACACACACACACACATGTTCGACATTCATGACTTGAGGGGACAATGCATTGACTTACATTCATTTCTTGGAGACTTACTCTAACCTTAACCACAATTACTACTGGCCTAATCCTAATCCTAACCCTAACCCTAACCCTAACCCTAACCTCAACCTAACCATGAAACATATCTTCACCTTAAAATGTAGTAATTTACGTTATGGGGACTTGCTTTTTGTCCCCACAAGGAGGACAAGTCCCCATAATGTGACTGTGTAAACAGGTTTTGGTCCCCACAACATGAGTAAAACCTGGAACACACACACACACACACACACACAACTGCTGATGCAAGACAACAATTCCCCTACAGTAACTATTAGACATACATGGATGTACACAGGCGTGAATACACTGGAGACATCTAACAGTACACACATAGTCATTCTTAGTGAGGATCAAACCCCTTAACCTAAACCCAATTCTAACTGTAACCCAAAAGCAAGTTTTAACACTCCAAAAGTCATTTAAAATTTGTGAGGATTTGATAAAATGTCCTCACAAAGATAGGTAAGAGAGAGATAGAGAGTTATCAAGTCAGTGTCAGTGTATACAAGGGGTGGCAGCAGAGGGCACAGGGCGAAGGCAGAGGATGCAGTGGGCTGTAAAGGAACACTGGAGCACCACAATGAGATATACTCTCATTTTTCATGATAGTTCATCCATAAGTAAGTGCATTGCTACAAAAAAAAACCCACGTAAAGATGCGATGCATAAGGATTTTTGACATACAACGGTGGGACAACAGATGGAGGACTCCTCCGCTCACGCCTCCCTTTCCCTAGCCTGTCAGGGAGCTACGATGGCCTCATTCCGCAAGCCAGAAAGGACGTCCTTCTCCATTTGTAATAATTAGCACACGCTGCCTATAGTTAGTCTGTCGTGTTGCTGTAGAAACACGGCAGTGCAAGACAGTGGCCTCCGTAAAAGCAAGGCCCTTGGCTGAAGTATGTAGAAAATGGTTTACGAACATTCTTCAATTCTTATTTTTAAAGTTAGTCGGTTATAGTCAGGTTTACTGATACTTGAAAAACCTGGGGAATTATTAGTAGTATGGGTAGTAAATTCCACGCATGACTAAAAACTCTCCTAAATGTTACACACTGGACTTTTAACATAACATTGCTTCCATCACTTTCTCCCACCCATAGTTTTCTTCTCTGTTGAAGAGGTGCTACGTACAATATTATGTCTCGACAGCTGAGCTAAATTCCATCTGTTTATAGATCTCAAATTCCCCTTTACATTTGTTTGACCGCGTGTTTAGACAAGATGTTTATGTTTGACTGACGGTGCGATACGACCACATGATGCATGCTGCACTTTGCACTTCTGCAACATTCCATTCCTTCCGTTTGGTTCTGTTTTACGACCGTAAACCATGCAGAGAGTCCAAACGGCAGCTTCTCCAGAAAAATCCAGCTTTGAAAATTGGTCACACTTAGCGGTCACAATTCACAGAGCCCCCCCGTGACTACACCGCCTGGAGCTTACTGCCTGCTGCTCTCGTGTCAGATGAAATTTCTCAGCCGAGCAGATACATTTCGACCTGTCTGTTTTACTTTGTTTGCCTCATTCCTATGAATTGGGACCTAAATGAGCGGTAGTTGGTGTTGGAGGTTCAGATCAGCGACCGATTGTAGCACAAGGCCTGGGAGGAATCTATACACACACACAAAGGGAGAGACTTGAAGGAAGAAGCATCCTTGTGTGTAATCCTTAAAGTGCTGCTTCTCAGACTCACACCAATTATAAACTGGAGAGAAGAGAGGGAAAACAGGGTGAGCTGTTGTATTCTGTAAACACACTTCAATTACAACTGAATGCATCCCTACTCCTGTGCACCAAGTTGCTTTTATGTTTTTCTGATACTATTTGATATTTTCAGCTGTAAGTTTTTATACAGTGAGCTGTTATTGTATGTGTGTAATGTATTTTATTTTCTATTCCATTTAAATATCAAATAGGGCAGCGATACTTATTCGAATAATTCATTATTAATCAATTACTGGATTAGTCATCAACTATTTTAGCTACTAATTAATCAGTTTGAGTGTGTTATGGATGGAAAGTGCTGTGATTTTTAAATGTGAATATGTTCCTCTGTGACAATAAACGTTTTTTTTGTGGACATAACAAAGTATTCTTCTGACATTGTATGGACAAAACCACCATCAATAATGAAAATGATCATATTTGCAGCCCTACTATCTAATTTCAAAATAGTGCAGGGACATTAAATCCATCCTTGACCTTAAAAAAACAAGGTTAACTCCCCCCATGTTTCCACACTCTCTCCTCCTCAGCAACCTCTCCATCCATCCCATCCCCTACTTTCCCTTGACTCTCACCTTCACCCCTTCTCTCTTGCTTCTTCCATTGCCATCACCTCCATACCTCTACTGTACATTACATTACCCGTTCTCTGTCTCTCCTCTTAGCCTTTCACCTCCTTCTCTATCTCAGCATTCCCCTCCGTGTACTTTTTCTCCCCATAATTTCTCTGCAGACGCACACTTTTCATGCCCCAGTCCATCCCTCTTTCATTAGACGAGAGCAAACTCAATCCCATCAGATGTAATAACCTAATCCCATTCTCTAAGCAGCTTATTCAGCAGTGTGTGTGTGTGTGTGTGTGTTGTTTAAGTATTTCTGATGCATGTTATATTGAGTACACTGTTTTTAAACTGTTTTTTTCTTTTTGTCCTTTCTACATCTGCTTTGTATATTGTAACTATACACCAGCCGGCACCATAAAGCCCACCTGACAGTGTATTATGTCTTTTCAAATGCCAAAGTACTTCTTGACGGAAGTTTGGTAAAAGGTTTAAAACCACTTGGTTAAGTTTAAAGAAAGACAGAGACGCCTCTGACTAAAAATGTGCATCAACCTTTACAAGCTTTTAACGTAGGGCTGAATGATCTGGGGGGAAAATTCAAAGTGATATCATATCTAATTGATATTTATATGTATATAATATCTGACTTTATTCCTTATGGATATTGTGATTTCAATTAATTTTTAAATCAAGTTTCAGTTTAAATGAGTTGTGTTTATAGGTATAAAACATGATGACGCATAACCACATGGCACGACGTAAAAAAATACAAAAGTCAACAAAAATATGAATTGCTTCCAACATGTTGCAGTAGAAGCCTTTTTATCAATAGGGCCTAGAGCATAAATGACTGTTCCGATCGACTTTCAATAATTTAATTAATTGCTTTGAATTGCAGCTTGCACCTAACAGCATGTGTCAAGTTGGAATGAAAACGTGCTGCATTTTTACTTATTTTCACAAGACCAAACTCTCCAGGAGTTTCTAAATCCTTATGTTTTACATCCTTCCATAGCGATAACAAATCAATGCTTTCTGCTAAAACAACATGTAGTAGCAGGGATACTGTTGACCCACTTAAAGAATGAAATACCTTAGTGGGGACCTTGAGCCTGATAGTCACTCCTCACAAAGAAGCAGTGGACCTTCAGCAATTTAATAATTAGCTTTTTACCTAATGAGAGCTCAGGTGTGACTCTTAATACTTTAATCTCAAGGTTTCTTCTCATATGATATGATATGAATATGTGAATTTAAAAATAGAATTTCCTTTCCTTCATTCCTCTGTAATTAGCTCTGTAATTAGCCTTCCTTCTTTCTGTTTACTTCCTGCTCTTATCACTCATCTCAAAACTTCACTGGGAATCTCTGGTCTACTCCGACCAGGATCTGCTCTTCCTCCACTTCCTGTTTCACCTCCTCTGTCCTCAGCATCTCAGCTTCATCTCCTCCTCTACTGTACGCCTCCTAGCGATCTGTCTCCCCTCTGTCAACGTGGCAGTGAATCCAACCCAGTCTCCAAGCCGTGTTTGATCGGGATGATTGTTCATTTATTTCACCATCTGCCACAGATAACAGACGCGTGCCTGTGTACACACACACACACACACACACACGCATTACCTCAAACATAAAAGAAAAGATTTCCTCACTGCTTAAAGGATCTTGCCAACACAGTGACTAGTTGCAGCGCCGCATGTGTCTTGTGTGTCCACTGTGTGAGTGTCTTGTGTGTGTGTAAGTGTGTGTGTGTGTGTGTGAACTCCAGATTGGCTAATCTCTGTGAAGTCCCTGAAGAGGGCACGATTCAGAAACAGAAACTCATAAATCAGCCTGTCCCTGTACTTGCTCTTCTCTCCCTCTTCTTCCATCTCTCCATCCTTCCTCCTCCAACACCCTCGAGGGGGGGCTGAGGCAGCAGTGACGCACTTACACCAGGATTCCCTCTGTCTTTCTGTTGCAAAGGGCATCACCCACTTCTTTTTCCATGGGATTTTTTTTTCATTTTCATGGCAGTTGTCGGGCAAAACGCTTCCAACCGAACAGAGAGAGTTTAGCGACGTGTCTGTTTTCTTCTCAACGTGCAAATGGCGTAGTACTGTATCGTAGCATTTCTCGATACATAAGAAACCTGAACAAAAGGCTTCCCAAGGTGAGATTCTCTTTCCTTTGGCATCTCTCCCATCGTGTGTGATGGTGATGAAGAGGAAAAAAGTAGAAAGAGAGTGAGGGAGAGATATGGAGAGCCCTAAATAGAGCAGCTGCATATGGTGTAGCCTGGCGTTACTTCTTCATACGCACACACACATGCACACAACAGAGGGACAACCTTTAAGAATGACCTTGAGAAACTACTTCCTCTACATAAATTAGTATCATCCTTAATGCAAAAAAGAGAGATTCTATCCAGTTTACTGATCGCTAACAAATCCATTTCCAAGAACAAAATTCCACAAAGAGCAGCTCTTTGTGGAGGCAACGAGGAGACGTGATTGATGAGCAAACACGAAGCAGGAGAGGCAGATATGTCATTATGCAAAGAAGGGGCTCCCTGTCTGTTAAACACATCTTTAAAATGTCTCGACTTTTAAAAATTCCTACATCACGTTCACGTAATCACTGTCATTTTTGACAAAGCCTCTCTGAGGACAGATGATATGATATTAAACAGTGTGTGTGTGTGTGTGTGTGTGTATAAACTGTGCCACCTGATGTTCAGGTGTAAATTGCCAACATGACCTTCTTTTGAACCTTTTCTTATAAAAGAACAGAGAACTGCGTTGCTGTGTTCCTGCTTTTATACACATTTAAATCTGTAAAATGTGATTGTGGCTGCGTGCGTACAAGTGTTTGGGAGTGAAAGACTTAGGCGTTGGTTTGTGCGTTATCACGAAGCTACTTTACATAAATAAAAAATACAGCATAATGTCTGTATTATGCTGTAATATGGGATGTTTCCTCCGTGTATAAATGGATTCCTGCAGGCCTGGCTAAATCATATCTTTGGTTGATTACAATGAGGAGGGCCACTTTCATCATGTATGATTCTCACTCTCTCTCTCTCTCTCTGTCTGTCTCTCGCTCTCTCTGACACAGTTTCATCAGGTCTCTGGTTGCTAAGTAACCAACCGCAGTCCGAGGATTCCAGAGAACTGTTCACAGAGGAAAAAAAGAGGACAGGAAGGCGGAGTTTGTTCTGTCTTTTTCCAGCATTTCGGCCACTGTGTTTACATTTCCTTTGATTGCTTCCTCTTCATTTTCTCCTCTCTTCACAGTCCTCACTTCATTCCCCCACTCACATTTCTCTGTTTTCTCTCCTCCTCCCCTCTGTGAACTCGTCTCACGCTCAATATTATCAAGGGAAAGAGGGTGGTCTCATTTCCCTTTCTGTATTATTTTCTTTCTATGCTCTTCCTGCCACTGCATGCCTACAAGAAATCCCCAGTACATGCCATGTAATCCATGCATAATCCATAATATATAAATTATAATCTCTTGACGTACACACACAAACATTGTGAGCCTCACCCTAAATTATTTGATCTATTATTCCTGTTTGAGTCACATGTTAAACTTCAGACTCAGTGTTTCTTGTAACAATTTAAAGTATACGGGCAGGCGGTTCATGACGATGTGACAACAAGCTCCTGCAGTTAACGTGCAGCAGTGTTTCAATGCTCTGGTCAAGTGTTTGCTTGTGAGCCTCATGGCTCTCCAGAGACCCACCGTGCTGACCCCATAGTATAATGCTTACTGCTTCGGTGTGTGTTACATAGATCAGACCTGCTGACTGCTTTACTGTTTGTTGGGTTACGCGGATAAATATACGGTCATGGAGTCAGAGCCAGTGGCTGGGAAGGAAGAAAAGATACAACAGAGATGAAAAAAACAAAACAATCTTATTGGTTAAAGTCACAATATCTGCAAAAAGTGCATTAATATTAAGGTATAAACTTAAAGCAATGCACTGAATATAAATCTATTCATCCTCAAAAACAAAAGCATTATCTTCTTTTCCCCCCTTCGGTAGAAAGTCAAATTTAAAAGCAAATTGTAAATGTATGGATTTAAGAAATATAATTACAAGGTGAAGAGTGCAGATATAAACAACTTGATGGCAATAAATGTATTCCTCCTCAAAAACCAAAGCACAGTTTTCTTTTTTTCTCTTTAAAAGCAATTTTCTGTTGAGTGACAAATTCAAACTCAAATTGTAAATATGCAAAATATAAATACAAGGGGAAAAGAAGCCCTGACTAAACAGTGTATATACATGTATAAAGCAGAATGTGTGGACTACATGGTCTTTTAAAGGAAATGCACAAGTGGAGTGCCAAAACAGGTTACTGCAAACCAAACTTATACTTTTATAATCTATGTTTAAAAAAGAAAAATCTAAGTGAACAAAGTTATATACTGTATATGAGAAAGCTGACATTCTCTATTCAGTGGGAAAAAAAAGTCAATTAAGGACATGAATGTTAAAGTAGCTTCAGTAGACTGACAAGAGAGAGTAACTGCCAGATCGATGCTCAATGGCTTCCATTATGTTGCCCCAGAGAGAAGTTTACTGTAACTTACAACATCAGCTCACCCAAGTCACCCATCATGCATCTGTCCTGCATTACATTACTAAAACGCAGTCCTAACAATGTACAACCTTCGAAATGAAATTCTGTAATACTCGTCAAGCAGTCGCAAAAAAGGAGAAGCACAAGCTACTTTCATTTCCTCCTGCAGAAAACATTAAAACAACAAACACATAACGTCTGTTGTGACAAATGAACGTTATACAGCAAACACAGGCTCCACTGCTGAAACAAAATCAAAAGGTCAAAGCTTATTGTTTGCATATCTCCCTCACCAGATGGCCATATGCCCTGTCCTGCCTGGTAGCATATGGACATCTGGACCCGAACCAAAGCCATGAGCTGCACAATAACCCCCCCCCCAAACACACACACACACAAACATACTGTCAACTATGTGTAAATAAACATATCTATACTCACACAAACATATGAAGAACATATGGATGCATTAATAGAGACTAAATAAACAAAACCAGGTGTCTAAGCCAGACAAAACACACCATTTTACACACACACACACACACATCCAAAGAAGTGCCCGAAATAAAAAAAATATATATTTTTTTTAAATGTGTATAGCCACAAATCATCTACAGCATCTGTGTTTACACCTACATGTTTGTGTTTATCCATACGAGCTCTCTATGTAAAAGTGTGTGAGCGTGCATGAATCTGCAGCCATGCGCGAGCAGAGATTGTTGGCAGCTTTCTCTGTGAGCTCACCTGATTAACAAACACACTACAGCCTGGAATGGCTGGGCACGTCACCTTCATGGGTAACTATTACATAAGCCGCACTTCAGGCTCTCGTCTCACGTCTATGTTGCATTAGTGCTGAAGTTTATCCCTGTGGAACCAAATCAGCATGACTTACCTGGCTGGCATTTAGTCTTTGCCTTTATGCACTTAACCCTCTTATGACCCTCAAGATAATGAGGCCGCCTGGATTTATACTGATCTTATGGCTGTGGAATTGTCAAAAGATGTTCAATGAGTGATTGATTCTGCTGCTTTTTCCAAGATAACTTTCACCTTCGATATCTGGCTGTTATTCAACCGTTTAGGTACTGAGAAGCTGACGTCACAAATGTGTGACGCGCTGGTCAATGTCATCTGCGATTGCACGGTCGTTCCATTGTAGTCCTGAGGGCTACACCGTAATGACAAGTATATGGGTGCAAAGCTCCATTTCTCTGCTTTCCGGTATCCATCCATCCATCCTTCTTCTACCGCTTCTTCTACCGAGTTTTGCACATTTCTCCTTCCGATATCCGATCCAGAGATTTTGACTGTAATCGGACCGATACCATTAATCGTATCGGTTCATCCCTATTAATTGGTCCCTCTAAATTGACCATAAGTGTCAATGTAACTCTTTGATGGCCCTGAAAATGGACGAGTGACCTGTTCAGGGTGTAGCCCACCTTTCATCCTACTGTATGTCAACTGGGATTGGCTCCAGCCCCCCTGCAACGCTCATGTGGATGGATGGATAGATGAATGGATGGATGAACCAGTGTTTTAGCTGGGAATGATAACATTTACTGTTCACTTCACTGAATTTACTAAAAATAGCAGGTATGAGATGGAGACTGACAGTGAGCATGTCCGAACTGTGCAAGTCCAAAATGAGTCTGCAGTTAAGACACGTAGCATAGATATATTTGGGATTCAACCTCACAACCATACAGCCAAAATTCCACTTAGTGGCCAGAGTTCACTGAAGCAAAAATGCTGCCATGTTAGATTTCTGTCAAACTGAGCGTGTAACGGAAAAGGGGGCAAAAGTACAGCTCTGTCTACTTCAGTAAAAATGTGTGCTCTATTATCATGTTGGATTATAGATTAGTTATTACAGTGATAATTTACAGTGATATTTTACCCTAAATGGCTGCGTGCGTGCACATGCTATGCAGCCATGCGTCTTTGAAAACTTCCCCCGTGGGGAGACGAATACAGGATTATCTTTTATTAGCTCATCTGAGATTCCAGTCCAAGCACAAAGGTTACACCTCAAAATAATCACCATTAGCTGTGGTTTGAATATAAAGATAATAATCTGAGACAAATAAAGAAATAACTTGTGAGAATGAGAAATGAATACTCAGACTGCACCTGCCCTTTTGCATGACAACATCTTGATCGACTTTAGAGAAATTAACTTCATTCTAAAGGAACATTCCTGTCTCCACCCCCTCAATTAAACCATGCTCCATCCATTAAATTGGATCTTTCGTCATCTGTGCCCCATATCCTACCAAATTTTAGGAAAACCAGTCCAGCTACTTGACACTCAAACCCCCCCAAAAAAGACAGACAAACAGCACTGAAAAAATAAACTCCATGGTAGATGCAGCTATTAAAATGCCAGAATTGTGTCCCTGGCTATTCCTGTTTAGGTATTGTCATAAAAGATGCAGCAATAGCAAAATGCAGGTAAGGATAAAGATAAGTTTTCCTAAGTACTGGTGTTGGCAATTAGCTGAAAATAGTTATTCTGTATGGTAAATAAATTTGAAAGCAAGGCTTATAGAGGATCAATGTAAACACAGATAGTGTTTTTTTTTGTTTTTTTTTTTCAACCTAACATTATACAATCAGTTTAGTCCATTCAAGTTGTCCATTTCAGCTTGAAAAGACATTTCAAACAGTAAACACTGAGCAGGACTG
The DNA here is from genome assembly GCF_958295425.1 of Solea solea. Classification (NCBI taxonomy): domain Eukaryota; kingdom Metazoa; phylum Chordata; class Actinopteri; order Pleuronectiformes; family Soleidae; genus Solea; species Solea solea. The sequence continues at coordinate 18,956,348 of NC_081149.1, read as the reverse complement.
TGCTCCTCCCATTAAAAGCAACAGCAAACTGGATTCAGTTTAGTCATTCTCACATTGTTTTGTCCCTGCGTACTGCAGCAGAAACATTAATGATGATATCCCACACTGAGAGTCAGTTCCAACCAGGGGAACAACATACAACCACACATCTGCGTGTGCACGTGTGGAGGCAGCAGACGTGCACAGCCCACCTTGTCTTCTCCTCTTACCTGAGGAAGATACAAATCCACAGGCTACACATGAAGACCCTTTTTTATCACAAACACATTGAAAAGGATTTTTCGAGCACGAGGAGAACATTTTGGGCACGGCATTAAAGGAAGACATTATTCTTTAGAATAAAACATTTTTCGGCGGGTAAATTCATTTTTCATTTGGGAACAGAAAGGATCGCTCCTGCAGTGGAGTTGGAGGAACTGGGATAAAAGAAAAGGATCAATAGAAAGGCCAACAGGAAAACAAGAGAGAATGCAGGAAGATAAAAAAAGAATAATAGCAAGAAATGAACAAAGGTTGAGAGAAAAGAGATTTCAGCATCTAGAGATAACGTACACACAGACAATGGTTTGGCACATTCTACACAATTTTCTGCTTATTGCCCCAAAGCTGTAAAATAACTCTTCCTCACTGCACTCATCCCCAGCATGGCCAGCCATGCACAAACATAAACAAATAAACACACACCTACACACGCACAAGACTGCCAAAATCGAACATACGACAGACTGGTCAATGAGTTGCTCCTGTTCTCTCTTTCATTTAAAGCTTAAATGGCCACTGAGACAGTCTGCTCCAAATCACCTCGGTTTGTGACCGCCTGAGCGACAGCAGGAGGGAGAGAGACGGACCACGGCAAAGACAGAGGACACAAAATGGAGATCCAAGGGAGCGGAGGGCGCGAATTGAGAGAAAGAGTAATTGAATTTGTTTCCATATTTTCAGGTCATGTTACCATAGGAACCACATTTCGTTGCGGAACACATGCTCACACACGCGCACACACACACTCTCTTCCTGCAGAGTCCATGGTTTGTTTCTTAAATCAAGGAGGCTTTAGCGAAAAATATGCAGATCGCAATTCATGTGGGAGCCCAGGAGGATACTGGAGCACACACTTGTGCTGTAATTGTAATTTATTAGCTGCAATTAATGCAGTAAGCATGTACTCCAGGCCTCTCCTGGGCTCCATTGCCTGTCGACGTTTATCTACAATCACCTTTCTTCTGAGCGACGCCCATGTACAGGCTGTAAATGATGTGATTATTGTGTCTTTATTTATTTACTCGACAAAACAAATGATTATTTTTTTTCCTTTAAATTCACGAGATGTTGGGTCCAATGAAATCTGCTTGTTGTTTTCTTTAATTCAGTCTATGGAGTCAGCCCCCCCCCCACATCTACAGGATCATCATGTTAAAATAATGCAGTTGTCTTGTGTACTAAACGTGGATTTAGGAAATATAAAGTCAGGCCGCTTCAAGTATAGGGCTGTACGGTAACAAAAGCATGCATGGGATAATGTTGTTGTACACTGTGACGATGATAAGACGTGTTAAATGAACAAATACTTCAGTATAACAAAGGTTTGTTGCTTACATAGACATGGAAAAACTAATGTAATGTAAGTATTTATATAGCACTTTTATAGTCTTGATGACCACTCAGGGCATTTTCTATCACGTCAGGAGCAACATAGGGTTAAGTGTCTTGCCCAAGGACACATCGGGATGTAGACTAGCGGAGCCGGGTATTGAACCCGACGACCTCCGAGTTGAAAGACGACTCGCTCTGCATCCTTCTAACTCATTCAGTATTTGGTGTAAGTATATAGCGTCTGCTACATGAATCTTTTGCGTGCTGATATTGTAACGAAGATACATTTTCTATGTCCTGTGCAGCCCTGCAACACAGGATGATAATTAATAATAAAGTTAATGCAACGGGGGGGGTCACACAAAACCCAATATATAGAAATAAACAATTTAAGTTAACCTGGTAATCACTGCAATTTCATACTTATGTGATGCCAGTGTGAAAAAAAACAAACATTTTGTATATTGAGGATTATTTGAGGCCCCAAATTAACTTTGGCCACAGGATAAGTTGGTCTGACGTGTGTGAAAAACAATCTTACACACTATAGAACAATATATTTTTGGACTGATGTGTTAGAAATCCTCCTCATCAAAACACACACACCACAGAACTCCAGGACCTCCGCAGAGAAGCTGACCTGGCAGCCAGTGGTGGTTCAGCACTTTCCAAAGATACTTTAAGCTTTCCTTTGTCAGCGGCCTCTAAATGCTATGGATTACACCCTGTAGTGATAATCTTTAACCATCACAAGAAACGGTTCCACCAACAGAGCAGAGTTTCAGCTTTTAGAGTCCATGCCCATTTAATCTTCACATTGCAAAGCTTAATTTGGGTAAAAAAAAAAACACTATTCAAAGATACTTTTTTAGATTAAAGTAATATTTTGAAATGACTCTAAACATTGAATGTATCACACTGACCTCTACCATCTCAGCTTTAGACTCATTTTACTCTGAGCAGTGATTCATCAGTTTCCAGGGTCAGGGAAAACAAATTATCTCATATCGCTGCTAAACTCTGCTCATGGCTCACTGCCCCGCAGTGATCAGTAAACAACAGTAAAAACAGTATTTACTGTAACCTTGGCAACAGCTGCCAATATGAGACGCACCCGGGGCAGGTACCGTGCATCGTCATAGCAATTGCTCCATGGCGTCATGGGGGTGGTTTCACGGGAAGTACAGAGGTTAATATTAACTAATGTAAATATGACAGGCTCTATGAGGAGGACGTGTGCCATGTGTTTTTTTTTTCACTCATCCAAACCACAAACATCCCAATGTATTCTACATTAACAAACAGACCATAAGCCTGCTGAAAATTACCATGGAAACAGAGCTTACACAGACTGCTTGAAGGAATAGAAATGAAGGGGGAAAAAATGTAGTTTTAGAAGCTACAATTTGTTCTGGTTTCTCATATTAAAGTACACAATTATCCCTGGAATGGAAATGGGGAATATTACATTCTTTTTAAACAGCACCCGACTAAAAAAATAACTAAATAAGTTGCGTATGTAACGGTGTAGCGTCCTGATGTTGACAGCTTTGTTCACGACGTGATTAAAACAAATAGGGCCATAAAAAAAAAAATCAGACAGTTTAATTTAATCGCCAGAGCAGAAAGTATTATCATTGAGCAGGCAAGGATAGTTAACGCAGTCTTCCAGCTCCTTATTCCCCCGTCTCCCCCCGTAGACGCCACATTTTTGCAAGTTTGACGTTGTCATTCAAGTTCAACGACAAAAAGAGCGAGACTTACAGTTCCAGTAATTGACATGTATAGGACAACAGGAAAAGATTACACATGCATTAAGGATTAGCTTGATAAACATCGTTTTCTAAAGCCTCGTAAAGCAACCGCTCCCTCTGACCGACTGTCATCCGCACACACGCTCACAAAATCGTTCCACATTTGTCTATAACTTGTTCTCATTCCCCGTCTTATTTTATTTCCAAAACCTTTGCAGCTCACTGTTTTTCCTTCTCATTCCTCCATAATTCTTTGTGTTTCCTCTGGCAGAAGAGGAGGAGTGCAGCGTGGCTTTAGTGCAGCAAATAGAAAGTGACAATACATTCATTACTTATGCTCACACTGTTCCTTCCCCTCACTCCACTACCTCAGGCACTCACACACACGCTTAAATTGCACATCTAGCCTTTTAAGGACTCTGCATTGACTTCCATTCATTTATATAGCCTAAACAGGGCATTATTCCTAACCTTAATCCCTAGCCCAAAAGTCAGATCCTCAGAAGTAAAGTTCTGCCTCATTAGGACCAGGTTTTGGTCTCTAGGACTCCTTTTGGTCTGAGCCAACTGCTGTATCGTGAGCGTGAAATCTTGCCGGTATACACCTGCTGCAGTGTTTGATTTGACACAAGTGTTTCTGTTGGCAGTAACAGTGCTGTTTATTCGCTCCTGTGTTATGCAACTGCAAAATTCTTGCTCAAGTGCTCTCCATGGTCAGAGCTATTTGCATAACAAGATTTATGCAAATGAACTTTAAAAGCAACGTCATTTTGGGTGGAAGAAAATCACTTTCCCCTTCCGTCAGTAAGAAACTACCCGGCGCCCCAAGTGTTCATGCATATTCCGCTCCAAACATGTGCGCCTGCAGTCTTTCCAAGTCAAAAAAAAAGATCACGTCTGAAATGTGACATTGTTGAACGCTCTGAATCCGAGATGAGACGACAATAGAAGACACGATTGCAAATCTGTACAGCACGCACTCACCCGAACAGGTCTCGACAACTTTAAAGGACTTTTTGAGAGTTAGAGTTTAGGTTGTGATTGTTAAGGTTAGGATACGAGCGTCCTCGCGAACAACGCTGTACGAGATTATGTGTATGTGTATGAGAATTACCCACTCCCATGTGTCTGTTACATCTGTGCCGAGTTCTTTCTTAAAGCATGTCCATACAGACTGTTTAGTCTTCAAAGAAAGGCTGAAGAGGCAGGTAAATGTCCTTGATTTCGTAGCTGACTGCATCTTATGTTGCAGTTCCCATAGAAACAGATAAAGTATATACAGTAGTTGCCCTCTCTCTCTCTCTCTCTCTCTCTCTCTCTCTCTCTGTGAATGAGCCATACTATAATATTCCGGCTGATGTGGGAGGACAGGCACAAACTGCAGGAGTCTTTTCACAGTGGATCCCAGAGATCTGCCTGCAATGGTCCTGCTCTTTAGTGCACAGGATCAGATTTAGTATTTGGTTTCAACAACGCCAGGGATGCACGATATTATCAGCCCAATATCGGTATCGGCTGATATTGGATTTAAAATGTATTATCAGAATCAGGAAACAATCTCTGCAGTTGGGCGCAGGGAACAACATATTTATATCGGTATCGGTTATCGGCCCAAGCACTCCCGATATATTGGCATATAAGTTATCGGTCCAATATTGTGCATCCCTAAGGAAAGCATTTCAACTCTCCTGAAATGAGTTTTGGAGATTCAGCTATTTTATATTAAGTTGTTAAAACTGTCATTTACTGTCTTCCCATCAATAACATAAACAGAGAGATAGAAATGCATGGCAGTGACAAAATCAGGACACATTAAGGTTTGGCCTCCTGAATAATTTGAAATTACTGTCGGTTTTGGACGTTTAATTGTTGATTATATTCAAAAAGGGCATCAGACAAAGTGATTCAAAGCCCGTCTGTGGTTTAGTAACAGCAAGTCATGTGCAGCTGGTCACTGGTGAAGTCAGACTGTTGGTCAGAAGCGACAGAACCAAGCCTCCCGACAACCATTCCTCTGCTGCGTGAACCAATTTGCAGTCACAGTGGGATACGCTGCCGGTAGACGTGCAGCAGAGACAAACTTAAAAGCACATCATCAGAGATTAATGAAGACGAATGAAATGAAATTAAAACAGCATGAACTTTCTCAGTATTCCTGTACTGAAACGCTTTATACTGCATGCAATACGTTTCTGTGCATCTCCCCTGAGAAAAGTGCATGCAAGCAGACATTGTTGGCCAAAAATATTTGTAATCTATAATAAAACACGGCAAACAAGAGGAAAAAAATTATTTTTATAACGTCAGTAATCTCTTTTTTAAGTGTATTTAACGATCGTGCTCATCTATAAATTACAGGAACTGCGACCAAGCCTCTTCACGCTTGTGAAGCTGGGAAAATGGTTGAAAATGAGGATGAGCAACAGCACTCTGTGCTTGTTTTGAGTCAGAATGCTCTGCTCTTATGTTGGGGGTCACATGGAGATTCATGCAGCACAGTTTAGTGCAGCACAGTCAACTGAGCATGAAGTCTCCCCTTTGGCTCCACTTGTGTTGACCAGCGGACTTACAGCACGCAAGTCTATGACCAGTGTGTTCTTTGGGGAATCTGTGGGAAGACGTGACTTTCTCCAAACACTGATTCACTTTCCTGTAGTCGTGATATTCACACATGCGTGCACCTTCAGTTTTTATATATATATGTGTATAGTTGTGATGGGCCTTTGCTGCGGCCCATCAGACATCAACCGCGATCCCCTCGGCTCGTCTTTCAGCCTCAGGATATGAAAGGCTATAAGATCAGTGTGGCAACACATTTGAAATGAAAACCCTTACTGTGGGGTTAGAGAGCTGATATTTGTTTGATATCATCTGAGCACACATTGTGGTACATGGAGCCACAGTTTCAAAGAACTACACACGTTTATCATATAAAAATGCTTAAAAATAGTAACTTAATTACATACACAAGCTAAAACGCATAGTACCTGGCTTTCAAAAGCGTACGAGGAAGCAGTAATCTCTCCGTCTCACTTTCCACCGCCTTTCTTTCCCTTATCCATCCTTATCTCTCCTTCTGTCTCAGAGCTGTCACATGCTTGAGGAAACTAAACAGAACACGACGGCCCCACTTGACAGCCTCCTGCTGTACATGGGATTTTGTGCACAAGTGTGCCTTTGTTGTGAGTATTAGGAGAAGGATTATTGGCGGTGCGATCAGTGAAGCATGTCACTCTGCAACTGCCCCAATCTGACCACAGGGCTGAAAGTTCATGGTCACCTGAGACAAAAAACTTGCGCCGCAACAGTGACGTAAACGCCATCATTTAGATCACTGCACAGGTGAAGGTTTCAGGGTGTATGGAGACAAAGATCACACTTATTGCAAATAATAGCCTAAATACCTACTGTGATCCAGTTAAATACAACAGGATTAAGCGTGAAGCCTTCACGCACACAGGCTCTCACTTTGTTCCTCACTTGGGCTCAAAAAAAAAACCAGGAACATTCATCATCCGCATAATTTGTCTTTTTTATTCAACCTCTACTGAACAAGTCAGCTCAGTGAGCGGTGAGCACTCAAGCTCCAATTTTGAGCAGGAGCAGCATTTTTCCTGAGGTCTGCGGTAAAAATAATAATAATAATAATAAAAAACACAACCAAAACACAAGAGCTTGAATTCACAGAATGCATATTTAGATATTTTTGGAAAACATGTTGAACACGTCTGTATATTGAAGGCATTGTGTTAATTAGCCTATTAACTTCTTAAATTCTTAATGCAATTGTGTAATCTGTGGAGAGACTATGAGACAGTTGGGTTTTTGTTAACAATATAAGTTATAGACAAATACACTGACTACATTTCTACAGCGTGTGCCGTAACTTCTTTAACTTTAACTTCAGCAAATAAGTTACAAGACTTAATAAGGACGGTTGCTGGGTAAAATCCTCCCACTACACCTTGGCCTGTATCCACATGTATCCCCTCTCAGTCCCAGTGTCCCGAAACTTCACTTTGTGTTAGGAGGCTGAAATATGCTGCAAAGGAAATATTTGCCCTCCTTAACGTTACAAGATCGTGTGCGATTGTGGAGGAAATGCTCAGTTTACAACGTTAGATATACTGTATTTGTTTAATGATAAGATAATGATTATATAACATAAGCTCTTGATGACAAAAGATAACACTTTCCTGGACAGTGTGAAAGATGTAATGTGTGATGCATGTCACTATTAAAACATTATCAACTCTATTGTATCACAAGGATGAGAACTTAAAGCAGCTGGCCTCTATAGTGTATGTAAATAAAATCATATGCATGCCATTTTTAAGTGTCTTTCAGAGGATGTGGTGTTGATTTTTACATGCGTGGATGTGGATGTGATGTCAGGAAGGCAGGTTGAAAAAAAAGATTCATGTCTGAACCTCACAAATTGCCTGTCATCTACAGAAGCCCACATGGATTAAGTCCTTGCTTTTCATCTGCTTGAACTCCCCATATGGCCATCTCAAGGTGGAAGGCATGTGTTCCATCTGCAGTCTTTAATCGGAGTGGTGCTCATTGTCAAAACGTGATAAAGCACGACACAGCCACTGTTGTTGGACCCGCTCCTACGGCACCAGGCTGCTGCACTGTGCACACACACACACACGTCTGTATTCTGTGTGCCGCGTCTTGATTTGTGCAATCGTCTTTACGTCCATGAGTGATGAGTAAATGCACAACAAAAATCATCTGTGGAAGCCTTCACTGTAAAAAGCTCATCAGATCCTTTTATTAATCCTACCTCTTAACCTGTCTTTGTGTGCACCTGTGTGCACTGTTTGTGAATGTATTGCACGTGACCAGGCTCTTCTGTCATCATGATAATCTATGGTTCTTCCTCTCTCATTACTGAGGCACACATGTGCAGTTATCAACACTGTGTGTCTCACAAAACGTTATTCTAGCTGCGTGGCTTTGGAGGGAGACGTTTCACAGAAATAACGACAGCAGAAAGAATATGTACATAAATAAAGGAAGCTGAAAGTCTTCTGGTTTCGGCTTCTCCCTTCATGGAGCCCATCATCTACCTCCATCTTGCCCTGTCCCTCGTGTCCTCTTCTGTTACACCAACTGTCCTCATGTCCTCCTTCACAACATCCATAACCCTCTCTATCCCCCCCCCGCAGCTCCATTTTCAACATCCACATAGTCCAATATATTCACTATTTCTCCTCCTCCCTTGAACATGCTCTTTTCTAATCCTGGTCAGTCCCAACAAAAATCTCCTCCTGTTTTTGTGTGGTAGAGGCTTCAAATGCCTGCAGTTCCATGTTTCAAATTACTGTAACAGATTATTTCACATTCACTGTAAATAAAGTATATGGAGTTTTAACATTCCCATAAACAGTTTTTAAAAACAGATACAGTAACTTAAACCACATTATTTAATTATGTTAAACTTAGGAACAAATAGTAATTCACAACAGTCTCCACGCCGTACATCATAGCAGTCTCACTGCCATCACATGGACCTCCCTTTTCACTTTTGCTGCTATTCTGCTGTCACACATCACCCCTGACACTTGTCTCCCCCCACTACACGCTGCCTGTGCTCTCCACTTCACCTCTCTCGTGTTCAACAATCTGGTCACAAAGTCCACGGCTCTCTCTCCCGGACATCTTCATACCTCCATAGGCCTTACCACTCTTCTTCCTCTTCATAGGTGCCCTCACTTCCCCCTTACAAAGCCTCTGCACTTCCCGAGGCACGATCCTCTCCATCTGTCCTCCTCTCCGTCTCATTTCCCTCATTCATTCCTTCCATCTTCTGAACACACTCCGTTCACTTGTTAAAACATTTTTATCTCTGTCCTTAATCACTCTAACCTGCTGCACATCCGTCTCTCTGTCTAGCCAATATATACAAATCCTTCTCTCCTTCCTTAGTGTCGTGTCTCATTCAACTCATGATAAGCCTTTTCCTTTGCCACACGCCTCGACTCCCACTACTCCTTCCTACTGACTTCATCTCCCTGGCTGTCCCACTTACTCTGTGCCATCCTCTTCCTTTGGATATTTTCCCTTACTTTCTCATTCCACCACCAAGTTTCCTTGTCTTTTTTTCCCTTTTCTCCTTCCTCTTGGCCTCCCGGTCATCTGATAACTCCTCACTACCTGTTCAGAGCCTGTTGCAACTCCTCCCTGCACTCTGCACATCACTCGGCTTCCACCATATAATTCTCTCTTTGGTTTCCAAAGTCATCCTACAGACTACAGACTACAGTACTGCAGCAGAGACCATGTTTTGTTTTGGTTTTTTTGTGCGTTTGTCAATGGTTCTTTGTCTTGACCACTGTGGTTTCTATTGCTGTATTGAACTATCTTCATTATTGAACATTATTGACAGTCCATTATTGAACGGTCTTCTCTCTTTGTGCCATATTTTCCAAAAAAACAAACATTGCTAGCCAGTATTCCGCCGTATTTTTTAACCACACATACTAAAGTAGGTTGTTGTGATCAACCCTACACAACAAGTGACAAGAAAAAATATGAACTATTTCTACCCCCTGTTTTCTGTTCTCCATGCTGTTCTCTCTTCATGATTTCCTTCCCTCCCCCTATTGCTCCAGTAAATTAAAGGTCAGAGCCGTCTGTGTGACTTGGTGATAAATCAGCTCCCATCACATCATGGTGTGTACATCTTTACATTAATGCCCACACACACACACACTGACAGGAGTAACACTCACTGTATGTGTTCAATGCTGCTGAAAACCGCACAAAATCAACAATGAAACAATGACTAAGGGAGACATTGTCATATCCCTCTTTGCTCACATGCTCAAAGGTGATAACACACGCAGCCCCTCAACAGTGGTGGTTGCTCGTCTTTGAAACATGGGAAGCTCATTTCAGGCCCCGTTATTCATACATAAATTCTTACGTAATTCTGCAAATGAAAAACCAAAACAAGTAAATGTGATAATTATGTAAAACTCACATGCCATTGTAGTGTTTTTATTTACAGTGTAAATGTACAAATGAAAATGGGCTATATCTTTTGTTTCCCTCGCAAAATCCTCACAGGACTGAGGCAGAAAAGGTTTCCGCTGTCGTGTATGTTTCGGCAACTCACCCTTCCATTCACTCTCGTGGAAGCCCAGCTTCCCTGGAAGTGACGATTTTGCCGCATTAGTCCAATTACCGTCGAGCTCACCACAGTGAACCTTTAGGGAACAGTTGAAGCTGAGCTTCAAGTGGTTTTAATGCAGAGGCTGCTACGGGAATACGAAAATCACATAAGGTGATGATAAACAGCTGATTCTGAACGAACTAGTGACACATTTTGATCGCATTCTAGCGCACGTTTGGTAATGAAATGTAAATTTGACGCAGTACATATTTGACAACATTTTAGAGGAAGCTGAGCTTCCCTTCAATCGCCCCTGCTGCAGGGGAATCATTTGAATGCAACACACTTGGCATCATCTATGCTCTTAGAGTCACAGGAATACATTGAGAAGGGTTAAAGGGACAGAGGATGGGGGTGGGGGGGGGGGGGGGGGGGGGGGGCTATCAAGGGAAGATATATGAAGAGACAAACACAGGGAGATGTGTGGGCAGAGTGCTGTAATGTGCTTTTGAGTGAATAATGGAAGGTAGCGTGTCCTCCTCTCTGAGTTACTGACCACAAAGGTAAACAGATTGGGCCTGCTGCGTCGACTCTACTTTAGCACATGTGTATGTGTGCGTGTGTGTGTGTTTGCACGCACACGCACACGTGTGCCCGCTATCTGTCCTGGGCATGAAATTTATCGTCAGAAAGGGCTGAGGCACAGAAGGATACTTTAATGCTGCTCATTCAACCTTCAAAATCATGTTCTTCTCTCTCCATCCACATTTGAAGTGTTCTTAATGTAGTTAACCTGATCTCACTCCCTCTGCTGAATTTACCCAGATTGCACTGCACCTCTCATTGTACGCCAAGGGTCTGCAACCTCTTAAAACTAAAGAACCTCAAATATGATTCATCTTTTTTGACCCATAAAATGAAGATAACATCATGGATGGATAGATGTATAGATAGATAGGATTCAATGCATTTTTTAGTTGCCCAAAGAAAAAATATTTTTTCAAAGCTACAGGGAGCCACTGCAGAGGGGCCGAAGAGCCACAGGCGGCAGGTTGCAGACCCCTGTTCCAGACTCTCTCCAACACTTCCTGACATATTTCTCTCTAATTACTCTACACCTTCCTGTAGTGGGAACAACCACAGAGTTTGTTTTAAATACTTTGATGGGTGCGTGTGAGGAAAGATGTTGCATCATAACTGTGTGAGAGTCAGTCACCAAACGTTACAAGCTACACATGTGGAACTGGGATTAAAATGAAGGTTAGTATAACCCAACCCATGAGTATGGATTAGATAAGAGTCAATACAACTGGTATTGGACCAATACTGATCAAAAATATAAAAAAGACGAAAAGAGGGGTTTACTAAAAAAGAGGGGTTGTTAATTTCTTCTTCATGGAAGCAGAATATTCCTTGTAATGACTGTTTATGGTTATGTGGTAACTGCATCAGCAAAATGTGTTGTTAACAATGTAGGTGTTTAAAATATGTTAAAATGACTGGTTTATCTTTTATGCTTCCTTCTTTATTGGATGCACCATAGCTGATATTTGATATATATTTTTGGGCTGAGGCTGGAAGACTCACAGCCTGAGTGTCCACGTTTATTTTTATTTTCACATAATTTTCCAAAATAGTGACATTGACACTTGATGAGTCATCAGAAGACAAAAATATAACAACTGAGAATTGCCTTAAGAGACCAGGATGCAATGCAGCCACATGCACATTTCAAATTTGAGCGACATCGAATGTGACTCACCGCTCGCCCACATACCGTATATGTATAAGCTGTAGAAGTTCTGAGTACATGACGAAATCAGACGCAGCCAGTGTCCTTGGACAGCATCCATTTTGAAAGCCAAAGCTCTTGGATGAGTAGACATAAAAGGATGCAAACACTGGCACAAACGTCTTAAACAGCTGAGCCTCGGCTGCTGTAGAAACTTCTGCTCGTAACCACAAGCGTATATAACCATAAAAATGCAGACGCTTTGTGTCATTACAAAAAAGGCTTCAGTTCCTCTGGCAATGCAAAGCCAAATTTCAAGATTTATTTTTGACTTTTAACAGTACGCTGTCTTCTGTGTGAACTAAAGATGCTACTCTCCAAATGACTTCTTTATCTAGAAGAGCTTTAAGGAGGTACGAGCTGCCTAAAGTCATCCATCTGTGTTATTCATTCTTTATTGTCTCTCTTGTCCTCCACAGCTTTTATTCACTGTCTTGTCCCTCCCTTTTGACCGTCTGTCAATACCCTGACCGTGTATATAAACTGTATATTGTCTGTGTGCATGTGTTTGAGTGCCTCATGTGTCTATGTTGCGTTTGCTTTTGGCATTTTAATGTTTCTGCACGGCTGGATGGTTCTGTATCTGTGAGCACATAACTGCATTAGAAGTGTGTGCGTGTGTGTGTGTGTGTGTGTGTGTGTGTGTGTCTCCTAAAGGAATTGCTCCAGATGTCCTTAAAATAATGAACAATCTCTCTGACCCGCTCATTATTCTCTGGGATTCAATTAGCAACTGATCAAACCAAGCGGGAGAAGCTGTTCACTTCCAGTGAGTTTTTGCAAATCACTTCCTCAGACACAAACAAGAGAGAATGGTCACTAATGGAGAAAACCGTAGACACACAAATCCTGCAAGCATGTGTTTTACTGGGTGCAGAACATGTATTGTAAATTTGAGTATAACTCATTGGTGTATGCAGTCAAATCCACATCTTGGCTTTTCGCTCCACTGCAGTCTGTCTCTGTGCTGCAGGAACCTTAACTCACCCACCTTCTCGGCCTCCCCCTCCCACTTCTCCTACTCACTTCCTCTTAACTCTTATCATTTCACCTTTTTAGTCTTCTATTCATCCTTCCATGCTTTCACTTTCTGTCCATCGTATCTCCAAATACTTGTTTTGTTGCTGCATTTTTCTTTGTCACCTCTTTTTCAGTCTCTTTCCTCTCCCTCCAACTCCCCACTGTTTATGCTGTTTGTAGTCGTGTCGTGTCTGAAGTTCTTTTGCGTTCCGACTTCCCACTCTCCCCCCTTTTTTTTTTTGTTTTTTATGCATCTCCCCTTTACTGCTCAGCATCATTTTGCTGTACTTTGACGAGCTATGTTTAAAGCCCGTAACTCCATTAATAATCACAATTACAGATCAATTAGACTAGGAAAAGCCTCATTTAACATCCTTGTGTGACAGATAACAATTTGTTGCGTAAATCTTGTTCTCCTTGCTTTCTATTTTAAGAACGTCGCTCTGCACATTCTTGGTCACTTTAGTGGAGTCAGAGAGGTTTCCATGGGAAAACACAAGCGCACTGGTGGTCTTTCTAAAAGTCTTCCTAAGGGAATAATCTCATGTGTGTGTTGATGTTTATCACAGGTGGTTTAACAGCTTCTCTGTTGGATTGATAGAAAACACTGCTCTAAGTTGATGCCCTCGAGTGCTAAGTGCAGGTCCATCATTTGAAAATATTTGCATCGACACAGTTGTCGTGTCACGAGTCTCCTCTCCTCTAATGGAGCGTGTAAATAATGCATCGTTTTAGTGTTTTCAGCAATCTTCAGCATCTCTCTTTCCTACTCCATCCATCTGTTATTTATTTCATCATCCTTAGGGTGCAGTACATCACCTCACTTATAGTATGCCAACTAGGGTTAGGGTTAGAACAACACAGAGCTCCATGACCCTCTATGACTTCTCTTCTTTTTACAGTTAACTTTTCCAATTGACTGGTTATTGTTACTTTCATATTGTTGAAATTAGTCTGCAAACAAATTATGGACGATCCAAATGGGAATTGAAAAAATAATTGAGTTATGACATAAAACCAATGATCCTAGACAAACCTAGACGAGTCTAAAAATGGCACACCCATCGGCTCTAAAAGAGGGAATAAAAGATTGAGAATATAATCGAATAATGAACTTAAAATTGAAAATTAAATTGAAGATTTATTGCAGAGAATAGTGACACCCCTAACGCCAACATATATTTCCAGATTACAGCCCTTCTGTATAACCATGTTTGAAACCATCAGCACAAGTCAAGTACAGGCTAATGGGAAACTAAAAACAAACACACTAAAAAACTGACATGATGGTGGTTGCAAGAATCAAGATTCAAGTGGGCACAAAGTCATCCTTTCTCACTCCAGACTGACATGTTAAACACTGACATCAAGAGTCATGCAAAACAGTGACATTTACTTTACAAGCATAATGTCCTCAGGACAAGCACCAAAAAAGGATTCCTTAGTGTAGAAAAACCTCACTGTTGGTAGCTGAGTTTAAAACACATTAAACTCACATGGGAGGCCGACACTGACGCATTAACCTTCAACTCAGCAGTGCATGCAGTGTCAATTGTGCCAAGACAAAGCCTGAGCAACATAGTTTTACATTGATGTAAGTCAATGGCATGTCTTGTGTATACTTAGCAATTTTTTTCTTCCCTATATGAGCAAAGCCGTGGTGGAAATGACTGATATGAAAACAAGTCTTAACACTTTATAGACAATGACTACATTTCTTCCTTTTGAATTAAAAAAAATACTAGCTGCCCCTGCATGTGCCTGTGCCTCATTGTTTTTCACCACATTAAGGGTTGGATACCCAAATCGAGCCTGTTTGGATCCGACAGAACCAGATGTCACGTGATGATCACGTTTGGACATCCTACAATACCTGAAGACAACACTTAACCTATTTGTTGCACAAGCTAAGGAGGCTGTAGCCTTTCTGAAGATGAGGACTTGATTGGGTTTGAACATACACATCTGAATGTTTGTTGAGCTACCTCACATCCATCTCCTCATCCAAGCCCTGGAATTTCCCCCTGCATTTTCCTTCTATGGGTTCGACCGTGTCAATAGGCTCCAAAAATGCTTGAACAGAGGCAGACACAGATCTTAGAGGTGTGAACGTTACTGCTCATGCTGCTCTGCTATAACACAGGAAGCAGGATACCCCCACCATAAACAATCACACTCTCAATGTGTGATCACACACACATCACCGGGATCCACTCCACCTGATAGTAATCATGCTGGTACGCACGCGCGCGCAAACACACACACACACACACACACACACACAGCATAGCTCACCATGTCAGATACCAAATTAGGGAATAATATGCAAGGTCGCACAAACATCATGTTCTGCTCAGTCAGGAGGGAAAAAAAACAGACATCCAAGAGGCTGGTGCTTCCTGGATACCAGACTTATTGAGCTGTTTTATAAACTGTGAAATCGGATGTGGTCATTTATTGGATATTTATTAGCCAACTGCAGTCTCAACATCTGGTTTTATAGATTACACTTTCTATTATGGGGCATGCCAGCATGCAGTGCTTTGAATTCAAAATATACAGCAGAGAAGTGCATCAGACCGCCTGCAGTCATTATCTCTTGATCCAGCAGAGGGTGCTGTGATAGCAGCTGTATAGCTGTAATGCTTTAAACAAATGGTAATGGACTTTAAAAGTTATGTACTGCAGTTTTAAAACAGCCTAGATATGACATCAGGGGTTAAGGCAAGTATCAACCACTAAATTTAGAGAATGACAATAGATTCAGATTCTGCCCTAGTTCTTCTTTTGGTATTCGATTTATTTATAGCTGGTGCTCATTGTTAGTGCAGACAGCTGCATCAGCAGTGAGGGTTTGATACAATATTATGAAATCTATTTCCAGTGTCCAATTCGCTTTTCAAATTAAAATCATTTTCAAATCCTACAAAGTAAACTAGTTAAGCTTTTTTTTTTAAGTAATTGAAGGAGCAAAACACAAAGACTTTTGTATCTACCTGCAATCAAACACAACAGTTGACACTGTTACAGCTTGAAGATTTGAAGAGCAGAATAAATAAAGAACACTTAGCAAGGAGGTGTTAAGTAATCATTCTTGCTGAAAAAAGTAAAAATACTGCGCATCCTGAGCTGTATTTGTATGTGGCATCACAGAGGGATGCTTCTTTAGCTCGAAAGGGAAAAGAGCATGTCAAGTAGATAAAAATATAATATTAGCTTTAACGAGTTAACTTTAATAAAAGGCAGCTGATATCATCACCTGTGTTCATGATTTTAATCAGCTAAATCGTGGTCAAAGGAGACCAGGGAATATGAGAGGTCTGAAACCTCAATGTTCCATTTGAATTTGCTAATTAAAAAAGAGGGAGCAGAGATATGAGCTTTAGTCTAGCCTTCAAGTTTAATTTAAGAATCTCGCCGTTCAGTACGTTTACATGCAGTTTAATCGAGCTAAGGACGTAGTCCGACTAAGACAGGCAATCGGACAACTTGCCGAGTCCCGGTATACATGCGGGGGGGACCAATTTATTGGCTGTGTGTGTCTGACTCCGCGTCCATGCTCACAGAAAAGCATATGGTGAGATGGATCGTGCTGTGTTGTCTGAAGAAAGACGCCGGCAACAGTACTGCACTTATAAGTTGTCTCCTTCCACGTGAAAGACTGAGGAGGAGATTTGGGTCCTTCTCCAGTCCGACTATGCCTATGCATGCAGGAGTAATCGGACTATGAATCACATTATACAGGTATGTTAGTCCGACTAATACTAGCTCAATTTAAGTCGATCTAACTTGTTTACATGACATTAAGAAAACCAATATTGGAATATAAGACAGAGCAGTGTGTGAGTGGTGCTGAGCACTCTGGCTTTACCAAAGCTGTGAGCACTTCCTGCTGAATGAGTGGCCGGAGTCTCTGTGTTAATAAAAACATCTTTGAACAGTCCTATTTAACTCTGTCTATCTGTGACTGGATCTCTTAGGATGAACGTCAGTTCCAGGTCTGAATGTTTCAGGATCTTTGTCGCTAACCCAAATAATTGAGTGAAACACTTTGTGTTATGGCACACATCCACATTGCCCTGTTCAGTCTGAAAGTCCTGCATTAAGCGGATATTTTATTACACGTGTTAAAGTGCTGCACTGAACTGTGAAACTCCCTTTGAGTGATTGATCAAAACTGAGAACTGTGTCTGTTGACGTGGCTGTCGGCCGATTATCTGCCAGGCTGCAGACACTTCTTTTCTTTAATCAATTTCACCCCTTAACATTTCTGCCGGGTGCTTCATCCAAGTTTATTTCACAGTAATGGGTGTTCTATGTTTCAGGGCACTGAGGATGATGCATTATGCCGGGTCTCCATTTTGATAAGATTTCAAGTTAATAATTAGGTCTTTACAGATTTTCTCTCTACATTAGCAGCTGATGTAGTGGAAGTTCAGTTTCACTGTCCAGAACCGCACTGACAGATGACGCTCCAATCAAACACACACACATCCTGCTCCCTCTCTCTCACACATACTTGCCCACACAAACACACACACACACACACCATGCTCTGATCTGTTCGCTAGCACAGCATCTCGTTAGTCTCTGCGCCCGGAGCTCAGCGAGGAAGGGGCTGTCCAGCGTCCATCGCCATGCCGACACAAGGCTGCCAACCAGAACAAACGAGATCAGAGCTTGGCGCGTGGGAGGTCTGTCACACACACTCATGTTTGCACTCCTCTGCCTGCAGTGCACTATGGCATTCACAAATGCACACACACACACACACACACACACCACTGGATACCGTAACAGAGTGCTAATGGACACACACAGGTAAACACAGAGAGAAATGCTGATTATCACACCAGCGCATTACAAACTGTCCTGCTACATTATGTATGAAGGCCAACAGACCTTACACTGCCCACAAGTATACACACCAACACCAGCCCGTCCATCAGAAAAATAAAGGACCAATATTTTCTTGGTCCCTTCATTTGGTGAGAGTGATTAATCCCACTTTAATTTCAAAAGTCAAGCAAAGTGTGGCATTTCCCACTCCTTGTCTGGCCGTCACATTGTAGACATTTCCCACTGCTGTCCTCCATTTAACACGGTAACATTTTGCACTGGAGAAACGCTAAACTTGAAGGATGTCAGAGGAAACTCACACCATTTTTACCTCAGTTGCCCTCTTAGCTCTTGACAGCTCCGCAGCTCCACTGCTTGTAGCATCCTGCCTAATGACCCCCAACTTTCAATAGATAAAGAAATGAGTAAGCAAAGAAATGAATGGAGTGACTCACTTCCTGGACAAATGGAGCACTTTGCAACAAAGTCAACACATCCTGGGTCTCTGCAGGGCATCTTTACTTTCTAACGCTCTACTGTTTTGTGCCAGGAACCTCTGACCTGCACATTTATCACAAAACAGAGAATGAAAAAAAAAGATTATGCAGCTAAAAATTGGGCCCTCCATAATCTTTAACAGAGTGCAGATACAGGTAAAAAAAAGAAATTCTGCTCCACGTAGGTATTTTTAGATCAATGATAAACCAATATGAAGCAGATTTTGAGCACGAGGCTTTCAGTGATGCTTCGCCAAGAATCATATCCGACTCCTTGATATGTCTCCAATGAACTCGAATCAAACGCGACGACATAAACGCGTACGCATTACATCTTCCTCAGCAAAGTGTAAGCGTCGCCAAGTATGGCCGTTATGGTCACACTGCGTAAACATGGATCGGAATGTGAATTCCTGCACCAAGATGAAGGGGAGGGCAAAGTCAGCTGCACTCTCACATTGTTAGTGTCTTTCTCTTAAATATTTAAGAGCGTACATCATCTTAAAGGTGTTTTTTCGATGAGTGTTGGCTTTAGTTGTTAAGTTTCATGTCCTATTTTACCCACATTTACATGAGCAACTGCAGGAAGTGATTAGGTGTGAAGAGTTTGTTCTTCTTTGTCTGCATTGCTCTTCTTCCATATGACACTGGTTGTTTCAATAGCCCAGAGCACAGGAGTGTTGATGCCGTTTAGTCGCTGTTGTTCTAAGACCATTTTAAAGCCAATTCAGCCAAAATCTGTTTAACACACAAGAGGCATCTTGCACAAAAGGCTGCGTATACACATGTTGTTGTTGTTGTTGTTAATCTTTAGGACCTTTTGTGATAAAAACGCTGACATTTTCAGAACCAGTAGTCCTCATGGAGACCGAAGCCCGGTCGTAATGAGATTGATGATGAATTGTTGTTAGGTTAAGGATACGGTAAGGCTGTCGGAAATAAATGGAAGTCAATGCACAGTCCTAATGACAGTGTGTGTGTGGTGCAGCTTTTAATGTGTGTTTGGTCAGTGATATTAGTGCTCCATTAGAAAGCATTCAAGGGCAAGTGAGAGCAGCAGCATTCCCTCATTTAAACCTAATGGATATTAAACAGCAGCCCCCCCCATCACACACACACACGCACACACATACATACAGCAGTAAGTACGAAATGCTGTTAATAAAGATGCCTTCCTTCCAAGAGACAATTAATGTTGTCTCTGAAGATGAACGCATCCGCATTGACTCACCGCCTGTGTGTTTGTGAATGTCTTTGAGTTCAGACAAACAATGATAAGTTCGATCCAGAAAATAGCAATAATAACAATAGATTATTTACAGGGAAGACAATAATAACAATAGATTATTTACAGGGAAGACGGTTCATTGATTATTGGTTTTGTCATACTGATGTATGGTTCCTGGTTTCAACTCAAACCACTGCGCCACAAAATGATTAAAACACTTTTGCACATTTTGTTTTACTATTTTCACAATCCCCTTTGCTTCAGTAAACAACATCCAGCTTGCACACTGAAAATGTCGAGTTGAAACAAAGTCTCAGCTGGTGCAAGTGCAATCAGAGTCAAAAACACATCTCGTGGTGCTTCTTTGTGGGAAACGAGACACTGATCACCTCCCCACGTGCAAATGTTCCAGCTCGGGCATGGCACTGCTAGGACTGATTTAAAGCCAAGACAGTGTTATTATTATTTATTTGTTTGTTTGTTTTAAACTCTACTTAGCATAATGATAATAGATGCATTCAGCTTAACCTCCAGCACTGTCGCAGTGCTGTGGACTAAGGGCACAAACAAATAATGTTTACTACTATTATAGAATAGTTTGGGGCACGTGTGTACCTTTCGGTCATTCCATTCATGACGTAACAGCCAATGCACAGAGGCATGTAGGGTAGTGACGCAGATAACGTTTGGGACAGACGGATGGATGTAAAGCTCAGGATAAACAGGGAAGAGTGTGGAGTGGTGAGGGTCAGTTGTAGAAATGGAGAGAAAGGACACAAGAGGAGGGCTGGAGGTAGAGGATGCGCCAGCAGCATCGCTTCATTCTTCGGTTTGGGAGCATTTCGGATTTCGGGTTATCCATGGTGACAGCGGTAAAAAAAAAAAAAAGCGGCAACGCGAGCACTGTGCAACACATGTTGCTTACGCTAGCGGCAACACTTGAACTCATCTAAGGAGACATCGCCCCAAGTGTGACAAGTGAGGAGAGTCAGGTATTTAAACAGCCACTCGGTGAGAAGTCAGACAGGGCAAAAGCCATCACTAAAGCAATGGGGGTGTTTATCTTTCAGTGTTTGTTTTTTTAGTGACAAGAAAAATCTATTCTTTTAAGATTTGACAGTGAACAGTTTATATTCTTACCTAGAACATTAACTTTTTTTTTTTGCCAAATACATGAAAAGCATGTTTAAATGCTCGCCGTTAAAAAAACTCTCACATCACTTTGATTTAAGATTGTTACAAAGAGCCAAATCAAGCTGCTCCATTCTTTCAGTTTTTGCATGATCACATGACATGTGCTTAAATATATCTGACAAAGACAAATCTGTAAATGCTGGATTATTAAGCGATAGTTCAGATGCTGATGGATGGTATTTCTATAGTGCAAAAAATATAAAACCGTTCCACTCGTGATTTAGATGTCTTCCCTTGACCTGCATTTTCAAAAATCATGCACTGACTGTGTTTGAAATCAATCAAATCATACAACACAATACATTCGATGGCCACTTTGAAATCTTGGTTAATGTTCAAGTCACAGTCGAGATCACTGACTGAATACACACTAAAGGAAACGTTATGAATTAACATAAACTCACTTTAAACTTAGTCTTTACATGATGCCCATTAAGACTCTCCTCTGCATGGATTTTTTTATACATGCATCTTGTATTTCAAGCTGCCTTATATAATTTGAAAGCTTGACTTGCTGTAATTCGTCACCCCATCTACTGACAACCCTTATACACACACACACTGACAGGACAGATTTAAAAAAGACATTTTTAAAGAAGCACATTGAAGAAGCCTAAAAAAAAACAGCAAACAGATGCGACATCATTCCATGTCTCTTTGCGAGTTCTCCGTCAGCTCCGTTTGATCAGTTGTATGTGAGTTACATCATCCAATGCGTATGAAATCACTCAAAACTAATGTGACATGACCAGTGGTTGAGCATGAAGAGTGGGTCAACTCACTCCGTCTCTTAGCTTTTTACACTATCATCTTTGTTTTGTGCAGCCATTCGTGCGCCGCCGCTGCTGCTGCTGCTGCTGCTGCCCCCACTCCACCATTTTCTCGAAAAGTGATGATTGCAGAGTGAGTTCCCGCCCGAGCTGTGCAGCGCAACCTGGGTCATGCAATAACTATGATTTTGATCATTTTTGAGGCTGCTGCACTATGGGTCACACAGGAGGGTACATTGAAACACTGAAATGCACATATTACCCCTCCATCCAGTTCTGTGTCACAATTCTTTTTTAATTACTCATCAATAATATAGTTTTTTTTGACTCAGCACTCTGGCACCAATGCGCACACAAACACACAGTAGACTGACAAACCCATCCACAATGTTTCAATGTGCAGCAGTGCCATCCTGTTGCCTAGTAACCAGGTAGAGTTTCTAGTATGAGCGTCTTTACTAAGAGAGAATCCCACTGTCCTAGACCTCTCTCTCTTTCTCCGTCACCCAGTCGTGTTCTGTCTCTCTCTCTCTCTGTCACCCACACACAAACAAACACGCACTCAAATTGTAACACACAACGTGCACTTTCAATTCGCCCGGCACTATACGTCACTATCAACCCTTTAATCGCCGCTCTGCCTTAAAACTAGGTTGCTGCAACTTCCTTTCTTCATCTACGTCACTAGACATATCTGTGTCTCTCTTTCTCACTCATTCCCTCGCTCTGCCTCATGCACACACACACAAACACACACACACACATTCACGCACTCACACGTACACTCTCCTGTGCATACAGGCCTATTTTGGAGACAAAGCAGGGGCACGTGCTGCAGAGCAGAGAGGAAGAAAGAGGAGGCTGCAGTTTCCAGGTCTCTAAGGAAATGCAGTTAAGTATTAGGCTACATCCATTACACAGTACTGCCATAAAAGCATTTCTTATTCTCATACACACACACACACACACACACACACACACATACAGAAAGATCAACAACACAACAAACACAGAGCTACACATGTAGCACTTGAAGGAACCCTAAAATCACAAATAAGGTATTGTCTTTTAGTCTGATGTATTTAGAGCTGAAACAATTAATCGATTAATCAATGAATCGACAGCTATTTTGTTTTTTTCATGATTAAAACAAGATTTCCGATTGTTTAATCTTCTTAAATGTCAATCATTTCTTCATTTCTTTGCTCTGGATAACAAAGAAATCATTAAAAGTTAATCATTTTGGTTTGTGGACAAAACCAAGAACATGAACATCATCATTTCCAGGTTTGACGAACACAGATCAACATTTTTTTAAGGTTTTCTGATATTTTATGGACCAAAAGATTAATCGAGAAAATAATCGACAGATTAATTGATTATTAAAATAATCGTTAGTTGCAGCTCTAGATGTATTCACATGGTAAAGCCATTCCTTGTTGTCATTGGCAGGATCAAAGTTGCATAGGCCTATAATTTTTTTTTAAATATTGCAGTGAATATCACATCTACACAACCTCTCCCTCTTTCTCTTACACACACACACACACACACACTCACACAGACACACTGTGCTGTCTGCATTGCCATGACAACACAGTGCTGGATTCTGATGGGTTTTCCATACATTATTTATTCATCCATCACTGCATAACTCTTTTAAACTATAACCCACACACATGCACACAGTTGTGCATCTTTCCTAACATATTCACAACCTTATTTACGAGCTGGTCTGGTCATCAGAGTTATTAGTATTACAGAGGTCTTGAATGTGTTGTCCTGCAGACAATTGTGATTGCCTCCGAAAACACGGTTTTGTAAAAATGTAAAGCTATCAGTTTGAAATCATACCTGTCTTTTTCTAACCATGTATTTGTCATTCCGGCCGTCTTTTTAGACAGTAATGTGATCAGCAGCGCAACGACGGCTGCTGTGTTATTCATGTGGAGCTTGACTGTGGGGAAGCGGCTCAGAACAGCAGGAACTTACCGACAGACATGCAGTACAACCTCGCTCTCTCTCACACTCTCTCACACACACAAACAAGAGGAAAAAGCTCATTAGGAATGGCAGCGTAGCCAGTAAACAGCAAACACAACAAGACCATATGACCTAAAAACATAGATGAATACTAAATACCATGTTAAAGACAAGATCAAGAAGAGGAGCTCAAGTAATCGGCAAGGGTCAGCTGACAAAGACTAACCCCAGCACAAAGAAGGTCTCCGGGGAGGCCTGTGCCCACCTCCCCATCGCAGCTCCTCCTCCACAGAAAAGAAATACATTATCACCTATTCAGGTCATTCCTCACATCTTGAGAAACCTATCAGATGTGTGTGTGTGTGTCAGTCAGACCTGGTATTAACGTCTGTTCTGGATGTGTCTCCTGTGACCACAGATTGGACCCTAACGCGGGCTTTGTTTTCAAATACACATTGATTTCATGTCGGTTTGCTCCAGCAAAATGATGTTATAACAAGAGAGTGTGAGAGTGTACAGATGTGTCTAATGTTACCGTGTTTGTGTGCGTCTGTCTCACAAGTGACACAGAGAGAGGAAGGAGCAGCTCTAGTCGATCAAAGCTTGTCTCGTGTTGTTGCTTTGCTCACGTTACCACTCACGATAAACAAGATTCCGAGTATACATGCAGAGGAGAAAGTAGATTTATCGGCCTTGTACGTCTGACTCCGCCTCCACGGGTGGCGCTGTATCTCTCTATAAGCTAGTGCGTGTCAAACCAGTTTCCTGTTGACCTTTATGTCACAGGGAAACAAACAGCGAGCGCTGTGGTTCTGTATGTTTCATACCTGCTGTACGTGTTCATCGTGACACAAATGAGATGGAGCATGGCTCCTGTGGTTGTTGTGTTGTCCGAAGAAAGAAGCCGCAACAGTCCTGCAGTTTATACGTAGTCTCCTTCTACTTCAAGTTACTAAGCTTATACATGCAGGAGTAATCGGACTATGAAGCGCATCATTCAGGTATGTTAGTCGGACTAACGTGTTTACATGACAACCGAATTACATTTACTGACTGTTAATAGTGTGGCACTTGCTACGACTAAATCCACAAATGGGCACCTGACTGAAGTAAAACTGCAAGAGGGACCGAGGACTTCAGCTGAGAAGGCGGTCTCTCATGTTTCCTGAGGACAGCCCGTGTTCACGCATGCTCAAGAGTTTGACCGCATGCATCCTCAGACCACCTCTGAACATGCTTTTGGTGGCTCTGTTCATGCCTCGTACTAACATCTGCTCCCACTGATCCACGCAGAAAGCCATATGTAGGACTGTTCACACCTGGTGTTAAGATGTCTCCTACCTGCATGTCCTTGGACCACATATGAGCCTTTTCCTCACTGACGTCCTGACTGTTTGCAAGTACTCAAATGTTGTTTTTAATGAAACTGACTGTACACATGTCTGATTTGGATAAGTAAGTGTCAGAAAAAAAAAGGAGCTTGAGTGATTCAAAGTGATTTTCCACACTGCTAATGTGAAGTTTAAGCCATTAGAAAAAGAAACCAGTGATCTGTGGCAGTAGCTGCAAATTACCGTATGAACACTGATTAAAAAAAAAACAAAAACCTGAACCTACAGCTGTTAAGTTGACACCAGCTCAGAGCAGATTGTGTTCATGTCTCTCATAAATGTGGACACGTGTCCTAAAATCAACTCCCAATGTGGTTTCTGTGTTCTGAGGACACACTCAGGACACGTCAGGGCCTTTTAGACCTGAGCAATCTTGATTGGATCACACAGGACAGATGTTAATACCAGGTCTGAATCATTGGGATCTCCCTTCTGTATTTATACAAGCTGACTCTGTCTTTCCACATTTTTACTTTATAGCCATCGACAGTGACAAGTCCACTTTGACTGAACTTGATTTCCCTGCAGGTGAAACTTCTGCATGCACACATTATGCCAACAAGTCAACCTGGAAGTCAGTCCGGGTCAAAAACTGGGACACGAAGGTCAATGATGAGAGAAAAAGGAACACATTTGTATTTAAAGTCAGTAACTGGTGTTATTATCAAATATTGTGCATATGCAAATGCAGCAAAAGGAGCATAACCTTATTCAGCTGCAGATTCTTCACAGACAATAAAGGGGGGCTCAGAGCAGTTGTGTGTCCAGTACTAGGGAGGACGATGACTAAGCCACTGCATCTTCACTGCAGGAACCTTTAACTAGCAGAGGAAGAAGCAAATACAAAGCATAGCATATTCAGAGAGAGCAGAGAGGTGCACAATGCTAACTCAGAATTGTGATTGCCAGAACGCCAATGTCCAGTTGTCAGACAAGAGCACCGTGTTTAAGTACACACACACAAACACTGACAGAAAGTGCAAAAATAGATTATACTCCTCCTGTTGTAAAAATGGATTTAAATTGTTCTGTCCTTTTTTTTTTACTTCTCCTGCTTGTCTCTTGCAGCTCCGCTCCTCCATCACCCCTCTCTCTGTCCTGATATTTCTCTTTATCCTGTTTATCCTTTTCGTTCTCCCCTCCTCTCCTTGTTCTTGCCTGGACTTTGAGCTTCCTGTCCACATTCTCTGACCTCCCTCGTCTGTTTTCTATCCCACGTTTCATTCGCTTCCTCAGTTTCTCAACTTCGTTTTTTTGTGTTGTCCATCCGTCTTCTCTTTTCTCCTCCTCCCGTCATCCCTTCTCTCTCTAAGCTGTTTATCTTTCCACACTTGTGCCAGTTTGCTCGTCACCTGCCACCTGCTGCACACACACACACACACATACACATGCCACCATCATTATGTTTCCTTATCTAACGCGAGAAAGAAAAGGAAACTAAGCATCATTCATTTAACATGGATATACTTGGAGAAAGTGAAGCAGCAGTGTTTTTTTTTTGTCTTCAAAATAGTCATCAACATGATGCGTAGCCATGGCGACAGCTGCCAAAAGTCTGCCCACACAGGCAAGAGGGCCAATCTGTGGGGCAGTGTCACTCCAGGGAGCTTGACTGACAGCTCTCGAAAAAGTGAAAAGATATAATGCAGAGACTGAGGCGAGATATTGTTCAGACGTTCCTTCTGTGTCTACAGATATTGAGGGGAGAACACATTAAATCATGTCTTCCTGCCTCCACTCCACTGACTCACGATTCTAATTTTGATTCAGCGCGTCTTACACACCGGGCAAAAATCGAACCAAAGCTATAGATGACGTCCCAATCCTGATCTCAAGCTGTAGAGCCTTCCACGTGATTACTGGCCGGTGTCTGTCGGCAGCTCTCCTCAGGACATCAGATTGGGGCCATTTTACAAACACATTTGAAATGAAACCATGGCACATGATTTATTGTATAATAAAACCTGGTTGGCTAATGGAGCTTGTTGATGACAACACACTGATTTTTCACTGAGGTTTTGGTGCAGAGACTTTGTCCCTCTTTAATTTTTCCCCTTTAAAGAAAACAGGATGTCCGTTGTTTTATAATTGGAAATATTCTCTTTCTTGCTGAGAGTGGCAACAACAGAAAAAAAAGCATGTTCTGCTGTATCTAATCAAATACTCTCCTGACATTAGACACCTTTAAAATATATACTTTTATAATATTGTAGCATACAAGTATGTATTTGTGTTGTTTCTAACTGCAATTTTGATTTGAATCATTTGCACAGACCTACAGGACTAGTTGAGGTTGATGTGACAGTGCCAATCACAGTGTTTTTGGCTCATAACGCTGGTGGCATCCATCATTCCACGAACACCAGGCTCTCATACATACAGCCTGCAGCACAAACACACCAAATTTGAAGAAATCCTTCTCTCTGGGGTGTTCAGAGCCCAGAGCAAGAGAAGGTAAGTGTGCCTGAAATACACATCGGGGCGTCTTCATGTACATTTACTCGTCTGCGTGTTCGCACAAATACACACGTACAGTCGACTATGCACACATCCACTCCTGTAAGCACATAAAGCTCATGTTTACACACGAAGCTCAGCGCGATTAGTTCCAGGTCATTCGCAAAGCAGCCTTGAAAACAATGAGCCCGGTGATGAATCTCACGCCACACACACACACACACACACACACACAAAACTAAACTAAACAACCTGTGTGCCCATGGTTCCTCTCTCTCTCTACATAAAAACAACGCCACAGTGAAGTGCATGTACTGTAGTTTACTCCTCACATACAACACACTATTCTAAATAATAACAATTATCTGTAACACAGGAGAGACTTTTTTCTGAATCTAAAAAAATCCCATTAAAAAGGTTAATAGTTTAATAGACGCAGTCATTGAGTAAATAATGTAGTGTAGAAACAAATGACACACTACTTCACCTATTCTGAAAAGTGATGTTGTATAAACAAAACAAAAACAACAAACAATTCAGAACTAAAGTTGTTCATTTTAACATTAATCTGCTGATTGGCAAGCATGGAGCATTTTTTTATTCTGATTTCTGGGGAGGTTCACAAATGAGAGTGACTGGTGGAGTGGCGACTCTGGGCCAGGGGAGAGGTTCTGCCTCAAGTGGAGGACTTTAAGTATCTCGGGGGACGGGAGATCGGCAGGCGGATTGGGGGCGGCGTCTGCAGTGATGCGGAACCTCAACTGGTCTGTTGTGGTGAAGAGGGGGGCTAAGTCGGAGGGCAAAGGCTCAGCCTTAGAAATAGGGTGAGGAAGAGGCTCAGAGTAGACCCGCTGCTCCTCCATGTCAAGAGGAGCCAGCTGAGGAGGTTATCCGCGGCCCGGGTCGGTGGAAGACGACGACGGAGAAGTATTATGCCACCTTTAGATTTGTTGTTTTAGCAATGCTATAATGACTATGCAGTGAA
This sequence comes from Solea solea, assembly GCF_958295425.1. Taxonomy (NCBI): domain Eukaryota; kingdom Metazoa; phylum Chordata; class Actinopteri; order Pleuronectiformes; family Soleidae; genus Solea; species Solea solea. Next base: position 18,927,719 of record NC_081149.1, on the reverse strand, counting down.
GTTATTTCTCAGTCACTTTGGAGAAACACATGTTTTGTTTACATTGTATATATTAATTTCTCTGCCCCTGTAACAGCAAGTCCTCCATGTGGGACTAAAAAGATGATTAATGCTTCTTTCTTTATTGTTCGGGACTTTGTGCTCATCTCCACCAGAATGCTCAGTTTCCCCTTCAATTGCAGAGATGCCCATCTGCTGCTTTGCAATTAAGACCTGAAAGACAGGCGTGTAAAGTGACGCTTTGAGGAGTAATGCACACAAAACAGGCCACTTCATACGTCAGAGCTAGGATCCCTCTGACTCTGATATCACGAGCACATGCCAAATAAAATGAGTCGCAAACACACAGCGAGAGGGGAGAGAGAGCGAGACAGACAAAACTGCTCAATATAAATATAGAAGAGGTGCAGGGAAGCATATCTGTGTGAATCTGTGTGAAACAGGCAAAAAGGAAATACACAGACACAAATGCAGTACCTTTATAATGCCTGTCTGAGAAAGATAACCTGCTGACACAATGCAAGCTGTCTTTGTCACTCAAACTACAGAGATGAGGTCATGAATACTCGCATACACGACAAACAAAGACAAACGGAACAAAATCTCCGACATGAGGTCGCAATGGGAATCAGGGGAAGTGGATGATTGTACTTTTCTGCCATGGAGATTAAACAGATGAGGGGTTATTTATCACTGCTGCTGCAGGTTCAGTTACAGCTCCGGCATCCTCGCATCATCTCGACGTTCATGTTTATCCAGACACCATTTAAACATTTAAATGGGATTCTCCACTCTGGAGATTTCTCCTCAGAACTATTGTCCCTCATGTTCGACGGCTTTAAACCTCACATGCTCGATGGCCTCTTTATTATCTTTCACCAAAGTTATTAAGGATGTTATCAGTGCTTGAATAAGTCGAGTAATTACTGACAACACACATCAAATGCCTCTGATCATTAGCACAAGCAAACACGAGAGGCTGCCTGATGCGTCTTATTGCAGCCTCATCATACATTCATTAATTTATCAGAGGGCCTCCTCAACAAGTTTAGGGTAAAGGTTGACTAATGGCGACAGATCGCATGACGAATCCACTCATCTGTACAAATGAACCTCGTCTGGCCCCGCTCTGATCCAATCAGTATGAATCAGCTTGTTTTTCTATGACACCAACAACACTGCAGCCTTGTGACAGTGTGACGGTATTAGCGTTGAAGGACTCTACTCGGGCATGAATATACAACATTAATTACATGACACACTATACACAATTGTCTTTTGTTACATTTGTATTCCATCTCTGCCAAACTCTCTCCACATTTGATTTTGAATTTCTTGGGCACAGATTCTACACTATGACCTACAGTAGTTTTGACTTACCAGCATTATTTCAAATTCTGTGATCATTGGCATTTAGATTGGAATGATGTGACTGAATATTGGTCTTATATATTAACTCATACAACATGTGTATGTAATGCTCAAGCATGTCTTGAATAAACTTCAAGCCACAGTGGATCATCTGCCTCTATCTATCTTGTCCTATCCCTTTTGTCCTCTTCTGTGAAAACAACTGCCCTCATGTCCCTCCTTCACGACATCCATGGATCTTCTTTGTGTCCCGTCTTCTTCTTCTCCTCCAGCCTGGCAGCTCAATCTTCAGCATCCTTTGTTCCAATATCATCACTATCTCTCTGGCATGCGACCAAACCATCTCAACCTTGACTTCTTTCAACTCTTACTTTATCTCCAAACTGTTCAACCTGAGCTGTCCCTGGAACACGCTCATTTCTAATCCTGTCCATCCTGGTACCACTGTCTCCAAGCCATACATCACAGCTGGTCTCACTACCGTCTCGGAGACCTCCCCTTTCACTATTGCTGCTATCCTTCCGTCACACATCACCCCTGACACTCGTCTCCACCCACTCCACCTCTTTTCTTCACCTCTCTTGTGCGGTGGTTGCCCTCAGGTATTTAAACTCATCCAGTGTTTGAGAAATAATTATACTGTAGGGTCATTATAGCCTTTGCTACATGCTGCATGTATAAATAACTGAACAGCCCTGTACCTCCGCTGTTCCTTCCGTCATGATTAACCATTGCCGTCAAGAATTTCACTGACTATGAATTTCTGAATGAATTAACGTGGGTATCCTTTAGTCTGTGACTCATTTCTCTGGGCCTCGCATACAGTGTAGTTATAGTTCGTATCAGCAGAGGGAGCTCATCAAACAAAGCGCGAACATACATTTGCGGAAAAAGACGTTATAAAACCTGGAAGTGAAGCTAATTGAAGCCGCCTCTGCACACCTTCCCCGGGGGTTACTCTAGCTCCGCAGCTCAGGCTCGTGTGTGAATGTTAAGACCGTTCAACCCTCCATCTGACCTCGTCATTTCGTGGTTATATAATGACAGTAAAGATCCTTTCTTTTTGACATTTCCATAATTTGCTGTTAATGATCTATCGGTGAAGGAAAGTTCACAACATTTATGACCCTAATCCTCAAATATGCATGTTAAGACAATAGTTCAACAGTACAGGTAATCAATGAGGATGAACATAATAAACAAGATTAACGCAACTCAAGCAGTTGGAGCAGTCGCCGTGATCTACACTCTTGGCGATGGGCAAATCGATGAATGGGAGTGTTCTGTGGAGCCGACTGTAGAAATGCTTCAATTCGTCACATGAGATTAGCAGTTTTTCCAAAGAAATGTACATATGTATGTATATGTGTGGAAAACGTCTGTGACGACTCTGGTGTAAAACAAAAATAAAAATGTGGTATCACTGGCTCGCTTGACCCCTGTTGGCATCTTAACCAGTGTGCATAAGCCTTTGTGTGGTTGAGTGGTAGAGCATTTATGTTGTGAATAATATTTACATAGCCCACTATGTGGACCACCAACTCTGCTCTGCTTACACTGTGGTTCCCACACACACACACACACACTGAGGAATCTGTGATGACATCAGCTCTAAAGAAGCAAGTGTAGTGCCAGGCATGTGGCAGTGGGAGCTTCATTCTATTACGCCATGTTATCTCAGCACAGACCATCCTCACAGTTGCCAAACAAATAACCATACCATTAGCAGAAATCAGAAAATGTGATTAGCACACAAATGTGCCCGATAGCATTTGGCTACTGCAGCCTCTGCTATATCATCCCTGTTACAGTACAGCGAACAAAACAGACTGGACAATACATACAGTAGTTGTTATATTGACTGTATATCATGACATGATCGAGACATCGTCTTAGGTGGTGGATATCATCATATCGTGATAAGGTACCGTATTCCTAAACGGTTGAATAACTGACAGATGTCGAAAGTGAAAGTTACCTTGGAAGAAGTAGCAGACTCATTGAACATTTTTTGACAATTTTAAAGACTATTTCCTTCCTTTCCTATATTGAATATTTTTTGTAAATTTGTGAAATACTCAAAATATCATACATTAAATATTACACATAGTGATTAAAAAATATAATTATATTTAAAAACAATTATATGTGTTATGTGTTCATTGTTGTTCATATTGCCCAGCCTCAAAAGCAACTTTAAATAAATTAAAAGCCGTATGTCCTATGTGTTTATGTCTGAATGTCAGTCTGGATACGGTTGGAACATCTTCACACTTGCTCTAAGTTGCTCTCATTTCATACAAAAACTCTTTATTGGTCTACTCTAACCTTTCATCTTCTCTCCGGTTCTACATGCATAACGTGTACGATTGAAGTTGAGAATAAATGAGAGAGAGTGAGTGGGTAAAACTGAGCTATTCCTGTACCTCTGTGTAGCAAAAATACAAAGTCAAGTGAAAGGTGGTTGAAAAGCAGCGATTCGAGTATAATGCACCTTCAGGTATTCTATGTGAGCACCAGCATGAGAGGAATCTTGGCCTGAATCTGTGTCACTATGTGCTGTATTCATTAAAAAAAAAAAAAAAAAAGTTAGTCAACAAGATTTGTCAAAATGGTCTGTACTTCTACTGCTGCATAAAGATTATTATTTCCCACAGTGTAGAGTGAACAATGCTATCTATTGACATTTTGTTTTCAGACTTCTTCATCAATAGCAGCCACAAACTTTCAACATCAGTCTACTTATGATTTGTAGAATGCAGTTCCTCGTAAGCTTCACTCAATCAGGGACAAATGAGTATAGCAAAAAAAAATTAAATAAATAAAAGACTGAGCCCGAAATTAATGCACTGGAAGTAGTCCATGACTGCAGTGTCCTCTGCTTTCCTAACCATCAACGATGGGAAAATAATGTATTTTCTTATCTTCTGAACCTCCCACACACCCTGTACACGGTCAATCAGGTATTATGTTGTTTGGTCTCCTCTCCCGTCTCACCTTGCCTTGTGTAATAAGGGCTGTAACTAGTGCAACTATGGGCACGATGACTCATCGACTGCACTCTCTAGAGCTTCCGATCTTTATGACAGAGTTTAATCCTTTACATTTATCTACCCTGTGTATCTATTTTCTACAAAGGAAACACTACTGCCCTCAGACACATGTCACTACTATGTAGGTCTTTACAAACACACATGCACACCTGCTTTATCTTCCATGTGAAGGGGTCACGGGGGCTCCCGCTGGAGCCAATCCCAGCTGACACGGGACGAAATGCCCGGATGCAGCCTGGACAGGTCGCCATTCCATCACAGGGCAAACATACAGAGACGAGCAACCATTCACTCTCACACTCACATCCATGGTCTATGGTAACCTCTGCATGTTTTTGGACTGTGGGAGGTAACTCCATGCAGAAAGGCCCTTGTTCAGACCAGGTCACAAACCCGGGTCTTTTTGCTGCAACCGTGTGGCCCTCGTCGTGCATTACTGTTACAAAATCATAGGCGGATGGGAGTCTACACCTGCAGCTAAAACCAACTATAACCTCTTTACAACACCAGGAGCCAAAATGGGGAAGATTTAAGGGCAATGAAAAACTCTGCTGATTCAATTCCAGAGTAAAGAAAAAGCAAATATGTATGAAACTTATGGTATCAATTCATTAATGTATGTATATATACAGTATATGTATATATATTATTTACATTCAACCAGTAGAAATTACCTCGGCTGTATAAGAGGTAATTATAGATGCTAAAACCAACAAGCATCTAAAATGTGATTTCATTTAGACTATATGCATTATAAACTTAAATAAATTACCTGTAGCATTAATGGCTGCCAGAAAGCACTTACTGTTAAGGAGCTGGGTGATCAAATGTTAATAGTAAAGGTATTATATATATATAACATATACATATATAATATATAAGGAAAACAAAACAAGAATAAGGGTAGAAACTACAGTTAAGACAGCTGAAACCATCCAATACAATCAGTGAAGAGTTGTTACCAATTACGCTTGTTCTTTGGTTGGAAGCGGTCAGCAGCAGCAGCAGCACAATCTACAGCAATAAAGCGACATAATGTGCATCAATAAAACCAATATTGCTTTGATTTATCTGAATATATATTTCAAGCTGTTTGGCTCATATAAGACTTTTAAGCTAAATGCAACAACGCTGTTTTCCTTGTTGTTGTGATTCGGTCACTTATATCATCTTTTTGCCATAAAAGAGCTATAGTCTAAGTATGAGAGCAAGAAAATCAACAGAAGTACGACCTACTATTTCACCCATGAAAATAAGCTCAAAACAATGCGCAGCCATCTGCCCAAACAGGAGTAGTCTGAGGTAATTGAACCCTAGTGTTTGGGGAAATGACCAGTCAGGTTTCACTTGACCACTGGTGCTTGTTTAGTCTTGTCGAGAGAATCATGTTTCTAAATTTACATGGCTGGAACAAAGCTTTCACACCAGTGACACCCATTAACAACAGCTGCTGACATCATCACGGACATGTACATTAGGCATGCACTTTTGGACTTGAAGCACATACCATCACTACCATCCGAAGACACAATGTGAGTGTACAGGTCCTCGCACATAAATGACTGAGGACATGTTTGGTCTTACCAGGTGTTGGGCACAGTTAGATTTCCAGCATTGTGAAAGGATATGGGTTACAGACGACACGAAGACACCAGTTTCGAGGCCTTGTGGTTTGCTTTAAGCAGAAGAAAGCCACTGGTGACAGGGCGGGGTATGGCTGCTGCTCCTCCTCCACAGAGACACAGTCTGGGTCGCGAATGGGAGCCGTGATGCGAACTCCCAGTCTTGGTCCAACGTCCACTTCCAGCTCCGGTTCTTGCTCCTCAAGCTCCTGAACCTCAGAACTCCATTCATCTTCTCTTCCCCCTGGACCAGTACTGCTCCTTCTGCTCCCCCTCCTCTTCCTCTCCACCTCTTCCTCCTCCTCTTCATCATGGTCCCTGCCAGGTTCAACATCATGAATCGCAGCTTCGTCCCTGTGGGGCGTCGGTATAGCAAGCCTCACCTCCTCCTGCTCCTGGCCCTCTTGGCACTCTGCGTACTGAAAGCGCGCTCTCCCCTCGCCATCAGTCATGATAGAGCATCAGGCAGAGCCACTCTGAAGGGGGGTCAGACACAGGGAGGTTAGACAGAGGTGGAAGGGGGCGGACAATCGTGTGATAAAAGAGGCTAAGACGGAGGTAAAGGAAATAACATTTGAAAAGACAAAGGCAAACAGTGACAGGAAAAGGAGACGGTGAAGGAGAGTGATCCACTCTGCAAAGAACCACTGGAGACAAGTTACACAGTGAGCCAAATAAACACTCTGGCTGTTTCTTCCTCCAGTCTCCCGGGAGCACAAGTACTTCATTGCAATCAATCCCCGCACAGATTTTCAATATTTGCTACTAACCTGGCAGTGCAAGGTGCTGTCCATGAGCAATTATTTCACAAAGCTCTGCATGTCACTGCAAACAGTTCCCTCTTTCTTCCTCTCCCTGCATGTTAAAAATCAACAAAACCTGTCTGCTCCCTACTGAAAAGGCAATTACCATACAAAACTGTTGAGTTCAATATCGTTAGGAAATACTGTGTAAACATGATATAAAGGGATAATGCAAACTCCCTATTTAGCTCCACGGATTAAGACTTATTTATTCTAGGAACACCAAAGAGAAACACAAGATGAATCCAGTAAAACAACAAATGATATGAGCTCAGTTTTTTTTGTTTTATTTATTTATTTGTATTTCACTGTCTCTCCCTCTCTCTTCTTGTTGCTATGTGATGAACAGATGGAGTGCTCTGTCTGTGGTTTACTGGAGGTTTTTAGCCCACATCACCACGCACTGGTGGGCAGGGAATGCGCAAAAACGAGAGAAAAAAAAGAAACCAATAAATTCCTCGCTATTTCCGATTTGCCATCATGTGTAGAAACACATCCACAACCCACCATTAGTCATAATCCAGAAAAGAAAGACTTTTTTTTAAGGGTTTTTAATGGCTTTTGTTGCACATCCTTTACCACTGGATGAGATAAGCGCATCTGAAGCTTGAGGCAGTTGTGTACTCCCCTTAAAGAAAATATTAAATATGCTCACATCATAATAATGGCTTATTGGGATACTTCACACGCGCATTTCAAACCGGTAACAAAGAAAATACGCGCCTACGGGAATGGAGCTCCCACCACCTGTGTTTTTGTTATTAAAAGTGAACACAATACACACAAAAACACGACAAAGACGGGATATCAACTTTACTTTTTTGTAATTACCTTATTGAGACGGAATCAAAAGTTCCCATAAGCATGATCCGCGACTTTCCGTGTTTCTAGCGCACCCAGCCTTTGTCAGCGACCCGGCGCTTTCCTCTCCTTTCTTTCCCGTCTTCCCTCTCCTCGACACAAAAACAATCCCCTTCAATTCTGTTGCCTTTTCACAGAGCAAAAATAATCCAGGAGCAGTTTGGAATCACTGGAAGTAATCATAGAACCACACTTGCACTGTTCTTGGTCTTTAAACGGGAACATCTATCCTCCACATCCATGCATTCATCCATCCGTCCATCCTCGCCGTGGTGTCGGTTACGCAGCGTGGAGCGGAAATGCGCGCAGGAGGGTCGGGCCGTGTGGCTCGCTGCGCGCTGAAGCTCCGTGGATGATCTGACACGGAGGAAAAACTTGGCTGAGCACCCGGGAGCGCTGACACGTGACGTGATGACCGGTTATGGGGACGTAGCGCACAGTGGGAGACACACACATGCGCGCGAAAATGGCACACGGAGAGCCAAGTTGGGCGCGCACGCACCGGGGTGTTTCATGCACCAGCATGCACTCAGAAGCAGATAATGGAAACGGTATGAAAAATAGATAAGGCTCTACTGTCTGCTGGTATAAGCAAAGAAACAAATAGGATCCTTTTTATTAATATTATCTTATTTATATAATCCGTTTTAGGGCTGAAACGATGTATCATTAGTGAATTAATGGTCAACTATTGTGATAATAGATTCATAGGTTTGAGGGTTTCTTTCATTATTAAAACAAGTTTCCTAATTTTTCAGCTTCTTAAATGTGATGTTTCTTTGCTCCATATAAAAAGAAATCATTAAAATCGAATAGTTTTCATTTTCAAAAACATTGTATGGCCCAAACGATTACTCGATTAATTGAGAAAGCAAAACACAGATGAATCCTTTATGAAAATAATCATTAGTTGCAAACCTCTTTAATGCAATGACTACTATCCATTATATTTCAACAGTATGATACTTCTGCTATAAAACACTGAGATGAGATGATTAATTGCTGCGATGTGTTCACAAAAATATATTGAATTCATAGAGATATTAGATATTAATCCAGATGTAAATCTTTGTTACTTATTTGAGTTTTGAGTTTTCATAATGAGATGCAGACACAGAAGAGTGGCAAACAAAATGTGACCCCTTGCCCCCATGGCTCATAGCACTTTTTGTGTTAGTTACTGATAACACAAACTTAATTAAATATCTACTGATACAGATATTGGTGCAATATAAACTCACTGACCACTTTATTAGGTACAAATGACACCTAAAAAAAGTGGCATTTTCGCCCAGAGAACTGCCGATCACTGGATATATCCCTCTTTTCGGAGCATTCTCTCTTTCAAAGTCACTTAAACCTCCATTTGTTTGAATTTATGTGGGTCGTCTGACCAAGTGCAAATGCCTAATCTAGCTGGAAAATGTACAAATTGTATCTGGATTTTAGTTTTTTTTCTTCTCCCCATCCTCATCTCATCTCATCTCTACCTCCCACATAGACTCAACATTTAAGAGTAAACTTAAAACGTACAGCCTTCACTTAAATGCTGTATGTATGTGTTTGTCTGTGTCTGCATATGTTTCAAACATGGACAATATGTGCTACAAAGAATGTTGATTGATATTGTTTGCGCATATGAGCATTACGCAGTGTTTTCCATTTGTTTTGTGGATTTCATACATCTACAGTATGCCATCTGTTGAAAAGAACACAAGGCAAATGTATTTGTAATATAAATAAAACGAGCTCCACAAATATTCAAAATGACAATTTGAGCAGGGCATACAAATCTCAAAGAGCCATTATATTGTTTTTTTTAACAATTTGCAAAAGAAAATCCAAGTAGCATAATGCAAGAATAACTATTTTACCAAAATGTGAAAAAGCAGGTGAGCAGAGCACATTTTGACTCGGCTGAAGCTGTAAATATTCCCTGCGAGATAACTACACTGTCATGAATGTTTACTTGTACGTGTTATAGCTCATAAATATGTACACCGTGAATTACACCCAACATTGGCTGGATGCAACCGGTATTGTGTAAAGTAAACGTGTTTGATTTTCCTTCATGTCACAGTGAACACGACATTAAAGCCACACAAATGGGTAACTGAGTGGTTGGCCTTTTTAAAAAAAAATTGCTTGTTTATGCATTTAATCATGATCAACGTTATCTTTCACATTGTGTTTGGTACATTTGTCACAGTTCAGCGCCTCCACTTAATCAGGCAAACTGCTTCTACGCTGCTGCGTCAACATCTTTATAGGCAATTTGATTTGACAATGAATTTACACTCCTATGCCGTCTTGGCGATCGATCACTAATACATACTATATATGTAATGGAGTGTTTAAGTGTGATCAGGAGAGAGGAAGACGATCAAAGACTGGAGGACAGCTAGGCATAAAATCACCGCCTGAAAGACGCACAGGTTTACATTCAGGTGTTAATGAAGTTTAGTGGTGTAAATTTGGACGTGAGCAGCCCGACTTCCAAGGCAGACACCTGTAAACCCCGCTGACATCGACAGCACGAGAGGACCTTGTCGGAAACATGACAGTAATTGATATCAGGATGTGGAGAATGGACCCCAAGGTTAATTTAGACCTGACAGCTGATTGGATGAAATGGGACCAGTCAAAACTGTAATGAAAAGCCTCGTGTTATTCAGACTCACCATGTCAAGAGACTGGCGGAACACTCACTCTTCCACTCCACACAAACACACATCAAAACACACCATATTTTATAAAACAAAAACTCAAATGTTTAGTCTTCTGACCGGCAGTAGGAAAATTGTGCAATGAGCATCATTCTGATGAGTAAAAACTGAATTCTGGATATCTGTAACTGTACTTTTGACGAGTAATAAGAATGACATTGCAGATATCGGTAGTGAATATCCTGTCTCTCGATTAAATGCGAAAACCACTTGTCTTATACACGCTCGTCCTGATCCTGCTGTTTCCTGTAGTGTGTCTATACTAGCCTATCATGAGGAAAAATGACTTTTGTTGTTCATATTATTAGGTAAGTTGTTCAGTAATGTGATTTTGAAGTAGAAAATTCAATAAAATATTAACAAATATCACTATTAATTAACAAATGATTACGTTCCACATGTTTCAAACCAAGAAACGTTTGCTTTACCAAGTGATGTAGACAGAATACATACATGCTTTGAAGATGTGCCCTGCAGTGGGACATACAACTCACTTAAAGTTAAACGTACACCAAGCCAAGAAACCAAATGAATCAAAATCCTCGATATATCAAATCTCACTCAACCAGCGACCACCTCTACAAAGGTCTGTCAGAAGTCAGATCCTCAGCTGGATGAAATCACGTTGCCGGTATGTCAATCTTTTATTGAACAGCAATTACATCACAGTTTACTGGTATCAGCTGCACTGAAATGACTAGAAAAAAATGTTGGGCACACAAATGTGACTCTTCTGCCAGCCAGCTTTGCACACAATGATCAACATACTAATATGCCAAAAGGTTTATGCTCCCCTTCAAGACCTTTGGCAGTCTGAAGACAAATAAAGAGTCTTCTGGGGCAGCAAAACTGAAGGAACAAAAGAAACACGCCAGGCGTTTATTTGGGAACTTGGGAACAATATCCAATATTTAATTATCCCCGGATCCCCACTGCATCTTTCTCTCCTGTTATCCGTCAGTGGTACAGCAACATCCAGTATATAGACTTGCCGTTTGTAACAGGAGAACAAATAACTTGCATGTTTGAGTCTGTCTCAGCTGTGAGCACAGGCGGGCAGTGTGCGGTCAGGCCGACCCCCGGTCAACACACACCCCACTTACACCTGTCTGTCGCTCTCTCTCTCTCACTCTTTCCTGCCTGCCTTTCCATCTTGCTCATTACTGAAGGCTTGGCCCCATAATGGCTCCCACAGGGTTTGTTTTTCTTGCCAGTGTTAGCTCCCGTTTGATTCCACTCCCTGCTGTATTTACACAGACTTAAAGGCTGGTTATAATTTGATCAATGCATGTCAACTCTACCAACTCTCACCAGCATGTTCTGAATAAGATAAGCAAAGTTTGAATGAATTAATACATTTATTCAGACAGAATTAACATAGGAATAAAAGTCAAGAATAATCCAAAAACAAAAATATGTATTAAACGTTGGCAACATTAGCAAACAATGAACTAAACAGATAAACATTTTACCTGTATCTGAATGAAGTCATCAAGTCCTACCCCTTCTATACAGCACATCTTCAAACTTAAATGATAAACAATAATTCTGAAGCCTTCTGCTTCAGTGTTTATACAAACCACTCAAACAAATCAGGAAACAAAGGGTGAAATGACTGTAATACAGTGACTTTGTCACCTCACTTCTTCGCAACACAGTCGATGAGCTTCCAAAAATGAACAATAACAATAACCCTGATATTTCTCATACATTGATTATACATTCATACATTTATTTGCATATCCCATAAGGGGGGAAATACTGGACTGTGTTCTATCTAAATGGAAGAAAACATCTCTCTTCACACAGTGTATTTAATTCATTTGTACAGTATATATTGCCACCAGTCTAAATCAATAGAAATGCCTGTGCCTCCCACAGATAATCAATACCCCCTTTGCCTGCACTCCCTGCCTTCCATTCCCTGGCTGTCCCAACCACTTCCCCATCCCCCCATCCCATCATCCCTGATCCCAGTCTCCCGCTCCGACTCCCACGCTTTCATCATCCAGCCTTTTCTCCCTGCTTTCATCTCCATCTCATCAGTGACCATCACTCTGTGCTCCTAAGTGGGATTTCTGAAGAAAAGTAGCACAGAGAGGACTGCTAACTTCACACACACACACACACACGCACATACATACGCGCATGCCCCCCCACACATAGGTCTTCCTATCAGAACCAGTTTCAAAAATCAGCCTTTACAAAATGAAATCCTTTTATATAGAACATGTATAGAGGTAGATGAGGACAACTCGGAAGTAAAAATATATTGAATAGGCGCCACTAGTTGTGAAATGTCTTTGGGGAAATTAGCCTGTTTCTCACTTGAGTTAAGAAAAAAGATAACGAGATCATAGCACATATGAGTAGACAACAGTGTGACTGACAGCTGGTGTCACGTAAGAGGATCCTGATAGCAGGTGACATCTGTGAACTTCTAGTTGCAAAACCTAACCATGTGGTTGACCATGGTTGGGTCACTACCAGTTGCCAAGAAACAACTTGACACACGTTATGAGGTCAAGAGAAGGAAATGACTGTCTCAGTGTCACGAACATGAGTAAAAAATGTAAGCACTGGTAAAAGAAAGGAGTGCCAAAAAATGGCAGCAGGGTCAAAACCTGTCTCTTCGCCTGTCTTGGTTTTGCCCGCATCGTTTGGTTGTCACGTGACCTCTTGAGCTGTGCAAAGCAACATCACAATCAAACATTCAAAAATGTCCCCAAAGTAATCAATGAAAACAACCAGGTCTGTAAATAATACCTACAGATATCAGTGCCATCTGCACTCATTTGCACTCGATCTCACCTTGTCCTCTAATCTATCTTAGCACAGCATACTGTATATGTATCCATCCATTTTATCCTCATCCATTCCTCCCACCCACTCCCCTCACTCTGGGGACTGGAGTTCTCTCATTAGGCCTGCTGACGTATATGAGAGGATGGGAAGACACTGCTCTCCTGCTTTCAGGGGGGGCTTTCCCCAGCAGCAGCAGCAGCATCGGCGGCATCAGCATTGGCACTTCCATACCGAACATGTGCAGACATGAGTGTGTGTCACGACTGCGCTGCAGAAATAATAAATAAATAAATAAAAAGCCAATAAAATATGCATTTTTTTTTTAATCTATTATTGAAATCTAGCCCAAGAAACACACACACGCACACACACACAGAAATGCAGACTGGCAAAGTTAGAAAGAATCAAGCAAATAAACATGTGGTGTTTTTTCATCTTTCTTTCAAGCTGCAAAACAAACGTATTATTCCCATTAGGGTGGAGGAAACATATACTGTACCTGTATATTCCTAAGCACAACAACAACAGGGGGAAACAGTTATATAATCACACACACACACACACACACACACACGTTTGTGTAGCTATTTTTCTTAGGACACTGCATTGACAGTGTAAAGAAAGCATTATCGTTACTGTTAACCAGTTAATGACTAACCCCAACCTTAACCTAACCATCTTAGCCCTAATCTTAACCAGTTCCTCAGATACTGTATAAGGTTCTACCTTATTGGGACCAGGTTTTGGTCTCCATACTACTGGTATAAACACACACACACTAAGCATTTTCATATGCAGATTAAGAACAAAATCAGTCAGGCCAGAGTCCAATCAGCCATGCAGCTCCGTCAGTGTGTGTGTGTGTGAGAATGTTATTAGATTTGCTCTCATCTGTTTATAGCCTGAGTACGTTGTCCTTTTGGCTCATCTGCATGTGCAAATATACACTGTACCGCGTTACCTTTAATCAGGTTTGTACCGCTTAGTGCTGGTGATGAATAGCTATACCTGTGGGGCCACTGTGGAAGAGTGATGTAAAATAAATGGTACAATACAATATTCCCTTGTCCCTTTTAGTCAGAACAGTCATCATGATAGTTTGCCTCTGAACAATGCTGCCGTTTCACATCAAAGCTGAAGCTGAAGACGCTTGGTGTCCTGTGACTGTAACTGTGGAGAAATGATGCTGCTCCTTCTTCTTCTTGTTGTTTTCATGCATGTAACTCATAATGGAATGTATCATAATAATGGGACTGTTTGTGCACATGCATAATTCTGCAGCACAGACAGGAAGGAAGCAGTTTTGATTGGATGTGTGCTGTCTGATGACGTGTTTATGTACATTCATTGTATCTTTGTACACGGTCCACTGTATCTGCTTTGCGGGTTTATTCTAAATCTAATGCACTATGTCTTTTTTAGACATTTTAATCTATATTTTACAACTCGGGAGAATGACATTGCATTGAACAATCTGTCTCCTAATTCTAATTTAATCTTAGTTGTGGATGACTACTGCACAGCAAAGAATCAGATGACTCATGTAGGAATGTTCTTGTGTGTGTGCTGCAGTGTGATTCTGTTGTATGCACTCTCTCTTGCTTTCATCTATTGAAAATAACATGGAACACACACACACACACACACACACACACACACACACACGCACACACACAGGAGGTCACTGCCTGCTGGCCTCTTGAAAAGTATAATACCCAGTTTCAATACAAAGTCCTGCAGGTTTCAGGGCGTCCTCACCCACATGCACCCCTACTGGTAGACTTCAAACTAGTTCACAGAGAGAGAAAGACAGAGAGGCCATGACCAAAACAGGAGAGAGAGTAAATAGACAGGCATAAAGGTAAACAAAGAAGAGGGAGAGAGAGAGCGAATGAAAGCACTGCACACAGCGAAAGTGTGAGAGAGTGATGTGTCATAGCAGCACTAATGACAGCAACATCTGGATTATAATCTGGTATTGTATAACATCTGCCAGACATCTGCATGGCTTCATAGCAACACATACTGTACATACAGAACATAAACCGGGCCTAATATTGCATTGGAAACACACAATGGTAGCTATTTCGTCCACTGTGAGCCACTCCAACCGAAAAGGAACGCATTTAAATTTGTATTCAAGAGACCTGGTATGGGATGAGGTGTGAGGATATTTTGCATGCTATGTGAACAGAGTTGACAGCTTGGATCCATTTGGGGAATAATTCAAGTCACACACAGTCCCTTTGAGATAAAATAGGACACATCCTGGACCCGGGAAGGTGAAAGAGATTCTGAGGTGGCTCGACTGTGTACTTAATGACTGGTTGACCAAACAGGGACAATTTCCTTGGCTGTGTTTAATTCAGCGGTGCAAACAACGCCAAGGCTTCACAAAAGGGGGTGCGCGCCTGTCCTGTCCTGTCTCGGCCTCATACTCACACTTCACTCCTCATTCATCCTCACCTCAAACATTCCCCCCTCAGTACTTTTCCATGCGGCCTGCCTGTCAGCCACACCCACCTCGTTAGTTGATTCCACTCAGCTGCTCTACATCTTCAATCAACAGGGCATAAAGCAGAGGTGTCAAACTTACTAGCGGCCCACCACTTAATATCATGTCATAATGAAAACACGGCCTGCCACCTCCTCAGAATAGATTACTAACTATATTATCCAGCAATATTTTCATAATAGTAATAATAAGGCATTTGGTTGTAATCATTAAATGTATTATTAATGTTACATTTTTATACATACGCTTGTTTAGCGTTTTAATTACAGTTGTCCATGTTGTTATTTACTTTTTTTGAAGTACACATCATTCAGACTTTTACTTTGAAATCTGTGAAATATCATTACGATATCTGTATTGCAATATCATGATGGAATATTGTGGACTAGATGCTCATTGACCCCCAGTTCATTGGAGTTTAACACCCCTTGTATAAAGCCTCCTGCTTCACTACCACTCACTGCCAGGTTGTTCTTTGCCACCTCAATGTAAAACATTCCTATGGTCTTTCTTTTTTAAATATGGAACAATTCAATACAATTTGATGCATTAATTACCAGTCTTTGTTTAATCAACTGGATAAAAGGTAACAGTATAGGTTTAGTAAAACTAATTCAACCAGTATATAGTGCATTTACATTGAAACATTGGTCTTCGTATCTTTACAATTACTTTTGTTAGTAGTTGTAGTTACATACTGTAAATGTAGTTACGGTTACACCACTATGACATTAGCATCAGTTTCACAGCAGTATGTCCTTTGACGTCAAGATGACTTTTGGCTTAGTTTCAGTGACAGTTTATATTATAGTGTAGTGCATCACACCACAAACATAAACACAGAACTGATTCAAAACCTCTCCAACACAGATTTCAATGTCGTACAATTTGTGTCACAGTAATTTACAACAGGTTATGAGCATTATTGGTCTCTACACACATCTGGTAGTAAATACACAGGTGGTAAGGCATGGTGCTCTGCTCCAGCCTGTGATCAATGTGAATCAATGTAGAAAAATATTTTCTTAAAAGTTCTGTCATTAATTATTTCCATATTAATGTCAGTTTATGACCAGATGTGCCTGTCTACTGCTTAACCAAATGTCTTTTTAACTAATCACTGTGTTTGTTTCTGCTTGACTTTCCAGTCCAGTGAGTGTGTCTGAAACAGCTGTTTGATGAATTTACACTGTCACATCACAAGTTGCAGCAGAGGAAAATGACATGAAGTGAAACAAAAGCAGTAAAAAGAGAGTGTGTGTTGCCAGCAGGCTCTGCGAAGCTAAATGGGAGGCATGGGATTCCTGATGGGCCTGGTTGTTGGACCAAAAGTGCTGGTGACAGGGCCAACGGAACTAAAGAAATTGATGACACAGTTTTTACCAGCAGGCTAATTTGAGTTTGACTAACTCTGCTTGGAATCATGATACCATGTGACCCTGATGATGACCTTGAATGTCATGCCATAATTTAGATGACACCCATAGAGAAGCTTTACAAACTCGTGAACCAAATGTACACGCTCACAGCTCAGTGAAGCTAACAAGTGCCCGAAATGGGTGGGTATTACAAGACATGTACTGCATTAACAATCGCACAAAAAGTATACAACACAAGTACGTGCTTCTGAAAATAAAAATTGCAATGACACAACAGAGTGGGACACTTAACTGATTTTTCAGCCTCAAAGCCACAGCAGACAATTGACCACTTGGCTGCTGGTAGTAAAGAACACTGACGCTGAGCTGACCATGAGTAGTCCTTATTGTTAAAGACAATCAGTACAGACCACAGTACTGCTTATTATTGTGAGACCCATCTACACTGAAGAAGATTGAGTCTTAGAAACTGTGTCTAACAAAGACATAGTACAGTTATTAGTTGAAAAGGTAGTAGAGAGAAGCACAATACATATAAATGCTTCTAAATACAGTACACTGTATATTTAGAAATGTTACGTTGTGAATTGGTCGAAGGAATGAAACTGCCAGGTAAAGAGCTGGTCCCATTCTTTCCCTGGTTTAGAGTGAGTCAGTGCAATTACACGCATGCTATTATTAAGACAATAATTTGGTTTTCTAAATGTCATGTAAACACATTAGTCTGGCTTAATTCGAGCTAGTCTTAGTCAGACTAACATACCCGCATAATGCAATTCACTCGTGACTGATTACTCATGCATATATACGCTTAGTCAGACTGGAGTTGGACTTGTTGTTCTGCGCATGCACCAAGTTTCCTCCCCTGTATTTGACCCAGAATTTGAGGTAGAAGTAGAAGGAGACGATAGTATGCACTAGCTTATAGAGAGATACAGCGCCACCTACAGAAGCAGAGTCAGACATACACAGCCAATAAATCGATTTTCACGTCCTCACGTATACTCGGACTTGGCAAGTTGTCCGATTGCCTGTCTTAGTTAGACTACGGCCTTAGCTCAATTAAACTGTGCATGTAAACGTTGAGTGAGTGTGAGCTGAGAGAGACGCACTGATAAAGGTGAGATGATGAACTCTTGTCAGAGACGGAAAGAGAATGGAGGGACATGATGAAAATGACACAGAAATAAAACAAACGATGAGTAGACAGGAAGAAATAGACTTCCACTGCTGAGTCACACAGTACTGTGAATTCTCACTACACTTCCCGAAAACTTCTGCGCAATCTTCACATTCTCAGCTGTGAATGCTGGGATATGCATGAGTATGTGTGTGTCCTGGTGCAGCTGTGCATTCCAATCAAAGAGATTTAACCCTCTCGCCCCCACTGAGAGCCCCACCCCCTCCAGCATGTCCCACACATTATCCACTAATACCATCTGGACAGGTCACTGCTACCAGTCAGCTAGTATGTTGTGTGTGTGTGTGTGTGTGTGTGTGTGTGTGTGTGTGTGTGTGTGTGTATGTTTGTCTGCCTCACTTCTGTTATATATAGAATGCGGAATTGTCTGGTTTATGTTGTCCACTGCTATCAAAGAATGTATGCAGACTTTATTCAAACCAACTTGAAATCCTGGTGCACAACGGCCATACTTTCCTTTATAGAGACATAGAGACCACACACGGCTAATAAGGAACGAGGATACAATTGTTTACAACTGTCTGCAATACTTTTTGTCACCAGGCACCAAACATCCACTCATGATGTTTATTGGCTCTGCTTTTGACAAATGTAGCTGTGATGTAGTTTAGTTTTGTGTCTCTCTGTTTTGGCTACCCTCCACATTATAACTTGTAGATTATGAGCTACAGACTAACGGCTCATTTTTCAACATCACAAACAGCAGTAGGAGCTTCTTTCAAACGGCAAAGGAACAAAATGTCTCTTACAGCAACTTCAAATCGCAGACTTTTCCTGTCCAACTGATTTTGAAAACATTTTTAACTTTGAGTTGAAATATGGACCTGTATCAAAAGCTGGAAAGTGCGTTACCTCTAAGATAACCACATACAGTATGTCAATTTTGCAATTTTGCAACCAATGCTTAAACTTTAAATGTCTTGTTTTGTCCAAATCCAATTTGTTCAATGCAATTGTGTATAACCTACGGCAACCAGCAACACAAATTAACCCTGGAAAAGTGAGAAGACAGAGGAGTTTTGACAAACGAAACCTACAATTGATTATCAAAAACTTGAACTATATGTGCGAGGTTACTGTAAACTGACAGGAAATGCATTGTTTCATTTGCTAACATCTCTCTGCTTCCTCAGTTCTGCACACGACTTTCTGCTTCATTACATCATCTCAACTTTATTACATCATCTCTTCTTCTATTCTCATAGAAGTGGAAACACACACACACACACACACACACACACACAGGATCCAGTATCTACCTAAAACCCCCAAAAAACTGCATTTTGATACATCCAAAAATCCTATACTCCCTGTTATAACACGCAGATTGTTTGTTGTATGTGTTATATGTGCACATGAGATTGGGGATCATGACGTTGGAGGCAAGGATTCCTAATAAGGACTGTGTCAGCATCACTTCCACAGTCCCAACTTGCCTCTTCTCACTAATGAGACTGTGACACACATGCAGCACAAACTTCCAGGACATTTCAACCCTCTAAAACACTCTCAACAAACACAGTGAGTCACTGTTTCAAACAATCTGCCTCTAAATAACCCCACTCCTAGATTTGTCTCATGGTTTGGAATCATGTATAAGTGAGAGAGAGTGCACGCATGAAGCCAAAAAGTCCTCATCCTGGTAGCTTCTGTTTAGCGGATCCTTTTTAATATTCCATTATTTTATCTTGACAGAAATCCTCCATCATTGTTTCCTCTTTTTCGTTGGATGGCTGTGGGATTAAAACATATGTTCATCAAGGAAGGATTACACTCCAGTGGTGTGACCTAATCTGAATACACCCAGTAGGCTCTTGTAGGACAAATGTTACAGACCCTACACACACACAGTCCTGACCCACAGAGGCTGTGAGTTGTGTTGGGTCACTGGACCTATACATCGCCCAATGATTATCACCTCCCCATGCAGCGAACCAATCGCAGCGCTGCGTCTGAGAACAGATGGCAGGGACTATATAATCTGAGGTTTTGAAGAGCTTTTTTATGTTGCTTTTCTTAAGGAATATTTGCAACAGTCATTTGTTTGTATTGTAGAGAATGTATGGACATAGCAGGACTCGGAATGCTGCCCTCTACCATTAATGACAAGTATGTGCATGAAGACAAACTGGTGAAAGTTAAGTATGAAGCTGGAAAACATGGACACTAAACATTAAACCAGTCACTTTACTCTTCTGGCTTTATTACTGTAACTGTGTCTGCCAATTATCAGATTTGCTATCACTGGAAACACATTATCTTTAAAAGAAGGAGTTCTTGACTTCACATAGAGTTTGAAAGCAAACTTCTCATCTCTTATTTCACCAACCTTCAACGTTACAGTGTGAAACTAACAACTGCTTTTTTATTCTTCCTTTTTTATTGCAGATTGCTAGATAACTAAATGTAGGTTAGACTCTGTAACTAGCTCAGACCCAATCTGAAACTAGAAACCAGACAAAACATTCTCATATTCACATGTCTACATACTTCATATCATGCTTTAGGAGAGAGGCTCATTCACTCAGTGCATTTACATGCATGTTAAACGTCTGATTACTCCTGCATGTATACGCTTAGTCGGACTGGACTAGAACTTGGCGTTCTGCACACGCACCAAAATGTCCTCCCCAGTCTTTGACCCGGAAGTAGAAGGAGACGGCGTATAAACTGCAGTACTACACAGCAACCACAAGAACCATCTAATTTGTGTCACATTAACATGTACAGCAGGTACGAAACAACCACAGCATGATCCATCTCACCGTCCAATCTCGCCGTTTTTCTGTGACGTAAAGGTCAACAGAAAACTGATTAAATACTGACTGCCAAATAATGAGCTATTATCTAAATCTACCAACAGACTGACTGGCAAATAATCAGCTATTATCTAAATCTACCAATAGACTGACTGCCAAATAATGAGCTATTATCAATATCGACCAACAGGCGCTACTAGCTCCTAGAGAGACACAGCGCCACCTACGGAGATGGAGTCAGAAATACATGATCAATAAATAGATGATCTCCTCTGCATGTATACTCGGACTCGGCAAGTTGCCTGCCTTAGTAGGCCTTATCTTGATTAATTTGTGCATGTGCACGTACTGATGGTTAGTGTGTACACATCTAAACATAATGCCCACAGTATATTACAATGAATGGGCCCTTTGCACAAACATCTTGAACATGTGTTTGCAGAAAAATTACAGATGTTATTAATCACATATATGGCTCTGTTCAGTTCCTATAAGTCAGCACAGTGTGACAGTGAACACCCTGGAATTGAGGAAGCCTTTTGGAACTTAGCCATCACTAATTGGATTTTCACTCAACACCAGTGAGCTTCCTATCCACCTCCTGTCCTCTGCTAGCAGCATCCACAACACGGTGGATGTCTCTGTCCCAACATGTGGCTATCTGTTATGCTAATTAGTCAGACATGAAGACATTGAATATTTCACGTAAATATAAACTTCGTACAGTATATACTGCAAACACACAGTTTAATCCAAACTCTTTGTACCTCTTGCAAACACACATTGTAGTGTGTGATTTCACAGTTTTGCACACATCATCCACATCTTTCTCAAGCACACCTTAAAATCACCAATCCCACTACTAATGGGAGCACCCACTCTACCACCTGAGTCCCTGCTGGCCCACGCATGCAAATTGACTGGGTAAATATGAGCTTCCCAGTGACAAACAATCAGATCATAAATCTCCCCGACAGCTCGTGTCTGTCTAAAGCTGGATACACTTCTATTGTTATTTATGTTTCAATCACTTTAGGATCTAAACTGACCAATGCACCACCTCTGTTAGACCTGGCCGATTACTTCGGGGTCTGAAAGTGGTGATGTGTGTGTGTGCGTGTTCATGTCTGTGTGTGTGGCTAGAAAGAAACAGCACTTGTCACTTGATTTATAGGCTTCTGGGAAGCTGCACAGTGCAGCTGCTGTCATACCACAGATCAAAGGGGATTCTTAAGCAGACTGGAAGGAGGAGGAGTTAGAGGAAAGGAGGGCATGTTGGTTCGAGAAGGAGCAGAGACGTTTATACAGTGAGAGGTTAATGACACTGACGCTGCGTTCATGTCGGCTGGTCTGACTCTCCCAGCTTCATGAGATGGTTCTGTGCTGTGATAGAGAGAGAGCTAAAAACTGATCACTCATCCCTTCCTTGCTCCCGGAGCAGGAAGTCATAGAACCAACTGCGGCTACAAAATTAAACCAACACTGAGAGGATTAGTTTGCTTTCAAATGGGATCACTCGCTGTAATGAGCAGAGAGGGAAAAATCTTTACATTCTGGGCCTGCACTTGTGATAGATGACAAATAAATGACAAATGTCATACATATACTGTAGAAAATTATTAACAACAACAACCAACATTGATTGATGACCGTGGGTTTAACAAATGATACTGTGGTCAGCTGCCATTTCTAAATTGCATTGATATTGACAGAGAAATGTCATTATTTAAATTTATTGGACTTCAGGGCCATTTGAACGCTGAAGTTTGTGCAGCTATTGAATTGTGTTGTGTCAAACTGAAGGTATACCTAACAAACCTCGCCACTGTGTGTGAATATTTGTGTGTCTGTGTATTCCATTGTTGTTTTCCGTCCTGGGTTGGACTGCGTTTGCTGGCCCAGCCCTTTATTCTCATGATGACCATAAATCATCTAATCTAATCTACAGAGTGATGCTGCTCTACCCTGCTGCTGGTCATGTAGCCCTTGTAATCCAATTGGTGCATCAGTTGCTAATTCTGCGAAACAGCAGACGTCAATCCAGATGGCATTAAAAATCATCCAAGGACATCAGCGTTTACACACACACACTCTGAGTAAATCATTTCAGCTAGGACATTTATAAGAGTCTAAATGATCTGTTTTGACAGCTGGAAAGGTCTTCGGCACAAAGATTTAAAAAACAAAGTTGAATTTACTGAAAAATGAAAAGGAAGAGATTTATTTAACCTAACATGTTGTTTTTTTTTTCCAATTTTCTCAAAGTTCCTTGAGCAATATTGGAAAAGCGTCTACAAAAAGCTGGTTATCAAGCACACTGTCAAGGAAAATGTTGAAAAATAAATGTTGTGAAAGGAAGGTGTTAGTTAATGACTGATGAGAAAATGTGTTCAGTTTAGTTCAGTGTGCATTTTGTGATGTTAAGTCTACAGGTGGCATGACAACAAGAAAGAACATGTGAGTGTTTTCCTGTCCGAATTCTAACATGTGTGTAATGGTTTGATAGTATTGCTTGACAAAGCCTGTTTTCAGATGGACACTATAAAATGATGTTAAAATGTTTCAAAGACCAAACAGAGGCAGAATAATACTAATAATAATAACGATAATAATAATAATAATAATAAAAATAACAATAATAAATACTAAAAATGTATTCACATTGCAGAGATGTAGAGATAACTACTTATAATGACAGTATCAAGCACAGTATTATGAGTAAAACATAACCTTTAGGGGAACAATTCAAACAAAGAATGAAAAAAAGTGTAAGATCCAGCAAAAGTAAAGTAACTACATAGTAACAGTTTCATGATTGATGGTCAAATCTTTTCTGCATGTTCCTCTTAACCCCACCTGTCTTTCTTCAACATCCAAACAGAAGTATACTACAGAGTTAAAGCCAACCAGTTGAGGTGATGACGTGGGGGAAGACTATAAGTGAAATACCAACGTGTACAAGACCAGACGACCGATGATCCAGAGAGAAAAGGAGAGGTGGAGGAAGGGAGGAAGAGAGGAGGAGGAGGAGACAAAAGAGAGACAGGCGGGTGCCAAGTGTCAGGAGCATTGTCGAGACAGAAGTGGGACTGTGGGATAACTTGCGGTCAGCGAAAAGAGAATGAGTCAGAGGTGAAGAAGTGAGGGGGTGTTGAGAGGAAAGGGGCAACATGGAAGTCAAGGAAAGACAGTGAGAGGAGATCATTCCTGGCAATCATTTAAAAGTACTTAGAGAGCCAGACGGGTGCGGTTCACTGCATCTCATACTGTGGGTTATGCAATTAACTTCTTCAATATTTCACTTTGATTTCTCTAATATATTCTGATATTATGCACACTTGGACCTGTACCTTCTCAAATATTCCCTCAGGGAAAATGCAGTACAAACAAAACATTAAAAATACTATATAAATAAGGGTGAATAGCCTGTGCAATATCAAAATGAGACTAAGTCACTTAATATATGAGCGAGCAGCCAAATTAGAGTAACAAAAACTGTTATGAGCAGCAACAGACACAGTGGTACGACTGCAGGACAACTGACGGTCAGATCCAATTACCAGGAAATATACTCATGCAGGCACATGACACTGTGGGTAAACACTGCTCTCTCTGACAGGTGTGTGCGTGTGCGGTGGGAGGTGCCATTAAAACGGGCTTTCATATAGTGCCTGCGGTTTTATTTATTGCTCATGGTATTTCTGTCTGGCACCAGCGTTTTCCTCCAACATATAAATGTACTCTCTTAAATAGAGTGATTGGGATTCAAAGCACCACAGAGTTTGTATTTGCCCAATAGAGGCAGAAACAACAGTGTTGGGAACACACTGGTCAGGCAAATGTGTTCATTAATGTTTTGCTCACAAGGTTTACATGTCTATACATTTACCTATTCCATGTTAAATATGGTATGTGGCTGATCGTGAGTTTTGGGGTCTTAAGTTAACGTATATGTTATTGAACAGTCCATAACAGTGTGTTGACATGCTATAAAAGTGTCAAATTCAAGTTCAGTATGCATCAATATAGTGGTTATGACCCTGCACTAATTTCTTAATGTTTTTCCCTCAGATTTGTGTTGTGTTCTGTCCATAAAGAAACTGGTGTCTTTAACTTTTACTCAGGCATAAAAAAATGTTTTCTATCATGATGGTTTTGGCCATATCACCCAGTCCTAATTTGTATATACAGCGAAACGGTCATGAATAACACAGACGTGCACTGCTCACTTCACTGTGTTCTGATGTATACATTCCAGTCACATGTGCATTCCATACTAAAATGGAGGTATGTGTCTGCCTGGTGTTCCACACGTGTCCACGTTATATTGTCCAATCTGGAGCATGCAATGTCAGAGCGATTAGTCTGCACGATCATAAATTTTGGGGTGAATATTGACGTCACACAGACAATAGCAGACCTTAGACTGACCTGGCCATTTGAATGTGAATGCTTTCAGGAATCGGTTAATCTTCAGAATTATTATTAGTGGAAGTGATATTACCCACATTCTTGTCTTTAACATGTCATCATATCTTCTGTCATTTTTTTATCCAGCTGATAGCCGGCTAATTTTTTAGTCTCTGTAGCTACACTCCAACATTAATATTCACATCCATGTTGCTGTTGCCTGGCAGCGGTGTATCAGCAAGCACATTGTGTATGACTTCCTACATCGCAGTCATAAGCTGAAGGCAGCATACGGTACAGTAGACTCAGTAGCAGAGGTCAGGAGACTGAGACTGGGGAAGGTGAACAAGCAGAAAATAAACACCTTCAATGTGGTATTAAAACATCATTGTTAGCAATGTTCATGGTGCACAGGCATATTTATATGGTGCCTTGTTTAATTGATGAAATAGACTTTTTCTGGCATACATCTGGTGAACAATGCAACACCCATAGGTTATACAGGGGCAGCAACAGTCTCATTATACTCCATGCAGTGCTGTGCTGTAAAATAACTCACTGTGGACTATAAGCAATTTAGAAATGTTGTCCAACTTTCACCACAGTGGTAGCACCGTCATCATGTCACATATTAAAACCCTGCAGGAGCAAGGAAAAGTGCAGTTTTCTGAGTGAAGCACCACAGTTGGTCTTCTCTGACAGCACTGACTGGTAACCACTGCTGTGGTGACAAAACTCCAGATGCCCTAATTGGCTTCAGGCTTCACTGACATGCATGAAGTATGCTTTTACTCTTAAACCACCAGATCCCTTATCTCCTGTGGCTATCACTCCAAAAAAAAAAGGGGGGAGGGGGTTACAGTTTATGTGATCGCCTTCTTCTGGAAACCTATTTTGTCTTTGTCAGTATGAGCACAAACCACAACGCACTTGTGCAAGAAAGGCAAAGAAAGAGCTTAGTTAGTTCAGAGGTTTGCTGTTAGCTACAAATAAATGTGTGCCTAGAATGCATTTTAAGACGGTCAGTATGTTTACATGCACAGTTTAATCGAGCTAAGGCCGTAGTCCGACTAATATATTTGGATATTGAATCAGTTGTGTTGTCTGAAGAAAGACACCAGGATGATTTACAGCAACAGGACTGCAGTTCATTAGCTAGTTCTACATCTGTCTTGGTATATGCACAGTCCGACTTCAGTCGAACTAACGTGTTTAAATTACATTAAGTAAACCGAATTATTGTCTTAGTCCAACTAAAATCTGACTTTTAACATGCATGTAAATGCACTGAGTACTATTTAACAAATGTATTGCTCAAGTGGCCCAGGAATACAGTTCAGTCACAGCTCAAAACAACATGGTTTTTACTACCAACCCTGTGAAAAAATCCCATCAATCTCCTCATTTGACTCTCAAACGAGTACACTTAAAAGAGGCTAACTTATTCATTTCCTTAACTTGAGAGTGCAACATTTTAGGTTGTAAATATGTTAATTCAATTAAATTAGAGGCCACACCAAAGACCATTTCTCGTACCTCCTAAGAGAATTGTGTCTTCACTTGACATAAGTGTCCTCCTCGAATGTCCTTTACTGCACTTAGAGTCCTAATATAATGATGCACTTTTCCACATCATGATGAGAAACATTTGTTTTACAGAAAGAGCAGTGATAATAACTGAAGAAAACAACGTGGATGAGGGTATTATATTTTATTTCACACCATCTATCTCATCATTCTACCCCTCCAGTCGACAGACACACTAACCACCCAGCAGAAATCACTGGTGTGATAACAGGGAAATGATAGCGTGACTTCTTCAGACCATCTATACTGTTACTGTACATCCAGCTGAGTTCACAGTAGGCCTATCCAGGCCCAAGGCACTTCTGCTGGGCACTGAATCTCATTTCCTGCTGTAAAGACCTTGACAGAATAAAACTCAAAACTCAATCACTACTAAATAGACCATTAAAATGAAACAAAACTAACACTGACACTGTTGGAAACCTATAAAGAGGGCACAAGCTTGAGTTTGTGTTGGTTTATGGCTAACAGCTTTGAGCTTTCAGCACACACACACACACACACACACACACACACACACACACACACAGACATCCTTGAATCACACAATAAAATGCACATTCACGTGTAAACACCACTCATTCACACAAATACTTGCACGTAAATCCCTTGCCCAAGAATGTTTTCCCCTTTTATTCCCCTGCCTGTTTGTGTGTGTCATTACACACTCAGAATGTATTTACTGAGAGTGCCCATCCCGGGACAATGGAGGAGACAGATTGGCAGCAACATGTCAGTTCAGAGTGCCACAATGGATGACAAATCTCAGCCATTTCAAAGGCCTCACTCTTGTGACACTATCAGCTCTTTTAATGTCATAAGCTCCGCTGAGCAGAATTCAGAAAACTAGTACATGACTGCTGCTCCTGTGGACTCCAGTGTCAACGCAGTCTAGAAACGTAGAAAACAACCTGGTTCCAGTATTTTAAAAAACATAAAACATGTGTTGAATTATAGCCATTGGCTAATGATTAATGCACAGTGAAACCTTTATTAACACATGTAGACAACACATGCCACATGTAGACATAAAGCACAACAATGTAAGGTATCGTGTAGATTGTCCATTTCTACTGCGTATAGTCTGTTTATAACACATAATCAGTTTATTTAGCGCTGACAAGTTGCGTTATGGTTGTTCACAGATCTGGTTAAATGTCATCCAGATTTCCAGGTGTGTGTTGAATGTTGAAAAGCTGTAGCATTCCCTGACAGAAGATGGCAAAGTGTGCTGCCCTTGAACGACGGCACATTTTGACTAAAAGCAGTTTGTCTAAATGGCGCTTCGCTGTTCCCTCTAACAGTAGCGCTTGTTGTTAAAGGAGTAGAATTAGGGATATTTTTTTGCTTGAATAATTTATTGAGCAAAGACGGAACAAAACATGTCAGGTTTTATTTGTTGTACATGCAGTCTCACTCGCTCATACAGCATTATCCTCCATGTGAGGGGAGCGGGGAGCTGGAGCCAATCCCAGCTGACATAGGGTGAAAGGATCACCTGTCCATCCCAGGGCAAACAACCACTCATTCTCACATACAGTCCACTTGGGGAGAACCCATGTATTCAAGGGGAGAACATGCAAACTCCACACAGAAAGGCCCTTAGTGGAACCAGGATTTGAACGAGTAAGGCAACCATTCTAGCCACTGCTCCGCTGTGAAGCCACATGCAATGTTAAACATTTTTTAAATGATTGAGGTCAAGAGTATTTTATTTTGAAAGAACGTTAGTAGAGGTGGGAGAAAGGTTTCTTGTCCAGTTCTTATCAATTATAAGGAATCAGTAGGTTTTAGTATTTATGTCCATGCAAAAAAACACCAATTAAATATAGAAACTTCAATTTCTTAAAAAAAAAACGTGCTATTCTGTTGAAAGTTATAAAGATTAAGTGTTTACTCAGGTATGCTACTAAAAGGGCAAATCCATCACAGACTTATCATCGAATCAACCCCCACGACACCAGTGGGAGACTCGGCAGCAAACTGGGGCTTAAAAGTCGTGCAATGTGAGTCAGGGTTTCCGTGTGGGTTATTCATATTTCCCAGCTCTCTCTGACAGTCAGTCCTGCCTCCAATCTTTATTTCTTTCATATACAGTGTCAAATAAAATAAATCACTGACTTATTCGCTCTCCCTTTCTCCCCCGTCTCTCTTGACGCACACAAACACAAATAAACCTAAGTGCATGACCACAAACACACACTCGCACAGAATCTACACACTCAAGAAAAAGAGGTGGCTGATGTCATTAGGGTTTCTAGGCGACCTGCCACTGAACCCTGAGGCCTCTTGTTACAGTAGAGCCGGAAAGATGTGGTCACTCGACTGTCGATAATATATGAACTGTAACTAATGGTGCGTGTTGGTGTGTAAACAGATTACATACAGTTAAGTGCAGAACTAGAGGGGAATACACTTGCTGTAGGTGTGATTACCAGTGTGTGTGTGTGTGTGTGCGCGTGTGCTTTAAAGGCTCAAAGTAATTAAAGCAAGAGGTTTATTGTGTGTGTGAAAAGCATTCCTCAGCACCGTGGGACAGTAAAATCTCCAAGAAAACGTTTATCTTTCGTTGACACATCACTCCATAGATGAGTAAAATCTCAGAGTCGCTTTGCTCTGTGCTCTTCATTGGTTGACACAGTTTTTGCTCTATAACAGCTAATAAAGGAAATTTCGTATATCATCATACCTGTTTAAGGAAACCTATAAATAGATCAAACTGATTTTGCTCGAATTAATTCATGTAAAAAGCAGTTTGATGTTTTTGGATAACAAAAAGTAAGTTTCTGCACCTGGATAATCCCACATTTTTCCCACAGCTCCTTCAGGACACATGGGAAGTATTGCTTACAAAAATGATATTTTTTTTAAATAGGCACTACTGATTCAAGAGCAATGATAAACCACATGTAGAACAGTGTAGGATGTTAACAATTAGGAGAGGCTGAATACTGATACCGATGTTACCGAGTATCCATCAAGTACCCATACGAGTCTGATATTCTTACAATTTACACTCATATCTTTTGCATTTTTCTTTTATCTTAAAATATGTCAATATAGCTCACTGTGCATTCGTCATTCACCCATTCTTGTCACGTGACATTGGTGACGCCTGTGCTTAGTAAAACATTTACCTGATATTTAGAGTATGTGGATCATATCAGATTTTCTGATTTTCTTTTTCCAATATCCAATCCAGAGTTTCTGTATCGGACCAATACAGATATTGAATATTGTATCAGCTCCTCCCTATTAATAACACCATTGGAATGCATTTAAATAGTGTCATACGAGTGAACTTCGCTCTTCACTCTGGCATACAGAGGTTTGGATGGCTTAGTTTTATATTCAACCCATATTATTAACATAATCAAAAGACTTTTATTTAAATCAAGGCCATGTGTCAGACTATTGTCGCCCAGAGTGATAATTACGTCTGATAATGACACCTCTGCCATTATAAACATTTGCTGCTCTGATCTATTCACATTCTCAGCAGTCACACTCCTTCTCAGACTCTGCAAATGCATCTTGCTCTGTATGTGCACATGCTGGGGTCACAAGGTCAGGTGTGGGTATAGATTATTGATTATCAATGAATCAGTCCACTGCATGAAGGAGGGGCTTTATGGCTGCATGACTATAGTCGAAGAGGAAAGATTAATACATTGTGAGACGTCACTGCTTTCTTCAACTGTCAAATTTCTCATCAACTAATAGAGACGTCCGTCGTGCATTGAATGCAGCACACAGTGCTGTATTTGGCACAGATTACAACATGGATACATGTGACATTAATCCATATGGACGACAGGATCCACCCACTGATCCTATTGTTAGAAAGTCTAAGGCGATTCTGCATCATTTTTATGTGTTTAAAGTTTGCGTTCCACCTTCTGACCATAGTCACTTTATGACATTACTTTTCTATATTTAACTGTCAGGAGCCAGATTAGGAACACACACGGGAGACCAGGAAATCTGGTCTTTGTTCTTCCTGCTGTCTGTGACAGTGATTACATAACCCGGCCCTCCTTTACATAAGTGTCATTAGTCAGCAGTAAATTTTAAACCGTTAAAATGCATTTGGTAAGACTTAAGTCTGCACTCCTGGTGGCCTAGATTTGCTGTGGTAACACAAACACTGTTTCCATGAGCAATGGAGATCTTGTTAAACTTATGTTAGAATGTAATCATTTATACAATAATAGCATATAATAACACGCTGTAAAAACTTGTGTTTTGATTGTGAATCAGGGGCCACACGGTTGGTGCAGGGGTTGGCACTCTTGCCTTTGTATCAAGAAGACTTGGGTTTGAGTCCTGGTTGGAACAAGGGCCTGTACATGTTCTCCCTGTGTGTGCGTGGGTTTTCTCCGGGTTCTCTGGATTCCTCCCACAGTCCAAAAACATGCAATATCGGGATAAGGCCAATTGGACACACTGAATTGACCCGTAGGTGTGAGAGTGAATGGTTGTTTGTCTCTATATGTGTCCCTGTGATGGACTGGCAAACTGTCCAGTGTGTTGAAGCTGCAGTGCAGATTCTTGGTGTTGCTGATGTTATTTTGCCTCCGTTTAGTCTTGGTGAAGAGAAATTATGTAACATAATTTCTGTCCGCTCTGTCAAGCAACACTATCAGACCTGATTGAGGGAGCAGTGCAGTTGGCAAAAAGCATTCATCCTCTTACAAACTGTCTTGACATAAAATGCTTCACTTTCTGTGTGCAGTGTGAGAAGCAATGAGAGTCACGAGGAGCAGATGGGCTTTATCGGCATTATGTGAACTCATTTGACAGTGGTTAGAATGCAATAATATAGTTTCAGCCTGCACAAAAGAAATCAGTCCGTCTGTATCATATCCAATTTCTAAAATCCATACAGTTCTTCTCTTCAAAAGTGTCTTCTTGATTACTACATTATTATAGGTCAATGCCAGTGAAGACTACACACAGTCTTCTGAGGTCTATGACAGAATTGTGCAGTTTCACACCAGAAGTCAGTAGCCACTTCTCAGCAGCATTGCCAATGGTTAAAAAAAAAAAAACGACCAGCTGGTGCAAAGAACATTGTGGCTAAAAGCTGTGTGTGCCCCAGCCAGTTTGCATTTGCATGTCAAATTATTTAATTCTGCTCCCAAAGTGCACTAACTCTACAAACTGGTACTCTGAGAACTGCAAAAGTGTCGCCCTGGCAGGACTGCAGGTATATCGAGGGCTCTGGAGTCAGACACTTGAAAAAAATGGTGATTTTATAAAAAGCCATTTATGCAGGACCATCTTTTTCCAGACTTTGAAAATATACGTTCTCATTCCTTATATGATGCGCATATGATGTATTCCCATTAGCAATGTAAGCTGCAAATTCACATGTAATAATCTGCTTTCTGCACTTCTTGTTCAGGATTGGGAATTCTTACACAAGATTCTCTGCAATGATTCCACTCTGAGTGGCTGTTGCTGGTGGGCTTCGTGAATTAGCCTTTCTCACTCACTCTTCCTCTATCTTACTGAAATTAAAAATTCCTTTTTATCTCCCCATATTTACCATTTGCAACACTTCTCTCTTGCAATTCCACGGATCACATTTCACATTATCGAGCAACTCAGTCAAGGGCAGGTAATGACCTCGATCTTTTACACTTGGCGGTCTGCTGGGACATGTGGGGAACAAAACAGCATGGACGGAGCCTTCTCAAGGCTGAGAGTCAAACAGATACAGTGGGAAATAAAAGCAGAGGGCGAGCAAATACAAAAAACAGAGGTGCACACGTGGCTCCATCCTTCATTACAGCTTTACAGGGAGATTCAAGCTGACCTTTGTCAGGTTTGTGTTAACTCAACAGTTGCCGCTGAACCACGGTTGGACCTTTAAGTGGACTGTGATTTATTATTTGTGATGACTCTCATCATTTTGCTGCTGGGAGATGAATGTGGTGAGGAGAGAAACAGAGAAGGCCTCCAGAATCACAACTTGGCCAGCACCATATTTCGCAAACAGCGGTGTCCACCAGCAACCGGACTCCTATTGGACGATAGCAGTCATCAGTCACACTGGTGTCCACTCATATATGCTGTACTCCATCATCTATTATCCTCTAAATGGAAACATAACTAACTAAATTGACACCATGTGCTATGAAGACCTGAAACTACCAATGAGACCATTAACTATTCAGGAAAATGAGTACTGATGTTATATATCAAGTGAGAAGTAAGCAGATTTTTCCATAAACGCTTTTTTTGCAACTGGGAGAAGAAGAAACCAGAAGAGTATGTTAATTTTTCATATACAGTTTAAGGTCCTCTCATCATGCACCATTCCCTTGTAATATGGGTCTGCATGTCCATCCATATCAACTCATGGAGCAGAAAGTGACTTTGCATTACATTTAATATATTTATGCTTGACTTGAGAAATTATGACAATATAAATAAATAAACTTCACTACATTACCATGAAAAATATACAAGACTTGTCTAGATATTACACACATTCTGAGGAAATACTTCTTTAATATTCCCAACCAAAATTAAAGCGATCTATTAATACCATTAGAGTCAAAAGTCCCTGCTTTTATACTGCTTTGACTGAGTGAAGATGATGTCTCTGAAGCAAATAAACAGCTACTATATGACATTTTCACTGCATACAGTAATCACTTACAGGCTGGAGGGAGGGGAACGAAGGAGGGGATGACAGAGAAAGAGAGAGGAAAAATGAGTCATGATGTGGGCGCGCCAGCTTCTGCAGCTCAGCTGGTCACACGTTAAACGGCATAAGTGAAGAGACCTGATGGTAAGTCGTATATTCACATATGTTGCTGACCTTTGTCATTCCAGAACCAAGTCCTGATGCCAGTTCTAACATTAACCCTCAACCAGACACAAAGTCCACAAATAAAGTGTAACATAACCTCACTAACTCACCCCCCAACATCGTCCAAACACCCCGAAATTCCTTTATGCAACAGCTGCGGGGGCAAATGTGAACACACACTTGCATGTAATGCACAGACTGTCTAAAAGACACATACGTGTTGTCACATTATACCCCGCCAGGATTAATGTCAACCATAGGAGTTGGTTTACTCTAAAATGATGAAGGATTCACAGTGTTGTGATTTAAATATGTCGAGTCATAATTCCCTTTTTTGCCAATCAACAAAAACATCCCAGAGCAGAATGAAATCACAAACAATTTCAAAACACAGTTATAAGGGAGAAACAGGGTGCTAAAGGAGTAGTCAATAGATATAAAACAGATTAAAAGGACTGATCAATAAAAAAGGTTTGTGCATGACATAAAATACTGAAAAAATAAAAGTTAGATTGCACATACATGACAGAGCAGAGAACAGTTAGTGGAGAGTGAAAATAATGGACACACACACTTTGACATCTATTCATTTGGACATCCTAGCTAAAGTATTATCCCTAACCTTAACTATAACCACTTAATGTCTAATCCCAACTTCAACCTGACCAGAAACAACATGAGCCAAAAACATTGCAGCAGAGCGTTCACCTACCACCATCCTTGAAATGCCCATTCACATCATTGACGACTGAATGTCAATCAGGAGATAGTGGCTGATGGGTATAATCTAAGCTACAGCATGGCTTAGTTAGACGTCATGTAAAGGAGTTCTGAATGAGGACCACTTTTGTTATGTTTAATTCATGGGCCACCAGAGCTGATGAAGATGAAGTGCTTTACTTATGCACACACACACACACACACACACACACGGAACACATGCTTTATTCCACAAGTAACAGGTGGGTGTGTAGTCTAGTTGACTTTCTGGTACATGCATGCATGTGTGCGCTCCTGAGGGACTTCTTTGTAACATAAAAACTCTTCCTGCTTTTTACCTAAAGATCATGACAACAAGAGATGATCTCTACTAGACATCATCACATTAACTCGATGAAGTTTACTTATCACAGGCTCGGTATCCAATTGCAGTAATGAAAAAAATAATAAAAACAAAAACAATCCGACTGCATCATGCAGTGCCGTTTGCACACAAAAAGGGATTCTTTTCATTGTCAAATGAGAGTGCCACAGTAGTGACACGCATACATTGAAGCACACCTGTTGACTGCATCGCTTTATTGGAACGCAGCATTCAGCATGTATTTTAAAACCAAAGAAGTGGGTCAAACTGGTCTTTGAGGAGATGCACACAGACACAAAGTAAAAGTGGCTCTGGCAATTGTCTTCATTGAGATTTTTTTAATTTATTCATTGAGGCTGCTGCAACTTCTGTCATCTCAGCAGCTCTAACGTTTCGCTTGCTTGGTAATTGATGGACGCGACAGGAGCACAACCTCACATGGGCCTTGGTTAAAAATCCTCTGGCTTCTCAAACGTATTTTAAGAGCTGCGCGGCTGAATGGCCACTTACACTACAGTTTTGTTTGTTTTTTATGCTGACTAAAAAGACAAAGGTTTGCGAAAAGTTTTGATGTGAAAATACAAAAAAAGATAGAACAAAGCGCAAAAGTGCAGAGCAGCAGTTTGAGTGGTTGCAGTCAGAGGGAAGACACAGCGTTAAAGAGAAGTTTGTCCTCTTCTTCTTTTCCTCCTTCATTCACACTGTAAGCACCCATTCAGATTTGTGTGCCTATGCTAATGGTGGTCTTGTCCCGGCTATGTGGACCATAACATCACATTGATGCATCTTGAAATGACCATGAAATGAAGCTACAGAACCACAAGGCTTTTTGTGGCTCTTTCGCTTTTCCAGTAATACACACAAAGTGCAAGGCACCATCTCAGCTTCTTCTAACAGAATAGTGAAGCACTCACTTCACTTAACTGTGGATTCATGATGGGATCCTACAACAGTGTGAATAATAATCACTTCACCTGGACCCATCCTGCCATTAATTGTGAAAAACTGCAGTACTTCATGTTTAATTTACAGGGCCACAATGGGAACATCAGCTGCCGAATCAAAAAGACAGACATGCTTTGCGAATACAATGAGTGGAATCTAACTTTCCCCTCATGCTGCCATGACGATTGTTTATGTGATAGAAGCATCCCTCATCATTAAATCATGAATTAGTGGCCATTTATTTTTCGCACTATATTTCACACCAGCACTTCCTAAAACTATGGCTATGAAGTCTATCAGGGCCATGGGAGAAGACGAGTTGGCATACAAGACGATACCATCCATCCATTATCTATACCATTATCCTATGAGGGCCACAGGGGAGCTGGAACTACATTTGGCGAGAGACGAGGTACAGCTTATCACAGGGTCAACATAGAAGCTACAGCCACGCTACTATACAATTTCATTTGGAAATTGCAGTTTCAGATAACAACATATACCAACAGACTAGCATTTCAGCTCCAGAAGCATGCTGCATCCATATTAACATGCCTAAAAAAAAAAATAATATATATATATATATAAATATATATTTTATATACTGTATATATATATAAAAAAATATATATATACATATATATACATATACACATATATATATATACACGCACGAACAATTAAGGTGCACTGGGTATACACATGTAAGTATAGACAGGAAGCTGATTCTCTCCTCTGTAGTGTTCTCTTTTTTTTTGCTATTGCTAACAAGATTAAGTTAGAGCAGGGATTTCTTTTAACAGACAATGAAGTCTGAAACTGAACCTTAGTGTTAAAGGAGCTTTTTGTTAACAGCTGATCAGGAAACAAAGGCAGCAACTGTGCCACCCGTAAAGCAAACGGAACAAAAATAAAGTTAAAATGCAACATAATAAAGACTGGCTATAACACTACTCCTAAATGCAACACTCAGTACGTTTACATGCACAGTTTAATCGCGCTAAGGCCGTAGTCCGCCGAAGACAGGCAATCGGAATCCATTTATTGGCTGTGTACATCTGACTCCGCCTACACAAGGTGAACGGCAAGTCCGACTCCAGTCCAACTAAGCGTACACATGCAGGAGTAAATCGGACTATGAATCACATTATCCAGGTATGTTAGTCCGAGTAAAACTAGCTCGATTTTAGTCTGACTAAAATCGGATTTTTAACATGCATGTATTTTTGAAGTGTTTTGTGTGATATAAGTGAATTTAAAGCAAGTGCATGTGTACATGAATACATGTAAGTGTGTTTATGTGTCTCTATGTGTACATATATGCCCAGCCCAGGTTTTGGTGTCCAGCTAAATGTTTCACAAGTTTCAGCAGCTGGCCACAAACTCTGTCTCTGCACTGTAAAGTGCTGGTCAGGTAGGGATTTATCAGCACTATTTCTCAGAAAGCACCTGCCTGCTGTGTTGAGAAACAAGCCTGAGGAGAAGTGGTGAGAGTGAACTTAAAACATTAAAGTCAAGAGAAGTTGGAAGAAGTTGCAGAGCTTTGAAAAACTAAAGGGAATTCTGGGGAGTGTTTTCAAACACACAGCTTTTCACAAACAAGCAATGTGTGATTTATTTGCAATATAAGTCTAATTTGACAAATTCTGAAAATCGTAACCTGTTCTGAATCTGAACATATAATACCTCATATCTCTAATTAAACAATTCTATGGGACAGGTTGTCAGACTAAATCAGCACTGTAGAGACGTTGCAATGGGTATTTGTGAAAAAGGGTTATGCTTCTGCTGAGGGAATATAATGAGCAAATCAAATTTAACCACAAAGTCCAATTTTAAAAACAATGGGGGTAATGTTTGGGTTATAACACCCTTTCTGCTCAGTAAGATAACACGTGTTAATCCAAATCCTATCTTCCCCCGTTTTAAAAACTGTGCTAATTTCCTCACACATTCAGCACACCACACACACACACACACACACACACACACACCGTGTCACATCCATAAACGCAACAATAACACCTCAGGTATAAACTTTACTGAACACTATAGCTGTGCGGCTTTACTGAAATGTGTCCAAGAATCCACGATGTGTCTTGATTGCCGTTCAACATGAGGACGATGCCGCGAGGGTGCATGTGACACACGCACTAATACATTAGAGCGGCATCTCATCGGGGACAGCAGCAAAAGCACAGCATCAGGAGGGTATTATCGCAGTCGAGTGACAGATAACACTTTTAGGTTTGCAGCATCTGCTAGTACAGTGTATTATCCAGTGTACTACTTTAACTGCAGGGCCAAATGAAGACGCTATGCATATGTCTCTAACTAGGCCACAGGGGAGATGAAGAGGGAACAGGGTGCTTGACGTGTGTGTGCCTGTTCTTCTATGTGTTTAAAAAATAAATAAATTAATTAAAAAATAAAATAAAATGAGGACATTTTGGGAAAGTGAGGACATTTTGGCTTGTCCTCGCACTCGGTCACACTGCAAAAGGACTGTGTTAAAAGCTGGTTTTAGGGAGTTTAGGGTTTGAATTTAGGGTTTGAATTTTAAGGTTTATGCTGAGGTTAGGTTTAAGGATAGGCGTTGCATGCGAAAAGGATATTTGAATATTTGACAGGATTATGTGTCAAATATTTGTTAGTGCTTAAATAAGCCTTAATGGTCCACCCTAACATTTAAATTAAATTAGTCCTTTATCAGTCCCACAGGGGAAATTCCCTCTCTGCATTTAACCCATCCTCTACTAGAAACCTTCCTAGAATTAGGAGCAGTGGGCAGCCACTGAGCAGCGTCAAACATAAGGGGCACCCAAGCCCTTTTTCTGACCTGGTGGGGCCGCCAGCAACCCTCCGGTTACAAGCCAAGTTCCTTTTCCACTTAGTCATGGGCTGCCCCTGTCTCTTTGACTTATGACCCGTGCTTCCTGGGAAGTCCTCGTTCATGGGAAAAAAATTGTAATCCCCAATCCCTATCATGAGTGGGATCTCTCGGCGAAGGGTAGGCACACGCTGATCCACTCAGTGTGTACATTTACAGACTTGGGGAAAGACTGAGGGGAAATTCTCCATTCCAAAAAAAACAAAACAACAAACTCAGCACTTGAGAGCTAGTCAAAGTAATGCAGGGTCCACAGCGCGTTGAGCTACGAGGAGCGGAGCAGGTTGCATTTAAGACACCTCGGAAATTAAAGTAGTCCTGGGGTCCACAAATACTGGTGTTGAAAGGAATGATTTATTTAACTGAAACAAATCATTAAATAATTATGACCATCTCTTGTAAGGTGTTAGGTTTAGGCAATTAGTTGCAAGGGTTAAGGGTAAGAGGCTGGGTAATACATCATATCTATGAGCATCCTCCCACTTTGTATGAGTCGTGGCTGAAAGGAAGAGAGGGGGGAAAGGGAGGAAGAGAGCACGATGGAAGTGGAGGAAAGCGAAGCGAGGAGAAAAGTAAGCCACTTTATAGAAGTGCATCAGACTCTAACGCCCTCACTGATATTCAGAGAATAAAACATCAACATTCATCCTCCATTTAAAGCTGAACCACAGGGTTGTTTCGAGTTTTCTCTCTCTCGCTGTCAGTGATACTGCAGAATTGTATGTGTGTGTGTGTGGGGGGAGGGGGGGGAGTCTTCTTCCTTTCCTCTTTCATGTGTTCAGCTCTGTGGTGTCCACAGAGAACAGACATGCATAACACACACACACACACACATGCACACACACGCGTGCCGTCATTTAAGCGTGGCAGTGCACTCAGAGGTGAGCGTGTGAAAGTGTTACAAATGTTTACGGCTTACTTTGTAGAAGAAGAGAAAGGAGGAGGCGCAGGGGATGGAGGGAAGTGTGTGTGTGTGTGTGGGGGGGGGGAGATTCTGTTGCTATGCAACCAGACTGTGCTGTTTGAGAGCTTCGCTATCCACACTGCAATGAGTTAACGCAATGCGTGTGCACAAACACTCGCACACACGCATGCACCCACGCACAGGCAGCCACTGTGGGAATCTGCACAGACAAACACAAACATTCAGGCGGGCTGATTCTCCGCCATTAAAATATTCAACGTGTGCATCATCACAGTCTGTCAGAATCTTTCTGCACACGCGTGTGCATGGTCATGCCTCCGGTGGTCAGAATAATGCTCCTTTAATCCTTCTGTGGGATAGAATTTCCCTCCACAGATAACAGTCTGAGCAGTAAAGGAATTGTAAATTCAGTCAGAGTGCAATCCCCCCTCTCTGGTGACCCACCAGGAAAAATCCTACGAATGCATGAATAGATCTTATCATTCATTTGTATATTAGCTTCATGTCCCAGGGTGTCATCCTCCAGATGTATGGATGCCTTGCATTTGTAAGATTTACATTGTTTCATTGTCAGTGGGGAGATCATGTGAGCAGCCTTGGAGCTCATACATCCACACTGGCCCCCTGTGTGATGTACATGAGCACTGGTGACCTTCTGTCATTACTAACAGTTGCTGCCTCTTCCTGTTTTACCACCGTAAATACATGGTATTGCTGAAAGATGACTAAAAACGGAATAAACTTTACACTAGAATAAAAGCAAGCGTTTGTTTTTGTTTATCTGTGCATAAAAACACCTGAAACACAGATCCTTCAAAAAAGTCTTGAAATATGCATTTAAATGAATATGCTTGGAAAAACGGGTGTATCTATTTAAGTTGGATGCAAATGGAAACGGTATCAGCAAATTAAAGACGATGTTTAGTGACTGAAATGTCCCTCCCACTTCAGTATTTCACTGCAATGTAAAAACAAGGCAATCAGAGATGGCAGACTTCACCCCATTCACGCAACAAGCCTCTGTCGGCCTCTGTTGGTCATACTCCATGGGGTGAAGGAATGAGCGGAAACTGCAGATA
This sequence comes from Solea solea, assembly GCF_958295425.1. Lineage (NCBI taxonomy): Eukaryota > Metazoa > Chordata > Actinopteri > Pleuronectiformes > Soleidae > Solea > Solea solea. Next base: position 18,886,881 of record NC_081149.1, on the reverse strand, counting down.
CAATGGGCAAGAGGAGGAAAGTGTCAACTGCAGAGGGAATCAAAACATAACCCTGCACATAATGCAAGTAATTTTACTTCAATAATAGACTTATCTTGTCACGGTGACGTGGACTTTTGCACCACCAACAGCTTATCTCACTAAACTCCCAATATTTGCTTTGGAGCAGCTGACAAAAAACGTGCATTTTCTTCTACTGAATGGGATAGGTTTTAATCGGACACCTAGCTACCGTCTACTTATACGTACACTACCACGTTTTATGAGGCCACTCAAATATGTGAGAGATGAACATTTGTGCAGGGTTTATATACGAGTAATGCCTCCAGCATGGCTTAAAAAAACTTTCCTCCAAAATAAATCATTCAGTTACTGTTATATTGTTAAGGATTGCACACATTCTAAACAATATAATTAATCTCCTTGATTTGCTGCATGTGTTTTAGAAGGTTATAGGGCAAAATGCTTAAAGATAATTGCATTTTACAAACTTTAAACTTTATTCTACTCCATAACTCATTCTTGGTAGTGTATTATGGCGATGGGCATCTGTAATGTTGCATTAATGCCTTTAAACTGTAAGCAATTTATTAAATATCCAAAGGCATGAAGCATTATGCAAAGGAAGGAAATGTCAAACAAACCCAAAGCTTTAAAGTGATGTTTTCTTTAATCTCATAACTTCTTAAGCTCTCGTTTGATTATTTGTGCCGCGTGAAACGCCTCATGCGGAGAAAAGGGATGTCAAACATCTTTCTTTTACTTCCTATCGCAGGGCTTTATTATGAATAATGTTATGGACAGAGAGCCAGATGAAACAAATGTAGGACATTATCTGTTAATCCCCCTGTGTCATTAGTGTTTCAAGTGAGCGTTTGTATGTGTAGACAATCACAACGTAGGGGCTGATGATAAGTGAGTCATTATTTCTATTTAATCTCTTCTCTAGTCTGCTCAGTGTGATGCACGCCATCACGTAGAGAATTGCTCTTTCTGAAAGTCTTCGACAGCACATCCTGCTGCATGCATCAGCTGTTCAGAATCAGGTCACTGGTTGACAAATACACCTTTTTCTATAATCAACACAGATAACACCAATAACCAATATTTGTAGTCAATATACTTCTCCATGTAAGACTACTGCTATATAAAGTTTAAAGATGCCTGCTGTGGTTTCCAGCTGTTTCTCTTTATCTATTCATTCCATATACGTTACCATGCTGCAGTGAGTAGATTGTCTCATTTCACCTACTGTTCATTTACACTTCTCCCTCTCCTGCTCTCTCTTGCTCAAAATGTCTAGAAATTATAAGTTTGACACAGCTCTGCTTTCCCCCCGGAGCTTACGCCACCTTGTGAGAACAGTAGTGTTCAGTGATGATTGGCTATTATTTATGACACATGTCCAATCAGACAGTGCTGCGGACAGAACGTTGCTCCTGACCACATCACAGGGTGGTCACTGGGGAGAGATGCGGCTACATCGGAGCCAAAGGGATTTATTTTAAAAGTAAAGTAAAGTTGTTCAATTATAAATCAGAAAAATGCTGAATATTGGATCGACGATTGGTCGACCACTTATCGGTACCGTCTCTGTTCACTAAATGTCCATATTCCACTCTATCGCTGCAATCCGTGGCCTGTATTTTCTACTTCCTCTTCCTCCCGACCACCCTCACCCCACCGTCCACCCTTCTCCCCGAGAGCTGGTCTTCAAAGCAGCAGGCAGAAGTCTACAGCAGCTCTGCATCAGTTGAAATATAGATTGTATTGCCTGTGGGAGGCTGCACGCTGCTCTGTACATTTCAAACACACACACACACACACTGAATGAGTTGTCGTGCACTCGCTCTTGATGTTTTCATACACACAAACAAATAGTGTTTTCATTCCTCTATGTGTTCTATTGCGATAAAGTTTGCACTCTTGCATGAGTCTGATGAACTGATCAATAGCGGAATTAACTTTCTTGCCCCCACTTGTCTCTTACACCATCACTACAGTGTGTATGTTGGCTAGTTTTTCTCCCGATCTTCTACACAAACAAGTTGAGAGTCCTTTTTTTTTTTTTTTTTACGAGTCTGTAGCTCTGTGGTTCTAATATCCGACATCAACTTACGCGTTCACATTGACAGTTCTAACATGCCATAGAGTGAGTAGCATGTTTCTGTCTCTTTGTTTTGCAATTTCCACTTCACCAACCGTGTGGCCCTGGCTAAAACATTACCAGGGTAAATCATATTTGCAATTCGTATTATATTAGCATTTATTTTACAGTCTAGATGTGCAAAAAAAACCAAAGCCAAACAGTCCAAATTCAATACATCTCTCCAAAACAACACAATCTGACCTTTTTCCTAATTGGGAGTAAATGTGTCTCTGCAAACAGGAACATAAATTATCAATAAGTGCAGCAAAGTCAGTGAAAAATAGTAAATGGACAATGGACAACTTCTCTTTAAGCAGTGGCAACATTGCACTTACGTATGATGAGCCAAATATTTTTGAATAATTTCAAAACAGAGGGAAAAACACAGAATGATTAGGAGAATGTTCACAGTCTTACACCAAAGTATTAGATTTCTTCCACCTACATTTTGTCCAGAACTTCTACTTCTGCAAACAGTAAAAAACTTTTTTTACCCATCGAGGGCCCTGTCAACTTTTACCACATTGTTAGAGGGCCAGATACTAAATTATTGAACACATACAGTATATCACACTCACCACTCTAATGCGATGGCCGTTACGACCGCTCTTGGCAAAGCATCTGATGTCAGACTAAAGTAATTCTGATAATGCTACTCACAGCTGGTTTCAGCCAAAACATCAAAGCCTCACCATTAGCACAGTGTCACGAATCGCTTGCAAAGACAGTAATTCCTCCCGTCTCACAGCAAACCTGGCCAACATGTTTCCGTCTGATCTCAAGCCAGAGAGGAAAAAAAAAATATGATTTTTTTTGTTGTGTCCTACAATAATTTATTAATGTCTTCTTCTACCATAACATTCATTTACACTGATTCTTTGAAAGTGTAGTGTGTCACTTTTAAATATAAACAAATGTCAACTACATTCAAGTTCAGCAACAAAAATCGCCACGAGTGACACACTCCTTTTCCAACAGCTCCGTAGCTGTGAGAAAACTCCTGAACGCCTGAGGATTACACGTTTTAGTTTGGTTTGCTCACCACGAAAAACAAAACATAATGTGGTCTTGTAAAAAGCTGAGTGTTGTGCATGCAAACTGTGTTGAAAAGCATCGACTCGATTCAAGGCTGTTTTCCCTAACAACTCATCTAGTTTATAATGGGTTCTTTATGATGGTTGAAGTTGGCCTTTTTCCAGCACTGCAAGTGCTTTCTCACAAACTAGATGCCCTTGCTTCTAGTCTTTTATTTCAACAAAAATGTATAAAATGAATCATACACATTCCTCAGCGAGGACACTATGTGTGTTTTTCATTCATCCTGACAAACTGAGGCGCCTGACCACTTGTAAATACAGGTGTAAAGATACCCGAAGACAGACTGTGTCCCATCTGCCAAACCACTATAACTAGAACTATTTTTTTTGGAATATTTTATTTTCAATTTTCCATTTTAACAAGACATAAACAGCACAGAAAATACACAAACATGGCTGAAGATCCCTCCCCTGTCTCACCCACAGACAAACTAAGAGAGACCAAACTCAAAAAGGAGTCGGTAATACTCAAGGTAAAAATAAATCCATCAATCAAAATAATCCTGGATTTTTACAGTGTTTTGAACAAAATCTGACAAAAGTATGGCTGCCAGATCTTCAGAAAAGTTTTCTGAAGATTGTATTTGATTTCTTAGATTGTACTAGAGCTGCAACTAACGATTATTCTCATAATCGATTAATCTGTTGAGTATTTTCTCGATTAATCGAGTAATTGTATGGTCCAGAAAATGTTGAAAAATGAATGAACAATCTTCTTCCCTTGCGTGGAAAAGCACAGAGGAGTCCATACAATAACGTGACTTTACTTTGCAACTCTTTTGATTTCTTCTTGCTTCTTACTACATACATACTCTGTTTGCCTTTCTCTTCCCACATCCTTGTTCCTGTTTCTCTAAAATCCATTTGATCCGAGTTACAGTAAACACAAGCGTGACCACAAAATAATCTCAAGCACTTCCAAGTCCATCAGTTCAGATAATCTTCTGAAGAAAATGGGCCTACATAAGTCCTTTTTAACTGCACTCCTATGGAAACAACTCTCCAGGGAGGGCTCTCCATCACGCCGTCTCTCTTTTTCAGCCACTGGCCGTTTCCTCCCAGTCTTCCTCTTTCAAGCCATTTCTTTCATTTCCCATCATCCCTTCTTTCATTATTGATTAGTTCAAAAACCTCTCAAATCCCAAAGACATCGCCCCACGTCGAGCTGAGTATGTATGTATGTATGTATGCATGTGTGTGCGTGTGCATGAGCATCTGCTCTGGCCAAGTGGGACTTCAGGACCCACTTTCCTACATTGACATCAGCGATTGCCGGGTGTGTTCATAACTACAGCAACCCTGTTGTCTGGGTGACTGCCATTATGTTATCACGGAAGCACTCAGGCTAATGGAGGAGCCATATTAATGATGATGCTCTGTCTCCCCATCCTCTTTCTCTCTCCTCCTCTCCCCACACACTCATACACATATGCATACATTACTAATGGGCTTCCATAATAAATGGCTTCTTCATTCCTCAAACACTAGCCATAAATCGATGACACTTATACCTATAAACTGATTTCATTTTATTTATTTATTTATTTTTTTTACCGTGATCCCACACTCAAAACAACAACAGGATGACAAGGTAGATCTGTTAACCTGAGTCATTTCATCAATTGATTAAAGTCTTACTGTGGCCAGTTATTCTCTCTAAGCAACAGGATGCAGACATACGCTGGTTTAATAGATATTTGACACACATACTCATGCACTTGTCTCTCTATAGTTGTGAGGACATTCACCTCATGCCCTGACCTTATCCATCTCACCTACATGCTTAACCCTAAGTCACCAGTTGTTTGCAATCCAGACCACTATTCTAATCTGTTGCTCTGTGCCCCAGCCTGATGAAAACTCAAGCAAGTTTAAATGTTGCACAAGGGCACATTTAATATTTAAAATGTAACATTTTCCATTTCATTTCATTTACTTAATATATTTTTCACAAAAACTTAACTCAATCCACAAGGGGTGGTGGGTGGGTTCGTAAATACTGTATCGCAATAATATCGTATTGTGACTTAAATATCATGATAATATTGTATTGTGGTGTCCCTGGGAATTCCCACCACAACACTCCACCTGAACTACAATCATGGTGAGGAGTGGACTGAAGTTCTGTTCAGGTCGATCTCCAAATCATACATACAGTTTAACCAATGACCACAAACCCATACAAGACTTTGTAGATGGTGGTGCAGTGACACAGGAGCATGGACCTTGCATTTCCTGTGTCCAATGGGAAGAGACAGGTTCCACCCCCAATTCTTTAGCCTAGCCCAAACCTAATTCTAATCCTTAACCTCAAACCAAGTGTTAATCCTCAAAAGGCCTTTTGAAGTTGTAAGAACTTGCCAACATATCAATACCAATAGTTTTGTAACTAAATGTGTCCTTGCAGCCTTGCAGACCAATAAAAACATGTACAACTTCAACTTCTGAATTTTTGGTTTGGTTTGGTTTGGTTGAAATGGTTAGGATGGTTGAGATTAGGACAGGGAATGCATTATGTTTATGTGTGTCCTCACAACTATGCAAAGTCTATGGTTTAGCCCCTCCAACCTGGGCTCCAACCTGGGCTTGTTTCAGCCACAAGGGTAAAACAAAGATGGTCAGTATATAGTGTTCAGTGGGCTGGTCTGAGGCATGAAATTTCTGGGCCAAAAATGAGTCCCACTCTGGCCCTTGTTAGAGTTACTAAATACAACTGATCATTTCCCTGCACAGAATGAGTGGGAGGATACTAGATGTAAAACTTGATGATCGATCAGGGGTTTGAAATACGAATAAAGCTTAAAATCCATCCATTCATCTTCTACCGCTTCATCCTCCACATGAGGGTTTACGGGGGGGGGGGGGCGCTGTCTCAGCTGACATAGGGCGAAAGGCGGGGTACAGCCTGCACAGTTTGCCACTCCATCACAGGGCCACATAGAGACAAACAACCATCCACTCTCACACCAATGGCCAATTTAGAGTGTGTAATTTGCCTAATCCCCATATTGCATGTTTTTGGACTGTGGGAGAAAACGGGTGTTGTTCTGCAAAGAGTGCCAACCACTGCACCAACCATGTGGCCCAAAAAATCAGCACTGTGCAGAAGTCTCAAGGCTGTTTTTATATCTGTCAAATGATGTAATCCCTGGAATTTGGATTGAAATGATGTGACTGAAAGTTAGTCTTCAATATTAGTGAGATGTCAATGGGATTACCTCATACAACATGTGTATGCAATGCTCAAGCATTAACCTGGAGCAACAACAGTTTTTCACAGCAGTTATTTTTCCACATGAAATAGTAGCACGGACACAGTTTTTATCATTAACATTAATTACAGTTCCACTCCAGTTTTCAAGAGAGCCAGGGTCGTGCTGTTGTTCAAGGGTAAGGGTAGGTCACACTAAAATACTTGGCAATTTAATCTGTAGAAGCATTTTTTCCCTTAAAAAAAAGTGCTTACATGTTTGCCATATTTTCTGCATGTGTCATTACAGCATTGCTGAAACAACAAATCTAACGGTGGCTGCAGCTAATAAATGTGGGAAGGACAGCTCGCAAAATAAATAAATAAATAAATAAAATTGCTGAATGCGGAGATGTGTAAGTCAGAGAGGACTTTAACTAAGCTTACTGTATGTTTATATCTTACAACTACAACATGTAAAAGGCTTCAGTGCTTTGATCAGTCTCTGTTGTGAACACAAAACACGATTAAAAAGCGTTATTGTTTGCAGCCAGGAAAACAGGACTATACCCCTGCTGAGGGACCGGCCCTCAGCTGTAATGATGGTCATCCATTAATAGATTGGGTAGCAGGAGAGTCTCATCAGGCTGTGGTGGAAGTGGCAGCTCCCACCAGACTGCAAAGGTCCAGGGCATGTGTCCATCTTAAAATGACCACACTGTTTTATGTTATACTGTAGAGACAATTATTATTTTTGGAAATAAGTGACATATACTGTATTTACTTACTCAGTTGTGTTGTTTTCACATATGACTCAAAAAGCTAAGACAGATAAGGTATTGACTCTTACAAGAATCAATATCTCGTATGACATACTGAATACAGTGCATATTAAGGAGAGTGACGGGGACAGCTAAAAAAACACTGACAATAAAGAAAGGTATCTATTAAAGTGGACTTTTATCACCTCAACTGACTAAGGAACTTTATTATTAATTTGATAGATAAAAATCAAAAATCATTTTAATCATTAAACAAAAAACTAGTGGTAAATAGCAGAAATAGAAGTATGCTGAGGCTATTAAAGTAAATTCTGGATCAGCCCCGTTTATTTGGATCCACTCCATAAATGAATGGATTTTTCTTGGGCCATTCCACACCATAAAATTTCAAGGAAAGACTTTTAGTAGCTTTTGAGTGATTCTGCTCTCAGACAGGTGATGACATTAACCTTATTAAAAAGGCATTTCCCCATATGTTTGTCATCAAAATATAGCAATTTCTTAAACTCCAAAAGAACATAACTGCTAAGTGAGTGGAGTTTGAATGTGATTAACGCAGCCTCCATCCACAACAACTCCACCCATCTTGGTGGTTTAAATGAGAATGGCTTCTTTAACAGCTTCAGTGGATAAATGAGGGTTAAAAATCAAATTGAAGCGGAGGTACTGGGGGAATGGAGAAATTACATAACAAAAGGCACTCTCGGCTCCATCATTCCCCATTATGCCTCAGTGATGCTTAGATCAGATGACTGGGGAAGCACCTGAAGTCATCTGAAACCACCCTTCTATTAGTTTAGCAGTGTATCTAGGAAGGATTTCTGTCTTACAGTAAAGGACCATTAGGAGCTGGTCTGTGCTCACACTGTATGATGCATCTGCTACTTTAAAATGTCCTTGTAGTCCTTGGCTGTTTGAGATGTCTGGAGCAATAATCGAGTTATTTCTCCAAGATGGCACCCATAGCACGATAGATCATCTCTAATAGCCAGGAGCATGAGGCTGAGGAGATTCGTTGGCTTCCCTTATCAGTCCAGATACAAGTAGAGAGGTGATCTTTAAGGCCGTTAATCAGCCTTCATTTTTTCTTAACCCACTTTTATTGCAGAGGTTTAATAAGTACAGCAATTTTATACTGCACGTAAATTACCGCAAAGTATGCAGTGATAATCTTGAGAGCCGTCTCTCAGCTGATGCAGGGCCCATAATAACAGTTGTTGTGAGCTTTTGTGGCATTTTGGGGAAATGAAATTCAACCTAGTACCAAGTCATTATAATAACATGTATAATTTTATACCAGGCTGAAAAACGTATGTCTCAGTTGTGGTCATTTTGCTCTAATACTGATCTAGTGTCACGCAGTGAAGTGATTTGTTTTTGTGTCAAGACAGAGGCAACACTAACATTGCGTTAGTAAAGTGAGACAGCTACAGAAAGGTGGGAGTATGAATTAAAACACAAAGCAGCGCCCACAAAGTTTCAGAAGTACTGTGCCAAAAAACCCTGTTGTACAGCAGTTTGATAGGATAAATGCTTCTTGTCCCCGTCCGCCCCTGCACTGCTGATGTATACACACAAACGCTCACTCAGAGTATTGCTTGACAGAGCCCATTTTCAGCATATAAACAATGTTAGATCATTTCTGTTTATAAAGATGAAACAGTGGCAGAATAATAACATCAACAACAACAAGAATCACCAAAGGTTGCGTACTGCAGCTTTAAACCAAAATAGTCCATAACCGCAAATCTGAATTTCTCTTTGATGACTTTAAGTTTAAAGGGGCATTCATTAATATGGCCAATCTATCAGGTGAACTCGTATGGAACCTGCAAATTCAGCCCAGTTTCAGAATTGCCATGTGTTGGAACAGATGTGGGGAGATTAGCCTACAAATAACCTCCTACATCTGGGCAATTGAAAATGTACAAGCAGATCACGGCACCTCTCTGGCCTGGTCTTCTTCTGACTGCAAATAATGATGTAGAACTACAAGAACAAGAATGGATCCTGGGGCTTTTGTGTGTGTGTGCTCATTTTCGATAGTGTTGCTCATACAATGACATGTATTTATCTACAGAATGTGACATAAATGATGCAAGTTTGAGTTTGCTGTGTCATCTTTTATTCCACTGGAGCCACTGTATCAGAGAAGTTAAAGCCAATCTATTAAAATATCTGGAGATTTGGGTCCAGACATTGTCCAGAGTTTGTTATTCACTTATGGTGTGGGTCAGATGTGTTTTGAGGGAGTGGGGTCTGGAGTGGGGTCTGGGTCACACATGCAGGAGGCAGCGCACACACTTACTGTGAATGATCCCATTACAGGAAAAATGTCTTTTAAAAAAGACTGAAAAGGCAAAAGTGATGATAGCACTATCATGGAAAAATGTCCTTAAAGAAAATGAATTATTCTATGAAGCAAAAGCACAAGTTATCTAAGAAAAAAAAAAGAGGGCCTTTGATTAATTATCTTGAACAAGGAAGGTTAACTGGATCAGTGGAGTGGCTGGGTAGATGACTGATATGCCCCTGCAGGGTGCAGCCGGCATATCTGGTTTATGCTGACAAGCAGAATGAAATACTACTACCTGTAGGTAGTGCTTTGTTATTCCTACTTGCATCATTTATTTCTTTTTTTTTAAAGAAATGTCTAATAAAGACTGAAAAATTAGGAAATATATAAAACAAGAATTGGCACTGGTTTAAGCAAATAAAATAAATTGTATAAATTAAATGTGCGACGCAGAGACTGCTTTGATCAGACAGACGGGAGCACATAAAAACTCTCCCTCCTGTCGCCTTCTTTTTATCAAGCAGAGCCAACAGTGTCATTACTTATAACTCCACCAGAGGGAAGCTCGGCAGGCCAGGCTGACCTTAAAGACTCACTCCAGTGATGAATTTCTAAATAACCTCCCCTCTGAGTCCTTCAAATCAGCCTCTCCTTTCCCTAATTCACCCTCATCAGCTGTTTGATTTTCTCCTCTCCCTCACAACTCGCTCATCAGTGATCCCATAAAACAACTGTCATTTTTTTTTTTTTTTTCTTTAGTAAAAGCTTTCTAATTTTTTCCACTGCAACTTCCCCCTTGTACCACCTTGCTTCCTCCTCCCCCTCCAAACGCTCTCTCCATCACCTCCTCAGTGAAGGACAGTGAGGTTACAGAGCTGGGTTGTAGCCTGCGGGCAGCACAGGCTCATGCTGACTGGAAATATAGGTGCATCTTTCACCAACCATGCACCGAGTCCTAAATAGGTGATTGAACGGGTACCTAAATGGATATTGGTTCTTTTTTTACAGGTATAATCCACTTAAAGAAAAATGCTGATTCTAAATAGGTATCCTATTGACAGTGAAGGATACATGCACAGCAAAGTGGTAGGAAAACACCATTAACCATGAGAAAAATAAAACAACACAGCCAAAATATGTCAATTTCATCATTCTTCTTTGTATTGCCATTGCCAAAAGATGTACCCATAAGCCTAAATGTAGTTAACTGTCTCTGACAAGCTATTGTGACATATGGCAGGCTTCAGCAGTGATAACAGCAACACTAACAAGTACTAAAGGTAGAGAAATAACCTCCCATAAACTTTGATTTTTGCATACATTAAAGGTAAAGTGTTTATTCTTGATATATCTCACCAGAACCTTCCCTTACAAGCATATAAGAGAACCTATGATGGCCTTCAGTTGTCATTAAAACTCAAAAGGTGTTTAGTTTGTCCAGGGTGGTCTAATATGGCTGCCTCATAAAAAATCAAAAACATTTCTTTAAGGCAAAAACATGTTGCTACAGTGAAATGTACAGTGAACTGCTCTCCTGTTCACAACAGCTGAAGAGAAGCCTTCGACCTGAACAGGACAGGTCATCCTGTTTCTGGACAAATGGGCCCCTGGGATGCGAGAGGACTTGGAGTCTAAGGCGGAGGGAGGGGGGGGTTGCAGCATTATGAAGGAGGAGGAGGAGTTTAAAAATATGATGGAAGATTCAGTGCCTTTTTCCAGAGAGAATATAATATTCAAACTGGGCCAATGACAAACCACACTCACTCACTCAGTCACACAACCCAAAACCTTATCCCTAAACACGATTCACATCTTAGCCCAAAACTCATCTAGATCCTCCGAAATGAGGACCAGTAGCCCTTGTGGCGACCAAAGCCTGGCCTGATAAGGTCAGTTTTATGCCTGAAAATGTCCGCAGTACACACACGGAGATCAAACTGCAATATTCAGCAAAAGTAGAAAGCGGTACTGAGTTGTTATCGTGATATAGCCACTGAAAATAACTGGCATGGAAAAAGATGTGGCTGCAGTAACTCTGTATTGCCACCGTGTTGCATTACAAAATGATTCTATTAATCCTTTCAAACCACACCTTTTTCTAACCCTCAGTGATTCTAAAAAAAATAATGTATTCATCACTTTTATAGGCAAGTCAAAACCAAAAGAGAGAGCCATTATTCTTTTCCCTCCCAGCACATACAGCATGTGTATTTTTTTGTATTCCCTTCCTCCAATGCATTTTGCTTAGACAGCAGGTCAAGTGCCAGGGTCCTCTCTTAGGAGCTCAGGCAGTGAACCAGTGGTCATGGGCCATTACATTAGTCACACGCAGTTTGAGACATTAACCTCCATCAGCAACTCCTACTTCTCCAAACCTATTCTGTGTGTGCACCCATGTGAAAATTAGATAAATATGACTCACTGAATTGTGCCTGACACACATAATATTTTGTGACAATCTGTTACTGACCAGAGGCTCTGTATGGTGTGTGCGTGTGTGTGTGAGAAAGCAGCATCTCCATACCTCTTTGTGGGTTTCTGTCACATCCCCAGCCATGTTCTGGATGAATCACTCAGCCAAGTAGATTCCTGTAAGGGCCACTTTAGTGCCACATTTTCTCCAAGGTGCTGCCGCCTCCAGACATAAGACCAGTGTGTGATCTGTGTCGTAAAAATCATTTCCATACAGAATGCATATAAGAAACGGATAATGTTACTTTTTCAGCAACAGGAAATGCATAAGGTGTCAAGCAAATGGGAAATGTGCGCTCCCATGTTGAGATTACAAACAGTCCCATTATGACTTCTTGCCTTCCTTAGCTGCTTTCAGGTCTATTTTCAGTGGAGACACATTTAGAGAGTATAAAGAGGCCTGAGACGCACACATGCAGGCTGCAGAGACTAAACAAAACACTCCAGCTTTTATCACTATACACGTTTTATGGTTAAAAATAAAAGTTCAGAGAAAATGAGATCCCAAAAGGGCCCGAGGACCAGCCACTCCACGGCGACGTTTGAATCAGCTGAGGCTATGTGACTCTAAATCAAGCATTTGGTAGGAAGATGGGGGCTGAGACAAAATCGGGTCAGAGAGATGAAAAGGGTGAGGAAAAAACGTGGAATGGAGAAGAGGAGACGAGGGGAAGGGCAACGACAGGTGAATGAGCAAAGAAGTCAGTTATAGGGAATAAGAAGCGAAAATAAGCAGAATGTTAGGGAGAGAAAAGGCAGTTGAGAGATGGTGCAAGGTGAAAACGGGACAGAGAGATAGGTGAGAAGAGGTGGAGAAACAAACAGACACACATTTGGCAGGTGGAGAGGAAGGAGGGATAAAGAAGCGATGGGAGGAGGAGGAGGAGGTAGATAAAGATGCTGGGAAGGAGATGAAAAGTGAAAGGGTGTTGGTGGGGGACCAAGGAGCAGCAGACAGAAGTGTACAAATGGGAGGTGGAGGAAGAGGTTGTGAATGAATTGTGTTTACATGTGTATTATTGGCATCCTGTCTTTGACCCTTATCGTATTTTTGATTATATTGCCGCTGTAGAGTCTGTTAAAGCAGTGCATTGGAAATAGATCCCGATACAGGGGTGACAATACAATATATAATATTGCATCCCACATACTGGGATACTATAACTAAGCAAAGCGATATACTGAAACTCTGCTGCCAAAAATGGTTGACTTAAAAATAACAATATTATACATGCACTTATCCTTGTCTAGCGAGAGGAGTGGAGGCAGGGAGTGTCAAATGACTGAAAGCCTGTTGTCTACTAGTGGTCAGAGACTTATACAACACAAAACCAGCATCAGAAAAACAGTCCTTTAAAGAATCAATAGAGCACAATGCTATGAAACAATAATGTAATGTTTCAATTTTTTTTTTTACACTTCTAGTGTTTGTATTAAATTATCACAGTATCACATTAACTTCTCAGTATTACAATATATGGAGCCCAAGCTTTATTGTATTGTGTCTTGCGAGGTAACTGGGCTCTGTATATTGTAGCCATTTATTTGTAGCTCCAGCACAAAGTTATTGTGAGGGAACGCAAACATTTATTCTAAAAAAGATTCCTATCCTGACCTTAGGGGGGCTCTGTACAAAACATAGCCAAAATACTCAAAAATCTCAACTATTACCAGGGCTGTTTGAAATAATCACTTAATTGCCCAATCATTGACCAAGTGTTTTGAATTTTTTAATTTCTAGAAAAAAAACATTTTCAGGAAATTGTCATTTTGAGTTTTGGGATTTTCTGATATTTTGTGGACCACAAAACCACTGGGTTAATCAATAAGTGGCAGATTAATCTACAATGAAAATGATCACGAGTTGCAGCTCTAATCATATCATAATCATATCATAATAATATGAGAGGGAGGAGGGGAGGAAATGCAGGTGTAGTGATGACACAGGAAGAACAGGATTGCTTGCATGTAATCACATAAGGCTGCAGTGTCATCTTACTGGCACTTACTTGAAAGTCTCAGCCTTAAAAGATGGCTGACGTCTGCTGGCTGACCGTGTTAAAATGGCCCCTTCACTCAAACTACATTATTGCCTCCCTTACGTCTTTTAGGTTGGGAGTGGGGTGATGGGGGTTACGGCGCGAAAGACAAGGTAAAAACGGCACCAGCTCTTAGGAGAGCAGGTGAACAGAGTAGTGAGAGGATGGAGAGTGTAAAGAGAGCTGCTGTGTGGGCAGTCATAAAGGTCAGAGACTCAGGGAGGGGGGGGGGGCATGCTGTCTGACAGCACGACACTCAGACACACAGCCAAAATGAGAGATGCAGGGAAGTGGGCAGATAAGGACAAACAGAGGGGTAAATTAATGGTGTGTGAGAAGCTGCTCGAAACAGCTGATTTTCCACACCAAAACCTACTACACAGCTAATCAACGGAACAAATGCAGCTAATGGATATGTGATCACAATAATTACACTAAGTATGTGCTATTTTGAGTTCTAAGTCCTTAATAACAGGCCCCAGTACTCACGGCAATATGGTGTTTTGTGGGGTTCATCATATGGAGCCACATACTGTAATTACTGTTGGCTACATGGCACAGCGTGACTTTCAGACATGTAAATGTTGTCACTGAGCTTTTTTATGTGGATCCGCAGCTTTGGTTAAAGAGGGACAGTTAAAGGGGTTTTAGAATACAGAGAACATAAAGCCAGACTCCCAGGCTGCCAGCTCCCTTCTACCAAAACAAGTATATAATTGTTTTCCCCACAATTTACATATAAATCCAACTGTTAAATTGCAGTTTCTGTAAATGTGTGGCGTCTGTGCAAATCAACAGATAAGCTGGTAGATGCTTAATTCTGCCACAAATTTATGGTTACTACAAAAAAACTGGAAAAAAGTCTACTTAAAAATGACACTTTTGTTGTTTGTTTATAATAACTGATTTGTTTGGTGGATTCTAATTGCAGTTTAATAGGTAAGCTTGACACTGGGGATAAAATAAAGAAAATGATATGCAAATAAATCTTTTTGTGAGTGTGATGACAGATTACAGATAAAGATAGTGGATAATAATAGATTATTTAAACCTCTTACTCAAATTGGAGAAAAGAGATGTAACATTAAGAATCCTAAAACACTGGATAAATTCTACCTAAAGATTAGATGTGTTTTTAAACAGCATATTCGCTCTAGGGATTTTTTTAATGTATCATTTGTCTTATATTTCCTGCAGTGCGATGGCTTTATCTTGAAGTTAGGAGTAACATTTTAAAAAGTATACAGAAAGCAAACGATGCTGCTGACGTCACATTTCCCCTCTTCCCCAAATCTCGCTGATAAAAAATGATTAAAAAAGGTCCACTTACTAGTTTTGTGAAGTTTACACGTCATCTCGTGGTCTTCTTTACCAGACTGACTAGCTCAGTTTTAATTCAGTGGGGAAAAAAGGCAGTGTTTTCTGCAGAATTGTCGTTTACATGTACATGTATTTTACACAGGTGACAACATTACACACAGAAGAGAAAGTGGTTTCCGGCGCAGGTAAGAGAATCTTTGCATCAGGTCAAGTCTCGTTGTTAAAACACTGTCGCCATCTTGTGGACGCATTGTGTAATTTCAGCACGTTCTCAGCGCTTCTTTCTAGGTTTGGACCTAGCGGGCACCCGTGAGGATGAGCAAGCGTCGCCTTAGCAACCAACAGACGGGGCTTTGATCCATGTAGCGCGACCGGGATTGTTGTGCTCTGAGTTGAATTGACCGCTATAAACATTCGTGTTTACCGATTTAAGCGACCATGGCCACAAGTAACCCCTCTGTGTTTCTTCTGACGGTGAACGGGCAAATTGAGGGAGCGAACGTGAGTGTTTTCCCCCGTTGTTAGCCTAGCATTGCAGCTAATTCCAGTTAGCATCAAGTGACTAAGTCCCGTAGCAAGTTTGTTTATCTGCATGTGTGTCATTGCACACTTATACGATGCTGACCTCTTTGTATGTGGTGTTGTGTTTCAGTTTCCAGAGTATGACAACCTTTATTGCAAATACTGCTTCGTCTACGGACACGACTGGGCTCCCACCTCGGTGAGTAGCTGGTGATTTGCTAACGGATTTGTTAATTGTTCCATGTCCGACATATTTTGTGTTATTAGGGGGAGTGCGTGCAAAACACATACAAACTCATTATTTGTATTACAGAAAAAAGCCATAAGACTCATGAGCAGGAAACGATATAGGGAACAAATCCCGGAAATGTGTTGATCTGGTAGATTCACGCGTTCTGCAAACAGTGTATAAGGCACACCAGGAAATTCTTCCAAGCAACTTACAGAAAAGATTTGAAAATAAGAGAAAACATATTTATGATCTGAAGGAAACAGAGATCTTAAAAAAAATAAGAATCATCAGAATCAGAACCAGTTTGATGGAACACAGTATCACAGTGACAATATTACAATATTTTAAAAGTATTCCCATCTTGAATAAATATAATGTGATTTAGCTTCTACTTTGGTTATATTTCCATGTATTTTTGTATTGTTTGTTTTTTGTAAAAACAAAATAGATTGTGTGTATTGTGCACTATGAAAGAGGGGGAACTTGTCCTTCTTTTGGCTCCTTTTCATTCTTTTTGGGCATTATTTTTGTTTAATTTCTTAAATTAATGAAATAAACCTGACAAACAAAATGTAATTTTGATTTGAAAACGATAAATAAATCACACATTCAGCCATTTATTGGAATGTAAATAATGCTAATAATATCTTTGATTGTTATTTGTGTAGTTCAAATTTAAAATGTCATACAGGAAATAAAATCTTTGATTCATCACCTTGCATTTGAATATATACTGCTTAATATTTTCACTGTGTTACGCATTAATAAGTCAAATTCCAATCACAATATCACAATCACATATTTAACCAACCCAAGCACAGGGTGTCTGCTAATCATATCTGAATGTTCTTGTGTCTGTTTGTCTACAGGGTCTGGAGGAAGGCATCACTCAAATCACATGTAAGGGTCAGTCTTCACATAAATTAATATGGAACTTTCCACTGGAAACAACTTTTAAAAGCACAAACCCGTTTGGATGTAAGTATTGCGCACATACATTCAAAATACAAATATGGGCCACTTTTGAAATCCTTTGCCATTTTCTGAACAAGTATAAACAAAACTGAGTATTTATTTGAGTCTTTACTTTTGAATACTACAGGGCCTCAGCTTGTGGTGAGTGTTTACGGTCCTGATGTGTTTGGCAATGATGTCGTGCGCGGCTACGGAGCAACACACATCCCATTCACATCCGGACAGTAAGTATTGACTCGATAAACCTCCTCTCTTTTCTCTTCAACTGAAATAATGTTTACCCGAGGCATCAGGTGTTATAGTAGTGGTGCGTTTGTTAGCAGAGTGATGTAGCATGTCGCGTTGATTTTGATTTTGTTGTCTCTCCAGACATAAACGAACCATCCCCATGTTTGTTCCTGAGCCGACATGGAGACTACAGAAATTCACAAGGTGAGATGTGTTTAGTTCTCTCTCTATATTGAGTGTTATCAAATATTTACTGTTGCTCCACGAGTATTTGAGAGTCCCACTGAGTATAAAGGGTAGACTTCAGTCATGAGAATAAGCCGCTTCACAGCTGCTGTTTTCAGTACATAGAAAGACATTCACAAAGGTACTCGCTGTTCCTTCGCTCTTCCAACAACATGGAGGTCTATTAGAGATGAACACGTGCACACTTTGTACAGCAACACTGATTTCATCGTTGGTTTTCCCACTTGATCTGGGAAAGTGTATATGTGCTACTCCTGTTGTTTTATTTCACATTGAGGTGGACACTTAAGTTAAGTTAACTTTATGCAATGTTTATTGCATAATAAAAAGAAAAAAAAGTGGTAAAGAGATTCTGAGAAAAACATCTTAGAAAGTCTAAATCTTACTTAAGACTGGGGATACCATCTTTTACAGGTATCACAAACTCAACTATCTACCGTGCAGATATTAGATTGAAACAGTCATTTTAGACCATTTATAAACTACACATTTGTGCTGAGTCATTTTAAAGACATAATTCTCCATCTGTGTCACAAATATTGTTCTCCCAACAAAGAAGAAATAAACAGGCCAAACATGACTCGGCTAAAATGCCTTTGCTGATTTTTATTTACATTTTTACTGCCTGTGCTTAGTGAAGCATGCGCTACATCGGATTTTACATTTTTATGTGTTCAATATTCCATCCAGTGATTTTGATTCCCATCCCGATTTAAGACTTAATTAGGAGCTAAAAAGGAACGTCCATAGCACAATAAACAAGAAAATAAAAGTCCTAAATCACTTTCTCTATTTGGATAGCGTTTAATCAGCCTCTTCCTCTCGTTTAGCTGGCTGTTGGGAAGGCGACCAGAGTACACGGACCCCAAAGTAGTGGCGCAGGGTGAAGGACGAGAAGGTTTGTTGTGTACATTTGTCTGATTCCTGTGTGTGTGTGGTAGCTCTCACAGTCTCACTGCAGTAACTCATTCAACTACATGATGATTATTTACTTCCAAACTGATCAACAGATCTACCACAGCCAAAGAAGAAGCATGCTCAATATATAAGAGTAGACTAATGGGACTTGCATGCATCTATGAATATATGAATACGCTACTCAAATTAATTATTTATTGTTAGCTAGATATAGCTCTGACAATACTTTTCATGTTTAAATAATGTTTTGCCTTGTTGTACATTTGTTGTACATTTAAATCTGTATCTGGTGTTTCTGTCTGTCTGTGTTGTAGTGACGCGGGTTCATTCTCAAGGCTTCGTCACCATCTCTTTTCACATCTTGACCAAAGACATGAAGAAGCTGGGTTACGACACGGGGCCGTCAAGTCCTGTCAACACACACTCCGCCACATCCGACTGGTCGACGGAAGAGCAACCGTCCAACACGTAATAATGTCAGAGACTTTAAAAAACAACAACTGGTGGCTGTTGCTCTTCACTCCCGAGGATGTTTTGATCTGCACCAAAATAATAGGACAATATGGAAATTAGCTGCATTGCTATGTCAGTCACCTCTCTGTGGAAAAATGTACACACTAACTAATGTTTTATTGTAAATTGTATGAAAAGATTTTTTATTAGATACTCAAAATTTTTTTATTAGTTTTACTGCATTTTTTACTGTATTTTTCCAAATAAACAAGGACTTTATTGTTTGCAATTGAAAGCTGTTTCACCCCTACATTTCTCCACCTCACCATTATGTGAAGAAGAGAAAACATTAAACATTAAAAAAAACCAACAGGCACTGGAATTACAGAGCTGAAGTGATACACATTTTATTTTGAACCAATGCAGCTACAGTCGTCCTCATCCAACAGGGTGCGGGCCTGCTGCGTTCGTTTGTTTAGATGCCGTTAAAATATCACGGTGACTTTTCCTACAAAACCCATTACACAGAATAATAAGGTATACGGGAGAACAGTATGTTACAATAGTACAAATGATAAATTATATTATACAGTTATAATGCCAACGGGTTGAGCACGTATCCAATAAAAAAAAAAAAGCAGCCTGCTCCCAAGTACTATGAGAAGAGTAAATAGACAGACATGGAAAAGAATAAAGGATGCTGTTTATGCGTACACACACACACACACACACACACAGTCCATAGAGTGAGTTAGTCCTCTTGATAAAAGCATAGTGAATACATAGTAACACAGTGAGGAGCTCCCGACACATGGGCCACATTTTCACTGCACCATAGTTGCGCTGAAACTGCTGCCAGGGATCAAGAAAAAGTGTTGCAACGTCTGACAGTTTGGGAGTGCTTCATTTTTTGTTGTTTTTTTTTTCTCTCTCTCCATTGCATCATCAACAACATCCTTTTTCCACAATCGCTGGAGTGAAGTTAAACATCAGGCCGCAGTGAAATTAAGGCCAGTGACATAGTGACATGTCTTAACTCGAGTATATCACGGTAGCATTTTCATAAACAAAGACTTTTATTAGCAAAATCTAACTTTGCTAAAAAAAAACAAAAAACATCAAGCGTTAGGTCTTTTTTTTTTTTTATCGTATTTCCAGCTCCAATTTTTGCATATATTTAGTTAAGATTAAAAATGTTTGCTGGTCTGCAAGTTAACTGTCAAATCCATTCATTCAGGAACCCCCCCCCCACACACACACACACCCCCAGAGCATAAAAATCATCACAGCCGTCATCATCCAAGCTCACACACAGTCGGAGCTGCCCCTCCTTTTGCCTGAGAGAAATAAAGGTCTGCCTTTAATGGAAATATCAAGGCTCCTGTGATGTTGCTCATCATATCACAGCAGACCAGGAGGGGGCGCCAACCCACGCCAAGTGGAACAAAAGCACCCCTTTCACAATAAACATTGGCAGTGATATTAACAGAACTCAAGAGGGGCGAGTACAGTGATCTGAAAAGGAAGGAGGGTCTATACACCAGCTGCAGCTCATCACCTTAAGCTGTATTTCATCAGCCCACTTTCCCCAACCAACAGAGACAGATGTTTCATTTGCCGTCAATGACTCTGCCTATATTCAGCAAACAATAACACCTTTCCAAAGAGAGACGCTCCTGAACATAATGTAAAATATCAAAAAAAAACAATTTAACATCGAAGCCTCGGATATCATGGGCTCCCTAACAGAACAAAGAAATGTCAGTGAAGTGTGACCCTACTGTTCAAACTACTCAAAGAACGACGTCCTCGGACCTCGTCACAGTCGCTATGACTTTGGTAACAGTTGTGCTTCTAAGAGAAGAGAAATGACACAGCCTACCCATAGGGTGAACAAAAAAAAAGAAAAAAGAATGAAGAGGATACACGGCTTAGCAAGTACACGGCTTCAAAACTCAGAAAGGTTTGGCTACGGATTTACATCTAATGAGTAAATAAAGGACAAAATAAAATGCTTGTTTACAAGACATGTCTCGCCGGTTTGTTGTGTGTGTGCTGGAGGATTCTCTGCGTGTGTGTGTGTGTGTGTCAGTATGTGAGTGAGTAAATCCACTCAGACATCAACTGTCTTCATAACGCCAACCAGCTGACGACACCTTTACAACCAAGCGTACACTCATACACACACAGACTCTCAGATGTTCACATGACCCTTTGTATTGATTTACACTTCAGATTCTCCCATCACCAAATCTAAGTTAGTTTCCACTTTACTGAGTGACAAATTATAAAAAAAAAAGAACAGCTCATTAAAGTATACTTGGAAGCTTATCCCCTAATGCAAACTGCGCACACACACTCAACACTATCCACATCTTCCCTTTGATCCTAGAAACAAACTAAAACCCGGGGAAAAAAACTGTCTAACTGCCCCCCATCCCCCCCCCACGCATGTTCAAAAAGTAAAATACTGATGCCATCACAATTCATGTCCTTTTCTCTCAACAAACCCTGGGTGGTGATGAACAGATCACCATGTGGCTGTTAGAATCTGAGCATTAACGCTGCACATAATCACACATGTACAAACAAATTGCATTTACACAACGTTTCAACCCCCACGGAGGAGAAAAAGTGGGGGTTCATCTCTTTTCACAAGTGTTCATTATTAATCCTGTGACTCCTAAAGGTCAAAGTTTATGTGGAAATTGGGGGGGGGGGGGGGGGGGGTCCAAGGTGAGAGGACATGACCGGAAGAGAGTTGTGACAGTCGAGTGGTACCAAGAGCCGAGGCAGTGTGTCGTCTCAGCCGGGGTTAGTTTTTTTGTTTCGTTTTAGCCTCCCTCCCTAAGCTAAGGTGTAATGGTGAGTTCAACAGTCGCAGAAAGAAAAAGATAAGCAAAAAATTGTGCAAAATCCCTGCTTAGTAACACACACACATGCAGTATACACACAGCATATAAACACATCTGACCATCTCTCATCCTTACTCCAGTGCAAGTAAAACCCACTGGTATTTACACAGTGTAAAAGTTCTGAGATGTGCACACACACACACACACACATACCGACAGCTGACAGGGTTTATAAAAGATTAGCTTTAGTGAAGCGATAAGATTCTGACATTAGTACAGTCATACTCTCCCGTCACAGAGGAGGAAGTCCTAAGGGAAGAAGTGAGGGACTGGAGGCGAGTGAATGAGAGACAAAAAGGGGTGAGAGACAGGGTCTTATCGTGTCTTTGTGGGGGGGGGGGGCATTGTAAACACCACATTTACTCTGTAAGTCTGTAGACAGATGCAAACTCGTTGTGGTCACAAACGTCGTTGTCAGATCAGCATGGAACACACAGGACTAGGCAGCTTTTGAGCACAGAGATAAAGACAGAGAGGAGGAAGAGGTGTGGTAATTTAGGAGGAGGCCCGGGCTGGGACTACTACCTGGGTAGGAGTCGGTTATAAAAGGGATATACGAGATAAGACATCTCCTTGTTCAGTTTGAAGCTTCTTATGGAGCCAAAGGGGAAGAGACGTGGAGGTGGGGGGTGGGGGGTGGGGGTTAACTCATAGTCAAGTTGCTCCCCCTGTCTCCCCCTCACAAAAGAAAGGGGTTGGTGGTTCCTGCGGGCTGCGTCCCAGCCTGGGAGGGCATGCTCATCAAGGGCTGGGGAATGGACATGGAGGCCGGAACCCCCGCACTCATCCCCACACCCCCTACGGCGCTGATGCCCATTCCAGGCATCACGCGGCCCATGGGAGCCATTCCCGGCATGGGAACCATGGTGACTGGCTGAGCAGGCAGGGAAGAGAGGGCCATGGGCTCGGCCATGGCAGCGAAGCCCGAGGGCATGGGGCTGACCCGCATCTGGTTGAGGGTGGGAGGAGCTGGCTGCGTCACTTGGAAGGGGTTGGCATGGGCTGCTGCAGAAGGAGCAGCGGCACCTGAAGAACAATGGATAAAGGACAAGGGGAGACAGAGAGAGGGGGAGGAAATGTTACTGAACTCACATCACACCAATATAGAATACAATGCATGTCAAGTCAGGTGCTACACTGCTGAATTTACAATCAATCAACTACGGTGTGGTTTTGTAACTTGTCTCTCTTTCCTTAGAGTTTAAAGCCAGTATTACGAGATTATCAGGTGAGATGACCAGTGACGGAACCTCCGGAGTCAGTGATGAGATAAGTTGAAAGATTTTACTGAAGACAGCTCAGATCCGAGGAGAACTGAGACAATGCCTGACATCTGAACAGTGAGGCGTCATCGGGTAGAGCAGGTCTGTTACATACTGTATCCAGTCCAGATGCCTGCCGCCTTGGTATCTAGTGAGGGAACCTTGAAAGGCGCCTAGTTTGTGTCTTATCGTAAGTTATGGCTGTTAATATTGTACACCGGGTCTGGTTGTGAGAAATTAAACTTAAAAGTTGGCTGAAGATTAGAATTTTTCTCTCTCAACTCCAGGCTCATCAACTCTGTTATGTCTGTAGATTTAAATCAAAACCGGATTTCTTACATTTTCACATACACAAATTTGAACAGGACAACAACACAGATGACATACTTTATGTTCACCTGAATTTAAGTATGACCACGATATTAAACACAGGTAATGCCAATATCATAAATAAATAAAAACTCTAATCATTTAAAAATGCCTAGATAGACTCAAATGTCTCATCTGCTCACCTGCTGAAGCCAAGAACGGGTTGACGACTGGTGCGGGCTGGGCTGGCTTGGTCACCAGAGAGTCCAGATTCACCAGAGCTGCATTGGGACCCAGGAAGGACTCTGGGGTCTTTCTGGTTGGGTGTGTCATAAAAGAACTAGACAAAGACGTGGGCATGGGATCGAAGATGTCCAGGCTGCTGCTGCTCGCCAGACTGGCTTGGGAGGGTATAGAGGATGTTATGCCCCCATCACCTTGGGAAGAAAAAAAAAAGCAAAAGTTGTCGTTCCATGAGAATCTCTTCATGTGGCCAAAACATTCTGAAATCAATAACAACAGGGCTAACACACTCTGTTCTCGGGCATCGAAGCAAAACCTTCATATGAGGACCTACATTCACATTTCTGTGAAAAAATACTGAGTTGATGCAATAAAAATCATGCAGAAGACACTTTTATGGGAGGACGCTGAAGGCAGACAGGCTGGCTGTTAGTTGTTGTTTTTTTTGTCTCTGTTTGGGGAGGAGACACATTCAACAAATGCCACCGACATGGAAATATTAAAGATGGAAACTGTCTTCTCTGAACAGGAAGTGAAATGTAGCACTGGCTCATGATAAAATCAGCAGCCAATTCAAATGGCTCACATTTCAACGACTCGTTGTGCAGAAGATGCTCTGTCACCCGTGGCGACGAGGAAGTTTCAACAGTGTGTTTTTTTTTTTTTTTTCATTTCAGGAAAACATGACTGTGTATGCCTGTGCTTGTATACCTTCTCACCTGGTCCTTAAATGTATCAGAGGTATTTGTCTACAGCTGGAGTAAGTCTGACACATATGTCACCCTCCCACACCCAGACACTACCAAACCACATTAAAAAAATACAATCAGACCTGCACCAAAGTTATAACGGGAACCCTCATTCAAACCACACCAAAGAGAGACGTGAATGAGTTTTAGGGACAAATTTGACAAGCGTGGATTTGAAAGGGTTTCCGTAACTCAGATGGCCCCGGATCGTGTGCACTTTATGAACACATAAAAGTTAGATTACACCACAGTGACATGGGACCAGACCAGAGCAAGTGGCTATTTTTCAACTAATCAGTACAAAGATGCAACATTTGATGACACTTTGTAGTGAAGAGTCAGGAAATGTTTACAACACGTCTCCAGTGAATCCAACAACGTCGTTGCTCAGGTCTGGTGACATTTACATACAAAGACAAGACGTGTGTGTGTGTCCTTGCCCTCGCAGACAGGCGTTATTTCAGACACAGAGGAAAGACACCACATGTAGACTGTGTCAATAGAAAGACAAAGACATGGGTGAGTACCAGTGGGGACAGAGGAGGAGGAGCGCAGACTGTCAAACTCTGAGAAGTCCTCTTTAGACGTACCATTGGATGCATTGAACAGGTCAAAGTTACCTGAAAGAGGACAGACAGCACAAACACAGAGACAGATGGAAACAGACAACACAAGTATGAATGAATGTGGCTGTTTTGGTAATTAAAACAGAGACAAAGCAACAACAAAAAAATGGACATGTATGTAAAACAATTGTTATTGAATGAGCAAAGCTGTTGGGCCTTTCAAACACTAGTGATTGATGTCCCGATCAGCTTATTTGGGCCATTATTTTAAGTTTTAAGTGCCGACGCCAAGTCCTAAATAAAGCTCTGCTACAGTAAGAGGTTGACAGCTAGCACATGTGGAAAGCTCTGCTGCTGGAGTAAAAGATAGAGGAAATGTGATCTGGACAACTGCCAATCTCTAATAAATGAATAAACTTGAGATTGGGATCGGGCCGATTCTATATATACTAAACAATTCTTTTATTGATTAAGATGAATCATTCTCAGCCAAATTAAATGTTAACCTTGAGTTTTGTAATTGCCCTAAAAACCAATGCTTGTGGGTGGAAAAATCTTTATCAGCTTCCCTGATGTTCACCTGTGTTGGATGTCTTAGGGCGGGCAGCTGCAGAGCCCCAGGGGTCAGAGGCAGGAGTGGAGTTTGCTGCCCATGGATCACTGCTCTTCACAGGTGGAACAGAAGGAGGAGGACCCCATGGGTCCACTGGGGCTGCTTGTTTAGGGGATGAACCTGCAGAGAGTAAGAGAAATAGAATGGGAGTTGGATCAAGTACATAAACATACAAGGCAAAGTTTGAAAGAGGAGTGGAAGGAGAGACAGAGGATAGAGGAAGAGAGCAGGAACAAGACGTGAAAGAGACACAATATTTTCCTCTGTCCCCCCCTGTGCAGCAATGCTGCTGAGCCAGTGGAGCAGCATTCCTACTGAACAAAGAGTCACAGTGCTGAGAGCTGCAGGTGGAGAGCAGAGATGACACACACACACACACACACACACAGACAACACACACACACACACACACACAGATACAAAAAAGTGACAGTTTACACAAATAATTCTTAACATTGACAGCCAGTGTGTAGATATCGAATGACAGGATCATTTTTAGGGATAGTGTGTATACCATAAGAATGCCAGGGGTCTGCTGGTGCAGCAGCAGCAGCACCACCGGCTCCAGCCCCAGCCCCTTCGCCCCAGGGATCAGCACTGGCTCCAGGCTCTGGGACATCCATTAGATTCATCAATGACGACAGTGGCTACAAGATAGGGAAAGTGCATTAGGTAAAAAAAAAAAAAACTAACAATACAGAGGACAAAAACAAAAGGAACAACAGGACATATATCTATATATACACACTAAGGGAATAGATACGCAAATAAAAATATTTGTTGGTCAGCCATTTTCCTCTGCAGCACTTTTAAAACACACCGACGGTGGTCATGTAATTAAAACATCGCCTCACCTCCGTGTGCCAGTCACTTGGCTATTCAGGCAGAATAATGATGAGCAAACCAGGCAGTCTGCTGCCGGTTAGTAGCTTAATTAGTGCTACTGAAGAACACAGGGTCGGGCAGCCCGAGGAGCTTGGCAGATAGAACTATTTAAGGGGCATGGCAATAATAATAGAGTGATTGACTCACTCTCGTCTCAATGGATTTGTGTGTGTTTTACCTCTTTCTTCTTCTTGGGAAGTTTTCCTGAGCCTGGCTCTTCCTTCTTGCTCTCCTCCAATGCCATCTGTAATCTCAGGTCATCCCCTCTGCGTATGCGGTCCTCCTAAACAACCAGAGTGCTGTTAGCACCGACAGTACATGTACAACTTGTACATGTTTTACTTAACACAGTTCACACATTAGTGTTTTATTTCTTTTAGCTATTTTTCAAGGATAGCACAGTTGGCTTTGGGTGCTTACTGGCAAAGAGAAACCACGATTATGATCCGTGCAAAAGCATTCAACTCAGGGACGACTAATGATAACGATATAAAACTGAGTAATGGGAAGTAAATGCAGATTAATTACCGTCATAAGTAAATGGAATAGTAACAAAAAGTCAAAGAGTCTTTTCTGGAATTGATAATGTTAACGGGGTTTTGGAAAATGACACAGTGCACTCGTATTCATGTGTAGTAGAACATGCTTGATAGTCCTGTAAATAATAAAATAAACTGGATTCCACAGATACAACACAACACTGATCCATTCTGCGCCACGTTGGCATACATATGTTGTTGAGTCCACATGTGTACCTGTTCTGCGGCCTCTCTGCTCATGGCTAGAGCCAGTTGCAGCTGTAGCTCCTCTTCTCCACTAGTCTGAGGTCTGGCCTGTTCCAGCTCCGAGCCTGCATTGGGGGACGTGGCTAACAGACACATTCGGGAAATATATGTCAATGTAACTGCCACATGGGTCTCCTTATGTACATCAAAATTGTTCACAAAGGCTGGCTCATTATTGACGTCAAGGCCAACCACAGATAAAACAGACCAGTTAAGACGGAGTCAATGGCACATCTTCACAGTTCTGACGTGTGAAGAAAGTCACATTGATAATGTATCAGTCAAAATACAGTAAGTGTGGAAATCTATGCTTCAGTTAGGCTGGAATGACAGGATCATTCAGTTTATTGGGTAAGATCAGGTCATGAGGGAACACAGAAAATACACACTCACACAAAGGTTTGCAGAGCTTTTCTTCTGAAGACATTGTGTTAACCTGAACCCATTTTCTTAACCTAACCTGGTTCATCTAGACAAGCTAAACAAAGCATAATCCTAAACCTTAACCATAACCAGTTAATGCCTAATCCTTACCTAACTCACCTTACCTAATTTAAACCTTAGCCCTAAACTTCACTTGTTCCCCAGAAATTAGGTTCTGCCTCATTTTGGTCTCCTTTATGCCAGAAAAGGTCAGAAACAGCTATCAAATACAAGTACACGCGCGCGCGCGCGCACACGCGCGCGCACACACACACACACACACACACACACACACACACACACACACACACACACACACACACACACACACACACACACACACACACACACACACACACACACACACACACACACACACTATTAATATTCACATGATGAGGATGTTGCATAGATTAGATCGGAAAGTCAGACACATAAGAGACCTTAGCAAAGGAAATAAAACACTGACACATAGTATGATGAAGACAAACACTAGTGGTTAGTTTCACTTGAGAGATACTCATTTCAAGACTTTTTTTTGTTTTTTGTTTTTTTACACAGTAGGCGTCATATGAGAGTAACATTAACTCATTGCACCAAATATTTCCATCATGAGGAATCAGTACAAAAATGCGAATGTCGTGGAAAAAAACCATCAGCATAATAATAGTCAAGAATACAGGTAAACATGTGACTCAAAATCCTCAACTATACATCCTTAGACTTAACAGCTAGCAAGACTGACGTTCTTCACCCGTTATAAAAGGTCGAAAACCGGCCAAGGTATCATCTGGGTTATTGTCTCCTCTCTCCCCCGTTTCCGGGTCACATCTCTCATGCACTGTCTCTAAGCTGTACATGTACGGTATGTCTCCAGTGACCAGAAGGTGTGTTTGGTTAGCTGGTGGGACGTCAACCATGACCCCCAACATCAGCTCCATGTCTGCCTTCAAACGACAGCTGAACCAAAGCCTTCAAAGACTGCATACAAGTCAGCAAAACCATATCATTTCAGCAAAATACTGAAATGATATGGTTGTGTGAATCCTTGAAGCCTCAGCACACAGCTTATATATTTTGTTACTGTCAATCAGAGGGAATGTTTTCCTTGAGCCAAAGAAAACACCAAACCAAAACAGTTTTTCCATCAATACACCTAAAGATGAAACTGGCACACAATAACAAACACTGCTACACTTAACAATATTGAGTCAGTAAGACAAATAAACAGGACTCTAAGCCAAGCACAACATACCAGTTTTCTTGCCTACCACAGTGGGAAATTACCATAAATGGATGAATGCATTTCAAAGTCACTGAATCATTCTTTTACCATTTCCCTCTACTGTTAAATCCAGTGGTCGAAACATCGTCATTTCTCAAGTGAAGACAATGGACATGCAAAGTCTAAAAAAAGTAAAACCGAGTTGTGGAGAAAGTGATTTGAGCTGAAGATTGCTTTTGTCGCTATGGCATGAACCTCCGCGCCCTACAATCAGGCACGGAGGCATTTATGGTCGACACCCCGACTCTATGCTGCATACAAGGAAACAAGTTGGTGGATAAATAGAAGGTAAACAAGTAGTACATTACTGGAATAACAGGTGGAATAACACTGTTGAACCCGAGTGGTCATTGGAAATGTTCTGTCACGATGTAAGTTGAAGATAAAATGATACAGGACTTTTATTTAATGCTGCTTCAGATAGACAAATCAAGCCCTTTTTTTTTTTTCAAACATTGTAAAATATCTTTTTATTTACACATTTTGAGTGTTGTTTTCACAAAGCTCTCACATCTAAAATGAAAGTATTAAGTGATGCCTGATAGATTTGGTAAGTCTCTCTGTGTCTCAATGGTAGATCTGGCTTGAAATTCCATATGTGAAGACACTGGTCTTCCACTCAACATCATACCCCGTTGTTGTGTCACTCTCAACAGGAGAACTTAATTAGTGTTTCTTGTTCAGATTCGGTTGTTTGTTCTTTGGGTTGAGCTCTTTATTCTTTGGGGCTTAAGTCAACGCTACATGAATAAAATCCACAATTAATCGCCTTTTTCTTCCTCAGCCTCGCGTTCTTCAGGTTTGGGGCCGTGTTCTTCAGGTTTGGGGCCGCGATCGTCAGGTTTGGGGCTGCGATCGTCAGGTTTGGGGCTGCCATCCTCAGGTTTGGGGTTGCCATCGTCAGGCTTGGGGCTGCCATCGTCAGGCTTGGGGCTGCCATCCTCAGGCTTGGGCCTGCCATCCTCAGGCTTGGGGCTGCCATCCTCAGGCTTGGGGCTGCCATCCTCAGGCTTGGGGCTGCCATCCTCAGGTTTGGGCCTGCCATCCTCAGGCTTGGGGCTGCCATCATCAGGCTTGGGGCTGCCATCCTCAGGCTTGGGGCTGCCATCGTCATGTGGTTCGTCTGTTTTGTCTGTATTTGAGTCATCTTCTTGGCTGTCGAGTGTGGCATCAAGGTCAGTGCCTTCAGGTTCAGTAGTTTCAGCTGCCTCAATCATTCTTTCAGACGCCTCTAAGGCCCTTTTCTTTGACTCATATACAACATTACAGTTGTGCTTGTAGAGCCAGTGAGCCAGGTAGAGGATAGGGTAAGGAGGCCGCTGCTCGGCCACTTCAGCCAGTCCTTGTGCCAGACATTTTCCAAGAAGTTTTTTTATGTACTCAGAGTCCATGCTTATATTCTGTGTGAATGATTAAAAACAAAGTTAACATTGCAACCTGTAAACAAGGGCTGGGCGATAAATCGATTTTTATCAATTCCTTCAAATTTGTTGTTTAGGGCGATTTGTTTTTCATGACAATGGAATTTCCTCTTTAACTGACAATGCTCTCCTTGGGCTCCTGTGGTTCACAGTGTACTGACCCCTCCCCCCGCTTCTCCTTAGATGCACACAGCATGGTAGCAAGGGAAGCGTGGCAGCTAGCAGGGAAGAGCTTGTCACCAAGAATGTCATCGATAATTTGTCACTGTTTGGTTTGGTGGAGTCAGACCACAACCAACTGCAAGGTTTGTTTGAAAGCTGTTGCAACCAAAGGGAGTAGCACTGAGGTTTGTTTTTTTCAAGAACCTTTCATGCAGCCAAGTGGGAGAAATTTCACCCTCTGTGAGAGATAAAAGGACCACAGCCCACAATCTTAGTCATTTAAACAATTTGCCCTGTACGATAAGAAAGGAACCCGGTGGAAAACTATTACTGATGCTGTCGCATTGCATGCTGCTAACGATATGGTGCCCATTTATACAGTTTAACAGCCGGTGTTTATCGACGTGGTGAAAACTTTTGACCCAAGATATGTGCTACCAAGATTAAGTTTTTGCGGCAGTTGCCTTGCCTTACATATACAACTGCACACGGGAGGTGTCGTTTTACTCATCCACAACAGATAAACGTGTAACAAGGCTTGATTTTTGTTTTGTTTGAGAAGAAAAAAAGAATCGATTAAAATCGTCAACTGATTTTGGTGTGAGAAAATCTGAGATTTTATTTTTAAGCCATATCGCCCAGCCCTACTGTAAACATACATTACAGAAAAACCAGCTGATTTCAGCTGATTTAATCAACAAAGCAGCAGTCACTGTCAGTCTCTAGAAACTGAATTGTACGTTTTTTTGTTACGGAGTTTAATGTTTAGCATACAGTATATGACAACTTACTTACCAATTGAGTAACCAAGAGAAGAGTAATAAAGTGTTTAATTTGTATGAAAATATACAGCAGTTCCTATCCGTAATGTTGCATCACTACCTTCTTCTAATAATAATCTATAATTTATGGCAGGCTGTACACTGAGACATGTAATGCTGCCCTTTCACACCTCAAAGTTCTTAATCAGTCCCTTCTTCCACAAAAGCACAAACCACTTTCATTTCACTTCCAGAATGAGCAGTTCAAAGGATTCAAAGAATTGACATTCCAGAGCACATGGACGTAAACTGCCATTAAAAACCATTGCCAACCAACATGCACATTTACTGCATTTGGCATCTGTAATGTTGCACTTTGTTGTTACTCTTTGGTCAAATATGATAAAAATTAAAAAGGATGTAAGCACTCAACCATCTGTAACCATTGGTTGGTTAACCACAGGGAAATAAGATAACGTAGGTTCTCTCTCACACATGCGCAAATATTATTGTATCAATAATAGAACTGTATTGAATTAATTAATTATTAATTTAAATCACACTAAAAAAACAATAATGCTCTACGGGTATCACTTGGCATTGGAGGGGGGAAAAAGTGTGTAAAATGTTTTTTTTGTAATAATAATAATAATAATTTAGTCAATAATCCTTACTAATTACTTAAAGAAGAAAATGAGGCCTCTGTACTACAATAATGACACTTTGATGCCTACATTAAAGAAACCCTTTTGACTGGATGATAAACTACATTAAAACCAACAGTCACACTTGCAAAGCCATTCATTTACACCCTGTCTGGACAACAATACTCGGAAAGTTCAACTGGAATCCCAAAAATCCCCCATGGCAACGCCCACAACGACTGACCAGCCTCGCTCCCATTGGCCTGTTTCAACTTCAGTTTTCTCAACTGATGACTCAGCTGCTGGAGCTTCCGTCTCTGAGCCACACATTCAAACACAGGATACATAGAGAATGAAGGCTGCAAAGTGAGAGACGAACACATGATCTGTGCAACATGCAAGACCCACACAGGCTGAAAACCACATGTGACACACATACAGAGATATGCAGTACAAAGTCTTGGGATCAGAAGGTAGAAGTAAGGTTTCATACCTTCATTTGATTTGACTTGATTAACCCTAACCCTTCTGCATTCTCTGCCCCTCTGCCTCTACATCACCTTATTTCCTGAGAAACTCCTTCCAGCTGTTAAAGACTGTCCAAATAATGTCAAATAACTTGTTTCTGTTGGTGGTTTCCACTGCCTTGTCTGTCAGTGTCCCTCAGAGCTCAGAGTTCAGCAATGAATATTCAAATGATTCATTGATTTATGAAACAAAAATGTTTGCTTTGTTGATAGTTATTCACACGTTAAATTGATACATTATGATAATATAAAATGTACAAATGAATTAGACCACTTTGTGGTCACTTTGGGGTTTAACAGGGGTGTCAACATACATTTTAAAATAAAGACAATTTGAAATGGAGCAATTTAAATCCCAAACATATGGGATGACAGCAAATTTCTGCAGTGAAACACTGAGATTTTTCCTTCCTGTAGAAGATAGACAGGGTTGAACTGTGCTTCCTCTTCTCTGTCAGCATATGTGTGTGTGTGTGTGAGAGAGGGAAAGAGATCTGAGGAATGCAGCCCTACTGAGGACTGCAAGCCAGAGACAGGACCGGGGGAGGGGGCATGTTTTGGGATGTAGACCAAAGTTAGACTGAGTGGGATACAATAATAACAGAGTATACAGTTTTACATGTACTGCCAAAGAGCCTTGTGGACATCTGTAAGTTAAGACTCAATGAGGTAGCAAAGGCTAATACTCACAGCCATGGTAGGAGGCAGGCGATCCCTCTGACCTGCCATACTCTTCGCTGTATGAAGTGGAGAGGTTGGGCTGAGATGAGCCTCGGCCAAAACCCATTTGATTGCTCCCTGTGGACACCTGGGCCATGCGTTCTTTGGTCTTCAAAGCCTGAGACCTAGCATTGACAAAACACGGGTATTATATCAGTCATCTTAACGGTAACCAATGGTCCTTTAAATGTTGCTTTTACCTCCAAAAGGACAAGATTAGTGAGTGATACAGAAGGGTGAAAAATCAGTATTGAAACTTGAATGAGGCCTCTGCCTTGGGCCAGTCTGATTGTGTTAATAAGTAATGGCCTAAATTTTTAAACATATGTGTGTTAGAGACCATGTAATTATAATTGTATAATTGTAATTAACTACAGGACCCTAGCAAGGGTCTTATCCTGTTCATCCAGCAATAGTCCACATAGAATTGGGGTACGAATGAAGTTGAAAGTGTACTTAAACTTGTTTTTTTGGGAGTCGACCCTGTAGTAATTTTTTCCAAGTCGTTCTTCATTTAGACGCAGCAGGTGTGGAAACACAATAAGCCATGTTATAAGTACCTCCACTGTCAGGGGGTGGAAGGATGATATCATTATACGCTTAAAGGAAAAACCCCACAGCAAAACCCCCATCTCTGAAGTTCAATTAGTGTCCCTCGCGTGGAATTTAAAGCGATAGAAGATGAATGAATGCAGTGAGATTGTGTCGACAGCTGTAAATGGCAAACCACACCGAGAACTAATTTAAAACCTGTCAACACACAAGAGTCAGATTATAGACCATATATAACACAACAGTTAAATAATAAGTACTGCTATGTTTTTATTAATTAATGTAATTAATTTTTCAGTTAATATTTAATCTTTTCAGACTCCACTGGGTTCAGAAAATATAATAATAAGGAAGTCTGAGCCAGAGTCCTTGCAGAGTTTCAACACGACATTCTTCTACACTTAATATTAAGGAGTCATTTTCAAGGATGAAGTCACAGTCTATTGTTGTCACATAACACAACTGTAGAATGAGGTATAACATAGTAAATTTAATTCTTAATCATGAAACCCACTCCATCTATGATTAAACTAAAGCAGACTACTGAGATCTAGTCAAATTTACAGAAACGGTGTTACCTTTCTCCTTTAAGGCGGTCCTCATCTTTAAGTAGGACCACAAGCTGCTTACTCTTCTCCCTGACATTGATGCCCTGGTCTTTGCCATCTCTGTCAATGAACTGGAAGTCCTTCAGGGTCTGGATGGCAAAGATGTTCTCTTTGCATTGCAGGGCCACTCGCTCTGAGCCTGTCTTGATCAGGTAGTCGAGCAGAGTGAGTGCCTTGTACACATGGCGCCAGTTTTTGCCGTGGTCGTTGAGCCGCTTCCAGATCATGCTCATGATTTCACTGAAGGCCACGACGTTGTAGGTGAGGTCGGCGATTTCAGACATGAGAGAAGAGGACGGGCCCCAGGGGTCATTTGAAGTGGACTCTCTCACTTTCTTCTCTGCATCAGAGTAATTGTTCACCATGTTCTTCATCTGTCGGCGGATGGTGGAGCTCGGCATGGTGGCGGTGGAGGTGGGACAGACAAGTGAAAGTTACACTCTCAACACAGGAGAGAAAATGAAACCCCCAAAAAAGCGTCCCTTTAGAACGTGTGCCCACTTCAAGGGAAGCTTGCACTATGTGTCCGTGCGTCTGTGTTCTTTGTCACACACACACACACCAGTGGGGTGTGTATGTTAAATATTCGTGCCTGTGCTGGTGTGGATATGGTGTTTGTTTATGAGGCTTCTCCAGGCCAGTGCAGTGTTCCCGAATCCTCCAGATATTCTGTTAAAAGCATCTCCACACCCACAGTGCTGGCTGCACACAGGACCATGCCATCACCTAGGACAGACAGACAGATTAGACGATTTAGATGGTTAGTATGCAGTGGAAAAAAAAGAAAGTAAAAAATAAAGTAGAAGATATGGGAAAATTAATATATTACAATAGACCTAACGAGTACGCACCAACTTCCAGAGCTAAACAACAAGATGTTGAAGATCACTTGTTTTTATAGGAGCAGCTGTTGTGCCTTCCTTTCTGAAACCAGTCAATACACAGGGTTTCATGCTTTCACACTTCTAAGCATTTTCCAAGTAGCCGCAGAGAGCCTGCCTCCTTTAAATTACACAAGGCCGAGGTGATGAGACCAAGAATTGTTTCCACTTTTGTAATCACACTTGAGTTTACAGTAACTTGACTTAATTGAAAATGACATGTTAGCCTGCTGAAGACAAATTACGTCAGTCAGAGCAGTCACTTTTGCGCGCTCATGCTTTTCTTGTTCTGAAAAACCTTAGGTGGCACAGCGGGTGGGCATGAAAAACAACTTCAGTGGCATAAAACACAGAGCAAAAACAATAATTACTTTGTACAAATCAAAGGATACTTGCAGTGGAAAAAACTAATTTAAAACTAGTCACAAAAATTGGAGATTAACAAAAATGCAAAAATGTTGAGACCTACTAGATTATCACGATAATTTACTTTTCACGACATTTCATGTGAGGAAAAGGGTCGACAACCTCTATTTGCCTTTGTATAAACAAATGGTGTGTCTTTGCCTTCATAATTTGAGTTACCAGTTTATTAAGTACCTGCGCTATGGAGCTTTGTAAGCAGAGCCAAATTCAGTTTTAGAGATTAAATGTTTGACAAATTCAGTCATTATTTCTGACAAATAAGCATCAAATCACAACATGCCTCGAGGCACTTTACATATTACAGTTGAGACCTTATAATAACATCAGACTCACACACTGCTGTGAGAGACACCAGGGCAATGACTGAGTAAAAATTTGTTTTTCCGCCCTTTGGTGGGTGGCAGAGAAGACAAACCATTTCCAGTATTGATTATGACTAGACTACTGATTTGACCGATTTTGTCTCCTCTGGCCTGTTTGTGAAAGATCATCAGCCCAGCTACTTATCACTTCCTGGCTGACACACCAAAGTGTATGGAAAGTGTGTGGAGCCCTACGCTTTCAAGTTCCATGTGCAAAGATATGTTGGCAAGTAAAATTACATTAATAAACACAAATTTATTGTAAAATGCCTCTGTTCACCAAATAGTGTATTTATACGATAGGAGCCTAAAAATCATTTCCACTTAAATGTGATATTGTAATACAGTTTGAGTTTTGCTGCAAACACATAAAAGGGGGCTCTTCTTGGCTTGATCATTTGTCACAGACTGTTCTACTTTTATCAAGAGAAAATCTACTGAGCTAACACACTGTTGTCATGCACCATATTAACGGAGTTACAGACATTATTTGGCCAAGCGAACCAATTCTCCTTTACCTTTATCGATTCTCCTTTCATAAGGGTAGTATTCTCAGTAATAAATAGAGATATTCGTCAATCTAGCATCAAGGGAGACCTAGGAAGACTGTTCCTATTGAGTTATTTGATCCTTGCACCAAGCGTGCACCAACAGGCCCCAATATGTACTTTCCTCAACAAAGTATGAGTGTTAAAACTGATTAGATGCCTGAGTAGTATTTATGTTAAAGGCAAACAGGATAAATATTACAGGATATTTTGTTTATTTCCAGAGTAAGCATCTTTGCGCATATGTATGCATCTGTTACAGGGAGCTTCCTGTCTAACAATACCATGGAAAGCCAGCTGGGGGTAGGGGGGTTGAGGAAATGAGAAGTGTATGTGTTCGAGTGGGGGGGAGGGGGCAAAAAAAAACAACTTGGCACATCCCGTAAATTCACTTATCGCCAGTGAAATGTGATTCCTGTGGAGCAAGCACCCCCCACACCCCCAAAAAAACGTTCCCTCACCACCCTCCTCCTCAGCCTGAATCTGAATGAATACAGCTAAGACCTAATGACACATCTGCTGTTATAATCACCTATTCACCCAAGGCAGACAGGAAGAAGAGAGGAGAGCCTGTCTTGTCCATTCCACCCCCCACAACCCCTCCACACCCCGGAACA
This sequence comes from Solea solea, assembly GCF_958295425.1. Lineage (NCBI taxonomy): Eukaryota > Metazoa > Chordata > Actinopteri > Pleuronectiformes > Soleidae > Solea > Solea solea. The sequence continues at coordinate 18,849,698 of NC_081149.1, read as the reverse complement.
ACCTCCACCACAAGACAGCGCTAGTCTGCTTTCCCTCAGGCCTCTTTTACTTCAATCACTCAAGCTCCCAATCCCAGAGGAGATGACTCACATTTGTGTATATGTAAAAATACTAATGTGTCAGTCAATCTACTATAAAAATCAATATTAAGTCATATTGAGGTAACTTTCCAGTCTTTTCCTCTGTCTGTTTGAATGTAGTGCATTATTGTTAATCTTATTTTCAGTGAATTAAATCTTCAACTTTTACTATGCAACAGTAGTTTTTCCTTCTTGTATTTAAAGAGATGATTTGAAACCAATGATTTTCCTCTAAATCCTTTTATGTTGCCCAGATTGTGAGCTTTTGTTTCCCAATAAAAACTATACTCCTTTGGCATAGTCTTTGCCAGCCACCAAGCTGTAAAACTTCCAGAATAATTCTTCATTATTAATGCTTACATATGGACAGTGTCAAAGCATCAGCAAATCAATGACAGTGCCCTGCAGCAACTCAGTCGGCCACACATGTATCTTTTATTGCCAATGAGGCATAATCCAAACTAAGACATGGTAGTAAATACCACAAAATTATACCACAAATACCATTTCTGTCTCGAAGTAGACTGACTTTTCAGTCAGCCAATTACGTCGGCATCTGCTTCCGGCTACTCTGATATCTAAAGATCAAAATGTAACTCTGTTGGTTAAGTTTTATCTAATGTGGAATGAACAGCACAAATGACTGCAATGCCATGTGATATTGTCATGTTCACATGTTTAAAAATGATTTGACACATTGATGATAACAGAAACATATCATCAGAGAAATCAGCATAAACCTTATTTGACAGTCGTCACTGTGAATGTAGACAAGAGTTTAGCCCAGGACACGCATCACCATGACAGTTCATAGCCCTGGTTGGCCTGGTGTGTGTGGCATCGCCAACTGCTTTGCCAATTCAGTGTCTAATTGTGAATGACAATACTTGACTGATATTTGTATCGTTTAAAATTGTGACATTGGTATTCAAATCGGACATGTTGTATCAAGTCATCCCTAATGAATAGAAACTACTGCTATCTGCCATCTACAGAACGTACAGTATGTGCTGGTTGCTCATCCACTGTAGTGGACGTAGTGTGTTTGAGTGCATCCCCCCCTTCACATGCAAAGTCAGGCAGTGACACGGACGGTCATCGATCTTTGCTATGGGCCGAATTGTGGGGGCAGTGTGTACCAGGCCTTTAGGTCTCTCCATACTTTATACATTTTATGTATGTGACATTTCATTCAAACCGGGTATTCTGTCCAAACTGGAGCATACTTGTGGCACAAAGACCATAGTGGATTCGCAGTTGGAAAATTATGATCTGATGTTAAGTGACACATGTTAAATGTGAAACTTCAAAACTTTAACTGGTCCAGTTCAACTTAAATTGGTGATTTGGGAGACACTTTTGTGAATTTTGAGGTATTTGTGACAGACACCAACATTAACAGTAGACCATTAGAAGAACTCGAACACAGGTTAATGATGCAAATGTTGATATCATATGTGCTGTGAATGTACATATGATATCAACATTTGCATCATTAACCTGTGTTCACGTTCTTCTTATGCTGTGTCTTGGCAACAAATTGTGATTAGCAGCATAAAGGTTTCAGGAGCAAAATGCTGAGAGTAGGCCTACCTTGCCAGGCCCCAGGAGTAAAAGCAAAGCTGATCTGGAGATAGAAGGCTTGCACAACCAGGTGCCTGTGCTGCAAGTGTGAGTATGAGTCAAGACAGACAAGGAGGCGTGTGCAAAAGTGTGACTCTGGGTAAACCAGCCGGTTTTTAAACAACCCATTAACTGCTTGTCAGGTAAATTCTAGCATGTTCACAATCAAAGTGCATCTGTATATAATTAATTACTCAATGATTAAGTAGCTCAGTCATGAATAAAATCAAGTCAAGTCAAACCAACAGGCAATCAAATAAAGTGTTTCAGTAGAACTTTAGGTCTAGGTGGGAATTGAGGGGCATAGAGTGTGAAGCAATGACGAAAGACACAAGGAGCCACCTTCTAGCCGGCATGTCACCCCGCCTTTTGTCCTCACAGGCAGGGAGATAGACAAAGCCACGTCGGGGACGGGAGGAGGACGGTGATGATGCATCTGTCACCCACTGTGACTGACTGATCGTCCTGACAATGGACAAAGCCCTACCCATCTCACAGGCCACGTTTATATAGGCTAAAGGCAAAGGGACCATGACTAAACTCAAGCAAATCCGACTATACCCTTTAAAATAAATACACTCTGCTACTGTTCATTATCTTTAAGCAAACATGATGTGCTTGTTTTCCTACCAGCAGGGTTAGCCGACTGGAATCAAGGCGTGTAAACAGACAGCGCCCACATTGTCAAGAATGTTTATGGATGTTAATTGTTATATTAGTAGTTCCCTACAGTATGATTTAACTTATCGAATATCACATTCACAGTCCGATGCGTAGGCAAATACCAAAGTAAAAAAAATCAAACCACTCCACAAACGAACACAAATCACGGCGTTTCCCTGAACTGATATCACCGATAGCACATCGGCTAAAGTAGCTTTAGCTTAGGTTACTTTTTGTAAATTGCTTCGATCGAGTGTCTGGATAATTCGGTGAAATGGCCCGTATTTACTCTTGAATAGTGCTGGGCGTAACGATAGCAGAGATGCAAGTGAACACTGTCGGTTTAATAAATATATTGCTTACAAATATGAGGTCGCTAATGCTAGCAACTTGAGCGCAAACTTGCATCAAGTGTCCGCCGTTAGCTAACAAAATACGCTAGCAATAAATATGAAGTTGTTTTAGTCTATGTTCTGTTTAAATGTGTACCTAAACTTAAGCTTGTGATACTGCGGGTGCTGCATGTTATCATACGCTCGCTTTCGTCACATACTTTGATAGTAGCGCCCAGAAACACAACAACTGACTAGAAGCTAATCTCTTCAGAAAACTTGGCTTCGAAAAAAGTTGGATGAAAGCTGGCGGAGATTGTGTTATGTTAGCAAGCCACATATACCGTCTACCCCGTGTCCGCTACGGGTACAAATGTTGATTATTCGGTGTCAAAATGTAACACATATGTTGGAGTGTATTGTATTTATACAGTCAGCTTTACACCTGCATGCACAACTAGTCCGGTGAGCTCACAGACGTATTTTTACTGCTAAAATAGCCATGTAGCATGCTATGCTAGTTAGCGATCTTTCAAGCTAGGCAAGACGGGTGCTCGGTGGAGACATCACCAGAGAAAACTGGATTACAGGACACTCAGGAAAAAACAAAACAACTCGATCGTTTTTAAATCTGGCTATGACTTACCATATATGTTGTGTCGCGTCAGGTTGTACTTTTAGTCCTGGGATATAAACCCATACAAGATTTACGCCCTTTGCAATTGTGGGGAAATCAAAGTAGAATACTTATTTCGGGCGTCCAAGGAGCTTGTTGCGCCTCCGCCTAGCTATGTGTTGCTAATGCCAAGGCAGCTCAAGCCAGGCTACACGTATCTCCTCCTCCAGAACATGGCGGGTAGAGTAGGATGGGGGAAGCTGGGAAGGGTGTGACCTGGGCGGCTTGACTTGTCTGTGGCTGAGAGAGCGACAGACCCCTAGTTCCCCGCTGAAAATTACAATTATGTCACCCAACATGTAATGCTACAGGGCCAGAACAGTCTGGGCTCACTGTGCCTGTAGTCACCCACTTGGTGACTCGTGTTACTCAGAGGGTTCACAGGAATGACATGCTTTAGGGTGGACGGTAAGAAGAGGATTACAAAATATACACTTACGTAAGAGAAAGTTAAGACTGACTGCTTTGAAACTCAGTTCTTGTCTCTGTTGTTATGGCTGGCTGTTAGGTGACTACTTGAGGTTCCTCTCGAGAAATGACCTAAATCATTTTTATTTCCCTTTTATAGAAAGCTGTATCCGTCGTAGGGAACAAATACTATATTATTCTTACTACACAAGTATGTATGTGTGTTTACAGGTGTGTCAGGACAGCATTCCATCCCTCAGACTTTTCCACTGTCTCTGAGCAACATGTTTTAGACACACGCAAAACACACCCTTCGACCACATGCTATGAATAGACATGAGCGATTCCATAAAAAGTGTACAGAGAGCTAAGAATAGACATCTACATATGTAGTTGAGAGTGTGTTGGCTAAATTCAGAAGTAGGGTTTAAACTGTTTTGCATGGTAAAGTTGCCAACACAGTTGATTTCCTGTAGTGGACAGCCAGGCTTTCTAGTACCTCCATTCTCTATGTTGAGAATGTGACTGGAGCTTGCACTCTCCCTACTATGTTGGGAGCACAGGATAAGCCAAAGGAAGCCTAAGCCAAGCTGATTTGTGCATGTTTGTTTCAGTCTATGTGAGAACAGCTTACAGATATTCAAAACTTTATAAATAAAATAGAACACATACATTATATGACATTTTCAAATTGGAAAAACTATTATTACACTTCCTGTTTTACTAACAAGAATTTCACCCATTCATACATAGCATCTATTGCTTTTGTTCTATTACACAGTTATTAACAGACTGACCCACTGTACCACTAAACTATGACTGCCTGTGTTTTTAATACACTCACTGAAAGCATAGCATGAGTTAATGATTAATCACTGGAGACTTCAAAACCACATTAAAAGCAAAACTCCTGTAACACACTGAAATAGTCAATAATGACGGATCGGATAAATAAAGTGCATTTGTCCGGCAACACTAGGGATGATAAAGAAAAGTGTATTATTTCTCTATAAACATGATTATCTAACATTTGGCAAGGATATATCTAACAAAAATAACTTGAATTCCTCAAAAATGTGATATTATCATACCTTTCTTTGTGACTAATCATTCTAGATAACTCCAAACTCTCCTGATTAAGACACCATTTTGCTCCCAACATGTGAAACAAAGCATACATGCATTAACAATAATTTAATGTCACATTGTAGCATATTAAACAACACTTAAACAACATTATCACACTAGGATTTAAGGCATTATTTAACTCATTCAAACTTTGATTGCGCTTTTCTATCAAATATAAAACAGTTTAATGAGCAGACAATGCATTACAGGTTAGGTATAGCATAGAAAACCACCTCTGCCAAACACACCACATCTTCTTCTTGCAGTCCCACTTTTAGTCAGTAGAGGTCAGGAGCGTTTTACTTTCTCTGATGAAAAGTTTTGGTTCTCAAGTGATGGTAACTTAGGAGGTCTTTCAAGCAAAGGCCCCTGCAGTCAGGTGTGTCCTTCACAATGTGATTAGCAGTGGTGACCATTGATGAAAAAAAAGTCATCAGAACTAATTAACATTAAACACCAAAGCCTGCCTGCCAGCTTTCATATAACTATTCATAATGTTTAGAGTCATGGAGCACTTAGCTTCATCTGAACCCTCAGATTTAAAACTGACCATTCATGGTGACGCAGAGGTTTAATAATATAATCTATATTTGACAGCTGGTTGAAAATGTGCACTTTCATACTTATAGTTGTGTTACAGTAACTTCTCATATTACGTATATTAGTGGCATGTTCAATCATACATTATTTCACATCTGCATTCCATAATCTACTGGAATAAACTTTAGATCACTCCTGTAAGGAGAAAGGAGCAGGTTGCAATACAAGGCGACCTTTGAGGGTTGCGAGGTGAGAGGCAGAGTTCATACGGTCAACAATCATTCACACGTAATTTAGTGCATCAATCTAACCTTATCCCAATCTGCATGTTTTTACTTTGTCGGAGGAAGCCAGCATACACAGAGAATCAATCCGTGAGAAACGTGAAATGTGCTAATTAATGCAACACTGTGTCACACTGTGCTGTACAAAACATGTGGAAGAAACACAAGTCTCCCATCTTTTCTCTAACTTTTCAGACTATAAAGAATCCATCCAACTGTCCATCTTCTACTGCTTTATCCTCCAGATGACACAGGGCGAAAGGCGGGGTACAACCTGGACAGGTCGCCAGTCCATCACAGGGCCATATACGGACAGCAACCATCCACTCTCACATTTACGGTACATTTAGAGTGTCCAATTTGCCTAATCCCCAAATCTGCATGTTTTTGGACTGTGGGAGGAGACGGGGAGAACATGCAAACTCCATGCAGAAAGGCCCTTGTTCCGACCGGGTCACAAACCCAGGTCTTTTTGATGCAAAGGCAAGAGTGCTACTATAAAGAATCCATCAAGTCATCACTTGACAATATATTAGTCACAGAATACCAAGCTGGTGAACCTCATAACCTCTGTTCAATCTCTGTCAGAGTCAGATACATATATGTAATCTATATAAGGGAATATTGTTTGTCCCATACCGACATTTCAGACACTCCCTCCAGTAAACTGCAGTTAAAATAGCACCAACACACTTCATTCAGTCTTTTGTGGAAAAAGGGGGTCATACAAGGCCTGACAGTTGCTGCATGAATAATTGGTGCATCAGATTCAAAACCTGTGACGTAGAAAGGAGAAAATACCCACTAGATTCAGTATTTGGCCTACAGTGACACACGTGGTTCCAGATGGAGTCAAAATTGGGCAGAAACACAAGAGGCGACAGAGAGCATGAAACAAGATTTAGTTTAATACCTGTCACTCCTGGAAGCTTATGAGCTCAATCTTTTCATACATTTCAAATATTCCACTCGCTGGGAGCAGCTGTAGAGTCTGTACCTGGAGCATGTAGGTTAACATGAAGACAAACCGCTTTGACATGTGCACATTTATTGTACATACTCCTGAAGTGAGTTTGAGAACTTTCCGTCCAGTTTAAAACACTAACATAACCAGTAACAGGAAAAATACAAAGTTACATGTTAAAATCTATAGTTGGGGTGGAGTGGCTCAGTGGTTAAGACCGGTACCCTGTGTGTGAAAGACATCATGGTTCCAAGTTTGACCACCCCTGGCATGATTGTGATTGTAAATGACATGTAATGAAATCTATAGTTCAGTTTCACCTGATGTGATTTGACCCCACAGTTACACAGGAAACAATGTGTGTTTCTGACTTTGCTTCAAAGATTTACATTTATTTACACAAACAAATTCTTTCTGCAGAGGTTCATGTCAAACCTTCTAATCGCTTTACTTTTCAATTTCATTTACAAAAATCATAACATGAAAATCAATTGGATGTTTAATTTAGAGATTTTGAAACTTCCCATAGTTCTGCAAAGCCTCGTGCGATCACTCATGCAAACAGCCATTTGAACAACATGTACACACTTTAAATGACAGGGCATCACAAAGTAAGACAACGCCAATATTCAGTATGTAATTACTTAAAATTTGATTTAACATAAAAACTAGCACATGACTCATTTTTCTACACACTGTTACAGGGAAGGGAAATGTTCCTCACTCAGTTTATGAAACTTTTTGACATCTCAACCCATCTCTCATTGCCTACTACTATGTGAGTAAGTGTGGAGAGTGGGCTTATATGTGGAGGTTTTAAATCTGCATTTTCTTTTGCAAATCGAGAGAACAGGAGAGTGAGATAAGTGCAAAAAGTAAAGAAATGAAAGTCAAATGGGTGGGCACAAACAATACATGTTTTTTTTTAGACCACAGTAAAAAGGATTGAGACTTGGCCTCAGAGACTAAACAGATGGAGAGAAAAAAAAGTGCAATCACTGACTTTGAAGGTAAGTTGAGAGACTCTGTGCCCACCTGCTTTTCTGCTGTTGCCCACTTGCTTCCGCTGAGACACATGCACACACACACACACACACACACACTAACACACACACCTGCTCATTTCACGCTTACATCAGTGCCTCTAACAGGATGAAATGTTATTGTCACTCAGGCAGAAAAGTACTCGTGTGCATATTAGATGTGCCTGTGTATTGTTGGTAACTCATATAACTGTGGGCTATAGATTTGTTTACATCTTCCCTGAGAGTATGAGCAACCGATGGAACATAACAGCTTAAAATAAACATGTTGCAACTGCACAAGCTTGAGCAGACTGAAGAGAGCAGCGTACACACACACACAAACTTGACAAACATAAAATCCAAATGAAAATTTGGGCAAAAAAAAAGCCTAGCAGTGATAAACAGTTTCACCACATCTACACATGGGGAAACTCAGCACACATCACAACACACTCAAAGGAGAAAAGTAACGTACCAGATTGTGCTGTGGCCGTTGAGCTGAAAAGCAGTTCCACTTCCTCTCTTCCTCTTCCTCTTCTATGTCCCATCACCACACATCCAGCCATCCACTCTTCTTCGTGTAGTACTTCATCTGAAGGCTGAGTCAAGTGAGCAGCTGACTCGTGATTTCCTGGACAGGCCATGCTTTTGAAACCACAATCCCTCAAAGTCCCTGGACTCCTATTTTGCACATGCAAGCATACAGTAATGGAAATAGATGCATGCTTATGCTTGTTTCATCAGTGTCTTTACCTCTGTCTTTCAACTGCACCATGTTACATGCTAAAGTGTTTAAACCTTTAGTCTATGATTACTTTACATCTGTTAATAACAATCCCACTCAAATTAAATGCATTTAACTGCAGTTGTAACCACAAAAGTTTACACTTAAACCACCATTACATTGATTTTTGGTATTACATATTGTTCTTCCAAACCAGTCTACAGGATTGTGTGTTGCCTTTGTACATTTTAAATAAATTGTGTTATTTATATACATTTCTACTGAATTGCATGATCAGTGTGATAGTGTATTTGGCTGAAATGTGGAAATGGGGGTGGATTTTTCAGGTCATGAATGTGGTTAGGTTTAGGCATAATGAGTAAATTGTGTTGCGGTATTCACATCCACAAAAAATCCATACACTAACACACCACATCGCAGCTAATTTGGCAAAACAAAACATGTTATTTTTATTTCTTTTTTTTTTTTTTTGCAGAGTGTGCAAATGCAATTATTTCCATGGCTCTGCAGAAAAGCAGAACACACACGTCTGGTTTCTGAACAGATGCAGCCAATTTCTAATGACATATTTTGACTGGACTAAAGGGCAACTGCCTGCCAGTGTATTGCTTTCACCCTGCAGTTCAGACAATTCAGACTGTAACTGAATATTTCATGTTGTATCTTACACTAGATTAAAAAAAAAAAAAAAAAAAAAAAAGATTAACCATGTCATTTATGAAAGATGTGCCCATTTGTGATGTAATTCCCAACTTGTGGGGTAAAACAGGGGGCACTTAACCCTGATTTATAGTGGATGCAAGTCTCACTGAATGATGTCGATGGTAATTCATAGTTCTGCAACAGATTCTATTGTTGTTAACGCTGCCACACAAGATAAATGAATTTCACTTGATCAGGCTGCATTGTGCTTTAATTATGTATGTTCCTCACTGATGGCCTTTCATTTATCATCAAATGTCATCTTTTGTCACCGAATATGGGTAAGAAAATGACAATAGTGTATGCAATGACAACATTGAGCCGTGTTTAAAGAGAGCTGTTTTTCCTTACAGCAATCTACCGACACGGGGGATAGGGTGAGATGGAGCTAGATGATCCACTGTGGCGACCCCTAAAGCGAGGAAGAAGAAGAAGAAGAATCTGGTGACATCAATACCTGATATCAGAAAAAATGCAAGTAAGGCCTCATGATTTGCATCAAGTCCATATTTGAAACGTCCAATCCAACTTTATTTATAAAGCACTTTAAAGACAACACAACAATAAAAGAGAGTAAAGCAATACAAAATAATAAAAGCCAACAAAAGCCTCAAACTGAGTTAAAAGCCAAAGAGAGAAAATGTGTGAGGACTTAAAAACAGGAAGTGAGTCGGCCTGCCTGATGTGTGGAGTGGAATGAGTTGTAACAGTGACTGATCTGCTGACCTGAGAGAGTGTGAGGGAGCGTACAACTGGGTTAGGGTTAGGGTCAGATACTGTGGGGCAAGACCATGACAAGACATTTAAAAACAAGTAAAAGAATTTTAAAATCAATTCACAAACAAACCGGAAGCCATGTTTTTTTCATACCAGTTGAAAGCCGAGCAGCCACCTGCAACCAGGCCCATATAGGATGATACCAGCTGTCAATCACACGGTGTCCACTCATTCTTCCATTCATCTTCTACCCCTTTATCCTCTACATGAGGGTCGTGTGGGGCACTGGTGCCAATCCCAGCTGACATAGGGCGAAAGGTGGGGTCACACCCTGGACAGTTTTCCAGTCCATCACAGGGCCACCTAGAGACTAACAACCATCCACTCTCACATTCACACCTATGGTCAATTTAGAGGGTCCAATTTGCCTAAACCGCAAATCTGCTAGTTCTTGGACTGTGGGAGGAAACTGGAGAACCCGGAGAAAACCCACTCACATGAGGAGAACATGCAAACTCCAGGCCCTTGTTTCTTGCTGCAAAGGCAAGAGTGCTAACCACTACACCAACCGTGTTGCACCTGGGAATATGAGAATTATGGGAATATAATTGACAAAATTGACATCATATTCTATTGAAGAAGAACTGACACTAGCGTTGCAACTATTAACCTCTCAGGAAACTGACGTTAAATCAAGTGAGCACTCAGTAGACTTCCATTCACCCAACAGAGCCGCCCACTTGTGGTTACTTCAGTCCTACTTCAAGCCGTAGCCCACAGCCTTAGCGACAAAGCACATGTCAACAAACAGAATGGACTGTAAATAATAATAATATATTTACAGTCCATTTAGGGTTATAGGGATGCCTCACAGCAAGAAGGTCCCAGGTTTGAACCGTGGTCCATCCCAGGTCCTTTCTGTGCTGACCTGTCAGGTTCTCTCTGTGTCCGTGTTGATGTGTCCCACTGATTCTAGTTCTAAGAAGATTCCTACATAAAGGATAGAGAATAGTTTCCCCACAAAGTAAACACTGATGCAACAGATGACTTAAAGAGTCAAGAGACAAAAATGACCTTCATAGAGCTCATTAGTCCGTCTTTGTACATTTAATGCAGCATTTACTGTGTAGTAGTATGTGTTTTACCATGATGGAACAAGTTTAGTTTTGATTTTAAGTTCAAGTTGAAGACCTTTAGTTACTATTTGTCTGAGTTGAAGAACTACAAGTGAATTGCAGTTCTTGTCTTTTTATTTTAAGTTTCAAATGGAATAAAGGACAATAAAGTTGCAGTTAGTCTTCCATTACATTTACACCCTTACTATGCTGTGGGGACTTAAATCTCAGATTGGGTAAATTGAGTAAATCCTATCCCTTCAGTATTGAAATGGAAAGGTCCTAATAACAACAGGGTACTTCTCACAACAATGAATTCAAATCAGCAAATGACTTGAGTCGGAACGGATGCTACCCTGTTATGTTCAGGTTGTTGGACTTTGACTCAGGATGCTGCTGCTCACTTCCTTGAAACCACAATCTAATCCACATCTATTGTTACAACCATGTCACCAAACTGCTCTAATCTTCAGAAATTCGTCACACAAACCACATTGTTTCCCAGACCTTAACTTTACCCTACATTCATAACTGCATGTACAACTAAAGCTGACAAGTACAACTGTGTATGGTAGCGACATAACAAAGGGAAATCAAGCCTTCGTTGCATCTGACAATGATGAAACACAAATGAAACACGTGCCAATCAATAATTGTTTTATTATATTTGTTTCCCTTTTTGTACGTCCTTAAGGTGACACTGAGGAACATTTTCAGGTCGTAGAGGGTGTAGATGGTGTGAAGAAAACTGATATGATGGTTCTCTCTCACCCACACACACACATGCACACACATGTTTGTGTGTTCGACACATGTTCTAACCCTAGTTATGGGGACTTGCTTTTTGTCCCCACGAGGAAGACAAGTCCCCATAATGTGACTGTGTGAACAGGTTTAGTAATACCTGGACACACACACACACAAATGCCACAAAAGCCACATTGAATGTATGAGACAAATATATACACAGGAAGTGCCTCCCACTCACTTGTCTCTTCATGCTCTCTCTCTCTCTCTCTCCCTCTCTCCCTCTCCCTCTCTCTTTCTCTCTCTCTCTCCCTCTCTCTCTCTCTCTCTCTCTGAATGTTACTCATGGCAGTGTTGCCGAGCAGCAGCAGCCAGTCGTGTTTTTCCCCCCACCGAGCTCACTCACTCTCCTCATCCTCTGCTCTGACTCTCTTGCGCGCGTTGTAGCTCAGCGGACACACGAGAACCTTTCCTCTGTCTCCTCTCTTCTCCTCTCACTTGTCCTCAAGTCTGTTCATTCTTTATTTTATTTTTATTCTTTTTTATTGCATTTCCCACTCCTCAAACCACTCAACTTGTGTCGGGGGACATTAGTTAGTCGGGGGTCCCCGAAAGTGTGTGCTTGAGTGTGTGTGAGTGTGTATGTGTTAGTTCTGGGGGGGGTTTTCGACATGGAAGCAGTGGCACTGTACATGTTTCGTGCCACTGAAGGCGATGAACTCAGTTTCAACAAAGGGGACTTGCTGAAGGTAAGGAAGCTTACTATCTATCTATCTATCTATCTATCTATACATCTATATATACATCTATCTATCTATACATCTATCTGTCTGTCTGTCTATCTATCTATACATCTGTCTATCTATCTATACATCTATACATCTATCCATCTATATATCTGTCCAATCATCCAGCTCTCTCTCTCTCTTTCTCCCCCCGTCTCTCTGCCTCTGCCTCCGCTGTGATAATTACAACAATTACAACTTTAGTATCCAGAGCTCTTGATGTTCTGTATGCAGGTGCTGCTGCTACTGCTGCTGCTGCTGCTGCTGCTGCTGTCTCAAGAAACAAACCTATGTGTGGATGACCTCAAACTTTCTTTCATTCCCCCCCCCCCCTGCTGGCAACTGGAAACCAGAAATAATCCATGCCAACCAGCACTAAGATCCTTGCTTCTGTACGTGACCGTGTAGGAGATTAGACTTGAGTGAGATGATGAGAAGAGTTGAGAAGATGTAACAGCAGACATGTTGTCGGAGCCAGCGGTGATAAGCTGAAAGATTAGTTGAAATCGCTTTCGGACATCTGTCTACCAGCGTGTATGAAAATGACTCATTACTGTCACCAGCCTCAGATTTACGTGTTGTTTTTTTTATCAGACTATATCTTGACCAGCAGCAGTAACTTCCTGGACTTTCCGCTGGTTGCTCGGAAACTGGTCCTGGCCAATCAATAGCGAGATACATACCCTTATATAATGGCGACTTGTCATCTCTGTGCTTTAGGTGAGCTGTTACCTCCCTTTCCAGTGTTTATGCTAAGTTAAGGTACCTATCTCCAGGCAGCATTGGCATATTTAGTGTCCAGAGGCAAGACTATTATCCGTCTTCTCATCTAACTCTCTGCAAATTATTGACAAATAAAAACACGTTTCTAAAAAAAAAATATACAAGCATTCCCTTTAGTGTAGTCCATTTTTCCTTTTCTTATTTAGAGCTCCAGCTTTTGTGTTTTTCTGATGGCTACCAGGCCAAATGCAGAGTGGTGATAGTTCCTGCACAGCTGGAAATTATTGTTGTAGAAAATTGTCGCTCAGAGACATCGGCAGTGAAGCTCGGAATTAAAGAGAAAGAGCTTGTTTTCTAGACTAATAGAATATTAATGTCTAAGGGTGGAGTTTAGCAGGTGAGTGTATTATTCTTCACAGGCTTTATTCCAATATTAGATGTGAAAACACATTATTACACATCACCTTATTACCGCTGACTGCAAAATCATGATTTTATTTTAGCATGCCAGTATGAGACTAAGACGCATAAAAGATAGATAATTGTATTGTTAGAAAAATGTTTTTGCCAGAGCAGCTACCATTTGCAATGTCACGCAAAGCACATGAGATAACAAAACATTAATACAATTAACCACACACTATTACACTGTGTTTTTGACCTTGGTTTAACTTTTTCATTAACTTTAAGGATGGATTAGTGCACAGAAGCATGCATCAGCCGGATGCTATTAAATCACTGACCCTGAATCTATAGTTTGAAGGGTAAAAATTCATATTGTAAGGTATTTTGTGAGCAATTAAACATCTGCTGTCTTGTCTTGGACAAACAGCTCTGGTCCAAACTTTAGTTTCTTCCTACTTGTTGCACAGTTTAATAACTTTATAATATTAACTTGAAAGCTTGATCTCGGTCCCGGAGTTGTTCCTTTCCCTCGTGCTCCCAGTGTGGACGAAAACCTCTAGATTTTCTTTGTTCATGTGGAGAACCCATGTCATCGCTCAGACTCAGTTGAGTGTCACCTCATGAAGAATTTATAAAAATAGCTTCATAGTTCCGTTCTTTTCTCTTCTTTTTTTTTTGAAGCTCTAACACACAAGCCTTTAAAGCCAGGAAACATTGTGACCGAGTTTTACACATGGGACTCAAAGTGGACGTGTCTTTTGTTCTCCAAACCAAACACACACTAATGTGACAATTTTAGAATTTTAATGAGGATTGGATCACATGAGGTATCTGTTAGTGGCAACCCGGCGACTGAAATCCCAGATACACCAGACTGTTTTTATGTGTGCCAGTGGGCGCAGGTGCACATTGTCACCCACTGTGTTTTCTGGACCAGATTTAGGTTTTTACAGTGCCAACATTCATGTTCCATATTTTGTGTTAGTGCTGGATTCATTTGGGGATTTTAAATATTGTTGCTATTTTTGAAGGTGCTATTTTATAATTCTTAAACTCCATCGCCATCGTCCAGAAGGAGCTGAGTCAGTCACAGCTGAGTCAGCAGGGGGCGGTGCCAGATAAACATACTAGATATGGGATTTATAGACTGGTTTTCACAGATGGGTCTGAAGATGCTGCCAATATTAGAATAACATTAAGATCATGTAAAAAAATAACTGTTTATAATAATAACAGTTAAAGTGCAACATATTCAGCAGCTGTATTATTATATAGATATTGAGCTACATGTAACATTCAAAAGTGGAAGCAGCACTTTGTCGTTAGAAAATAGAAGTAGTTGCAAGGCGTGGAAGGAAGAAATTATTTTTAGATTTGACTGAGCTCAGCTTGGACTCACAGTGTCTTTCACCAACGTGGTCCATGAAAAACACGTCGGCAACGAGTTGGAATCGTTCTATGACGTTACCCAAAGATTTGAAACAACTTCATTGTTTCAGTAATAAACAGTGGCACAGATTTGTCTTGCATAAAGTCAATAAGAAGGTCAAGAGGAGCTGATTTTATTGCAAAGTTAAGAGCGCCACGCGTAATTGCCAAGTGCCCCATGGCAAAGTGGAACTGAGAAGCAAAGGAAAAGGGAATCAGTGGGAATTATTTCATATTTTTGATTAACGCCGATGGGTCACGGGGTCAGAGTGATTAATTAACCGGGTCTGTGGCACAGACGGTTGAATGAGTGACTGTGGAGAAGAAAATGATGTGTAAATAATGGGCAATCGCTCAGCTCTGTGATTGAACAATGACTGAGGCCATGAACAGTAAATCATTCCGTGGCCTGCAACACATTTTAAAATGCCTGTACAATTGTGCAGTGTAACCATTAAAATAACTGGTGCGTGAAATAAAGTTCCAGATGGCAGAAAGGAGACAAGGCAACCTTTTGACATAGTGGCAAGCACAAGTAAGTGATGCCTTTGGAATGAATTCATGTGTATATCTGTTTTTAGATGTTTTTTTTTTATAAATGAGTTTAAAATTTTTTTTAATTATAATTCATAGCATGTATGTGAACCCGGGTCTAACGAGCAATCTAAAAACAGTAGTGCACAACCTTTAATTATAATCCATTGTCTTTTACATTCATTTCAAACAATTGAAACGAGTTCGCACAATACTGATTAAATCTCAAAAATGACTCCTTCTGTACATGTGTGGCTCACAATAGTTTTTAAAGTGGATCTCATGTTGCCCATAGCGACATTCTCACACGTACACACACAGGAAGTGATTTGTTTTGAAGACAGACGGAGGGCGACAGCAACACTGGGCTAGTAAAGTGAGAAACTGGAAACACAAAGAAGTGAAAAGATTCTGAAGTGACTTCAACAACTCAAAACTTTAGCAGGATAAACATTTCTTGCCCCCACCCGCCCCTGCGGTGCCTGTGTGTACACTCAAACGCTCCCTCAATCAGGTCTGATGAGATTGCTTGACAGAGCAACATTTCCAAAAACAGAGGCAGAAAAATTATCACGCAATGTAGCTTTAACTTGAGTCTAAAGTGTGTAAACCTGGTGTAAAGTCAAGGGGGAAAATAATTGGATATACTTAAATGAAACATTTGGATATTGCTGTTAACAAGCCTCAGATTCAAACAAACAGTGATCAACATTCATCCTTCTGTCAGACAAACTCTATAAATGGAGACTATTTTGATCTGGGTCTCCTCTCTGTGGGCGTCCAGCTATAACTCCAGAGATGACAGTAGAGGAAAAGCAGGGAAGCTCAGAGTAACAGGTTAAGGCTGGAACGGAAATCACTGTCTACTGTATATACAGTACCACACACAAGTCATGATATGTGGTGTCCATATTGAGGGAGCCAGTTCCCTGATTTTGAATAAAGGTTCATGTTTGTAAAATTTAGTGACATCGAATGGTGAGAAAGTACATTGTAACAAACACAGAACTTATCTGCTCATAAGTGCGCCAGACAACTACGATGGCCTTCGCATACCAGAGAGGATTCTTCTTTGTTTGCATATTTCCATATCCAAATCCATATTTCCATATCCATGTTGATCAATGGAATCTTACAGGTTCCAACATCTGATCTCGTACAGCAAAACAAGAATGTTAACCCAGAGAAGAACATCTTGTAATAGGCCCAGGTATCCTAGTAGTAAGTCTAAACAGAGACTGTTCTGTATATAAATAGTAAGGTTAAAAATAGTTTAACAGTTGCCGAAGTAAGGGAACCGTGATCCATCCTTACTTTTTTAGCACATTGTGTTTTGTCCACCTGTAGATGTTTTGTAGACTGTAGATGAAGAGCAGATCACAATGAATGCAGACACACAGGTAATTTGTCTTCTTGGTGAAATAGCCCAAACATTTCTCCATCAAAGTTAAAGTCCTCAAACTGACAGGATACACGTCATCAGCTGCACCTTTTGGGATCATAGTCGTACTGTCTTATTAGTTTGCAGATGTCGCTCTCATCTACTTCAGCAGAGAGAATATATTTGAAAAATGTTGCTGCAGATTATTTCATGAAAATAGAAGCACTGTCAGTAGAGCCGACACATGTGGTCACCCCACATGATGTTTTCATGTGAACAACCGTTTCCTGGCCACACCATCACTGTCTGTTATGAATCTGTGTAAATTAGTATTTTATTTTCTGTGTGATGGTCGCTTTGATTTAAATGCTTAAAGTTAGATTATGCCACTGTAGCTGGAAATAACTCTGCACGATATGTTAACTTTGACAGTAGTACAAAAAAATACAGTATAGAAGATAATTAAACAGAATACAATTGAGCAAATGCTTATTGTGTATGAAATCAGCTTTTGTGATGGGAATAATATAATATGAAATTACAAATTACATTACAAAAACTGATACTGGAATAAAAACATAAGAAAATCCTCAAAATGTTGACATTATGATGAAATGTCTGGGTTAATATGGTGCAGGCCAGATCTATTTGCCTCCATGTGTGTCATCTTGAAGGCCTATGTGGCATTTTGAACTTGCCAATAAGCTCACGGGCTGCAGAATGCGTGCGCTGGCTGATATTTCACACAAAGATGTCTGAAAGCCGCTGTAGTGGATAATAGGAGTTGAAATTGATATGCAGCAAGACAGAGATAAATAATAGTGGCCTTTTACGCAACAGTAATGGCCTGCATTGTGTCATTATGAGCAATATTTTATGTGTGTGTGTGTGTGTTCGCTCCTAGATCACCAACATGGAGGACGATCCTAACTGGTACACAGCTGAGCTGCACAACAGAAAAGGCTTTGTGCCAAAAAACTACATCAACCTGCGGCCACATGCGTAAGTAAATGTGCACAGTATTTTCTTGTGCTGTATATAAAAGTCCAGTTTTAACCTCTCTCCTATTGCTGCACCAACAAGTACACGGATGAAGGATTCAGCTAAAACACATGCTCATTCACTTTAATTGAGTCACTCGTTGAACTGCACAATGGAGCCTTTTTAAAAAAAAATTATTTAACCTTTATTTTACCAGGAAAGTCCCATTGAGATTAAAAACCTCTTGCTCCTTTGCTTTGCTTGCTTGTGCTTGTGCAATGTTTAACTTTCCAGTGAGAAACTGGCCAATCAAATCCCATCATGCAAATACTCTCAGAGCTCAGAGTGAACCTAACAATGGGTCTTCACATATGCTTGACAGTGGTGTCCAGCATTAAAATGATGTGTACGTGTGCAGTGCAGTAGATTCAGGGAATTATAAAAACCATGAGACAAAAATGGAAATATATGAGGGTTCCCCAAATAATAAAAAATGTCCTCAAAGAGCCAAAACAAACCTCTTTTTTCTTTCCGCAATCGTCCACAGTCCAACATATGCAGAGGTGAGCAACAGCACAATAGCAGAGGCACCACATTGTATCTTATTCTCTGTAAATAGGCCATTTTAAGAATAAAATGGGTTAAATCAGTATGGATGTCTTACTTCAGGCACCAGAGTATGAGTCACTTTAAGAAACACAAGTGTTTATATAATGCAGGGACTGTATGTCCACCATCAAAACCATAACAGTGTCTTAAATATGTAGCACATGTAATCTTTAGTTTAGTTTAGTTTAGTGGGTTTCGAACATAAAGAAGAACAAATGTCCAACTCACAATCAGACAAACAAATCGGATCATTCACATTCATTCTTCTCATGTTTGAAAAGGAGTGAGAAGAAGTTTAAACCTTATTTAATCCCACCCCTCCTTGTAATGTGAATTAATAATCAACACGGCTTCCTAGGTTGACACCTTTCTACAACATTCCATCACACAATTGGTACTTTTATATATATACATACACACATATACACTCCTGCACATAGACAAACCTATACCATTACCACATATGACGTGCACTGAAGCACACAGACCACCCATCACCACCCACCAGAGTTAAGTAGTGACACAACAACTTTGAAATATAAACACATATCTGTTATATTCAAACCATTGTCAAATCACATTCACCTCCCACAGTGCTGATCAGCTCCACATGACTGCCTCTGCATTTCTCAGTATAACAGTGTGCTGGTGTATACACACAAACGCTCCCTCAGTCTGGTCTGATAGTATTGCTTGACGGAGCACGAATAGTGTTACGCAATTTTTGCACTGCAGCTTTAACTCTAAAATTGCCTTTTTTTCTTAAGCTCATAAGGGCTTTCATCTGTAAGGTTTATGACTGCAACTGGCCCTCACAAACATAGAACTACACACAAACACACAACTTTTCACAGGTCCAGCACTGGTCTGTCTAAACAGCTCATCAGTGAGTGTGTGTGAATGAGCTACAGGCGTTTTCTGCTCTGCTCTGGACATCTGCACTCTGCCATAAGGTAGCGCACCCAAAGGGACGCACTAACTCGCTGCTTTACGTAATGATACATAAATTCAGCTGTGTATAAGTGTGCGTGCGTGTGTGTGTTTGCAGTGGAGCTACTGGTACAGCCTTCATGTACCAGATGGGTTCTTCCTTTCACCGTGACAAACACTAAACTGACAGCACAGCCATTACAGCGGCTCCGGCTCGTTAATGTACACTGATGAACGGCGCAATTGGAAGTTTGCTCACACCGTAGGGAGTTGGGTTGTCTGCTGTGAAGTGTGTCTGCGAGTGTTTGTCCTCCTCCAAAATTCTGCACAGAGCCACGAAATGAAAAAAAAAAAATAAATATTGACCCTGTGACCTTAACCAAGAGTGTCCTGTAATCTGTCCACCACAGTGGAAACACACACTCTCTCTCTCTCTCTCTCTCCTTACATGAGTCATCAAACAGACTGCTGTTGCAGAGCATCATTAATGCAAGCCACGCATCCAGGCAATCCGCTCAATGAAGCAAGACTGATAAGCACAATAATAAAATGAAAAATGACACTGTTACTTATGCTTCTCCTCTGACAAATGAAATCCAGTTTCATGGGATTACTGGTGTGTGCATATTTAGCAACGAGTTTAAAAATAAACTCACAGACGTTTTAATTTCCTCGACACTCAACGTCGCCTTTATTTGTCCGCATTGATATGTGCTGTGCTGAAAATACAAACATCAAAACTCCTTTTTTTCAAGTGGGTGCACACTGAATTGTAATGGAGTTGCTGTACATTTCTTTCTTTCTAATGCTATTTTTTCTTTCTCGCCTCCAGCTGGTTTGCAGGTCGCATATCTCGTGGCGTAGCTGAAAGTCGGCTGCGACACAGGGAGTGTGGAGCTTTTCTGGTCAGAGAGAGTGAAAGTGCTCCAGGAGAGTTCTCCATGTCTGTGAGGTGAGACATCATTCGAAAAATATCTATCTAATGTAATGTGTTATTTTAAAGATAATATTCACGCATTTATTACATATTACTATTCTCCGTTGACCCTCTTATTACTGCAACCACCATGTTCCTCCAAATGCAATCCCCTTCAGCTGTGCATAGGCTATCAGTAGATTTGTTGTTTTAGTTTTTCCACAAAACACAGGAAACTAGAATGCCGTTTTTAACACAAACAGCTTCACAGGTGAAAGGGAACCTGAAGGCAGTGTTAAGCTGCTGCTAGGCGTTAGCAGGGCCCCAAATGCAGGCAGAAAATCTTGAAAGTGAAATCAAAAAATCTTTAATTTCAGTCCAAAACAAACAGGTGTGTTGGAGGGAAAACCAGGTAAAGGGGTTTCTCCGTCCTGCCTGCAGGGAAAAAGACAAACAGACACGCCCACAAACACACCCACTCATACAGACAGGGGAAAACTGACAGACAGCCATACAGGAGGAGACACATTTTCTGCAGATCCTAACACTTACACTTGAAGTGGAGTGAAACCCTATAATATTTAATATACTACTGCATGTCGAGAAATACATTGTGTCAATTTAGAGTGTCCAGGCTCTTGTTCCCAGGTCTTCTTGTTGTAAAGGAAGGAATGCTAACCACTACACCCACCGTGTGGCCCTTGAGCATTACATTGACATACACCAACAAAAAAACACCTGAACAGATGACTGGAGAGAAACTATTGCTGCTTCATGAGCATGAGCATCAGCCTTGATTTACACTCGTGACACATAGACAGAGAAAAGTGACACTCAAAGTGTTACACACCAGTACACAACTCTTGTGTTATGAAAGCTGTTATACTGTCACACACTGTAACAATAGTTTATCCTCTCTTAATTGGTTCAACTGACACGCTGATCACCTCAGTTTCCTTCTCAGTAAAAGCAAATCTCTTCCTCCTTCATCGAATTCACTGATTCGATGAAGTTGTTCCTAAAAAGGTGCACAAATATTGTCAGAAAGGACAAGCTGACAAAAACAGATGTGGACTATATAAATGCATGCAAATGTATGTTAAATGAACAAGTCACATGACCTGTTAAGATCTGTCAGGAAACAACTATCAAGAGTGTACATGAGGCTTTACTTTTTCATCGCTCAATCCACCTCGTCCATTATGAGAAAATTGTATATTTTGGTGGCAGGGGATCAGAGGAGCAGTCAGAGGAAGAGGTTTTAGAAGATAAGCTGCAGGGTGGAGAGTCAGAGGGAGGATCTGTAACCCCTCTGGCCTGATATGAGCTAATCCTGTTTGGCACGGTTTGACATCTGGAGCTGCTGATGACGCCAATGTCTTGTGTTGTTGAGGGATCATGGTCAGGGATGCAGCTGAGGCTTGGTATTGTGCTTCTGGGGGCTGAGTGGATATTGGAATTGTGACGTCAGAGTGTGCACGCGGTGTCGGGTGGGAGTCCGTATGGAGTTAGAGATTTGGTATGAATAAAAGACTCCTCACTTTGCAGCTCGGGCTGTAAGATATTCACATCTGGGTTTAACAGTCATGTTATACTTGTGCTCCGTGTCCACGGAGAGCCACTTTGCTATTCTGCGTATTTGTGCATACATGCCCATTGCTGTCGGCAAATAAGGATGTTTTAAGGCAGACGAGAACAGGAGGCAGTTTATTAATGAATGAGTTAACAGATGAGAGGAATTAATGCAGGAGTCAGAGGTGAAGGCGGAGATCTGATCCAGACGGCGGAGAAGGTAAGCATCAGTGGGAGTTCTGCAGAACACGAGCAGAGAAACAAGCTAAAATGAGAAGCATCTCCAGGATCCTCCAGCCCTGATGTTTATCTCACAGAGGTGTGTAACAATCTGGCAACGAGCGACTGGAGAACCAGGAAGTGAGTAGAGGTGCTTGACGATTAGAGTGGGAGCAGGTGTGCTCCCACCGCAGGTGAACTGATTGCATGCAGAGACGAATGCAGGAGAGAAAGGAGGAGATGAAGGCAGAGCGTGACATTAAGGAGCTCTAAAGTGTATCAATAAAGTCAACTGGCCGGGACGTCGCTACTTCATGTCTTCAAAGCTAAGAGACACTTTATTCACTTTGTTCTCTATGTTGTGAATAAATAGAGAAATCCTGCACATATAACTTTTCACATGCGCATTGTTTTCTTCAGTTAAGGCAGATATCGCGATGTATCGCTAAATGATTGTCGTGCAATATATTGATTATCGCAGAATCGTTTTATCATGGACCATGTATTGTATCGTGCCGCATCGCATCGTATTGTAACTGTATCATACCATATCGTGTCATGGGTCACCCTGTGATTCCCACCCGTACCACAGCTCCATTCATGTGTAAATGTGTCTCCATCAGTCTAACACTGCACGTATGTGTACTCGGTCTCGTATTCTACTACTGCAGTGGCAATTTTCCATCCCCATTTGTGAGTCCGTGAATTCTTTGAGCACCGAGTTGTACGTGTGTTTCAATGGTTACCGTCTTTTTGTTGTGTCTTTTGACTGAAACAAGAGTGAGTGAATGGGTAAATGACCAAATGTGCAATGCATAGACCCTAGCAGATCTCTGAGCACGTGTATCCAGTAGGCCATAGAGTTAGATCTGTAGGTTGTGAAAGTTACTTGTGAAAATGTCTGGGTATGATATTCTCTGGTGAATTTGGATTTGCTCTGTGATTTGGCTGCTTGATAGTGCAGTAGCTTGAAATTTAGGTCAGGTGTTTGTGTGTGTTTGTGTGTGTGTGTGAGTGTGAGAGAGAGGTCGTTGTGTTCTGACAGCTGTCCTGTCAGTGGAGACACCCTGGCAGGACTAACTGAGGAGAATTGGCTCAGTCATCCTCCAGCTTTGGGGGACCATCAATCTAAACAAATATAAATTGTATCTGCTTTCACAGCCATCAATGGTGCCAAGAAAGGAACTTTGTTTCTTGTTTGTTGGAAAACAGCTGAAATAAAGATAAAGCCTATTTAATATTTAATGTTTTGCACATTTATTTAGGAGTTTGACGATGAATGCTAGTATTCGCCGTGTAATTATTTTGCTCATTTGAATGTGATATTAAGTTTCTTCACACCAAAGTAAATCTTAAAGCCCCTTTTGAAATTGCTCCTTTAGAAAGGAAGAACATAACTTAATCTTCTATCTCCTGAAAACATAGGCTGAAAATGTCAAAACTTAAAGATAAATAGCTTAAATAAAATAAATAATGCATCTATTTATCTATTTATATGCCTGAATTTTTAATGTACTTTGTTAGAAGACAAACTTCCTGCAGACATTTAAAAATTGCAGGGGAAAACAGAATACAGAAGGATATTTTTTCATACTTTTTTTGGGTATGAAAATAATATGTGACAAGGGACGAGTGGTTTAGACAATGCCTGGTGAAACTTCCCCAATATTCATTCGTAGTTTATTTTTGGAAATTGGAGCAAAGTGACGGCAACATAGATATTTCTAGAGGGAGTGGAGGAATTCATTTTGCTGAGCTGGGTTTTTACGGCTCTTTTTGACTCAGCAGCAGATGTACTGCTTTACACAATGGTATAATACTGACTGATAAAGTGCAGTTCCAAATAAAAATATTGCATATCTGCTCGTTTTTTTTACCCCAATACTGTGGTATTTTACAGCTCCTCACAGGCGTAACATTCACTTTCACCTCACTTGGAAAATCTCACTTCCTGATTCTTACTTTTCCTTATCAGTCATGATCAGTATCAGCTGCCCACCCTTCACGTTACACTCGCAGCTGGAAATCGGTGGCTTTGTGAGTCATCGAAAGACACCAGATGTGAAAGTCTCTGTGATAGTTTGTTGCAGTCATTTCAACACCAAATGTATATTTAATATTTGTATATTTATTGTTTCGGTCAAATTTCCTTTTTGTTGGTTGGCTACGTTGTTGTGTGCCAGAGCGCGAGGTCGAGCCAGATGTCTGTCAGCAGCTTTTATAAGTGCGCTTGAGTGTGATTTGTTCACTCTTGTTATTCAAAATCTTTGACTACAACATATATAATTAAACCACATCTTTTCAAGTTATTATTTCCAAAAGCAAACAAACGGGACTACATTTTGGCAGCCTTTTATGACGTCATCGGTATAGTTTAGTTATGTTTGGACAAGCTACTGCATGTGGATAAAAATGTGTCAAAGCATGACCAAATTTCATGAATTACACAATGACATTTTGGAATGAATACATAATAGGGCGGCGCCCAGACGTTCCCACTTTCTGGGGACATTCCCCGGAAATGTCTTTGTTTTTTTAAAGTCATAACATTCATTAATTCAGTGTCTACTGCTTTTTCCTCCACACGAGGGTCCCAGGGGCCACTGGAGCCAATCCCAGCTGACATAGTGTGAAAGGTGGTTCGGGCTCTTTTTCCGTCTGACAGGCTGCTCCAAAATTATAGATTTGTAATTCATTTTATTTATAAAGCGCTTTACATTAAAAAATAAATAAATCTCAAAGTGCTATTTGTGTGTGCAGAAAATAATCTTTCATGACTGAACGAAGGGTGATAGATTAGTACATTTGTAGCACCCACAGTTTTTTAATCAACTCATCAGTTAGGCTGTCCCAGCTTTACAGTCCAGTGACCAAAACACAGCAAAGAGAGACATAAACACAATATGGAGAGGGAAAGGCAGTTCAGAGGGCAACGGCAAAGAGCAAGAAGTGACAGCAAGGAGGAAGAAAAAGCTTACGGCGGACGGAGCAGTTCTTGATTCAAGAGATTATGTCTTTGTTTTCACACACGGAGAGAATCAAGCTGTATGGGAGACGGACCAGCTGTCTGGAGGAGAAGCCGTCCGGGTCTCCTTCTGTCCCCAAGACTCCTAATGAAAACTTCAAAAATATGAAGTCCCTGCACGAATGTTAATATGTAAATGACCTCTCAAGTCTCTTTGACTTGTTTTAGGTCATTTATTCCCCCAAATCACCTCTTGCTCTGGGAGAATAACTACACAAATGTAGGCTGAAGAGCAAGACGTCCTGGTTTATTAATTCATTACAGACCTATATAGAAGTACTGTGTGTGTGTGTGTGTGTGTATATATTTTTGTGGCTCATGCAATTTCCTTCGGAATGGCTCCTTATTGAGCCATGAACATGCTTTCATACTACACTGCCTACACCACACATCTTATAGCATTTCTGTCCTTTCGCTTCATCTCATCCGTCTCATGTGTACACACACACACACACACACACACACACACACACACACACACTTTCCCTGTCTCTCGTCATCCATCTATCGAGTCAGGTGACAGCAACACTTTTTCAATGCCGCAAGACGAGCCGAGCCTCTCGCTCACTCGCTCACAGACATGCTCAAGTAACATGCAACCACAGGATGACACATGCCTACAAATTCTGCTCTCTCACACACAAATGTATGCACACACACTCATGGCCCGTAGACAAGCTGTCATACATGATATATGGAACATGGAGGGGTGGATGCACACTGCAGCAGCAGCAGCAGCAGCAGATCCGCCACACAAATGCTGCCACATGTCAACATGAGCTATGATCTGTGATTTGCAGCAAGCACATGGAATATGGGAACTTCTTGACTCAACCAGGAGTCACTGACACACACGTGTACACACATAAAACATGACAGCTTTAAGTGACAAGTTTGAGGAGTTTTGCAGACATCTGCAGTGGTTTTAGAAACTGAACTGCAGATTAGAGAGAAGGATGGGGCTGAGGGGGGTGGGACTGAGAGAGAGCGAGAACAGATTGATGGAGGAAGTCAAGTCGGGTGAAAGATGGACGGATAACCTTCATGCATCTTGAATAGTGCTGGCACAGGGTAAAAAAAAAACCAACCAAAAACGTATGCCCCTACAGTATCTCGCTCACTTTGTGATCTATCTCTGCATCAATTTCATTTTCTGTCTTTTCCAGTCTTGTCCTCCCTCAATCTGTCTCTCTCTGTCGATTCATGTACTGTATGTGGGGGGAAAAAACCAAAACACCATAAGACTCTCTCCCTATCGCTGTGGGTGTTAATTACACCGGATCACAGAGATGAGAGGCCACTTGGATAGTGCAGTCATAAGCTGAGCTTAGCATGACTTCTTCCTTTATCAAAACTGACTCAAAAGAAACCAGCCAAAAAAAATTCTACACACTACACTACAATCACACACTACAACACCTGCAGGCAATCTGATGTGGTGAACAAACCAGCGCAATGACGTTTGGTTTCCTCTTTTTCTTCCGTCAAAGTGTTTGATGAGTTTCATTCTGTAAGTAATTTGTAAATCCCCCTGAGGGGAAAGTCCTTGTACTGTCGATGTGCTATTTTTTTACCTCCTCCTTTCTCTTCACCTTTCAGACTTTCTGTCCTCATTAATCCCGACTTACACTGCTTATGCTTTGTTGCACTCACACAAACAGCTGCGCAGGTGCACGGCACATAGTGACACAGCCCCGCCAGGAGGGTGCAGCAGAGAGGGCATTTTTGGACATTTTGTGTTGCTTGTGTTGGGTCAGTGGAGGGATGAGGCTGAATCGAGAGAGGAAATGGAGACACAGTGGAGGAGATAACAAGAGGAATTGCGATAGTGTGGGAAAAGTCCGATAGATGTCACATAATTGAGAAGAATGAGAACAACAGAGAGAAAAATACAGACCCGGAGGCAAAAGAAGAGAAACAGATAACGCTGCTGCACAGAGGATGTGTTAATATTCAAAGACTACAAAGACATCGTCGGGCCAAAAAAAAGAACTAGTCAAAAAACTTTATATTTGTCTGAAGTTAATCTTTCAAACTAAAAGTTTTTTTGTTTTTTTTTTACACTTCATCTTCTGACTGAGTGAGGGTGAGAGAGGAGAAATGAGGACATGCACAGTGAAAGGAAGGGGGGAGAGAAAAGAAGGGCAGGGTGGAGGTGTAGTTGAATGCCATCCAGTCATCAGGGAGTCAGTCCTGCTTGTTCAGAGCTCAGCGGCTGAATGGAGAAAGAAAGTCAGGGTGAAATGAGCTGATGCTCATTTATTTTTTCTTTTAGCTTAGGACAATGCCACTCAGAATATATAGACTATGAGGAGGAGGAGGAGCCACAAGGTTAAAACACTAAAAAATGTGCTTGTTCTAGTGAAAAACATGGATTTGGATTATCTTAAAACACGCCAGTGATGTCACAATTAAAAAAACAAAGATCCCTGAAGAGGATGTTAACACTGTGGGCACTGAGCTCTTATTAGCATAAGCTCAACACACACACACACACACACCTACTCTGTGATGTGTTTAGAAATATGGAGGAGTTGTGTTGTGACTTCTGCCGCATATGAGATGCAGTTATATAACAGTGTGATCATGGCAAGATGTCCAGATTACTAAAGATAAGCCGAGAAGTTACTTAGCAACCGCGACGGAGCAGGATAGGGGTGCAGGTGAGACTGCCAAACAAATACTCAACGAAATCTTTAATCACAACAACGAGGCACGCACATTTTATTATTGTTATTTTCCATCAGCCTCTTGTTCATGAAAATGACTGGCACAAAAATACTTTGAGAGATTTCCTGAAACTTTATACTGTGCGTTTCTTTGAAAACATAATACACACCTCAATGCGCATTGCATTTTTGTATGACATATTCTGCTTAGAGGTAAAATATGACTCGCACACATTCCCTAGCCCCTTACCCTAACCCTAACCATCACAACTAAGTGCCTAACCCTAACCCAAAAACCAGGTCTTAAACCTGAAAAAGCCATTTTCAGGAGTGTCAGTATGTGAGGACCAGCCAAAGTGTCCTTACTTCCTCACAAAAATCCTCCTTAATTTCTCTCCTTATTTGTTTTTGCAGTTATGGGGATCACGTGCAGCATTTCAAGGTGCTGCAGGATCACTGTGGTCAGTACTACGTGTGGGACGAGCGCTTCTCCTCGCTCAACGAACTTGTGGAGTTCTACCATAGCAACAGCATCGCCAAGGAGAGGAACGTCATTCTAAGAGATCCCGAGCACTTTGCCAGGGTAAGTTATCATCCTATCATCCAAAACAAAGGAGACCAATAGATCAGATTACATTACATTCATGCAATTCATTTATTTGACTGGAGAGGATGTACAAATGTCTGTTTTAAAACCATTTTTTATTAATTAATCAGCAATTTGGTAAGATTATGTTGAGAGAGAAAAGAGGATAAAAGCACAATAAGAAGGAAATACACAAATTGTAGAAAATCTCTCTTAGCCAAATGAATAAATTCAAGACAGTACATTTGAGCCATTTAAAAGTCAGGAGACTTTAGAAATTAGCAGAAAGTGCTGCTCACACATTAATGTCCTTAACAATTGCTTTAAATCTCCTCTCCAGATTATTTAAAACACATCTGTTCTGTCGTCTGTTTTTGGTCTTCTTCCATTCCTTTTTTTCCCCTCCCTTACGCTACCAATGAAACTGCATTTTGAAATAAATAGATGAATGTAATTTGTTTTCAATCGGCCGTATTATCAAATCAGTACGTCTAGACCAGGGTTCTGCAACCTGTGGCTCTAGGTTATGTTTATCTTCATTTGATTTCTTTATTTCATTGTTTCCTTCAAAAGTGAACACTTGTTTTTGTTTAGGGGTTTCAGGCGTTCCACATTTCATGTTCCACATGCAACAAACTATATAGTTTTTTATATATATATATATATATTCTATCTATATATACTGTATATATATATGATGTTATCTTCATTTTATGGATCAAATAGGTTTTACAGCTCCAGATTGAATTCATTTGGGTGGAAATACTCATACTAAAAGTTGCACACCCCTCGGCTAGACAAATGTAAATAGGCCTCAGGCGCTTGTGTTTCTTCTCACAGCGACTCCAAAGCATTACCTGTTAGTTTGTTTTTTACGTCGGCTGACAGCTATGGGAACAGTCTATATGTCGGACACATCTGTAACTGTGGCAGCAGGGCTGGCTATAGAGGTGCAGCTTGTAATGAAAGATCACAGGAGAGCCGCCAGTTAGGAACAGAACCAAATCAGTCATCTGAGGCATGCAGCCAAAGGGAGTGAGCACCTCACTGCTCAAGAAAACTGACTTTAAAAGGCAATAATTCACCTCACACACATCTGGAGTCTGCACAGAACAGCACTTCAAGATTAGTCCAATTTCCCTCCTTAAGTCACATTGTCATCATTGTACTCACATCCGTGTGTCACGGTACCGATCTGCGTATTAAATGTATGAAGACACAATAATGCAGTGGAAGAAGAAGAAGAACAATCATCATTTAGGGCGTATCCTGAAATTTGCAATGTTATCTCTCAGGTTTAACGAGAGAAAGTACGAAAGGCAGGTGGTTTCCTTGATGGTGTCACCAAGGGAGAAGCAGCTGTTGTCGTTATTGTGAACTCATTATGCCGACAAGATCACATTGCACGGTAACTGTTCTTGGGAGTGGCAGGCAAGTCGCCCGCAGGCAAACCTGGAGTCGCGATGATGGGAGCTGATCCAGAGCTATTCTGACGTGAAAGCATGCTTCTGTCACTGCAACACCGACTGCATGCAAATACTCATCACATCACACTCACTTATGAATCGCGGGGCCTGGAAATAAACTCGCAGCCCTTGGGGGGGGAAAGCGGAGGGTGCAGTGTATAATACTGTTTGACTTACAACAGGAAAGGTGCACCTGCATTTATGAGTGGGATTTCAACTATGAGCTGAACAAACAGAAATGAGTACTCATTGACATTTATTATACAAATTAATATTAAAGGTCGAACAAATGGAGAACTCCTAATCTCAGCCCTCCCTTTACCAAGCATGTCAGGGAACTACGGAGGCCTTCACATGCCAAAAAGAATGTTTTTCTTCTTTTGTGTCGTAAGATTATCATTTCAAAATGCAGAATACATGCTCTGGCTGGTTTATCCATATATGGGCAGCTGTAAAAACATGGTTGCGTCCAAAGGACTTGAGCCATTACACACTTGTTTGTTGCATTTAAGCGAGTAAACCCACCTAAATTTTCTCTGATGAACCACAGTTGTATTTGTGTTGGGTTTCAGCCGCCTTCACCTTGTCCTGCTCTCCGATTGTCTGGGTAGTAGAGCCATAGCAGATTCTGATTGAATTTGGATTCCGCAAGATGTTTTGGAGGTTCTGGTGGGTCGTCGTGTCTTTGGAAAACTCATGACCTGAAAATCATGAAGTAGACATAGGGATCCCAACTTTGCATCTCTGGTTCATCGTAGCTCTTTTTCACAAAAGCAACAAGAGACAAAGTTTGTGGACAAAACCTGATAAGAATCAGCACGGTGAGGTCAGGCCGGCCTTCTGCAGGCAACTCACATTAAATAAATAGGACAGACTAGTTCTGTGTCCTAGTTGTCATGTTAATGTAAATAGCACATTTTATTACCTTTTATTAATCTGAGCAACAGTAAAGCTTTGTCTTTTTTCCCTCACGGGGAATGATAGGAAAAATAGCAGAGCTCCATTTCCTCATTAAAGAAAAGGAAGGGATAAAAGATGTCAGACTCAAAGTGTGTCTTCTGCTAACATTTTGTTGCCACTTGAGTGGGACGAAAAATCCTTTCATGAGCCGTCTTTAAAAGGTGTCAGCTCGAAGCAACTCTGAAGCAGATGAGAGCGGCTTCCGAGTTCTCTGTCCATTATGCTGCCATCTGTTTCCCAAACGATCCCACAAATGGAGTCTTTTCGTGACCATGACTCTGTCCGATCCCCCTAATTAATCTGGCAGAGAAATCCAAACCCATCAACTGTCAGCTCACACCACAGTTAAAGCGGAAAAAGTGAGGTGCCGGCGCGAAGATCGCTAACCACTTTTGCTTGAGGGGAAGTGAGGTTAGAGGCAGGAAATGACACGTATGCACATACATCCTCTTGTTGTGTGACTTTATCCAGAGGGCTTGCTTTTTAACCCTTATACACGGAGCATTGCGGCTGTTTTTTTTTTCCATTACTCTGTTAAAACATACACAGAGGGTGTATATGTATAAGAGTGTACAATAAAGAGTGTCTTATGTCATTTTTTCAGCACAACCGCGGCAATCTGATAACAAAAAAATAAATAAATCACCAACTATAGAAACACGCCTGAGCAAAAAGCACAAGAAAATGTTTAAAATCGGATTGAGTTTGTGAAATTTGGAAATGCGTCACAGTTCAAAGTTCACTTATGAACAAAAACAAAATAATTATTAAAAAAACAACTATTATTACTATTACTGCACAATTATTGCTACTTTATATTAAATTAATGACTCAACAACACATAAGAAGACACATTTTTTAAAGCCTATGGGTTCAAATTACAAACAGGCATTGATATTTCAGGCAAGGCAGCACAGTGCATTTCTTTTACTCCCACCACCTTATATATATATATATATATATATATATATGTACAATAATGTGTCATTATATGAACAAAAAAGGAACAAACTTCAACAAAAGAACTATAGAAAGGACACATGAAATAAATAAATAAATGAGGGAACATGTAAATAAACGGACGTTTTGCCAACAAATATAGTCGATGATATCAATATATTCATATAATATATTGTAATTTAAACAGATTCATGACCACAAGCATGTGCAAGCATGTCTGAGTCTTATGAGCATTTGAAGATGGATTGATTTTTGTGATGTGAGCTTTATTTCAGTACTTTTACACGGAGCTCTCTCTCTCTCTCTCTTTCTCTCCCTCCCTCCCTCTATTTTTCTTTTCATCACCTACTTTCTAAAGACACATTTGTGTGTCTCAGACTCAGCCCGTGCCGTGTTAAAAATAGAACTTCTCTCTCAGAGCGCGGTTTCTCACAGATTTAGCCCGTGCTTGCAAAACATCCGTTTTCACACCTTAACGGTTTCCCGCTTATTGTAAATGGTTAAGTACATATATGTAGGGCACGCTGCTCGCTATATCCAGTCCTCTGAACAAATGCAGCAGGAGCAGGTGCAGGTGAAGAGTTTGGCTTGAGGCACTGTGATGAAAGATTCATCAGTTCAAAACGGCTAATTCAAAAAAAATCATTCTGTCACCGTCTGAATAATGACACGTCTGACAAATGACAAAGTGGTTTTTGTTTCTTTAGACAGCGTCTGTATAGAATATGAATAGTGTAAACAAACAGCTAGACACGTGCTGGGCAGCCCGGGGGCAAAGCAGAACTCAATTGGACTTGTAACTAGAGGGTTGCAGGTTAAAATCCTAGGGTACTCCCTTCCCTATTGTGCTCTCGTGCAGTAATTGGTGTGTGTGGGTGCAAAAATAAATGATAATGTTATTTTTTGCTGCTTTTATAACACACTGGTGATGTTACAGGGAAGTTAATGCTCGTAATTAATGTTATTGCTATTGTTGTTGTATGTTATTCATTATTTGTTTGGATGGTACGGATGAAGTGAGTGCACTAATTGTAATTGATAATTGATGAATCTGGTGTATATTTTCTAAAAAAGACTTGATTAATAGTTTAGGTTTATGTCACATCATTCTCAAATCTATTCATTTTACGAAGAAATGAAAGAAAGAAACATAAAGAAATTACTTTTCTGTTGACTGATTAAATTAGTTATGATTTCAGTTTTATTCTTTACTGCTCATTAGCAACACTAAACAGGGCTGAAAATGAAGTTGTAATGGGCTGGATTGGTTTCTTTACAAAACATACACACTGTCAGCAGCAAATTGAATAATGATAACAATCATTAATTAAAAGCAGATAAAAAGCTTTGTACTTACAGAGCGTTTTATTTCTTATGTAATTGTGACCTTATATTACGGTATATATCGTTTTGTATTTATATTAATCTATGATGCCCCTTTTCAGTTGCACATAATTACAAATTAAGTTTATTACATCTTCTTATGGGCTATTAAATATAATATTATATAGAACATATTCAATATCTGATATCTTGACTAGTAAACTGATGTATCTACAGGTGTATATAAATTATATGGGAGATTATTTTAATGTGAATTTATGTTTTATTTACACGCCTTTGCTTTTGGTTCGGTGACGGAGTGTGTGTGTGTATATATAAATATATATGTGTGTGTGTGTGTGTGTGTGTGTGTGTGTGTGTGTATATATAAATATATATGTGTGTGTGTGTGTGTGTGTGTGTATATATATATATATTTATAGTAATGTCAGTAATGTCATCTACGTCATTACTAAATCTGATTAATTTAATGTACAGAAAACAAAGTCATACACTGTGGTTTTCACCAGCGCAGAAGTAATCTTATTACATCATTAATGCAATTGTTTACCTCTAAAAATGGCTGTAAACAGGACTGATTGTATATTAGTCTGAATGAAGCCTTTTTTTTTTATTTTGTTGTTGCATTGCGTGCCATGTGAGTACAGTATATGACTAACCCATATATTGTGTTATGTGTCTCTTTTATTGGTCGGCAAACACTGAAACATGGAATAAAGCAATAAACAAATCCAGATTACATGCATGCATGGATACACGTCTTTCATAGCTCAGTAGATCATGTCTCATGTGAATGAGTATTAAAGATCATCGAGTGCATCACGACGAGAAAAGCTCTTTATAAATACAGACCATTACCATCTCTTCTTCTTCTGATTTTATTTGGTAGTAACGAGTAACAAAGATAGTTAGAGGAAATGTAGTAATATAAGTAAAGTACAGATCTACGTGAATGTTGTACTTAAGTACAGGAACAAAGTATTTGTACTTGGTTACATTACAGCAAGAGTTGCTTTCTGCTTGTCATGTACAGCAACTGTATATCAGTGCGGCACTAGAACACTGGTTGTGACGGCGCGTTGCATTGTCACGACCTGAAGACAATCTGAAAACATGCCCCACAGCAGTGAAGTGTCGCGCTGAAGTGTTTACCTACATTTACGTTTTTTATAGCCTGACAAAAGCTGCCTTTCCACATCAGAGCACCACAGCTGAGTCACCGCTTCACGGCTGTGCTCTTGCTTACTCGGTGTAAATGTTGCTAATTAGAGTCTTAATGGCTTAGTCATATTTCCCCCTTATTTATTATTTCACAAATTTAGCAGCAACAGGTGAGCATAACATCAAGGGCTTTTTGTAAATGCAAACTCAACAATCTGTCTCTTATTGATGAGGTTATATAAAGTATGTTTGCTCCTGTGGTTTTAAATCTCATGCCCGACACATGATTTATGATTTTTTTAAACTTAATTTTTAGTTTTGTAGCAGAAAAGACCCTAAAAACATATCCTACCTTTTCTGCAAAGGTGTCTGACATCTTTTTTGGGTATCGTGGTCATTCATCATTGAGCTGCGCTCAGATCTTCAAATAAAAACACATTACATTTGGCGTTTGGAGTTGGGACTTTTACTCGTTATTTGGTCGTTGTATGTGTTGGGCTCTGTCAACACAACCCTGGTGTTCCACTACAAACATGCCACGGAACATTTCTCCATACATCCTCACTTACCCCAATGTCATTGTGCCCCTCACAGGGACGATATTGTCACAGATGAACTAACGGCACTAAACCTTTTCTGCCCTTGTACATTAGATAGTGCGTAACCTTGTGTTGAATCATTTAGCAGCTCTCCTCCCTGCCTTAACTATCTACGCTCTCTGACAAATATCTATATCTATATATAGATATAGATATAGATGTGTGTGTGTGTGTGTGTATATATATATATATATATATATAAAAAAGCAGACTCCTGCTTACACCGATCCAAGTACTCTTAATGATTTGTTTCAGTTTGACGCGTCACTGCCTCACCTCGTCTTTCTCACATTCTTTTTTTTTTTTGACTTTCTGTCTAAGATATAAACTAAGCCTTTTAAAGACTTAATCCATGTACAGTATGTAACCCGTGTAGCAATAGCCTCTGAGGTGTGGCAGTGCATTCTGTGTTGTCTGCCTCTCTCCAAACTAATTCAACATCAACTCATTACACGGCGTTATAGATCATTTCTTATCTCACGGTGGCAGGATTTGGACATAATACTCAGTCTGTGTCCTTATTTTCCTTCATTTCTCCCGCCAGACATTGGTGACGTCACCGCTTCTCTGTGCTTTTCCCTCCAAACGAAAAGCTGCAACACTTTGCCCTCTTTTCAGAGAGGGAGAGAAAAATGTATTCTAAAACCTGCTGGCTTTTTCTTTCACTGTGGGTTGGAGCTGACCGGAGGGACCACATTTCTCCTTCCAAACTGTTATTCACAAGTTGCCACAGAGAGATGAATAGCTCCTTCCTGTGCCGTCGCACACACATTTAGATGCAGTGTGCACAGAAGTCACAGGACGGCACATACAAACAAGTGCTGAGCAAACAGAGGCCTGCGCTCACATGTTCCTATCTCACACCCAAGCGCTCAGGGTGTGCATGCATGCATGCACTCGCAACCCTATGAGTCTAGACTAGATCAGTGACACAATGAAAGATAAGACCGCGAGGATTTTATAAGATTTGATGAATTGATACAGTGTGTCTGCGTCTCTCGATCGTAATCCTGCCGTCTGGTCGCTGAGGATACACGTTTGTGCGTGTGCCTGCTCGGATGCCACTTCATTGAGCCTTTGGGTTCAATCTGACACCTGGTGTGAGCACAGCACAAGTGTCACCGCTCGTTTCCGTCCGACACACTCAGCGTTTTCATGCCCAGCGCCCGCGTTGTGTGTATGAAGCGAAATCACTTGTGCCCATCACATGGGCGTGTGCGTGTTTTGGTCTTAAAGTGAGGTGTGGTGGGGCAGCAGAAAGCCACTGTGCCAGAATGTCAATGGCACAGTATTTTCATGCTTATTTAAACCATGCATTTGATGCACCTACATAGGAAGGTTCACTTGTTACAGGGATGTGCTCCAGCGCTCCTCCATCCATCAATTTTCTACTGTTTTGTCCTCCACATTGCGGGGGTGCTTAGGGCGATAGGCGGGACACAACCTGGACAGTTCGCCAGTCCATCACAGGGCCACATAGAGACAAACAACCATTCGCTCTCACCTACAGTCGATTGTAAAGTGTCCAATTTACCTAATCCCCCATATTGCATGGTCTTGGAAACTGGAGAACCCGGAGAAAACCCACGCACACACGGGGAGAACATGCAAACTCCATGCAGAAAGGCCCTTGTTCTGACCGGGTACACCAAACTGTGTGGCCCTCGAGTTGTTGATGGGATAGACGGCAGATGCAGAAGCTCCATCCGGCCCAGGGACCACGTACCGATCACCTCAGTGAAGAGATGAGACCCATTTGTCCACTTCTCTTTTCCTGTATCCGCCATTTCAATAGCGAGGTGCCAGACACAGGCCCACCTAGCTTTTAATGACAATCAAATCACTGATTGGCTTGAATGATGTGACGCCCCAAAACACGTCTTGGAATAATTCAGACACTAAATACGACCCATTTGCGCTTAGATTCCACGTTTTGTAACGAGCAGAAGTGGAGTTGTTGCACACGCCCCAATGCACTGAAGACCGTATGCTTTGGATATTTTTGAATATAGGGCCCTTTATGTCTGTCTTTTTGTCGGTTTGTCCAATTTTCAGAACAACCACTGAACCGATCGACTTTAAACTTGGGATGAAAGGTGTGGGTGTGTGTTCGGGCACAGCTGTCAAGTTGAGTGGTTATCGAAGCATCAGGCAGAAGAACAGACAGATATGGAAAGACAGATATCTTGATTTATTTGCAGGATGAGTCAACAGAAGTTGAGAGAATGACAGCTATGAGGGAGGGCAGAGGAAAAACACTCCCTTTTTATGATGAGAACAGAGAAGAGTTCACTTGCATGGGTCACAGTGTGAGAGTTGTTGTGTAGCTACAGAGCGTTTCTCTGTTTTTCTCTCTCTGATTCCAACTAATTCATTTCCGATGCAGTTCATTTATCTTCCCAATCGGACAATGCACATAATTTTTGTTTGTTACTTTATGCACATGCCTCATGAAAAGGATGCAAAGTATTCTTTCATTTTGTAGCTGCTCTGCTCGGAAAAAGAAATAATGAACAAGAATTAAAAAGTAAATTTAATTTAAAATGTACAAGCCTAAACCACAATGAAGTGCACTAAAATATAAAATACCTTTTGGCACACGGCTTTTAGAGTTTTAAAGGTGCATTGTGTAAATATGACCCAGTTGTCAACACATCTGTTTACCTGTGTTTCATTTGTGTCAATATGGCACTTATGCAAATTTCCCTTGTTAACACTTATTTACACAGGTTTTACACATGTCCTCTTGTTTAATGCAAATGTTTGCGTTCAGTTTTGTTGTCAGGTGTGAGTCCGGTGTATGTCCAATGACAATCCAGACATTCTGATTGTGATTCTGATCGAGGCGTTGAAAACTATTTATCCCAGAAGCTATAACACACATTTGACTGAGCTCACGTAGGCTACATTAGTTAGATCATTAGATTGAATAGACTGGCTTAATAAATATTAAATGAAAATAATAAGGAAAATACATTCTGTATTTACCTTTAATATAATACTTGATGATTTTGTGAGTTGGATTATGAACTCTTTAGAGCACACAGGATCTACTTTTTTCCACTAATTATTTCAAAAAATGTCTCTAACTTTTGAATAATTTAATTATAAATGACTATAATTAACGTTGTGAGGTAGGTTGTTTGAACAAGCACAGAATGGATGATTGATGACTAATAACTTTTGACAGAAATGGCATTCTGTTGTGGGTGTGACAGGGAGGGTGTGCGCGCATCATAAAAAGCTATTAAATTACAAAGTTATGATGATTTTTGGCTGTTTTGCAAACATGTATTTGTGTTTGGGACCAACGGATCCAACTGTCTTACTTTGTGTACGGTATATTATATTCATTGTGTTGTGGCCTTAGTTACAGCTAATTTCTTACTTCAGAAAGGCAAAAGCGGACCAAATGTTGCACCTGTTTACATTACAAGCAGACACATTACACTGACAGAAAGCTGTCAACAACTGGAGTGTTTCAGTCATACAATGGGCAACCACCATCTACAACTAGTGACTATTTCTGCCTTTGCTCCCTGCAGTATGTAGATTTTTAAGGTATATTGATACATATTATTAAGAAAGATACCTGCATGTTGTTATAGTTTGATGTCTCGTAACAAACAGTCTCTTCTGTAAAGCAATCTCAGAGATTGGCAGATTTAAATTCAGACCCTTAAAGCTGTAGTGCGTAACTTTTAATGCAGCTCTACACAACTGTCTGTTTGTTTTGACAATCCCAAACTACATTCTGTTCAGGGAAAAAAAATTATCCCAGAAAATCTTAGACTGCTGTCTTAACGATGTATCATTTTCCTTTTAAATGTTTCCTGGTGTGTTACTGAAAAATGTAGCCAAATTACTACCAAAATACAACATCTCGTGAATCATCACATCTCATGCCAGCTATCGTATCTTCCAAAAAAATACAGTACAGTTGCTCTTGGGTCCAAATCACTCTTATGTATCTGTCTTTGCAAGGTAACTGGGTTTCCCACAAGCAAAAACATGTTGTTCATTTGCAGCCAAACCATAATTATTAAGACTTATTCATTAGGGCGTGGCAGCGATGGATACCTTTGCTGTGATGACAACAGAGAAGTGGTGGTTTGTTCACAACAATGGAATCTCCTTAAGAGGCTAAAGTGTAAATGCTGGTGTAGCATCACTGATGTCAGAGACAGGACATTCTCTATTAAGAGAAAATACACAGAAGGGTGTTATCAGGGGTAAAGAATATTTCAGCCTTTCCCTAAATACAAAAACTAGCTATAGACTCATGTATATTCAATCAGAGTAGAAAAATAAGTACAAATACATTTCCTCTAACTATCTTTATTACTCCTTATACTACCAAATAAAACCAGAAGAAGAAGAGTTGGTACTGGTCTGTATTTATATAGAGCTTTTCTCGTCTCGATGAGCTGCTTTACCCTGCAGTTTTGACATTCACCCATTCACACGCTGCAACATAAGGTTAAGTGTCTTGCTCAAGTACACATATATATACTAGGAGAACTGGGAATTGAAACCACAACCTTCCAGTTGAAAGACAACTCGCCCAACCACTGATCCACCATGGCTCAATCCTAACTTTGTGAATCCTTTGACTTTCTAAAACTTATAAGAGAAAATTACTTTTGATACTTAAGTACAGTAAACTCCATATACTTAAAGACTTTTACTTAAGTGATATTATACAAAGTGACTTCAACTTCTACCAAAGTCATTTTCTGGTAGATAGTTTTACTCAAGTATCCCTTTTCGGTACTTTATACAATACTTCTCTCCGGGTCCAGCAAGCTACTGAATATAGCCTGAGTGTCGGCCTGAGTGTCGGCCTGAGTGTCGGCCACGCCCACCCCCACAGTCTTTTGTTGTTGTTTTAATTGAGAGACACAACTGTAGAAATGACATCATTTAAACTGTGGAGCTCAGTGACTCACTGACAGTGATTTCATTAATTTCCTCTCTTCTCTACTCCCACCCTGTTTCTTTCTCCTCCTCCTCCACAGCGTCCCCATCACGCGCACGCCCTCTTCGACTTCGCCCCACACCACCCTTCGCAGCTCCGCTTCCTGCGCGGCGACGTCATCGAACTCATTGACTGCTCAGACTCGGTCCGCTGGAGGGGCCGCTGCCACGGGCACGTGGGCTACTTCCCGCCAGAGTACGTGCAGCCAGTTTACCACTGCCAATGAACTGAAGCGGTCAATCGAAGCGCAGGGTCCAGTCCTGCAGGTTCTTCACTGAGCCGCCCTGGTCCCGCTCTTCTCACTTGCCCATTCATTTTTTGGAGCAGACCACCCGACAAGCTGCTGTTGAACTGGTCATGTATTTATGACCCCTCCCATTTTCCTGTGATGTCATATGTCAGTCACATGTTGCAGCAGATTCAATACAATTTCTCTTAAATCATTAAGGAAAAAAAAAAAAAAGAAATCCAGATGTGGGGCCTATACACTGTGGAGAATTCAACACTGGCTCACAAGTTCACACACACACACACACACACACACACACACACAAATGAGGAGTGGGCAGCCCACAGGAGCTTGTGGAGCTTCTGCGGTCACAGTTTTCTCCACTTCACATGAGTCAGGATTTGCTCCAGTACGCTGCAGCTGTTCCCACGCGGAGATCCAGTGAGCTGAGAGGAGAGACACACAGTCATCGTGTTGTGGAGGTGTGAGTGTCTGTGAACACTCAGTGGAACCTGACGCAGCACATTCCTTTTACCTTCTAAGGTGATGTGTGTGTGTGTGTGCGTGTATGTTTTTAAAATGTTCTGCTGAACTTGCATACTTTATTAAAGATTGTGTTTATGGTGTAAAAGTGTGAGTGTGTGTGTGTGTAAGAGTCCGGGGATGCTGGTTATGACTGTGTGTGTGTGTGTGTGTGCGTGTGTGTAGGGAGGTCACTGTGTTCCAGTGACCAGTGAGATGTTCACAGGCCAGACGTCACACGCTTTGTTTTATAATGCTTAAATTGTAATTAGCTCATCGGAATTTATGGATCAGTCATTCATTTCTATGTATTTATTGTTATTCATGTAAAACCTTAGAGTACATATAATACAAGTAAGACGAAACATTGTGTAACGATGTTGTTTCTATCGCAAAACAAGTTTGAAGAAAAACACATTTTACGAGATTAACAGTGAGAACTTGGACCAGTCTTCCTTTACGTGTAATGACAAGTCATTGAAATAAAGTTATACATTTACCTCTTTGAACCCCAACACATGGCTGTTTAATGATATTTCATGTTAATTCATTTGTTTGTTGATATATAAACAATGCAGCCTCACAATGTACCCTGAACACATCGAAAAAAGATGGTTCAATTTAAGAGTACACTGTATGTGAGACAACATCATAGTCGCTTTTCCATTATACAGTTTTATTGCAGGCTTTCGCAGTGCGGTCACTAAATACACCAGATTTTAAGTCTTTTTAACTGATCTGCAGTTCGGCATTGTTTGGTTTGATTCTTGTGTTGGACGTCATGCTCCGTGCATGCACTCCCTGACCAATCGGTGACAAAAAAAGCAAACAAAATGAGTAGAGTTGAGCACGAGTAGTGTTATAACTGTATAATTATAACTTGCCACCTTTTTTAAAACTTCAAAATAACAACTTCTACATAAGTTTGACGAATGGCTGACTTGTAAAAGTGAGAACGGAGGCTCCTTTATTTTGAGGCTTTGCAACTGGAAATTCACAGATGTCACCTACAACCGGGCACCTCTACCAACTGTCAATCACCCTGGTGTCCATTCATGTGCGATGTGCTGTTGCCTACTGTCCTGTAAATGGGAATATAACTAAAAAAATACAAATGTGTGTGTGTGTGTGTGTGTGACTGAGGAGACCTAGCATATGCATATATGAACAGGAGGTTAGTGAACTTTTGACAGTTGACTGCTGCTATGCGAGGAATGCAGTGCTGCTTCTCTCACCAGGATGTAACGTTTAAAATGAAGACGGTTCACATTTTCTAGCCTGGTCTCACACTTTTGTCTATTATTTGTTTATGTCAAACCACCTTTTCCATCCCCCCCTGACAGACTCACCTCTGGCTACTCTTGCGACAGTTAGTCAATAAACCAGCAACCACAAATGGGGGAAGAAGAACGGTGTCGAAAGGTGTAACTAGAAATAGCACAGCACCGTTTCCTGTTCTCTTTAAAACGGCAAAGTCACTTTGAAGTGTGTGCATGGCAGAACAAGAGCGATCAGTGTGTGCCTGAGACGTGAGGTAGACAGAGACCGACGTATGAAACTGAAGAGATACAGTGGCAGGAGAGTATGAGAATAATAGTATTTTACAATGAGGAAAGGAGACAAATGGGCAACGACGTGTGACAATAAAACAGAGAGGAGGAGGCGGGTGACGACAGGAGAGTGGGGCGAGGAAGCAATGTGTCAACTGTATGAGGGAGAGTGACGTTAAGAAGGCTCGCGGTGGGGGAAAGGGAAGGTGTGTGAGCAGAAACATCTGTGATATTGACAGGAGTTTGAGGGTAAATACTGTCTAATACTGAATGAGTCATGCAGTGAGGGGAGAAATAACCATATACCTGGCTTTAAAACCAGACAAACAGCCTTCAAAACAGCAACACAATTAACCAGATTATTAGTCACAAGCAGGCAATCCGTTTGTAAATCAATAACAAAGTGAGACGGACGACGGGTGAGTCATCTTTGAAACAAATGCACTGCTCTCACACATACAGAGTGAAAAGCTGCTGCAGCTCTTCCACGTTGAATGGAGCTGTGTCATGAGTTGACAAACTGCATTATGGTTTACAGAGGTTGAGAATGAGTGCATCCTCCAGACCTGATCCCAGAAACCACATTCAGAGGTGGTTTGGGGGGTACATTTGGACACATTCCACACATTTTTCAGATTATGAACTCTTATTTAATGTTACTTCAGCGTGAGTAGAGCCTGGAGTTCCTCGCATCTCTATTGTCTCTGTTACTTTGACAGACAGACAGAAACACTGTGACAGCA
This sequence comes from Solea solea, assembly GCF_958295425.1. Lineage (NCBI taxonomy): Eukaryota > Metazoa > Chordata > Actinopteri > Pleuronectiformes > Soleidae > Solea > Solea solea. The sequence goes on along the minus strand of NC_081149.1, from coordinate 18,806,673 downwards.
GACTCCTCTGTACCGTCAGACTCGTTAAAAGTATTTAAAATGACTGTGTGCTCTTGTAAACAATTATGACGTCGGTCGGTGTACACTTGAATACAGGGCAGACGGCAGATCTGATCGCAGACAGTCATCGGGGACACATCCAGAACACATTATAATTCCAGGTGTGAACAGTTTTACTTGTTTATGTCTAGTATGTTTAGTAATTAGTTGTATCCGAGTGGGCGTGTTGCTTCAGGTACTAGAGAAAGAAGATGAAATGACGAACAATTGAGGCTAATATTATACAATTCACCTTATAATATAACCAGCAACACAAACTTGATGCTGCACTGTGTTACAGCAGTTTCGATCTCTGATGACGTTGCATTACATTGTTCTTTTACACAGTTCCCCTTTTTATGCCAGAAGTCTGTAAACACGTTAGTCCAACTAAAATCCAGCTAGTCTTAGTCAGACTAACATACCTGGATAATGCGATTCGTAGTCAGATTACTTGTGCATGTATACGCTTAGTCAGACTGAAGTCGGACTTGGCGTTCTGTGCATGCGCCGAAGAATTTCATGTACAGCACGTACCAAACATACAGAACCACAGCACGAGCCATCTCAACGTCCATCTCGCTGTTAGCTGTTCGTTCTTCTGTGATGTAAAGGTCAACAAGAAACTGATTCAAGAGAGAGATACAGCGCCACCTATGGACACGGCCATTTTCTCCTCCTCATGTATACTCGGACTCAGTAGTCGGTTTGGCTTTGGCAATTTGTCTTTCTAAGCCAACCACCAAATTCATTCCACTGAACTGCTCCACTGTCTTTATTTAGAAACAAGATGAGCACCAGGTGTGTGTTGGTATTTTTGCCAAGATTATTTTAGATTAAGGAATTTTTAATGATAACCAACATTACATTTTCATTAAGACTTAAAAATGCACACAAACAACACACACAGAGAACCATCTGTCATTGTCTGACTACCATCAGCAGCACAAACTGAAATCCTGCCACTTTTTTATTTTACGGTTTAATTTCAGACAGACAACTAACACCAGGGAATGCTGGAACACTGGAACTCAGTCTGACCTGAGCTTTTGTACTGTGAGGGAGGTGAGCTAACAAGAACCAGGTGCATGTTATTCAGGCATGTCTATCCATCACTGGGGGGGAGGGACGAAGAACCTGAAATGACAGAGTCTGAAATGAGAGAGTGGTTATGGTGGATGCTATGATTATAATCATTTTCTGTAGGGGTACCAAGCTCAGGTCTGGTCTGGTTCCTACAAAAGGAACCCCACGTTGAAAGATGAGCGACATGCACTATATGAAATTGTGAGTGAATGGGTGAATGTCAGGTTGTGCTGTTCCAAACCATGAGGAGCTGATACTACACTGTACCATTTGGTAGAAACGAGGCAAGACTTGCACGCTAACAGACTAATGCAACAAGTGGAGTCGCCCCCTAATGGCCCAACACCAGAATAATGATTTTAGAATATTATTCCAACATTGGCTTTACTGTTTAGACCCAGAATCAATAGATGATTTACTATTCCACAAAACAGAGACATGTCTTTAATTATTTTTTATTATAGTCAGGTTAGACTATAGCATGTCACTGGTAGTGGAAACTAAAAACTATCATCTCAATAAGGTTAGTAATAACAAATGTGTCCCGTTACTTCACCGATGTAGCAAATATTGTTTTTCTTTTGCCTATGAGCCCATGGGCCACAACCTATCCAGAAAAAAACACTACACCCAATGAATAATGTGCGTTCATGCATTCATAGCTTGTGATGAATATCTCCCAGTGAGCTCCACGTTTGCAGTTCACCCCCACGGCAACGTTACAGCCATGTCAGCCTTCATGTTAAATCTCTTTCCGTCTCGCTGTCTGTCACACAGAGAAGCTAATGACATATCGTTACCTCACACACAACCTCAAAGATCCGACCAGGCTGCCTGCTGTGGCTCTTATCTGCCGATAATCAAGTGAGGTTAGGTTAATTCCAACATGACAAGATATCAAACTAGTAAAAACCAAATGTCTGGAGGCTATGCATGTGTTTGAGTTGTTACTGACTGTTTTTGGTGGTGGTTGATTGACGTTAACATCTTAATTTCCTGCCTATAATATTTGGTGTAAACCCTCCGGTTAATGTTTTTTTCGGGGATAAACTTAATCCCAACATAATCTCACTCTCTGATCATTTCATTTGTGGCTTTCTTTTAAGCAATCATCTTTCTAACCTCATCTTTGATCTATTCAGAACACTCTCCTCCCATTCTGACTGACAGAGGGGGCTAAGAAACATGACAAAACTAGTTCAACAAAAATATGCAGGTTATGCTGATGTGGTTTTTTTTACCTTTATATTTTTTGAGGATATTTCATATGGGGTGATGGTGGTGGGAAACTAGCAGTCTAATGCTTTAATGAGGTAAAGAAATGGAAATAGCTTCTTTACACAGATAAATATTAAGATACGGTTCTTCTTTAGAAACAGACAGACAGGTTTGTGCAGGTTTTCTTCTTAGGACAGTGGATCCAGTACAAACTCGTCCTCATCACTTACAAAAGCCCTCAATAAACCCCCTCTTATCTCACTAACCTTCTCCGCTGCCACTCCCCCACCCACCGTCTCTGATCTGCCGACTCCAACCTCCTGACCCCCATCACCACAACCAAGCCCTGAACCTTGAGGGACTGAGCCTTTCGCTGCCGCTGCCTCTACACATGGCCCACAACACCATAAAGAACACTGGCGTTTATTATTATATGTAGATCATTTGAATAACTTAGTAATTAAAAGTAATATGTAATTCCCTTTAATTTAGTGGAATTTGGTCATATATAACTTTAAATTTGTATTATTTTTTTTGTTTCTTATGTTTAAATGTTTACATAAAAAAGGCTCCTTTAATTGTCCTGCTGTTGTAAATGAATCAAAGTAAATTGCGTTTTCCCACGTGATCAGGACGAGGTGCAACAGTTTTCTGACTGTCTCGTCACTCACATAGAGTACGACAGTTTTTAGTTAATAGGCTGGTGAACGTGATGGGCGTTTGTTTATTATTGTAACTGAAAGCTTTGTGGAATAAACGTTTGGATGGCAATCTTACAACAGTCTCGCCTTTTCCTAAGTCGGGAAATTCACTTCCTGCAACAGTGACAAGGAAGGTCCTTCTTTGGTTAAGTGGCCACTACATTTTTATTATTATTTTAACTGGATTGACTTCCATTCATTTGGGCAGTCTAAACAAAGCCGTATCTACGGTGGCCCTGAAGTACAAATCACCAACACAAATAGGAAAACACAACGGCATTAACTGAAACACAACAACATTAACATAAAACAAAAAAATATTCCTATTTGCGCTGGTAATTCGCACTTCAGGGCCACCGTACTTATCCCTAACCTTAACCGTAACCAGTTACTTACTAGCCCTCAGAATGTGAGGTTCTTCCTCCCTAAAGGACTGGGCTTTGATCCACATTAGGACCACTGTTCCCTGAAATAATCCATGGTTTTTATACCAGGAAAAAACAAAACACAGCACATATGCACACACACAACTCCCTTCAGCTGTGAGAACTTTCACCTTAACCAACTTCAAATGAACAAATGTCAACACAGCATGCATGAGAGAGAGCGAGCGAGAGAGAGAGAGAGAGAGAGAGAGAGAGAGAGAGAGAGAGAGAGAGAGAGAGAGAGAGAGAGAGAATCTTTTGGAAAACTATCCAGGTCTTGTGACACACTGTAGGTGTGCATGTACCTATGAATGTGTGGGTGGGTGTGGTTTGCCTGTCAGGGTCACACCTGACGGGCGGTGCCACCAGTGAGGTCTCTCTCTCTCCCTCTCTCTCTCTCTCCCTCCCTCCCTCTCTCGCGCTCTCTCTCTCTCTCTGGTCAGTCAAGTTGTTCACTCACTAACGGGAATGACAGTGAACGCACCATGGCTGCTCTCAGGAATAACAAAACGAAAACATGAAGCATTAACTCAGTTGAGTTCCCCACAGGCGAGGTTTGAATGCAGCGGGAGTTTGTCTGGCTGGAGTTGTGTCCTGTAAAACTTGGTGGATTTCTCTTCTTTCATTTTTTTTTTGTATTCAGTGTTCTGGTTTCACAGACATGGCTCTGTCCCAGGTCCAGTGCCTCGATGATAACCACGTGAACCCACGGACGCACGAGTCCAAGCCGGAGTTTCTGTACAGCGAGGACCAGCGGCTCGCGGTGGAGGCTCTGCTCTGTGATGGACGCGAGGCGTTCTTTAAATACCTCGAGGACCGCGGCCTGCGGGGCTTCCTGTCGGACCCGGAGCTGGAAACTCTGGCCGGGGCGGTGGAGCCCCGTGACCCTGACACGGAGCTCCTCCCGCAGAATGCGGAGGAGGGGGTCTGCGAGTCCCGGCTATCGCTTCAATACTGGCCCGATCTGTCGGACACATCTGTGCCGCAGATGGACCTGGGCTGGCCGGACACCAAATCTTACCGCGGAGTGACGCGCGCTACTGTTTACACGCAACCGCCGCTGGATGGCCAGGCGCACATCAAAGAGATTGTTAGAAGGACGATTGCGCAGGCGCAGAAGGTAAAGACATGGAAATGAGAGCTAATAACAGGTTAATCCTAAGAATATTGGAAAAAAAATCCATACAGTGTTGTGTTCACCTAAACAGCACACATAATTATTGCACATAAGTAGCATGGGTTATTGTACTGTATTGTTTGGTGCAGTGTACACTCTATTGCACATTACCAAAGATAATTCCTACTCACAAATGGAGCCAAATCAGTTGTGGTTGGCCTTATTTCCTGGATTTAATATGAAATATCAATCTCTGTTTAGTGCTGTCTGCTTTTAAGACCTATAGAGCAGATGTTCTCTAATTATTTCTCAGCCAAGGACCCTCTGCTGTACCAATTATAACAGAGACCCCCTTCACCAACTGATTAATTGTTCAACGAGTAAGATTAATACATGAAAACGCCAACAAAAGCACATTTACAGACACTCCTAAATGTTACACTGGACCTTTAATGGAGGGACGTGGTCAGTGTTGTAATGTAATGAAGTACAAATACTTCATTACTGTACTTCACTACACAATTCACGTCTCTGTACTTTATTTGTATTATTAGAAAGTTTTTACTTTTACCCCGCTACATTTCCTCTAATCAACTTTGTTATTTGTTACTACCAAATCAAATCAGAAGAAGAAGGGTTGGTATGGTCTGTATTTATACAGAGGGTTTTCAAGTCTTGATGGTTTGATAGTGGATAGTTTTGACATTCACCCATTCACACATACACTAGCAGAGCCAGGAATTGAACCCACAGCTTTCCAGTCCAAGAACAACTCGCCCTATCATCCCTATCCTCACTATTTAAGTACAGTACATGTCATATGCTTTAAGACTTTTACTGAAGTAATATTATAAAAAGTGACTTCAACTTCTACCAAAGTCATTTTTGGTAAGATACTTGTACTTTTACTCAAGTATCCCTTTTAGGTACTTTATACAAGACTGCCTACTGTATATATGATGTCCTTTTGTACTGTACCCACGTATGTTCTTTGGCTCCTTTGTTGTATCAGAGGAAGCCATACACACACTGCAGAGCTGTAAACCCACACAACTCGAGCTTCAAGATTATTTTCTTGACTTGTTTTCCAATCATTCAAACTTTTTAAACCCCCTATAGCTGCTGTACCCATTCAGAAGATTTACTGTGATCTTGTCACGGTGTTTTCCATGAGTGCACATGGCTCTCATTGAGTAGAGGGCACAGTTCAGACTGATGTTCAAATTAGAAAATCAAGACCAAAGTGCAACTCGCTTTATCAGGGACTGAGAGAAGTGCAGTACACTTTAACTCGACTGATCCGGAGGATCAAGACACAACGCTGCTGCTGCCAGAGTGCACATAAGTGTCTACTCGCGTGTTCATGGGCCTGACTCATTCAAAGTCACACGTTTATTTCATGCTTTATTTTCATAGCAGCTGTTCTCGGTGTCACGTTTTATACCGCTGAAACATCCCATGGGCATTTTCCCACAGTGCTTCTGACAGGAAGGAAGAATGTGGATCAAACGAGAACTGGAGAATTAATGAGGTCTTCTTTTTTAGTAATTACCCATTTAAAGGAAATCCTGTGCAGTTATGCTAAACTCAAAACCTGCTGAACGGCTTTAGTATTTATTTATTTTTTTTGGCAGGAGAGGAAACCGCTCTATATCGTTGGCTTGTAGTCACACTTGTTCATGCCTGTGGTTTGAGCCCACTGCACAGCTAGTATGTTTACACAGTGAAGAGAAAAAAATAACAAGGGCCTGTCCACATGTAAACAGGTGAATCTGCACAGTTTTGTCCACACTGAAGCAGCATTTTGGAGTCGGCCTGAAAAATACCTATTTTCAAACACACTATTTTTACTTGAATGGAAAATACAGTTTCAGTGATCGGTCCACACATGGGCTGCAGCTGCACTGCACATGCACAGATTGTTCTTTGTGTGTGGTCACAGTGTTTCTCTCTCTTCCTCTCTGTGTAGTAGTTAGGGTTATGCCAGAAACCCTTTTTTGAAGGGCTTCTGAAAAGTCACTCAATATAGTGACCGAGTCACTAAGCTGTCAACACGCTGTTGTTTGGTTTGCTTTGCTTTTATTTTCTTTGTTTTATTTCCATTCCTGTCCACATAGTCTGAGTGATACAGTGTGGCCGTAGTTGTTTACATGCATATGGCACATAACACATTTATATATACACGTATTTCCCTGTAATGTGTGTGTCTCCAGGTGATAGCCGTGGTGATGGACGTCTTCACCGATGTCGACATCTTTAGAGATTTACTCGATGCTGGTTTCAAGAGGAAGGTTTCTGTTTACATCCTGCTGGAACGTACAAGGCTACCTCATTTCCTCTCCATGTGTCAGAGGGCCAACATGCATGCTGGATACCTCAAGGTGAGTCGGAAACTCAGAACTATATGTAACAGCAATTTTCTATCATTCGGAATTTTTTTTTTTGAAAGAAATAACATTGTTAAATCACATTTTATGTTATTTGGTTAATAAATGTTTGAGGTCAAATTTGGGCCTGTCATTTTTTTCCAAAAATCAAGTTCAAACACATTTTACATGATATGCTAAAAATATATCAGCATAGTTATAGCACTGCGTCACAATATTCTAAGATGTCGAGGCGTAAACCACAAAAGTTATTGAATAACGTATTTTCAGTGTGGTCCATGATACAGACGCTCACACCTCCACTAAGGCATAAGTAGAGAGCACTGATGAGCTGATTAGTGGCGGGTGAGTCCAAGGTGCAGGTGAGCTGATAGAGCACAGAGACACACAGGCAGCTTCAAAACATCTTCAAAATATTCAAAACATTATCCAGTAAACCGAAACAAAAGACATAATACACAGAAACACCATGTGATTCAGAACTAACACCACCAAGCATGCAATAACATTCCCTACATACACACACACACGTGACAATATTCTTCATTATTACCATTACTATTAATAATGTGGGGTGTATCAGTGGTGACACTTGCTATTTAATTGAATTAAATGTATTTCATTGAAGATGAAATACTTCCGTCTGCCACAACCACTGGACTGAAATAAATTGGTTTGTGATGACACTCACCGGTCAGCAGTGCTGTCACTAAATACACCAGACTCCTCTGTTAAATATTGAGGTTTTAGACATTTCCCTGGTAATAGTTGGAGATGAACCCACGTTTTTAGGATTGGTAAGTCTTTTTAACTGATCTACAGTTCGGCTTTGTTCGGCTTGATTCTTGTGTCGGACGTCTTGCTCGTGACGGCACTCGCCTCAGCCCGCTTGGAACCTTGCCATAGCAGGTGCTAAAAAAGTACCAGGTATATTAGGTACTATCGTGCCGAGGGGAGTGGAGTCGAGCCGGTGGAAACAAGCCGTTTTCTCTGGTTTGGAGAATTCCCAGATGTTCCCAGAGGCACAGAGATTGAAACAAATCAGAAAAAAAAAAATTATTAGTGAATAAAATGATGTGGTGAAAGTAAGACATGCAACTGATTTCAAGAGGAGATTTCTTACGCCTGAATAAGTGAAGGCCCAATCTATCACGCGGTCCATCAGCAGCAACAACAGTCATCAAACCCTTCCAGCTGGCACCTCAAATACAGTAGATAAATCTTTATCGTCGGCTTGATTACCTGGTTATGAAATTATACGTCAAACAAGAACTCGGTCCTGTCAGAACACGTGAAAGTACAGCCGTTGTTTTCAGTTAGATTCATTCTTATCGCATTAATCATGCTCGGTGCCAAGTCATGATAGCTTTGGCTTCAATTAACAACGTGAGCACCTCTACTTGTGGTGTCGTATTTTCTTTTTTTGCGAGAGCAACAAATGATCGTTGTAATGGCTAGGAATGTAATGTTTGTTGGCGGATGTCGAGCTTTTTACTTGTTGTCCTCTTTCCTTCAGGGAGTTCAACAGCAGAGGCGTCCCTAATGACGTTCCAAGTGATTTTTAACTGTTGACGATGCACTAATTTACTTCAGTGCTTAGTAAGTACTAATGTAGGAAACTGTAATTGACGTTAATAGAGGTTCATAGAAAAAAATGATTAGGTTGCACACACACACACACACACACACATGCTCAGTGTATGCCTTGGAGGGACAAAAGTGTTACAGCCTGACAGACTTTCAGCACCATCTGGATCTGGACTAAATGCGCGATGGCAGTAAATGCCACAGCCTCGCGTGGGTGTTTGTGCCTTATAAACATAAACATGTTGATATTGCATGTCGTGGCAGCTACTCTGCAAGTAGCGTTCTATTTGGCGCCGCCTCGGCCTCACTTTTGTCTCGATTATCTTCACAGAACGGCGTACAAACCTGCTGACAGCAATACAGCTGGACATTTCACACTTTAGCCCCTAGGTGGCCATAAATTAAATTAGCCGGATATTTGGTAGCCGTGTATTAGCAGCCTCCTGGATTGTGTTCTTTACGTTCAGTGTCAGCACGGGCCCATTGTTGCAGTACTTTTTAACCGTCGCAGGTGATAAAACGCCTTAGATATTGTATGTATGATACTGAATGTAAAATTGAGTCGGAATTTAATGCCACAACAATTTTATGTGTCTGTACCTCAGTTATATACAGTATTATATATGTGCTTTCTCAAAGTTTCTAAAGGGATGCATTTCCTCTTGCAACTTTGCTTCCTATGGACGCTGTGATGAAGTTCCCCACTGGCCCTATATAAGGGTGTACCAAAGGGTGTGCTTAGAGGAAATCATACTTCCCACTCTGGACATGCCTGCATTAAGTACAGTACAGTACAGTGGCGCCTGTCCCACTGTTGCACACCGTGGATAACCTGGTTCATATGATACTCCCCCGGAAGATTATCACTGTGGCCACTTTGTGGTATTCGAGGAATTTTGAGGACAGCTGTGTTACGGTGATGGGGGTCTAACAAACATAAATAAAAGTCTGCCCTGAAGCTGACACTGAGCTGCTAAATGAGTGTTTGACTGGCGGAGGAAAAGACAGACGTGACAGCTTGAGTTTTTACTGTAAGCTGTAAGTGACGAGAGGTAATAAGCAGAGACGAGTTGTCGTGTGAGGTAAGCTGTCGTAAGCACGGTTGTCTTTCTCTTCAGTGGTCTAATTAGGTTTCCGGGCATTTTACACGTCTGTTATGGTGATCCGTCAACCTGAAACATGTTGACCTAGACTCCAGTTTAAGTATTTTTCACAAATAAATCAACACCTCTATATAGTTTGTTCTTAAAGCTTGTTGGCAAGTTGTAAATCCATGCAAGATTCCTCAAATGACAGTTTAAGTGCTCTTCATTTCAACACACACCCAGAAATGCAATTGGAATGGTTTTTATTTAATCAGTCAGCCAAAGGAATGTACTGAGGGAAAGAGAGAGTGAAGAGAGGGAGGAGGAAGAGTGTTCTCAAGAAGTGAAGCAGGTCATGCCAGGAGTCATTTGCTCCATAGAGACTGCAGCTACTGTAGAAGCGCCGCTGCATCAGTGTTTATCACGGCCCACTCTCTCTGACTCACCTGATGCAGTTCAAAGTTCACAGACACAGAGGGTCAAGCTGAACTTCCACTCATTCCCAAAAGAGATGAAGTAAGTTACATGACAACAGCGTCACGCCCATTAAAAGGACCATAAAACAGAATATCACATAAATTAAATTCATCTATAACACCCCGTCTCTATAGGCTATGAAAAAAATACAGTTGAAATTGAAAGTTCACTCTAAGTAACCAAATATCACGTTGACACGGATTCTTTCCAAGTTGACGGGATACTGTAGGTCAAAACTTATGACCTTCAGAAATCAGGACAAGATGGCTGGATGTTTCCAGGACACATGTTTGGCTTAGAATAGCATTTTAACACCACTGAGAAATGCAGACATTGAACGGTGAATCACAACTTTTATATCCTTGTGATTCATTATGTTCAGATATCAGCACACACCCTTGTGAGTGCCTGCTGAAATGAAGGAGAAGACGGAAAAGAGAAAGAGACATAAAGGGATCCTGAAAGGGGAACTGAGACGTGATTTTTGTCTTGAACTCAAAGTTCCTTTTATGTGTAATCTCTTAACAGTGTTTCTGTGACAGATGTACCACCACCCAGCTATAATCATACTAACTGTACAGTCACACCTGTAACACTGTCAACGTGGCTGTTCTCAATATCTGTGTGTGTGTGTGTGTGTGTTACAGCACCTTCGTGTCCGCTGCGCCGAAGGGGCAGAGTTCTGTTCTCGGTCATGTGCCAAGGTCAAAGGGCAGCTGGGACACAGATTCATGTTCATCGATGGGGACAAAGCCGTGTCTGGGTCGTACAGGTCAGTGTACTTTATCTCTGTGTGTGTGTGTGTGTGTGTGATTGTCATTGACAATGTGACAAGGAGATAAAGTCAGACAATGCCTGAATGAAAGATTATCTCCGTGTGCTCCACCTGGGTTCAGTCTGTGGACAGATAAAGATAAAGAATACACTGTGTCTATTAATGTTCTGTAACATTAACAAACTAGATGAACTGGTTGTGAATGTATTGAGTGTGCCGCTGACATAAATGCATGCACAGTGCTATAAAAAGGAAGGGTCTTTCCGTCTGGTTGATTTGGTGCATCCACATCATTTATTTATACATAGACTTCCAACTGCAGGATTACAAACTTGGCAAACAAATAGTATTAACAAAACCTTAGGATATCGTACTTACTTATTGTTGATTAGCTGCAACCCAGAGTCATCAGCAGAAGCTCTGTATCTCACACTTTTGAACTTTACTGTCAGTATTTCCCAGAGCCCTAACAATAGCAAAAATGTCACTTGGCAGACGCTACAGTTTGAGCACTGCTGCATTTTAGAGATTCCTAGAGACTGCCTGCCAGGTTCTGTAATTGACGTTTACTTGGCCTTAGTATTTTTTTAAGAGAGTGACATAAGTTTGTTTTGTCATTTCATGCAGTTTCACCTGGATGGCATCGCGACTGGACAGAAACCTCATCACCGTGGTGACCGGCCAGGCAGTGGATGGCTTCGACCAGCTGTTTCGCATCCTTTACCTGACCTCCAGCTTCGTTGACCTCCGGCAGGTCACCACGGAGTCAGAACCTGAGCCAGAGCCCGCCCCACTGCCGGCTGCTGTTGCCCCTCCTTCTGCTGCTGATGTCAGGAAACTGTATAATCCCAAATATGCACTAGTAGCTGCAGGAAATCTGATCACATCTACTGCGAAAAACAGCACCAAAGAGCCCAAAGATGACAAGAATGCAGATGTCCTGGATGGCAAGAAGATGAGGCGTGGTAAAGACACTATACAGGAGGCTCCTCCCCTCCACCCTGGACTTATCAATTTAGAGAAGGCGTGTTTGATCTCATACCTGCCCACTTGGCCAGAGCCTGACCCCCCAAGTGATGTAATTGGGTTCATTAATATCCGTGATGCCAGCAAACCAAACCAGGTCCACCTGCAGAGATCGGAAATGTTTGAAACAAGCCAAGCAATTAGGTTTAGCAGTCCATTCAGCACGCCTAAGGAAGCACCGCTGGAGGTTGCCCAGCACAAACACGAGAACATGAATAAACCTCAATCAACACAAAATGAAACAAAAGCTGCGGAGCCTGTGGTGGACAGTAATCATCCAGTAGAACACAGTGCAGAGCCTAGTGGTGTGAAAACTAAAGAAGACGATGCGCCTGAACAGAGTCTAGCCACATCTGTGCATAACCCAGAACCTGCAAAAGACACAAGTAAGACTCTCAACACAGAGAATGAACTGCATTTAAACACAACCACCAAACAAAATCCAAACGGCCAAAACAGCACTACATCCCATGTCTGTGAACATTCACTGTCTCAGTCCAGCAGCAACTCATCCACCCCTAGTGCTAGTAGTAGTTCACACACCACACCAACAGTCACTACAAGCAGTCCAAAGCTGCTATCCCCCTCAGGATCCATCCCTGAAAAAGAGACAGAAACTAGTTTAAACACACGGAGTTCAGAGTCACACACACAAACAGAGACAGAGGTGACACAGATAGATTCACGCACACGGGCTCTTCCCATGCGGCCACACAGTTCCCCCGAAATGACTCTTAACATCCAGACTGTCCACAGCCACATGCACACCTCCTCCGCTTCTCCCGTGCAACCTCAGTCCGTCAGTCCCCCCTCCCTCTCTGAAAAAGACAGCACAGAGCTCTCAAGGACAGATATCAGTGATGGCACTTCTGTGCCCTCCATCAGCTGCTCCACCCCTGTCCCGCCTCTTATCTCTTCTACAACTCTAGATCCTCCCGTCCCTGCATCCTCCGCCGCCTCAACTTTGACTATGATTGCTCCCATCCCCAAACCCCGCACTGTCCAGCTGGTTATCAGAAACGATGGAGCCAGTGAAGGCCAGAAGCTGCCAGAGGTCAGTGTCGTCAGGAGACCTGAGAGCCGAGACAGCACAGTGCCACTCGTGGTCCGCAGGGAAACAGATGCAGTAAATGTGCTGCAGACACACCCGGAAAAAGAGCCAGAGACTCTCGCACAAGTGCAGGTGAGCGCTGAGGTCAAACCAGGAGCCCTAAAGGACACAGCAAGCGCAGGAAACCCTAAAGGAACAACACATCCACATCAGAATGTGACTTCCCAAGAGACAAAGGATGATGAAAGAGTGAATACAGCTGTGCCACTGTCACCTGCTGCTCCCAAACCACAGGGGCAGTCAGATGTTTTGACTGTTGATGCACCAAAGGCACATAGTGAGAATAATCAAGAAGTAATTACAAAAGGAGAAGTTAAAAACAACAGTTTAATGTCATCAGACTTCAAAACACCCTCAAAGACAGACATGGATAGTGTAGCCACAGTACAGACAGGCGCCAAGGCCTTAGATAAAACCCTACTAGGCTGTGGGTTCACAAAGGAGCCAAATGAAAACAGTGAAGCTGTGATGAGACGCAAAACATACCTTGCCAGAGCTCATGAGCCTCAGATAATATCATATTGCGAAGTCAATTCACCTGTGGACATCTCTGCCAGGACTAATCCACGCACGTCCAACGACAGTGGCAGTCACGCAGACGACGAGCCAAATGTAGAGGAACATAACAGACATGACGGTGTTGCCACTCAAGGATCTCAAAAGATTCCCAAAGCACAGGGACGCTCATACACTCCTGAAAGGCCCCGGCGCTTGAATCTTGTCAACACACACATGTCAGAGCTGCATTCCCCGACCACTGAGAAACCTCCACAGCCGCCCTCTCCTCTGGTTCGCACTCCAACACCTGATGATTTCATTCCACGCACGCCTACGTCAGGCTCGCGCTCGCACACGCCGGATCCACGGAATCATACTCTAGACTTTCGAACACCCACGTCAGACATGAGCGACGGGTACGTCTCGCCGAGGGAAGGCTCCACTCTATCTACCACCTCGGAGGAGTATTACGAATGCATCGACTCGCCGACCCATGACCCTGTATTTCACCAAATTGATTATCTTTTCCACGGGACGACAGTGGACTGCGATTGCTTCGTATGCACGAATGCGAGTCCACTACACATAAACGATAACTCTCATGCTAGTGAAGCGAGGAAGAGTTTGTCCTCTTCCTCGCAGGAGAAACTGGAAATGGGGTCGACGGAGATGAAAGCAAAGAGACAAGAGGATGCAAAGGGGATTGTGGCAGATCTTACCCAGGAGATAGAGAGGATAGGCGGCAATGACAGGAAGACATTAACAGATCACTTTATAGAAGCCAAAGATTTGACAGAGATATCTGGAAACAACAACAATACCCAACCCCAAGTTGCTAAAGGAAAACAGTCGGCAGCACCCAGAGTGGACGGAGGAGTGAGCCCAAGAGAAATAATGAATAAGGCATCAAATGCGAAGAGAACATTAGCTGGTGACCTAATGCCTGAGAAGTGTTCCACTGACCGAGGGAAACCAGACAAAGAGAAGTTAGTGGATGAGGCAGCAGTAAGACCAAGTAGCGTGGAGAGGAGAGTCCAGTCATCCAGAGATACTCAAGGACAGAAGGTATGAGCCATAAAGCAGCAGATTATTTGTTAGCTGACCGCTGGCTGTAACATTAGTGTGATCAATCCTGGCTGGACGATCGCCCAAAAACTTCAAACGTGTCTCTTAAATTGTTTTACTTTTTAATGTTACTCATTTTTCAAATTTATAATGGTAATTTGCAAGTTACATTTTGTTCAATCATTTATAATTTTTCTTATTTATAATTTAAATATTTTATTTAAAGCTGCTGTATAAAACATTTAAAATTTTCTTTTTTTTTGTCGATATTGTTTTGCCTCCGTTCTGAAGAAATGTCAAATGTAAAAATAAAGTACTGTATGTTGCATCTGAAAACAGGCTCTGTCAATCCATACAATCAGACCCGACTGAGGGAGCTCCTGTGTGTATACAGCGGCAGCATAGGGACGTGACCAGAGAGGAGAAAATAAAGCAGCATGAAATCTAAGCAAGCTGTGTATTGTCGTTGGTGTTAAACTGGATGAGAAACACCACACTGCCATCAAACCGCCAGGTTTTTTGAGCAGTGGGTGCTTCCTTGTGTTTTCGGTCGTACTTGAACCTGTTTGCATCTTCCTTTCCTTGTGCGACGTCATTGTTGTTGTTGTTGTCTCGAATCATTCCTTGTGTGCAGATAACTGTTCAAAATGACGCCATACACCTTCAATCATGAGGATTTGAGCGAAGTCTGGAGATCATTTGTCCATCTGTCACGTGTGAGGTTCAACCATAGTTTAGCAGTTCTATTCGTGTGCTTGCTCGTGCGTGTGCATCCGGATCTTTTGCGTACGCCCCAGCAGAGCTTCACCGAGTTAAAACACACGACACTTGTTCATTATTGAACGACGGGGTGAATTAATTAAAGCGACATGGTTTTAATGAAGCGGCACACACGCTCACACACTGGTATATAATATTGATGAACCTGCAAAACGACTGACGGCTTTTAACTCACTCCGTGTCGTTCATGTAATATTACATGATAGAACTGCTATCTTTTACTTGCAGCAGAGGAGCGTTTATGTCACTCAGGAGTGCATTTGTGTGGAAACGAGTAGATGAGTTGCAAGCATCAACATCAACATCAAAAATTTGGTGTTTTATTATATTATTTTAAAACCTAGAAATACATTAAATTCTCTCTGTTTTGTCTTGTCTTCTTCATCCAAGTCTCCGGCAGGACAGCTGCACGCCTCTGCGTCGAGGTCTCCTCGCAGACCGCCCTCCAGCAGGGAAAGCGTTGTTTCTCAACAGGCTCCCGTGGCGAACAACAGGTCCAAAATGAGACATTTGCAGAATCAGCAGTCTTCCCCAAATGCCCAGGCCTCTGTTCCACGCACACGCTCAAACGCAGAGTCGCAGCTCTGTCGCCGTTCTCCACTCCAGGAGGCACCTCCTCAGGAAGAGGGAAAGTCTCCATTTGCCTTCACTTTAAGCAAACTGTACAACCTCAAAGGCCTGAAGAGCAAGGTAAGCCACCCACAGAGCAGGAAGCACAGCAGCAGCTCTCCAGCAAAATGAACATAACGAGCTATATGTCTTCTTACAAAGAAATAAACATCACGCCTGGTGTACTTTACTGTATATGGTACTGTAACATAATAAGTGAGAGATGGTTAAAATAAGAAAATGTGCAATATGGAAATCATTTGTCCTCTCAGGACAGCTCTGCATCACCTTGCTTTTGAACTACGACCCTCTGCTTTGGTATTGTATGGTGGAGGACACAGTTTAATGGGACAACGTGTAAGTATCATGTACCAAATGTCAAATTCATACCCGAAAACACCAGAAATCTTTGCATCAGCCTGTATTTTTTCCTGTGCCTTAAATCTCTTTATGGTCCATTTACGGACAAAAAAGTGTCTTCCATGCATATTTTACGTTTGCAATTCGTCCAAGTCCGAATTAACAGTGTCAACAGTCAAGAGTGTCAACAACAACAACAACAACAACAAACATAGTAGTGGTGAAGGAGGCTGACAGTGTGCTATACCTCAAACTGCAAACAATGAGCTGGTTTGTCGTCGTCTTTTCTGTCTCTGTTGAAGTATTGGCTACACTGCCCTGCCATGATGTCTGCTAA
Source organism: Solea solea (assembly GCF_958295425.1). Classification (NCBI taxonomy): domain Eukaryota; kingdom Metazoa; phylum Chordata; class Actinopteri; order Pleuronectiformes; family Soleidae; genus Solea; species Solea solea. Next base: position 18,789,990 of record NC_081149.1, on the reverse strand, counting down.
TAATGCTTCTTTTGTCTAATGTCGTTTCCTGTATCACTAAACTTTAAGGAGATTAAAAATGCAGCCAAAATGAAAGTAGAGTACTGAAAGGAAGTTCTGTCCGTTTCCATTTATGAATCATGTGTCTAACATGAAGCTTAAATGAGCTTGTATTCAGTTCTGTTTATTGCCAGGACTCAAGGTCCAAATAATTAAAACAACAGACACAAATTCAAGATAAGTGTCTTCCAGTGTGGTGTTACAGGTATTTCCTTTTCCTCCAAGCATTTTAACATTTTGTCAGCGAACAAATACTGCACGCAATTCATAAATGTTCAAAGGGTTAACATGACAATACAATGAATACAACTTATAACTGGTTGCGTAGTAGTGTTTACATGGGTTGAATTGGAGTCTTTGCCCCCTATTTATATTAAAAACAAGTCATTTTCCCTCTTCTGTGCATCTGTAAATGCTGTAAAATTGACTGTTAACTGCAACATTGTTGTTTCTCATGGTCAGACTATCTAATGGTCATCCATTGTGTGCTGCACATTAAAAGAGTAAAGGACTCAGGTTATTCATTTATTCTTTGCACAAAACTCATATCTACACTCAAAAGGAAATGCTTTTTGCCTGACAGTAATAAGTGCCCTTTATTTTCCCTCCAGGAAAAGCTCAGAGTTACCTTTTTCAGATTGACATGTCGTCGTCAACAGAGAGTAAAAACAAGTGACTTGCAAAGGGAAAGATTAGAGAAACAGTAATTTTTGTAATGGGGGGAGACAAACAATTGATTTGTACAATTACTTTATGTTTGTGGGTTTGTTTGTTTTTCTATTTTTTGTGCAAAAATGTAATATTTTTGCACAAAATATTGATTGTGGATCATGAATAACGGCAGGCTGGGTTGCATTCTGGCTCATGTATGTAGTACTTACACCCTGGTATCATGAAAAACCTCAAGCAGAAGACAAAGACTAATTATTTGTGTCAGTCCCAGGAAGATCTGAGGTGCTTCATCTTTCACAGCACGTCGCAATTCTGCAAATATCACACACACACACTCACACACAGTTGTGAGTTGGCACCATATTTCCAGAAGTAAACAGTGCAGTGAAAAGGATCCCATTATAGATTCTCATATCAGATGTTTCATTTAAACTATGAGGGAAGGTTCATGTGAGTCTGAGGTGTAGATTTGTAGAAAATGTTTATTGTAACAGAAATAATTGGTGTGATTTATGGAAAGTGCAGAAAATGGACCGAGGTTTATTTCTATTACAGAGAAGAAAGTTGTGAAAACATGCTGCACAATCATGGTTCTTTGTCCATGGTGTACAAAGGCCAATCCCCCTCATGTGGAAGAAAAAGTGGTTGACAATGAATGAAATAACTCTCAATTCATACGAACACACAGGGACAAGGCTCCTCTCCACACGTCAGCATTATTATTTAAACCTCCCGTACTGTCATAAATCCAAATGTCTTTGTCTACTTAATCTGGGATATGAGACACAAGAGACGCTTAAAACGACTGTATACTATGAACAAAACAAAAGTATGGCCATACAGACGTGGGAAGAAATATGCTTGTGGAATTGTTTTGTGTCACATATCTGCATTTAGAAATGAGTCACACACACAGTCAAGCTCGCACGCACTCAATTCGCAAGAAAGGTGTGGGAGAGGGGGGACCAAGGATTGAAATGCAGGAAGTACAGATAAAAAAATAACGACAAGGGAGATGCAGAAATACCCTCCACATCTGAAGATGTTTATGCAGAAAGTGCAAATAAACCCTGATGCAGGGAGATATGAACAGACAGAGATACACAACACAGACACAGCACAGTCTGCAAGATATATTCTGTTGACTTCAGCATCGTCCTCCTCCCTATTACAGCTGAGGCCGCTGAATAAAAGGTGTTTGTGGGTTAATATTACAGTGAAACACACCAGAAGGGTTGGGAAGTGTTCCTGTATTTGTCTTGCTGTGGGCAAATCCAATGGAAATACTAAAGCCAGTTACAACTGTCTGATTCGGCTAAATTAAAAAAAAGAAAGTGCACACATGCACTCATATCATACAGAATGAACAGCAGCTGTGTACGAGGGTTTGACTCAAAATAACCAAGAGCAGATGGTCATGGTAATGTAGAACACAGCTCATCATTTTGTTTGGTCTTTTCATGCGGCTGGCTACAATAAAATAAACGTGTTACATTGTCAACCTCGCTGTGTTTTATGCTATTTTTTATTTTATTTTATTTTATTTTGTTTTATTTTATTTTATTTTATTTTATTTTATTTTATTTAAAAAAAAAAAAAAAAACAGTATGTGTAGCAGACACAGGTAGCTGTTATGGTTCCCCCCCGTTTATGTATGTGAGTGAGTAGTGTGTGTGTGTGTGTGGTGGGCATGGCTGACCTGTATCCTAAGCCCCTCCCAAACACGGCACCTGCAGTTAATCATCTCATCAAGATTCCACTCCTGCTCTACTTAAATACCCAGCTCATCAATTCATTCACTTAACTTGTGGTATAATATATATATATATATATATATATATGTATATATATAGCAAATGTCTTGTGAGTTCAGTGTTTTCTCAGTTTTTATAAATCTATTAGTTCGACCAATGTTTCTCAATCCTGGTCCTCGGGATCGCTGCCCTGCATGTTTTCGATGTGTCCCTGCTCCACACACACCTGATTCAAATGAATGGGTCGTTATCAGGAGGACGAGTGGAGTTTTTTTTCCACGTGTTCCAGGTCTCGTCATTTCCTGTTTGGTCACCACAGCTCACCTGATGTCTCCCTGCCTCTCTACTTGGAAAAATACTGATTTTCTGCCACAACTCATCATGACCAGCCACTGCTTTGCTTCAGCTGCTGTTGATGTTCCAGGAGACTCTCAAATGTGGTCAGTCTGCTTCATCTTTTTTCTCTAGCTTGGGTTTTTTATTCGCTGTCTTTCTAACTGTAATTAGTTATGTCGTGTGTGTGTGTGTGTATAGTCCGTCCAAGCCAATCCAGCCAATATCCAAATGGCGGCCCGTGGGCCACATGTGGCCCAGACGCAACCTCTTAGTGGCTCAGCCAGTGGTCCCACCAGAGACAACGAGGGGAAAACTAGACAAACAAATGTATGCACTTTTGAGTTGCACCTGGGTTAAATATGACAAACTCATTTATTTTTAAAGAGAAACAAATGAGCATTTTAGTTTTTTATGCACTTTGAGGTGTACGAAGGACAGAATGAGCAACATATTTTTATTTCAAGGTGAAAAACTTAACTGCCACTACCTCCAGATTCTGTTCAGTTATTTTATTAATTTTTATGCAATTTTTTTTTATAGGCCTTTCATACATTTGTGCCAGTTTTCATATTTTAAAAGTGTGAAAATGTGGCCCAGCTGAGTTTGTTCTCTATGAGGTCACTATGAGGACTACTGGTCAGTGTCAGATGCCCTAGCTATCTTAAATTACAATAATTATCATATTGCATCCCCCTACCTAGCCCTAAATGCCTAACCCCCTGACATAAACTGAAATCTAACCCTAAAATCAGGTCTTAAGCTACAAGCAGCCCTTTCAAGTGAGAGCGAACATGATGACGAGCCAGAATATCCAAACAAATGTGTGTTTTTTTTTTTTTGGTCCCTATAAATATTCACTTACAAGCACACACACTCTGCACCATATTGTCTATGTATCTACAAAACCACCACCAAGCTTTTGTTGTATGCCTGTGTATCTGCATATGCATGCGAGAGCTGCTCTGCAGACCCACATGACAGACTGCTGAGTCACCACTGTGTGTGTGTGTGTGTGTGTGTGTGGGAGAGAGAGAGGCGTGATTTAAGACCCGCACGTTGGGTGATGATGGACAATGAAGATGTTGAATGGAGTCTCAAGCTGTTTTCCCGTTCCTATAACTTATGAACAGAGGACATGTGTCACTTTTGGCTCTAAAATATTAGAATGTCACATGGCCAACATGAAACAAGTCACATGTGGTGGCTGTAGAGATCTGGCAGGAAGAAATGTAAGGCTGTTAAAGTGCAGCCACTGAAGCAGCATTAAACCGGAAAACCAAGACAGTAAAATGTTGCCGTGGCAGCTGGCAGACGCTGCAGGATTCGCCCTGTAACGCAACTGTATGGATGTACAATTGTGTTTTATCACCTGGCTGCAGTTTGCTCGGTTTCCTCAGGAAACAAAGCACTGTAGGTTCAGATGCTGACTGCAGAGACTTCGTGTAATGCAACGCTCTCTCGCTGACTTTCTGTTTTCTGGAGGCTGTTGAATTTATAACACCAGCTGACACAATTTAGTAGGTGGCAATGGATTAGGCCTTCGTTTTCACTGTATGTAAAGAATACAGTTGCTCCCACAGTATATTAAAAGGATTTTTAAATCGGTGTCTCCCCGCTTCACCTCACCCAGGTGAATTATGTGTATCCGCAGGGAGGAAGGGCGTGAGAGACGGTACACATATTTCACAGCCCAGTCAGATGCATCAGCTTGTTTAGAAACCAGAGCTTTGTGCCAAATTTGGTGGTTTGACTTTTCGTACATGTGGGGTGTAAATGACCTTTAATATGCCACAGTGTATTTTCATAATGTTTCGTTTCCATAGTTATTTATTTTATAAGTAATCTCCTTGAAAGTTTGACTTGTTTTCTTTATTTTACCGTCATTTCCTGTTTTTAGGTTGGTGCTTTTATTTTGATACAGTGTGTAACCGGAAATCAAAAAAAAGACGAATCTGCAGATCTGCAGCGTTTGCACGGCACAAACGAGTCAATTAAAAGTTCAAAAACGCTAAGAAAATGTCTACTAATAATTTCGTTTAGCACCTGGCTGATAAGGGCACAAGGTTTGTCATAATTCTGTTTTAATGTTGTGCTTAATGCTTTATAGTAATGTGATGTCCTTTTATAGTTTTGCATTGTTTTATACCAGGTTATTTTAAGCTAGCAATAACGTTGTTTTGGTGCGATGTAGGATATGTCTGTCAGTCTGAAAGGGACAATTATTTCAGTTTCTTGATTTGTTATGAACATTATAAAGTTGGTAATAATATTTTTGTTTATTCCATAGCTCTTACGGTGTGTTCAAGGTGTGTTCAAGGTGTGTTTCATTGGAGCAACGTTAACATTAATAAACCTATGAACCATCAGTTAAGGAGTTCGACCATCATTCAGCCGGGGACGCTACAGTAAGAGCTTCACCTCATCAGTCCCACCACACTCATGTCCAAGGATGACTGCGGAGAGACTCGATGTGATGGTCTAAGGTTGTGGCACCCACTCATAAAATGAAAGCATCTCTAGACAGTAGCGACTCGGACCAGCAAATGGATATCTGCAAAGACAGCGAAGAGGAGGAGCTTCGCCGCTCTGGTCGCCAGAAGAACCCCACGGAGAAGATGCTTGCATTTCAGAGAGAGGAGGCTCACAAAAAGGAGAAAAGGCTCACTCACTTTTATGAACTATGGAAGACCCAAGCACGTAAGACTAGAGAGCAATTAAAGTCAAACATTCCTGAAAATGAGATTGCAGCTCTTATAGACACACTAGAAGAAGGAATGTCGGATGTTATTCGCATCTATATGGAAATCAGAGATCACCTCACTCCATCCAGTGAGACAAGACGTCGGATTGATGCCTGTGAAGCAGTGACGAGGGACATTGTTAGAATTGCATATGAAAGGATAACAGGCATAGATGGAGAATTTGACAGTGAAGCAGTAAAACAACGACTGTGTGAGCTGCTTAACAGAGACTATGCTCGCTCTATCTATGGATCCACAGCCTCACCTTCAAGTCGACACTCCAGCCAAAACTCTGTGAGCTCCATTGTAACTGCTAAAAGGGCAGATGCGGCGGCAGACTTAGCAGCAAAGGAAGCAGAGTATGAAGGTTTATTGGAGGAGGAAAGACAAAAGGAAAAAATTCAACTCCTAGAGGAAAAGCAGAGAAAAGAACTTGAAACTCAGAAACGTGAGTTGGAAAGACTAAAGGCAGAGAAGGATATAAGAGCTGCCCGAGCTAGGTTGATAGCCTATAACAAAGAAGTAATGCAGGAAGCTAGTGTCCTTTCCACTGATCACAGCATTGGTGAACAACGGTACATGTCCCTACAGCAACCTGTGTCTTCAGCTCCCATCCAGCAGCCTGCATATGTCACAACGACATCATCACCTCCACAGACAGATGTGACCTACCTGGCTCAAGCAGTCCAAGATAGCATAACTCTGAACAGGCTCCCGATGCCAGAACCATCTTTATTCACTGGTGACCCAATCCAGTTTATCGAGTGGAAAGCCTCATTCATATCGCTCATAGACAAAAGGAATATTTCCTCAGCTGACAAACTGCATTATCTGAGAAAGTATGTGGGAGGTCCAGCTCGAAAGACACTCGATGGTATCTTTTATAGAAGTGATGACAATGCTTATAAAGATGCATGGAACCGTCTCAACGGAAGGTATGGTCAGCCCTTCATTATTCAGAGAGCTTTTAGAGAAAAACTGTCAAAGTGGCCAAGGATTCAGCCAAAGGATGCCGAAGGACTGAGAACATTTGCTGATTTCCTACACTCATGTCAAGAAGCCATACCTCATGTTAAAGGGCTTGATATTTTGAATGACTGTGAAGAAAATCAAAAACTGATTCAAAAACTTCCAGATTGGGCAGCATCGCAGTGGAACCGAAAAGTCACACAATCCTTGAAAGACAGGCAGGAGTTTCCTAACTTCCAGGACTTTGTCGGCTTCATGTTAATGGAGGCAGAGATCGCCTGTAATCCTATCACCTCATTCCAAGCCCTCCACTCATCACAGCCCAGTGTAGATAAACATTATCTGAAGGAAAGGAAGTCTAAATCCAGTGTTTTCCATACACAGACAGTTACAGAGGCTGAAACTCCAGAGCAGTTAAAAACAGATTTAAAGCCACCATGCATATTCTGTCAAGACTGTAAACATCGCCTGCACTGCTGTCCTGGGTTCAAAAGAAAATCTCTGGATGAAAGAAGAAAATATGTAAAAGAAAAGAGACTATGCTTTGGTTGTCTGAAGCCAGGACATAACGCAAAAGACTGTCGTCACCGACACTCATGTGACAGCTGCAAAGGAAGACATCCTACACTCCTACATGACGACGGCTACACTAAAACCAAAACCATACCAGTTCCAAATCAGATCAGCGGAGACGAAGCAGCAACCACATTGTCTCTCAGCGTGGAAACAGAGGAACCATCGGCTAACACTTCAATGATCGTGCCAGTGTGGGTTTCCTCCATCAGTAATCCAGGTATGGAAAGGCTTGTTTATGCTCTTCTGGACACTCAGAGTGATACAGTTTTCATTGAACAGGAAGTTAACAACAGCTTACAAACTGAGACACATCCTGTGAGACTGAAGCTAACTACAATGATTGGTAAAGATGCACTAATACACAGTCAAAGGGTCTCAGGTCTCAGAGTGAGAGGTTACTACTCCAACATCCTCATTGATCTCCCTCCTACATACACAAAGGACTGCATACCAGTGAACAGAACACACATTCCTACCTGTGAAACGGCAAGGCACTGGAATCATCTCACCACAATAGCAGATGAAATCCCACCACAGCTAGAATGTGAAGTTGGTCTTTTGATAGGCTACAATTGCTCAAGGGCACTGGCACCACGGCAGGTAATACATGGAGGAGATGGTGAACCCTACGCAGTTCGCACAGACTTAGGATGGAGTATTGTAGGTTGTTCATCACCACACCATGACTCACCAAGCATCACCAACATGTGCCACAGAGTAGTTATAAAAGAGTTTCCTCCAGTGACTCCAGCTGATGCAATCAGAGTTCTGGAGTCTGACTTTAAGGATACCAGTAAGGATGGAAAGGCTGTGTCTCAGGATGACATCCTCTTTCTGAATGTGCTAAAGGAAGGAATTCAGATGAACACCCAAGGTCACTATGAGATGCCACTCCCCTTTAAAGAAAGACCCTACCTCCCTGACAATAAACAACTAGCCGTTGTCCGGCTCAGTCATGTTAAAAGAAAGCTGCTGAGAGGTGAAAAGTACAAGGAACATTATGTGAAGTTCATGAACGAGGTGATTGAAAAGGGTGAGGCAGCGGAAGTATGTGAGCAAGGAAAGAAAGGAGAGAAGTGGTATATTCCCCATCATGGAGTCTATCACTCCAAAAAACCTGACAAACTTCGTGTGGTTTTTGATTGCTCCGCTAAATACAAGGGAACAAGCCTGAATGACCATCTTCTGTCAGGCCCAGACTTACTGAATAGCCTAATCGGTGTACTCATCAGATTCAGACAGCACCATGTAGCACTGATGTGCGATATTGAGAAAATGTTTCATCAGTTCCATGTGTGTGAAGCTGACAGAGACTATTTACGTTTCCTCTGGTGGAAAAATGGCGACCTGCATGCGGACCCACAGGAGTTCCACATGAAGGTTCATCTGTTTGGTGCTGCATCCTCACCAGGATGCGCCAACTATGGACTGAAACAACTTGCTAAAGATCATGAGACCCAATTTCCCCTTGGCTCCGAGTTCATCATGAAAGACTTTTACGTTGATGACGGTGTCACCAGCACGGCAAGCGTAGATGAAGCTATTCAGCTTGCGAAGGAAGCTCAGGAGCTCTGTTCTATGGGTGGGTTGAGGCTGCATAAGTTTGTGTGCAACAACAGATCAGTACTGGATAGTATTCCGTCACCGGAGCATGCTACTGAAGTGAAGGCTCCAAACCTGGCCTTCAACGATTCAACACTTGAGAGGGCCTTAGGTATCCACTGGCACATTGAATCGGATACTTTCAGATTTCGTGTCTGCCTTAAAGACCAGCCAGCAACACGACGTGGCATACTATCAACAGTAGCCTCCCTCTATGATCCACTGGGCTTTGTTGCCCCTTTTCTGCTCACCGGGAAAAAGGTGCTTCAGGAAATGTGCAGGCACGGCACAAGCTGGGATGACCCCCTCCCCAGTGAACTGCAACCAGTATGGGAGCGCTGGAAGAATGATCTTGCAAATTTGGAGGAAATCACCATACCGCGCTGCTATGTGCCCGTCGGCTTTGGAAAAGTCATGAAAAAAGAGCTACATCACTTTTCCGATGCAAGCACATATGGTTATGGCCAGTGTTCTTACTTGAGATATGTAAATGAAGATGAAGGTGTTCACTGTGCTCTGGTTATGGGAAAGTCCAGAGTAGCTCCTATTAAAGTCACGACTATCCCCAGGCTGGAGCTGACAGCTGCTGTTGTGTCGGTCGCAGCAAGCAACACCCTAAAGGAGGAGCTTGGTTTGGCAGATATTGATGAATACTTCTGGACTGACTCCAAAGTGGTCTTGGGGTACATCAATAACGAGGCACGTCGTTTCCATACATTCGTATCAAACCGAGTACAGAAAATACACCTCAGCACAGCACCCCAGCAGTGGAGATACGTCTCTACCAACAATAACCCAGCAGATCTTGCCTCTAGAGGTTCAAATGCAAGTGAGATTCTCACATCAAGGTGGCTCTCAGGACCTCACTTCCTATGGGAGAAGGAGATTCCCCCAGCTGTAGATGTCGTCACTGAAGTACAGATTGGAGATCCTGAAGTCAAAAGGACTCAGACACTACACACATGGACATCTGAACAAGTGAGTCTTTCTGATCGCTTGTCAAGGTTTTCTACGTGGTCAAGAGCAACTCAAGCCATTGCTCGTCTCATCCGTCGTGCTAGGGGTGATAAATCAACAGATCACAGCACTGTACAGGAACGAGAGGACGCATGGTGCATCATCATAAAGGACCTTCAGACACAAGTATACCCAGAAGAGACAAAGTTGCTCAGTAAGACTACTCAAGTTTCTTCTCAGAGCAAACTGCATCAGTTAGATGCCTTTCTGGATCAAGATGGACTCCTCAAGGTGGGAGGAAGGTTAAAAAATGCATCCCTCCCTTCTTCAGTAAAGCATCCAGTGATCATACCAAAGGATCATCCCATCACCAAGATGATAATTGCACATTGTCACGAAAATGTTCGACATCAAGGAAAATGTATGACCATCAATGAGGTCAGATCAAATGGATACTGGATCCCAGGAATCAATAGAGCAGTGGCAGCTCACCTGCATCAATGTGTTACATGTCGGAAACTCAGGAGAGTCACAGAAGAACAACGGATGGCAGATCTGCCTTCAGAGCGTGTAGACCCATCACCACCCTTCACATACTGTGGAATGGATTGCTTCGGTCCGTTCCTCACAAAACACGGACGCAAAGTGCAAAAGCGATACGGCCTCCTTTTCACCTGCCTGTGCTGTCGAGCTATCCACATTGAAATGTTAGACGACATGTCAACAGATGCCTTCATTAACGGACTCCGTTGTTTCATTGCCATAAGAGGAGCAGTTCGCCAGTTAAAATCTGATCAAGGATCTAATTTCATTGGGGCTAAAAACGAGCTAAATGAGGCTCTTAGGCAAGTGGATACAAATCGTCTGACCACATTTTTGGCTGACAGGCAGTGTGATTTCAGCATGAACGCCCCTCATTCAAGCCATGTGGGAGGTGTATGGGAGAGGCAAATTAGAACAGTGAAGAATGTTCTTCGTTCCACTCTCTCGCTCTCACCAGGCAGGCTGGATGATTCCTCGCTGCGGACATTTTTCTATGAGGCCATGGCTATAGTGAACAGTCGTCCTCTGACAGTCGACAATCTAAGTGATCCAAAGAGTCCAGAGCCACTAACACCCAATCACCTGCTCACTATGAAATCTATCACAGCCTTACCACCTCCTGGCAGATTCATAAGAGAGGACATGTATGCTCGTAAGAGGTGGCGTCACGTTCAATATCTCTCAGAGCAATTCTGGAGTCGCTGGAGAAAGGAGTACCTCTTTAATATTGCTACTAGACAGCGCTGGCATACTCCTAGAAGAAACCTCAAGGTCGGCGATATTGTCATGGAGAAGGCAGATGATCTGCCACGGAATGAGTGGAAGTTGGCCAAAGTTATAGAAACAGTGACTGATACAGATGGACTTGTGAGAAAGGTAAAGATTCGTGTTGGAGATCAAAAGATGGGAAAGGAGGGACATCGTTCTGGCAAGCCATCCATCGTCGAACGTCCTGTGCAGAAGCTGATCCTGCTTTTAGAGACTGTTTAACCACCCTCTTCACTCCACAGATATATCCTTTACAGTTTGAAGAGTTTTTCACGGGCATTATCATTGACTAAAGTTTTAAGGGTCAAAGGTCAGATTGAGTCATAAAATTATTCATGCTTTGTACCCCATATTGTTTTGAAAAGCACTCATAATTTGGTGGGAGTGTAAATGACCTTTAATATGCCACAGTGTATTTTCATAATGTTTCGTTTCCATAGTTATTTATTTTATAAGTAATCTCCTTGAAAGTTTGACTTGTTTTCTTTATTTTACCGTCATTTCCTGTTTTTAGGTTGGTGCTTTTATTTTGATACAGTGTGTAACCGGAAATCAAAAAAAAGACGAATCTGCAGATCTGCAGCGTTTGCACGGCACAAACGAGTCAATTAAAAGTTCAAAAACGCTAAGAAAATGTCTACTAATAATTTCGTTTAGCACCTGGCTGATAAGGGCACAAGGTTTGTCATAATTCTGTTTTAATGTTGTGCTTAATGCTTTATAGTAATGTGATGTCCTTTTATAGTTTTGCATTGTTTTATACCAGGTTATTTTAAGCTAGCAATAACGTTGTTTTGGTGCGATGTAGGATATGTCTGTCAGTCTGAAAGGGACAATTATTTCAGTTTCTTGATTTGTTATGAACATTATAAAGTTGGTAATAATATTTTTGTTTATTCCATAGCTCTTACGGTGTGTTCAAGGTGTGTTCAAGGTGTGTTTCATTGGAGCAACGTTAACATTAATAAACCTATGAACCATCAGTTAAGGAGTTCGACCATCATTCAGCCGGGGACGCTACATGGGGTGTTTTATTTGCTATATGAAAGTTAAATTCCCTCACTGTGTTAAAATAATATTACTAAATGAGTCATTTGTGATTTGAAAAACAGGAATTTATTCAATAATTCATTTACATTTATTGGATTTTATGCTCTGTCAGTGGAAAGTGTTGAATATTTTCTAAGGTCATTGAAGGTGAACTGAATTACATTTCTACTGCAAAATGTGTTCCCGTTTAGAGAAAAATAGACGTTGAAGCACCGCACATATGAGCGGACGCCAGTGTGATTGACAGCTGGTATTGAAGGAGCCAGGTCTCATTTTCATTTGTGAAACCACTTATTTCTTATGCCTGAGGCGGACACCGACCCTGGGGTCGTGCTGGGTTATTTGAGGTCACCTGTCATTTTTACTCAGGTGTTGCCGGTTGAAAGGGGCAGTTTTCTACTGTGCTCGTGTTTTAAGTTTCTTTTGATTTGTTTAATGGAAATGGAAAAATAAGCCGACATTGGAAGAAAATAAATCACTGATATCATTTCAAACACTAAGGAAGAATCTTGTCGGGATTTATACCCGAGTGCACGTAAAAACAATACCTAGCAGCAAACAGTCAGCAGCGCCAAAGTACAGCACTGAGTCACTACAGGTGTTATCCAATAGGTGCCTGTTTGCAGTTGATTAGATGGATTTATTGTCAAAAACACACACGCACCATCAATTAAAACCATCATAAAAACATAAAAGCTTCAGGATGAAAGCCTGATGATGGTGATGACAGTTCAAATTCACTTTCCTGAGCTTATGTCTCACTGGCAGTGTGTACAGTGAGTGAGCCACACCAGACTTCAGATCTGCACACAAGTTCAGGGTTAACCGATAGATTTCAAGAGGCACTTGTGTTTGTTTTGTGTTATTCAAACTGCGGTGTAAGATGATATTTCAATCCCCAGTCTCACAAAAGCGATGATACACAGGCTGTATAGATTGCCAACCAGGGAGACAAAGACAAGAGAGATTTGGATCTGTTGAGGCAGAGCAGCAGGTAAAAGAAATAAAAGATCTTACACACACACACACGCACACATGCACACCTTTGCCTTTTACAGTTGAGGACACTGACACACCTACAGTCATGCATTCCCTGGCCCCTCAGCACTAAATGCCGAACCCCAACCATAATCACAAAACCTGATTGTGCCCATGAGAAAGCCATTTTAATACTGTAGTTTGTAAGAATTTGTGTAAATGATTTTCATTTTAGCAGAAATTGAAGATCAATTATTAAGGATACCACCTTCTTGTGTCTGTTCACAAACTCGAGTATGATATTATTACAGTCTGACACAGTCATTTTAGACCGTTTATGAACTATGAAGACCTAATTCTGCAAATGTGTAACAAATACTGTTATAATAAACGGCCCGAACATGACTTTTATTTACGTGTTTACAGTTGTATTACATTTTTATCTGTCCAATATGCGATCCAGTGATTTTAACAACAGAAACTGTCAATGTCATGTACGCACTGCAGCTTTAATTGAAACAAAAAAAGAAAAGAATATTCAAAACAATCTCCTTATCACCTCAGAAAGACATGCACGCACAGATACACAAACACATCAGTCTGAACCACTCCCTCCTCTGGCATGCAACAGATTGTTGGAGTGACATTTAATTAATCCTGTCAGCAAAGGTTAGAGAAACAAAGAAGAGAAGGGAGGGAGTTGAATTAAAGACCTAAACAGTGGATGTGACTCTTTAAGATGATCTATTTGCCAGGTGAAAACAATTAATCCCACGGAAGCACACGAGCTCCGCTTCACTCTGCCGACACTGAACTCAAACTTAATCAAACACGAATATTTGGCCCAATTTTATGCTCCTTGTGAATTTTCTTTGCTTCAAGGTTGCTATAGATGTTTGCTGTAAATCCAGATGGTGGAAGTAAATGTGTTTCCCCTCCCTTTCTTTTATCTCGAGCCCTTCTGTAAGGTATTCAACCCCTGCAGAGAGACACAGGAGACGACTTGTTTTATAGGTGTGATTGGAACGAGCTGTTCCAAGAATAAAAGGTTGTACACGGAGAATAAATGAGGATCATCTCCACATCCTCAACAGGGAGTCCTATATGCATACAGCTGAGATGCAGGGGAATTATGCAAGACAACCTTCTTTTTTTTTTCTTTTTTCTAGAAGGATCTTAGGCTCAGGAGAGTTATAAGATGGGTTTTTAGATAAAAAATAATACTGTATGCGCAGAGTAAGACAAGGTGATTGATTTGCTTATCAGGGCCTGAGCTATCCGTCTTTCAAAAGTCATCGTCCAGACGCTCGTCCACTGGAGTTTTACAGTTCACTGCATTTTCACCCTCTCGTTCATTCATTCATTCATTCAGAGCACAATATTATCTTAGAGCTGCATCAGAGGGTATTTGAACCTTGTTGGCGAGACAAAATGAATGGTACAGCAGCATTATTGTGACAGTTGTTTCCTCTGTGATAGATTGCGTCTTTGTGTGGATGAGACATCTAAATATTCAGCTGCCGTCCGTGGTGAAAATCAGACTTTTACAGGCTGCTGCCATCAGAGGGACAAGTGTGCTGGAGGTGGCAGCTGCCGTAGAGGACAGGACAACAAAAGGTCAGAGATTACTTGGATCACTTATTGTAATTGATAGTAAAACTGGCAGCGTCGAGGTGACCTTCACTGCGACTCGTCTTTGATGCCGTCTGGAGTCAGAGACAACGAGCACAGAGTGACGATGATGGGACACACAGCGATGATCTGTGGCTGCTTCCTGTCTGACAACTGCTCAGGGCCACGACATATCACACACACACACACACTTATACACAGCATTTCCATTTCAATTTCCATTGCTATACTGGTCTATATTGCCACCTTCTGGCCATCAATTGATGTGAACTCCGACACGAGTAAAGAACCTTACAGAGGCAAAATAAAACAGATTGAGACAGAAAATAAGAGAAAGAACTGGAGAGTAACAACAAATGTAAACCGGCAACATCAGCAAGCATCAGGATTACAAGATGAGAATTAAAACTGGATTAAAAACTTTAGTCATAATTAAGGACGTGATGTTGGATAGCTTTGGATAAAGCTCTATCATGTTTAAGGGACTGATGAGAGCAGTTCAGAACAGAAGTCACCTAATAGCTTAATATGGGGTTTTGAAATCTCAAATATATTGAGGAGCTAAACAATTCAGTTTTTTTTTTTTATTAACTGGTGAAAAGTCTGGCAGCAGCATTCTGAACCATTTGTCACCTGGAGATGGTGGAGTTTGACAATCTCTCACGAAAGCAGTTACAATAATCCAAGTTGAAGGGGTTGAGTTCATGGATGATAGTTTCAAAGTCTTTACTAGATAAATATGGTGTCACGTTTGCTTTTATAATCTCTAACCCCTTTACAAAACCAGGAACCTGTTTGACAAAAGTAAGAGAGGAGTCAAAAAAGGAATACCAAGATTTCTACTGTGGCGTAAGGGGAGACCAAGTGTGTTTACCACCTGTAACTAATGTAATCTAGTACATAAGAAGCCTTTATAAATATCTGATCATCAGAACTGAACTATATAGTGCAGACTTTTATATTTGTACTATAGTACACCAAAGTAAATGGTATAAAGGTGGCGAGAGTGATTTCAGTCTCAGCCTATGTTGCCCTCTAGTGGAGGAACAGGGGAGCTGCACTATATGATGTTGACCCCCTGGAGTAAATCTAAGATGACCTCTCTGTCCATCAGTAGCTGTGAAGTACAGACCTAAGTTGTTCAGTAACTTCCGATAAGTGGACCTAACCTTTAGTTACGTGTCTGAAGATTTACAATATTAGAAATGCAACAAATGGTCTGGGTTACGCATCCGACACTGGTCGTGAAGTTCAGTTAATGACTGTTAATGAATTAATCGGGAAAACACTGGATGTAAGGTTGGTTTGAGCATTTCTGAAAGTGCTGAGAAGGAAGTTTTAAGGAACATGATTCACTCAGAATGTCCAGTGAAGAGCAGATACAAAGACAGTTGTTGAGGAGAGGGAGCCGCTGTAGAGGCTGCAGTATCTCATTATGACTATGGTGAGCAGAAAAGCATCTCATCTCCTAATGATGACGACAGCTAAAGACCATGTGGAATTTCTCTTCTATTATCTTTTTAGTCTAACAGAGCAGTGGCCCGTTATGTCTAATTAAAGGATGATCATTCACTCTTCATGATACAGTAGACTGTATTGATTATTGGTGTATTTATGTCTCACTTTTTGCAATTCTCTGCCTCTTTTAAGTCATCTTAGAATCTCTATTATACTACTACTACTATGGCATGCTCCATAGTAAACAATCATAATGTAATTAAGCCACATTCAGTATGTATTAATTGAAATGGTCAAAGAAAGTGACACATGTGATTTATGTATGGATTTATTAATTGGGTTTTTTTGAAAAATGAAGGACTTACAATAAAATAAAAGGTGATCATATACAGTATATATACTGTATATACCTGGTGGTCAACAGTCAGTTTAACAAGTGTATAACTGAATATAGTTTCTCAACCCTTAAATCCAGTTAAACGTCTCTCCAAAAAACGTCACAGATCACACACTTGATGATACACAGGTCACATTTCATTTTTTATATAGAGAATTTGTGTGTTTATGTTTAAGGAATTCATTTTCTTTTGTCTTTTTTTGGGGTATTTGCTATCTTGGGCATTGACTAAGGCACTTTCTAGAGAAACTACTTTCCCTTTTTTTTTTTTTACTCAAAGTAAAAACAAGCTGCAAACATAAATGTCATTTACAGAATATTTTTTTCACACAAATCCATCAAACTATTGTCAGTTTATATCATCACATAAAACAGCAAAGCTATAAATGAAACATTGTTCCCCTATCTCCCCCTTTTCCTATGTCAGTATGGATATGATAACAAGACATGGCATATTCCAATTATTAGAGAACATCATTGGCTTCTCAGCTTTTGTCACTCATTTATAAAATGTCTGGACATTTGTGTTTCAAACAAATGGGATTAGACAGGATTACAGCCAAGAAGAAGCCAGTGGACGGCAACATTTTAACAGTATTGTACCGCAACTTAACAGTGGCATTGACATAATGGATTTTGCATGTTTTTAAGTCAATTTCAATCATAAACAATTACAATAAAATAATATAAAAGAGGCGGCTCTTTGACAAAGTCAGTTAACATATGGATATAATCCAAATGTGTTTAACTCCTGCTAGAGGAGTAATATTTGAGGATTCAAGCAAAGAGAGAGACCCCTTACTCCAGATTACTGCAATCACACAAAAAACAGAAAAAAATGTTTGCATAGGTTCATTCCTCGCCCTTATGAAATGTGCTTTACACATTAAACAGTGCCCTGATAACTCTGCTGAGGCTACAGTAATGATAGAAGGTCAGTCACAGTTATCACACAGATATGTCAAATCAAGATAAAGGCAAAAAAAAAAAAAAAAAATCGGCACTGCAGTGAAAATGAAATTTTACAGATGTTGACTCAGGTCAACTTCAAGTACATCATAGTCTGTTATGGGGACTGTATGAAAATAATTAGGGAGGGAGAAGGGCGTGGTTATGGGGGTAGTGCATTTTGCTGAAAGGATGCTTTTTTTATCAAATTAAAAATGGTTATAAAATGTTGCCACATACTAACTTCATGTATCTTCACACAATCAGCCAGAATGTTACTGTACATTAATATACACATAACTGAATAATTATTCTCAGCGCAGGGAGGAAATTATAGATTACAAGCCCACAGTAACTCATGACTTATTATTGCTCTAATTTTAAAGGTAAATTAAGTTGCATATAATGTGTCAACGTATTTGGATGCATAATACTGTATGTTGAACATTCATATGATTTTAAGCCTAAAAGGTAAAGTAGATCTTTATGAAGTTGAGACAATCTTTTACAAAAATCAATCTATGTACTTACGCATGCTACAGTTTACTGTGGTGATCCCCATTGTCTTTGCCATTTAATGGTCGCATAAGAGGATTTGGCTGGCAAAACTCAAATCATTACAAGTTCAGCTCAAACAGTCAGATGTCAGGAAACAAACAGCAGGAGATTAATCAGTGTGCTGACTATTCTCTTCCATCTCTTGATTATTAAAGCACATCTTTGGTCTTTGAATCTGAAAATGCATAAAGGGGACAGCCTGCATTTTTCTCGTGTACATATTATAAACAGCCTTGGGGTACATGCATTTTATTATGAACATCCTAGAAATATGTACTTGAATAACGGTTGATTCTTTTATTTTGTTACATTTCCAAGTGTAAAGCTAAATTAAATTGTAAATGGAAACTTTAGTCATATGAGCGCTAGCCTTTCCCCAATAACTTTAAGACCGACCCTAAAGAAACCTTTGTCTTATTTGCAAGTATATGAAAAAAATAAAAATGTTATGCTCCTTTCAGTGACAGCAGTCACTCATTGATCCAGCAGTAAACATAAAGAATGTGTGCTACAGATTACTGCACTGACTGTGACACACTCAAAACCCCAGAACCCGATCAACAGCATTCTGTGAAACCCATGAATCTGTCAATGTCATACAGTTTGGTTTTAGCACATACAGTAGCATTCACACAGTAGGACAGTATGGTGTCTGCTACCCTGATGACATTCTGTATCGTTTGAAAGAGAGTTTGAGCTGATGCATGAAACAGTTCTGGGATTGTGACCTGAAACAAAATGATGTGTGTATGAGAGAGGGTGAGGGGTCACTGATGATGATGCGTCATTATCATCAACATCTGCACTCTCCAGTGCACTAATGCTCATCACCAACTGCAGCAAAAAGGCCACATGGTCGTGGAGAACACTTGACTCCCTCCAGCTCACTTGGACTGCATGGGGATGCTGACTGGCCCAAGTGTGGAAGCCCACACTTTCCATTTTGTTGTGCTTTAGCCATTCTTGTGCATTTCAAAACTCACTTTTTCATATGAAGAAAATCCTCCTCTCTGTTGATTACACTTCTGCAAATGTAAAGCTTAAAATGAAGTACACATTAGATGCTGCTGGCGGGAAGAAAAGAGCCCGTACAATTTTAAGATGGCAAGATGTTAGGGGATCATGTGCACACTGGACTAACAGATCATGCCCCTCCCCCCGCTAAGTGCTGCAGTGATGTATAGTGTACTCTACTGTATGTACTGTATGAGGAGGAGGAGGAGGAGGGGGGGGATGGGGAAAAGAAAGTAGTAGTAGTGTAAGAAGACTGTGTTTGCGTAGGCAGTTCTGACAGTTTTGATGATGGTTGGAGATCACGTAAGAGGAGGAAGGGGACATGGAAGGGATTGAGCGCTGGTGGAGGTCTAAGCTCAGCTGGCCAGGTTTCTGTCTGCCTCACATGCACTGCATCTATAAGCAGCTGTAGGATGTGTGCACGCAGAGAGGGAGTGGGTGCTCAAGCTCAGTACTTTAATAGATCTGACATTGCATTAGGAGATTTTAGTAAAAAAACTATGCAAAGATTACAGATATGTCAATACCTCCAAACCGAGGGGGAGGTGATGTTATAAGTGCGGTTACCCAGCAGGGAGATTGGCGGCCTGATGTATGGAAAATTGTGCTTCTTTTTACATGTCATGCTTATATGGTCCGGCAACAGCATGACACCTCTGATAGCTCTGATCCATCTCCACAAACACACACTTTAGTGATATTTCTTTCTAATGCGCATACACACAAAACTCCCCTCTTTGTTCTCTAAGCTGGTGCCAGCCAGCAGCGAGAACAACCGACCATGGCTTTGACCCTGAATCAGACATCGAGAGCACAGGATGTCGTTTCTGTAGAAAAATAGAAGAATGTCCAGGCTGATAAAATGTCTTTGGCACTTCTGGAAACACGACACACATAAAGGAAACGAGACTGAGTATAAAAAGGCCAAACTACAAAGCTCTACAACCAGACACGGATTAAGATAATCCAGATTCAGCCATATATGAGTCTGGCCAGCCCTGGGTGAATTTGTGCTTGAACAGGCCCGTATTCCACCATCTCCCCGTCCACAGAGATCACGCCTTGTGGAGAGATTGGCTCGAGCCGCAGGGCCTTCACCTTCTTGTACACGAGGTGAGGGCAGCCGCACGCTAAGTGGGAGCCCTTCTCCATGGCAAGGAAAAGGCGTAGCAGGGCGGGCCGAGAAATTCCGGCTGTCACGTAAAACAGATGAATGAACCCGTCATCTGCCATCGCACCAGGAGCCGTCCACAGGTCCTCAGCAAGGTGGGACTGGTAAATGGCCAGCACCAACACAAAGTCCTCCTCCTTGACCACTGTCCAGCTCTCCGGTACTGGCTGGTCCAGGCCAGGGAGCAGAGAATCCACCAGTGTCTTGGTCTTGGCATCACCTTGCGTCTCAGTTCCTTTGGTAGTGATAACACTGGTGGTGGTGATGGTGTTGGGGTTGGAGTTTGTGGTGCTGTGATTGCGATGATGATTCTGATTTGGGGACGTGGGGATAAGCTGACAGGGAAGGGAGGAGCAGAGTGAAGGGTGCTGAGGTGTGGAGGGAGGGTGGCTAGCTGTTATGGTGCCTTTCTGAGGTTTTGGTGTCTCCTTAACGGGTAGATATGCTAATTTGCCCTGATAGACTTTGAGGGAGTACAGGCGCACCAGGGTGCCCATCAGAAAGCGGATGGCGCCAACATGGCGGTACTTCTCACTCTCAATGTCGACATCTGCCACAAAGCCCCAGGCCAGGGAGAGGAAGGAGAAGAGGCGCTGCTGAGACGACAAGTGGATCGACACCAGGTCCAAAGAGCCGACAAGACCTTTGCACAACATGAAGCCACAGCTCAAGAGCAGTTCTTCATTCCAGGCTGGGGGTGACCTGAGTGGGTTGTTGTAAAGAACAGTCAGAATAACAATAGCTGCAATAAAAAATCAATATTTTTTACAAGATGTAACGCTGTGCTAGTTATTCAAATTACTATTGCACATATACATTCACTGGTGCAGGTGCATAGACTGTATAAAAACCATGATGGAATCCAGACTGATACATTTTTAGACCGGCGATGAGATAACAGAATTCATGCCCTGTCCGCGAAAAGAATTAAACAGTTTGAAGTTAATGGATGGTAGAAAGACATGGAATGGTGCTCAACATGGTACTTAAGTTGTTTTGGTCTGTGACGTTACAGAACAACTGGATATCACCACCGAGTGAAGCAGAGGTGAGCACACATCATTCAATAAATCAATTTCCTGCTAATGCTATATACTGGTGCAAGGACATTACTACATTTAAATGTGGTGGTTACGGGTTTTTTTGTATTGTGAATACGTCTATAAATATACATACACCATGACAGCTTACAGACTCTGGTTATTACGCTTGGGCATAAATACATTTATAGGCCAAATTCTTTTTATTTCAATCTCTTGTGCTGTGCCAAGAACCAACCAGCAGATGGAGATAATATCCTGAAAATGTGCAGGGCAACCTGCACTTGGGACTATAACGCTCATAATGTGCAAGTTTTCAAACCCATTACATCATTCCTTTGAGAGTTATCAGCCTTAAATGACCTCTGGCTGCACGGCAAAGTAGTTCCAATTTGCTCCACTGCCTCCGTTCCCTCCTGAGGAGCGATGTGCCCAGTCAGCCTTTGGCATAATTACATAGAAAGGAGATAAACCGTTCTTTTTTTAGGCCGAGGATGGTTTTGTCTTTGGTCTTCTTTTGCGCTGTTACTCCATGCATTTAAATGACTCATTAGTGGACTGACTCACTGTGAGTAGTGGTGGACGGAGGCAGCCAAGGCATTGCCTGAGCCACCAGGTAGAATTCCGAGAGGAGTCTGGATGGCCTCTTGCCAGTCCTCTCGCTCCATTAGACCATTTATCACCTGAAAGGGGGGGGGAAAAAAGCTGAATTAGAATATTTTCCTAAATAGAAAATGATGTCTGTGTTATAACAAAACCATGCAATGGCACTTAAAGTTGTTGTGGGTTTTATTTTATTCAGTCCATTTGTGGCTGTACTTAATATAGGTGTCACTACAGCCCATGGCCAAGAGGAAAGGAATTGGGCTTGTAACTGGAAGGATGCTGGTTCAATCCCAGGATGGGATGTCCCTGAGCAAGGCACCCAATCCCCCATTTTTTTCCCAGACACCTGGCTTGTATGTGTCACTGCTGGTGTTTTAATAAGGATGGGTTCAATTCATGATCACTAATTGGTGTGTGTCCAAAAATAACAAATTCTAACAGCTCATTATTATGTGTACATTGCTGTGTTTCGATGTCATCATAAAGTCGCATCATCCTGCCTAAGGACTACAGAAAGATATTGACCAATAGCTACAATCTGGCACATTCACATGTTTTGTCCCTATTTTCAAATAGAATAAATGAATGAAAATGTACTTCATAGGAAATCTGAAACAACCCTGGTCTCATGAGGATTTATGCATTCACAATACAGCACTGCGCAGAGACAAGGCCTCACAGTGCAGGAATCACGACAACAGGACTCCTTTGTCATGTGTAAATACAAATTAAGATTTTACTATTCTGAAAAGGGCTAAAAAACAGACACCGGGGTCAGGGGGGAGTTTTTACAATTTCCACATGTGCTTGGATTACAATAGTGGTTCTTTGAAACAGAAATAGGTCAGGTAAAGTTAAAGCACCTCAAACAGCAGCCCGTCTCCAGACATAATAACCAGGGCATCCCACTGGGACAAGTCTGCCTTCCTCACCAGCTCCCGTGCATGGTTCTGGTGCTCTGTGAGGCACAAGTGAGGGGGAGAGAGAAATATGAGACAAAAACAGGGACAAGGACAGAGAAGAGACACGGCCCCATCATCGCCAGCCTCTGGTGTAGGATCAAGGAGATTAGGGAGAAAGGGGATTCAATTTCCCCTTATCAGAACAGAAACATCACATTAATCAATCCAGTGGCTACTCAACGGCTCCAAGACAGCTTAACGGGCCTGCCAACATCTGTGACCCACCAATATCTGTGTGTGTGTGTGTGACTGTGCCTTTTGTGTTTGTTATGTGTCTGAGGGTTAATGGGCTGGTGTATAACTGAGCTGTTTTAACCTAGTTTTATTGGCAGCAGCTTTAAGAGGGTTTCTCTGCAGGGGTCTCTGTACAATCCACAGACTCCGCAGTGTAGTGGCATGTGTGGGGGAGAGATAGCTTTAAACACAGAGGGAGGGAGAGAGAGAGAGTGAGGCAGACAGACAGACAACAAAGTTAGTGAGTTTTGATGCTCTGCATCATGGAGGAAGTATTTCCCACTCCAGCTGATGTATTGATCAAGGACAAAACTGAAATAAAAACAGGAACTGCATCCCATCCTCTTTCCCTTTACTCTGCTCTCTCTCTCACACACACACATACACCCTAAACAAAACCTTATCCCTAACCTTAACCATAACCCATTAATGCTGAACCTAACCACAATTTAAATCTTACCCATGAACTTAACCAATTGGTCAAAAATAAGGTTCGACCTCAACCCTAACATCTTAAGTGTCACCTTAACCAGAACTTAAAGGTGGTCCTGCTTGACTCGAGCTGGATTTTAGCACTTCAGGGCTTAAAGGCCTACTGGCCCTGACAAGTTTAGAATCAGAAATAGATTGTCTGTCATGACAGAAACGCTTCTTTGACATCAACACACAGCATATGGTACAATGTCAAATATACCTATTTGTAAAATACCCAGCATAAATGAACATAAAAGTGGTATAATGCATGTATGCCTGTTTTAATTGCGTATTCCTTACTCTAATAATTGATCAGTATTTATAGTCCATAAGAGGTAAAAAATTAAAAAAAGTATACACACACACACACACCCCCTCCTGTTGGGTGATCTAGTGCTGTGCTGACAGTCAGGGGCACAGCTGACTCAGCATTTTGAGCCCGCCAGGACCCATGCTGCATGGCTGATGCTATACTTTCCAGCCACTTCGTTATCCAAGGAGTCACTGCCAAATAAACATGAACGTGAACCTAAGCCCGAGGACAATTCCTGATTACAGACAATTGTATAATTACTGGGTAAATCCATGCCCCTCGTAACACCCACCACCTTCCCATGTGGTTAACTGGGGCAAAAATAAAACTTGGTGCACTGAATGCTTCTTACATTTTCTTCTTGCTCTTCCTTGGGGAAAAAGGCTATGTGATATGTTCATCAAGGAGCTCTGCCTCTAGCAAAGGTTAATCCACTCCTAGTCACATCTGCCTGGCTCCCGTGTCTGACCGCTGAAGGCCCTTCTCCCCCCACCCTTTCTGCTCTACTCCAGTCTTCTGGCCCAGGTTGACATCAGTAATTACTCTGTCTTTGTCGTCACCATCCAGCTGTTGTCCTTTCTTTAAGTACCAGGAGTTTGCACATCGGCGTGTGTTCTTAAAAACACATTATTTTCCCCTCCTGCTCCTCTCGGCATCAGAGATTCAGCTGCTGTACAGTGAGGCTGTGTTTAAAGGGTCAGTGATGCACTGTGCTCTGACCTTTTTGGTATGACTAAAAAAAAAAAAAAGCCCTTCCTTGCTCTTCAGAGATTCCTTGGATCTCAGAGATGCCGGTGACAGTAACCGTCAGAGGACAGTAGTTAAGGTCAGAAAAAGCCATCACCAACTCATGCAGAGTCTGCAGCAACTTAAATGGCAATGTGGGTGTGTGAGTCAGTCAGTCGGTGTGGCAAAACCGATGGATTCATGGACGTGTATAACGGGTGATAGATTATGTGGCGCTGATTTCTCATATTTCTCAATGATAAGTAAATCACATGATTACAATTCCAAAATGAGCATAAATAATATTCAGGAGTCATTTCTGTGTGTCTGAGAGTCTGAAAGTAATAATACACATCACGCATCTCAACAGGCTCTTGCTCGATGCGTGATGTGCTCAGACTCTCATCATCTATCCATGATTGCACCACGATGGGTTTGGAAGTTTAATCCCCCCCCGCTGTCAGACTGACCTTGAAAAGATTGTTATCTAATGCATGAATAACACGCGAGGTAAAGTCTCTATACCGCACTGACCTGTGATGATGAGACTGTAGGGAACAGCCGCCTCGGTGAGCATGCTCTCTATGTGGGCAGTGAAGAGCTGCAGAGCCTGGCCACGTCCACTGTGAGGGTTCACGAGTATCATGACTCGGCGAGGCCGACGGACCTCCATGTATGTCACACCTGAGACAGACAGACAGACAGGCAGAAGAAGGTGGGCGGGGGTTGTGAGAGAAGGAATGGACTGAGTAGACAAAACAAGACTTCTTACGCATTACTGAATATTTGAAAAGATGTATGCAGACAGCCTTGGCCTTTTAGGTCTCCATGGCACAGAAAGACACTGTGTTAAAAAAAAAAAGAAAAAAAAAAAAGGGAGCATGAAGCTTAATGTCTGTGATGTGCTGCTTTCTTCCAAAGAGAAGCTTTACAGAGCCATCTCAGCTGGGATCTACTGATTCATAAAAGCAGCTCTGTGACAATGTTCTCATGTCTATTCTCTCAATCCTAAAGGGGGCTCTTGTTTGTTTAATTCATGCATTACACATTTATATTTGAGTTGGACCAATGCAAATGAGACAGCAAATAAGAAACCAATCAAAATGGGAAGAGAAAGGAAAAGTTTCTTGCATAAATATGAAACTGAAGTCAGAGACTTAGACTGGAAACGACAAGAGAGAGAGCTGGTCTGGTTGTGACCAGCACCATCATGTCATGACCCCTGGGTTGCAGGATCCAGATCCAGTTGCAGGGCTATTATCATTATTATAGTAATAATAGAAGTAGTCATCGTCATTATTATACTATGACTGATATCAATATTATTTTTTAAATTATACAAAAAATCCATGCTATTTCTTGTATAAACTATTGTAATGCTATTTTTTTTTTTTTTTTTTTTAGCAGTTGACAAACCAGCTGAAAGGTGCATTACCACCACCTTTATTAATGTGCAGCTGGCGTGCAAACAATTATGAGATATTGTCAGCCGTGATGCATCCTTCATGGACGGGCAAGCGTCAGCCGCATTTGAAGGAGCCGACGACTCCTGTGACAACTGGGACAGCCCGCTGTGCTGTAATGCATTTTGACAACATCCGGATGATGAATGCACATTTGGAGGATGCAGCCTTGACGACTGGGGCACAGCTACAGTGTCAGGACTCTGACTTAAGGCCTGTACATTCGCAGGAACGGAGAAATTTGTTATTTTTCTCAAGATGGCAAAAACAACAACAAACTTAGTTCTGGCCAGGAAATTTCACACTTCAACGAGAAACTCAAATGCAGAATTCCTGGGAAGTCCTCATAGGGAATGACAATATTTCTACATTAACCATTCCACATCAAATTACTGGCCAATAGTTGTCGGACACCACACACAAAAAAGAGCTCTGCTCACATGATGCGTCAAGAACAAGCTGCAAGAACTCCTAAATAAATAATGACTTAATAATGTCATACTTTTCTCACAGCCCTGGGAGAGGGAACACACTTCTGTTCTTGTGGAGTATGTGTCGCATAGTCAACCTGTATATGTATCGTCCAGCATTCACCACGTGTCCTTGCCAAATTGTCTTTGTTACCATAGTGTGCATTGCTCTCTCGTGGTTTTTTCAATTTGTATTTTTGTTTTTTTTGGATCTTGCCTTGCCCTTGTCTGAGTTGCGTATGACCTTGTCTGCCTGGATTTAAGTACTTGGAACTGAACATTGGCCTTTTGTCTTCTCTGCAGTGCACGTTACACACAGACTCACCAGGGATCACATCAAATGTAAAAATCCATTTTGGGGTGTAAAGGATAAAAACTTCAGCATCTGTAGCTGATGCTGACAATTAAATCTGCACACTGATGATGTAAATATCTAACTTTTTCTTCTTCTTCTTTTCATTTCAGCACCCCAATTTCTGCTGATGCATTGACGCAGTTGCAGCCACCCTGTCAATCATTTGGTCCATGACAACGAAAATATCTCGGAGAAAGAGGTGTGAACCCACCAGGAAGAGTGAGGTGAGAGTGCAGTATCAAGCAGGCACAAGCCAAACTCTGCCTCCATTTACCCACACAGGGTTGCCATTGTTTTGTGCTTGTGTAAGAGCACAATGTGGCTCTCAGACAAGGCTTTAAAATCAGGGTCTGCACTCGAGTGAAAAGCACGCCTCTCATTAACCCACAGATATTTGACTGTGAACGGTTCAGAACCTTGTGGCCATGTTGACACAGCACTCAATCAATGTCCACGTCTCACTACTGGTGTAGTTAATCAAACGGAATAATGAATATGAGGTTTACCAAGAAGGTAATTCGGACACATCTACACATACATTCTTGCTTATTTCATAATAAGTACTAATAATAACTTGGTCATAAAAATCAAGCTGTCAATCATTTAGCAAAGGTGTATATGGATGACTATCGGATAGCCCTGATAAAATAGATAGTTGTTGAGACATGTATTCTCCTGGCGACATTGGAGTAGCATCACTGAGTCATTTAAGGTACATCCTATGGGGACTATGAACACCTGTAAACATGTTTGTAGTAATGTATCCAGTCGTCGGGACCAGTGTTCTGACCTGACCAGACATTCTCTGAGCAAGTAAGGGTAAAGGTGAAATGCTGATCGAGTCCAGCAGCCAGGTTTCTTAGATTCACCTATGAAACAGCTGCAGCTTAATATCTCAACCCAACAATGAGGGTCACAGGTCACTGGAGCCAATCCCAGCTAACAAAGCGCTAAAGGTGGGGTACACCCTGGACACGTCACCATCCGCGCACACACACAGGCAATTTACAGAGTCCAAAAGGGAGAACTCCATGCAGAAACGCTCTCGTCCGGACTGGGTCATGAACCCAGGTATTTTTGCTGCCAGGCAACAGTGCTAGCCACTATACCCGCCGTGTGGTCCTCGTCCACAGTGATGATGGATTTAAATCAGTACCTCACTAAAAGAACTTTGTCAGTGTAGGTCATTTCATTTCACATTGATCAGTGTTGTATTATTTTTTTTTCTTAAGACTGTCACTCTATAAAAGTAGATAATGATGTTCCAGCACCAATACTATGTTATTGTAGGTTATAAATTGATCCTTAGACATTTCTCCTTGGCTGTGTCTGTGTGCTTGTATGTGTGTGTGTACTCTTTAGGACCTTTTCCTGCATCCTCATTCCTTCCTTCTATGTGCAATATACTTATTTATGCTGTAAATATCAAGTCCATACTGTGTATATTCTGCTAACTGTCTATAATGTACATTCTATTTTAACAATTTTTTTATAGTCTAAGTGTAAATATCTTATCTTATCTTATCCTCATGAAGACTAAAACCAGGTTCTACTGAGGCAGAACCTAATTTCTGAGAAACTGACTAAGTTTGAATTGTGGTTACGGATAATGTTTTTCTCAGGCTGTCCAAATGAATGCACTTTCCTAGGAAGAATACCACTGAAAACTTGTGTCGTCAGTGTGTGCGGTTTGCGTGAGACGGAGGAAAATAATGCAGGGTGTGAGGGTGTATGTGAAATCTGTCTGCGGTGTGATGTTGGATACCTGCAGGCACAAACTGTCTATCACACCAGCGAGCAAGCTTTCAGCTGCAGTGTGTGTATTTCACAGTTGCAAGTAGGTAAACACACACACACACACACACAGGCACGCACACACACACACACAAACCGGCAGAGAGGTGACAGGCTGAGTGGATGTGACTATGTGTCTGTGCTAACAAGTGCTGAGCTGACAGAGCGTGGTTATCATCTCGATGCCACAAGTGTATCACTGCGGAAAAATTCCTAATTAAGATGTGCTGTGGCCTCAGCCTGACACACTGAAGCACAGCATGGATTTGCAGAACCATGAAACTATTCAGGTATAACTCATGGAGCAGAGACAACTATGTGGGCAACTGCAGGTGAAAGCTGTCGCAATGAAACCGCCACTCTATCCAGACTGGCCTGACGTGTCTGCAAACAACCTGCATTCTTGGGTTGGGTGAGGGTTTGCTGAAGAAATGAGGAGGAGCAAATCTACTGAGCTTAAAAACCAATGCCCACAGCCACCAGGCTGGCTCTTTGAAGGGGGAGCTGACAGGCCATTGTTGCCGTGTGACACTGTGCAGAAGACGGAAGCTCCAGGGGGACCGGGATGCTGCTCAGGCTGAGAGGTCGTCTACTGACGCATTCAGCTCTCGTCTTCTTCACTGAAGGCAGAAAGAAAACCTGGCACACATCTCAAAGGTGTACTGGAAAAATCGCTGCTCACAAGTCCAGGAGGAATGTCTAGTGAGAAGCCGTGTCTCCAGAAGCAGTTCATGAGAGTTCATGTCTCTTTTTTTTAATTGGTAGGAAATACAACATAGTATTGGTGCTGAAACGTCATCTATTGATAAAAAAAGTATAATTTTAAAAGAAAATCCCACAAAAAAATAATGTTAAATCTGTAAATGCTCCCTACCCACGAGTAAAAACTCATCCCTTTTCATCCCTTTTGCATGCAATTGTGGGGCTTCAAAGCAAATGGAATTATTTGACACACCATCATATGTTTACAGCTCAGTCATTCCAACAGCAGTGTGAACATCCACCCTGTCAGACTCCTGGTGCCTTGCACTTTGACACAAAATGAGTAAACCATACCATCCCGCATCACACTTAAGTGAAAGTACATCACAATAATACATTTCTGCCAAAAATACCAATCTTGCATTGCATTTGCACTTTTAATCCTGCAGTGCCAGATGAGATGACATGCAATTAACTGGGGGGCTAAATACACAGTGGGATTAGTGAACACACTGACTTTCACATACCCTCTGCATTGTGGCAGCAAAGCAACAATTCTGTTGCCATTTAGTAGCACTTTACTCTTTTAAAACATGCAGTATTTTCTGCTAAATACTGTATTATCGGCTGGCCTGGATATAGGAAACTAAAACAAGCTTATAAATCAATTATATGAAGAAGGCCTGTAATGAGAGACCACTAGCTATTAGATGGCTGAGATGGTTGAATAGTAATGTATGTGTTGCCCTTTCATTCGTCCATTGTGAGGGCAGTGCTGAAGATGGGGGCATCCAGCCACCATCTGCCTGCCTGCTTAGCATACGGGGCTGAAACCCAGAGTCCTGCTGGCCGCAGACCAGAGGGACGCTGGCTGTTCATCATCACACAGAGCACAGTCTGTCTCTGTGTCTGCAGTGTTTACCTGAAGGCTGCTCTCATTTCCAATCCCACCTCAGCCGACACTTCCATCTTTAGCAAACCATTCCGGATTACTCATGGCAAAGTCAACTATCTGCTTCCTCTTTGAAGTGAAATCTAGCTGGTAGTGGAGGATATTGCCTATAACCTGACATGAAGGACTCCAATTGTATTCCCTGATAAACAGAACTGATGGAGAAGTACTATGTACATTCTCTCTTTACATGAGTCTCAGTTGTCCAACACAGATTTATATTCGGAGTAGATTCCTGGTACAGCTCACATGCAAGAACCCTGAAATTGAATACCATGCATTTGATTCAATACAAGTTACAGTATATCTGGATAAGTGGAGACTGTAAAGTGCATAATATCTATACGTCCTCTCCAATGTCACAAACACCACTGAGTTACACACAAGTAATTAGCAGCGTAAACATTTCATAACAATAGTATTTATGTTATGACTGTCTTATTGTACAGCAGGACAGAGCAACGAGAAGCTATACTGAGAATGGAAGACAAAGGAACCTGAGCACACCACAGTCTGAGCCCGTCTCCCAAACTTTCTCTATGGGGACCTACTTTTGAAAGATGCCAAACTATTGAGACGCCAAATCATAACATAATTCAAAGCGAGAGCAAATTTGTGCATAATGTAGCCACTCACTTGCAGCCACACCTATAACCTAATATAATTTTGAATTAGTAAATGAATCATTTCCAATAGATGCTTGGTGTATACCCATACATCTCTACTAAAAAGGTGGGGAAACTCTGAAAGAACTCTCCCACAAGTCTTTGGGAATCACTGGTCTGCAAAGAACATGATCTTTCAACCGATCCAACAATTAAGTCTCTGCGGACAGAGGATCAGGTGGGAATCTGTTTCAATGATCAGTTTGTGTGTGTGTGTGTGTGTGTGTGTGTATGTGTGAGGTCTGAAACGACATTAACAAAATTGTTTCAGTCCCTGCAGTCAGGTAGATCACCTGACAGAGCAGGTAGAGCGGGTGACAGAGCAGATGTCTCACCTCTTTGCCAAAACCTGTTTTTGTAAATGGAAAGGTGTAGTATAATCCTACACCTAATAAGTAGCATAGGTCTGAAGTCAGACCAACCTACACCCACACATTAGCCTGCTTTAAAATGGCACACTTAACAAAACCTTTTGCACAGTTGGCCAATCCTGGTCCTGGGGACCAACTGTCCTGCATGTTTTAATGTAACTAATGTACTTTATTTCTGTAGCCCTTTACAACAACCCACCAAGTGGTTTACAAAATAAAAGCATGAATATTACAATTAAAAACACAAGAATAAAAAGTGGAATAAAAGAATAAAACTAATCCCGGTCCTTGGGTGTTGGAGCAGGGGAAACAACTAAAACATGCAGGGCAGTGGGTCCCCAGGACCAGTATTGAGAGACCCTGAGAAAAGAGACCTCTTATCATCAAAACATCATAGTATTTAATGCCATGTTCAATTTCTATTATATGCCTTTAGTAAATATAAAGTATTTAAAGTGATGTGACCCCCCCACTGCTGGATGCTCACCGTCTCTCCTGGGCGCCTGCAGTCCTGCAGCATCTCTGATGGCATGAGCCCACCGCTCAGCCTCCTGCAGGTTGACCAGCGGGTCCTGGACCAGCGCCACCCGAAAGCACTGCTCCACTCTCTGCCGGGCCACTCCGGCGCTCATCCACCGCCTCTTGAACGGATAGAAATAGGCGGTGAAGTAGGCTCCGACGTCCGCGCTGTCCGGCCCTCTGTACGCCCGACAGCCTACACAGTCGCTCAAGTTGAAAACCACCTTAGTCCGGCCGGGCGATGAGGAGATCCTCTGGATGGTCAGGCTGCTCTCCTTCAGGCTCACCGAGTACCGGAGCCTGTCGTTGAGCGTGTCCGTGAACTCCCCGTACAGCGTGCCCACGAACCCGTTCCGCTGTTGGGATGGGTCTGTCTCCATCCCGACCGGAGAGAACGACGCGTCCCGCAGGCCGGTGAGTGGATGTCGAAGTGGCGTATCCTCGGATCAGAGCAGCCTGTGGTGGGACCCTACTGTGTGTGTGTGTGTTGTTAACTGCAGTTTCCCTAGTTCAGAGTCTCTCCCTAGTGAGTGAAGAGGGAATAGCAGCGATGGAGCAGGAGGAGCTCACAGCTGGACGTCCCGACGCCCCGACGAGGCCCTCCTCAGGAATGTAAGAAACCCTTAATTCCATGATTTGATCTGCTGAGACCTTCATTATTATTTATACGTCAGTGTTCTCAGACACAGACAGGGGTCTGTGAGTCTTGTCTGTGGGTATGTTGCGCTCTTCAAATGTCGTTTAATGCCTATATTTTTTTAAAATATTTTTTATTTACATTTTTTGATGCAAAATATTCATGCTGTTTTTATTTGCTAAAGCCACTAATGTAGTAATTAATTAACCGAGTAGTTGGTAATTAATAATTGTTGAGAAAAGTTGATGTGTGTGTGTGTGTGTATATCTATCTATCTATCTATCTATATATATATATATCTAAACTGACAATACATGGAAAAAGTTATAAAAATGTATACAGGAAATAACTTAGTTATAATATACATTCTGTTATGCATTTATTTTTTATACAGAACATTTCACATTGTACTTTACTACGCCCACAGAGGAATCACGTGGTACGTGACGTTTCCAACATATAAAACCACTTCACGCGAGATGTACCGTCCTCTTTCACTTTTTCAGGTTGTGTTCAGGGGTGGCGGACTGCTCGACTTAGAATTAGACTCCCTCACCATGCCGTTTTCTTCCGTTGTGAAGCGTTTAGCTGTCACGGTGCAGTCTGCTCTACGCAAACCGCCGTGAATAAGCAATCATTTGCTAAGAGCTTGATTTTTGAAGGTCTGGAAGCGACGTAGCATGATTTATGCTAGGTGGCTAGCCGTTAGCCACAAGTGAGCCTGGCGAACACGTGCAAGGAAGAGCAAACTGGATGTAAGTTTATGACTTTGTTATTTAGCTCAATATATGTTAAACAAAAAAAATGCATGCTGTAAATATAGTGTAACGTTGAGTAAGATAACTGCATATTTACGTGTGTGTTGCGTCGTTTAATACAAGAGCGACGGACATGTGCCACTCGATGCTAATGTGACTGAATCTCTTCTCAGGCCACATGCAGCAGTGGACCATGTGGATTGATCAAGGATCAAGCTAACAAGGATCTTCACAGTTCATCTTACTGAAAGGTAAATTATGATGCAATTGCTTCTCCCCGTTATTTCGCAGTGCAAATGATGAAACATGTTATCCCTGTCTGAATAAATAAGAGTTGAAACCAATGGTATCTGACCTGCTGCAGGCTAGTGAGCTTATCCAAATGTTGCAGATGAATTATCATTAACGAAATGTGTTTTTCACAGATGGATGATCCTGATGTTTCACTCCGCACTGACTGTATGCAGGAAGAAGTGAAGGTGAAAAGGTTTGTACTGCACTGATTATCATGATCTGCACGTGCCACAGATTCAGTGATGAAAACTGCTGCATAGGAAGTGCCGTCTGATGCGATAACTGACGATGGTTTAAAGCTTTTCTGAGACTGTAGAACCTTCTTAATAATTATTAGTTTTGATGTCTGTTCTGAGCACTTACTGATCGTTAAACTTCCCCTTACAGGTGTAACTACAGCAAAGTGAGGTTAGAAGTCCAATGGATGCAGAGATGACCTAAACCAGGTAAATTGTGCATGTTTGTCTCATAATTAACGTCAAGCCACTGATGATACAAGTTATCCCTGTCTGAACTCAGTGTGGACTTATGGTAACCTGAGGCTTGTTAGATGTAGGATTGAGAACATATTGTTTTAAGGTGTTCTGTGTCAAAAAACTAATTACCCAGTTCCCCTTTATGTATTTTTCAGGTGTAATCGGTAGGGACATGGAAATGCACCACCCTTGTGACTGACCCAGAAGTCTGGAAGACACCATTCATTGCTGTAGATCTGCTTAAGTGAAAATTAAAAATGATACTATGTTTTAAAAATTCTTTATTAAAAAGTGAAAAAATTCTAGTAAAATGGCACATTTAGGTATTCATATTGGAAGTAACAAGTATCATGGGGAGTGTCCAGCAGGCATTGACCAATCTGTGTTGAAAGATCTATAGGATTTCCTTTTCAGATTTTCTAGATATATCTGCTCCTCTTGGAGGTATTCACGATCCTGTGGGCGAGAGAAAAACATTGTATGGGTTTGATAAATGTGTGTGGAATCTGAATGAGCCAATGGTGGAACAACCTATTTCCAATAAAGACAGATGAAGTAACCTCAATGTTTAATGTCTTGTTTGGGCCGTTGATACTCATTAACTAATTGCGTTGATTACATTTTATTTAAATTTTCCATTTAGGACTCAATCTTTAAACATGGCACACAGTAGCTATGTCTCAATTCAGCAGGCTGGGCTGTGTGAAATGAGACTTAAATCTCTTAATTCCATAAGCAAATGTTCCTAACCTGGTCTAGGATTTACAAGCAAAACTGAAATAAAAGGATTAAATATTTTAACATTGTGTAAGTCAACTATTTAATGATCATTAATTACACCAGATAATGTTTATCAGTTAAAATAAATGTTACGTTTCTTGCAAATTCTTAATGTACAAATGTAGATTTTTTTTGGAATTAAATCTTTTAAATAATGGAAGTACAAGTTGAAATTGATGTCAATATTAAATGATTAAACAGCTTCACTCATTAGCAGTTGTAATGTAGGTGCTTACCTTTTCTGCAGTGTACTTCCACAGAGCCAGACTGGCCTGAAGTGTCATGGACTGTGTATTGGTAAATGAAGTGGGAGGAATGTTTTGGGTTGATGTCAGCTCAGGGATAGGTGACACAGAATCTATGAATTAAAAGAGATCACTGGCTGTTACACTCTCCATTGAAGGTTTTGCACTTCAAAGTACTATGTGTTTGTATTGAAGGAGTCAAAATTTACCTGGTAAAATGGGTGGAATGATTTGTGGTAAAGAGGTGATGGGAGCATCCTGTCTTACACTTCCTGTTTCCCGCTTAAGATGATGTAACTGCATTCGCTCCTGTATGAAAAAATAAAAGCATTTAGATAGTTCTACTCCGTTGCTGTGCAGTCTTGTTCCTATTGCCCGACACACACCTTAAGGTTTCGTTGTTCCTGCTGCCTCATCCGGTCTGTTTGGATATGGATATTCCTGAGCCGTGCCTCATGTTCTTCCTCCACACGTTTTGCCTCTCTCAGCGCTTGTTCGCCTTCTTCATACTTCTCTGCAGCGAGCTACAAAGAACATAACATGGTCAAAGGCCAAACAGCAAATGTTTTACTCCACGACTTTTCACCAGTCCGTGTTGTGTGAACTCACTTTACTGAATGCCTCCACCTCCTGGGCTCGTGTTTGCAGTCTCAGAGCTGTGCTCCCTATTCTTTCTTTCTCTCTGTCAAGTTCTTCTCTTAACCTCTCCAAAGTTTCTCGCTCCAGAGTCAGATTCATCTCTTTCTGCTTTACCTCTGCTGTTCGAAGCTTAAGGTCAGCTTGTTCCTACAACACAAATACACATTTTATATACGACAACATTCAGGGTACCTTCAGATTACCAGCCACATTGTTCAAATCTGAAGTGTCTTGCATCTGAACACAACTGCCCTCAACTGAAAAAATGTGATACAGGTCAATCTGACCATGGCCTCAGATAATAGAATTAAAGTGAAGCATGTAGAAGCTTTGTGAAGCTCACCTGTGCCAGGCTGATGATGGAGCCTTCTCTCTTCTCCAAGAGGCTGCCAACCTCTCGCTCAGCCCGCTCGTGTCTCTGCTTCTCTGTGGCATGGAAGTGCGCCCAATCAGCTGCCAGCTTTCTCCTTTCCTCTGCACAATGCTGCATCACTGACTTCTGCTCCTCGAGTAAAGCGCTCTAATGAAAACAGCATCAAGGAGCAGAGGTAATGTGGAGAGGCATGGCAGTATTAGTCTGGTGTTTCAATCTGCTATATGAAACTGATGTGCGATGTTTGTCACCCTTTACCTTTGCTCTTTCTAGCTCCTCCCTCTCCATGTTGATCTGCATGCTCAGGGAACGTCGCTCTTCTTCCAGGCCTCTGTGGGTAGATTCCGCCTTGGCCTGCTCTGCTGTCATCTTCCAGCGCTCCTGAGGCGCACAAAGAGAAAGTGACATCTTAAAACTGTAGTGTGTGACTTTTAAATTCAAATATCTATTAGATTCAAACCATTGTCAAAGTAGTTCAGACAATGCTAATTAAGCTCCATGTAATTGTCTCTGTATTTCTCAGTATAGCAGCACTGCACACAGGAATTCATATGTTTTATGTCGAGATATACATATACATATATATATATATATATATATATATATATACACATATATAGGCAGAATAATACAGCAATGTCAACTAGAAAGAAACACTGAAAGTCTTTGGAGGGGAAAAAAATCAGCTTAAGTTTCAGATACTTTTTATGCATGTACTTGGGTTAAACTGTTGTGTTAAAGTAATGCTGTTTTTAAATATCTGTCTTGACCCTGACCTTCTCGAGTTGTCTCTGCTGCTCATTGAGCTGTGTGTCCATCCTAGAAATGATTTCCTTGAGGTAGGTCCTCTCCTCTGCCATGGTTTTCTGCTGCTGGGCCAGTCGCTCCTGCATTACTGGAAAGTACGTTTAAAGAATGACTTTAACCCACTTGCAGTTTGATACAACTATAGCCCTAAGGGAATTTGTGTCCTGACCTATTTGTAAAAGTGTGTGCATGTGTGTGTGTGTCAGGTACTTCGCAGCTGCTCGTCTCTGTGCCGTGCCCCCTGCTCCAGGCCATGGGTGGTGTGTTCATGTGTGCTCTCCACCCGAGAAGAAAGCTCTCCCAGCCGAGAGGAAAACTGCTCCATCTGCTCAATCACCACTGTAAGAGACCTGGACAAACACATTGGAAAATCATGAATAGTAAAATGTAACAAAGATCGGGAAAAATTAAGTAACAATGAATCAATTAGTAATTGACGACCAAATCAATTTATCCCATTGACAGTCGTTTTTTCTTGTTGGTTTCAGCTTGGTTGGTTTATTTGCTTCTCTATGTCACTAAACTTAATATTTTCGATTTGTGGACAAAAAGCGACAATGAAGTATGTTGTCTTTCTCAACAACAACTGTCCCTTTGACCATGACTTACCTGGTCTGAGATGTTGCGCTTGTCACTGCATCAATCTCCTCGGCTTTCAACTTCTTCAGTCTCTGGATCTGGTCCTCGTGGTCTTTCTTCATCTCTGAAATAGATTTTCTTTTTGGCAACAGAGGATAAATATGTTTAACTCTTTGGTCACACTTTTGTCATAAAATAAACAGTAACATGATCATTTTGGGGTTTAGTGACTTATTTGAATAGTTAAGCAAGCTAGGTACTGCTCATTGAGGATATCAATAATAATTCAGTAAACACTCCTCTCAAATTGGGCCCCTGAAATTCAGACGCATTAAAGCACATCTAATTACTGCAAATGTTCTGTTTGATTTGTCTGGTCTTTATTCTTTGCTTTTGCAAGAAAAAAGATCTCTCAAATTTACCTCTGGAGATCTCGGAGTCTCTCCACCTCACGGTCTCTCTCCTGTTGGGCCAGGGCCAGTTTGCGATGATACTGAGCCTGCAGCTCTGAGCGTTCCTGCTCAGCAGCTTGTGTAACTGTGGCAAGGCGCTCCATAAGGTCTTCATAGTCCTGCCGCGCTCGGGTCTCCCTCTGAGCTGCCGATTCCTCGAGCAACTTTGCACGAGTCCTGGATGTGTGGAGGAACATTTGCAGTATGTGTTAAGCATAAAGACAAGACATAAGCCACTCTCACTGCCCACTTTATTAGATACACCTGTTAAACTGCAATGACTTTGAACTCGGCCTGTTTGTTGCCTTTAACAAACTGCATATCAGAGACAATATCTAGTGAGAACTGCCTTGTTTGATTGGAAGGCAACGGTCACAAATAAAGTTTCAAATGTTGAAGCAGATGAGCTACAGCAGCAGAAGACCACACTGGGTGCCATTCCTGCCCCTTCTTAATTGTCCCGTCCTGATAAAGTGACCAGTGAGAGTATGTACAGTATGTTAAACATGTGCACAGATGTGGCATATTTGCGCAACACATATACAAAGTGTGTGAGGCTAGGAATAAATTACTTGTGTGTGTTCTCCATTAGCTCCATATCCTGTTTATGCTGCTGCCGGACACTCTCTAGCATAATTTGGCTCTGGTCTCGCTCCAGCTGCAGCGTCTTCACCTGGACAGTAGAATTTGTACATTTTAGGCCAAATACATCCAACTGCAGTGTTTGTTATCAACACAGGAGCACCCACGTACCTGCCCCTCCAGCTGGACGATGCGTACATGCAAAGCTTGATACTCTGCAGGTTGATGCTCCTTGTCTCTGGGTCTTTGCAGGACTCCTGCATCCACGACACCCCCAAGACCCAGCAACTGAGATTGCATCAACTGTAGGAAAAGAAATAAGCAGGTCAAGAACAAACCGATGATGGGCCTGTTGTCATATTTCAAATCTCTTGTGGTTTCTTGCCTGCTGTTGTAGAAGCAGCTGCTGAAGACTATCACCTGGAAATGTCACCTATTCCAAAGATACACAAGTCATTAAGAAGGCCTCAAACAAAATGTCTCAAATCATGACAACTTTGTGACAGAAAAGCATCAGTACCAGTTGCTGGACAGCAGCTGATGTGTTTTGCGGTGGGACTGCTGGATATAAGAAAAAGAAATATGATTAGTAATCATAGTTGAAGTCTTATCATTATAAGACTTCCCTGAAAGTCATTGAAAACATGTCCTTTAGATTACCAACACTCATTTTTGCCGGGCAGTGCAGTTGACATGGGGTTGAGCAGCATCAGTTGGAGGGTTTTATCTGAAGCCTTGCTGGGCTCTGGAATCTCCCTGGACCCCTTACTGGACTGGGGCAGGCTAATGCTATGAGCACAAACGGGCAAGGGACCAGAATCTGAGGGATGACACAAACTTAGAATTTGTCCAAAATCTATTTTAGCTTGCAAATTTGTTGGTGAGGTGGACATAAAGATGGAGTGAGACTGGATGGTGGGTATACAGTCAATAAATAGGGGAGGAGATTGCGTTGTAAGAGAGGGATGAGTGGGAATGGCATCTGTAAGGGGGAGGAATACATGATTTTAAATAATGCGAGTTCAGGATTGATTAGGATTGTGAGCATGCTGTACAAAAACTCTATTTAAAAAATGTCATGAATAATCAACAATGAGGAAGGGTTTCAATAGAATAATGTATGTACACACATGACTGAGAAAAACATGGATGTTTTGTAATTTGAATTCATACATTTTTAATATACTTATGTGGTAAAGTAGCTATTTTGGTGAATGGGTGTGCGACTGTGTGAGTACCTTGCTCGGTCTTTTGAGCTGCAGAGCTGGGTCGTCCAAGAAAGGTAGTACTAAATGAAAGAAAAGGAGATTGATGGAAAAAATGCACTTGCATTGATCAAGCTGATTTAAAGAATTAATGCATTACCCAGTTTCTTTAACAGATGCATCCTCTCTGCTGCTACCAACCTGTGCAGTGACTTGTTTACTGGAAACAAGAGCAGGTTTTTATCAGATAAACAAGTTTAATCTATCACTACCTTGTATTGCATTGTATTATATTATATTATGTGGCTTCCACATTACCTAGCAAATGACTCCTGATCAAATTCTTCTCCAAGACCTAAAGAATCATCCTGCTTGGACCTTTTTGCCTCAGCATTTGAAGTTGACAGAGCCTTCTTCCTGTTCAATGCTCCTGCTAACCAGTCATCCTCATTTCCTTCTTTTGCCTGGACTGTGGGGGCCTCGGATTTCTTTTGTTTTGCTGGCGCTGGTATCTCCACTGTCATTTTCCCAGCAGAAGATGTGGCATGATTACCAGTCAGGGAGGGCTTTCTCTCCAATAATGGAGAAGAGGGAGTCCTTGGAGACTCGGGTGAAGTCTTGATGTCTTTGTTGTCATCCTCTGGAAAGGTAATATCATCATTCGTCTTGAGGCCTAACCAG
This sequence comes from Solea solea, assembly GCF_958295425.1. Taxonomy (NCBI): domain Eukaryota; kingdom Metazoa; phylum Chordata; class Actinopteri; order Pleuronectiformes; family Soleidae; genus Solea; species Solea solea. The sequence goes on along the minus strand of NC_081149.1, from coordinate 18,749,673 downwards.
TCGCCTGAGCTGCGGTGTCGAGCTGGAGCGGTGGGAGTAGGTTTTGATTTCTTTTCCAGGGCAGATGAACTGATATCCTCTGTTGAAAATCTGATAATCATAAGAAAAGACAAAAATGTCTCCTGTCATACATATGCATATTTTGTGCCAAGATACAAGCTTGGACTTAACACAAACACACACCTAACAGACTGTCTGCGACGTCCTTCAGGGGTGGATCCCAAGGTGGGCTGATATGATCCAAATGTGAGATCATCTTCTATAGGCGTTTCTGATAAATGTGAACCAACATAGTTTAGATTATTTCATGCTTTTGGTATTTGCTTGGACTCTGGATCTCTATTACCTTTGCCACTGGTAGTCTTCTCCTGCTGCTGCTTCTCTTGAGACAGAACCAGCTCCTTCTTTTCACCCGTGGGTGGTCGCTCCAGAAGACGAGGTGAAGTCCCACTCTCCAGAATCTCGTCCAGTCTAGTGCGAGCTCTCTGAGGAGGTTCACTCCTGAGATCAAACACATGGCGGACACAGAGAAAGACCTTAAAGAATATTGTATGTAATGATACAAAGCAAGGGAAGAGACGCAGTCATCTTTACAAAAACAAGAAACATGAAGAATAAAACAAATCACATGAGAAAGAACAAGATCAAGTTCTTTTTGCTGCACCCAAAGCACTGAGGCAGTAATTATTTATGATGTAAGCACTACAAATAGGTACAATAACAAAAAGAGTGAGGCAGTAAAAGTGCAAACAAAGCTCTTCCTGTACCTTTCCTTGCTGGGCCAAAGCAGAGTCTGTTTTTTCTTGGGATTGCTTTTATCATTGTCAAATCCGAGTGCCTCCATCAGGTCATCCTCATCATCATCAAATGTGAGATCACTTGGTTTCTTGGCTGCTTTAGCTGACAAACAATGAATAAACACACATATTCACTACTGTTAGTTACACAGAAGAATGAAAAGCAAAAGGACTTTTCGATGGTGTGAGGCTGCTCACAAGATTTACTCTTGGAGACCGGAGATTTTGGACGAAGTTGCACTGATTCAGGTTCAGGTTTGGACTGCTGCACGCCAGCTTTCGACTTGTTTTCATCTGGAAGCAAGTCCTCGAGTAGGTCAGCAAGGGGGTCATCAAGATCTGCACAGGAAATGAGATGCTTAATGGGTTTCATCGTGTTTATGGACATTAAAATATTAGAAAGACATTATAGTAAGGAACAGTGAGTTCAACAAAGGCTGTTACAGTTGGCAGACTATTGTATTAATAATGTGCTAAAGGTGCTCTCATTTTCACACATATACCCATTGAAACTACACACTGATGATCCACAGCTACAAGTTAAAGGCTGAACACACTCATTATACCTTCAGTATGTGGTGCCTGAGCACCTTCATTATTGCCAACACCGTCTGAATTAATGTAGCAGTTTAGGAAAAACAAAGTGAAACTCTCAATAAACAACAGTTTGGCTGTGCAGTGTTTTTTTTTTTTGTTTTTTTTTTTTTTTTACAAAGCTCCTGTTAGAGATAGGGGAGGTCGCTCACCAGAGAAGCTGATCTTCCTGTAGTTGGATACTGAAGTCGAAGGTGCAGAGTTTGGCTTCTTCCCCCCAGTGATTGATTCATCTGTGTTAAGTGAATGTAAACTTCAAAGCTGGTAATAGTTTGACACAAACAATGAGAACATAATTTATGCAGGAACACTCCGTTACGAATTACCTCCTCCCTCTGGTTTTACATTGTCCTCCAATGAGTCTTTCTTTGATGCACCATGACCAAATGGCTTAGTTTGCGCAGGCGCCGAACTGGGCTTTTTCTTTGATGGAAAGAGGTCAGCATCCATATCGTCCATGTCCTTTAAAGAGGATAGACAGGAAAAATAAGAAAGTAGAGCTGTAACAAAGTATAGAAAAACAACAACAACAAAAAAATGAACTTTGCCCTGCATCATTTATTATAACCTACCTTCATGTCCTTCAGTATGTCTTTGGGATCTGCTGCTGAGACATCTGAGTCCTGAGACAGAGTTGAAAGAAAGAACAAGACAAGTGAAAGTAAAAATGTGAAAAGAATATCTTTTCACATCTCTGTCCAAATACGTACATATCACTGTTATTATCAGTATGATCATAACAAACTTTTTCCTAATCTCTCACACATTTCCTTCTACCTCTCCCCTCATAACAAATAGTTGAGGCAGATGGCCGCCCACCTTGAGACTTGTTCTGCTCGAGGTTCCTGTCAAAAAGCTGTTTTCCTACTATTGCCAAGTGCATGGAAGTGGTTGTCTTTCTCGCTGAAATATTACAAGGTCTCAACCTGATAATGTAAATTCTCTTAGAGAGAATGTATGTTGCGAAAATACAAATTGAAGTCAATGAAATACCTCAATGTCACCACCATCCTTCTTTGCCTCCTCTGCCAGCAAACTGTAGATGTTATCAGTGGCAGTGGAGCTGGAGAAAAAACATACATCTAACTTGTAGACAAAAAGAGTAAAGAAATATGATCTGTAATAATAACTCCAGCTTACCGATTTAAGGGCCCGTCTCGAGAGGCTTTCCCCCTCACAGGATGTTCTGTTGAGAGAAAATAAATAATACATGGAGCTTTACAGTGATAATCCCATACTAACAACGTTAATACTGCAGAAGTATGTTCACTTACTTTTATCATCAAATAAGCTGTCAAGGAGATCGTCATCTCCGAATGAACCTTGGGATAGTCATAAAGTCACAACTTAAACATAAAGACTAGTCTGTAACTGTATTATAATTTAGGTGACTCGTTTTCATATACATGTTACAATGAAACAGAAGCAAAGTGTACGTGTGTGAGATACTATACGACCCATGACTGGATTATTTTTTAGTTATGCATATTATCTCGGAAAAAAGTCCAATATCGTGTATCCCTAGTATTTTTGCTGTTTTTTTATTCAAGTATTGTCAAATTATATAGAGACTGCCTACAAATGTTTTTTGTGGTTCAGTCACACAAACAATATTAGTCACCATCAGTTACACACAGATGCTACATTTAGCTACATTCTTGTTGATTTATTCTCTGTTATTCTTCATTAGTTGAATTACAACTGTGCTTATCCTGTTTGGTTGTTGATTGTATTATTTTTTCCTCTGTGACTGTTTGCTCTGTACTTTAATATCTATCTGCTGAGTGGGTTTAAGTGAAAATCTGGGGGGCATGATGTACAGATTTTAAACTCTACTGAGACTCGATTTTACTTAGCTGAATTGAACTGAAAGCTTTATTGTCATTGCACCAAATTGTGCACATCCATCTATTTCATGAATATTTAGAATAACACAGGGAACAAAGCTGGAGTAACTTACTTTTTGATGATTTACCTTTGGGCCTTGTAGCCTGTGAATTACAGCAACAGGCTGTGGGTTATTTTAGGAATATAACAGATCAGCACAGATCAACAAAGCACTTGCTTCCACACAAAATGGTTGCAAACTTGCTTTAGCTTTTAAATAATCTTTCTCACCCCAATACATATTAGACACATAGAAACATATTAGATAAATACAGATAAAACAGTGTTGATGACAGTGGCTCTGGTGTAACTTACCATATTGAATCTGCAACTAGCTAGCTAATGCTAGCTAAATCTGATTAGGCGTCTCCTGTCTCCATTGGTAACCACGCCGTTACTCCTGCGAGCCTTCATGAGAGGGACGCCAGATACGACCTTTGTTAATAAGGTTATCCTTTGTTAACCTTAGTTGAATGTGTCTCAACACTCCTGATGCGTGGTGCGTTTTTTAGTCATTAGCCACGATTAGCACTTTAAAATTGGACAAGTGACAAATAAAATGAATCACACCATGCACGCCACATACATTAAAGGCTGCACATGAGTCATAACGCACATTTAAGCTATTAACGCACCCAACACGTACACCATGAGTAGCATTAAACATGTCTGAATATAAAATACATGCTAAAACTACACGTTTTTAGCTACAGTAGCAACATCACAACAGCACCAGCCGACCAAATTTACATTTCCTGGTCATGCTTCGTGGTGCATTGTGGGTAGAGTAGTTTTTTAGCATGTAAGCAAAAACGGTTTCAGCAAAGGATTTAAAAAGGTGTCACGTGTTGTAATGGGTTAAAAATAACATTGAGTTACGCAGACTTGTTATATCGTTCTGTATGTCGTTTGTGACACCGAACCAAATCGACTCACCACCAGGTGGCGTCAAAGTTCAGAGAAACAGTCAAAGCAAATCAGCAACTGCAAAATTGAAGAGCTGAATAATTTATCCTCTGAAGCCCATGAGTAATTCAGTAAGGTCTGAGCCTGATGCTACACTTTTAATTAGCACAATGATAACAAGGAAACGCATCCTCAAATACAGGATCATACAACTGTTTCTGGTGATGTTTCGTCTTCTCTTCCCTTAAGAGGTGGGATTACATAAAATCATCACATGAATTTTCTCCCCATTTATCACTGTGTTCTCACAAGTATTTGCTGCCTATGTCTGAATAAGGAGAGCAAGCGTGTAAGCTCCATTTAAAGAATTTGACCTGTACATACATGAATGTTTTTAATTCCCTTTCTCTGAACTGGTGCAGAACTCAGACGCTGTCACGAAAGGCTGTGCAGAAGCACAAATTGCAAAATTAATCTGTTGATCTGATTCAAAGTGTAAACTTTCATGCATGTGATGATTTGTACCAACTCAGGGATTAAAAAGAAAGAAAGAAAGAAAGAAAGAAAAGGCGTCTGCATGTCTCATTTCAGTCAGACTGGAAACAATTTCGTAAACGTCGTATCACATAACAAAGGCCGATAATTCCAGTAAAAGTCTCTACATAGAAGTATTTTATTTACTTCCAGGTGAGCTGATATGTTGGGGGCAGGTAACAACACATTTGTGGTGAAAAATACATGTTTTTCTGCTGTAATTGTAATACAATAATGTTCATCTGACTTGTTCATTCATTAGTACATTTATTAATGTTCGTATCAATGAATAATCAGAATACTCATACTGTGAATGAATGAAGGAAGTTCTGTATTACATTTGAAGACATGGTTATGCATTTCACTGCTTCATTTGGTCAATAACCTTCCCCTCTGAGGACAATAAGACATGACAACATATGACAAGGTACCCTACATCAATTCAAAGCTGTCCTCAAACTTACCCTAAAACATTTGTCAATTTAAGAAAAACATATCAACAAAACAAAAAAACAGAAACTGTGGCTGTTTTTTTTTTTTGAAAAAAAGAGGAGGCACAGAACATGCAGTTCACAATATGGTTCTTAAGCAATGACAATATAGCTTAAGTAGTAAACTCAAAACAGCTAGTGCTGTGTCATCATGATGATCACCCAAGCTGGAATTTGCCAACCAAGTATGTTTGTTTAGTTTGCTTGTTCCAGCAGTGAGAGCATCTGTGGGGCCTCACTGTTTTTCTGGCCCACTTTTTTTCACCTCTGGTGTGAGAGTCTTGACTTAAGCTGCTTAAGTGCACATGAATCAATATCAGATCAATGAGAAAACACAACAAAACTATGTCGGGAAATCTCTCCTTTCATGTCCACGGAGGTAAATCTCTTCGGCAACTGAAAAACAAGGGACAGAAAACACGTAAAAAGTTGTTGATGTTTAAGTTTGCCAGTGAATACACATTTATTTATCCATTTATTGAGGTAAGACACTTCACCTGGCCCACTTAGGTCTATGTCACGTATTGCACGCACAGCAGAAGAGGAGTGGAACCTGACATGCAACATGAAGCCAAACATGCCATCCAAGTCTTCAGGTCACAACAGAAAGGTTTGGCATCATTGTGCTGCAAAGTGCATGAGATTTCCACATAGTGACAGGGACCAGCAGCTAATTAAGTGTCTTTCATATTAAGTGTCTTTCACAAAAGCATTAAATGGTGTGGTTGTTGGGGAGTAATGTATTTATAATAACCCTCCAAAGAGCTGATGGATTGTTGCTCTGCCTCTGAATCATTTAGTATTAACAGTGTAGCAGGGAGTACTTAAAAGCTAAATGTGGGCCAGGCATAGCTCTTTTATGCATCTGTGCCTCTGTAACATGCTCTACTTTCTCCCCTTGTCTGGAGCCCCTTCTGTAGCCCCATCCCACCAACACAAACACACTCACACATACACAGGTTTCTGTGACTTCAGAGGACATTGCATTGACATTCATTCCATTTATTTCCTGGAGACTAAGAATCTAACCTTAGCCATAATTACCACTGGCCTAATCCTAACCTTGACCCTAACATCAGCCTAACTTTAAAACATGTCTTCACCTTAAAATGTAGTAATGTACGTTGTGGGGATTTGATTTTTGTCCCCATAAGGAAGACAAGTCCCCATAATGTGACTGTGTGAACAGATGTAGGTCCCCACAACATAAGGAATACCAGGTACACACACGCACACACATGTTTGCACAGCTATTCTTCTTAGGACACTGCAGTGACTTCCATTATTTCGGACAGCGTTATTAAAAACGCTATCCTTAACCTTTACCATAGCCAGTTAATGTCTAACTTTAAAAATGAGATTCTACCTCATTAGGACCAGGTTTTATGGACTACTGGTCCTGACAAGGTCAAATTTTATGCCAGAAAAATGTAAACTGTAAATGTGTCGTGTCTGTTTGACTTCTGAAATGCTTATGTGCAGTTTTACAGTGCGGTGCAATTCAATTATGCATGCTTTATTATTGTAGAGACAGGTTGGAAGAATTATGCATTGACCCAAATATCCACTGAAGGGCTGTAAAAGGAAGTGTTAGCAATGAATATGCATTGTTCAAGGTAAAATATATGGTCAGAGAACACCTTTTTTGATTGTTGCTAAAATGACAAGTTGCTGTAAACTGCATCTTTATAAGTCTGAGAAAATAACCCTGAGATTAATCATGAATTTAGCTCAACAGTTTCCTGTTTTTTTTTAGTGAGATGATGTCAGATTTTCGATTTATATGCTTCAATTCCATAGCAAGCGTTATATGTAATATTAGATTCATTTCCTGATACTTATCATGGGAATATTTTCTCAAGGAAATACTGTTTGTAGCAAATTTAAAGAAAGCACAAAGCCTTGACTGATGGATAAGTGGTAGAGCAAGTTGTCTTTTAACTTAGAAGGTTGAAGGTAATTTCCTTTCGGCTGCATTCGTCTTGTCACGTCTTGTTCCCACAACAACAGAGGATGTTGGGATTGAACAAAATAATTAAACTTGACAAAAAGTCGACGTCAAAGTCACCTGTTGAAAATAAAAGCCCTACACTACTGTTTCTGTCAAGTTTTATTAGTAAAAGATCATAAAATAAAAAATAAATCATAGATCACAACAAATTTGGTCCAATTAAACAAACACAGCAGCATCATAATGATTTAAAGTTCCCTCTTCATTCATTTTCTTCAAAAATGGGTGAAACTGCCCTTTAAAACACTGTTGCATCCACATCTGCATTCTACATTTAATCTTCAACTCTGACTAAAATATTTTGTGGGTTTTACTGACAGGAAAATGAGAGTTAATTAGCCAAATTGGAATTTGAACACCTATAAGTCTGCAGTTTTGCAGAAGGAAAAAAACAATTTACAGGTGAAGTCAAGTTACAGTTATTCATCATTATTCTGGCCTCATCTAAATCTAAAATCTAAATCTAAATCTAAATCTTATACTTTATTAATCCCCTTAGGGAAATTATTTCTCTGCATTTGACCCATCCTAGAAATAGGAGCAGTGGGCTGCCACACTGAGTATAGCGCCTGGGGAGCAATGGGGGTTGGGTACCTTGCTCAGGGGAACTGCAGCCCTTTTGACCTGGTCTGCCCCAAGGAGACAGACAGAATCTCTTGAGTAACTCCCTCAGGGCTGTTTTTTTCTTTTGTTTTTTCACTTGACCCAACTTGATTTGTTAGTGTCTTCTTACCAAGTTATGCTCACTGTTGCTGTTTTGGGATTTCTGCCACTCCTCCGCTGTTCATGTTTGGCATGGCTTTCTCAGTCGTCTCTTTCTGACTGTGACAGACAATACACAGCATTTTACTGAAGTACTGAATCCTACATATTTTATCAACACAGTCCTGGTCATGATCAATAAATCTCAATTTGCTTTAAACAGTTTAGTGAAGAAAAACAAGAAGGTTTTTGTGTATATTGGCTAATAATTGCGTGCTGTTTGTCACGCTCCGTGGTGCTCCACACGGTACTGTTTGTCATTGCTGTGTGAATGGAATGGGCAGGGGAAGTGCTGAGAACATTGCACTTTGAGTCAATTAGCAGACTTGAACTGAAGAGCCTTGATGTTTGCCCCTTGCTTCATCTCTCCATTAAAAAAGCTGGAATACTCTGTTGTCATGTAGCAAACTGCACTCCCTCCACAGACTGTTGCTCAAGGCCAACCTTCAACTAATCAAAGAAGTGATTTCAAATATTTACTGTATATTTACATGTGTGCGCGCAGATTTATGAGCACTCTTTATTCATTATTAATTCAACTTTAAAATGACAAAAATACTCACGGTTGGACTTTGTTGGAGAACATCTGCCGCAGGATGAGTGCAATGCTGGTTAGGACCATCATAGTGGTACACATGGTCCTACACCAGGGATCTCCTGCCTTGGTGCTCCTGGTGGGTCACTTCACTGACACTTTTCCTCCCATTGACAGGCTTGAATGGTAGATTGTGGTAAAATAATCTGACTATTCTTGTCCTTCCCCTTGGCTCCCACCTCTGATTGAGGAGATTAGCTGGGAGGATTAACGAGGATCAAGGAGGGGGGCTGGAGCTCACTGGCAGGACTAGGAGATAAACAAAGCCTGCTGTGTGTGTGTGCTGTTTTTTTTCTGAAGGCAAACCACTCCACCGCTATGAAATTGACGCAGAACTGCGAGTAAATCTGGATGTTGTCTTTTTTCTGGAGAAAATGTTAAGACTTTGTCAGAGGGCTTGCTGAAACTGGCTTTAAGTGGTATTTGTGGCTGCTTCACAGCATGGGTTAACAGTAATACCAAACAAATTACCCTTTACAGTGTCGGAATAACACCAATTACTTGAGAAATGCTGAATAATTGTGGTTGTAGTAATCACACGACTCCTTCTTAATATAGTAGGCCTGATAATGACATCCCTGCAGGCCATGTACAGTGTTCTGACAATATATTATAAAAAGAGAGCATATAATAGAATAGCTGAGGGTATAAATAGGGACTTTTAGCAGCAGTGCTGCTGACTCAAGCAGAGAATAAGGGAGCGATAGACCAAGCAAGAGAACGAAAAGGTCTAATTTTGTCAACACGTCCATGAGTTGACACTCATACAACAAAACAACAAAACATACAGCAATAACAGGCTTTGACTTTGGGTTATTTTTGCTCTTTTATTTCAAAATATTGTTTTCAGTACATATCTTTGAGTACAGATACAAAGGAAAAATGTAAAAATGTCTCAGACGTATTAATATCTCATAAGGTGGACACAGGTGGATACTTACTCCAAAGACAGCATCAGAAAATCAACACAATATATAGAAAGAATTATATTTACGGTACATGGCAGTTTCTAAACACATTCACGAGAAGGCACATCCAAGTCAAATGTGACCTCTTGTCCACTGTTGGGTTTATGTTTGTGTTTTCTTTCTCTTTCTCTCCCCCTCCATTCAACAGTTTGGTCCCTTGCAAGCTTATAAACTTTAAGTGTACTGTATATGCTCCATATCCCACTGTTATCACAGATGACATCAAACTGTATTCCCACATACAGTGAATCGATTGCTCTTTTTTATTAGGCTCTGGCCAAATAAAAAATAAATTCTGACAGTCTCTCAGTGCACATGGTCCAATAAAGCCAGACCAAATGGTTCACCCGGTTGAAGTTGACAGTTTAGGCCAGCCCACCTCCTCATAGACCGTTTTGATCCTGGAGTAGACTGTAGCCAAGAGTTTGGTCCACGCAGTGCCCACCTCTGCTGTCACAACCTCTGGAAACACTTCTGCCAAGACTTCCAGTATCACGCCACTCAGGATCTGGGATGAGACACAAACAGCTTCAGTATTTAATGAGGACACTTTGAAGTTCCGGCCAAAAAGCAGTGTGTGTGTGCAAATTTAGCATCAGCAAATGTCTTGCCAATATTTAAATGAGAAGACTGATACCTCTCTCCTGTCTGCACCAGTGACTGTGACTGTGAAGTTTAACGAAATGACTGCACCTCTCGGTGTAGTGTTGTCTAACAGTGGACATGGACACTGCCATCTTGTGCCGATGACATCGCCTGGAGCTCAGATTCAGCTATTGGCCACGATTATAAAAACAATAATAAAAAAACCAAACTGATTTGTATGACTTGCAACATTCGTGTTTGTGTGACAGATGTTTCATCTCCCAGTTGTGGTGCTTCCCTCTTTTTCATTCCACTACAGAATCTGATATGATGACAAAACATTTATGTTTGGAAGTCATCTTTTTAGTATTAATGTTCCAGCGTGTAACATTTAAGAAGACGTATTGGCAGAAATGTAATTTTCTACACATTAGTATGTCTGTATAACTGTTTTAAAAAAATGGTTTTCATAGCTTTAAAATAAGTCAGTCGTGTTTCTGCAGCCGACCGACTGGACATGCGTTTCACGTTTGGGAGCTTAATGATGTTGAATGCTCTGGATAAACTCAGCTGAGAGGAAAGGAAATGGCAGTGCAGATGAGAGAGTTGTGAAAGAGTGTTTACATCATAGACTTTATATATAAAAATGGTCATAGCCTTGTGATGTGCCTGGTCTATTCAATTTCTTCTTGCTAAAACTTTCACGGTTACCAATTCTTACTAATTCATTCACACTAGAAACTTTGTTTGTAAAATCACAGACATTCCTTCCTTCAGAGCCAGTGTGCAGGCATGTGTTTGTCTTATTTCTTCACATAGTTTACCTTGAAGTACACAGGCTCCACCTTGTGTCGGAGAGCGTGGGCCTTGCCCACCTGCTGCAGCACTGAGGCCATCGTATCTGGGTTATCGAGGTTTTCCACCAGCGTGTTGATAGCGTTCATGACCCTGCGAGCGTGCTTCCTCAGCTGGGCACTCCGCTCCAGCTCCTCCGGCTCCTCGATTTGCTTGAACTGGCTGAAGAACTGCTTGGATGAGGGGAAGTTTACAAACAGCCTGTGAAGGAGGAGAGTTACAGTCAAAAGACAAGGATGAGAATGAGCAGCTGCAGCGAGGTTCCATTGATCTCATTGCCCTTCAGCCTTTACCAGCTCCATCCCTCAAAGCGATCCTGTTATTTCAGATACCATGAGTAAACAGAACTGTCCCGCATTTCCCTTTAAGTGTTTGCTTTAAACTACTATCTAGGATCTGTGTGGTGAGTGTTTTGTTTATTTCTGAAGATAATCTAGAAAGAACTGTCTCTTATATCGATGTAGAAGTTAAAAACAACAGCAGCTTTTAAATGTGGAAATCCCTTATTATTTATCTTTGGCTTAGGAATTGATCAACGACAACCATGTTAAGCACCTGCATTACGTCTTCCTATATAGATGTAGTTACTTGCACAAATTTCACTTTGAAGAAAAACTGTAAATCTTGCACCATCACATAAAATGTCCAACAGATGTTTCTCCGAAAGGTCGTCTGGACTGTGATAGGGCCTGGGAGGAATTCTGTTTCATAAATGTATCAGCTTTGGATCTGATAAAGCAAATTTTGGTTGTTTAACTGGGTTTATTGTACAAGTTGGCCCAAGCCTATAGTAAAAACAAATGAATGGAGTAATGTGATTAATGGAAAATGACTAAAGAAACAATAACAATATTAATAATGATAATATTTTTGTCTATTAATATTCTTTGTAACGAATAAAGCCGACGAGATGTGTAATCACATTTTATGAGGAATGTTTCCACCAAGGCGTTTGTTTTGTTTGTTCTAATGTAATTGAGGCAACATTCTTACAAGGTGTAGGGGAGGAATTAACTGTGGAGGTGGTGGCAGGACTCATCACCCTCATTTCTGTCAGAGTGGTTAAACAACTACCACCCCACGAATATCTTTGTGTTAATCCTCTAGGCTTGCATCATCAATCATGTGTCATAAATCTGTAAAACAAAAAATCATTTGAACCGAAGGCTCAGGAATCATCTTGTCCTGTACTTCCTGTAAAGTAAGTACAGGACAAGATGGGTTTACTAGGTGCCTTTACAGGTTTGATTTCTGTAAAGCCACAGAAATCAAACCTGTGTACGTGCATGGTGCCACGATGCCGAATAAAAGGTGAAATTTGATAATTATAGAGGGTGAGATTAAAAAAAAAAAAAAAAAAAAAAGGGTTTGACAGCTGAGTCACACTACAACGCTCACCTCTCCTTTTACGCTATGGCTTTGGCTGCAATTATGAATACTGCAAAGGCAGATAACATGCCATATTGCATCTATTTCCATTTCTCGAGTTTTACATGACTAACACTTTGGCTATTTTGAGAGCAGACAGAAACATCAAAGATGTTTTTCCTTGTTTTTTTTCCCCACTTTGACCCTCAGTGGTATCTCAAAGAATTAGGAAACCAGACCCTTACAACTCAATGCCCCCCTACACTCTGGGAAGAGGGCCAGAGCAACTGGTTGCTGGCTATTTAATGTCTCATCTCCCTCTGTTTCTGCAACAACAACAACAAAAAAAGAAAGTCATTGTTTCTGACTAGTTAAACGCCTGTAAAGGGAGGAGGATGTGAGGTTGTGTCTTACCCTTCCAGTGCCGGGTTGAGGGCCTCTGCAAGTGCAAGCAAATTAATGAGGAAAAGAGCTGTTTACTCTTGCTCTCTTGTAATTGCATGACCTTGGGTTGCATATAAATAGCCTCATTAGTATTTTATTTTGTCACTAGATTCTTACTCCATTCTTATCTGTTGTCAAGATAAAAACTGAATTTTTTGAGCCAATGTCAAAGTTCAGCAGAGTGACAGGACGCGCTGTTGTAGCAAAAACAATCAGTCTTCATTCCTCAAATTCCTGAAGGTTGCGTGGTCTTTGTGAAGGAATGTGGAAACATAAAGTATGTGTAAATTTGAATTTAATTCGTTTTTGTATCAAAATATTTATATTGGGAGGAACATGACTTGCTGCAGCTAAAGCCTTTCATTTGGTAGCAACTCTGCATGTCTATGCTCTGTTTGTTTTTTGTCACCTTTGTATTCATGAAGGATTATAAAGGCAATGCTTTGTCATGCTGCGAATGGAGTTAAGACCGTCAACGCCTTCATTCAACCGTTCCCTAAATCTCTGCAGATGGTTGAGTGGCAGCAGTTTCTCTGCTTGGATTTCAGTGTAAACATTGAAGTGAGACAACATCTGTGACTTATAACAACTGCAGGAATCCTGTGGCAAGCTCGCATGCTCGTCCTAATTGGATACAATAAACTGAAGAAGAACATTTGTGAGAAACCGCAGACACTTAGTGGCGATTCTACAAACTCTGTCGTTCCTTTTTTTTCTCAGAAAAGAACGTTGATGTAAATGTCTGACTGTGAGCGGTGGAGTCATGCTGCTGTACGTTGCCTGGGTCTTTGTACAGGCATCCAAACACAGCATGCCCAGTGGAGGGAGCGCCCTCATGTTTCATGAGGGATGTATTTGTGCTATGAAGTTTATTCTTGGCCTTTCCTCTTTGATGAATAGAATCACAGAAACGAGGGTGAGTTAATGTAAATACTATCCTATTTGAAACCCGTAAAGTCAACAAGATTATAACAGTTAAGCACTGACTGCACTTCAAAAGGGAGGATAACCCCACCTGACCTCTGTATTTCTGGAAAGTAAGTTTTGAGTGACAGAAAAGTATCAACTGAGGAGGATGAACATGTAAATTTAACCTTATCAGGAGTGAACTAATTAAAGTTGCAGAGATAAGAAAAACACAGCGTTGTGTGACTCATTTTTTTTAATTTATTATTTAACATAGATTAAGCAACAACAAGCTTCTAAGTAAATACACAACCACATGAATATGAATAGTTGCTGGAATATATTGCACCTTTCACCTTTCACCTCTCATCCCCTATTCTTTTCTGTAACAATAAAATACTCTTGCTACTACAGACAAATGTAAACACAAACCAGGAGAGCAAAAGACCTGAAAGAAATACCTGACGAGTATGGCCACACCAGCATCGTCACAGTGCTCGTAGACTTTTGACCAGGAATCCTGGATCATCAGCCTCTCCTTGTCATTCAAGGGACTTGGTTGCTCCAGGAGATCCACCTCTCCCTGCATCCTCTCCATCTAGGAACACAGTTGTGCAGAGCTGAGCATGTGCTAAAGACAGGGCTGAAAAGAGTCCTTTCACCCCCCCAAGACAAACACAATATTTCTACCTTTTCCTTTTCTTTCTTGCTGAAGAAAGCGAGAAAATCTGTTTGAGACTCTCTGCTCCACACCACTGGATCTCACTCAGCTGAGTGAGAGTGTCAGTGAAGAACAGGCTGAGAAAACACAAGCAACACACACAGGGAATGAGGAGGAGCTTCTGTACTCTCTCCGCTCCCTCTCTCTCACTCTCACTCTCTTTCTTTCTCCCTCTTCCCACCTCACCTTTGAAAGTGGGATTTGATGAGATGGGAAACAAATCCTTCATAAGTGAGATATGTGCTACGTGCAGTGTGTGAGCATGGATGGGATGCAGGATTATGGTGTTAAAAATAAGATGAAACAGCACACTCTGTCCTTTACCTCAAGAGTCAGCATTGGCCTCAATTTCAGGAGATTAACCTGTAAAGATATTTAATTTCCCACCAAAAATGATCAATTTCATGACTGAATATCAAGTATAACATGACATCCATCAAAAATAGGACTGATGGTAGTCATTTGTGTGTGCTCTACTCTTCAGATTATATCAGTGTTCATCAGTTTTACTTGTATTGCCTTTTATTACCTTTTACTACCCTTTTCCCTTTTGCACAGACACCTCTCTTTCAAGCACATTTCCCACCTTTGTGGTGCCAGCTCTTATCATTGGTTTAATCAAGTCTCACTTGTGTTGTCACAGCTGAAAACCTCGGAAAAAACATCCTCTCACAAGTTCCAAAGTGGGCTAGGCAAACGGGGGATTGGTGAATCAAAAAGGTGAGAGTCAACTGTAAAAGGTGAGCCCATGTGGGAGGAGCAAAAAAAAAAAGGTGCGATAACATACCAAAGACAACAAGTGAGGTGATATTTACTGTCGTATACTGAGGAAGTACAATGTGCAGCAGGTGTCAGTGGCACAATCGCGCATGTTAAACATTGACACAGTCTGGGAGAGTATATACCATTGGGGATGAGGTTGTCAATGCTACAAACAAAGTCTTACATTATCGCATCTGGGATTGCTATGTCTCAGATATCTCAGCAAAACAATACCTTGCAAGCTGCTGCATTACTTTCCTAAACACCAGTCCAGCAATCTTGCAACCAGTGATGAATTAAGTCATAATTTAGTTTAAGTCAGGCCTTGTTCAACAAAATAAGATCACCATATTGAGGTCAGTGCTAATGTATTGGGCTTCTCATAGCAGTTGTGTCAATGATCCAACTGTTGTGTATCAGAGAATTAATGAGTCTTGGTCGATGATTGTTGATCAACATGATGTGTTGTTTTTTTTGCATGTTTCTACAGGAGCCCAGATGCATTTAAAAAATGCCTTGTGGTTATTTCTACTGTTCACACACATCAAAGCAAAATGGCAATGCCGCTCCCATGAAGAATGTCACATCTTGAACACTCAAGATCTCATGATCTCACTGTGGCACTGCCAAGGACACGTCTCCACTCCACTCAGTAGTTACAGGGCTAATGAGTTATGACATCTAGTGGACAGTTGGAGTAGTATTATTTTCCTGGCGCTGCTGCAAATACTAATTTTAGAAAGTTAATTATAAATAGTATATGACTCTACAAAATGTGCAGGGCTGATCATCTGTACCGTGTTGTCATTACCATCACCACAAATATGGTCATGTCACCTGTAATCCTGGCAAAGGCGAGCCTAAACATTAGGATTTAAGTACATTCAAACAAAAATTGTGTTGTTTTAAGGGACATTTTAGGTAGTAGGGTGATGATTTTACCATATGGGGCATTTGCACCGTTCAACCTCAGCAAGAACTGAATATTAAAAGTTTGTCATCATTTGTTGCTGTTAAAATGAAGCCTTTTATGTTTTATTTGCCCAAAACATGCCCCATTGTGTTTCCAACCACAACATTTTGAGTCAGTTTATCATAAATTACAACTACAACATATTACAGCAATGTGCACACTGTGATAATCATACAATACAGACTGATTAAGGTTATGTCAGAATTTGTAAATAATAAAAGCACATAGTGGAGGTCCCTGGCTATTGTAGCACAAAGCAACTTGCACTATTTTTTACCTTTTTTATAAAAAGAATCAATATCATATTGTCATATTATGGGAAAACACTATGCTTTGTTGTACCTCAGGTAGGGTGATTTCAATATTTTTGGTGCCTTCTCACTACGAGCAAACAACAGCGTCACTTGGGTAAAGTCAAATCGGTTCTAAATCAAATTTAAAAGAAAAAATGATTATGTTTTATTTTATTTTATTTTTATTTTTATTATCTGCTGTCTCTGTCTCCTTCTACATTTTAAGCTGGTTTCAACAATTCATTCATTAAAACATTCCACTTGTTCTTGTTCTCTCATATTTATACGTTTTCGAAATATATAAACCTTTTCCTGTAATGTTCTCCCTTATGTGAGGGCAGATCAAAGGCAGGAAAGTTGCCTCACGCACAAAGACAATGGCATGATTATTATTTTGAGAACGTAAAGAAATATACAGGAAAGGTTTTTGAAGAACATTTTTATTTTTCCTGTAGGGGGCAGCATTGCATCTCTCAGGTGTCCAGTCTGCCGGAAATTATTTGTCAGAAGAGAAAATATACAGACAATTAGCAGCATTCCCAGCTAATCTTTCTGTTTTACTATTGTGATTTTAATATTGCGGCCTGTCAAAATGGCTGCTGTGCAAATGTCCTATTTCTAACTCTACGCACAGAGACCATCCATGACAGAGACCGTTTTGGTCTGCAAAAGTGCAGCCGGCGTTGTTGACCCAACGAGGACACCGTACCTCTCAATATGTGTACACAGTTGTTAGGCTACAACTGTGCAACCTGAGTGACAGGTGTCAGTCGAACCGCTGGATACGTCTGCTGACTGACGAACAAAAGGATTTTTTATTTTGTTTATTTTGTGGCTATGCTGTAGCTTAGTTTGTGTCGCACACAGCGGTTCGTTTTGTATTATTTTCGCCTCGCTCACAGTCACGGACAGGCTAGTGTGGCACAGGTGGCTAGCTGGTAAGCTAACGACAACGTCGCACGCACGCGGAGAATCGCTTACACATACGCTGCTGTCGGTGACCGTCACACCAGGAGAGCCACGATGAATGTCGCTAAAAGTGGTTACCGCGTCTTCTCCGCAAACTCGTCCGTAGCCTGCACTGAACTAGCCAAGAAGATAACAGAGTAAGCATCGTGTCTATGTACTGTCCACCACCACTGTCTGCTAATGACTTAGCCTCTTACACAACACTCTGACGTTTAAACTTATAAATAAATACCATCTAACTTCATTTCCCTTTAAAGGATAGGTGCCTTGCAGCTTTAAAAATATGTCACTGATTCACAGCGGATTATAATGTATAATGTTATGGTATAGTGAAATAACGTGTTTATATGTGACCACTGGGTTTGTGTTTGATAGACACTGCACCAGTTTGAGGGAGAGGTGACTGCATCTTCTCCTGCTGCTGCTGCTGCTTTGAGTGGTTATGTCGTAGCTCTTATTTTTTGTTTTTTTTTAGGAGGCTGGGAGTTGAGCTGGGGAAGTCCGTGGTCTACCAGGAATCAAACCGAGGTGAGGAGGGTGTTAAGGCATGATAGAAATGTTTTGTTACTTCCACAGAGGTTCTGCTTGTTTTCCTGCAATTTTTTGTTGATCAAAATGGACTGAATCGAGAAAAACATTGATCATTGCTCCTGGTGGTTTCTTTTCTTTTCTAATTTGTTCACACCCCTGTGTCTTCAGTAGTTGTGATACAATGTTACTTGACCAGAAATTCCTTTACCAGTGATGCCTTTGAGAATACTAGCACTGTAGGGTATATGCTTAAAGTAAACATTGCATTGTTACAAGTTGTAGATCTGCACGCACTGCATATTTTAGTCAAATAAAATTTGCTAAAGTTTGAAAGAAATGTGGAAATAAAAATGAAAGACTCAGCAGATGAAGTAAAATATTTAATCTAAAGAGATCTTAAAACTTAAAAGTGTCGTTAATATCCCATCCACCCATCCATCCATCTGCCTTCTTATTTATTCTCGATATGAGAGTCACAGGGGCGCTGTTGGCAATCCCAGCTGACATAGGGTGAAAGGTGGGAGACACCCTGGACTGGTCGCCAGTCCATCACAGGGTCGTTAATATGTATCTTTTCTAAATGAAGTCATTGTGTCTTATTTTGTTCCACCTGTACAGAGACGAGAGTGGATGTTAAAGAATCTGTTCGTGGACAAACTATTTTCATCATCCAGACAATACCAAGGTAAATACAGAAAATCATGCCGTTTTCAGAAAAGTCCATACCGTATTTTATCACAAACTGCTGTTACAAGAGCATCTGCTCTGTTTCTGCTATGTCTAGAGATGTCAACACAGCCATCATGGAGCTGCTGGTCATGGCCTATGCCCTCAAGACGTCTTGTGCAAAGAACATCATTGGGGTTATTCCTTACTTCCCCTACAGCAAGCAGTGCAAGATGAGAAAGAGAGGCTCAATCGTGTGCAAGCTGTTAGCTTCAATGTTAGCTAAAGCAGGTAAACACTAGTATTGAGCTTGAGGAAATGTGTTTATTTTCCACAGATAAAAACTGTGCCACTCATCTGTCTTTTACCCAAAGGTTTAACACACATCATTACCATGGACCTGCATCAGAAGGAGATCCAAGGCTTCTTTGGCTTTCCTGTTGACAACCTGCGTGCCTCTCCTTTTTTGATTCAATACATCCAGGAAGAGGTGATAAGCATGTTCTAGTGTTAAATACACAAAATTTATGTCTCTGTAAAACCTCCTACACACAAATATTGACACGTTTTCCTTTATCCTGTCAGATTCCTGATTACCGAAATGCCATTATTGTAGCAAAGTCCCCAGCAGCAGCTAAAAGGTAAGTGATGGGCAAAGACCCCCAACACATTTCATCTTCTGTTGTGAAATGTATTAAATTTATCCAAAACTGTCTACCTCATTTCATTTCACTGCAGCATTTTGACTTTCCTAACCCTTTTTTTCTGGTTTTCTCCTTTAAGGGCTCAGTCCTATGCAGAGCGCCTGCGTTTGGGTCTTGCTGTGATTCACGGTGAGGCGCAGTGTTCAGAATCTGACATGGCTGATGGAAGACACTCGCCACCATGTGTACGCAACACCTCGGGACACACAGGATTGGAACTGCCTTGTAAGAACCCACATTTTTGCAAAGTGCTGTTTCGTGTGTCAGGTTCTTTTTTTACAGATTTATAGGTCCACCGCTTTATAGATTTTATGTGACACATTCTTATTTATTGTTTCCTTACACACAGATTCCTTTTTATGTGTCACAGCTTGGTTGAATTTGGCAAGAAAGTCAAGTTTAATATGTCAATACTTCAGTGCATTGACACTATAAGTACTGCCTCTTATATGTGCAATCCTGTGTAGAGCTGAATCTGCTGTTTCTCTCTCATACCATCAACCATTATCTAATAATTGATTTTTGTGTCACTGCATGTTTTAATCCCACAGATAAACTACTTCGACTCATGCTGCATCTACAGCAAGCTGCAACTCTTTACTTACAGAGTGATGTGCATAATAATAATTGACTCATATTCCCTGCCTGTTTCTCAGCAAACACCGTTATTTAAGAAATATTTTTTTGTTGTTTTGAAATACTAACGTAACTCTGGCGTGTAGTTTTGCTCATATTTGCAATGTTAATTATTGGTAAGGCAATGTACACTAAATGGTTGAGTCATTACCTATCAAATGACTGTGTCATTGGCAAATGACTCCACAAAGTAATTGCTTTCAGTGTTCACAATTTAATTTATTTTTTGCTAAAAAGTATTTATAATCGTACTTGTGTTTTATTCTTACTCTTGACTTAAAAAATCCTCCTTTTGCAACAACAACTCACAAATTGCTTCAACCATAATAAGACTTTTTTGTTTTAAGATTTAACACGCTGTGTTTGATGTGACCTTCCTTTTAATTTCTGTCTAAAGAGACTAAAGAGAGGATTTTCCAAGTCTCGGCATCATGTGTTTGTCATGTCAAATACTTGTGCATTTGTGTTAACGTGGTGTTTATTTGTTGGTAATAGCAGGCAAACAACAAGCCCCGTTCCCTGGCATAGAGCTCCCAAGTACGGCCATAAACTTAACTTACATTTGACTACAAATTGATTCCTCCTCTAATGATTCCTCAGTTCATGCATGTGTAAATCAAAGGGTTTGTGTTGCATCTTGTGAAAATACATCTGGATTCTCAAGGGGGAGTTTGTGAAAACTGCCTAAACAGAACATCTCCAGGCCAGTCTGTCACCATGGGCTTCTTACAGATTTGAAACAAGCAATACTCAAATTTGCTGCACCTTCCTAAGATTCCAGACAGACAGTTTTACAAGATGGCCAAAACCCTCTTTTGTATGTGATGTTTTGATTTTATTTTGAAATCCACAAATCAAACCAAAACCATGCCAAACATTTATTTTGTGTTATTTTAATTTGTTTTACTTGTATATCTGGACTCATCTTGCCAATCAACACACAATGCATCCATATTGAACCTGCTCCTAAATACCTGATTAACCTTTGGTCGCCAATGCATGTGATGGTAACAATGAAGCATGCTTTTGAAACCTGACATCTAATGAAGGGAGGCAGAAACATTTTAAGCATAGATTTCACACCGCACAAATCAAAGCTATAGTTCAGATAGCTAGAGTACAGATAGCTATTCTATCAACTATAATATGAAGTGCATTAGGCTTAATTAGTAGTGTCTTGAATGCAACGCCATCCTGTTGTCAAAATTTACTAATGAAATTCATCATCATATTCAATTCTATAGGAGACATGTGGATTAATGAAACAATTGTAGACATCCTAAATTAATGTTAAAGATATCTGACAATACATTTCTCTGGTAGCTTGTTACGGTATCTCAGCAAGTTGTACAGACCATGTAATCATTTGGAGAAGTGTGTGCAGTGCTAACAATGGGCTTTTGCTGTTTTAGAAGTCTGATTGTGACACTGCCAGGTGTTCTGATGCTGTGCGACTCATGGTATTCAGCATTTCAGCACAGTGTTCTGCAAGGCATGCTCCTCCTTTCTCTGCTTCTTGACACTTTTTCCTTCACAATCGGCTTCGCTGGCTGATTGTTTACCAGTTGTTTGTTTCCTTATCCTCTCTGAATGACCATGTTTACATGCACACCAATACTCAAAATGCAGTTTGAAAACCTGTCATCAGCTCTTCAGTTAAAGACGTGGATCGTAGTCAATTATTGTACAATTATGGACTGTCACAAGGTGGCACAGTTATTAGCATGTTGTTTCATTATATTAGTTCCTTTTAACTGTTTTTTGTGCCTTTTGTAGAGTAGTATATTTGTGTTGAGCTACCAAAATACCTAGGGGTGAATAGAATTTATTTGTACCTTGCTCCAAAAATATTTACAAGGCAAATTTAACTGTATATTTTCTTTGTAGTGTGGTTGAAAAACTTGAGCTGTTGCGTCCGCATCTCCTGTAAATAACGTGAGATGTAGTCTGATTATTGTGTGCATGTAAAAGTAGTCGTTGGCAGCAGTGATGTTCGAGTTGAGGACTGACCCCCCCCCAGAACATTGGCAAGTGTGTATGAAGGAATCCTCATCAGCACTTGTCAGCCTCTGTTGTCCTGTGTGAAATGAGACTGTCTGGTGCTTTTCGGTTCATATGCAGACTGCTGCCATGTGCCTGCCACAGCCCAGGCCTGAGGTTGTATGTGTCCATGCAGTCTAGAGACATTGCCTTCTGATTGGGTATCCTGGGCAGAAAACCCTGCCATTTGATTTGTTTTTGCATGGCATGTGCTCTACTAAGTTTAGCATTTCGCTGTAATCTTCCCGGGTTAGGTAGGGTAGAATGGGGGGAGAGATGCTGGCTTCTGATTCAAATTATAAATGATTGATATTGCCTTGTATTACTCATAACTGAATTTGTACCAATACGTTACATAATCCCATAACAACCTTCTGATTTGGGGGTGTCGATTTGCCTAAATCACAAAACATTTTCTAAACCCATTTTACCCAATCTACAGCGAGTCTTTTTTTCGATTATATCAAATGTAATACGCATCGCCTTCATCATGTGGTCTCACAGGTAACCACTTGTGCTTCACTTTTCAGTAATGATGGCCAAGGAGAAACCTCCCATTACTGTAGTTGGAGACGTGGGAGGGAGAATTGCCATCATTGTGGTAAGATGCTGCAAATGCATCAGTGAAACGCACAATGTTGTCAATGCACAATGTTGTCAATGCACATATGATAATCTTTTAGACAGTGCTCCTTGAAATAAAATCATTTTATGTAGTTTTCATTTATTTTAAATTGAGTGCATTATGTAATATTTTCTATTATCTTAAACTTGAACATTCATTCTGTTTTCAACAGCATTTAAATGAGCTTGTATTTAGCAATAGCCACCTCTCTTTGTTACATATGAAAAGCTAAGATTTTATGCGACTAATACATTTTATGCATGTGTATAATCTAGGTTTTGCTGTAAAATAACCATTGAATAGTTGCACTGACCTGATGTTTATACTATGATAACACCTATCATTACATTAAAGTAACAATACAGTATAATAGTGTGATAATAAATGTGTAATACATTAATCACCAAGTTATAGCTTGGTCATTTTTAACTTAACATGTGTTTTGTGCATGCCGGAGAAAAATATGCTTAGTATCAATATTCTTTCACTAACATTTTCATGTGGAATTGTCACACTGATGTAGCATTTAGTAATTCTCATAATAATCCTGTTAGCTGTAAATAACATATTCTCCTCATTCTTCCTCACAGTATTCACATTTTTTTTGCCAAATTACATCAGAAACAAAATTATATTACCAATATTGTACCTGTCTATTACTAAGTGTTGATTGCAAACTATAGCAATCGGGAAAACTGCCCTCCTTTTTGTCCCATTCATTTCTGAAAAGAAGAAAGAATTGGGTAAACTTCCATCAATATAATCAAATTTAGGCTCCTAAGAGTTTGCCTGTTTCATTTCATATTCAGGTAAGTAGGAAGCCAACTAGTTAGAGACCTCATGGTGGAGAGGAAGTGAGGGGATGTGTTTAATTGTTGAGTCTTGGTAACAGTTGTGTTTTTCTTATTTTTTGTTCTGTCTTTTCCCAGGATGACATTATAGATGATGTCGGAGATTTTGTTGCTGCTGCAGAGATCCTGAAAGAAAGAGGGGCCTATAAAATTTATATCATGGCCACACATGGTTTACTCTCTGCTGACGCTCCACGCCTCATAGAGGAATCTGCCATCGACGAGGTGAGGAGTTTACTTTATGTATGACTTTCATTTACTCCCTTGAGTGAAACCTAGAATCCATAACAACCTAATTTGTGCGTAGGAGGTTTTACAGAGACATAGATTCCTGTAATTAACGCTAGAACATGCTTATCACCTCTTCCTGGATGTACTGAATCAAAAAAAGGAGAGGCACGCAGGCTGTCAACAGGAAAGCCAAAGAAGCCTTGGATCTCCTTCTGATGCAGGTCCATGGTACTGATGTGTGTTAAACCTTTGAGTGGCACAGTTTTTATCTGTCTCAGATGATTTACAACACATGGACAAGGCATACAGCCGCAACATTCAAATCTGTTATCTCCTTAAATGTTATCAATGCAAACATACCTTATTGTCAGAGCTCAACGTGGATTATGAACCTTTTACCTCTTCTACATTTGCTCAAGCTCTGTGTATTTGTGTGGACAAATTACAGTCATTCAATGTGCAATTTGTACTATTATATTTTGAAAAGCCTTCAAGCTGGTGAGCGTTCATGCACAAACCAGCTGAAAGATGTGGATACCAAAAACCAAGCTTTTAATTCAGTTAGTCTGATGTTTTTTTTTAAACAATCAAAACTGTCTCATTAAGTCTAACAACAATCTCCATATTCACTGGGTTTTCAGGTGGTGGTGACAAACACTGTGCCCCATGAAGTACAGAAGCTCCAGTGTCCCAAAATCAAGACGGTGGACGTCAGCATGATTCTGGCCGAGGCAATCCGCCGCATCCACAACGGAGAGTCCATGGCCTACTTGTTCCGCAACATCACTGTGGATGACTAGAGCGTCTCCAGCGCTAAATGAGGGCTGAGGTGGGTCGGATAAGTACTGAGGGCAGGTGCACTTCTTCCCCAGTCCTCTAACAACATACTAATGCCATATTTCATATGATGTCTATTATTGACTATTGACACATGTATTCTACTCACTTACAAGAAATTGAAATGTACTAATTTATCTCACGAAAGCTTGTGAAAAATGTATTTCTATTGTTAGGTTGGGAAATGCATCTCGCCCTTTACAGTGTAAGATAAAATAGTACTCAATGAGTGCACATCTCCACCAAGGCGGCTCAGTTTCCCTACAGTGTCAATACACTCCTCTATGTCACAAGGTTAACCATCGTTTTTTAAATAAAATCTGGAATCTGTATCTGGATTGTCACCAAAATCAAATATATCCCCTCACAAAATGTCAGCAAAATTCAACCGTGACTTTGATTTCTGCTCCTCACAGACAGACAGACAGAAAAACGCTGGAGCTTTGATGCGTTCAGTCATATGCTGAAGCTTTTGTTCTTTCCTTGATTTGCAGCTTGAACTGATTGAAAGACATTTTGTCATAATCTGTTGTACCTCATGTTTAATTTAACGACTGAATTTCGTCTGCGAATATTGAAAAGACAAGTTGTTTCGAGTAACGGAACTTTAAACGCTTTAAACCAGTTTCCCTGGATTTGCATTTAATGGGCTGTGTTGTTGCTGATTACAAAGACGAGTCACTGGTGCCCAAACTACTGTATATTTGTATGTTTTTGTGGTAACCTACTGTAAAATTCCTAATGTGGCATACAAATGACTCCATTCATATTGCATTAATAATAGATTCCTGCTGTTACCACAGTGCAGTTGAGGTGAAGCAAAAACTCCCATTTCATACCAAAAGCTGTGGGTAAAATATCTAACCACATAATTTGACCATCCCAAATAAAATTCACTGCCATCATATTGTGGTTGCAGAAGAACATAATTGTGGATGGCTACATTTAACTGGCATTTAATAAGTTTGTTTTGTTTTGTTCAGTAATTGGCTGAAGTGACCCGTTAATGTGCTAGAACTATTTCGACTGAAGATCCATGTAGGAACCTGCACTTTTTTTCTCAACATTAGCACCTTTCTGTGCCCTCTGAGGAAATGTCGGCGTGAAGCTCAAGGGTAAATTTAGTGCGTGTTTCTGCTGATTGACCCTTTTGCTCAGGGAAATATGCTTTACAAGCCAATGCATAATTTATTTAGTTGTTTTGCATTCTTGTCGAGGATTAAAAACTGTTTGTTGAGATTGCCTTCCTTACAGCTGTACTGTACACGTTTGCTTTTTTACCGTTAGTTTAATTTTTGCTATAGACACTGGAATCCTTCTGAAGTGCTCATCGGTCGGTGTTTGACAGCTCAAGTTGCACACTCCGGGCATCTGTAGGCACAACGTTTGACTTTGTCTGTATAAAATGGTGAATTCCAGCTCATGTTTTATATGTCCTTAGCCCTTTGACTCCTTTGTATGTCCTCTTCTTCTGTCGTATCTGTAATGTGAAGGATGTAAAGACAACCCCCCTCTGTCTGCCTCTACAGTGTTTGCCACTGTCTATGAAAATAAAACACGTCTTCACTGTTTAAAGACACATTTTGGTGTTTTGTGGTGAATCACCAGACTTAGACCATCATCCATGTGGAAGTATGTCACTGTCGTACAGGAGAACAAAGCTTTATACTTAGTGCCATTTCTGTTTTGTCTAAACTAGACTACAAATATGCACAATGATGTAAGATTGTGTTTCTTCCCTACAAAATATACAACAAATAACCACCAGCTTTGTTGTTTTTATATCTGACAAATTCTGTGATCATTGGCATTTATATTAGAATGGTGTGACTGAAAGTTCCTCTTGCATTTTAGCAAGATGTCAATTTACCAGTTACATAAAATTAGGGTTCCAGGGCGGTGGAGTACATTAAATACTGATAGTTTAAGCGGTTTTACTGCACATATGTATTTTCTGAATGTGTTCCAGTAACGTGTTTAAGAAGTAACTTTACTGAAAGGTCACTATAGCGTTACTAAGGCAAAAATCTAATGGTT
The DNA here is from genome assembly GCF_958295425.1 of Solea solea. Lineage (NCBI taxonomy): Eukaryota > Metazoa > Chordata > Actinopteri > Pleuronectiformes > Soleidae > Solea > Solea solea. The sequence goes on along the minus strand of NC_081149.1, from coordinate 18,723,094 downwards.
ACAACACTGTACTGTATGGGGTACGCCAGTAACATACATACATATACGCCTTATTTGTCTTACACCGGTTGATGACTTGATGTAGTGACAGTACAGAAATCCTGTACTTGTTCAAAACTTCTCAGATATATCCGTCCAACTCTGAGGAGCTTAGACCAAGTTCAGGAGCAGAGACGATCATTTATGTTCGGACTGGAATAACGCAACAAATTTCTGTGTGAACTGTGGACACAGAATTTAAAGTACATACACAGACGAGCAACAATCCACAACAGTGTCAATATGTGCTGAAGGAAAATGTTACTTCGCACCTGTGTTTCTGAAAGTGACTGTCTGCCTCAGTGTCTCCATCCGTGAGCTGTGAGCGAGCGCGACGCAGCTGTGAGCTTAAACGGGACACAAAGAGGAACCAGAGATTCGATAATCGCAAATGAGTTCCTTGTCAGATTCTGGTCAAACAATGCACCTACTCTGAATGTTTTAGGAAAGAGGAAGCATACCTTCTCCCCTCCCCTCTCTTAGCCTTTGTGGCTTTTGGGAGTTTTGCCAAGAGCACATACACAGACTGTGTAGAGAACATGAACAAACAGATTTAACTGGTGCACGTTATCATCGTGTGTACAACATGACAAGTAGGAAGTACCTTTAATTGCCGCTTAATCACTTTACATAAAATATTTATTACTTCCGTGAAGTATTTCTCTTAAGTCTTCCCCTCCTCCCCTCTATTATTATCACTTAATTTCAGTCTTGCGCCACTTGGTGAAATAAAAACCTTCAGTATTTCCTCTTGGTTTGTTTGTTGCATGAGCCTGCACTGAACAGACACAGGTCACTACAGTGTTAACTTGTGCTAATGCATAGTCATTTATAGAACCAGAATACATCAACTGTGGCTAATGATGTAGGTATATCACCTACTAATTTAAATGTATTCTAAAGCATTTCTTCTTCTTTCTTTTTTTTTTTAATTTGGTTGTTGATATGCTGAAATATGTTTGATAAGACCCATGTTACCCAGAAAGGAGCATTTATTTTAACGGCATTGTTGGTACTAACCACCGGAGGGCAGTACAGCATAGAGCTCATGGAAATGAGACCATATGCCACTGCAAAATTTGATCCATAAACTGAAGATAACGACATGATGTGTATATATGTATATATATATACGTATATACATATATATACGTATATATATATACATATATACATATATGTATATATGTATATATATATTTTTTTTATTTTTTTATTTTTTTTGACGTAGACATTGGATGAGACGCACAAAAGCTACAAGTAGCCTCTGCAGAGGGGCTGAAGAGCCACATGTGGCTCTAGAGCTGCAGGTCAGACCTTACTTTTCTTAGACCTTACTTACTGCAGTTACTAATTCACTTCAGTTATTTCATTCCAGGAGGTTTGTACTCCTCACTTTTTTATTTTTCAGTCTAAAAAACCCCAACCTCTCTGGTTAAAGATACACTTTTTAAAATGAGGGTTAGGGTTAGTACAAGTCAGAGTGGGACATAGCTCAGTAATAGTAATAGCAGTAGTAATAGTCTTAATTTTATTTATTTTAATACAGTTCTCACAATTATAATGTAATATGACTAATACATTCATTATTTTGTTTTAAATTCAGGGTGAACTGTGTCTTTTAATCTGACATATTTTCTCAAACTTTTTTCTAATTTCTCTAATTATTTTTATTCATCACTGCCATTAAAAAAAACTGTCACTATATTTTTCTTCCCCACACTCACACGTCCTTTGTTTCTGCTCTGTCACACAAAGAACAAAACATTTAGTGCAAATAACAAGTTGTTACACCAAGAGTGGTTTTGTTTATAATAAAATCAGCATTTATATTTAATACAAACATCACTGTGGTGTATTAGTGAATACAAAAAGCACTTAAACACTTACATTCTTGCAGGCAAAAGAAAACAAATAAATGTATGAGTCAAACAAAGAGTGAGAAACAGTAAATGTCCAGATTTCAACACTGCTGCACCGCACATTTCACAGCATAATGTTTTAAATGTAAAGTTCTTCTTCTTCATAAAACACATCATATAACGACACAAACCCACATTTGCATAAATAAAAGGTGACTGTACAGTAATTGTGCTTTTTAAAAGCAACAGTAACACGAAAACCCCAAAATGAAACACATCTGAGCAAAATGGAGCTTATATGATGCATAACACGACATTTATTACTGCATCATTTTTGACATTCATGGTAAACGGTGTCTGTGCACTGTCGTTTATTTTTATTTTTTTAAACAGTCTTTCATGTCTTTGTGGTGACGTCTGCACAGTATCTCTTCAAACTCGGGTCTCAAACTCAGTATTACTTTTGTCTTCACACATTGGTCTAACACTTTAGATGAACATGTGTCCAGTCAGCTTTTCTGACTTCTGTCCAGTCTTTGACTCTCTTTTTGGCAGCTTGTTACCATCACGTCTCACTCTCTTTGTGTGTTTCTGCTCAACATCACTAAGAGATGAGGCAGCTGTTGGTCTTGTTCATAGGCGGTTGCTTGGTACTTTCCTTTGGGATGGTTTCCCGCCTGCGGCACAGTGTTGGATTGAGCCAGCTGGGCAGGTTGGCCTGCATTAGCAGCTCCTTGAAAGCCTCCAGCACATTGACATTTTCTTTGGCCGAAGACTCCAGAAAGCTATGGTTCCAGTCCAGCTCAACTGTGGACAGCACGTCCTTGCTGGACACCTGTCGCTCGCTGTGACGGTCGATCTTGTTGCCTATGACCACGATGGGTGTGTACTTGTCGTCTTTGACTTCCAGGATCTCCTCTCGCAGACTCTTGACCGCCTCCAGGGACTGGGGGTCATCCACAGCGTACACCAGGGCGAAGGCATCGCTGTTCTGGATGGAGAGCTTACGCATGGCTGGGAAGGAGTAGCTGCCACTGGTGTCCATGATGTTGATGGTGACCTTCATGCCCCCCACCTCATACTCCTTCCTGTGGAGCTCCTCCACTGTTCGCCGGTGCTTGGGTTCAAACGTGTCTTTGAGGAAGCGTTGAATAAGGGCCGTCTTACCCACTCCAGCTGCTCCCAGAAACACCAGACGCACCTCTGTCTTGTCCTTCACTTTAAATGACATAGTGGGTTTCTGTTGTATTTCTACCTAGTTTGAAATACTCTTCTCACCTATTGTCTCTCTAAATCTCTATTTCACTCGCAGTTCCTTGTCTGAAAGTCGTTTGGATTGCAGTGATGGAGCTGAATGTCATAGGATGATGATTGCAGATGCATGTGCCTGTCAGTGTGTTCTCTATATTTATGTTCACAGGCAGTCCCTTCCCCCATCTGTGTTCAGCCAATCAGGATTTGGCATATCTCCCTCTCTCTGTGAACTTGAAGCAGCCAATCAGAACGGTGATGCAAATGAAGTAAAAAGGGGAGGGGGAAAAAAAAAAGAAGGAAAGGCAACAGACTTGTTCATATTAAGTTGTCAGTTTGCAGCAGAATGGTGGCGATTGCTGACATGAACACCAGTGGCTTTCATATTTATATTTTAATCATCAAAAACACTCGGGCAATCTTTATCAGAATATTGGAACCACTATTGTTTGGAAACCAGCTGGCTATTTGTTTAAGATATGAGTAAGAAATTCAATATTTTAGCCAAAATATCACCTGGACGATGCAGTTATATGTACGAAAATGAAAGCACAAAGGAAAATGTTAACTGCAGAGGAAGCTGCAGGACAAAATCCTAAAAAGACTTTCTGAATGATACGTCAAATAAACAAATGAAAGAGATTGATACTTTAGTGGCCGTTGCATTGGAATCTAAAATTGAGAAAATATATTCAGTTTTGTTATTTGAAAATGAGGAGTGAGCCGTTGCTGCCTAAAGTGTTCCTAAATAAGATGACTGCGTTCAGTTGCATGGTGATAAACGCCCGCATTCTTTTTCAGACTTCAGTCGACCATGCACCAAGACTCCTGAGAGTGACTGCTCATGATTATAATCTGACAATGAACATAATCCCAGGTTGAGTAGACATTTCTCTCAAACTTGTTATTGCACGTATGAAACACGGGCTGACAGAGAGATCTTTGTCCAGCACTTCACGTGAATTTCCCCCCTGTTTTAATCTGAGTATAACACAACAAACATTTTGTTGTCTTTCTTCAGCATCACACGTCGGCTGTGTTGGAAAGCCGAATGATCTGCACGCAGTTCAGACAAAGTTATCATCTCACACACGCTCCCTCTGCCCAGGCTTTGTCGCTTGTTGCTATGATACCACAGAATCATTACCTGTAAACTGAAAGGGAATTGAGAAGTATAGACGTGCGCACAGTGACTGAAGCTCACATCATTTCAAATTGGATTAAAACAGCCTGTTCAGATTAAGTGTGACCATGTATGTGACATGATTGTATATTTTAGTGATTTTCCTTCTTATTCTGTTATAATTCTTTCTGCACTGTGTGTCTCCTGATGCTGCTGTTGTGGGTTACAATTCTAACTTGGAGAGTCAGGACTTTTTGACCTTTGTGTCGTCCAGGCATGCATTTTCTCCTCTCTGGAGACAAAACCGTCATGGAGTTAAAGCTCCTGGGCAATTCACATTCATTTCTCAGGTTCTTCACTTCATTTAACACAAGAGAAAGGCAGTGCCAGCGAGGGAGCCCATCCATTCATCTTCTACTGCTTTATCCTTCACATGAGGGCCACAGGGGGGACGCTGGTGCCAATCCCAGCTGGGGTTGAAAGGGTGAAAAGGCGAGGTTCACGCTGGACAGGTCGCCCGTCCATCACAGGGACACACAGACACTAACAACCATCCAGTCCCACACTCAAGGTCAATTTCCCTAATCCACAAATCTGCCCATGTGTATGAACTGTAAAGAGTAATTTTTTCTCATGCATGTTCACAAGCCATCAAATGTGGAGTCCATTATAAATGGTACCTGTGGACTCGCACCTTAACGAACAGACACATGCTGAGGGAAACTGAATAGGCGACGGTAATCTGTTGATCTTTCTATTATGAGCCCTTCCATGTTACACAAAGTAATTAAAATCCACTGGAACTGCTTAGGTTAAATGCAAAATCACACGTGTCCTTTTGATCACATGGCATTTATCGGAACAAAGAAAAAGCCATTGATTTGCAATTTAAATGCAAATGCCATGGATGGTCAACGTAGAGGTCAAATAACTTATTTCACGTCTTTCATTATTAAAAAAAAAAAAAAGTGTGTGTGCAATTAAAGCTTTTCCAGCCGGTGGGTGTTTTGTGGGCTTTGGTGTAGAATTGAGCTTTTGTCTGTTGTGGCTCAGAGGTGTTAGTCTGTGGTGTTGATGATTGGTTGTGTCCATGGGAAGAACAGCCCGTTCCCGTGTCTTTTATTTGCTCTCAGAGAAGGGACACTCCCTCAGGACCCTGTGCTCCGTAGATTATGACCTTTGTGCAAGACTCAGTGTCTGATGTCTGAGGGAAGGGACAGTGTTTTCTGTGTACATATGGTTCGTCGTGTCTTCATTCTCCTAAGAAAGCTACCAAGAGAGCAGGATGATCCAGTTTCACGAGGTGTCCCCTGTAATTACATTTACACCGCAATGTTTGATAAGCCAGCACAGGCTCATGCGATGCCTGGGTAAGAGAAACTCATGAGTCCCTGTGTGTGTTAGGGTGTGTGATTATATGCAGTGTATTTTTTCAAGTGCAGTTGGTTGTGTCTTTAATCAGCTGTGTGTTTTGATATAGGTGGCAACCCAGTCTGTCAGTTCCTCATGCTCTGTTTTCTTATTTGTCACAGGATGCAGAGGGTTTTAAAGCCACCAATGTGTGCTTAGAGAAATAAAAAAAGATCAACAGACTATATTTGGAAAACTTAACGTGCATGGCAACTAGTACAACAAATAGATCGAAACAAATACTCACACGGGCATGTGAGTTGTTGTTTATATCACATGGTATATATCACACGCACTATCTAAAGGAACTGCCATTACTGGTCCAAACATTTCATGGTAAATGGTCTGTATTTATACTGTATTTCAGCTCAGTGACTGTGTCAGACGGAGTACTGAACAAATCTTTTAAATTAACCCATTCTAATGATTCAGTTACACTGAAAACAACTGCTTTACAAGTCAAGTGTGTCGCGTAGAAAGCGATGTCACAGCAGTTTCATGCAGCCGTGCTGAGATGACCCCGCCCACGCTGAGGATTTACAAAGTGGCTGATGTGACGACATGTACAAAGTAACAGTCACTATTCAGAAGCCTAGTCTTTGCCTACACTGGCAACAGGAGAGTTTCAGGCACAATTAGCACAACTTTGATGGACTATCTCAGTTTTTTGGGGGGGAATGAAAAGTAATGACAAAGCCTGACATAGATGTAATATCCAGGTCTGATGCTGCACCAGACACAGGATGCCGTGTGTCTAATGGCCTGAGCCACGAGGGAGAAACCACATGAATGTAGTCCTCCCTGTGGAAAGAGACAATGTGTCTGTGGTGCAGACATGGCACACTATACGTGATATATGCAGGTAGCGCATATACCTGCAAAAGGGCCAGAATCTCTGTATAAAATGAGCCCTGAAACTATTTCAATAACATTTTAGTAGTTGTCTAAAAATGTACTCAAGTTGAAGTAAAAAGTAGCTTGTTTAAAAGTTAATAAGTTATTTAGTTACTTTTTTAACAAGGGGATTCTTTCTTGTGCTGTGCAAAAAGGACAAGGGGATACATATTTTACAATTATTTTTAATTAAAGGCAAACCTTTATAAATTAAAGTGCTGACAGAATAAAATATGTAAAGTTTAAACACATAATGTATCAGTCAAAAAAGCTTTAACTTTCTCACTCACTCAGGGACCTCATTTAGTGCTGATTCACCTGTCCTCATCAATCACCTGTCCTCATTGTTCACCTGTCCTCATCGTTCACCTGTCCTCATTTACCTGTCCTCAACATTTACCTGTCCTCATCATTCACCTGTCCTCATTTACCTGTCCTCAACATCCACCTGTCCTCATCATTCATTCTCCTTACCTGTCCTCAACATTCACCTGTCCTCATCATTCATTCACCTGCCCTCATCCTTCCCTGCCAGTTTCCCGTGCATAAATTATTATTGTTTTTTTACTCAGTAACAGATGGCCTTTAAAGTGTAGTGAAATACTTAAGTAAAAGTAAAATTATAAATTCTAAAAATGACTTTAAAAAGTACAAGTATACAAAAAATCCTACTCAATTACAGTAATGCAAGTAAATGTATGTTTAGTTTGTTTTTTAAAAACACAGTGGTTCCACCTGCCGGCCTGCATAGAGAAGACCTGCTCCTGGTGTAAATATAAAGGGTTCATTTCTTTGGTATGATGAAAGAGCAATTTCAGACAAACAGGAATAATTTCACCTAAATGTTAGACACTGGTGCATTTAATCCATAGCTCCATACATGACAGTGGCTATTGGTGGTGATTGCTTTGTCCCGTCAGTGTCTGTCCACAAAGAAACATGAAAAAGGAAACTTTCCTATTTATGTCGCACCTTGTCCGAGAATATATTTTTAGCCTCTTCTCGTCCTTCAAATACAAATACCGCCTGAAAGGTCAATAAGAAGTCCACACCAGAAAACTCACAGAAGCCCACTAATTTCTCATTGTTTGTCTTAATCCATGCTTTTTCGCTCAGTGGCTTTGTGACTTCACACAGAAGGAAGGCACTCGTCCTCCTCCTCCTCCTCTTCCTCCCGAGGTTGGTAACTGCAGGTCAACAAGCTGACATTGCCCTTTGGCTCGGGAACATTGTGGCCTGGATAAGCAGAGGTGTGGTGGAGGACAGAGAAGGTAAAAGAGCAGTTTTGCCTGCGATGACTGATCTCATTACACTTTGCTGCACTTTGAGTGCTATCTAATGTTTGAGGAGGCATTAGTGTTTATGACTTAAAAAGCTCTCTCTGTGATGTGCGTCGACAGCTTTTTATAAACCACAAATGTGCTGTGCCCCAATCAAGTTTGAACCTGAAATCCTATCTGCATTTATCTATTTACTTATTTATTTACAGTACAGCTTTTTGTCTTTGTCAAGATTAGTGGTAACTGAGGAGAAGTCTCTGTATGTAGCAGAGTGAGGATCACTGGACGCTTTCGTTGCTTCTGCACGTATCCAACACATTCAGTGATGAAACTGGAAACGTTCAACTGTACAAAGGCTTTGCTTTGTTATGAAACCTGTGATGCTGCGGGAGGAGGAGGAGGAGGAGGAGGAGGAGGGAGAGGCAGCGGGGAAGAGGCATGTTAGCAGCACCAGGCATTTATTTTAGGTCTGAGTGAAATGGCACAAACTGCACTCAGGAGGTCATCAAATATGTATATGTATAAATATAATATACATATCAGATGTTTATATTTGCAATCACTAGTTATAATGTTGAAGGTGTTTTCCTCAGTGGTTTTGAAGTTAAATGTCAGCTCATTAATACATCAGCTGGTACAATTTGGACATTACTTTTTAAGAAAACAACAACCTTATAAACAAGTTGCAACTAATGCGTTAAAGTCAATCAGTTACTAAAGCTTTGTGCATGAGCTCCGAGTGGATAATAAGAGAATCTTTGTGTTGCCAGGTTGTGAAAACAAGTAACATTTTTTTTTTCTTTTCTTCAAGTGTGAGTTAAGGTAAGTCCTCAAAGGATCGGAAAACTATTTATCATTTACACCGAAGCTGAAGATTATTCAGCTATTGTCGTGGCAACCATAGGCTCATTGTTGCTCATTAATGTTTGGAGGCACATAAGACATACAAATGAAAAACAGCACGTTTAGAATGACTTAATAAAGTATTTTTTTTCTTAACAACCCAGATATCTCTATCTTTATCTGACTCATGCAGGTTTTAAGAGCACTACGAGTATATCATTTATTGTAAACCCATACATTCATATGTAGCTTGTATTGCCTTCTTTCTTGCTTTAAAAAATGCTCATGATCATTTCAGCCACAGGGCCTGGAAGGCAACTAAAGTCACAGTGAAACCAAGATTAAAATGAGCTCCCCCACATTCTCAGAAAGCATCGCAGACGCCGTGTGCTCATTACTGTAAGCTGCTTTGCTGGTTTCAAGCTGTGGAATCAGGGAGTCTTTTAGTTTCCTTGGTGAAATGTGCTACATATCGAGGAGGCTCTTTATGTGATTGGCTGTATTATAGACATTATGGAGTGCAGGATCTCAAAACTGAGGTTTTATTATGTCAGGGCGACAATTTGAACCATTATAATTTGTTCCACTGGAGCAAACATTTCTTGTCACATGATTATTTAACATGTTGCTGCTCATATATACTTATATTTGTATTCAGTTCAAAGCTAATTTTCCATTTTAGACATGTGTTGGCTGTGACATGAGAAGTTCTGGTCTGGAGGATTTCTTATTCACATAACCAGTGTGTGGATTCTGTTGTTTTATTTCTTTGCCTTTTCCTCCACACAAATGACTTTCACCACAAATAATATCAATGCAAAATAAAATAAAAATGTGGTAAAATTGATTCATATTAGATATGATTATTTGACGAGCTAGTCACAGACAATCAACATCCAGCCTTGCATGGTTTTCATAATCCCTAATTTTACCATGCCTTATGTACATGTGCAGATTATATATATATATATATATATATAAAGAGGCGTTGAACAATGTAAATAGTGCCGAGTACAGAATTTGCATAACAACACGTTAGAAGGAGGGATCACAAAGATAACACCTGTTTCCTTTGGGGTCTTTTATTTTGTTTTTTTTTCTTTCTTCCTGTTTACTCATGCAGAGTTTTGTGTGGTAGGGGGCGTGGCTGTCTCTGTTCATGGCAGCTGACGAGGCACACCTGATTTCTATTCCTCATTAACCTCCATATAAAAGCCTGGTCAGCACGTGACCATTATTCTGCCAGATAATCTGGCCGTGTAGTCCTGTAGTGCCTCGTCTCCTCCTTGCTTTCTCCTTTTGTAATGATTGCCTTTTGTCTTTTTTCCAAGCTCCCTTGTCACACCTTCGCGTTTTCAACATTTGTCGTGTCTTCTCTTCTGCGAGCCGGCCACCCTCCTGCCACCCATTTTTTATTTTTGGGACTTAAAAGCTAACATGGTCATGACCCAGCCTGCTGGTCCATCCACCTTCCATGGATTGAAAATGCCCACAACTCCACAGGTACGCCCCCTTTCATGGCAGCTAACGGTTTCCAACTTCGAGGGGTGGAGTCACATAAACGGGCACCCAGGTATATTGCACCATATGCAGTTGAGTGCATAATTACCTCCAGTGTGGTTCAATTAAAGCTGCTCCCTGCCTCAAATGACCAAAAAGCCAGTCTCACTATCCCTCTAGTATGAGAGACACTAAACTGCCTAAATGGGCAAGTTGGGTATGGATTACATGATTTTTTTTTTTATTTATTTATTTTTCCTTTTCTAAATCTGCTTACCAAGGTCTAAAAAAGCTGGGTCTCTTTACTTTCCCCTTGTAGCCACATGAAAGACGTAATGCTGACCGTGAACGTGGTGGTTCAAAGTGATAACTTTAGAATATTGGGAATACTTGAATATTGAGAAAGAGGTGACTACACAAAATGACTCACGGCAATCACCCTGCTGACTTACAGTATGCGGCAACCTTGGAAGAGGACGGGTTACTGCATTTGCATTTGCTAAACAGTCTGTTTTCCACCTCCCAGCATTTTCTGACCGTTGCGGGATAAACAAACCCCCCCCCCACATGCTTTGCTTTGAAGGCCACAGGTTTGCGCCGAGCCTCTTAAGACCCTCTTCAAGGTGAATGCATTCATTAAGTTCATAGAGTTCTGTAGATAACCACAGGCAATCCACAATCTTGATGAAATCTGCGTCGGTTTGACTGAAACGGCCGATAATGGCATTTCTTCATCAGAGTGGCACATTTTAGTGAGACATTTTTTTTTTTCTCTCCCATAATTCTTCATACAGTATGTTGGCTGGTAAACAGGTCACCTGCTTCATACTGTCTTTGTTTACAATACCAGTGGGGAACAATGGTATTGATTAACATCAGCTCATTAAATTATGAACTGCATTTGCATGTGCAGCTCTGTACAAGGGTCATCAGCTCAGACACAATGCTTTATACACATAATGTTTAGAAATCTAGACAGAATGCAAACGTATACATACTTTCCATTTGGTTGTGTCATTTTTAAGTAATTCTGCGTTAATCTCATGGTGTTTTTTAAAAAAGTACCTGGTACCTGCAATCCATACCCTGGTACTTTGCCGTGCCGTGCAGTGTTGAGGCGAGCCAGTGGAAACACACTGTTATGGGAATTACGTACCTCATGCAATACATGAAGACAAATGTTCAATGCAACCTATGTGACCTGAGACCATTGACACTTTGTATTGCTAATGTAACTGTTTGATGCGACTTGTGACAAGTGACCATTTGTATTGTTTTAGGAACTGTTTGATGTGACTTGTGAATAGAGACAAAAGGGCCAGCGAGATAACAAACCCTGCAGAGGCGGGGGTCTGCACTTTATGGCAGGGCGATAGCTGACCCATTGAGACAGATAAATACCTTGCGATTCCTACAAGACAGGGAGTCTTCACGATGTAACTGATCCTGTGTGTTGCTTTGTGAATGCTCCTCTTGTACAAGATTAAAACCCTTGTTTGGACACTGAGCTGACTTCCGATCTCCTTCCTATGGATCTCAATTCTTTTGACACACACCATTAGTTTGTTGTGAAGTGGATTATGTGCAGTCTTCATTGATGTGGTTGGTTACGACTGTTTTTTTTTTTAGCTTTTTACTGTAATGGTGATATATTGCATCATTTATTTTAAATGTGATCTTTCCGGATAACACCATGATCGCACACGTGTCTCCACTGTTTGTACCCAAAGGTGATTGTGTCAAACCAGCCATGACATTTTCCCGCTCTTAAGACACTGACATAATGAAGCATTATCCTTAACCATAACTAGTTCATCCCTAACTCAATACCACAACCAGTTCCCCTGAAATGAGGTTCTGGTTCCTCGGGACCAGGTTTTGGTCTCCATGAGAAAATCACACACACGCTCAATAATGCTAGTGTGAAAACTCTTGTGATGCCCATTCTGATCTGTTTCTGTGTTTGGGTTCTGAGGCACATGACCTGAGGCTTTGTTTGAATGTTTAATGTAGTGAGATAATGGATAGTAATGTGACCATCTGAGCTTTACCAATAGGGCAAGTATAGACGACAGTGGACCAAGCATGTATTTATTTGAGTGAAGCAAGTCCTTTTCCTAATATTTAAGATTAAAGCTTTGTTTTATGTGTTGCTCTCCCATTATGCAACCTTGTATTTTTGTCTCTGTACCACTATTCCACCCATTGTCGATTACACTTTTTTTAATTTATTTAAATTTCCCTTTTTTTGTTCCCCTTTTGATCAAAAAATGCATCTATTATGACTTCTCTGTCGTATCGGTTTGTCTGACAATTGTGACCAGCCACGAGAAAACCAGCAACAAGTCGAGAAAACAAAGAAAAATCGATTCCTTTATAAAAAAAAAATTGTGATTTTAATTATTTTACAAAATATACAGGTTAAAATAACAAAGAAGCCACTCCATGCTTCAAATCACAGTATTGGGGGTCTTGAAACCATACATTTTGTATTTGAATTTGGGTTCCAAGTTGAGGTGTGATGATGATACCACATTCAAGTGCTTTTGTTGTTGTTTTCGGCCAATCAGCTGCATGTCAAAGAGGAAACATTGACAGATTATCCTTTTATTTCATCTCCATCATCGCTTCTAGACCATAGACTTTATATAATGTGTTTATTTAATCATTTGTGTTCAGAGGTAAAGAAAACCAATTGAATCTTTGGAGCTTGATGACAATCTTGTGAGTGGGTAGTCTCTGAGGACAAAATCGAGAAGTGAAGACACGGATATGAATGTCTTTTGTTGTTTGACGTTCAAAACTGCAGTTTAGAAATTGTCTAAATTATGGCTTCTGCCACCGCTGGCACGTTTTCCCACACCTCTGCAGATCTGTGTACAAGTTAATATAGTTGCACATGTACATAATATATGTGGTGACAGTGCTCAGTGTCCACAGATGGAAGAATGATGGTGTATCAGGGAGGAGAGGAGGAGACTGAAATAATTGGAAGGTTATATAACTGCTCAGTTTTGATGGTGAATTTCTTTGATGGAGATCCAGTGGAAGAACGCTGATTTCTCTCTCTCTCTCTCTCTCTCTCTCTCTCTCTCTCTCTCTCAATTAAAAACATTTACTGATTACAGGTTACATATGGCCCACCCACGTCCATGTCTACAATGTCACAATGACTCACAACTAACAAATATGAATTTCAGAAGCGGCTGAAGTGAAAAGCTGTTGAGTTGAATAGATCAACACCACTGTGACAATGCATAATAATTATACCATGTCGGATTTTCATTCCTGAAACATGGAAGTGAACTGAATTCACTAAGTTTAAAACTTTTTTGCAGCAGCAGCAGCATGAAGTAAAATCCTCATTTGCTGGGTCAGTGACTGGTCACAGGGAGAACTGAGCTCCTTTCATTTCTTCATGTTTTATTTGTTTTATACACAAAGGCAGTTTCAAAATGCTGTATACGCAATCATTATAAAAGCAGCACGTTCAAAAAATGACACGGAGGCAGAATTATAAGAATTTAATACAAAGGAAAAAATTGCAATCACTAATGTTTAAAATGTTTAAACGAGTGTATGAAAATTGAGGAAGTTTGAGGAGTTGAAAGGTGAAAGAAGTGGTTAAATAAATTGAAAAATGTGATTCTAAAAAGAATAAAATACAAGTAGAAGTAGAGTGCTATAATAAAGAAATACGGATAATGTACAAATCTCTAATAAAATGTAGTCCCGGTCAGCAGCTGAACCTCTGTCCTTGCATAAGGACTGTAAGAAGTATTTCATTCAAAAGTGTCTCAAAATAAACTCAAATGATCAGAATCAAGTCCAGCAATTTTAACAGTAATGTTGAATTAAATGAATGCTGCCTTAATCGTGCTGTGTTTGTTACAATGCCAGCACACCCAGCAGGTTACATAGTGTTGCTTTAAAATGCACAAATATCCGTGCTCACCTGGTGAAACTTATTTTAGGTAATGGAAAAGACACAATTAAGATGCATTCACGCTGAGTTTCATCTCAATCTTTGCATGTCACCAATCCGTTTTAGGATGGAAGATGGAAAAAGCAGAGAGTGGATGGAAAAGTACCACACACACACACACACACACACACAGAGGCTTCAGTTTACATCTCATTTGCAGTGTGACTGGTTAGTTTGTTTGTACGTGGTCACATAATCAAATTTGCACAGATTACACAAGGTGAAAAAGTATTTTCTCTGTCTGAACATTTAATGAAATACGCTTCCTGTTTCGCTTCCCCTGAAAGTTCCTAATGATATTTCAACCTGTTGAATCGTGATGTTTGATGCTGATGCTTTAACCCTTTGTGGCAAACGGCAACTGTTCATTTTCAACACTTCAGCACAGGGGGGGGGGACATCGCCCTTATGGGTGTCTGTTACATGAACGGATGCAGATAAGTGGGTTATTCCTGGAATTCACAGTTCACATGGAAATAAGGCTGAAGGCGGGGATATGAACTCGTTGGCTTAATCTAGGTCATCCAGTCTCATGACCATTTCATGCCATCAGATGCTGTCTCTTGCTGCTGGGGTATGTGCTTCCCTGTGCAGCCTGTACTGTGCCTGTGCATGACAACTGATGGATAAACCAGGATTTTTTTTTTGGGTTATCATTCTGCCTGTGTTAGGACTTTGTGAACGGAAATGATCCATCTTCCTCCATCCAAAAAGTGGAAAGGGAACTTGGCTTGTAACCGGAAGGTCGCCGGTTCAAGTACCCACCAGGTCGCTTTATTAATCCCTTAATAAAGTATATATTCAGCTTTAATGGGTTAAGACTTGGTTTTAGTGAAAGGGTTAGAATTAGTTTAAGGTTTGGGGTTTGACATGTAGTTGTGATGGTTATTGTTAGGACAAAGGGCTAGGGTTAGGGTTGTGTCTATGAGTGTTTTAATTTAGCTATACATAAAGTGTGTGTGTGTGTGTGTGTGTGTGTGTGTGTGTGTACTGGTATTTGTTACCTCTTTTTTGATATATAAACTAACTTGTTAGGACCAGTAGTCCTCAAGGGAACCAAAACCTGGTTCTGAAGAGGCAGGACCTCATTTCTGAGAATCTACTTCTGAGAATTTTAGGCTAAGATTTAAAATGTGGTTCAGTTAAGCTTAGGGTTAGGCATTACTTGGCTTTGGTAAAGGTTTGTTCAGGATCTCCAAATAAATGGAAGTCAGTGCAGCGTCCTAAGAAGAAAAGCTGCAAGAACATTGTGTGTGTGTGTGTGTGGGGGGGGGGGCGAGCACGCCCACATGGACATGTGGCAACAGCGTTTTTAAAACTGGTACAACTTGCTTTGACTGTTGCTCTTGCAGTGAGTCAGATTAGATGACAATTACCCACTCTTAAAATCAAATGTAATAAAACACAATAACCAACATGCTGGAACAAACAAACACTCATTAATATGTATCACTGCCGCTCTGATTAATGCATACCCAGGGGCAATGGCAATTAAATGGTACCATGCTTTTATTTTTTTCCAGAAACAGCATCAACCTAAAGGCATACTGTATGCAACTGGTCCTCAGATAATTCATACACACAATATTTGACTTTGAAGTACCTTTCCAAGCCAAGCGTAATTGCTAGTCCATCAGAGGGACTCATTCATTCCAAAGAAGAAGAGCAACAACACAAGACTTTGGCAGCTACAGTTTGCCATGGCAACAATGTTTTATCTGAATAGCCAACATCAGATCTATTGTGAGGCTTTTGCAGACACTGAGTTTGCGCCACACTAAAAGCCTGAGGATTTACACTGAAGTGATGAGCTGCAATTCCACATGTCCAGCATCTGAGTCAACACGAATAAACAGAAATAGGTTGATGGAGAAAATGCATCACATTATTTTAATAAGTTACCAAATTATAAACCACATTTATTGTGCAGTGCATTTTAATGATGCCCTCATGTGGATTTAATAGTATATTTCAGGAGTTGTCAGCCATGTGCTGTAAGACCTGTAGCTGTAAGGGGTAAATAAATAAATGGGTCATGGTCAAGACGAGTGCAAACCATTGTGTGGGTTAGGTGAAGGTTATCTTGCATAAAGAAAAGCTCAACATCAATAAGAATCTGTGTTCATGGACTAAACCAAAACTGCATACATTTAGAATGACTAAAAAAACAATTATAGTGTTGTAAATGATGTTGCATATGACATTGTGTCATGTTAAATACATTTTACCAATAATGGTTAAATCTGGACAAAATGTTAGTCTCGAAAAAAAACAAAAAAACATCACAGTTAAATAAATACAAGCCACTTACAGTATCGATGAAAGACTGTCTGTTTGCTTTTCCTAGAGTCTAATTTTGTCCATGGAGACAATTTAGTCCACCCCCCCTTTTAGACACTTGTCTGTACTGTGAACCTGCTCTCAGACCGAGGTCACAGGTGATTGTTATTCTGCCTCTTGGATGGAACCACGAGAAAGACGGATATTCACACCCTGAAAACCACGAGAAAGACGGATATTCACACCCTGAAAACCACGAGAAAGACGGATATTCACACCCTGAAAACCACGAGAAAGACGGATATTCACACCCTGAAAACCACGAGAAAGACGAACATTCACACCCTGAAAACCACGAGAAAGACGGACATTCACACCCTGAAAACCACGAGAAAGACGGACATTCACACACTGAAAACCACGAGAAAGACGGACATTCACACACTGAAAACCACGAAAAAGACGAATATTCACACCCTGAAAACCACGAGAAAGACAGATATTCACACCCTGAAAACCACGAGAAAGACGGATATTCACACCCTGAAAACCACGAGAAAGACGGACATTCACACACTGAAAACCACGAAAAAGACGGATATTCACACATTGAAAACCACGAGAAAGACGGATATTCACACACTGAAAACCACGAGAAAGACGGATATTCACACCCTGAAAACCACTTGTGAGAACCTGTTCGTGCAACACAATACCTACACACGTTCCACCTTTCTTGCTGTGTTTACTTAAAGTCCTCCTGTGACTCATAGTTGTGATTGCAGAGTTATTTACCTTTCTGCCTCAATGTGAACGACTGGACTAGTGCAGGTGACAGACAGGAAGTTCCACATGGGAAGGAATTATAATAACAACAAATGCACAGAAAACTTTGCTGTTACCATCTGAGTGTAATTTGAAACGTGCACCAACCGGTGAAAAGATTATCTTGAAATAGTGACGTGAAAACCGGGAATCAGCTTTTTATTCCCCCTGTTTTTTTAAGCCTGTCAATGAACTGAAGCAACACAATGTTTGCATATCTCAACTTGTCTGAGGCAACAAGACACACAGACATGTAGTCTGTGCAAAGGTGTGTGGAAGAATGTGCAAAGTACCAGGAAATATCACTTTTATTACAATGTCGTACACTGTAATTAGAACATAAAAAGGCATTTAAAAAAAAACTGCACTACACAACATTTCTGTACATTTCTTTTTTCATAAATGAACAAAGCAATGGAAATGTATGTTTTACTTGAAGCACATTTTGCCAGTGTATTCTTTTATTTCATGTGAACATTTAATATTGTTTTTCTGTACATTTATGCCGTGCACCAGTCGCGACAAGTTGTCTCTTTACTTTTATAGAGAATAGTGCTCAGAATAGCACGACCTCCTAAATCACATCTACACCCTGTTTGACTGCATGCATTGCTAAGAAACAGTGAACGCTGTGCTGCCATTGAATTGGGAACTTTTTTGGTTTTAAGGATCTGTGCCACGAGTGTTAGCATCTGTTCAAGGATGAGAGTTCATTTTAACCACTAAACAAATGGACCGGCTTCCTCCTGATATTCGCTATTTAGTGAAAATAGACAGTTTGCACTTAAGAGCCCGAATGTAAGAAATGTCAAAAACAAAACTCACCCAATTCTGTGGTAATTCTGGGATAATTAAGCTAAGCTTAATCTACATGAATTATTTGACCCAATATGAATATATTGTTTTTTGAACCAATTATCTGTTCATACTTCTGCTTTTCCAACTAAAATGTATATTATCCAAACCACACCACAGATCCACTGCAGTCTGACAGTGCTTCCCGATGACTTTATCTGACTCGGAACAATTAACAGGCTACTGGAGAAATACTCCCCCTTTGAGGGCATCCACAGTGAGCAGTTATATGACAGGCTGACGTCTCTTTTCTGCACATTTATGTCACTCCAAACACTGAAGCGGCCATGTTGGTCCTCTTCCTCCTTCGTGCTGGCAGAGTCTGTTAAGTTCATGTCTCCGCTGAACCAGTGGATGGTGCTGCTGGGATAAACTCCAGTGAACCAGCACCCGATGTGAGACCCATTAATGAGGTTAATTCCAGTTTTTTCAAGGCAATCTGTGAAAAGAGTCGGTTTTAAAAAAACGACAGTGACAAACAATATGCAGAACATTTAGAATTAAAGCCCAGCAGTGTCATGACCAGTGCTGTTACGGTCGACTCAATGTTTTCCAAGAATGTGTTCATTGACTGAGAAGAAATTTGATGTTAGCAGTACCCTTAGTCAGGAGACAAGCATTTAATAATGCATGTCTTTTTTTCCCTTATGTTTCTTATTTTTTTCTTACTTTTTTAAAATAAATGACAGAAACAATAACAGTAATGTAAGAGGGAGAGGGAGGAAAATAATAGATGCTAATAATTTATGGAGAAGAGGTGGGATTAAATTAGGATATGTACATGAAATCATTGTGTTTGTTTTCTTTCTTCAGGTGTCTTTCATTATCCGCTTTTGTATTCTTATTTTTTGTTGTTGGATATTTCATTTATACTGTATATCGTTTGCATGTTCGAAATAAACTACTACTACTACTACTACTACTACTGAATCTTGACAAGGACTCCCTGGAAGAAGAGATATTGTATCTCAATGGGACCTTCCTGGCTAAATAAAGCAAAAAAAAAAAAAAGTCAGTATTTGGGCCCGAGCACTCACACAGTAGTGCAAGAGAGAATCTTCAGCAAACACCTGTTGTGTCTGCTCATGTGATGATGTATTATATTCCCAAGGCAATTTTATTTGTGAGATCAGAGGGGCTTTTACCTTCAATGTTTGCCCACCAAAATCTAATATTTCCTTCTTTAATTGCAAACGAATGTTTATACCGACTTTGATGAGATTCTCTCAGGGTGTTCTTGGGAATGGGACATGAATAGAACACATCAAAACCTATAATGCCTTAATCCTCTGGCTGTCATCAGTTATGTAGGTTTAAAACTTAAAGTTAGTCACACATATGTAAGCCACAAGTCTTGACCTTCAAGTCTCAAGCAAGTTATCAGTAACATAAACAATGTACGTAAGGATTAAAAAAATACTGACCCTAAATGGAAATTCATTTTAAATATTATTCTTAAAAAACAGGCACATGCTATTTAGTGTTAGATTAAAAAGAGCAACCAACTGACTTCCTGTCTTACCTCCCTCTGTGGGGTTTAAAGTGTCGAATGAAATTTTACAGTGGTGTTGGTGTCGCTCGGTTGCCAGGTTTATACGCAAGGTCGCGGAAGCAGGGTTACAAAAAGAAATTGTAAAGATAACTCCTCAATATTTGAGAAAATGTAAATATTCCATGAGTCAAGACATTTCGAGTCATTTTACTCAAGTGTAAATCGAGTGGGAAGTCATTAGTGTCAACGGTAGTCGAGCAAGTCTCACATTTGTGACTTAAGTCAGACTTGAGTCAACTCTGTTATTCTCTGCCGTGTTTTGGATACTTTGTTTTTCTACAGAACCCCTGTCATGGTGGCCGACCACAAAGTGAAAGCAAGGACTATGGGGGAACAGATGTTGTGTCATCTTTCTATAATCATTACACCGTGCAAACACTTTTAATATCATAATAACAACTTTGAGTCAAAAATGTGTCGTGTTAAACTAACTCACCTTGTATTGTAACATTAGTTGAGCCATGTTTTGCTTCCACTTGAGAACGCAGCTTGCAGAGGTATTTTCCCGTGTTGACCGGCATCACGTTCATGAGAGTCAGAGTGAGATTGTGATGGGAAGCGTCTGCCGTGCTTTCACACACAGCCCCAGCGTCAGATTGGTTTCCTCCATCCTGACACACAAGTTTCTTTTTGAAGTTCCAGGAAAATAATTTAATATCCAACTGGTGTGATGAGCTGACAGTGCACGTCAGGGTCACATTTTCTCCACACTTTGACACCACATGTGGAGTGACCTGCAGCTTTACATCCTGACTGCCTAAATGATCAGAGAGAGGGAGAGAGATTACTGCCTTGAAACACATAACTTAGACAGTTCTACTATTAATATATAGTTTTTTTCTAGGAGCATCAACATATTACTACATTACTACATTACTACAACATATTATTATGAGGGGTGGAGTGGCTCAGTGGTTAAGACCAGTATCCTGTGTGCGAAAGACATCATGGTCGCAAGTTCGATTCCACCCCTGACTGATTGTACTCAATTCCATTGTAAGTCGCTTTGGATAAAGGCGTATGCTAAATGACATGTAATGTAATATTATTTTTTATATTTTGGGAATAATTCAAAGTTGGATAGACACAAAAATATATTCAATGCTAAATAGGTTTCCCCCCACATAATTCTGGCCCAAAAATGAATGAATGTTTTCTCATTATGTTCTTGTTTGTAATGCATTATTTTATCACTAATCCTAATGTTAGAATCTCAAGTGATAAAGTATAAAGTATATCTCACATGAAATGTTAAAAATTTAATAAAATTACTTAAAATGTAATTAAATTCTTCCGTTAAGCCTGTGCATAATGTTTCTAATTCTTATTTTTTTTCCCTTTTTTACATATTATTTATTATTTATATTTAAGACAGATAATAAAGTATGCTGGGTTTTTCTTTTTACTTTCACTTGGTTCTCATGTACAGTGTCATGTAAGTGTGTCCTGCACTCTTGTGGCCTGAAAGGGACACAGCACCCACTGCTGGAGAACTTAACATAAACTCAAAAGACATACTATACTAATGTATATACTATAATCTCTAATCTTATATCTCATAAGTATACTGTACGCATGACGGCGGATAAACGAAAGAGGGTTCAAATAATGTTATAGTTTACAAATAGTAGTATTTTGTAGGATTAGTTTTTTTTTTCCTGAATCATGAAAATGGTTTTTGGAAAGATCAGTCTCATATCTTAAAAAACACACTGGACATATTGCAGGTTATATATATATATACAAATATCATTTTTATGCACTAAACAAACAATCTCACCTGCGATGCTTGCAGCCGAAAGGCACCAGATGACCAATATCCAGCCAGACATGTGCAGTGCCCTCACACCTGAGAGGAAACCCATCATTTTGATCTGTATATATATATATATATACAGATATATATAGATATAAACTGTATATACTCTAACCACACCACACAGCTTGTCCACGTTCTATGTCTTGTGTTGAAGTGAGTCTTCCTCAGTCCTGTGGTGTCAGGTTTTCCCTTCTTGAACGTGAGCAGACTTGTCCTGGAATGAACGACTTGTGAGACACACCAGAGTTACACATGCGGATTATTATGACCGTTGTTATTTGTTTCAAATGGATTTTTGAACGAACCGGACCTTTCTCTAAAACGTACACATAACTGGGACTGAATGCATTGTTACTTTACAGTAGTTACCTTCATTTAGTTGTTTCTTCATGTGCAGTTTACTCTTGTGTGCACAATCCTAAGTGTTAAAATGTCTGTTTATTATAAAACCTGAACAGACAAATGAAGCAATTTTAAAGGTTTTAATAAAAAGTGTTACTCTAACTCATAAAGCCAGACTAAATGAGTTTCATTTGGTTTGGTTAAAAAACAACAACAACTAATAATGAAAATAAAACTGAAAGTATGGCTGCATTTTAGTTTAACAGTTTAACTGTCAGTGGCACGCTACCAGATTTTTCTGTCCTGTTTTCAGATATAGTGATTATAGCGTTTATGAATTCTGCTTGAATTTGCAGATTCAGATCATTCATAACTTGATTTTTTATGTGTAGTGTAGTCCATTTGTGTCATTGTTAACAATATGATAAAATAAGTATCCACATTCTTGACTTAAGTAAAGATAAGTATGTTGAGAAAACACTATGAGATATAACCTGTTTATTAGAACAGTTTGCATTTTCTGCAGAATATACTAGATTTAATAATGAATCATGGAGCTGATGCATTATTACACTATATACTGTATGTCTCAATTTATCTAAATGCACATTTTATTCTTGTCTGTTCAAATCGGTTCTATTAGAATAATAATGATACACTGTTTTGGACTTTTGCCTGGAGTTAATTTGAAATGAAACATGAAAGATCAAGGATTACAGTATGAGTTTGATTATGTATTTGAACTGTACTTCAGTCCCCATGCATCATATGTGAATTTTGAAATAAGAGGATCTCTGTTCATATAATATTCACTATCATTCAAGTGAACAGAAATGTGAGCTGCTATTCCCTAGTTTGCAAGACTCACTTTAGCACTGAACTCAAATAACAAGAAAAATCTGAGATTTTTTTCTGTCACTGCCAACCAGCGCTGGAAGACTTTGATCAACGTTCCCTGGAGCGTCAGAGCTCAGTTTTCCAAATCCTCACTTTAGTTCAAACTTAAAGTTATATTTCTCGTCTCTGTCTTACACATGTGAAGAATGTTCCTGACAATGTAACTGATCACTGACAAAAGTAGGTTTTAGCTATGATAAAAAAAAAAAAATCTGTTTTCATGTTCTGTCTCTGTTATAAAAGCTTCTGTTTCCTCTTCCCGTCTCATTTCATTTCCTTGTCTGCTTCTGCTTCTTTTCTTGGCGTGACCTTGCTCACCTGTCCACTGGGTGTCCTTGGTGTGTGATTGACAGTGTCTCACATTATACTGTATCAGAAGCTCATTACTAATCACCCTTGACCTGCTGCCTGGTTTCACAGCTGCTGCTCGTTCCCCAGTGAACTGAAAACAAAGTGTTTTAGCTTGTTGTTTGTCAGTATGTGTCAGGTCTACCTGTCTCAACCTGTTATCCATTTACCAACTTTCTTTCTGTCTCAGTCCTTTTAGTAAAAACAATTATATTATATTACCTGGAAACAGAAACAGAAACTGACATTTATTATTCAAAGACACAGTGTTTTCAAAGTATAGTGATGCCTGCTTACCTACTTTGACTATTGTTAGGATTTTGGGTGACATTTCTTAAAGAAGAAAACTTGATTATATAAGGTTGATTATATGAACACGTTAAAACAAAAAACTATATTCAACAATAGGTATACAAACTGTATACATGTCTATTTTTTTTTTTTTTTTATCTTTACCTTGTATGATTTTATATTTGAACTACACAATACATCAATATATTTCCATCTCGTTTGGTCGTGTTGACCCTCAAAGGAAAAGATGGAAATGAATGAATGAATAAATAATGTGTTGAGACATGTCAAGTGTATGTTATCTAGCTTTGCCTTTTATCGTGACGAGTCTTTGACTCTCTCATTAATACATTTGACAACATGACCCCTTTAAGACATGAACATATTACTAGTTCTACCTTTCTAGTTCTAGTAAGATCCCAAATACCTCACTAGTGCTACAAGTAGACATTTTGATGCCTTACTAGTAGTACTAGTAATGTCAAAAACATCTTACTAGTGCTTCTAGTGGACATTTTGACTCACTAGTACCACGAGTTGGCATTGTGTCACTTACTAGTAGTACTAGTGAAGTAAAAATACCCACTACTGCTACTAGTGGACATTTTGGCATTACAAGTAAGGTCCGGAGGGCTACTCGTGCTTGACACATTGGGGTGCATTAGTTTACTAGTAAGGTTTTTTTGGATACTAGAGGGCCAAAAATGTCCCTGGTAGAAATGTACTGGAAAAAAATCACAACTAGTAAGACACAGTTGTTCTACTAGTGCGCAGAATTGTCTTACTAGTGCGGTCGAAGAGCATATTAGTACATGGACCATAAGTCAGATATCATGGATATATGTTATAAATGGAGAACAAGCAATGTGTCCTTGGTTAAAATTTCATCTTGTTGATTTCTGTGAACACTTGACTCTGAGAGGATTTTTTTCAAACCCCTTCATTATTTTGTTAGTGTGTTAGCACTATCACATAATATTCACTCTGTTGCACTTTCATGTAGCCCTGCAGTCACTTGGATTAAAAAAAAAAAAATCAGGCATGTTTAAACCACTGACTGTGTATATTTTTAAATCTCAAAAATAGGCTTGTAAAGTCAACAGAGTCGATCTCACTGGGCTGCAGGCCAAAAGTCAACAAAGCAGCAACAGGCCCAACTTAGTAAGACAGAGAACAGTTGTCATGGCATCTAAGGATGATGCCACTTGCTGTCTATTGGACCTCAATATTTTCTTTAAAAAAGCTCAGCAAAACAGCAACTAATTGTTTCGATTTAGTAGTAATCTCATTTAACTGAATTGTACTTTTTTTTTTACAGCTTTATATACTTTACATCATTTTTTTTAAACACTTTGTTTCCATGAAGACACTTTGATTTGCATAATCCCACCCATACCTGCCCAAAAAGTAAAATGTGATGATCATTTAAATTAGCTAAAAAAACAACATTTAAAAAGCACCTGAAACTGCGATTGAGGGTGGGTAACCAAACATGTGACCATCAATACATTTGCATAATTATGTGTAAGGGGTTTGTGCAATAGGTTTATGTGCACTTCCACATAGGTGGAAATTAGCCGCAGGCAACAACCTGACATATTTACATTTTAATGTTTATTAATATGCATTGTCCCGTTCCTTAAATAAATACATTAATTAATTAATACATTGATGAAAACCATTCACCTGATACCATAAAAATTAAATTATCTATTGATTGGAGGATATTAATTAAAACAAACAAACACTAGTGATATCCCTGAGCACTGAGCCATTATTTTCGATTTTCTCCCCCGTCTGTTCTGCCTTCAGTCCACAGGGTGTCGCTGCTGAGCTGCTGTCTATCTGCATGGTGTCGCTGTCCGTGGTGCTGAAATGTTTTCCCTGCACGTCAAGCCAGCACGAGGCGACAATACTGCTCCACTAATTGGTGCCTCACGCGTAGCGTTCACCTTATGAAGACTTTTCCACGTCAGAGTTGGGATCACAGAGAGACAAATGACAGTAGTTCCTGTTAAAGTTGTCATTTTTAGTGACAGTTTCTTGCATGCACATGTATAACAAAGGACCAAGCTCTGACATGTAAGATCAGACTGACAACACTAATTACATTCAACAAGAGAGTTCACACAGCAGGAGGAGGCTGAGGGGGACGCAGGCTGATAACGATGCAATTTACTCATATGTTCTGCTTTCCAAATGTTTTAAAGATCCATTAATACAAACTACAGTGAGACTGGTGTCACTGGCTCACAGAACATCTGAGCCAACCGTTTATTGTGGACTGTGGTTCAAGATGGATAACGGATGATTTTGTTTTTGCCTACACAAATATAAAGGGATGTTATTGAGTCCACATTTGACTAATTAAACAAAGTAGTCATTTTAAATTAAAAAGGTTTCGACTTACGCGTCCAAAATCTATTCAATCTATATGTCATTACTCAGGCCATAAACACACACATGAATCAAGTTTAAAACAGTACGAATGTTCAAAGAATATCGAACAAATAATCATAAACTTCAAAAAAAGCCTGTGGCAAATTGTTTGGCAGGAAAACAGGAGTCAAACATCTTCAGGGCTGGGTTTTTTTATCACTTAGGGGTGTGTCTAGGAGGGGCTGACTGATGATTGCAGGTAGTGGGTGGAGTCTTGTCATTTTGATTGTTTAAAATGAATTGAATTGAATTAAAAATCACAAGTTAGTCCTTGAGGTCAGGTCAGGAAGAAGTCCCTTAAGTGGTAATCTTGTATCAGCAGCTGCGTAAGACGATGTCTGGTGTCTGTAGTAGTGTTCAAGGTCTTCGCGTTGGCTCTTGATCTGCGCGTGAGGCTGAAGCCTGACATTGATTGACGTGCTGCAGCTTGCATCATTTCACATGTGGCCTCAATCAGGTAAAGCTATAGAAAATATTCCTGACAGAATATTACAATTGGTGCAATTGATACTTATATAAAAAAAGAAGAAGAAGCATTTGCAATATGTTTAAAGGACTACGGAGTTGTGTTCATGATAGTGCACAAGAGACTAAAAGAAGAGGCTGAATTCTGAACTGTCGAGAAACTGTAATGTCCCGGTATGCATCCATAGGTGGCGCAGCTCAGCTGAAGAGCCGCAGATACAGGCAGCCACTCACTGCTCCATCCGCTCAGATGAGCCCAAGAACGAGGAACTAAGCAGTCCTGCTTTTGCCTCTGTCTCTAAAGGATATTTAACAACATTATGGATACAAGTGGAACAGGCTGAAGGACAATCACGAATACTTCTCCTTCCCCACTTCGGAGAAACGGTCTGATCGAGTCTTTTCCTGCTGAACGCGCAGGAGATTTTGACACGAGCAACACACACACGGGGTTGTGAAGTTCGTGGAGTCGGCAAAGACGATACTCCAGCCGCCGGGACTGTGGTCTAAAGTTATGCTTGTCACACAGACTCGCGCCATGATCAGAAAACCCGGCGCTTTCGACGTGTGTGGAAAATGATTGGCACGAGCGGCGACCTTTCCACGATGCTGAGGAGATGTCTTCTCACTTTCAAACCATTCAGGTGAGAACATGCTCTTCTTCTCCGTCTAATAAACAATGGCAAATGTCGACTTTTACTGTCAAATTCACCACAAAATATCTGCAACAGCAGAAATAATGCTGCAAAATGTGTTGCTTAAATGTTTGTGCAACAAGAACTGAAAGGCTTTGGCATACATTTGGAAACAGTTGGGACAATTAGATTTACAAGATTATTGTGTACAGATTTGCCTCGTTTCAGCAGCAGCAGATGGAGGAGCAGTGAAGCCAAATAAAGCAGACTTCAAATGAATTAAAACTCTGAGGTTTGACCAGATTATACACAAGATGAGGGCATTATTGTCAGTCTTTCAGGCACAAGGTTCCCAGATGTTTTAGTACACACTCTGTCACAACTCCAGACCTGATTCAACATGCTGGTGTTGCACTTTGGTGGCAAACAGAAGTCTCGCCTTATGCTCAAAAGTAATAATCCCAGTCCTCCACCACTGAACATCTGCAGCCTCTCTGTCAGTTTTCTGTTGTCTGACACTGTCCTGCAGTTCCATCGTATAAAAAAGATTGTCTCGTTCACTCAAACGTTCCCCCGCAGTGAGCACAGGGGCCACTTTTCTCCTATTTGGTTCTTTAAGAGCCTCAGAAGTGAAACATTTGCTGTGCGTGTGTGTGTTCACTCCCCACTGTGCAGCCGTTCACTTGAAACGTAATGCTTTTGTTTTTCGGGATTTGCTCACTGAGCACAGTGCCGTGCACAAAACACATCACTGTGTTGGGTCATTTGAGATTGCACAGTCAAGAGATTGCACATAATGTGGAAAAAAAACCCCGTCCATGCTCCATGGTGCCTCAAACGACTCAGAGCTACTTGGATTTGCTCCTATTATGAAAATTCTCCTGTCTTGTCCTTGTTTGCACTTTTGTAGTTTTTTTTTGTTCTTTCTGTTTCACAAAAGCTTCCCTCTCCTCTTTTGTTGGTTGTGTCTGTCTCACTCCTTGCAGGATCTTCGTGGTGGGGATTGGCTTCTTCAGCCTGTGCTTTCTAATGACCTCTCTCGGGGGCCAGTTCTCAGCCAAACGACCCGGAGATTCTCCCTTCACAGTGCGAGCCGAAGGTAAGCCCGCAGTTACGTGTCGGTGCTGCTCTGCGGGCTGTGACTGTCGTCGCTGTGGCCTGTGCTGGTAATGAACAGCCTGGGAACACGCTGCGAGCTTCATGGGGCTCCGTTGATTGCAGTCAGTGGGCCCGACAGACCTGCTCACTTTGCTCATCAGGAGTACATCAGCGGGTTCTGTCGCCTGGAGAGGCTTCTCTCTTTTCTCATCTACACCTATGTCTGATTTCTTTCTCTTTTTTTTTTCTTTTTTCATCTTAGCTCAGTGTGCACATGACCTCGTTGTGACCCACGTGTCAGTCGTGCCTGAAAATAGAGAGAGCTGAGTAGAATTTTTATGTTGTGTCTCTCATGTGAGTCCTGTGATGTATAGATTCATCGATGCTTTAATCATCGCCGTGGGGAAGTTCTAGTTTTTCAGTGATACTGAAGGCTGAGCCATAGTAGTGTTGGGTGCACACAGTGCAACAGTAACACAGTTTGTTTCAGACGTACAGACAGAGGGTTGTTTTTAGTCTTCATCAAAAGTCACTATTTTCATTTTCACCGCTGCTGTAGATCAAATAGTCTCCTCATCTGTCAATTTTAGGCTATTTATTGAACTTGAAATGACAGTTCTCTCACACCTCGGAAATGTACGTTGAAGGGAAATGGGAACGTGTTCATGGTTTGATGTTCCTTTAATCCCCAGGTGACTGTAAACAAATCCTATCCAAAAAAAAAAACTCCAAATGCCAAATCAAAAGTGGCAGAATGGCCTTTCCTGAAAGAAACGTATCTCCCTCACCACGTTGTCTGTGTTTGCGTGAATCACGTGTGGTAGAGTCGCTGTCGGACTGTTGTCTCTCACCTTTTTACCGCTGCCTCTCGCAGTGTTGACACTTGGTGTCATCCTTTGTGACAAATAACAGATGGCGGGGGGGGAAGATGCACTGTCTGTCACACACCTGTCCAAGGATGTCCAGCTGGTGGTCATTATTATTTGTATATATCGTGCTTCATTGGTCTTCAAATGAGACTGTCATTGTGCGCGTTGAATCCACCGTACAGTGCATCTCGGACCCGATCAGTGACCAACGCGGGTTTGTTTGTTTTCTTGTGTGAGATTTGTGTGAGATAATGTCGACTTGAATGATGGTACTCTGGGGATTTCACGTAGACCTGTAGCTGAAG
The DNA here is from genome assembly GCF_958295425.1 of Solea solea. NCBI lineage: Eukaryota > Metazoa > Chordata > Actinopteri > Pleuronectiformes > Soleidae > Solea > Solea solea. Next base: position 18,693,887 of record NC_081149.1, on the reverse strand, counting down.
CACCTCCTTGGGGAAAATCAGTGTAACTGTGAAAGTGTATGTGTCAGTGCATGAGGAGAAATGGTATATGCAAAAGTGGAGGGGGGAGATGGAGTTTGTGTGTGTGTGTGTGTGGGGGGGAGGGGGGGGGGACAGTAGAGCTGTCTGATTAATTAACCACTCACACGCTGCAGTCAAGGGAAGGCATCCAGGCTCCAGCTCATTAAACTCTGCTTTACCACCAACCAGGGAGCGTCAGGCTATGTAAATTTCCGTCCACTGTGTGTTTGTGTATGTGTGCATGTTTGGAAATCAGGATTAGGGGTGTGGGGAGTTAGCGTAATGAATGAGCCGGGCTGAATTGTATTTAGCAGAGTAGTACTGCCATAGTGCTACAGCAGGCACATCCACCCTGCTGCTGCTGCTGCTGCACTCGCAGCCATATTGTCACTCACGCTGACATGTGTTGGGACATGCTTTCATACAGGACATGTTTAAATCACTTGAAAGTGAGGGAGGCAACTTAAAAGTTAAAGGTTGTTTTGAGAGTCTGCTACAACAGCTGGGAAAAAGTGTAAAGAAATATATGTAATTAATGTCTTTATGCCTTCTGCCTCTCCATTCTGTCACCCTCCACCCATTCCCCTGCTTCATGTGTGTTTTACTTTATTTTATTCACAAAACTAAAACAAGATGCACCAAACCTCTAAAAAAAAACACCCTCTTTTCAGGTTCCCACAGATCTTTTTCTGCGGTATATCGGATTTGCATTGTGTGTATTGTGCGTCGTGTAATGTTACCCTTCTTGACTCTAAGTCAGGTGATACCAGGCTATGTAGAGATTTTTGAAAGGCATGCATTTTCTTCATTACATCTTTTTGACAGTACAGGGAACTAACGAGGTGGAACAGAAGTAGGAGCGCACACAGACCGCTCTCCTTTCCAGAGTGGGAAGCCTTAAAGGCGAAGGTGTTTGATCCTAGATATCGTAAAGGCTCCAGAGGTGCACTGTAGCTTTCTAATAGGCTGTTTGAAGACCACCTTTTCAGCGCGTCCTTTCACCACACGGATCTTTAATGCTGCTTCGTCACAAAAAGGAAAAGAGAGCCGAGGCTTTCACGTTTTAGCCCGGCCAGAGCAAGATGGAACTGTTCGGGTGTTAATGTGTTCTCCATCGATTGCTGTAATTACAATCACCCTTTAAGTGATGGAAATATGTTTACTGCAGGCAACGAGACGGTCACAACTTCCAATGAAGGCAGACATTGTCTTAAACCAGGTGTTGTATCAGACACCGAGGCCGTAAAGCCGGCAATACAATTGTATTTGCCCCAGTGAGATTATAGGAGCATTAGGTGCGTGTTTTTCAGTCATTTAGCTATTTACATGGTGCATGATCTTGGTGCTAAGTGAGGCGCAAAGCAGACGGGGGTTGTATTTAGGGTCTGTTTTGGGTATAACATCAGTCAAATCAAATAGAGCTTGTCATTAAAGCGTGCGATGACAATCTGCTCATGCATGAGGTTAAGGTGCACAAGCAGAATCGATGCAAAATAAAAATCTGAGATGAAAATCAGTGTTTATAAGGAAATGTTTGAGGAGCTTTAAAGAAACGGGCCAAAGGCAGGTTTGAAGATAAGAGCAAGCGGCAGAAGTTGATGGCGATAAGACAGGAAGAGCACGCTGCGAGTGTGATGTGCAGCTGCGATTAAAATAAGTCGACACGCAGCGCCGGCGCTAACTTGGAGACACTTTGTTCGTTCGTGTTTTGATTCTGGACTGAATCGGCAGTGAAACGTGTCCACGTGAGGGGAGCGAGAGTACAGAACAGTAGCAGGACAATGGTCTCTTTCACCTTTATACATTTACGAGTACAGCAAATAATTGGCTAAGATTCATGCGACTAGAGGCCTGTATTGCTTTTTTCTGAATTTGGTATTATTTGACCTCGTCTTGGACACAGTTTTTAAGTTCTGTAACAGAATTTGACACCAATATTTGCCCAATTATACTGGCTGAGCAGACTTTTTCTCATCAAAATCCATGTTTGAACCGCCCTTCAAAGAATAAAAGCAATTCATTACACTTCGGGGACTGGACTCTCACCAGTGAGAATTATTTCTGGTTGAATGTAAGATAAAAACCTGCCATTTCCACGTAGTTTCAGCCCATCACTGCGCCAGAGAGGCAGGTGTTGGGGGCATCGCATGGAGCATCATATCCATTGCATTTTATTGTTTTCCCTTCACAATCACTAATAGAATTTTTCTCTTTTATTTCATGGCTCAACAGTCTTCACGATGCGATGCATTGAAAATGAGTTTTTCCTCACATCACTTAGGGCGTGGCTTTCGCTATGAAATTTCATAGCATTTCATTTGAATGAAAAATGGCAGAAGTCACCGGCTCTGCTTCCAGTGTGTGTGTGTGTGTGTGTGTGTGTGGATCTCAGAACTTCATCTGCAGTTAGGAAGAACTGAAAATGTGCAGTGGACCGCTTGGCTCTGTGCCTGACAAGGGAGAGGTATGAATAAAATATGACCACTCATTGTTCAGTCTTTTGCAAGCTCCCGTCACCTGGTGGAAAGACCAGTGATTTGCTTTGCTTTTTCGTATGTGCGGTAGAAGTGCTGGTGTCGACCTCGAGTACAAATTGATTAGATTGTCTCTGAGACAAAAAGCAGGGGGAAATCAAGTGCTACAGTTTTGTTTGCAGGTTTTTACTAGCGTGGCCATGTTAGGGCTCTTGTTTAAAGTCTTGTGCAGCACCTTCCGTTCCTCTTGGTTTCTCAAAATTACATATTGAGGAGTTTGACTGAGGAGAAAACACTTGTAGGGCACAGGTACCAAGGGTGCTTGGTTTCTCACAACAGTACTGAATTTAGGTCTGCATCACCACCAAAATCTAATAGTTCTACATCTTTAGAACATGCTATCAAATGGGCCTCTTTACTGTAATTTGACTGGCGTCATGTTTGCTTTTGAAGTGGTAGATCACAGACGTCACCTGCATCCAGGAACCTATTAGACCAGTGGTGTCACACTCATTTGAGTTCAGGGGCCACACACAGCACAATTTAATGCCAATGTCATTTTCCCCTTTGTTTTACATTTAGTGAAGTATCTTTTTTACAAAACATAGTATGAACAACCTGAAATTTCTTGAGAAAAATAAATGAAAATTTCGACAATATTATGCCTAAATAAACCATTTAAACCAATAAACCAGCATTTCACATTATGATTAGATTCTAATCTGCATCCTGGGTCCACATGCTTGATACCCCTATATTAGAAGATACTTAATCACATGATGATCCACGTCCAATTAAGCATGCCATGCTTAATTTATCTATTTTCCTCTAAATGGGTACATCATTTAGACATCAGTGCGCTAGCAACTGAGACCAAAATGTTTACTGATGTTATAAATCAAGTGAAAAGTAGGTCTATCTTCCCATAGACTTCCATTCAAATTGAATTTCCTTTGCAACCAGCGGTGTCGCTCCCTGGAGCTCTATTCAAGAAAGTACCTCTGCGTTAGACTCATCCTGCAAACTAGAAGATTATGTCCACTTTTCGTTATGAAGTCTATGGTTATGCTGCTCAAACACAAATGCAGCCAAATGCAAAGATAAAGATAAAATTCCCCCCCACACTCTTAAATGGCTCAGCCACCAGAATAATAACCAGGATACTAATGCATAAACAATAACACACATGCATAAATAATTCCATTTAACTCCAAAAATATAGTTGGAATCCATTTGTTCAAACAAGAAAAGAAACAATAGTTTCTTTTATATTTGTTTTGATTTAATGCAGCCAGCCCTAAAGTAGATTGACATGGAAACAGTGCTCATATATATGTAGATAGAGACACAATTAATTTTAAATAAATGAGGTACAAGCGACATTGCTGCTAATTTAGATGTGCTTTCTGCATCCTTGTGGTGATGAATAATGATGAGCCACTTTCAGGGCACGTGTTTCATTGATCCCCAGCTCTGGCAAATTAGCAGCAAGTTGCTGAGGAAGTTCACATTTGCTTTCATTAGCGCTTCCTTGTTTCCTCCTTTTTTTTGGGCCAGGTTTATTAAGTGTTCGTCATAACACAAACCTCTGAATCTGAAGTGGAGAAGACCGCTCATCACACCACCGTTCACTATGGTTTAAACCTGTGTGGAAGTCAATAAAACAATAGTCAACATTGCATGGTGCGGAGGAGACGGGGAGACGCATCCCAGCTTCAAATAAAGGCACATGAAGCTTTACCCTGTTGTAATAGTGCGAGTAGTTTCCCCCTTTTTTCTACACAAAGCAAGATGCTGGAGCACCAATGCGGACAAATCACCGTGGTTTTCTCCTCTTGTGGCTTCAAGAAAAGCGACAAACTATCTCAATTACTTCCCTGTCATGAATATTAGAATTAGCAGCGAGAAGAAAGGGTGCTGTGTGTGTGTGTGTATACGTGTGTGTGTGTGTGTGTGTATACATGTGTGTATGAGTGTTCAGAGAAATTTATCTTGGTGACGGGTGAGATGGAGAATTCTGACCCTGAGCTCCCTCACTAAGAAAACTAGCCAGCCAGCCAACAGTAATGACTAGTTGAAATGATTTTGCTCTCAGTGGTGCCAGTGGGGCAGAGAGGAAAATGTTGCATATAAATCAAATATGACACACTGCTCTGATCAATAGTTTAATTTATGTATCCCGATGCATCGGAACACGTTTTTTTTCCATCTTGATAAGCTCAATGTGAAATGAAATGTCACACTTTCGTCTACAGAGCTCCAATTAACCGTTTTTGTTAAGAGAGAAATTGAGTAAAACGATTCAATAATAACTAAACCAGTAAAATGTGTGGGCTACATGGTGGAATAGTGGCTTAACACTTGGAGCAAAAAGATGACTCAGGGTCTTTCTGCATGGAGGTTGCATGTTCTCCCTCTGTGTGTGTGTGTGTGTGTGTGTGTGTGTGTGTGTGTGTGTGTGTGTGGGGGGGTTTTCCCCAGGTTCTCTCGTTTCTACCCACAGTCCAAAAACATGGTTAATTTGACATGTATGTTGGACCTGTGATGGACTGGACCCCGCTTCTCGCCTTACGTCAGCTGGGATTGGCACCAGTGGCCCTCACAGCCCTCATGTGGAGGATAAAGTGGTAGACAATGAATGAATGAATGAACGAAGGAATGAATGGTTGTTGTTTTTATTGTTGTTGTGTTTTCCACCTGCACAAACGTGCATTTGATTCTTGCATCACAAGTCATTGCTGTTTTGTCATCCTCATATTACACAAGGACACGTCAGTATTGATTACAGTTACATGGATGAATAAACTGACTGCTGACCTTATGTTGAATAATATATTACTTGGATACGTTTACCTTGTTTGCTAATATAGAATATCCCAGTCAAATTCCAATTTACATGAGACCGGGAGTAGTTTTCTGCAGGTTTTATTTTTGACATTTTTCGGTACTTTTAGTGAATAATTCTGCTCAGTGTTTGATACTTGATTAATCTTCCAGAGGCAAATGTTGTGCTTTTCACTCCACTGTGTCTCACTCCAAAAAAGACCCAAACCACTACTTCACAGGCTCAAGTGTTCCAATAAGTCTGAGTATGCAATGTTGTAAAAATTCTAAAATGTTATTTATTCATTTAAAAGAGCGCAGAATAGATGAGCTCTGACACACTGCAGTGCAGTTTCTTGGTAACAATCCAAAAGTGAAATCTCCACACTCCACACACTGTTAATCTTTGAAACCTGCAGTGTGTGACCTTTGGTGAGTTGTGTTGTTTCCAATACTGTGTTGCCTTTGTTTGGTCTTTGTGAAAAGAAACAGTATTTAAATGTTGCGTCTTTGCATGTGCAGCAGCAGCGCAGGGGTGGGTGGGGTCAAGAAATGTTTATCTCTTCTAACTGCCGCGCGACTTTGTTATCTGACCTGCAGAATTCACTTCTGAAACCTTTTTGGTGGGCACCTCTTTGTATTTGTAGTCATAGTTTAACCTGTTTGCAGCTTTACTAGCGCAGTGTTGCTGTTGCCTCCATCTGTCTGTTGAATCATTTTCTGTGATTCAGTTGCTGGGTGACGCATGATTAAGACGCTGCTATACTGAGAAACGCAGAGAGTCATGTGAAGCTGGTTTGTGCAGCTGCAACTAAGGATTATTTACATAATCGTTGGGTTCATAAAATGTTGAAAAATATTGATCGGTGTTTTTCAAACGCGGAAATGAGGATGATCAATAAGAAAATATTCACATTTAAGAAGCTGAATAATCTGAATAAAAAAAGCCCCAAAAACATTTTTAGTAATCGATTAATTGAGTCATTGTTTCAGCCCTAACCTTTTTGTCAGTGGTTTGTTAAACAAGTTTATGATAAAAAAATTAGGCACTAAAGCTTTAATGCACTTTTTTTTATTACATTCTTCAATCTGGATTCTTTCCTAATTAGTGCATATGAGTCCTGGTATCTTTGTTTTAGTGATAGATTAGATATTTCGACAACAGAGTCAGTCATTCTAAAATGGAAGGCGCAGAAAATTATTTAGTAACCTTAACCCTAAATAAATTTCCTGGTGGAAAAACCCACCAACATAGAAATTGGTCAATTAGCACTGTATAGTGAGATGCCATGCTCTCTCAAAGGTGATGTGGAGCAGAGTAGAAATGTCAGAGTCATGCCACTTTTTCTTTCTTTTCTTTTTTTTAACTCACCCAGAGTGCTGCACATGTGAGGATAACCAAATGATACATTATGCAAAGTGTGGATTTCATAGTTTGTCAGTCTCATGTTATTCCCCGCTTGGATTATTCTCCTGAATAGAGGGGATGTCATTGCTTATACCTCCATGAAGCTGGAATTATTGGAATGTGTCCACAGTTTGCTTGCTGCCCACACCCCCCAACTCAACTCACTGATTACTGTTACTTTGTCTCAGAATAATAATGAAATGTCTTAAAGCACCGAATCTGTTATCTATGAATTCAGTGCCGAGAGGCCATGTCTAAATGATCTATAGACAGAGCGGTCGATAAAACCCCTGCAACCTCTCGCTGTGCGATTTCAGATACTCGCAGCCATTCGCATCCTGGGCACATAAACAGATAATTGGCACAGATGAAGAGTCCCTCTAAATGCCTGGAGCTTGTGCTTTTTACACCAGCAGGGAACTTTTAAAGCTTAAGAAAATCCGTCTGTCATATGAAAAGCTTTGGCTGCAGTGGCTCAGTTAAATGGGGGTGAGGATACAAAAGAGCACAGCAAATTAGGTATGAAAAAAATGCGCTAGTAAAGGTCACTAAAAAGAGCAGAAATTCACCAACAAAGGACCAAGCCTTGGGCACTAATTTTAAAATGGACAATAGTCAATGTGAAGGCAAAAGGGTGAGTGGTAAAGAACTCTGCAGGGAAACCGAGGAGAGCAGGTGAACGGCGTGATAATGGCACCGTCTGAGATAACAGGAGGATTATTGGCTTTCAGGTGAACAACAGAGTTAAACAGCCGTCGACTGGACATAGGGACATTGTTCAGGATGTCGTCAATGAAAAATCAGCATGACCCAGCAGTACATCCTCTATAAAAAATGTTATTTGTTATTTTCAGGTAAAATACCCTTTTAATATACGGTCTTTATTCTCATCAGCACTCTACAGAGTACTTAGTGGCCTCTGTTTCCTGCGTGACAATACATGCTCTCCGTGGACAGCGATTAAATGATGACTGCACAGCAGGCCACAGTACAAATGGTGATATAATTGGAATTTGTTCATGATATCGATTGTCCTGTGGCACTTCCAAAATTGAGTCGTTAAATGAGATTAGCTGCTGCTAAATTGGCCCTTTATTAACAAGTGGATGAGGAATGACACAGGGGGAGGGCGGGCGCGCCACATTAGCACATGGATGCTCAAGATCAACTGCTGCTGCACTGAGGTCGACGCGTCGGACTGCTCACTGGCCGTTTTGTTTTTTTCGAGAGGCGAGAAAGAACATTGATCGCAAATATTATAAGGTCAGGTTCTATAAATGTTACCGTGAAGGGCGATTGGTCACAGCAAAGGTGATGCACCAGCACAACGTGTCTGAGGAGCGTTCCTGTGGATAACCTTAAAGCCCAGAGGCTTTGTTTATATTACGTGCAGCTGATGGAAGATCCTCTGAACTTAGCAAATATTCAGAAACTCTCTCCGTGAACCCAATTTACTTTCTGTTCCGTCAACTTTGAGAGAAAGAAATACATTAGGGTGGGTAAATAGTACGGTCCTCGGGGTGTTGGGCGGTTTGGGCTGCATTTTCTCCATTACATCTTATTTTTTCTGTATCATTATTCGTATTAAATATGTTGTTAAACCACTGCTATAGAGCCGCAAATGTGATATGAAATCCATTTAGTCTCTTTCTTTTCTGTCTTGGGGAGGACTTGTTGTCTGACTGCTGAATTATTCATATTCTGGCCAGTTTGAGTGGAGAGATAGTCTGGAAATGAGTGAAATTGTGTTAAGAGAGAGGGGAAAATATGTGCAGGCAATAAAGGAAATAGGTCTGGGGGAATATTTTGGGCTTTCCCTAATATAATTCACTTTTAAGCTGCAGTATACCACTGCATTTCCTTTCCATTGTTTGGTGATTCTTCCTGCTGAGTGCTTCTCTTCCATTTTTAAACCTCACAAAATGCACTCGGACCTTGAGAAATGGAAGATTTTCTCTCTCTTATTGCATTTGCTCGTGATGAAATAGAGTTTTTTTTTTTTCCTGTGAAAGGTGACGTGCCTGAGCAGTGATGAATGAACTCTGACAGGGGAAGTGGGCCTGCACACATTGCATTTTCTAAAGCCTAATGCAATTGATGAAGGAACACCGAGAGGTGAGGCTTTATTTTCACTTGCAGTGCCCAGGAATAACATGAGGCTGCGCCGCTGCTGGTGGTTTCTATTTTTCTTGGATTTCATACCCCTTATTTCACGCCCACCTCTAGAGAAAGGCTTTATACAACTTGATTGTTCAACTCATCGAAGCGTTCTGCCTGAGGCAACGAGCTAATTGTGTTTCCTAACAGCAAAGGCACATGAGAACCCTATGGTGATTGTGAATTCCGGTGCATTTGCATGTTAATAATTACTCTTTACATTTATTGTAGAGCTTAAGAGCGATGAAAGAAAACAACACGGGGGTTAGGTCCTCAACCGAGGCTTGCTTTGACCTTATTGTCTGTAGCTGCAGGCTCATTAATTGACTAGGTGTTCTAACAGCATCGTCCAGGTTTACCACCGGCCAGGTCATTAATAATTTCAGCCAAGCAGGAACACAAAACCAATACGGTCAGACTAATTTACCTGTTCCCGTGTTTTCTGAGAGCGTCGGTTCCTGTTGAGCTGCTGGTTTAATGATGAAGGAAGAGCGGATACAGAAACTAGACGAGAGATAATGTCTTTAAGTAAACCAACAGTAAAATGGAACATAAAATAAATGGTCGGTGCATTCCTAGCAAGTCCTGGCTCAGTAAATCATGTCAGAGGGTGATTTATTGTCGTGTTTGCTCCCGTGACTTTGTGTTCGTTGTATGAAGTCAATGTCACCACATAAAATGACTTTACACAGTGCCATGCCATATAAATGTCAGATTTATTAACATACTCATTAACTTAATTCATCACTTGCTCTTTGTTCCTTTGCTCTTCTTCTGTTTCATCCTCAGTCTGTTCCATTCCTCTGATTTATATCAGCTGCGTGGTGCCGTGACTGTCTTTTTCTCTTATTTTAGTGCTTGGTGGCCAAGAGTCTCGTGGGGTGCTGAGAAAAATCTCTGACATGCTGGAGGTCATCATGAAGAGGATGGACACGCTGTCGAAGCTGGGAAATGCTACAGACAGCCACAGGCTGGACGAGCTCAGCTCAGCGCTGGACAGGTACAGCAACAACGCGCTTGTTCAAACTTTAAAATAACATTCTTCTCTGTGGCTTATTTGGCCCACAGCTGTGGTTTTGTTAGAAAGATACAGTCAGTGTGAAAGGAAACCTGCTATCCTGGTTGGCCTTGGAAAGGTTTTAAGGCAAGGCAGCGCACCACCTGCACAAACCATGCCGCGGGATTGTGAAGAAAGCATTGGGATGCAACTATTGACTCACTGTTTGGAAGAACACACTGAGTAAAGGCGATGATGGTTGATATGTGGGTACAGTTTCTGTGCAGGCTACACCTCGTCTGTGTAGTCAGAGACATTTTAACTGAACTGAAATGTAATGAAAATGAATGCTAAATAACTGAGTTTTACAACCGAGTAATTCATTGATTTTTCATTCATGCTGTGCTCCTTCTGTGGTTTTGTTTTTATGTACCATTTGAGACTCTACAGCTGCTAATTCACAAGCTTTTTGTCTTTTTTTTCACTGTATACGTGACACTGACTGTTTTCGGTGTAACTGAATCATTAGAATCAATTCATTGGAACTATTTGTTCAGTACTTCCTCCATGACCGGAGCACAGACTCCATCCACCGCTGAAATACGGTGGGAGGGGTTGTGATGCGGCTCGCTACTTTCGGCCGTGTGGGTCGCTAAACACGCCAGACTCCTCTGTAGACATTTCCTTGCCAAATGTTGCAGATTAACGCATGTTTTGAGGATTTTTAAGACTTTTAAACTGATCTACAGTTCAGCATTGTTCGGTTTGGTTTCCGTGTCGGACGCCGCGCTCGGGAAACTTCCAGTGACGACACTCTCAGACCAATCTGTGACCGGCAGTCTGTCAATGTCACATATGAACCTCGTCAGAGCAGGTACTAAAAAAAGGTTTAGAGGTAGAAAGTGTGTCGTGGAAAAGCACCGTAAGTAAGAAAGACTTTGGTACAAATCAGACATTTCGACTTTGGTTTTAGAAAGTAAATGTTTTGGAGGTAGCCACTGCAGTGTTATCAGAAGTGGTACAGAGTGGTGCTGAAATATGCTGGGAAGGAGCAGTAGCTCAAGGCTGTTGAGGGTGAACATCCGGTGGTCTGCAGATTATAATTTCTAGTTTCCAGGCATAGTAATGCAGAGATTTTTTTTTCTAAAAGTACAAAGTGGACCTTCTTCTTCTTCTTATAATCTCTGTCAGGCTGTACAATGAGAAGTATAATGCTGCTCTCCACAGTTGGAAGTTCTTAATCACAGTTTGAAGTTGTTTTTTTTTCACCAAGAAGTGGACCTGAGAAATGCCATGAGAAAGAAAGGTCAAAAGCCAACTATGGAGCCCTGGGGCATCCCAGGAGAGGCGATGCATGCTGTGAAAAGAGAGTTATGCCATGAAAAGCTTAGTGTTGGAGATGTATCAGTGCAAACTTTATCATTCTCCCCGGGCAGATGGAGAAATAAAGAGCACCGCCTATAAAAATCAGGAAGCGCAGCGGTCTTGCTGGACAAGTGGGAGCTGCCTGCCAAGAATTGTATTTGCTCCATCGTTCCCATGGCAACAGACCTTTCCTCATCCCCGCCTATACCTACTGTATACTTGGAGTTTGAGGAGTTGAAGCTGCCCCCTGTCTTGTCTTTATGTCTCTCCTGTTCACTTTCCTCTCATTTGCAGACAGAAAATCTCTGAAATCCACTTCACTAGAGAGAGCACTCACAAAACATCATGGACTCCGACTTTATAATAACATTAGTGATTTTACATTAGGGCTGGCAACCGTAGTGTCTTTGTGACAACAGATATTCAACAATGACAGAAGAGACAGTGTCTTGGTCAAAATTCTTGATTGATTACTCGCTGCTCTTTAATATTGCATTCACATAATGAAGTGGTTCTTCACACAGTGCCCTTTGGATATACTCTCCATCATATTTGTAACAATCATTTAATTGCAGATGTTAACAGAGAGAAAAAGCCAAATAGTTTTTTTTTTTGAAAGTTGGTTGTAAAATTGTATCCCATGCTGATACAAAGATTATAATGTTTGATATTCTAGCAGGAAAAACCTTTGCCACCTGGTGTAATGATAAAGAAGGGTTTTTCCTCTAGCAGCTAATCCCAGGACATACTGGATTACATCAATCTAAATTGTTTTCTAATTGATTATTCTTTGTAGAGGTCGACCAATATGGGTTTTTCTATGGTCAATGCCAATTTTTAGAAATCAGGGAAGCCAATTATGGGTAATTGCCGCTTTTTCGTTAGTTTTTTTTGCCTATTTATTTAGCCAATTTTCTTTTTTTCCTCCATTTGAAAAACTATTACTGTTTAATGATAGCAAATAATACAACAAATTGCCTAACTTCCGTAACCTGTGGTCTGCCTCTCCATTGTTCATTTTATGGCTGCAATTATATACAGAACTTTAAATGTCAAATAAAATAATAAAATAGCTCGTCAAAAAAAGTTTTAGTGACTTGGCAACATTTATGAAGTTTCTGAGAACAAAATAATAATAGTCCAATGCCAGTTATATAAAAAAAGGCAAATATTGGCCCGATTCATTGGGCTACCTCCAGTTCTTTGTGAGACAACAACACTGTGCATAAATAACCACAGGTCTGTGTCTGTACTGTATTATATTATATGCCTGTGTGTAAGTGGCACATTTTTACTTTCCTGTTTTTCCGCAGGCTCAAGGCTACAACTGATGATGATTTTCATCATTGATTAACCAGTCTATTATTTTCTGTAATAGCTCAATTATTTTGGGGTCCATAAAATATCAGAAAATGGTGAGAGACTGTTTTTCCCTTTTCCCGTCCGTGGTTCTCAAACGTTTTATACCAAGTACCACCTGAGAAAATATTGAGCTCTTGAAGTAGCACCATTATCAACAACGTTCAAATACAGTGGTGTAAATAGTCCGAGCAAAGTCGGCTTCAGACTTTCCACAGGAGGCAGATTTATTCACAATAAGATCATATGCTCTCTCATCATCCCCCTCTTCCCCACATATACACACACTGGTATAGTCCAATTAGATTAAGATGGATCATTTATTGTTTTGTTATTTGTTTAATTGTCTACACACATACCCGGGTGTATACAGTAGAACAATATTTTCTGATTTTCCTCCAAGTACCACCAGAGGAAGCTCACGTACCACTGGTGGCACACGTACCGCAGTTTGAGAACCATGGCTGTATGTCACAGAGGAGCAAAGAACATTTTCACATTCAAGAACTCGAAACCTTTGAATAATAATATAAAACAGACACTGATTATCAGAATAGCTTGTGATTAATGAGTTAATTGTTACCGCAGTGTTACATTTTGAAGGTAACTGTTCCTGGAAACGATATGGGGAAATATTGTTTGGAGTTTAGGATTACGTTATGCAACACAACACACTAAGAGTACCTTCCCCCCTGGGGAACTCGCAAAAATACATGCAGCCTCATTGAATTCAGTCTTGCTTGATCTTCATCTGGCCCAGAATCACTGTTGCTCTAGTTTTCCGGAGTTTATTTATTTATTCAGAGTTTGTTAACGAGCAATATCCATTTCAATAATGCTACGACATGAAAAGAGAACTCATTAAAAAAAAAAGAAGTAATTTCACAGTTTGTTCTCATGTAAAAACAGGCCATGGCAGTAGTTCTGTTCATTCATAATCACTGATTACAACATAGTCGGAGCTTTAAAGTCACGTGGTGACGCGCGCAACTTTGAGGTTTAAATTTGACATTTTCGTCTGTTGTTGTCTCGCGTCGGATGTTCGTCAGAGGATGTTGAGTTGTGTAAAGACGCGGGATCAGAGTGCAAGAGACTTTGTTGCACCAATTTAGTGGGATGAGATTCAACAACAACTGCAGGCAAAAGAAGTATTTAGAAGCTTTTCTCTTCCAAAATACAATATTACGGTAAAGTAAACATACAGATACCATCTCTGACTGAACATTTACTTGTTTGAAAAGCATCAGTTCTCTTACTGTGTATCACAGAAGTGAAAAAAAAAAAAAAACTGACTGTACTTTGACTGTACTGTATTATATATTTAGGTTTTGGATTTTTGACACAGCTGACATTTCTCACTGTTCACTGGGATTTCTTAGACTCTGAGGAAATAATGGGAAAGGGTCGTTCCGGTACAAAGCACACAACGTGTTGCAACACGTGTCATGAACAACTCCCAGTACCAAGGCCTGTAAAAAAAAAAAAAAAATATATCCAAGGTTTTCATATTTTTCATTGCTACAAACTGTGTTATTGTGAAAGTAATGTTTCTTTATAAGGTCATAGATTTGCAAGAAAAATAAATAAATGTGTGTAAGGATATTGGAGGTCACATACTAGGATTTTAAAACCTTCCTTGGTACCATTTCTTTGTCATTGTCATATTTTCAAAAACAGTTCGCGCTGGAGCTCGTAGGGGCAATGTCCGTGGCCATTGATCTGTGGTTACAAAGAGTACAGTTCTGCAACACTCGCTGTCCTTTTAATCATTTTAAATATTATTTTGTTGTGTTTGTTGGTGCAGTGAAATACTTTTGCTAACAATTTAATTGATTTTCAGTTTCTATTTCCCCCCCCAAGGACTCACGTCTTTGTCTCGACAAATAATTTAGCTGTGGATTTTAAAAAGCTTTTTTTTCTTTTTGATTTCAACAAACAGGAACTTATTAAAAAACATGGGACAAAAACAGCCTGTGCTACATTGTACAGTCCTGCTCCAAGATCTTTGGAGTGGGACTAAATGATTTGGCAGGGACCAGTAAAAAAAGAAGGCCACCTCCATTCTGGCTGATGAGTCTGAGGTGATGCCCTCTGGTTCGCAGGTACGATGCACCTCGGGGTCAAAACAAATCGTTTCTTAATTCCTTTATTCCTTCAGCTTTCAGGGATAACTGTCATTTGAGATAACGTTTTAATCTAGTTCTTTTAAAAATGTGCACTTTAGACACACACTCCTATTATTTATTTATTTAATGTGTGACTAAGGAAATGTATTATTTGACCAAAGTGCCAATTACTTCATTGTCGGTTAATTGTTAAAGGAAGCTTTGTATTACTAGAATAGGGGTAGTATTTTTGAAAAATTGGGCTTCCCAACCTCAGTTTCTCCTGAGTCGAGGAATATCTTCACTCTTTTTTTTGTTACGTGCTCACCAGTGACACATGGCTTTGTCCGAGGCTTGAAACTGCAACGCTAATTCCGCACTACTAGACCCACTCGTAGGGGGACGGGACCTCGTTCCCAGAATGTAAACAGTGTCCGCCATCTTTGCTAACAGGTACGCTAACAGGACCAAGTGTCACTGGTGGGCACGTAACAAAGAAACAAAGATATTTCTAAACTCTGGGGAAAATACTACCCCTATTCTACTAATGCAAAGCTAAATGCTAATCGGTGAAGTATTCCTTTAAGGTTGGCTGAATGTAATGCAGATGTGGTGAGGTGGTGAAGTGAACAATAAAGTTGTCTCAATCTGAATCTGAACACTGGGCACCTCATTGCAGTTGATAGCGATTTCAGGTCAACTTCAAGATGGTCGTTGCTTGAATATTTTCAAGTTTTCACCCACTGTGTGTGCGCACACGCGTGTTAATTTTTGCCTGTCTGTTTGGCGTGCTCGATCAGGATTCAACCTATGGGGCTGGTGGAGCGCATCCAAGCGATAGCCCAGAACATGTCTGACATGGCGGTGAGGGTGGAGCAAATCCTCCAGCACAGCATGGCCAGCAACAGAGGTACAACACTCACAAAATGCATCCACATGTGTCACACATCTGGAGATAAAACTGTAGCCCTTCAGATGAATTCCCTCCGTCTGTTTCAAATCCCTTTTAATCTGAAAAACGACTGTCGAGGCTGGATTCCGTCCATCGCTGGAGCGCACGATATCCTGTGTAACATGCACTTGCTGCTTGGTCATATAGAACATGACAGACATGATTCACAGCACATTTCATGTCTAAATACCAAACCACTGCTGTGTGCCAGGGTGAAGGAGCTCCATGTGCACCACAGCACCGTGCTTCATATCCCCACCGCAGGACTGCAGGCAGGATGTTTAAGTCGCGGTGATTAATAACTTGCCTGGTTAACGGGATCCATGTCTGTCAGCTTTCTTTATCAGCCTTCATTCTCAGCTTCTTTATTGGCGGCAGAGTAGACGTGGGTAACGGCACAATGTGATTTACAGTTCAATTCCTCTCTTGTATCCACTACATTGCACTTTATGACTGAAAATAGTTCACCTGACATGTCTCATTAAAATGAGTGAGATAATCCGTCTGTTGTCATCGCCGTGAACTCCGCTAAGTTGTGACATTGGCGGGCAGGAGCGCCCTTCTCCGTGAGAGGTCTGGACTTATCATGCTAATCAGACAGAATGGATAGCAATTATTTGTCCGTGAGTGTGCTCTTCCATGGTTGGCAGGATGCTGCTGGAGATGCTGCAACCGCTCCTTTAATTAGGCTCGCGAGCACTGGGCTTCAAGGGGAGAGAATGAAGGGAAAGTAAAGCGAGAGGCAGAGGAAAGAAGAAGAAGGAGGAGGAAAAAAAGAGAGAGGCGGCTGAGCCACAGAAAGAGCCAGGGAAGATTGGGAGAGAACAAAGAGGGCTGAAGATTATGATTTTTATGCACTACACTAATGCAAGCTATCTATAGTAAATCCAGCAAGTGACTTGGAAGACAGACTTGGCCATTCAGCAAGGGAGCCCAACATTTGTGTAAAAGCTTGTTAGCCAGCCGTATACTCTCTCAATGATCTGTCAATGATGCTAAAAACACACAGTAATGCTGTGAAGACCACATCGATCACTTTCAAACATAATCATCTGGAGACAAACTCAGAGGCTGATATTTTTCTATTTTCTATAAGATATATCTGTCAATTTACTGTTTGTGAATGACAGCTTGTTTAAAATCTGATTTACTGGCCGATTTCCCAACTTATATGATTCATGTTGACAGTGTTTATGTTAGAAGTGGACAACAGATGGTTTATTTGGCTTGAAAAAGAGACGGAAAAACACAGTGGATACAGAATATGATTTATTTCGCCAGCGTCTCACCTTCCTGTTCGTGTTTGACTGTGTTGTCTTTGTACAGTGTAAAAATGATGCAGTACACTTGCTGATTTTTGGTCTTTTCTCTCGCTTTGATAAATACTGTGTTTGTTTTTGTTTTCTCCAGTCAGGGACGGAACTCTAGGGCAATGTGGGATTCCTAAAGATCCCCGTTATCCAGACTGCCCCAGCAAGGTGGATGTAAGTCTATATATCGCACTTAAGTCTAAACAGTGGCACACATGCTACACAAATTCCCCTGTCCTCTGTTGGCGACTCACCTTGGCGCGTCATGAATTTTGTATAAGATAAAGGGAGAAATGGAGCGTGATGGGAACAAATAATGGGCGACAACAAAGCGAAACTGGACCTTGAAAATAGTAAGAACAGAATAAATGATGGTTTTTATAAGCAAACATGAAAAATATTGTGGGAACTGCAGTCTTAATATAGGTAGCAGAGCATTGTGTGCTGTGAAATATCCACATAAATAACATTGCCTCTTTCTATTGGAGTGGAAATAAGTAAAGAAAGGAAAGCTTGTTTTTTTTTTTAATATAGATTTCAAGACGGTGTGAAAGTGTACCTTCTGTCCAATGTTCAAACGCCGTTGCATGCTTTGAGGTGTGAGAGATGTGTGTGCACGCAGTAACAAAATGTCTATAAAAATCCACGTCTCTATCTATCTCTTTCATACTAAGTAATTGAACTCAAGGGGCTTCACCAAACACCCCCAAATCACTCACAGAAAATAATCTCAGTCGCCATCAATGATTAAAACACTGTAGAACTGAAACAATTAATCGACAAATAGATTATTAATCGATTACTAAATTAATCGACAACTACTTTGATAATCGATTCATCGGTTTAAAGCTTTTAGCAATTTCTGATTGTGTAAGCTTCTTAAATGTGAGTATTTTCTTCATTTTGTTGCTCTGGATAACAAAGAAATCATTCAAAGTTAATTTTTGGTTTGTGGACAAAACAAGACATTAGTTGCAGCTCTAAAACACTCTAAAAATATTATTGAATCAACCGGAGTTTAATAAAAGCTGACTTATGATTTTAATTCAAAAGTACAAGCCAAAACGATACAATAACAGTCCAAAATGTGATATTAGTGATGAAATGTACGTGTGTGCACACCAACAGTGGTAGAAATCAAAAAGATAAGCAAAGGGGTTCAGATAAATAAAACTCTGTTAAAAGCCAGGTGAAAAGGTCTCGTGTTTGCTTTTGAAAAAAATATCAACGTTCTTGGCTGCCCTCGGTTCTCCAGGAAGACTGTTCCAGAGATGGGAGACCATCATAAATGGAGGTTTTAGTTTTAAGTTCAGGGATAATTAAAAAGGTCTGCTACCTGAAGATCTGAGTGTTGCAGGGGTTTTGTAGGTTAAAAGCATATCTGAGCTTTAGAAACCAATAAACTGCCCAACATTTAAGTGAAATGATTTCAATTTGGCAGAAAGTGAAGAAAATACAAGCATACAATCACCTAATTGTATGGAGTTTTGTTCGTCGTTACCCCAGAATAAGCCTCTTATTCTATTCGGCTTTATTGATTGTTTGGTATAGTGTGTTGCTCTCTCTCTCTGGTTCTGGTCAGAACACGGCTGCTCCATTTTATGCTCGTTTTTTGAAGGATTTTGTTCAGGAGCGGCAGTTTAAGGGTCCACGTTGAACTCCTTTTAAAAGAGATTCAACACTTGAAGATTTGAGAGTCAGAAAAAAGTACTGATTGTAAAGTGCGTCGCACTAAGTAAGTGGGACACAAGTCTTTGAACCGCTGTTCAAAGACCATCAGCTCAGACTGGTGGAAAAGCGAGCCCTTCAATTATTGGTATTCATTATATTTTTACGGAATCTCTCTCCAGCCTGCTGCAGAACACTGAGTTTACTTTATTATTTTAATCATCTCAATCATTACACTGCTGGATGACCTTATCATGCTGCTTTGGGCAACAGGTAAAAGACTGTCCAATGGATGTACTGCACATAGACACAGACAGACAAACAGTTTTGGGCTTTTCTTTCCAGTGGATGCGTGCCCGTTGGACCTCGGACCCTTGCTATGCCTTTTATGGCGTGGACGGCTCGGACTGCTCCTTCCTCATGTACCTGAGTGAGGTCGAGTGGTTCTGCCCCCCACTGGCCTGGAGGAACCAGACTGCTACACCCACCCTGAAGCCTCTGCCCAAGACACAGGTAACACAGCACTGTTCATGTCGAGAGTTTTGATTCCTTACTGACACGGTCACTGCACATGGGGGGTGAAACTTGATGTGTTTGCAGGCATGTAAAACAAACCAGACTGCATCCTACATCCTACATCCTACATACATGTCTATCTTTAGCAGGGACGTGACCAAATTTGGAAGAAAATATGTTAACATTCATTTGTGACAGATATTCTTGCTGCGACGCTGGTATTTCGAAGCTTCAGTGTTTTGCATATAACCAGAGGCTACATCCATACTAGTCAGTTTTAATTTAAAAATTCATAAATTCTGCTCCGGATACACCTGTCATCCACATTACTCCAGCGTTTTAGAGCTCCAATATCCATTTTCTGTTTGAAATCTTTGCTGCTGCTTTTTGCACAGACGGGCACGAATGGAGACCTTTTAAAAATGATGACGCAGTTTCCTGCATTTATTCCCTCATTGTTTTTCTTTTTTTATCATCTGTGTCTCAACTATCACCTGTGAAAGAAAAGTACAGTCACCACTGTTGTTTCGTTCTCGGAAACAGAAGCAAATAAGTGCAGAGAAGAGAATCAACTTCCTGTTTTGCACATGCCCAGTACCTGAAATGCACCTGAAATGTCATGTGATACACATTGTTTAAGTGTATTACTAAGGATTGAAATGTTTGATTATGAGTCTTAAATGAAACTGTAGTCGTATGGATGTTGCCAAAAGGCAAAAGATTCACGGGGAAATGTGAGACTCTCTGGCTGTTTGCTGTCACTCCAGAGTTCCATCGCTGTTCCCACTCCTGTTTCGTTTGATATTTATTTTCAGCATCAACAGAAGATGCGTTGCGCTTATAATCACTCTTCAAGGTCTCTACCCCTCCGTCTCCCTCCGTCCCCTCCCCTCCTTTTCTCCCTGGAGTAATGTACAACAGGCCCTGATGTAAATTTGTTCTGCAGCTCTACCTTCAGCTCTAATTGCCAGGCTGTATTGAATGGTACTAATCCCAATTCTTCCCCCCGGGCTCTTTGCGTTTCTGCTGTGCCATACACAAGTTGCCTGGAGGGCAATAATTTACCCGCATTGTTTGATGACGCTTCAGCTCTGCAAATTGATTTTTGTCTTTGAGAAAATCTGTATTTTTTTTTGAGAGCGAGAGAGAGAGAGACACTTTTTTTTATCCTCCGTGCTCTGCCATTGATCAGTGCCAGCATGGTATTTTACGGTGACGTGCTGTAATCATACTGGGCAGACCAGAGGAGTAAACGTATTATTTATGAGTGTGATCCAGAAATCCCTCAGGCAAACGCTCTTAGAAGCAAATGCCCGAGGCTCCAGCAGGTAGCAAGACAATGCGTACACTTACACGTTTAACCACAACTCCAACCAAAATAGTCCCACTCATGGAAAACAGCGACAACGATACAATTGTGTTGTTTTAGTATCCCACTGCCTTTAGTTTCAAGCCAAGTTCTCCATATTTATGAGCCACATAACACAGAAAACACAGAAATGGGACGCCTTTTATATGCAGTATGCGCTTGTAAATATTTATTGCTCCTCTTGTCCAGGCTGTTTTCCAGTTTGACATCGGGACTCTTCTGGAGAAGGTGGGCACTGGAAAGGAATCACTAAGCTTCATGAAGAGACGAATACGAAGCCTGGCAGCACAGTGGGCCTCTGCTGCTCGACGCCTGGACGACAAGCTTCGCAACCGATGGAGAGATAAAAAAAGGGTGAATATGAGGCATTTTTACACCCCGGTGTGTATTTGCATATACTGCAGGACAAGAGTGTAGGTGTTGTATGTGCTGTAAGGGAATAACCTGGGAAAAAAATCATTTTTTGGAATCTTTTACATGTATTTATCAGCACTATTTTGTACTAAATTGTGCAGAACACCCACAGCACGGTGCCATTTCAGTGTTCCAAACTGCGTTATGATCAACCTTAGTTATTTTTGTCTTTAGCTAGTTTTTTTTCACGTGTTGTTTGCTCATTGTATGGTGCTCAAGTGCTCTTGGCTGCCTGTGAGGTGCAAACAGACTGCTTTGCTTTAAACAAAGTGTTTTTTGGGCCCAATATATGTTATTAATCCAGCGTTAAAATCTGCAGGTGGTGTCTGACTCAGGAAATAATGAAGAAACGCACAATTGCAGTCGAAATCTTCAATGTGTTCAGGTCAAGTGTATTTGTAGAACACAGTCAGAGGTTTACGATATATCGTTACTCTATCGACATGTATCGATCTGGCAAATGTGGTAAATGTTTCCCCCACATTCAGTCAACAGCAGCGCGCTCCCGCAGTGAACAGTTTGCAGCCCGCTGCGCTTCTTAACTTTCACAGGAAAGTGAAACGCATACCACGGTTATTTTATTAGATTCAAGATTTCAAGATTTCAAGATCCTTTATTTGTCATTTCACATGATTTGTAAAAAAAATAAAATACTCACACTGAAGCGAAACTATGTTTCTCACCAGCTTCTGTCAGTGTCAGATAACACAGTGTAATAATAAATAATAAAAAGAGAGAAAGCTAAGACTGAGACTAAAACCCTTAGAACTCCTAAAACCGTCATTATACATAACATTAAAGTACTAATAATGTAACTAACTGGTTATTATTATGAGCTTCTATACTGTGCAGACACAAGAGTCCTTGTATAATGTATAACCCATCATCACTTCTTCTCACCCTGACCTTCAAAATAAGAGCTACTGGCCTCAGCTGCAGCAACGATCTGTATAAACATTTTGCACATGGCGATAAAACTAAGTTGAAATAATATTAATATATATATATAATATAACAATAAATCATAATAATCATATATATCATATATATATATCATATATAATCTTATTGTTTACTGTATATCAGTACTTTTATTTGAATCTCTTAATTTGTCGTCGCAATATTCAGGAACGTTATTGCGTGATGATTTCCTAATATCGTGCATCCCTAGTCAGAAGCTATACGGACGGTTTTACAGCGACACACACACACACACACACACAAAAGGCACAGAGAGGATGAGAGTCGCGTCTCTGTGACCTACACGGAAATGACACTGATTTATTTCCAGGAGACTCTGACCTCAGACATAAATGCCACATTGAGGAGACTGTGTCTGTTTAAAGAATGCTGCACAGATGCATAAAGGAAAGGTTTTTGTTTAACTTGACCTCTTCAGGAGCCTAGACTTGAACTAATGCTTTTTTTTAATGTTGCATCATATCATGTTTGTGCTTCTTTTTCTTTTTTTTTACATTCCCTCTGAAAGTTGGCTTTTAACCAGGAACAGACAGACTAGTATCTCAATATTTTAGGTTTGTTTTGATGCTCATTTCCTGACACATTTGCATGCTGTCTGCATTTATGTATTTATGCCATTATACATAGGTTTTATCTTTCACAGTGAAAGGGGGGGGGGGGGGGGTCTGAGTGAATGGCTGAACATTTTGCAGTAGATGCCTTTTTACTCACAACACGGACACAGCTCTTCATACGCCCCGCCGTAGCTGAGAAGTGGCTTAATGCTCCAAAAGCTTAAGAAGCAAGATAAAAGTTTCTTCTTTTTTTTTTGACCCTTTCTCTGCACACGACAACAGTTGCCTTGTCATTCTGCTGTGTGCCTTTCCTTCATCACTTGGATAAATCAAACCTCAATCTGTCAGTAATGTTCCACTCCTCCCAAAAAACAGCAATCTCCCCTCGGGCCAGAGGGCTTTGTTTATTGTAATTGTGTGTTTGACAGTAATGGTTACTGTCCATTAACCAAACGCTGCAGCCTTGGAGTCAGTCAGCGTGTGTGTGGAATTGCAGTTGAAAAGCAGAGACTGATTTGTAGAGAAGACAGGTGCTTTATGGAGCAGCTGTGGCCAACTTGTCTGTTTTTTCAGCTCCTTTAACGTCCTTCAGCTGTGTGAGCTTCACTTGTAGCATTTGAACGAACAGCCCATATTCACTTTCTACTGCAGTGCATAACTATTCCCAGATTGTTGTTGTTAGTCTTATTCTGCCTCTGTTTGACCTGTTGTGACCAGAAACAATGCAACATTATTTATATGCAGCATGCTTCGTCTGAAAGCAGGCTCTGTCAAGCAATACTATCAGACCTGACTGAGGGAGGGTTTCGGTGTATACACTGGCAGAGCATTTAATTTCAGTTATGCTCAAATGTGCAATTTTGCTGTTGTCTTTTTCTATCTCGACGTAAAAGAGATGACTTCTGTACGCACTGGAGGAACGTCACCGGACAACATGAGATGCAAACGTTGCTATAGTGAGAAACACAAGAGCCGTGATAACTGATCTGACAATGATTTGAATGTAAGAGACAGTTGTTATTTAAAAGATATGTTGAATCTCTAATAGTCTTTTCTGGGTGGCTGCCCACTGCTCCTGATTCTAGGAAGCTTCCTAGTAGAGAATGGATTAAATGCAGAGAAAGAATTTCCCTGATGGATTAATAAAGTACAAGAAAAAAAAGAAAAGAAATGTGACACTTGATTTTGCCATGAATCACGAGGGAAATGATGGTCTTACTCCATCAGCTTGTATTTGACTAAATCACTTCAACACGGTGATGCATTCTTTAAGGATGAAAGATAGAGGAGAGGGATTAGCATTGGGGATTTCTAATTGTAAGATTTAAGTGTAAAAAAAAAAGGAGTACACATGCTGATACCTCGAATCTCTCAAAACCTCATTATTTTCCTTTTAAATTGTGAGCCTTGGGATGTGTGCCTTCTCAAAGATATTCAGAAATAAAAATTAGAAACGAAATGTGTCCTCAGGCAGATGTAGAAAGGTGTTCCGCTGATGTTGTAACTCTGGACAAATGGATGAATAAATGTTCGGTCTAATAGATGAATATGGTTTGCTAAAAAATACACCTCAGTTCAGTAGGACTTCACAATCATATTGGAATCACGATCACGCTGATCAGCTGCCCGACTGTGTGCTTTTATTTTCCAATCAAAGCTGCTGCTGTTTCCTTCACCAAGCAGCTCCTCTTGAGTTTCCTGGATGCAGTCTGGACCACAGTGACACTATGTTGGAAGACACATATACAACACATAAATGATCAAAGTACCTTAGAAACAACATCTGAAGACGACATCACTTCATTTTCTCCTCTTTCTCTCCCTCTTTCACTCACTTTCTGTGTGTCAGTATTTAAGATAAGATAAGATAATCCTTTAATGGTCCCACATGGGGGAATTTGCAGTGTGACAGCAACTATCACAACAAGGTAGAAAGGTAAAAATAAGATACAACAACAACAAGATAACCAACAATAGCGTCACTATATACAGTGATGTAAACAGTGCACTCAGGGAAGACAGTGCTAGAATTTGCAGTATGAGATTGAAAAGGAGTGGGGAGAGAAAACTAGGCCATAGAGATTGCGCTGTTTAGCACTAGAGCTTGAAGGGAATTCTCATCTTTACCCACCGGTAATTTAAAGCAGTCATTGCACTCGGTGTCATTCTGTGGATCAGATCCCCCACAATTTCCAGATGGTCTAAGAAAACGTCTTACGCCACATGAAAAGTGGTGATGTAGTGTGCTCCACTTTTCTCCTGCTTTGACGTTTTTTTGTCTTTCTTGTTTTTCTCTCTGAATTCAGATTCTCGTCCATGTGGGTTTTCTGACTGAGGAGTCGGGGGACGTCTTCAGTCCAAAGGTGCTGAAGGGGGGTCCCCTGGGCGAGATGGTGCAGTGGGCCGACATCCTCACAGTTCTCCATGTGCTGGGGCACAACGTCAAGATCTCGGTTTCAGTCAAGGAGCTGCACGGGTAAACAAGGTTTTACTTATTCCTCTCTGACCCTGTTATTTTCTCATATTGCTTTCAAGCTGCAGGCAGAATCCCAGCACACACACACACACACACAGCTCTGAGATGTGTTGTTCGTGTCATTTAAATTTTATGTGGGGTATCTATGCAGGAGTCATCTGCATTTGTATAAAAATACAAAACATCTGCCGTTGTCTTGAGCGTTTTCACTGCGTGGAAAGGCTTTGCTGTCGTTTGCCGATGCTCTCCACCTGATGAGCAGCCCAATCTTTTGCTCCGCATGTTTTCAATCACCTTTGGCCACACACTGTGGCTGTCTCTCCTTCCTGCAGAGTTTCTTATCAGCCTGTGGGCTTGACAGCATCTCCACACCTCCTTGTGTTTGAGATAACATGACCATCAGCCCTCACGCCAATGGACACGTACTGCATTATTTAAGCTGAGATGAGATGGGTGCATTGAAACGTTTGAGATTACTGATCGCCCCACTTTTGGTGTATGTGATTAAGAGTTAAAAAAAAAAAATCACAAAGTTCCATCTCTGGACATTTTCTGGAGGCTGTTATCTGTCGGCACTGCCCTGGCCTCATGGCGACTGCGTACATGGCTGCATTTGCTGTTGTGGATTCCTGAAGCAGCAGGCCGATGCTAATGTGTGCTTGTTATTGAGCACTGTATCTATCGCTGTAAGGAAGAGGTAAGGGTGCTGATGAGTTTGAGTCGCCCTTTGATCTTAAATTTCAGCCTACTTTGATAAGAACAGACTGGCGAGACCAGTGAGGTGGGAAAGATGGTCGCAGTAGGAGTGCCTTTGTCGGCCATGCTATTATTTACCCCACTAATTGGTGTCATGGTGTGCTGAATCGCCACAGTCTGCCTACTTCGGGAGCACCATTAGAGAGGCTTTAAAAAATTGCAGAGGTTCTGACTCACTAAAAAACATCAGCCAAGGTTACAGCTGATAACGGTCTTTGTGTGATATTTTATGTGTCCACTTTGAGGTTATGTACGTTGATATACGTAAGTGTGTCCATTAAGCTTGATAATGGTCTCAGTTCCCAGCCTGGGATCAAATACCCCGTAAGTAAAATATAAAATAGCGCCAAGTATATTTTAATGGCCTTGTTAAACTGGCCAGTTAATGACAGATGCCGAACATTCTCTGACTGTTAATCAGTAATGAAAAAGAGAATGTTTTCTCCACGTCCCATCCTTGTCTTCTACCACATTAAATTGACAGATTGTTACGTCGGTTGTGCTCCCACTGCTTCCCTCAGGCTTGTATCTATTTACATTTTCTTCTCTCTCCCACTCAGGCTTTAGAATGAAGCTGAATGTCCTGCTGTGGCTCTCGTGTGAATAGCATTGTTAATGTGTTTAGTGCTTTTTCCCGATCGACAGATTAGCCTCACTGGGTGCTTAGTTACAGTGGGAGTTAGACGGCTACTTAGCATCACATCAATTGGCTCTATAATTTGCAACACTCTCGCTCTCTGGTGGCTTCACGGAATAGTCACTTTGGCTGACGTCTTCTCTTTGCCGAAATAAATCAGTTACAGTCGCACGTTGCGTCTTCACATTAGGATCCTGGCTCACTTTCACGGCAGATTCTCCAGTGATTAGCTTTAAAAAGAAAATGCCCCTTTTTTCTGTCCACACACGGCAACGTTCTCTACAGATGCACCCCTGTGGAAGCTCTATTTGTAGGATTATATAATTAATTGATTGATTGGGTTTCCTCCATGTCAGTCACTCCTGTTGCTGAAATGACAACAGTAACTGGTTATCCATTAAATATAGCACACGTTTGAATGAAAAATCAAACACTTAACCTAAAAATGTAACACAACTGGCAAACTGTTCTGTTTTAAATACTGTTATTAGGCGTTGGCGAGATTTAAATCTCACAAGTGAGATCTCAGATTATACGGATGATACAGGGAGCAACATTTAAAATAGCGCTGTGCACTGTGCACAACAGATGGCATAGATGTCCCTGTATCTGGATCATCTCGATTTCATCAGGGATCACTGATTGCGTGTCATCTTTATGAATGACGGTTTCATTGAGTTACTACTTTTCATTGAACGAGAGGTGCTTTACGGTGCTGCTCTGCGTAAAAATATATAACATAGTTGTAGACTCTGGTTAATTATCTTATCAGAGGCTGTTAAAGTCAAAAACACTGCTGAGTGTCCCGTGCGCTGATGGTGCTGTGAATGCTGCACACTTCAGTGGAAAGTAATCAATATTTAATCTCTGAAGCTGCATTTTTATTTGTGTTTCCAAACAGACTGTCAACTCGCTGGTAATGATTCAAACACCGTAGGTGAAAAAGACTCCCTTTAAGATTACAGTCTTCACGTAGTAGCATCTATTCCCACTTTCTACAGACGCTCTCCTGTCCCGTTGTAGTTCAAAAGTGCGAGACTTGAGATTTGTAATTTGAGTCAGAAGCAGAGTGATGGTGGTAAAAGAAAAGTAGTGCAGCCTCCTCCTCTTGTCTGTCCTGGATTTACTGTAATTGAGGTGGAGACGTTGACATCACTTCTGTCAGTAACACTGGCACTTGTCGCACTCCTAGGGGAGGACCCCACAGCAGTCTGCAGAGTGGCAAAGACAGCTGTTATTTTCACTCCGGGGTCTCCCCTCCTCTCTCCCTCAGAGCGACATGGGTAATTAGCCAGCGACAGAGCGTGGCGTCTGAACACCTGAGGAGTGAGGAAAACGGAGGCGGGGTAAAAATAAAATGGAGAGTTGGGGGGGGACCTGTTGGGTACAGCGAGTTCTATCAGCAGAGGGAAGAAACGCTCACACTGCCACTTAGAGGGGTTGCCATCTAGAAATAATCTGAAGAAACCAATATTGTTGAAACACCACAATCTCGGTCGAACTCTGCCGAAACTCTCTCTCTCTCCCCGTCTCCCTGTATGTCTCACACTGATGTAATTTCACGCTCCTTCCTTTTCTCTTTTCTGTCTTGACATGGAGGATCTGCAGAGCTGCTTTGCCGATGAATTATGTCTAGACCTCAGTGTGCGCTTAACTGATGTTAGTATCAAGTGATCAGTATCCCAATTAAATGATGCACGGAATGTTTCTGTCATTCAAAAACCGAGCCTGATAATGAGGCGCATGCACACTGAATGTATAAAATGCTTGATAATCAAAACATTTTTTTTTTTTTTTTTTAAACCTTGAAGCACCAATAAAGAGTCTTATTATACCGTCAATGTCAGGCTGTGCCTCCATAAATGCTGATGCACTCTCACCCTACAGCCTTCGGATCGACTTCTGTTTCTGTGCTTTGAACGTGAATGCAAAAACAGCACCGCAAGAAAATAGAGCCACGTAGGCCGGAATCGCACGGCCAACAGTGAAGTACATGGTGAATAAATTAGGTTATCAGGGTTTTCCTTTGTCGCAACTGAAGTATGTTTCCTGTTCTGATTAGACTTTAGCCGCCTGAAGCTCAGGACGGGCTTGTGATAGGTTGTGCTTACACTCAAAAGGAAGAATGAGTGCGACCCTTGGAGTGAGTTTCACACCATTTCATCTGCATCCTTTACATCTGTGCATCACATCGAGCGATCCCCTCGTCTTTAATCAACCCTCTGCCTTGGGTCACATTCTGCTCAGTTTGGATGCTTGCTTTCACCGTCGCACGGTGCTCGTCTGTGAAGCTTCTCATTCCTCTAGGTCGTTATTTAAAGTCTTGATGATCCGTGGTGCTCAATAACGGCAGAATCTCCCTCGTGTTCAACCCAAGTATGAGGCAGATCAAATATGCAGATTAATGATGGGACCATACCGCTTTTTTTGTGTCTGATACCGATCCAAATTCAAGTATCTACCGATACTGCCATTAATCCAATAGTCGTTTTAGACGATTTATGAACTTTGAAGCTGTTAACAACACAATTTTTGTTCTCCCCAAAAAGAAGAAGTAAACAGCACAAACATGACTCTATAACATGAATTACATTTAATAAAATACATTTTTTACAGTCTGTGTATAGTGAAGTTTGCGATATATAGGAGTTTTGGATTGTATCAGCTTTTACATTTTTATTTGTACGATATCCGATGCAGTGATTGTGACCAGTATTGGACTGATACCAGTACTGACCGATAACGATTCTAGAACTACTTGTCATAAAACATTTCACTTTGTAACACCTGATGTGTGGAGAGTAGATAATTGAAGAAATACGGCTCATTTGCACAGACACAATTTGACTTGTTCTTCGTGCTTTAGGCAACAAAGTCAATTGTTTGATTTTCTGCAGCACAAAGACACTTTTACCGCAGCTTAAGAAAAGGAGGTCTTCCTGTGATGTTGACAACTCGGAAAGTAAAAGAGAAAAATGAGCAAACACACAAATGAGGCGTGTGTGGTTTTTTTTGTGCACAACAATCCATCTCAGTAAATAGAAAGGCAAACTTCTGTCATCTGACACTTTCCACGGATCTTAGTATTGTTGATGTTCCCCTCCATGATCATGATCGCACATCATTTTCATTTAAAAACAGAAAATAATGAGCTCTCGTCGTTTTTCATGCTTGTACAAAGCTGGCCAACACAAAGGGCAGAGTGTTTCTCACGTGCTCTGCAGCAATTTCCATAAGCCCTGTTGAAATGGGCTTAATGTGAGCACGATGGTGACAACGCGCAGGTTTTGGTCTCCTACCGCTGTCCAGCTGTCCCAAGTAATGGATTAGAATTCAACACCTCACTCCCTCCGCAGGCCGACTGCAACATCAGCTCTCCTCCCTGCCCATGTCATTCTCTTCACACTGTGAGCTCTCTCTCTTTCTCCTCAGCCTGCCACCTCAGGTCTCAGTCTGTGCCTCAAAGTCTGCCTCAGCCAATTCCTGTCCCTGTTGGATATTTACGTCCTTCCTAAGTAATGCAGTGTGTACTGCGGCTCTCTGTTTCCTCAAACTGGCGAGTTGTCCTGGTGCCAGTGGCCAGCTGTGTGCCCGATGGTGCTGTCAGGAAATGTACTCAAGTCTTAAACCTCTGTTCTCCTCTTTGGAGTCTTTGCTTTGAAAAATCCATCCGTTTTTCCACTAACTTAAAGACATTATTTAGTCCTTTTTGTCTTTTTTTTTTTTTTTACTGAATGAAGTTAAAAATGATTGTGCGCAGGCAAAGCTTGATGTGGCTTATGTCTCCCTGCCAACTTCAGTGTCATCCAGATTCTATTATATACACATTTAGAAGCGTTAGGTTTTATTGGGGGACATATTCAGTCGTAATAAACCCAATCAGGGATTTATTGCTGTAGATGAATCTTTAAAGAGGAACGCTATCACTGAGCATGCTCGTGGACGTGCCGCTGAAAAGAAACAAAAATGTCCCCAGAACATGCAAAGGCATGGTTTATTTTAAATGTGTTTAAGAATATTATAGAGGGGCAAAAGCTGACTGGCCGCATAGACCGCTTTACTACAGAATGAATTAATTGCTTTGGGCTTTTCATAGGATTTGTTGTTAATGATGAAATTATAAAGTAATTCCAGCTTTATCCTTTAATCTTGTGTGTGTGCGTGTGTGTGTGTCTGCGAAAAATAGAGTTGTGTCTGCAGGTGTATGTGTGCTTGTAGTGCTTGGCTGGGCAGAAAATGATATAAAGGTATATTTTGGCTGAAAAGTCATATATACCCTTTATATATATATATATATATATATATATATATGTATATATATATATGTATATATATGTGTATATATATATATGTATATGTATATATATGTATATATATATATATGTATATGTATATATGTATATATATACATATGTATATATATATACATATATATGTATATATGTATATGTAATTACTTTACCTCCCAAACATACACACACATACGAACGCTGCAAAATGCTCGTTAAGTAACATTCGTGAAATGTTGTGTTTGCTAATTGCCTCTTTGATTGTCAACTGAAACATGTTTTTAACGAGTCTATTTGCAGATGTGTGCATTGTCAGTGTGTGTGTGTGTGTGTGTGTGTGTGTGTGTGTGTGTGTCTGCACAAGTGCGAATCCGAGCTCCACTACTCGTGTTGCTTGAGGACAAAGGAAATGATTAATAATTATAACATGAAGTAATGTGTCTGTCAGAGTTATCGAAGAGGTGCAAGTGTGTGCATGGCTTCACACTGCCGTTATTTATGGTAACCGTATAATTCTATACCGCGTTGGAAAATGTATATTTTATATATAGTATAATTCAAAGACTTGGTGCGCCGCCCAGCCTTATAGTGCCCGTGCTTTCTTTTTCATACTTAATGGCTCCTTAATGTTCTTTAATCCCTTTACTCTTCCCTTAAAGTTTCATATGTGCAAATAAAACTGCAGCACCTTTAGTGGATCTCTGAGGAGGGGAGTCATGCACTAACACTGTAATATAGTGTAGCTGCTCTGACATTAGTGCAGCGACTTCAAATTAGATTCATATTCGAATGGAAACTCACATAGTGGAATCCCAAATACACGTATCTTTAGGAAAGCACGCCAGTGTGTCAGTCGAGCTTTATTTTATATATATATTTTTTCAAACATATTAAATGTGATTTAACCCTTTAACAACAAGCAAAGTGCACTTTGCATTTCCGTAATTACGCAGCGCTTGCTGCCAACGTGTAGTTATTACGGTAATTTCACTGACTCCAAAGCAGGTCTTTGTCACCTGAGAGGAGAGAGTTGGAAAAACACCTGTACATAAATAGTTTCCATTTTTGGCCTGTTTTTGGACATTGAGACAAAATGTTTTTTTTGTTTTTTTTGTCTTATACTGTTCAAATTTCAAATGTAACACACAAAATCTGGGGTTCATGTACAACTACAGTACAATGGAGGGGTTATAAAACTTTTCTTCATTTTAAATTGTTAAAGCACTATTTTAACATGCAGTAGAACAAGTTTTGAGGCTTAGGTGTGCTTTACAGGTGATTGTCTATAGCATAGGAAGTTAAAATTAGATAGAAATTAGTTAACAATTCAGATTTTGAGCAAATTTATAGCATTACAGTAAAAATAAGCCGAGGCATGTGAAGAAATAGACATAAATATGAATTGTAAATTGTATAGATGTATATTTATACTATATAATACACACAGAAAACACACACATGTATGCAGCCGGTAGAGGGAAAAATACACACGGGCGTGCATCAAGGCTTTGATGTGGTGTGAGAGACTGGACTGTGTTGTGTCGACCAGGCTGAATACTGCACACGGCATAGAGCACGGCAAGAAAACAAAGCCCCATTGTTTGTGTAAGCACTGAATTGCCCGGCTGTGTACGTTTGACTGATGAAACCGCAGTTTAAAGCACCTTTGGCTGACACACTCCTGCTCATTATCCCTTATATTGTAGGAGAACTGGCCACCATGCCCGTTTCCACAAGGCTGCAGTGCTGACTAAATATGTTTACTGTCCAGCGGAAAATCGATAGGCTCTCTCTCTTGTTTTGCTGGTGTGTGCGTGTGCGCGCGTTTGTGTGTGTGTGTGTGTGTGTGTGTGTGTGTGAGAGATCGCTCCTGCAAAAAGAAGAGGATACAGTTTGACAACACAGAAATAAATAAATAAGTAAAAAGAAACCAACACTAACTGGTATTTTCTTCAGTAGTCATAACCAAAGTGGGTCACTGATGAATTCAAGAACTTAAAAACAGGAAGATATTATGTTTTGAAATTGGACCAGTGCAGTGGGGCTAATTATGTGGCTTTAGTTTGTTTGTTTGTTTGTTGTGACAGTATCATTCCCAACAACTTACCTGACAAAGAAAAAGGTTTGACTTTGTATTGGCTTTTTTATAAATCTGTGCACGCAGTTTATGAGCTGCTCTCAGATTATTAGCCTCAATACTACTGTGTTAAACGGTGTTCTTGGTTTCATAAACCTCTAATGTGGTTTGCGAAAGCGCAGTAAACCGGACCGGCCGAGATTATTATTTTTTCTACAGTTTATTGAGATGTTCTTGCGTTGAGTCCTTAATTCATCTGTGGTTACTCTGTGCAGGACTCGGCTCCTGTTTTATTATTTTGGATTCATGAGCTCTATGCAGTTTTGATGGTGGATGGTGAAGTGGATTTTCAGCATCTGGTCAGCACTCTTGCCTTTGCAGCAAGAAGACAGGTCTTTAGAACAAAGGTCTTTCTGCATGGAATGTTGCATGTTCCCCCCAGTGTCCGCTTCTTTTCTCCGGTTCCCTCCCACGGTACCATGTTGAATTGACCGTACAGTAGCTGTGAGAGTGGATGGTTGTCTACGTGGCCCTGTGATGGACACACTGTCCAGTGTGCAGCCCGCCTATCGTCCTATGTCAGCTGGACGGAAGTTATAAGTGAGTTTAGTTGAAGCTCCAAAAATATTATTATATGCCCTTACAAGTAAAGGAGTACAACTTTGTGTTTACTGTTATTTATACTGTACTATATATTATACAGTACGTACTCTACAGAACCTGTTTAACCACGTCCATTTCGCTCGCCGAGTGTTGAAAGGTGACATCGAATGCTTGTATCACACATATATGTTAGTTATGGAGGTCTACTTACATATATTAACTTGTTTTCATGGTTAAAATCCTCCTAATCGCTGCAAACGAGCCGATCAAAATATCTCCTCACTGACGCTCTCGTCAGCCGCGCTGTTTCAGACCAAAATCACACCCCCAGAACGTGGACTGTGTTGTGATTGGCCAGCCAACGAGAGCTTTCCCACTGAAAACTTAAAAAAACTTTAGGGTTTCATAAACGAGGTAATGACGCAGATACACACACAAACGCAGCGTTAATTGGAGCTTCCGGTCTATGTGGCCCTTTGAACACGTCTGCCCAGCCCCCTCCTCCGCTCTGCTCATTTGTGTGCTGTGTGGATTTTAATAATAATAAATGCCCAAGTTTGACAAAGCGGCACTTTGTCTTTCCGTAATGAAAACGGACGTGCTGGCTTGTGTTTTCCTCACACAAAGTGCTGCCGTGATCCCGACTGAAAGCTGA
The DNA here is from genome assembly GCF_958295425.1 of Solea solea. NCBI lineage: Eukaryota > Metazoa > Chordata > Actinopteri > Pleuronectiformes > Soleidae > Solea > Solea solea. The sequence continues at coordinate 18,659,903 of NC_081149.1, read as the reverse complement.
GCACTCAGAGAGCTGTGCAGTACTCTGTCAAAGCCTGCAACTCATTTCTATTTTCTGTTTTTCCCTAACAAAAAAGGGAAAATCTCTGATGTTTTTTTCCGTTATGCCTCATGTTTTAGTCCGATGATTCTTGATAAGAACTTTAAGCACTGACATGTCGTCTCATAAATGTAATAAATGCAGTCGATACACGAAGAACATTGACATGTTTGCCCTTTGAGCACTTTAATATATGCATAGCAAAAATACATATGGTATACAGCAGCTGTGTTCTAATCGCCTCTTCCCTCATTCAGTGTCTTTAAGAGAACAACGCACATGTTCACAACACAGCACAGCACTATTGTGGCATTCTTGAGGCCAGCTATGTTTGCGGTAAGTGTTAGGATGGCGTAATGACTTCTGCTTGAAAGCAGCCATCTCGCTAACCGCCACAGGCGCGCGGTTGAACGAGTGCGCCGTTTGTCTCGGGTAATGTGTGTCTTTGCTTGTGAGTCTGACAAAGTTGTGCAAACAAACTGCGAGACTCCTCCGTGTGAGGCATCGCCGCTCGGTAGCACTGAATTCTGGGGCTGTTCAGTTGAATGGCTCTGCTGTCATCGCGCCGAGGGCACTGAGATGCTTCACGATGCAATTGGGTGCCTTCATTCTCCCTGTCTTCTGTACTCTCCTGCTCTCTCTCTCCCTCTCACCCATCCTCAATTCATGTATGCGCCCTCTTATCCACTGTTGCACTGAAGCTCTTCCACCAAACATTGGTTTTATTTACTCTCTTGATCAGTTCTTTGTATTAGTGTATGGATGTCAAACATATGGCCCATGGGCCAGAACCAGCCCACCAGAGGGTCCAATCCGGCACGCAGGATGAATTTGTTAAAATGCACTACTATATTTTTCCAGTTCCAGATACCTGTGACTAATGCACATGTGTGAATGGTAAACTTTACACAAACTAGAAATTTCAGGTTGTTCATGATGTGTTTTGTAAAAAGATACTTCATGAAATGTAAAACAATGGGAAAAGTTATTGTTGTTTATAGGTGATTTTTATTTTTTTTTTATCAAATTGTGCCATATGTGGCCCCCTGAACTAAAATGAGTTTGACACCCCTGTATTGGAGTATGGTTGTGTGAAAGATGCACGCACCCTGGACAGCCAACTTCTACGGAGAACCAAACGTTCACACTCAGACAAGTTTAAGTATGCCTCTCTGTACTCAGGAACTGCATTATAGTCTGAATGGGCAACAGGAGACCTCTGGACTCTGACTCCATTACGCGCGTTGCTTCTTTCACATGTGAATAAAAGGCTCTGTTAACATTTACCTTCAGTTTCAGTTTTACCTTGTCGTATATTGGATAGAATAAAACAGACTTTTCACCACTGTTGATTCTCTTTAGTCATACTTTCTGAAACTAAACCGCATAGGAGAGTATTGACTTCCAGGTTACTCCGGCACATGCATGTCCAATGAACCTGAATCTGGGTCATGGATGCAGATTACTTCTGATATGGAGCTGAAACATTTGTCTTTATGCAGATTGTTTAGACCTTACTTCACGTTTCCTTTCCACTCGTCCAAGTGGAAAGGATGGTCGTCCATACTTTTTCTTCCTCATCTCGTCTGTGGATTTATGCCACTTTGCACATATGACTAATCTAATATAATCTACTGTCTGCAGCTTTCTGGGTGTCCCTCCAGGAGGAGGAAGCTGCCCCTTGAAGGGACCGCTGCCCTTTGACCTCATCTACACTGACTATCACGGCCTGCAGCAAATGAAGCATCACATGGGTCTGTCACTGAGAAAGCACAAGTTAGTTTGTTTTTCTCTCACTCTCAATAAAAAGTGTCAATTCTCGTCACATTTCTGCACATTCTGTTTGTTTAGCGAGCTGGCTGGTGATAGAGGCTCATTTTGGAATTAGGATGAAAAGTATTTTTATATTGTTAAACAAATTAAAAGAGTTGCTGGAGGCTCTGTTCTCTGATAATTGGCGACTCTTATGTTGGTAAAAAAAAAAAAGGTTTAGTCTTTAGTTCAATCGTGGAAGCACTGGAGCATTTACAGTGTACCACAAAAATAGCCTATCAAAACAAAGATAAAGCTAATTTGATCGGCTTTTAATGCAAGCCAAAAATCTCGGCCCGCAAAATGTAAAATTCGACAAAGGAAAAGAATAAAACATGTTTAGGGAAATAATTTGAATGTGAATGTACAACAGAAGGATGTGTGCATTTGTTAAAATAGCCAAGCAGCAGCCGCCTGTCTCTATAAATCATCAGAATTTAATCAAATCGAACTTCCAGCACGACAGCAGCGAGAGCCCCCGTTGAGTTCAACCAGAATCAGTCAAAGGTCAACAGATCGAACAATACTCCACCGATCAAAGAGTGACAGACCAAACATTTGAATTTCCCCCCTGGTGCTGATGCTAATTAGAGATGCAAGGCATTGATACCGCTTCACAGATTGGAATCATCTTTGTAAACTTTCCAAATGTGACTTTTAAATGTGCCAATGTGATTTTAATACTCTTTTCTCATGGTGACTGTTCTAAATTAAATGTTCAGTGTAGCACTGTGCTGACGCTGTGTAGTCTATTCCCCGTTGCAACAATGTTCATTTCCAAACAGTCTAAAAACTGCAGTGCATAAGTTTTAAATACTAACCAATATCTGTTCGAGTCAAACCACTGTCAAATGAGTTCACATCATGGCATCGCAGCCTAGTAACTCCTCACGACCCTCTGCGTTGCTCAGTGTAGCTTTGTCTCGATCTTGTGTTGACCCTCGTGTCTTTCCATAAATCGGCAACACCAGCAAGTGAGACGGCTGCAAACGGGTTAGAGTTTAATTGAATTCTTCAAGACCAAATAGAGGAAAAATAATAATAACCTCAGAACAACAACAAAAATGACGCACTTCAGCTTTTAGCACAGGAAGAATTTATAATTTCAGTGAACAATATTGATCCATGTGTTCGATTGGTAGCGGTCTTTTCTCGCAGAGACCCTGTAATGGTCATGAAACTTAAGGCTGTGATTTAAAACCTCAGTCGTCTCTCCTCGAGGCTCATGACGGTTCAGATCAATGAAGGAAACCCAGCTGTCAGGGGCATGGATATCTATCACCAGTGACTGCTTTACAAACCACTCAAGTTACTGTTATAGCACTGAGATGATCAGTTTTATACATGAATGTGTTACCTTTGGTGAAATAAGCCTAAAAATAGGATTGTTTTACACCTTTTTTTTTTTTACTAATTCAGGGCATACTGCCTGACTTAAAAAAAACACGACGACGTCTTTGTTGTGATTGTAGCTCGGCCAATTTCTCATTTTGTCCCAGGTGCCACATACGAGTGATAGACACCTTTGGTACCGAGCCTGCTTACAACCACGAGGAGTACGCCACTCGACACGACTACAGAACCAACTGGGGCTACTGGAACCTGTATGGCCAACAGTACATGACCATGTTCCGTATGTCAACTTTGATTTCTGTCTAAGATTTGAAGCGACTCATCTTCTTGGCAAACTAGTCGATTAATGGCCTGTGTGAATTCAAAGATGATGATAGAAGGTGTTCTGTCTGCTGGCCGTCACAGGCGGCAAAGACTTTGGGGGCACAAACACCTCAGAAGTGGTTCAGAGCAGCTGTGCCGGCACAGATGCCCAAAACCACCAATGACTTTAAATACGCGAGCACACGAGCACGTCTTTGCCACCTTTGATGGAATCAGTGGCAGGAGAAACTTTTTGCTGTTAGTTATATTCTCCACTTAATTAGATGGCGGTGAGAAGTGTCTGCTGTTTCCAGAACACTGTTATCACAAAGTGCAACGGTGAGAGAGGTGTTTGCCCTTCATCTCAGGTTTGGAAATTAACAAAAAAAAAATATCCCTGTTACCTTTACACTTGACAGCTCCCCTTTGTGTGCAGCTATTGTTGTTGCTTTGACACATTGTAACTGTAAGCCCTAAATCTAGATAGAGCAGGATGACGTTGTTGGTGTACAATTACAATGACCTTATCGAGCAACATGCAAATGCACTTACACTAGTACAGTAAGATGCAAGTTAAATAACCTTGTTAAAAATGTCTCAGCTGTACTATTATGGAAAACAGTCATTCATCATTTCTAGGGTTTTTTTTTTCCCCACATTTCTCATAGTCGTCCTTTTACTCTGTTTTTCCCCACATGCACAGCAGTCTAAATTTCCAACAACAGCCAGACACACTTTCTGTTTCTTATCTGACATGAAATTGGACTTGTAACGTTGCATTGCCAATTGCTTTGTCTGTCCTTGGCAGCCCACACTCCAGACAACTCCTTTATGGGTTTTGTGGCCGAGGAGCTGAACGAGACGGAGAAGCTGAACATTCAGAGGAACAAGGTTAACAACATGGCTGTTGTGTATGGTAAAGAAGCCAGCATGTGGAAGGTCGGTATCGCACAATACTGCTGTGAATAAATGCAGAGCACTTTGTGTGTGCATGCTTCTTATCTGCAAGAGTGCGCCATTATTTCACCATGAGTGGATTCATATCATGTTTGTATTGCGTTTGGTTTCGTTTTTCTCCATAGCTATAAGTACAGTGTATAATGGGGAGCTTACACAACGTATTGATGCCATAGAAAGTGCTTTGGATGTGGCAATCTCAGTATAAAAGTGTAAGAACAAATGTGGAGGACGTTTGAATATGAAATTGCTGAGCTGTGAAACGCCCACTAGATATTACACATCTAAACAACTCCTCTAGGATTGTCTCCTGAGGTGTGATGGTGAAAGAACAATTGGTTTTGTTTAGAGTAAATTCTTCCTCCGAGCTGCTGGCAGAGGTTCCCGGTGCTTGCTGTTACTTTGAAGTGTGCCGCTGATTCCCATGGTTTGCCTCACTCAAATCTGAACACAGCTCTGTTCCTATGCTGTTTAAGCTTCCCCTGTTTTTCACGACAAAAATAAAAAGACGGCAATGTCGTGTTTGTACTGTGTGTCTAAAATATTGCCTTGAGCGTCAGGATCTCTCCAGACTATAAACATGCCCTCGCTGAGCACAGCCTTCCACCTCAGTTTTTAGAGTGATAGGTCCCTTGATACTGAAAATGACTAATGTCACATTCTGTCTGTCACTCTGTATACCCACTCCCCTCCTCTTCATGCTCACACGTCTGCTTTCTCCCCATGCAACTCTGCATTCACCATCCACACAGCTGCAAGTAAGTACACACCTACTTTTCACCTGTATCACTTGTATGAGTTTTCTTCCAATATTTTGTTGGCCAGCAATATTTTTATAGGGACATATACAAAAACATAGACAGTACTGCTTGCATGTTGTCTAATTCATGTGTCATAGTGTTTGTACCATATGCTAATTATGCTAATTGACAGAGATAGATGATGCATATATAAAAGTAAACCTTGTTATCAGTATAAAACATGTAATAAAAGCAGAGGTGGAAAGAGTACTGAAATATTCTACTCAAGTACAAAAGAACCACTATTTTGATAAAATTTTACTTCAGTACAAGTAAAGGTACTGGTCTAAAAATGTACTTAAGTTAAAGTAAAAAAGAAGCTGTTTAAAATGTACTCAGCGTAAAAGTTACTTTTTTTTATCAAGGTTGGGGTTCTTTCTTGTAACTTTCTTTAGAACTCGCACATAAATTGTTTTTAATTAAAGGCAAAACCTTTACAAATTGAAGTGCTGACAATATAAAACATATTATATATATATGTATATATATATACATATATATATCAGTCAAAATAGGTCAAATGTCATAAATGCTTTAACTTTCTTGTTATTTTGCGTCAATTCACCTGTCAAATTTTTTTTTTAATTTTAATTCAGGCCAACGGATGTGATTTAACGGATGTGATTTAAAACATGTACAGAAGTACAGTACTTCCAAAAAAACATGCTTAAGTAAACATAAAATTACACATTTTTAAAAATAACTTCAGTACACAAAAACCTACTCAATTACAGTAACGCGAGTAAATGTAATTCATTACTTTCCACCTCTGATAAAAAGTATAAAACATACAATAAAAACACATTTAAACATTACGTTTCATATAACATCTATAAGGACTAAGCATGTATGCAGGTTTGTTGCTGAATCAGCCAGGATTTGGTAGCTTTTTTTTGTTTGTAGCTGCTTTCAAATGTCAAGTAGCAATTTCCAAGATTTAGCTCCTTTTACAGAAAAGGCTGTCTGAGCAAAACATGCTTTACAGAATCTGATTTTTCACTTTCCACTTGCTGCTCTGGTTGTCTCTGAATGTGTTTACAGGTAGAGGTGCAGGGGCGAGGGCGTTCAAACATTTATAGCGTCACATAGTGAAAATCAATACAATTGCCAATGCTCAAGCTCTTTTATTTAGTTCAAATGTGACAGAGATGGTACCTTGTTTTTTGTAGCCAAGATTTCCAAGGCTCGGTTGTCAAGATCCACATACCAGGCACAATCAAATGGCAGTTTCTTATCATTTTAAAACAGTTAAAGTAACTGTTTTACAGATCTTTTTGACATGACTCTTAGAATTTAACCGAGAATCGAAATCTATCCCTACCCTCGGTTTCCTGTTCAATGAGCTCACTTTTAATTGTAACAGTCGGGGATTCTGTTATAGGGAGCCTTTGTAATTGAAAAACAGAACCAACAAACAGAACAGAGACAACAAACAAGAGACTTCAAGCCTCAGTTATCCTCTTGGGGACCGAAGCCTGCTAATGAGGCAGAAACTCATTTCTGAGGCTCCGGTTGAGGTTAGGATTAGGACGCGTGTTGTGGTTCAGTTAAGGTTGGGTATTAACTAGTTATGTCTAAGGGATAAGTCTTTGTTTAGACATTACTCAATGCATTATTCTAATAAGAATAACTGTGCCAGCCTCTCTGTGTGTGTGTGTGTACTCGTGTGACCAAAATATAAACAAATGTCTGCTCGATGCAAACCATAGTCTGGTGATTAAGCCTGTAAGCTCCACACAAGTGTGTTTCTCAGTAAAGTAGTGCCTTGGTGACATTCCCATGCTTTGTTTTATGTCAAGACGGACACACAGAAATAGCAATATTATGCTAACAAAGTTAAGTGACCATGGTGTCCTGATGAGAGCAGCTGCTGACCTCCTTTCCACTGACAACTTCACATCTGGCTGAGGTCACCCTCATGCCTCACCGTTCTCTTCTGCTCTCCCCTTGCCACATTTATGTGTAATCGTGATGAATCACTTCACCTCATTTAAGCGGTCAACGTTGTGCTGCTGGAGTCGGGAGAAATGACTGACAGTTGTGAAAAATCGGGCTTTGTGCAGCTTTCATGGCTAACGTAATCGGCAGCTACTCACCTGGGGCACAGTGACATACTGTATGCGGAGTGTGAACTTAGTGAATTTATAATTAACCACAGGGGATAAGGCGAACTGACGGAATATACGTACGTGAATACAAATGAGGGCAATTTTATTTTACGATTTTAAGGGTTCAACTCTTTGTCTTCTTTGTATTTAAAGGGTAAGGAAAAGTTCCTCACTATCCTGCACCGCTACATGGAGATACACGGGACAGTGTATTATGAAACACACCGTCCACCCGAGGTGCCTGCTTTTGTCAAGAACCACGGTCTGCTGCCTCAGCACGAGCTGCAGCAGCTCCTTAGAAAGGCCAAGGTGGGAAATAGAACCGTAATGTTTTCTTACGTTGAGAAAATGCTTTGTTTTACAAAAAAAATGTGACAAAACTATAAACTTTTGACTTTATGCAAGTGTCAGCTTGAATATGAGCAAACTACTGTATGTGCTCATGATCTCCTCCTTCCTTTCCTGTCAAGCTTTTCATTGGATTTGGCTTTCCATATGAAGGCCCCGCTCCTTTGGAGGCCATTGCTAATGGTTGCATCTTCCTGCAACCCAAGTTCAATCCCCCTCACAGCTCTCTCAATCACGACTTCTTCAAAGGAAAGCCCACCTCCAGAAAGGTGCATTTACTTAATTTACACCTTAAACTCATTTTATTTAACGTTTCAAATGTATGACGGATTACTGATATGGAATTACATGCATGTCAGTCCTCGTATGGTTTTAAAAAAACACCTCTTTATGATCTTTTAATTTATTTCCTTTTTAATTCATCTCCTCAGGTGTCCTCTCAGCATCCCTATGCAGAGCAGTACATCGGCAGACCGCATGTCATCACCATCGACTTCAATAACACTGAAGAGTTTGACGCAACCATTCGTGAGATCGTGAGGATCGATGTATGCAAATCTATGTTGTTTTCAAACTCAGCACTACCCTTTCAGCAAAGTAATAATCTGATATGTAGTCACGGCACAGCACACTCTCACGCTGCTGCATAATAGGTAGAAGGTGAAAGCATAATTTGTTCTTGCACTCTTTTGATTTACACTTCTTGTTGTGTTGACCTACTTTTTAGGCCTTTTAATAGAGCTCTTAATCATGGCATCCAGCGTGAGGACGAAATGCTTAGCTGGCTCTGTGCACCGCTCCCTGCGCTGCTAATTGCTTGAGATACTGAGCAGCTCAGTAGGTAAACGATGCCCACACCTGGGTTTACCTGGCAGCTTTCCAGGGGCCAGAACCAAACAAACCCTCAATCTGTCACTAGAACAACAGAGATGCAGCCAGTGCCCTTCTTGAGCCAAGATGCACGCATGCCTCCGTCTGCCAAGTATAGACCCTGTTTCCTGCTGATGGAGCTAAAATGGCGAACCAGCCGTGGTAGATGCAGAGATTGTACAGAAAAGGGGACATTGATTTTCGTTTTCAAAGCAAACTCCTGTTTTGTGGTGATGTCACCAGCACCACGACGGTTTGCGCAACCAGAAATTCACCCACTGGATGATCCGAGCTGTCAATCACACTGGTGATCACGCGTATGTTTTGTGCTATATTTATATATCTGCGGGCAGAACAACAAGAATAATATTATCAGCATGATATCGGCAGGTATTTGCTTTAAAATGTTTTATCAGGTATCAGCAAATCCGCCAGGATCCACTAATATGACTAATGACTAAAATAGTAGGCTGAATAAGCTCCTACCTCCTTTAATATAATTTTTGTTGATGCTGATTTATTTTGCACAATGAAATATTTTATATCCACATGTGATGCAACATCCATCTATCCATCCATCTTCTACTGCTCTATCTGTGCTACACTCAGCTGACGTAAGGCGATAGGCGGGGTACACCCTGGACAGATTGCCAATCCATCACATTTGTCTATATATATATAGACAAATATATACAAACAACCTCTCACTCTCACACCTATGGTCACTTTAAAGTGTGCAGTTGACCTAATTCCGCATGTTTTTGGACTGTGAGAGGAAACCAGAGAACCCTGAGAAAACCCGTGCACACACGGGGTGAACATGTAAACTCCATGCAGAAAGGCACTTTATTACTGGGAGAATAAATGACCTCGGTTATCAGCCCAAGCACTCCCTATAAATAGGCATATCGGCAAAAAGTCCAATATCATGCATCCCTACGTTCTACCTGTGTATTTGATTCAGACAGAATGGAACAAAATAAGAATAAATAACTCATTTATAAGGAAGCTGCTGATGCAACAGAGACCTTAATACATTTAAGAGAATCTTTCCTGACATGAAATACTATCAAGATTCTGAATGTTTGATTCTGAATCAGTCTATCATATTTACATATTTTTAAACTAAGGTGTCGGTTGCATCATTTTGTCTCTTACCGCGTATCGTACTTAACTCCAGGCATAACGTGTCTCAGGAGCATGGATTATATCCTGTTTTATGTCATCTATAATGACATACTCCTTGTGGCCGAGCAGTGCAGTCAGTTTAGGTATATAAATGTGCGGCCGCTTTAAAAAATATTTCCACCGCTGAATTGAAATCGCCATCTTTGAAGCCTTTTTCTTCTCTCGCACTCTTCCGATTCTATTATATAAAGATGCCCGAAAGGCAAATTGCATTGCAGAATAGCTGATGAAGTGCCAGATACATTTCATTAAACTCGGATGAAATAAAGTAATAGGGGAATGCTAAAAGGAACACAACACTAAAAGGAACCATTTATCAGTTTAAAAGCCTGAATGCTTTAGCGGCCTGATAGTAAACAAAGAGATCTCACTTCAGTTATTGTACCATGGGAGACATTCAGAGGGGAATCTGCTCCAGGATTTGGTATTCTGTGTGTTCTCTCCTGATATACTTCACAATTATTAATGGCATCAAAACACAGTGGGGGTTTTTTTTGAAATCCAATAATTAATATAAAGCTGTCTCATAAGACGTAAACCACCAGAAAGTCTTTTCTTCCTCCATATGGTGCCTGTGTTCGTACATTTAGCACAGAGCATGAGCAGAAGCAGTGATGGATCAGTGTTTCCTCTGTGGCTTTTAATTCAGTGTCACAGTCCAGACAGTGAGGAAAGACTCAGAGTAACAAAAACCAACCTGCACAGGACGACCTGTGGTCCACTGTCACTTCACTCTATCATTGACATATCGATAAAGTCATCACTAAAAAATAATGCAATCAATTTTTAAAGCTGCCGTGTGTGATGTATTCCGTCATTGATTTTAATGCGAGGCTTGTGGCATGATATAAGCTTTTCACAATTACACTAATGAATATGTCAGCTTTGATTAACTATCAGATGCTGCAGTTCCTGTAATTACAATGGCTCTCTCTCGCTCTCTCTCTCTCTCTCTCCCTCCCTCTCTCCCCCTCTCTCCCCCATTCTCACTGCTTCTTCATCTGTGTTGACAGGTGAAGCCGTTCCTGCCATACGAGTACACCTGTGAGGGGATGCTTGAAAGAATTCACGCCTACATTCAGAACCAGGTGGGTCTTGAAACATTCTGCATCAGCGATGATGTGTTTGTTTGCGTTTTACCTCTCGGCAGGAGAACATGGTGACAGTTCAGTAGACCCTACACACACACACGATGGAATGAGTTGTCACTCCTTTCCATGCGTTTGGGTCAACCACTTCCAATTCCCGTGGTCATTTCAGAAAGCCCAGAATGAACGAAAACCAAATTCTTAAAAAGCTCTATGTTGAATAAATACTCATTCTGTTCACTCCAAATACAGCTGCCGTTCACACTACCCATTAGCCAAGACCAAGTCCTATTTTTGGAACGCCTTCGTTACATCTAGATTTAATTATTGTGCCTTCCTGTACGTTGGCTTGGACCAATCCTCTCTCCACCAACTTCAGCTCATTCAAAACGCTGCCGCTCAACTTCTCTCCGGCATCACGCCAGTCTTAGCTTCCCTCCACTGGCTCCCGGTCTGTTTTCTTATTGATTTTTAAACTTCTATTGATTGTTTTTGAAGTCCTCAATGGTATGGCCCCTCTGTATCTTTCTGAGCTCCTACATCGCCACAGTCTCCCACTCTATATTAGATCCTCCCAGACCCTAGAGACTTTTAAATCCTCCCTTAAAACCCATTTCTTCTCTCTTTTTTTTTTTATTTTAATAATACATGTTATATGTTATTGTTTTTACTGATTGCTGATTGTTTTTATTCAAATCTATTTGTATGTAACCTGTGCCCCCCTCTGTACAGCACCTTGGTCGACTGCTGTCGCTTTAAAGGTGCTCTAGAAATAAAGTTTGAGATGAGTTGAGTTGAGTCGAGTTGAGTTGAGCGATTGTATTTTTCATCTCCTGTTCTTAAAACTTGAACGTGTCTATTCGGTTTGTCTGCTTTAAACTAATACACTCAGCTTAAGTGTTTTCGAGTTTCCTTTCTGGAAATCCATGGTTGCTTTGCCACAATATTAACACCTCTGCTACAGAACATGGGTCAGCTATTAATTAGAACCTTTGCCTGGGCCACATAGACGAGCACAGTGATTAATTTTCCCGAAATGACGCATGGTCTGCTGGGTCAGAGAATGAAAGGAAAATGTAATTCTCATACAAAAAATGGATTTGTTATTTGACTTTTTAAACTTGTTACCGCAGTGCATGAGTCACAATCCAGGCACAGACACTCTCACACCAAGGCCTGCTAGTTAAATAACACTCCTTTCTCACTAATTTCTTAGCCTCCACCTTTCGAGATCAGAGTTCTGCAGACTGAACATTTTAAAATGATTTTAAAGTGTCTTGCTTGGGCACACTCTTTTCTGCACTGCTCTCTCTTTCCTGCTGCTCTGCCAATCCATGTAGCGTCTCAATCAGTGCCAATTCTAACTGTATTTCCATTAGTGGCAACAATTGGTTTGATTATGTGCATTATGATTAAGTGTTCCTGACTGAAATGGGAATCAAACAGTGATCAAGATATGAACGTCTTCAGCCGTCGTACAGAACACCTTACTACACAGCAATGGCACATATCCAAACCTGCACTAAACCACAGCCGATGTTGCCATCCTCCTGCACATCCATCAAGTTGTGATAGTCACAGTAATATGGCTGTTTGAGGAAATGCTCTTAAGCTGTACTCTGCTCCGACACAATCGCTCCCCTGGTGTCAGAAACACATGCTCAGACACACACACACACACACACACACACACTCATCGTGCCGTGACCGCCTGTGACTGTGATTGACCGCCTTGAGTGTACAAGGTCAGACTCCCAATCAGACTCCCCTTGCCTTTATTTTCTTCCACTTTCCTTAACCTTTTGTTTCCCCATTTCCGAGTTTTTCCAATTTCATCTCTAACTTTGCAAGTCACTCCCATGTCTTACCCTCAATTTTCTGCTTCCAGTCTCGATCCCTCATCCTCATTATCTCCCACTGTCGTCCCCTGACCTCCATTTGCTGGAACGGGTTCCCATTGTCATTGTCGTACAACATGAGCTGTGCTTTTTCGCAAAGGTATGATGCCACAACCAGGAGCTCAGAATCATTCATTTCTGACCTCGCAGGCTGTAATAACAAACAGCCAGTTGATTCCAAGTGACCCCAACACTGTCTGCGACAGACTGTCACTACATTTAAAACAATATGTGAAACCGCAGCAAGAGCCAGACGGACGAGGAAGTAACATGATTTGATAGATGAGGCAATTTATTTTCCATTCGTTTCATTTCATTTCAACTTGATTTAATGACCTTAATGATCTCAGAAACAAAAAAGAAACACAATTATAGAACACTGCATCTTTCATTTGCACTTCCTCCTTTGAATTAAGCACAATATGCGTTTCATTTGCACGCAAAATCCAGATAATCTATTCATCTTCTCCCGCTGTATCCTCCCCGTGAGGGTCGCAAACAATCATTCACTCTCACGGTCAATTTAGAGTGTCCCAATCCCCACATTGCATGTTTTTGGACTGTGGGAGGAACCTGGAGAACCCGGAGAAAACCCCCCACACACACTGTGTTAACCACTACACCAACGATCTGGATGTGTTAGCCATAATCCTATATGCTCTTTTTAAGACAAAACATTGCAATAATAATAATAAATAAAACACAGGTTTCTTTTTTTTTTTTGAAAGTTTTTCTCTCTAGAAAATGACATTTTGTGACTTAAATGACTCATAGTGGTACTTATAGTATCCGGGACGAAAGTGAACCACATAAAATATATCCTGTCAACATCAATGATGAAAACATGAAGCAAAGCCTGTGAGATTGTGGAGTTATTGAAGATTCGTACTTACATACAACCAAGTGGTGAAATAAAACACTTCCTGCTCTTCATTTTATTTTCTTGATGAGGTTTGTGTGTGTGTGTGTGTGTGTGTGTGTATACGTGTGCATATGTGCACACGTGCAGCAGAGATAGAGAAATTGGAACCCTGGTTATTGCCTGTGGGCACTAGGAGCCTTTTTAATATACAGGTCTGAAGGCCAGAGGGACATGTCAGAGAAATGTTATTACCTGGGCTTTATGAATAACCTGAGCCGGAGGGGAGTCTAATCTGAGCTTTCACCAGAGCCTAATTTTGCCTCCAAACATCATTTATCACTGGGTGGTATAACTGCATTCATATCATTTTCCAGCGAGATTGGCGAGACGACTTGTCAGCCCTGATAAGAATTGCTTAATGTTACAATTCCTTTATCATTTCCCGAATCAGCTGCCCAGCTGAATGAGCTCGTGCTTCTCTGTAATGGAGTATCAGGTTTATTTCACCTCACCACACAGGTCAGTGTGTTGGCAGTGTTGCTGTATGAAGAACCACTAGAAAATGTTGATTACGGGTCATTTTATCTTTGCACCTGCAGGAATTTTGTTCTCCTGAAGTTCCATTTGCTCCAGGAAGCTCATCCAGGGCTTGGCCGAGCAGCCCGCCCAACCCTTTCATCCTCCTACACAACTCGAGCTCACTAACCTGGGCCTTCAACACCAGCTCCTACACATCCTGGCCTCCCCTCAGTGCACTGCGGCTCTTAGCTTCTCTGGAGGGCCAGTCATGTGTAACGGCGTGCCAAAGTGCAGGACTAATCTGCGAACCTGCCTTGTATCGTTTCATCAACATTAAGGAGGCCTTCAGCGCGTGAGTTTCTTCATTTTGTTTAATTTTCGTAAAATGGCAATTTTTTGCCAACATTTGATATTTCAATTTTATTTAAATTTTGCTTCTTATCAAGCTGACCCAGCAAATGAGAAATTGAACTTACTTTCCATTCTCACGTTGTCAGGTTTCATTTGCACTTCTAGTTTCAAAATATGCAGCATGAAGTACAGGAGGTAACACCCTTGACGTCCGAGAGGCAACAACGTAGCATAAATACTTAAGATACTAACATTAATATTTAATTAACGTTGTATCTTATTAGTAGAATCACAATTCATTGTGAACTAATAAATGATGCATTGGTCAAGTGTGTTATTTTGCTCCGTCTTTGTGTCCAGGCTGGATATGCAGTGTGAGGGACTGGGGTCGGAGATGAACCACCTCTTCCCTGCCTTTTCAGCAGAGCATGCTGAATGTGGGCTGCAGCAGGACCCACTGCTGTTCAGCTGCGCTGGCTCCAGTGCCAAATACCAGCGCCTGTGCCCCTGCAGGGACTATCGCATTGGCCAGGTGGCTCTGTGCAGGGACTGCCTATGACCACAGGAGAACCCGGTGACAGGAGACTTTATTTTTGTGTTTGTTTTGTTTTTGAATTTCTGATGTGATTCTGCTTTTTCCAGGAGAAGCTGTAATGATATCATAAACAACGACTTTTTCTTTACCTCTGACCTTGGACTAGTTACCAAAGTAGGTGAAGTGGTAAAATCCTCTCAGGGAACTGCATGATTGTACTGTAAATCTGGTCGTCTGGTGTTTGAAGCCTTCGTTTCAAGGTTCACATGGCAACATAAGCACCACGCCCGCTACTAAAGTCACAATGAAATGTGTTGTTTGATGGAATTAAAAACAAAAACAAAAACGAGCAATCAAATGGAAATTTAGTCAAAGGGAAAAACTTTGATTATAAATATGTTTCGCTAATGCTTACTTTTCACAAGTGTGTTCGCTCAGTGTCGTATGAATACAGTGTCACCGTGGAGTTTGGATGTTTGTACAAGGTGCACCCAAAGCCATTTACACCATGCTGAGATGTACTATTTTACATTCCCTGTAATGAATATATTTGTACATAAGTGTTGTTTTAATAAAATGCAGGGAAACGCATGTCGCCAACTATTATTTATATCAGAATAAGAATGGAAATGATTGTAAATTGACTCATACGAGACATAATCGATCTGTTATGGTGAATTTCACAAAGCCAAGTGTAGAGGAAATCTCTTTGTTTTTTCCATCTCATTTATACAGACGAGGCTTGTTCATTACTTTGGAGCATTGCATTTATACAAGATAAAAATAGTGTTGTGGTTGATCCCTGTATCTTTCTTTTGGCTCCCTGTTTGCTCTAAAGCAGTTTATGTAGGAAATAAACAGTTTTTACTTGTTTTGTTTTTTTAATAGAAATGAGGTTGTTGTTGTTTTTTAATAACAGGCACTTCTAAAAGATTACAGCCTTCTATGCAGAGTAAGAGATGCATAATGCTGCAGAATGACTATGCATCAGTCATACTTATGTACGGCAACAGCAGATAATAGCTTTTGCCAATCGCCGAATTATTTTTGCTAAACACCTCACAAATTAAATGACTAATACTTGCTGGCACGCGGGTTTGTAAGTTTCCATTTTCTTCAAGGGAAAAAGAAAACACGCCAAGCCAAACATGCACGTACATGCACAGATCGGTGATGTTTCACGGTACGAAGCTGTGTTAAGAATTTTTTATTTTTCACTTGAAGACAAGACAAACTGCAAAAGTTGGTTGTCAATTGTTTGTTTTTCTGTGTCATGCCATCCCACATGGGATTATAAGACATCACCCTTTGACAAAAGTAAAACAGGTTATACATATGAGCAAAAAAGGAAAACTAAACAAATATAAAATACTCCTATATCGGCGAAGATTCAGTTATCAAAACATACTACAGAATCATAAAAACACGCCTTAAAGCCAACATTCCACTACAATATAGTGCGTCATTAACCATTTTGCTCGTATAGCTGGGTTATATGTTTTTAATTAGGTTTCTTACATTAGTGTTGCTGGCCATTTTGCTCAAATGCTGGTATTTTTGAGTCACATTTAGGCTCAACTTTAAACCCTTGGGATTTTTAATGAAGAAATTAAGTTCATTTACTTTAAATCACCTGCATAGATGGACCTTGTAGAATAATATGCGCAGAGATGCATATGCACAGAAATGTCATTAAAGTCATTTTCATGTGAACTGCTGCTCCACTGAGCCTGAAACCTTTAACTAAGATAAGAGGATTTTAATGAGACACAGTTGGAATTTGCTGGGTTTAATTTAAAGATTGGGCCTGTGTCCGTGTTTGACTGCTTATAAGGGACATTTCTCTTTTCCCCAGTATAGTCTCTGGACTAATATTGGACTTTCTTTTGATGGGCAAAGAATATACTGTACATAATGTGGTGGCAGTGCATGGAAAAGCTTTCAGTCTGTTTGGGGTTTTATTGTGAGAGTTCAGGACTAGTGAGAGATATTTTTCTAATAACAGCATCTGCAGTGTGAGTGTGAGAGTGAGAGTGGGTGGTTGTTTTGTCTCCATATGTGTGTCCCTGTGATGGACTGGTGACATGTGCAGGGTGTGACCCCGCCTTTCACCCCGTGACCCTTATGTGGAGGATAAAGCAGTAGAAGATGAGTGAGTGAGTGAGTGAGCATCTGCAGATAAACAGATTCTTTTTTCAGTTATATAAAGAACCAAATCTCACCTCTGTTTCTGCTTTTTATCACCTGGAAATGATTCATTTCCTGGCAGAAATCGCTGCTGTGTAAGAAACTGTAGAAAGGACCTTCTGACAAAATGTGCTCCTTTGGCTTGTGCGTTTGTCCTGACAAACCTGTTGACATTGACCTTCATATATATATATGTATCTATATATATATAGATAGATTATAGCGACTGTTCCTTACACTGTGAGATGCCTAAAATGCTTCGAGTGTTGGAATACGAGCCAGTGTCTCCTGTCTGTCAAAATGAAGCTACATTATCACAACACGCGGTTCAAAAACATGAACCAGAAACAACAACTTCAGCCAATCACCGATACAAACCATGTTCCCCACTCACCGACCCATTTGCAGTCTTCTACGTCACATCACACTAATAAACGTTCACATACTGCATACTTCCCTTTGTGTCTAACCTGTACACATATGCAAGCAGATGAAGCATTAAAAGCTGTTCATTTTGAAAATGAGAGGAAACGATTTAATGTCAACTTTCATCCTTATACAGGCTGCATACTGTATGTACATACATTATAATATGTAGCCTAAGCATACAGTATAGGCTTAAGTGTGAAGGATACTGTGCTGGTAATGAAGCAGCAGCTGTATCTCTCAGAGCAGTGCTTAAGTGTCGTTTTTCATCACCAGTGAACGTGACAGTGACCAGGACTCGGGGTGATTCATGGCGCGCCGCGACAACTTTTTCCAACGAGAGGTCACACGGACTCGGATTAATTGCTTCCCTGTGCACAAAGCAGGCACCGTCATTCCTCCAGCCTCACTTCTCCTCACCAGCGACCTCCCCTGCCTTTATCTTCCTACTAGTTTTCAGTTTATCATTATTAGCATTATGTCTGGCCTGGCTGTGTTTGAAACCTTGGTCCTCCTTTGCTATGAGAGGGCAGCGGAGGTCGACCCGTTTGCTCGTCTCTGATGGAAACTGCAAATATGTCTATTATGCCTATGTCTGTTTAATATGAGCGGTAGAGTGTAGCTGTGCTCTATTCAAAAGACAAAGTAAATCATACATAATGACTCCCATTGCTTTGCCTTTAGTGCATTCATACTGTAAACATGCCCTTCTCATTAATAATTTGATGCCCTCTGAACAACAGACATTCCTCGGCTTAACTTAAATGACTAAAAGAAAGAGAGAGAGAAATATGAATCACACTATATATGAACCTTCAACGTATAGGCTGTACATGTGTTGCCATGGTATTTTATCATATAGTGTATGTTTTATAAGGTATAATGACTTCATTAGCTGTTTTCAATTTTAATATCTCAAACAAACGGTGGAGAAAATATCAACTATTAAAAGCTATTAATTATAATGAATATATAATATTGTTTTGTTGTTGTTTTTTAAACCATCTTAACCACAGCTATCACTGTTAATAACTTTCCTCGAAGCCAAACCAATCAGTACGCTCATGGTGAGTCACACTCTTCAGACTGATTTACATCTACCTAAAGGCGAGTTGCCTGCTCTCGCGATCCTTATTAAAAACACGGCAGGTTTGATATTATGAGTGACAGAAGAGCCGAAGACTGAAGACTTTTCCTTAACGACCTGCTGGATTCACTTTTGCAGCGGCATCTAAGAGTCTGGATGATGTGCCTAACAGCTGCTCTTTGCAGTATTTGTTGACAAGGACAATGTGTTTGCTGCGATGTAAATAATACAAACTGCCAACTGCTGCCATCGTATGTCGCACACGTTGCCGCTCTGACTGGTCTATCCACTTTGCAGCCAGATGTACTGCGGTTTGTGATCGTGGATCAGTCTTATAGGGCTCCACCGGCTTTGTTGTTTTAAGGTCTGTCAGATTCTGTAGTCGTTGGTATTGAATGATGAGACTGAAACATTGCTCACCACTTGCGCAGAGCTGTGCTGGTGAATGATAAGGCTCTCCTGTCTACCGCAGCGAAGTCGACTGAACCAGGGGCAAAAAATATTGACTCACTCAGTTCTTTAAAAAAAAAAAAAAAAATGGGCGTTCAGATTCTTATGGGTGAATTTACAACTGGTTTCCACTTGCAATAGACACAGGTACCTCAGGCAGATGGATTTTGTTTCCTTTCGAAAAAGGCAGACACCAGGCTTTGTGCTATTAACATAGGTTTGGCTTATAAGTAGACTATACATGCAAACCTAAACCAGTCAAATTAGCATGAAGACTGGGGACTTGCCAGAAGGGTTTGAGTTGAGCAGATGGCAGGCTGGAGTAGCTACTCGAGTCGAGTCGAGTGCTAAGACGAAGGATCCGTACAGGATTGTGATCCAGGGTTTGAGATAAAGATGCATGCAGGGTCAGAGGAATAACTGCCCGCTTCTGTTGACAGTGAACGTCCTCCAGCCAGCATGTCATTCTGCATGACATTCCACCCTCGTGCAATAAATGCACACATTTTACGTTTGAGCGATCTCTATGTATTCCTTCAGTACTATGTACAGTCAGTCAGTGTGTGCAGGTGGCAGGGCAGGGCATAACGAGAAGTCAAGAGGCTATTCCACAGTCTTTCACTGACTGCGTCTTCCTCTGTGGCTCGCAGTGTCAGTCGGCAGCTGCTGCTGTTTCGAACACCCAGGCTGCATCTGTCCCAGCTGTCTCACAGTCATTGCAAGAGCCACTCCATTATGGAATCTGCAGATGTGAGGGAGAAGTTCACTGGACATATAAGGCACAAATCCCCCCGTGTATGGCAGCTTCTGACTGAAGAGAAGGGTCCATTGTTGGTGGTGTCTTGATGGTAGAGTCGAGTGGATGCTTGGTGATTCCCACTCCTGACATTAAAGAAGACTGCAAGAGGAAGTCTGAATGAGGGAAGGGAGTGTAATGAGAGGACGAGATCCTCATCCTTTATAGACAGTCCGTCTTCTCTGGCGCTCTTTTCTGAGTGGACTGTCAAGCTGGAATAGAAGTGATGGAGAAGGCTTAGGAGGAAAGCTGAAGGGGTTGAAGCTGAGGCCGGGTTTAGAAGAGTCAGGAAAGAGTGAAGTGTGAGAGATGACGGGAGGAGGAAAGAGAAGCATGTAGCAGTTTTTTATTAGGCCTTCTCTAAGCAACTTCAAAGTGATCTTGTACAAACGTCATACAGAAGATATATAGTAAAGGGCCAGAACTCTCAAATGGGAATCAAAGAAAAACATGTATTCTTGGATGAGCGTTGTTGGGATCTTGATATAAAAGTTTTTGCCAAGATCAAAGCTATCGTGCAGTTTTACAGCCACCATGCTGCATGTTCTCATTAGTTATTTAGTGGAACTATGGATTGATGTGGGAGGTGTGGGGGCTGCGGGAACCAGGAAGATTGAAGACAGAATACTGTGGCTGTGTAGGTTTTGTACGTTCCTAGTAATCAACTGTAGAGGGAGATAGACTGAATCAATTCTGTAAAAAAAAACAAAAAAAACAGCATTAAAAGTTGCACTTTTTCCACTGAAGTTGAAAAAGTGAGGGGATAGTCGAACTGGAAAGTGACTCATGAGTCAAAAATCCCCAAGTGCAAACAAGTAAATCCTGTGACTTTAGGCCTCGGGATTATGTGTTCTTGGCCTATCTCTGTTTTCCTCTTTCAGGGTTTTCAGTTTGCAGTTGGCTTAGCCTCTTTGTCCTAACGGAGGAATGGGTTTCACTTGTGTGGAGCCTACATATTGACTTGAATGTTGATTGGTGTTTTCTCTCTATTCCTCCTAAAACAAGTGCCTTGTGCAACCAGTCTTAGTTTTTTCCCATGTTATACAGTATTTTTGACTCCATCATCTATCACTCCATCCTTTTTTACTCAAAAATCTTTGATTCCATCCTTCACTCCATCATATTTGACTCCATCTTTGGTCCTATCCCCTTTGAAAGAGACCTCTTTGACTCCAACTCCATTAATAAACTCCATCATCTTTGACTTCATCATATTTGACCAGATGATCTTTAACTCCATTCTCTTTGACCCCATTAGCTTTGACTGCATCATTTCTGACCCCATCCAAACATCTTTGCCTAGCAACCATTGCGAAGGCTTGGTCAGACGTCCCTCAAGTGTCTAATGGCCCTTTGTCAGTGCTCACATTCTACGAGGTGCACCATTAAGATGTTCACCCGTGATGAAGGATGCTTTGCAACACTAGATGAGTATCACAGCTCACACTCAGCAGGCCAAAGATGATGTTTGATAAATGATTCAAAACAGCTAATCAATTCCCCTGACTTTCTGGCTGCTGCTGCGGATTAATCCATTGCTCACTCAAGGGTTGTATAATGTGTTTGCTGTCCTTGTGGGACACTTGAGATGACCTCGGAGTGATGTTCCTTGATCTCTTCAAACGTGACAGCAGCAGAAACAGAGAGTATGAGCAGACCATGTTCTGTCACCACCAATTATTTCTTTAAGAGAGAAATAATTGTTGGACTGGTTATCTCAGACTTGATATGCAGGGCATTTCAACTATTTTGAGAAAACCAATTAAAGTAGCTGCAGGAGTTACTTATCCCAATCACATGCCACATGCACAAGGAAGTCATTTCATACAGGTTGACAATGTAATTACACAGAATTGTTTCCTGGGCTGTTAGATCTTCGTAATGGCCCCGATAATTACTCTTCCTGGAATACAAAGTGACGTTAAAATGGAGAGAGAAGGTGCATGTATGGATTGTGTGTGTTTGATAACAGGCAGTGCTGCCACCGCTCCGTGCTTGAACGGCATCAGGGTGAACAAATAACCAAAAGTGGCATGCTACTGTCACTCCTCGCCACAATCTCCCACTGTGATTGAGCTGGTTGAGGCTTTTCCACCTGCACTGATGGACACAGCTGTTGCCTGGCTTGTCGAAGCCGACTAATTACATATCACCACTGTTGTGTGACACCAGATTATCTCTGGCAACAAGGAATGGGCAAAGTCCCAAGAATTCGTAGGAGAACGAATGCCTTCAAACTGTGGCATATTTTCACCTCATCCATACACTTTTTATTTTTGTCAGTTCGATATCTTCTGTGAGAAATCGGGCTATGAAACTTGATTTATATAGAGATTCACAAACTAAATGCAGAATCGTCTCTTACACACAGTTTCGAGCTTAAATACCTTCTTAGTGACATTGTTTACAATGCAGAAATCTATAAGGAGATATAAAAGTGTTTTCAGGTAGCTGTTTCCTCAGTTAGCAGTGTAATTAATGAACATCAGTTAAAAGTAACGGTGGTCTAAAAGAGAAAACTACTCACTGGAATTGGTAGAAGGGAGAACCCAACTTTGAATATAAAAAACCTACAGGAAGATGTAGCACACACATGCACTGGCAAAAAACTGCATAGGAGGATTAATTGGGAAAACCCTAACAGCATCCTCGCCTCAATGTGTAGCATCAAATAACATCAAAACAAACTTAATGAATTTTGTTATCAAGTCATGTGAATTAATTAACATTTAAAATAAAGCTTAACGATCTGACCTTACAGAGTCCACTCAAGGTCTGCAGCATCTCATATGAAGTGCGGTGAATAAACACACCCACTAACCTTCAGTGCTCAGTGGTAGAGGACTGTTGTTGCCATCCCTGTGGGCAAAGCTAAAACACAGTCATGTAATAATATGATAATTCATAGACTGTATATAAAAAGTGGACATAGTCTTTTAGTTTGCCGGGGGAGGGGAGGGGCTTAGCCAGAAATAAGAGCATATTTAAAAGTCACCAGAGGGCGACTCCAGTTGTTGCAAATAAAAGACAACTCCATTTGAATGGAGGCCTGTGGGAAATTTAGCTAATTTCTCTCTTGATTTACAAAGACAGTGAACGTGTTCCTGATGAGTGTGTGGCCCCATTCTTCTTCTTTTCTTTTCCAATCAAACTAGATGTCAATTTTGTAAATTCAAATTCAACAGCTCCGATTTTTCTGAGTGACAACACTACTGGTTGCCACATGGATGAAGTCAAGCTTTTATGTTAATTGGAAAACTAAGCAATTGAATTATTTTAACTATACCGGAAGAACTAATACCACATTTTTCCAAAGTTTTGTTTTTGTTTCTTAGTGCAGTTCCTGTGGTATGAAAAGACTGAGACTTCTCTCAAACCTGCTGAGACGATAACAACGACAACTATAGGCAACAACAAAAAAAGGTTGAAAACAAGACGTGATGTGTCTGGACTTCATGCTGCACTGTCTCTGGGCCAGGCGCTGTGATTTTATAGATTCTTGCGTTGTCTGCCAGAGCAGCTGTGCGTATATTGCTATGGTCGTGACATAAAGACCAGCAACAGTCTGGCATGTACGCCTCTGTAAAAGTATTATTTGCAGTTACTGATCAAACAAACAACAACAAAAACTCATCATGGGGATTAATCGTGGGGATTAATGAGCTTTAGAGGAGCTGGTAGGCGAGTTGTGGATGGAACTGTGACTCTTTGAGATAATATTCAGCTCTCCTGTTAAAAACAGCACATGAACATACTATTTTCCAACTGGAAACCTCCATTAAACTCACAGAGGCTGAAGAATGCAACCTTTTCTCTTGCATGGAGCAACAGCAGCGGGGAAGAGTGACTGTTATGATGATGATCACTTCTTTAAATCTCCCGAATGGGTTCTTCTTTTCACAGCTCTGTTCACTCCATCGTCTTCCTCATTTGAATATGAAAGGGCACCGGAAGCATATATCATGATGAGTGATTCTGAGCAGATTGTGGGAAGAGTCATTTGTCATGTTAGTGCCTCAGATCTCCAGCGTCGCAATCTATCTTGATATCAGACCAACACATTATGGATCTACTAATTAGTAATTCTGAGATAATCATTACAGCTGAAGTAGAGTTCACTGCAGCTGCCAACACTATAGTTCATGAATGTATTTGACAGCCATCTGTCTGCCCAGCATATCCATGATGAATCCAGCCAACACCTGCGTATCAAACCTATTAACACAGCTCTAACAGTTTGTTGTAGCACTCCACGTGTATGTAAACAAACTAGAAAGTATATTTAAACATTAAGGTTTTAATCATTTTAGCATACTTTCTATTCCCAAAAGTGTCACGTGCATAGTGATGGATGCTTTCTGAGCTAATGTGTCATATAATTTGACAAGAAAGAGGACTCAAGTGCAGAAATGAGACAGCAGAACTTGTCTCTTAACCCTTAGATGCGCCTTCAAAAAGGTTACGTTAACACACCAGTAGAGTAGCATAAAAATTGAAGCTTTCAAAATTGTACACATTATTATTTTATATCATTTCCATACATATCAAATATTAATGCATTTTTAAAATGTTTAACCCTTTTCATGGTGCACCTTCATTTTATTCTGCAAAATACACAATAAATGAATTACTTTTAATATACTTCATGCAAACTGGATTATTTTTGGTTTGATTATTGCAGCCTGGCATACGTGAAAGATTATCTGAAACATTTGTTTATATGTATTTGTTTGTTTGTTTGTTTTTCAAACCAACATCATTAACATCAGTCCTCATCATACATATCAAACATTAATGATTTTTTAAAGTTTTGAACCTTTAGTTGTCCAAGTTCTTGTCACGATGCATCAAAAATAGTGATTTGAATGGGTTTCCATGAGCACATTTTTGTGCGTAGGTGTGTTAGTGTGAGTATTTTAGTTAACGCTGATGCGTGAAAAAAGGATAAAATATTACAGAAAGGAAAAGCCCAAAACACAAAAATGTGTCTAGGTGTGTTTAAGGGTTAATAAAAACATACAGAAGGAAGCATACAGAGTCCAAAAGGTAAGGCAGTGTAAGTTGAACACAAAATCCAATACTGCAAGGGAAACAAGCATGGTTTACATAAGGGTAAAACAAACAAACTGGCAAAGGACACAGAGACTATATACACTGAAGGGGTAGAAAGACGCAGGTGGAAATGTGCAGGGAAAACTAATTCAACACAAGTGAACACAAAGGTGGAAAGCAACGCTGGGGGAAGGACACACAAGGACAAAGCCTACGAAGTAAACAAACAAGGCAATTAAATAAATAATAAATCTGAAATGCTTCAATGCAGAACCTTAAATGCAATAAATTGTATTTTAAATGCGTGAGAGAATTCATTGGTGGAATACATTGCTCTAAGAAGAAATTATCCGTGGGTTAGAGCATGTTTTTATAAAGATTTTAGATCAGTCTACTTGCACATGTTTGTTTGTTTTTTCTGTCCATAAATGAGAAACATATCATATCGCTGTGTTCCAAATGCTGTCCTTAGGTGTGAACCAGAGGCTGTCACCATTTAATGTGGGGTTTTAAAGGGGACACTGATGTATTTCATTAGCATCTGTATGAGTGCTGTCGGGCTGTGGTTATTCCAGACTGTGACCACACTGACATGTCTGACAATGTTCTCAAAACAGCTTCAAGGTGGTAACAAGAGGCTGCCGTTCTGCAAGATGGGTGTGTGCATCACCACCACCTGTATCTTTGATATTTCTGATAAATATCGAGACTAAAAATAACCTCTTCTTTGTACACATAATTGTAATTAAGTGAATTGTAATATTCACTTCTTTCTGCCTTTCAGCACATTTTTCTTTATTTCAAACTGTCGACAATGGATGTCATGTACAGTCTTAATTAGAACAAAAATGTAGTTATTATCAGCAAAGGATGGAAATAATTACTTGCTGTTATAGAAGACTGATGGTCAAACATTTTTGCATTATTGCCATATTGATGAACACTGATCATTTTGATACAGAAAGCTTTGTTTCTGTCACATTTACTGGATTTCTGAGTCGTCGTGCAAAGGGGCGACAGCTCAAGCCTACCAGCGAGATATTCTTATACGGCGTCACCCTGCAATTACAATCCACCCAACCGTGTAACATAATGTTTATGACCTTCATTCTGCATTACCTTACCTTAGCTGGGATCCAGTAGTCTGCACCTTTACTTTAAATCATAGTGTTAGTTGCAACGCAGTGTTTCAGAGACATTCTGGAGAGGCACAGAATTTTAAAATGTAACAGTCTGCAGGCTGTTCTCAACAATGAAGCCCAAGAGAAAGATGTTTAAGTCTGGTGTGTCAGCTTGATCCCATGTAGCCTTACAGCTCTGACTCCCATCTGCAGGAAGGAAACAGTCCTCCACCACAAAAAGACAAGAGATATAAAGAGTATATCCTGGTAAGATTCCATTTTTTTTTTTGTCAGCTCAGCATATATAGGTCAGTAATTTTATTCCATGCAATCACCTTCCACACACCCATTTTTTTTTTTTTTACAATAACTGTGACAGTAAATGTGCACTACAATACACTGATGATCGTTTATCTTAGAATCATTGGAAAGGAGTGAGGACCTCATGTGGACAATTAATGAACAACAACCTCCTTAGGACAAGACTGGAAAAAACCACAGAATTAACCAGACAACTCATAATGTACCACTTTAATGATGTTTAACCGGCATGGCATTACTGCCACTGCCAACCGATCTCACCAGCAATATTCACACGCAATAAAACAAATCCCTCCGCTTGCAGGAGGTGCATCGCTAATAAACTGCCCACGCTTGCGCTTTGCAGTTTGACCTTTGCGCTGTCGCACTAAGTGTGTGGTGTCTCATGTGACCTGCCAGTATATCTACAGATCAGCTGTTCATTAAGGAAGGTGAAAGATTTGTCCTTGATTTATTCAGAAACACTTTTTGTTTGAGCCTTGGCATTAAAATACATTCTAATAAAATGAATAAATGTAATGACAATTTTAATTTAGCAAAATAGGAATAGTGGTTGTTCCGTTGTGCTCTTGGGAACCTTCAGTGCACCAGATCTGTCAATTGACAAGTTTCAATCTCTTTCCTCAGCAGGCTGTTTCTTTGACCTCACGGCTGGGTTTTTGCATCGTCAGCTGTGTGAGTCCTTCTTCTCCACATCATGTTCAGACAGCTGTGTTCACCAGCTGTGGACTAAACTTCAAGTCTAGACACTTCTCGTAGGTGATCATGAAAAATGCAAGCAAAAGTTCATGTGTTTGAGAGTTTTCGGGAAGTTAAATTTGGGTTGTTTGTGATTTTGTGATTCATGACGTCCTCACACTCGCCCAAGAGTTAACGCAGTATGAGTGAATGGTTGTTTGTTGTCTCTTTGTGTTGGCCCTGCTTTAGACTGGTGACCTGTCCAGGTTTTACCTCGCCTTTCAACCTGTGTCTGCTGGGATTGGCACCAACAACCCAGTGACTCTCATGTGGAGGATACAATGGTAGATGAGTGAGTGAGTGAGTGAGTGCCACCACAGCTTTTGTAACCTCCGTGCAAACACAACACACACACATTAAAGGTGCAGTCTGTAGTTTCATTTCACTGAGTTTGCAAATTATTTCTGTCCAACACAAAGTGATCTATTGTGGTTGTTTGATCCTCAACATCACAGCTTTGTCCTGAAATCCAGATGTTTTGACAAAAAAATAAAATAAAATAACTAACACAATACACACAATAATTGAATTATTAAATTAAATAATTAAATAATTAGAGTCAGAATCATTACAAAATATCTAAAAATAAAAAAGAGATAATACAACAACATAATACTACTACTACTACAACTACAACTACTAGCAATAAGAAGAAGAATAAAGACTAGACCTGTCGTCCTTTTATCTTTTATAAGCTCAATAGCTATGAATCCAAGTTTTTTGTGTTTAGTTTTTCTGTTTTATGGAAGATAAGAAAAAAGAATAAAAACAAAAATAATAGGGCTTGGATCCTTAATAATTAATGATATATAATTATAATTCAATAAGGTATTTACTTTAGGATATTATAGTTATTTTTGTTTGTTTTCGATGTAACCTATGATCTGTAAGAAAGCAAACTTTACCGTTACACTGACTTCCTGTTTGTCTGTAGGAGGCGGAGCTGTAACAGTCTCCGCTTTAAACGGTGACTCCCTTCTCTAGAGAGACACAACAAGCGAACGGCTAACATTGCGCTTTTCACTTTAGCGTGAACAATGAAGGTTTGCACAGTATTCGTACTCAGCTGACAGGAGGAGAAACTGTTGCGCTGCTTCAGTGACGTATAAACTTACCAGACGGGATTTTTAAGCGTCTGCTGCTAAAAGTAAGCTTTTTCGACTTTTCGCTCCTCAGGCCTGTACTCGTTTGAGTAGTTTTCACTCTGTTGCCACATCATTGTCCTTCGCGTCACTTTTATGTTGTTATTATGTAGCTCCAAAAACTCGTTTGTTTGTTTCAAGCTTTCAGTCTCACTTAAAGTCATTACTGTGGATACACTGTAACTCACTGCTGTCGTGTGTGTGTTTGTGTATGAGGTTGACTTTTTGTTTGTGTGTGTGTGTGTGTGTGTGTGTGTGCAGTTTTTTTTGTGAAGTTGTTCGTGAGAGAAGTTCAACCATGGTGCAGGAATACCAGTCACCAGTTCGGGTCTACAAGCATCCATTTGAGTTAATCATGGCGGTGAGTGTCGTGTTTACATTCTCTTGTGCTCCAGAGAATAATGTGCGTCATCTGTTACTTAACCATGATAAAAAGAAAAAAAGAAGTTGATTGGAGCCTTTATTACTCTGCAGGACTTTACACAACACATAGCCTGTTGTAACATGTTTGGCCTTTGCTCACCTTTAAATTACATCATTATTAAATAAAACATGTGTTAACACTTGGAGATTTAAGACTTGTTATTAGCCCATTTCAAAGGCTATTATTGATTAAGATTTTTTTTTATTGTTCAACAGTTAATCCATTAACAACTTGCCCAGTTATTATAATCTGTTCCTTGATTTGAATTCTCAAATGTTTATATGTCCTAGTTTATTAACTCCTCCATGACAGTGAATTTTCTACAAAACGAATCAGTTCAATTAGAAAAGATAATCAATTTTCGCAGTCTTGTGACACTTAAACCCCATGTTGCAGCATGTGAATGGCTGAATGATAAAACTGCAGTGTAAAGCAGCTCATCAAGCCTAGACAAACTCCATATACAGTATATACAGACCATTATCAACTCTTCTTCTTCTGATTTTATTTGGTAGTAACAAAGATAGTGCTAGGAAATGTAGTGGAGTAAAAGTAAAAGTTGCAAGAAATATAAATAGCAAAGTAATATGTGGATTTTGTACTTAAGTACAGTAACAAAGTGTTTGTACTTTGTTACATTACAACACTGCATGTTATGTACATGTCGGAAACTATTTACATCTTTTAAGTTCTAATCCTATACAGTATAGTAATAAATATATTGATGCTACCATGTATTAATGCTCAGTCTTATTTAAAATGGTCAAGTATTTGCTATTCAATGTTTTAGAGTAGTTTAGCTGTGGCGATATACAGACAACCAAACTCCACAGTGTGTTCTTCGCACTCCCAGGTCTGTCTGCCTCTTCAAACTTGATGTACTCTCACTTGTCATAAATGCTGTGTGATGAGTGACTGGACAGAGTAGAGAGAGAGAGAGAGAGAGAAATAAACCTCTCCTGGTGCAGTGCAGTGGTCTAAAAAGAGTATTCTGCAGGTTGTATGCGAGGTGAAAACTACTCATTCAAATTCCCCAACTCTTAAGCACCAAGCAGAGGGAATTTTCCACTTGATTCCACTGAACCATTTATATCAAAATGAGAAATAGTTTGTTCATCTTATAGTGTTAAATGTGGTTTCATTACAGTTGCTCCATTGTTGCGTAGAAATAGGAACATAACAAATAAACAGAAATATAACATTTTGTTTATTTATGTATAATATAACATATACCATATATTAAGATAAAAGTAAAACAACTCAAACTAATAAATAAAATAAACAGAAGCATAATAATTGTCAGGATGCTGACTATATCCTTATATCTTTGAAACGTTTGTAACTTGATAAACCTTGCCATACTTACAGTTTTATTTTTTTTCATATAATGCTCATGAAGAAATCGGGGTACTTGACTTATTTTGTACAATACATTTAGCATAAAATAGCTTTTAGGGCCAACTGGTCTTCACATAACCAAATATTACTTGAATGACATCACACTGAGATAAGATATGGCGACGAGATTTTGTCATCAGAAATGTAAATAGCACCATTAACAACGCTGCCAATAGATTGTGATATTACAGCAGCAATGAAATCCCATCAAATAGTAGGAAATCCCAGTTTTCAAACATGTACCCACTATAATTATACCTTGAGTGGAAACATTCTCAAACTATTGTACGCTTCACTAACAACCTACAAACTAAAGCTTTAAATTTATGCAAGAACCGGAACGAAATTAGGATAAAATAGGGATTTCCAAAAGAGACACCAACTTTTACAGGCTGCCGCTGCTGCTGCTGCTGTTTCTTGCTCTCCAGAGTTACATATTAATCCAAAGACTTATGCAATGCCCACAAAAAGGGCTAAAGACCCGGATGCTGCAGTGATACTTTGCTCTGCATACAATAACTCTTTCAATACAATGTTCAAGTTAACATTTAAGCGGGCTTCGTCTCACATGGATCCTCTCACAATTAAAATGCAATCACTGCAATGAATTGTTTTTATCCAAAAAGTAAATAGCAGAATACAGGGAATAGTATTTCACTTCCTTCATTTATCTTAAAGTAATATGGTGGAAACTGTTCTTACTGTTTCTGATGTTGAGCTTGTGCACAAAAGTCTCCTTTTCTTCCTGCTGCTCGTCTTTTATACTTTATGCCCACATTATGTTTTTATGCTTGTAGCGTTAAGAGGACATGGCAGGACAAAGATTTCAATTTGTCTGCAATCAATAAAACATATTGTTTTCTTGTGTAGTGTGCCGGTTACACAATACAAGGCAAGGTTGCTTATTTACCAAGGAAGCCTCTCCAATTAATTTGCTTTGTGAGAAGTGTCATCTTATTGATTGTGGTGATAACACGCTGTGCTGTAAGATGTGTGTGAGAGGGATATGCAAGACCAATACCTTAGTGAGAGAAAAACAATAAATTAAGTAGAAAATGAGGTTGTCTTGTGCCTTTTTTTCTGTTTTCATAGCATGTGAGGCAACCCGGCTTATTCACTGCATACATGTAACGGTTGCATCTAGGCCTCTAAGAATCTTGGGATAATTGTTGTTGATAAATGTTGAACTCAGTTATTATAACTTGAATACATCATCAAAAAGGCAGATATATTGTAAAGGTCATGTTCTTTCCCTGCGTCTGGTTATCGCCAGTACATTATCAGCACAAGCTTCACTGCTGCTAGTTACACAGACCAATGACTATTTTTACATATCCCGACATGCCCGTCTCAGTCAATATTGACGGGTGAAACTTCTGTGAACAGATGGTCATTTATACAGTATGCTGTGGACCATAAAACATGATGTAATCACTGGCTGTAAAAGCTGCCTTAGATGCAGGCTGTAGTTTTGCACAAAACATCAAATGTTAATATGCATTTATGTGAACTGTTAAAGCTAATAACTATTAAATGTAGCCTAATGTGACACGGAAATCATGTGCTGTAAATCTATTTTATGTGGATGGTGACGGACCCATTAGAGTTTACTCTCACTGCAAATGCTAATGACCTTGTTGCAAGGGAACCATTAAAAGGAGCTTTTCTGCCCAACCAGAGAGCGGACTCATAATAGGACAGAACAGAAGCAAAATCCCAAGTGGGACAGAGTGAGCTGTGCCAAAAGCGACAACAACACCTGGAAAACCCTCCGCTACTGAATCTTTGCACGGCTTTTTCATTTGTAGATCTGTTCATTATGTCTTATCCTCAGGCATATGCAAGAAGATTCCCAAAGTGCCCCTTGATCCCAGTGTTTGTGGACAGTGAGATCATCAGTGAAGACCAGAGTGAGGATGCTTCCACGGTTGTAACTAAGAGGCGTTGTATGATTGACATTGACGCTCCAAGACTTCTTAAAAGGGTAACTCTCCTCTGAGCTTTTACTGAGCAAAACTCATGAAAAATGCTAACTGATGCTATGATAAGGTTGAGTTATTCCTTTGGAAAAACAAAACAACGGGAATATTTTGTGGCCGTCATTCTTAAAATTGCATTACATGTTTCCTACAGTGTATGGCATCATAAATGTTACATTGTTCACATCTAACTTGACTCTATATCTTGAATAAACCAACAATGTTTTTTTGCATTTAGATTGCCGGCGTCGACTACCTCTACTTCATCCAAAAGAACACTCTGAACCGCAGAGACAGGACGCTACACATTGAGGTCCGCAACGAGACATTCTCCAACAGAGTCATTGTCTGTGAAAACTGCAAGTACACGGTGCGTCTCAAATGCTAAAAAATATGAAAAAGAAAGGGTTCAGGAAATCAGCCTTTATGATGACCACCTCGGAATGTGGAAACACAAGGGAGAAACACAGAAATCACAGAAGTAGACATGATAGACATGTTGCCAAAGAGCAGCAATATAAAATACAATGCAACAGTTATACATTTAATCAAGATTCAACATCCATAACGCCGTTTTGTTTGTGTGGCACAGGTTCATCCAGAGAATGAGGAGTGGACATGCTTTGAACAGACAGCTAGTCTGGATATGAAGTCCTTTTTTGGCTTTGAGAGCATGGCAGAGAAGATAGCTATGAAACAGTATGCTGCAAGTATTAAAAAGGTTTGTGTCTGATAAATTAAGCATACATACAGTGTTCCGCTGCCTCTACACTCGTCTATGTCTATAGTTTGATCTTCTTCTAATGTTGTAGGGCAAAGAAATTATTGAGCACTACCTCAGAGAGCTGGAAGACGAAGGCATAACTTATATACCTCGTTGGATACCGCCTGTGTCCTCTGGCACAGCAGCTGCCAAGCTTCTGCTGCCGCCCTCCTCTACTCCCAGAGCCATCCCAGTGAAGAGTGCCAAGGACAGGCTGCCCTGCAAAGACCCCTCCTGTTCCATGGAGCTACTGGCTGGCTCTCCTGACGGTCAGTGGTTATTTATTAGTCACAGTTAACGAGAGAATGGCAGCCAGCATCACAGGGGCAGTGTACTGTCCCTCGAGTCTTTTCGATTCAGGGTGTGTGTAAGCATAAATAATCAGAAAAGGTTATGACACTAATGTCATGTAATGTTTAAACAATGATGGGACTGTATGCTATGCCTGTGAATTAAAGGCCAGTGGCCAGAGTTACACATTAGAGCAGTGCTTTCATATTGGGGAAGAAAAATCCTCATGGCAAAATATTCAAATATGGTAAATATGAAATTCACATTTTCATCATATGTTGTGTTTCAATGTAAACACATCTGCATGTGGGCCTCTAAAATTGTGCTAAACATTCATAAAGCACATCTGCATGCCGTGCTTTTTCGATCACACATTATTAATATGCTGCACTGCTGCCAGGAGCTATTTCAGGGGCCGGAGATCAAACGCCCACCTTTCCAGTCCAGTTGGAAGACAACCCACTCTATTCAATCATGTATCCATGGGTTTTCCTGTCTGTCTCCTTGGGAAAGGTCTATCTATTGATCTGCCTCTTCTCCTAATGCTGGTTGAGCCTAAGACATTTGCGTCTGAAAATGTGGCCTGAGATGAAGATGCATGTACTCTAGGCTTCTTCACTTTTTCTCACTCTAGTTTTGGCATCAGTCACCTCTGATTTCAGAGTCAGAAAGAAGAAGCAAGAAAATGTCCTTGCTGACCATCAGCCAGGAGTCCAAACCACCAGCTGCCATTGACAACACCTTGACATATTATTACGGTTAATCAGCGTGATTAGCTCTGTGGTCAACAGCAGAGATGGAGGTGGTGATACATTTACTCCCACTCTGCCAGCATCTAATGTGAAGCTCCTCCCTGTGTGAGTTTTGTCTTCGTAGATGTATCTCAAAGTTGAAAAACCTGCACCTGGGCTCATCTAGTGAATCCAGATGTTCTTGAACATGGTGCTACATTGTCAGGTTGTGTCTTGCTATTTGGACAAACTGGTCAATGGCTGCAGATTTGTAATGCAACACTGGGATTAGGATTAGGTGTGTTAATAATGGCTCTGGTGTCTGCAAAAACTGATCTGCTTGCTGCTTATATGTTGTGCACTTCCTGCTGGGAATATTGCAGACAGCTACCATGTTCTCATGAGGTTGGAATGACACACTGTGGAGGGCAGTTGGTTAACAGAGTTCAGACAATGCACTACACATTAGACTTTGGCAAAAAACACCATTTCTCTCCCCTGGTTTAACAAATACTGCTAAGCTTGCGAAGACTATCTGTGTGAACAGCAGCAAACGGGCTTCCAGATGGGTTTGAAGTCACTGTCAATCTGTAGCATTTCTTTTCATGGTCGACTGGAATTGTTATTTTAAGTTATTTTGAAAATGCAGTGCAGTGAACAGCTCCATCGGAAGCTTGCAAATATGTGCTAGCTTTACACTGTGCATGTGTTTTCTTTCTGTCTATAGACAAGTTGGATGCAGACTACATCAGACGTTACCTAGGTGATTTAACACCTCTGCAGGAGAGCTGTCTTATTCGTCTGCGCCAGTGGCTCCAGGAAACCCACAAGGGCAAGGTCACATATACACAAACACAGTTTACCGCAACACATAGCTGGTAATGCAATAATGATAAATGAATATTATTTCTAGGCTTTCACCTTACTGAAACAATTTGACTGTTCACTGGTCTACTGTAGATTAGAAATAAGAAAATAAGCATTTGTCACTTTGCTGCTTTTACTGAACTAAAATGTTCCATTAAAGATTTGAGTCTTGCTTCATTTGTATAGATTCCAAAGGATCAGCATGTGCTGCGCTTCCTGAGAGCCAGAGATTTCAACCTAGACAAGGCCAGGGAGATTTTGTGTCAATCCCTCACCTGGAGGAAACAACATCAGGTGGACTTCCTGTTAGACACATGGAAGCCTCCACAGCTGCTTCAGGAATATTACACCGGCGGCTGGCACCACCACGACAGAGGTACTGAGTGAACAATACTCATCTATTTTATCATCTCATTTTCACTTTATTTCACTCCTTACTGTTAGTGTGTGTGTGTGTGTGTGTGTTTGTCTACAGTTAAAGTGCCTTCTTACTAGTGAGCATGGAGAGCATGAAGATAAATAGGCAAATGTATTTGCCTGCTTCTGAGTTATGAGCTATTAATTATTGACTGTGCCATCTGAG
The DNA here is from genome assembly GCF_958295425.1 of Solea solea. Taxonomy (NCBI): domain Eukaryota; kingdom Metazoa; phylum Chordata; class Actinopteri; order Pleuronectiformes; family Soleidae; genus Solea; species Solea solea. The sequence continues at coordinate 18,624,516 of NC_081149.1, read as the reverse complement.
TACCATCTGCCACAGCTCCCATGTTTGACGAGCCACAGCTCAGCTGATGCACCTGGTGACTGTCAGGATCTGAGTGCAGGAAGTGTATTTTGAATGTTTACATTCAAAATGATAAGTGCCTGTTATAGAAGTAAATAACAGCTTAATGTGGGTAACAGGGTGGATGTTTGAAATAAACAGATTTATTTCAATCATTTGTTGAATCTGTGAATGTCTGTGTATTTGTGTGCAAATGCACCTGTAAATGACCCATTTCATATTGTGATGTATGTTTAGATGGACGTCCTTTTTATGTCCTGCGTCTGGGACAAATGGACACTAAGGGACTAGTACGAGCGCTGGGAGAGGAGGTTCTTCTAAGACAGGTGATTTAAAAAAAAAAGTGTTCCAGAAAGTGTTCTTGAATTGATCCAGAAATCAGGATACAATTGGCCACTAACTACCACTGCTGTAGGGGCAGCTTGTTGAGTTCTTACTTTACTAATGAGGCAAAACAAGATGTGAGCTAAATGTAGCTCACACACCAAGGTCTGAACTAACACCTCTATTTGAGACGGACACAAACGCAGTAATTGTCACTGGACACGTTCAGTTGTATTGATGCTGCTGCATTATTATTGCGACCTAGGTCCTGTCCATCAATGAGGAGGGACTGAGGCGTTGTGAAGAAAACACCAGAGTGTTCGGGCGACCTATTAGGTGACTTAAGCATTCATTTATCTGGTGTCCGTTTCTTGCACGCTTGTGTATTTTTTTTAAATTATTGTCTTTGTTAACATGCTGATCAGCTGCTGGACTTGCCTGGTGGATCTCGAGGGTCTCAACATGCGTCACCTGTGGAGACCGGGCATCAAGGCTCTGCTGAGAATCATCGAGGTGGTGGAAGCAAACTACCCTGAGACTCTGGGCCACCTCCTCATACTGAGGGCACCTAGAGTTTTTCCATTGCTCTGGACCCTGGTGAGAATAAATGTCTGCACTTACATTTGAAATGCAGCCGTTGGTGTGGTCGTAGTTCATCACCTCATGTACAGTGTGACTGTGTAGAGTTCCTATGAGCGCACAGGATGTAGCCTCAAAACAATCTTTTTCTACAGCGAGTCTAAATAGGTGGGTGCAATCCTGTGACATTTTGAATATTCACAAATTATAAGCAAAGGAAATGAGAAGGAGGGTGAGGAGAAAAAAAAAATCATTTAATCAAATGAAGATGATTTTATTCACCGCAGTATACAGAAAACTTAGTGATATCTGTGGGGAAACTGGATCACTTCCTTTGCATAATGCATGAATATAGCAGTGAAGGATAGTAACAGCGTTCAGCAAAGAAATAAAGAAAATACGAAGCACAGAGACAGCAGGAGTAATGTAAATGCTGTCATGCTATACTGTGAGACTTTTAAATATAAAGTCACACTGTTACATTCAAATCATTGTCAAGTGAGTGCACACGATTTTGATTAAGCCTATCGGCGCCACACTATTTCATGTGCTAATAACGAGTTGGAGTATGACTGAAAACTCAAATAGGCTCCCAAAAAAGGTTTCAGTAGTCTGCTTTGCAGCTTGTTGGGATAAAAGCTTCCTGTCCCCACCAGCTGATAGTATTGTGTGACCGACGCGGTTTTCAAATGATCGACACAAATAATGTTGCATTGTTTCTGTAGAAACAAGAATCAACACATCTTACACACTACAGCTTTGAGAAAAGACCGTTGGTTACCTGTGAAAGGACGTTGGACCATCGTTAGTTACTTTTATTAACATAATCCCTGTGTCCTTACATTCAAATAGCACACATTGTGGCTTCGTCCTGTGCTTTGCCTGTCATTGTAACTCTGTGAGTCTGTAGATGGCAAGAAGTGAACCTGCACTGGAACATTATGACTGGAAAAGATTTAGACACCAATTAAACATTTCCTGTCTTTGGTATTAGAACATTGTGTCTGAGTGAGGATGATCGTTATGAAGTTGCAAAGACTTCAAAGTGATTTCAGTCTTGTCTCATTTTACCAGTATTTCAGTTTGTATATTTAAAGGTTTTTTTTTTTTTTTTTTAATTGCAAAATACCAAGATCACAATTATCTTTGGATATCACTGAAAGTTTATAACCATACACTAGGTCTATAAATAAACGTGCCTTACTCGTTTGTTTCATCTTCTGCTGCCAACTGCACTTTGTCCACAGTTTACAGCTGAATAAATACTGTAGACTTACATTTGTAATCTAACAAACAGTAAGGCTCCAGCACTCGAGCATCAATTATAGAAATTAAAGTCTGCTGAATAATGAATGGATGTAGCACACAGATTAAAATGGTTACTTTGCTTACTGACTCTTTTCCCCAAATGGAGGCACCAGAGCTTAAATGATGATGACTTTTTTATTTTTTATTTACTAAGCACATACAGTTGACTCTGAGTGAAAATGCTCAGAAAAGACGTAGTGACTCTCATCAACTGACCTGAAACTTAAGAATTCTCACACCTGGGGTAGTCCACTAAAAGCTGAGGAATAAGATGCATTTTTTTATGCTTGCCCTTTGGAAAATCACCTGTAAATGTGAAAGATGCAGCAATTATGATGTAATCCAAGTAAAAATACATATGCTTAGTAAGCATCAACCAGCCTACACATTTTCAATTATGTTATTCCCTTTTTGCACACATTTCTAGGTCAGTCCCTTGATTGATGAGAACACTCGTAAGAAGTTTCTCGTTTATGCCGGAAATGACTACCAGGGTCCCGGAGGCTTGGTGGACCTCATCGACACAGAGATCATCCCTGACTTCTTGGGAGGAGACTGCATGGTGAGAATAATTTCTCAGTGTTTAGACATCTTTGTATTAAGTATATTCAAAACAAACGGGGTGGAGTAATGTGTATTACAGCTCTAGAATTGACGTTCGCTTCGTCTAATGTTGAAAGACAGGAATCAGCCACTCAGGGAACTGTGCTTGTCCTCACATACCAGAAAGGATGTTTTTATTTTCACTTGCACATTAAGCTCTTGCTTGAAAACACCAAATACATTCTTTGTTGTGTTTTTTTTTTTTTGTCCTTTTGGTTTGCTGTAGAAACTTGGCAGTGCAAGATGGTGCCTTCCATAAAGCAAGACCCTTACCTAAAGTTCATAAGGCTTATCCTAAAGCTAAGAAAAATAATGATTATAAAATGATGACACATACATACTTATTTATGCGTAGTATATTACATTTCTGCCAATAAACTTTAAATTGATAACTAAGAAGCAGGCACATGAGACTTATACTATCTTTGGCACAATAGGTGTCTTTTGAGTTGCCTCACTTAAAATCTCCTACATCTTCCTAGTAGAATAAGGACATGCACAATAGGTCACCTTATGTTGTTATGCATTTGCAAACAAACACCCATCTTTACAGATCTTGACATTAATGGGAGTTGTCTTTGTTTTTTTTATTGTTTCTCTTTAGTGTGAGTTCCCAGAAGGAGGCACAGTCCCCAAATCACTGTACAGGACAGCAGAGGAGCTGGAGTGTGAGGAGAACCGTCTATTGACTGACTCAATTTATAAGAGTGCCAGTATCTTCAAGGGTGCTCCATATGAGGTACAGTCTCATACTCAAAAGTCTTTCTTCACAAGTCCAGTTTCTCTATTGTTTTTAATGTTCTGGTGCCACCTCCTGGAACAAGTCTTTATTGCAGGCTTTGAGCAAAGCAGAAACATGATGAATGACCCACTGTCTGCGGTGCTGTATTTCTAATCTCCTTACACCCTCCTGCAGATGCTGATCGAGATTACAGAGGCCTCATCTGTCATCACGTGGGATTTTGATGTATCTAAAGGAGATGTGACTTTCAACATCTACCATTCCAAGAGGGCCCCTCAGCTTCCTAAGAAAGACACTCTCGGAGCCCATGGCATTACGTCCCTAGCTGGGCCCGTCAATGCCCAGCTGATAGACAAGAACTGGGTGCTGGGCCAGGACTACAGCATGGTGGAGAAAGCCCTAATTTGCAGAGAGGGGGAGAGTGTACAGGTGTGATAGAAGATGGTTATCTCTTGCTCGGTGACATCAAAGCCGTTAATCCTGTTATCAACACAGCCCTCAAATTAATCTCTGCATCTTTCCTCTGTTCAAACAGGGATCCCACATAACACGCTGGCCAGGTTTCTACATCCTCCAGTGGCGTTTCCACAGCTCCCCAGCCTGCACTGCTTCCAGCCTGCCTCGGGTGGATGATGTGCTGGCTTCTCTGCAGGTCTCCACACACAAGTGTAAGATCATGTACTACACCGAGGTGCTGGCCTCCCATGACTTCAGGTCAGTTCAATTATACCACGGAGCTTTTTCCACTGGTCGTGTCACGTTTTTCTTTGTACAATGCCGAAACTGTCTGACACGGGCTGCACTGCTCTTGTTTGGGTTTATCCATCCATTTATCCAAGTCAAATTGATGATATTTCTTTTTGCAAAGCACCAGATCTTATTTGATTTATTATTTTCACCAAGGAAGTTATGCTCTGGCAGCATTTTTCTGATTATGAGTGGCATAACTCAAACAAGTATGGACAGATTTAGATGAATCCTCTGGGGATGTAGCTTGTTGCCTTTTGAAAGAGAAAAAAAAAATGGTGATCTATAAATAGATCTGGAAAAAAACAAGCATTTAGACACTATTGGAATCTTAGTAGCCTTCGAGCAGCTTTGCTTCTTCTCAAAATGTATTATTTTATATTGTGTTGTGCTTGTAATTACACTGATCAGCCACATTAGAACATGTAATTGGTTTTAACGTTGCAGCAGATCTGTGTTTTTGTAAAAACATGTACATTTATATCACTGATTCACAACTTTTTCTAAAACAAGCCATGACCACAGATGTGGCGCAACCTTAAAATCAGTTTAATGTTGTGGCCAATCACTGGATTTAACCTCTTTTTTTACAGTAAATAATTGGATATAATCTAGCACGATAATAAGTATTTGTTTTCTGTTGTTTATAGGGGATCCATGACCAGTTTGGAGTCTTGTCATAGTGGTTTCTCACAGCTCAGTGGTGCCACTACTTCCTCCAGCCAATCACACACCAGCTCCATCTCAAGGTAGCAGACATCTGACCCGAGGCATCAGTAACCCCCGAACCGAATGATATCTGTCTCAACCTTAACAGTTGTATGTGAGAATAACATTTGAAATTTTGAGTAGATCAGCTAAAATTCAGTGATCTTTTGTGAATGATGTAGCCTTAAATTACATGTAGCCTTGTGATGACTGGATGGTTTTTGTTTGTCATATTTGTGTATAGAAAAATCACATGTGCAGTGCTTAAGTGAAATTGCTCATTTCCAGGTAGACGCATACTCATAAAGGTGATAATGCATAATACCGACTGTGCCTTTGCTGGGTAAATAAATACATGTAAATTCTATTAAATATGTTATTTTTATAGTAGAGTCAATGGAAATAAAATAAACATCATGCACTTTCCTGCCGTCCCTGAAGTTTCTTTCATTGTCCACAAGATGTCAGCGCACTGTCATGGTGACTGGGACTGTTTTCACACCTGCAGAGAACCCAAAACATCCAGTTTTACATTTGCCTGGACCTGTGACAAACGTAAAGCAGTTTTTTTGAAGTATTACACATGAGTAATCTTTTTTTTTTTTTTACTGCATCATGACGTAACGGTGGCTGCAAATAATAATCACAGATAGGTTATTAAATGTATTTACAGCAATAGGTGAGATGTTAAGAGTGAGGAGATAACATACAACATTTGATAATATGCAGCACACTCTCTAGATTCCATGTAATGTTGTTTTTGGGGCTTGTTGAGCATAGCTGCTGAGTTTTGAGGCGGCTCATTTGAATGCAATATTGTGCACAGCCCCTTGCGGTCTGCCACAGGGCCAGGGAGGCAACTGATTTACATAAAACTTTACTTTTCATAAACTTAACTGATGCTTTCAGCTAATGCTTCATTATATTTCCCTGTTTGTTTTCTGGCTTATGAAGGTGTGTCTTGCAGATGTTGCTGCTTATGCCTACACATAGCCATGTAGATTATAGTTCCTGAGGAACTGATTGAATGGGAGCCAGACTTCCTGCTGGCATTTCAGGGTTAAGAGGATGTGTATCTTTGCCAGGAGCATATTTACAGAATTACTCAGCTTGGTCTAATGACCTCCCAAGACACATATTTTCTACATACAATATACTAACTCGTCTTTCTCCTGATATGCTTTGACCTCATCTTCCTCAGCAGTTGTGTGATTTAAGGCTTAATTATTTGGCCTGGCCTTCCTACGCTTGAAAAGACAAGGTCGTTATATAGGTCACCAATGTATAAGAAAACAATGTCAAATCAAAAACACTGCGTTGCCATTTGGTGCTCTGATTTTCACCGCCATAAAATGCGTCCAAATTGACCAGACAACCGTGTGAATGAGTGGTGGTGGCTACCTACAGGCACTAAGCATTGAAGGGATTGTTCAGGTTTTCATTCTCTCCCACTTTATCCTCCACATGAGGGTCACTCGGGCCAATCCCAGGCTGAGTACACCCTGGACAGGTCACCAGTTTATCGCAGGGGCCAAGACATGGAGACAAAACAACTATGAACTCTCACATTCACACCTATAAGCTAATTAGAGTGTTCAAATAACCTCTACATGTTTTTTGGACTGTGGGGGGAAACCGGACTACTATGAGAAGACCTATGCACACACAGGGAGAACTTGGTTTTTCAGGCAACAGTGCTAGATGGATTTTAGCCTCTCGAAGCTCCAGTGTGGAACCTCTATTGCTCCCTGTGGACGTCTGAGTAATGACCTTAACACTGAGTGACTAAGTTTTGCCACATTATGGAGAAGGTTGGTAAGTTTTTTTTTTGTTTTTTTTCCCCAACAGTACCTAAGTTTGTTATCTTTTACTGTAATTAACTTGTCCAGACTACATAAAACAGGTGTAGAGGTGTAGACACAGTGAGATTGGCATGCTTGATTAGTGTTGGCAGAGCTCAAATTGTCAATATTGGACAATCATGTTCATAAGAAGCTGGAAATGTGATAGTGGAAGAAAATATACAGTATCATGAAGAGCAACTGAAAGTCCAGACTTATTTTGAGCATAAGAATCCACTTCTGAAACCTTTGATGTAGACGCTTCTTGGTGTAGTCAGCCGTAGTGCTGATGTATGACACTGGCCTGCTTTACTCACGCTGTGTGTTTCTTCCACTTCGCCTCCTTTTTTGTTATTTAGTGACTTTGGCGTTGACAAAGTGACAGAAACATAACAAAAAAATGAGATAGCAGTCAACCAGCAGCTCTATTGTCGTTATGAGCTAAAAAAACAACTAATTTCCTTTAAGGACTTTGGTGCAGGAGAGTGAGCGGTTTACAAACTTAACTTAAACATATTGTACACTAAATGTGCAGTACATTTTATTAGGTGGGCCATCAGCTATTCAAGTGAGGGTGGAGTGCACAGTGACAACCCCACTTTGAAATCAGCTGTGAATATTATTGCATTTTATTTAGAATTTAAAAGTTCAGTACATGTGGTAGAATGTATGTGTCACTCAAAAGGGTCATATGTAAAGACAGATTGTCAAGGCTGTATTAGACACAGCAGTGCTTTTCTAAGTAAAATACACTGATGATACCATTTAGCAGATATAATGTCCACTGATTGTAGTTAAATATGTGAGTAATGGGCCGTTCACTAATGAAAATTGTAACCAAACTGTATTACCCAGTTTTATAGAAATCATATAGAATAAAACCACATCTGAACCTGAAAATGGTAATAAATATTCAGATGATTATCAAGTCCTCGGGGTTCATCTTTCAGGGATCCATGAATGCATACATTTTCAAGGCAAAACATATATTCTATAATAAATACAGAAAGAAAATCAATTCATAAACATCTGGTTTTTTTTCACATGTATGGACAGAATCAAACGGTTCCCTAGTATGATCATTGAGAAAGTCATTGTCTTTGTTCGTTTTTGAACGTTCTTACCTCTTGTCTTAAAAAAAGATCAGACGAGAGACTTGACAGGCTGTGCAGAGGAGTCTACCGAGTAGAGAGTCTTGTGCTGACTATGTTGGGATTTTATTGTTGATCATGTGAGTACTGAAAGACAAATTGCTTCTTTTATTTTGAACTCACTGCACTGCAGCTGAGGAGGTAATTATGAGAAGAAGAAATTGGCAACATTTCAGTATCTTTTTTCACAGGTTTTTCCTTGGTTGCGCCGTGTTTTCAAGACTGATCTGGAATTTGGCGTCAGAACCGTGCCTGGAGATTAAATCCTGACCATGTCTTTGTGGGGAACTGTGCTCTTCCCTCTAACCTGTCTCATAAGCTGTCGGCTGTCCGAGCTTTAAAACCACACTGATGGTATGCAAGTCTGGTGAAGCAGTCAATTAAAATCACATTTACAACCAGGGACACAAGATCTCTTAATTTGCTGGTGAACACAGCCGGCAGAGAGAGGGGCTGCAGTGTTAATATGCTGCTGATTATTTCTCAGATTTCTCCTAAAAGCAATGAACGTCCCTGCCTGGCAAGTTGTACATAGCAATGAATCATCTTCTCCCACTTGGTTTGGGGATAGACAACACGGGAATGACTTTGGGTTTTTCTTTTTTGTATTTGCATCTCATAAGTGGCACAAGGTAGAAATTCATCCATCACTTCCCCCCATGCCAACACACTCCTTTGTATCTCCGTTAAAGAGCTGAAACACGGCCGTTTCTCGGATGGCAAGGTTGAGTGATAACAGCACTTAAAATACAACGGGTCAAAACAATTTGCGCTCTCAGTGAATCAAATCTTGCGAGTAAATTGCTTTTTTTTCCTGACTTGATTTGATCACGGTAAATCTCATTAGACATAAGGTTGTGGAGTCTTAGTGTAGTGTGGACACTCATTAAAACCTGAGGCCCGTGTTTCATCTGCGTCCCTCTGACAATCCTGACCTTCCCGCTAATTGAAAAGGAGAGCTCTGTATTAGTGCGCACTAAATTATTTTTAGGGGGCTTGACAAACTGTAAGGGAAACTTTGCCTCGGATCATGTGGGAGTACAAATGTGGAGCTTGAATCTCAGGGCCTTGTTTGAGCGAGATGAGTGCAACGTGAAAAACAGTGAGATTGTGGACCTGTCTAAATAATCTCATACTTATGATGTATTACTGGGCCTGATTAATATGTCCACAGACAAATATATAGTCACTTGTGTTCATCTCTGACGCTTCATACTATATTTCATATCTTCAATCATTGATTTCTTTTTCCTGCAACAACAAAGACAATCAGTCTAGCTTCATATTTGAGCACTGCTCTCATTTGAATCAACTGCTTTCATCAGTTTCTGAAAATCCATTTTTTTTCCTTTCTTCTTCTGTATTTGCTCGTCTCAGTGACTTATTTTGTTGACATTTCCATTCCTCTCTCTAAATGGACACTTAACCGTGCAAGTCAATGTCTCTCCGTCTCTCCTTAAAGCTTTGCCAACTCTCGGCTCACAATCAAACTCGTTTTTTATGGAACGGCACAATTTAAAATATGCTATAAAACCATTCACAAGAACATACATTTGATGAAACATTGCAACCATTAAATAAATCCATAGTGTTTAATGAGTTCATTTATCCTGACGTACCTCCAGACCACATGGTGGCAGCAGCACACCATCATGTTTTGCCAACCACTACAAATACCAAGAGGAGGAGGAAGAAGAAGAGGAGGAAGAGAGTCAGGGGGCAACAGGAAGAAGATTTGAGAGCAGCAGATCCAGGTGATAATTGTGTGCTGTCACTGACCATGAGAGGTTTGTTTTGCATTGTTTTAAAATTGTGAATATAAAAGAATATCAAATATTGCTAAGTTGAAGCTGTGACACCTAAATTGCAGGTTATGGTGCAATAAACATGTGAGAGTGTTGTTGGTATAGCCAGAAAGGCTAATTGGGGCCTATGGTATGGTTTTACATTATATTCAGTTGTTTTGATTGCTATTGTGTGTAACTTAACAGATTAATGAGGCCTCTACTCCCATTTAGCTTGACCAGTTTCAGGGCACTGCTGTTGACTTCCCTGACTCATGACTGAGTGATAAATGGAACAGAGTCGGCATTTTGCTTGTGATGTGCTAAGCAAACTGTCCCAATTGTTGTATATTGTACAGAACGCCAATTACTGAAAGTGTCAGAAAATGAGAAACATACCTCTTTCTGTCTGCTGGTCCCCCCGCACATCACATCAGATTGAATGTATACAGCCTATAGTTTTTGCTGATTACCAGGACTACTGGGGCTTCTGTTCACGAAGAGCATAAAGCAGCATTTTAGGGCACTTTTCTTAACTGCCGGGCCTCACCATTCCTCACAGAGCACAGGTTTGCCTTATTGGCAGGCAGTGGAGCTGGCAGGAATCCCCTGTACACTTGAGCGATGTAGGTACCTGCTGAATAAAGAACAAAGTGAGCATGGGAAAGACAGAGATGAAGAGATTGAGGTAAAAGTAGGGAAAGTGGGGGCGGAGGATGAGACGAGCAGAACAATCAAATGTAGTTTTTCATGATGGCTTCTGCCTGACGATCCATTTTAATCCAGTCAAGGTCCATAAAGAAATGACTATACTCAATCTGGCTGTTTGGTTAGATTGTGACAGTTTGCTGGCTTCCACTCATAGACTGCGAATACAAAACACTGTCTCCAGTTCTGGAAAGTATAGCTGGTGCGGTGGTGTCTGAAATCTGTATTGACTTGCAGGGGCAAATCCACTGAGATCCGTTTGTATGCAATTTTATGAGGATTTCACAATCTCAGCTGCTCGTCTCCATTTTCAAAAAGGAATTTACAATTACTAAAAACAAAACTTAGTCTATTACATGCACAGTGTAATCTAGCTAAGGCCGTAGTCCGACTAGTGAGTATTTAATCAGTTTCCTGTTGACATATAAATGCAGTAATCGGACTATGAATGACATCATCCATGTATGTTAGTCCGACTAACTGTAGATTAACTCGATTTTAGTCGGACCAACATGTTCACATGACATTAAGAAAATCGAACGATTGCCTGAGCGCATGCATGCAAACACACTGTACTCTCAAATTCGTATTTTCTAGTATTTTACAGGCTGTGCTTTGAGGTTGTGTTTGTAGTGTTCAAATTCAAACAAGTCCCCCATGCTTAGAAAACACAGACAGAATGAGACACAATACCAACAGATAAAGCTCTGCTATCATGTGTTGTATCTTATCCAAGGTCTGGACTGTTTCTTGTTGTTGTTGTTGTTTTAGGCAACCGTTTACAGGTGCATCGAGGCAGGGAACAAGGTGAAACGCAGCCAAAGAGTGTGTGTGCATAAAGTGTTTTCTGGCACCAAGATCTGCTGCTCTTGCTTTCTGCCTCTCTAACATTATGAGGTAGTTACTGTAAGCCAGGTCCATAAGCGATCCCTAGATGCATTCTGGCGCTGCACCGCTCGCTCTGCTTTGAACCACTGTTTCCATCATGTTGTCCACAGTGAGAAAACTTCTGTAGTCTGAATAAAGGCACCATCTTTTTTTTGCAGGGGCATTGTTACAGAGTGGGCAAGCTAGCCTGTGGCTGCAGCCTGACATTATTGTGTTAGTTTACAGCAAATACAATTTTGTGAGAATCCTCTTTAGTTTTATGATATGTACAAGAAACTGTAACTAGATCTTTGTGGAAATACCCTCAGCATGTTCAGGTCAGTGTACTAGGTTCTTTTTCCCTGGAGCCCCCAATGTCCCTAGCTTCAGGCCCTGTATGTACCAATGATGTGGTCCATGTTGTTCAAAGTACACTTTTATATAAGTATTCAGACCAATCTCCTCTTTTTTTTGCAGGACTGGAACAACTGCAAACGGAGAAAGGTTAGATTGCGTTTTCTTTGTTACTGGCACATAAACATAGATGCTACAAGTCTAAGTTTGTTGGCTTCACAGTTTTGCTGAATGTAAATGCAGAATATATGTGGTTGGGTAAAAAGCCTTTGACAGTCACCAGGGAAGTCCCTGCCAGGGCCAGGATGCCTTCATGCTCCTTCCAAGTGTGTTGCAGAACATAATGTACTGAAAAAACAACTATTACAATCAGGTGATTATACATCTTATAATTGTTCACCGCAAAAATCAACAGAATAATAATTTTATCTTCAATTTCTGCTAATTTCAACTTCCTTTTTTTTTTTTTTTTTACTCCCTTGGAGCTTTAAATGAGCACTTTCTGCAGCCGCTAACAGTCGACTCTTTTACCGTGACTCCCCACCCTCAGCTCATCCTTTCCCTGTCCACACCCCCCGCTGTGTTTTGTGAGGGCACTGTGGTTGTAATTGCCTTCAAGACTGTTTGGACCAAGGTTCTTTCAGCTGTGATCTGCTAATCCTATTACATACTTGTTGCGTGGATACACACAATCCTGTGTGGATGAAAGCGAGAGTGTGAGAGCCTATTTGTGTCACTTGCTTTGGCATCGTTGTGCCCCATTGAAATTCAGTGAAAGTATTCTGTTTTGTGGATCATTTCCACTTCAAATCAGAGGCAATGCAATAAGGCCAGATGTGTTTGCATGTAAAAACTCATTTGTAATCTTAATTAGTCAGATGGAAACGGGCTGTTTTAGAGATTGCGTCTTGACTGCAAGCACTGTCGGCATTTATTTTATTTAGATTTGTTTAAGTATTTTAAGTTGATGTTTAACTATTACATTGTAAATGTGATGCCAGCCAATGACCGGCGTAGCAACCTAGGTAGATGACTTGCTTCACATCTCGTTGGAAAGCTTCTGTGTGCAATGCCTTGTGATGCAATCTGGTGGTAAATGTGTTTGGACAGTTTCAAACAGTATCCTGCTGGCACAGGTCCCTCAGTGGGAAGCTTTTCTGCAGACAGACATGGTTACGGCCTTCATATTCAGAGAGTGAACAATGTCTTCCTGAAGATTAAAAGTCCCCATCACTATACAGGAAATATCTGAGGTGGCTGCTGTTTAAAAAAAAAAGAAAGACCTGATGTTCATTAAATGAAGGTCTTATTACAGTTTGCACCCACAAGCTTTATGGCCTCTTAATGTGAGGCACTTTACTGTTAATATGCAGGCGACTTCTAGAACCTGGTTTAAAAAAAAGCCTAAGAGTATATCTTCTATTCCCAGTAATGTGACATTAGAGGTCACTGGTGTGGTAACAAATGCATTAAAGAGATATGTATTGTTGTATGGGGTATTGACACATTATTAACACTGCCTTCACAGAGTATGCCATTATTTCTGTTGACCCACTTGTCACTAATAACATGGCTGCAGGCCAGGACAGAAGAAACAAATATAGCCACTTAACAAAAGTTTGATTGCCACTTTATCTGACTACTAACGGCCTCTTCCATATGGAAGCTGATCCACCCCAAAGTCCGTAGACAAAATCAGCATATTTATCTCACAGTGTCATGGGAGCTGCTGTTCTTCTGCTGCCTCATTTGGCGGGATCGTGTTACTGATGAACCTTTTGAAGGAATGAAGAATTTCAAACATCAAAGTCGCAAAATAACGTATTCAAACGCACCGACGGAGGCAACAGCTCCTGAGTGCACTGATGTAAAATCGATGAGTTCGGTTTGGGGAGCTAACTTTAATTTCCATTTGGAAGTAGCAGTCTAACAGTGGGGAAAAAGCAGCACATGGTTTTTTTTTATAGACATTATAGACATAAGCAGGTTTGGAATTCATTAGGTGAGCCCTTAGTTAAGTGGCTGTATACTGTCAGTGACAATGTGTGTGTAACTGTTGGATAGGAAAGTAAATGGAAGTGTGTGTGTGAGTGTGTGTGTGTGTGTGACGGCATGCTCTATAAAGTCAGAGTCAGTGCATCAATAACTCAAACAACCGAACTTAAAGAAAACAAACCCAAAAACTGAACCATCCCGTTAAACCCGGTGCGAGTTGTCTCGTTTTTGTGAAGCCTGTCAAACTTCAGAACTGTATCCTTAGATTGGCAAACAGGAAAGATGCCCCCCCCCCCCGCTGCTCTTTACAACCTTTTTTAACTCATGGCCATATCCACTTTGGGTGCTTGTGAGCTTGTTGTCAAAAAGCAAACTTGAACTGCTCCTTGTGCTGTTTCCATGACAACATAGACACGAACAAGAGGCAAGAAAATGAGTGGACAAATTAATAAACACACAGTGTATTCTGTAAGTCTGCAGAAAATAGCCTACAGTTAAACATGGTGAAGGATATAAGACGTGGGTGGTAAATGCTAATTTTTGTGTAGATAAAATAAATGTCATGATAAAACAAGGAATCCTGCAGGGTTTTGCATGTGTTGTTGTTCATGGCCGCCTCAATACTAGATTTGGAGTGTGAACAGTAGTAGCAGCATTATGTTGCATTATGTAAGGAAGTTATGAAGTGAAGACACCTGTTAAAATCAAATAAATTCTTGGTATACACTGGACTTGCATGCATGTTAAAAGTCTCAGACAATAATTTAGTTTCATGTAAACACATTAGTTTCGACTAAAGTTGAGTTAGTCTTAGTCGGACTAACATACCTGGATAATGCGATTCATACTCCTGCATGTATACGATTAGTCGGACTAGAGTCGGACTTGGCGTTCTGCGCGTGCACCAACATTTCCTATATTAGAGTTAATGTCATTGACAGCTTTTTGATATATATGAGACCACCTTTAAGTCACATTATTCCAATCCATATCCCAGTGATCACAGAACGTGGCATAAACACTGTCCAGGTTGTACCCTACTTATTGCCCTATGTCAGCTGGGATCATGTTCTACGACTTTGGGCTTGCCGAAGTGTCAGTGGTGTTAATATTATAACATAAGAGGGGACAACTGCTGTTAGTTGTGCCTCTGTAGTTTTTCCAACACCTTTGTGTCACAATTTTTATTCATGTTACTCTTAAACGTTTATGTAGAAGAGTAAATATGTAGAGGTTAATTGGACACTCTAAATTGCCCGTAGGTGTGAATGTGAGAGTGAAGGATATTGTCTGGCTCTGTGTGTCGTCCCTGCGATGGCCTGGCGACCTGTCCAGGTTGTACCCTACCATTTGCCCTGTGTCAGCTCGGATTGGCTCCACTCCAATGACCCTCATGTGGAGAATGGATGCATGGATGGATATTTCAGAAAGGAACTATAACATTTCTAGATTTGTCTCATTCATTCAAGTCTAATCCATTAAACTTTAATGTAGTAGTTGCTTAATGTGGCAGAATTACTTTGCCTGCTTAAGAATATCTCTGAATTGGAGCAGTGAGAGTGGATAACCTTTATTTGAACCATTTCGTCATGCTATTCTGTGTAATAACATGTGAGGGGGAGTGAGAGCATGATGGGAGTATGACCTTAAGACTGTCCGTTCACTTTGCAGAGCTGATTGAGTAGTTCGTAACCTCTGTAAACGTCAATGATGTGCTATTAAAATCATAATTATATTTTAGATCAGTTCTCAGGCCTGTGTAACACTCGTGGGCAAGCCGTAACTTGTATGATCTCTTGTAAATCGGCTGCTATCGTACAGTGTCATAAGCTGACGGGGCCTGTCTTCCACTTTTTGCTTGGAGGGCTCCGAACGATTGTTGTGTCAGCTGCAATCAGGAAGTTGCAATGTCTGGATTAAACTATTTATTACGTCTGAATTTAGATTCATTTCAGCCCATGAATCAAAGGCCTCAGACTGGGATGAATTATTCTACAGGGGATGGTGTAAATAAAGAGGCTGAGGCTGTGATTAATGTCAAAGAGGAAGACATTATTGTGTTTAAATGCAATTTAAACACTTTAGATTAGATTACGGAACACATATTCACCATTTACTAAGTACTTACTAACATGCTTATAAGTAGCATACCAGACCTTTATTAGTAATTATTAAGCACGTATTAACACCTTAATCAGAAAAATCTTAATTCATGTCGTAATAGAGGTAGAATAAGGTGTTAATACGTGCTTAATAATTACTAATAAAGGGCTAGTTAGTTCCTGATTGTACTGGCCACAACATTTTTTGACCACGTTGCCTCACTTAACAGGCGGCCTTTGCTTCACCTGAGATCTGTGGCCTGCAGTCCATGCATTTATGCTGGACTAACCCTCTTTCACCTTTTCCCCCATCAGTGGCACATCTGAAAACCATCAATTAGAATTTAATCTGCTACTATCTCCACTGAATTCAGTATTTATTGCTGGTGCAGCAATAAAAATTCATTACAGTCTTTCGCCGGAGGTGAATGCTGGATATGTGGAGAATTTCATTCTAATGCTCTCAGGGTTACACCACTAAAACACAATTTCCCTTTGAATAGTTTTCCAGAGACCTGTGAGGTTTTGTCTTGTACTGGGGAAATTCAGCTGTGTTTGTAATGCGTAAGTCAGTCGGTGTTTCTAAATTATTTCTTTCTTGTGTTCTACCGGGTCTTACCGCAGTGTTTTATTTAGCTGCCACGCCGGCTGCAGTCGGATATTAAAATACCACTTTCATAACTGTTGTTTGTTGAGAACAGGAGCAGAGGATTTGTGCAGTACACACTGCGTCAATTACGCTACACGCTGCCACTGTCATGTTTTGTTATGAATGTGATTCAGGCCTAGCAGGCACTCTGCAGAGTAATGACAATGCACGCAGCTGATGTATAGGAAATGTTGTCTTGACGTGTAATCCGTTTTTTTGCTATTTGCTACAACAATAGGTAAATGACACATTTGATTTGGCCTCAGCCTTTGTCCATTTCTAATGCAAGCTGAAAGGAAATGATGTTTTTGTCCAAAGAATTTCTCACCACACCAAATATGAGTAAGGAAATGCATTGTGATTGTTTCCGGTAACACTTATGAATCATGTATCCTGTTTCCAACAGACTTGCTTTCTACCACTTTATAGCTGCGTTTATGTATCAGTAGGATTTTATAGGCACACAATTATACAGCAAAATTACACAGACTTTCCTTCTCAAATCCCAAGAACACAGGAACGATGATTAATAGGTTTTTTTTACTGTTGTGTCACAGATTAGCAGGAGAAAAGTCATTATCGGGGCAAGGCTCTGACAGGAGAGGGACGGCGCGGCTCCCTGGATGTTTAGCACCGCGGCGCACTGAACATGAGAGCTGCCACAGAGGAAGGAGGTGGTGGTGGTTTGTGTAACATTCATTAACCATCCAGCCCTGTGTGCTCTGTGAATCAGATTCCCCATAATACAACTGTCAATCAGACCTGTTGGGCTACATAATTGCTTAGCCCTCAGTTTTAGTTGAACATTCTCATAACCTTAGCAATTTCCTATATTATTCATCACAGTTTGAGCTCCTAGTCCACCACTGACTCCAATCTTCCTTTACTGGATTTCAAGACCTCTCAAGACCTTTCACGCTCTCTGTGCCACAGACATCTCTACCAGTGTGCTATTTTTACTACTCCGTAGTATTGGTAACTATACAGGGAGAAGGCTCCGGCCAGCCTCTAACCAAGTAAACCATCTGCCTCCTTTCTCACATAATTGGTGCAGATACAATGTAATGGTATATGTTTCTCTATACAATGGAGGCACCATTAGAGGTGAGTCATGTGTGCAGCATTGAGGCACTGGGGAGAAACGTATGACAGAGATAAAGAAGCTGGTTACTAAAAGAAGCTGTGGTGCTGAAATGCAGTAGAAGGTGGCAGATTTTGAGGAATGGATATAGATTTAAAACCAACCCAAGAAAGGAAGAGACCATATTGTTGAAGATTCTGAGATTCTCGTCATGCCACCGGTCCAACTTTATTGTGACAAATCCGCTTTCTCTGCTTGATCTCAGATTTGCTGATGGCATTATGGCTGGATGTTCTGACTGATGCTATAATTAACAATGTGGTTGTTAGTGTTGATAGATCAGGGGTGAATAGAGACAGGTTGGGGACTTGGAGAGTGAGTAAGAAGAACACGGTGTAGAACATTATTATGTTCTACTTTCATTGAGCTTCATTTTTTAAAGATTTTAACCCTTTGAATGCCAGGTTTTTGTCATGATGCCGCCATGTTTTCATATGGAAGTAGATTTTTTTTATTAATTAGGTAATCGCGACAGTGCCATCTAATGGAAATAGCATGTTTTTTTTCTCTATATGCTGAATATGGTCAAAATGACACAATCTGGTGGAGAGTAGTACAAATGATCACTTCCAAGGCAAAAGCCCAGATTGACACTCACATATAATACAATGCATGTGTTATGCTTTTATGGAAGTGAGTGCAATAATTGCTGTTTGCATGGGTTTCAATGGCACAAGAGTAACACTTGTTTGTACACAATGTATTTTAGCATGAACACTACCAAAATTAACAAAAAACTAAGTAAAAGTAAGTATAAAGATAATTGTGTGTAAATGATACACATCCATCTATCCCTTCTTTATTGGCTTTGTCTGTTGTTGGCAGTGCCACATGATGGATTAGCAGTTAGCACTGTTGCCTTGCAGCAAAAAGGTTGGAGGCTGTGCAAGAGGAGCAAAGCCAGCATGAGTGCACAGCATGATCACTGGGATGGAAAATATTTGCTGTGTTTCTTGTCCTGGTTAGCACTAACATATTTCGCTCAATCTGCTCCTTGTTGCTTTAGTGATATACTGACATCAACATGGGAGGATCATGCAAGTTTCATTATCCTCCGCTTCACATTCAGTGAAGCTGGAAAAGCAAAGGCTCTGACTGGCAGTTGTCATGTGTATGTGTGCTGTTTGTTATTGGGTAAATATTCCCCGACGCTCATCAACGTTATCCGCTTGAATGTCATTGGACTATTTCGGGATCATTTCATCTCCCAGCCTTGAATCATGTTCATTCATGTCAGCCATTGATATTGCCAATCAACCTAACCTCATGGTGAGACACATGGTGAGAACATGTCATCTTCACAGGAAGCCACTTGGTTGAGCTGAGATAAAAGCAACACAAAAAAACTGCTCTCGAGGTGTCAGTGCTCACAGATGATAGATTCATTTTTTGTTTCAATTGTTAAAACAAAGTCAGTTTCTACAGGGCCTGCACAGTAATTATGCTTTAGGCTAAAATAGTAGCCTAAATGACCAGTCCGCCTGGACTTTTTTCTGCTTATTTTAACCATAAAAGGACCAGAGAGTGCTTTTGGCCAATTAACTGCATGTTAAAATACTGTTTTAACAATTTTACTAAATATTTATTTAGAAAAAACACTGCAGTTGTACACAAACAAATGTTAAATGTGAAATTTGAACAGTATAAAGCATATTTACAATATCCGTAATAAGCACATGTTCGCTTTGATGTGCCACTTATCAGCTTTCAGAACCGCTTTACGAAAGCGCAAACCGTTGCGTAACTACAGTAATGCAAAGTTCGCTTATTTGGTTTTAAAGGGCTAGTTTCCAGGCTCTAACTCGTTAAAGGAGAATAATGTCATGAATTTCAATACGCACATTTTCCACGGTATGAAAGGTTATATATAATTATGTTGATGATGTGAAGGAAAATGGTAAATATGATGGTGTTAATGGTATTGACTTCATTTCCTGACTGAGTTTATATGTTTCGGCTGCATTGTTTGCAGCAGACTGAAGCTAAGCCACTGTTTGTCCCCGATCAAAGCATAAATGAGATGGGGGGGGTGTTGTCAGCCGTGCATATTTGATGTTACCCACCGCAAATCGGAACGTGAACCACTGATGTCTCCAGCTCCTCTGAGCAGTGCGTGTGATTCGGAGATGAAAGCTGTCAGCACCACCCTCTTCATTCAGGGGCGCCGTGAGAGAATCATATTGCATCAGAGCTCTTTGTGACAACAGAACAATAGTTCTGTGTGAAAAGAGTGGAGATGATGTGACAGCTGGAAACAAGGAAAGGAGAATCAAATTCAGCTCTTCCTAGACAACGCTCATAAACTTTATGTCAGATGTTGGTGTTCATTTAGCAATGTGGATGATGAGTGTGGGTGCGTAGGTGACGTGGGTATAACCATGGTTATTGAGTCACAATCTATTGTGTGAATTCTGGTTGTATAAGTGTTTGAATGAATGCCAGAGGTGCTCTGATGTATTTATAGTGTATTTGTCATACTGAGATAAAATGAGTTGAGTATCAGAAACATTTAATGAGCAACTATTTCAGGTTTTCTTCTCTTTTTTTCTCTCTCTCCACTCACACATAAAAAACAACTTGCTCCTGGAGTTTCTCAAATAAAAGTATTTGACGATGACCTTTGCCGTACGGTAAAAATAATTCTTAAAAAGGGAAAAATGTTCTTTGTTTCCTCCTCCAGTGTCAGTGCATCTGTGTTTATTAGCATATATTCAGAGTACATAAAACAGTTACCACTATTTGTCAGGCTGCTTTTAACAGAGTGCACGTGTGTAGCTCAATATAAACCACCTAGCACCGTATGCGTGTTTCTACCAGCTCGACTCGCACGGTTAAGTTGCGTTTCTATGAGCAAAGACCTGGTACCAGGTACTTTGTTTAGTACCTGCTCTGGCGAGGTTCACGAGTAGGTACTATACATGACATCACCAGACTGCCGTCAGTACCGTCACAGGAAGAGATGTCCGACACAAAAATGAAGCCTGAAACTGTTGATCAGTTAAAAATACTTAACAATCCTAAAAATTTGGGTTAATCTCCAACAATTACCATGGAAATGTCTTAAATCTCAATATTTAGCAGAGGAGTCTGGTGTATTTAGGGACAGCACCACTGATCGCGAGCGGTGAGCTGCGTAAACCCTGCCACTGTATTTCAGTCCAGTGACTGTGTCAGACGGAGTCTGTGCTCCGGTCATGGAGGAAGTACTGAACAAACATTTAGAATGAACTGATTCTGATTCAGAAGTCCAAGTCTTGAAATACCGTATTCCCAGTGAACACCTGACGCACGTCCACCTCAATACAACTCCATTTATCTGCATCTTCAACAAACCAAATCTACCCTCGAGGCATTAGAACAAAGCTGTTGAAGCCTGTCATTCAGAAGTAAAACATTCATTAATCCTTTTATTTGTTGGAGGATGCGTTCATGGGGACTGAGTCATCCATTGAACGAGAGCCACAACAGCCATGTTGGCCCTCTTCACAAGGACACCCCATTGCTCTTTTTATTTACACTCGCGGTGCATGAGTGTGTGTTTGTGTGTGTGTGTGTGTTTCTAAAATATCTTGTGTGATTGTGCTTTCTGTGGGTGCCAGAGTGATTCATGGTGTACCAACTCCCTCTCAAATGCAGACTAGATTAATTTGTTGATAAAGGGCCCGATGAAGTGTTTATGAACGCCGATGTTTTATATGCGTTCTGCGCAGGACTGTGCTGCCATTTGTCTAAATGTGAAGGGTCTGACCCTCTCGTGTTCTGCTGAAATGTGCGGCTCACATTACAGCGGGAGGGTCTTTTATTCCTGAAGGGTTTTAGTGGGAGAGGAGGATCTGACTACTTTGTACGTCGAGGCCACATTTGTAAAGGGTAGTCGCAGCATTCATTTGTGTTGGGGGAGGGGAAAACAGCTTTTTCATTAATACTTCACTCACAACTATATGTAAACTATGGCCTTTGCTGATTGTCAGAGAATAAAATACAGAGAGGAGCACATACGCGTATGTGATGGAGGTGACACAGGAATAAAACTGCATTATTAAGTGAGTCATAACAGACAGGTCAACCGGCAGTACAGTCATCCTCGCCCATATTGCCTGTTTAAGTGGAACACGTCATTACTGTGTGTTTTTCCCCACATCCATAATAAAGGTTAATAAACAACGTTTATTTATGCAATACCGATATCCATTACATCACCTATTTGTTCATTTATAAGCCAGTTAGATTAAAGTGCTGTGGGTTTGTAAAAAAAAAAAAAACTCTTTATTTCTCAGCTTTATTTCTCCCAAACTTCGTCTTTACATAACTGAGACTTTGTGGTAGGAACGGTATATTACAGCTGCTTTTGAAGGGAATTTTGCATCTCGTAAAAATCCAATAACAATTTTTCTGCCTTTAATAAATTGCAATCACACTGCCAGGCACTGTTTACTTTCACAGTGTGGCTGTCTCTGACGTGTTTGCTCACAAATGTATGATTGGTGGAAAAATTGAATCAAAAAGCAATTTAGCTTTGAATAAGCTGCGAGGAAGCCGGGGTTAGGGAGGTGCAATCTTGTTAGCATTTTGTATTATACACTTCAAAGCCAGGGTAAAAGCAATTGCATGTTCTCATTAGCAGCAGGCTGTCGGAGGGGATGTGTTGCTGTTGGAGTGGTTGAGGAAGGTTTACATATTATGTCTCCTATGGATCTCTCTGCTTGAACACATGCAATTCCCCGCTGTTATTTGCAGGTTCAAATCTGCAGGTATGTCGTATTCTCTGCCATAGAACCACGTTCTTGTGTGTGGACGTATTTCTTTGTCTATTGTTGGAACACTGTCCTCAGGTCTTTGTACATGTGATACTATGGATTTATCCTCACTACACGCAGTTTTTAGTGATGTAAGAGCGCTTCCAGACAAAGTGACTGATGAAATGCCACCGCTAACTCCACTATAGGGACTTTAAACTATTCTAAAAGCCAATGTTATGTAACATAATGATAAGCTTGGGCAGACATGGTTAATAAAGCGACCTTGGATAACAGCCCTGAGCCCTCCACACTGACCTGGGGCCACAACCAGAGTTCCGGGATTGGGATTATGGTAAATCACAACTCACTCACCAATATTGGACACATGGTTATTTAATGCCACATTTTTTGTGGACAGAGAAAATCCCTGTAGGATTCCACATGTATTTTGGGGATTGAGAGATTTTAGAAAGTCAAGGACAAGTTGCTTAATCTGGGGAAAATAATGTAACTGCAGCAGTCGGACATGCCACTCGCTCCTGTGGGTTTGATCATAACAAGCATAATCAAAGATATGCTTTTTATTGTTATTTTGATACGCTCATCTCATTGTTAAGTATTTAATATATACAATATCCTCCGCTGTCATGTCAGATGCTTTGAAATTCAATGTTTAATTCCCAACATCTGAGTGGGGTGAGTGGTAGGATTCACAGTCAAATCTCATTAATGAAGATTTATTCAATCGCCATACTGACATGTTTTATTTATGTTTTTTTTTTACATTTGTTCCCATATCTCATCCTTCCTTTATAGTAATCTCTATGTTTTCTTTTGTTCCCTGCCAGTTAATCCTCTCTGTTACCAGTTAGTGTTCCCACATCCTTCCCCTCCCTGCATATGCCTTTTTATGCGTATGTTTTCTGGACACCTTTGCCTTCATTCACTGCTCATCTATGTACCAGTGAGATCTGGCTCAAGTCACCTCTGCAGGAACGGTCTAACGTTGTAACTGTAACAGGTCACCGCTATGTGTTTTCACATTTCCTGGGAGACACTTTGACCCAGATGTCCAAACAAAATAATAGTGCATTTGAGGAGGAGTTGGAACCAGCAACTATCCTCACATCTTTGCTGAAATCTTTAAGGCTTAAACTTGTCAATATGATGTTACAAGTAATTCACTTATAGTATAATGACGACAATGACTCAATTTACAGGTGAAGGTTTTATTTTCATATACGAAGAACTGGGAAAAGTATATACAGTATATGTTATAATAACTTCTTCAGCTCCTCCAGTTTAGTTTTGTAATTACTAACATCTGCGATGTTGGGTTTCCTCGTGGACAGGTGCTCGCCAGAGCGTAACAGGACCTTGAGTTTGTGAAATAGTTGTCGAAACTATCCGTAGACTTTGGCTACAGTATGACTGACATGTGGTTGTTGGCTTCTGAGGAGCTATAGCTCCTCCTGAGAGACCTGATGAAGTCCAACTCATTACATTGTGCTGCTGTCGATTGCATTTAGTTGGCACTAGGAGTCACCTTGTGCAGAGGGAGACGGACAGTGTGCAAGCAGTTTATCAAGTAAGTGCCACTTTAGGATGCAAGCTCAGGATGGACTCTCTCATAAATGTGTTTTTTTCTGGATCATTAGCCCATTGTGGAGTTTCCTTCTCCTGTCACAGAGGAAACCTAATTGCGCTGAGACCTGTACTGTCCAAAAGCTACATCCTATATTCCACACAGCACAGGAACGCATGGGGGATCCTGAGGCCAGACTTTGACGAAACCCAACTTTATTAACATTTTCTTGACAAAGCCTCTGCTCGGTCTGAAAGGAGGGCCTGCACAGAGGTTACAGCAAGAAAGGTCAAAATTAAGTATGTGAGTTTGATTGAACGATACTGCCAATTTTTAATGTGCTTAAAGGTTAAGGCAAAGAAAATGGTGGCAGGTTATTGTTATCCTATCATCCCAAAGCACCGTTTCATGCCAGCCTGATTCATTCTCCAGAAAGCTTTTGTAAAGTCAAATGACCCTGGTTATTCTCAATTTCTTTATCATGCCATATGTTTTCCATATACTGTGTGATTAAATCATGTCCTTAAAATACCTCATTCATAAGCACAGTATGACACTGGGACACTAAGGAGGTTTTTGCCCTCCATGGACGCAGCAAATATTTCATTTCATTATCTTGAAATTATCTACTTGGCTTATTTGCACATTAATAGAGATTTTGTGTCCTAGCACCCAGTGATATTTAGGTGGAAATATGTTCTTAAGCACAACGACTAGTCACTTATAACCCTACACATCCAGGACAGACGCTTCTCTTCCATAATTGAAAGCAGTCATTATTCAGTCATTAGCATTAGCCATGTAGAATACACCTCATTATCTTCTCATTTTCAGTGCTGTTTGTCACAGGTTTAAACTAGAGTATAAACTGTTAAGAGCACATACAGAACCTCTGCCAACACCTGAAACACCCTAACTTTGGAACCTGAAAGGAAAGAATGTGCAGAAACACAGAGATGGCTCGGAGCTGATGGGCTTAATCTAATTGCATTGTTTGAACTAATTAGTGGATTGAATCTAATCTATTTATGTTTTAAGGATGAGCTCTACCGTTTTAAGTTATTAAAATTCATATTTTTGAACTCTGACTTTGGAACAAGAGTCTTAATAAGGCGCAAATTAAGGTTGTTGTGTTATTTCAGTTTATTACATAGACACACTATTTCAAATTGAAATTAGTAACCTAATGTAAGTAGATAGTTGGACTTGGATATGGGCCTTGGATGGGGGTAGATTATAATGACTGTCAGCTATTGGTTTCCATCTGCTCAACCTTACTCTCTACACTCATTAATTCTAAACAAGGCAGTCTCTGTCATGGCTCCAGCATGGGCTGCATATAAAGACGTTGATGAGAGTTGGAGCACACAGGATGACAATGCGGGTGTGGGCAAGCAGGCGGGGGAAAAAATGCTGAAGGGTTGGAGGAGGTGTAAGAAAGTTGAAAGTCTTGTTACACACATGCACACTCATCCACCCTCTACAGGCTGCTCATTATGTGAGCTACAGGGAGTAGGTGTCTGGACCGGGCTGGTGCTGCGGAATGTGGAGGAGAGATGGGACGGTGGTTGCGAGAGGAATCTTTTGGTATGCTTTCGGTAAAGCATATGACTGTGCTATTATTACTTATCAGAAATGAGCTATGACTTCAGGTGTCGCCGCGTCTCATCACCTCACAGCAAGTCTGTACATGTACGTAATTCTCGGGTAAAAGATGAGATTTCCTCACGGCGCAGATCAGTGCACTTTGGTCAGTCTTCTGCCTGTTTTGCACATGGACTGCAGGTTGGCTGCTCACATGCGATTGGTCACACTAGAAATGGAAACCACAATGCTTCTGGCCTCAAAATAATGTACCTCAGTGATAGAAATATATCTAAGTGGCTCTGTCTTTTGTTTGTACGTGTTTTCATGCTCGTATTCCCTGCCTGCTTTCTTCCATGTTCAGTGTGTACTGGGCGAGTTGGAGAATGTCTGCCTTTGTTGTGAATTCATTGAAACTGTCCTTGTGTTCACATTCTGATGGATTTCCATTTGCATGACGGAAACACTAAATGGACAGACAAGTACGTTCTGTGGTGTGGGCAGGGGATCATGGGTCTGTGTAGGCTGTGGGATAGTAGAGATTATATGAGCTTCTCAAGTGTGATGCTCTGCTGCTTTTCCTGCGTCATTTGTAAAACTCCATAACAAAGCAAGAGCAAACAATTTTAATACATTTCCTTGGGCTGTGGAACATGATGACAAATATTTCCCCTATTCACTGACATGCTGTTTACAAGACGATGTCAAAATACCTCATAAACCAAGTTATTTTGCAGCCCAATATCAAAAGCATGTCATGGCCTTGAAATAAGAACTTTTGAGTGCAAAAAAAAACACGAGCTGAAGTTGGAAACATTTGCAGAAGCTAATGCATTCTTTGGTACATTCTGTCTCAAGTCCTCTGCGATCATGGATTATTTATGCATATGGAGGGAGGTGACGCAACCCCTTCATATGGTTCATATCCCAGTGAGCACTGAGCGTGACAGGGCTGGTTGTATCAGGTCAGTAAAAACAAAAACAAACAGGGAAATGTACCTGGTGATGACGGCTGGTGACGCTGTTATTTGCTCATACGTCATGAGTGCATTTCTTTTGGGGGATAAAAAAAAAGCATGCCAGGCATTCATTTTTTTGTCATAGCGAGGCTGAGTGAGTAATAGATTCCTGGTATTTCTGCATTTTAAAAATAAAAAGGTGTATTATTTTGTTCAGTATTTTTGGTGGATTGAAAATGATGAAGGAATAATCCTGTAATGTATGCGCAGTTTTCCCACATTATTCCCTAATAATGTGCTAATTGTAACACACTTTAAGATCTGCACCTCTCTCTGGGCTCTGTTTCCAGCCATGGGGGAAATCTTTGCCATGATGGGAGTCCAATCACCAATCAGAGAGAGATGGTGCGCTATTTGCTGCTCTGTGAGTGTGAGAGTGAACAGTTGTTCATCTCTATATGTTTGCCCTGCGATGGACTGGCGACCTTTCCAGGCTGCCTTTCACCCCTTCAGCTGGGATTGGCTCCACTGGCTCCTGCGACCCTCACGTGGAGGATAAAGTAGTAGACAATGAATGCAAGAAAGAAAGAGATTCAACTGCGGCTCTGTTAACCCTCGAGTTAACCCTCGTTTGTCTCAGCTGGACGAGCACAAGGCAACTCCCCAAACCTTTCACCCAGAAGACCCAGCTGAAGTCGCACCACGTGAGAGAGGCCTTTTAGTTGTGAAATCTGCGGCAAGATGTCCTTGAGGCAGGACAACTGCATGAGGCACCAACGCTTCCACAGCGGCCTAAAGCCATACAGCTGTGGGCAGTGTGGTAAGAGCTTCATGGCGTTGGCTAACCTCAGAACGCTTCAAGACATTCACCTGCAGGGAGAGTAACTCTCAGTGACTCACTATAAAGAAGTGAAGGGGTTTCCGCCTCAATTCTTTCTTTTTTTTTATCTTGCCAGTGTGCTTGGATAGTTGTCATATGCATATGACCTTCCCTGTTCTTTTATAAACACACACACACACACACACACTAAATTGAAGCCCAGGTAGTAGGAAAGAAGTAGCAGTTATCCGCTATGGAGCGACTTTACTGTAGCTTGTATCATCCAGTCGGTGCCTGGCTGCAGGTGATGCTGCTGAATTTCCGGGTTCCATAAAACTGACATGGCGCTGGTCAAATTGCAAATATGCAGTCTATGGTTGCGCTGCATGGACCCAGGTGCAGGCTGACTACCAGAGGATGTGGCTGTGAATGTTCTAGAGCAGTGCTTACTTTAACGCTGACAAAGCTGATATACCTCGTCCTAGTTTTCAGTACAAATCATGTGCACAATATAACATTTCTGACCATTTCTACTCTTATTTCTCTAACGCCTAATATTAATTGAATAGTCAAACTGTCCATTTCCGCCAATTGTTCTACAATATATGTGCTAATTAAAACTGGTCTAAATCTGTTGAAATGTTGCCAAAATCACACAAGAATGAATATGAAAGGAAGGACCACATTGTCCACGCCGCCATGTCTGGTGCAGCAGTGTCACAGCGATCTTTTTTATGAACTGCCTGTCAGTGTTTATTATTCCCTCATGTTCCAGGTCAGAAGAGACTCAATGGACTGTCTTCAGTGCTTCTTCCTTCCTTCCCTGCACAGTAGACAATGCTTTATGACGTTGGCTTTTGCTGTTGTCCCGGCTCCAGACCTCAGCAATCTCACCAAGGTTCTTTAAAACCCACTCAACCGCACCCTGCAACACCCACCAGAGAATGACCGGACTAATTGAAGGATCGCAATGTGGTCGACATCTCAATAGTGAAGTTTTTACACAGTGTGACGTTTGGTTTTGAAGCGACTGCTTCTTCTGAACAGAAATGCAGACTCCCTCATTTTCTGATCATTCCTCTGTTCATGCTTTTTTCATTGTGCTCATTTGCTCTGGTTCAGTTTCTTTTTTCTTCTTCCTAGTGGTACGTGCTGCCTTGACCTGAACATGTCATTTTCTTCACTGAGCATCCAAATCTGGTTGCTTTCGTTTATTGTTTTCAGAACAAAAGTTTCCAAATATATGGGGGTTTTTCTGCACTGGATCAGCAGTTGTGTGGATTGTGTTGGAGAGCAGCGTCATTATATCAGATGGTATCATGTGCACGTATGTGGGTTGTAATTCAATTCAGCCACAGACACGAGTGGATATAGTGTAAAGCCCTAATTGACATCCATTTGACTCGAATATTTCCAGTTCCAAATCCTTTATTTTTGCTTTCAATAACCTCAAAGTCTAATGTTTTCCAGCTTATTTTTCTTGTTCAAGAATTACGCTCTTTTTTCAGTTCTGCAGGATAAACCAATTGCTTATAAAAGTGTAGACTGAAGCTGTTTTGACTCAAAAAGAAAGTGTGTCTGTTCACATTTGTTTGATTTAAATCACATTAGTATTTTTCATTTAATGCTTAATGAACACACGTCACACTTCTTGATCAAGGACTTGCTTGGCTTCGTCTTTATCAGCTCTGTCGATCGCAAACAGAGTTTTGCCACACTTTGGACACTTTATACTTCACAGCCACACTTTGTTCGTTACACTTTAGGTAAACCCTTGTACTGTAACCTTATTTACAACTTGCATCCACTTATTTTGCTGTGCTAGTTGACCATTTTATAAACGGTTGAAATGCACCTGACCTTTCCGGTTACATGTGTTGCCTCTGCTACGGTTTGTCTCAGCGCTGCTGCCATATTCTCAGCAAAGCATTCACACTCTCCTCTACCTACGCAGGGCTCTGCGGTTGCTGTGTGATTGACCTGATTATGGAAAACAGTCTGTGGCATCTCTCCCAGAAGGCGCCGGGATTGTAGCGTCTTCATGAAAAATATTCCTGTTGTGCCGGCTTCTGTCACAAGATGCCTGTGGATTAAGCTGCGCTATGGCAAAAGCCCAGCCGTGGCCGACTGCCAAAGGGGAGAGTGAGAGAGGCAGGGAAAGAGAGAGAGGACAGGGGAGGGGAATTTTAAAGAGGGGAAGAGAATGATAGAGGGGAAACAGATGAAGAGGAGACATAATTAAGGCTCATTTATACTCTACGCAGGAGACGGAGACTTTCTTCCGTACTTTGCGTTTTATTATGTTCATCACTGTGTGGGAGCTTACGGTGACGGACGAAACGGAGCAATATCACTGGAAATCGTGGGGGCAGTATAGAGTCAATAGCCCAATCAGTCAGGAAAACGACAAAGAAGCAACGTACAGTTGCAGTGAAACGACTGTAAGACATGCTGCCAGCGCTTCCTGGTTTAATCCAGAGCGAGACTCGCCAGGCGCTCGGCTTCACTCACTGGTGCGCTGTAGTCTGATTCTACGGGCGAACCAAGTGGTCAACAAATCGCTCCACATCAATGAGGGATACCCCCCCCTGATATGACGACTTGCATTTTAGTGGTCTTGCATTCCACTGCCATGAAATCTGCTTGTGTTTCAGTCCATTTCAGACCTCTTTAATGGTCGCCGTTTGTTGGTACTCGACACTGCCATCCAGAAGAAGTATTAAATGTGTAAATATCCATACTAGCGCGAAAGATGCACGGAGGTATGTAGGGTAGTGACGGAGATAAAGTTTGGGACGGAAAGACTCAAAATGGAGTACGTTAGTCCATTCAAATCAGCTTAATAAAGAGTAGAAGGTATAAGGGTTAGGGTAAGGGGCTAGGCAATGCATTATGGCAACGATGTGTCCACACTACAAGATGTCTTTGCACAGTTTTATCCACAAGGCAGAGTCACCACTAGTTGGGGGCAGTCGGCATGGCTAGTTGACACAGAAATCTGTAAGTGTGTGAGGGTAACAGACCCGACTCCACGTCAGTCGTGTGTACCGATTACCGACCCAACTGCCAACACATGTTGCCAACAGCCAATGAGAGAGTAGGTGGGATACAGGAGATTGCGTCAGAAGACGGCAGGAAGTAGCGGAAATATCAAAACCACGATAGTGATGAAACGGACCGAACTGAGTTTGATGCTTTCAGCTGGCTTGTTATATCGTGTACAGTAGTCGGTGATCCTCATAAGGCACAGTCACAGTCATGTGATCGCCAGTCTTTCAGTTGTCGTAAAAAAATCTGCTAAAACCCGTCGCACTAATGTGTACCAAGTCTCCAAGTCTTTCCAAAATTGTTAACGACTGTGAAAGTTGTGTAGCGCGTCCCCATCTTAAGCTATAAAAACAAGTGTATGTGTGTGTGTGTGTCAGAGTTTGCCTCATTCTCTCTCAGATGTGTTGTTGTTACTTTTTCAATGCCTTTGTTGTTTATACATGGCAAAAAAAAGCTGTTCTTTGGACACTGCTTTCACGTCCATTCATTTGAGCCGCCATAAATAAATAAATCATAATCAGTTAATGCCTAACTGATAACAGATATAGGTTATATTTAGTTTAGATTATTATTTTGATTATGAATAAATGTTAAATTGCCGGCATTTCTCTTGTACCTGTTGTTTTTGTCAAGTCATCTGAGCCAGTCTTGACAGTAGGGTACTGTTATGAACAATTATGTCGATCACTAGTCTGGCAAATCTAGTGACCGGGGGGGGGGGGGGGGGGGGGGAGTTGCAGTGAGCTGCAGAGGATGGCAGAGACCCAAGGGAAGGAAAGCAGGCCAACAGAATGTGCTTTACCATTAATCTTCTTAGCCATTGCTTGGAGAAAAGATGCTGCTCTGAGGTGTAGGCTTTACTGACCACACAGATTCAAACTCTCAAAGTTTTACCTGTGATAAATAATACTGAACTGTTGCACCGCTGTAGCATTTTTGTTTACTCAGTTAGGAAAAACAAAGGTGGATGGGGAGCTTTGTTGTAAATATAAAGGTTTCGATGTGGTCAGGAAAACCTTCTGTTGGTGGCTGATGGCTAGGTGTGTGATAGCTTTGCATTTAGATGCACTGTGTGAATGGCAATGGTCATCAGGACTATAGAAAAGCACTCTGACCATTTACAAGACGTCCATGTTTGGACAGATGGGAAGGAGTCATGAGGGAGTGTCTCTCGTCTCATAGTCTATGCGTGCTCTGTGGATTGGAGGAGGCGTTCACCAGCTGCATTGATGGTGTCTCTCTCTCTCTCTCAACACTCAGCTTAGGAGTAGAGGCGGATTGATTTTCTTCATTTTGCTGAGGGTGTAATATACTTCCGTTGGCTTCACTGAACCATAACATCCAGCATAAATTATTGAAACAAAACAGCTTTCAGGTGCAAACAGTGCCTGTCAGGTGGGTAAACAAGTTCTAAAATCTCTACCCAACATTGTTTAGATTGTAGAAAAACAGGTGACAGTCTGAAAACATGCGTCTCATCATGCTGTTGTGTCTCATCACACATCACTCTGCCTTGTACATGCGGCACTTAGAAGTGAAATGGTTGGAGAGCACGACCAGGATGTTGTGTTTTAGACGAAAGAAATGACTACTTCAGCTTGGATTTGTTACCAGTAACTGCACCATTCGAGTGATGAAAAAGACACTGTTTCTTGTCAACTATATTTACAAAGTCAAATCAATTAGAATAAGGAACATTTACAATATTTGTTCAGCTATAGTAAAATATGAAAACATTTTCTTAGTCGTAGTGTTTGCTGATCATATGAAATTTGCATCAGTCTGCCACAAGGCCAATGTTGTTCAGGATGTCTCCCTGAAGAGTTCACTGTAAATTAAAAGTTGAGTGGCTGTGTCTTTTACATTTCAAATCTACCCACGTGAGGAGAATGCATTAAAGAAAATTCATGATTTCTGTGTTTGTGTCTCTCATAAGGCTTGTTGGGTGAAATTTCCCATGTCGGGAAGAAATCACTTTTTCATTTTGTTGCACGGAGAGTTGAGCACCACCCTGACAGCAGCAGATGTAGCTCTGAGATTAAAGACAAGCACGGGTCTCATGTGTTATCCGTTTCATCATGCAAGCCAAACGCCTCTCGTCTCTCTGCCATCGGCAGCTTTTAAAACACATTTCAAACCTGACACCATGTCTGCTACGACATGATGTTGTTTTATACGTGTGTAAATGAGTGAGTTTAGTTCGGCAGCAGGACAGTGAGCCAAGGTCTGGGTATAATGAGGTGTAAGTGGAGCATTAAGATATTACTCATAGCACCTGGGAGATGAGAGGTGGATCAAAATCAGGTTGCAAGAGCCAAGAAAGAAAGAAGCACAGGGCATATTGGGTTTTGTGAGAGACCTGCATTGGATTATATCCAAGCCAGCAACTTATAAATCTTATTCTCCTCACTTTACTCCCTGAGATATCAATTCCAAAAATTCTTGAAAAACAAAAACATGTTTCAGCAGTTTTGCAGTGAGTGGCGCACACTCCAATAAAAGGATACTAAAAGTTTATGGAAATGATGCAAGTTTTTTTTTTTTTTTTTCTGTTTCTGTGGATATTTTGTTTTACCATTAAGATATGTGTCCCATCATTTATCAAAATCTCTCTCAGTAATATTTTTTTTCAGGAAAAAAAACATTGCTATTTAGTATCAGAGGGACATACGAGTTTCTCTTGCACCCACATAATTGAGTTTTTCTTTTTTTCTGATTCTTTTCATCACCCTCTTAACGCATTGCCTCATTAAGCAGAGGATCCCATCTTTGTCTTATTTATCTGCCCCACTGCTACAGTGGCTTTTACATGGTCTGTTTACCTTTGTTTTTTCAGTAAGGCCTGTATGTATTTAGTGCAGATAAAATGATTTGGGCAACAGCTGCTAGACATACTTTTGCAAAAATACAGATTGCACGGACCAAATCATCAGAGATGTTAATGTTATTAGTGATGATGTGGTGGTAACGTGGCAAATTTGAAAACCTGACACTTGATGCTAGAGGTAGCTATCCAAAATTAGCAGAGCAGGATTTGTCATGGCTAACTGCTCTCGTAAAGGCTTAATATTGCTCTCATAAAGGCTTATGTTACCCTTCGACTACTCCGTTCATTAAAGGATTGTCGTCTGGCGGTGCTAACACCCTGCACAAGACAATCCAGACTCTTTTTGTGTATCGTTCCAACGCTGGCGGAATGACCTTCCGAGCGCTACCAGAACAGGGGACGTCTCCGTCTTGAAAACCCAGCTCTTCCAAGAGCATCTTCTGTTAGCACTTCGCTTCAGTCTCCGTCTGCACTTGGATCCACTTCTGCACTCTCACTCTCTGTCAGTCCACTGTTGCTTATTCCTCTTTTGTAAGTCACTTTGGATAAAAGTGTTTGCTATATGCTTAAATGTAATGTAGCAATAGGTGCAAATGTTGCTAAAGTGATTGTGATGACACGTCTACTGTCTCCACCATTGTTGGTTTATTTGTCTGACAAAAAACGTCCAAGAGCTCTGTTTTGGTTGTGAAGTGTTTAAGTGCATACACATTATTTGGTATATTTACATACCGTGTATTGATTGGTTGACAATTTCCTTTCCACCTTTGAAAGTTGAACATTCCTCAACTTCTAATTCAGCTTCATAGATTGAGCTTCAACAAACTGGATGCTGCTACTGAATGATGAAGTGACGATTTAGAGCTGCAACTAACGATTATTTTCTTGATTAATCATTCAGTCCATAAAATATCAGAAAACCTTAAAAAATGTTGATCGGTGTTCTTCAAACCTGGGAATGATGATGTTCTCAAATGTCTTGTTATGTCCACAAATCAAAATGATTAACTTTTAATGATTTCTTTGTTATCCAGAGCAAAGCAATGAAGAAAATATTCACATTTAAGAAGCTTTAACAATCAGAAATCTTGTTTTAATCATGAAAAAAGCTTCAAACCGATTATCAAAATTGTTGTCGATTAATTTAGTAATCGATTTATAGTCGATTTAATTGTTTCAGCTCTAGGTGACATACAACAAGTTTGCATTGCATCCATGTGATTTCACTTATACCATAGTCACATTTTGCTTTGAGTATCTTGAAACTATTAGTCAGATGTCTTGTGCTACGACAAGCCACAAGTGGAATAAGAGCAGCCAAATGTGTTTGGGGAAACCCGCCCCAATTACTGCCCTTTCCTTTAAGCTAATTTGAATCAGATACATGCACACACAAACCAATTAGGGCTCTGAGGACGCTGGGGAGAGGTCAAGAGCCGGGCTATTATCTTGCTGTGCCAAAAATACACCTGATAAAATCTGGGGCAAGACTCAGACCTGTAGGTCAACAGGGTCAGGTGGATGTGGATAACGGAGTGGAGGTCGATTTATAACAAAGCCTCTTGTGGCTACTCAGGAGGAAATTATACGGTGTGTGTGTGTGTGTGTGTGTGTCAGTCGAACTGCTTGTATGTATGTATGTGTGTGTGTGTGTGTGTGTGTGTGTGTGTGATTGACTTACGGGTCTCCACATAAAGGATTTTGTGGGGAAACCCAACCCCAGGTGTGCCACAGAGGCTGTCTGTAATGGCTGTGCAGCTGCTGTGAGCTGTAGTTAGTCTGGTGTCTGGGGAAAAAAGCATATTGATGTGAAGATGTCCCCCTGCCTCAGAGGGAGAGAACAGATACCAATTTGTGGACATATGACCTGATGGTGGTGGGCCCAAACAACCACGCTTAAGACCTTCAGACCCCGAATCTCCTACAGCGAGCGCTGTCAGCTATGATTCATTTGCAGGGAAACTTTATGGACTCCGATTGTGTGACCTCAACGCGAACCTTTTGTTGACAGCGATAAAAAAGAGTGTGTGTAATTACAGTCTGCATCGGTGTGCTGGTGTGCCTTTACGTCTTCGCAGGAGTAATTAGACACTGATGTCTTAGGTTCATGTCTGAGAGTTTGCGTAACCTTTGACTGACATTGAGTGTTTGTCGGAGTTTGCCTCATTCTCTCTCAGATGTGTTCTCGGTACATTTTCAATGCCTGCGTTGTTTATACACACAAGACAGAAGTGTGTGTGTGTGTGTGTGTGTGTAGGCTGTGAGCATACATTGTTATTCATACCTATCCTTATGAAGATGTTTTGCTCTTGTGAGGATGTTTTGGCTGGTTGTCACAACTTTTAAGGGCTCTTTAAAGGTTAAAACCTGGTTTTACAGTTAGGGATAACATTTAGTTCCACACAAAGAAAGCTGTAGAAGACTGTGTGTGTGAGATCTATTATGTCGAGGGACAAAAACACCCAATATCCTTTGTGCTGATGTTATTTTCCCCAAAACATCAAGTGTAAGGGTTACTTTCTGTATAATCATCATGGGCTAAAAAGGTTTTTCATGTTATTTATATTTCCTGCGAATAGTATGGTATAAAGCAGATAAAAACCCTTTTCTTTTTTTCCCTGTTGAGTAATGTTTTGGTTTTTGAGTTTCATCCTTTAATTCCTTAAGTGTAGTTGTGTGTGTGAACACACGCTGTACTTTCATTCTAGTGTCTCTGACCTGCCTTTTGCCACCAGTAAAATGGCCTGACCTGCTCCTTCCCCCGCACTCAGCTGCTGATTTGTTCCTCATTAGCTCCTCGTACCTAGCGTTTACACTGTCTGCCAGATCTCTCCAGCATGCTGTTCTTTGCCTGTCTGCTTTGATCCTGATTATTTTTTGACCCTGTCTGTCTTTTTCTAAAATTCATCCCCAAATAAAACCTTCGCTTGGATTAGTTTTGTCCTTGATTTTTCATAGGCTGTGATTTTGGGTCCTCTTCTTGAGAGTGTGACATGTTGGTTTTACGATCTGTTGCACTATTGGTGGGTACACAAACACAGTCTTATTTATTAAATGCACAATC
Organism: Solea solea; assembly: GCF_958295425.1. NCBI lineage: Eukaryota > Metazoa > Chordata > Actinopteri > Pleuronectiformes > Soleidae > Solea > Solea solea. The sequence goes on along the minus strand of NC_081149.1, from coordinate 18,588,248 downwards.
TTTTGTGTTGATTGGACAGCATTCCCCACTACGATAAGCATATTTTCCTAACAATATCTATTTAATTCATCTGTTTCATTTGTTTTTGGAGCTTTTGCTGCTAAAGTGTGACACTAATGTCTTAATTTTAAAGTGAACATCTTTTGGGTGCTCTCTTGTTCAGGCACAAGTAGCAATTCAAGAGCCATGAGTATAAATTCTCTTGAATGCTACATTGGGATGCTTGTCTTTCTTTATTATATGCACAGATGTGGTTTATGTGGCAAAGTGGGAAGGGAAATTTAGGAGATGTGATCTCTTCAATGGGTAAAAAGATTAAAATGTAACTCTTCTGCCCCCCATGTGTAGCAGAGATCATCAGATCTAATGACTATGAAACATTTAAAAGTTCTTAAATGTGCAGTCTGCTGGAAATAAGTAAATAAAAAAAATTGTTTACACTTACTTATGATTCAAGTATCACAATTTATTACAAAAACTAAAACTTTTTTTTCATCTGTTGGTGTCGCCATGCTTTAAGCATATAACAATACAGTATAAAATCCCTACCCAAAAGTAGGAAGGTAAAAGCAAAGATCATAGATGCTGACGCAGCATTTACAGAAGTTAAGACATGCTGTTACTGTACAGAAAACATTTCCAGGTACAAACATCTGCAAAAATGCGCCGTTGTCATCGTTGAATTGCATTTCACACTAAATCTAATCCATCCTCATTCAAAGTGTCACCTCTTTTGAAAATATTTTACAGGAAACAAAAACGAAAGACTCTGCAAATCATATGATGAATGTGCTGAGATTTTTTTCAACAGCCCAAGGCACTCAGGCTCGAATATTGGCAATAAATGCGTCATTCTTTACACAAGATCACGTCAAGCAGGTGGTGGTAGAGAGCGAAGCGTGAGAGAGAAACGACCTCTTGAAGAAAGTGTCCCTTAGAAAGAAGTCCATCTTGTCCTTTTTCACAGTGAAAATCCCTGGCAGTCGAGACACAAAAGACAATTGAAGAAGTCAGTCATTTGAAAGGTGTGACATCTGCTCACTATACACTACACGACCCCCTACTGTACTTGTGATGCCGGCCAGATGTTTTGGTCTCCGTGAACATCCACTGTTCCCTGGACAGACCCCAGCTACTCTTTCAAATGAAACCACATGAACGCCTGATGTGCCATCAAGCAACACGGGATGCCAAAGTGTCCACTTCCAGTGATGTGACCCTCTTGAGGATCTAGTCAAAATCTACCGAGGTGTCCATGAATGATGCTTTCAAATATTTATCACAAGTCCAGGTGCTATTAATTGAAACACCCCCTTCCCGATCTTTCACATTTGCTGCTGCGACAACAGTGGCAATAACAACTGCATTGATCTTTTTTTTTTCTTTCCTGCGAGTTCAGTTGAGCTGACGACAAGCTTCGAATGTCCACTTCGATGCGCCGCCGTAAATATCGAGGCTAGTCTCCATCCATGCAAAAACATTGCCCACTTGTGCTCGGCTGCTGCAAGTCGCTAGATTATAAATCTCTCCGACGGATAGTTTCCGATCCCAGATGTGAAAATTCGCCAGGTCTCCGACAAAAGCTTGTGTGGCATCAAATCCTCCTCCCAGCATGTCCTGTGGTAAAGACAAATGGATTTAATTAAGGATAATATGATATGTTTCCCATCAGGCTGCTTTATGGAAAGAACCAAATTGCCTCTTGGATTATCCGGAATCTTTCTGATTAAACTGAACGAGGAAGTAAGCATCTTTAATCCACCAGGAATCGTGATGAGTTCCAGTTGGTTTAATAACTTTATTGAAGCAATTTTATTCATTAATGCAAAGCTTGTTAGCTAATATACTGTATCACTCTTAAGTGATCTTTTATGACCAGCCATTACCCCGATAACGTGAATAACAGGCAGGTGCTGAAAGCTCAGTCCCGTAGAGAAGAAGCTAAGCATTTGAAACAGACGTGTGCCGTGTTTACCTGCTCCTGACCGAGGATCAGCAGACCTTGCGGTTTGATGGGATGATATGGAGCCAGATTCTCTCCACTTCCTCTCTTAACGCCATCTTGGAAAGCTTCCCAAACGCCATCGCGAGTTGTCCAGGTCACGCAGATGTGATGCCACTTTCCGTCGTTGATGAGAAATGGCAGCTTCGCAACCTGGGAATGTTTCAAACGTGAAAATGTTGATGAGCGTATTTGGGAGTGAATGTCACAGCAGTTATGCACGGCACAGTGTTTCGGACGTATACCTTGTCATTTATTAGTATCTCCATGGGGTTGTTTCCCCATTCTATGAGGACCAGCTCATTGGCTTGGCCGGGGACTGCATAGGAGAAAGGTGTGCCCACTCCAGGAGACGCATTGGACTTGAGCCACATGCACACTGTGAGGGCATACATCTCTGGCAAACTCTTCTTCACTTTAGCGTACATGTAGTTTGTTCTCAGTGGGAACGTCAGCTGGAATTTATCCAGTGGCCTGTTTTCTCGTTGACCTGGGAAGAAGAGAATTGAAAGCAGTCGGTTTCTGACGCTTTGCAGAGAGAGAGAGGCGTTTGAGTCCAGTCAGTGAATGTGTGTTTCTCATCGTATAACACACATGCACACTGTAGGGGATTTACATAGGAATTATACGTTGCACAACAAATCCACAAGCATGACGCTCCAGCTTTGCTTTAATCTCCCATGTTAAATCCATCACAGTAGTCATAGTAATGTTGATTATAGGCATCTCTTAATTTCTTCATTATCCACACTTCCTTCTTTTACCACCACACAAGTTGTTTGTTCCAAACCCAGAGAAGTTCTCAAGAGGCTCACTTCCCTCGTGGAGGGATGTTTCACACACTGCATTATTTGAAATCTGCATGCATTAGAGCTCCATCACTGCACACTCACCCTTCAAACCCTCTCTCACACACACACATCTCCTTTACTTTTCGCACGGAAGTCCATAATCTCTTCACACCCACCTTTCTCCAGGTCTGTGATCCTCTGGTGTAGAGACGTGAGCGTGGACTCGACTCTCCCACGCTGCTCGGTCTCATTTCTGAGTCCAGGCTTTCCCTCCTCGATGCTGTTCACCCGGGACAAGACCTGCTTCTCCAGGTCGTCAATTTTACTCTGTAGCAGGTCTTTGAGGCTGCTTGCCTGCACTGAGTTGTTATTTCTGCTGAATTGCTGTCAGGAGAGAAAAGATGAGCGTAAACTACAGATTATGAGCGCTGCAATTCTATATTTACTTTTACTTTAGATTTTTTTTTCAGGATGAATGGACAATGAACTTAATTTGCATGTATACATTTATCAATTGTCTTTGTAATTTTTGCATTTCCAATCAAAAATTCATTATTATTATTATTATTATTATTATTATTATTGTAACAACAAAAGCACTTTCGCACGTCGGAGCTTTGCGCACAGTCACCCAAAGCGTTAAAAATGTCCACGGAAGCGGCAGCAGCCTACCTCCAGGTTTTCTAGTCGCTGCTTCAGCGACTGTAAAGTCTGTGAGAGTTGCGTCAAAGTGTCAGCGGGGCCCCTCGATACATCCCCCATTGTGTTTTTGGTCCCAGCTTCTTTTCTCCTTCCCCCCGGGCGCGCGTCCCCAGGCTCGGCGCCGCTCTGGCTCTCACACCGCGCCAACTTTGAGGTGAGTTCCCTGATTGTCTCTTTTTGGTTCATGATCGTCTCCTTTTGCTGCAGAACCGTCTCCCGCAGGTGCATGACAGTGGTCTTCAAGTCCTCTCCCGGCACACTGTTCTGCAAGGTGGCTGCGCATATATCCATATCCTTGGGTACAGACGTGCAAATGAACTGCGTCTGTGCGCCAAAGTCTTGAAGGGAACTCTCCAAAAACAGACAGGAACATAGAAAAAGTCTCCAGCAGATCGCTCTCTTCGTGGCCCGCATGGTGGCGTCTTTGCTGGGCAGCGTTTCTGCTTTGGCTTGTTAACCACTGTGACTTTGCGCTCGCGTCCCCTTGTTGTTGTACTCGCCGTGTGGAAGTGCAGCGTGTTTTTATACAGAGAGGCTGGTTCTGCGCAGAGCAGCTTCACTGCATCACTATTGGCCGGGGGTGGGTGGGGGGAATCGTGCTGGCCCTCTTCACTCGGCTCCAGAAGCAGCGTCACATTCAAGAGGTGGAAACAGTTTCGCTTCCAGGCTCCCACACGTTAGATCTTCGATCACTTCGATTATTTGTCATCTCTCTCTCTGTTTTTGTTGGCGAATGAAAAGCTTGCGTTTCAGGTGCCAAAGGTGCCAGCTTGTGCTGTGGTGTTTTGTGTCTTGCATAATCCAATCTTTTTGTTTGTTTGTTTGTTTGTTTGTTTGTTTTTTTCTTTCTTTCTTTCTTTCTTTCTTTCTTTCTTTCTTAATTTCTTTCTTTCTTTCTTAATTTCTTTCTTTTTTCCTTCTTTCTTTGCAGCAGTTTGTGGTGCCCGCCGATTCAGCACCATGGACAGCTCTGTACACAAAATGCATCACTCTTCACTTCCCCCCTCTCTTTCTTTACTTGAAAATTGACTTTACATTTAGTTTAATGAGTACAGATAACGTTTCAGATCAAGCTCACCTGGTCTATACCCACACTACATGAGTAGACCTTCTCTTTTTTCCCCACAGACCCACTGTGGCAGTGGCGATCTGGTCCGCTTCCCACATCACCGCAATAATCAGATCAATAATTCAGTTTCTAAAATGATAATCTGTCCCCAAGCAATTTGCCTCATCTATTATTCAAGAGGGACACTTTTATTACCGTTTTTTTTTTTTTTTTGTTTGGCGACTTGGTGCTTATTTATTTATTCAGTCGATGTTGAAAATAAAATGAAAACATTTTGAATAAGTAATGAAAACATATCGGCTCGCAGAGAAAAAATAGATTTCTTAGGAAAAAAATTAAGTCCAAAGAGCAAGAGACTAAAGTCATGCACGGAATGATTTATAACTTCACCGCCATTGTTGCTGTCTTCATATTAACACAGAAACTTGTAACATATGAAATAATATACTTTGTCCCCATCTAACAAACTTTAGATGGGGACTGCTGCTACTTTCACTGCTGTGAAAGTATTGTGCTAAAATGAAGGCTGCAGGTGTAGGAGGATACAATATCTTTTATTGAAAGTGTGAAAGTCATAAGAAAAATTGAATGTTGGTGATATAACTGCCCACAGTTTGTGTAACACAGTTGCTAATAGACATCTGCTTACCTTGACTTGATGGAAAAAAAAGATGAATAGAGTAATGCAGGGAAATACAGGTTTAACTGAGAAGCAAAAGCATTTTATATTGGCCTTAGGTAAGATGGTGAAACAAAACAAAACACTACAGTGCAGTCATTCTGAAACTCTATAAGATGTTATGCAACACAAAGTCAGGCACTTGAACGAAGAGCAAGAAACGTGAAATGCAGTATATGTCGTCAAACATCTACATTTGCGATAGTTATGTAATTACACATGATGGACTTTTTGCGGAGAGCATTTTTATGTCACCTGTCAAAGACTGAGCTCAAATGTTTTAGACAAAAAAAAAGTACACCAGATAAATAACTGAGGTGGACGTTAAATTAGTTTTAATATTGTTTGGACTGAGTTGCTCGTGCATGTGTGTGTTTACTGTAAATACAGACTGAGAAGTCGAGACAGCTTCTACCCTGTGGGACCAAAGAAACATTGCATGTCCAAAGTCTGGCTGTCATTATGAATTCATTATTCAGTACTTCCCACACAAATACTACCACTGTATATGCTTACAGCAGAACAACCTTCACTCTTCTGTACTCCTCAGAAACTGTACCACTTTCCTCTCCTCTCCTCTCCTCTCCTCACACACACACTGTTGTTTTGTTGCATTTCCAGTTTAAAGTTAATATATATTTTTTTCTCCAGATGCCAAATGTGCAGCCTGTAATGCACACTGTGTTATGCTGTGATTAAAAACAAAAAAAAGAAGAAACAGCTGTTGAATTTATAATGTAGTTAGCTGGTGAGCGCATGAAATAATAATAGGGCTTGAAAATGATTATTTGTTGTTCAAGTCATTGAAGCAGACATGGCGGCGCAGCAGTCTGCGACATTGGAGATACTAATCTCGTACAAACAACTGCCAGTATCACAATCCTGCTCAGCAATGTCTCAGTTCGGTTATAGAGCTGTGCCGCTGGGCCGCTGTCCACCTGTTGTGGTGAGCAGCATCTCCTTAATAATGCATTCAAACACAGTGGAAATGCATTCTACAGCACCAGAGATCAATAGTTGTAATTTCACTTATTGGCATCCTGCCTCGACTCACTTTCTCCCCCTGACTTCTTTCCCACCTTCTGTTGTAATCTGGCCAGGATGGAAAAAAAAAACACCCAGTGCCCTGTAGTTTTCATTTGTGTTTTGACTTTGATGAGAAATTTATGATACTGATAGCAAAACATCAGGGCTGTGTGCACTAACTACTTAATTGTCCACCGGTGTGGAAACCTATTTATGAATGCAAGGAACGACTGTCTGTCTGTCTGTCTGTCTGTCTGTCTGTTAATCACCAAACTGCAGTTCGCTTGACGGGTTTCAAACCTGACAGGTGACTTACTAAACTTTGGTGGTATTGGGATGAGAAATGCAAGAGCAATCCATAGAAATCGCTTAAAGTGCGACACACACACATAGGGCAGCACCAATAAATATTCAATTCATCAAACTTGGCACGTGCACCACTGTGTGCAGTGCCAACTTTTACGTTGTTTGGAAAAGAAAAAAAGAAAAAAAAACAGACAAGTGTCGTACTAACTGGAGAGTTGGATTCTTTGAACTAAACGTTTCCTAATTTACCTTTCAAATTGGCTCATGTTCAAGTATACTTTTAGAACACAGGTATCAATCTGGCGGCCTGCGGGCCACGACCTCACCCTCTTATAAACACAGTGTGTAGCTGAGGCACATTATTCACGTCACATTATTAAATGTATTACATACAACATTCAATATAAATAAGCTTGTTAGGGACCGAGCCCCGAATGGCAGTGGCCGAAATGGCTCCTGGCACGAATTTGTGTGAGGAACATATTGTTATCCTTCAGATTATTATTATATCCGAACCTGTTTGTTACATAAAAAACGATCCAATTTGTACTAGACACATCTAAGGGTGAAAGGTTTTGTGGATTCACAAGGGAGGTCAGGGAACTTGCGTGGCTGCGTGCAGTCCTAGTTTGGTGTTTTAATTGCAGTTATCCACATTATTATTTATGTCATTTTAAATAAATGTCTCTGTTTTTGATATTAATAGATTCCTTTTGCATCATAAGTATAAACAGTTTTTGTTTTTTTTCTCTTTTATGACTTTTTGTAGACCGGCCCCCTCTTGACCAGAATAGACGCTCATTGGCCCCCAGGTCATTTGAGTTTGACACTACGGTACATTACACAATTATTTATATTTTGGTTGTCCCACTTTTTGTCATTGTACGGTTTTTACTGTTTCACTTACTGAAACAGAGAGTCGATTCAAATTTGTGTTTCTTCTTCTTTTTTTTTTAACAAATAATGTCAGTGCACAGTGGTGATTATTGGTCATATTCCTTTTCTCTGTTGAATTGATCGCTGGTCTATATAGTGTGTCTCGCTAGTATGATGTCATGCTATATACATAGCATATCTGGCCTATACACCCCCAGAGTGCAAACACAAGCTCGATCAAGGTTGCCATTGTCATCCATTCCCTGCACTGCTTAGTGGAAATGCAGCTTCAAACTCGGTTATGATTTGGTAATGACAAAGCAGTTTTTCAAGCTGAGGAAAAAAAAAAAAGAAGAAGGCAAACACAGAATTACCAGAATGTTTACATGACATTGTGATTTTTAGATATGAACAAAAAGCCTAATGAATCCACTTTTGTGCCTAACAGGCCACAGCTATTTTTAACCATACCAGAAGAGGAATACAGCTACTATTTTGGGGTCACTGGAACTTAAGTATGCATTGAGCGAAGAAAATGTCAGGCAGCGCAATGTAAGAAAAAAAAAAAAAGAGCCCAGAGAGGCTAATTAAGACAAAGACATTTTTACTCATCACTTTTTTTTATTTCCCTCGTGGTCGGCAGTTGGATTTTTTCGTACTGTGTGATTGCTTCCCTTATGCTTTATTAAAAGTTGTGATTAAATTTTATTTATTCCCCCCCCCCCCCCCCCCCCATCCACATTAGCTGAGCGACCATCTGAAAATGTTGCAATGTATCATCGGATATATAAGGATGATTATTTTATTTTTGTTTGTGCTCATTGTGAAAATGATGCTGACGAAGATGAGGAGCAATGTGCACATTCCCACTGCCCGTATATTATGTGATGATTAGATACGGAAAATTCAAATGTACCCTTTCTGTTTTGGCAGTGGGATGTTTTACAACTTTATTGTTCTTCATTTAATTCTTCGGGTCTTATCTGCTGTCAAATACATGCAGTGTGAGAGACACTCAAGGGTTTATGAGCCACTACTCGTGTGTAAGCAAACTGGCTTCACATCAACACTGATTAACTTTGCTCTCTAGTGCATTTTTATTTCGATTTTATTTATTTAATTTTTTGACTTCCATATTCTTTCTCCATTTGCAGTGGCTGTCGGTTTGCCTCTTTGTAAAATAAGTGTTTTTTTTCCCCCTCTGTCCACTACAGTATATCTCTTTTTTAATTTTGTTTTATAAAAGGTTTAATTTATTTCAGTCTTGTAAATATGTTATTAGCAGCAGATGAAAATGGCGAACAAGAACACGATCCTACTGCCCCATTCTCAATTTCATTTATTTTAATAGAAAAAAGGGAAAATGTAAAATAACACCAACACAGGATCAAATTAAAGTGTTACTCCACTAATTACAAACGTAAATCGTTATCAGAGAGGTGCTACTTCAAAGTAGTAGTGGGTAATATCTTCTGTGGCCATAGACGTTGCCATGGTTATCTCATGGTTGACTCAGTGAACACACTGACATCTATGATGAAAAGACACTAGTGAGCTGCATTATGAGTTCTTCCTGCACGACCTGTGTAATTCAGGTTATTTGAACCTTTGCTTATTTGACTCTGACTCCTCTTGTCGCTTAGCACTTTAACACAAACACATCTTGTTGTTTGATGATTTTCATTTCTGCAGTATTATGTGCGAAAATATATATATGTATATATATATGTATGTATGTACATATATGTGTATGTATATATATATATATGTATATGTATATATATATGTATGTATGTACATATATGTGTATGTATATATATATATATGTATATGTATATATATGTGTATATATATATATATATATATATATATATATATATATATATATATATATATATATATATATATATATATATATATATATATATATGTGGGCTCAAACTTTATTATGGTAGATAATTTCATTACTGCTGTATATTATGAACAGAGTTGTATTATCAGTAACTAAAGGGGAACTTGTTTTTTTCTTCAGTGCATTGATTGTCCTCTTATTGCCCTTGATATTGTACCCGACTGTTGATTTTGGGATGAATGCACAAACCTGCAGGGATGCTACATTATGAATTAGGTGTCACATACTGTATTATCAGGCATCTCATTACAAATGGCCTTGAAAATGGGATTTCAAACCCACCAGTTCAGATTCCTCCAGTACCGAACACTGAAGGCTCACTGCAGCCTCTGCAGGTGCTGTGTTGCTCACATTTATTGCCTAAAATCAAACAGTGCTTCTTGCTTTCCCACAGGAAATCTCCGTTCAAGTGAGAGATCGTTTCATGATTTTTCTCGCAATTTGACAAATGCTGTTCCTGCTGTGAATTATTATTTAACAACACACCCTTAACTGCTACACTGCATGCACATGATTTAATTTTTTTTCCTCCCCATAATTGTTGTTCTGTTTTGCATGCAAAGTGGCAGATTTAAGTGAAAGTTCGATATAATGGACAGATTGTATGGAAATGTGGGAAGTAGAAATTCTGGCCACATGCACACTCTAACTCTCTCTGGTATCTGCAGACGTTCTCGCTCCTTCGTCAGTAGTTGAAAAAGGAGGTTTTCCTTGCAGCCGTGTTGTGTGCGTCAACACTATACTGTGTGGTCTGCGGTGATGTGCAGTCTATATGTTCTTGACACGCGTTCATGGCACTGAGCAGCTAACCAGGCATACGCAGTGTGTAGGAGGAGGCCTCATGCTTCTGCACCATTCACTTGTCATAGAAGCCGCGGAAGCATGAATTGCTGTCAAAAGATGACGTCTAATGAAGGAATGTACTCTTGCTGAGCAACATAAGAGGAAAGTGAATGACTTGCTCAAGGCCACTGTCTGGCACCTTCTTTCTGCTGGAGAGATGGAAGACTGGATAATTCTGGATCATGCTTGGCAAGAGAAAGGCAAAAAAAAAAAAACATTAGATGTTTCTGAGGGAAAAGTTTGTTTTTAGTAACTCATAAAAATTCAGAGCCGCTCACACTGTGTTTGTAGAGAGGAGAGTCGTGATGGCAAAAACATAGGGACTCAAGTGTATGTGTGGGGTGAATGTATTGAGAGAGAAACAAACCCAGACGGGAATAAAGTGACTGACTTCATATGAAAATATCAAGTTGCCTGTTTAACTCATCAGCATGATTACAAATGTGAAACACTATATGTGCGTTCAGTGAAACAAACCGGGTGTTTGTTTTGGATGATTGCGTGTCTTCAAGTAAACTTTGCAAAAGTTTTAAGAATGTACCTTGTGCTGCAGTTCTTTTTGAAATAAAACAGAGTAAGAGTTGGGGCTCAGTAACAATAGAGGTCACGATAATGGCAGGCTACACTTTCAGGAAATACAGCCACTGCACAGCCACACTGCATCCTACCCTCTTAACTCTGTTCAGAATTGTCATGGTTTGTCACCGTGGGTTCCTCAACATGGCAGGACTTTGTCTGAGGGAAGCTCAACGTGGCTTGTGTCACAAATAACACACAGCTTGCATCTAATGTAGGAACAGTTACATGTACACAGTCACCGCTCCTTTTTTTATATACTGTATATATATGCATATACAGTATATATATGTATGTGTTTATATATATATGTATATATATATAATATATAATGTATATATGTATATGTATATATATATGTAATATATATGTATATGTATATATGTATATATATATATATATATATATATATATGTATGTATATATATATATATATATATTATATATTATATATATATACATATATATATATATAAACACATACATATATATACTGTGGCCTTCAGCCACTCAGGATTGTAGCCTATAGAGGAATCCTACATCCCATCATGGTTCACCCTTGACTATTAAATAACATAACAGTTATTGCCGCAGACATAGTAATTCATATTGTGCAACATCCAAAACTAAGTAAATTGCCGTCAACAGTCATGTGCTTTAAGGATCCAATTCATCTAAAGCCATTTCATCCCTCAGGTCGTTCAGCGAACCCATGGATGCATTTGATTACTCCTCATTAATCCATATTCGTAAGTATTGTTGGCATTATCGGCTTTCGTCGAGGATTATAAAACGAATTGCTGTGGAAGCACGGGGATTGGACTGGGACGTAACATGGGTGAAGATGATATGAGGCCATGGAAGTAAATATATATTGATTTTTTTTTGTTGCTGCTTCCTCTTTCCATGTCTTGTGCCTGTGGACAACTGAGGATATCACTTTATTGGCTATTATGTAGCTATGCTGACATCATGACTTATATATTTACATGCCTTTTATGACACGTGATACTTTATACCCTCACAAATGAGTGCAGATTGTGCACCGTGTTAAGATTATTGGAGTTGCTGAGATACATTTGTGAGTCACTAAAGGTCATAAATGGAATAAATCATGTCCTAAAGGGGTAGTTTTTTTTTTTTTTTTTTTCGAAGTGTGTTTGTATGAGGTATTGACACATTGTCAGTGTATGGACCATAGATTGTAAATAAAGATGGATGTAGTCTTCTGGTTTGAAGAGTGACGCTCAGGAAGTCGAACGGGATAGCCCTTAGCCACCAGGGGTTTCTCAAAATTTCCTGAGGAGTTAATGGTCTCAGTCACTAGTTTTTGGGTCTTTTTCAATGGAACATGATGTCTTTTTGTAATCTATAGGCGCTTTTCCACTATGTGATTTGGCTCACGATCGCCAGCCTTCGGGCAGTGCTGTCACTTAATACACCACATTTTTGAAATTTTCTTGGTAAATGTTGGAGATTAACTACTCGATTTTTAAGTCTTTTTAACTGATCTACAGTTGGGTACTGATTCCTGTGTCGGACGACACTCTCTGCCAATCAGTGGCCAGCGGTCTGATGGCTCAGCTCGCTTGGAACCTCATCAGAGCAGGTGAGGCTATAGTATCAGCTAGTATCATCCAGTAAATATCTGGGTGCCACTGGCTTCTGAATTTCCGGTTGCAAAAACTGGACAACAAAACTTGAGTAAAATTTTGCAATAGGAAGACTGTGTCCATTTTTATATACATGTCTATGTGTGCAGAACGTCGGAATACAGGCCCCAAGGAAAGGTGCCGACAGAAGTTTAGACTGCAGAAAATATTCCAGATGTAGTATACAGTTAGAATGTGGTTCATTTTGTCAGATGGGTCTTCTGTTATGTTGCTAAAACACTGTGTATAGGTCAGTGCCTCACAAATCCTGATTTGAGAAAACCTCAACTATTCCTTGAAGTGGTTTTCCTTCTATCTCTGTTGCCATGTTGTCTGTGAGAGTGAGCATCCCGGGTTGGTTTCCTCGAGGCACACTTGACCGCACACTCAGTGAAGTCAGCGCCGACAGTTTGACAATACCTCATATTATCACACTTCAAAAAACCTGTCTCAACCTTTCTCAGCTGTTGCCGATCGTCAACCTGTTAATGCACGCTGCACATTCCGGGACGATAGATAAATCAGTGCTTTGGCCATTCTCCCACATCCTCACTACTTTTCTTAAATAGCAGGATCAGTGGTTACACATGAAGGATCTCTCCCTGAACCTCTAGTAGGAAACAGCCCAAACTCCCCTCTTTGCGGAATAATAAAAAATGTGTAAGGAAAGTACAGTCATGTATTTCTGTGCTCTCACTGTGGGCTCACTAGAGCTCAGACGACTGCAGCACTGCTGCACGGAGTTAAATGTGCTATTCCTACTTTCCATCTCGGGATGGTCTTGTTCTCTTTTATCTCTCCCTCTCTTTTTTTTTTTTTTTGCTATGACCACTCCCCACAGAAAAGCACTATCACTGTGCACGCACACACACACACACACACACGATACATTTCACAGGTTTCTCTCAGGCATGAACCAGAGATCCCCCACTGGCACAACAACATCAATAATAAATCAGAAATTCCCTCCTCCACCACCAGCACCAACCTCCACTACTTGCTTCTAAAAATAGTCCCACTTTTTCTTTAATATTTCATTAACCCCCTCTACCTCTCATCCACCTCTTTTGGTCTTTCTAATTGTTTTATTGTATTTAAATGGGTGAAAAGGAAACATCAACAGTGACACAACTTAAGCATCCTGTGTCCACGACAAACGCACAAATTCCTCTTAAAATGCAGTCCACACCCAACTGTAATCTGTATTGATCAAACTTCTATAAATAGTGTGCCTGCTTTTTGTCTGTAGGGAACTGAGAAGGAGAGAAGTGTAAGTAAGTTTTAGAATATGAACTGAATTAAGTGCTGCAAGGTGGAAAAGCTGCTGGAGTAAAAGCGAGTGATAAAGCAGAGAACTGAGATTCTCAGTTTGCATTTTATTGACGTTAAATGAACGGTGCTCTTCGTTTTGATACATGGGTCGATTTAGCGGGCCTTTGAGAACAAGAAGACGCGGGGTTCGCGACACAGTCGGAACAAGGGCCTTTCTGCATGGAGTTTGCATGTTCTACACGTGTGTGTTGGTTTTCTACGGGTTCTCCAGCTTCCTCCCACAGTCCCCAGCATCCCCCGCGACCCTCATGTGGAGGATAAAGCGGTCTATTAAGAAAAACAGTAAATATTCCCTGTCGTTCCCTCATGCCTGGTTGACTTTGACTTACAGCTTTTTAAAAGATCATTTTAAAAGTTGCGTTGTGGCATTCTTTGAAAACGGTCTGCATTTATGTAACACCTTCCTTAGTCTGGATGACTACTCGAAGCTGCTTCCCACTGCAGATTTTGCCATTCCCTCACATATTCATACAGTGCCTGTACACATTCACACACATCTGTCATACCCATTCACATGCTGCCAGCACAGCTGTCAGGACCAACATGTGGCTAAGTGTCTTGCCCAGGGAGACATCTCATGTCCCTCCAGCTGAAAGACAACCCATTTTCCACTTATCACAGCCACCGCAGAGCGAAGTGACGACTGCGTACATGTTCAACAGAATGTGCGGAAACACCGCATTTACCGTGTGTGTGTGTGCGCGCTTTAATCCGTCACCGGTAATGCACGTTCAAGCACAAAGGAAATGCTCACCGAGACAAGTGGATGTGCTCAGACTGTGGTCAATTGTGCGTCACACAGTTCAACAGTCTCCTCATTTCTCATGAACAATTCTCTTCCCACTGAGCAGATATGAGTTGCCTCTTATGTGGGCAGTGATTTCAGAGGTGGTTGAGTGCGCGTTACCAGCTGCTGTGTGTTTTTGCTGCGGTCCCGTCTCCTCCTCCATCATCTCAGGACTTTACTGAAGCATCAAAGCGAAGGAGGAGAGGAATTCTCCGCTGAGAGTTGACTTAGTGTGTGTTATGTAATGTGTCCTAATGGTGGGCCACATAGGCGCTGTACCTGCTGATGGGCAGATAGTGCTGATGCTGGATTTGGCCCTGCTTACTCATCACTGCCTTCAGTTGTGATATGCAGCTCTTCACTGCTCCTAACTGATGGGTTTCTTTTCATGAAGGCACTTAATACGTAACATTTCTGCATTAAAACACCTAACAATGACTAATGTCATATTTTTTACTTGCATTAGCGCACACATTTACAAATACTTCTTCAAATCTACGGAAATCTTAGAAACATTCAATTGTTTTGTGGTTTTCCCTTTTATATGTTGTGTGTTTGTCACTAATGGATTACATTTACTTATTGACATTTGCATTCTCTGTACAAACATGTGGACACAGTGGAACCGAATGAGACATGGATGATCCCACGCTGCTTCTCAATGTCATCAAACGAGATCTTCTGTTGTCCTGATTGATTGATTGACTCCTAGCGGCCACAAGTTACTTCCTGTGCTTTAAAAGCTGTGTAACGAAAGAAAAGCAACACTATTGGTTCCATTTAAGTCTTGCTTTGACTATGTTATTCTCTTGTTTTGTAGTTAACTTGATTTGCCTCTATACTCTGTACATACTTTCCTCTCCTCCCTCTTCTCTGAAGTGGTGTTGGTAACATCTTTAAAGCTGACATTGTGCCACAAAAGGCACACCTGTGGAAAAACACCTCTGTCATGGGAACACAATTTGCATTTCATGCAAGACAATGCCAACAGTAGAGTCTGCTGTATAATGATATTAAAGATCCTTTTCTTTCCTTTCCTTTCCGTTAAGAATATTAAAACAGCTGGGAATAGAAAAAAACATTTCAGCACAGACCATTTGTGGTGACAAAATTATATTTTGATCCTTTGTTAAACTGATAATGAATGGCAGTGAATGCTTTTACCATCTGTTGGTTTACTTTGGCTCTCCCCCTCACCCATTATTCATTTCCTGTTAGCTTTCCGCACGGATACATTCATTTCAAACAAACGTGACCAATGAATTTATTCTCATTGTTGTATCTTCATAAATCATTTGAGGTTATGTTTGCAGAGATATTTCCACAAGCCCAGTGTAATGCACTATGTAAATGGATTATTCCAAGCATGGTATTTATACAGGGCCACTGTATCGGCATGCTGTTTACCTGAGCAACATCTTAATGGCTGACATTGCTTTATGCCATTTTTACAATGAAATGCATTACTGAGTCCTGATTCAAGTCAGGAAGTGCATAGTAAAACAAATGATTATGTAATGCGAGCAGTGTGAGGAAAATGCCCAACTCTGAATCCCAATTCTTCATTTCCTGAATTCAAAACATGCCTCGTGACAAATATTCAAGTTTACTTGTGTTGGGAAATTGTCTTGGACACTAATAATTCTGAAATTTAACCTTTCTCTCCTAGCATTCGTGGGCATTTGCAGAAATATAAATTGCATCAATGCAAGTGCATGTTCATGATGCTGGTGGTTTTTCAGGAACACTTCATCCGTCCCGCTTTAAAATCAATCGCAGCATAAAATCCTCTGGTATCAGATGACTGAACTTCCTATTTTTTTTTTTTTTCTTTCATCTTTGTGATAAAGTCTCAGCTTCTAACAATGCTGGATGTCGTAGTGCTCCATAGTAATCCATCAGATTGAGATTAAAGCTGTATAACAACATTTTTTCTAGTAACTGAACTGGTGTTAATAGGGAAAAACTAACCATGATGCAATGCTCTGAGTCATAGGCATGATTTTTGCCACTTTAAAAAAGGTTCTCCTAATACATATACAATACTTGCTTCAGTTTATGACAGTATATGACAATCTAACAGTTTGTCTGCTGTTTTATCTTACCATTAGTCTGCTTTTTGCAGCTGGAAACTGAAATTAGTAAACAGCTCCATCCCATAACAAAATCCAAAGAGAAAATTAGCACTCTTCTGCTTCCATCCAGTCTACCTACTTTAAAATCAATCATAGCATAAAGTCTTCTGGTATCAGATGACTGAACGTCCTATTAAGTATGTATGTGTTTGTGTGCGTGTCAGCTGAATGAAGGATTTTAAACACAGTCATGAAAGGACACATTTGAAAGTACCAATCAAGGAAGGAGTGCATCAACAACCCACGTGTGCTGACACGAATGTCCATTTCTGATCGGAGAATGTTGTCAAGTGGCAAACACATAAGATATCATATATCCGGTTACAGAAATTAGTCTTTTAAGATTGCTGCAGTAGTGCTATTACCTTTGTGCCTGTGTGTTTGTCTGTAACTGTTGTGTGTTCATTGTGCTGCTGCCTGTCTCGGCCAGGTCACCTTTGAAGAAGAGATTTTTAATCTCAATGGGTGTTCTCCTGGTTAAATAAACGTGAAATAAAAATTAAGGGGCGCATTCACACCAGCATAGTCCGGGGGACTAGGTTCAATTGGGTGGGTAACCCCCTGGACAACGTCTCGCAGTTACGACAGCTGCTCATTTGGGCAACACTGTCAAAAACAAGCTCTGACCAGGAAGCAAAAAAGCTTGAGGAAGAAGAAAAACCCGGCTCATCAATTGGCCAGGACCGAAAAATCCCCTTCAGTCTTAAAAACACCAAATGTTAGCAGTCTTGGGGGTTTCTGTTTTCACTTTGGTGTTCAAACCTAATTGGTTTTTCACAAAAAGCTATCCTAACTTCCTCACTTTGGTTCGCTGGATAGTTCGGTTGCATTTCCCAAAGTGAGCAAACCGCTAACTGAGACCCGCGTTTTCAGGGGGACTAGAGTTTGCTTGTTTGGTCCACACCAGAGTTCAGATGAGCTCTCACACCTGACTATGCAAGGAAACGGAAACTCTGGTCCATTTAAAGTGGACCAAACATCAGAGCTGACTTTGTGTGATATACAACAACACTTTAAAAGACCTTCAAGTCACTTAGTAGCCTTAACCTTAGCCTTAACAAGCTGGATGCAAACCTCAGTCTTTGGTCCTCCTCTACAATGACCAATTACCCCAGTTATCTGCTGACAATTTACAAGTACAAGTACAAGTACAAGAATGACACTCTCTCTGAACTTGAAGCGATGTTGTTGGTAACCGTGACACAAATAGCAATTAGAATAAATGAAAAAGAAGTTTTTTTGGAGATAGGGTTGGTGTGATTGTCATTGATCCCTGTTCTGTTCTGTTCTGCAGGTCCCAGTTTACCAGCAGATGTGTTTGGAGACATGAAGACCGTAACGGACAGCAGACCTTCGACATATATTGTCTGCTGAGACCAGGACACGCAGTTCCTCATTGATTGATGGAGACAACACTGGTAATGGCCTTAACAGCCAGTCAAGGAGGACAATCAGTGGCCATTGATCCGAGCGGCCGGGGAACCAGTGTATGTCTGTTCAAGGTAATGTTTCACTGATTTCTTGGCCCTGTGTGGTCAGTGGGAGATATCTCTGTATTGTACAAGGTCAGCTGGAGATCGCTCATCACTAGGCAACCTCACTTATTAACTAACACTCTTCCTCCTCTCTCCGCTCGTCCACCCTCTGTTCAAGCAGCTTGGTCTTTATAAAAGTGTTTGGTCTCCTGACTCATTCAGTTTTCCCCTGTACGCATATGTTGCTCCAGCAGCTATAGACCACGTAAACACACAAGCTAGATTATATTAGTAAACTCCCTGTTAATATGGCACGATGTAGGATTTCATGTCTCCAAGATTATTTTGATGGTACATGGATTTACAGCAGTGTGTATGGCATCTCTGTCAGAAGCCTAAAAACGTTGGTTTTAGGTCCGTGCCACAAGCTGTGCAAACTAAAGCACTACCGTTCCTTTGTCGTTATTCAGGGGTTAGTTTCTAATCTATTGAAAACGTGGCCATACTTTAAGCCCACGTTATTGTTAGCTTGCGTTGTACATTTGCTCAACAACAACTTCAATTACACTGGGACCTCAGAGAGACGCTCACTGTGTTGTTTGTGGCTTACACAAGTGGAATTTCATCACTTAAAGTTCCTGCATGTTTGTGCTTAGGGGAATGCTAAAAGCCAGATTTTCCCAGTAGACTTTACAGGGCATTGCCTTATTCTCCTGTAGTACATTTTCACAAACAGCCTGCAGGTACGCTACATGCTCATAAAACACAGCATCTATATTTACTTTTTTAAAAGCCCAGTTCGCTCAGCATCCAGGATGCTTCTGAATATAGGCAGAACAGCATCTTCTTTAAAGTGAACACTTACAAAATGTACTTTGCCATTTTGGGATAGCACCCAAAGGACTGTGAACTGTGTTGTCCTTCCTGTTACATGCAATGCGGTCTCTAGGACGGTAAGGTTTACTGACAATACCGTGCACGCTGCACAGATGACTTCTCATAATTCTGGCTCCAAGTGTGAAATGGGAAAATAATCCTCTTTTCTCCTTATTCCGTAGTCGGTATTATAAAAGCTCAATAGTATTAGCCTCAGCAGGGCTAATTTAATATCGCTCTCAGCACAAAATACTTTAACATTGTTTTCAACACTGTACAGGAATATAGTGGGTCTCTGAGGCACTGCCGGCAGCAGAGACGCACCTCAGAGCTCAGCAGCTGTCAATTACAACTCAATGTGCCTCACAGGTGCCGGTGCCATTCTTCTTTTTATGAACCTTTGTGCGCGGGTTTAAAGCGAAAACCTTGGATTCAAAATGCAACACTGCACATTTCTGCAAAGTCAAACTGACTTGTCTCTTAACTCAGTGCAGGCAGGGCACAGTGTGTGTTGTAGGGTCTGGGCGATATGGCCAATAAAAGAAGCTTCAAATAAGTCTACATCAATAATTATCACGAGTAGAGTTTAGCTTCTGAAGGAATACTGAAACATTTGTCTAAGGGGAACCATTAATAGTGTTATGTCTTAAAGTGTGTTTCTACAATGCATAAAAAATACTGTATGTTGAACCATACTGAGACTGAAATATCATAATATTGTTATTGAATTATTGACCACCCCTTGCAGTTCATTATATTTCCATACAATTTAGTGTCTGTGTGTGTGTGAGTGACTGAAGCATATGACTGCTGCTATGAGATACTGTAGTTCTGTAGAAGTGTTCCAGTAAACGGAACACAACACCACTTAGTGTGCCTTGAGTAGCGAGCACAGTGCTGTTCTCTGATGAGTGTGAAATCAGTGGATGCATGCGTGGCAATGCATCTCTGCAATTTGTTGCTTTTTAAGGTTAATGAACCCGGTGGAGGTCACGCGGCGGTGTAGTGGTTAGCGTTGTTGCCTGGCAGAGTTTGCGAGTGTTCTCCCCGTGTGTGCGTGGGTTTTCTTCGTGTACGCCGGTTTCCTCCCACAGTCCAAAAACATGCAGAGGTTAATTGGAAACTAAATTGGCCGTAGGTGTGAATGTGAAAGTGAAGGTGGAGGATAAAGTGATAGATAATGAATGAATGAATGAATGAATGAATGAATTAATGAACTTGGTATCCAAAAAATACTCGAAATACAGTGAACCTTTGTCTTTTAGAAATATTGACTTATCCAGAAGAGCTCCTAAAACACTGACTAAGAAAACAAACCTCTTCTTTTTACATTAAAATATAAAGAAAACATAATGAATAAAATATTATTGGATGGATTTCCATGGGCGTTCATGGTCCCAACAGGACATTTTTGACTTTTCCAGAACTCCTGACAACTGTACGCGCAGGTCATTGTTTTTCTGTTTTCTCAAAGATTTGGGTATCTTTATTTAATTGCAGCTTTTGCAGAGTTACTTTATTCCCAGGACAAGAATGAAGAATATTAACATTTACTGTATCTCTGGTGCCTTCTTCAGTTGTGGTGTTGTCCACCTATAAAGTTTATTTTCCCATGAATATTTGAAGTGCCAAAAAAAAACACAAGCAGGTGGGCAGGAGTAAGACGTATGTGTCGGGTTTAGAAAAAGTTTAGAAAAAGTATCATCAGAACAGTTATTTTTCTCCCCACCATGCTGAACACTTGCTGTGCTCTGTGATGTTGTGACTCACCGTGTGTCTTTGTGAGCAGGCGTCTGTATATGCTATTTAAGGGTGGCGTTGGTCACAGAGCAAGGCCTGCTGAGTCTCCCTGATCTCTGGTGGGCTGTGGCTGAGCGGTCGTGACCCTCCCACATAATACGAGGAGTACAGTTGAAGGAAATGACACAAAGTGAAAGACACTGAGCCTCAGTGGCCACCCTTTAATATCAGCGACGGATGCATCTGTGATAGAAACACCTGCTGGTCATGAAAATAATCCTGTGTGTTTTCGCTTGTTTCTTCCTGTTCAATTGTGACCATCAAAAATAAGCGTAGGTGAACAGGGCATCTTTGTTTTTCATGTGTATATTATCTTGTGCAGAGAGTAATATATGGCTGCAAAAAGTAAATGGGTGGCCATATAGAGCAGAGGCTGTGTGGACTAACTACTCTCAGCTCTGCTCTGACCTAACCTGACTTTCTCTGTCCCCCCACTAACGCTGACCTATCCCAACCTATCGATTTGTGTTGCTTTCCTGTTGCTTTGTTTATTTGACCCAGGCTTGGCTTGAATCTCTCAGGAAGACTTCACACTGCTCGCAGCTTCCATTTCAAAAGGACAGAGTGTTGGAGTTTCCCTTTAGGACGAGTGCAAATTGCCAGTTTTCTGTCTTAAAGAGAGACCTGCAGGGAAACAACAAACTTGACTCCACAGGAAAGTGGATAAACTTTTTTATTGTCATGGTTTTGGTCTTTAAACATTAATTGCTTCAACAGACCATCCATTCATCAGTGTTTCCAGGGATTGCTGACACATTTTGGTATGTTCTCGTTCTTACAACTTCTTCCCCGTGTCATGGGGAAATGAGAGAGAATCTAAGCTTATTACACTTGATTTGCTTCTTAGCTGTGACCTCTTTCTTTCTTCTGTCTTCAAAGGTCATTCTCAGATTGGACAGAGCATGTTTCTGACTTTGCAGAGTGACTCTTGGACTGTCAAATGCAGCCAGTCTTTCTTCATGGCAGCACAGAGCAAAGTCTCCTTGAAACATATGGTCTATCTTTAATTAAAGTGGCACTCAGGAAAGGCCTAAAGTAGCCCAGAGCAAAAACCCATAATTAAAGAAAACAGTCATGTTGGTGTGAGTGACTGGCAACGCTGCCCTTATCACTTATTGTCATATCAATCATACAGTACAGTGTAACTGCCGAGAGTATCTGTAATAAGTTAATTTCTTGGACTTATTATGTAAAGTTCCTTGAGATCAAATCAAATCAAATGGTATTTGTGTAACGCTAAATAACAATATACATGATCTCAAGGCACTTTACATACTAAGGCAGAGACTTTACTATATTATAGAAAGAAGAAAGGAGAAACTAAAGAAATCACTTAGGGAAGAAATCTCTGGCAGAACCAGACTGAAAGACGTGCAGCCATCTGCCTCAGCCGGTTAGGGTGAAAGGAGAGAACGGGGAACGGATGGTTTGGTGCTGTATAAAAGCCAATGCCAATCTTACAATCCAAACAGCACTAATAACTGAAGTTGCTGAATTGAAGATTGAATATGTGCTGAGTTTCCACCCCAGACCTCAGAAACAAAGCGTCCTAATCACTGAATGATAAAGAAGATGCTCTGCACACAGGAGGAAATCCAATTCTCACTGTTTTTCTTTGGTCATAGGCACAGCGAGAGCAGCATGGGAAATCGCATCATGATCAATCTTTATACACGCCTCTGTGCAATCTCATTTTTTATGAGAAAACAATTCTGCTGGGTTGGCTTTAGCAGCAGGAAGATCTGTGGCCCGAGAGTTAGCACTCCCGAGCTCAACTGAATCAACGACGAACACGTGCGTGTTACACAACGTGATTAGGGAGAAGGGGGAAAAAAGGGAGATGGCACAAAAACAGGAACACATATGTCTGATCATCAGAATTATTAACTTATGTTATGATTACTTAGTTACAGGAGGGAAAAAGATCTGATTTTAACCAAATCTTGAAAACTGGCCAAAGCGAGACCATCATTTTATGCAGCTTTAAGCAGTTAAGTTCTGTATATTGTATGTTATTCTTTGAGTCTGCAAAGGAGCTTTGCTTTTTATTTCATGTCAATGTCAAATGGGTCAAAGGGTCAAATTCAAGGTCAAATCTTAAAGCACTTTGGGGAAAAAAAAGAGACACAACTATCTGTAAGTCTGTACGCATACATTTGTGAAGCAGAGATGCTGTTTTTATCCTCTTAAATACTTTAAAACCTTTCATTTATATCTTATTGATTCTTCCCTGACCCCTAGAGGGTGAACCGCTTGGTTATATACAGTGGTAGAGTTTTTACACTTTGTTGTCTGTGATTATTTTTCTGTTGCACAGATTGTTCTGAGAACATCTGCACAAAAGTTTTCACTCTTAAGAACATGGAGAAACTTTGGCCTGAAGCAAGACGCCCGATGTTCATGTTGTTAGACTAGATCTTGACATAAATCCGCGCTGTGGGTTGGACTTCACAGGTCTCTTTTTTTCCACAAGCTTGACACTGTTGTTTTTCACTCTGTACAGGACTCATACACTTGGCTTGTATCAGATAACACAGCAAACCTGAAATAGCCTTTCTGTCTCTGGGCAACTCATTCACTTTTTGTCATAGAGCTCTGTGTGTGTACGGTTGGTGGGATTTTATCCTGTACCTTTACCAACAGGAGTTTTTTTCCACACCATCTCAACAGTGGAGTTCTTAAATGTAATAATGGTTGAAAAATAATCCCAACAGAATTAGGAGTCCTCCAAGTACCACACTGAGGTATTAAAGGCAAGGGGCAGAATCCGTCAATACAAAACACAGGGAGAGCTGATTCACCATGATGCCATGTGCATGGTGAGCAAAATTTGATACAACTGAACTGAATCCATTACAGAATCGACTTCATGTCATCAATAAGCCTGTGGAGTCCATTGCTGTCCTTGCAAGAAGAGCAGAACCAAAACCTTTCAGCAAACCAGCACCAAAGACGAGACCAATCATTCTGCTCGAGTTTCTCCTCTGACTGCACACTATTTTCAGCATAAAGTGTTATTTAACTGAGGCATCGTCATTTTGACTAACTGGAGCCATGTGTTTTCACATTCACATGCACCACATCCTTATCTTTATTCATGAGATTAAATTTCCATCTAGAGCAGTGAACAAAAAAAAAAGGTTTTCCCAAGAGAGGTGGCGGGACATGCAGGGGGGAAAGGGAAAGTGTAATGTAAGTGTGCAGCACTCGTACACTGAGGATTAACTTCTCTCTCATTTTCCCTCCATCATCCCCAAACTGGGTCCTTCCAAATTTAAAGGACGGTGTTGTATTATTAGTAAAGGGTTCTCCTTGTTGATGCAATTGTACGTGGGCTGTGCACTGCGGATCCTCTGAGATGCATTCGAGCGAACGCCTCTCCGTCACCTTTTATCTGTGTTGCACACACACACACACACACACAAACACACACGCACACACACACATCTGGAGGCAGAGCAAACGGGGCGCGAAAAAAAAAAACTTCTTCCCAATGAAATTGTTATTTGAAAACTTGAGAATAACGCCAGTGAATCACTGTGGCATTTTGACTCGCCATGTTTTGCTGGTGCAGTTTTTGTTTGCACACCAGATGACAAATTCTGCAACACTATTCAATCCACCCACTGCTCCAGTCATCCATACAGCAATGGCTGTTTTACCCACAGTCATGATGCAAGACTGACACTCTCATCACTTTTTTTATTATTATTATTTATTTCTTTTTTTTCCTATTTGGAACCTATTCTGATTTAAATGTCCAGTGTGTCCATT
Organism: Solea solea; assembly: GCF_958295425.1. NCBI lineage: Eukaryota > Metazoa > Chordata > Actinopteri > Pleuronectiformes > Soleidae > Solea > Solea solea. The sequence goes on along the minus strand of NC_081149.1, from coordinate 18,563,635 downwards.
TAACAAGCAGAATTCCCTTACTCACAGAGAGGATGTCAGTCTTTTTTGTTTGCATACTTATTCTCCACCTCAAAATACTTAAAAAAAAATAAAAAAAATAGGAAAAGCAAAAGGGCCTAAAGTAGCGTTTGTACCCATTTTGTTTTATTTTTAAGCAATTATACTCGAATACAAACAGACTTAACACTTACAATATTTAATCATCAATCAATGTTAATTATATAGCACTTTACAATACCTGCAAGGCAATCAAAGTGCATTACAATGCAATGATTGATTGATTTCTCATAAATGTTACACACTGGACTGGAGCTGTAAAGAGTTGTTGAAGGATGAACAAAACTGTAATTTCTCTTTTCAGCATTTTCATTTGCACTCTCTTTCAAAGTTCCCTTGGGAGAGAAGAATAAGCATTTGTTTGCTGAAACCATGGTTTCATTCTGAGGGTTAGGCCTTCACATCGATAAGAATGGACACGTTGCACACACAGATATACTCATAATTAATGCCAGCGTCTTGCTTTGACACTTGAGGAACTTGTACTTTTCAGCTCCAGCTCAGTGAAGTGAGGGACAAAAGGCAGCCTGAAGGTTGCTTCATTGTGTGGCTATTTTCATTTGCTCTCATCTGTTCCTGCATGTCAAACCCAAAATCCACCATAGAAAAGAAAAATCTAACTTTATTACATATTTGTGTTTCTCTGCATATTACCAGGATATCTGCAGGCCTATATCACTTATTTTCATTTGGCCCTTCCTGATGCAACCCTTCCATTTATCTGGGCTTGGGACCGATCTGGCCTCAACGTAGCTGGGGTCAATTTAGAGTGTCCAATTTACCCAATCAATGGGGAGCAATAGGTATTACCTCGATCAGAGGTTTACCAGCCCTTGACCTGTTGGGAACACTCCAGTTCCGAGTCCTTTCCCCCTATAGGCCCTCCTCCTCTAAACCTTTAAACTGTGAAATTCATATGTCACTCTGAGATCAGGCTTCCATCAGTTAAAAAAAGATAAATAACATACTGTACAGTTAAAATGTATCCTCCCTTATGTCCCACACGCATTTTCCGTTGTTATTACCAAGCTGTCAATGATGATTTTTATAGAAATAAGGTTGAAAATTGTAATATTACTGCCCTATTACAAAAGTATAACCATACTATTACCATGTTACTACTGTACTGTGAAGTAAAGTGTTAAACATTTTAGGTTAAAGCTCAGAGAAATAGTCGGCACTTTGCGGTAGTGATCAGTGCTTTAATAAATAGATACATCCTTTGTTAAAATGCACTTGTGTCACTTGTTTATCGCTGTGTTTAAAAGGTCAAAACCTCTCACTGAAATGTGTTTACATCAGCATCAATCTCGAGGTGTGTCGTGGCAGGTGTGCAGTTTAGTTTTTGTGCGCGTGTGTCACTTTCTATTCCGTATTCTGGATTTCTAAAGACACTGATCAGCGCTTGAAGTTTTCACGTTGAGGGGCGTGGGTGTCACAGTAAAATTGTTCACTCTCACCCACTAATGCGTGTGTGAACTTGACTCATTCTTATAACACCACGTCTCCTCCTCCTCCTCCTCCTCCTCCTCCTCTTCCTCCTGCTGCTGCCGATGCTGCTCCTTATCTGCACTGGAGCCAAATCACTGCTCGTGTTGCTTCAGATTCAATCATCAAAGTGTGCACACTTTTCCTTCCTCTCATTTTCAAATCCATGCACGTTTATGTGTGTGTGCATGTGTGTGTGCGTGTGTGTGTGTGTGGGCATTTAACACACACAAAGTCCCCTGAGTCATGTGATGGCAACCTGCTTGCTGTCAGAGTGTTCTGTGGTGCAGTATCCCATGTTGGTTTTGCAGGGATTGGCCTGCAGATTGATAATTTAGCTTTGTTTTGACAGTTGTGTTGCCAGACAAAGACCTGAAACTCACTTAACCATGTATTCCTTTCTTTCTTTCTTTTTTAATCCGCAGTCGGGCAGCTGTCAGCAGTTCCCACTGAATTATCAATCAATTCACTGCTAATAAAAAATGTATTTTGTTATTTAAGGTCGGCCTTTTCCCAGCAACACCTCCTTCTTATTGTGGAGGCAGTTTGTAAATCCTCACAGGAAAGAAACGATGAGGGAGGGAAAAAGAAAGGACGAGGCAAAGTGAGAGGAGGAGGAAAGGGAAAGAAAGGGGATGACATTCAAAAGTGAGAGAAAAAAAATGAAAAAGAACTGATGGGAGAGGGGCTGGCCGTCTCAGATGGAGAGGGGAGAGGAGGTCAAGGGGATGAGGGTGCGCTGTGCCACAAATTATTGCTCAGCTTGGCGTTTCACGATAATTTGCAGCCCAAGGGAACAAGATCGTTAGTGATTGTAGAGGATAGATATGAGAGGAAATATATGACTATGGACTTTTCTCTAGGTTTCAGTGGCAGATCTATAACAACAGCTCTTATGGGGGAAAAAGAAAGGGCGAGGGCCAGAGCCATGAGATGACCGTAGGAGAAGTGGGGACCTTTTGAGGTGGTCTGTCACTCACTCAGTTCAGAATACATTATGTTTCATGTACTTCACCGATTAGCATTTAGCTTTATATTACTAGAATAGGGGTAGTATTTTTGAGCTTTTGAGAAAATTGTGCTTCTCCACCTCAGTTTCCTCCTGAGTTGAGAAATATTTTCATTATTTTCTTTGTTACGTGCTCACCACTGACACTTGGTCCTGTTAGCGTAACTGTAAGATGGCGGACGCTGTTTACATTCCCAAGTGTCACTGGTGGGCACGTAACAAAAAAAAGAATGAAGATATTTCTCGACTTTTTCAAAAATACTACCCCTATTCTAGTAATACAAAGCTAAATGCAAATTGCTGAATTATTCCTTTAATGATGTGGAAATAAGAGAACAAAAAGCTTCTTATTTGACTCTATGGGGCATCATTGTGTGTTGTAGCCACACAGTATACTGTATGTATGCATTTGTGTTCATTTACATAGGCTACAGACTCATAAATGCTGTAAAAACACTAGCATGTAGTGCAGCTCTATACACTCTCACACATTTGTAGCGTCGATATTTGCAATTTTCATGTTGCAACATGTTGAATTCTGGACGTTGTGTGTTGACGTTTCTTGTTCTCTGTTATAATTTTATTGTGACCACTTCTCACAAAGTTAAACTGAGCTTCTGTTTTCCTCTAATTTACTCTAAGAGTAATATTATGTGTTGTTATTATCTGTTGCTTAGTCAGCTGCAGGTTTTGGCATAATAGGCCAAATTCAGGAGGTGTTAAAAGAAAAAAAAAAAAAAAAAATATATATATATATATATATATATATATATATATATATATATAACATTAACGGCATTCTCTGTATTTTAGTTTATTCTTTAAGTTTTCTTAACACCCTAAGTGTCTGAATTATCTTGCAGTCGCCATCTTAACAGCTGTGGTAGTATTTGCCTTACACTGTATAAAAATTGGACCACGATTGGAACATTGGCTGTGTCTCTTCCACAGACACTACTGTATAATGGCAGTTGTTAGCGTCGCTATGCCAAAGTTGTTATAGTAATAATGAAAAGTGAAAATGTCCATTAGTGGCTAATTGCTCTGTCATCGCTGAAACTAATTACAACCAGCAGAAAGTATGAAATGCTCCTGGATGTCACTGCTGCTGTTTTGGACCATTTGGACTTGTGCCTACGAGACCAGCTGCAGATTTACTCTTCCACAAACAACAACTCCCTCACCTTACTTTACATTTTCACACTAAACTCTATTTTTAGATTAAAGGCTTGTTTAAAGTGTGGCGAGGCATGCACGTCCAATTCCACTAAACACTGGGTGCTGGTAGGGCTGACAAAATCCAATGTTTTGCAACGCATTTGTTAGTCTCAGAGAAAGAAAGTCTTTATTACCGACCTGGTGATGCTCCTTTCTTCAGACCTTTGATTCACCTTTAAGACATGAAAATGTTTGTTCTCTCTCCATGAGATATAATCATGCAAATGGTTTAGGTTTTGATTTATCTTCCTGTGACATTTCAAACTCTGTTGCCAAACAGGAAAGATAAATCTGTACAAAATTCATGGCAATTCATCACTAAATATTCACTTATGTACTTTCAGTTATATGAGTCAGATCATAACTACAGTGTTGGCTCTTAATGAACAACGATACACTGTGGCTGTGTGTGTGTGTGTGTGTGTGTGTGTTCTCTCCACCTACATTTGTGCCCTTGCCTTTGACCTTTGCTTGTCACAAAGCCTGTAACAATCAGGGTGATCTGTGTGGGCAGCAACGTGGGTCAGATTTCTACAAGAACTCTGAGACATGGTCCAGAGAGTGATGGAGTGTCCATCTGCTCAAATCTATTGAACGCCATGACAAGTGTTTGTCTCTAATGGACAGATGCCTTCACGTCCTCCACAAAGAACCAAATGTCAGCTGATTAATAGGTCGACTCTCGACTAGTGTCTTCTATACTTTAGCACATTAAATAATAAGTGTGTCAGAGCCATGTGCATGGCAATCAAAACCTGGTCCTAATGAGGCAGGACATCATTTCTGAGGAACTGGTTTAGTTTAGGGGTAACATTTGAACTGTGGGGTAATATTTTTGAAAAAAAATATGAAAAAAAATACTCCCCCTATTCTTTTAAAACAAAGCTAAATACAAATCGGTGAAGTATTCCTTCAAGGTTATAGTTAGGCATTTAGCAGTTATGGTTGACATGGGATAATGCTTTGTTTAGACTGTGTTCCCACACATGTAAAAACCTAGTGCTCAAAGACTACATGGACATGTAAAATGAGGGCGAGCTCCCTGTGAGAAATAGTCACAACTGAAAAGGAAATCAGTACAGATGTGTGGAAACACTTAGAGTTGAAAACTAACAATTATTTTCATAATCGATTAATCTCAATGAATCGTTTGGTCCATAAAATATCGGAAAACCTTAAAAAATGTTGATTGGTGTTCGTCAAACCTGGAAATGATGATGTTCCCAAATGTCTTGTTTTGTCCACAAACCAAAATGATTAACTTTTAATGATTTCTTTCTTATCCAGAGCAAAGAAATGAAGAAAATACTGACATTTAAGAAGCTTAAACAATCGGAAATTTGAACCGATTAATCAGGCTCCTATTGGATGATACCAACTGTCAATCACAGTGGTGTCCACTCATATGTGCTGTACTTTATTGTCTTCTTTCATCTAAACATCATTTACAAAATTACCTGTGTCTAGTCAGTATATTCTTATTTCCTGGTTGGCCTCTGGGAAAGGAAATTACATCTTTTTTGTTTTATTTACAGTCTGTGGCTCACACACACACACACACACACACACACACACAGAAATACACCCAGATACAGGCCAGCAGTCGAGCTGACTGTAGCACATTGCCACATGCTGCTGTCCCTCATGGGTGCTCTCATATGCTGTCACTTTCGTCCTGACTCAGCCAAGCGCCGGCCCAAACGCTCTCCCCTCGCTGCACCTGGATAAAACTCAGAAGAGCATATCATTGTAATTTATTTCTCTTGGAAAAAATGCAATTATTTTGCATCATCATTTCACCAACCCCTGTGAAATTTGTTTTGCTGTCTCACAGCTTTCTGCAGACCGAGAGAGATTGCAGACTCTTAATAGCTGGAGGTCTGCAGCAGACACTTGCTGGAGCTGAATTAATGCACTTCTCTGCAGTGTGTGTGCGTGTGTGTTTGTGTGTGTGTGTGCGTGTGTGGCATGATGTTTGTTTGTTATGGTGTCGGTGGTGTAGTGTTGTATGTTTTGGCAGAGGCCTGTACTGTTCTCTTCGTTGGCAGGCTGACATGTTTCTGGAGCAGATGGTGGAGACTGAGAACATGTACACAGCGATTCCCTTGGATTTAAATCACTCCTCTCCTTTTCCTCGTGATTTCCCCAATCTCTTTCTCCTTTCCCACTATTTATTTATATCTCTCCCTTCTTCCCCTTCCTTTTTTCTTTTTTGAATAAAAGATGGAAGAGAGGGGATATCCAGGACTCGTTGGCGTGCCTCCTTTCTGCAGTTTTCCCTTTCTGGTAGGACAGCAGATTTCAAAAGGATATACCATTGTTATTTTTACAATATGCAGAAAGGAATTGGGCTTGTAACTGGAAGGTCGCTGGTTCAATCCAAGGGATGGAGGAAGGGAAGGCACCCACTGCTCCTGGGCCCAGCTTGTGTGTGTTCACTACTGGCGTGTAAAAAAAAAAGGATGGGTTAAATGCAGAAGACAAATTTGCTATCACTAATTGGCGTGTGTAAAAATGTACTAACTCTAATCAAAGCTCTTGCTTCTTCCTCCTATGTGTGTTCTCTGATTTGGGAACTGGGAGAAGCTCAAAGCACAGCTTAGCCTTCATTAAGCCTCGTCTTCCCTGTTGAAACTGATTGTTACTAGTAGTCGTTGCATATAACCAACAGCCAACCAAGTCCCTCCAGATGTCACAGTGGCAAGCTGCTTTGCTCCCTGACACTGATGCATTAACTACCTTGTCTCCGTGCGCCAATCCTCAGTCCTTTAATCTTGACTGTCTGTCCTCTGTGTCTGGTTTAGTCATCAAGCTGCCTTCTCGGCTGGCTGCCCCCCGTTTGTGTACCTGCAAAACTTTTCTTTTTTTTTTATTAACCCATCAAGGACAACTCGATGATCCCGCCAAACTGTGTGTTTTTCTCCCATGCTTGTGTGTGTCTGTCAGTCAAGTCCACTTTCTGCATCCTGTCAGCAACATGTCTCCATCTGCATAATTTTGTTTTGTCTCCCTGCCTGTCATTTCTAGGAGGAGGAGATTGACTTGGCTATCCACAGGGACGGTGTCCATGTGCTCGTGGTTGACAGGTTGACACATTTCCGTCCATCGCGATGTATTTTTATCACGCTGCTCTGCTCTTGCTCTGCGCTTCATTCTTCGTTGTGCTGGGGTGATTGTGGCCGTCAGTCACGGGTTCTCGCCAAGTTTTTCATTATACCTTTTGAGACCAGAGATGCTTTTGACATCGAGAATCAAGAGCTGAACAGCATCATCCAGAGTTTCCTATAGGGGTCCTGTCTCTGCTGTGCTCAGACTGCAGCTGTCTGTGCCACGTGTGTATGTGCATGGCGATGTGTGCGTGTGTCTGTATGTGTGCGAGAGGTCAAGCCGCAAACAGTGTTAGTGGACACAGAAGAGATGAGCCACAGAGGCTATCAAATGGAGGGATTATAACTGCAGACAGACTGTCTGGCCTGGACAAAAACCGAGGGAAGTGTAGAGAGTGAAATCAAATTCCAACATGGGGTCAGATGCATAAAACTTAATAATCATGAATCCAACTTTAAACACATGCATAACCCTTGTGTCAGTGTTCTGAAGCTCATCACCCGTCACTGCATACAATTGGTCACTTGTGATTCTTATCACTTATGGTACCTCAGTCATCATTAGCCTGTAGTAAAATGTCGACTTTAGCCGGTAATGGATTTTCATACATCACTGTATTGAAAGTGTCAATGTCAGTGTGATGTGCCTAATAAAGGGAGGAGCATGTTCCAAATAAAGTGATCAGTGGAGCGTTGCTAATAAAGTGAACAGTGTCAGTGTAGTAATCCTAATCACTCAATCGGTGCCAGTGTTGTGCGCCTAATAAAGTCATCTTTGTGAAAAAGAAATGCACAAAGAAAAATGCAAACAATGTCAGTTGAGTGTTACTAATAAACGGTGTCAATGGATTAGGGCTGTGCATCTTCACCAACCTCCATTTGATATGATTACAATCATCATTTTCATCATGATGCGTTACATCCTGACATAGTAATGCTCTTGCTCAGTTCAATATGCTATACACTTGATGAAGTGGGAAAGATCTTCTTCTTCCGGCTTCGATCTTAAGGGGTCGCCACAGCAAATCATCTGCCTCCATCTTACTCTAACTCTTGTTTCCTCCACTGTTGCATCAACTGTCCTCATGCCCATGTTCATGAACCTTCTCTGTGGGCTCTTCCTGCCCAGCAGCTCCAACGGTCCGACACGGACTTTACATCTGTAGCATTCACTTTATTATCCATAGTAGCCACATGAACTCAAATTCATCAATACACAATTATCTGTAACATTTTTACACATTAAGTTGAAATCGTCCATCAAATACACATGTTTTATACGCAGGAAATGTCTGTGTAGATTGCTTTAGATTGCTTTAGAATACTAACAGCAGGCTTTCAACATAATAGTTGTATGTGCATTTGCATTCAATATCACATTCAAGGACTTCCTCTGTTTGTTCCTAGCCTTTCAGAAATACCAGGAGGTTTCGCTGTCAGAAGACAAGAAAGACTTGCAGAAAGGGATTTTGGTGCATGTATACTTTACAACACTGATTGTCCCATTATTCAGTACTTTGATGCAGGTGGTGTTGATCTAACTAGCTCCGTCTTTTTATTCCTTATCACTGAATGAATGTGCGCTCTCTGCACAGACGAAGACGAAGCAGGTGAGGCAGTGATGTTCTGTGTTTTTTTTTAGTGTTTTTTTTTTTATCCTGGCTGAAATGTGGAGAGTGTGCAGCCTTTGATTCAGATTGGGATACTCATCAATTATAACTCCTTGATTAGTGCACAGTGCACACATTGCCTGCTCTCAGAGACCGTAATGGTGCAGTCTTGTCTTCCCCGCCCTTACTTTACACACTAATGGACCGAGCCACAAGCAACTTTACAGTAGCTTTATGTACAGTAATTGGAAGACACTGTACTGTATGTGGGGCAGGTGTGTGTGTGTGTGTTCTTGGTGAACACACACTTTTACAGAACTGAAAATAAAATGACATTATAGTTGCATACATACATATGTGCAGATGGATGAGGCATGTGTTATTTTACCATGCCTGTGTGTGTGTGTTGCTGTGCTTTCGTGAGTCATCAAGAGACGGACACAAGACGACAACCAGGCATTTCCTTTTGTATCTAATTTTATAACTGCATTTGCCCCATGGGAAGAGTTGTCACTTTAGTGTATGAGTCTGTGTAGTAATGTGTGTGTGCCTGTCCTCCTTTGCTGAATATTACTGCAATTCCTCGCAGCCTTGTGGCCGTGTTGGCTTTATTACCCTGCACTGGCTGAAAGCCAGGTGCGTTTAAATAGGCCAGGCCTCTGTGGCTCTCATAAGGAGTCACGTATTATTGTATAAATGTCCAACCTTTGACAGAGCACGGGCCAGACCTTGACATCTATATTAGTGTTTCAAGACAATACACACTTTAAAGATAATAAAAAAAAAATGTTCTGAACTCTATCATCCCATCATTGCTGACAACCATCATTTCATCCCATTTGGGATTTTTATCAGTTATTGGAAGTGATGTCTCAGTCATGATTGACTCATTTCAAAAAGTAGGCGTATGTGATTTTGTTAAGATGATAAGATAAGTTTCCTCCCACAGCCCAAAAATATGCAGATTTTGGGATTAGACAAATTGGACACTCAAAAATGACCGTAGGTGTGAGAGTGGATGGTTGTTTGTCCCTGTGATTGGCGACCTGTCCAGGGTGTACCCCGCCTTTTGACCTATATCAGCTGGGATTGGCACCATCGCCCCACCACGACCCTCATGATAAAGGTGGACCGATGGATGGAGATATAAATATAAATGGCGGATTAATCGTTTCAAAAGAAGACTCATCTAAACTGCCTCAGTGAAATATGTTTACCGAGCTCATAATCCTCCCAAAATCCTTCACATGAAAGAATAAAATCAAAAGATTATAAAATATTTATACAAATTTCCTGAGGAGACGGCACCAGATTTTGATAAAGCATTGTTGACTCATACGTTAACCCAACAGCTTTTTTTTTTTTCTTTTCTTTTTATCGGCTTACAGCGCTGCATTATGTATTTTTTGACGATGAAAACGAAATGTGAGCAGTGAGTGTTTCACGCAGCATGGCTTTCACAGCATAAATGGCGAGGCTTATTTGTTGAAAGGTGTACAGCTGAGGCACAAAGAGTGTGTGGACCCAAACACACAGTTCAAACTGTAATTGGTTTTCTTTTCTTTCTTTTTTTGGTTCGCCTGAATCAATCCTTTTTCTCTGAAAATTCTCTCTTACTGTGTGTGGATAATAACCCGTCTATATTATATTGAAGTAAAGACATCTGTACGTTTGCACATGCCTTCACACACACACACGCAGAGTGCTGATGATGTCCCAGGTTCAATGGTAAAAGTGCTGTGGATGGCTCCTCAGAGAGCTTTGCGCCCAATACCCCTAATGATGTACATCCCACCCGAGATGGCGCTGCGATGTAATGAATGTTTGAGTGGAAAAGAGTGAGTTTATTGCAGGAAAGGCTACGTCAGATCAGAGGCAAATAAGACTGATGAAGAGGCACAAGCAAGGGAGCTGAAAGGGTTTAATAGAATTGATGATTATTTGTTTCCCACAGTATTAAACATTAGCTGCACGGAGCGTTGCACGGGGTCAGTCATCTTATTTAACTATTGAACAGACTATAACTGGGCAGATATATATATATGCCCAGTTATATATATATATATATATATATATGCAAAATAGGTTATGTTATGCTTGAAACAGCACAATTCGTTATGAATTGAAAATGCCATTGCTGAAGTGGCGGCCTACCAATCATCTTGGCTCTGCTTTTCTTTTTATATATATATAGATTTATTTTTTTCTTTTGCAGTTCACCTCCATTTTCCTTTAAATAACTGATGAGGCCACGTTTATTCCTTGTCTCCATCTAAAACTGGGATTCTCCTCTGGTGTTTTCATCCCCCGAATGTCCAAGCATGTCTGCTTCCTGTGTGTGTGTGTGTGTGTATTTGTGTGTTTGTTTGTCTCATTGTAAATGAGTGTGTGTCCCTGCATCCAGGATTAGCAGGCTGCATATTGTTGAAGTCTGTCCAGAGGAACCACAGTGGGAGAGGGGGATATGAGGCGGTCAGTGATGAAGCTGTAATCACCAGTGACAGCCTGCCTCAGGATCACCTAGCAGGTGATTTGGAAGGACAATCCACCGCGCTCCCATGTTGCTATGCTACTGTTGTTTTTTCATATTGTTATTGAAGGATTTCTTATTCTCACATTACTCTTCATACAACATGCCAGTGCATTGTATGAATCACAACTGCTTAAGTGTCCTACTATTCTTTCTTAATTCTTCCTCATCTGCCATGTAGGGGGTGCTCTATGTGTGTGCGTGCATGTGTGTGCGTGCATGTGTGTGCGTGCGTGTGTGTGCGTGTGAGTTCTCCATCCATTCCTAACACAGGGCCTCTTAGCGTCAGACATCTGTCCTTTGCTTAACCTTACACACCCACATGTCTCTCGATATTCCGGGGCGAGACAATTCACAACATAATCCCCTGACTTCACTTCCATCAAGTCGTTACGTGGGGGGGGTGGTCGTTGAAGAAAATTGCCACGTGGATAGAAGAATAGAATTACTTTGAGAGGTCAGGGTCATGATTACAGTGATTCACTGGTCTTGTGAGGCAAAAAAAAAAATCCTATTCACGAGAGAGTAATTGAGAGTGAATGAGAGGAAAGGATTTTAATCGGATCTGATCAGTGGGAGTGGATGTCATCACGGGGGGTGGACACCGGAGTCACACATGGGCACATAAAAAAAATGTGCTATAAAATGCACATAATAGAAATTTTGACATTTCACTGTGTCCTTCAAATATTCCAAATTCAAATACTTACATTTTTGGGACATGTTGGACGAGGTTGAATGTTTTTTTTTTATTATTATTGTATGCTGACATTTTCTATAACGTATAAGGTGCCTCATGGAAGGGAAAATAGTCCACTCATTTACGAATGGGTAACAACAACATTGTACCACAGTCAGGTTAAGAAATGAACCATCAACCATCAAAGGTCTGTTACTGGACTGACTCCAAAACTGCTTTTGCTTTAGAGTTATCCTGAGGAGCACTTTGGGGTTTTAGTCATAGGAACACTAGGTGTGGTTGTTGTATATCTCTGATCTCCATAATGTAATTAACCCAATATGTGTTGTTGTTTCTAAGATTTACAACATATTTCTGCCCCTTCAAAAATAAGATGATTTACACTCCGTTTGTTGTGATTTTAAGGACAGTTTTCACTGTGCACAAACTCACCAATGTATTACAATGGATCTCGTTTTTGAAAGTCAGAGATGTAACTTTTCGACAAATCGCCATCACTGAACCAAACGGAAGTGGTTTACAGTGATATATTCTGAAAGGAAACATCTCTCATATCTTTCTCTGTCCGTCACCGCCATACGTAGGTGTGATCTGTTGAAGATGAAGCGAGTCTTTGTCAGTATTTCCTCCTCGTACGTCGCTTTCTGACGCTCAGCTTGCTGAGGTTTTACTTAATCCTTGTGGTCGCACTGACCTGTGCACACAATGCAACACCTGCCACCACATGGACTCCTGCTGGGCAAGCACGGAGCATGGAGAGAGTCACAGAGTGGTGATGACGTGCGAGAATGATGTCACACGTGACCAAAAGGAGAATAAGAGACCCATTCACCCAAGACTGTCAAAGAAAAGGAGCCCATGTTAGAAAGGGAAGACAGAATGCATGCATCTATTTTCTGCACTTGTTTGTTATTGTTCTTGTTCTTGTCCAAACATGATTAGTTTAGGTATGGTTAGCAAATAAACCACTGTGAAAAGTTAGACACATCCTTACAAGTTTCCAAGCTATAAAAAAGGACAGCCCACGAATGAAGGGAAAACATTCAAATGTCTTACTGAATTATTTTTGCTGTGAGGCAAAAATAACCTCCTCCAATCAATAATCATTAAATCCTTTATTACTTCTTTTAAAAATGTAACTTTCATTCATAAGTACTGAGCAGAAGCCCTGTTAGTAAAAGCACCCTGTTGTCATGGAGACAGCTGCTCAATCGTCATGTCTTAGCTCTTGTGCTCTGATAAATTTCTGTGTTGAGAATAAAAGCATCTCCTTTTTAATCCAGACCTGGTGTTTAGCACCTGCCCTCTAGATGCCTACAAGCTCCTGTGAGGTAGAATAAGCCCCCCCACTAGTCTTTATTCCATTGTTTCTTAAGCAGTAGCAAATATGTTGTCCCTCCATCTACCTCTAAAGGTCAAGTTGTATAAAGCTGGCAGCCTAAGACGTGTTTTAGATCTGGTAGGAACTTGTAGGACCTTCTGTGGTGCACAGTTTGTACAGTTCAGGCATCAGTATCAGAAGTTAGAATTGCGTTTGAAGCCCTCAGATCTGGGATCTCCCCACACAACCTTGAATTCTCCAACATTTTTTCCCCAAACTCTAACCTTCTTCCTACTCTTTATAGATGTTTTTAGTAGTCATCCATTGGTCGGTCCTAGTGTCTTCAAACACACCTGACATGAAATAGAAGCCGAGGGCATAACTATATGCCATCAAGACAGGGTAGTACTCTGTTGGTATATAATATTTCAGGTACTGCTGATCTACTGGGAATTTCACATATAACAGTCTCTAGGGTTTATAGCATGGGTGTCAAATGTACAGCGCAGTGGTTCCCAACCTTTTTTCCTTGAAGCCCCCCTTGCTTGTGTCCAGGACAAACCAGGTTTAGAGAGGATGGTCAGTGTTCTGGGTGAAAATGCCTTGTTGATGCCAGAGGTTAGAGAAAGATGACCAAAGTGGTTCAAGATGATAAAAAAGGCAACACTACTGTACCTACACATAATATACTTAATACCTTAAGAAGCGGCTGGTGTGTTGTAGTATATTAAAATGATGTTCATTACTACAACAAATGATGTTATCATCATCCACTCAACATCTGGATCCAAAAATGCTGATCCGCTGAGTACAGTACAGTCCAACAAACACCAGCGTAACTAGCAGTGTGTAAGAAGGCTTCCAGAGCAGATCATTCTCTTTAGTGACTCATCTCTTCTCATGGGGACAGGTTGTGCTCGGGCTCCTAGGGATCATCTGGAGGATGGCGCAGTCAAGCATGGTGGGGAATGGGAATGAGGTGATTGTGATGAGCTGTTAGCGTTTGTCCTATAGGAAGATGCATATAAACATTCAAAAAGAGCCCAAGGAAACCAAATTAGGCAGCCAATATGAGCCCATCCTCTTAGACTAGGTTTTGGAGGCTTATAAAAGTAAAAGTACCAGCTGGTTTCTGATGACTGGGAAAAACTGCGTATACCTACTTTGCCCCAAGGCACATGATGTTTAACTGTTCATTTCTGATTTATTTAGAACTTTTAATATTATATCACCTGAGAGCTTTGAAAGTTCCTCCTTGTGAGCAGTTATTGAACTGTGAGCAGGGAAATTATGGAAGTGATATATTTTCAGGCGGTGCTAATTAAAGGATATTTATTTATTGATATATTTATTTTGATAGGGACAGGATTGAAAATGTCTGCATGTTTACTCCTGAATCAAGTGTTTTCCTGCAAAGGCGGTTTTGTGCCTTATGTTGCCTGACCGGAAGAAAATAGAATGACTTGCATGAAAGTGTTGAGGGGTTTTTGTGGGTTGGTATTCGGGTCAGGGGTAATATGATTTTGCATTTATCAGCAATGTTACATGGCAAAAAGTATACATTCAGTATTATGTATTCAAATTTACACACACGGTATAAAGGCACTAAAATCTAAAGAAAAGATTAGAATAGAATAGAAAGCATTTATTTCCCTTTTACTGCACAGGAAATTTGTAGTGAAAACCAGTGCAAAATGAGGGGGGGGCTTATATGTATGTCCCCTCATTATGATGCGAGTAAATTACTGTGCAAGTGTGTGCATTTTTGGATGCTCACACACAACGACTCAGCAGAGATTAAGGCAGTGGATGGGACTGCAGACAGTTAAGTAACAGAGAAATGCTGACCAGCAGCAGCAGTAGCAGCTCAGTGTGAGTGCGTTTGCTCTGTGCACCTGCTTTGATATTGCCTGGTTTAAATGAATTCAACTCTTGTCATTTTACTCATCAAACTAACGGGGGGAGGGGGGGAACTACACTAGTCTGTGGTCCCTCAAGAATTCACAAGCAGAAGTGAATTTGAGGCTATATTTGGATGTACCTTTATCTCAAATGTAATCATCTCGCTCTGCACTCTGTCTAAATGCATCCTACACAGCAGCCCCGTCTTCAAGCCCAGGATTAGATCAGGATGTTCAGAAGGTACTCCCCCTGCAGGCTGAATATGAAAACAACTGCACTTTTCCTAATTAATATTCATGGATTGCTGCATCTGCTTTTAGTCACCAGCCACTTGAATTTCTCCAAACTTCTCATCTCATTTTGACCCGTTGTCAGGTCATACCGTTTGAAAGCCGATCCGAGTCCCTGACAGTGACCTGCAGTCCTCTCAGACTGAGCGTTTAAGTTAAAGGGTTAACTGTTGTTCATGTAGATGCACAGAACACAGAAACCTCTTGAGGTTGAGGAGCGTCGTCCTATTGTGCAACTCTGCAAGGGGGAGGAAGTATGGGTAAATAAGAAAAGATGTGTGGGAAGATGCGTTTGGAATTCAGACTTAATTATGTTTGATTTGTCTTGTCTTATTTAACCGTTAATCTTTCGCCATGAATAAATAATATGTGCATATAATATGAATTTGATGTAAATATTGTTATTCAAGCTCTATACCGCCAGGGTCTTGCATATTTTGTTGCCTCCTTCTCTCTGACCCTCTTGTCACAGCTGTTTTTTCTTTTTGTTTTAAAGCTTGGGGAGACTGTTTTTCTTCCTCCAGCTCTTCCCTCGAGTCAAAGGGAATTCCTGAGCGGTGTTCAACCTCGGCTCTGCCGTCTTCTCACCCACTCAGTCTCTCTGCCTCCCAGCTGTTTGCCACTTCTCTCTCTCTCTCTCTCTCTCTCGTTTTTATATTTTGTTGTATTTCTCATTAGTTTTCACATGTTTTTATTACTCAGTAGTTCAGGACACAAGAGTGAACCTCTTGACGGTGCTTTGAGAGTCAACCGAGTGCTCTCAGAAGAACATTTGGAATCACCATTAATGTGCGCCAAGCACAATAGCTACACATCAAAATCCAAATGAAGTTAACTCTCTGCTGGTAGGAAAATGTTGCATACTATGGGGCAGAGCTACACATTTAGTACACACACATGTAAGAGAGAAACGACTGAGCAGATGGTGAGTGGCACATTCTGGAAACGTGTGTTCGCTGCAGCATTAGCCCAAGGCGAGCGATTGCTGGCTATGTTCTCTCACTTTAATTGTGTTACTAATGCACATAAATACAAATGCGTATGGGTAATACAATGGGAATAATTATGCTATGTGTTCATTGTGAATGCACCTAAACTCTGGACCCTGAATATCCCAGACCACGGGTCTGCAACCTGCAATAAACTATTTTTATTTTATTTTATCCAATGTCTGTGTCAAATGTGATATTGAAAACCAACCCAAACCTGACAAAAACTTGTGTTTGAAATATGGAAAGCCATTTCCGACACTTAAACAAAGTAACGTGTCCATGAAGAAGTACGTCCTGTCCATCTTCGGAGCCACATACTTATTTTTGCAACCAGAAAATCCAAACATTGTCATTAATTTCCCACAAGCAATGGAATCACTAGTTGTTTCTCCACTTATAAAAGGTGAGGTATGAACAGTAATGAAATGTCAATAGTTTGTAGTTCTTAAATCACATATGCAACAAACTATCGTTCTTTATATCTGTATAAAAACAAACTGAACACATGGGATTATCTTAATTTTATAGGTCATATAGGTTTTATTTTCATGCTAAAGGCTGCAGACCCTTGTTCCAAATCACTGTAAATCACTGGCTCCTTTCCAAACTGTTGGCGTCAGCTGGACAAATCGTTGTCAAAGACTTTGAAAACTGCAAAACAAAATCTGTGCTGCGTTCACCGATTACATCACCAGTCACTTCAGCATGTCTGCTCGGTTTTTGTTTTTTTCCCGTCATCGCACCATCTCGTCCGACTGACCTCTTTCCGCTCTTCACGTTCCCGCCTGTGCTCATAAGCCGCGGCATGCGCTTGCCGTCTGCTCCCTTTTGTCCCGATTTCAGACGGTGCCCTACATGCTCCAAATCAACAAGTTGAATTTTAATCATCCATTATCACTACTTAACCGAGCCGCGATGGCACATTTCCCAGACAGGGGTCACATTTTTATTCCTGATTTGTGTGTCAGCGTGTACTCACAGCACCAACTGCAGAGACTCTGCTGTGTCAGAGAGAGCCTTGTGTTCAATTATTAATGACACTGAGAGTTAAGATTGGGATTCATATTCATCACTGTATACCTTATATCCTGCAGATCTTCAAGCGCTCGCTCTCTCCGCCTCCTGAGATTCGCTCAGCAAACCATCAGTCCACTTAGAGGACTCATAAAATGTATGTGAAAGGTGAAGCATGTGCTCTGCTGAGATTGTATTGATCCGCTGTGCATTCATGCGAAATTAAACATTTCAATACACCGTTTTATGATCATGATAGGGGAGGAGGAGGAGGACACACAGTTTGTGTGAGATTTGTATTTGTTTTTCCTTGTCCCTTTTAAAACCAACATAATGTTTTGGAATGGGGGACTTGTGTTTTGGCTTTCAGTTTTTCAGTTTCTATTTTCAACAGTATATTGACAACTTAGCCAGTAAATGTGTATCAGGATATATTCTGTGAGAAAAACCTACAGCCACAATGATTTTGCCATATTGTTTATCCCACTGTGGGCCATGTAGCAAATTAATGAGCAGAACTGCTTCCAGGCAAAATTGGACTTTTGTCAGTTTTCACGTCGGTGTGATGGAATACGTCTGTTTAATTTTCTGGGGAAAAAAAAGAAACACGTTCCTGTGTTTGATGTTGGCTTCACTCACTCCCCTGTGCACACATTGTGTGTGTTAGGGCAGTCACTTTTTCCAAAAATCAAGTTTGAATGAACTTTACGTGCCCTCTGCAAGCCCACGTGGTGACTACTGTACTTTAGATTGTGTGGTGAGCTTCTAAGCTGTATATTTGGAACTCAAATGGGTTTTTAAGGTATGAGATTTGAACCCTGACTCATCAGATTTTCATGTGCTTTTCACTCAAGTCTAACTATTTAGCCGAGTTCATTCTCAGTCACTTGCCCAGTCCGGCCTGGTCTCTTCCTCCCGGCAACAGCACTGAGGTATTCTCAAACAATACATAAATAATGTCAGTTCAGCTAAGTGTTGTCCTCTGCTTTAGAAAATCTACGATTTATCTGGAAAACTGTGCAAACTGCATAATACTGTAAAACAGACTCTCTCAGACTTTCACCTCTGCTTAAAACCTCTTCTGAGAAATAAAGACAGAGGATACAATGCACACGTTAAAATCTCAAGTGATTTTAACACTTATAATGATGTGATATAAAAGTGCATATTGCATAGCATTTCTGTCGTGGTGATGATTAAGTTGTTTAACCTTTTTAATGCAATTGCAAATGTAGTTTTTTGTAAAACACTGCATTACAATGGCTGAACAGTTTTATTTGAATAGCCCAAATGTACAGTCTTGTAAGACTGTATGTATTTATGAGTATTGTATTTGTATTTATATTTATATTTCTTCTACATTTTCTTTTTACTTTTTATTTTTACTTTTTATTTTTACATTTTATTTTTACTTTTACTTTTATACGTAATTACGTATAATTTTCATGCAGCTTTAATTCAGCGGTTGATTTTCCTGAAATGGGATTTTCATGGAGCAGCAGTGGGAATTTGATGTGTTTCCACCGGCTCGACTCGACCCGCCTGGGCGCGGTTAAGTTGCATTTCCTCTAGCATAGTACCTGGTACCAGGTACTTTTTTGTAGTACCTGCTTTGGCGAGATTCCAAGTGAACTGAGTAGGTACTATGCGTGACGTCACCAGACTGAGTGGCGTCACAATAAGAGACACAGAAATCAAGCCGAACGGTGCCGTGCCATGTCGTGCCGTGCCGTGCCGAGACCATAGTGGAAAAGGGCCAAAAGCTTGATAGACTCTCAGTCAGTATTGTGTGAATGTGAAAAAATTCACATTTTAGTTTTGACTTATACTACACATGTGTATGTTGTTGTATTTGCATGTGCATTAGTTACCAGTAACAAGTTGTGACAGGTCGCACTGTGTTCATATCTGAGTGTGTGAGTGTGTGTGTGGGTGGGTGCGAACTGGATCGACACAGGCACTGAAAGAAAAAAAGAACCACACATTTGCAGTCCTTGAAAAACAGAGCATAAACTGCAGAGCTCCTTTTGAAGACCTGTTTGGTTCTTTCACTTATTCTGAGAGGGGTTTACAAGGCTGTCTGCCTTTTCTCAAATGGAAAGCCCACATGTATTAAAACATCAACGCTTTCACGGCGCCACGTTGAACTGTGCAAAGATCCGTGAGTTATGTTTTCCTGCTGTCGATATACGTGCCGTGAAAATGGAAGGTGAGCGAGAGTGCAAGAGTGGGAGAGAAGTGGATGAACTGGCTTGCAGAAAAACTAACTGGAGCCGTTTCATTCCATGTTTCTTTACATCTTTGGGCAGGAAGAATCGGCTGAATTAATAATAACATAGGGTTTGGTTTACCTCCTTCCCCACTCCCCTCCCACTGCTTTCCTCTGGGTGCTTCTCCCCCTTGTGTGTATTTTTGAAGATCGCCTTCATTGCAACAGACTGCGTTAATAATTCACTTGAATGTTTTAAAGCCCAGTCGATGATCTTGTGAAGATTCAGACCGAGAGGCGGCCGAAAGGAAAAATTAAATTTCAGATGTTTCCCCTGCACTGCACCATTGTCAGGAAGTATAACCCTGACTGCAGAAACATGAGCCACGGTTTGCAACACATATTGACTGTACAAAGGGCCTGTGAGGCAGAGATGAGCTATTTTATGGTGAAGCTAGACCATTTAGAAGCAATGCTGATACACTTGTTATTTATGTGTTGGCCACTATAGGATTTAATCATCTTCAGGCATCAGGAGAGAAGAATACGTTAATCCCTCTTCCTCAATGTGATCACTCACTCGTCTTCTGCCTCTTTATCCTCCACATGAGGGTCGTGGCGCCAATCCCAGCTGACATAGGGCGCAAGCCGGGGTACACCCTGGACATGTTGCCAGTCCATCACAGGGACACATCCACACAAACTACCATCCATTCTCACATTGACACCGACGAGTGTCCAGTTTATCTAATCCCCAAATCTGCATGTTTTTGGACTGTGGGAGGAAACCGGAGAACCCAGATTTAAACCAGGTCTTCGTCATGAAACTCAGCAGTGAGCATGTTATTTCTTTGCTGCTTCAATTTACAAACATCCATGTGTGGCAAGGACAGCAGTATTTCAAGCTCTTGTAAAAGGCAGGGGTAATCCACCTCTGGCCTCCACACAACGAGGAAGCCTTTCATTCTTTGAATAACATCCGCACCTCCAGAGTATTAAGTGTGATCCTGATAACTAAAGTGGTGACACTGACTCTGGGTGTGTTTTCTCTCAATATCATCATCATCATCATCATCATCACGCTGCTTATGCAGTGTTTTGAGTATTTAAACCTTAACTCTGACAAGAGGCAACAAAAGATTTGTTTTCAATGCACTAGAAAAAGAAATTTGTCTTGGTGACAGAAAAAAATGGATTTAAGATATTTTCAGTTTAAATGATTCCTAAAGAGGTTGATGCTCATCTCTACTTTCTTGCAAAATAACGTAATACTGTATGTGTGTTTACAGAGAGCTAACTGTTGTCTGTCAAGCACCCGGTTCATAATCTCATAATTTCGACTTTTATCCCAAAGAAATCTGACTTTTTATCCCATAATTTCGATTTACTTTGAGGATATTTTTATTAACAAGGCTAAGTTTTACCTCTGTTTTTTTCGGGCATAAGAAACCATAAGAAACCTTGAGAAACTCACTGAAGTTGCAGAGTAAAAGTGAAAGAGAATTAGTGCGTGTGTACTCATAAATGCTGCATGCCCTCTTCTTGCATCTTATCCATTTAGATAGTGATATCTAGCGTGTTTGTTGTGAGTATAACAACTTGGATAAGAGCCGCGGCTCTTCAGCTGATCAGACCCCTGCTGTGACCAGTCGGAACTTTAACAGGCATAAGGAAAGGAGGTGCACTTAAATGTGTTTCGGCTCACAGCATGTTTTGTTAAAAGCAACATCTCTTTTTGTTTGTTTGTTTGTTTGTTTGTGTTGCAGCCTCTCAGATGAATGAGAGTGATATTCCCCCCATCACTCACACGTATGGAAATAAAGAGATTTGGGTTACAGTATATCTTCATGTATGAAATTGATTCTACAGTAGGGTTGTGTGTGTGTGTGTGTGTTGTGAGTTGGGATAATAGCCCTCCTATATTCCTACTGTATAGTAACGCTACGTCCTGTCAAAGTGACAGAAAGCACCTCTGCCGGCGCTGCTGCCGCTGATGCTGCTGCTGCTGCTGATGCTGCAGATGAGAGCCTCAGGTTTTATTTCCTCGAGAGGGAGAGAAGAGAAGGGGAGAGGGATGGAGAAATGGAAATGGGTTTAAACATGGAAATATAAATAAACTGCAACCTCTAGGGTGCCACCACCCACCATCTCCTCTGCTCTGCATCTGCTTAGTCTTCCAGTGAACTTTGTTATTTTCCTGTTTATCATGTTTTATCTTCTCACCTCTGGTCCTGTTTTGTTCCTCCAGTTACTGAAAATGCCCCTGGTAGCTGCTAGGGTCAGGGATGCTGAGCCTGTCGCTTCTCTTGCTCATTCCCCCCCCCCCCCCCCCCCCTCCACATCTTTACATCCTTGTCCTGCCTGGGGGATGAATAATTAAATTTGTGTGTCAAATATAGCGGATGAAGCGCATTAGAAATCTGTATATTACACGTAGCAGCGCCTTGATTAGGGACATCTGTTCAACTGCGTGTTAACACAAATTTAATCAGCCAATCGGATTGCAGGAAGTCGATGCATTTTGGCATGTAGGCATGGCCAAGACAACCCACTGAAGTTCAAACCAAGCATCAGTGATTTAACCACTCTTAATCTGGTCTGGTCTGGAATTAAAGTTGCAGTTTCAAGGCTCAGACCAAGTGTCACTGGTCACGTGACAAAAAAAAGAGTGAAGATATTTCTCGACTCAAGGGAAACTGAGGTTGGGAAGCACACTCTTTTCAAAAATACTATTCTACTAATACAAAGCTAAATGCAAATGGGTGAAGAATTCCTTTAAGTAGTCCCTAAGTATTGCAATGGCTGGTCGTAGAGCTGTGAGCGCAGACCCGGAGCACTTCCGTTATTGAATATGCTGGTGTTTTCTACCCTGCATGTTTTTGCTCCTGCTTGCATTTTGGGATTTGAGTGTGTTTTTCGATTTTGCATCGTTTTGTCATTGCCTGTTAATGCATGTGTTGTGGGTGGTTGCAGGGCGTTTGTCCCTGTCGGCCCCCGTAGTAAAGCCCTTCGAGGCAAATTGTGTTTGTGATGTTGGGCTATGAAATTGAATTGATCTACTGGGATTTTGAAGCACAGCCATCTCTAGAGTTCACAGACAATGGTCCAAAATAGAGGAAATATCCAGTGAGTGGCACACAGGAGACAGTAGAACGGCCAGGCTGCTTTGAAATGTCAAGAAGCAGTAGTAACTCCCAACAGTAAAGGCTGAGTCGTGTTTTTGATGTTCCTTGCCTGCAGAGAGCCACTTCTCTTGCGGGTATACACTTAACTAAACCCTCTCGTACAAAAGGAAAGTCCACATTATTCAAGCGTTGGACACATGCATACTCGACCTTACATTCCATTCTGGTAGCAGTGATTTTTCACCGGGAGTTTGCCGTCATTTGTATGTCCTTGTATTCTTTGAGCACAGTGTTGCACATGTGTGAGTACCAGACGCCTTCCTTACATATCCTCGAGCAAGTTTCCATGGTTACCACCTTCTTTGTTGTCTCTTTTGTCCAAAATGAGAGCATGCCAACAACCGCAATGGAAAAGTTAGCGAACATGGTCCACTCAGGGTCTCGTTCCTCCTCATAAGGTCCGCACTGCAGCAATGGGTGGATCACCAGATGCCCCGCCTGCTATTTCATTAGGTACCATGCGTACCTGATGAAATGTCAGGGGAGTTTATATATCTTTTTGATATACCGAGTGTAAACACAGCATGACACGGAACATGTTTCGTTCTGTTTTTTGTGTCTCTGAGATGCCGCATAAAAAGCACGCGCGCACACATACGCAGAGCACCCATGCTGGCGTGTGATACCAGCATGGAACACCTGTTCTATTTCACACCAGACGTGTCCTTTAATGGGTTTTTTTCTCACACCCCTCCCCGACTGCAAACCCGCTCAGTGAAAGTGGCATGTAGTTCTTCCGTGGATCGCGAGGAGCCCGTATGCGCTCAAGCCCACAGAAGATGCTGTGAGGTTAGTTACAACGCGCACCTTTCACTCTTTGTTGTTCTGTTTGTCAGTGCATAAAAGGCCTCTGCCCTCTGCATCTTACAAGTGGGATGTTTGCGGCTCTTAGCAAACCAGCTACAACCTGGTTTTCATCCGGAGCACAGGGACCATGTACAAGTTACAACACCGACAAAGTAAATGTCTCCAAAATACAGTGTAGTGTCTCTAAAATTGCTACATACAACCTCCCAAATAATATGTTTTACATCCTGAAAAGTTGATATTTACTGTACTGTAGATTTGAATTTTGTTGTTAACAGTTTGTGTGGTTTGTCGGATCTGGAAACAGCAGCACAGTTCACCTTTGCCTCAGAACACCATCCTAATCACTGTCACTGATGAACAGAAACAATTGTATATCAATTAGCCTGTTTTGTGTTTGCTTGAAGTTCATATGAAAGAAGTAAAAACCCTCTAACGTTTGAAAAGCAAGATTTCTACTTGTACTGAAGGAGAAATTCGTTTTCTCACACTCTCTCTCTCTCTCTCTCTAACGCCACCATGCATCTGGAATAATTAATCTACGATAATTAAAGATATTACTGAGCTGATAACACATTTATTCCTCCCTTTAATTTTAATGTTTTTCTAAATCATGTAAATCATAGATTACAAATAAGTCTGGTGCACAGACCCCTCTGTTATAAATCTTGATATCTGGCTTCATCAAAGAATCATTACTTTTTCCTGTGTAATTAGAACAGTAAAGAAAAGAGGCAGCTATGTTGTTTTTATAATCAACGATATAGTGGAATCACATTTTTGCATCTTGGCTGTGAAGTAGGCAGAGGCAAAGCACCCAGCATGCGCTGTGTATTACCTGTGTAAGTTTAATCACCTTTTCATTTGCAATAATAATAATAATAATAACACAGCCTCTTTTCTAAGAAATTGTTCATCGTGTGTCCAATAAAAACTCCTGCGTGATACAGATTCGATATGTACGCTTGTCTGTAGACCTACAGGATGCCGAGACACCTCAGAAACAGCGTTTTTCAAATATGCATGACATCTTTTGTAATGTTTATAATCACAAAGGTGAATTATCATTAAGTGCCTTCTTGAATGATATTGACATGGAGTTTGGTGAAAATGCAATGTGACAATGAATTGTTGTGTTATTTTTTTTCCCCCCCACACACACACACACACACAAACACAACACAAACATAGTTGAGGCAGTAAACCTTGAGAAATACTGTAAATGTTTTACTCTGCCACTGTAGTTTATTGTAGGCAGCATTCAAGGTCACCCGGGAAATTGTGAGCAAGACACACTCTCTTTGTTTTGTCCCTTTCAATCTGCGGCACAGTGGCCAGGATTACATTACCTTTTTTTAGGAATTAATCCACTGCATAAAAGTAAAGTGAAGCATAACCACATGTGACTAAAAAAAATGAAGTTCCCTCATCCCAAACAATGAGCTATTTCTCTGAGGACAGAGAATCAACTTCAAACTTTATTAAAGGCAAATAATGAAGTCACTTCTGCCTCGATCACAGTGAAGAAACACACAGCACAGTCACAGAGGTTTAAAATGATATAGGAATGTCTTCATATTTTGACCAAAGCAATACGACATCCTTACAGTGACGAATGCCGCATAGTGAAGCTTGACCACTTGCTTTCACAGTGTGATGGTCACAGTACTGTTGAGGCCATGGTGAAATGGGGAAAAGGAAAAACACAAAAGGTTACTATAAAGATGGTGCCCTAAAAAATCTATTATCATCTTACAGTGAGCAACAATAATTTATGATACCATCCATCGTTTGGGGGGGGGGGGGCACTGGTGCCAATCCCACCATCTTCTGCTAAAGTTGGTAGTGCAGGGTCAGTGCCAGAGCAGCCATTATGATGAAGTACACAGACTGAAGGACACATGAATAGGATTACACATGTTCCCTTTTTTTGTTGAGACTTTAGTAGATTGCACACTGTGCTAAACTGTTGTCTTAATCCAGTTTTTGTCTGTTTAAGGTGTAATGTGCCATTCACACTCAGAGGTGTTGTTGGGAAGAGATAGATGTCCTGTGTTCCTTTACTGGATGTTGCCGTGTTTATACTTTCTATGGTATTTTATTGTTTTATTGTTTGTTGTTAGGTTTATGATGTCATTTTTATATTTTATTTATCTTATTTACAGCACTGTTTCAGCTGTTGTTGTTTTTTTTAAGTGCTTTATAAATAAAGTTGGATTGAGAGTTGGAAAGAGAGTTTCAAAGTTGACAAAGAGCACTTTGGCCGACTACTTTGACCCAAGTATCAAGAGACGCTGCAAGCTCTTGCTGTATCCCAAAAAACTTGAGATCGTTTCATTCTGTTGCGACCTGGACACGCCCAGAAAAAACGGCACAAACCAGAACACCACAGCACGCAGCAGCCGCTTCATCTGAGTGGCCACTAAACATAAAGAAGTAACTATCCTCACACTAACCATTTATGACCGCGATATGTGGTCATTTCTGTTTATGCGTTGTGTCACATAATGTTATTGTGATATAAAAAACCTTTGTATCAAACTAGCTGTTGTCAAACCAAGCACTGAACTCATAATCACCATATAAAATGATTGAAAATAGACCTGATATGATATGATATTGACGCTACCATGGCACGTTTGATTAAAGTTTGCTAATGAATGTTTGTGACATCGATGACAGACAAAGCAGATTATTTATCACCGCCGCTGCAAACATGAAGGTTATATCCAAACGTGCCTCATACTCAGTGTTTGAGAAAATCCGGCACAGTCATTTCTGCTGCTGCCACACCAGATTCCAGCATACAACAGGGATAACCTATTTAGAGATTAATCCTTATCTCATAAAACACACTTATGTGTCACCCATGGTCTGAACCATTCTGGAGGTTTTGGGCTGTCTGAGCTGCGCGTGCGTCCCTGCGAAATGATGTTGCTTCTGAACGCAGAGTTGTTCCCTGCAGGGTCCTGTTCTCTGCTGACGTCCTGTCTCATTTCCAACACGTGATTATATTTCACCGCAGAACATCTCGTCTCCTCAGCTTACCTCCTAAATAAAGGAACCAGGAGCGCTCAGTCCATTAATGTCACTCAGGCGCGCAAATACCTTCTGACAGTTCCAGAATAAGGCTTTTAAAATGTAATTGTTATTGAGGTGCACATTATACTGTTTGTTTTAGGTGTAACGCCACAATTTGTCTGATTCGGTGAGTGAGGAAAGGCTTTTCTTTTTTTTTTTCTTAACTCAGGGAATTTGTTTTTCTTCATTTAAAGTCCTAATTTATTCATTAGTATCAAGAGAGATTTACCCATTTACCCAGTAACAGACTCAGTGTCAGTGGGAAGTGCTAAGGTTAAAAACCTTTTTTCTTTGGTCAAATGAAATTTTTTACTTCTGAATCCGCCTTTAATCAGATTATCTCCAGTAAATATTTAATGCTTCCAGTGTCTTCAATCATGCAGGTATCAGGATAGCGTATTTGTTTTCCTGCATTGAGAAAATTGCTTTTCTCTGTTGTTCACCAGGGCGACTATTTCTTCAATGTGGAGTTTGTTTTTGGGTGGTTGTTTTTTTTTAATAAAAGGAATTTCCAAGTTAAGATTGGGAGCTAGTAGCCTACCAAAGCTCTTAGTGATAAATAAGTCCTGACAGCGTTATTGAGGGATATATTGTTTTCTGGCACATTGGAGAATTTTATCTGGCGAGTATTGTGAGACGTGATTAAAGGGACGATACCACAGAGAATTGCATCTTCACACAGAGTTATGAATGCACTCCGCCACTTCGGAGGCAGCCCGGGGGATCACCGGGGAGCTCAGAGGTCACACTGCGCTGTAATGTTAATTGTTTTATTTTTATTTCCTGTCCCAGTCATCCACATTTAAAGGCATTATTCACTCTCTTGCAGTTGAGATTCACTCACATACAAGACTTCATGCTCAGGATTTCTTTATACAGACAGACGGCATAAACACTGACAGCATTACTACCGTATCAAACGGCCGAATCTCATCTCTCTCTCCCTCTCTCCCCTTTTCTGTCAAGTTCTCATGTCATGTGAACCCTCAGTGGTGGGTATGATGAAATATTGGACTCATGTAAACAAGACAGGCTTCACCCATTTAACTCTTACTCTTATAAAAAAAAAAAAAGGAAGGTTTATAAAATACAAAAATACAACTTTTTTCAGTTCATTACACTGTGTTTTGCTTATACCAAACTGCTTGCTTATGTTAACACATTTTAAACGAGCATATAGTGTTTACATTGAGTCAATGTCATTGACTTTCTGTTGCCATGGCTGCACATACACACATCTGCTGTTGTTAGTCCATGTTGTTTCATGGTTTTAAAAGAAAAATAAGAAAAAAGCACCTCATTAGTGGCCACCTACGTTTATTTTCCACTATTTTATCTTAGTATCTGAATTCTCTTAAAATCTATGTGTTTGTTTTTTCTTATTTGCTCTATTAAATTCCCAAAATAGAGCGGAAAAATGACTTCTGTCTACTGTCTGTTTGGCTGTGGTGATATCCAGCAAAGTTAAAGTTGGAGGTCAAAAATGTCCATGTTGATAATTCCTCCTGAGGTAAAATGTTGCACAACTGGCGACATCAAATGTAAACAATCAAAATGGCTGACAGGGTGAAACCTGCCTTATATGGTGCGTGTTCACTGTAAGCATAATAAAAAAATGTCACTTCATGTCAAAGAAAATGATGCACAATTACATAATATGTTTACTTATAGCTGAAGTAAAAAAAAGTAGTCATTACACCCTGGATAGACACCTATGGACAATTTAAAGTCTCTGGTTAACGTACCACCAATCTGCATGTGTTTGCACTGTAGGAGGAAGTTGAAATCCATGCACACAGATAGCCCCTGTTTTCCAACCACAGACCTTGTTGCTATGGAGCACCAGTGTGAAACACACAATGCAACCTGTGAACCTCTGCGTTCTGTTTTGGTTAATATTGCACATGTGTAGCATCATTAATAACCCCACCTTTTACCAGTGAGGTTATTTGCACAAGCCATATAATCTGATGGATGTGAGGAGAAACTGTCCCCGGTCTCACGTCAGTATTTTCCTCTTATTAGTCGTTAAGTATTACAGCTACACCTTTATGGTCGGGGCAACTGAGGACATGAACAATGAGACACACACACACGGGGCAACAGTAGCTCAGTGGTAGAGTCGTCCTGCGAGACGTGGGTTTGATTCCCGGCCCCGCTAGTCTATACACGCCGATGCCCACGGTCCTCCTGACGCTATATAAATACAGACCATTTACCATTCAGCTCAGCTGTGATAAAAACAACATGTATTTGATGCATATTTGTTACGTTGAGCTGGAATTTTCTCCTCTTACAGTCATTTTACGTCAGCTGAGATTCCTCATGTGGAGGATGAAGCAGCAGGAGATGAGTGAGTGAGTCGTTGCCCTCCAGCAGGTTGGCTCAGCTTTCTCACTCACTCTGTCTCTGTTCTTTGTCTCTGCTGTTCTCGGTAAGACCAGCATAAGGATGCTGTTCTGTTGTTATGTTATGGCCCTGGCCTATGTCACTATGTCACTATGTCACTGATATCTCTTCTCTGGCCTGAACCAACGATATTAGATTATAACAGGCCGGCAGAGCTGACAGATGATTAACTTTCTCTGCCATTGTACTCTGGGATTTGGGGTATTTGCAGCCAGTGTCACTGGACCATTTAAATGATTTTATTATGATTCCTGGATGTTGCCAGAGTAGCAGAATGTCCTACTTATTCTGCGCTACTGCTTCACATCGGTCATGGAGGTAATGCTGACTTGGCAGTTTTTGACAAATTTAGACCCGGGAGATCTTAGTATATCAGAGAGTGGGGGTTTAGTTGTCATGCTGCCACTGTTGTTATGTTATTGTTAAATTTATAGAGGGATGAGTGCGCTGTGGGACACTTGTATGTCTTTTTCCATCTGCTCAGGTCCAACTTCTTGAGTCAAGCTGTGCCAAACCAAGCCATGCCAAGCCACAGTGGCAGGCATTTTCACTATAGTCTCCCAACAGTTGATGCTGCGACAAGAACAGACAATGTAAAAATGGATGTAGTCTTCAGTTCACTCCTGTTGTGAAACCTTGAGTTTTGAGATATAACCGGTGTCGTGACAGTTTTTGCGACTGGAAATTCACAGACATCAGGCTCCTATTACTAGCTCCCCGTTACGTGAGTGTCTACTCATTTCCCATAGACCTTCATTCAATTTGGAGTCTATATCCATATATATATATAGTCTACTGCAATGAGTCACATGACAGCATCTTAAAAATACACTCATGAACATGCCGCGTTAATGCCTGACAGCGGACACGTAACACCTGGTTCTGAAGGTCGGCTTTTGAAAGTTAGCAGATCTTTTTCGTTACTTCATAGCAAGAGTTTCTATTGTTCCTAATTCGATGGCGACGTGGTGTTTTGTCATTGTCGACAGGAACAAATCAAAAATTGCCAGCACCAGGGAGAACGGCCATGCAACGGATCCACAATGCAGTTTGTCAGTGCCTGACTCAGCCCAATTCAAAATGAATGAGCAGGATTTCAGTCACCCGCCGCCTCCACCGCACATGAAAGTGCAGTGTGACAGCTGTGTCCTCGGCAGCTCAACTTGTGTCTGTGCAAGAGATGAGAATGAAACTTCCAGTACTTTTTCAGAGTTTTAACACCAAGGTTACACAGTGCAGCTTTAATTAAAGGAAGTAAAAAGCTTGTTATCACGTGGCTCATTCATTTAGTGGTACTTAATTGGTTGCATGATTCTTCATTTAAAAAAAAGAAGAAGAAAGAGCTGAAAGAAAATGCACAAATCATGCTGCAACTTTGGTTCTCTTCCACAATTGGCCGTGCTGTCGTGTCCGAGTGGCTCACAAAGCTGTTCATGTAGCTCAGTGTGACTTTCTCCACTACAAACAACTTTATTTGTCTTCTTCTGGCTCTGTCATTTAATACTAAATTGCTTTTGATCTGCTTCTGATGCTGTGTCGGGGTGAGGTTGCTTGGCATGATAATTCCTTGCATGACTCAACTCCTGTCTCAGTCATAAATACAGAAAATGTCTGTTATGGCACGAACAAGCCTTCCCTCAACTAGTACTGCTTTTGTGACAACAGTTGTAATTTATACGGCTTGTTTATTTATTTTATGCAGGCCCAGTGGGTGTCTCTTAATTGCCTGATGTGCATCACAATAAACCACTGTGATGGAAACAAATTACAAGTTTACAAAAAAAAAACCAGCTACTTCTACATTCTGTAATTTCACTTTCATTGCTACTAGTATTTTATGTTAATCTATAACCGTTCATATATTATGCATTGTTGAGACTGCAGATCTCTGGGGTTCGTATTGTAATTACTTTTTCTTTATGATGGAGAGGCTGGAAGTTAAAGAAAACAGTCAAAAAAGTGAGATGGAAAACAACGGAAATAAAGAACAAAGACTTTTGACTAATGCATCATAGATAATTTTTTTACTATATACTATATATATATATATAGTGTATATATGTGTATATATATATATATATATATATATATATATATATATATATATATTTGTCCCCCATTTTCATCCTATATAGCACAAAGTAACAGAGTGCAGGCCATTAGTGAAGTGTGATAAATAAAACAGCTGTTGTTTCAACATTCTGCCTGTTTACATTTAAAATTCATTCAAATTAAGTCTAAAGATTACCAAGGCAAAGCGATAAAACCTTTTGATATATGTACACGTGTTGATTCCTCTGTCATGAATTGCCGTGGCTTGTTCCTCACTTCAACAGTAAATAAAACAACATTTTAAATTGTGAATTTGATGTATTAAAAGCACATAAGATGCAACTAAGCTCCATAACTTCGACAGACAGAGATTTTTGTTGTTGAAGTCACAGATGATAATGTGTGTGTTTTTCCAACAGGAGCTCTTCCCTGAGCTGTAGTTTGGCGAGTGAACACCGGACAGGAAACACCAATACATTTAGTGCAGTAAAACAGCAAATGCTGATATTTACTTAAATAAATGTCCATTTTTCCTCTAGCTTCTTTACCTGAGATGCAGCCTTATTATTGAGTCAATTCATCACTGTCATCTACAAACCACAAAGATGCCATGCACTACTCTGGGATATACTTAGGCTGGCCTCCTCCCATCCTCATTCTCTCCTGCTTCTTCACCTTTCCCTCCTGGGCTTCCATTGGATCATTAATGCAGTCCTTATCAGTAAGATCCAGCATGCATGGATATTTATTAGCAGCTGTCACATATCGGCCGCATCAATAATGAGTCACTGTAAAGCCATTTGGGTCCTAATTACGGGTGGGGTTCAACATTGGGGTAATCCATCAACCGGTCACATGTACATTGCGCATGCAAATGCGGGCATGTAATCGTCATCTGCAGTACACGCCAATACCACGCTCCTCCAGTGCAGAAGTGATATAGTGGCAAGTTATTGTAATAAATTGTCTCCAGCCAAAGGAGTGTTCACCAGGTTTAACGTGGAGATGCACGCCATAGTAATAGGATTTAATACCATCTTATTTCTTGTGGTTTTCCTGTGTTACATTAAATGTGAAACCAGTTATTTCTCTGAACAAACATGAGTTTGGTCTCTCTAAAAACCATGTTGTTACTCCTCACTGTGAGGAAGCCAGCTGCAACTTTGCTACTTTGTTTAAAATTGTTCTTTTCATTCTGAATCTGAATCTTGTTGACTTATAGGCTTGCACTCCTTAATTAAATCACTAATGCTTTCCTAATACTTTTTTTACACTTTAGAGTAAAAACCATGCATTCTGTTTTTTCTTCCCTCTGTCTCTTCTGCTTCCTCCGCCTGAGTCAAAAAATGATTGGATGTCTACTTGCCGTAAATAATTTGGCACGAGGAATTAACTCGGTGTGTTTGTGGTGTGGCGCGTGTGGCGGTGGATGCGTGTTTGTTGTGGGAGTTGCTGGGTGTGCGCAAATGCATCGTTATTATTTTTTTACACTTTGTAATGTGCAGAAAGTCTACATTTGTGTTGCTCTGCACGCTGCGAGCAGCTACACGTGCGCGAGTGTGTCCGCGTCTGTGTGTGTGTTTGTGTGTTTTGATGATGGCTCATAAAACAAGCCTGATAGGACCCTGTGCGTTGGTGAGCACATTATCATCAGCTGGCCCCAGACTTTTATGGCCTGCCACACCTCTAAGCCGCACCACCACTCACCGGTGTTTTATGAGTGCTGCTCCCACATACAAGACAGCAGGAGAAGGGGGTGGTGGCGCTGAGGCGTAAATTATAGACTGGCGGCTGTGTTTAAGGTAGCGGAACAATCACAAAGCTCTTGGTCATGAAATATGTGTCCCCCAATAGAGGGAGAATGATGAGGTGGGCAAATGGATAACAAGAAATCTACAGCATATCAGCCCACAACTGACTAACCAGATCTCTATCATAAAAAAAAAAGAAAAAGACCTGAGCAAAACTAGGGGGAAAATCGATAGGCGTGTTACTGTGAGTAACATAATGATCCAACAGAAATTAAATGCTGATACGCTGCATTATAGGTGTTGCGTAAAACCAGAGAGTACAATGATTTAGTGCCACATTTGCTTCCGCAGAAGAAAATGTCCTTTAAAATGAAATTAATCTTGAGGAGAAATTTCTCTCGCCTGCACAGGCAGGTAGTCTGACCCAAATACTCTGCAGTCTGATGAATTATTTTGTCTCTGATCTTGGGCTAATGCCAGCAGCTTCAATTTTGACTCTTTAATTAGTCTACGTTTGGCCTTATAGGACTGGATTCTTTCTTTCTGGTCCTGTCCTGATACCGATCTCAGAGCGGAGATCGCCGATCACTGTGATCACCTCTCCCTGATCTTTTGCTGCAGCTGCAGAGCTTTCCTCATGCACTGGCTGTCGGCCACTTTATTGAGCTGGTCCTCCATGTAGCTCAGCTCGAGGCTCAGAACTTTATTTTGGCTCAGACTCATATCATTTTATATCACCCTTGTTTGATTTTTAACTCGTCATATTTAATGCGATGTCTCATTTTTTATCTGTCTGCCTGGTGCACTGCAGCACCTGCTCACACGCATCCATGCACATTTTAGTGGGGACCAATGCAGGTGAAACGATGCTGGAAGTTGAGTTTACGGAATATAAACGTAAATGCTCAGCTATAAAGTGTCATATTCAGCATTTTGGTGGCAGCTTAATGACATGCTGTGCACACACTGTACTGTGCAGCTCTGTTATCATAGCAAATGCATTGGATAGGGGCCATCCCTAGTACCTTTTCATATGCCACAAGTAAAGTATGATCAAATTCTTTTCAGTGTTATACCAGCAGTACTTTTATGTGTTGCAGTTCAAACTTCACCCAACTGATAATGGTGAGGTAACAAGATTAAAGTCGAATTGTAAAGATCTACAAATGGACTGCATTTGTTGTGTGAATTACCCAGCATTCCTGTACATTATTGATACGGCTCATTGGGGTGAGATTAATTGTCTATTGGCAACTCTTTACCCTGGAGTTACCGGTGCTGAGTTGTAGCACTGCTGGTGGTGCAGCAGTGGATGGTAACAAGATCGGTACTGTCACAATGAAAGATGTCACAACCTCAGGTCAACAAGGTTCACCTTAAAGTTAAAGCTATCCAGCAGCATAAAGTGTTGCATCCAACCGCGTAATCCCAACTCACACATCCAAAGTTCTGCAAAAAGAAATACATCCCCAACAGCGGAGAGGCAAATATGGATGTTTGCTGTGTGCTTTTCTTTTTTTTTTCCAAAGTGTACTAAATCAGCATTGATTCAGGACTCAGCAGTATCACTTTGCTTATTTAAGGCTTTTTTTTTTTTTAAATAAAATCCAGTAATAAAGCTGAGTCCTCACCCTAATCATCACGCTTCCCTCCATCTCTGTTTTGCTGTGTGCAGCACAAAGTGTTTGATGTGATGCCTGTAAAAAAGTCAGTGACGTGACGACCCAGAGAGGAAAGAACTGGTTCTGGTTATTTAGTCAGAAACGAGTTCACTGGAATGAACAGTTAGTGCATAAAGCTGTCCATTCACCCGGATTAGGTGTTGGAGTAAGTGACAGAGTGGGAATCGTTAAAGAGGAACCACGGTCCAGTAGGAGTTAAGTGCCTCGGAACGACCATACTTGAGATACTTGCTTGTGTTTTATCGGTTACAGACTAAGAACCAATTGATCCTCTATCCAGACTGAGTTATTTCATTTTAGAGATCGAAATTAAGTTAGAGATTAAAATAAAAAGTATGATTTCAATTCATTTGTCATCAAAACGACAAAACAAAATGACACAGTGCAAGCTATATCTTTAATGCACCGTGGGTCTGAGAGGACTGCAATTTCATCTGTGCTGTATGTCGTACATATAGTACATTTGACAAATAAACTACTTGACTTGACTTGACTAATATATCTATAAATTGCCCTATATGATCTAAAAATACTCTCAATATGAACTTGATCCACATATAGGCTGATGTCACTTGATCCCCCCGTATCATTCTGAGATGTAACCTTTGTCCAGCTGACCACCGCGTTCTCTCATAACCAAGTCATAAATCACACACACACACACACACACACGAGTCCCACCGTGCAGAACAAAGCTGCCACCGCTCAGGTCAGGTGACACCGCAACATGGATTTCTGCTTCAGTACGTTCAGTTCTCATCAAGTATCATTCAAGATGATAATCCCAGAGGTGCTGGGACGTGTGCTTTGAGATGTGGACGTGTGCCATTTATCATTTATCTTTCTTATGGTGTGTGTGTGTGTGTGTGTGTGTGTGTGTCCACCTCGCTCACAGCGTCAGTGTTTCTGTGTTAGCATCTGCTTATAGGGGGTTTGACCCAAAAGAGCTGATTTTGTTCCAAAAACATTTAGGATTTGGTTAAAGCTTATGCTCCGTGTCTTATGCCACAGGAGCTCATGCCAAGCGTTATTAATGTGAAGCTATTAAAATTACAGTTCAATCAGTTTGAATTGGGGTCTCTGCTGGCATTTGGTTTAATCATAATTTGTAAAATGTATTTAACTATTTATTTTATAGTCCACAGTTTTTGCTGTTAGAAGATTGTCTCGAAGGAATACTTTATTTTATAGGTCAATTATTTCTCCACTCATATTTCCTTAGACGTTTCCTGGAAGAAATGTTCCTGGAGATTTTTTAAGCAAATAGTTTTCTCCCAAAAGAGTTTCACAGTATGGACAGTGTTATCATAAAACTTTCCTTGGATATACATATATGCAGTATGTATGTTGTTGATGCATTATTTGTGTCTATATTCACATTGTGAATAATCTGCTATTGTACAATTCAGCCCAAACCTACCATCTACCTCAGTTATTTACCGACTCTTGCTACTCCATTCTTATTTAGCACTTCTTTACAGTTGTTTTGTCCTGTTTCTATTTTGTTTCTGTATATAAGCACAGAGAGTAAGTAAAATACTCAAACGTGCACTCATAATTGGCCAATAATGTCGATTCCGATTCTGATTATTTGACTGAAACACTCTAAGTATAAATAAGCAGCCCATTCTCATCCCGAGAGCGCCATACACCGCCGCTCTGTCACGTTCCCTTGGCGTCGTCGCCTGACAGAAGGTTAGGAACCCGGATAGGACTGAGGTTAAGATTAGGATAAATATCCAGGTTAGGCTTGGCGTGAATTGTTTCATCAAGGCGAAACGTGTAGATTGGAAGTGCACGCAAAGAGCGCTCAAACTAGACGTGTCCAAGGGATCCGTAGCATTGTTTTTAGATTAACTTCATTAGCATTCCCATGAATAATTATATATATATATATATATATAATAGAGTATATATTTTCCTTGTCAGTGACTGTTTAGTATCTGCTTGATGCTCACACGGACATTAAAGTGTGGTTGGACACTCAGATGCTGCTCTGAGCATCTAAATGTGCCACCCGGAGCGTCTCTTTCAAGCACAGAAGGATACCCTGTGATGCCGAGGGAGGAGACAAAGTGGCGGTATATGATGCTCTCACAATGAGAACGGGCTGGAATAAACTGGCATTGACACACCAATTAGCACACCAATCAAACCCAGCCTGGGTTCTTTATAACATGTATAAAATTACCCAGTTGCATCCAGGGAAGAGCCAGCAGTTCATTTGAAAAAACATCAGAGAAATCTGCTCATGAAGCTTTCTGTGTGACAGTAATCGACTACATCAGAATGGCTGCTGTCCATGGTACTACATTAAATGTGTATTTTGCTGAGTGGCCTATAAGGTTTAAAGTCATTTGTTGATGTTTTTCCTGTATGTACAATATATTGTGGTATAAAAAATAGAATATCCTTATCTTTATCACATCATCATCTACTTTTCCAATGGATATTTTAGTCATATTGAACTCGGCAGAACTCGGAAATCCTCTGCATTACAGGGCATCTGTAAATAAAACTCAGAAGGATTTAGACCTTGTAAGAGAGGCACGTGCACTGGAGGTCGACTCTCTGTAATCCATAGGGAGGAGGAGACGGGGATTTAAAAAGCACAAATGAGGCGGGAGCAGGGAAAGCATGTGCGTCATGCAGTTGTGACTTTCCATCATGACATCTGGAGGGAAGGAGTCACAGGTGCATGGAGCAATCCTTTCAGCCTCCAACACCCGTAGCGCTCTGCTCAGAGTGAATTACTGCAACCAAAGGCATTGCAGTGGCCAGCACTCACACACAGCGTATGCACACGTGGAAGCTGAACAGTAAATACCGCTCACGGTCAGTCTGAATTTGCAGACACGAGTGCAAGTTTCACACTGGAATATCACTGAAGCTGAGCTTTTCTGATGGATAGTAGCATTTCACAGAATGTCATCATCCTCTGACTGAGCATTTTGGCCTCAATTTGACAGCTTACATTTTGAAATGAGGTCAATTTCCTTATGATTAAATAATGTGAAATAAAACTGAATATATGTATGGTGTAACGTTATTCTTTGCACCAGCGGAGGGATTAACCTGAATATATATTTTTTTTCTGCTCTGTGCCTGCATTTAAACTGCTGCTGCGCAAATCCCCTCCCTGCTCATCTCCATCTGACTGCTAATCTCCACTCCATCTGCCCCACCCTTTGGTCACTTTCCCCTCATTTTTTTCCTCGTGCCATGTTACCAGCCACGTAGACTATAGTGCAGGTGGGATATATTTAGCCTTAGCTGGATCCACCCTCTAGAACACAGACTATCCTGAGGTCAGGCTGTGCAGTAAGCCCACTGAGAGTGCACACTTATCTTGGCATAAAGGGAGTTCAGTAAATGTCAAACCTTCTGAGAGAAGTGCTGATGGGCCACTCAACTTGGTAGCTCATTATTTCTCGCGCAGGCTCTAATTATAGGAGTATGGCGTATATATCACATCGTGGCATGCATGGAGGCTGGACGAAAGGCCACAATCCCAACTGGTGGATGATCGTTAAAGGAGAATTTACTGTAAGATTGAAATCGGGACTTTACATCAACTCCACTATTCACTGACCTGGCACCACCTCCCTGTCACCTAATCTGCATCAGAACTGAAGACATTGAATGTATGAATACGTAACATGTGTGTGTGTGTGTGTGTGTGTGATGAATCTGTGATCTCCAATTAAATATTTGATCAAGTTTCTATTTTACAGCAATGTCATGGCTTGTGAATAATTAACTTCAGAGCCCACTTTGGTTTTTCTTTGGCGACGTGTTCTCTTTCAATTAGCTACACAATCCCAATTCCGCATAACGAGCATGTGAAGATGTTCTTTATTGGCGTGAGCGAAGATGAGGATGGAAAGTATGCAAGAGACGCTGGTCAGAAGAGCCTAAGTCTAATTTCACTGATTACAGCACACATTGATTAGAGCTGCAGTGATTTATTGATTGTTTTTCATGTCGCTATCAGTAGACACTGAGTTCCGTAGCTCTATGTTTCGATAAGGGATAGATTGTATGTGGATTCAATCAGGAAAGATTGTATTTAATGAGAACTTAGGCGTTGACCCTGTGACTTAAAGAGATGTACCAGATATTTGAATTAATGTCATGGAATCCCCACAGGACATTTGACTCTGATGGTATGTATTGTTTATGGAGGGTTTGGAATTGCAACCAGCTACTGACTGAAATCACAGCAGAGATGCCACAAGTTCATCAATTGGTTTTAAATTGTATGGCCACAGTGTTTGCTGTGGGCACATTGATTCTGCTTTATTGTGACCGTGATCTTTCGATTACTTTTCAAAGGAAGGTTGAAGCTTTTCTGAATGAGACCGGATTTCTCGGAGAAATTCTCTCACCCAGCGCTGCTCGTGTTATTCAGTGCAAGCGAAACAAGAGAGCAAATAAATGTATTTTCACAAATCTCCAAATATTCCTTTTTATATGATCTAAAAAAAAAAACCGCTCAAATGGTTTATTTTGGTTGGTTTGTGTGATATAACTGTCTCCTTCACATCGTAAGCTCCTAAGGCATCAGACTGCTTCAGTGCTGTTCTACTTCCTGACAGGGTTTAAGTGTACATTTCCATTTTCTTCTGAGGATAAATGTAATCTTTTCAACTTGGTAAAGTCGATGTGATTGAGATTCATAGTCACGTCCATGTTCCCGCAAGAAGGTGCATCAAGTATAAAAATGTAACATGTTCCAACTGTTGGATCACAGATCCCAGCGGATTTCAAATCAAATTCAACTCGTATAGACCACGATGGGACTTTGGCCTCTCTCGTACCGTTATCCTCAGAAAATATTACTTTCACACAGTACGTGTGCTCACACGGACTGGAAAGCAGTCCATAAATCTCAGTTGTGGTTTCAGTCAGGGCAGCTGATGGCTTTGAACCCGGCTCCTCTGGGATCATCCTCGTCATCCTCCTGCTGTATACATGTGGAGCCCGGAGGCCGGGGTTGTCACTGCTGCAAATTCATGAATAATGACAAGTCACAGGCTCTCTGACATATATAAAGCGTAATCAGTTGCTCCGTGAGAGTCCCTGGCGATTGAGGAAGACGAGGCTAAAAAAGAAGAGATGTAAAAGAGATAGAATTATAAATGTAATGATCAAAGTCAATTCAGCTGCAGTAAGGCATCTGATCAGAAGTCTGGTGATTCCACGAAGCAGAAGTTGGTGCGAGGTTGTTATATCCCTCCTGCGATGATACTGTACTCTGCAGCACATTATATCAGTATGTTTTCCCAGTAGACACCAGCAGAGAGTAAACCCCTACTGATATTCAGATGCCTTCAAATCCTAGCTGCTATATATATATGAATATTTTTTTTTTTTCTCTGAATATAGCCAGAGGCCATGGGAGGGTTTTGCATAGCAATAGCACAAGGTGAAATGCTGAGGAGACTCTTGTCAGATGGTTTCCAAACACACATCCATCATCTCCCTAAAGGGTGTCAAATTAGCAGTAGGCTAAACAGGTGGCATGCCAACAGATGCCAAGGAGCTAGCAGCAGAGAGATTGAGGTCATGTTTGTTTGATTGCCTGAGGGGTCAAGTGCCAGATGGATTTGCCTTCTTGATTTTTGTGATGCGGGGAAGTGAGCTGTGTAATAGCACTGTGTGTTGACTTGTTATAGGAAGAATTTAGAACTGCCTGCATTTGATACAATATTAGTATTGATTTTTTTTTAACTTGGCTGTTTGATTTGGAGGATTCCGCATTACAATTGCACACATGAGACATCAGGATATGCAAGGATGACAGTGTTGTTGACTTGTTGTTAGAGCTTGTAAATGTTACTGGTATAGCTGTGTAATACGGTTATCAAATCTGAAAGAGTAGATTATGAAAAAAACAGGAAGGAAGCAGCATGGAATCATGGAATTGTTGTCTCCTTTGGTGCATTTGTGCTTTATGTGCCAAAATGACCCGGGTGCCAGTGAACTTCTAGTCTTCCAACTTCAAGAAATTTAAATTCTATCTTGATAATTCATCATCCATCCATCTTCTACTTCTATAATGACATGAATAAATATTGCATTTAAACCATTTGACAATGTGACATATTATATTATATATATATTATTTTGAAAATATTGGAAAGTAAGTGTAGGGCCACAGAACATCGACTCGAGGTCCGCATGTGGCCCACGGGCCGCGCATTTGAGCCCTCTGCTTTATGGGGAGCGCTTCAGCTGAAGAACGCGCATTAAACGGCAACGAGTCGCCACGATCTCTCAGTGACAAATACACAATAAAAATGAAAAAAACAAAAGGCACATATAGCAGACGTGGTGCTGCTCGGCAGGTGACTGGAAACAGCTGTTAACCTGAGGCACCAGACAAGAGGAAACACACTGAATAAAACAAAAAAAACAAAGCAGAGAGTGACAGTAATGTTGTCCCATAACAGTGACTGAATGATCTTGCACAGACTGGTGCAGGGATTTTATGAGGCAAATATAGTGTGTGAGTGGTTGATGACCCTCAGGTGAGCCGGAGCAGGTGTCTGGAGCCGAATCCATACTCACACACGCAGGATTGACAAAGGAAAGAAGGGGCAAACTACTGGGGGAGCTCAGGGGCCGTCCACACGGAAACGAGTTTAGGTGAATATGCATGCTTTTTTTTGCCGGAGAGGCGTTTTAGGGGACCTGAAATGGTATTTTTGAAAACGCCTCCAAGAATGGTAAAATCTCAAAACGCCGGCCTTGCGTTTCCATGTCA
This sequence comes from Solea solea, assembly GCF_958295425.1. Classification (NCBI taxonomy): domain Eukaryota; kingdom Metazoa; phylum Chordata; class Actinopteri; order Pleuronectiformes; family Soleidae; genus Solea; species Solea solea. Next base: position 18,522,452 of record NC_081149.1, on the reverse strand, counting down.
GTGACGTCATTATCCAGCCTCTCTCTTGCGCTGTGTTTGGAGATTGTTGTTTGACAGTGTTACCAACTACTGTCAATGAAAAGTAACTACAGTCAGTGTGAAAAGACACCAGATATAAAGAAAAAGATTACGCTTCGCGCCGTTCCCGTCTGGACGTGGCATTTAATGTGATCATAGAGTATATATGTATATATCGACCTTAAATGTACCATTATCAGCATACAGTGTGTCATAAATTCAAAGTGTATTGACTCTTTGAAGAGCTGTACAGTTTTGTTGTATTTCTGCCTCCAACCACTAGTTGGCAGAGGTGTGTAGGACTGTCTTCCCCTCTTTCCAATCATCGCACTACAAAACTGTATGACACTGTTATTTTTACAATGAAAGTTTTTCTTAAAAAAAAAAGATTTTTATGGGGATATAGTGCAATATCACATACCGTCGCCTCTGTATTAGAATATGTATCAGGTCGCCAGATTCTTGCAGATACGCACATTGAAAATAATTGACTTTTTCTGTTTTGTTTTTTATGGTAAAAGAATACAACATATGCTGCAAAGTTTTTCCATGATTCTGCATTCATTCATTGTTGGTGGATGCAAACATCCAGGGGATACAGTATAATGGTATTCTGGCTGCTGAAAGAATCAACTTTCCTTCTTTCTTTCTTTTTTTTATCTTTTTTTTCCCCAGCAGAAAATTGGATCCAGTAATCGCTTCAGGCGGCAAATGAGATTATTTAGACAGTAATTTGTGGAAGACAACTTTGAGGTCAGCAAAGTCCACCCATTCATTTGCATTTAGTTCTGTTTTTCTCTGGTCTTGTCTGTGGTGCCAACCAAGTTGTTTTCCCAGCATCACATTCCTCTTACCATCTGTCAGTATTTAATACCTACACTGTTAGAGAGAGTGTTCTTTCCGCTTGAAACCACCAATTAAGAGTGATCTCACCTGGCGTAAACCTACCCACACTGTCATCTTTCCTGTCTCGACGAGCTAGTTTAAGATGATGTTTTTTGCAGTTTTACTGGTAATAATATGTGAATTAAAAGGTGAGTGGAGGGTCAGAGTCAACTACAGTACAGAGATCTCATTATTCTGGACGTTTTTTCTAAACACGGACCATCACTGTTATGTATCTGGGTCTTTACTCGTCGTCGTTCTAGTTCTGTTGTTATTAAATTTAGCTGTTGCATTATGCATGTGGGAGAGTATTACTGTTGTCTTTATTAGATCGAGAGGTTGCCCATGTTTGGGATTGCCTGAAGGTTTTTTTTTTTGTTTTTTTTTTGCTTTTATGCAGTCTGTGATCAAGGGAAACACATTGTTGCACAATAACTCTGTGGCCTTAACATCACATGATGTTTCCTTGTTGCCCACTGTTCACAGTTATCACCAGTGATTCCGCTCTTTAATTGTCTTTGAATATTCCAGTCAGGTTGCAGCAACACCATCCAGCTCCTTCTACTGGATGTCGATGCATTCCCAGGCCAGATTAGAGGAAATGTATTTTTGTCAAGTATTTGGTTTATGAGATTTATGTGATTGAAGTGGTCAGGGTTCTGTATGGAAGTTGCCATCCCCTTCAAAAAAAACAAACAAAAAAAAAACTTGAAGCCAGTAATCTCTAAGTAATCCACAGAGGACTGTGAGACAGAAGAAACAGTTAAAAGTTAAACTTTTTTCTTCTCTCTTCAAATAAATGTTATTTGAACAAGATACAGCACGTTTAAAACAGCAGATTGAGTTAAACAAGTTTACCTTCTGTGCTGAAGCACTGTTGACTACAGGTCACTTATCAATTGCAATGCCAACATACTCAGACACTCAACCATTCATATTTGCATGCACACCAATTTGCAATCTGCATGTCTCTGGATTGTGGAAGCAAGTGCACAGAGAGAACCCGTGCCAAACATTCAAGCCCCCCAAAAGTATGTATACCATGCACAAATTCCTTCCTGTAGTTTCTTGCCTCTGGCTTGGCTGTTTTGCTGTGATCGTACACTTATTGTCTCCCACAAAACTTTGACAGTTGTATGCAGAGGCTTTTTTTCAAAGTCGGATGCACCTTCTGTAAATGTTTCGAATGGTTTTTGAGCATTCTGCACGCTGCTTTGAGCTCTAGGTGTCTCACTTTTATCCACCCAGCATGCACTTGAAGTTCTATAGCAATGCTCCAGGGGAACTAAATGGAAAATACAGAGCAACTCTTGGGATGAGGCTGCAGCTTTTACTCAGTTGGCTTACCATGCCTGTTTTTTTAAACATGGTTTGGCCTATATCATGAGTGACGTGGGATAATAAGGATAATGAATCATGAGTCAAAATAAAGGGTTTAGTGATAGTGAATAGGGGTCAGAACCAGACCCAAACATTGTCTTACAGTATCTGGACCTGCATGTTTTTCCATAAATCACTAATAACTGCCAGGATTTGACAGATTATTTGTCATTTTGAGCATTTTGCTGCACGTGCCACAAATCCAACACTTCCTGTTTTTGTTTTATTGTAAAAGCACTTTTGTTTCAGTCAGCAAGTCCACTGTCTTTGATTCCATCTGTGATAAAAAGCATCTTTAAAGTGTTCCTGTCAGACTAGCTTTTATATAAATTGATTTTAAACCCCAAGTACAAGATAGTTTCCTCACACCACAGCGCTACAATTAATTCCGGCTGAATAAGAGATGAATTTTCACTTGTGAAATTGTAATCGTCTGCATTTTTTCTCTCTTTCTCTCTCTCTTATAGCAATTTAGCCTCAAATAACAGTTTACTGAATTCCTGATTAGGCTCATTGTCCCGATGGAGGATTCTCTGCATTTTATTGTGGTAGAAGTTTGGACAAGAGCGGCGCTTTTTGATGGCAAAGCATTATTGGATGTGGAGACTCATTATGCAGCCAGACTCATCTCTTATTCCAAGGATCATGTTCATTTTCAAAAACTGACGCAGACTCATGTACTACCTTTTGCCCCGAGTACTTCTATGAGTTTGTACGCACACACATATACATATGGGAAGTTTTTCTGTGAAAACTAAAGCTGTATTTGAATTTTTTTGGGGGGGTGAGTTGGGTACACGAAAGAGAATCTGAAAGAGTTATTGATTCTTTGTGGATCTGACTCTGCAGGCGACACAACCTTTACTGTTATGTAACTGAAGCTTTCCCCGGGGGATTTCACAGCTGCCAGCATCCACGGTTTCAGACACCCGAATTTCAGAGCCCGAGCTAACTCAACTGTGCCTGCAGTGTTGGATGACATGGAGCTGCAGCATTGGAGAGAGCTCTTCCCCTGAGTGCCGTGCGGAATTTAGATATTCTCGGCACAGACCGACCAGCAGCCTTCGAGCGAGGAAAAAATACAAAAAACAGGGATGTTGTCCTTGTCAGCCAAAGCAGAACAGAATTACATAGTGTTAATATAAAAAGAGAAAGAGAAAAAAAGGCACATGATGCATTATTAATGATATTCAATCATTCTTTCATTCCTTAGTTTTTGTTTCATCTACTGGTTGCATACGTTTAACATAACCCTTGACCTTAATAATTGATCACAGAGCCTTATGTAAGGTGTATGTGTGCGTGTGTGTGTGCATAACTAACATGCACATTGTTTATTCTATAAGATCTACAGTATGGTACAGTGTTACAACACACACACACACAGCATCGTTGTCTTTTAAATGAACACACGTGTTGTCAGTAGTAGCCTCTTAATATCCCTCACCTTCCACTTGGCATCTCCTTCCTCCTACTTCTTCACCCCCGTGCCCTCAGTGCTAGAGAGCATGAATAATGGGCAGAGGTAGGAGAGGACACCTGTCCTCTTCCCCCCCCCAGGGTTTGCCCTCAAGAGACTCTGCACAAAAATCCCATAATGTGTCTGCTGGGCGTTTTGTTTTTAGTTGAAATGGTTTGAAATGGCAGTTTTAAGCTTCAGGGTTATGAAACTTTTGCAGTGCAACAGTGGGCTGAGCAGCTGCAAGTGGTAATTAATGTTGTGGGAAATTAAAGTTTACAATAAAAGCGTTTGCTGGGGTTTCTGTCACATTAAGGTTTTGAGGAGCGTCACATTTTTTCAGAACATGGATTTAGGTCAAATGATGTACAGTTTATTACTCTCTAAGATACACTGTACTGACTATCATGACTGTTTACTATCACTGAAGTAACCTTGTGCCAGAACAGTTGTTATATAGGGGCCTCTTACAGGCAAAAGCAAAACTATGTGATCATACCATGGAGTAGTGGAAGCTTTAGAGCAGGACTGCAGGGATTTCTGGGCAGATTTAGCTTCTGATCTGTTGTCAACAAAAACCTTTATTTCCTCCTTGTAAAAATAAAAAAAAAAAAGGATAACTCATCCATCAACCGTTCACTTGACCTTGCATCATCAGCCGTGCAATCATAATTATGTTTGATTCATAAAGTTGACTCGTTTAATAGCAGATGAGTCAGGAATGCAGGATCGGGTTTGTTAAAAGTCATCAAGTGTTCAGCCCTCGCATTTATGTAGATTTTACTAAACACGTTTCTAATACATAAGTGTGAAAATGACTGCTAACGATTTCCCCACCACCTTCTTAAGAGCACTTTAAATGTAGATGTTGTATATAAATGTATATAATGTTAATACAAAAAGCCGACACCTAAATATTGTGAATACATTTCCTTTTAATGGATTCTGAGGGATAAAGAACAAGTCGAAATCTTTTTTTTCTGTGGCCTTTAAGGTCAATTCATACTTAATAGTGTAATAATAATAAATACGACTGCACAAATAGAGTTGATAATGTACTTTGAAAACTAAATAAATGTCAATTTTGTCAGTGTCTTCTCATGCAAATATCAGCCAGTTATGGGGCAACACAATTTACTCATTATCAAAGGCCTGCATGTCCAAATAATGCACCACATTATCAGTAACCGCTCCCTTTAAAATTGAGACAAAAAGAGTGAGAGAAAACAAAGACATTAAATGCACTACAGATTTTGGAAACTCAGTGTACCTATAGTTTGATAGAATCAAAGTCAGAATGTCTTCATCCCACAGGAGGCTGTGTGTCAGGGTTAGGCGATTTGTTGCCACTCTTCTTTGGGATGCTCCATGCTTCCCTGCACTAAACCATTTTCGGGAGAGAGGCTGCTCTATCTGAAGGCTTTCATTGAACATGTGCTAGAACTCTTTGGAAACTTTGAAAATGACTCCTGAACCAGAGCCAGTGGGGTTCTTGCCTACTGCCAGATGGGAAAGACACTTCTCATTTCTCCTGGTTGGAGTTCCAGCCAGGAGAAGAAATGAGTGTGAAAAAGAAAAAAAAAGTATAGCGTCCGGCTTCGTCCTTGTTTCGCTCACGACTCACTTCGCTACATGACTTTTAAGTTTTGGATCAGAGAAGTGCTGGAAACACGAGGCTGTTTACTGAATTCACTCACATATTAAGTAAATCCTCTTCTTCAAAGGAAAGGGGAATTATCACTGACAGCTCACAGGAGCACATAAGTCTGCCTGTAGGAACGCAGTGGAAGGTGAGAGCTGATGTCAGCACTGCTACCAAATGGCTTCAGAGTCGGGAAGACTTTGGGTCACGAACTCTCGACTAACTGCAGGTTGTAAAGAAAAACTATCAACAATGATTATAGACTTGATGTCCTTTAGAGAAGTTATCAAAAATATAATAGACGAGCTGGGATTGGCTCCAGGAGAATAAAAAGAACATGCTTGGTTATACTGAACACTGATGTCTAAAATATGAGAGGCTGGGTGGTGATAAAGGAATAGGTTGCTTTCTTTGTGTTGTAATTTGTTTTACTGGGAGGGAAGTCATGAAAAGCTGATTCAACAAACTTTTTTCATTCATTTTAAACTTGAGGGAGAGAGAGAGAGAGAGAATATTCCTCTGCCAACACTAAGATCTGGGTCAGTGTATGGATCCACACCTGCATGGACAAAACCCTTAACTCCAAGTCTCCCTGATGTGGTGAAACATATCCTAACTCTCAATGTTAAAGGAAGTGAAAACACCACTTCTTTATATACATCTACATCCATGCTACTCCATTTTAATATTAAACTCCAATTCAAACAGATTTTAGATTTTATTTAGAGCTTAAAATCTAAAATGTTGCCAATTCTGTTTTGTATGGGCAAAATGGAGACATTTGTCAACAATGAAATTAACATTAACCATCACAGGAAGATGCCACTTTAACATGGTAATATTAAAAATGGAGACAACATAAAAACACTGGGGTTTTTAATTTTGTAATATTAATGTTTGAAAATTGGGGTTGAACTGACAACACAACTTCGTCACGACATACAGTAAAGTATGGATTTTCTTTGAATTAGGTCATGATGCCTTGCAAAGCCAACCAATGATGACAGATGAACACATTCGCGCCGTAAGAGTTTTTCGGGGCCTCAGCTTGATGCTTCCTAAATCATTTCTTTAGAAGTAAAGCTCTTATTATTAATAATTCATCACAGGAGCCACTTTAACATCAAATGCAATTTGATCACAAGACATCTTAAAAATATTGTGTTTGTGTTTTCCTGGTACCATAGCATATCCTCTGGATGAGAGTGGTGGTGTGTGTGAGTTCATATATATATTTATATATATATATATATATATATATATATATACTGTATATATATGTGTATATATATATATACACAGGAACAGAGAAGGAGAAGACATTAATGCAGCAGTACGGATGAAAACTGCAATTAAACTATTAAAAAAACTTCTCTCAAGGTGTGTTTGTTTTTGAATGCATCACCTTAGAATTTGAGAATTTGTCAAAGTCAGTCCTTTCTGTGTGGAGTTTGCATGTTCTCCCCGTGTGTGTGTGTGGGGGGGGGGGGGGGGTCAAAATCTGCTTCAAATTTGAATTTGAAGCAGAGGAAAAGAAGGAGGAGAAGGAAGTAAGGCATAAAACAAAACATTACGAACAAGCAACGTAGAGAGAAATGTGCATTTGCAGACATGAGGCAGGAGGTGACTCGCCTTAAAAGCAGGACACACATCAAAATAATGCAGCAGCGTCAACAGCAGGATCTGATGCTGCATCTTTGTGTGTATCACTGTGATGTGAACACAGGCAAACACTGGATCACTGTTCCCGCCTCTGCATTGCTCTGGATATATTTTCCCTTGAGTCATACATGGATCCTGTATATACATGGGTATAGCTCGACACCGCACAGCAGAAATGAAAATGTGCTTTGCTCTTGCTATAATTAAACCCATAATTGAAACCTGGGGGGATTATATTATATGCTTCTGTTCTGCGCTCTAGTCATCGTTTGCTCTCTCGCACATGTGCTGCGTGCATGTGACTGCCGTGCTCGTGTCATTATGCCCATTGTAGAGCTGTGCTTGTGTCAAAGTGACAGACCTACAGGTAAAACGTCAGTGCTCTGCATGGGTGGGGGGGCGTGTTGTGACGCTGTACTGTACAGTTGTACAGGGTCTCATGCACTGATTAGCAGCTGCACAGCCAGAGGTTTGTTCTCCTTTGACGTCTCTTGTTTTTCGTCTCCTCTTTTGTTCTTTCTGTTGGTTTTTCTTTCTTTTCTCTTTTTTTCTTTTTGTGAAGCACTGCAGTGTCACAAATAATAAGGCTGTGTGCCAGTGACCATAGCAGCTCCTGCAAAGTCCATCTGAAATATTGACTGTGGATGAGTGTACAGAGTGTACAGCAGTTTCTTTTTTTCTGTTTTTTTTTTCTTTCTTTTTCATCTGGGATATAATGTTCATACATCAATCAGAGGCTGCAGCCATTTTAACTCTCTCACACACACACACACACATTCTCCTGTCTTCAAAGCTGCTGTCAGTTCTGCAGCTGTTTGTGGCAGGTGTGCCTCTCTCTCTATCTCTTGCTGTCTCTCTCTCTCTAACTCTCGCTCACACACACACACACACACACCTACATGCAGCTGTTTATTGTTCCTGTCGTTCCAGTTTGAGGTAAAAAGTCAGTGCTGTGTGCGTATCAGCCACACAGTTTGCCTGTGCTCCATCTACTAATGACTGCTAAATAATGAAGACTGATATTGAACATGAAGAAAAACTATATAATGTGATTGCGAAGCTGCAGTTATTGACCCCCACATACGTGTTTGTTTTTCTTCCCTTTGGCAACATTTGTCATTGTCTCCAAGTCACATACTCATTTTGTTGCAAATCTGCTTATTGCCTATGCATCGCTAAAGTGATTCGATCACAGTCTGCGAGCAGCAGCATTCTTTATGCTGAACAGAGGAGGTGAGTTAAAAGCAGGTGCAGCAAGACCATTCCTGACTCTGTCCTGTCTCTGATGCTTCACTTGAGCCGTCAAATGTTCTTCTCTGTCTCTCACTCGCTTGTTTTTCCTGTGGCAGAGCTGGAGCAGAGGACCGGGATAGAGTAAAAATGAGTTCTGAAGGATGTGTTGTCGAGGTTTATGTGTGCTCACACTTCACTGAAAAGGCTTTCTTCTTGTCTCACTTGTTTCTGATGACGATCAGCATGAAGGCTTTGGGTGGTGCAATGCCACGCTGGAACATGCAGGAGGGTTTAGTTCAGCCACACTTTCTTAGACTGAGCGTCAGGTCCGCAGAGACGATGTACACTTGTTCCCTCTCACCTTCTGTAATGAGCTTTGAATCAAAAAGGGGAAAAAAGAACGAAGGGCAAGAACCATGCCTTTAGAGACTCAAAGAATTCGACTGTATGACGTGAACACCGGCAGTAACACTCTACATGTGGTGAGAGAGATTTGTGTGTGTGTGTTGAGACTGGCATTTTAGGACGTCACAGAGGGAAGTGTCAAAGATTTAAAACAATGCGATTTTTTGACGGTAATTGGAAGCCGACGCAGCATGTGCCAGCCTTGTTCTGCCGACCTCCCACGTGGTGTCCTGTGCCACCAGGCGTCTTTGTGGGGACCGAATCTGAGCTGCGTGTGACGATCTCTGTGCCTTGCTGCAGTTAAAAGACCCTGAGTGAAAGCGTCCCCCTCCATGGGTTTTCATGCGCCGTATCTGCGAGGAAAGATTAGTTTTGGCCCTGATCTGATCAAATGTCCCTTAACTTTCTCCTCACGTTCCTCTTTATGCTTTGATTGCTTTCATAATGGTGCCAGGTACTTAAAAATGTAACATTCGGCCTTATATAGTATTTGTATATGCTTTACAGTTGTTGCATCTTAAAATTATATTGTCCCAGACTAAAATGAAGCATGACATGCTTTTCTCAGGCTTGAATGGCTGAATTATCTGGGTTCTGGAAGAGTTGAACCATGATTAGCACTCACACCATAAAATGTTCTCATTAAAACTCAAAACTTGAACATTTTAGGAAGTTTCATGGTCAACAGGGTGTTAGAGAAACACTAGGAGTCGAGCTGCTGCCGGCGTTTATCCAAAGTTTTTCCTCTGATAACTAAAGATTCAGACGTCCGTTGAGGAAAGTCGTTAAAACTATGAAGAATGTTTCGGAAATTGCAACTTGCTCGTGGATAAAATGTTATTTGACAGTCAGCCAGCGCTAATGTGCAAAAGGGGATAGGAATTCACCTAATGAATAGGACCATTGTCTTAAGCAAATCAACAGTTATTTTTCTGGCATTGAAAATTGTTGGGGTGAACAAGTGGTGTAGTGTAAGTAAACAACTCGACAAGTATAGAACCTAATTATAATGGTTAGAATTATTATAATGGGCATTTCATTGTGGAACTTTTAGATTTTACACCTTAAAATCCGTGGATTAATTTTGCAGCAGTTTCACTTCAGTTTTACTCACAGCAGTGGAGGTAACATGTTTAGGTTGAACCAGCTTTAAATGCGCCGAAGGAGTAACTGCACGCACATAAGTTGAGTGCACATTGTGATTTGTGATGTTTACATTTTCCTCACTTCCACGGTCGTGATAAATGAATGTAATTATTCAGCCGGGGATCTTTTCTTCATGACTAAGCAGACTGGACCGCATAGCCACTCTTCAGCAGTGGCACCAATGTAAACAAACTTATTTAAATAATTAAGTAGGATGAGATTATAAACTTATTAAAATGCATGCATTCTGTTACTGTTTCAATATTAAATACAGTCTGTGCACTTTTAAACCTGTGGTGGAGCGTCTTTTTTGTTTTGTTGACTCTATTCTCTGCAAAATGACACAGGTTTATAATGTTCCTGGAGCTGGTAGTTTTAAAGGTCCAGGCTGTAACATTGAGTGAGTGTTTATTGAGTGGCAGAAATTAAAGATACTATCCACTATTACATTTGCACAAGTGTATAATCACTTAAAATGAGACTTGTTTGGTTTCTGTAGCCTTAAAATAAGCCTTTGTACTTTTTATACTTTAGCCAAACCAGGTGAATGTGAGTTTTGCATTTTGAAGACAAAGCTTGCAAAGAAGACTGATGTCTTTTCTGTTATGCTTGGGTCACTGTAGTTCCCTGGTGCACTTAGGAAAGGGAGGGGGTTGTTACATTAAATAGTCTCACCATAAGTCTCACACACTGTACCGTCAGAGACCAAAATCAGCAGAGTTGTTACCTGTCTTTTCATCCCACTGTCATTTAAAAATACATAGGTAGATTGGCTATTTGTTAGTTCTTATTAGAAGTACAACTATGTTGCTATGGTTACGGTTTCATTGTACCCTGGTGATTTGTTTTCTCTTTAAGAAAAAAAAAAAAAAACACACATCACTGTCATTCTTCAAATAGTGCTTGAATACACCACAAATCAGCACCAAGGTCCTTTTTGCACAGAGCTCATTGTTAGGTCTCTTTGTGTATAGATGTTCCTGGCAGAGAGGAAATGAATAGATGGAATGCAACATGCCTCAGAGAAGTCACATCTGAGTGACTGAAATTTTTTTTCACATACCTGAATACCAACGCCACCAAGGCCTGCAGGATTCCTATTGTCCAATGTTTTAATGAGCAAAGTTCCATTGAGACTAGTCTGGAGCATCAGTGGTGAAGCTCTGTAATTATCGTCTTGGAAGAAAAAGGTCAGTGTCAAGAAAAGAAATGCCTCAGGTGAATGATGTGGACAGGTGAATGAAGAGGGCAGGTGAATGATGAGGACAGGGGAATGAAGAGGGCAGGTGAATGATGAGGACAGGTGAATGATGAGGACAGGTGAATGATGTGGACAGGTGAGGGCAGGTGAATGATGAGGGTAGGTGAGGACAGGTGAATGATGTGGACAGGTGAGGGCAGGTGAATGATGAGGACAGGTGAATGATGAGGGTAGGTGAGGACAGGTGAATGATGTGGACAGGTGAGGTAAGGTTAATGATGTGGACAGGTGAATGATGAGGACAGGTGAATGATGTGGACAGGTGAATGAAGAGGGCAGGTGAATGATGAGGGCAGGTGAGGACAGGTGAATGATGTGGACAGGTGAATGATGAGGACAGGTGAATGATGAGGGCAGGTGAGGTAAGGTGAATGATGAGGACAGGTAAATAATGAGGGCAGATGAGAACAGGTGAATGATGTGGACAGGTGAGGTAAGGTGAATGATGAGGACAGGTGAATGATGAGGACAGGTGAATGATGTGGACAGGTGAATGAAGAGGACAGGTGAATGGTGTGGAGAGGTGAATGATGGGGATGGGGGGGACAGGTGAATGAAGAGGACAGGTGAATGGTGTGGAGAGGTGAATGATGAGGGCAGGTGAATGATGTGGACATATGAATGATGAGGGCAGGTGAATTATGAGGACAGGTGAGCATTTACTTTAGTAAAAGAGCATAATCACTTTTGCCTGAAAAAATCAAGATATGACGGCACACACTGCCTGACTGACCACGAGGCCACTAACATAGACATGAAGGACTTTCCCCTCAGTGAAAATGTTCTAACGTAGCTAAATCATAGCACAGATGCAGAGCAGGAGCTTGGAGGAGAGTACTATCTAACACATTGTCTTAATGAGCAACATGACATCAGCTTTATTTGAAGTTCAGCTGTATTCAAATACTGTATATGTGAGCACAGTGAGTGGGGTAAAAGCAAACAATAAATGGGCAAAACCTGCTGACTCCAGGCCGAATGCAAATATGCTAATTATTGTCCTGCATTATTGAGCAGCTTTTGGTGACTGAGCATACCATCATTTCCATTTAAACTATTTGTTTACAGAGGTTGAACAACAGTTTCCAACATTCCAATTTCCAAGTATGACAAAGTAACACGATCAACCCTATGGTTCCATCCGTCTGCAAACTCTGTGTGTCCTCTCAGTGTTGGTAATCATTATATGCTGAACAGACACATTCAGCATGTTTTACTCTCTGTGTTAACGCTCATTTTCCTTTCTCTCTACATTTATGTCTTTCTCTCCTTCTCAGTGTTGATAATTGCCTCAAGCTCTGAATTACATTTTTGCAAATGATGTTGTTTTCTGCGTGTCTGTTTGTCAAAGGTGAATTAATTAAAATGAATTAAGACACGCAGTGTAAACGTTTCTATTTCTAGTGTGTGTGTTTACTGTGTGGTATCCTTCGTCTTAATTCGGAGACTGAATTTTGAGGCAAACGCGTCTAATGCAGGTGATGAAATGAGAGGCAAAAAATGATGAAATTTAACACACTTAACACAGGTATTCAGAGAAAAAGGTGGATTTTTTAATAAATCAAGTCATATTAAATGCAGAATTTCTCCTCCAGTACAATGCACTGACTTAAGTCATTTAAATGTACAGGTCTGTACCTGACTGGATGAAAGTGGACATAGGCTGCAACATGTCTTTGTGATTTGACCATTTAACCATTGTTAGTTTTATCGTCTATTTTCCTCTACAAATGGGAGCATAATTTACTAAATTAACATCCTGTTCTATTTAAGTAAAACACTTTGGTCCCTTGTGGCGGCACGGTCAGTCACAGCTGCTCTGATCAAGCCTCCATCTGACCTTGCAATTTCGTTCAATTTCGGTTGTATAATGACGATAACAAGTCAAGTGAGCAGTAGAGGTTCATTTTCCCATAGACCTCAAACTGGAAGGTTTATATTCCTATGTACATTTCATGGTGAAAATGGTGTATTAGGGTGGTTTGTGTTTTGCGAATGACTTAATCATTATTACAGTCCTTGACTGTGTATCATTGAAGAACATTATAACCTTTAAGTTGTCTACTATTTGTGCATTACTGGTATAAAAACAAGCACCTAAAAATCAAGAGGTAATTTTGGTGGCAAAAGCCAAAACTGAGCCTGTAAAAAATGCGTGTTTTTCTTACGGCTAATTAGCATTCCTGCCAAATGAGACTCATTGTTCTCTGATAAAGGCCACTGCCAACAAAGCCGAGGGGAATTATGTAATACTCAATGCTAAGTCACTGACATATTCCCCACTTCATTTTACCTTTAAGATACGTTTCTCCAGCTGATTTTCTCCTGTGTGCTGGTATTTCCTTCTTTTTTCTTTTTTTTTTACAAAGGGTTCTGATTGACATTTACTGAGAAAATAAGCTGAAATGTCAGGCCTGGTACCTCATGCTGTATTTGCAGACGAAGTTTTAAGAGTGAGAAACAAATGCTCAAACTTTCTGGATTTTTACAGTGTGAAACATGTTGGTTGCAGGGAGTAAGATTGTGTCAATCTGAGACAGTTAGTGTCAGACAGGTGTGAAGGGAGACCTTTTGTTTCTGTCCTAGAACATACACACACACACACACACACGCGTGCCCGCACACACTCACATTTGCAGTAACTCTAAATGAGTCCTGGGCAGAGCTGCAGGGGCTGTGTGATTGCACAGAGGAGCTAGTCTTTTGTCTTTATCCCGTGAATGAGCATAATGTTCCTATTGATTGTGAATGTGCTCTCCCAGATGCCCTTCCACTGAGAGGGGACCTCGGGGTTTGAACTAAGTTAAGCGTTGAGTTTAAATGCATGCTTTAATCAGACCTATCCTGATTAACTGAAGCAGCCCTGCCCTCCGAGGGGCTTGATAACTTCACAGGCTGACACTGCAGTGACTGGTGGGAGTAGCACATTACATCAAGTCAAACCATGCAAGTAAAAGTGTGTGCAGAAAGAGCAGGGACCACCAATATAACCAGTATAGAGACTTATGTCGATCAAGTTCAACACACTATTCCCTAAAATATATCCAGATAACCCTGTCACCCACATGCACACAAATGTCATATCATTATTTATGCTACTTTTACGCAAATTACTTCCACTTATGGCTTTTTAGATGCTTCACTGTTACGATTGTCTTGCTTGTGTCCTATATTTTTCGCATGACTGATGACATTTAAGTTTCTAGTTTCTAGGTTTGACTTTGAACACCCCCGGGTTCAAACGGATATCCAAATTATGCGTGAAAAGGGATGGCCCTAATAGAGATATTTGAAAACCCTGCATGTGCAAACACTTCCAACTAGGTTAGAACATGGGACTCTTCACTTTAACGTGTCAGCAATTTGCAGTAAAGATGAACCAACTCTCACCATGATGAATGAGATTCCAAAGAAAGATCCAGCTCTCTCTGGAGAGTCTCTGTTCTGTGGAGGGTATTTAGATTTTTTTCTCTTACATAACACTCTTGGTTTTGTTGTTGTTCTGGCTTTTTTCTCTTCGTGCAGGAGGACGATTGTGACGTATGTATGAAACCCAAAAGCTCTTAGAGCACATGCAGAGTGCTGCAAAATTGCCAACTGGGGAATTTCACCTCAGGAAATGTATTATGGAATCTATGGACTCTAAAATATTATAGGTTCATTTGATACCACCGGGCAGAGACTTCAGGTTTTTGAAGAATTATTATTTATTTATTTACAATGTCCTAATATATTCGTAAATATAAAATACAGTGAATAATCTGAATGCACGATATAAAGTTAGCGCTCTGGTAGGGGGGGAGGGGAGAGGACAGATCTGGGCTTACCACAAGAGTAGGAGTGTAAACGGGGAAGGGTCCACAAAACAAACTTCCCATGACACTGCACACCAACCAAAAAGGGGATTATGAAGAAATACCACCAACAAGAAAGTGGACTGCAATTTAGACCCCAAACTCTGCCCTCACCTGTAGCTTCCTGTAGCTAGTAACTGTAGTAAGTAACTGTAAGAAGTAGTAACTGTAAGAAGTGTGTTTCCATTCACCTGGTCATTTGGACAAGCAAAAATGTGTAAATGCTGATAATATAAAACTGTTTTTATGCTTGATTAAAGTCAAGATGATAATATAAAACTGTTTTTATGGTTGATTAAAGTCAAAATGGAGGCATAATAAAAGTGTTGAGCCGCGATGAGCCGTTCCTAAAACTAACACTTGAAATGAACATAAATGCCACATTTCCATCAATTTGGATATTATACTGGTGGATTTTTAATGTCACATCATTAAATCCACTTGGTCTGCAGAGGTTTAACGGCAGCTGGAGTATCACTGTCACATCTATGTTTTTCCATTTGCAACCTTTATGAGAAGAAAAAAACCTTGGTGTTTTAATCGTTGGACGTAACGGGGAAATATGTGTCCGTGTTTGCTGATGCCTGCATAATTGATTTTAAGAGTTACACAGATGTGATCCTCTCTCTCTCTCTGTCTCTCTCTTTTACTCTCACAGTGTGCTCCTTTGAATCTCACCAGGATCCCCAACAGAAGAACACCCTGGGAGTGTATCGTACAAGGACACTTCAGTGGGGTGGATTTCATGATGAGAAATAGAATTAGGGCCCACGTTCACGCCAAGGAGGGAGGTAAAGGATAAAGGTTTTTGTGGAGAGTGAGCAGTGAGCACAACGCAGGCCCCTCAGCACAGCACCCCCCAACCCCCCCGCGTGGATTTTCAGATGCGGATGAGCTGCATCGGGGGGGAGCGAGTGCAGACTCGAGGGCTGGCAGAGCCATGATGCATACATCCCTGAGCACTCACGGTTAATGTTCTTCAGTATGGAACAACGAGCATGGCTTTTCTCTGTGTCCCCGTCCGCTTCACTATCTGACTGCAAAGCTGCTGCTGTACCAGGAGCTGCAGCATTGTCTTGATTCTTCCCTGGTAATCCTGAGAGAGTCGATGCAGAGAGCCTGTCACAGCCAAGTCTCTCCGATCATTTATTATTGATTCTTCAGACATGAGGTGGGTGGAGCAAGGACGATAGAAAGAGACAGAGAAAATGAGAAACAGGCCGTCCTCGAGAAGAGAGAGATGTAAAACATGATGTGGAAGGAAACAATTGGGAGCAAAGAGAAAAAGAAGGCAAGGACGGTGAAAGAATAGCCAGCGGCAAAGATGAGGACTCGGACTTTAAATCTATTTAGATAAATTAGTGAAGCAGAACAAGTCACAGCATTTGAACAGTAGAGATGTTGAAAGAAAGATGAGTTGTGGGCCAGTGTGTGAGATTGTGAACGGGCGACGTCAAAGCTGCAGAATGTTGTGCCAGAGGCAGAGACGTCTTCATGCTGTCCCTCGTCAACAGCGTGGCCTGTCCTGGGTCACCTGGACCCGACGTGGGCTGCAGAAAACCCCTGTGGACGCGAGTGGCTGCTCCCTGTCATAACACACTATATCAGAGAGCAGAACATGGGGAGTGGCTTTGTTAGGTCAATATTTGGCTGTGCGTGCGTGTGTGTGTGTGTGTGTGTGAGACACACTACAGATGGATTTTTTTTTTTTACACTCTATATCATCAGTGTCACACATTGAATTATTCTTTCCCATTTCTTTTATTAAACCATTTGTTTAGATAGGTCTCCGTCTGGTACCATGAATGCATTTGCTGAATTTGTTTTATTATCCAGCAGCAGGCCAAAATGAAACGCACACACTGTAATGTCTGCCATTAGATGTCACTTAATCACAACAATAACAAGTTTGGTCATGTCAGAAAGCAGCGGGGGATCATGGGAATAGTTGTCCTGTCGTCTCGTTCGCTTCCTTTTGTGCATTCGTGCTTCAAGGGGAGCCGTTCAACGTCAGAGTCGGCCGCAAATGGCAGTGAGCAGTCGTGAAAACGAAAAAGACAAAAGACAACGCTTAGGCTAGAGCACAAATATTTCCTTTAACACGCTCATGTTTCATAGGGTTTACATATTTCTATGGATTTGAAGAGTGTTCAATATGGTATCTTTAAACATGATGTCTAGATTGTTGTTTCACTCACTTCTTCATTGCATGATGTCCTTAGCTCCCGGTGGTTGTATGCCCCTGCTCATCTCACCGTTTCAGTCTGTGCACATCTTTCCCAGACTCATAAAACTGGCACATGTTGACTTAAAGGAAATATAATGTTGAAGAGGCCAAAAACCTTTGGCCACCCAAATGGAGGCAGTGATTCCAGTACTGCAGAATTTATTTAAACAGGGTTCTCCGAAGGCATTCAAAGTGTCCTTAACCTTTAACCTGCAAAATGTAATTCTCAAGACTGGGTCACGGGTACATGCAGACAACAGGAATGAGCTGAAAACACTGAAGTCATCGAGTACACCAACAGTATGTAACACTCAATCAATCACAGTTCAGCCCTAAATCGGTTAGGCCTGTGCGCTGCCAGTGCATCCACAATGATAATTATCTCTGTAGCTTCATATATGAGATGTAATGCTATTGCATAGTTGAGTAGCTAATATCTCACTGGAGCCCATATTACAGCACAGTGCAGCAGCAGAGCCAGGAGCTGTTTGGCAGTCACGCTGGAAGTATAGAGCTCAGAGCGAAGACATAAATCACAACATCGCTCTGGATCCACTACGACTCAGTAGTGTCAGCGTTACCACGGCATCCATCAATCACTCCTTTCATTAAAGTACACTTGGTACAGTAAATGTATGCAAACGCCATGTACTCCATCGTCAACCAGGAGAGAACGTCAGGTTAAATTGTTAACTTTGCAACTAATCAGCCACTGTCTTGCTCTAATGCACCAGCATAGAGACTCAGTTTGGGCAGCGAGAGGCTGAGTGGCTCAAATAAACCTTAAACTGAGATTTGAAAAGAACACGGAGCAGTTTATTTTTTATTTTTTGTTCCCTTCAGCTGAGGCAAGCAAAGCTTTTTCACTTACATCAGAGATGGTTGAACCCTCAAGTGAACTATATGGGAAACACAATCTGGAGTGGAGGACCACCTTGTGTGTGTCTATAGGGATTGACTATGGAATAAACTTACAGAGACTGAAACAGACTGGAATATTCATTCAATAATATAAGTGTCATGTATAGCCTGAGATTGTTATAAATAATTGTTTAAAATAATGTTTCAAATAACTCTTGCCTTTGCAGCAATCTATACGTGGGTTTTCTCCGGGTTCTCCGGCTTCTTCCCACAGTCCAAAAACATGTAATATGGGGATTAGGTAAATTTGATATGTAAAATATTACATAACATTTTTATGCCATTTTCATGGTTTGGGTTATGTGATATGTATGTGTTCAAATTAAAGGGATTGACCTCTAGAAGGCCGCTAAAGGACTTATGGTTTTAAGACCACAACATAAGGTCCTGGAAAGAAGAAAAAAAAACATTTATAGACACACACTCACACAGCAACAGCTGTTTCTTGTACTCGCATCCCAGCATAATATGTGACATAACATTTGCTCCATCATGAGTTTCAGAAATGAACCATAAAATAGATTAGGAGCGGCAGACACAGCGTTCATGGCTCGTTGTGTGAAAGTGCAGGTCAGACAGAGCCGTCTGTGCTTGACTGACGTGGCTTTTTATGAAGGTCACCTCTGCAGTGGCTCTCGAGAAGATACGCTACACCTTGTTTTTTTGTTTTTTTTCCTGTCAAATGTGAAACAAGTGAATGTGAGCGGGAGAACTGCAGATAACACAGAGCTGGGGCTTTCAAGCATCGTTTATTTTTATTGGTCTTCAGTGCCTCTCGGTGGCTGTTGAAAGAAGCTACATGCTGCATGCGTTTATCTGCACTTCAGACACAAATGCAACCGTCTTCTTGCTATTCAAAACCTTTACTCAGTTTTGCACCTGTGATGACAAAAAAAAAATGTTAATATGATCAGCTGTGTTTGTTTGTGACACTGTGGGGAATTTACGTAAGTCTGTTTTATGGACGGTTTGTCGATGGTTTACAGGTTATGCTTTCATTTGACCTCCCCTGATGTTATATATATATAAATATCCAGAACATCTACAGATGTTTCTTTCTTTTTTTATACGATCATGTATAAATGATCACAGTCTACAGCAAAAGTGTGTCAGTTGCTAAGATCTTAGTTTGTAGTCTATAAATGATTCATTGGCTCCATCAGGGTTTCATCTTGCAGTTTCAACAAGAGGGTGCTGAGCACTGGAGAAAGGATTAACCGTGGGGGTTTGAGACGGTGTCAAAACAGTGTATGTTATAAATATGCTTAATGTCGGATAAGAGATTGTATCATTGCTCGGTAGGGATCCCTGTAGGTCAGTGAAGAAACTTGCAGATGATATTAACAATTTACGAGTAGGCAAAGTAGAGCACAGCCTTTCATTTGCTATATTATTCTTGATGTGTTTGTTGTTTTTGGTTTGTCTGTGTTGAAAGGCAGCTGCCTGACCACTCAGTTACCAAATGTGGCTGTAGTGAGATATTGCTCTGCAGGATTGGGATTAAAAACAAGGTGTTGAATGAATGAGTAATTCTCATCCTCGGAGCAAACCGAGGATGTTACATGGTCAAAAAACTTTCACTAAAGGCTCTTGTGCAGCGTTTGTTGGTCCCTCTGCCTCCTGTACACCAATTGCAAGTTCTCAGTTCCTGAGGAAGTAGTAACAGCCATTTCCTGCTCAGTCAAGCAGTACACGATAAGACGAGGAACCCCTCCCTCATCAGCCTTACTGCACTGAAACACCAAGAGTTTGTCTACCCCACACACTCCACCTCTCCCTTCCTGCGGCCCCTCCCCTCTTCTTCTGCCTGCCCTTTGCTGCCCCTCTGTCGTCGCACCTCTGCAGCTAGAGTTTAATCACAGGAGTGAACCACCATCACTCAGGATGGACACCAGACCCCCCAACCTGCCGCCGCTGCTGCTCCTCACCATTATCCTCCTCTTCTGTAAGGACCCACTGTTGTGCCGCTTTACAGATAAAGGTTTTTCTTCCAGTCACAACCAATGTCCTGATTATATTTTCTGTTGTTTTTTTTTCCCCCTTCTTTTATTCCTACTACAGCACAGTGTGCAAGAGGACAGTCATGTAAGTATAACTACATGCTGCACTGTACATTGTTTTTCTAGTGTTGAGAGAGTTCATGGAGATCCAGACCGCATTGTATGAGACAAGAAAGCTCTTTGTTGCAGGAAGTGGGCATTGTATTAGGCACTCCTGGCCTCCATGATATTTTCATGGCTTTGTTGAAATGTCTCAAAGCTATTTTCAGTTGTCGCAGGTGAAGCTGGTTATTTCTTTCACAACACCCTGAGTAATGATGGACTCAAATGTTAAACCTGATGTGGAACTAAAACACAAACATCCTGTATTGTTGTTGTTGTTTTTTTATTCTTCGCCAGATGTTTATAGAGACAGTCAAAGTCTTGAAGGCCCTGTGCATAAAAGTCAGTTGCTGGATAATTGCTTTGAAATAAAAGTCATTTTGGTTTTTCTAGCCTTACAAAAAAAGAAAGAAAAAGCCCTTTACATGTACTTGAGACAAGGGGATTTTGCTTAACAGAAGCCATCATCTGACACCCGACATGCTTTGGAAAAGGGAGGGGTGCCGTTTCCCTTCTTTGTGCTGTTGCCTGAAACACTTTTTTATAAAGGCAAGATAATAGTTTGTTTGTTTTTTATTTATTTATTTATTCTCTGAAAAAGTCTCCTTACTTCAAGACTTTTACCAATCGTCCGACAGCTGTGGAGAAAAATGGCAAAACAAAAAAACCTCGTTATGGGACCTGGGTTCAGATTTATATTTTGTCAAAGCTCTATATTTGTAAGGTTTTTCATTGTTTTCTAATGGAGCCGAGTGAGACCCGGCCCTTCACTGTCTCCGTGGCTCTACATCACTGATCCCGGGGCCACTGCCCAAACTCACAGCGGCACTTTGAGGATGTTGACAAAGTGATTGTTTGAAAGTAGTTGAGGCAGGTTACACAGTACTGTTGTTGCCGATGGAGAGCAGGAGAGTGATAAATGAACACAGCTCTCCCAGGGGAAAGAAAGGGTCAGACACCGTTTGTTCCGTCAGCAGCTCCTGCTTACAATGCAGTCGAGGGCAAGGGAGAGACTTCACCTTTAGTGTGGAAAAGAAACCCACCCTGACTCTTTGTCATTGCTGCAGCCCTTTGTGTTGATTTTACAAAAGGAAAATAAGATTTGTGAATTTTTAATATGCATCTGTGTGTGTGTTTGTGTGTGTGTGTGTGTGTGTGTGTGACTTTGGAACCCACAGCATACATTATAGATGCCGTGGGCCTCAAAATCCTACCTGCCAGCACTGTCCAGAGTGGCACACTAGTGACTATGCAGTGCCGGGTCATCGTCAGTCATGACAACACCGCACGCCTGACGCATAAGTTCCAGATTGTCCGTGACGACGTTCCCATCCGCTCCTTCACCACCACAGAAGACACAGTCGTGCATGAACTCCAGCCGGCCAGGGCGGCCGACTCCGGCAGTTATGAATGTCGGGTCACAGTCAAAGACAAGAGCAAAACCAGCTTCAGCCAAAAACTGGACGTCACAGGTATAAAGTTCTAGGTGTCACATTGGTATGGTACATTTCTCAAACCCTTGTCTTGTGATTGCTTTTTCCCCCACTGTGGTGAATTTATGTTACAGAAGTTAATAAAATAGCAGGAACTCTGCCATATGTCATCATAGGCAGGCAGGATGTCAACTTAAACCTGTGAGACAAAAGCAGAGATATTTCTTTCCTGTTGTTATTGCTATCCATTTTTCACAACATGATATACAGTGTTTTCATACACCTTGAAATGTTGTTTTTTTATGAGTAATGATCAATTACAGTGAACATTTGGGCTTTGTGAGTGCTGTGCGAAGGTTATGTTATAATTACTTTGTAATTAAGTTTTGAGCAGGGAGGATTTTTTTGAAATGTTGCCTTGGAGATGTGTTCAAGCGTTCTCGTAACATTTGACATTTCACATTCAGCTGGTGAAAGGGACAAACAAATAATTGGGCGTTTATGCTGTAAAAATAATTGTGCGGGGGTTTGTGTTTTTTTTATTTGAAATTTTTGCCTTACAAAAGGTTACATTTGAATAGTGGGTGTTATAATTTCTTTCAGGACACCATGTCTTTCAATTTCATCTGGCATAAGAAATATGCTTTTCAACTTGAAATGAGTGTCTAAGAATGTAAATAATCACAATTCATAATGAATGTGTTGTGTTTTCGATACAAAAAAGGAAAATTCATTTGAGAGTTACCAATTTTTGGTAAGTTTGCCAACCATTTTATTTTTACACTGTATAGTATCCGAGCAGCAAGTATAGACTATGAAGAATAATGGCTTTGCTTTCCATTGTCTTATTGTTTTGTTTTTCCCTCCTCAGGCCTACAGGATCCTGTTCTGTATCTGAACAAGACCACGTTGTATGAGGGTGACGACTTCATAGCGACCTGCAGTGCTCCGGACGAGAAAGGATCCCTGATTTTCCGTTTTTTCCGTAGGTTTAGAAATGAAGAGTCTCAGAGGATGAAGCAGGTAGCACCCACTGGGAGCTCATCAGAGACCACGCTGGTTCTCAGACAGGCTGGAGACTACTTCCTGTACTGCGACTATGAGATTAATTTGGTTTCCGGGACCAGGCGCTCTAACCACAGCAATGAGGTGCAAGTGATAGTCAGAGGTGATTAGAAGAGTTGATATGTGCATCACCAAGAAAAGATCAGTTGTTATTCAAGAGTTATTCATCATTAACACATTTCTGTGTCATGCAGAACTCCACATTTCCCCTGTCATGAATGTGCTGCCAACTTCTCGTGTCTTCGAGGGCGATGTAATAGAGGTGGTCTGTAAAGTGGTGACGTCACTGGAAGACATCCAAGTATTCCTGACAAAAGACAAGAGGATCCTCAAGCAAGCACCAGTCAGCTTCAGTCATCGGTTCACAGCGCAGGAAGGCGACTCTGGGGAGCTTGTGTGTAAGGCAGAGTGGGGCAACGTGCAGAAAGAAACCTATATAACACTCACCGTCAAAGGCAAGAACACCTACAGTGATATATGTCATTTAACATCCCGTTACTTTGTGTATTTTTGTGTAGAAAATGATGTTTCTGCATTTTCCGACAGAGCTGTTTTCAAAGCCCTGGCTGACTGTGGATCCTGTGGACATATTCGTGGGAGACCGCTTCAAACTGACCTGCTCTGTGTCTGTTTACGTCCCTGAGAGGATCAACAACGAAACACTGCAGTTCGCCATCTACAAAAATAACAAGAAGATGACCAGTTCAGAGACGTACATTACCCAGGCACATCCTAGCACAAATGGCAACTACACCTGCAAAACCATGGCTTCTTCGGTTTCACACAGTTTTGTAAAAGAAAGTCCAACGCTGGTTGTAAAAGCCAAAGGTACGTCTTGACATTTAAATTGCCAGAGTTTTGAAAACTGTGTGTTCATTTGCTCGACATCACAACAAAAAATGTGCTGTATGTATTGCATTGTCATAGTTCCCAGAGCATGAATCCTATGACCTCATTGATCCCGAAGCCTCCTTTATATTGACTCTACAGCAATAAGATCTTTAATTAAATATCTTATTAGATGGATCGTCCTGTTATACCGATCTTTTCTTCCAAATGAAAAATTCAGTTGGTGCAATACACTGCTATCTATACCCAAATAGCTGCAAAACTAATAGCATTCTTGTTTGAGGGAGCTGTGAAGAATCATGGTGTAATCCTGCCTAATGTAAACTAAAACTATCAGAGAAAAACATAAAGATAGAAAAAAAATTCACAAACATAGTGAAGAATGAACTAACGAATTATTTGTATCCCCAGTTCCTGTCTCAAAACCTGTAATGAGCGTGGTGGGTGGGACGCTCATACTGGGAAGGCATTTCCAGCTACTCTGTCACAGCGACCAAGGCACTCTCCCCATCATATACTTCCTGTACGGGCCTCGGGGGCTAATTGGGCACAGGGTGGTGGGCAAGCCAGGAGACCAAGCCGTCTTTAACTGCTCATCCATCTTTAAGAGCTCAGACTTAAGCAAGTTCATGTGCCAAGCAAAAAACAGTCAACACAGGCCTCCCATGGTTGGCTCAGGAATCGAGGCACAGCTGCTCCGTTCAACCACGATCATAGGTTTGTTGGATGCAACAATAACAACGACAATCAGTTAAACCAGTGGGAAAAAGCATTGTGACCTTCAAGTCTAATCACGATTTTACTCTCTCCAGAGCCTGTGTCAAAACCAATGCTTACTATAGAGCCCAGCATGGGGGACGTGTCCGAGGGCCAGGACCTGACTCTGTCCTGTTCAGTTCAAAGTGGCACTCCTCCTTTCAACTTCACCTGGTATCGCGCTGAGTCGGAGGGAGCACTAGCAACACAGACCTCCAAAATGAAGAAGGGATACTACCACGTACGCAATGTCAAGGGAGAGCACAAAGGGGGGTACTACTGCGTGAGCACCAATCCCGCCAATGAAAGCAAACAGAGTCACACTATCATGATCACAGGTATGTGTCATCCTCATGCATGTATTCTTCTGTGTCTGTCCTTGTGAGGACCTTGTGACTTTTAATTCCTTCGTTTTGAAAAGCAATGTTAAAAGTGAGTTGTTTATGTGATCGTTAGATGTAAAATTCTCTGAATATTCACTTATGATTCGAAAGGTAGATAATAGATTCTCACCTTGTTGCATCAGGGTACACCCAGCTGTTTTCAGTCTGGGATGACAGGGAATATTCCATTTAACCTTTAACACAGACACAGTATTAATAATGAAGTTGTTATATGCCATATACCTCTGAAATTGAATGCTGTTTTTTGCACCTAAAGTATAATTTCCATCTGTCCGTTTAATTCACATGTATTCTGCAGTGAAGATGGCTGGCTGGAAGAAAGGTCTCATCGCGTTCTTCTGCATCCTGCTCATACTGGTCTTGATCCTTGTTGTCGTCTTCAAAACATGTCTCCGTCAGTTTAAAAGGAAACGAACGGGCGAGCTGTCAGTGTGAGTTGCAATTGTTCTTATCACAAATCTGTTTTAGTGGTGGTGTGAGTGAGAGCAAGCACGGCGGCGCCCACACAGCTTCCTGTGTTTAAGAAAGCTAATTGTGTTTCGTGTCCACCTCGTCTTAGGAAGTCAGCCAGCACCAAAGTGGAGCGCTTGAGTCTCACTCAGGCAGAGGTCATTGAGGCTGCAAATGGTACACATTCACGCTTATTTTATACTGATTTTTCTTTTTAAATGCTTTGAGCATTCAAATCATTCCGTTCATTGTTCATCACACTCCTTCTTGTGTAGTCACGCCAGGCATG
This sequence comes from Solea solea, assembly GCF_958295425.1. Lineage (NCBI taxonomy): Eukaryota > Metazoa > Chordata > Actinopteri > Pleuronectiformes > Soleidae > Solea > Solea solea. Next base: position 18,497,011 of record NC_081149.1, on the reverse strand, counting down.
ATGGGAAAAAGTGTGTGGAGTGAACATGTGTCCGGCTCTGGTGAGTAGACTGCATGGCCGTATTCTGCTTATTGTTACAACTCCCATGTCCATCTTAATTAATATTTACTGACTTCACTCCTCTGTGAACATCAGCCCTAAAGCTATTAAACCTGGCATAAACCCTCAAAACATGTGTATATTAAATACATCTCAATAATATCTAATCTAATGTCTTTGTGAGGACATTTTGGCTGGTCCACACAACTTTAACAGGGTTTTTGAGAATTAAGACTAAGGATTAAGGTTAGGGTTAAGATTAAGATAAATTTTAGATTTAGCTTTTGCTTTAGCTTTAGTTTTAGGTTAGGGTAAGTAATTGAGTTGGTGATGGTTAAGGTTAGGGTAAGGGGAAATGAGTGTCCACAAAAACAGCATGTGTGTTTTTATTCTTGCAATTTTCTTTAAAATAACATGGCGACCTATCCGAAGGTTTATCTTGCATTTCGCCCTATGTCAGCTGGGATTGGCACCAGCGCCCCCTGTGACCGTGAGTGAGTGAACATGACATGACATAAGTGAAGTTTTTTTTTTAATGCTGCTGAGTGTTTTGTGCTGCAGAGTCTGATGACCAGAAAAGTGAGACTGCCACAACAGAACCTCAATACACAGGTGAAGACCAACACAGGCAAATCCAAACAGAGGTGAACCTGCCTCTAGGTTAGTTTGCGTTCAATTATAAGACTTTTGTCAAATCTAACCATTCTGGCATTAAATACGTTTGTTAATGTTAATGTTTGTTCTATGTTAGCACCAGTCAAGACAGAAACAGACACAGTGAACAGCGAAGTGAGGAACTCCAAACACGGTAGGACCGGTCTCCTTCCTGCTCTTCATTCAAATTGCTCGTGCATTACATGGTGTGAAAAACTACGCCACTGGCTTACATTTTTTTTGAAAAATGCACCAGGAAACAGGATCAGCTCCAACTGTAAACATCTGTGTTGTTGGTGAAAGAATGTCCCATGAAAACAGAGGCTCCATTCGCCAGGTGTCCACTTCCTGCTTTCATCAAAGAGAACTTCCTGTCCCAACAATCAGAGTTAAGCAGCGGGTACATCCGCTAAGACTACGCGAGGAACATGCCCCCATTGTTTAATAGTCCTGAGGGAAATGCTTGTCCATTGTTCTGTCATTGGTTCCTAACAACAACAGTTTACATGACATCATGTTTGTGTCACACAGTGATACAGCAGAAGACTTTGGTTTTTGCTCAGTCACTCAAGGACTTTTCATTATATACATGCATGTTAGCGATGTGACTGTATGCGATGTGATTAGTTTCCAGTAGGATGTACACGATGGGCAGAATGCCTTTGTCACTGTTCCCGTTTAATGAATGAATCATTGCAAGTTTCCCTTGATTCCTCCTTCATTCCTTTCATTTCCTGAGTTTGTTCTCTGGCTTTGTTTTTGCAGGTGATCCAGAGCAGAGTGTAAGTAGCAGCACACATGCTTAGTAACTATACCGATAGTAATGCATTCCAGAACCCCAGAACATGACCTCAACCATTGAAACTAAATGCCAGACATCAGCTGTATAAACTAACCACGCACACAGATCTGTTGTGTCTTGGCTCAGAACGACTTCTCTTGGAAATGAACAGCAATAACCAACAATAAGCGGAAACCCCTGTGACGTCACCTCAAGTATTAGATTCCTCAGAACATTGTTGTTTGTTCAAAAATGGGAATAATATCATGTTCATCTAAAAAAAAAAATTTAATTCAGGCATTTGATTCAGGCATATTAACATAATGCCAACATCAAAAACTTAGTTCCATTGAAATGAAATCATAATAGTAACTTTATATAACACTGTATACATCACAGTGTTACATACTGCTTAACAAGAAGTAAAAGAAGTAGTTAAAACCATTCAAGCAGTTGGTAATAATGCATAGAAAAGAAATGAAAAAAAACTGCAGGAATACATAAAAATGACGTATGATAAATATGTGCAAAGTAAATATTCCCTAAAGCTTTGATTTATCACACTGATAGATGGAGGCAGCAATGTCATGTAATAATAATCTTGTTGCAGGTATAAATTAGAGTTTCATATTTAATTTTTTTATCTCTTTTCAGCAGACCGTAGAATATGCAGAGCTGAATCATGATACAGATCACCAAGGTGACCACGGAGAACATGGAGAACATGGCGAACAAGACTCTGTCCAGTGCGACAACAACACTGCTGACCACGGAGAATAAAAACATGACAAAATGAACAACGTGAATATTTATTATTCCCCTTATTTATCCAGCTGGAGAAATGACTGCTGGAGAAATGACATAAGATGCAAAAAGGGTTTTTAGTATTTTTGTAAAGGTTTTAAAAAAAAAAACGAAATCATTCTGCACTGATTCAAATTCACTTGCTTTGCAAAGCAAATAAAATGTTTTTGTTACGTGTTTCTGTCCCGTATTTGTATTTTGTCCTGTCTTTGGTTGCAGAATCTAAGAAGAAGAAATATTTGAAGTCAGCACTGTGGTGAAAATTGCTTCATTACTTGATAAAATACAAATTTACTTTATATTCTTCAGAAGTGAATGTGAGAAAAAACTCATTAAAAACCACTAGAGGGCAGCCTTCAAGCAGCCCTGAATGTAAGGTGATTTAATTGAATTAATACTCCTTACACATGGAGTGGCCTACCTCGAGTAGTTTCTTAATATATGTTTCCTTATTTCTTTATATTCTTGTATGTTTGCAGTCTTAGAGGACTCAGGGTTACAGGTTTACTGTGGCTTATATGTGTCTAACGATGCATGTGACAAATAAAACTCTTGAACTTGAACTTAAAAAAAAATCTAATTCATAAATTGTAAAACACATCTACTGTATATGACGAATTTTGCCTTGAGCACTGAACATTTTTCACACAGATTTTGTATCATACACCTGTAAACCCTCTGTAAATACCTGAATATCACATGTAGCCTGTGTACAAATGGTATTAAACACCACTTTTCACTGACACCACTTGTCTGTTTGACCCCAATTTGAGCCCATGAATAAATAATTACTTTCACCATATGGATTTGTAGATTTAGTTTTCTATATTGCAAACCCTCTATTTTGTATTAATGTTTTTTTTGGCTTGACTGTGTTTGTCATAAGAATCGAACTTCATGTCTGGAAGCTTTACGCGCAGGAAAAATGTGTTTTTCAGGTGAACTGACAGCAGCAGTAGAACTTAATGTCAAAGTGCATACATTGGGTTGAGTCAATTCATGGCAACTCTCTGTCGACATGTGGATTACAAAGATCGGCTTTTTGACGCGAAGCTCTTAGGAGCAGATCAAACCCGTGTGGGAAAGTGTCACATCTGACACCTGAGCTGACAGCGACAGCCTGCCACCGACACACTTTCATCTCCATTCTTAGCACAGACTAAGGCCTGTCCACACGGAAACGAGTAATGTACGGACTGACCTGTATATCAAGGGTTTATCTTATCTCTCCATCTCATTGCCTCTCTGTCTGACATTCACCCATGTGTCATGTATCCCCATGAACAGTGCAGCTTTGTTAAATTGTCACCAGGGTGAATATTTCCATAGATTACACCATTCCCTCCTGAGCTTTCATAAGCCAAATGACTTATTTGTGGTAACTGTGGCTTCGGCTCAAAGCTTAATGAAAACATACTGATTAGAGCTGTAATATAGTCAACTCATGGTCTGTTCACCAGATATTAATCATGGACACAGGAAATGTAAGCTGCACAGTCATTATCTTGGCCTAGACAGTATGTGATCGAGAGACAAAAACCACAAAGTCGTGTTTGCTCCAAGTGTATTTCAAATTTTTCTGGGTTATTTAAGACTCTGCACACTTTGCCCATGGATGGTGCTTCTCTCACTTCAGATCGTAACCCCTCTGTCAGGGGAGAAGACAGTGGATTTACTACCCGTCCCAAAATGATGATGTGTGAGGTCATGTGCCTCAGCAGAACGTTGGGATTCATATTACCACAGGAGGACACGCACAGCCACTCAAGCTGTCACATGATCATTTTTTACAGCGACAGTATTGTGGTAATTAAGGAAACGCACTTGGCTACACGCATATGCGAAGAGTGATAGATCAGTGTTCAGGTCCCGGCGCAGTCTTCAGTCCGCTCTTTACTACTGCACGTACACTCTTCATATCTGTGCTGAGTAACCTGATCCAGCTCCATCTGTATCTGGAGCACCACTCCTGAATCGCCATTGGCTGCTGTGCTAAAATTAGCATATTGACCCCTTTGAAATGCATTCTGGGAATATCCTGTCTTTCACTTGGCCTTATGGGGCCAGTGGTCGTCTTCAGATGCTGCACTGAGGTCATCACTTAGACCTGATGTTTCTTCTTTCCGCAAAGGAGATTTTATGTTCTAAGTCACAAAGTGGTTGACTATGATTTATAATAATGGAGTCAGTGAGGCAGTGGGAGCCCTTCTGAAACTGGAGGTACTCTCTCTCTCTAAGTTGTAGCACCAAAAACACATTTTAATGTTATTTTAAGTGTCATTTTAGGGGATTTTTGGTTCATGATGTTATTATTCTGCCTCTGTTTGGTCTCCATAAACAGAAATGATATAACATCATCTGAAAAGTGTTTATATTAAACAAGCAATGTTACTACAGTTTTAAGAATATATGTTTTCTAAGATGAGTCAACTGCACAATCAGGTGGGCACAGTTAGCCAACTAGGTCTGCATTAGGCCACATAATATGCAAAGCATGACCCATATGCCAAGGTTTAAAATCAATGATGGTTTATAACATTACAGTACATGCATTTTACAAAAAAGGAACTTTATTTGAAGTTTTTGTTCCATGCAGCATTTAAAACAGTTTCCTGTTACGAATATGCTGTAGTGATCAATGGTAAGAGCTCATTGTCCATTCATCTTTTAGCTAAAAACACATACAATATTGATTTTCTTTTTTTGTCATGGACAAGCAACTACATGACATTGTGCTGTAATAAGGCTACGGGCTGAAGACAGCCCAGCCATGCCACTGTGTGTATGTGTGACACTTTCATTGTCCTTCATAGGCTGAGCAAAGCGTACTCTAAGTAAGTCGACCTGTTAAAAGTCCTCCATATCTGATTGCTTAAGCTCTCATAGATCCTGAATATTAATGTGACATTGAGGGGGAGGGTTCACTGGACAGTGGACACACGTCCCCATTTCAAGATTGAAACATATACCCTCATTGTGCAATCAAGAATCAACCAATTATGTACAATTTTTAGCCTTTGACCTCCTTTTCCATGGATACGGGCTTCAGCTAAAGTAACTCTATCCTCACACAAACAGTCAGCAGCCTTGGTGCTACTTCCACTCCCCTCTATGCTAAGTCTCAAGTCCTCTTGCGCTCACTGTGTCCCGGACAGCTGCAGCATTGGTTTACTTCCTTTAACTCTTGGCACTGCAGTATTTTTTTCTTTAATACTTGCTCAATATCAACAAGAGAACCCCACATTGGGATATAGGCTTTTTAAAATTGTCTTTGTATTTAATTGGGCAACAGGATGGCATATGGATTTAGTAATAAGTTCTGTAGAGTTTATGGTTTGATTTTTCACTCATGGAACAATTTATTCACAGCTGTACTGTATGTCCTTTTACACGTCCGGTACATACGGGCCACTAGAAAAATATTGCAGTGTTTATGAGGAGCCAACAGTTCTGAACAATTCTATTTCTCTTTGGAACAAAGAACACATTAACACTTCACCAGTCTGCACCTGCTGTGTCCAAACACATAGACTAGAGTAAGATCGGGTACATTATCCTATTAAATTGAATAAACAATGCCTTTGATGACCACTAATTACATTTATTGCCTATTGTTAAAGCTCCAAAGATGTTAATATTCATCAGTGTTTATGCAAATCCCCCCCTATGATGAGATTATGAAATCTGTTTTCCCACGGAGAACATACACTATTTAAATTTCAAGTTTAATTGATGGAAAAATGCAGCCTCAGGTCAGTTATTTTCAAAATCAAGTTGTTTGCTTTATAGTTTGCACAGTTTTAATACATTTGAACAGGAAACACTAAGGCTCTACATTATAGGAGCACGGTAGTACAGTGACTCTTACAGTTTAACTCACTGCAGCTTGACTTTGCCACTGTTAGTAAATGACTCTATTGATTTTATATTAAAAGTAAGAAAGAAATGTAAGCCATACATTTAAAAATCATAAATGCCCATTACAATGCATTCATAACTGAGGGGGGAGTGGCTCAGCAACTTTAGAGTACAAAGGCATTAGAACCACGATGAGCATGCCACATGTGTTGGGCCATTTGGCAGATGAACTCATTTTAAACAGCATATGGCTCAGTTTAGCGTTGGATGTGTTTGCTTCATTCTTGTGAGGATTTACAATATCTCCTAATCAATTCACCTCATGCCACTGGAGCTTGTAATGTGCATATTGATTACATACTATTGCTTTTATTTTGTAAAGTCTATTATGAACTGTTTATGTTGCGGCTGTATATCCACGTTTCCCAAGAGGCATCATGGTGTCATAGTGTCTGTCTTTCTCACTGAAAGACAGAGGATAACTTGCTCCTGATTTAGATTACAACTTCTTTTTTTCCCCGTGTCCTCTGCGCGTGCCGTAACCAGATATACTTTGCAGCCTGAGTGTATACCTCCCACTGGGGCTGTGGGGATCCAGACAGTGACTAATCCCCTCATGTGTACGGCTAGTGATGCAGGTGTGTGCTCACACTGGCTACCTGTCATGGGACCAAAATGTGTCCAGGAAAGCGAGGCGGCTTCTGAGAAAAGACTTTAATATTGGCTGTGTTATTTATTAAGCCATGACCTTCCTATAACACTTATAACAACAGTGCATTTCCGTCTCGTGCCCTATACTTCTGTTTAAAATTCCGGCTGAGGGTCAAAACTAAGTTGTGAAACAATACACGGGCAGATGTGTACACAAATTATTCATATTTGATACACTGACCTTTGTGGTCCACATTATTTATTGGTACAGCAAACCTGCATTCATTCCATGCTAAAGACTGACAGGATGCTTCGCAGCGCTTATTTTTAGAGGATGAAGTCATAGAACTATCTCTTACCTGTGAAGGAATGCATAGCTGCAGCATGTATTGGTCACTGATGAGCCTCTGTGACAGGTCAGTATTAAAAACATCTTCATGTTGTGTGGACTTCAGTTTCATGGTTTCATTTTTTGATTGATTGTCACTGAAGACCTGAATGTTTGCAACCGGACAGATGCAGATGGGTCATCCTGAGCACATATTAAAAGTTTCTCTACCAAATATGAATGACAGTACGTTGTAGACTTCCCTGTTTGAGTTTGGCTATAAACAATCCTTGGTTTTTGTTCAATTTAAAGGTCCAGTGTAACGGACTTAGTGAGACTGCTGATTGTAACAAAAAGAGGACTGAAAGGATGTTGTTCTTCATAAACTATGTTTACACGGACACAAGCGATTGGAATAAAAGCCTGATCGGAATAAAAATGTCATGTAAACATGTCAATCTAGAAACACTGATTCCAGTCCACAACACCACAGAGATGCAATCAGCATTAGAATACTCCTTTTTCTACCTAGGACTATTGCGCCATGTAACTGAATGTTTTCAGCTATTTGACACATCATAACATGCAAACAAAGGGACAGGCAGGTAGTGGGAGAGCAGGCTGAGACTATGTTTAGCTGAAAGCATGTGATATTTCAGTCTGACATGTGTCCAAGAGTCGCCATGACATCGGGTTGTGACAAATAAACATTTTTTCACATGCTATGGTTCTCGTTTCTTTTGGTGTGGAAGTAGCTGTGGAGAGGAGCGGGGAAAGCAGAGTGTCACCATCGCTCAAGGACGTCCCGGCACCCCCACAATACCATATAAGACACTGTGAAACTAGATAGTGGCTTTAAAAAAAACCTCTTCCACAAGTATTGCATGACAGCTTGAGTTATTGCACGATATGATGTGAATATTTTGCTTTTTCATATTCAAAAACAAAGCAAGCTGCTGCTTGTCTGCATTTTCAGTCTTCACAGCATGCACTGCCGTTGTGTGACAGCCGTATTATGAAGATAAAGACTGGCGAGGGAATGCCCTCCAGATGACGAAGAATAAATAATAAAATATAATTTACAGCAACTCGTTAAATAGCAACAAAAGTGATTGAGGTGTGTCGAAACGTCGTACTGTAATTGGTCGCAGTTGTGTCTCAACACAAACCTAAGAATGGCAGCCGTGCTATTTACTCTGCTACATTGGCAGCATCTGTGAGATGCCCAATTCCTCTTCTAAGGTTCTATAAACCAGTTATAGCCAGCTCTGCCCATCTTAAAGGTTTGTCTGAGGACAGCTGGTGTGACCACCACACTATAACAACTCAACGTCTGTCACGTAGTGATAAAAAATAGGTGGTGTTTATCATTTATCAACATTATATTTATAAATTCATTTTATCTAATCACATAGAATACAGGAAGTTTCTACGTGTTCTGAATTCTCAATTTTTTTGAGTGTTGTAAATAGCTGCCTTTCTGGCAACCATGTGACTTTTCAGTGGCATCTGAGATGAAGGGTTACATTTACTCTGTGTGGCCCTCGGCTCCTCATGACTGCGCTCCCACAGTAACCTCCACGGGGAAAATATATTGGTGTATCTGGTTAAGAGGCAAAGGGCACACATAAAGAGTCACATGACATAAACATGCAGTGAGGAACACAAGAAAGAACCTTTACAAAGTTGAAAACGCCCCCATACACTTGACTTTAAAAAGGTATGAAACACACCTCTGTGTTACAAAATTACAAAAGAAATTATAGTTGTAAGCGTTTTGAATCAAAAGGGGCAGTCAAATCAGCAACACAAGCCAGAATAAAATCATGTGCCGTCGCTTTATGATGTTGTTTTTCTGTTGTGAAACACAACTCTTGTTGACGTCTGCAAAACAACATTCTCAGAAAACTGGCATGTGTGCACATACACACGTACTAAGAAATTGCTAAACCCTCCCAGACATGTGACATACACGTTATTGTTGGACATTCAGTGACATTTGTGTATGTTTATGTAGTGAGATGTCTCAAGCAAGACCCAAAGAGATTTTTTTTTTGTCAACAGTTTTTATGATTTGGCGACAGTGTCCATGGACATGTGCCTGCACAGTGGGAGGAGCTATACAAGGCTCTCATTTCTAAGCTGAAGTCACTGGATATTAGGCCCCAAAATAGACCAACAGAGGGTATATAGGGGTCCTCACCAACTTGCCCCATCAGACGATGGTCCTATGCTACAGCAAACACACTGTGCGTATAAACCATTACAACCTCAGATGGGAGAGATTCACAGCAGATGAAAAAAAGAGGACAAACCTAACTAAAAGAAGGGGATTTGGACATAGTGAAGTGAAGAAAAGGATTTGAAAAGTGCTAATATTATGCAAAGTTGGGGCTGGACGAGGCTTGGATAAATAAAAGGAGTCAAAGGGACACACAAAGGACACGCGGCAAAGGATACTGCTCTTTTATTGGATTAGTGCATTCTCTCGGATTTCTCACTTCCCTCCTCCTGAGCTGACAGCAGAGGGGGAGGCACTGCAGTGATGAAGTTCAACTATCATGTACCTCCGGCGTCCTCGTACACACGCAGTTCACAGTACACGCCAACGTACCACACACCTACCTATTGCACCACCTCACAGTACACACCTACGAACTACAAATCTACATATACCTCAACAACAAAGTACACCCCCACACAGTACAGCACAACACATTACACACCTGCTTACACAGCTGCACCAACATACATCCCTTCATACAGCAAAGAGCCGCGGTACACTTCATCACGACGTGCACAAGCAAAGGAAACCCCTGCACCTGTAATACCAGTCACACCTGCAAAGAGGACTGTGCACTTCCCCAATGACATCATCTTCCAAGATATTGTTAGACGAGGAGATTTGGAGCAAATTGGTCGGTTCATGAGAGCAAGGAAGGTTCGTGTGGATACAATTTTCCTCTCAGGTGAGTTTCCCTGCAGGCACTGAAAAAACCCTCAGCTAAATGAAATGCAACATTAGAGACTAGACCACACCAACCATGGCCTCATTCTAAAACAGTGACTTGACTGCATGGTTCTGCTCAATTGCAGAGGACTTATTTAGTTTTGTGTTCAGGTATGGCAGCACTACATGAAGCTGTGCTAACGGGAAACCTGGAGGTGGTGAAGCTGCTGGTGAAATACGGCGCGGATGTTCATCAGAGAGACGAAGATGGCTGGACGCCACTTCACATTGCCTGCAGTGACGGCTACCCAGAAATTGCTAGGTAACATCACCACCATTTGCCTCTGATTTCTTTAAATCAAATAAATACCTTACCTAGAGAACATGAACATTTAATTTTTAAATTGTGTAGCACAGTGGCTTTGGAAACCAGGCAAAGGCTTTTTGGATATGTATTTTAAATAGCTAAACATTGTGAAAAAATGTGGAAAAAGTGACATAATCCAATAATCATCAATCAAGGGGATTCACAGGAAATAATGATTTACACTACCCAAATACCAGGATGTTTTGTTTGATATTATGATCATAAAGTGACCCACAATAGAGCTAAACTAATATATTTAAACGGTGGATGGTGACTAAAAATAATTTACTGAAATGAGAAATAATGGGGTGTTTTTATTTGTAATCTGAATTTTGTTTCACAATATTCATTCAGTCCCTCCCCCTCCTTCAGGTATCTGCTGTCGATTGGAGCTAGCACAGAGGCAGAGAATGAAAATAGTGAGAAACCTGCAGACCTCATCGACCCAGACTGCAAAGATCTGGTCAAACTGTTTGAGACTGGCTGTGTGTGACTGGCCACCATGTGGAGGGAAGCAACTATTGCCCATCGATATACTGTACATCACTGATTTTGTCAAGCAAAATGGTTGGTCTTTTTGTCGGTTTCAAAAGTGGTTGTTTTTTTCAATTATAACCGCGAATCAACATGCAGTTAAGCTATATTTCCCTTTAATGTGGTTTCTGGTCATATATTTTATTACTTTATTTTGTGAATTTGTCTTTATGCCAGCGTCTATTTTGGAAATATTATTTTTTTACTTTCTCATGTTTCTCACAATGTCAAAAATGTGCCACCAAAATCTGCTTTACCTGTTATGTATGCATCCCTTTTTGATTTGGTTAATTTATATTATCATGAATATTTCATAATAATGGTGGGAAGTTAAATTGCAAGTTACATTACACTAAACATTACATTATCAACACAGTATGTGGACCTAGATGTTTTCTGTCTGACAAGATAATTATCTTCACTGCTGGGCAGAAAGAGGATAACCTCAATTAATAACCATTATTTCTCACTAAGATATTGCTGTTCTTTTCTGTAGTGAAATCAGCAATGAAAGTCTTATTATTTTCTTTTCAATAACTATTTTTTGTACATTTTCATAAATAAAGATACCTTTCATAAATATCACTGTCTTGTTTTTTAAGAATAATGAAAAGACCATCATCCACCATCACTTCACTATCATGTAGCTTTTCAAATCATGTCCGCTTCGAGTCCTTTCACTTCCGTGTCCTTTCCCGGAAATGATTCGTTGGCATTGGCAACGTTTTAGCCAGGTCCAGCGACGTACACAGTCTGAATCAAGACACCAAAAGGGAATATTATTTTTTTAAAAAGGTTAGTTGAACATCTTAACACTGTGCTCTGTTACCCGTAGCTTTAAGATGCCGTTATTGGGCCACGCGTCTTTGTAATAAATGCTTAATACCGGCAACGCTGCTGAAATGTTAGCTGTTTTAAGCTAACGCTACGACAAGGCAAAGTAAACCAGATGCTAGCCGGCTAAAGCTAGCTAAAACTATTGTGTCAGCAAATCCATTGTCGGCTATCCCTCGGGGCATCGCTGCAGGATAATACAGATTCCCAAAAATAAGCAATTTTAGGGACGGTGCGTGCTCTTTTTGTCGGGAGTTGAAGCACAGGTTACACACTGGGCTTGACTCTTTACCCTGCTGAAGCTACCGAAGTCAAAACGTAAACAAAGACCTATTGGTTTGTTGACGTCCTTTAAACGCTTACCGTACCTGGGCTTTATAGAAATTAGGAAAGGTTTGCAACTTTTTTTTCAGCATTATGAATATGGTAGACGCACTACCTGTAGGTATATTTTAGTATGGAAACAGTGGATAGTTTGTAGCTAAAAAAAAACAACTCAGTGTGTAACAAGCGTTTTAAAAAAAATACGTTTTGTTTTAGAGATGTAGGAATTTAGTCCTAATCCTTTTAGGGAGCAATGGTAGAAGTATTCACATTCATACTTAAAGTCTTTGTGATCATATGGTGGTATTATCAGTAGAACCTCCTACAGTTTAAATACGGTGAAATCAATAAAATGATCTTAATCAAAAGTAAAAATGTACACAGCAGTGAGGGTCTAGAAATAATAACTAATCTTAAGATGTCTTTATTATTGAATAGTGTGAAATGTGAACCAATGCAAGTTCATTTGTGTAGGCAAAAGTGACATCGCCTTATGTTTTGAGTCCAAATACCGAGAAAAAAACATATCATCATATCGGTGTGAGTGTGAGAGTGAATGCTTGTTTATCTCTGTGTGACCCTGTGATGGACTGGCGACCTTTCCAGGGTGTACCCCACCTATCGCCCTATGTCAGTTGAGATTGGCACAGCCCCCCTTATGTGGAGGATAAAGTGGTAGAAGATGGATAACATATTATTCATTAGTCATATGAGAGACTGAGAGTAAAGAGCATTATCTGTGATGTAGGCAAATGGATAAAAAAAAAAATACTAATGCAACTGTTGCCTCAAAAATCTACTTGGTAAACTTCTTAGATTGTGTGAGATTTAAAAGTTATCTCTCTTGTTTCTTTCAAGACTCCAGCTAAGGAATTCTGAACCTTTGTATCTTTCAAACTCACCATCGAGGAGCGAGGAGTGAGTACAGACTGCAAACAGAATGACCAGGTGGGTTAATACTCAGTACAAACTGTATTAAGAGTGGTCTTTACAGTTTGATTTAATGTAGTTTAATGTACTACATTGTTGATTGACACATAATAATAGTATTATGTCATTCATTTAGTGTGCGTATACATGACAAGTGACTTAATTGTCTGTTCGAGTTGCTCACTTAGCTGTTTTCATGTTTATGAAGCTCATCTGCTCCCAGGATGGTGAATAGTTACAAGCGGACTTCAAGCCCCCGATCCCCAACTAACAGTGGGGAAATCTTCACTCCTGCACATGAAGAAAATGTGCGCTTTATTCATGATAGTAAGTATGATCTCTAATACTGGTGTTTTAAATTTTCTTTGTCAATTTAAAGTCAATGTAACAGATAATGTGCATAATTTGTGAACCACAGTGGGATTTTAGCTTTATCACCTGGCACTCAAATTTTTCCCAACACTCATACTAGATGATTAGTCTATAACCACTATATATTTTTGCTCTAAACAAAGAAAATGTTTACATTGCGTGTTACTTACCTTACCAAAAGTATTTGTTCAGTACAGAACCTTGGATCTAAAAAATCTGCTGAATGTTTAATCATCAAAAAATAAAAGAAACATTGCTATTTGCCAGACATCTCTCCATATGACTACCACTGGCTGCAAATGAGTGGAATGTAAAAGCATTTGCAGGACAAAGGCTGTGTCCACATTATCACGTCTTAGTTTTACAACAGCATGGTATCAGAAATACTCTCTCTCTCTTTCACCATATATGGCAAGTGATCTAATAAGGGCACTGGCGTGTGCAGTGCGGACTTTGGTGGTGTTTGGATGAGAAATGCAAGAAACCTTGGCAGAAATGTGACAGGTCACTAAAAGATCAGCTTTTTCCTCGTCTCGCAGGGACAAATGAATGGAGTCAGACAGTACCCTCACCTTTCTTTGATCTTTATGCGGGTTACTGTGGTAGTAAATTATACACCTTTTATGAAGATGGAGCTGCCAGGCAGGAGAAAAAAAAGGGGACGACCACAGAGAAGGTTCCTTGAATATTGTGAAGGAGGACAATCGGACAGTTGGTCTAACTTAGGAGGACATGAGGGATAAGTTGAGAAGGAGACAGATGATCTGGTGTGGTGACCCCTTAAGGGAGTAGCCGAAAGAAGAAGAATGTTCTTTGTTAAAAAAACACACCAAGGCCAATTATCATCCAGGGGTTTAGAGAGAGGAGGGAAGCATTGCACCTCTACAGCCAGAAATTACTTTCTTTCTGTTGAATCTGTTGAATGGGTGGCTTGACAAGGCTTCAAACTCAGCAGGTGACTTTATATTGTTTTATATTGTATTATATTGTTGTAAAGAGAACTGATACAGGTACTACACTAGTACACTAGTACTTATACATGATAAGGCACAATAAATAGACAAACGTAAAAACAAGATTTTAGCTATTTAACAAGAGGCCCATTTAATAAAACCCATGCTTGCTTAAGACCAATGTTTATATTTGCCACTTAAACCCCCCTTTAGCCTTTTCTAATTAGAAAGTTAGGTTTGTAAACCACTCATTCTCCAACACCAAAGAAAAGAAAATCTCTTTTTAGCTTGCAAGGAAGAAGAGGCTGCTGGTCTATATCTGCCTTGCTTGGTAAATGTATATACACATTTCAAACACAGAATCACAAATATGACATTTGTACTTACTGATGGGGGCAGCAGTGGGCCATCATTTAAAAATCACTGATTTTGGCATGGGGAGTTTTTAAAGCAATACAGACTTCAGTTTCCAAGAGGAAAAGGCTGTCATGTGTGAGATAAGTGAGAGCTGGCTTCTGTGTCTCAACCTGGCTCTAGGTGCCAGTAACACACAAACGCAGTTAGTGGAAGTGCTAAAGTAGTTGCCTAATGCAAGCATGTTGTCACAGATTTTGTGAAATTGGACATGTAAACCACACGTCTCACATTTATCAGTTTATTTTAATTTAAATGTGTTATTTTCCTTCATTAAGTCACAACTGTTGTCATTGTCGCTCTTCTCTTCAGCATGGCAGTGTGTGCTTAGAGACATCAGATCAACACAAAATAGTGAACGTAATGACCGTGGACCACAGGAATATGTGGAGAAGAACCCAAACCCTAACCTAATTTGTAAGTTGTTAGCAAATTGGAATTTTATATGTCACACCAAAGGAATAAATCGATCAAGCACAAGCCAGTTAACAACTTGTTTCTGCCTGCTTTTGCAGCTTTTACGCCAGTGGATCTGAGTGACCTCAAGAGACGCAACACACAGGATGCCAAGAAGTCTTAGTCTTTCTCATAATAGCCAGGTTGCTTTTTTTTTTTCCACCCATTATCCTTGAGAACTTTTCCTCCATCAGCCCTCTGTCAGCCAGAAAGTCAACCCTGTTGGCCAGTCTAGCACAGAATGCCAAGTTTTTTTTTCTAAACTCTGGACCATAACAACACACATCTCTTTCTTTATCATCTACAGTTGAAGAAAATAACTGGGATCTTGGGGAGTACAAACTCTCCCCTCTCTTGGTTTCTTTTTTTTTTACGTCACAAAAATCATCATATTTTTATTGTTTATGTGGATGGGACTGATGCACTCCTTCATTACAGTTTGCTGACATCTGATGCTGATGTACAAACTGTTGACTGTCTCCACAGGACATAAAAGACTACGTACAGTCTTAAATACAAACCCTGTTTTCTTTACTTCTGCTACTTTCATGACTGGAGGAAAATGCGAAAGGGCTGACATCTTTTTCTTTTTTTTTGTTTTGGGTAGTTTGATCAATAAATTGTAGGAGTAATGGAATTGGAATGGAATTACGGAAGCCAAATGCAATGTAGAAGGCCAACATTTTTATTATAAATTTTCTTGCTCTCAAATGGACTTCACGAACTAGAGACCTCCCCAAGTATGCTATGCTAGGATAACCCCTTCCTTCCCTAAAAGTTAAGACAAAATGTTGAATAAAAGATTTTTACAATTGTGGTGGCAATTTCTGTTGAACAGAGAAACAAAACTGGCTCTTGTCTTTCTGTAAGTTTCCCAGCACAGTCATGAACATATAAGGTGCGAATCAATGTAGGTCACAAGAGATGTCCGTGTTATACTGTATGTAAGCTGAAGAGTTATACGTTATCTGAATAGGGAGTTATGCATTATGTGACTTTTGGTACAGAAACAGTGGTGCAGTTCAGGCAAGCTTATCTTGTTCTGTCCTTGAACATTGAGTACACAGAGAAGTGTGAAATAGAGTTTAATGCTGCTTGGGCACTGTGATGAACCATGTGGCCACTTCAGAATACAAATTAGAAAAGATCCTGCTTGTATTGACCCTGCATAAATATTAACCAGAATGAATTTCCCTGGGATTTACTTATTTAAATAACTGATTATACTCAACTTCAAAGGAAAAAATACATTTCTTATAGGTCCACTGTAATAATTAGTGACATCTAATGGTGAGACTGCAGGTAAACAAAGACCAAAAAGACAGCCTGAAACACACACTCTGGCTGGTTTGTCCTTAATAATATTAACACGACATTGCGATATGGCTATCTTTATAAAGCAAGACCCTTAACTAAAGTATATACTAAGGCTACAAATATGAAACAATTATTTATTGTAAAACAATTTTACACTACATGTCATTAACTGATTATTATAATCATTGATTATTTAACTGATTTTGACTTATTTGGCAATTATACATAATTAATGGACTGATTTTGCGTCAGCAAGTTATTTGCTAAAAATATATGAAGTGAGAAAAATAAATGGGCATCATGAAACTGTTTAATTTCCATTTGAAGGTTGTTGACATTTGAGTATAGACATTATGATATATTCATACATTCATAAATATCAGCTAAAAGTATACATGTAAATAATATACAAAAAATACATAACAACATAATGCTAATAAAGAAGAATAATAAAGAAAAATATTCATGTTTCTCGGTGTATATATATAGAGAGAGAGTTTAAATGAATCTTCTAAGTGTCAATATGCAAGCGTCACAAAGGCCCCTGCGTGATGACGTCATGGTTACGTACAAGACGTGGGGAAGGCAGTTCGTATATATACAACGTCCGCCAGCTTACTGTGCTTTCTTATCGGGACAGAGAACGAGTTTGCTTAGAACTGCAGGGAGAGGGACCAATCGACTCTAGGGTGTATTTTTAACATTTTGTTTATAGTTTAGCATTACCGGGGCATCAAAAATGGCCGACAAACTGGATATGTCTCTAGACGACATTATTAAGCAGAACAGGCAGCAAAGAGGAGGAGGCCGCGGTGGAAGAGGTCGAGGCCGCGGAGGCTCCGGTGGCGCCCGAGGAGGAGGTGGTGCTGGTCGCGGTGGAGTCGGTGGCGGATTTGGAGGCCGAGGCGGTGGATCCGGCCCCATGAGGAGCCGACAGAACCTGAGCCGCGCTAGAGGCAGACCAACGCCTTACAGCAGGGTATGAGAAAGTTAGAGGAATGAGCAGAAAAGGAAAAATTCCTTCGGCAACCCTGAAAATGCCTATGTTACGTCCTTCTATTCTCCAGTAGGCTTGCCAGCTAATCTAGCTAGCTCTCAGAGTTTGCGGTTTAGCATTAGTGGAATATGTTGTCATAATATGTCCCTTCTCCCACAACCTACGTTATCTTTTTTTTCAAGAAGATGTCCATTGGAGCGCACGAAAGTGTTAGCCGTGTTGGCTAACTAGCTAAAGTTGGATTGAGAGGGCCTTGGCGGCGCCATTTTGAATCCAGCATCTTAAATTAAGGCTAGTCGTCCACACGCATTTAAGATTCGATGCAACCGCAGAATCAAATGATGATGGTCAGAGGAAGCTGCTTCGTCGAGAAAATGTGCCATCAAATGATTTTTCTTCACAACTTTTGGGAGAGTAGTTTTTGTCTATGTCCCGGTGCTGCATCCAGGCGGCCTTTTGTTCGGGAGTGGCTGGCGGGTTTCACAACAAGGCCGGTGTGGTGGCTTTTCAACCAATGTGGCTGTTACCTATGGATGGATCAGTGGACTTCAACACCCCTGATGGCGATCCTATGAGGCAAATCTTCAGTCTTTTAGTGAATGGGCAATTTAAGATCAACAATGCCTCAATCAAAATGGCGTGGTCTCAAAATGGACGCTTAGATAATCCACTCTCACAGAGAGGGGGTGTTTGGCCATCCATATTAGTTTTTCTGGTGAATCTCCATTCCATATGGACAATTCCCCTTCACGAAATCCTGTTTTGTGGCGTTGTAAAGAACTCTTGAGCAAACAAGGAAGCGTGGTGCAACGATGGAGGCAACGCTGCTTCAGATGGCGACCCCCTGTGTACCTGTGGATCGTTTCTGGAGAGCTTTTGGAGGCGCAGATGGCAAGAATACTGTGGGCAATATCGGTACAAGTTGTTCAGCGGGACAGGGTTTGACATAAATAATATGGGTGGGATTGGGGTAACTTTGACTCAGTAGTCATTGTATTTATCATTATAAGCTTTTGACATTGTTTACACTGTGTGTAGAGGCCATGTGCAGCACATGCCTTGTACTTTGTGGCCAAGTGTCTGTGAATGTCCCTCTGTCTGAACTGATTCACTTGCTTGTAGTGATGGGGTGGGCAGGGAATATTGGGGACCCTCTTGGGGGAGCTGAGCACCCTGGCCCTGTTGGAAGTGGAACCCCTGCTTGCCCCAACACCCAGCCGTGTGGACTCTGTGATTGACAGGCAAGGGGATCCTGAAGTCAGCAGGTGCGTTCTCTTTCATCTGTTGCAGCCTAAACAGCTTCCAGATAAGTGGCAGCATGACATGTTTGACAACGGCTTCAGCGGCTTCAATGGCACTGCTGGGGGTGGCGGAGGAGCTGGTGTGGAAACTGGAGGGAAGCTCCTTGTCTCCAATCTCGACTTTGGGGTCTCAGATGCCGACATTCAGGTACTTGGATTTTTACTTTTCTAACTTTATAAAGTTGCTGACAGGGTGGTGTGCCATGATTGCTTATCAGGGTTCTGCTTTTCTTTTCAGGAACTTTTTGCTGAATTTGGAACGCTGAAAAAGGCTGCAGTTCATTATGACCGATCTGGAAGGAGCTTGGGAACTGCTGATGTACACTTTGAAAGGAGGGCGGATGCACACAAGGCCATGAAACAGTACAATGGCATCCCACTTGATGGTATGCCTCAGATTGTAAATTAAGTCTTTTTTTTGGGCACTGCTCCCCTGCTGTGATTTTAAATTCTTATCCTTTAATCTCAAGGGCGACCAATGAACATACAACTCGTCACATCACAGATAGACACACAGAGACGGCCTATGCAGGGGTAAGTGTGGCAGTCTTTTTCCCTCCCCTTATAGCCTCACTTGCACATACTGTCCACTAACATGAAGTGATGGTTTTGTTTTCAGGCTAAACAGAGGTGGTGGGGGCATGAACAGAGGTCGTGGGGGTGGATTTGGAGCCATGCAAAGAGGTCGAGGAGGACGTGGTGCTAGCGGTTCAAGAGGAAGAGGTCGAGGAGGACGTGGCGGGAGCGGTGGTGGCACCAGCAAGCAGCAGCTATCGGCAGAAGAACTTGATGCTCAGTTAGATGCCTACAATGCTAGAGTATGTTCAGCTGTCCACGTCATTACCAGTCATCGGAGAACTGATGTTTTGGCAACTGTCTCTAATTGCTCTCTCTTGTTTCCTCAGATGGACACCAGCTAAATTAAAGCTCCTCCGGATTGTCGTCCTTCCTGGCTGCACAAGGGTCGTTGAAGAAATGTGCAGAACATTTTACACTTGGTTGTCTATTTGTGTGATGGAAGTTATTGTTCCAACTTCTTTTAAATGCTCTGTGTTTTTTACCTTTTTTTTTTCTTCTTCATGAAAATGGTATTGGCTGTAGGTTAATGTGAGTTGGGTTTTCCCAGTCCTTCCCTCTACCCTGTCGTTACTGAGACTTGTAATAAACCTGCAGTGCATATTAACCATAACCCTTTTCTGGTTTTGTTTCATTGAATCTAGACTTAATTTTATGCTGTACTCCTTTTTTGACATGCTATCGCCTATACGTTGTCTTTGAACAGTTGGCTGACCGCCTACATTTATACAGTGTCAGAAGTGGCTAATCTCATCAGTATCAATGCATGAATAATCAACTTGGGTTATCTGTTTAGTGTAGGAGTAAAGTACTGATCATGTAAATAGGCTATGCTGTTTTGAAAGTAGTGTCACTTTCTATTTGTTCTGGTACAAATAACATCTACACAAAGGAAATGAAAGTCCTCTCAGAAGTAATGTCATGCAGCTCCGCCTCACCACCACTAGATGTCTCTACACCATCTTTACACACAGCCTATAGCCCCACGACCATATATGGTCTTAATGGTATCAACGGAGTTCTTTGAACCCTCCGTGTTTGGGGAAAAACGTGTACTTCGTACCTGCTTGCCACACCCATGGAATAGATTGATGAATCATGTATTAAGTTCCACTTCACTGGGTGGAAGTTCGTGTTTGCTATAAAGTTATTGTGTTGCAAATGTCACATCTCTAAATTAGCTGAATCCGATGGGAAGTGAACAAAATTAAAATATCTAAACCCCTGAGTGCAGCGTAAGTCTGCATGCCCACACATGTCAAAAGAGGATTTTCCCGGAAGCGTGGCAACACATGCACAAATGTTAAATGTTAACATTTTAACAACAGTTTCCGTTTAAGTTTTTCACAACTTGTGACGCATATTACCTTTTCCTTCTGATTTTGGACAACCCAGCTCCTTAAGTCTGCACATTTTTCGGTGATATATTTGGGTATATCAACAAAATAACTACTGTTTGCTAAGAAATCTCAGATAATTGTCAATGAAATAAAACAATCCCTCGGATGCTTAGCAAAAGTAAAACATATTAAAAGCGCAATGCAAATCCAATCTGTTAAAATTGCAAGTGAAAAGTAGATCAGTGAGTACTTCTAACTTTATACATTGTCCAGTTGCAAGTGAAAACCATGCGGATGTTTTATTCGTTGTTTAAATAGTAAACATGCATCTTATAAAATCAACATAAAGAATGTGTTTTTATTTTGTAGGGGTCTGACCGGATGTGCTCTCTCGTTACATGTCAATGCCTCCGATTTTCCTTTACCGCTTCATTTCACTTCACCCTCGCCATCATTCACTGGAGAGTTCTCTCGCTGTCCGTCTGTATAACGGTAAGAGTTGAAAACAGTCTAAACTCTCATAATAATTCGTTTTAACCGTCACCAAACAGCCCCTCCGCTGCTAGGAGAGAGTTAGCACGCTTTTCGACATATGTTAAGGACGTTTTTAGTAACTTAACATCCCTCGTCGTCAGTTAGGAAAAGAGGAAAGGTTTGTTAATCAAAGTCTTCTTCCTGTAGCCAGGCTTGAGCCGTTTTAAAGTATAGATTCACAGCGTGTTGCCTTTAAATTACCTCCTTGTATTTATTGCCATTGGGTTAAAAAGTTATCCGGCGGCAGTGAGAAGTAAAAAAAATAAAAAATTGGCACTAAAAAGTATTTTAGGCGTTCGTTTCCGGGTGCCGAGCCTGTTCTGAAGTGACATTGTTTAGTCGTCTGCTTACGATAATGTCAGCCATTATATCTACTTGTGTAAAAAAAATAACTCACACACTGAGTAGATTATCTAATTAATGCACCAGAAGTTCATTGTTCGTAGCTTTAGGTTAAAAAGTGTGAGAGAGCAGACTGTCATGTGGCGTAAGAGGAACATTTTTCTGCCACTTCCTGGATCTCATCTGGATTTGAATGTGCTCGGTTTGTTCACACCTAACTAACAGCAGCCTCTTCTTGGCTCTTTGAGGCTTTCTGAGTCGAGAGCACATAGATCACCCCTCCTGAGATTAAAAGCGTATCAAGCGTGACTGAGCTAGTTAAGATATGCGTTTGTCTTGTTGGGTAAAAGGTTAGATATCCAAAAAAAATTGTGAAGCCATCCATTTTCTTCTTGTATGCCTGATATATGGCCTGAAGTTTTTCTTTTCTAAGACTTTGGGGACTCCGGTAATCAGATTTCTTCCTCAGACATTTCATTTGCTTTATTTTAACCTGGGGATCTGCAGCCTTGCAGCGGCTACCGGATGTCTCATTTTGCAGCTAAAGTTAATGTTGGTTTGACTTTAAATGGGTCAAAATCATCTTAGCGTGTAACGTTTTCATTTTAGGGATTATCCTAATAATTCAATAAGCCTCACACATAGTGGTCAAGGGTCCGAACCACAGTTTTCAAGTGAACAGCTCAAATTAGCTCTACTTACACATTTTAATCAAACTTAAAGCTGCACATCCTGTCTATGGTGCTGAAGAAAAAAGTTAATTTTTGATTCTGCTGTATACATTTTAATGATTACGCTTATTTGTTGGCTTTAGTCGTTTCATATTTCTAAGTCACAACTTTTTCTGTCACTGCATAGTTCATATGTATTGTATTTTTAGGCCCATCTTCTGGTTCTGTTCACAGTGGGCATCTCTATTAACAATTAGCCTTCTTTCTCACATTGTGTGGTCCTCCTCAGCCAGAACATGGCTCTCCTTAGCTTTAATGGCAGCCTTTTTGAAACATTGTCTTACATAAATGACTGGCTTCAGTGCCTGCAAGTGCTTATAGAATAGAATAGAATTGGATAGAATTATTCCTTATAGAGACAATAATAGTGACAATAAGTATTGTTTACAAATTTTTTTACACCTTTTTTTTTTTTTCTTTCTGTCAAATGGTTGTGAACATTTATTTCAAACCACTTATTGCGTAAGGTTGGGCTGTTGCTTATCTTGAAGAACACTACTATTAACCTGTAACCCTGCATTGTGTAGTGTCAGATACCTTCACTGAAGCCGTTGCCTAGGGAAGCAGGCTGGACCTGGGCATGTCGATGAAACTCCCATAGAGAAGGGGAATAAGCCCTGACCTTTCAGCTGGCACCTTGTCTATCCATTCACTCCCAGCTTCCTGCTGCTTCATGCAGGGATTTCTCACTGGCTATTTTTAAAGCTTCCTATTTGTTCTGGTCCTTCCTGGGATAGAGGTGTGTTTTATTTTTCTCTCAAAGCATCTATGTTGCTGATTTTCTTTCTCATCAACTTTGTTAGTTGAACATCATCTGTGATGGACATCCTGCGTAAGTGTTCGTGTTTTTAAAAAGCTCTTGGGCTGTAGGACTTTTCAACCTATAAAAAAAATCTTGCTTTAATTTGCTCATTCTCTTCTATGCCCCTTGATGATGGGTTCCTCACGTTGCATCAGCTTTGCTAACCGCTCTTGGTGCAGTGCTTCCTCAAAGCTTTGGTGTTTGTGTGTGTGTGTTACACTACATCTTCAATTTAGTGGGGATCAGCAAATTTTATCTGACATGAGTTGTGCTAGTGTCTGTGTATGTTATCACAACATGATTAGCTTGTGTTAACCCCCTCAGGTACAATTTTGATTAAATAAGTCGTGTCACAGCGCGACAGCACACGACTTGGTGCTGTACAGGATGTGACTCATCATGCTGTTGCCCAAAAGAGGAAGTTTGCAGTTCACAGACAGAAAATCTGGGGCCTCATTTGTAATCAATGCAAAGATGCACAACTGAATTTGAAAAAGACAAACGCTACTAACCAAGCAAAGTTGTGCCCATTTGTGCACAGTGACCCATGCTTACAAACATTTTAAACACAGGGGAAGCTTGTGACAAAGATGGTGAGGTGGTGATTTGAAGCCAGATTTTAGATGCACAAGCCCCAGTCAACTGTAAGAGTCATAAACCATCTGAAAGCAAATTGTGTTTCATGACCAAATCACACTTTTTAACACTATCAAAGATTAAGTTAATTTGTGTACTGATTTGTTGCAGTAAATGTGACAGTACAGACATGCGGGGCATGTTTGAGATGCATTAAATGAACTTTTATTCACCTAGCAAAACTTATATTTCGTTTTGAATATCTGTGTGAGGGAGACGGGGCACTCCTGATTGTTATGACTTTATTACTAGAAGGGTGAATTCACCCCTTGTTGGACTGAAGGGTGACGTACTCAAAGTTTCCCTCGATTTACATGCAGACTTCTGAGACTGGGAGACCCATGTCACTACACTGTATAAACACTCCATCAATAATAGCTGTCAGAAAGGAATGCAGAGACATATTTGTGACTTATTTTAGCAAAACTAATTTCAGTGATGTTCACTTTAATCTCTGGTTGGACAATATTGACAAAATGAATTTCCGTCTCACTTTACTTTTACACTAAATTTAAAATGGTGACCTAAAGGGGATTATTAATTGACTTAAACTGGAATGTCTTTGACTCATCCATTTGTTTGTGTTCTATCACTCGTCCCTGTAATGCATCATGTTAAATGATCTCTTAAGTGGCTAGTGCATAAGATCTGGAGCATAATAAGTCAACTAATAAGCTTAGACGCATGCAGCCCTCCTTGTGTTTCTCTTGATATTCGGTTTGTCATTTTACTTGGCTACAAAAGTCAATCCACATCAGAGTGTTGCGTTAATTACATGCAAGACATTTTGAGAGAGAAAAAAGGAAGACCTGTAAGACACTATCAGTTTCCTGACGGTGCCAGTGTTGTGTTGATGCATCTTTAATGGAGGTGCTTGGGCTCTTTGAAAAAAAACCTGCCTTAAAGGACATTCTGGCAACATGTTCCACTTTAAACACACCCACATCCCTCCACTTTATAAAGACTGCATCATCCCTTGGTCTTAGCTCTCTAACCAATTATCTCCAGTCCCCTCGTAGTGACAGTGTTGACTCCTTTCACTGAGGGAAATCCGAATAAAGGATTTCAATAAAGTCCCGAAATAACACATCTAAACTTACTGATGGACGTAACAGTGGATCATCAACTCTTGCATACCATGATGTAAGAGTTTTGTTTTGTTTTGGTGATGTGTCAATATGTCATAAAACCCAAGCTACCCCTTTAAAGCGTCACTAAACAACTCCAAACACTTTTCTGTTTTGTCCTCAAATGCCTCATTAGCTGTAATCCCACCTTCTGTATTCTCACCACTCAGTGGTGTTGCTAAGTAACATGTCTAATCTGAAGCCTCAGCTGCTGGCATGCCAGGTGTTTGTAAAACTGTGCTGCTTAGTCCAGCCAAGCATACAGATTATGAGCACTGCATGCACAACAGTGCAGGTGGAGGTAAACTCACGGCATATAGATGATTCAACAGCACATTCAGGGACTGTTTCATATGAGCTCATGATCCCCGTGTTCTCTCCCAGCATGCATTGTGCCTTAATAATGATGGGGCCTTTCCCTTTCAGTTCAATATGTAGCCACTTGTCCACAGCCTGCATTGTTTTGAGCAGAGTTGGTGAGAAAGAATGTGTATGTCATGAGGGTGGTTATCTCATCATTGTTAAAACTAATCCATTTTATGGAGCATGTGGTCCTTTAATTTGCTGGATGAACACTTTCAAGCTTGGTCAAGATGACATCTGTGAATGATGTGGGTAATTTCATTCATTTCAGGACACATTTTTGAACAGTTGCTCAACTTGCCACTACTTGCACCGGAGAAATGCACTAAAACACTAGAGGGAAGCTGCACTTGTTCATTCATAGTGAGCAATTAATACAGTTTAAAAAGTGCTGTCATACCACAAGAATAAACAGCCTGTGCACCCACAGTTTCTGTCCGTGTTGCCTCATGAAATGATCTGTAGTTTTGCAAACGACTGTTCTTTTCTGCATTCATTTTGTTAAATGTTTTCCTCACTGCCTATTTAATCAATCATTTTAAACACCTGGAATAGAGTATTTTTGAATCAAATATTTCATATTTTTACTTTGCAAAATGGAAATAATTTCTTTGCAAAAGCCTTGACAAAAACTAAACATGTATGTATTCTTGAACACTAGGACCTGGGCAGGTTAAATGCAGAGTTTGAGGTATTTCTAGGGCTGCTACAAATAATCTGCTATAAATGAATCGCAAAATATTTAATCGGGAAATCACTTTAGCTGAATGTGAATATTTTCCTAGTTTCAGTAAACTGAACATCTTTAGTTTTGAGTTTTGGGAAACACTCGCATTTTTTTTCAACATTGTATGGACCGAACAACTGCTGATTTATATCTTTTAAAAAAAAATTGAACATTTAAAACTTAACATTTTCAAAACCCAAAACAGGGTCATCCAGTGTGTTAATATGATTAACTACAACAGTGCAGAATTTCACATTGGAGAAGTTGGAAAGTAACTTAAAACACAATTACAGTTTAGCCTGCGTCATGTAGTCGAAACACATCAGTCTTATTTGACCCAGCAGCTTCCTCCTCTCAGTATGGCATGCTGCAACTCACTGTGGATGAGGACTCCTATAACAAGAGCATAGAAGAGGAAGTGATAAAACAACCTGTTCCTTGATATTTAAAGACTGATGTGATGGCATTTTTAACCCACCCTGTGTTCCTGCTTCTCTTTGTGAGGAGTCTCTCACAACTGGTTGTCCACGGCCAAAAACTCTCCAAACTACTGGCAGAACAGGAATCTGGGCTTTGCTTGGCGGATAGTCATTTATATATGGTTGATACTATATTGTAGTTAGAAAGGTCTGACACAGAGGCAAGATGTCAAACCAGTTTTTGTTTATTTAGATTTTTTTGCAGCACTGTGATTTATTGTGGTTCGTCATCATATAAATACTTTACTCAGCTTGAGCAGCCACCTGTGTTGAGCGGGTGAGTCTGACGGTCTCAAAGAGTGAGTTGTCTGTTAAAATTGTTTGTTTGTTCTTCTGATTTCCTGGCATGGTTTTTAACAACCCTTATCTTACATATAACAGTAAGATAAGATGGCAATGGATTAGAGTATTTAGTATTTATGATATGGAAGCTTATTTGGAGATTAATGGAGAAGCAGTTCACAATCGTTTTAAGCATAAAGATTTGATCACATCAACATGTCTTAATCTTCTTTGTTCTCAGATGATTATTGTGATGTAGCTAACTCGTTGCCAGCATTTTGTTGTGCGGTGTTCATGCTTTGTTGAATTCGCCCCACACAACTACAGGAAGTAGAGTATCTTTCAACACATGCACCTTAATTTTATTTCTGCATTTGGAGTAAATGAAAACTACTGGCACTGAACAAATACACACATCTCTTGTGTTTTTGGGGGGT
Source organism: Solea solea (assembly GCF_958295425.1). NCBI lineage: Eukaryota > Metazoa > Chordata > Actinopteri > Pleuronectiformes > Soleidae > Solea > Solea solea. The sequence continues at coordinate 18,469,771 of NC_081149.1, read as the reverse complement.
GTCAGGATCAGGAGAGACCACACAGAACCTGTGTTTGAAGCATATTGTCACCATTATTATGCCTGCCTGTGCTGACCACCGTGGTACAGGCTTTACACAGTGAATGTGCACCAGAAGCCAGGGGATAACTGTGTTTCCCACATTGTTAAAAAAAAGAGCACCAATTGAGTTTTGCATTTTAATCCAAGTCTTGGAAATGAAGATGATCTGCTAATAGGCTGTTTCCTGTTTAGAATCGGTGTCCTTACTTCTAACAAGCAGTGACTGGTTTGATAGTGCAGCTGTGTGCAGATGGCGGAATTAGCGCTGCTGTTCCTCAGCTGTCGGTTTGTGGTCTTGCAGAGACAAGTGAATCCTGAGGCGAGATAATCATACGCTTTTAGACCACAGCTCCCTGCTGCATGTTACTGCTGCAGCCTCAGGAGAAAATTACACTACATTCTTCGGGGCTCAACCTTCTCGTGTCCTGGCCCCGGTCTCTTCTTGCCAACGGCAGCTTATTGATAGCTCAAGTTGTCATCAAGGGTTTTTAAGTGATTGCAGTTATACTGTGGGGATATCAGGATAAATGTACACTACAGTTTTCTCCATGGTCTTATTTACATAAGTGTCAAATCAAAGGGGCTGAGGTTTTTCTCTTGATAACTAATCTGTAGTAAAAATCTTGCAGCCTTGTGCTGTCTTGCTCCACACATAGGTCAGATTTCATTTCAGCTGAAGAATAAAAAGGGAAGTGGATTTTTTTTATTTACTCGATAAAATGGCAGAAATGCTTTGGAAAATGTTGTCCTAGTTCAACCCTGCCACCAGCGCTCTGACATCTCTGCTGTCGTTTTTGTGCACGTTTAGCACCATGGCAGACCCGGAACCTACACCAGAGCAGCTGAAAGAGATTGCAGCGAGCATTGATGAGGTCGAAAACCCCATCGGCTACAAAGCTCCCGCCCAGAAGAGCTTACAGGAGATCCAGGAGCTGGACAAAGACGATGAGAGCCTGCGCAAGTATAAGGAGACACTGCTGGGTCAAACCAGTGTGAATACAGGTTAGTGACTGCAGTCGCATAACTTTTACAATCAACTGTAAAGCCAATGACTAACCACACAAAGCACTGTGTGCTTTACTTTTAACTTGCTTTACTTGTAATTGTTTAACTAGTGGGCAAAAAAAATCCCGTTAAGAACCTGTTTTCATTCTTTTGAAAAGTGGGTAATGTTGGCAGCTGTGTACTCTATCAATAGAGTACGCAGTTTGATATTTGATGTGACAACACTTGAGTAGAGTTTTTGAAATGGTAAGAAAGTTGTCACCAACTTACAGAATAGACTGATGTGCCTTTTTACTTAATCAGATTGTACTGGCAATTTATTTTTCCAAAGCTTGTTTGTGTTTTTATTTAATTTTTGTTAACAACATATGTACATATGTAGGTCTAAAACAAAAGTTCTGAAATATAAACAACTTACAAAAGTTATATAATACAGATTTGAGAGGTTAAACAGATCAGGTATGACCGGTTCATAGACTAAGAGGGCTGTCACAATAAAAAAAGTTCAAAAAATGTTTTACTCTTGACATTAAATGTTTCTGAGCAAATGTAAGGAAATGGAAAACCTGCTATGAAATACTTTATTACTCTCTGTAAATATAAAATGTCTTCACGTCACTATGTTTTGGACTCTCGTCTCATTCAGATCCCAGTGTTCCTAATGTCCAGGTGACACGAATGACTCTGCTATGTGAAACGGCGCCACAAAATCTGGTCCTTGATCTAACAGGTCAGTAGATTTGTTGTTTTTTTGTTTTGTTTTTTTAGACAAAGTGGAAGAACTGGCCCGTAGTAGTAGTAGTAGCTATTAACAATTAGTACCCATTGTTGTATAGCCTGAATCACCTGCTGGGATGCTAGTCTATTAATAGTAATAACATCATCCCCATGTAAGTGGGGTGGGGAGCTGTTTCCTGGTGGCACTGCTGCCCTCTTTTGGTGGATTCACTGAACTACAACAGTGTGGAGGAACTGGGCTTATTTGAAGCCAAGTGCCCCCTTTTGGTCAGAATCAGTAACTTCTCTGTCCCTGCTTGATTGCTTTTCCCTGCCAGGAGACCTGGAGGCCTTCAAGAAGAGCCCATTTACGCTGAAGGAGGGTGTTGAGTACAAAATGAAGATCAACTTCAAGGTGAGGGAGCATGAAGGTTTTCACTACAGTGACTCATCTCCGTCATGGCAATCGGCTCTGCTGGATGATGCGTGTCGTGTTTTTTTTTTTGCAGGTCAACAAAGAGATCGTGTCAGGCCTGAGGTACAACCAGGACTCATTCAGGAAAGGAATTAGAGGTAAAGTGGTCATAATTGTTTTTTTTCCATCACTGCAATTCCCTTTGCAGGAGATGAATAACATGTGAGAATAGATTTAAGTTGAAGTGTTTAATATTTAGAGGGTTTATTTTAGAAATACAGATATAAACTGAATCAAAGTTATTTAAATACTAAAGTGTGACTGCGAAGAGCAGTATGTTTTAAATTTTGATATAAAGGGTTTTTTCAGTTTTCTTAAATTGCATGTCTTGCTGTGTATTTACATTTGGGCCTGTACGCTACAAACAGGTATACCTGTTTAACAAATTTAAATATTAGACAAAGACAACCCAAGTTAACACAAAATGCAGTTGTGAAGTGATGATTTTATTTATTATGAAGAAAAAAACTTCCAAACTTACATGGCCCCATGTGAAAAAGTAATTGCCCCCCTTGTAAAATCATCAGGTTACTGTGGTTAGTCACATTTTTTTTAGTAAAATTTTACTTGCCACACCCAGGCCTGATTACTGCCAGACCTATTGAATCAAGAGACCACTTAAATAGAACCTGTCAGACAAAGTGAAGTCGGCCAAAAGATCCCAAAAAAGGAGGACATCATGCCGCGATCGAAAGCAATTCAGGAACAAATGAGAAACAAAGTAATTGACATCTGTCGTACTGGAAAAGGTTACAAAGACCTTTCTAAAGCTTTGGGACTCCAGAGAACCGCGGTGAGGACCATTATTCAAAAAAGGAGAAAACATGGAACAGTGGGAAACCTTGCCATGAGTGGCCAGCCGACAAGAATTACCCCAATAGCGCAGCAACGACTCGTCTAAGAGGTCACAAAAGAACCCAGAACAACATCTAAAGAACTGCAGGCCTCAATTGCCTCAGTTAAGGTCAGTGTTCATGACTCCATCATAAAAAAGAGACTAAATGGCCTGCATGGCAGAGTTCCAACACAAAAACCACTGTTGGGCAAAAAGAACATTAAGGCTCGTCTCAATTTTGCCAAAAACATCTTGATGATCCCCAAGACTTTTGGGAAAATACTCTGTGGACTGACGAGACAAAAGTTGAACTTTTTGGAAGGTGTGTGTCCCTCTACATCTGGCGTAAAAGTAACACCACATTTCAGAAAAAGAACATCATACCAACAGTCAAATATGGTGGTGGGAGTGTGATGGTGTGGGGCTGTTTTGACTTGCTGTGATAAATGGAACCATGAATTCTGCTGTCTACCAAAAAATCCTGAGGGAGAATGTGTGGCCATCTGTTTGTGACTTCAGGCTGAAGCAAACTTGGTGTCTGCAGCAGGACAATGATCCGAAGCACATCAGCAAGTCCACTTCTGAATGGCTAAAGAAAAACAAAATGAAGACTTTGGCGTGGCCTAGTCAAAGTTCTGACCTGAATCCTATTGAGATGCTGTGGCATGACCTTAAAAAGGCGGTTCATGCCTGAAAACCCTCTGATGTGACTGAATTACAACAATTCTGCAAAGACAAGTGGGCCAAAATTCCACCACAGCGTTGGAAAAGACTCATTGCAAGTTATCGCAAACGCTTGATTGCAGTTGTTGCTGCCAACGGCGGCCCAACCAGTTATTAGGTTTAGGGGTCAAACTTTTTCACACAGGGCCATGTAGGTTTAGATTTTTTTTCCCTCCCTTAATAATAAAAATCTTCATTTAAAAAAATACATTGTGTTTACTTTGACTAATATTTAAATTTGTTTGATGATCTGAAACATTTAAGTATGACAAACATGCTAAAAAATACGAAATAAGGAAGGGGGCAAACGCTTTTGCTGTATACATTATATTATATTATGTATACATTGCTGTAAAGTGTGTGGATGTGAGGATGTGGACGGTGTGCCTCGATAAACTTGTTACAACCTCCTCTCCCGCTCTCTGTCAAACATAGTGGACAAGTCGACCCACATGGTCGGTAGTTATGGGCCCAGACCAGAAGAGTACGAGTACGTCACCAGCATGGACGAGGCTCCCAAAGGCATAGTGGCCCGTGGCTCCTACACCATCAAGTCCAAGTTCACCGATGACGACAAGCAAGATCACCTCTCCTGGGAGTGGACCCTCGCGATCAAGAAAGACTGGAAAGACTGATTCCTCAACGTCATCCTTCTTCACTGTCCTCCTGCTTTTTCCCTCTCTTTCTCTCTCTCTCTCGTGTTGTCATTCCTGGATTATTTGTTGATCTAAGCTTTTGCTCTCTCCGTCCATCAATTACTTTGATATCCCGTTTTAAATTCCAGTCACTTCCTCATTCCTCCCACAGAAACACTGAATTTGTTTGCACCCAACTTTCCTCATGAGTATTAAACCTTAAAAAAAATGGAGAAAGCAAACACTGTGGACAATCCAGATTTTGCAGTTATGGTTTGTTTGGAAAAAAAAAAAAGTTTTAGAGAAATTGTGAACTGTTCTTGGATAACACATCTGATTTCCTTTTCCCCATTGCTGCTTTCTTTTCCACTTCCCTCTCTTACTTTCTTGCAGTGTTTCAGATTGTTTTGTATGATTACCATGATCTGCCTTGGCAAGCATATTATAGAAGGCAGTACTGCTGTTTGTATGTGGTCACTGTACGGTGTTTGCGTAACCTTTGCTGGACACAGCTCTTGGATTCAGTCATCCTAAAGCCTTTGAGCAGATTATTTGTACCAGGGTCTTGGAAAATACTTTGGAATTTAGGCCATACCTTTTTCAGATGGTTAAGCATCCTGTAAAGTCTGCTGAGAGAACGGGGAAATAAAAGTACCTATAAAGTACCTATACCTTGCTTTAGATTTGTGTTCCTCTCATGAACAGGGTATTTTAGCAGCCATGTGGCTCCCAGGAACAAATGGAAGATCTAATTGAACCGTTTGCCTTCAGAACGTATTTGCCAGCCCGTCTTGTGAGCCTATTTTTTTTTAACAAAACTTGTACTGTTATTAATATATGGGCAGGGAACATGACTTCTTGATGCCTTTATTTCAGGTTTAATGATTTATAAAAAGCCATTTCTTATCAATAAATGTACAACATATCAGCTCCATTTACCCTTTTCCGTCATTTACACACTATCTCCATATCAGTACTGTTATGTCTTAACAACTCTAAATAGGACTTTGCATCAGTCTCCTGTCCAGAGCATCTGAGGCCAAGTTTTACATAAGTTCTTTCCTAGATCAATCACAAGGGCTGTTAAACTGCTTACCTTATACGTATCTACTTCACCGTTATCAATGCTTACTGTGCCTCCAGTCTTATGTGACCACATGCTGCTCCTGCTGACCTGGTGCTCAGGATCAGTGAGGTCACACGTCTGTAATTGACTTCTGAAAAAAATGCGGAGACATTATTCCTCAACCCGACACCAGTGGCTAACGTCATGCTGTAGAAATTTTTCTCTTTTTTATATATATATATGTGTGTATATATATATATACACACACACACTCCATGAGTATTTGAATGGTGTCTGCGTCTGCAGCTTCATTCAGCTCTCAGCAGGCATCAGTGATTGTTTTCCTCTGGGTTGGGTTTGACTCGGTGTGTTCTACTTGTATTTCCAACAGTTTACTGATATCCTGTGCTCACAATAAAGTGTTCAGACTGAGCGTTCATGTATCCGGTTTTATTTATACTGGTTATAACATGGGGGTGATCTGTTGCCTCCCTGAGCAGCTCAAGAACAGAATAACTCGTTTGAAACATTTATTTGGATTAACAGAAACAAATTCCAACCTAGTCTCACAAGGACAACTGATGATTTTGTAGAACAAACAAATCCCAGTATCAAAAAATAAACTTACCTTATGTTACTTGCAACACATGCTGTACAAACAATGTGATTAAACCACATAAGCAAAGAATCCCCTGGACAATCCCCATCAAAAACAAATGAACAGTACACATTGGCAGCCAAAATTCACACACACACCCACACACTAGTCTAAATATCACTGATATAACTTCAACACCCCAAGCTGGAAAAAGCTTGTGTGATTTATTGTTAACCTACCAATTTAGCATTTTGTGTTGAAGATGTCCCTAGTACCAAATAAAAATGTTTTTCCTTCCTTCCTAACAATTGTTTAGCTTTAATATTTTCCATAAATAGAATTGGAGATATCCCCTTAATAGTCATCATTATTATTATTATTATTATTATTATTATCAATCATCTAAGTGCATGACGTAAAAGGTTCAACCCTTAAAGGTCATGAGCAGGCAAATGTTCAACAAAAAAGAAAGATAAATTAATGCCAGTCAAATGTAATTACTGTATTTAGAGCATGTAGTGCGAGTGTTCATGATAAGGAACTCCAGCTCATTTGTGAGTCTTTCTGCTCTTGGTGGAGTTCATGTCACTCTTGGTCTTCTGCAGGCGGGAGAAGATCTCCTTGAACAGCGCCTTGTATTCTGGCGTGTTCTGGCTCAGCCTTTTGTCCACCTGCTCCACCTGCCTGCTGATCCCCTCCAGGGCCTCCGGGGTGGAGGGAGTTTGGGGGGGTGTGGGAGGCGTGGCGACAGATGTCGAAGGCCCCGCAGAGACCATGCTGTACTCCTTCATGGACGGGTCTCTGGAGACGGGCCTCGATGTCTGCACCCCCGTGTGGCACAGGCTTTCCTCGTGGCGCCGGCATTTCCCCAGCAGCTCCTCGTACTTTTCGAGCAGGGCGTGGTACTGCTCGTCCACCTCGCTGAGGATGGACATGCCTCGTTTGCGCACGCCGTTGGCATGCATGGCATAACTGCCCTGACGTCTGCCTGAAGCATCTCGAGATGAGATGGCGTTCAGCGCTGTGTCGCTGCAGCTTTTCCTCACCGGGCCGCCCTGCTGCCCTGTGCCTCCTGCCTCTCCAGCTCCTCCATCACCTCCCTCGTCCGGCACAGTGCAAACCTCTGGGGTGTCTGTCTCAGGGCCATTGTTGAGCAGTGTCTCAAGGCTGTCCTCCATGTCTTCCATCAGACACATCCTGGACTTCCTCAGCTGCTGCATCTCATGGAGCTCTGCCTCAAGTTCCTGAACCCGCAGCTGGCAGCCCTCTGCTCCTAAGAGACGTTGCTCCAGGCGCTCGAACTCCTGCAGCACGGCAGTGCACTCCCTCTCTGCACTCTCCCTCTTGGACCGCTCTGTGGCCATGGCCGAGCGCAGGGAGAAGGCAACGTCCCGCAGGTGCTCGTTCTCTTCGTCCAATGGCCGCCTCTCAGCCAGGTCAACACTGCCTGGGTTGGCCAACAAGAAACCGTCTTCGTATCTGACGAAAGTCACCAAAAAGTCATAGTTTAGTATGTTGTCCAAAATGTCATAGTATTATTTTTGGTGGCTCTGTCTGTGTGTGCTTATGCACTTGCTTGCTATATGAGCAACCAAGGCCAACAGAGGCTTGTCAGAATTTGTGATGGACGCACACGTTGCCGAAGAATTTCGACCCTGACATGGATTCCAACACACAACCATCTGATCTGCAGTCAGACACTCTACCGTTGCGCCACAGAGTGTGTTACACAAACAGGCCGACAGAGGCTTGTTGAATGAATAGGGTGAAGTCTGCCATCTCTGATTGCCTTGTTTGTTATCGAAAATCGCACCAAAATGTCATAGTTTAGTATGCCGTCCAAAAATTCACCAAGATTTCATAATTTAATTAGAGGACAAACTGTTTGATCCTTCATCAATTAACTTATTTCATGTGATCCTCTATCCCTGTCGGAAGGATCCCCAGCGCTATAGATAGAGAAGTGGACAAGGATGTTGCATCGCTACACAAAACATTGTGTGTTCAAATCTCACTGGAAAATTTAAAAAAAAAGTCATAGGTTAGTATGTCGTCCAAAATGTGACAAAAAAGTCATAGTATAGTATCTCGTCCAAAATTAGACAAAAAGTCATAGGTTAGTATGTCGTCCAAATTTTTACATAAAAAGTCATAGTATAGTATGTCATCCAAATTTTGACAAAAAAGTCATAGGTTAGTATGTCGTCCAAAATGTGACAAAAACGTCATAGTAAAGTATGTCGTCAAAATTTTGACAAAAAAGTCATACTATAGTATGTCGTCCAAAATGTGACAAAAAAGTCATAGTTTAGTATGTCGTCCAAAATGTGACAAAAACGTCATAGTAAAGTATGTCGTCGAAATTTTGACAAAAAAGTCATAGTATAGTATGTCGTCCAAAATGTGACAAAAAAGTCATAGGATAGTATGTCGTCCTAATTTTGACAAAAAAGTCATAGTATAGCATGTCGTCCAAAATGTGACAAAAAAGTCATAGTATAGTATGTCGTCCAAAATGTGACAAAAAAGTCATAGGTTAGTATGTCGTCCAAATTTTGACAAAAAAGTCATAGGTTAGTATGTCGTCCAAAATGTGACAAAAAAGTCATAGTTTAGTATGTCGTCCAAAATTTGACAAAAAAGTCATAGGTTAGTATGTCGTCCAAAATGTGACAAAAAAGTCATAGTTTAGTATGTCATCCAAATTTTGACAAAAAAGTCATAGGTTAGTATGTCGTCCAAAATGTGACAAAAAAGTCATAGTTTAGTATGTCGTCAAAAATGTGACAAAAAAGTCATAGGTAAGCATGTCATCCAAATTTTGACAAAAAAGTCATAGGTTAGTATGTCGTCCAAAATGTGACAAAGAAGTCATAGGTTAGTATGTCGTCCAAATTTTGACATAAAAAGTCATAGTATAGTATGTCATCCAAATTTTGACAAAAAAGTCATAGGTTAGTATGTCGTCCAAAATGTGACAAAAAAGTCATAGTTTAGTATGTCGTCCAAAATGTGACAAAAACGTCATAGTAAAGTATGTCGTCCAAATTTTGACAAAAAAGTCATAGTATAGTATGTCGTCCAAAATGTGACAAAAATTTCATAGTAAAGTATGTCGTCCAAATTTTGACGAAAAAGTCATAGTATAGCATGTCGTCCAAAATGTGACAAAAAAGTCATAGTATAGTATGTCGTCCAAAATGTGACAAAAAAGTCATAGGTTAGTATGTCGTCCAAAATGTGACAAAAACGCCATAGGTTAGTATGTCGTCCAAAATGTGACAAAAAAGTCATAGGTTAGCATGTCATCCAAATTTTGACAAAAAAGTCATAGTATAGCATGTCGTCCAAAATGTGACAGAAACGTCATAGTAAAGTATGTCGTCCAAATTTTGACAAAAAAGTCATAGTATAGTATGTCGTCCAAAATGTGACAAAAAAGTCATAGGATAGTATGTCTTCCTAATTTTGACAAAAAAGTCATAGTTTAGTATGTCGTCCAAAATGTGACAAAACTTCATAGTAAAGTATGTCGTCGAAATTTTGACAAAAAAGTCATAGGATAGTATGTCGTCCAAAATGTGACAAAAAAGTCATAGTATATTATGTCGTCCAAAATGTGACAAAAAAGTCATAGGTTAGTATGTCGTCCAAAATGTGACAAAAAAGTCATAGTATAGTATGTCGTCCTAATTTTGACAAAAAAGTCATAGGTTAGTATGTCGACCAAATTTTGACAAAAAAGTCATGGTATAGTATGTCGTCCAAAATGTGACAAAAAAGTCATAGGTTAGTATGTCGTCCAAAATGTGACAAAAAAGTCATAGGTTAGCATGTCATCCAAATTTTGACAAAAAAGTCATAGGTTAGTATGTCGTCCAAAATGTGACAAAAAAGTCATAGTATAGTATGTCGTCCAAATTTTGACAAAAAAGTCATAGTATAGTATGTCGTCCAAAATGTGACAAAAAAGTCATAGGGTTATTAGTATGTCGTCCTAATTTTGACAAAAAAGTCATAGTTTAGTATGTCGTCCAAAATGTGACAAAAACGTCATAGTAAAGTATGTCGTCCAAATTTTGACGAAAAAGTCATAGTTTAGTATGTCGTCCAAAATGTGACAAAAACGCCATAGGTTAGTATGTCGTCCAAAATGTGACAAAAAAGTCATAGGTTAGCATGTCATCCAAATTTTGACAAAAAAGTCATAGTATAGCATGTCGTCCAAAATGTGACAAAAACGTCATAGTAAAGTATGTCGTCCAAATTTTGACAAAAAAGTCATAGTATAGTATGTCGTCCAAAATGTAACAAAAAAGTCATAGGATAGTATGTCGTCCTAATTTTGACAAAAAAGTCATAGTTTAGTATGTCGTCCAAAATGTGACAAAAACTTCATAGTAAAGTATGTCGTCGAAATTTTGACAAAAAAGTCATAGTATAGTATGTCGTCCAAAATGTGACAAAAAAGTCATAGTATATTATGTCGTCCAAAATGTGACAAAAAAGTCATAGGTTAGTATGTCGTCCAAAATGTGACAAAAAAGTCATAGGTTAGTATGTCGTCCAAATTTTGACAAAAAAGTCATGGTATAGTATGTCGTCCAAAATGTGACAAAAAAGTCATAGGTTAGTATGTCGTCCAAAATGTGACAAAAAAGTCAGAGGTTAGCATGTCATCCAAATTTTGATAAAAAAGTCATAGGTTAGTATGTCGTCCAAAATGTGACAAAAAAGTCATAGTAAAGTATGTCGTCCAAATTTTGACAAAAAAGTCATAGTATAGTATGTCGTCCAAAATGTGACAAAAAAGTCATAGTATAGTATGTCGTCCAAAATGTGACAAAAAAGTCATAGGTTAGTATGTCGTCCAAAATGTGACAAAAAAGTCATAGGTTAGTATGTCGTCCAAAATGTGACAAAAAAGTCATAGTATAGTATCTCGTCCAAAATTAGACAAAAAAGTCATAGGTTAGTGTGTCGTCCAAATTTTGACAAAAACGTCATAGGTTAGCATGTCATCCAAATTATGACAAAAAAGTCATAGGTTAGTATGTCGTCCAAAATGTGACAAAAACGTCATAGTAAAGTATGACGTCCAAATTTTGACAAAAAAGTCATAGTATAGTATGTCGTCCAAAATGTGACAAAAAAGTCATAGGATAGTATGTCGTCCTAATTTTGACAAAAAAGTCATAGTATAGTATGTCGTCCAAAATGTGACAAAAAAGTCATAGGTTAGTATGTCGTCCAAAATGTGACAAAAAAGTCATAGGTTAGCATGTCATCCAAATTTTGACAAAAAAGTCATAGGTTAGTATGTCGTCCAAAATGTGACAAAAAAGTCATAGTATAGTATGTCGTCCAAATTTTGACAAAAAAGTCATAGTTTAGTATGTCGTCCAAAATGTGACAAAAACGTCATAGTAAAGTATGTCGTCCAAATTTTGACGAAAAAGTCATAGTATAGCATGTCGTACAAAATGTGACAAAAAAGTCATAGTATAGTATGTCGTCCAAAATGTGACAAAAAAGTCATAGGTTAGTATGTCGTCCAAAATGTGACAAAAACGCCATAGGTTAGTATGTCGTCCAAAATGTGACAAAAAAGTCATAGGTTAGCATGTCATCCAAATTTTGACAAAAAAGTCATAGTATAGCATGTCGTCCAAAATGTGACAAAAAAGTCATAGGTTAGTATGTCGTCCAAAATGTGACAAAAAAGTCATAGTAAAGTATGTCGTCCAAATTTTGACAAAAAAGTCATAGTATAGTATGTCGTCCAAAATGTGACAAAAAAGTCATAGTATAGTATGTCGTCCAAAATGTGACAAAAAAGTCATAGGTTAGTATGTCGTCCAAAATGTGACAAAAAAGTCATAGGTTAGTATGTCGTCCAAAATGTGACAAAAAAGTCATAGTATAGTATCTCGTCCAAAATTAGACAAAAAAGTCATAGGTTAGTGTGTCGTCCAAATTTTGACAAAAACGTCATAGGTTAGCATGTCATCCAAATTATGACAAAAAAGTCATAGGTTAGTATGTCGTCCAAAATGTGACAAAAACGTCATAGTAAAGTATGACGTCCAAATTTTGACAAAAAAGTCATAGTATAGTATGTCGTCCAAAATGTGACAAAAAAGTCATAGGATAGTATGTCGTCCTAATTTTGACAAAAAAGTCATAGTATAGTATGTCGTCCAAAATGTGACAAAAAAGTCATAGGTTAGTATGTCGTCCAAAATGTGACAAAAAAGTCATAGGTTAGTATGTCGTCCAAATTTTGACAAAAAAGTCATGGTATAGTATGTCGTCCAAAATGTGACAAAAAAGTCATAGGTTAGTATGTCGTCCAAAATGTGACAAAAAAGTCAGAGGTTAGCATGTCATCCAAATTTTGATAAAAAAGTCATAGGTTAGTATGTCGTCCAAAATGTGACAAAAAAGTCATAGTATAGTATGTCGTCCAAAATGTGACAAAAAAGTCATAGTAAAGTATGTCGTCCAAATTTTGACAAAAAAGTCATAGTATAGTATGTCGTCCAAAATGTGACAAAAAAGTCATAGTAAAGTATGTCGTCCAAAATGTGACAAAAAAGTCATAGGTTAGTATGTCGTCCAAAATGTGACAAAAAAGTCATAGGTTAGTATGTCGTCCAAAATGTGACAAAAAAGTCATAGTATAGTATCTCGTCCAAAATTAGACAAAAAAGTCATAGGTTAGTGTGTCGTCCAAATTTTGACAAAAACGTCATAGGTTAGCATGTCATCCAAATTATGACAAAAAAGTCATAGGTTAGTATGTCGTCCAAAATGTGACAAAAACGTCATAGTAAAGTATGACGTCCAAATTTTGACAAAAAAGTCATAGTATAGTATGTCGTCCAAAATGTGACAAAAAAGTCATAGGATAGTATGTCGTCCTAATTTTGACAAAAAAGTCATAGTATAGTATGTCGTCCAAAATGTGACAAAAAAGTCATAGGTTAGTATGTCGTCCAAAATGTGACAAAAAAGTCATAGGTTAGTATGTCGTCCAAATTTTGACAAAAAAGTCATGGTATAGTATGTCGTCCAAAATGTGACAAAAAAGTCATAGGTTAGTATGTCGTCCAAAATGTGACAAAAAAGTCAGAGGTTAGCATGTCATCCAAATTTTGATAAAAAAGTCATAGGTTAGTATGTCGTCCAAAATGTGACAAAAAAGTCATAGTATAGTATGTCGTCCTAATTTTGACAAAAAAGTCATAGGTTAGTATGTCGACCAAATTTTGACAAAAAAGTCATGGTATAGTATGTCGTCCAAAATGTGACAAAAAAGTCATAGGTTAGTATGTCGTCAAAAATGTGACAAAAAAGTCATAGGTTAGCATGTCATCCAAATTTTGACAAAAAAGTCATAGGTTAGTATGTCGTCCAAAATGTGACAAAAAAGTCATAGTATAGTATGTCGTCCAAATTTTGACAAAAAAGTCATAGTATAGTATGTCGTCCAAAATGTGACAAAAAAGTCATAGTATGTCGTCCTAATTTTGACAAAAAAGTCATAGTTTAGTATGTCGTCCAAAATGTGACAAAAACGTCATAGTAAAGTATGTCGTCCAAATTTTGACGAAAAAGTCATAGTATAGCATGTCGTCCAAAATGTGACAAAAACGCCATAGGTTAGTATGTCGTCCAAAATGTGACAAAAAAGTCATAGGTTAGCATGTCATCCAAATTTTGACAAAAAAGTCATAGTATAGCATGTCGTCCAAAATGTGACAAAAACGTCATAGGTTAGTATGTCGTCCAAATTTTGACATAAAAAGTCATAGTATAGTATGTCATCCGAATTTTGACAAAAAAGTCATAGTTTAGTATGTCGTCCAAAATGTGACAAAAACGTCATAGTAAAGTATGTCGTCCAAATTTTGACAAAAAAGTCATACTATAGTATGTCGTCCAAAATGTGACAAAAAAGTCATAGTTTAGTATGTCGTCCAAAATGTGACAAAAACGTCATAGTAAAGTATGTCGTCGAAATTTTGACAAAAAAGTCATAGTATAGTATGTCGTCCAAAATGTGACAAAAAAGTCATAGGATAGTATGTCGTCCTAATTTTGACAAAAAAGTCATAGTATAGCATGTCGTCCAAAATGTGACAAAAAAGTCATAGTATAGTATGTCGTCCAAAATGTGACAAAAAAGTCATAGGTTAGTATGTCGTCCAAATTTTGACAAAAAAGTCATAGGTTAGTATGTCGTCCAAAATGTGACAAAAAAGTCATAGTTTAGTATGTCGTCCAAAATTTGACAAAAAAGTCATAGGTTAGTATGTCGTCCAAAATGTGACAAAAAAGTCATAGTTTAGTATGTCGTCCAAAATGTGACAAAAACGTCATAGTAAAGTATGTCGTCCAAATTTTGACAAAAAAGTCATAGTATAGTATGTCGTCCAAAATGTAACCAAAAAGTCATAGGATAGTATGTCGTCCTAATTTTGACAAAAAAGTCATAGTTTAGTATGTCGTCCAAAATGTGACAAAAACTTCATAGTAAAGTATGTCGTCGAAATTTTGACAAAAAAGTCATAGTATAGTATGTCGTCCAAAATGTGACAAAAAAGTCATAGTATAGTATGTCGTCCAAAATGTGACAAAAAAGTCATAGGTTAGTATGTCGTCCAAAATGTGACAAAAAAGTCATAGGTTAGTATGTCGTCCAAATTTTGACAAAAAAGTCATGGTATAGTATGTCGTCCAAAATGTGACAAAAAAGTCATAGGTTAGTATGTCGTCCAAAATGTGACAAAAAAGTCAGAGCTTAGCATGTCATCCAAATTTTGATAAAAAAGTCATAGGTTAGTATGTCGTCCAAAATGTGACAAAAAAGTCATAGTATAGTATGTCGTCCTAATTTTGACAAAAAAGTCATAGGTTAGAATGTTGACCGAATTTTGACAAAAAAGTCATGGTATAGTATGTCGTCCAAAATGTGACAAAAAAGTCATAGGTTAGTATGTCGTCAAAAATGTGACAAAAAAGTCATAGGTAAGCATGTCATCCAAATTTTGACAAAAAGAGTCATAGGTTAGTATGTCGTCCAAAATGTGACAAAAAAGTCATAGTATAGTATGTCGTCAAAATTTTGACAAAAAAGTCATAGTATAGTATGTCGTCCAAAATGTGACAAAAAAGTCATAGGATAGTATGTCGTCCTAATTTTGACAAAAAAGTCATAGTTTAGTATGTCGTCCAAAATGTGACAAAAACGTCATAGTAAAGTATGTCGTCCACATTTTGACGAAAAAGTCATAGTATAGCATGTCGTCCAAAATGTGACAAAAACGTCATAGTAAAGTATGTCGTCCAAAATGTGACAAAAAAGTCATAGGATAGTATGTCGTCCTAATTTTGACAAAAAAGTCATAGTATAGCATGTCGTCCAAAATGTGACAAAAAAGTCATAGTATAGTATGTCGTCCAAATTTTGACAAAAAAATCATAGGTTAGTATGTTGTCCAAAATGTGACAAAAACGTCATAGTGAAGTATGTCGTCCAAATTTTGACAAAAAAGTCATGGTATAGTATGTCGTCCAAAATGTGACAAAAAAGTCATAGGATAGTATGTCGTCCTAATTTTGACAAAAAAGTCATAGTATAGTATGTCGTCCAAAATGAGACAAAAAACTCATAGTGAAGTATGTCGTCCAAAAACTCATAGGTTCGTAAGTCGTGCAAAACGTGACAAAAAAGTCAGAGGTTGGTATGTCGACACAGTGATAATGACTGACCTAGTGGCCTCATGGTTAAGGCACTAGTCTAGTATGCCACGGATCGTCAATTCAAGACCCATTGAGGGCAAGGTTCTTTGAAATGTCCTAACTGTGATATATCGTCCGAATTTTGACAAAAAAAGTCATGGTTTAGTATATCGTCCAAAATGTGACAAAAACGCCATAGGTAAGTATGTCGTCCAAAATGTGACAAAAAAGTCATAGTATAGTATGTCGTCCAAAATGTGACAAAAAAGTAATTGGTTAGTATGTCGTCCAAAATGTGACAAAAAAGTCATAGTATAGTATCTCGTCCAAAATTAGACAAAAAAGTCATAGGTTAGTGTGTCGTCCAAATTTTGACATAAAAAGCCATAGTATAGTATGTCGTCCAAATTTTGACAAAAACGTCATAGGTTAGCATGTCATCCAAATTTTGACAAAAAAGTCATAGGTTAGTATGTCGTCCAAAATGTGACAAAAAAGTCAAAGTATAGTATCTCGTCCAAAATTAGACAAAAAAGTCATAGGTTAGTGTGTCGTCCAAATTTTGACAAAAACGTCATAGGTTAGCATGTCATCCAAATTTTGACAAAAAAGTCATAGGTTAGTATGTCGTCCAAAATGTGACAAAAAAGTCATAGTATAGTATGTCGTCCAAAATGTGACAAAAAAGTCATAGGTTAGTATGTCGTCCAAAATTAGACAAAAAAGTCATAGTATAGTATCTCGTCCAAAATTAGACAAAAAAGTCATAGATTAGTGTGTCGTCCAAATTTTACATACAAAGTCATAGTATAGTTTGTCATCCAAATTTTGACAAAAACGTCATAGGTTAGCATGTCATCCAAATTTTGACAAAAAAGTCATAGGTTAGTATGTCGTCCAAAATGTGACAAAAAAGTCATAGTATAGTATGTCGTCCAAATTTTGACAAAAAAGTCATAGGATAGTATGTCGTCCAAAATGTGACAAAAAAGTCATAGGATAGTATGTCGTCCTAATTTTGACAAAAAAGTCATAGTTTAGTATGTCGTCCAAAATGTGACAAAAACGTCATAGTAAAGTATGTCGTCCAAATTTTGACGAAAAAGTCATAGTATAGCATGTCGTCCAAAATGTGACAAAAACGTCATAGTAAAGTATGTCGTCCAAATTTTGACAAAAAAGTCATAGTATAGTATGTCGTCCAAAATGTGACAAAAAAGTCATAGGATAGTATGTCGTCCTAATTTTGACAAAAAAGTCATAGTATAGCATGTCGTCCAAAATGTGACAAAAAAGTCATAGTATAGTATGTCGTCCAAATTTTGACAAAAAAGTCATAGTAAAGTATGATGTCCAAATTTTGACAAAAAAGTCATAGTATAGTATGTCGTCCAAAATGTGACAAAAAAGTCATAGGATAGTATGTCGTCCTAATTTTGACAAAAAAGTCATAGTATAGCATGTCGTCCAAAATGTGACAAAAAAGTCATAGTATAGTATGTCGTCCAAATTTTGACAAAAAAGTCATAGTAAAGTATGATGTCCAAATTTTGACAAAAAAGTCATAGTATAGTATGTCGTCCAAATTTTGACAAAAACGTCATAGGTTAGCATGTCATCCAAATTTTGACAAAAAAGTCATAGGTTAGTATGTCGTCCAAAATGTGACAAAAAAGTCAAAGTATAGTATCTCGTCCAAAATTAGACAAAAAAGTCATAGGTTAGTGTGTCGTCCAAATTTTGACAAAAACGTCATAGGTTAGCATGTCATCCAAATTTTGACAAAAAAGTCATAGGTTAGTATGTCGTCCAAAATGTGACAAAAAAGTCATAGTATAGTATGTCGTCCAAAATGTGACAAAAAAGTCATAGGTTAGTATGTCGTCCAAAATTAGACAAAAAAGTCATAGTATAGTATCTCGTCCAAAATTAGACAAAAAAGTCATAGATTAGTGTGTCGTCCAAATTTTACATACAAAGTCATAGTATAGTTTGTCATCCAAATTTTGACAAAAACGTCATAGGTTAGCATGTCATCCAAATTTTGACAAAAAAGTCATAGGTTAGTATGTCGTCCAAAATGTGACAAAAAAGTCATAGTATAGTATGTCGTCCAAATTTTGACAAAAAAGTCATAGGATAGTATGTCGTCCAAAATGTGACAAAAAAGTCATAGGATAGTATGTCGTCCTAATTTTGACAAAAAAGTCATAGTTTAGTATGTCGTCCAAAATGTGACAAAAACGTCATAGTAAAGTATGTCGTCCAAATTTTGACGAAAAAGTCATAGTATAGCATGTCGTCCAAAATGTGACAAAAACGTCATAGTAAAGTATGTCGTCCAAATTTTGACAAAAAAGTCATAGTATAGTATGTCGTCCAAAATGTGACAAAAAAGTCATAGGATAGTATGTCGTCCTAATTTTGACAAAAAAGTCATAGTATAGCATGTCGTCCAAAATGTGACAAAAAAGTCATAGTATAGTATGTCGTCCAAATTTTGACAAAAAAGTCATAGTAAAGTATGATGTCCAAATTTTGACAAAAAAGTCATAGTATAGTATGTCGTCCAAAATGTGACAAAAAAGTCATAGGATAGTATGTCGTCCTAATTTTGACAAAAAAGTCATAGTATAGCATGTCGTCCAAAATGTGACAAAAAAGTCATAGTATAGTATGTCGTCCAAATTTTGACAAAAAAGTCATAGTAAAGTATGATGTCCAAATTTTGACAAAAAAGTCATAGTATAGTATGTCGTCCAAAATGTGACAAAAAAGTCATAGTATAGTATGTCGTCCAAAATGTGACAAAAAAGTCATAGGATAGTATGTCGTCCTAATTTTGACAAAAAAGTCATAGTATAGTATGTTGTCCAAAATGAGACAAAAAACTCATAGTATAGTATGTCGTCCAAAAACTCATAGGTTCGTAAGTCGTGCAAAACGTGACAAAAAAGTCAGAGGTTGGTAGTTCGACACAGTGATAATGACTAACCCTGTGGCCTAATGGTTACGGCACTAGTCTAGTAAGCCATGGATCGTCAATTCAAGACCCATTGAGGGCAAGGTTCTTTGAAATGTCCTAACAGTGATATATCGTCCGAATTTTGACAAAAAAAGTCATGGTTTAGTATATCGTCCAAAATGTGACAAAAACGCCATAGGTTAGTATGTCGTCCAAAATGTGACAAAAAAGTCATAGTATAGTATGTCGTCCAAATTTTGACAAAAAAGTCATAGTTTAGTATGTCGTCCAAAATGTGACAAAAACGTCATAGTAAAGTATGTCGTCGAAATTTTGACAAAAAAGTCATAGTATAGTATGTCGTCCAAAATGTGACAAAAAGTCATAGTATAGTATCTCGTCCAAAATTAGACAAAAAAGTCATAGGTTAGTGTGTCGTCCAAATTTTGATAAAAACGTCATAGGTTAGCATGTCATCCAAATTTTGACAAAAAAGTCATAGGTTAGTATGTCGTCCAAATTGTGACAAAAACGTCATAGTATAGCATGTCATCCAAATTTTGACAAAAAAGTCATAGTATAGTATCTCGTCCAAAATTAGACAAAAAAGTCATAGGTTAGTGTGTCGTCCAAATTTTGACAAAAACGTCATAGGTTAGCATGTCATCCAAATTTTGACAAAAAAGTCATAGGTTAGTATGTCGTCCAAAATGTGACAAAAACGTCATAGTAAAGTATGACGTCCAAATTTTGACAAAAAAGTCATAGTATAGCATGTCATCCAAAATGTGACAAAAACGTCATAGGATAGTATGTCGTCCTAATTTTGACAAAAAAGTCATAGTATAGTATGTCGTCCAAAATGTAACAAAAAAGTCATAGGTTAGTATGTCGTCCAAAATGTGACAAAAAAGTCAGAGGTTAGCATGTCATCCAAATTTTGATAAAAAAGTCATAGGTTAGTATGTCGTCCAAAATGTGACAAAAAAGTCATAGTATAGTATGTCGTCCTAATTTTGACAAAAAAGTCATAGGTTAGTATGTCGACCAAATTTTGACAAAAAAGTCATGGTATAGTATGTCGTCCAAAATGTGACAAAAAAGTCATAGGTTAGTATGTCGTCCAAAATGTGACAAAAAAGTCATAGGTTAGCATGTCATCCAAATTTTGACAAAAAAGTCATAGGTTAGTATGTCGTCCAAAATGTGACAAAAAAGTCATAGTATAGTATGTCGTCCAAATTTTGACAAAAAAGTCATAGTATAGTATGTCGTCCAAAATGTGACAAAAAAGTCATAGGATAGTATGTCGTCCTAATTTTGACAAAAAAGTCATAGTTTAGTATGTCGTCCAAAATGTGACAAAAACGTCATAGTAAAGTATGTCGTCCAAATTTTGACGAAAAAGTCATAGTATAGCATGTCGTCCAAAATGTGACAAAAACGTCATAGTAAAGTATGTCGTCCAAATTTTGACAAAAAAGTCATAGTATAGTATGTCGTCCAAAATGTGACAAAAAAGTCATAGGATAGTATGTCATCCTAATTTTGACAAAAAAGTCATAGTATAGTATGTCGTCCAAAATGAGACAAAAAACTCATAGTATAGTATGTCGTCCAAAAACTCATAGGTTCGTAAGTCGTGCAAAACGTGACAAAAAAGTCAGAGGTTGGTATGTCGACACAGTGATAATGACTGACCTAGTGGCCTAATGGTTAAGGCACTAGTCTAGTAAGCCACGGATCGTCAATTCAAGACCCATTGAGGGCAAGGTTCTTTGAAA
This sequence comes from Solea solea, assembly GCF_958295425.1. Classification (NCBI taxonomy): domain Eukaryota; kingdom Metazoa; phylum Chordata; class Actinopteri; order Pleuronectiformes; family Soleidae; genus Solea; species Solea solea. The sequence continues at coordinate 18,449,180 of NC_081149.1, read as the reverse complement.
TGTCCTAACTGTGATATATTGTCCGAATTTTGACAAAAATAGTCATGGTTTAGTATATCTTCCAAAATGTGACAAAAACGCCATAGGTTAGTATGTCGTCCAAAATGTGACAAAAAAGTCATAGTATAGTATGTCGTCCAAAATGTGACAAAAAAGTCATAGGTTAGTATGTCGTCCAAAATTAGACAAAAAAGTCATAGTATAGTATCTCGTCCAAAATTAGACAAAAAAGTCATAGGTTAGTGTGTTGTCCAAATTTTGACATAAAAAGTCATAGTATAGTATGTCGTCCAAATTTTGACAAAAACGTCATAGGTTAGCATGTCATCCAAATTTTGACAAAAAAGTCATAGGTTAGTATGTCGTCCAAAATGTGACAAAAGAGTCATAGGATAGTATGTCGTCCAAAATGTGACAAAAAAGTCATAGGATAGTATGTCGTCCTAATTTTGACAAAAAAGTCATAGGATAGTATGTCGTCCAAAATGTGACAAAAAAGTCATAGGATAGTATGTCGTCCTAATTTTGACAAAAAAGTCATAGTTTAGTATGTCGTCCAAAATGTGACAAAAACGTCATAGTAAAGTATGTCGTCCAAATTTTGACGAAAAAGTCATAGTATGGCATGTCGTCCAAAATGTGACAAAAACGTCATAGTAAAGTATGTCGTCCAAATTTTGACAAAAAAGTCATAGTATAGTATGTCGTCCAAAATGTGACAAAAAAGTCATAGGATAGTATGTCGTCCTAATTTTGACAAAAAAGTCATAGTATAGCATGTCGTCCAAAATGTGACAAAAAAGTCATAGGTTAGTATGTCGTCCAAAATGTGACAAAAACGTCATAGTGAAGTATGTCGTCCAAATTTTGACAAAAAAGTCATAGTATAGTATGTCGTCCAAAATGTGACAAAAAAGTCATAGGATAGTATGTCATCCTAATTTTGACAAAAAAGTCATAGTTTAGTATGTCGTCCAAAATGTGACAAAAAAGTCATAGTTTAGTATGTCGTCCAAAATGTGACAAAAACGTCATAGTAAAGTATGTCGTCCAAATTTTGACAAAAACGTCATAGGTTAGCATGTCATCCAAATTATGACAAAAAAGTCATAGTTTAGTATGTCGTCCAAAATGTGACAAAAACGTCATAGTAAAGTATGTCGTCGAAATTTTGACAAAAAAGTCATAGTATAGTATGTCGTCCAAAATGTGACAAAAAAGTCATAGGATAGTATGTCGTCCTAATTTTGACAAAAAAGTCATAGTATAGCATGTCGTCCAAAATGTGACAAAAAAGTCATAGGTTAGTATGTCGTCCAAAATGTGACAAAAACGTCATAGTGTAGTATGTCGTCCAAATTTTGACAAAAAAGTCATAGGATAGTATGTCATCCTAATTTTGACAAAAAAGTCATAGTTTAGTATGTCGTCCAAAATGTGACAAAAAAGTCATAGTTTAGTATGTCGTCCAAAATGTGACAAAAACGTCATAGTAAAGTATGTCGTCCAAATTTTGACAAAAACGTCAGAGGTTAGCATGTCATCCAAATTATGACAAAAAAGTCATAGTTTAGTATGTCGTCCAAAATGTGACAAAAACGTCATAGTAAAGTATGTCGTCCAAATTTTGACAAAAAAGTCATAGTATAGCATGTCATCCAAAATGTGACAAAAACGTCATAGGATAGTATGTCGTCCTAATTTTGACAAAAAAGTCATAGTATAGTATGTCGTCCAAAATGTAACAAAAAAGTCATAGGTTAGTATGTCGTCCAAAATGTGACAAAAAAGTCAGAGGTTAGCATGTCATCCAAATTTTGATAAAAAAGTCATAGGTTAGTATGTCGTCCAAAATGTGACAAAAAAGTCATAGTATAGTATGTCGTCCTAATTTTGACAAAAAAGTCATAGGTTAGTATGTCGACCAAATTTTGACAAAAAAGTCATGGTATAGTATGTCGTCCAAAATGTGACAAAAAAGTCATAGGTTAGTATGTCGTCCAAAATGTGACAAAAAAGTCATAGGTTAGCATGTCATCCAAATTTTGACAAAAAAGTCATAGGTTAGTATGTCGTCCAAAATGTGACAAAAAAGTCATAGTATAGTATGTCGTCCAAATTTTGACAAAAAAGTCATAGTATAGTATGTCGTCCAAAATGTGACAAAAAAGTCATAGGATAGTATGTCGTCCTAATTTTGACAAAAAAGTCATAGTTTAGTATGTCGTCCAAAATGTGACAAAAACGTCATAGTAAAGTATGTCGTCCAAATTTTGACGAAAAAGTCATAGTATAGCATGTCGTCCAAAATGTGACAAAAACGTCATAGTAAAGTATGTCGTCCAAATTTTGACAAAAAAGTCATAGTATAGTATGTCGTCCAAAATGTGACAAAAAAGTCATAGGATAGTATGTCGTCCTAATTTTGACAAAAAAGTCATAGTATAGCATGTCGTCCAAAATGTGACAAAAAAGTCATAGTATAGTATGTCGTCCAAATTTTGACAAAAAAGTCATGGTATAGTATGTCGTCCAAAATGTGACAAAAAAGTCATAGGATAGTATGTCATCCTAATTTTGACAAAAAAGTCATAGTATAGTATGTCGTCCAAAATGAGACAAAAAACTCATAGTATAGTATGTCGTCCAAAAACTCATAGGTTCGTAAGTCGTGCAAAACGTGACAAAAAAGTCAGAGGTTGGTATGTCGACACAGTGATAATGACTGACCTAGTGGCCTAATGGTTAAGGCACTAGTCTAGTAAGCCACGGATCGTCAATTCAAGACCCATTGAGGGCAAGGTTCTTTGAAATGTCCTAACTGTGATATATTGTCCGAATTTTGACAAAAATAGTCATGGTTTAGTATATCTTCCAAAATGTGACAAAAACGCCATAGGTTAGTATGTCGTCCAAAATTAGACAAAAAAGTCATAGTATAGTATCTCGTCCAAAATTAGACAAAAAAGTCATAGGTTAGTGTGTCGTCCAAATTTTGACATAAAAAGTCATAGTATAGTATGTCGTCCAAATTTTGACAAAAACGTCATAGGTTAGCATGTCATCCAAATTTTGACAAAAAAGTCATAGGTTAGTATGTCGTCCAAAATGTGACAAAAGAGTCATAGGATAGTATGTCGTCCAAAATGTGACAAAAAAGTCATAGGATAGTATGTCGTCCTAATTTTGACAAAAAAGTCATAGGATAGTATGTCGTCCAAAATGTGACAAAAAAGTCATAGGATAGTATGTCGTCCTAATTTTGACAAAAAAGTCATAGTTTAGTATGTCGTCCAAAATGTGACAAAAACGTCATAGTAAAGTATGTCGTCCAAATTTTGACGAAAAAGTCATAGTATGGCATGTCGTCCAAAATGTGACAAAAACGTCATAGTAAAGTATGTCGTCCAAATTTTGACAAAAAAGTCATAGTATAGTATGTCGTCCAAAATGTGACAAAAAAGTCATAGGATAGTATGTCGTCCTAATTTTGACAAAAAAGTCATAGTATAGCATGTCGTCCAAAATGTGACAAAAAAGTCATAGGTTAGTATGTCGTCCAAAATGTGACAAAAACGTCATAGTGAAGTATGTCGTCCAAATTTTGACAAAAAAGTCATAGTATAGTATGTCGTCCAAAATGTGACAAAAAAGTCATAGGATAGTATGTCATCCTAATTTTGACAAAAAAGTCATAGTTTAGTATGTCGTCCAAAATGTGACAAAAAAGTCATAGTTTAGTATGTCGTCCAAAATGTGACAAAAACGTCATAGTAAAGTATGTCGTCCAAATTTTGACAAAAACGTCATAGGTTAGCATGTCATCCAAATTATGACAAAAAAGTCATAGTTTAGTATGTCGTCCAAAATGTGACAAAAACGTCATAGTAAAGTATGTCGTCGAAATTTTGACAAAAAAGTCATAGTATAGTATGTCGTCCAAAATGTGACAAAAAAGTCATAGGATAGTATGTCGTCCTAATTTTGACAAAAAAGTCATAGTATAGCATGTCGTCCAAAATGTGACAAAAAAGTCATAGGTTAGTATGTCGTCCAAAATGTGACAAAAACGTCATAGTGAAGTATGTCGTCCAAATTTTGACAAAAAAGTCATAGTATAGTATGTCGTCCAAAATGTGACAAAAAAGTCATAGGATAGTATGTCATCCTAATTTTGACAAAAAAGTCATAGTTTAGTATGTCGTCCAAAATGTGACAAAAAAGTCATAGTTTAGTATGTCGTCCAAAATGTGACAAAAACGTCATAGTAAAGTATGTCGTCCAAATTTTGACAAAAACGTCAGAGGTTAGCATGTCATCCAAATTATGACAAAAAAGTCATAGTTTAGTATGTCGTCCAAAATGTGACAAAAACGTCATAGTAAAGTATGTCGTCCAAATTTTGACAAAAAAGTCATAGTATAGCATGTCATCCAAAATGTGACAAAAACGTCATAGGATAGTATGTCGTCCTAATTTTGACAAAAAAGTCATAGTATAGTATGTCGTCCAAAATGTAACAAAAAAGTCATAGGTTAGTATGTCGTCCAAAATGTGACAAAAAAGTCAGAGGTTAGCATGTCATCCAAATTTTGATAAAAAAGTCATAGGTTAGTATGTCGTCCAAAATGTGACAAAAAAGTCATAGTATAGTATGTCGTCCTAATTTTGACAAAAAAGTCATAGGTTAGTATGTCGACCAAATTTTGACAAAAAAGTCATGGTATAGTATGTCGTCCAAAATGTGACAAAAAAGTCATAGGTTAGTATGTCGTCCAAAATGTGACAAAAAAGTCATAGGTTAGCATGTCATCCAAATTTTGACAAAAAAGTCATAGGTTAGTATGTCGTCCAAAATGTGACAAAAAAGTCATAGTATAGTATGTCGTCCAAATTTTGACAAAAAAGTCATAGTATAGTATGTCGTCCAAAATGTGACAAAAAAGTCATAGGATAGTATGTCGTCCTAATTTTGACAAAAAAGTCATAGTTTAGTATGTCGTCCAAAATGTGACAAAAACGTCATAGTAAAGTATGTCGTCCAAATTTTGACGAAAAAGTCATAGTATAGCATGTCGTCCAAAATGTGACAAAAACGTCATAGTAAAGTATGTCGTCCAAATTTTGACAAAAAAGTCATAGTATAGTATGTCGTCCAAAATGTGACAAAAAAGTCATAGGATAGTATGTCGTCCTAATTTTGACAAAAAAGTCATAGTATAGCATGTCGTCCAAAATGTGACAAAAAAGTCATAGTATAGTATGTCGTCCAAATTTTGACAAAAAAGTCATGGTATAGTATGTCGTCCAAAATGTGACAAAAAAGTCATAGGATAGTATGTCATCCTAATTTTGACAAAAAAGTCATAGTATAGTATGTCGTCCAAAATGAGACAAAAAACTCATAGTATAGTATGTCGTCCAAAAACTCATAGGTTCGTAAGTCGTGCAAAACGTGACAAAAAAGTCAGAGGTTGGTATGTCGACACAGTGATAATGAATGACCTAGTGGCCTAATGGTTAAGGCACTAGTCTAGTAAGCCACGGATCGTCAATTCAAGACCCATTGAGGGCAAGGTTCTTTGAAATGTCCTAACTGTGATATATTGTCCGAATTTTGACAAAAATAGTCATGGTTTAGTATATCTTCCAAAATGTGACAAAAACGCCATAGGTTAGTATGTCGTCCAAAATGTGACAAAAAAGTCATAGTATAGTATGTCGTCCAAAATGTGACAAAAAAGTCATAGGTTAGTATGTCGTCCAAAATTAGACAAAAAAGTCATAGTATAGTATCTCGTCCAAAATTAGACAAAAAAGTCATAGGTTAGTGTGTCGTCCAAATTTTGACATAAAAAGTCATAGTATAGTATGTCGTCCAAATTTTGACAAAAACGTCATAGGTTAGCATGTCATCCAAATTTTGACAAAAAAGTCATAGGTTAGTATGTCGTCCAAAATGTGACAAAAGAGTCATAGGATAGTATGTCGTCCAAAATGTGACAAAAAAGTCATAGGATAGTATGTCGTCCTAATTTTGACAAAAAAGTCATAGGATAGTATGTCGTCCAAAATGTGACAAAAAAGTCATAGGATAGTATGTCGTCCTAATTTTGACAAAAAAGTCATAGTTTAGTATGTCGTCCAAAATGTGACAAAAACGTCATAGTAAAGTATGTCGTCCAAATTTTGACGAAAAAGTCATAGTATGGCATGTCGTCCAAAATGTGACAAAAACGTCATAGTAAAGTATGTCGTCCAAATTTTGACAAAAAAGTCATAGTATAGTATGTCGTCCAAAATGTGACAAAAAAGTCATAGGATAGTATGTCGTCCTAATTTTGACAAAAAAGTCATAGTAAAGCATGTCGTCCAAAATGTGACAAAAAAGTCATAGGTTAGTATGTCGTCCAAAATGTGACAAAAACGTCATAGTGAAGTATGTCGTCCAAATTTTGACAAAAAAGTCATAGTATAGTATGTCGTCCAAAATGTGACAAAAAAGTCATAGGATAGTATGTCATCCTAATTTTGACAAAAAAGTCATAGTTTAGTATGTCGTCCAAAATGTGACAAAAAAGTCATAGTTTAGTATGTCGTCCAAAATGTGACAAAAACGTCATAGTAAAGTATGTCGTCCAAATTTTGACAAAAACGTCATAGGTTAGCATGTCATCCAAATTATGACAAAAAAGTCATAGTTTAGTATGTCGTCCAAAATGTGACAAAAACGTCATAGTAAAGTATGTCGTCGAAATTTTGACAAAAAAGTCATAGTATAGTATGTCGTCCAAAATGTGACAAAAAAGTCATAGGATAGTATGTCGTCCTAATTTTGACAAAAAAGTCATAGTATAGCATGTTGTCCAAAATGTGACAAAAAAGTCATAGGTTAGTATGTCGTCCAAAATGTGACAAAAACGTCATAGTGAAGTATGTCGTCCAAATTTTGACAAAAAAGTCATAGTATAGTATGTCGTCCAAAATGTGACAAAAAAGTCATAGGATAGTATGTCATCCTAATTTTGACAAAAAAGTCATAGTTTAGTATGTCGTCCAAAATGTGACAAAAAAGTCATAGTTTAGTATGTCGTCCAAAATGTGACAAAAACGTCATAGTAAAGTATGTCGTCCAAATTTTGACAAAAACGTCAGAGGTTAGCATGTCATCCAAATTATGACAAAAAAGTCATAGTTTAGTATGTCGTCCAAAATGTGACAAAAACGTCATAGTAAAGTATGTCGTCCAAATTTTGACAAAAAAGTCATAGTATAGCATGTCATCCAAAATGTGACAAAAACGTCATAGGATAGTATGTCGTCCTAATTTTGACAAAAAAGTCATAGTATAGTATGTCGTCCAAAATGTAACAAAAAAGTCATAGGTTAGTATGTCGTCCAAAATGTGACAAAAAAGTCAGAGGTTAGCATGTCATCCAAATTTTGATAAAAAAGTCATAGGTTAGTATGTCGTCCAAAATGTGACAAAAAAGTCATAGTATAGTATGTCGTCCTAATTTTGACAAAAAAGTCATAGGTTAGTATGTCGACCAAATTTTGACAAAAAAGTCATGGTATAGTATGTCGTCCAAAATGTGACAAAAAAGTCATAGGTTAGTATGTCGTCCAAAATGTGACAAAAAAGTCATAGGTTAGCATGTCATCCAAATTTTGACAAAAAAGTCATAGGTTAGTATGTCGTCCAAAATGTGACAAAAAAGTCATAGTATAGTATGTCGTCCAAATTTTGACAAAAAAGTCATAGTATAGTATGTCGTCCAAAATGTGACAAAAAAGTCATAGGATAGTATGTCGTCCTAATTTTGACAAAAAAGTCATAGTTTAGTATGTCGTCCAAAATGTGACAAAAACGTCATAGTAAAGTATGTCGTCCAAATTTTGACGAAAAAGTCATAGTATAGCATGTCGTCCAAAATGTGACAAAAACGTCATAGTAAAGTATGTCGTCCAAATTTTGACAAAAAAGTCATAGTATAGTATGTCGTCCAAAATGTGACAAAAAAGTCATAGGATAGTATGTCGTCCTAATTTTGACAAAAAAGTCATAGTATAGCATGTCGTCCAAAATGTGACAAAAAAGTCATAGTATAGTATGTCGTCCAAATTTTGACAAAAAAGTCATGGTATAGTATGTCGTCCAAAATGTGACAAAAAAGTCATAGGATAGTATGTCATCCTAATTTTGACAAAAAAGTCATAGTATAGTATGTCGTCCAAAATGAGACAAAAAACTCATAGTATAGTATGTCGTCCAAAAACTCATAGGTTCGTAAGTCGTGCAAAACGTGACAAAAAAGTCAGAGGTTGGTATGTCGACACAGTGATAATGACTGACCTAGTGGCCTAATGGTTAAGGCACTAGTCTAGTAAGCCACGGATCGTCAATTCAAGACCCATTGAGGGCAAGGTTCTTTGAAATGTCCTAACTGTGATATATTGTCCGAATTTTGACAAAAATAGTCATGGTTTAGTATATCTTCCAAAATGTGACAAAAACGCCATAGGTTAGTATGTCGTCCAAAATGTGACAAAAAAGTCATAGTATAGTATGTCGTCCAAAATGTGACAAAAAAGTCATAGGTTAGTATGTCGTCCAAAATTAGACAAAAAAGTCATAGTATCTCGTCCAAAATTAGACAAAAAAGTCATAGGTTAGTGTGTCGTCCAAATTTTGACATAAAAAGTCATAGTATAGTATGTCGTCCAAATTTTGACAAAAACGTCATAGGTTAGCATGTCATCCAAATTTTGACAAAAAAGTCATAGGTTAGTATGTCGTCCAAAATGTGACAAAAGAGTCATAGGATAGTATGTCGTCCAAAATGTGACAAAAAAGTCATAGGATAGTATGTCGTCCTAATTTTGACAAAAAAGTCATAGGATAGTATGTCGTCCAAAATGTGACAAAAAAGTCATAGGATAGTATGTCGTCCTAATTTTGACAAAAAAGTCATAGTTTAGTATGTCGTCCAAAATGTGACAAAAACGTCATAGTAAAGTATGTCGTCCAAATTTTGACGAAAAAGTCATAGTATGGCATGTCGTCCAAAATGTGACAAAAACGTCATAGTAAAGTATGTCGTCCAAATTTTGACAAAAAAGTCATAGTATAGTATGTCGTCCAAAATGTGACAAAAAAGTCATAGGATAGTATGTCGTCCTAATTTTGACAAAAAAGTCATAGTATAGCATGTCGTCCAAAATGTGACAAAAAAGTCATAGGTTAGTATGTCGTCCAAAATGTGACAAAAACGTCATAGTGAAGTATGTCGTCCAAATTTTGACAAAAAAGTCATAGTATAGTATGTCGTCCAAAATGTGACAAAAAAGTCATAGGATAGTATGTCATCCTAATTTTGACAAAAAAGTCATAGTTTAGTATGTCGTCCAAAATGTGACAAAAAAGTCATAGTTTAGTATGTCGTCCAAAATGTGACAAAAACGTCATAGTAAAGTATGTCGTCCAAATTTTGACAAAAACGTCATAGGTTAGCATGTCATCCAAATTATGACAAAAAAGTCATAGTTTAGTATGTCGTCCAAAATGTGACAAAAACGTCATAGTAAAGTATGTCGTCGAAATTTTGACAAAAAAGTCATAGTATAGCATGTCGTCCAAAATGTGACAAAAAAGTCATAGGTTAGTATGTCGTCCAAAATGTGACAAAAACGTCATAGTGAAGTATGTCGTCCAAATTTTGACAAAAAAGTCATAGTATAGTATGTCGTCCAAAATGTGACAAAAAAGTCATAGGATAGTATGTCATCCTAATTTTGACAAAAAAGTCATAGTTTAGTATGTCGTCCAAAATGTGACAAAAAAGTCATAGTTTAGTATGTCGTCCAAAATGTGACAAAAACGTCATAGTAAAGTATGTCGTCCAAATTTTGACAAAAACGTCAGAGGTTAGCATGTCATCCAAATTATGACAAAAAAGTCATAGTTTAGTATGTCGTCCAAAATGTGACAAAAACGTCATAGTAAAGTATGTCGTCCAAATTTTGACAAAAAAGTCATAGTATAGTATGTCGTCCGAAATGTGACAAAAAAGTCATAGGATAGTATGTCGTCCTAATTTTGACAAAAAAGTCATAGTATAGTATGTCGTCCAAAATGAGACAAAAAACTCATAGTATAGTATGTCGTCCAAAAACTCATAGGTTCGTAAGTCGTGCAAAACGTGACAAAAAAGTCAGAGGTTGGTATGTCGACACAGTGATAATGACTGACCTAGTGGCCTAATGGTTAAGGCACTAGTCTAGTAAGCCACGGATCGTCAATTCAAGACCCATTGAGGGCAAGGTTCTTTGAAATGTCCTAACTGTGATATATTGTCCGAATTTTGACAAAAATAGTCATGGTTTAGTATATCTTCCAAAATGTGACAAAAACGCCATAGGTTAGTATGTCGTCCAAAATGTGACAAAAAAGTCATAGTATAGTATGTCGTCCAAAATGTGACAAAAAAGTCATAGGTTAGTATGTCGTCCAAAATTAGACAAAAAAGTCATAGTATAGTATCTCGTCCAAAATTAGACAAAAAAGTCATAGGTTAGTGTGTCGTCCAAATTTTGACATAAAAAGTCATAGTATAGTATGTCGTCCAAATTTTGACAAAAACGTCATAGGTTAGCATGTCATCCAAATTTTGACAAAAAAGTCATAGGTTAGTATGTCGTCCAAAATGTGACAAAAGAGTCATAGGATAGTATGTCGTCCAAAATGTGACAAAAAAGTCATAGGATAGTATGTCGTCCTAATTTTGACAAAAAAGTCATAGGATAGTATGTCGTCCAAAATGTGACAAAAAAGTCATAGGATAGTATGTCGTCCTAATTTTGACAAAAAAGTCATAGTTTAGTATGTCGTCCAAAATGTGACAAAAACGTCATAGTAAAGTATGTCGTCCAAATTTTGACGAAAAAGTCATAGTATGGCATGTCGTCCAAAATGTGACAAAAACGTCATAGTAAAGTATGTCGTCCAAATTTTGACAAAAAAGTCATAGTATAGTATGTCGTCCAAAATGTGACAAAAAAGTCATAGGATAGTATGTCGTCCTAATTTTGACAAAAAAGTCATAGTATAGCATGTCGTCCAAAATGTGACAAAAAAGTCATAGGTTAGTATGTCGTCCAAAATGTGACAAAAACGTCATAGTGAAGTATGTCGTCCAAATTTTGACAAAAAAGTCATAGTATAGTATGTCGTCCAAAATGTGACAAAAAAGTCATAGGATAGTATGTCATCCTAATTTTGACAAAAAAGTCATAGTTTAGTATGTCGTCCAAAATGTGACAAAAAAGTCATAGTTTAGTATGTCGTCCAAAATGTGACAAAAACGTCATAGTAAAGTATGTCGTCCAAATTTTGACAAAAACGTCATAGGTTAGCATGTCATCCAAATTATGACAAAAAAGTCATAGTTTAGTATGTCGTCCAAAATGTGACAAAAACGTCATAGTAAAGTATGTCGTCGAAATTTTGACAAAAAAGTCATAGTATAGTATGTCGTCCAAAATGTGACAAAAAAGTCATAGGATAGTATGTCGTCCTAATTTTGACAAAAAAGTCATAGTATAGCATGTCGTCCAAAATGTAACAAAAAAGTCATAGGATAGTATGTCGTCCTAATTTTGACAAAAAAGTCATAGTATAGCATGTCGTCCAAAATGTGACAAAAAAGTCATGGTATAGCATGTCGTCCAAAATGTGACAAAAAAGTCATAGGATAGTATGTCGTCCTAATTTGACAAAAAAGTCATAGTATAGCATGTCGTCCAAATTTTGACAAAAAAATCATAGGTTAGTATGTCGTCCAAAATGTGACAAAAACGTCATAGTGAAGTATGTCGTCCAAATTTTGACAAAAAAGTCATAGTATAGTATGTCGTCCAAAATGTGACAAAAACGTCATAGTATAGTATGTCGTCCAAAATGAGACAAAAAACTCATAGTATAGTATGTCGTCCAAATTTTGACAAAAAAGTCATAGTATAGCATGTCGTCCAAAATGTGACAAAAAAGTCATAGTATAGTATGTCTTCCAAAATGTGACAAAAAAGTCATAGGTTAGTATGTCGTCCAAATTTTGACATAAAAAGTCATAGTATAGTATGTCATCCAAATTTTGACAAAAAAGTCATAGGTTAGTATGTCGTCCAAAATGTGACAAAAAAGTCATAGTTTAGTATGTCGTCCAAATTTTGACGAAAAAGTCATAGTATAGCATGTCGTCCAAAATGTAACAAAAAAGTCATAGGATAGTATGTCGTCCTAATTTTGACAAAAAAGTCATAGTATAGCATGTCGTCCAAAATGTGACAAAAAAGTCATGGTATAGCATGTCGTCCAAAATGTGACAAAAACGTCATAGTAAAGTATGTCGTCGAAATTTTGACAAAAAAGTCATAGTATAGTATGTCGTCCAAAATGTGACAAAAAAGTCATAGTATAGTATGTCGTCCAAAATGTGACAAAAAAGTCATAGGTTAGTATGTCGTCCAAAATGTGACAAAAAGTCATAGGTTAGTATGTCGTCCAAAATGTGACAAAAAAGTCATAGTATAGTATCTCGTCCAAAATTAGACAAAAAAGTCATAGGTTAGTGTGTCGTCCAAATTTTGACAAAAACGTCATAGGTTAGCATGTCATCCAAATTATGACAAAAAAGTCATAGGTTAGTATGTCGTCCAAAATGTGACAAAAACGTCATAGTAAAGTATGACGTCCAAATTTTGACAAAAAAGTCATAGTATAGTATGTCGTCCAAAATGTGACAAAAAAGTCATAGGATAGTATGTCGTCCTAATTTTGACAAAAAAGTCATAGTATAGCATGTCGTCCAAAATGTGACAAAAAAGTCATAGGATAGTATGTCGTCCTAATTTTGACAAAAAAGTCATAGTATAGCATGTCGTCCAAAATGTGACAAAAAAGTCATAGTATAGTATGTCATCCAAATTTTGACAAAAAAAGTCATAGAATAGTATGTCGTCCAAAATGTGACAAAAAAGTCATAGGTTATAGTATGTCGTCCAAAATGTGATAAAAAAAGTCATAGTATAGTATGTCGTCCAAAATTAGACAAAAAAGTCATAGGTTAGTATGTCGTCCAAATTTTGACAAAAAAGTCATAGGTTAGTATGTCGTCCAAATTGTGACAAAAAAAGTCATAGTTTAGTATGTCGTCCAAATTGTGACAAAAAAAGTCATAGTTTAGTATGTCGTCCAAAATGTGACAAAAACGTCATTGTATAGTATGTCGTCCAAAATTAGACAAAAAAGTCATAGGTTAGTATGTCATCCAAATTTTGACAAAAAAGTCATAGTTTAGTATGTCGTCCAAAATGTGACAAAAACGTCATAGTAAAGTATGACGTCCAAATTTTGACAAAAAAGTCATAGTTTAGTATGTCGTCAAAAATGTGACAAAAAAGTCATAGGTTAGTATGTCGTCCAAATTTTGACAAAAAAAGTCATAGTATAGTATGTCGTCCAAATTTTGACAAAAAAACTCATAGTATAGTATGTCGTCCAAAATTAGACAAAAAAGTCATAGGTTAATATGTCATCCAAATTTTGACAAAAAAAGTCATAGTATAGTATGTCGTCCGAATTTTGACAAAAAAAAGTCATAGTATAGTATGTCGTCCAAATTTTGACAAAAAAGTCATAGTATAGTATGTCGTCAAAAATGAGACAAAAAACTCATAGTATAGTATGTCGTCCAAAATTAGACAAAAAAGTCATAGGTTAATATGTCATCCAAATTTTGACAAAAAAAGTCATAGTATAGTATGTCGTCCAAAATGTGACAAAAAAGTCATAGGTTAGTATGTCGTCCAAAATGTGACAAAAAAGTCATAGTATGTGACAAAAAAGTCATAGGTTAGTATGTCGTCCAAAATGAGACAAAAAAGTCATAGTGTAGTATGTCGTCCAAAATTAGACAAAAAAGTCATAGGTTAGTATGTCTTCCAAATTTTGACAAAAAATCATAGTTTAGTATGTCGTCCAAATTTTGACAAAAAAGTCATAGTATAGTATGTGGTCAAAAATTAGACAAAAAACTCATAGTATAGTATGTTGTCCAAAATTATAGAAAAAAAGTCATAGGTTAGTATGTCATCCAATTTTTGACAAAAAAAGTCATAGTATAGTATGTCGTCCAAAATGTGATAAAAAAGTCATAGTATAGTATGTCGTCCAAAATGTGACAAAAAAGTCATAGTATAGTATCTCGTCCAAAATGAGACAAACAAGTCATAGGTTAGTATGTCGTCCAAATTTTGACAAAAAAACTCATAGTATAGTATGTCGTTCAAATTTTGACAAAAAAAGTCATAGTATAGTATGTCGTCAAAAATGAGACAAAAAACTCATAGTATAGTATGTCGTCCAAAATTAGACAAAAAAGTCATAGGTTAATATGTCATCCAAATTTTGACAAAAAAAGTCATAGTATAGTATGTCGTCCGAATTTTGACAAAAAAAAGTCATAGTATAGTATGTCGTCCAAATTTTGACAAAAAAGTCATAGGTTAGTATGTCGTCCAAAATGAGACAAAAAAGTCATAGTGTAGTATGTTGTCCAAAATTAGACAAAAAAGTCATAGGTTAGTATGTCATCCAAATTTTGACAAAAAAAGTCATTGTTTAGTATGTCGTCCAAATTTTGACAAAAAAGTCATAGTATAGTATGTCGTCCAAAATGTGATAAAAAAGTCATAGTATAGTATGTTGTCCAAAATTAGACAAAAAAGTCATAGGTTAGTATGTCATCCAATTTTTGACAAAAAAAGTCATAGTATAGTATGTCGTCCAAAATGTGATAAAAAAGTCATAGTATAGTATGTCGTCCAAAAAGTGACAAAAAAGTCATAGTATAGTATCTCGTCCAAAATGAGACAAACAAGTCATAGGTTAGTATGTCGTCCAAATTTTGACAAAAAAAGTCATAGTATAGTATGTCGTTCAAATTTTGACAAAAAAAGTCATAGTATAGTATGTCGTCAAAAATGAGACAAAAAAGTCATCGTAAAGTATGTCGTCCAAAATTAGACAAAAAAGTCATAGGTTAGTATGTCGTCCAAAATGAGACAAACAAGTCATAGGTTAGTATGTCGTCCAAAATTAGACAAAAAAGTCATAGGTTAGTATGTCGTCCAAAATGAGACAAACAAGCCATAGGTTAGTATGTCGTCCAAATTTTGACAAAAAAAGTCATAGTATAGTATGTCGTCCAAAATGTGATAAAAAAGTCATAGTATAGTATGTCGTCCAAAATGTGACAAAAAAGTCATAGGTTAGTATGTCGTCCAAATTTTGACAAAAAAAGTCATAGTATAGTATGTCGTCCAAAATGTGATAAAAAAGTCATAGTATAGTATGTCGTCCAAAATGTGACAAAAAAGTTATAGGTTAGTATGTCGTCCAAAATGTGATAAAAAAGTCATAGTATAGTATGTCGTCCAAAATGTGACAAAAAAGTCATAGTATAGTATCTCGTCCAAAATGAGACAAACAAGTCATAGGTTAGTATGTCGTCCAAATTTTGACAAAAAAAGTCATAGTATAGTATGTCGTTCAGATTTTGACAAAAAAAGTCATAGTATAGTATGTCGTCAAAAATGAGACAAAAAACTCATAGTATAGTATGTCGTCCAAAATTAGACAAAAAAGTCATAGGTTAATATGTCATCCAAATTTTGACAAAAAAAGTCATAGTATAGTATGTCGTCCGAATTTTGACAAAAAAAAGTCATAGTATAGTATGTCGTCCAAATTTTGACAAAAAAGTCATAGTTTAGTATGTCGTCCAAATTTTGACAAAAAAGTCATAGTTTAGTATGTCGTCCAAAATGTGACAAAAAAGTCATAGTATGTGACAAAAAAGTCATAGGTTAGTATGTCGTCCAAAATGAGACAAAAAAGTCATAGTGTAGTATGTTGTCCAAAATTAGACAAAAAAGTCATAGGTTAGTATGTCATCCAAATTTTGACAAAAAAAGTCATAGTTTAGTATGTCGTCCAAATTTTGACAAAAAAGTCATAGTATAGTATGTGGTCAAAAATTAGACAAAAAACTCATAGTATAGTATGTTGTCCAAAATTAGACAAAAAAGTCATAGGTTAGTATGTCATCCAATTTTTGACAAAAAAAGTCATAGTATAGTATGTCGTCCAAAATGTGATAAAAAAGTCATAGTATAGTATGTCGTCCAAAATGTGACAAAAAAGTCATAGTATAGTATCTCGTCCAAAATGAGACAAACAAGTCATAGGTTAGTATGTCGTCCAAATTTTGACAAAAAAAGTCATAGTATAGTATGTCGTCAAAAATGAGACAAAAAACTCATAGTATAGTATGTCGTCCCAAATTAGACAAAAAAGTCATAGGTTAGTATGTCGCCCCAAAATGTGACAAAAAAGTCATAGGTTAGTATGTCGTCCAAAATGAGACAAACAAGTCATAGGTTAGTATGTCGTCCAAAATGAGACAAAAAAGTCATAGGTTAGTATGTCGTCCAAATTTTGACAAAAAAAGTCATAGTATAGTATGTCGTCCAAATTTTGACAAAAAAAGTCATAGTATAGTATGTCGTCCAAAATGTGACAAAAAAGTCATAGTAAAGTATGTCGTCCAAATTTTGACAAAAAAGTCATAGTATAGTATGTTGTCCAAAATGTGACAAAAAAGTCATAGTATAGTCAGTCAGTCATCATCTACCACTTTATCCTCCGCCAGAGGGTCGCGGGGGTGCTGTGCCAATCTCAGCTACATCGGGCGATAGGCGGGGTACACCCTGGACAGTTCGCCAGTCCATCGCAGGGCCACACACAGATAGAGACAAACAACCATTCACTCTCACACCTATGGTCAATTTAGACCATTTAGCAAGGCGAGAGCGCTAACCACTACACCACCGCGTGGCCCTCATAGTATGTTGTCCAAATTTTGACAAAAAAGTCATAGCATAGTATGTCGTCCAAATTTTGACAAAGAAATCATAAGTTAGTAAGTCTTCCAAGAAGACACCAAAATGTCATAATTTAGTATGTTGTCCAAAAAGACACCAAAATTGTCAAAAGTCAAAGGGCCTTTTTTTGTACTTGCATACTGGAAAAATAATCTGCCCTCAATCAGTCAGTCAATCACCTTGGTGCAGTGCAGAGCTCTTTGAGGCAGGGGAAAGAATGGACAGTCTTGCGCCGCTCCTTCTTCTCCCTGTGAACCCTCAGCTCCTCCAGAGTTTGCAGCTCCTCCACCCGAGTTGTCAGACAATCCACCTGACACTGCAGAGTCTCCATGGTGCCTGTTAACCTGTATAAGCACACAAACAAACACACACACACACACACACACAATTGTTTGTCCATATAATTGTTATGTCATCAGGGAACTGACATAATTCTCGCCATACCATGCGCCCACAGTGACAATGAGTCACTGTTACAGAGGAAAGAATGTGAAGGAGTACATTGAGAAAGAACAAGGGCAACCACTCATCCAGTAATTTGATCAGTAAAAACCTTTAATCCCTGATTATGGTTATAAAATTGCTTAAAACAGCAAAAATGCTACACAGGCTTTAAAGCTGCTGGCGTCGCCTGTTTCACATACACGTTATTACCAAGGTTATTATAGTTAACGAAAACTAAAATTGAAGAAAACATTTACTGGAATAAAAATAAAAACTAGAGTTTTCGTCTTTGTAAATTTATTTCATACATAATCATTTTGGGTTGATATGAAGTGTATTTATTTTTTCCTCTGTTGGTTGTATTTGATTCCTATTATGACCTTTTTTAATCTTGCACTTGGGAAATACTCCATATTACAAAAAACAAAAACTAATCATTTACAAAAAAAAACCTAATAACAACTAGTCAATTTTGAGATATATAGTATGTGTGATGATAATGATAATGATAATGATAATAATAAGAGCAGTTTCTGTTCACCTGTCTATTTTCTGCTGCGAGGCCTTGCTCTCCAGCCCCAGCTTCTCATTGGTGATCTCAAGCTCTCTGGCCGTCACATCCAGCTGTTCATACACCTTTGCGTGCTGCTCGTTCATCTCCCTCAACATCTCCAGCTGCTTGGACAGATACTGAAGAGGAAAACATGGAAGATTAATATGACTCCATTATGGACTAGTTACAGCTTAGTGAGATAGTGAGATAAATTCACTTATTTTAGACAAAAAAAAAGTTACAAAAGGCAACTTTGCACTAAAGGATCTCACTGTGAATGTAACATAATGACGACATGATCACGGGTTGTTTCGCTGCTTCTTAGTGGTTATTGGACCTTCCTGCAACATATGAGTATGTTCACGTAGTAGTTTGTTTAATGTGATTCAGTCAGAGATGTCTTCAGCCAGGTTTCTGACTCATAAACTGGTTTTAAAACACGTATGCTTGGTGCTTTCAGTCATTTTAATTCTTGCCCTCTCTTTTTTTCACCTGAATGCTCCACATTCAGATTCTTTTTAGTGGCATGAACTAATACTGCATTGCACTGACACAACACGACACTAGGCAAAAAAGATGAGACAAGCAAACCTCTATCTCTTGCACTTGGTCCTCATTGTTAATGTACATCTGTTGAAGGGAATCCTCCAGCTCCTTGTTGCGTTCCAGGAGCGTTTTGCCGAGCTCTGCTGCCAAGTGAAGATCTGACAGGAGAAACACAACAGAAAAATGACTGTTCAGTCGTTAGGGTAAAAGAGTGCGTGAGGGGGTGCAGGACGTTTGCAATTGCTTTTGACATTTGAAAAGGTAAAAACTTCGGCATCTATATATCCAGAAGTTCTTATATCTATAAAATAAACTAGGGTGTAAAAATGGAGAAGTCAGCTGTACAAGTTTCTAAATATTATATATACTGTATATATATATTAATATATATATATAATATTTTTACCCTGGTTTACTTTTTTCTTTTTTTAAATGAACACCCTAATATTAATTATTAAGAATCCCTTATTATTATTATTTTCTTGTGACCGATACCGAGTATCTACTCATACCGATATCAGTCCGACACGTGTCATTTCAGACCATTTATAAACGTATGAAGCTCTTAACGACACATTTGTGCTGAGTCATTTCAAAGACATAATTCTCCAACTGTGTAACAAATATTGTTCGGATAATATCAGATTTTATATTTTTTATCTGTTCGATATCCAATCCAGTGATTTTGACCGGTATCGGACCGATACCGATTCCATCCCTAGTAAGACCTGATATGACTTTGAACAGGTAATTCAGATTTTCTGAGAGAAAGGTTAGATATATGAGTTGCACATTCATTTTATTGCATTTTATTAAAAAAAATACACACATTGTGTCCTGACCCAATATAGAGACTGATATAGAGACCTTTTTATTCACTCTTAGTTTAACTTGCCGTCAGACAGTCCTATAGTTTGGGTTCATGAACCCGGTCATAACAAGGGCCTTTCTGCATGGAGTTTGCATGTTTTCACCGCGTGCATGTGTGTGTGGATTTTCTCGGCGTTCTTCGGTTTCCTCCCACAGTCCAAAAACATGCAATGTGGGGATCAGGTAAATTGGACACTCTAAACTGACTGTAGGTGTGAGAGCAAATGGTTGTTTGTCTCTATGTTGCCCTGTGATGGACTGGCGAACTCGCCCTATGTCAGCTGAGATTGGCACTGAGATTTTATGCCTAAACATTTCCTCAAAATCATCGGATCGGAAAAATAAAAATTATATCCAATAATATGATCCATAAACCTTAATGATGTCTTAAATGCTTCACTAATCAAAAGAGATATTCACCACCACTGTCATACGAAATGCACGTGAGAGAGAGAGAGAGGGAGAGAGAGAGAGACAGAGACAGAGACAGAGAGAGAGAGGTTCCTGCAAATGAGGCTGCAACTCAAACATGACATCATCACCACCACACTTCGCCATCTGCCCAGATGCACCTCATGTGTTTAACAGATTATAATGAGCACAGGGTCACCAAACAGCAGAGCGGCCAGGTTGCATAACAGTAACATTTCTGGGGCAAAGTGTTTCTGCGTGAGTGTGAGTGCACGCAGGGCAGGATGGCATTTGTTTATAAGAGCGCTGAGCCACAACAACCTCTGTCTCTGATCTGACCCAAAAGCCTGGAATCTTTGATCCACACTAAGAAGGTCTCGTCTGGGGCTCCCTAATCAGATCAACCAGGGGATTAATGACTCAATGCTGAATGATGCCGAGATGAGATACAGAACAAATGGCCACACACACACACAGTGGTTTGCGCAGCTATTCTTCTTAGGTTTCTTCTTAGCGTTGACTTCCATTCATTTAGAAAGCCTAACTAATGAGTTATTCCTATCTTAACCATAACCAGCTAAAGCCTAACTCTAACCTTAGCCCTTAGAACACAGAGCATTTAGGATGCTTTTTTCCATTACGATGTTAAAACATATACACACAGGCGATAAGAATGTGCAACACAGTGTCCTATATCCTTTCTTTCAGTACAACCTATAGGCAACCTGATGAAATTATTGTTTCTTCCCCCCATTTTCACCAACTATATAAACACACCAAACACACAAATATATAAAAATCGGATTGAATTTGTGAAATAAGTCTCATCTCAAAGTTCACTTGGTTCATTTTTAATGAATAAAAATAAAAGAAATAACTGTCTATTTTGAGACTTCTGCACTTTTTTGTTGTTAAAGCGATATAGAATTAATCATAACTTTGACTAAACAACACATAAGAAGACGAAAAAAAAACGCCTTTTTTTTGTAAAGCCTGAAGATGTGATTTATAAACACACACCCCCAGGATGTCCATATAAGGAGTTGTGTATTAGGGTTGGGCCTGTGGCACAAATCTGTGTTGTATGAGCACGAAGGGTTAACCGAACCACAATTCAAACATTAGCCAGTTCCTTTGAAATGAGGTTCGGATTCATTAGGACAAAGTTTATGTCCCCAGGAGGACTACTTGGGGTCCTGACAAGGTTGGGGTTTATGCCAGAAAAGGTCCTAAAGACTTAACACACACACACACACACAGTGGCCTGCAGGACATGATGAGGAGATGGACTGATGCAGTGCGGTGCATCTCCACTCTCAACAAAGTGCATCATTACTGAGACAGCTGATCATACACTGTGTTACATTTGGCCTCAGTAAAAGGAAATGCATTAGATGGAACAACAAGAGCAAACACGAGCCTCTGTCTTTTCCTTATACAGTTTGTTTGTTAAGATAACAGATGTGGCAGACGACTGGTTTCCTTGAGGTGTAAGAAAATATCAATACACTCAAAATATAGGGGTATTTTATGGCGTGATCCTTTAAAATGTTCGGTCGATGTGGAAATATACAATACAGTAGTCTTGTTTTGTATTGACGCATCTAAATTGACCATTTAAATCTCTCCACTCCTCTCTCCAAACAAATATATATGTATATTGTTTATGCATATAATTTTGTTATGCAATATGTATCGCCTTGCTTATCCAAAATATATTGCTATATGGTTAGTATCAAAATCACTGCGGGATTTCTCTATTTATTCCCAACATAGAGAACAAAGTCTATATTGAACGTAGCTTTTCCCCTCTTCTTCGGCCAGGTAACTTCCCTCATTCATTTGAGCAGCCCCGCCAGGAGGAGACATGAAGTAATGACGCCTGGTGAGTGAAACATCTATGTTTTCCCTGGCATATTGCATTGCATGAGGACGGCTGACGATACATCCCCAAATCGATACTTTGACCCACCCCTCGTAGTTTCCTTGCAAAGAGACTGAGCACAATGACAGAAGCTGGACAATAATCTTTGTTCAAAAAACGTCCACATCCACTGCATTTTTTTGTCCAACAATGGATGTCTTGTCTTGACTTCCAGTAGTCAAACAAACCCTGAATGCCATGATGATGATGAAGATGGGTGGAATGCACATCCTCCCATGTCAGACATGAACAATTATTCATTAGCCATTAGGAAACTGCACATATAATTCTCACCTGACCCGACGTTTATACTTTTAATTTTCTTTTTGTGATTATTTTTACTGTAACGAAAGCTTAAGTTCTCATCCTTGCATTAGAACACTGAACAGTTACTACATTGATGGCATCTCAAGTTGCCATGCTCCATCATGTTGTACTGTCAATATTATCATATATATGAATAAAATCTAATAAAATCTTTTCCTAAACCATTCAGCTCTATTTGACAGGTTTGAAAGGGAAAGCGAGAAACCAACTGAGTAGAACTGAGAAGTAGAGTGAGTGCAAAGTGGCCCTGACTCATACACAGAGATACAGACAGAGAGACAGACAGACAGACAGACAGACAGCAGGACCATCAAGGAAACATCACTGACAAGATCAAAGTAATTGGCAGGAAGAGGAAGAGCAGAGCAGCTCCACCACACTCAGTGGATTTACACAGGAACAGACAGAGACTGGATTTACAGTTGTATCACAGTGAATCATGTTTAACAAATTAATCATTAAAGCAAATTCAACCTTATCTTTCTTTCTTTCTTTCTTTCTTTCTGTCTGTCATACCACCTCCTCCTGCATTCACCCATTTACCCAGAATAAAGCAAGGAGCCATAGTGGATGAAGCATCATTGTTAGATGCTATATAAATGTTGCCTCCTCTCCTCCTCTGCTTCTCTCCTCACCTTGCTCCAGGTCGCGCTGGTCGTACCACGGCTCCTCATCCTCCGTCACAAACTCCTCCATCCTTCCTGCTCGCAGCATCAACGCTGAACAACTTCACCTTCCTTCCTCCTCCTCCTCTTCTTCTTCTTCTCCTTCTTCTCCAGTGGTGATAGGATCCGCTAATTCACCACGCCGGAAGTGACAACAAACAACGGCGGCACCGCCTTTGAGACAAATTAGTTAAATGCCGTCAAGAGCAGCAGCAGCAGCAGCAGCGGCAGAACACCTGCTTCTTCTTCTTCCTCCTCCTCCTGAGGTCCTGAACCATATGCAGAGGAAGTACTGAACCAAACCACAGCCGAGTGTTCAGAGCTGCAGATGTGTCACAGATGACACAGCTGTTTCTCCTGTTTCTTTGCAGCTTCAGCAGCAGAGGGAGCCTAAAAACATGCTGCGTTCAAGTGCTGTCGGAAATACTGCTGCCACATGACTCCTTGTGTTTAATCTGTATCTAATGTGATTTATGGACAAATAAATCACAATAAATAAATATATGAATAAATAAAAAAAGGAAATAAGCATTCACTTAAAGTAAAAGTGCCAGTTGTCCCTAGGCAGCTTTATGTGACATAATAACACATAAATACACATAGTAATACAAATTCTCACATCTACACATTACAACCACAAATAGAGATATAAAACAATAAAAAGTGATGACTGCACATGATTGCCCTGTAATGTGCAGAATAAATTACATTGTCTTATTATGACACAATTTTTGTTATTAAATACTAATTTATTGTTGATGTATTGTTGTGAACTCAGCCTTTAAACAGCTAATTTCACCTTTGGTTATTGCTTGTGTGTTCGACATGTGGTGTCATTCTGCTGTTTCTTTGTGTGAATGAATGAATGAATGACAGTGTGGATCAGCAGTTGATAATTACATGAAGCACCTGAAGGCAGCACTGTTGGGGTGACGTCAACATTAGTCCCCGGCACCGGCGTCTCCTCCCTCCCCCCCATCAACAAGCCTATTTGTCCTAATTAAAGACATAAGCAGCGATTAATTAACACACAATAAGGGACACAGTGTTAGTCTGTTCCTCTTCAGTGTAAACTTTATTGTAAACATATGGAAACAAAGTGTAAAAAAATAAAATAAAATAAATAAGTACTCTTTGGGTCTTCATCCCATCACACAAACTGTGGCCTCCACAGTCCTGAGAGACTCTAACACAACCAACAGAAATGATGTTTTACTGAAAGAGGAAACCTAAAGTAAAAAGAAAAAAAAATGTATACAGTATCTGTCATCTACTTAGCTTTCTCTTCTGCAGCCAAACGTAAAAAAATATTTATCAGCAGTAAACAATCTATACAAAAGAGAAGTGTGTGGTTTAAACACACATTAAAACATTTATTTCCAGTGTTTCTTTCACGTCAAATACTGTATACTTCACATTACTGTCATCCATTTCCACGGTGTTTCTAACATGGCACTGTGGTTTTGACACGTCAGTGACTTTTGTCGATCCACAACTTTGTCCAGACTAAAATATCTTCTTGACAGATTGGCAAAGAAATTCAAGCATTCATGGTCCCCAGACGATAAATCCTAATAATAACTGTATAGACTTGAAATATGAATGTTGAGTGTAGTACTCTACAGTGAAAGCCCTTAAGTAAAAGCCCTTAACAGTGATCTCTTTTTGTAGTTACATGAAGTCTGCTTTCTGCTTGAGAAATAGTCAAATTTGAGATCAGAGATGTAAAGTGTACACTATTTTTAGGCAGAAACGTAACGAAAACGTGATTTTGGTGTGCACACAGAGCAGATTCTCTTCTCTCAGACCATCACAGTCCACGTTTTATGGCTTGATTATGGACATAAACCACTGTAGCAGCAACAACAAGCAAATCAACCAGACACCTGGTCAGATCACTGAAATGAGAGGCACTAATGAAGAGTGAGAGGTTTGGCCGGGTTTCCCTTCCCATCATATCTTTTCCTCCGTGTCTTTATAGCTGTGCGGTCGTTTCAGGTGCGTCCAGTCCGCCTCGCGCTCGCAGCGCTGGACTCGGTTGAAGAACTTCTTGATGAGAGCTTTGGCTTCAGCTTTGACTGCAGAGATGGACAACAAGATAGAAATGTTAGAAAGCTGTTCCATGTTTCCACCAGACCAACTTTTTTACTTCTATTATTTACACCCTGCACCTTACCTTGGCCTTTTCCCCGATTGCTTCCCTCTGCAAGATGGTGAGACAAGAAGCGGGCAAAGGACTTGAACAGCTCCTACGACCAAGGAAAACAAAACCACTGAAACATCACGTCCTTTTCATTCAACACTGCTGATTCTCTGCAACTATGACAATCGCCTCTCTCACCTTCGTAGCAAACTTGCCCTGAGTGTAAAAAGGGTCCAGATAGTGGATCACAATATCAGCCACTTCCTTCAGTGTAACCGTCTTCGGTGGCTCATTCCTAGGTTGCAGTGCTCTCTCCTGCACTTTAGGGTTAAAGGTTACTCTTTTGCTGCTGCCATCAGCAGGGCGGCTGCGCTTCACCGGAGGAGACGACTCCCCGTCAGCTCTCGTGTCGTCCGTCACCTGCAAGTACAATAATTACCACCATCAGTTATTGTGCAGGAAATGCGTCTAAAAGACTGGGTATGCGTCAGACACCGACCTCTTGTATAAGAGCTGGTGTAGCTTGATCTTCTGGTTCGTTTTGCCTGCACGAAAAAAACAAAACTTCAATGAAAGTACATTAAAAACAGCTCTATGTTCTGACATCTACCAATAGGTGGATTTTCATCATACTTCTTATACACATTTTAAATTTGTGCATAAAAACAACTGATTGGAAACATCACATTCAAGTTTTTTTTTTTAGGCTTGAAAGGAGTGGAAAAGTTGATGCATTGATAAAATGTAAACTGAAACCTCCGTCCTGCGAGAGGAAGAATGGGTGGACTGATGAGGAAACCACAGCATTCCTACACTTGTTGCAAGATGCAAATATTACAACAGTAATTAATGGAAGCAGCTACAAATTGCAGCTACTGGCGCTCTTTCTTTAAGTCACCATGTTGTGCACTTTGGCACCAAATACTGCCTACGTTGGTGATATTATTCCCAATTATTCACTTTACAGCCGTTGATGCAAACGCACACAAGTGTGGATTTTCTTTTACCTAATCTCTTTGGTTAAAAATAGATTTTAATGGAATACTAGCTACTGTGAGTCAGTGACCAAAACAGTAGCCAAAACATTTGATCCAATCTGGAGGCAGAATGAAACGTGGTTGTCTTTGTTAGTGAGGTTGGACTAACCGCCTCCAACAAACATGTTTATGAGGTGACATAGGGAGGAAGGAGGGGAACGCTACCAGCAATGGCAGACAGGAAGTTAGCCAAAAGAAGACATTGCCAACAACACCTCAACAACTCAGTACCAGACCTCAGATCGTCATGAGTTGTGTCCTGAACCTCCTTCAGCTCCATAGTGTCCGTTTGATGCGAAGGCTCCTCTTCAATATCATCTATGATGATTACTTCACTTTTACTTTCTACTAGTATCACATCCTGAGTCTCTGATTCCACAGGGCTGCTCTTCATAGCGTCCACCTTGGCATGTACGTTTTCCAGCTGGCTGGTGTTCTCTTGTTGGATCGCAGCGGTAGTTTGAAGTCCCTCCTGCTCCTGCAGCTCCGTCTGGCTTTTTTCTGTAACTTCTTTCTTTGCAAAGTACTGGGAAATGTTGCGAGAACTCTTTGCCGACTCTGCCAGCATCTGCTGCTTCTTGCTCAAGGCTTTGCCCGCTTTGGTCGGGCTTTTCATGGAGGCAGCGGCTGCATTTGCAGTGGCTTTGATGGACGACGTCACAGCTGAAGGTTTATCGGTGTTTGACTCTAGGAAGCCTCCAGAGCTGTTATGAGAAACCCCGCCACTCTCTGACCCTTTGTTCAAAGCAGTATCCATCATGGAGGACTTCAGCAGCTCCTTGGCAGTTATGAAGGGGTTGGATGAGCCTCTTAGGCCTGCTCCTACCCTCTTACGCTTCAGCTGGAGGAATCATAGAAAAACTGTGTGTTTATAAAAGTGTTTATAACTGAAGAGTTTGCAGTCATTCCACAATAAAATGCTAGAGAACGTAATCTTACCGAGTAGATTTCAGATGCAGACGTGAATCCCTGCAGATCCTCAGAAAAGGACGAAGAAGAGGAGGTGGATGCCTCCCCTTTCGGTGTCGTCTCAACCTCTCCAAATTCCCTGCTGCTGTTACTCGTGTCACCTCCTCCAGCTGAAGGAGGCGCTTCTTTCTTCATTTCTGCCACCTTCAGAATAACAGAGGGGTTAAGCGCTAGTCTTCTTCACATCAACGGCAGAACATCTAAGGACTTACCTTCTTCAGTACAGCAGCTTTGTACAAGTTAGAGGACTTGCTTTTCTTGAAGACCTCGTGTTCAATATCCACTGCCAAAGACAGAGTGTCACCGCTAAGACAAGGAGAGCGGTGATAGTTCACTTCATTTTCTGAAGAAAATGTACTGCATAAGAATTGAGATTCATGCAGAGTGATTACCTGTGCATGTCTTGTGCCTCCTGGTGGCCATGTAAAGCATCTTCCAAGAGGTACAGGCAGTGCTCTCTGGCCTAGTAAAGATTTCAATTGTTTAAATAACAAACTGTGCTGACATAAAATGGCAGATGCTTCATAAGGAAAACAGGATGATTGATACAAATTAGCATATGGGTAACTCTGGTACAGCGAAGAAATCATGCATTGTTCCTATTAACTAATAAAATAAACATACAATACAATTACAAAGGACATTTGTGTGGGTGATGTTTTAATGTGAGAAATACTGGCTTAAAGGTTGTGATCACATGACTTCAGTTTTTGAACCAGTTTAGACATGGTTCAGACTTTATTTTACTAAAGTGACTAAGTGACAGAAAATATCGTCATTTCAGATACTTAAATGATTCACATATTTTACAGTACAAAATGAGATGAACATATTATCATTTGTATAAGATTTAATTTAAAATACATATGTACAGCACCCGTGTTGTGTTTCATTTGCACTTTTAGTCTATTCTAAAGTTAAAACAGGGTCTTAACCCCTTGACTCAAGACTTTTCCTATTTTATTCCACCCTGTGTTGTATTTTGCTGTTTTATTTGCATCTTTTGTTTTATTTCAAAGTTAAAACAGGATGTTTACTTTTTGACTAGATTTTTCATAAAAAATTGTTCATTGTTGTACTTGCTTTTTAATGTTATTTTCCTTTTATTGTGAGTAAATTAATTTGATCTGCTGTGACCCCTTTTGCTTGGCACTGATTAGCAGATCTATTCACAGCAGTGGTGTTAAATTCAAAGACAGCCAACAACATCTCCTTTCACATCACATGACACGCGAGTCACTGGATTCCTTCAGACGTGCTAATGAGTGCAGTGGGTATGAGGAATGTGTCTGCAGCGTTCGAGTGCTCTGCTGTACCTTTACAGTGAGCTTTGGGATCCTCTGGCTGCTGGCGTCTTTGAGTAGGCAACCAGCGTCTGCACAGAAGGAAACAGTAGTTAAATTACACAACAAACCAGCTGGCCATGTTCATGTATTCAAAACCCAACTTGTGAAGATAAAAAATTATGTGGGAATGTTTATGACACACAAAAAAGGAACAGTATAATGTTGAATCATCATTCTTATCCTCTCATGTTTGATTAGTTAAGGTTTTTGCAGTGAGCATTCTTTATAATTAAGATGATTTAAAGGGCATAATTCTTTAGTGTCGTCTAATGACAAATGGCTCTCTCTTATCTTCATCGGACTGTTTGACCAGCACCTCTGTCATAAAACTACAATTTCCAGGAAAGGATGTTTTTACTTCCTCTTGGCACAAGTCACACACATGGTGTATCATTCAGAGGTGTACAAAGGGCACAGTATTAATATGTTTTGTTCCGCATTAAACATGTTGTCAAATATACAAATTAATACAGGATATATGACCTAATATAACTTTCAACCACAAAATTACCTGGAGCAACAAAATCTTCCCTCTGACCATCAGTTCCCTAAAAAAAAAGAACACAACCACAGGCAGAAGGTAGTTTTAGATATTTTACAGATTAAAATTAAACAGTGCAGCAATGTATTCTTGCCATTATCTTTTGCAGAGCCTACTTAGGCTCCATCTACAGGAGGAACAGGGACGCTAACATCTAGCTGGGTTAAGGGAATGGTTTACCACTTACCAGAGTAGGTAAGATGACAATGTTATTGCCTCACATGAATAATAAATAATAAAGCATGCATACAATTCTCTTTAAAATATAAAAAATGAATTTGAAATTGAGCTCTTGGTAAAACCATAAAAGAAATAAACACTGCACAACAAAAAAGCCACAGATTAGTGATCATGAAGCATCCTAATACAATGATAAAACATCCCTAAATAACATACACAGCTTTAGTAGACCTATACCTCAAAGCCCAAAGAAAAGTCTTGCCTTGAACCTCTGAAGATGCATCTTCAAACAGATCCAGTGTCTGCATCACTGGTATTTTTAAGGGTACCACTGATTCTAATTTAGAATCAGTGGTTATTACTGTTCTAAAGCATAAGTTATAAATATGCTTTAAAGGAAATTTTGTTTAACCTGTCTACTTAAACATTTGTACAGGGAATCACAGGGAATCAAAAAGTGATCTTTTTGCTAATGCTACATACACATGAAACGTGTTTAATATAAACTAATATAAACTAAACTAATAACTAAAATGATCCTACTCCAATGATCAAAATTCAGTTAACTGCCATATTTGTCAAGGTGTGTATTTGGGTATGTAGTGTTTTTGCATTAAGCATCACTTAAATCTACTCTTTAGTGTCTTTAACATTTAACTGTAGTTCTTAGTGGTGACATCAAGATGGATGTCCATTTCAATAATGCTGTCTTTGTTGTTTACAGTATGTTTGGTTTCTGACATTCCTTAGTTTAACTGGTGTGGCGTCGTAAACTGTTTGGCCAACCCTCATTTGGACTTGCCGAGGAACAGTTTCTCTTCTGTGCAGTGCCAGCTCCGCAACATGTGGGAGTGATTTCCTACAGGCTGCACTTACACTGTCCCCGACACCCCCCTCCCAGCCTTTCTACTGCCCACAGCTGGCAAGCAGATGTATGGAGTGTACTTCTGTTTGTGTGTGTTGACTTTTCCAAATCACCTTTCTTATTTTCATCTGCTTCTTGAAGAGGTGAGAAAATTCCGTTTTCCTTTTCAAGGAATCTTCTTCGCCACTGCCGGAGTCCTCTTCATCATACCTACAAGGAGGTGTGACACCAGTGTTAGTCTACAGGCTATTTGAAATGTAAGCGGGACAAATCAAATCAACTTTTTCAGAAAAGTCACTGAAGTTGTCCTGCCTCTCAAAGCCGTATCCCTTCTTTCCACCTTCGTATACACCCTTCTGGAAACCAAATGGTCCAGTAGGCGTGTTGCTCTGAGCGGCCCCGGTCTTGGTGCTAAGGACGGCCGCTTTCTCCAGCTGGGCTCGTACAACATTAGGGTTGCGGCAGCAGTCGCAGGCACCAGCACAGTTTGGCGCCTTGTCCCCAAAGAACTTGGAGATGATGGCATGGCGACAACTGTCGGGTAGGTGAGAGACACTGTACGTTAGAAATGAGATGTAATGGAATACAGCTCCTAAACGTTTAAATAATTAAAAAAATAGATGCATGACAATGAAGTCAGCTACATGATAAAGACTTTGTATTTTACTCGTAAAGACTGGTCATGTTTTTGTGCGCACACCTCACCATCACACACACACACACACATTTTGACGGGTTTCTAGCACATGACTGATCTATTAGTTGTTGTGTAACAAAGATCAATATTTCTATTAAAAAAAAGAAAAAAGCCAAATATAGTTCTCTTGTCACATGATGTAAATGATATACTAACACTAGCATAAATAGAGCAATCTGCACTTTTTTATATAGATATCAAACGACCATTAGAATAAAAAAAAAACTCTTTGTTTTAGAAAGTGGTTTTTAATCCTATTCCAGCACCTTCACATGAAAGGTTTGTGGACACTGAACAGCTAACCTCCTTTCTGCTTTGTGATTGTTTTTTGTTCATTAACTTTGCTCATTTACATGTAGTTGTTTACACTCTATTTTTAAAGACCTCTCACTCCCATATCAGATTGAGTGTTATGTAACAATCAATAGTCACACAACCACCACACAGACACAGAGAGAAAGCAGCTCATTAGACAAGCCGTCTTCTTCAACTTCATACTAACTACCTTGCTGGAAAATGGAAACACTGCCTCCACAGTCGTGAAAGAGAGAGGAGCAATCATAGCAAAGGAGGTGGGGAAAGACAGAGAGGAAAACAAAGAGTCTGTGAAGCAACAGTCACTCTCGGGCTGCCTTGGACGCATGCAAACTAAAGTAAGGCTCACAGTTCAACGCCACAGCAGATGATTATTCTGTGAGTCAGAACCAAAAACCACCAAAAGGAAGAAGGAACAAGTCTGACGAGAGAGCAGAGCAGATTAAAAAGGCTCAAAGGAAGGAGAGAGTTAATTAAGAGAAGAGGACAACAGAAGCAGTGACTGGGGTTTGTTTTTGTTGGTCATCTCCCTTTTCATCAACTTCACGTGCAGACACTCGACTCTATCTGAGGAATTATCTCTTCTAAGCCTAATCTCACACGAGTGCTAATTTCAGGCAGCGTCTGAGCACTGTGGATAATTTACTGCACTCACACACTCAGCAGGTAACTCCTGCCACGTTCATTGCCGTCTCCTCCTCATCAACCGGTCTGCTGACTTCAATTTGGGCTTGTCTGAGTGTGTGAAAACAGCAAGGAATCTCACCCACAGGTAAATTCCTCTCACTGTGAGAACATGTGTGCGTGTGTTTAGATGTGTTTGTGGGACAAAATACCTGAGAAATACTGAAGGCTGGGAAGACTGAGGAGAATGTGTAGAAAAGGAAAAAAAAGACTATTTACATGCAGACACACAGGGACTATTTGAACTCATCCACTTTAAAAGAAGACGGTGGAGTAGCAGAAGTTAAAAAGTATGATTACAAGATTTGTATATGACAACGTTCATCATTAAATAAAACACAGAATCAATGGGTTGCCTGATGCAGACAATTCTGAATTAAATAACAGCAGAGACGTGACATGTAAATGTGCATATTTATTCCCCACAGATTTTAATTTAATATCCAAAACTGGAGATAAACAAGATCTAAGATGAACACACATACCAAGAAAAGTAATTTATCTAAAAGTGTGTCAAAAGACTTTTTAGATTTTGGTTTGGAATCAGTCGGACACAGTTTTGTTTTTTGTTTTTTAGTAGACGCCTGTTTCCAGTTAACACTGCTGATGGAAGCCTTTGGCAAGAAGGAAATTAAACCAATTACCTCAATTTCAAAACTATTTTTTAAACAATGTTCGACATTCAACAAAAGTCTTGGTATTCTTTAACCATGTTTTGCAATGCAGTGTAATCTGCTGCTTTCAAAACCAGCAAATAGCTGAACCACAAAAGAGTCACACCCATGTCATTTACTGAGCAGAACAGTAAATCATGTATAACTTTTAACTTTTAATGATTACGGCAGCCATTAAAACAACATATTATTGTAAACACATTACAGTCTTTGCACAATAAGGAAAGTAAAGAACTTTTTTGTCATCTTAACAGACTTTAAGTAATCAGAACCTCCCTCTGTATCATGACCTTGGTAAACAGACCGGCTCTCTGTCACCTGCTTCGCTACAATATAAACACCACATACTCCACACCTGCTCACTCCAACAGTAAAGCTCTCACTGTAATCCTCCTACTGTCTTTATTAAAAACCACAGAATGAAAAACTGTTCAGCGGCACCTCATCATGTCCCTACATCAACAGCAGAAAACCATGCACTAGTGTCAACACACCAACAGTGTCGCCCTACCACACTGAGGGTGTCCAGTAACAGGAGTTACATCCTGATGACATTAAGCACAGGCAAATAAAGTGAAATCCTGTGTAAACCAAAGTCAAGCTTGACCTTTAGAGTGCAAATACATCCGCCCTATTTCTCCATTGTCTATAGGATGGATGCCGGAGAACAGACGCTGACCCTTCTGAGCAGGATATGGATGAAGCTGCAGAATCTGCCCAAAGCGAATGATATAGAGCTGGGGGCTTTCTTCGTCTTGCTAATCTTCATTTGTGAGTATGAAAACGCTCTAATATTTGTATCTAAAGGCTGAGGTGGTTGTCATCCTGTTGCTCTGCTGTCCCACAGTGGTGATCGTGCTCATGGTGGTACTGACCTGCCTGACCTGCTGCTCCTGCTGCCCCTGCTGCCCCTGCTGTCGGAAGAACAAGAACCCTACCATCTGAGAAAATGTGCGCCACATGAAGGGGAGACAAGAGAGACAATTTCTGGATATTAAACTCCCAAGCGCAAAACATACACAATAGCAGGGTTTCTCTACAGCTCTCCCAAGAACTGTAAATCCTGCACAGTCAAAGCCACGTCATTTATCAGCCAGCATTAAAGACTGCTGTCTGTGAAGCCCCATACAGGGTGTGTTGGGCTGCACTGAAGAGGCACAACCCTTCAATAACAAAGCAACTGCCAAAATACTAAGAACGGTATCCTGACTGGCTGCCAGACACACCTGCTAACACTGTCAGCGTTGCAGGACAATCCACATTCTTTGGAGCATCCCTGCACTCTACAAGTCAACAAGAACTCTTTTGAAGTGAAAAAAAGGCAGGAAGACCAACCCCAGCTGCAACTTCCCTCATGCAGGCAAATAATGTGTCCAATATGAGTAGTAAAATGATAATAAGACTTTGAGGATTGGGAACAGATTCGCATGACAGATTCTCAGGAGGGAGGAAGCTGCTCCAGATCTGAAGGTTCTTCATATTGCTCTATGTATGAAGCATATAGAGATAAAGTCCGCCCTCTGCTGTTCATAACCTGTAATAGCATGTATGCGATGAAGATTATACATGTGCATGCTGCTTTTGTGCAAAGGGAAATTAGATAATGTAATAATGGCACACTTTCACTTTGTTTTTTAGCCACTGTAAAACAGTTCAATCCCCACCCTAGAATCTCATCTCTGAAATAATGGAAGTTTCCCCTCCGAGGCTGGAAGGAACCACTTTGTGTGTATTGTGTTTTTGATTATGATTGTAATTGAATTAA
This sequence comes from Solea solea, assembly GCF_958295425.1. Taxonomy (NCBI): domain Eukaryota; kingdom Metazoa; phylum Chordata; class Actinopteri; order Pleuronectiformes; family Soleidae; genus Solea; species Solea solea. The sequence continues at coordinate 18,415,220 of NC_081149.1, read as the reverse complement.
TCACTCATGATTGAATTTAGTGGATCCCACTTTGGTCCCTCTAAAAAACATTCAAACATTGTGTGTCACATGGCCTCAGTGCGAGAGGTGATCAGGTCAGAGTGGTTCATTGTCATATATCTCCGATGATTGAAAGGTGCTCAGATGAATTGTGTCTTGATGCAAATTACCATTTGGTGAGTATTTGGGAGTGTCTATGTCCTGGATGGATATTTAAGGAAAGAAAGAAGATTCACTCTGGGAGTTGAACTGCTTACCAGAACTCCCACACATCAAGTGTGCTGTAAATATCGGTTTATGCTGGCTATAGCTTATTCACTTTTGTACATTGTAATAAACTTGTATGTTAACCATTAATTCCTGATATTACCTTGTTGTGATTTCATTTTGTTAGCAAAGGATCTGTTTCCTGTTATTAAGTCTTTAGTTATGTGGTAAGTTTTTTTAGGTAACATTTATACCCTCAACCTCTGAGTAGAATAGAAAAGTAGTAGAGTATCATGTTCTGTAACTATAGAGTTATGTTCTAAAACCTGCCATCCCTGAACTAAAGTCAGTTTTAGACTCCTTAGCAGCAGAATTCAATCCTTAAAAGCTTGCTTAAGGTAAACAGGCTAACTTTTAATTGTCATCGATATTTAATCAGAAATGTATTTTAATCAATTGGAGTCAGATTTAATAAATAATTACTTTACTTTGAGAAAAACAACAACTCATCTTAGTTCCAGAAAGACATTATACACAAGTGTCTCTAGATGTTTCCTCCCCTACACCACTTACCTTTCTTGCTCACAGTACGACACCATGGCTTCAAAGTCTGTAATGGCTGTTTTGTCCAACTCCTTTGCAGTACCACGTTTCGCCTATAGAACGGTAGTTGAGAAATGTTCACAAAGTTTGACATTAATCTATTTTCTTATATTTTGAGTCCTTGTTGTTGCTGTGCTGACCTGTTTGCGGCCAATCTCCTGACGGATGAGGAAGTTTATTTGCTCCTTGTCCCTCCGGGAATAGTATATGCGACAGGAGGATGGCAGGCCGTCTCTCCCTGCTCGCCCAGACTCTTGGTAGTAACTGGCCAAAGACTTAGCGAGGTTCCAATGAGCTACAAATCTGCAGGATTGACAAACACATCAGCACTTACTGTACAAACCTAAAGCTCTTTTTTGTAACTTCTGGTGATTGGTGTTATAGATGTTATTCTGCCTGTTTGGTCTTCCTTAGCAGAAAGACTGTAAAAAATACTTAGTCCAACAGTACTATCAGACCTGACTAATGGAATGTTTGAGTGTATTAGAGGCAGCGCATGCGTGGGTGGGGGCTGGATTGTTTGAGCAGAATTCACTTCTGAAACTTTCCATTGGTATTTCTTTTCAGTCATGCTCCAACCTTTTTGCAGACATCTCGCTTTACTAGCTGTTGACTCTGTCAAAATAAATCACTTCCTGTTTGCAGCACTGGAATATCACTATATCTGAAATGTGCCATCCTGAGAAACACAAAACTGAAAGATAATCATGATTGTGTGGGCTTACAGACTACAGTTTTAAATGCAGTAGGCAGCACAAAATTAGCAAACACAGGAAAACTCTGACATTGCTTCACCTGACAGTGGCCTTATCTACTCCCATGCCAAAGCTGATGGTGGCAACAATCACCAACACTTTCCCCTGCATCCACTCGTTCTGGGCGTCTGTGCGATCTCCAGTTTTCAAGCCTGTCAGAGCAGAAGTCAAACACTTCAGCCTTGAATTGTGCTATTTTCTAATCCCAAACAAACTTCAGAATAAAAACACCCTCACCTGCATGATACGGCTTGGCCGAGACCCCAAGCTTGGTCAGCTGGTGGGCCACCACCTCACAGCCTTCCCTGGTCCGACAGTAAACAATCCCACAGCCCTGTTAACAAACACCAGCACTTTTTAGAGAAATTATTTTCATTTTCAGTATCAAACAAGAAATGTATGCTACTAAATAGTTTTGTCTCACTGCACCCTTTCTAATTGTTTAGAAAAATCTGTAGAATGTGACTTTGTTATGCGTCACAGCTGATGTGTAACATTTGAGTTAAAGACCATTTCCATTCTGTAATTGTAAAATACCCAGCCTTTAGCATACTGTATTGTCTTAGCATACTGTTCACATCAGATCCGACATGAAGACTGATATTAAATTCCTTCATCTAAATTTGCTTCCGTTTCAAATGAAAAAGGTCACACCAGGGTTTTCTTCAGATTCAGAGCACTGAAATAGAATTTAAGTGCTACCTTACATGTAGTATGTATTATATACTCTATCCATATTTAAATGTTCCATATCCCATTTCACACTTATCATAATTGTCCAGTAATATATTTTCATTTTTTATTACTTTTTTTGCTACACTATTAATAATTTTTTGTATCCTTTCTCATGCATGCAAAAAAGAATTATACTATCAACTATCAACTATCAGTCAGAGACACAATGCCATATCTGCAGTACAGTAGAGTATGTTGTCTGTAAATGAACAAGACACTGTACCAAAAATGAGTTTGAGATCATTTCGAAACTATTTTCTTATCTACACACACACATATATATATATATATATATATACATATATATATATTCAATAAATTATTCAATAAATACATATTATTAATAAATAATAATGTGACAAAATACAGATGAGTAAGGGGGTAAAGATGGTGCTCTATGGTCTAAGAGAAGAAGAAATTAGTACCCAACACCTTACAGTCTGCAGTCTACTGACCTGTCCATTAGACCCACTGCTCACTGCTAGTGCCTTCTTAATAAAGGCATGTAGATGAACATAAGGGTTCGGCAGCAGCTCCGCGAAGATCACATCATAGTGCAAGTTACTGCGAAAAACAGGTGTAACAAAGGAAAGAGGCAGGTGCAGCCTCAGGGACTGAACAATGTCTTCCTGTACATTCTTGGGGGCTGTTGCTGTCAGTGCCAAGCAGGGAACTCCAGGCAAGCGAGCGCGCAGGTTACCCAGTTTGAGGTAGTCTGGCCTAAAATCGTGGCCCCACTGAGAGACGCAGTGAGCCTCGTCCACTGCCAGGTAGGACAGCAGGCCACGGGAACAAAGGCCTGTCAGGCAAGGCTGGAAAGAGGGAGAAGCCACCATCTCTGGGGTAATGTAGAGGAGCTTCAGCCTGGGGCTGCTGCTCTCCAGGTCGGTCATGATTAGACGGCGCTCGCCTACTGGAAGCTTGGAGTTAATGGAGCAGGCAGGGATGTTCAGATCCTTCAGGCGTTGCACTTGATCCTGGGAAGACACACAGAAAGGAGCAACACATACTGAGCAGAGAATGCAGAGAAAATATTACATATATCTTAGGGGTTTGCATTGGTGGGGTGGAGACAGAGACAGACACAGACACAGAGGCAGAAACAGTGGATATAATGAAATGGTACAACAAACACAGGTTTTACCAATAACATTAAATAGGCTTCTACTATAGGTTTAAAAGAGCCAGGGTCATGTTACTGTTCAAGTGGAAGGGTAGGTCACACTAAATTTGTGACACAAGCTGTTTTTTTCTAACAAAAATATGCCGAGCCGGTGAGCAAGTTCAGGCAGCCAACTCAAGCTGTATTTTACTGTCCATAAGACACGTCTCATGTGCAACCCCTCTCAATTGGCGTGCTATTTAAGCTGCAAATTTTCCCATCTCTCCCTCTGCTCTTCAGCACTACTGCTGCCCCGTGCTGCTGTTACTGCTCATGTATTATGCCCCACCACCAGGACCACCCCAGCATCCACCTGCAGGCTCCATAGGGGGTTCAAGACGCTTGATGCTGGTCACCCCCAGATATGTCAATGTAAAATCTCTGGAGGGAGTGCTTAAGTCGGAGCCTGGACGCCAAACATAACCATTAGTGTTCTCATGCAATAAACAGTTTAACATTCAATCGCGAGTTGTCTGACTGACCTGAATATGTTTCCAGTATATGTTCCAATAAAGTGATTGATAAATAACTATGCTGTACAATAATGGCCTAATACTTTTGCACAGCACTGCATACATAACAATATTATGTACAGAAAAAAGTGAGGCATTAATTTAATGTTATTAAAAACATTTTTAACAGCCTTCCATGCAGTCATTATGTCCAGGGCCTGACACACAGACAGAGACTGACCTGGATGAGAGCGATGAGTGGGGATATAACCAGAGTGATGCCATCAGCCAGCAATGCAGGTAACTGGTAACACAGGGACTTCCCTGCACCAGTAGGCATGCACACAAACACGTCCCTGTCACCTGCACACAGAAAGAAACAACACATATATTACTGTTGCCATTGCAAGAGCAGCATTTCTTGTGAAAGACAACTCTCATTCACTTTCGTGTAATCAAACGTCAGTGAACTCATCATTCGCCAGCTAGCGTTAGCTAATTATACACAAAGCCACAGAGAGAGCAGTGGAACAGACTGCTGACTCACTCACCTCTGGCGACCGCTTTGACAACATCTTCCTGCAGTTTAGTCCTGAAGCTGTCGAACCCAAAGTGGGTTTTTAAAGCCTCTTTTAAACTTTTTGTCATTGTCTTTCTGTCACCAGTGCCTCGTCGACTTTCCCAAACACCGGAGCTGCGCGAAGACCCGCCCCGTTTCCTAACTCTGATTGGTCACGACAGACTGATGACGGATAGGGGCGTGAAGTCGCGTTAGCCAATCAGAGGAATTACAGGAGTTTGTCGCTCACCGATGACATCATTAGGACGTCATTAATATCGTCAGTCATGCATGTTTGAAGCTGAAAATAACATCCAATTCGGGTTTTTTTTTCAGCTTTTATGCATTTATTTCTTCACCAGCAAAACGTCACTCAATCCCTTCTACATATTTCTCTTTGAAGTTTAATCTATAATCAAATCAAAATCATCAAAATGCATTGAAATTGTAAACACTTTACATTCTGTTCATCTCTAATGTTGTTTTCTGTCCTATATTTTATTATGTGATATACTAGAGTAGGGTGAAAAGCTTTATTGTCAATGTATATGATGAGGTTAGAGTAACAAGCGAGAGTGTGTGTAATGTCTTACGGAACAGAGAGAGATTCAGATAACATTGAGATTCAGATTTTTGTTGCAAAACAGTGCAGTCTTTCACCAAAGAACCAACAGAAATTTAAGTGATTTTAAGTCACAGTTGGTTTATTTAATATTCATATAGTGCATTCACAATGCAGGATTCACTGCACAAAATATTACATTAATACAATAGGCATTATTTCAAATATACAATATGAAAATACATTATGCATGTGAGCAAGAGGTGGAACATGATAACCCTATATAGAGAGAGATTGGTAGCAACTATCACATTGAAGCAGCAGCAGCAGCAGTACAGCTCATACAGTGACATAGTGGAGCTTCTAATGATCTTTTACATCAGGATTTCTGAGTTTCATATCTTTCTTACGCTTTTATATTATGTCTACTGGATTTTAGAGGGAGAGATGACAGAAGGAAACTTAACTCCAGAGACAGGATGAGGACCAGAGACATTGGGTCTTATCTGGTGGGGCCCTGATCACCAGATCCTTCAGGATCTCCACCGTACCAAATAACGGGAACAGCTTCTCAGTGAAGCTCTCATTGTAGGTGTAAATGTGCAAGTGTTTGTCCACGTCATAAAAGGACAGCTGGCCTTGGTCGTAGTCAAGGTAGATGCCCACTTTGCGGGGGATAAGACCCTGTGGCAGGGCTGTGAAGGGCACAGTAAGTGCCTTCAGCTCAGTGCCTCTCTCCAGCCGCAGGGTCAGGTACCCTGTGTTGGTGTTAAGCGATTTGAAGCCTTTTCGGAGGGATGGCTCTTTAGCCACACCCAGTCGCCAGTCCCGCTCACCCACCTCCACTTCCCAGTAGTGTCGCCCAGAGCCAAAACCCTGCACTCCTACGGCACACCACCAGCCATCAAAGCGTTGGTGGTAGTTGGGAACATCCTTCCTCTCAAAGCCACAACGCATCCTTTTCTCGTCACTGCAGATGAGCAGATCAGGGTTGGCTGAGTCCAGATCCAGTGTCACCTCAACTACAGGGGTGAGGAAGAGTTAGAGTCAGTAGACAGATTCAACAAAGATTATACTGACAAGCATGTTAATAGTGAACTGAATCCTGTACCTGCAGCATCTGAGATCCAGTCCCACACTGCAGAAAAAGAAGATTTTCATCGTAACTGATGAGTGAATACTGACACAGAGTAGATTTTTCCATGTAAAATTGTGTTTTCAGTGTGTACACATTAGCTGTATTATCAATATTTATGGCTGAGACCATAGGTTTCGTTCTGAATAGGTTGGTTGTACTGAAATTGTCCTGCTCACATATTTGTATCTATGCGACATAAAACATGTATGTGCCATATAATATATGTATGGGTGTTACTTTGGTGTTTTTTTATTATTATTGTTCACTCGAAGGCCACACGGTGATGTAGTGGCTAGCAGTGTTGCCTTGCAGCAAGAAAAGACCAAAGATCTTTCTGTATGGAGTTTGCATGGGTTTTCTCTGGATACTCTGGTTTCCTCCCACAGTCCAAAAACAAGATGTAAATTGGACACTCTAAATTGACTGTAGGTGCGAATGTGAGAGTGAATGGTTGTTTGTCTCTGTGATGGACTGGCAACCTGTCCAGGGTGCACCCCACCTTTCGCCCTGTGTCATCTGTGTATGGCTCCAGTGGCCCTACAGCCCTCATGTGGATAAAGCAGTAGACAATGCAAGTATGTTCACTTGGATGCTTTCTGCTTTACTACAAATTTAATATAGCTTCTCCTACGTTCTTATATATTTTGATTTTGCAAAAATTGTTCAGTGCTTTTCATCAGTTTACATAAAACAGATGAGGTTTACAGTTTGTATGCTGATTACTTACCTGGTTGAGGGATGTAGGATATGGCACCTGAAATGAGAAAATTACAGACTCATAAATGTGTGAAAGTTTACAAATATACAAGAAAATTCACCTTAATTCCATTTCAATGTAGATACCTATGTTCTGAGTCCTCTGCTTCCACAAGAGCCACTGCTGTGGGATGTTGTCCTGCAGAAACACACGCCATGACAGCTATTTTTACACCTGAACAACAAAGTGAGGAAGGGTAAAGCACACAGTGTGTATCATAACAAGGATCCCTACCTTTTCCGGCTGCTGCAGCATTAAAGTCCACATGACCAGTTCCATAGCAGTCAGCAGATTGGGGACACGGCCCCAGCGCCAGGCTGACTGCAGGTCCTCCAGGACTTTTGCCACAGGCTCCCCAGGCCACACACTTTGCTGTAAAATGACCATTGCAAATAAGTTGAACCTGAATTCAGGTCAGGTGAACAGAAAACAGATTTTTATTTCTTATTAAAGATTCACCTCAGGCTGAGCTCTCAGGTCCTTGATCCAGTTGAGGATCATGTTTTTGGCCTGCAGCACATCTTGTTCATTTATCATGTCAGGCTGTTTCCAGTCTTCCATTGCTGGCCAGCCATCAGTCTGCATGGGCTTATTCTGCTAATACAACATAAAGGTATGTAGTGAATTGACCTCCTATATGTTGAATAAGCAATGTGATCTTCTCTACTTTCTTCTGGAAGTTAATCATTTAGTTTTTTTGTTGATTAAGCACCTTGCTCTCCAGCATCAAGGCCCATTGTAGGATGAAAACCCTGCAGAGAGGAGTTGACCAGATGTCATCCTCGTTCCAGATGTGCTCCAGCACTGAAGACCCCTGCCGAGAGAAAAGGGAGAGAGAGAAACACAGAAAAAGGTACAAATTATAATAATTGCTTCTGATGTGAATCTTGCTGCACAACTCTTAGTATGACTTGATCTGTGAGTAGATCAGATCACCTTCATATTGTTTACAACCTCACAATTACAGACAAGTCAGTACTGAAAGGGCAACAGGTGGTTCTCTACAGACGTGTAGAATGTAGAAGAGGTTGTACCTGGCACACTCGGCTGAGCTCTCTAGCCAGATCCAAAACAAACAGCTGATCCTCATCCAGAAGCTCTCCTTTGTCCTTCTTGGTTTTTTTCTGTGATTCCTGCAGAGAAATAGAGAACATTTTCCTGTCAGCAGAAACAAGAACTCACTCCTCCCTCCAAACTCTCAACCTCATTTCATTCCATCATCAGCTCTCTGCAGACACTGCCTGATTCTAAATAGCCAGATCTAGAATAGGGGGAATACATGCGATGCAGTCATGCGCTACAGGAAGAATGTTTTCATGTCAACTGTCTACTTCAAGCTGAACCATCTACCAGGAGCAAAACAAGTTTGCACATTGAACACACTGTGTTTGTTTTTTATTGTGCATCCAAATTAATCACCTTTATCTTGGCCGCCAGGTTTTTGGTCGGCTTCGCCATGAAGTGAAAACATTGCATCATGATGGCCACTCAGTAAGCGATACCTAAACAGTGAAAAACACAAATAAAGAAAGGTTAGTGTTGATAATAAAACCTCACCATGTCTCGTTTACCAAACTCTTTATTTTATCCTCCATTTGATGAAGTGAACTATCTGTGATTGTAGTGTACATTCAGGTCATAACACACTATTGCAAACAATTGCAAATATTGTATTCAATTTGTGTTGATAGAACGCACTTAACTGGACCTTTAAAGGTGGACTATCAGAGGTGACGCGTGATGTATATCTAATACCAGTTTCATCACTGCAACAGTAACACTTCAGTCCTCAACACCTGCATGTCATGTAAATCATTAAGCACATGATGGAAAGTTCACGTGTCTGTTTAGATAACAAATATCTGAGTGTGATCACAGTAACTTATTAAGGTGAATGTTGACTTGTTCTTGACATTGACTGTCAACTGCCAAATACATAAAAGATTATCAACTAACCCAGTCGGGTCAGGTTTCCTCTGGTGAAACATTAGTGCTCAGCTGGAGCGTTCTTTAAGGAGGTCACTGATCATTAAATGGAGCAGCACCAGGCGATGAAAAGTCTGAACCATGACCAATGTGTAAAACATTATCTGCCAATAAGATTTTTAGTACCTCTCTCCCTGTGTGAGAGACTGGTTGTCACTGAAGCAGTTATGACCACTCTGAACAGGCTTCAATGTCAAACCAGACATGAGAGGATTGTGTGAATGAATTAATTCGAATAGGTTGTTTGTGTCTACGTGGCCCAGTGATGGACTGGTGATCCACACAGGGTGTACCCCGCCTTTCACCCTATGTCTGCTGGTATGGGGCACAGCTCCTCCTGCAACCCTCATGTGAAGGATAAAGCAGTAGAAGATGGATGGAATTAATTGGAATAAGGAAAGTATTTCATCATGTTTGTTTCGCCCCATTCTGTCTCAATCTGTTCAATCTAGCTCCATTAAGCTGTATTATTCAAGTTTCATATGCACGGGATTCATTAATAATCATAATTATAATAACATTTGCAAAATACTATTGAAAGATTTGAAAGAATATTTTTTGTAAGAAAATGCTCTGTCACCAGCGTGTGGGGAAACGTGACCATGCAGCTTCTGCAGTCAGAGCGACCCAGACAAACTGATGACTGCGCAGGATGTAAACACACACACACACACACACACACACACCTGACGTGTGACTTTGCGGCAATTTTGTGGTGCATTTTGACTTTTATGTCTGCTATGAATCTAACAGAGTGGGACATTTACGTACGTGTATGTGTTCTATGTATTTGTAATGTCGTTTAATAAGGCGTCTCACTGCGTCCACCTCGCTGTAACCAAGAACAACATAATCACATGACGCATTGTTTCCTACCTTGTTATCGTCTGCTGTTGCACTTTCCTCTTGTCTCAGGTTTAGTCTTGTATCAGAAACGCGACACAAAGTGTTTGGACTGTGTCTCTGCTGCAGTGGATGACCTTGTTTACATACTTGGCTCTTCGGGTGCGTTCGGTTTTATTCGGCAGTGACGCAGGCAAGCGTCCCGTGGACAAAGCACGCAGCCATGTTGGTAAGGTACAATAGGTCAGCCATTATTTTAGTGATGATTTGTTTGGTTTACTATTTAAAAATTAAGATTTATTAAAATACAAATGCATACCATTTATAATTTGGTGTATCTATCAAAATAACAATACTTATGATAATACTTCACATACTTTCAAAATAAAAGCATTTGTTTTGACATGGAACTATGAATAGTTCACAATATAAACTTATTTATGAATCAAAATAAATCTATTAATAAGTAAAAACATAGGAAAATAACTTGATATTAAGTGACTGGTCGCATGAAATTGATTGGGGGACCACATGTGATCCGTGGGCTGCTAGTTTAAAACCTAGTATGAACCAATTTGCTCTTTTCATGGTTTTTGTTATGGTTTGGGTCACAATGGTTCTAATGGTCACAATGTTTAAAAAGCAACAGGTGGACAGGCTTTGATTAATAAATATCCACAGGAATAAATCCAACACTAGAAATATACAGTGCATTTTGATGGTGTGATTATACAGTAGAGTTACCAGAGTAGCTACTAATATATTTTCTCTGGCACTGCATTTAAATATTTCCATTTTCTTGCTTTTGCTTATTGCAAACAAAACACTGACTGATTATGCATATTTACGAAAATCAAAATCAGCTGCCGCTACTCTGGATTAAAAGAGTATGAAAACAAAACATTAAAATGTTTTATTTAATTTGTTTTAACAGAATAAAAAGGAACAGTCCATTTTCCCCCCTTAAATAAATACAGATGAAAACAACGTGCAGGACAAAGGTTTGCATTTGCACATGGTAAATTACAGAAATTGACTGCTGGGTTAAGACAAACAAAACAGGTCATGACAAGAAACTTGGCATGTCTTCACTGTTTTCATTTCACATTCACTCTGCTGCGAACTTGACATGTGTAAGAGAATAGAACAAACAAACTGTTCCATTTCTGTCATGACTTGAGTAAATCAGTATATCAGTATATAAAACATAACATATTTATGTAATAAAATGTTTGATAAGAAAGTAGAGATCATAGAGTCCTGCCAGCTTTGGCAAAAATAAAATCAAACCAAGGTAATGAGATCAAAAATAAACACGGAACAGTAAGCTGTCTTATTATAACTTCATGAGAGGCACTCTTATTAGCACCTTTTTAAATTCTCCCCCTCACAGGCTGAACCATATGCGGAAGCCATTTGCTTTATAGCAGTCATCAAATAAATTGCACCCTGAAACAAGACAAACTGTCAGAGTATAATTAGAAGAGCAATCAAATATTTGGTATATTTGTGACCTGCGGGTCACAAATCTCTTTTCCTCTGTCCTCATCAAGATGTACCAGCCACCTCAGTCACTGTTAATATCCAGTGTTTGTTTCTCTTTTTGGAAACTCATGTGGTAAAGACAAAACAGCAATCGTCACAAATTGTTTTAAACATTCAAACATGTCAGAAAAATGTCTCCTCCTCCTGAAAGGCGTGCAGCTCTTCTTTGGTCACTCCTCAACCCTGTGAAACTGTCTCTCAGCATAATCAGTCTTGAGATATTTGGACCGCGAGAATGTGCCAATCATGAACAGCGATCAAGAGTTTCTTCCTCCGCATGAAAGCCACCAGGTTTAGGTCACATTCGTCGAGAGGCTTCATCACACAGGTAGATGAGTGCTGTTAGTGCCTGAGTTGACTGGGTGAGATGTTTCACTCTGAATGTCAGCTCCCATGTTGGTGTAGATGCTCTGAGGAGGTGAGATGTCCAGGCTGGATGAGAGGATGTTGTACGGCAGCTCCACAGACTGACGGACGCTCTCTTCGTAGGATGGCGGTGGCTTTTGGACACACAGAAGCAACATGACGTTTTGTAAAACAAGAGTTTAATCATAAATCTATCTATCTATCTATCTATCTATCTATCTATCTATCTATCTAGATCGATATTAACCACCTGAACATGTTTCTCTTGATTGCTCTGGCAGATTCACACACCCTGACCAAGTCCTCTTATCTTTTAATTGCTTGGGGACCCTCGGGCGTCCAGAGTCACCCTTCAACCTCTGCCCTCTGTCCAGTACACACAAATACACACCAGGCCGCACAAAGTTTTATTACTATCCTGCCTCAGGCCACTGAACAGACAGCGGGAAATTAAGGGGCCATCTTTTAAACTCATCTAACAAGAGTTTAAAAGGGGGGAAGGGAGGCTTCAGTGACGGGTTGACTGGAAATGAGGAAGTGTGTGAATGTGCTTTGCATGTGTGTGTGTGTGTGTGTGTGTGAGACAGTGAGAGATGGGCAGTCGTGCTATGGACTGTTAAATTCAGAAAAAAGAATGGGAGGTCAAAGTAGAAGAAAAAAACCAGCACAGACAGGAATACAAAGCAGCAGCATTTTCAGGCACTGTTTGCTCTCAGAATGCAGACTTTGATTGTGTTTGATTTCTCATTACCTTGTTTGCTCAAGCGTTATGCGACTCAAAAGCTCAGTGAAAGGTCAACATGGCAAAACCTTAAAATGCGGGTGCAGCAGAGGCCATTAGGTACGCCGATAGTGCATCCTGTTTACTCTAGTCTGAATGCAGTCTAATCTTTGAACATGCTCTTTTGTATAACAGCGTGGCTATAATAGAGAGAAACGATAGAAAGAGCCTACTGTTTACTGTCTCATTGAATGTGACACTACCGATGAGCAGCCTTCATAATATATAGACTTTACATGATCTCTAGCATTCTTTATAACAACAATAGGAGTAGAATATTCAGCACCTGAATGACCTTATTTTTGAAGCATTTATGAATGGCTGTATTATTTGCTGTGACACAGTCCTAATCTCTAATTCCCTAATATACCCCACCTCAGTCACAATGGGTCCATTGAGGCCAAATCGGTCTGCGATCATCATGTGGATCTGCCTTTGGCGGTCCTTCTTTCGGACACTCTCATAGGAGGGCAGCCTCGGCAGGGGGGCCTCCAGTGTTGGCAGACTGTAGCTGGAGGGCCGACCGACAAAGAATAGATGACCTGCCTGCTGAGACACACACACACACACACACACACACACACACCCAGGAACAGAAGGACATTTATGAAGGACAGGAAACACAACACTTCGTTAAATATGCTGAGGATTTATGGATAATGGCCCATCACTAATACGCTCTTTAAAGATAAAAGGCTGCAGACACTGCTGTCTATGTGTAGTAGCGCCAGATGATTTAGCCCAAAAGGTTATTGAAATGAACATTTTCAAAGTTAAAACAAAGAATTAGATATTGATAATAATGATCAAACAACAGAAAACACCTATTAAACAGAGAAATATTGCAACATCTTGAGTAATACATTTAAAGTTATTACATGTGTTTGTGCAATGCATAAACATTATATGGATAATGTAACAAAGTACAAAAACTTTGGTAAAACTAAGTTTTTTCTTTATATGTCTAGCAACTTTTACCTTTACTCCACCATATTTCCTCTAACTATCTTTGTTACAGTACAGTAAATGTCATGTACTTTATAAAAAGTGACTTCAACTTCTACCTTTTCAATTAAGGTACTTTTACTCAAGTATCCCTTTCAGGTACTTTATACAAGAGTGTATGGATATATGTTGAACCTCTTTACACCTAAATTGCACTATATATTGTTCATGAATTATTTCTCAGCTCTAATATATGATATCTTAAAGCTTGTGTGTGTAACCTTTGTACCTCACTCCAACACCCTGTTCTCTTCTATCATGTGTTTCAGTATCTCACTACCCCACTCGTGTTTTCAGAGAACAGGGGTTAATTCCTTAACCTAAAGTTCTCTTTCAACATTTGTTTCCCCTCACTCAAGTTTCAGCGGACTCGGGAGGTTAATTCAACTTAAAGTTTGCTGCCCTCTCACTTCTATGAGCATTGTGTGAACTCACTTGACATCGGTTTGAACATGAAGGACATTATGTACACAGTACAGCTTTAAAAGCAGATGATGTCCACTCAGTTTCTCACCTGAGTGCCGCTGTCATCCATGATCTGCGTCTGCTCTAGATACGAAGAGCCCACCAGTGTCTGTCTGCTGCTGTAATACTGAGGAGGAGCATCCTGTTACACAAGCAGTCGTGGCGATTACGGTAAATCACAGAACTTTGCTCATTAATCAACCTGTAATGTGTGATACGAGATTATACGCACACCACCCATTTTACTTGAACGCACGCGGCTGGCAGAACAGACAGAAGGTAGGTAGGAGGTAGGGGTGTAGGAAATGGATAGACTAAAATGATATACTAATAAAAGCATATTATTCTGCTGACTGCAAGTTGGAAGCATTGACTCTCTCTCCCCCTCTTTCCACTCTTCACACTTGACAAAGAAAAGTACATAACATTTATATATCATTATTTCTACTTGTCATACACAGCCCTAAAAGGAGGTAGCGCCCGCACACTTCCACAAAAATGTTACTGAGGTTCATATATTCATTTATATATACATGAATAATGGCCACCAATTAGTTGATCACAGGTGTTTTTTAAAAGTATTCCAAAACATTTAGATAAAAAGCAATTATCAGTGGTTCACAGTGTGTGTGCGTCTGCTCTTCAGTCTGTAATTAGTCAAAAAATCCACTAATTTCAGCCCAATTGACCAATTTTCATGCCTTATTTAATCACTGTAGACATTGGCTGTTTTAGCAATACCATAAATTATCTAATCAATAAGACGACCACCCGCTGATGACCGTTCCTCCTCCCAGTGCCGCCACCCCTCTAAAAACAAGACATGTCAGTGTCTCACTGTATGAGGAGCAGGAATCCTAAAAAAAAAAAGAACTCTTGACAGGAAAGCTAGGTAATTGCCTTGGGTCTGAATGAGTCTCATTGTGTGGAGAACAATGCGATGTCCCACTGTGTCAGGAGGGTCCCTAGGCAACAAACCACACGGTGTGGTCTTTTTAGTGTCTCTCTATCCCCTTGTAACTGCAGCAGGTACCTCTTAACGAGCACGCTCCAATACACATTATGGCCTTGCGTGTGATTTGGACCGGCATTACGACAACGTCAATTTGTTGCCTGACTGAGACTTAAATCCAGTGTGAGGTGTAAGACAACTAACATTTGCCTCTAACACTAACCTTTTTTTTGACAAAGATTGACAAACAGGTGGGCGTTTAGTAACTACATCGAGGAGTATTAAAAATCAGATCTATCATTTTCCCAGGCCAGTTCAAACAATGACATCACTCTCACTTAGAGTGACGCACTCTAACGACCCTTGCCTTCACCCTCGCATCAATTCACAGAGAGAGACAACACCGAAAAGATGATGTCAAAGGTCACTTTTCTTCACTGGTTTGTAATTTTAAAAAGCCAAAAAAAGGAGAGAGGGGGGAAACTAGAAGTTGTCCTTTTGTCTCCTGCCATTGATTCAGTCAGTGTGAAAAAGCACAACCGTGTAAAATCAGTGTTGAAGTCGGGGGAGGACCCCAGCCGCAGCGTGCCTTTTTCAACGCCGCAACTTAAAGGAGATCCATTGTCCCTCTTGTGTCCCCAACACCCACAGTGGGGTCTGTCCACTATTCATGGTGCAAACTGAAGCAGGGAAAGGTATGCGACTATGAAGTCGAGGACATGAAATGTCCCACAAGGACACAATGAAAGTGTTTGTGTTCATTTCCCTCGTAAATGAACCTTCACTTTCTGTCTCTCCTGACAATACATACCAAAAACTGTCAGGTACATGCAAGGATCGGTTTTAAAGAAAAATATCGGACAACTATCGGTTGGAAATATTACAATCCCATAAACAACACTGTGCCTACTACAAACATAAACATGTATAGGTCTGCACTTAGTTTAAAATGTGTCATGTGCAGACTTATGCACTTAACCTGTCAGTTAAGGGAACAACACGTATGATTACAGCTGTAACTAAAGGTCGCCATGATCACTCTGTACCAATGAAATGCTCTTTTAGTTCCTTAACTGGGACAACAGGCCGTCTCCATTAAAACCACAACAGATCAGCGCTTCCTGTCTGTGAAACGTATGAGGGGGGTTAAGAGTTGTGCTTCTGCAATGTGGAGATAACACACTGAAACTTGACCTCGGGGACTCACAGTCGTGAAATACAGGAGGAAGAGGAAGCAGAGAGAATGGGCAACAAGTGAAGAGTTACATCTGTAAAGTGTTTGTGTTTCCTTTTCATCTCGCCCTCCACTGTCTTCTCAGCTTTACAGATGCTCAGATAGACAGTTATCTTTGGCAGGTATAGAGATATACAGTATAAAGTATGTGCTGCTGGAGCGCACGCCCTTAAAAACAAAAAAGATCTGGTTGTTTTTCCTTCACATGCCATACCAGAGCTATAAACGAAATATGATTTACAGTTGTTTCATGTCACTGGTGCTGATGTAGCTTCAGTTTATGTGGTGCACATGCTAATTCTGTCCAACTCCATCAGAGATAGAGCAGATAATTCCAGTGAAGCAAATTCATTGTCTGCCAATTTTCATATCAAGTTATTTTTGGGTTGTCCCAAATTGAATGTGACACGAGGAAATGGCCGTGCACAGGGTGCACATGGCTGCACATGGCTGCTTCTACTCTGTCACTGTGGAGCTGGATCAGGAAGAGATCTGGACATGCAGATCACTTAAAAAAAAGGAAAACTCAGCACAAAAAAGGCACCTTTTGTTTTCTTCTTACCATATTGGCATGTGGCCGCTGATAGGAGCGGCCTTTGCAGCACTGTGGATCCTTGCGGTAAATAATGGACAGCAGCCCCACAACAATCACAAAGAACACCAAAGAAGAAACTGTTTGAAAGAAGAACATATTAATCACAATTAGTCAGACAGCAACACTTTCTCTTCCTGGAACTTGTGGTTCAACTTCCAAAAGAACAGAACACCAAATGTAAAGCTTTAGTCAACTTTTGTGTCTATAAATGAAAGAGGTAATGACTCACTTTTGATCCACTGTCTCTACAATGTGAATGCTTTGCTCGTCTGTCAAGATGAGCAATTACAGTGTTACAGGGTATATAAAAGACCTGACGTACTAATTCTATCACTAACTGTGGGTCAGAGCTTTTAGGTGCTATCTTCTGTCAGCACTTATGGAAAATGAAAAGTACAACCCTTATCACACAGCTGCAGCTAGATAGATAGATAGATAGATATGCAAACATTCAACATTTACAATGGAAACATATTTACATTTGCGTCTCATCACGTTTTAAAAGTAGGCAGAAGTATAAACTCAATTACTACTTTTCCCCATCACACTTTTTACCTCAACTATTTACACATTATTTTATACAACGTTCTTCGTACAAAACAAAAACATGCCTGGCTTTAAAAAAAACTACCATTTCAATTATCGTAATGGATTAAACTGCTGTTCTTCATCCTACAATAAATTGTATTTTTTGAGTTGAGACATTTTTACTTACAGGACGCAGCGACCACCGTGAGTTGGTCCGATGTCAGCAAAGAGGAGGGACTGGTTGGACTCGCAGTTGTGGACATTTCCTCAGTGTAACCTGTTAATGATGCCTTCAGAAATCCTCTTGAGCTCATCATCCTCAGCACAAAGACTCTCATGTTGTTGTTGTTGTTGTTGTTGTTTTAAAAAGAGACTACACCTGAGAGTAAAAACGGAGCTGGGCTCCGTCCCTCCTCGTCATTGTCTCCGAAGTCAGTCCACATGCGCTCTGCCACTCACTCCTCGCGACGATAAACATGCCACAGTGGATGTGAGCTCGTGCATAAGCACGGACACATGACGTCCTCTCCGGAGTGCGTCACGTCGGTGTCGCTTAATCTAGTGCCACTATAATACCAACAAACAAAGGATCATTTACACGAAGTTTCTCCCCAACTAAATATTTTGCAGAGAGAAGATTTCTGAGGCTCCAACAAACCATTAATATCCGCGCGTTATTTCAACATTCCTTATTATATTAAAGACATGTCCAAAGTAGACAACTGCCGTGTGATTTACTGCACCCACACCAGTAGGTTGACACACTGGATGCCTGAGCTGCAGTCCCGTTTCCCTGGAAACTTCGGGGGATCCCGTCTTGAGATATTTTCTATACAATGAGAGAAAATGTAGCATTAGTATTCATGGATGGGAACCAAGGAAAACACGTCTGGCTTTACTATCAGCCAATGCGCAGCCAATAAATTATTATATTTTAGCTATTATATTTATGCAATAGATAATGTTTTCTTGATGCAATACAATATTATATTTTTGGTACAATCTTACACGTGTGCCTTGACCTCAGGAGAGTTTACTGTGACCAAGGGCAACAGGAAGACAATGGTGATAAAAATAGGTGTGGGCAAATTATATATGTACATTTCCCCACACCAGTCAAAAGTTTGGACACACCTTCTCATTCAATGTCTCATTTTTTAGCATAATTCTTAGATGAGTTGTTTAGGTCTTATTTTGCCACTAATGAATAAATAAGGCCATGTGACATACTCTGTGGATAACAATTAAGAAAATGCTCTCCAAATGTGTTTGATTAACCTCAATATGTTTTTATAACATTATAAATTCAAGATAAAGTACCCTGATGCTGAGCTAATATTAGTAAAACACAGCATTGTTTAACTTTTGAAGTTATATGGTCAACATATATGCACTGTGTGTTTGAAAGGGTTATTCGTTGGTTAAGCTCTAATTTATATACCATAATTTATATAGACCACTGACCCAGGCCAGTTTCAGGTGATTATGTGCGTTTTTATTATTTTTTTTTTTATTATTGTTTTGTGAATCTTGAAGCGATACAATTATTAGGCTATTAATAAAATAAACTGTCGTGGTTAATACATGTCACGCCAAAAGAACAAAGACTATGTGTGAGCTTTGAAGTTTTGAAAGGAATAGGTTTGTGTTGTATTGTCCGATTTATGAAGACATTATGGGATGCACGTTTTAGTAAATGCAGTGCTGATTTGTACGGAAGCGTATTGCTGCCACACATACAAAAACGTGGGGTAGAAAGCATAATATTTTGTAAAAAACAAACAAAAAACTTTTTGAATGAAATAAAACACAAAGAAATATTGGCTGAGATACAGTGTGGGAAGAAGTTGCCTTGGAAAACCAAAATACAGAATATTCAACAAAAGCAGACAAAGTTCCATCCATCTTCCCCCTAACTTCAGAGCTTCACGAGGATGTCGAGTCGAGCGACGCCGCGTGCGCGCGCAGCTCAGAATGCGCCGTGCACGCGCTCGACGTAGACTTCACTGGAGTCGAAAAGATGGTGGCTAGCGCTCGAGTCCAGAAGCTCCTCCGACGGTACAAACTAGCCATCGCTGCCGCCCTGACTATCCTCTTGATCCAAGGGCTGGTTGTATGGAGTCTGAGGAGTCTGGAGGAGGGCGAGGCCGAGGTAAGATATGAGCTTTCCGGTTATTTCTTGTGTGACAGTGACTGGGTCGCCCGTTAGCGCTTAGCTTAGCTCATCCGTATGTTATGATTCAGTCAATGCTTGGTGGAATTGGCTAAGGGAGCAGCTGGGGAGTGGGCGAGGGGGAGAGCTGCTGCGAAACACTTTCAGTACAGCCGAACCAGTCCTGTCTGTCTGTCGCTGGTAACGGTGTTAAAATGGCACAAATTAAAGACTAGCTCCAGCACTGGTGACTGTGTGTACATTTTAACTGAAGTCACTGAGAGGGGAACGACATGGACAGACAAACCCTGACTAAACTGACAGATTGCAGGGGGAAGATCTTTATGGAGTAATGCAACTTTATGTGGGACTCAGTGACGATTCATTGAAACAAACAGTGAGCCGGAGCGCCCATCACAGCTGTTATAACGGTTTATAACTGTTCTGATTTGTTATTGTCCCTATTATCTAGCTATGTAATGCATTAATACTATGGCACAAGATCTGTAGCTCTTGGTGGTTGTGAGTGAGATTGCTTTAGACTCTGTGTAACTTAAACTTTTGTGACTTTATAGTGAGCTTTTTTCATTTGGGGGCGACGAAAAATACAATGCACTCTGTCAGTGATTTGATTTCTGCTTTTTGTTTTTCCATCACCCTTTCTCCTTTTTACGGAAGCATATTGCTGCCACACATACAAAAAAAAGTGGGGTGCTCAGTATTACGTTATAACGAGAAAATATCACGTTATTTCGAGATAACATTGTTTTCTCACACATTTTTTCACACGAGAAAACACTAGTTTTTCCACTCGACAGATTTAAAAGCCATTGGAACATCCACAATTTAAAAATCTTCATCCATCTCCCCTTCACCCATGCCCCTCTCTCCATTATCACTGACACTGTCACCTGCCATTTTGGGTAATCTAAATCTGTAGAGGCAGCGAGCAAGTCTCCATGATTTGTGGTGGACTGCATGTACAGGAGTTACTTTTTCTTGAGCTGCACTCAAACTGATAAAGCCACTGGAGGGCAAGCTGAAACCTGAAGAGTTAAGTGTGCTGTCTCTCTGTAAAGAAGTGGCAAGTGTGTACAATTTTCCAGCACCGATAGGTGGGCAGGGTGGGTTGGCAGCAACAGTGATGAAAGTTTGACCCTCCACTCTGAGGAGGAAAATGAAGGGTTGTGAGTCTGTTGTTCACTCTAGTCTTGACTATTCAAATCTATCCAGGTTAAGCTGTAAGCTACTCTGTAAAGCCAGAGCCTAATTCTCTGGTCCCTGGGCTCCTGCTTCTATGTAAATACACAAGCATATGAAGTAACCAATTTTCTTTCTGCACACCTACAGTATGGCAACAAAACAAATATGTGACACCTCTATTATCATATCATAGAAAAGATGTCTTCTGTATGAAACATTTGACTTCTGTCACCCATCTGCTTTATAATACCTCCAGAATCTCTGCTGCTTCGTCAGGTGCAGGCTTAAACATGCTTTGGACAAGATGCAGAAAAATGTCTATAGGGGTTGTGGTTAACTGTAGTTTATGTAGGTTTGTACAACCCTTAAACATAAAGATTTGCTGTCCTGTGCCTCAGACTCATATGTGGGTTATAAGGGCAGTAGCACTGGATTTGGACCGAAGTAATAAAAGAGTGATACATTAATTCCCCACTAGCGCTTGTATACAGGGGCAAGGATAGTAGTCCAATTGAACTTACGTAAATGGCAGTGCAGGCGGTCTGTGAATATTTGACAACTGAAATATACAGAGTAAAAAAATCCGACTTTTAGAACTAATGCTCATCATCATGTCACTTCTGAATCGTGCCTATTCAGTCAGGGAGGCTCCCTCTAATGTTTTCAACATGAGCACACATGGCTGGATTCCCATGTGTGCAGTTTAAACTCACATCTGCTCTAATCAGTGGCTTGCTGTGTGTGCTACATGCATTAAGATGAAGCCTTTGTGAAGAAGAACGAAGGAAAAGACAACAGAAGACGGCTCTGTTATCCTCATATTATCCTTTGCTTTCTCACACTCTTCTACAGAGCTGACTGGCTGCTGCTGCTGATGCTTCCCGCCTCAGCAGATGGCAACTGTGATAAGTTTTTTTTAATTTAATTGGAAAGTAAGGAGGATGTGTTTAGCTTTCTTTTGAATCCATACATTTGACATGATGGTGTTAATTAAAAGCTGTGAAAACGAGTGATAAGAGAAAACATTAGCCCCGGCTGCAGGCTTGTCGTATGTGTTAGAAAAGAAACTTAAAAGCATGCAGTCTTCTAATCAATGCTGCAAACACCTGCCTTACCCTCAGTGTTGTTCCCTAGCTTTGCTCTACACTTTTCTAACAAAGCAGTTTACATGTCATGCACATAAAAGGAGTTTCTTATTATTAACGCTGCAAAGATATGACCTTGTAATCCTAATGTTTCAGTTCACGGTTTCAGGTGTTGTATTTGATTTGATTATTTTAGATTGAAGGACACATCCTGTGTGTCACGTAAAGCTCACATTTGATGTGTATAAGGTTTGTCCTAATCCTCTCACCCATCTAATTGATGTTTACAACATCAGGTTTCTGCAAAATGCTGGCAAAAACCAGGAAAATGAAGTCCCTTAAAGAGGCTCCCACTACACTGACCGATACGAAGCTCCACAATGTCTCCTACTGAGAGAGTAGTTGGCAATCATTAGCTGACTGTGCTGTACTGGTTGGCAGCTGTTTCACTGGCAGTGTATTATCTGGTTCTTGTCTTAATCACACAGCTCCGCTCCTCTTCTGTACTCACTGTCTCTGCTCTGTCAAAGTACCTGTGACTTGAGGCTACATTCAGCTACACTGTCTGATAAATGTAGAAAGCTGTCAGCCCACTCACTCTTCATTCCTTCTCCCCAAGTACATATTTTGAAAGGGCTTTTGTGTGATCCAGGAATCTGCTGCTGTGCCAAAGCTATGATGTGTTCTGCTAAAAAAATGGCCAAAGTACAGGTTTTTTTTCTCTTTCACTGCCTGCCTTCTGTATTTTGGAGGTGTGATTTGTGCACGACTGTTTACTTTGTGACACTGCAACATAATTTTGGAAGCCACCCAGATTAGTTTGATTATTGTGGCGTGTCCTTAATTGGATTTGTATTAGATCAGATTTGTACACCAACAACATTAGACTTATATCTATTTTTGAAGTGTTGAAAACTGTCCTGCTCTTACTGATGCTTATATAATTTTACTGTTCGGTAAACCGACAACGCAACACCTTTTTCCCCTTATTTCTTCTTTTTCTTCTCTAGCCTTATCATCTCCTTTAGGGATGTTACTGCCAAAATATTTTTTAATACTTCAAAGCCGATATAAGCGGATCACGTCTATGAAGTCTCTGAGGATTAAAATCAAGATGCCACTGCAACGCGCAAATCATGAAGAATAATGAATCATATTAAGAAAAGGCAGCAATAAGTGGTTGAATAATTGCACACATTTACCCTTGTGCAAACACAGGATTTCATACATGTGGATGTTATTGAGCCTATCCTTGTGACAGTGATTAAGAAAACCTGATCACTCATATTGAACAAGTACTTTAATTTGGGCCAGTGCAGGTTCAGACCAATATTTTAATGTTTGGGTTTAGGTCAGATGCTATATCCAATGGTTCCAACTGCATATCAGGGACTGTGTCACTGCCCAGCATTCTGATACACAACATATGCATGCAAGCAACATGCTGCTGTACTAATATTCCTCCCTCACACAAAGAGAGAGAGAAAGTCAGACAAGTCTCTGTTTAGCCTCCTTAACATCTGAGGGCTATGCTTATGCAGCTCCCCTATATGTGTGAAGGGTTTGGGAAGACATGATCTGCATGTTTTTTTTTTTTTACAATATTTGCCTCAGGGTGCAGACAGAGGTTTCTACAGTGATTTACTGTGTTCATGTCTTTTGTGTGTATATGTGTCACTATCCAGAACGGTACTTTTGGCAGATTAAGGAGGAGGCTCAACTAAAAATAACCCACATGAAAGAATTTTGGGAAAAACAAAACCAAATAAACACATTTTTCCCACTGGGGTCTACTGCTGTCTCTGTTCAGGTGTTTGTTTACCTTCTGTCATGATTGAGAATGCTTCACTCTTCTCAGTAGTGTTAGTCCTAGATGCTCTGATGGACTGGCAAAAGAATCATATTCTTTCCCTCAACCCATCTCTCTCTATCCTGCTTTCATTTCTCTGTTCTCTCGCTCTCTCCTCAGAGAAAAACACGACGGTCTAAACTACCGGACCACAACAGCCAGGACCCCAAGAGAGACAGTGCACTTTGGGAGAAACAAAACTCTTTGTCAGGGAGGAACAAGGGCAGATGGAGCACCAGGTTGGAGAGGACAGGAGGCACAGCAGCCAGTGCGCTGAGGAGAGCAACAAGCCGGCAAGGAGGAAAGCCCGGCATCAGGCTGAAGTCTCCACAGGAGCGAGGGGTGACGGGCGCTGGAATGGACAATG
Organism: Solea solea; assembly: GCF_958295425.1. Taxonomy (NCBI): domain Eukaryota; kingdom Metazoa; phylum Chordata; class Actinopteri; order Pleuronectiformes; family Soleidae; genus Solea; species Solea solea. Next base: position 18,391,334 of record NC_081149.1, on the reverse strand, counting down.
TTGTCTCCCATGACCTGTCTAGCAGCCGCAACTTTAGCGAGATGCGATGGGGCGCAGGTGGCGCACCTAAGCTCCCTGCTGCTGCCATACCAGGGGAGCCGGGCAGCGTGGACGGGGCACACCAAGCCCCCAGCAGTGACTTTGTGCCTAAATGTGATATCTTAGGGAAGGACGCTCTGTCTGCCCTCCATCGTGCTGGGTCACAGCAGTGCCGACAGGAGATCGCCAACATCGTGTGCCAACATCAGGCTGGTCGGCTCATGCCAGACGCATTTCCTCAGTTCTGCCCCCAGCCTGGTGAGAGAACAACACACTTTCTGTCTTGTCTTGTATTGCAAGAATTAGTGTGAGATAAAACAACTGATCAGTTAGCTAATCATTGGGGAAATGTAGCTGCAAATATTTTCACAGTTAACTGTGTAAGTTCATATTATTTTAGTCGAATTTCTTTGGTTTTCTTGTTTGCTATATTCTAATCGCCTTTGATTGTAAACTAAATATCAAGGTATTGGCACATTGGGCTGAAAAAGCATAATTCTTGGAAATTGTGGCTCGCCAATATGGCCTAAAATTCCTCCTTCTTCTTCTCCTTCTTTTTATTTTTACACCAAACTTGATTTACAATTGTACATCGCATTTTTCTTCTAAAAAAAAATATACAAATGACAAAGAAATGATTCAAATCAAGTTGGCATTTCAAACATAACCCATTGGGTTAAAGAGCAACCAAACACAAACCTACCTGATCCATGCCACTGAGGAGAATTAGCCTTTTTTTTAAGAACAAACTCTTCACTGTTTGCTGCCATTTAGTCAAACTCCCTGCGGAAATGCCAGGGAAATGGGCTGCAGGCCACTGTGAATTATGGAAGCTCAAGGGGATGGTGGAGGAGGTTAAAGAGAAATGGATTTTCATTAATCTACCTAAACCATTCATTTAAAATTAATTCAGTCCTGTTGTCTAACGCACTAATTGGTTTGCTACCTTAATCTCTTGTCTCATCTCAATGCAGACCAGAAAAGTCCTGCTTCTTGTTAGTGTTTTCATGCATTAATACATTATTTTTAAAACACTGAATTGGGTGGAGTTATAATAGAGATATTGTGATTTACACTTTCTTATGTCATAGGTTTTTTTTTTTTTTTTTTAACTAAATTTTTATACCTTTTAAGAGTTATCTTTTTCTCTATTGTCTTTGGTCAGGTCTGTCAAATCCAGTTCAGGTTGTTGAGCTGGACAACAGCCTGTCCAGTGTGGAGAACCCTGTCAGGGTGGCCTTTGTTCTGATGGTCCACGGCCGAGCCGTACGGCAGCTCAAGCGCCTCATGAAAGCCATATACCACCGTGACCACTACTATTACATCCATGTAGACAAGGTAAGGACACGTTACATTCCTTACATTACATTGCTGTACATTCTCTGCAGTGTACCATTGCAACCTCTTCGTATTGATGGCCTACAGACTTTTAACATGCTACAAGCAGACTTTGCACAGTGATTGCTTGATGCTGGTGACTCTGAGTTCATACATGCATTTACCACTAAGGTCTTCTCGCTTTATGAGGATTAAATTCATCCCACAGGTCTCGCAGTATGGTAAAGGGGATTAGCCTGGATAGGGGGAGTTGTGGTTATTCTTAGGGTCTGGATTAAATGTCTGCTGTTTGTGTAGCTGCAAGGCAAAAGACAAATGTCTGGCGAATGTCTGGAGAAATCAGGGTAGGGTGTAGTCTTTGTAAAGGTGTTTCCTGGGAAATCCTATCAGAACCTTTTACCCATTCCCAGGAAATGTAATGACTAATAGAGTTGTTGATGAGACAGAGTCGGTAGATGGCGGTAAAAAGGTCACAGACACAGTCTGTGCTGTGAGTATGTGATTGACATACATTTTGTTTTGTTTTTTTGCCCTAATAATGCTAAAAATAATACACATAACGGTCAGATTGGGTCCATATATATGCATATTGTCTCTGTGTTGTATTTATTATTGTCTGAAATGACCTGGGCTTATCTGATGTTATGTGTCGTATGTAAAAAAAAAAGCTTATTTCCCAGGATTCCTGGGAAAATTGTCTTCTGTTCTCAGGATTTTTTATGTCAAATTCTTGGGAAAAACAGTAATCCCTTGTGCAGGGCACAGATAAATGAGGTACAGGTGTCTTTTGTCTTTTGTGAGTGCACCTGTGCAGTTGGAAAGGTTACCGAGTCCCACTGAGTCGCCCCGTTCTGCTGCCAGGTGACGGTGGAGAGGCTCACTGGAGGCGGTGATGAATAAGAAGTCAGTGGGGCAGTTGCATCACAGACCCTCCACAAGCCTTATCTCAGGCTCTAAAACAGGTCATGTTGTACTGGAATCAGTCTACTGCCCTCACTGTACCACAGCACCCATGTCTTCATAACTGTTTTCCCCGGCTGTGTCTACATGAGAGGACTGTGATGGATTATTTTCACTGTTGCTTTCCTCTTTACTGTTGCAGAGGAAACACACATATTCATGCTAAATCTGCAGTCTTTGTCTTAATGTCCACTCTTGATTTAATACAGGACAGGCGAGTAACACACAGTTTGTGCTTCGCTAAACAACTGAGCAAATATTATTTTAGTGTCTTAACTAATCAATTTAGTGATTATATAGAAACGTGCTTTTTAATTATCTGGCAAATCTAAGGTCTGAAAACCGATCCGGATTCAGGTTTTTTGTGTTTAACTAGTGGTTAATCTGTCAAGATAGGTGGCATTGGTAGCGGTTTGCACTCTCAGAGGGCTTTTTTAGTTTGAATTTTTGTTCAGTCTGTGTGATGATTAGCAGGACAAAGCATCAAATTGTCTTTCAACGTAAGCCAGCTTTGTGCGGTTGTCTTGGCACAGTGACAGGCAGATCAGTGACAGCTGCTCTGCACGTAAAAGTGGATTACATAAGTGACGTAGAAACAGAACTTGTATGTGTATGTGTTGTGTTTGACCTTTTGTTGTGAAATCCTCCAGCGGTCGGGCTACATGCATCGAGAGGTCCTGCAGATAGCCCAGCAGTTCCCAAATGTGCGGGCCACACCCTGGAGAATGGTCACCATCTGGGGCGGTGCCAGCCTGCTGAAGGCCTACCTGCGCAGCATGCAGGACCTGCTCTCCATGGTGGACTGGAAATGGGATTTTTTCATCAATCTCAGTGCCACAGACTTTCCCACCAGGTTAGTCAGCCTGTGGAGCAACATCAGAGCTTAGGATAACCACACAATGCACATCTATTCCCACACATACCATTTATTTGTGAGAATCGACTGTGTAGGCTTCAGAGGAGAACAGTATTGGAATGGAAGAGAATGCAGGATTAGGTATTCAGTTAAGGAGCGCCAGATCTCATTTTAGTATGAATGAAACCACAAGCATGTACTTGTGAGAGGAATGCAGACACAACTCTAAGTGGATATAGGAGATGCAGAAATTGTGGAAAGGCTTTTATATAAGTTGAATGGTTGAATGTGTATTGGACCCGCTTTTAGAACAGCCGCTTTAATGCATTGCTTCAGAATTTGCACAGCTTTTCCATTTTCTGTTCACATTCATTGATTAATTTTTCGCTGCTGCATTGAGACTCTCTGATGTACGGTGACTTCAGCATCATAGCAGCATTAGTACTACACCCTCCCTTTCCAAAGAATCCACTAGACCTAACCTGTGTTCCTATCACTGCCCACCCTATCTCGCTCCTGCAGGACCAATGATGAACTGGTGGCTTTCCTGTCGCAGCACAGAAACAAGAACTTCCTCAAGTCACACGGGAGAGAGAATGCCAGGTGAGGATGTTTGCTTTAACATAAGCAAACACCTTAACACTGACATTGAACTTAATTAAGTAACATTAATTCCAAACCTAACATCTACACTGTCTTTCCCATAATTAATTCAGGAGAAGCTGTATTTAACATTAATAAATACAGCTTTATAATTTAGAGGGGAAATAGTTTGTTTTGATCCGTAAAACCATCCTCAAAAAACCATTAACACATTCCAACCATGTTTTGTGTTCAAGATTCATTAAAAAGCAGGGTCTCGACCGTCTGTTCCATGAGTGTGACAACCACATGTGGCGTCTCGGGGAGCGCAGCATCCCAGAAGGCCTGGAAGTCTCAGGTGGCTCTGATTGGTTTGCGCTCACCCGCCGCTTTGTGGAGTATGTCATCAACTCCCAGGATGACCTGGTGTCAGGGCTGAAGCAGTTCTATTCCTATGCTCTGCTCCCCGCTGAGGTAAGTGAGCCTTGGGTGTTCTTTTTCTCTCTTATAGGGGAAGTTGACAGTTTGATGTACAAGCCTGTCTGAGGCTTGTTCTCCACTGTCAGGTCAGAAGAGTCTTGCAGCAGAGATAATGTAATACCTTTGGGCGCAGTGCTGCAGACGAGAGGAGGGAGTTGGAATCTATCTGTCTGTGTGGTTTAATGTCTCGGCAGTCGGTTCGCCTTTGTTTGGTGCAACACAGACATGCCCTTTTGCAATTTAACATCGATACATCTCTGACGATTTACCGTTTATTCACCCACAGCATAAATATTTATTTATATATAATTACTTACTGCTGTACTTTCTATTCCAGTCTTTCTATCACACAGTGCTGGGCAACAGTCACATGTGCGACTCTCTGGTGGACAATAACCTGCGTGTCACCAACTGGAATCGTAAACTGGGATGTAAATGTCAGTACAAGCACATTGTCGACTGGTGTGGTTGCTCTCCCAATGATTTCAAACCACAAGACCTCATCCGGATTCAGGTATATTTGACATTTTTGTTATTATTTGGGTGGGAGTCTGGAGGGAGGATGTGCTCTTTTTTTTTTGTGTTTTAGTTAGTTCGGTAACTGGTCATGTGGATTAATTTGTTGATGTAAGCTCATGAGACTGCAAGAGAATAAATCATCAATCATTTTTTTGTGTGCATGGAAACAAACCAAGCAGCATTTTTATGGACGACAAATGGATCAATACAGTAGAATTGAACCAACTTGGTGTGAATTGTTTCCCCTCAATGCTCAGATTTAGCTATTGTCTCTTTCTCATCCACAGCAATTGTCCCGCCCAACGTTCTTCGCTCGTAAATTTGAGTCAACAGTGAATCAGGAGGCCATAGAAATTCTGGACACTCACTTGTACGGCCAGTACGCTCCAGGCACCATCGCCGTTAAGGCTTACTGGGAAAGTGTGTTCGAGCAGTTGGACAGCATCAACTCACTCAGGGATGTTGCCCTCACAGCTTACACATCTTTCTTTCGCCTGGGTCTTAAGAGTCTGACGACGACACAGAAAAATGTGGAGGCATGCAGGTAGAAGGTCTTTCTCTTTGTAGGTTTCTCTTTTTACGATCAAGCACGTGTGTTTCTTTATAAATACGCGGTGCATTAATGTCATTTGTCACTGATGGTTTATTTCCTCACTTCAGGTTTGAACCTGTAGGCTATCCACTGTCGGTACACTTGTACTTCTACGACGATCATTTCCAAGGTTACCTGGTGCGTCAGGACGTACAGGCTGTGGGGTCAAAGGCCAGGGAGACACTGGAGATGTGGGCAGTGCCTCAAACGTCTTTTGTACTCGAGAAGAACCTTAAAGAGTTTGAGAGATTGAAGAATCTGGAAGTAAGTGGAAGTGCCGTCTGAGGTAGTAACTCTTACTTTACCATCAGAGTTTGACTTATGATGAAAGCTTATTTCTCCTTGTATTGTTGAAGTTTATATCCTGCAATTTAAAAGATCAAGGCACCTCATATTCCCTCAAATTGGTGTGTAAAGATTGCAGCAGTATTATCAAGGTTTTATCAAGGACTGGAAATAAAAATGTCCATAGTCGTCTCTGGTTGCAAAGCAAAGTCTGTTGTTAAGCCTCGAGATTTGTGATTTGACCGGAGACGTGTCAGTTTTCTGACCTGTCATTTGCAACAAGTCACCAAGTAGACGATCCTAGCTGTCAGTCACACTGGTGTCTACTCATATGTGCAGTGCTTTAGTTTATAAGGGGAACATCAATTTTCAAATTTAACCATTAACTCTTTTTTTATTATTTCTAAGGCTTTACTTTGGAAGACTATGTCCATGGTGTATTGGTTTTTTGTGACCACAAATTCAATTTGAAGCTTATTTTATTAGTATTTGAAGGAAGAAGAAAGACAAACACATACATACATAATCATAATTGATTAATCTGTCAATTATCTTCTTAATTTAATCAATTAGTCACTTGGTTGGTGCTTGTTTTTAATAATCAATTATGAGATGTATTGTTTTCAGCCGTAGTCAAAGCCTTTTCACTATATTGTGCCACATTACCCATAATTATCTCAGACTTAATCTTTCTTTCTTTCTCCCTGACAGATTGGCACAGATTGGGATCCAAAGGAAAGAATCTTCCGCAACTTCGGTGGTGTGATCGGGCCTCTGGACGAACCACTTGCAGTACAGAAATGGGCCCGCGGTCCAAACCTCACAGCCACTATTGTGTGGATTGACCCAGCACTGGTGGTGGCAGCATCTTACGACATCATAGTGGATGTGGATGCGGAGTACACCCAGTACAAACCACCGTTACAGCGCCCCCTGCGGCCGGGGACCTGGACAGTGCGGCTGTTAAAGCAATGGGAGCGTGTGGCAGAAGTTTGCTTCCTTGTCATGCCACTGAACTTCAAAGATAAGGAGCCACTACGCAAAGGTGAGTCAAGGATTTAGAGCATTAGATTTTTCTTGTGAGTTGAAAGAATAGATCGAACGATAATTTAGATTAGTTTAATTGAGTTTTTTAATCGGCTTAATTGCCTTTAAAATTGTCATTATTTGCGTTGTAACGCAGTGATATGATTTTTAATTTCAGTCGAGGACAGCTGGCTCCATGCAGGCCCTCCAGGGAACCTGTACCTGGAGCAGAGTTTCCAGCAGCTGAGCTCCATGCTGAAGCTTCCTCCCCAGGATTCGGCCCTGCAGGAGGCCCAGCATAATGCCCAGCTCGTGGGCCAGTCCCTTGAGGAATGGGTGGACAACAGTGTAAGGACATTCTGGGTAATAGGCGACATGTGCACCACACAGACTTCCTCCTGCCCAGCATTGGGACCTTGCTCCAAAACCTCCTGGAGCTCTCTGTCCCCAGATCCCAAGTCTGAACTGGGTCCTGTCAAAAGTGATGGGCGGATCAGGTAGCCCTCAGAGACTGTAAGACACACAAAAACATGCTGGAAGAATGAGGGAGAGCTGCACCTGTACTGTAGAGCTCCAGGAGAATCTGCGTCAACTGGATATTGTCCTCAAGGTCAGCTCAGAGCTCAGGGGCACATAAACAACAACAAGACAACTTCCTGCTCTGATGAGTCAGGACATTCTGAGTGAAGTTGTTATACAGACTTAAAAGGGGAGGATACAACCGCTGGATATTTGCACATAAAAGGCCGCAAGCGCAAAGACTTGTCCTTGTTTGCTGAATGATTTCATGGATGCCAGATGTATTGTTATTATTTTAGCACAGGTTTTCAGTCAGGGTCAGTCTGGGTCAGAATTTGAAAAGCACCCTCCGCACATGTTTAGACGCAGTTTTGACACTCAATTATCATCTGCTTTAAAAGAACGAGAAAGGGTCGGCAGAACTCGGAACAACAGGTTCCTAACCACACTCTGCGTCTATCCTCATTTCAAGGGAGAGTGGAACGTCTGACTCATATATTATCGTGCTTATTTTGAAGCATTAATACGGAAGCATGCGGAGCCGACAGATAAAGTGCACTTTACTGTAAAACTATGACATAACACAGAGGTCACATGGTTACATTGCGAAGAGCAGAAGTTCAAAAGTCATGATTAAGGTCATGTCACCTCTTAATTTTATAGTCAAAGCACCTGCACCGTGACTCCCTGCTGTCACAGACACATCAATAAATGGTCCGACTGTAACGCGGGTTAGGAAAAGTACAGAAAGCGACAGGCGGGGGTTTTTAGGTTTCAAGTCTTCTTTAATCTATTAGTTCTGTTTACTGTGACATACACTTTTTGAAACTTGTCATTTTTCATGTATTTGTTTTGTGACAGTTCCTGACGCGGCTGCTCGTAAAACTCGTAAGATGTCTTTGATGTACATTGTTGCCAGAAAAGCCACTTTTTTTTATTTTTTTGGTGGAAGTGCCTCATCAGAGAATGTGGTCACTTTCAAAATTCCTCTGACAAAAGTGGGGGGAAAAAAACAAGCTCAGCTCAAAGTTAAGTGCAGTTTTTGTCACCTGGTAGATGAGAATGTGTCGTTTGGTCAAAGGTTTCAGAACAAGGGAGTAAGTGGTACCTTCACTTGAGATTGTAAAGTTCAATGATGTGACAATGCTTATTTGTTGTTACGTAAATATGACTTACAATGAGTAACAGAAAAATGGCAACTAATAATAAGTATTGAATAATAAGTACTTTTGTGACATAACAAAACATGTTCTCTAGTTCAAGGCTCATGGACGTGATGATCTTGATCTTCTAAATCAGACATTCGAGGATGTCATCTTGAACTCTAAGAAGATCACCCATATTTGTTGTTCAGTTAAGTGTTCCTAAATGAAAATTAATTTAGCAAAAGGAACAGATGGGACTTTAAATGATATGTTTAACCTAACCGAGAGGTCATATTAGCCTGCTTTACAAACCTGGTCCAACATGTCTTTGTTGAAATCATCTGGTGCATCTGTTTAAAAATGCAGTATTGTCACTCCTGTGTGTTTTGTGTTTACCTCACAGTGTGGTGTCTCATTTCAGTTCAACTTGTCATGTCATTTCAACATTGTAAAAGCACCAACTGAGAGGGTCAACGGTACACTGTTTAAACTTTCTATCCGGGTGTGAGCAAGAGAATCGACGCTGCCTTCACAAAGCTGAAAAGTTCCAGAGATGTGCAATTAATACCTCTTCAGAGGATAGTGAAAACCACTGTCTGTGTCTTAGTTTGCATTTTTTTTTTTTCATAGTTTTATGTGACCTTTTAATGTTCTTAAATAACAGTTGGCCATTGTTTGTTTTCAAGTGACCTTGTTTACCTTGCACAGCACAGCTGCTTCAGTGAAGCCCCAGTTTAGTTGAGAGAAAAGAGCAGTGTTTCGGAGGATAGCAGATTTTATTTTTCTACACGTTTGACATGGAAGTGTCTACGATGTCCATTCTCTGGTTTTCTGCTAAACCATTAAAAACTGCTGATGTATTTATGTTTATGTATTTGAAAGTCTGTGTGTTCAGTGTCGTTTGAAGCAGACCTTCTGTTTTATTCTTACTTTTAGGTTTTTTTATTATTATTTGGAGGAAGAGTTGGACGGATGGGATGTTGAGGTTTCCATACATGCTGCTGTGAGAAAGAGCAGAGGTCCAGCAGCTGGTGTTTAATCCTGGGTGCTGTGGCTCTTATCTCAGTAGAGAACTGTCAACTGTAGAAGCCTGTCACTAAATGCCTCTGGAAACACTCATAGAATAGGCCTCATGGCTGATGACTCAATAAAAAGACGTATATTAAGATTTTTTGTTGTTGTTTTTCTCTTCTGTATTTGGGTGTTTCTTGTTATACATATAAGGTTTTCTTTCACCCTCATAAGAAAATGGAAAACATGTTTATGTCACTACTCAACATTGTTATACTTCATAAATACTTTATAACCCCTTGTTGGTCTCCAACCGGAACACTTTGATATACATATTTTATGGTTTGTTGTTTGCTGCTTATCCACACGACTCTGTGTTAGTTTGTGTCTTTGTTTTAGATATAAACCAGGACGCAGGTGATCAGTGACGGGCTGAGGTAAACAAACAGGTGAAGAGGAGGTTGAAACCTGCTCACAAAGATTAGACCATACTGACCGGGAGAGTCACAGAGATGGATGATAGCAGAGTGACGCTGAAGCAGGAGGAGGATGAGAGGATGGAGTCTGGATCATCTGCGGTGGACACAGACCCAGAGGACAAACGTACATCCTCAACCACCTTCCCTTACAATGAAGAACTAACTCATAAGGTGATTATATTTGCACTTTCTGTCCTGAAATGTTGATTTGATTTGATTTGGATTAATGTATAGCAGTAACTTCACAGTAATTCACACACTGCGGGCTCAGCCGTCAGGAGCAACGTGGGGTTAAGTGTCTTGCCCAAGGACACATCGGTATGTAGACTAGATGCAGATTTAGTAAACAAAGTTTATTTGTTTTATTAATTTACCCTTTATACTGACTGCTGCGATATCTAATGTTCACTACAGATGACATTGTTTTTCAATATTGAATCAGTTAAGGCAAGTTTATTTACTTTTATAAGTAAATGGTCGCTAAAGAAGTAACACATCAAAGTTTATCCGTTTAAACCTGTGAAATAATTCACTAGTGAGTTTTCTATCAGTTTATATAACTTTCAAAGGTAACTCACCTCGGTGATGGTTTCACTGAAGCTGATCATCCATCCAGCCATTATCTAACGCTTTATCCTTCACCAGAGGGTCGCAGGGGGTGCTGTGCCAAACTCAGCTGACAGGGCGATAGGCGGGGTCACACCCTGGACAGGTCCTGAAGCTGATCATCTACAACACATTTAGAAATCAATTTATTATTATTGTTAATAATGATGCACACATTTATTTATTTATATAACACATTAGTGGAAGTCGTGCAGAATAGGAACAAAGAATAAAATAAAAAAAGACAAAGATCAAAACAACATGTTTGACACATTGTTCACATTGTTGCCTCACAGCAAGAAGGGTCACCGGTTTGGATCCCAGTTCAACCGAGGGCCTTTCTGTGTGCAGTTGTGTGTGGAGTGTGTGGACAGACTGGTGATTAATGAAATAAAATCCCAGGTGAATGGCATGAAAACAAGTGCAATATAATAACTTTTAAAATTAGAAGATATTTTTAAAAATGCAATAACATCTATATTCATTACATTGAGACCTTTAAAGGTGGTTTTTTTGTCCCCTGTACAAATGTCTGTCAAAGCTAATGAAAGTTCTCTTCGTGAGACTTTCATCAGATTGTTTCTTCAGTGCTGCAGCTTTTCTGAGTGTTTGATCATTTTGTGATTTGTTCAGTATTTATATAATAAGTGCCGTGAGCCAAGAACAGACTCCTGCTTCCTCAGCAATTAAACTGGAAGTTATATTTATTGTTTGGCCAAGCTGCAGGCAGCCTGCCAACGCACTCTCCACAGAGACGGCTTCGGCTTTTTGCAGGCTCAAATTAGTCAGCTAGTGTCTTTTATTTAAAAAAAAAAAAAAAATAACATTAAATATTTAAGCACTCTTTCAGCTTGACACAAACCTCCCATTTATCCGGGCTTGGGACCAGCAGAGAACACTGGATGTGGGCCCCCCCTTCTTGGCTGGGGACAATTTAGAAGCACTCAAGAGAAACTGAAAAATAAAAAGAAATCTTTTTATGAGCCACCTGCTGTTTCTTAATTCTGGTACATTTTTCAGGAATAATCTTTAATGAGGAAGCTTAATGTGAAGCAGTTTTTCAGGACGATACGGCTGCTAAGTTGCAAATTACAGTGAAATCTGTGTGTGTATGGACAAGAAACATCTGATTAAGGGCTCGATATTTATCCTGCAACTGCAGATAGAAGATTAACTTTCCTCTGAGGATGGATGCTTATGACTGAGTGACTTATAGTACTATGCGAACGAGTAATTTCTTTCTCAATCACATCATTGGAACAATACAGAGAATACAGGAAACATGTATGCAGGTTTAAAAGAACAAATGATTTCGGAACAAAGGTTAAAGGGTTAAAGGTTAAAGGTTAAAAGTTACCCTTACACCTGGCTCTCTTAAATTCTTACCAGTTACTGGTAAAACCTGTGTTTGTTCCACAATTTCATGTCAACAAACATCTGCTGTGACGTATGCGTTGACGTTTACATGCTGTAAACTCATTGACAGTTTGTTAATATATAAGACCAAGACTTTTAGTCACATCATTCCAATCCATATGCCAATGATCACAGACATAAAAGAAACAACAAAACTGCTTGTTCCCTAAGACTGTAGATCACCACCCACTGGGTTAATTGGACACACATGACAGCGCTGGATTTCCTCCACATTTTTAAAGGGAACTATCTCATTAGGGACAGATCTCTGGGACACGTTCACAATGAGATTTCTCCAAACAACATGGGGAAATCTCATGTTGTCATGGAGACTAATTCGGCATCTCTGTCCCCCCACTGTAGGGCTACGATAAACCGTACGATTTTGGTTTCCATGAGGACTCCTGGTCCTGAAAAGGTCCCAAATACACGTACACACACATAGTCTCTGTATGCTTCCCGGAGATAAACGACTCCCGTGATGCTGCTGCTCTCTGCTCCGACAGCTTTAGTCCTGAGAAGCGCTTACATGCCAACATCAAAATTTGATGAAGGAGGCATGAAATAGTAATATGCTGATTACCCGGCTAAACACTGCATGACTTCCTCTTCACACAGTGAGTCATCCTCACAGCGGCTGGTCTCTACAGTTCCAGGAAACTCTGCAGCCGACCTCACCGAACACTTATCATACTGTATATGTGCTCCATCCAACAATGACACAAGCACAACTTCATGTAAAGATCATTTAGACACACACGGAATCTTTTTTACCCCACCCCTGTATTTGCTGAATAAAAAATGTGCTGCTTCACTCAGCATTTTAAAAATCTACACCTTACAAAAGGAACCAGTCACTTTGTCATTTCCATCCTGTTCCAACTGCTCAAACTGTCGTGAGGCCGGGGTCTTTAGCGGCAGAGCAAAGGCTGAATGTGCAGAACTTGTGGACATCAGTGATTAAAGTGGATGCATTGTGGGTTGCAGCAGAGTGCGGCACTGCATGCTGTAGTGCTGCACCATATGTGGGCACTTTGAAATCACAGATAAGGAGATGCTGGCTGGCTTGCTGGAGGAGGAGGAGAGCGAGGAAGAGCGAGGAAGAGGAGGAGGAGGAGGGCGGGTGATACAGTTCAATAAAAAAAAAGAGGCAAGCATCTGCTGCCAGGGAGCTCCAGGCCGGACTCAGCAGCTCCCTGTGCGCCCATAACCATGACGACAAGGCCGATTGATGCCTACACACAGTGATGTAGTGTCAGAACAGCAGATCCCCGTTAGGACGTCACAGGATCATGAGAACTGATGGTAATCACACCAGCCCCAACTATTTTATATGTGAGTTAAAAAGTTTTGGAATTAACACCCCAATAAAAAAACAATACAATCCAGAACCAGTTACCACCTCTCTCTCTCGTGATATTATGATGTTTTGGATTAATAAAAAACCTCTATTGTACGGCTATCAAATGAATGTACAATAATATTTCATGAGTACACACAAAGGGCTACACGGTGGGGTAGTGGTTAGCACAGTTTAATTGGACCGTAGGTGTAAATGTGAGAGTGAATGGTTGTTTGTCTCTGTGTGTTGATCCTGTGATGGACTGGTGAACTGTCCAGGGGGCGTGACCCCCATGACCCTCATGTGGAGGATGGAGTTCAGACAAAGCTGATTAAGCTTATCAACTCTACACAACTCGCCCCTGTGTATCTCTGTCTAGCAGTGTTAAGATCTCTTGTTGCCTGGCGACAATTTCCTTTTCCTGCAGCATGTCGAAACAAATGGAGGTGACTGCAACATTGCGCGAGTAAAGTCAGCAAAGACGGTTGCACTCAAAACATAGAAAGGTTTCAGATTGAATAAATGCTTCTTGCCCCTGCACTGTCTTCGCACTTCCTCTGTCAGGTCTGATAGTATTGCTTGACAGAGCCTGTTTTCAGATACAGCATATAAGTAATGTTACATTGCTTCTGTTCACGAAGACCAAACAGAGGCAGAATAATAACATCAACTACACACTGCAGCTCTGATTCAAAGTTGATATTTGGTACAGTGCAAATGCACAGGACAAAGAGAGCTTCTCATACACTGATATGATGATCAGCAGCGTCTCTCTGTGACTCTCTGTGACTCTCTGTGCAGACGATCCAGGTGGGAGACAGTGGAGTGGGCAAGACATCTCTGCTGGTCCAGTTCGACCAGGGCAAGTTCATCCCAGGCTCCTTCTCTGCCACGGTCGGCATTGGCTTCACGGTGAGTCCACGATTCTTGTCCTCCGCCAAAGAAAAAAAAAAAACATGTTTTTTTGTTTTTGCCATTCTCTCCGCCCAACTCCATCTGCTGTGCTGTTGACTTCACCCACGTGAAGAGAGAAGGACACGCTGTCACTTTGTGCTCAAGTGCTGTGAAGTGTTTGATTCCGTCAGTGAGTGAGTGAAGTGCAGCATGAATCAGTGGAGTTCTCCAGTGTGGGATGGAGCATCTTCTCACACTGCATTCATTATGATGGCGACACTGCGTGTGTGTCTGTCCTTGTATTTGGTAGCTCTTTAGGACATTTTCTGGCATAAATAAACCTTGTCAGGACCAGTACTCCTCATGGAGACTGGGTCAAGGGCTGATGTGCCCCTGAGCAAGGCACACAATCCCCCATTGCTCCCTGGGCACAGAGAATAATGTGTGTTTTCACAACTAGTGTGTTATAACGATGGGTTAAATGCAGAGGTCCAATTCACTGTGACTGAGAATAACTCATTTAAATTCTTGACGATGACACTGCTACGATTGAATGACTGTGAAGAGCTGCTGATGATTGTCGTGGTGGCAGGCTGTTTGCTGCTGGATGTTTGTAAGTGATGTTCTGCTTCATGACGTGTGTGTGTGTGTGTGTGTGTGTTACCCTTTGTGTCAAGCAAAAGACAAAGGGAGACAAACAGAAAAGACTTATGGCTCATTTGGTACATTCTTTTTCTGAAGTGGCAGTGACAGCTTTGTCATTTTGCAATAACATTGTGTTTGTTTGTTCAAAACCCTCTTTAGAAAAATGAGCTGGATTTAAAGTCAAGTGTAAGACAGTAACAGCAAATTCACTTTAATGTCGGGGTGTCTGCCGTCATTCTGACAGGGCTTGGCTCAGATGTTAAAAATTAAAGTGCCTTAAATGTACACAAGCTGAGGCTGCATCCGGTGTGCTGTTTCATGGGAAACTGTTTGTTCCTTTGAGCTGCTGAGAAAACATGGCAGCCTTTGGCAAACGAGGCCCTCGCTTAACCCTTTAACACCTCTGTCTTTTTTGCTTATTTTAACCATAAAAGGGCCAGAAAGTGTCCCGTGAGTAAGTGCATTTGCCCATTTGTCCAGAATAACTTTCAATATCTGGCAGTTACTGCATGTTAAAACACTGTAGTCGTACATGAACACCAGATTTTGCGTGTTAAAATTGAAAATGTAACCGTTTAAAGTAACATTTGTTTGAGTTTATGTCTCAATGTCCAAAAACAGGCCAAAAAATGGAAACTGTGTACAGGCGTTTTTCCAACCCTCTCCTCTCTGGGGACAAAGGTGCTGAATCGCCGGCTTCCTGCAACAGCTGGTTTTGACGTGCAACTTCTCAGCTTTCAGAAACCGCTGGTATTTTTCCGATAGCACAAACTGTTGCGTCATTGCAGTGATGCAAAGCGCGCTTGTGCAAATGTGTCGTGTCAAAGGGTTAAAGCACATATATAAATGGCTTATTCTAAGGCTTTGAAACCCACTTTTTATTTTAAAGCTGTTATAAACTCTGTTAATAAAACCTCCTAAACTGGATTTTAAAAGCTTTCTCAGTCTTGTCTTTCAATCGGACACTTTGGGTTCAAAGGCACTCCTTTGCGTCGCTGCTTCCTGTGCAGCTTGTGAGGCAAAATACACAGATGCTAAAACACAGCGAACCTTACGAGGTTTCGTGTTTTTTAATGTGGATTCTCTCTGACAGGCTGAACAGATGTTACAGCCTCCACGTCACCTGCTCAGAATCAAAGCAGTCCGCTCACAAAATAAATCACGGCCACGCCTGCAGCTGCTCACAGAGCGGCAAAGGTCATGTGTTCAAACACGTAATTACACGTCACTTATGAACACAAGTGCTTAACATAAATGATCCCCGACTGTGTATCATGAGGCCTGTCACCACAGAGGAAAGAGAGGGTCTTACTTGAACACTAGAGGGAGACAAACACTGCAGAAAATAAGATTTATTTTAAGACTTGATTGTTAGATGAAGTCTCTCAAACCATTTGGAAAAAGAGTTGACGTGTTAATTAAATGAGTGGCTTGGCAGGAACATATTAGATCATCTGTTCCTGACACGACTGTGTTATAAACAATGAGTTTTCCTTAAATTATGGGAAAAATAAGTTACGATACACTGCGTTCATGGCCATCATTTTCCCACCCTCTGTTTTATTTTGTAAACACTGAACTTATTATTGGACTTCAATAATTAGGACTGAAGCTTTCGCTTACCACACCGGTATGTTTGTCTTAAACAACCTCTCCACTTTCAGCCGTCTTATATTTCAATGCAGAGCTTAGTGTTTCTCAAGTGGCAACTGTTTGCGACGTCACCCATAAGCAGCTGAACTCCCGCCTCCAGAATCACAATTGTTTTTCTGACACCTTGTTGACATTTTTGCAAATAGAAGTACAGGGATGTCACTTCCAATGGTAGCTATCAGTCACATGGTGTACGCTCATCTTATGTGCCATTTTCCTCTAAATGGGAACATCACTTACAAAATTGGCATCATGTTCTGAAGAAGGCCTGTAACTATGAGCAAGTGAGACCATTAACTCCTCGGGGAGATGTTTACTGACGTTATAACTCAAGTGAGAAGTCGACTCGTTTTCCTATAGACTTCCATTCAAATTGAGGGTTTTTAGAGTTTGCAGGACTCTTGCATTTGCAGCAACAAGTGTCTTTCTGCATGGAGTTGCATGTTCTCCCTGTGTGTGTGTTTGCTTTCCCCGGGTTCTCCGGTTTCCTCCCACAGTCCAAAAACATGCAGATTTGGGGGATTGGACAATCGAAATTTAATGTAAGTGTGAGAGTGAATGGTTGTTTGTCTCTATGTGTCCCTGTGATGGACTGGTGACCTGTCCAGGGTGAACCCCGCCTTTCATTCTATGTCAGCTGAGATTGGCACCAACGCCTCCCCCACGACCCTCATATAGAGAGTAAAGTGGTAGAAGATGGATGGATGGATGGATGGATGGGTGGATAGAGTTGCCTCCTAGTGGCTATTTAGTGTATTCTTGTTTCCTGGTTGGCTGCAGAAAGAAAACCTGGGGCATGTGGTTTGTTCCATTTGTTGTTGGACGTCTAGTGCAACCTCACCAAACCCAACATTACGTCTTATTTATTTTACAGTAAATCAGTTGTACACGTAGTACTGCTAAATTTGCATCTATGGACACTATACACGTATAGTGTGTGGTTTTCAACTCAAATTCAAATCAAAACAATGGCTGGGATATGTCAGGATATGATTCCATCCATGATTTTTTGACATCACTCCCAGAAAATGGAACACATCATACATCCATATGTCATACAGGGTCTATGGTTATTCTTCTCCACTGATCAAGACATTTTTGAGGTGGTAGTGAGGCTTTTTACGCTTGGTAACATTTGCAGCTCGCTGTGTTTGAGTTACTCTGCTGGCAACCTGAGCGTCAGAGTGCTATAAACTGCTTTATATTGAACAGCTGGCTCTTGGCGGCGTGTGGCACAACAGTGCAAAACAACCACAACATAAACGGTGTTGTGGTTGTGCAGCCGGTGTGCAGCCGGTTGTGAATAAACCGGCTGCACCATTGTTTTCAGTGCAAGCAATTTCCATATAACATATTTCCTTAATCTCCAATGACACATCCCAGGGTCATTTTACGACGAATATAATACTTTTATATTCCTTTAAAGTAACAAAAGGAAAAGAAAACTAGTTTGGTTTTTGCAGGAGCAAAGACAAGCTGATATAATGGTCATGTTGTGGGTTTGAATCCACCAGCTCACAGTTGAGGCTGGAGTGTATAACCGGGACTCTCTGACCTCTTCAGTGACCCTGCACCACATGTGGGGGATGAGTCAGAAACATGTGGGCACAGGTGACCGCATGTTCAGCTGCTCAGGGACAAACGGTGTTCTTTTTTTCTCTCTCTCTCTCTCGCGCTCTCTCCCTCTCATAAAAAAATAAAGACAACCTTCAGCGTGTCCTCACACACTCAGTTAATCATCTGCCCACGCCAGGATGCACCGACAGAGACATGTTTCCGCCTGTTTGTCACCACAGCTTCTGTGGCTGCTGCTGCTGCTTCATGTAGACGCAGACACTGTCGCCGCCGCCTGTGTTTGTTTTTTCAACTTTTGATCGCCGCTCCCGTGTGTTGACAGTGTGATTTGAAGGTGTTGTTGTTGTTGTTGTTGTCTTGTGTTTGGGGAGCGCTCGTTCGCTCGCTCGCTCGCTGATCATTTTTTGCGACCACATGCAGTAGAGTATGCGAGCAGCAGCGGGGCTGGAGGCTGGCGGAGACTGGCACTGAGCGGCGCGTCTTTTCTTGGACACATCCCGGAGATAAAAAAAAAACCAAAAACTGAGGTTTGGCTCTGCATAGCCTGCACTCTCTTCCTTTGGCATTGCGATGTCCACGAGAAAGACATCGTTGACGGAGAAGCAGACTAAAAACGGGACGTCAAAATATGTGCTGGAGCGATGCGCTTCTATCAACGAGTATTATGATGTTGCCTTCAAGGTGTGTATACTAGTCTTTTTTTTTTTTGCAGTATGTGCATGTGTGTGTTAATTTGGCTTATTCTTTAGCAGTGGGACAGGTGTTTAACGTTGACTGTTTGACACAGTAACAAGTGGGTGTAACTGCAGCAGCTGCATATGATTATACAGTAGACTCTACATCTGGAGAATGTGCACAGTTCATGTAAAAGCAGCAACAATCAGCTGATTAGTCTGCATACATTAAACCAGACCAGGCTGTGTTTGCGCACTCGACACAGTCATGAAGCCTGTGTTTGAATGTGCATCACTCTTAATTCTCCACATCTCTGATAAGGATTTCTTTGTCCGCCCTTTTTTCTCGTGCAAATATTTGCTGAGGGTGTCCAGTACTTGTTGCTCCTCACACACCCATTAAGTATTTATAGAGGCTGCACGGACACACCTGCCCCTTTTTTTATTAAGATAATCAGTTCAAAAAGGCAAAAGTTGCAGATGACCCTTTTGTTGTGTTTAAATGTGTATGTGATTCACCTCAAGGCTGCAGGTCCGCATCATCATCACATGCCTCCGGGTGGATTGTGTAATTGCACATGGATTCTCGCTGTTGTTGTAATTATATCGATCAGTTTTTGGAGAGGGAAGCTTGCTGAGAAAGAAGTAGGGGAAAAAAAATTGTTGAGAGCAATAATTAGAAAGTTGGCTGCAAACATCTTGAACAGCCTCTCCAGTATTGGCAGCATGTCACATGCTGGTGGCAGCTCAGTCAACAGTGCATCACAAAAGTAAATGTAGTGGTAGCAGTTTTTTTCTTGTTTCTTCTTCCTCTCCCTCATAACATTGTAATGAGCTGACACATGGAATGAAAGCTTAGCAAGTAAATAAATATTAAAGGCAAGACTTCATCATCACGGTCTTTGATTTTCTTTGGGGTTTTTGGGTTTGGCTGGTTTATATCAGTACAGATTTTCATTGTGATCTTTAGTCATTTCACATGATTGCATGTGACACACAACACCTCAGTGTTTATTAGTGATGCTCTGCCATGGTGTGAAGGCCGTCCGTCATGTCTGTGTAACCTGTTGTTCTTCTCTCCGGTGCTGGGTTTGCTTCAGGTGATGCTGCTCGGAGACTCGGCCGTGGGGAAGACGTGCATCTTGGTGCGTTTTAAAGACGGTGCGTTTTTGGGAGGCAACTTTATAGCCACCGTTGGAATAGACTTCAGGGTGAGAGAAAGAGTCGCCAATAATGTTGTTCGTTAATACCCATTCACTTGTTTGTCATGTGTGTGATATTCTTGGGAGAAAGCACTTCTAGTTGTCTACTGTTCAGAGACATCTGGCCAATTATCGCCTCCACATCTCCACTACGAACACTTCATCGGCGATGGTGGCACCAAATGTACAAATTCTCTCACCAAGCAGTCAAGTTCACAGACCACTTGTGCTGCGAGTTGTCGTGGACAGCTTCATAAATATCACGACAGATGCTGCCTGCCTACGTCCCTGTCTCCTGGAAGGATTGGCTGCGGCTCATCTTGATCCTGGAGGAGTCACACTGCTGACAGACCAGCTTTTACCTATCACACACACACACACACACACACGAGCACAGTGGCTGCTGCTGAATGAGGAGCCACATTTCTATATTTCGTCCTCTGCTGGGGCTGAACATCATAATAAGCTGTTCAGAGTGCGCGGTCTGCTCATTCTGCCACCCGTCTCCACTAAGCATTTCTCTCCAACCGAGGCGAAACACTCACAATAACGATAAGTGTTTTGAAGAGGGAGATTTTGTTGCATTAGCGATGATGTATTGTCTGCTTTGAATGGTGGACACAGGGCAACATACTGGGCGTCTGTTGACAAGCGGAGATGTTTCATTTTGGCCCCATTCATGCAAAAGCAACAAGTTACCGTCCATTCATGAAATGCTTTGAAAAGGGGGGGGGAACTGGCCTATTTATACTTACATTCACAAACAAGCTGGATTAAATGTCTCTTCATGCTGCACAATGGCTGCATTACCTTTTGTCTTCTCACTTGTTTGTGAACAAGGGCAGAAGCTCCTTAGAAATGGAGTCACCTCAGAGTCACACAATTGTCCTCCGCACACAGAAAGGCTGTTGTTGCATGACCGGTCTATTTTCGGCATGCTTCCTTGTAGCCGTTACTCAGCACGCAGGCTCCTCACACGTCATAATTGTTGGGGGAAAAAATGGAAACCCATAGCAACTAATGCAGGGGTTGAACCATGTCCATTCTGCTCAGGCAGAGGATTCAGCAGGTGGCGGCTCTGGCTGCCAGTGATGGCATTGCACACGTCGTTGAGGTCTCTTGTTTTTGTGCCCGTGTTGCACTGTGTGCATTTTTCTTTTTGCGTGTGGCTGTTTTTGTGCTCTCAGGAAAGGCTGGGGCTGTTTGTGATAACCTCAAGTTATGAAGTGACTCAGGAAGTGCTGGTTTTACGAGTCACACTTCCTTCTTCTCAGTCGCACTCACTCTCCCTGTCTCATGCAGTAGTGATAGTTGGTAGACGGTCAGGGAAACATAAAACCACAGTTCTCCCTGACCTCCCTTAAAAGAGAGCGTAGAAAAGCTGGTGTTTTTGTGTTTTTGTTAAACACTGCATGTTAGCGTAACCGTAATTTACACTTTACTTAATTACCTTGAGTAGTTCCATCAGGTCGCCACATTTAGTTGTTTTAGCTGGTGTGTCTTCACTATTTTTAGACCCTCACAGGAAACAAGAGGGCACCCGTACAGGGCTGAAGAAAATAAATGGGGGAGTCAATTGTTATGCTGCCAGTTGTCTTTCTCACTGTTGTGTAATTAAGTCTAATCTCAGGACCTTGTTGTTATGTGGGCGTCGCAAATTACTTTCTCTGCCAGCATTCAAAGGCATTTTTAGCTGCCTTGCTTCTTGTGCCTCTCGCTGAGCGTCTGAGCTCCTCCGACATGTTTGTCATTCATCTGTGTACAGTCTTGGGATCACTGTAGTCTCTAAAGCATACGCTGACTTGTCAGTCTCTCACGGCTCTCACTCTCTCTCTCTTCTTGTTTCTGTAGAATAAAGTTGTGGATGTCGACAACCTCAAAATCAAACTGCAGGTAAGAGCATGTGCACCTAAACTCAGAGTTTATCATGACAAATCCTCTCTTTCTATGGCCGCCATGTTAACCACAAATCATCTGGTCAATTATGTTGCAATGCAGGTCAATCCAGTTGGTCTCTGCTTTCTGGTATAATTTAGTGTAAGGGATTACTGTCATAACCTGTTTGTTCAACACTGAGTGGGAGGCTTGTCAGAATTCAATGCCTCCCCTCAAGGAATTTAGCCTTTTCTCCTCTGCTGAAATCTGATAATGATAAAATACTATGACATGTGATAATTCAATCATCTGTACCTATTCCTATAATGAATCTATTATTTTCTACAAAGGCTCAGGCTCTGTAATGCAAGGTAGACCAAAAATGTCTCTTAATCTGACATTAAGGTGACTGGATAAACAAAAAAAATGGTTTATAGGACATTATTTTTTCAAAATGTTTTCTCTTTTATTTCAATAGCAAAATGAAACTGGCCCAGAAACCACCTCTGATTCTGGCTGTTTAAATCTGTGTGTGTGAAAGTTGCATTTCCAGGTGCTTAAACTTCTTGGTTCAACTTAAACGCTCTAAGGTGATGTGTGGTTTTTTGGTTTGTCTTGCAGATCTGGGACACAGCCGGCCAAGAGAGATTTCGCAGTGTAACGCACGCCTACTACAGAGATGCCCAGGGTGACCTTTACTTTCTATATTTCGGTTCCTTGTAATGTGTGTGTGTGTGTGGGTAGATTGTGTTTGGGGAGGTTGAAGTTGTAGTTAAAAGGAACCTGGTTAGATTTGTAGTTTTTATTAGTGTTCAATCCTGTGAAGGTGTTGATATGTGTCTTCATATGACAAACTGTTTCTCTGTGGCTTTTTTTTTACAGCGTTACTTCTGCTCTATGATATCACCAGCAAGCCATCATTTGACAATATCAGGGTGAGACTGTCTCAGATTACTTCTCTCTGTGCTCTCTCTTCATTTTCACTTCCTGCTTCTAAGCCCTCTGAGGCGTAATGCTTCACTCTGTCTATTTACATGCAAAGTGTGATGAGGGCCTCCAACATGATGCTATCATTTTCTTTGGTTACGCGGTTCCCAGTTGAATATAAAGCAATAAAAATGTTCAAGGATAGAAGTGACACAGTTCTGCCATGATTGATTAGATGACAGTGAAAATTGAACACGGTACATACGGGAGGGTAAACTGCTGTATTTTGTGGTGTGTGTTTGTTCTCATCTATTTTTCCTCCACCGTCTTTCATACTTTTTTGAAGGCTTGGCTGACTGAAATACACGAATATGCCCAGAAGGATGTGGTCATCATGTTGCTCGGCAACAAGGTGAGCGAAGCTTCCTTTTTGCGTTACATAAAAGAATCACAAGGATAAGTGGTCCCTTAGCACAGTTTTTTTTTAACACACTCTTATCACACTCAGACAGACATGAGAAGGCTTAAATGCCAGAAAATGCCTCCGCTGTGCAGCACATGCATGAATGTGGACGGTCACGCGCCAGGTTTTAAACAGTCGGTCACTGATGTATGTTTTTAATGTGCACTCGTGTCTGTCAAAATGCTGAGGTTCCAGTGAAAATGCTGAGGTTCCAGTGAAAATGCTGAGGTTCCAGTGAAAATGCTGTTGCTTCCTTTGCAGTTGAAAGTGCATGCGACTGCGTTGAATTGTCACCCAGATTTATATATACGGTCATTATGACTGAAAAACAATGAGCCACACAGAATTACCATCCACTTGCTTCAAGCTTCTCTTGCGTGAAACCATTTTCCTCACAGTGCTGCTGGTGATGAAGAGAGACATGTTCATGTCGCTCTTCATCACCAGCAGTCGTTGCTAATATATCTAAAAAGCTCCCTCTGGTGGTTCAGAGAAGAGTTGCCATTCTCATGGTCCATAGATGTCACACAGCAGCAGCTCATTATTTGCTGTAAGAGCAGCTCGACTGGTGGCGTTCAGGCTCTGAGAGCACAGCTCTTCTGCTGGAGGTGGCCTCTCTGACATCTCATCAGTCCTGAGCTGTGGCTCAGCAGGAGAAGCCTGATAAGGCGACGTGGAGGCGCTGACATGATGGTGCATCACTGTAGCTAATGGCATGGTGTATCTGTAACCTTTCACCTCTGCCTTGATGACTTGTTTTCTCTTTCCACCGCTGGCTTACAGTCAGACATGACTGCAGAGAGGGTCGTCAAGATGGAGGAAGGGGAGAAGCTGGCGAAGGTAATGTACAGTGTTACAGCGCCATGTGATTATATTTTCAAGGAAACACCCTCCACTTGCTTTTCTAACGCTCTCGTATCTTAGGAATATGGTGTTCCTTTCATGGAGACCAGTGCAAAGACAGGAGTCAATGTGGAGCTGGCCTTTCACGCAATAGCAAAGTAAGTAATGTCTTCATATTGTAGGGCTCTGTGTTACTGTCTGTCCAGCTCTAAAAGACAGAAATCCAACATAAGTGACTTGACTTATATTTATTAGCTTTATTATCTCACATACGTGATGACAGACGTAAGACTTGAAATAAATGTTTTCGCATTTTCGCCAGACCTGACCTCCTAAACCCGCTCAAAAATGACAGCAAAGATACGGAATAATAATAATAATCTGAAGGAAAACAATAAATTTCTTGCACTTTATACTAACTAGGAAAAAGAGTGAGATAAAAGGATAAAAGCTCTCCACTAATCATAATTGAATCTACATAATAATGAATAAATATTAGACCCGCGGGGTCGTTATTGGAATACATTAAAAAAAGAATAAAAAATAACTCAATAAAAAGGTGGATAATGTGAAATAGTAATCGTTCAGTTGTGCAATCTCTGCTGGAATGAAGCCACTTACATATATTGCTTTATTTTACTAAATTTAGCCTCTAGATCAGTGGTGTCAAACTGGCGGCCCGCAGGCCATATGCGGCCTCTCAATGGATTACATGCGGCCCACCACTTGTGTTTAAAGACAATTTAATACCAAATATTTTTGCGAGCAGTATTTTTTATAATAGTAATAAGACTTTTGTTTGTTATTAGCACAGTATTAAATAATGGGTTGTCTCAACATCAAATTACATTTATTACATATTGTTTGGTGTTTTAATTACAGTTATCCATGTTATTATTGACTTCATTTTAGATTTATTTCTCTCTTTTTGATATTCATAGATTTATTTTGCATCATAAATATGTCACTATACTGAAGTACACATTGTTCCATTTCAAAACAAGCACCTTTGCATTGAAATTCTGTGAAATATCGTGAATATCTTTATTGGGACATCAAGGTTGGAATATTGGGAAATCATTTTTAGCTCATATTGTCCACAGTTTTGAACAGTTGTGTTTTCCCCACTTTCTTTCTCTAGACAGGCCCCATTCTGACCAGATTAGACACTCATTGGTTTAAAGTGCAGGGGGTTTCAGTACCACATTTCAAAAAATCTGAACTATCCATTCAAAGTCACTGTCAACAGGGTATGCAAAGACAGGAGAACACAGAGATGTTATTGATGCTCTTTTTGTTTCCAGAGTCATAATCTCCAACATCAGTATTTAAGCTACTGAAACTGTTTTTCAGAAAAAGTCCACTTCAGTGACCGTATTCATTATTTTTTTAACCTTTCTCTGCTGGTTTTTGTTTTGGCTTCTGCGATGACATAAATGTATTCTGTATTATTTTACTCTGTGTCATGAATATTATTTCCTGCGCTCTTCTCCTCAAGCCTCGGACTATTTTTATACTTGTCCTCATCACTGATGCTCAAAATCCTCCCTCTGAGTCCTGAAACTAATAGACCCCAATGTTCTTTTTTTTGTTTTGTTGCTAATTTGACATTTGTTTCCTGTTGACTTGTTTTAATGGGATTGTGCATGTTTGAGGCTCCATGTGGATTTCAAACAGTGGCTGATGTGTGATTTCTTGCTTTGTGTGACTTTTCTTGTGAACACACCTTTTCCTATTGAATGGCAGGAAACATGAAGAGGGCTGTTATGCTTGCACAGCGTGTTCCTCTGGCAGGCGAGGAAAAGGCTGCGGATGAGTCGGTGTCTTTGTGTGATGGATATTTTATATGCAAGTTAGAAGAAGTGATTAAAGCCTGAGGCTTTTTGATTAAATCCAAGCAGAGAAGGATGTTTCTCACTCTCTCTCTCAAGCTTGTTTTATTTGTCTTTTTTTCTTTATTTGCTGATCCTGTCTGTGCTCAGTCCCACACATCCACCCCCTCTGTATCTAACTTCCTCTCTCTTCCTCCTCCTCTCCCTCTCTCCCTCAGGGAGCTGAAGCACAGAGCAACACAGCAGCCGAATGAGCCCAAGTTCCAGATACATGACTACATCGAGTCTCAGAAGCAGAAGTCAGGCTGCTGCTGATCACCAGGCAGAGAGAGAGACATACTGAGAGGAAGAGAAAGAGGGAGGGAGTGGGGATTGAGGTAAAATAAAAAAAAAATAAAAAGAAAAAAATGGCCGCTCTCTTACAAAAAGCCAACCTCAGCGCCAAAACTGAGACGCGGACACCTTTGACTCCTTCACTGAGCTAGTAGTTGGACAGAGGTGAATCTGGATTAACCGCCATCCCAATCTGAAATGTGAAGTTTAAAACTCTTTTGTGTCATGTGTATAGAGACGTTTGTGGTCTTTGTGGTGACAGTTGTATCAAAGCTACGAGTCAGGAGTTACAATCTGAAATGCTATATTCATCTGCAGGGACAACAAAAAAAAGAAGAAAAAAACAAATGTATTATTCTGTTCTGAATAAACAGTGGTTTTATATGAACAATCAAATACGACTGTTGATATGGATATAGCATTTTTGCCATGCAGCTCTCAAATTTGTCTAATCCCAGTTTACCAGACTGTGAACTCAACCCCCTTTGGCCTTACAGTCTTCATCGTCGTCATCATCATCACCCTTTGATAATTAAGTGTGTTTAAGAAGTGGACTTGAGTCTCACAGTCATCAAGTTTGTAGCTATAATGAATCCATCTGTTCACATGTGTACTGGTGTTAGAATAAAGCCAATGTTTTGAGGGGTCTCGTCCACTTGTTTTGTCTGTCTGTACATTCAATGAAGATGTGGTGAACCCTCGTACTTAAAGATCACTTAAGAGATTCCTCAGCACGCTCCGGTTTGCCTTTATACCGTTCACACGCTCACCGACATTGTTGTGTCTCCTTTTTGGCGGATGGATGTTGTCGAAACTGTACTGAACCTGTATTTGTTCTCACGCCGCATTGTGTATCTGGATTCTTTGCACACTGTTCATTATGAATGTTTGCTTGTCCCAGTTGCTCAGTGTCACATTTGTCCCTCTGAAGCATCACAGTGATCACAAAGTGCCATGAAAAAGTGCTTTGTTATCATACTATATATATATACACAGTACATATATATAAAAGGTATATTTTGTAATGTATGTGGTGTTGTTTTATTGGAGTCAGTCCCATCTGTGTGTGTCTATGTGGGGGCGGGGGCTTGGTAGCAGTAGGGCTGAACAATTCATCAGTATCAACTTAAAATCACTATTTCAATCGGGGTGTGGAGGAACCACGATGGCCATCATGTGGTCCGAGAGAGGGGTACTTCCTGTTGCCAGTAGGTGGCGCAAAGACTGGCTTTGCAGGTTATCATCGAGGACCAATTGGCCCTAAAAAAGTAGATGGCCAGTGGGAACACAGGATGTGTGTTTTTAACAATAATTCCTACAAAATGTGCAAAATGTTCCTGTGCAAAGCCCTCAAACGTGTGAGTGAAAGAAACAGGTGATGACGATGAAGAAAATGAACCAAAATGACCATTAGTTGTCACCAATTCTTACACACCGGGACTTTTATTCTAAATGATTATCTATGAAAATAAAAATAAAAATGTGACTCACACGTGTAAGAAAGAGTTCTCATCTTTGCATTTGAATATAGAATAATCCATATTTTGATGGTAGACATTTGTCATTGTTCCATTGCAGTTTCATCTTCTATTACAGAGTGAACATTGAACCAAACATTAACTTTAAAGAATGGTATTTAGATATTTTCCTTAATTTGACCTATAGGCAAGAGGTGAGGGAGTGACAGGATGTGCTGAGGTAAATAAGCCACTGTGTGGCAGCAGCTTCCCTTCCTTTTATTTACCAGCATGTATAGAACTGGAGAGCAGTTCACTGTCACCACAGTGGCTCAGTTGTCTTTCAAATGGAAGGGTGTTGGTTCAATTCCTGACTGCGCTAGGTTACATGCCAATGTGTCCTTGGACAAGTCAAGAAAACGATGCACTTTATGAAAGTGAGAGTGAATGGATGAGTGGCAAAAGGTGTAGTGTAAAAACAGCTTTGAGTGGAAATCAAAACTAGAAAAGTGCTATATAAATACAGACCATTTGCCATTTAAACTATCGTATTAGTTAGAGATGTTGTATGGGTCCATTTGGTACTTCAGATCTGTAGCATGAACTGTGGGTGTAGAGAGGTTGTGTTACTGTGATTCACTGTGTGGGGCTGTACACCTGAACGCAGCACGCCTCTTTTCCCACTTACTTCTAAATGAGTCACACTCTGCTGACACTTTGAGGAGTCTGTATGTTCTCTATCATTTACTCTGGAAAAATCAAAAATAAACCTGTTTATTAGTTGGATGATTTCTCGGTAATAACACGCTGCTGTATATGTCAGACATGCTGCTGCTGCTGTGTAGCTTTAAAACTCCAGGGCAGAGAGTGTAGAGGCATCCTGTCACTGTTCTCTTATCAGGCCGGGAAACATTCTCAGCTCAAAGGGTCAAGTCCTGCCGAAACTTTTTGCTTTAGAAGCTTCTTGTTATCAGCCACAACATTAACACCAGTAACTGGTTGTTTTTTTTAACTCTTGTAGCTGACATTCATTTTGAGTTATTCAAGCTATAAAGATAATGGAGAATAACTACATAATAGGCTTCACATCTCATTATCAATGGTTCAGAAGGAACTCTCTCAAATCAGGTCATGGATATTCACTGATGAGCCACTTCATTAAAACCAGTGAACGTTGTATTAAGGTCGTGTCCGATCAGTGGAGCTGTGGAGATGTTGTATTAGTGATGGATATATTAAAGAACGTGCAAAAACAGTGTATTTGGTGCTGATGCACCTGCTATGTTACCCTCAGCCACTTCTGAAAGACATTTATTCATTTATTTCTCAAATTTTATTCCTTATGAACCCGACTAGCATTCATTTCCAATTAAAAGTGTGTGGTTGCTGGTTACTAGAAAAAGTTTTAATCCAAGATTTTACAGTGTAATGTAATTTTTCTATTTCAATAAAAACTTTTTCACATACACGCAAAAATGCCTAAAGATTTGGATGTAACAGGTTATTTTGGATATTAAATATACTGTTAACAAAATGTGTTTAAAAAGCCGTAACACGTGCTGTGCGCATGGAGGAGAAAGTTCACAACATGTGAATAAAAGTACGGCAACCGTAAACAGGGAGAACTCCAAACTCTGGGGAAAAGCTCGATAATCTGAGGCACAATGTTTATTTTTAATCCACTCACAGTCGTCATTATGTATTTAGTGTTTACTCCTCGATTCGTGTTTGCATGAGGGAGCCAGCTGGGCTGTTCCCTGAACGCACCTCCCTCTTCCTGAGTGGGTTTTCTCCTTTTGTTGCAGCGTTCTCACAGAGTCAAAGCAGCTTCAGATCAGCTTCAGGACCTTCTCTGTCCACTGTCTGACAGTGATCGGCCACAGGATCACAGCAGGTGTGAGGACCAAAACCACACATTTTCTGTGGAAGTGGGACAAGGACGGACTGATCTTCCCTGAGAGGGCGGGGGTCGGGTGTTTTTTTTAGGGGGTACCACTCACTCATTCACACCTCCTACTCAGCAGCGGCATCCTGAGCAGGTCCTCGGTCATTTTCACTGTGAAGCAGCAACAGGTTGATCAGCAGCAGCAGCAGCTCAGTGAAGGCTGAACATGCCGAGCAAGAGCCAGTGTCTGCGCCCTCGGCTGTGCGCGCTAGAGAAAGGCGACAACGGCTACGGCTTCCACCTCCACGGGGAGAAAGGTAAGACTGGACAGTTCATCCGACTTGTGGAGTCCGACAGCCCGGCGGAGACCTCGGGGCTCCGCGCAGGAGATCGACTGGTGTTCGTGAATGGCGACGAAGTGGAGAACGAGAGCCATCAGCAGGTCGTGTCCCGGATACGCGCCACCGTGGGCTCCCTGGAGCTCATAGTGGTGGACCCCGACACGGAGCAGCTGCTGAAGAAACACAACATGAAGTGTCTGAAGGAGTATGTGACCGACGGTGTCCCGTTACCCTTCGACGACGAAGGGGAGGAAGAGGAGGATGAGGTGGTGGTGGTGGAGGAGGAGGTTGGTGATGAAGACGCGCACGGAGACGCGCGTCACACCAAGCCAAACGAGGCAGAGACAAATGAGGAGGTGGTGGTGGTGGTGATGGTGGAGAAGCAGGAGAAGCAGCAGCAGAAGCAGAAGCAGGAGGAGGAGGTGGTGGTGGTGGAGGAGGATGAGGAGGAGACACCCAGGGAGTCCACGAAGAGTAACGGGGAGATCCACGAGCACGCTGAGAAGAAGGTGAGTGTGATCCAGAGATGAGGAGAAAAGTTTCTGCCTCCCATTCCCACATGCCTTTCCCGCTGCTCCACGCTTTTCTTTACAATAAGTTCCTTTCAATGGGCTGCAGGCTCTCACATTACTAGTGCCCAAGCTGCAGTGAATGCATTAAGCCCGTTCTCCTGCAGAGAATAGGTGCTCTGTGTCATGGTTGACACTGGGAGCTGCACCCACATGAACCATGCTGCACATGCTGCCAATCTGAGGGCAGGGTTCAGCTGGCTGGACATTTGCTGTGGGCGAGAGGACAAAAAAACCTGGCAACACTGTGGGGTCATGAAACCAAACTAGACCACGACCTCACTGTGAGTGTGCAAGCCTGACTGGACTCTCACATACCTTTAATTTCTCCTCTGCAGCTGTTTCACTCAGCCCCAAAGAGCAAACGCATGCAAATACCAACCATTCTGTCTAAAGTTAAAGGGATAGATTGTTTTTTAACACAGATGAGCAACATTTTTTTAGGGCCAGGGATAGATTGGTTTTTAACACAGATGGGCAACATTTTTTACTTTAGAGGGCCATACTAGTAGAGGTAAAGGAAGATAAGGGCCACACACATAACAAAATATCCACAGAGCTCATTGAAATAAGTCACTGGTCAAGCTGCCACATGGCAAACAATTAGAATTAGTCATTTTTGCTCACACACACACACAATATGACCTCTGCATTTGGCGCAGGAGCAGTGGGCAGAGTTTATCTGCGCCTGGAGAGCGATGGGGGATTGGGTGCCTAGCTCAGGGGCATCCCAACCCTTTACCCATTTAACCAAGGTATAACGCCCCATGGCAGGATACTGGACAACACATAAATCAGGCAATATGTCACACAACTCTGGGTGTTTTCATTATAAAAGTGAAGTTTGTAGATCCAGAGAGACGGTGGAGGTGAATTGCTGCTATGAAACACTCCCAGCGAGCGGAAGAAGATGGAGCGATGGGAACAAACACAAGCAACAGATTTTGTGGTTAACGCTCAGTAAAAAACTGACATACAAGTATGCACAGCAAAGTTAACACTACTTACTGCCTGTCGCTAATACTAACGTTTATACTAATGCGACACTTGCTGGTAACTCCAGAGTTGAATGTTTGTCACAAAGCCCGTCTGCGTCCATTTGTTTCCCTCCAGGTTCTTGTAAACCTTCAGTGACTCTCTGTTGAAGCAGGTCGGGGCATTATAAGGATCAGATATATTCACTCAAGTCAAGTTTTGTAATATATCTGTTGATCTCCGTGGATTTTAAGTGCGCAGTGAACTCTGACAGGTTGAATTCAGCACAAGTCTCATTCATTTTGGTCGCATCTTACTGCCAACATGGCGGAGTCACGTGACGTCCCGAGCTCTATACTCGCTAACTTTAGTGTGAAAGTGGCTTAAAGTACTTTTTTAAATGCAATATCTAAAACGTTCTTTTCAGAATTTACGTTGCTTCCTTTTTGGGCTTTTTTAAGTGCTGAAGAAAAGGGGTTATGTAACAGCATGGTAAACCTCTGAACACTTTCAAAATATAGCGTGCAGTTTGAATGTCATTGAGGTCATTGTTTTTTTTCACTTGAACTATCCCTTTAAGCACTCAGCTAAAGTGACAGAGGGAAAACACTTACATGACATGGTGTTGTGTAAAAAGACCATAGCTAAATATCTGACGTTGCCACACACCCCACAACAAACAGCAGGAAATAGTTTAGTGTCATTTTTTAAATCTGCCCACGACATGAATTTCTTTTTTCTTTTTCTTTTTTTCAACCTTTGATCTTTGTCTGTTTAACATTACGACTGCAGTCTCACTCTCCGCAGTGGCCACTCGTTGTGTCTGTGCAGCTGTGAACTCACCACCAGGGTTCTTGTCCATGTGTAGAAGAGGGTCTCTCTCTCTCTCTCTCTCTCTCTCTCTCTCCAGTCCTGAACGTCTGTGCCCCTCGCTGCCACATCCTGGATGTTTACCCCTGAGGCGGTGTGTGTCCATGCCTGATTCCTCTCCTCGGTACATTACTGTAGGTGGGAAGAGGAGCACAGTGAGCACAAACAAAAGATGCTGGTAGAAGCACAAACAAGCATGTGCAGCAGGGATCAGCAAGTAAATGTCCAATTAGTTTGTAAGCAATTAAATATTAGGGCCAAAACATTGTATCTTCATCAGGCGAAAGTGCCTTAAAACGTCTTCAGCCAGACACAAAAACCTACATTTGCCGCCTTAAGCGAACAATAATGTGGACGTTGTCTTTAATCACCGGCTTGTTACGAAGACAAATGTGTGTGAGGTACGTACTCGTACTGTTCACATGACATTAACCCCCCAAATCTGCAGCTGCAGTGTTTTTATTTTTTTGTCAATTCTAGCAACAGAATCTGTTTGAATCAGTTCATATTTTTTCTATAGCCTTAGAATAATCCTTTTACTCTATTTACTTTAGGCAAGGTCCTTGCTTTATCGAGGCCACCACATTATGCCGCCGTGTTTCTACAGCAGCCCGAAAAAACCCAAACCAGTCAGTGAATTTCACACTTTAAGTGGAAGCTTACTGTGGTTTCACACACTTAAACCTTAAGTATTAACCTACTTTAAAATGCATATTCTGTATCTACTGGAACTTCATCAACCGCACTTAAAAAGTGAATGCATACATGGAAAAATACTGGCAAATGTTAAAATCTTTTGTTCAACCAAAATACATATTTTAAAACTTTGTAAAACATGAAAGCTGAATGGCTACTTATCCACTACAATGATATACACTGTATCTGTGTATAGGACTTGATTAATTGATCAACAGTTTTGTCCACAGACTGTAAAACAGACAGAAATGTCAAATCATGTCTTCAGTTATCATCGAAGTAGAATTTAGTAAATTTTCTGTAAATCAACTAATCAATTAATCATCTAGTTCTTTTAACTCTGCATGACATGATTTTGTGTTTTGGTCACACCAATGCTGCTATATCTCCTATATAAAGTCTCAGCCTTTACACGTGTACCCAGATGTTCTAAGAAAGGCAGAAATGTTGTAATCCTCTCTTGCTGAAATGTCACACTGTCATTACAGAGTGCAGTATTTGACAGTCTGTCGTTTCGTGGCCACTCACTGCCTCCTCTTATTTCTGTGTAATGGCAGCGTTCATATTTCCAGAGTACGGCTTCTATGAGTTATGTCTCTGGTATTCAAAAAAAAAAAAAAAAAGATTCTCTTTTCCCTCACACTTGAACACACAGCACTTGAACACTGCTGTGCTGCATTGTTTGTCCTCAGAATATACAGTGATTGTTCCTGTGTTTACCCTCACTGCTCTCTACACACGGCCTAATGGAGCTGGGACTGCGCTGTTCACATTGGCACGCAACCCAGGGGGAAGCGGCGTCCACAAGAAACAACAACACTCACAGCAAACACATGTTTACCACTTATATTTCACATATAAAGCTTATATTGGAGAGTTTAAACCTTGCTGAGGAGCCAGCCCATTTAGTAAAGTTTTTATTATATAAAGGCTTATTTCAGATTTTGCTGAGAAAGTTGCATAAAGACAGAAGAGGACAGCGTGTGTGAGTGTAAATTGGACTCGAGGGATGCAGTTTACTGTCTGCTGTGTTTCAGCAGCACAGTCAGAATCACCTCAGGGTGTGTTTTGCATTGAATCTGCTCTTTCTGGAATTTTCTCCCAACATCCTGTCCGGCATTCCTCTGCCTAGGCCTTGTGGCTTGGCCAATGACACACACACACACACACACACACGCGCACGTATGGTCTCTTTAGACACACATACGGTCTTTAGTTTCGCAGTCACACCGACGTCTGCACACTGCCTGTCTGGCCTTGTCTTTGAAGCGACACAAAAGAGGGTTCGAAAGAGCAACGCCCTCTCCGGAAACCGAAGGAGCCTCGCTCAAGGTTGCCATGGCGACGCTGATGTTGTGTGCATGTGTGCAAATCCGTGTCGAGCGTTCTGTATGTATGTGTGAGGAACGGAGGTAGGCGAAAGTGAGACAGTGCAGGGGAGGTGCGAAAAAAATGGATGAGCAGTGATGAAGGTCAAAAACACTGAGTGCAGGCAGGGAGGGAAAAAATAAGATCCACTGTCATCAACGTGGAACAAATCACACAAAAACAACATCACTGGTTCCAAAGGTTGCTGTGTAGTTTACCAGGCAGTAAAAATGTGTATTCTGCCATTGTGGAATGCAGTGAAGTAGCAACACTCTCTTAGCTCACATTACAAATGTAGACTCATTGTTTGCCAGTGTGCAGTTTCTCTCAGTTTAAATGCATGTTTAAGATTGTTGTTAAGATAAGGCGAGCAGTAAAACCCGGGATTAGCTGATGGACAGAAAATGTTTGGGCAACTGTTTTGAATATTACAATCATTTTCTTAAATAACTTCTCATTCAAGCTTCTCAGATATGAGCATCCACTGCTTTTCTTTGATCAATCAGGAAAATCGTTGCAAAAATATGAATCATTTTGTCATCAAATGCAACCTATCAGATATATCTATATGACTGTAATAGGTTTGCTTCATAAGGTGAAGGAGAATGTCAAAACAAAATGGTATTTTTGCATTTTACCCTGAGAACAGAGCATTTACGCTGCTTTTTTTCCTTTGCTATGTTAAAACGTATATATGGAGGCTCAACCTATAGACAATCTGATTTTTTTTTCATATATATATATAAACACACCTGAGCAAAAAGTACTCACAATTTAGAAATACATCACAATTCAAAGTTAGTTTTTATGAACAAAAATAACTGAATTTTTGTGAATTCTGTACAATTATCATTACATGTTTGTTTTTTTAATATGATTGACTCAGCAACACATAAAGAGCCAAAGAAACGCACTTCAGGATGTCTTTATAAAAGGAGTTGTGTATTATTTATTTATAGATAGCACTAAGGGTTAAAATCACAACATAACATAAAATATAAAATTGAAGTAGCTGCATTTGCTGCTTCTTCTTCTTCTTGTTGTTCAGTGATTTGTTCAGAGAGAGTGTGAAGCCTCTGGGAGTCTTCCTTCTGACTGCTTACATAAGCCAGTCTTGAAATGCTAATTACAGGAGAGGAAGAGCGCGTGTGTCAGATGAAATTGACTGTGGCTTGATGAGATTCGGGAAGTCTTTTTTCAGAGTGGGTGTGAGTGTGTGTACGACTCTGTAAACGCAGTGTGCACAGTATGATTCTACAGTAGAATACAGTAGGAATCGCTCGTCGGGGCCTGAAATTAGACAGGACGGCGACTTTATGTGAGGGCGTGTTTTCTCTCCTCTAATCTGATTCAGTTATTAAAGAGCTTTAGAGCTTCATCTGCATTCACCACACATGCTTGGTTTCTTTCCCTGGCGTCACACAGAGAGCATGGTTTTCTTAAACTGTGTGGGACAACAGTGTTGTCCCTAAACAAATCATCTTCATCTGCTGTTGGGTGGAAGGATTCAGTCTTGTGCCGAGACAGTGATCTTCTAATTAGTTTTATGGGCTTTGCACGGCTCGCGCTTACAGTCAAGTGTGTGTGAGTGCGTGTACCTAGTATTCCTTATGTTGTGGGGACCTGAATCTGTTTACACAGTCACATTATGGGGTCAGGTTAAGGTCAGGGTTAAGATTAGGTCAGTAGTAATTATGGTTAAGTTCAGAGTAAGTCTCCAGGAAATGAATGTAAGTCAATGCAATGTCCTCTGAAGTCATGGAAACCAGAATACTTGATACCCGATACAGTTTTCAAGAGTAGAACAAAACAAACAATATAATGCCAATGACAACAGATTGTTGAACTGTTCATAATCTGTGCTTCTGGTGCCATATTTTTGTGCCAATCAAATAGAGTTGTCTTGTCAGATGTTCTCAGCTTCAGCATAGATAGTTTATAAAAGTGGACTTCGTTGTAAAACAGAGATTTGACCGTTTTTTGACAGCAAATTCATAGACATCAACTGCAACCAGGAAACCTATTAGACAATAACAGCTGTCAATCACAGGTTAAAGTCACAACTAATTTGTGTGACCTACACTTAAACGTGAACAATAGCACAATCCTGACTCTCTTGAAACCTGGAGTGGAACTCTTCTCTTCTACTCTTTCATGATGTAAAATATCTGCTTGTATGAGCTTTTCAGTCACATCATTCCAGGCCAAATGCCAGTGATCACAGAATTTGACGGACATAAAAACAACAAAGCTGAGTGTTTCTAGTATTTATTTGGGGGAAGCATCATATCCATGTGACACTCTTATCTTTGCCCTATCACATCTTCTTTTCTTTCTTTTTTTTTGGCGGGGTAGAGTTACTTTGCAGAATTCACAATCAACCATTGTGAAATCCACATTCACTGATATCTGATGTAATCCCTACAGGAACAGCCTGGAGATAAGACTTTCTGTTAATAGAAGAAACACCCGTGTGCAGTGGTTGTTTGTCATGCGTTCGAGGCAGAAATGACCACACCTACATTAGCTATGTGAGCCAGGATGGTCGGGGGTGTGTTCCTGGCCGACCACTGCTGTTCTGTGTCAGTGGGTGTCTTGGCCTGTGCACAGACCCCAGGATATTGGTGCTGATTTCCTGTCATTGTTGTTGGTGGAAGACCCCCCCCCCCCCCCCCCTCCAGTCTTGATCCTCCACTCTCCACCCTCTCTGTTCTGCACTTAGAGTTCCAGTAGCTCAGTGTGGAATCATAAACTAGATAATGTTATTAAAGCTGCAGCAGAGGAATCACCTCATCATCGCTGTGTATCTGCAAATGTAGCGTAAAACACATTTGGCGCAATAGCACGTCATACTAACAAGAGAGTCTGTTCAAACACTATCTCCAGCTGATCGTCTCTCGGTTATCACTAAAGCTATTTTCAAAAAGCTAGGTATTGTTCACATTGTGTTTGGAGTGTGGAATGTGTCACATTGTGTTTGTCTGACAGGATCAGGATAGAGTGCTGTGCAAAAGTTATTAGATTTGTTGCTTTAGCAGTGCTATAGTGACCAATACAGTTTAATTATATCCACTTTATTGGAACACATCCAGGAAATAGGGGAAAGTGCAGTTTTAATATAACAAAGTTTTTCTTAAATATCGAGTGGTGAGAATGTGCAGTACTATTCTAGCATGGCAAACGATGGCAGATAAGATTAAGGAATTGCTTCAATCACTATTTTTATTTGCATTTTCTGTTAAGACTTGGATTTGCATGTCCTGCAAGAGTTTTGTAGAGATGGGGGTCAGGGGTAGAGGGGGTCAGCATTAGTTGTTTATTAGGGCCTGAGCACAAACACCAGGATTCATGCAGGGAACCTATTGTTTTCCTTCAGATTATTATTATTATCATTATTATTATTATTATTTTCATCATCATTGTAATATCCGTGGCTTTACAGTGATATTTAAGGGGGTAACATACATAAAAGCTCTGGAAACTTGTTTTTCTTCCAGTTTCTTCTTCATTCATGACATGTTTGAGCATTACATACACATGTTGTATGGGTTACACTCGTTGACAGTTTGCTAATACATTAAACCAACCTTCAGTCAAGTTATTCCAAATCAAATGCCAGTGATCACAGAAATAAACAGACCTTTAAAAAAAAGGTGGCGTCCCGAGACCTCTGCACAGTCCTCTCTACGCCACAGTTCATTATGTTGCTTCTACATCACGTGTTGTATTTAAGTTTTGTTTAAGTTTGAGAGGATTGTCACGTCCTTGTGTGCGCGAACACGAGTGTAAGAAAGTTTGGGAGTCACCCTTCCTCTCCCCTCTGTGACCTTTGTCGTTGATTGGCCGTTTTTTTCAATGAGAAAATGAACCACATGACAAGACAGGGTGGGAAGTGTGTGTGTGTGTGTGTGTGTGTGTGTGTGTGTGGGGGGGAGGGGGGGCGCGCTTCATTGTGTTCAGCTTACATATTTGTGACTGTATACATGTATAGGTTCTCTGTGTGGATCGCTTAGCCAGTATAGAAGGTAATAAGAAAGTAAGAATGAGATTTTAAGGGTGTATAGGTATGATATGGGCCGGGGCCATGCATATAGAAATGTATCTGTTGCCTGAGATTTTATTTTATTGTTTATTCAGACTTTACAATTTTATTACAATTACAATTATACAGTCAATTAATCAGTCAGTTAGTTTGAGTCAAATCAGATTCTGGAATCACATAATTATTTGGGGGGTTTGCTTAGAAAAGGGCTGCAAGTTATATAACTAACATTATCCATTTGAACCTTACATTCTTTCCCAGAAGACAGTATACTCTTGGTGTATTTGACCAGTATTTTTATACACTCCTTACACCCTATTTTTACACTCCTGTTGGCTTTCATTGTAGTTATGATGATGTTTTTGTATGTCTTATGGGCAGGAATCACATTTGTGATACAATACTATCAAAAAGCATCGCCCTAGATTACACCACAGTTAAGTGGGAAGTCACGGGTACGGAACACAAATCAAATACTCCATGCAATATGTTGCCTCCTACAACTCTTTGGTGGAGGTAGAAATGTGCGTAACCATGTATTTACTTGGTTACGCAAACCTGTTTTGCCGTGTAACCACAGAATGTGGGATAGAGTTAAGACGCAGTTTTATAAAAGAGCATATTTGCCTTTATTACTCTGTAGACAGTAGATTAATGACAGGAAATGACAGAAAGGACAGCGGTAGGGGGGCATTCAACAGAGGTCCACGGCCACATTACAAGGCAGGGTCTGCTTCTCAAACTCCCAAGGCCTCCTCATATTAGCCTTTTCATACTAACACAAGTTAATTCAGTTCGTACCACTGTTTCAAGATGAACTGCCAGAAAGCGAAACGGATACGTGCCAGGCAAAGAAAAGGTACTAATTGATAGTGGAAATATATCATGGTGTGTCATTTTTGCAGATCACAGCACTGTCTCACAAAATATTTCACTGACGTCACTTCAGACAACAGCACTACTGTCCACGCCGCACGGCCATGGCCACTGTGGCTCAGGTCAGGGGTGGAACCTGAACCCTGTGTGTGTGTGTGTGTGTTTGTGCGCATGTGTGGGTGGTGGGGTTGCTAGTGTTTCGGTCTCACGAGCTACTAGATGCAGACTCCACAATGCCACACTACATTTCCCTCTCCATTCTGCTGAAGGTTCACCACCCAGGCCTGACAATGAGCCGGAGGGCCGCACCCAGTCAGTGGTGGAGGGGGGGAAATGAGTCGCTGTGCGCCCTGAAATAGACTCACCCCCCCGACGTCCACATCCCTTCCCACTGTACAAGGCATCGATGCTTTACACGGGTTTGACAAAGACAGAGCAAGAACCTAGATTTTGCTGTGTGCCCTGACTATTATGGTAGAGATGGTGCTGATCAGGAGGCATCAACGGAAACACTCCTCATTCACGTTGCCAAACTGCACTGTGGGTGCGTTGCTTTCATGTTGTGTGCGCGGCAGACATTGATTATAGTTCAACTATCCAAGCAACCATGCAACCAAGCATCAGCCAGTTAAATCTCCTTATGCTAACACCACTAGCCATACATTTAGCTCTAACGCTACAGGCCAAACAGAGCTGTCAAACAAGGTCGTTCTCCGTGACTCAGAGGTCTCAAACGATTTCATGTGGCCCGTTTCTTTAACTTGCCTGGCCCCTCTTACTAGTCTTGAAGCTCATGCGGCCCCCAGGTCATTTAAATTGTAAGACCCCTACCCTAACTGATGTTTTTAATCGGACAAAATGTACTTAAGCAACATTAGCAACTCTACTGTGTCGTCATGCGAGTCCCTATCAAGCATTTATTTTAGCCCTCAACCAACCTGTGGTCATGGCTAATAGTAACTTCTGCATCCACATTACGCCATTTTCATTTAAAAAATGCCAAAACACCACTTTTCAATTAAAAACAACTCGACTATCAGCTGTGGGTGAAAAAGGTCCGTTGTCGTATACTTTCAGTTCCACTTTCAGCTCGTCAGTGGTCTCATAACAGAAATCCTTGTTCCTATTTTTTCACTATTGTTGTTACACATTAGTTGTACTTTCTGGAACTAGGCAACCAGTCAGCTTCCTGATGCATGTCCAGTGTGTTGCTATAGATGCAGATTACTTCTGATGATGGAGCTGAAACTGATTGTAATTTTCTCTGAAATGCACCTTTTAAATGAAAATGCTGTAGTATAAATGTAAATGACTGTGGATACAACTGGACTTGGAGCTGAACTAGAAAACATTAAAAATCCATTTAAGGTTGTTTATTTAGTCCATTACTGATACAATATCACATCTATAGATGCACACTGATATCAGTTTTACGCCACTAACAACTTTGTGCTGATGTATCGACTGCAAAGACGTAACCGTCAGGTTCAAAAACTATTGCTGCTTTTCCTGTACATTTTTCACAGACAAAATTACACTTTTCTGACCTCCGATCCAGTGATTTTGACCAGTATCAATATCGTACTATAGTAGCCATACTAATCCTCCTGGAAACCTTCCTCTGGAGGTGTTTGCCTATATGTGTGTGCCTAAACAGACAAAACCAATGTAAAAATGAAGTTGCGCTTTATGAAACTAAACCGACAATTATCTCAACTTTTGTATTTTTGCAACAACATGATGCAAGGTGCAGGTCTGTGAGGGTTGAGGGACAGGATGATTGGGCAACATTGTCAGTCAGTGTTGGATCCATTAATGAAATAATGATTTTTAAAAGCAAATACACTTGAGGCACAGCCTGGAAGCTCACTTTTAAAGATCTCTCAGGGAAGACAAGACCACTTTGGTAATCAAGACCACTCCATTTGTTCTTATCAGTGTCTGAACCCCTGCTGTGATGACTGGCATTACTCCTAAAGAGTGTATTGTAAAGGGAAACCCTTCACCAGAACCTTTCTTTTGGTGGCTTTTGTAGAGCTAGTTTGTTCCATCCTCAAATAGAAGGGGTGGGGGACAGTACCGTGCTTTGTTCCCTCCTCTGCCTGCCTCACAGCTGGTTCAGTGGTCTGGCATGAAACCCAACACCCCTGTCCTGCCGGAGAGAGTGGTGCACTCCATACATTCGAGGAGGACAAAACTAGTGCTGTTGCTGGTTAAAATGAAACCAGGTTCACGTCAAACATTCATTAGGTTTGTCACTGAGGCTGTTAATCTCCGTCAAAAACTCACATGACAATCACATGGACCAGGAGACCAACGACGTGCCATGTCACTGAGTAACCGCGGCTCCTGTCAGTTTGGCGTTTATTCTTTATGTTGATCAAAGAGGTTGAACTCATTAAACTCAACTTATTGGAACGACGGGGGGGTGAAGTAAGCAGCAGTAGGAGAAAAGGGTAAGATACGGACAGATGAAAGAGAGACTGCTTTAAATGACATATTTAAATGACTCAGTGGAGCTCAGCTGAGTGTGACAGGTTTCCATTGATGATTTGCAGCATTTGAGAGTTTACTGGGCATTATGAGTGCTTAAAAGCAGCTGTTAGGATAGAAGAAGTATTCAAGCAATAAATTA
The DNA here is from genome assembly GCF_958295425.1 of Solea solea. Classification (NCBI taxonomy): domain Eukaryota; kingdom Metazoa; phylum Chordata; class Actinopteri; order Pleuronectiformes; family Soleidae; genus Solea; species Solea solea. The sequence goes on along the minus strand of NC_081149.1, from coordinate 18,349,509 downwards.
CACGTTTTCCCCCCGAGCATAGCCTCTTTCACACTAAAGTTGATGGGTATATTTGGGATTTGTGAACCTGTTACAAATTAAATTTATTTTAATTATTAATTCCATTGCTAATGGTTGGCATTATAAGAATTGCGATGTCACAAATGTGCTTGAAACTAAAATATCTTTTACTTCAGCCCCTCTTAATCAATGATTCAACATAATCCTTCTGATGCATTTAAAAATCCTGAGCATTATCCTAATTTGTGAAAAAGTAAGTGCCAGAAAATTTGCAAAATCTCCTAGAAATTATGCAGATGATGAAGGAATTGGCCTCTTCACCCGTGTCTTGAGTTTGCACTAATGCTGATACAAAGGCGATACAAACGTGCGTGCACTGCAGTGGTTTCAACAAACTGTTCTTTTCTTATGCCTTGTGAGAGTGTGCATTAGTGAAACAAAAAGAGTAGTCGAGTCAGAGACCAGAGGCTGTGCAGGAATGACACAAACCCTGCAGTAATAGGTGTCCCATATGTGTGCTTTTTTATTAGGGACTTTAGTTACACATCGGTTGCCTGGCTAAGCTTGGGGGGGAAAATGTGAAGTAAGTGGCAGCCTGGCTGAGTGACAGCGCTGCAGCCTCTGGCACATAAACACACACTAGTCCTAACAGTGTACGGCTCACAGCTGGAGCGCTGCTCTCAGCGGGACAGTCTGGCAAATGCAAATCTCCCGAGGCTGAGGCAGAAACTGATAAACATGATAGATGATAATCATGGAGGTAAAGAGTTGCTTTATTTTTCCCCGGTGAGTTCAAGAGGATGCAAATCAATCAAACTGTCCTGCCAAACACGTCGCTTGCTCCGAGGCAACAACACTAAGCTTGTCTGCATGTGCTCTGCATGTGCTCTGTTGTCAAAGTATTCATGTAAATGCTGGTATTTCGTTCATTCAAGTTGCTAGCGGCATGGCACTGGGTGGCAATGTCAGTCAGAAATATCCCAGCAGCAAAGATGGTTTCTAGAGGAGGTTTATTGATCTTGGTCATCCACTGGCTTTTTACTGCATGAATTTTGCTCTATACCCACATGCTTTCAACTTCAGCTTGGGGTTTTAAAAGTAAAAAAAAAATGCTGCTTTTAGGGCAAAAATAGAGACATTTGGAAATGAATGTGCAGCTATTGGCTCATGACAGCATGACTCGACTATCAGCTTGGTTGTGACATTTTCTTTCAGTGTCACTGTCAGCTCATTTCATTGTCAGTCTGATAAAAGACATCCTTGTCGCCAATTAATTTTGTGTTGAAGGAAATCTAGTTATCATTAGATATCGAAATAGTTTTGAGCTGTTGAGTTATTTGGTTTTATTTTGCAGTTGCAGATTGCTCATTTAGTGCTTTACTGCTTTGGGCCCCATAAAGGCTTGGGCCGGCACTGCTGCAGAGAAAGAAAACTTCCTGTTTTCACCAGCATGTGCATGCCCAGTGTACCTGAATGGTCATGTGATGCACTTGTTAGGAGTATAATTATGGCTGTAGATGACCTCTGAAACTGAGCTATAACTCTTTTTAACTGAAAAATACATTTTTAAATGTCTTCATGTGCTCCATGGCTACTTAGAATTTTCTCAGTCATTTCGAGTCAAAGTGTGGAAAAAACATGTATGTTCTTAAATGATAAAAAAAAAAAAATTTGCACACCCTGCCCCATATGCATATTTATTTTTACATAAAGTGATGATATCTTAAGCTTCAGGCCTTAATCAAAACCAGAAACATTGTGACACTGGCACTCATTTATAATGTAGGTCACTCCTATTTGACACATGTGCTGGCAATTACTACAATTAGCCTCCACCTGTTTGGGAGGGAGCAATCAAGGGTCATTTGACAGCAAACATACATAGAAAGAGAATATACCAATACAAAAAGGAGTATAATACAATACAATACAAAAAAAATACAGGTACAAAAATTCTCCTTTTATTTTTATCTTCTAATGACATTTCCAAATAAACAGATATTTACTCTATGTTTCTTAAATCAGCAAGAGAAGATGAGATTTGAAGTGCTGGAGTTTGGTTTGTGTCTGCAAGTTGAATTTAGCCTCATGGATCTTATCTCTGGTTATTGCTGTTTCCTCAGGAAAAGCAGAAACATGTCTACAGCAGGGCGGTTACATCAGCTTGGGAAGCTGTAAACGCTGCATCTCTAAGGACAGAGAGACTGAAGCAGCAGGTGCAGTGGGGTTTTTTTGTGAGAAAGACGTGAGAAGTGTGTTTTGAGAATATTAAAATGGCCCTGCTTTTATGTCTGGAAGATTAGTATTCAAAGCAACTGCTCCATTTGCATTTGCCAACGTCTGTGCTGTGGAGGTAGAAACTAAACTTGTATATTTACTGGTTAAGGGGAGGTGTAGCTTAACGAGTGAAGGCTTTTGTCTCAGTGCAGAAAATATGACGTAATATGTTTTTACAAGTGGTTTCTCTTTATTTGGCCTGTCCACCCATGTTGTGCTGATACTAATAACTACTGATACCAAGTTATTCAACATTAAGGTTTACTAGAAACTGTGAATCACAGTGAATTTTATCAGCCAGGATAAGAATAATAGTATTATCATCATCATGATACACTGTGAGGCAGTCATATGCAGTAAGCATAGTATGAATCATTTAACCACTGATATTGCACTATAAAGGGAAGAAGTGGAATGCAGACTGTATAGTTCATTTTTGAACTACAGTTTTGATAAACTCATCTTGTAGTAATCCACAATGTCATTTCTCTTTATTTGACTTTGCTGTTGTTTCCTCGTCCCTCTCTTCATGGTATGTATGTTTTTAGCCTGTCGTTTCTTCAGCCTATTCTTTCTTTCAGCTTGTTTGTTTCAACTTAAGGTTGAGTACTAATGTCGTGTCATAGTTAATGTTTATGTAAAGGGGGGGGGGATCAGCGAGTTAATCTGTGGTCATGTTAGCTTGTGTATCAGAGTGGTTTGTTGATGCCTGGCTTTGTTTGTTAGACGTCAAACACTCTGATTCTCATCTTTCTTGGATGATGAGGGAAAATGTCTCTTTTATCAACGTTTGACAAATACTCCACACGCTCACTCATGACAGCATGCTTGTGTGCTCGTGTGGTTGGTTGTTTTGTTTTTTAGTCAGGAAGGTTGAGCCAGTGCAGAGGGAAGCATACTGAGGGAAGATGTGTCAACAGTTCCTGTTCAACACTTCCCTCCTCAAAGGGAAAGTTAATGTCACACACACAGAGACAGAGAGAGACAGAGACAGAGACAGAGAGAGAGAGAGTGGAGGCATCTGGGCAGAGACCAATGTTTCCCACAATAGTGAACAATGTAACTGTGACATAAAAGTGATAAACTCAGAAAGAGTGAGACATGTCCATCACAGGATTCCCAAACAAGATGCTTGACACACTGAGACGTTTTTATCATTAGCTGAGAACAAGGAGTCTATTTCTGAAATCACCTAACATGAATTGGAGATAAAGTCATGTGCAACAAAGGGCTGCGGCAATTAATGGATTTGTAATCGACTAGTTCTGTGATTTCAGCTTTTTAAATGTGTATAAAATAACAATAATAGTACTTTCTTTGCACGAGTGACGTCTTTCACTATTTTCAACCGTTTTCTGGACCAAACAACAAGGTGATTGATTGAGAAAATGATCGCGAGGTTAATCAATACTGGAAAACTATCAGTTGCAGCCCCAGCTAAAATGGTGGTGAATGGTCTATCACATTTCAAAAGAGAGTCCAGTTCCATAACCAAACTAAGTGTTTGCACAGGAAATTATTTAGTCTGGATTGACCTTTCACATTATCACAGATGTCTTCAGGGTCTGGAAAATACTTAAAAAAGAAAGAAACTTGACTTACACTGACTCTAAGTCTAAAGCTGGCGGAAACAAATATGTTCTTGTTTTCTCAGCGATAATTAGAGAACACTGATGTGAGCTCTTCAAGACTATTCAGTGTAATCATTTATGTTTAGTCATGGGCCTCAGCTGTCTTAAACTGCTGGATCATCATAGTGTTGTTGGTTTTAATCAAGTGAAACGAGCGACGTGCAACAGAAGCACACATTTGTTAATCAGTGGGTCCCTGGTTCTGCTCACGGCTTGTGCGCGTTCAGCAGATTCCACAGATTTCAGACGCGCGTGGAGATTCTTCTGCCCTCCTGTCCTCTCTCGACACAAACCCTCCTCTGTTGTTCCTACAGCGGCCGGAGCACCCAGAAGGTGACTTGATCATTCGAACAGAAAAACACTTTGTAATTCTTTTGCGTGGGTTTTTGGTGTAATATTCTGCCATTAAACAGCTAAAACTGAATCAGTTAGAGAAGAGAACTCAGAAGAGGTTTTGCAGGAAGCTCAAAAAATGATTTACCAGGTGGAAAAAAATGATTTACCAAAAGGCTGAAAGGTCTTATCATGAGAAAGTGTGTTCATCAGCAGGATAAATGTTCAGAACACACTCCTGAGGCTTTGCAGAGTTTTAATGGCATCAGTGAGAAAACACTGCTGGCAGCTAAACTGCCATAATGTTTAATATTTTATGTCTGAAGAAAGGTGTGTGTGTGTTTTTCTATACTTTTCTTGTATCCATGATTTTGGTCTATTGCATTGAGGGTGTGTGTCTAGTGTGTGTGATGTATTCTTTACTACTTTTTATCCATGTATTGAGCTCTAGTACACATTAATAACGTACTGAATTATCACTGCATACGTATGCAGTAATAATTATCTTCAGAAATGTTACAGACATGCCAATAACTGATAAACCAATGCAGAGGTCGACCAATGTGATTGTTTTTTTTTTTCCTATGGCTGATGCAAATGCCAACTTGTAGTGAACTTGTTTTAAAGTAAAGTATATACTACATGAAACTGGTAGTCAAAATAATGTAACATTTTAAATAAGAAAATACAATCTTAGGGCACTTAGCTGCATTAATCAAGTTTCTGAGAGCAAAATGTGTAAACTCACTTCAATAAGTAATAATCCATTGTACCAGTTATTTCAAAAAAGAGCCTCAAAGTTTTCAAATTGGCCTGATATAATCAAACTTTTAATCCAAGTGCGGCATCTGCCGTCACATCACATGATTTCTATTCTCATTCCATCCATTCATTCATCTTCTACTGCTTTATCCTCCTCATGAGGGTCACGAAAGGTGGGGTACACCCTGGACAGTTCGCCAGTCCATCACTGGGCCACATATAGAGACAAACAAGCATTCACTCTCACACCTACGGTCAATTTAGAGTGTGCAATTTACCTAATCCCCATATTGGACTGTGGGAGGAAACCAGAGAACCTGGAGAAAACCCGCACACACATGGGGAGAACATGCAAACTCCATGACGAAAGGCCCTGGGTTTCACTGGAAATCATATTAATGAAAATAGGAACATGGTCATGCTTTTCATCTGCTCCTCCTGGATAATATCACTCACCAAAGGTCAAACTAGTCACTACTACTGAGAGAAGGAACAAAGTGCTTTCCTCGTGTGGGTGAGGTGTTAGTTTATAACAATGGACTTGCAATCAGTCATTTCTAGTGTCACACTGTGTATAGAAGAACATATTGATTCAAGGCGCCTCAGTTATTGTAATGTCACTGTTTACTTATATCCACTGCGGTTTTTAACTTACTTAAATCAGTTGGCCTCCTGCCAGCGTTTTTACGTAGAAAGTGACTCAGTCAACACTGACTTATTTATGGACGTCGTTCATTGTCTGAGTGTCCACTTGAGAGCGGGTGTGGAGGGTGTGATGTGGAGGGAGGGTCAGGTCGGTTTTGGTCACACTGACAAAGTTTAAACTGACCAGCAGAGACTCCTGTGCTGTCCTGTATCTCGCTCTGTTTGCTGTGATTAAACTTCTTTGAAGCTCCCTCTGCTAAATTAAGACACAACCTCATCCATACAGCGGAAGGGAGGTTCTGGGATTGCACTGGAGTTTTTTCCTGGATGACAATACAGCTCTAACTCTTCCTGCCATCCCATAATGAGACTGGACAGGACTGGGCGAGGGGACGTGATCAGGGGTCAACATCCACCTTCCATTGTCCTTGCTGGAGCCTGGAGTGACCAGGGCCTTGGACCACACCGGAAACCAGTCCTTTCCTTTAAGGACCCTATACAACCCCTTTCCCCAAATTCTCCGCACACCTTCCCAGCGGACCTCCAATCACATGCCTCAAAGGCTCGCTTCCTTCCTGGTGAGCAGTCGGAGTCACGTGGAGTCGAGCAGCGGCTCCACTTTACTTGTGATTGTTAAACAACACGCCGCACAACACAACATCAGCATGCAGCAGCCACATGCATGTTCACCCTCGGCTTCATATTCATGGTTAACGATTCACAGGAGCTCTCGGTTATCTTTGTGCCTCTCGTTCTGCCCCAACCGACACCAATGGTGGAGGTATTTTTTATTTTTTTTTAAATAGTGATGTTGTTGTTAACGCGTGAATGTCACACACCGTGTACTAACATACCTGTTTCCTCTTGTGTGGTGTCTTTCAGGAGTCGCGCAGTGAACTGCGGCCGCGGCTCTGTGTCATCCAGAGAGGCTCTAATGGATATGGCTTCAACCTGCACAGCGAGCGGGCGCGGCCAGGCCAGTACATCAGAGCTGTGGATGAAGACTCTCCAGCAGAGAGGGCCGGCCTGCTGGCACAGGACAGGATAGTACAGGTACTTTAATGAGGTCGGTGCTGGAGTATTGTGACTCCGCACTGGGCTGTAAGTCAGCAACAGTCTTGTATAAAGTACCTAAAAGAGTAAAAGTACAAGTATCTTACCAGGGAAATGACTTTGGTAGAAGTTGAAGCCACTTTTTATAATATAAGTAAAAGTCTTAAAGACATTTGACATTTACTGTACTTGAGTATTAATGTTTTAGAAGTTAAAGGATAGTTCAGTGGTAGGACGAGTTGTCTTTCAACTGGAAGGTTGTGGGTTCAATTCCTGGCTCTGCAAGTCTATTATGTGTCCTTGAGCAAGACACTTGTTGAAGTGTGTGAATGAGTGAATGTCAAAACTGTAGTGTAAAGCCACTCATCAAGACTAGAAAAGCTCTATAGAAATACAGACCATTACAACTCTGGTAATGTAGTGGAGTAAATGTTGTGAGAAATATAAATAGTCAAGTACAGATACTTAAGTACAGTAAGTGAACTTAATGAGGAACGTTCACCAAAGTGACATTTCATTTTCATTAAAAATATCTAAAGGCAACAAGTCTAGTGTTATATATTTTGTTGAGTAGTACACTTACAGTAAACTGTTCCCAGCGCTCTTTAAAGCCATAGAAATCTGTGTTTCTATCCAAGCTGAGTGACCAACTCATGCCTTTTAGTGACGTCGTCTTTGCTGTCTTGCTGTCGCTCAGGACAGTGTTTCCCAACCCTGCTCCTGGGGGAACACTGACCTAGATGTTTTGGATGGTGTCCCGCTCCAACACACCTGATTCAAATGAATGGCTCGTTATCAGGCTTTTGTGGAGCTTGCTAATCAGCTGACGATTTGAATCAGGTGTGCTGGAGCTGGGCACGTCTGTAGGACGGTGTTCCCACAGGAAACCAAACAAGACAACAATTCCCATGATCCCACGCTGCTGCTCGATATCGCCACACTTGGCATTTTGTTATTGTTTTGATTGAGAGGCAGGAATGACATCTTGTACCTATAATTTATAGGTGTGAGGACGAAGGAAGTGAGCTGCCCTATTATATCATATTATTTATGAAGTTATCATAATAAGCCAAAAATGTCTGTGCGTATAGTGTATCCTGATTAGTCTGCCGTACTTCCGCTATAGACGGCCTGACTGTAGTTACATTGTTGCCGGGATAAAAATAGAGAAGAATGGAGTGACGTGTAACCAGCCTTCAACGACATTAAATGATAATATATGAGCGAGCCTGTTGAATGTTAAAGGCATCGTCCATATTTAGTGGGCTTTCATTTGAAAATGGCAATTTTAAATAAAATTGATCTACGTATAAACTTTCAACTTATGTCAGATTTATACAATATCCAATAATAATATACACTATAATATACAGCATACTGACATTGTCTAATGCATAACACAGTTCAACATACAGTATGCACACCTAAACACAGAAGAAAAATGTAAGTAAAAAATAATAGTCTCCTTATCTCTTGCTTTATCTTAATCTAATTTCACTAAACCAGTGTGTGAAGTATATGTGAGGAAGAGGAGGATTATGAGAGAGTAAATGATCTTATTGGGAATAAATCTGCCTCCTGTGAAAAGTCCGTAGCCGACTTTGACCGACTCGACCTATTTACACCACTGTATTTTGACAGGGTGTCATTATTTGAAAGTGAAACAATAAATAAAATAAAATAAAACTAAAATATTAATATTAAAATTAATAAAGAACAAAATCCACCATATTTTCAGCAACACTATGATATGACTTGAAATGTATTATATAAAATAAGCAAGAGCAAATCATAGTATACATTTCGACTCAGTGCATGCAGTAGTTTGATCAAACCAGAGCAGCAGTGTGTGTCCACATCATGTGTGGACCATCATTCTCCCGTCGTTCCTCACCTGAGGGCATTCTACCACCCAGCACATGAGTGAGTGTGTGAGTGTGTGTGTGTGTGTGTGTGTGTGTGTGTGTGTGTGTGTGACTGTGCTGGGAGATTAGACATTAAATCAGAGTGGGACAAGAACAGAGGGATTAAACCACAGAACCTCAAGTCAGTGTTACTTGTAAGGGGTTTCCAGTCTGTCCCCCAGAGGGCCTCAGACAGCCACACCACCCACTGAGAGGCACGGCTTTGTGTGGAGCCAACCACCATTGTTACTACTATTACTGGCCGAGCAGCTATTGTCCTGCTTCCTCTGTGAGACCGGCTTAGATATGATGGTCCACCCTGTGCCCGAAAACCCATGCATGTACACTCACCCACACACATACGATAGATATGAATCACACTAACCTGCAGTTCTACTGATAACCCTTAAATCAAGTCTTAAGCCATTTGGACAGGTTTCTGTCCATAAAGACGTTACAAACGTACGATCAACTTTCACTGAGGAGCAAAACTGAAGTGAACAGTTTCACAATAATTATCCGTACAACCTGATATTTAACTTTTTCATCACGATTGTCTATAGCTCTACGTTCATACTGCACGTCTAAAAGCATTGTGGTATAACTGACACCAAAGCGTTTGTCCGCATTGCACCTTTATTTTTTAAATGGAGGATCCTTTTTCTGTTTTCTGATATAAATGTGTTTTTGAAATATTCTGCACCTTAGTATTTCAAGATATGAGGGTTTAGGTTCCCTGCATGGTTTTTAACTTTATTTCAGCACAAAGTCTCATGTCCGGAATTATTTACAAGACAGGCCAGGAATCTTTATTGGTGTATTTACCTCTTACAAAAGAATTCTGTACAATATCACTGCTTTTATTAGTTATTTTATTGTGTAATGCCTTGCATGTATGTATGTATGTACTTCAGGGTGTGGTTTACATAATAAACCTTTATAGGTTTCCCCTTTAAAATGAGTTAAAAATGAGTCATGTAATAAAATAAATAAAATAATGCATTGCCTCAACCCTTGTCCTAAACTTAAGCATCTCAACTAAATCTCTTAATCTAATTTTAAACTAAGTCTTAACGTACAAAAATATTGAAATATAAAAATGATGACAGATGAGCACTCTATGGAGTTTGTTTTCTGATTTGGTGGTTGAGAGTGTATGTGCATATAAATACACACACAGGATTTCCTGCCCAAGAGCCTCGGGGCAGCGAAGTGATAATATTGAGAAAGAAATCCTGACAAGAATGAAAAACAACAACAACAAAAACAAAAAAAACATGTGTTCACTTCTCTGTGGGAACAAAAAATAGAAGGATTTGCCACAGGTTTAGTAAAACACTTTTTTCTCCCCCTCCACAGGTGAACGGTGTGTCACTGGAGGGGAAGACACACTCACAAGTCGTGGCTGCCATTAAAGCTGGAGGGAGTGAGGCCCGGCTGCTGGTGGTGGACCCTGACACTGACGCTTTTTTCAAGAAGTGCAGAGTGGCGCCCAACCTCGACCACCTGACCGGTGAGGGAACACACCGACCATATCATTTCACCACCGCTAAAGTTAGTGGTTATACACAGGCATTCTGAAACTGGACCAACGTCCTAAAAAAGGCGATTGACACAGATTCTAATTGGGTTTTTTTTTTTCATCCGTGTGTAAATTGTGAAATCACAAATGCATCAGAAACAAGAAGAAAACACCATGAAAGTCATATATTTGACTTCAGTCCCGCATTTCAGTTGCAATGCCAGTTTACTGGCTCTGCGTGTCTCTTCTTCTTTATTTCCCTCTCCTTCTGTCTCTGACTATATCCTGCTTTCTTTCTCTGCCAAGACACACACACACAGACAGACAAAGAGAGACTGAGCCGCTTCCTGCCCCCACCTCATGTTCATGTCCTGCAGAGAAAGTTAATCTTTTAGACATAAATAGATCGGATCAGACGGATCAGACTTTGGTTTGCAGTGTTGTCTCATCCCCATTAAAGTTTAGTAGGCTACCTAACAATGCAAACAACACCTGCAAACAACGACTCATCAAGAATCGAACAGTCCGACAAAAACAAGGATAAGTTAATAATGACATTTTTTAGTCGCATCCTGTGGCCTTCAACAACTTTTCCATTGGTCAAACATCAGGTTTACAACTCCACCAACAGCTGAAGGCCAAGAGAAGACATACCAGCCCACGAGAGGGGTTGGTATATCCACCAGCACCTCCAGGGGGCGCCCTAATACAGTCTGACTGATAAGTTCATTGTCCAGCGTCTAATCCTCTGGCAGGTGGTGTGTGTGCATGTCTTCAGGCAAAAGTGTGGAGTGCACTCATGTAACCATGGCGCTGCCGACTGTCGGCACGGCAACAGTCATTTTACAAGGGAAACCCTGTGTTTCCAGGAAATACTCAAATAGAACACCACCAGTTCATTAACACAAATCGATTCTGTTTAAATACTGTGAATGGACCCACTTTCTCCATCCACACAGTTTATATTCAGTAACTTTGCCTTAAAACAAGCCGTCTGAACTTCATTATTATTATTTCTATCAACGAATTGCACATTTTTGCCCTTCAGCTTCAGCTTTTGATCTTTTTATTGAGGTTTTCTTCTCCTGATTATTGGATTACTTTTACCTTGCTGTTCTTAGTTTCCCATTTTATTGTTTTATGAACTAATTTGACAGTTAGATAATATCTGCCTAGACCTGGGTGGGTCTAAAATGGGAAAATCCACCTCAGGGCTTTGCTCCATTGCTGCTGTCCAGGTAAAGCATACTTTTGTGGACTCCTAAATCAATCTTCCACATGTGGTAAGGACAGAAAGTTGTCCCTCTGCCATATCTTATTCTCGCCGTCCCAGCTGCCCCATCACCTTCCTTCCATATAGTCTCAGATTCTACAGACATGCAGGCTCTCTTCGCTGGTCTGGACTCACGCCGTCATTGCACCGCTGAGTAGAGTGAGCTGAAGGCAAATGGAGCGAGATGCTCCTAAAAACCTGGCATCAGCCAGATGATCCAGGCTCATCTTGGAGAGGAAGTATGAGACAGGAGACGTGAAACTACATTGACGTGGTTTTAGACATCAGAACATCACAAAGAAATGTCCCACATGGCACTTCTAGGAGCAGTGTTTGAGTCGTTGGACTTGCGCCAGTGTAGTTTGATGTGTTAGTAACCAGAGAGATTCCAGCAAAGTGTTACCCAGGAAACTGCCTGCGCTCCACATGCTGCCCACTCAGCGGGCACCTGCCTACACTGACTCTCTGACTTCAAGACTAACACACACACATTCTTGTAAAGATATCTTAACGAGAACACTCATAGACATAATGCATTGCTGAGAACCTTCCACTAACCTTAGCCGTCGCAACTAAATGCCTAATCTTAATATGAACTTAATTCTAACCTGTAAAGCCTTAAAAGTTGTGATGATCTGCTAAAATGTCCTCGCTTTCTGTCGTGTATACGTTTTTTTTGGTCCTCACAAAGATATACATACAAGTGCACGCACACACACACACACACAGCACCTTTGTTTGGTTTCCTAGACACTCAGTCCAAGTGGCCTCTCAGGTTGGATCTGGGACTGAGTTAGGACCTGGAGAGGCTCCTCTCAGAGTCAGGGCACACACACACACACACACACACAGTGTGGAGACAAGAGGTGGAGTCGAGCCTCAGATTAACTCTAAAGGACCAGCTGCTGTTTACTATATCAGCTCATTAAAAGCTATAAACACTTTTTCGGGGGTGAGGATCACAGCGATGGAAGGTAAGGGATGTGTCAAGCATCTCGTGATGTCCGTGTGTCTGTCCGCCGCTTCCAACTCTCAAAAAACTCTGCTTCATGTGAACATGGATGAATAATGTGGGGGTCAAACAGCAGACATCTGATAGGTAGAAGGCCCCGTGGCTTCATCTCAGGAAATGGAAGAGGGGAGATGGAGAGGACCAAGGTGGAACACCATCTCAGAGAAGATGAACCATGTGTGAATAATAGATGAGCTGCTCATACCTGTGCTATGTAATAGAGTCTGTGTTGGTGGAATGAAAGGTGAGCTGCAGAAAGACCGTTGAGCTAGATGATGCAGGACTGAAGGACCGTAGGTATCATGACAGTCGGGACCAGTGAGACGGGCAGAGGGAGGCAGAGAGAGTTGTGTTTGTGGACTGTGTGACTGATTCTTGTGTCACTTCCATGTCTGCAGGTCCACTGCCGGAGCCTGTCGTTAATGGAGGAATGGAGGAGAAGGTAAGAGTCATCAGCGGCGACTACATCACGTAAATGAGACAAATGACACGTGTGGCGCGCGTTAAAGTCTGTGTCGTGCTACGATTTGGATTTGAAATCAGCTTTCTGCCAAATCCAGAAGAGGGATTTGATCTTTGAAGTGCGGGAAGAGCTGTGTGGTGGCTGTCTCCCGCAGCGACCACTTCCCTCTTCACTGAAGGAGCCTCTCCTTCCTGGCAGAAAGAAAGACAATAATAGTTCAGGCTCCTGTCTGCTTTGAATACTCCCTATGTCACACTAACTGTGACCCGGCAGGGTCAAGGTCGAGCAAGTAACATGCTTACTTTTGTGGTTTACTACATAAAAGAAGTGAGTGACTTATTAATCACTGAGACTGAACTGTGTACTGAACACACTTTCCTGTGATTGTTGGAGTTGTTCATTGTACTGGTAGAAAACCTCGCCCAGCCAGGACTCCATTAACTCTGAATTATTAGAAAATGATTTGACCATGAGTTTGCAGAGTATATACAAAATCATTATTATGAATAACTCCTCACAGAAAGGCCGGGATCTGAACCAGTGACCTTCTCACTGTGATGATTTGATGGTTTTATTAAAACCGCGTTACTCATCACTTTTACATGACACACTTGTAGTGCTGTTTTTGTGTCCCGCTCTCCAAATATATTATTCAGAAAGCTCACAGGACTGATAGTAGAACTGAACAGACTCTTTTAGACTCTGTAGACCTCTACTCATGAGAGAAACACAATTCAAATACCAGGTTGCCTCCCTGTGGAGGAGTCTGGTACTGCATCAAGTCTGAAAAGAGTTTCTTCCATCCATCTTCTACCGCTTTAAACCTCCACGAGGGTCAGGGGGGGGGATCTCAGCAGACATAGGGGGACAGGCGGGGTCACACCCTGGACAGTTCTAATGTTTCCTCACTGTTGCTTAAAACACGCACACTAATCCGTCCGTGCATGTCTTGCTTTTCCCTGCAGGTGAATGGTCGACAGGCCAAGGAGGCAGAGAGAGACTCGAAGCTGTCAATCAGTCCCTCTCCGTCCAGCGCCTCCTCCAACACCTCCCTCACAACCCCAACCACAAACACCCCACCTGAGGTACGTCACCGCAAACAGCATGACTGTCGTTTGCGATTTCAATCAACACGCACACACACACGTAAGGTGCATCATGTTTTTTTTTTCCTTTCTTTCTTTCTTTCTTTCTTTCTTTCTCCGTCCAGGGTTTGATGACAGAGGCCATCCCGGCTCTCAACCTGAGCCTGCAGCAGGTCAAAGAGCTCGCACACCAGAAACGCTCCAACAAGAGAGCACCGGCCATGGACTGGACCAAGAAAAATGAACTCTTCAGCAACCTATAGGGCACTTCCACACCTTACACATACATGTATACACAGATTTTTTTTTTTTTATCATGGTGATTCTTAAAACAAAAGAGATATTTTTTATTATAATGACATTAAAATAGCAGTTTAACTACTGGCAGCAAAAAAAGAAACAAAAATCCAAGCCTTTTTGTAAGATACTCTATTCTTCTTATGACTGCTCTTGTTATGGTAATCCATACATATTATACATATAATGTGCTACTAACGATGAAAGATGTATATGCCAATGAAAGTGATGTGGAGAATGTGTATGAATGTGTGCGTTTATAGTTATTTATGCCCTGTGAATATGTGGGCATGTCCACACACACACACACACACACACACACACGTTTACGCAGTTACTTCCTTTTCATCTGGACAGCCTAAACAAAGTGTTATCCATAACCAGTTAGTGCCTAACCCTGACCACTCTGATCCCGGTGTAATGCCTGTGGAAATGAGGAGCATTTGATCGTCGTGCTATATTTAATAACCGTCTCTCCCTTACATTAAAGCTGCTCTATGTCAGATTATTCAAACATGAATAGTTTTAATGCCAGTGAATAAACAGATTGTGACTTTTAAAAAAACTTCCGCAACCTACTCCATTTCCTACAATTGCAGCGTATCGCCTGACTGAGATGATTTGGAGATTGGTCGTTTTATCAAAAACTAGTGTTGCTTTCGTGAACCTCATCAGTGTCCGGGTGTCGCAAGCCCAGTTCAGTTACAGCCACAGGTGTTGCTATAGAAAACCCTTTACAGGTAGAACCCTAACCCCGGACACCTGCGGTAAAGCACCGTGCACATTTTTATCAAACCAGCCTGACAACAGGGGTGACACACTGAAAGTCATTTTTGATTTTTTTGGGAAATATTTACTGAAGGCTTTAAACTGGAAAGAACTGTATATGAAAATAGGTTATTTTATAACGCATGTATATATCTTATACCATTTTTCCTTTTACTCTTATTGATTTACGATTTTTATGATTTAGTGAAATTCCATCCTTTGAAGAAATGTGAACTCCAGTTAATTATAAGTAACTTATACCATCCTCACTTTGCCGTCACGTCCCCCCGCGAATGGCTGTTCACTACACGTGTTTAAGCACAGATTTGTATTGCTTTTAATAAATAATCATTTTACACATTTCTATTGAACAACAAAATGGTGTGATTTTTAGATTCTTATTTCTATGCCTGTGCTTCACTAGATTAGATGTATTTGTCCAATTCTGAGAAAAAGTGATCATTTTGAAGTTAAATGATTGAACAATATGATGAGGGTTTTTTTTTAATATAAAGCACGTGTAAGTGATTTCTATACTGTAATAAATCGGTCATTGCAACAACACAATCCCGTGGTGTTCATTTTAGTCAGTCATGTGAAAATAAATATACTTTTATAATATTGAACATGTGTGTCATGTTGTGGGGACCTTAATCTGTTTACACAGTCACATCATGGGGACTTGTCTTCCTCACGGGGACAAAAACAAAACACCCATAATGTAAAGTATTACATTTTACGGTCAAGACATGTTATATTGTTAGGGTGAGGTCAAGTCTCCAGGAAATGAATGTAATGTCCTCACAGGGTTAGTGTGTGTAAGGATTAGTGACATCTACTGGTGAGACTGCAGATTACAACCGCAGGACTCCTCTGCTCACCACCAGAAAAGGAAACTATTGTGCATATACGAGAGAATGTCTGTCTTTTTTTTCTTAGTGATTGATTTGTTTGTTTGGGCTTCTGTAGGATCACTGCAGTGCAAGATCTATAAAGCATGACAATTCTGCATATAAGTGTATAAAAGTCTTATTCTAAGGCTAAGAAAACCAACTCATTTTTCATTTCTAAAGCAATTATACACTTTATCAAACATACTTATGGGTGTATTCAGTTGCTGACAATAAACCCTCTTATTGCTCTAATTGCGACACAATAGACATAATATGGTGCATAATACAACATTAGTAACAAACTTTACTGCTATTTATATTAAGATATAAGTATCTTAATATGTAAACCAGGCATTTCTATTTGTTTGATGAATTAATCACAACTTCATTTTATGCACAGAACAAAACAAGACTAATTTAAACAAGCACATGCTTTTATTAGTTAATAATGCTTACTGTTATTTTATAATTTGAATGTGCTTTTATTGTTTTTTTTAGGTCTTGTTTTTAGTGCAATCAGTGCTGTTCTGTCATCTGTAATTGATCAGCCAAAGACAACTTTCCATCTTGGTGGACAATAAAGATTTACTCTATTCTACTCTCACTCACTCGCATCTTCTACGGCTTTATCCTCCACATGAGGGTCATGGGGGCGCTGGCCAATCGCAGCCTACATAGGGTGAAAGGCGCGGGACACCCTGGACAGTTCGCCAGTCCATCGCAGGGACACATAGAGACAAGCTTGACCTAATCCCCATATTTCATGCTTTTGGACTGTGGGAGGAAACCTGGAGAACCCAGAGAAAACTCACACACACACACACACACAGGGAGAACATGCAAACTCCATGCGTTCTGACCGGGTCACAAACCATGTGGCCATTTGTTGAATTCAAATGTGCAAAAAAATTGGTTAAAACTCTGGTTAAAGTGAATTTACTGATATCCCTGTTTGCATTAAAGCAGCTACATACTATATTACCAGTGTATGACACTTTCTGAGGGCTGGCTGTGATGACTCGAGTGACACACTTGACTCTGCTGCCTCCCCACTTTATAGAGGTCAATGGCATCTTTCAGCTCATGGTTTTGCTTCACTCTCACTGCTCTCAGAGTTATTTTCAGTGTCTGTGGGCAGCTGACGCATGTGTGCACAAGCAGCCGTGTCACAAGGTAGACACCGGCCTGAGAACTCGACGCAGGAACCATCAGAGTTAACAGGTTTGAAACCATGTACACTATGCGTCTCATTTTATCAATCATGCACTCGCTATCGTGAACCTGCTGTTTCCTTTGCTGTTTCCTGACGCTCTCGCTGTAGATTAAACGTACACCCTCCGCGCTGACCTTACCAGACGTAATTTACAGATCATTTCTGAACTTTCATCACATCTCTCAGTCTGTGTAGTTTTTGCAGGACTCATTCTTATTTTTGCACGAGCTCCTCTCCTGCGCCCAACATGTCACTCTGTCTCCGGCAGCTGTCTCTTACTAAAGACCTCAACCTTCCTGCTCCTCCACTCTCCTTCTGGCTCTGCCATCATTATCACCGTTCACTGTCACACTCTGTCCTGCTCGCCCTCTGTCTCTGCAGGATAATTATCCTAATCTGACTTAATGACAGTGACGTACATCAGAGTGAAACGAGGACAGCGGGGAAAGATAACGGTAATGATGTTTGCAAATGATAAGGACATCCTAGTGTTGCTGTTGATCTTTGTATAGATGTTTGACGGTGGATGTAAGGGCAAGATGGCTTAAGAAGACTTAAGTACAACATTCACATATCTGTTCTTTACTTTGTTATTTATATTTCTAGCAACTTTTACTTTTACTCCACTACATTTCCTCTAACTGTCTTTGTTACTTGTTACTACCAAATAAAATCAGAAGAAGAAGAAGAGTTGATAATGGTCTGTATTTATATAGAGCTTTTCTAGTCTTGATGAGCTGCTTTACAGTTTTGCCATTCACCCAATTACATGCTTCAACTTGGGGTTAAGTGTCTTGCTCAAGGACACATAGACTAGCAGAGCTGGGAATTAAACCCAAAACCTTCCAGTTGAAAGACAACTCGCCCTACCACTGAGCCACCATGGTTCAAGCATAACTCTTCACTTTTTTGAATACTTTTACTTCTAAAATGTAAGAACATTTTGTATCAGAAAATTACTGTTGATACCTAAATACAGTAAATGTCTTTTACTTAAGTAAACTTCTATCAAAGTCATTTTTTTTATTCAAGTATCCCTTTTAGGTACATTATACAAGACTGGGTTTGACACACCGATGTGTGGAGTTTGCATGTTCTCCCCGTGTGTGCAGGTTCTCTCCTCCCACAGTCCAAAAACAATACAGTTTGGTGTTTAGCTTAATTGGACGCTCTAAATTGATCATAGGTGTGAGTGTGAGAGTTTGTCTCTGTATGTTGGCCCTGCAATGGACTGGCAACCTGTCCGGGGAGTACCCGGCCTTTCACACTGTCAGCTGGGATTGGCACCAGCTCCCTGCAACCCTCATGTTGAGGATAATGCTCTAATTCTCTAATGCAACAAATAGAATAAGGCCTTCCATCTGTGTGTCTCTTCAAGACAAAGAAAAAAAGACTTGGATGACAGTGGTCGGCTCACATTGGACGACACTGTGCAAAGAATAAGCACACGGGCCGTGAACCATACACACACTACATCCCTGCTCTTTTTCTGCACGAGGCCACTGAACCGCGGCAAAGACGGCGGCTCTAGGAAAGAAGATGGGGAGCGGTGACGATGATAATTAAGATGATGAAGGGCAGGTGCAGGGTGTGCATTGGATCTTCACAGCTTAGGTGCAAACATGGCTGGTTGCTGTGCAACCCTGTCCACCAGGGGGTCCTTGTAAGGCCTGGAGCAGGGGTGAGACAAGGGGTTGACACAACTCTACCTTCAAACCCTGCAGTATGCTAAAAATAGACAAGGAGTGTGTGTGTATATGAGTGTGTATATATATACATACATACATATATATATATATATATATATATATATATATATATGTACACACAGAGGGAAAATGATGGACAAAAACTGAGATCTCATAGAATAAGTGACAACAAGTGTGTGAAGAGAGATGGCAAAGAAGAGGATTTGGGGGGAAATGTAAAAGTAACACACATCAGTGACTGAAAGCAAAGTGTGAAGCACTAGCTGGGTGGTACACGTACACAAGGCTGCTGTAATATGATCCTTTTTCTGTCTGTCCTCTCTGAGAAAGCTTCATCCCCTTCTGCCTTACTTTCCTCATGCACACACTCACACACCATCTCCTTTTATAAAAATACCCAAGGACAATCCTCACTATTAATAGGAAGTGTTGTCAACCGGCTCTGGAGAAATGGGACCTTCTGTTCAGCTAACTATTTTTGCGGCCCTTTGTAGCCACGACCCTTTACACCGTCAATCACCTCAACTTTCCAGACTATCACAGACTATATAAACATGTTACATACCGGAAAAACATGAACATAATGATTTTTGAAAGACGCCGTAGAAGACAAAAAGACTTGCATGTGACCAGTGGCTCTCAAACTTTCTTACACCAAGTAGCACCTGAGAAAATATTGAGCTCTTGAAGTAACACTATTGTGGTGTTGTATAATAGGTCGTAAATAGGTCGAGCAAAGTCAGCGACAGACTTTTCACAGGAGGCAGATTTATTCCCACTAAGATAATTTGCTCTCTCATCATCCTCCTCGTCTTCCTCACATATACTGTACTTCAGGCACTGGTATAGCAAAATGACATGAAGATGGAGCGAGAGATAAGGTTATTCTAATTAATATTATTTAATCTACTAATGAATACCCCGGTACAAACAGTAGAACAGTGTTTCTGATTTTCCACCAAGTACCACCAGACGAAGCTCGCGCACCACTGGTGGTACACGTACCACAGTTTGAGAACCATGGCATTACAATGCCCAATCTCTTCCCATGTTTAAGTCCACACTCTGTGTGTCGGCCATAAACTCCCACAGAGCATCGTTCCAGAGCAGCAGTGATGGACAGTTATATTATATTTACTTGACTCCTCTTTCAGCATTTGGCTCTTTCAGTTGCAGCGCTGGAGCACTAATGGAGCTCCACGCATACTGCACATGATTTATCGGCCCTGAGGTCAACATCCTGACTTCCACGATCCTGACCCCCCCCCCCACCCCACCCCCAACCTGCCAGCCCCACTTCCCTTCCCCAACTGCTGCAATTTGCCTGCATGTACAGTAAATGAAGTGAACCACTGGAGTTGCCTTCTGTTGTCAATGTACTCCTACTTCCCGAGCTTCATCTGGTGAACCAGACGACTACATCAACGTTTTATATACAGTATGGTCTGTGGTTGTAACGAGCTACTGTTTTTGTTTTCAGGAGGGAACAACAAAACAAACACAGTCCACTTCAACACCTGGAGAAAACCTGAAATATGTTAATTATATGAAATAAGTAGAAGTCACATCTGCTCTCTCTCTCTGTGTGTGTGTGTGTGTCTGTGTGTGTACTTCTATGTATACAGTGGGTACGGAAAGTATTCAGACCCCTTTAAATTTTTCACTCTTTGTTTCATTGCAGCCATTTGCTAAAATCCAAAAAGTTCATTTTATTTCTCATTAATGTACACTCAGCACCACATCTTGACAGAAAAAAAACAGAAATGTAGACATTTTTGCAAATGTATTAAAAAAGAAAAACTGAAATATTATATATCATCATATATCATATTTAACTCACATGCTGTCCATTTCTTCTGATCCTCCTTGAGATGGTTCTGCTCCTTCATTGGAGTCCAGCTGTGTTTAATTAAAGTGATTGGACTTGATTAGGAAAGGCACACACCTGTCTATATAAGACCTTACAGCTCACAGTGCAAATAAGAATAATGAGGTCGAAGGAACTGCCCAAGGAGCTCAGAGACAGAATTGTGGCAAGGCACAGATTTGGCCAAGGCTACAAAATCATTTCTGCAGCACTCAATGTTCCTAAGAGCACAGTGGCCTCCATAATCCTTAAATGGAAGAAATTTGGAAGAGCCTTGGTGAGAGAGGTAAAGAAGAACCCAAAGATCACTGCGGCAGAGCTCCAGAGATGCAGTAGGGAGATGGGAGAAAGTTCCACAAAGTCAACTATCACTGCAGCCCTCCACCAGTCGGTGCTTTATGGCAGAGTGGCCCGATGGAAGCCTCTCCTCAGTGCAAAGGCCTGCATAGAGTTTGCCAAAAAACACATGAAGGACTCCCAGACTATGAGAAATAAGATTCTCTGGTCTGATGAGACCAAGATTTAACTTTTTGGCGTTCATTCTAAGCGGTATGTGTGGAGAAAACCAAGCACTGCTCGTCACCTGCCCAATACAATCCCAACAGTGAAACATGGTGGTGGCAGCATCATGCTATGGGGGTGTTTTTCAGCTGCAGGGACAGGACGACTTGTTGCAATTGAAGGATGGATGAATGTGGCCAAGTACAGAGATATCCTGGAAGAAAACCTCTTCCAGAGTGCTCACGACCTCAGACTGGGCCGAAGGTTCACCTTCCAACAAGACAATAACCCTAAGCACACAGCTAAAATAACGAAGGAGTGGCTTCGGAACAACTCTGTGACCATTCTTGACTGGCCCAGCCAGAGCCCTGACCTAAACCAATTGAGCATCTCTGGAGAGACCTGAAAATGGCTGTCCACCAACGTTCACCATCCAACCTGACAGAACTGGAGAGGATCTGCAAGGAAGAATGGCAGAGGATCCCCAAATCCAGGTGTGAAAAACTTGTTGCTTCATTCCCAAGAAGACTCATGGCTGTACTAGCTCAAAAGGGTGCTTCTACTCAATACTGAGCAAAGGGTCTGAATACTTATGACCATGTGATATTTCAGTTTTTCTTTTTTAATAAATTTGCAAAAATTTCTGCATTTCTGTTTTCTTTCTGTCAAGATGTTCCGCTGATTGTACATTAATGAGAAATAAAATGAACTTTTTGGATTTTTGCAAATGGCTGCAATGAAACAAAGAGTGAAAAATTTAAAGGGGTCTGAATACTTTCCGTACCCACTGTATCTTTGTGAAGTCCAAAAAAATTTAAAACCTATCTTTGTTAGGACATTTAGTCTAGTCCTCAGAACTTTAAAGTGCAGGTTCAGACCTGGTTTTAGTGTTAGGGTTAAGGGTTAAGGGTTAAGGGTTAAGGGTTAAGGCTAGGCACTTAGTTGTGATGGTTAAGATTTGGAAAGGGGCTGGAGAATGCACTATGTCAATCATGTGTCCTCACTGAGATATAAAAATAAGTTTGTGTGTGTGTGAATGCGTGCATGTGCATGTGTGTGTGTGTGTGTTTTGTAACCCAGGAATAGGGCTTGGGTTGGGACAGCACTTAAAGCTTAGCACCATTCCAGCTAAACACCTGTTATATACACACACACACACACACACACACCTGTCTGTTGCATACCATATACTGTGTCTGTCTCACAGTCTGTCTTTCTGTCTCACACCCACACTTGAACATACTGTGACATACTCAGAAATGTTGACGCTTGTGTCTGCAAGGTCACATTTCTATATCCTCTCACACGCGTGTTGCACTTGTTTTTGTGATTGCAGCCTCCGTCAGTGCTGCCAGAAGCTTCAAGAAGCTTCTTTCTGATTTAAGGCACTAATCAGATGTATGTACTGTATGTCCACTGTACCTACGTCTTTCCTTCATATAAACAAGGGAAATAAATTACACCGCCAAACAAGGAGTCTGTCTCCGCTTGTCAATAAACACCAAGTTAGCGGGTGATTCTGTCCTTGGCAACTTTCCCAGGTGTCGTTGCACTTCATTGTAAAGTGGCTCCATCTTGCTCATCACTCATCCATCATCGTGTCATCATTGCTGTTCCTCCAGTCTTGTGCACCCAGATCATTCCCAGCCTATCCACGCTCAGGCCCGTATATGGCGGCACTATCCGACAGGGGAGCCACAGGGTTAAATATACTCTGAAGCTCCGAGAATGCCAAACCCCTCCATCTAACCTGACTGACTGACTGACAGACAGACAGACAGCGAGAGGGAGAGATGGACGCACACTGCAGGGCACAGGGTCTCACAATGGGCACATGTGCTCATTGTCTCATTAGCATAAGCATTTTCTCATTGTTGTGACATGACGTCAGATCCATGACTTGCATTCAGGAATGATGACGAAATACTAAAACACGGGAGCACACCGTTTGAAATATTCCCAATGATACTGTATATCTTATATAGTACAGGGGGCATATGGGGGCATTTAGGGTTACCAGACTCAAACCCTTTTGGGACCCACTGGTCAGATGGTGGACCTGTCCAGAGTGAACCCCGCCTTTTACCCTATGTCAGCTGGGATTGGCACAAGCAGCCCCGCGGCCCTCGTGTGGAGGATAAAGCGGTAGATGATGGATGGATGGATGGTGCTTTCACACTGACCTCATGTGACTGTGAACTCTTGATCAACTGTGTTAACTCAAGCAAACTCAGTTACTGCTCACCAGGTGCGAATGCTATGAACTATGTTGGACCACAGCTTGAATCAAGTGACGCACATGTTTTCTGAACTTAGCAGGTAACATAATTCCCTGATGTACACATTCGCCAACTGTCCTCCATTTAGTGGCTTTGTGTCAATGCATGAAGGATTTCTGAAAAACCTCCAAATAAACCTTCAAATAAATATAAGACATTACCAATTACCTTACTGATTGTAAATAAAGGTGGACGACTCTTCACCCCTTCTTCCTACTGTCCAATAACGAAAGCCGAACTATCCAGGATACAGGAAGTGTCATTTAGCGGTGATGATGTCAGAGTCTGTGTAACAGTTATCACGTAGTAAAACCACAGTGCTGAAGACTACGCCACCTGTTTTCATGTTAAAACAAAAGCGAAAAATTAAACACTTATAAGACATGGTTTTGTTAGTTTCTCCCATGCCCAGTGTGTAACACAGAGTATGTTTTATAAAAGACTGAATATGGATGTATACACGAGTCCAGAGGAGAGTGTGTTGGCTAGCACAACCAGACCTTCTGAGGAGGAAGTGTTTCTTATGAGTGCCCAGTCTTTCCTTGGACCAGAGAAGGAGGGGTGTTGAGTGTTGGGGTTTACTCGGACTGAGATTCAATAACATAACAGAGCGACTTGGGAGCCAAGAGTTTGTCAGGGACACAAGACAGCACCTGACCTTGATTAACTCTCAGGGACAGTTTTCTTTTCAGGGCACATGGCAGAGATGATGGCAGTGGAGGAGAGGACATAAATCATGTGCTGCTGAAACAGAGACACAGAAACCAGGCCATTCTTTAAGTAACTATTGCGATATAGTTACATACTATTCTCTTTCCCAAATCAGGACATAGTTATTACTCAACATATTACATAAGTTATAAAAAAAAATAATTATAGCGAGGAAGAGAAACTGAATTGTTCGCACACTGAGCAAGCACTTGGTGTCAGTGGAGAGACAATAAAACATTCCCTTTCAAAAGGAAGACATCTCTGGTAGAAGCAGATTAAAGTAAAATAGTAAATGGTGAAGAATGCAGCTGATATTTTTCACAGAAGATGGTGGAGACCAAAACAAAGCTAAACCACACTTAAGGTTGATCGTGTGGTCACAAATATAGACATAGATGTCGCACAGACTGTGTTTTCCTGTTGAAGCACATCTGCCATCTAGGCCTTGTAAACCTATCCAAGTAGTTTTAATAGACTGCACTGACACTGAAATTTAACGGATTGTGATGAATATTAATAGTCCTTTAAGGAGCCGAGTTATATCAGTAATTGAGACAAAAACGAATAAAGTCTGCAAATCAAAATATTAACACACTGCAACAGGTGGTGAGTCTTTTTTCTTTTGGTGTCAGTCCACTTTCTCCAACGTGTGTACAGTCTAGTTGCTACACAGATCAGTGCACTGCACAACCAACTTCACCTTGATACAACCTTTAAGCCTCAGTGCAGCATCTAGGGGGGTCCTGGTCTGCAGGGTGTCACATTCTTAAACCTCCCTGAAAGAACATCAGTGTTCTGCCATTGTGTCATAGCTGCCCACACACATGCCCACTGCACTATTTATACCGGAGGAGCACAACTGCTGCTATAGGTACAGTTACAGTGAGGCACTTCAAACCCCAGCTGCCCTGCTTCAGCTAAGAATACAGTGCAGTATACACACCACCTACACACACACACACACACACACACACACACACACACACACACACAACACTGCTTGCTCTGCTGCTGCTTGTGGCCCTCGTCCTCCTCCCTCCAAGTGCTTCCTGTATCCATCACATCTTTCACTGATGAACAGCCACAGACAGGCAGCCCGTCCTGATGTTCCCACCTCCCACGCTGAGCTGCCTGCCAACAAGCTCTCTCACTCTCACACACACACACACACACACACACACACACACGCCTGTTACATCACGACGGAGTCTCTCCCCGTCCCAGCTCCAAATCATTATGCACATAATCATTTGAGAGGGAAATGGGAATGTGAAACATAACTGCAGGATACCCAAATTAAAATATTTAACTGCTGGAGGTTTTGCACCTTTGTAAGCGGACGTCCCGCGTATCCAGATACGTTTGCTAAATACTTTCTTTGCATTGAAATTCTGTGTATTCTTTGTGCATATTTTTCATTCGCAGGTATTAATTACAATGACTTCAGCTTTCGCCATGACCCTAAGATGAAGAATAAAAGCTTAAGAAGATCATCAGATATATAGGTAAATTAACAAATAATCAAATAAATATCATTAAAAACCATACGCAATATCGAAGATACTGTCATAGAACACTGATAAATAAAATCTCAATGTGAATAAATGTATTATACTATAATATTACATAAAACCCAGGTGAATTATATACTGAACGAGTGATACAACCATGCAAATATGATAGAAAATTGTAAAAGAGTGCCAGGGAAAAAGTGGTATGATGTTGTTAAGTTGCAGAGGAGCCAGCTGATCTCACACAGAGAGGGAGGCTGTTCCATAATATCCTGATATACAAAGACAAACACCACGACAGATAAGAGATCCCTTGAGCTACATTCTAAAAAGGATTCCCCCCAGTGCTGACAGACCTTTAAGTCCAATGTGAGACTTAGAGGACAGTAGAGGACGTCCTGATTAGAAGCACGGTGTCCTTCCGTGTTGTCACTGGACAACGTCCTGAGTGTCCTCAAGTTAACAACATTGTGAAACATGAAATAAACGAAAGAGGAACCGTGCAGTTTAGTCTGAAGGCTGAAATCTCTCCTGCATGAAAGTCTGTTAAAAGACATCTACTTTTCACTCCGACAAAATGGCGATCAGTAACGGTTGCCGAGGCAACGCATCTCTTGGATGCGAAAGTCTCACGGCAAACGGCTCAAATGACTTGCATGCGCACACTCCTAATTCTTCTTTCCAAGTAATGATGCCGAACTAGTGTTTCAAGAACTGTGTGAGAGCACTCTGAGGCGTGCGTGTGCGTGTGTGTGTGTGTGTGTGTGTGTGCGTGCACAGGTGGTGCAGCATTATCACCACCGTGTTTTATTAGAGCTCAGTGCTTAGAATGAGACACAGTAACCTGATCCCAAAGGCAGATTGAGCTAAATGTCAGAGAACCACCTTGAGCCGTGCACTGCTGCAGAAGGCTCACAAACGGCAGCGCGGGTCAAAGGGGAGACACACACACACACGACGGAGCGGCTTCAAAACAAACACTCTCCGCCTGGAGGGGAAACGCAAGACACAAGCAAGAGAATAATGTTGGGGAAGAAGAGACGGAAATAAAAAAAATAGAGAGCGAGAGAGACGGAGAGATACTGGTAGAAGTCAGGCCGATGAAAGATGATGCTCTGATGTGGAGAAGTGACGGTTATACATAACAGAGCAGGTGCAAATTATCAAAGAAAAATACCTCAAGTAATTCGACCTCTCAGATTGTTATCTCCTTACTCATTGTCTTCAAATCGCCTGCTGCATACATGCACTCATCCATCCATCCATCATCCATCCATGTGAACGGGAGGCCAAAACACACAGTTTTAAACGTCTTTGACCTTCTTCCTCTGAATAAGGACACAACTCTCACCGGGATTATAGCACACTGCCCAGGAAACCCACACTCTGTTCATATTACACATACAATATGAAAATAGTTGATTATGAACTGTTTGTTTTGAGTGTACAATCACCTCAATATATCTGTTTATTTAGTGAAATCATACATGCTGTGCCTTTGAATGTTTTTAATATTTTGCACGTTATATATTAAATGTGGTATATTATGAAGAGTAGCTACTATCTCAGTGACAGCTAACGCAAATCCATTTCAATGAGTCAATCGATCAATAAAAGCCCTCCTACCCAGAGGAAGTCAGTTGGACAAGTCATTAGTATACTGTACTGTAAACGAGTCAAAGCATATCGATTTTGTACAAAGAGCATCTTACACAAAGCAGCATTTCTGAACTTGTTGAATACAGATATTCACTCAAATAAATGGGGTTTAAGTGAATTGTAGTTAGATGTTTATTCATTTTCACCCTGTCATTCTTCGCTCAAGACTGTTGATGTTTTTCTCCTTTTATACTCACAGTTTTATTCCGCTGTCTGCACAAGTGTCTGATTTAGTTTAAGTCTCTGTGCGTAGTCTTCCACGCACCGGAGAGACATCACAGCTGGTCCTCCCCCTACTGTCTGCCAAAAACAACTGTCCCAACATTGGACATTTATCATATACGGAAGGATGCCATTTATTGGTATTATCAGCAAAATATACACTGTTCTGTAATTTGACGGCCATCATATTCACAGTCCGTTTGTTAATAGCGATGCATCCAATCCACCCATCAAGATATACATACTATTGTTGTTGATTATTTAAAGATCCAGTGTGTTAGAATTAGTGACACCTACTGGTGAGACTGCAGATTCACAAGCTCGTCAGGGAGCTACCGTGGCCTTCGTGTACCAGAGAGGATGACGTTCTTAGTTGTTTGTGTCTGAATGTTGAATACATGCTCCGCTGGCTGCTATTATACACTATGTTTAAGTTCCGGCTAATAAACCCTGCTAAATGTTTTAAACTGAACATTTAAATGTAATTGTTTGTTGAGTTTAGAGGCAAATCCTTTTTTTTTCTCAAAGCACTATCGTGTGTTTTATATGCAGAGCTTATTTTCCATCCTACTCATCCACAAGATGCCGAGGCAGTCATCAAGAGCAACTTGGAGTTAAGTGTATTGCCCAGGGTGTGGACTAATGGAGCCAGGGATCCAACCCCCAACCTCTACCACTGACGACCCACTCTACCACTGATCCTACCACAACCACCCACTTAACACACACAGTAGTGGTCTGTCATGTTCCCATCAGTGTCCCCTACCTCTCATTCAGAAAGCCATGACATGGCCCCTCCTTGTTCTGACCATGCATGCTCTCAAATGTACATCTTATTTCCAGCGTGACGGGCAGTAGACCCCTCTGCAGTTGTTGCCCCTCTCCCACCCTCCCGCCTATTCTTTACCACAGGCCAGGACCATCAGTGCCCTGCCCACTTTTATGGGATGTTCTCAGCCAATGAGGGCTGAGTTCACGCTGAGCAAGCACCAATGAGGCCACTTTTTCATCTGTATAAAACTTTTCAGGACAGTTTGCCGGGTTGCACTTTCTGTCAGTCCAGGGCTCCGAGAGGTGAGCAACAGCCCAAAGAGAGAGAGAGAGAGTGAGAGAGAGAGGGGGGGAAGAGAGCGTGTAAACAAAGAGGGTTGCCAGTCTATAATCCCAATCCCACACTTTAAGAAAGTGGTGGGTGAACATTTCTCTAGTTGTTTTAAGTTTCATTTTTAGTTCCACCTGGGAAACTCAGACTCATGTTGTTTCTGTGTTGTTTTTTTTTCTTCCTTTATCTCTTTGTCCTGAAGCCTCTCCAGTTCAGCGAGGATGGAGAACGCACACATCAAAGAGTCGGCGGACGTTCTGTCCCACTTTGGCGTCTTTGAGGACACAGGCCTGTCTCCTGATCAGGTCAAGAAGAACCTGGAAAGATATGGCTTCAACGGTGAGGGGGAGGGGGGGGGGGTGTTTTGGACGAGTAGAGGGGAACAGTTGGGTGGAGCACGTGAGAGTGGAGAGAAAGAGTAGGTAGTGATTGAGGAGCTGCAGAAGGAAGGGGTCACTGGATGTAGCTTGGATGAGGAAGGTAGAAAACAGACGCAGAGGAAAGAAGGTGGAGGAGGAGGGAAAGTGAGAAGACTACTGAGGACTGATAGATGAACTGATGAGCTGATGTGATGATAGGCTAATTAAAGGAAACTATCTCAAAGATGAAATGGGGGGGAGGGGGATTTTTGTGGAGCAGGTGCATCACCGTTTCAGGTTTCTGACAATCACCACTAACTGCTTTTTAGTTCAGATTAAACACAATCCTGCGGTTCACTTGCTTTTTCAAAAAACAACAACAACTGAGTTTTGAAAATTTGAATGTGAGGGAATTAAGCACATGTGTGTGACTATGAAAAATGTCTTTGTGAACTTCTTACTGTCTCAGTTTGTAGTGTCCACTCTGTGTTGACAAATGGAATTTGACGTGGTAACAGCAAACTATAATAAGAGAAAGAGAACTTAATGGTCGCAGCAAAGGTCAGTTTCTGACGTCACAGCGGGACATGAAGGCCCGAACAATGTACAGGCCTGCGAGTTTGTGCAGTGTAATTATAGATACTCTGTCATTGCATTTAATGGTTAGAAAAATAAGAAATGTGCATTTAATGCCACGATTAAAGCAGTAAATGTAGCATGCTGGTGTGCTTTATTAATATTTCTTGTCTCTCTTCACCCACAGAGCTTCCTGCAGAGGAAGGTGAGTCCACTTTAAACACCTGCTCTCTAGTTATTCATGTATACATCGCATGTCCTGTTGATCTTTTTTAACTTTAAAGCCAAAGCCCCCCCGACTTCCTGTGATGACATGTCACCCAGTCAACACCTGTCATTGGCCTGGAGATGGTCGTAGTGATGCAAATAATGTGTTTACACTACTACTAGCAAATGACAAATGTGTGGTGTGGTGATTTTATACCATGTAAACGTTGCCTGATGAGGGCCTAAAAGCAAATTTCCCCCAAAATATACTGATTTGTTTTCATTACTAAACTTTTTCCACGTTCAAAAGACGTAAAACGTTATGAGAACACATTCTCACGTTATTGAAAAATGTGTGTGATTTTCACGTCATTTCCTTTTCATCAGGAAAGACTATTTGGGAGTTGGTGGTGGAACAGTTTGAGGACCTGTTGGTCAGAATCTTACTGCTGGCCGCCTGCATCTCTTTCGTGAGTCTGTTCGCTTTTTCCCTTAAAAAAATGATTTCATCTGTTGTTGTTTCATCAGACGTTTTAGGGACTGATCACTAGACATTTGAGAAGCTTGAGGACTGAAGATTATATGCTCCGTTACGACTAAATCTAGCATATTGAAGCTCACCACTGAGACGGTGCAATAAAGTGTTTTTACACAATTGAGCAGCACCAATTGGATATTTATTTCATGACGTCTAAGTTAAAGTCTAGGTCGTCAGTCCTGAGGGAGCCGAACGTCAGCTGCTACAAAGAGGTCATATGTTTCAAACACATCACATTCAGAAAAAGAACTGAAACAAATCTGAGAAAAGAATAGGAACATCACTGCCAAACACAAATGTAAGTGTTAAGTAAATAAGATAATGGTGACTTTGCTTAAGTCCCCCAGTGATGAGTTGTGTCTACTTTAACCCTTGGACGTGCGTGCGCACTCACACAAGGGATCCCTCCGTGTCCTGTGCCCCCTCCAAACTGCTTTGGGGAGAAGAGAAGGCTGGACACATTGTCTTTATCCTCATTCTCTGCCCTCTGGCCTCCCTGTACAGCTGTCACAATGGCCTTAGAAGGCCCGACTTCTCGACTGCGCAACTGTGTGTGTGTGTGTGTAGGAGCTTTATTTTAAGAAAGTCTCAAGCCAGGACGAGAAACTGTATCCTTGGACAAAGGTCAGGGATGGACGGAAAGAGGGATGGCTTGCAGCAGTAGGAGAGAGTGAGAGACAGATAGTGTGTGTGTGGGGGGGGGGTTAGGGATTGGGTTGCACAATGGCATTGTTTGCTACAATGACAAACGAGAGCAATAGATTCAGAGGCGTATATGGTTTCTAAAAGGGAGAACACTAAATACTGCAAATACATGGCCATCCTATTCATAAACACAGGAATGTCCTACCACTGCAACATGCTGACAGGCGCTGACACTCGTTCTGGAGATCGATTGTGTCTCTGAAGAGAGGCAGGGTGAAGACAGACCGGAGAGAGCGAGAGACTGAGCAGTAGAGCCTATTTTGAGATAAGGGTGAGAAAAGATGTGAGATTAAGAGGAAAAACACAGAGGACTGTGATGCTGAGTGCAAAGCAAAGTGCAACTGGATAGGGAGGATGTGAGCGAGCACTCTTCTCCTCTGCTGTGGTTGGCTTTGTGCTCCGCTGGCCTGCACCTAATCTGTGTCGGTGTCAACACGAAAGGCTCTCCAAAACACATCTGTGATGGTAACACGGAACTCCTGCTCACGCACGTGTTAGACTTTTGGAGACGTTTGGAGGAGAGTCTTCACACATAAGATGCAGTGGTGACAGTAAAGTGTAATTTGATCCAGTAACGGTTCATAACACAAAAATAGCTCCGCGACGTGGCTAACAGCCGTAAACCATGACCCTGTAACCCTTGGCAACAAGTGCACAACAGACTTGACAATAATGAGTATGAGGCTTACTGACATCAAAAATGCAATATCTCAACTTATTGAGTGAAAAATCTCATTGTTCAAACACTGGAATACGAACGATAGTGCATGCATATGAGTGAAATGTGAAAAGACACCGTTTGATAAAAAATTTATATCTGTTATCATATAAGAGAATAATACCCAGTGTAAACATACAGCTACAACTTAACTGACTGCAAGTCCTCACAACAGTGTAGCCGAAATTAAAGGGACATATAAACGATTAATGCAATTTAATTTTCTCTTAATGTTAATCAGATTTGCTGTGTTACGTAGACAACAGGCAATCGCCATTCAGCAATGTGCAAAAGTGTTTTTCCTTCCCAAACTTAAGTCTTAGTAAGAGAAGAAAAGTTAAATGATATATTTTAGTGCTTCATTAGTAAATGTAACCAGCAACCCTTCTCATAATTGTTGAATTGTTTCATTTAAATGGTAAAAAAAATGTGCCAAAATTGCATTCCAATGTCTGTCTGTCTGTCTGTTTTAGGTACTTGCTTGGTTTGAGGAAGGAGAGGAGAGTGTCACTGCCTTTGTCGAGCCCTTCGTCATCCTCCTCATCCTCATTGCGAATGCTGTTGTTGGAGTGTGGCAGGTTGGTATACTGTAATGCTTTCACGCGAACACACTGCAACACACTGTGAGGTGGCTGAACTAAGAAAGAGAAGTTCACCTGCTGCGTTAATACGTTTTTCAACTCATTATTTGCTCTTTAAACTCGTCCTGATAACTTTAAGTGATTTTAAGGTCATCTGATGATTGTTTTGTAAATACATTCTTCTTAAGTATTTGTCTTAATTTGTCTGTGCCATTTATTGCACGTTTACCAGCTGGTTTAACACCACATTAAATCAACATACAACCCATTATTTATTATCATAAATATGAAATAGGAAAAGACAGGTATGTATAAATATACATATATATATATATATATATATACATATATATATAAGGTATCTGTTTTAGTTTGATATAAAAAATATTGCTGTTGCTCAGTTTGAATAGCCAGTAAAAACATACAGGTACAGCTGAATTATTTTATATAACGTGTTTTATAAATATCATGTCAGACTATTGAATAAAATGGTCTACGTTCCGAAAATGTTGTTTCATGACAACACTGAAATTAAACTAACTGACTGCAAGTCCTCACGGCTGTGAAGCTGAAATTAAATGGACTTAAATGTTCTATAGTAACAGCGCTGGCCACAAACATTAGTCAAGACAAAAGATAGCTATAACTTTCACTTTTGAAAACACACACACACACACACACACACACACACACATACACGAGTACAGCTGCATCACACAAGGACACATACCTGTCCCTGAATACTGTCTTTTATACACACCTAAATAGACTCTCAACTTAGCAACAGTTCTGGTTGCATGTGTATGTCCTTTCCCGTGAGTGCACACACACACACACACACACGCTTCCTTCCAGAAAAGTTCAAGGGAAGCCAGGATGAGAGGCATGACATCAGCAAGGGGTGAAAAGGCGAAAGGTTAAGCCAACAGGGCAAATGAAGGGAAGAAGGGGGGGGGGGGAGTGTGCAGGAGGACTGCAACGCACCTTGGCTCACAATGCGGTCTAGCACTGTGCGAGCCACAGTAAAAATACATTGTGACGATCCGGTTACCACAGGCCTCGCATGTGCGTGTGTGCACGTGTTGGTCACCTCTTCAGAACCTCTTCTGGCGTAAACACTGACCTCGTCAGGACCAGTAAACCCATACCTGGTCCTAATTAATTGTGGTTAGGTTCAGGTTAGGGTTAGACATTAACTGGTTACGAATAAGGTTAGGGAAAACTATTTATTTAGGCTGTCCAAATAAAGGGAAGTCATTGTGGTGTCTTAAGAAGAATAGCTGCGCAAACCTGTGTATGTGTGTGTGTGTGTGTGTGTGAGAGAGATAGAGAGGGTTCATATTAACTGCAGTAGTCATTTGGAAACTATGCACAAGGATTCACACATGGGGGTACGGGGAGAACAGAGATAGGCGGAGCGGCTGGCATAAGTCAGGCTTTACACTTTGAGGCGTTGGAGGGCAGCCTCAGAAGAAATCAAAGACGGATCTGAACAATACTCTGTGACCAACCTGCTGTTCATGTGGCATAACACTGACCCTGACAGATGGACAGCTCATCAAACACGCACACCTGGTGTTCCCGAAAGACACCGTAAATACTTTATAATTTAACATTTTGTTCTCAACTGCTGAATAGCACTTGGACCATTGAAACAACTAATGGGTCAACCAATGGTTACTTAACTTAACATATGTATATGTCTTCAAAAAGTGTCTTCCCATATAAAAAGTTTGGGAAACACAATACTTATTTTTCTTAAAACATCATTTTTCTTTTTCTTTTTTGTGTGTTTTACCTCAGGAGCGCAATGCAGAGAGTGCCATTGAGGCTCTGAAGGAGTACGAGCCTGAGATGGGGAAAGTTTACCGGGCGGACAGGAAGAGCGTGCAGAGAATCAAGGCCAGGGAGATTGTGCCTGGTGATGTGGTGGAGGTTTCCGGTAAGATTCCCACCCATGGCTTCACTGCTGTATCTGCTGCAGATCCATTCAAGTCAGACCTGTAAACCAATCAGACAATACATACAATATAACACGTGTGATCTAGGTGTTCCATTACATATTTTGGAGCAGTATACGTTAATAGTATACGATATGTATACATCACTGCCCCAGCCTAAGTTAAAATAAAGGCAATGCAAGGGAAATCAAACTTTTCAGGCAAACTTATAGGAATAAATTTGAGTAGGAAATGTCTGAGTGGCATGAACTGGATGTTGTGTATCTTCACGTGAGGAATATCCTCCTCCTGTGCTTTCAGTTTCCAGACTGTAAGAAACAGATTCAAGTATAGTCTTCTGTAATAATGAATGATTAATCAGTAAAAAGGTCTTTAGCACAGGAACGCTACATTGACCCAGCACAAATGTATATTCTAGAATGAACTTAAAATGAAGTTAAAGATTGTTTGGCTGTAGACGCCACATGTTTTGCAATTATAATGTCTGATTACTGGAAAACTGCTCACTACATATTCCTTTTCAACCCCTGATTTAAAAGATATATATCACATAACGACTGGATCACTGTCCGCTCATGTGTGTTTGCGCAACTCACATCTATTCTTATAGAGATGCATGGCTACTAATGTCCTTGGGATTGAACGTGGACCCTTTTAAGGCAGTCACAGAGAAAAGGGGGTGGAGGGGAACTGAAGAAACCTGTGGGAGAGAAAAAAAAAAAACATGCTTGAGTATAAATACATTTAATATTGACTCCCTCCTCTGTCTCACCCTCTGTCTCTGTTTGTTGTACACCTGTTCCTTTCATTTCATGATCTCCCCAAGGTCTCCCGCTCCCTCTGACTGACTGTGGTATCAGTTTTCAACAACACCACTATCCGTCCAGAGTGCTAAAACCAGTCAATCAACCCTGCCCCTCACCCCCACCTCCCTCTGTAATGCTGCAGTCCGATTCATATACTGTACATCATTCTCTACTCTAACCCTGTTCAAAATCAGCCACATGGACAGAGACCAAATCCAATCTGGATTTTGATGAAGCAACTGTAGTGTAAAGCAGATTTAAGTGGTCATCAAGACTATAAAGGTGTTATAATATATAAATACAAATCATTTTTGTGTGTGTGTGTGCATAGTTGGTGACAAAGTGCCGGCTGACATCAGGCTCATCTCCATCAAATCTACAACCCTGCGTGTAGACCAGTCCATTCTCACCGGTAGGTGTAACCCGGCAGTCGGACGGCCCAAAAGTCACTTCACATTTGATATCCGCATTCACCCTTGATCGACCGACACTCGTGTTTCCTGTAGGTGAGTCCGTGAGTGTGATCAAGCACACTGACGCCGTGCCAGACCCCCGAGCTGTCAACCAGGACAAGAAGAACATGCTGTTCTCTGTGAGTGAGTTTTAACTGCGTCCTGCTCTTCTGTGTCATGTCTTCAAACTTTATTTTCCACCCGTGTCGTCCGACCTCACAAACTCTCCTTTACATAGATGAATGAATGAAAGGGAAAAGTACAGGTGTGACATTGAAGGTGATACTACTGCTCAAAGCTAAGGTCACAGGGTCAGCGAAGTGATTACAGTTAAACAAACAAAGTTCATGACTATCCATCCAATCTTCATCATTGCACTCAAAGCCACAAAGGAAACCATAAATGTGTTGTGTGAGTTTGCTGAGACATTTAAGATGAACCATTGTTCTGATGAGAGTCTTCTGCTCTCAAAACCGCATTCAGGGCACTAACATTGCTGCTGGAAAAGCCGTCGGCATCGCCGTGGCGACCGGCGTGTCCACTGAGATCGGTAAGATCCGTGACCAGATGGCTGCCACTGAGCAGGAGAAGACTCCACTGCAGCAGAAACTGGACGAGTTCGGAGAGCAGCTCTCCAAGGTGAGCGAGATGAACGCTGAAATTGTGGAT
The DNA here is from genome assembly GCF_958295425.1 of Solea solea. Taxonomy (NCBI): domain Eukaryota; kingdom Metazoa; phylum Chordata; class Actinopteri; order Pleuronectiformes; family Soleidae; genus Solea; species Solea solea. The sequence goes on along the minus strand of NC_081149.1, from coordinate 18,313,245 downwards.
GGAAATAAACTAGTAGATGGTAACTAATATCTCACACGTCCCTCTGACGTCCTGTCCTCCAGGTCATCTCCCTCATTTGTGTGGCAGTGTGGATAATCAACATTGGCCATTTCAATGACCCCGTCCATGGAGGTTCCTGGTTCCGCGGAGCTATCTACTATTTCAAGATCGCTGTGGCTCTGGCTGTGGCTGCTATTCCTGAAGGTAAACCGCTGGGAGTAACTTCCATCGGGTTGCACAAGGGGTTGGTATTATCTAAGATTCAGGCTATGTAGCTGGTCTAACTGATGCTAGAGCTCCCGTTCCACAGTTAAATAACATTCTTGGATATATTTGTTGTGCTTGGTCATTTAGTTGCTGGGTTGTGTTTTGAAGCCCAATACAGTTGAGTAAAGAAACAGAAGACTCAGTGGCAACAGTGAATGAAATCAAGTAACGACATGAAACAGCTGAAAGAAAGATTGACAAAGTAAAAACGATTTAAAAAAGACTCACACTACAGTCAGCTGTAAAATGTGCCGACTGGCCCTAATGCCTGAAGAACGTCATCTTCAAACACTGATGCCACCATAATATCACTGAGCTGGACACTCTCCAGACCTTCTCCACACCACAGTTAACTTTTGCCAAGAATCTGGTGCAAAGGGACTGACTGGCTTGCAGCACCCCCCTCACACAAATGCCCCTAGAGAACAAAGTAGTTTGGTTGTGCTCCAACCGATGTGTCAAGCACCGCATTGGGACTACCACTATTGTCAGCCGTCCAAATGGCACAGTCTCTAACGTCCAGGTGCTTTTGAACAGACATGTCGGATCATTTTCTTTAGCTATGAGCACAGACGCTTTCTAATGGTTTTTAAAATGTTATTCCACCTCACATCAACTTCTCCACGTTCTTCTTTTTTTGCCCTGCGCTCAACTCATGTGTCCATCAGGCCTCCCTGCTGTCATCACCACCTGCCTGGCTCTGGGAACACGCCGTATGGCAAAGAAGAACGCCATTGTCAGAAGCCTGCCCTCCGTGGAGACCCTGGGCTGCACCTCAGTCATCTGCTCGGACAAGACTGGTACACTCACCACCAACCAGATGTGTGTCACTAAGGTGGGTCCGCACTCATTGGTGTCGCAGTCACATTATGCACCGACTTAACGTCAGAGCCAATCCAACACAGAACTTTGTGTTTTGTCTCCATGCAGATGTTCATCGTTGACAAAGTGGATGGGGACAGTGTTTCCCTCAGTCGGTTTGACATCTCAGGCTCAAAGTACACTCCTGAGGGAGAAGTGTAAGTGTCAACACACGTGAAACAACGACCCAATATTGAGAAACAGTATCTTGACGACACCTTTTTTCGTCTTGCATTTTAGAACAAAGAATAATGCGCTTGTGAAGTGCGGACAGTACGACGGCCTGGTTGAGCTGGCCACCATCTGTGCTCTCTGCAACGACTCTTCTCTGGACTACAATGAGGTCTGCGCGGACGCGTCGTTTGTGTTCATGACATTCGTCCCCGCATCAAGCTGAAAACATCCTCACGTTCCTTCTTTCTCTCAGTCCAAGGGCATTTACGAGAAAGTGGGGGAAGCCACTGAAACGGCGCTGTGCTGTCTGGTCGAGAAGATGAACGTGTTCAACACGGACGTCCGTGGCCTGTCCAAGGTGGAGAGGGCCAATACGTGCTGCGCTGTAAGTCTTCAAATGATCTCACACTGTATAATATTGGACACAGAGGAAAGGTCCATCTGTCTTTAGATTTAATAACTAAATCTATTCAAGTGACACAGCAAGAAGATCGCGGGTTGAATCCTGGTTCGACCGGGGAGCCTTTCTATGTGGAGTTTGCATGTTCTACCGTTGGTTGTCTCCGGGTTCTCCAGTTTCCTCCCACAGTCCCAAAACATGCAGAGGTTCAATTGGACACACTAAATTGACCATAGGTGTGAATGTGAGTGTGAATGACCACTGGTCCTCTGTATTTTGGCTCTGTGATGGACTGGAGATCAGTGCAGGGCCTTTCGCTCTACAGTAATGTCATGTGGGATTAGCTCCAGCTCGCCACGTCGGACAATTGTGTAACTTCCAATCTCAGCCAATCAGCGAAGGTTAAGCTGCATCACAGACAGTGACAGTCACGTCGTCGGACCAATCAGCAGCGGGATGGGGTGAGGGTTAGGGTTAGAGGATTTAGGTTCTCTAAGCGTAACACTAAAATGATATGTTCCTTTAAATCTGTGTTTTTCTTATACTTTACATATTTCAGACAATGTTTTACCTTAGACGATTTCAATTAAAGCTGCAGTGCATAATGGCATAATGTTACTTTTACCTCTGTTTGTCTTATGTACAAATATTGCTGTACTGCGAAATACAGAAAGGATGGCAGAGCTTGATCACACTGTTTGAACTCATTTGACACTCGACTGACAGACATAAAAAAAAAAATGGCTTGATAGACATAGACACAAATATGTATATATACACATCTACACTTCAATATTTCACCTGCTTCTGCTTCACTTTCTGTCAGGTGATCAAGCAGCTGATGAGGAAGGACTTCACCCTGGAGTTCTCCAGAGACAGGAAGTCCATGTCAGCGTACTGCTCTCCTGCCAAATCTGCCAAAGCCCCCGTGGGAAACAAGATGTTTGTTAAAGTGAGTGTGTGACACAGGACAAAAACTGGGGGACTCTATCAGAGACATTCTTAAATTGTAATAAATACCTTTTCTGTGACGTCAGGGTGCCCCAGAGGGTGTCATTGACCGCTGTACCTACATCCGCGTGGGCACCACCCGCATGCCTCTGACTGGGCCCGTTAAAGACGACATCATGGCAGTCATCAAAGAGTGGGGCACAGGTCGCGACACCCTCCGCTGTTTGGCACTGGCAACCTGCGACAATCCGCTGAGGAAGGAGGAGATGAACCTAGAGGACGCAACCAAGTTTGTAGACTATGAGGTGAGTGATGCGAGGGCAGAAAGTAAGACATCTAAAAGTAAAGAAAAGTTCTGGTTTGTTTTCTTTTGTTGTGAGTGGCTCAGAGAACAGTAAACCTGTTTTGTGTCCTCTTACATCCAGACTGATTTGACCTTTGTGGGCTGTGTCGGCATGCTCGACCCGCCTCGCAAGGAAGTTATGAGCTCCATCGAGCTGTGCAGGGCTGCTGGCATTCGTGTCATCATGATCACCGGTCAGTTTATGGGTTTAAAACTCAGAAATAAACAAGCCTGAAGAAAAAGCTCAATATTAATGTCTTTTCCCCCACTGTTAGGTGATAACAAGGGCACAGCTGTAGCCATCTGTCGCCGCATTGGCATCTTCACAGAGGATGAGGACGTCACCAACAAGGCCTTTACCGGTCGTGAGTTTGACGACCTCGCCCTGTATGATCAGAAGATTGCCGTCCGAAAGGCCTGCTGCTTTGCGAGAGTAGAACCGTCCCACAAGTCCAAGATCGTCGAGTTCCTGCAAGGTTTTGATGAGATCACAGCCATGGTGAGGTGACAGAGCTGTCTTTGTGTTCAAGGCAAATACAGCGATTAGATCTCAGGCATCTCCTCTGATCTACGTGTCTTTCTCTACCCATCACTCAGACCGGTGATGGAGTGAATGATGCCCCTGCCTTGAAGAAGGCGGAGATTGGCATCGCCATGGGCTCTGGCACTGCCGTTGCCAAGTCAGCCTCTGAGATGGTCCTGGCTGACGACAACTTCTCTTCCATTGTGTCTGCTGTTGAGGAGGGCAGAGCCATCTACAACAACATGAAACAGTTCATCCGCTACCTCATCTCCTCCAATGTCGGCGAGGTCGTCTGGTGAGTTCAGGGGCCGGCTCTGATATGGGACATGTTAAAGGAACAGTGTGTAAGAATTAAGCTTCTGTCATAGTGAATTCAGCTCGTATATGCCAGCGGTTGTCTTGGCCAAATTTCACCCCTGCATCACCTGAGCATGAAATAAGACATAATGGCCAAAATGAAACAACAACTCCATAGCATAGTACAGCAACGCCCATGCCCAAAGTACATACTGTATAAAAAGGCCTGTGTTAAAGCCGTGGCAACCAAACCAAAGTTTTATTTTAAAACGATTACACTATGCTGGCCTAAATGATACACACTGGTCCTTTAAGGGCAATATTACACTACTTTTCAGTCTTCAAATTAAAAAAAGTTAACTGTGTGAAACCTAAGAACACTAATTGTGCTTCTACTTCAGTATCTTCCTGACCGCTGCTCTGGGTCTGCCCGAGGCTCTGATCCCTGTCCAGCTGTTGTGGGTCAACCTTGTGACTGACGGTCTGCCTGCCACCGCACTGGGCTTCAACCCTCCTGACCTGGACATCATGGGCAAAGCTCCCCGCTCCCCCAAGGAGCCCCTCATCTCTGGCTGGCTCTTCTTCAGATATATGGCAATTGGAGGTAAAACAAATATTCATTCGATCTCTTTAATACAATGAAGCACCCGGGGTTAGATGTGTGAATATGTCTTGTCTTCAACTAAATTTGATTAGTTTATTCCTAACCCAGTTGCCAGGATTATATGTTTTAGGAATCTGTCATATCCACAGATGTGTGTATCAGTGTGATAGGTATTTTGCTGGCTGTGATGCTTTAGGCTGTTAATTCCTGGTTATGACTGTAGTTGGTTTTAGGGACAAAATCACCTGTTTAAGAAAGAGAAAAAATCTTGCTTTTTCCCCCAACATCCTTTCCATAAAAAAACAGCAGATGATAGGGTTAAAAACATCATTTTTAAGAAACTCTTGCAGCCATAAATGTACCATCCACATGTTGAGTTAAGTGTTTGGATCTAATTGTTGGTGTATAAATGTTCTCCAGGGTACGTTGGTGCCGCAACTGTTGCAGCAGCTGCCTGGTGGTTCCTGTACTGTGATGAGGGCCCAATGGTCACTTTCCACCAACTGGTCAGTATTCAACACCATTATTACACTGTCACTGTGCATCTGTGGAGCCGTACCAGACTCTGAAGGGATTCGCTGTTTGTGTGCGCGTCTCTGTCATCAGTCACACTTCATGCAGTGCAGCGAAGACAACCCGGACTTTGACGGGATCCACTGCGAGGTGTTCGAGGCCGCTCCTCCAATGACCATGGCTCTGTCTGTGCTGGTCACCATTGAGATGTGCAACGCTCTGAACAGGTCCGACCACACTGTGCAAACTCAGAAGCCACATTACTTTAACTTTTTATGCATGAAAGAATAAAAAAAAAAAAAAAAACACATATCCTCAAGAAACAAAAGCTTAACACTGACGCTGGTTTATAAGCAAACATGCTCACGAGAACAGAAACTAGTCGATGACATGCCAATTTAGCATTTGTTATATCTCCAGAACATGATTTATCCTCATGTATATATAAATATATATGTTTTCATGCCTTTATCTTAACACACATGCATTAACGTTCCCCTCCACCTCCCCATCCAACCCCAACTTCCTCCTACTCCTCCTCACCTCCCAGCTTGTCTGAGAACCAGTCCCTGGTGCGCATGCCCCCCTGGAGCAACGGCTGGCTGATGGCTGCCATGACCCTCTCCATGTCCCTTCACTTCATGATCATCTACATCGACCCCCTGCCCGTGAGTCTTGCACCACATCGTGCACCACATCCATCTCTTCGTCCCTAATGCACTCTACCACTGCGTGTTCTTCCTCACTCTCCGATCACTGACACGCCAGTCGAACCGTCTGCTTGTTTTATCTCTCCACGCAAAGCCTGAAGGTTCCCCACAGTTATCAGGTCACAGTTGTTATCAAGTTACACACAAACACACAAAAATGAACGCGTAAAACTGGGGTAACGGTTTCTGCCTCTGTTTGATCTTGGAGAACAGAAACAATGTAACATTTGTATGCGGCGTCTTCTGTCAAGAAATACTATCAGACCTGATTGAAGGAGTGTTTGTGTGTGTGTGCAGGAGCAGGGAGGGGCAAGAAAAGTGTTGTTTTTTCCACACACTCTGACATTCACATTTGAATAAATATAATATCATGAACACACCACTGTGTTCTCCTTCACAGATGATCTTCAAGCTCACTCACTTGAACGTGGAGCAGTGGTTGATGGTGCTGAAGCTCTCCATCCCGGTCATCCTCATTGATGAGCTTCTTAAGTTTGTGGCTCGCACATATCTGGATGGTGAGCTAAATGTGTCACTTTACTCATTAAATTAATTTATTTGTTTGGGTTTTTTTTTTTGATAATGCATGATGTGATATTCTGCCAGAGCAAATGTATGAATATATACACATTTTACATGGTTTTATCCATCGGTTTAAGAACCAGAACCTCGCAAGGGAATGTGTTTTAATGTATTTTTTTTTTTTACTCCTCTTTGCACCTTCCGACCTTTAAAATTCTGTCTCACATGTTTCTAATGTTCATTCCTTCTTGGATGCACTTTTTCACTTTTCCCTTCTTTGACAACTCAGCCTAAACCTGTTCCCCTCTGTCAAACCCCGTAACAAACAAGGTATTCCCCCGACTCCAGCGAAAGGTTTATGAACTCTGCATGTGCACGTCCTAAAGGTTTCATGCTGGGTATTTTTCCATCTTTAAGTTACTTTATTGAAGATGATTTATTGTCTTTTGGTCATCGCTTTTGAGCCGTCTATAAGCTGTGAAAGTAGCTGTGATGTATTCTGATGGCTGCGACTGTAGAAATACAAGCATAGATCTCAGCATCAGCATCATATCAACGCGCTTATTGGCTAAACAGCTACACAGATGCTGCCTTAAAATGCTACCTTAGCTTTTTGCTTTTAAGTAGTCTGTAGAATCGAATGAATATATGGTAAGTACATGTGTGCTTTCTGCTTCGAACATGCTTTCACTGCCCTGATACTGTGCATTTTGTGAACACAGTAAAACATAATGATTATGTTAGACTCTTTAAAAAAGACCTTGTGTGTCTGGAATGGTCTTGATTGCTTCAATATTTTCTTTTACTTTTCATTCTTTAAAGCTAATGGTCACAGTCACTGCAGCTATGTAACATTTGTATGTGACACAAAAAAATGTGCATATATCCTATCATTTATGAAAATGTGCCTTCTTGAAACCCCTCTCTTATCTTTTTCAGTTATCTAAGTTTAGCATAAAGATTGAAAGTGAGGGGAAATGTTTCGCCAGGAAGTGTCCCAAGCAAAAACATAATCTGTTTTATCACACAGGTAAAGTGTAAGAGGCAAACGTGCAACAGAAGTGTGTGAAGCAGAGAGAGCACAGAGGCTTGAGGGATGGAGAGGAAAGGCGGAGCAGTCCCACGGACAGAGAGTCTGCCTACAGTCACCTGATGTGATGAAAACATCACGTGAATACAACAGAAAAACACGCAAGCCATCTGAAAGCAATACACCAAATAAAGCTGCAAAATATTTTTTTCTGTGTATGTACTGAAATTAATATAATATATAGGTTAAAGTTATTAAAACTATTCTGTGTTGATTCTATTCTTAAAGAATAAAGCTATGTATTAAATGTCGGACGCTGTGTTTAGTTTCCTGTTCTCTGTGGGTGTGTGTGTGCGTGTTATTTGCTAATGGTATTATAATGTGACTAACAATGTTAAAGGAGCTGGATGTCAGAAATGTATTGTATTAAGTCATAAAATGACTGCGATATGTCAACAGACTAAGAAAAAAAATAGTTTCTTCAAAAACAATGGTACAGACTTAAATTTATGACTTCAATTTGAATTTACAGCCTGCAAACTCTATTTCTGTTTTTGGAAAAGTTGCATGTGTCATTCAATTTGGACTTAAGCACCCGTTTTAGACTCTAGTTGCATGTCTAACAGCTGAAAACCAGTTATCAGAGGTCATAAGAATTATACAGCAGCGAGGTGCTAACGCTCTAAATTAAATAGAACGTATTTGTATTCCACATTGTTAACAAAAGTTTGTTGTCAGCCTGAAGCACAGAAAGTAGGACCGAAGCTGTAAGTAGCTGCCAGAGGGCGACTCCACTGGTTGCAGAAAGCAGTTGATGAAAGCCTATGGGAAAATGAGCCTCCTTTTCATTTCATATATAACATCAGTAAATATTTTCCTGAGTTGGTAATGAGCTCAATCGCTGGTTACAGATCTTCGTTTAGAGGAAAATAGACAAAAAAGCAAGGGTTGTTTCAGTGGATACCAGTTTGATTGACAGCTTGTCAAATATGAAAATTTCCAGTTTCAAAAACTGACACGTGCTGGTTAAATTGTGAATCTTGAGGCTTCACATGTATTTATTTTGCGAGTGGAAAACTATGTCCATTTTCATACACGGTCTATGCATGTAACAAATATGCATATTAGTCTTAGAGAATCTCCATAGACAGAGGAACATAATCATACTAATTGTTTGATTGTGAATTCAACGACATAAAAACCCACTTTCAGTTGTCAGTGTGTATTAAACGAAAATTGGCAAGGTGATGTAAATTCACATTTCCTTGAATCATTTGGTACTTCTTTCCCGATGCACAATTATTAATTTGTTAGAATGTATGAAATTATGGAGAACAGAAATACAGTATTTGACAAAACTACACTTGAAACGAATAAATACAAGAGGCATTATATCTGAAATGCAGTTAATTTAGGAATGTTCAGACAATGATCCAGTGCTTAAGACGATCATCTCTTCACAATAAAGATGCGACGAAAAAAAGACTGCATGTGAAGAAAATGAGTAAGTGTTAAAACTGTTGAGTGTTTTGCTGAAGTCATGTCATCAATTTTATAAACAGAATATATTTACATGTGTTTCTGGATGATAGAAAAATGTCACTTTGGTCAAGAAGCAACAGTTTCAGTTAGTGACACAAAACAATTGTCTCTGAAACAAACAAACAAACAAACTCATCACTTCTGCACTTACTGTTTGCACAGTAGTTCTAGTGTTATAATACTCTGTGGTGACTCCGGTTCTCACTCTTCATAACTGTCTATTTTTTTTTAAACATGACTGTGGTCAGTCAGTCATTATTGGTCACTTTGGGGATATTTCATCTTGGTCCACGATTCTTTGGTTCCAGTGTGACTTTTTAAAACTTACAAGTCGTCTGCAGGTGAAGAACCAGCATCAGTGATTCCCTCCTCCAGGATTTCCTTCACTTGATCCAGAGTCTCAGCCTGCCGTATCAGCTCCAGCTTCACCTGAACATTTAGTCAATAAAGTGTTGGGTTTTAAACCATTCCTCCTGTTCCAGTTTAATACTCGTGTAGATTGGTTCCTACCTGCAGCGACTGGGAGAGCTGCACAAAGTCCCTCTGCACTGTCTGACTGGTGTCGACCTGGGAACGCATGCTGATCACTTGACTCCGCAGCTCCAGACACTGTTGATGCAGCGCCGCCTGGCAGAGAGAACCAGTCATGTTTAAGAGTGCTTGGTAAAAGATGTGGTGAGGCCTATAAAAAGACAGCCAAGCAGGAGCAAACGTATACAAAATGTATAAATGTATACCATTACACTATTTGAATAGAACTGCATACCAATAACAGGTGTATGGGTTTAGTTTTTATTATATACACATATCATATAAACTCATGATCAGAGGTTAGAAACAGTATTCCTGAGCTTGAGAATTCAAGAAAAAACGTAAAGTTCCAGTGTGTAAAATTTAGGTGACATGATTTTCCGAAGATAAACTAATTATTTTTGTATTTGTTTCAGTGTAAAAAAACCTGCTTGTATGAATTCTTGTTTTTCCATTAACCCAGGACAAGCCTCAGCTCTATGGAGGCTGCTCTTTTGGACCACCAAGTGTATACAATAGCCCACAATGGACAAACTATGGTGCCATGTGAAGCCTACATAGGTTCTCCAACATGCAAGTTGTAAAGTGAACTGGATACACTTAAAAGGCCCATTTATACTTTATGTCGTTTTATGTTTGTCTGTCCCAAACGTTATCTTTGTCAATACCCTACATACGAAATGAGCGCAAAGTACAAACGAAGGCTCTGCCCGTTTCCATCTCTTGCAGAGTATAAATGTGCTTTTAGAATAAAAACAGAACGCTTGGTTTCATACCCTTTGAATAAACCTGTTATATGTACTCCAGGCAAGTGCCTAAGGGAAAAGGATTTACTTTATCTTTGCTGAGAGCCTTGTTAGTGCTGTGTACATGAGAGAGCGCCACCCGTAGAGCTTCCAGCTCTGCGCGACAAGCCGCCAGTTCAGCCTGCATTTGGTCCTTCTGAGCCTGGACCCTCTCTGTCTCAGTCTTCAGACTGGACAGCTGCACTGCACGGACACACAATCACACACGAGGATGCAATAAGTGCATACAAAGAAATCAATGCCTACAACAGTGTTTTTATACGTCAGGTTACTTAGTTAGTTAATTGAATCACATAATACAACATTGTTGTCATAAATGAGAGTACAAAATACATTTGAAATAAAAATGAATAAAATTAATTTGTGAATCATGAGCTGTTCACTCACCCTCTAAAACCTCTGATGACAGAAGATGCCAGTGGAGCAGCGAGGACGCGAGAAAAAGAAGAAATGTGAAAGACAAAGTGTCACAGTCAGAACACAGAGTAAAGCGGTGCTGCCTAAATAAAGATGTGATCCACAGACCGTTTTCGTCTGCACGATTGTCCAGCTGCTCCCTCAGGTTCACGATCTCAATGCGAAGGCGCTCCTCACAGTGCGCCCCCTGCAGGTGAGTCTGACAGTGAACACACATTGACATCACAAGCAGGAAACGCATACAGCAGCTGTCTGATTCTGGAGGTTCGAGCTCCAACACTGTGACAATCGCCCTATATCATTTGAAATGATAAAACGTTTTTCTTTTGCATAGCGCAATGAATAATCTTTGTTAATTAGGTTCTGTCATGTCTTTTAAATGATGCGTACAATATCTACAAAATAAACAATTAGTGTTTAAATAAATATAGAGGTGATTGTTACAAAACTATCCGAATTCCTGGACTGTAAGTTTTTAACAGACAAAATTAGAAGCCAAAAAAGAAAAATGTAACTACAACAGATTGTCAAAATAATTCTAAAGCTAAGTCACTGACAATGTGATAAACTATAATCCATTTTTTAAATCTGTATTAGTCGATTATTAAATATCTATGGCACAAGCCATAGAAAAAAACTTTATCAGTCGACTTCTGCAGTTATTACACAGTATTTGCCTAAAAGTCTTGTGAATGTTTGATGAATGTCTGATAACAACAAACAATCAGAAAAGAGGAAAAACAGCACTTAATGGAGAAGAAGCCACCAACAAAGGGACATGAACAGATTTCTCATGGGTATAAGTAGAGTTGTCAGTGTCCTTCAGTCCATGTTTGTAAGAGTCTTAAGATAAAAGTGGATTTGAAGTGAAGCTTCCTCACTCCAACACCAGTGAAACAGCCATGGTACCTGCAGGGTTGCTGTGAATGCAGCGCTCGAGTCTGGTATGTCCTCAACCTTCTCCCCTCTCAGTCTGGACAGCTCATTGCACATCTTCCTCTGAGAAAAAGAGAACTCTGCCTGGACACAAAAAAGGAAAACTGAACATCAGCTCCCACTCGGTAAGGTGTTTTTGTTACATACACATTTACCCTCAGAGTCATTGTACACTTTTACATTTGCACAATAGTACAGTATTTACTGCTCTTAAATCTCTGTTCATCTTTCAAGTTTTGGCCAAGGTTTTTATAAAATTAAGAAGAAAGGCAACACAAAAAGTGGAAAATTTTATTATTTTTTAAAGATATTTAATGTCTTTATTGGACAGGAAAGTCAGTGTGAAAGGAGGTATAAAGAGGAGAGTAGACACCTAGTAAATTACCACAGGTGGAAATGATCCTTGGTCACTCCAGGGGAATGGTGTGGATATGTATGAAGGTAACAGCACTTCCACATTACTCTAATTATGTGATATGAAGTTTGTATATCCCACATATCTTATTGTTGTCTTTTAGAGAAATGATGCCTGACACAGAAACAAAGTAGGTACACCAGGTAAGATCAACATGCCTTCACTCACCAGGTGACTCTGGACGTCATTCTGTGACTGGCTTAATGATTTCTGCAAATCCTGGAGGAGGGCCTCTGAGCTCTGCACCTGACACTGGAGCATTGTTACCTGAACAAACACACAGGCACACATTGACATGTGTAAATGTAATTCTCTGAGGATGCTGTGTACGGAACAGGCTCACACACCTGTCTCTGTGTGTGGTTGGTCTGTGCGTCCAGTACTCTCTCTAGCTCCTCCTTGTCATCCTGCAACCGACTCACTTCCCCTCGCAGCTCCGACACCTGAAAGTAATAATATTCATGAGTTATATGGCATGATGGCTGACTTTGCTTTAAAAACAACCTTTAGCAGATTGAAACTACATTTCTGCATGTGGATTTTGTGACTTTGTAAAAGTCTTTTGAGACGAGACAAAATCACCTGAGCATTAAGAGCATCCCAGTCACTGTGTGTGACCAGCCGGTGTCCAGCCGGTGGCAGGTAAATGGCTTCAGGAACCAAAGTTCCTGTAGACACCAGTGAGTCTGTGTCTTCCTGAGAGTGGCGTTTTCTGGGCAGGGAGGGTGTGTCTAAGGAGAAGGAGGACAACGAGGCAGAGTCGCAGTGACGCAGTGAAAAATATCCCTCTGTTGTGTGCGTAGCCCCTTCTCCCTCTGCCGCAGCTTCAAGCTCTGATGAATGGCTGTGCCTCCTGCTAGTTGAAGCCGCCACCTCAGCCTCTGTCAGACTGTTGCTGTTCAGTGTTGAGGATTCGTGCCCGGAGACGTCAGAGTCCGTCCTGCCTTTCCTTACACGGATCTAACAGGTGGAGAAAACAAACGGTGGTTGTGAGACTACGTAAACACAAAATTTGCGTGACAAAACGTTCAACGCTCACCAGGTTTTGTCCCCCAACTCTCCTCAACTCCAGAGCCTGAGACTGGAGAAGAGCTATCCTGGCCTCATACTGAGCTGCTGTCTCTGTACAAACAACAGGACGATAAAACGAACATGAAATCATTGAGCTTTGGATCAAATATCCGCCTAATATTAAAACATATACTTCAGTAATTGATATTATTTAGCAACATGGCATTAATTACAAACTACATTAACAGGGAATCAAGTAACAACATCACTATGGCATCAATTTGAATGGCCTAATCCACTTAGATCTTTTTTTGTTTGTCTTTTCTGCCAAACCTGTGCTTAGTGCAAATGTAACACCTTTGTTTTCATTTCATTTCATTTCAGTTTGGTATATTTTCTTTTATGAAACTATGACTATATCCTGCTATGATGTCATTAAGAAAACTGCACTGGCTTTGCTTGTTTACACAGACAGTGTGTGCCTTTAGAGCGCATGTCAGAGTTTAAGAATCAAGAGGCCTGATGATCAAACACAACAGCTTCAGCTTCTGCGCCACCATGACAGCTCTACCTTGCCAGGATGGAGGCAAAACACCAATGTCTGTCTCACAACATTAAAGGTGAAACATTCTACACATAATAAGTATGGGGGGGCTAATGTTAACAACATTGCATTCTTATATACGTAACATAATCCTATAGATATTAATCTCTTATTTATGTACTTTATGTATTCATGTATTTATTGTGCATTTCATTAGGGATGTTTTCAGGACAGTGGTGCAAAATGCTGGATGTAATAAGTATGGCTTATCACTATTTTTGCTCTCAATTATTTTCTTACCGAAAATGTCTTTGGGTGCACAAAAAGCCAGCTCCACACGCACACAGACTGACCTCTGAGAGCCTCCTGCAGCGACTGGATCTCTTGATCACATTGTTTTTGCAGCTCTGCCAGTTCCTCCTGTTTGCTCAGCTCACAGATCGTCGCCACTCCCTGCCAGTGTTCAGCCTGAGCTCGATACTCGGCTAGCTGGGCCTGTAAGTTTGCCTCTGGAAAAATTACATTGTGATGTTTACGATTATTTGCATAATGAGAGATGAAGTCACACAAATAGAGTTAAAACAGTCAAGTCACATGATTAAAAGGAGTTTCTAACAGTATGACATGACTGCGAAATGCTGAACAGAACAAAAGAGATTAAAGCCAATTTGATGTCACTGACCGTTGCAGAATGTACTTAAATTTCTTAACTTAAACGTAAAACTTTGTAAAATCTTATCATCATCTTTGTCTGATATTATATACTATCAATAAACAGTCACATAATACATATTTCCATGGCATTTAAACACAGAAAGCAAAACATTGTAATATAATGCATTTCCACAAACATTTGCTTGTACACAATGACAACACCTGTTAGGAGTCTTACACAGTACATATAGAGTGTGAGTACAAGTAATTAAAAATGTGCTACAAAAGTATTGTTTCAGTGCAGTAGTTAAATTTTAACAATTAAGTATTGTTTCAGTGCAGTAGTTTTACTTTCGATAACAAACGTATTGTTTCAGTGCAGTAGTTTTACTTTAAATAATTAAGTATTGTTTCAGTGCAGTAGTTGTGTTGAGACTGTAAATATCTGTTGTGTACACACACTTTGTACAACGGATTTAGCTGGTGGCTAAGCCTGTTCATTTCTACGGCTAACGAAGCTAGCAGCTCGTTTGTCAGTCCAACATCAACAGGCCTTAGTTATCAACATTAACAAGCCTCAGGTTAATATTAACTCAAATTCACGTCATTGTACCCTCAATATCTCCTCACAGTCGAGTTTATCAGGTGAGAAGCAGATTAAAGTTCAACGCTGTCATATTTTATTACCTGTTGCGTCTTCAGTGTTGGAGCTCATCTTCCAGTCACACGAACAGCTACACCCGCAGACGAGAAATAAAATACCGTATCACCAGCAGAAAGAGAGACCTGCACACGACATTTTGGTGTTTTCCTCCTTGTTTTATTTCCTTCGTTTCAAGCAGCAGGGACTTTCGCGTAGAAGTGCTCCGTTCAGGCAACTTCAGGAAACAACTTTCCCCGGTCTAAACCTGCGGAAATCACGTCATCCTCCTTCCTGTTCTCAAATACCTTTCCTCCCTACCTGTCTTCTTCCGTCTGAATCATCTGCCAGTTTTTCAAATCGACCGCTTTCATTTGGAGTTAAACAATCGAGAAAAGTAGTTACATGATTTCTTTCTGATGTACAGTATTCGTATCTGCCACACCCATTTCCCACCACCCCCACTATCCAGTCCCGTGGAGCAGTAACTGTGACCCCCGTTGGCCGCTGACCTAAAGTCTGAACCACATTCCAGGCTGTTGAACACAAAAACACACCCATACTTCATTTGTGGTCAGTTATCTTTATCATTATCATTCAGAATGTATTTGTATAATCTTTTAGCCTAAATTAATTATCCTGCACTTCAACAAAACAAGAATTTGATTTTACATGTGTAAAAATGTCAGTTTTAACTACTTTTGCAGCAAGACACTGTCCCTTCTGCGCATTTTTTACATTGTGCAAGCAACTAAAACCTTATTCTTCAGTAAATCAGAACAAAAAAAAAAAGTTGTTACCTCAATATTAAGTTCAAAACTGATGAATGGTTTCATTAGCAGCAGATTTACAGTCTGCATCCTTTGCACAAAGGTGACCTTCCAGTTTAGCATTTCCTGTTTTTGCATTCAAATTTAAAAATAATAATAATCATTATAGACTAACACTATAACTGCTCTAAACAAAAATTGACAGCCACCTAAATTGGTGAGATCCTAGAACTACACAGAAATCGTATTATGTTGACCTACAATTTAATGCTACTGTCCTCATCATTCCTTCACCAAGACAAGTGAAAAATCTCATCCTTTAATGTTTTATTGAGTTGTCTTTAAAACAGTTACAATGTAGAACAGAAGTACAGAGTACAAAAAGTTGAGTTGGTCACCGTTAAAAATGTTCGATTGCTGGCTTACAACCTTCACTTACTATAATGGCAGGAGTTGTGCGGATAATTAAAAATTTGACAATTATACAATAGAGGTTCATGACACAAACTAGTGCATTTATATAACATCTAGTAAACAAAGCAGACAAACTATTATATAAAATGCTGGTGAAAATCTCCCAAAGCAGTAACACCATGAGTAACACAAAGTGTCTTGCATAAACCAGTGATATAGGCCATTTCAGCAAAATACAGTTTCTCTGATAAAGTAATAATATAAATAGTTTGAATTATTTAAATATTTTAAGTGGTATTTTGGGTGTACAGTTACAGAGGACATGTTTAGAAATGTTCACAAAAAATAAAGGTTAATCTGTCATTAAGATGTGTGCAGCAGAAATGTGGTTTAACAGTTTGTGAAGGGACATTATCTGTGAGGACATTATCCAACAGTTTGTTATTTGGGTTCTGTTGTATTCAGAGCACCAGAATTAAGAGTACTTTTCAACTGCACACTTGAAAAGATACAGCACTGAGTGGTCAAAATGACACCACAACTGGTGTGAATTTCCGATTTAGGTCACTGTGAGGAGGCTGAATCGTTTGTTTGCATCCGGTCCGTCTTTATAAATCCATGTCCTGATCACTGACACTCTGGCGAAGGTATTCTTCATAGAGCTTTTTCTTGAGAGGAGAAATAGACAATTTTAAACATACTTTAATACAGCCCATTTATGCGCAGTAACACTTCAGAAACAGCCACTCTCATTTTACCTTTTTGGTCTTGACCACCTCTTGAACGTACTCCAGCTTCTCCTGTAGCTGCCTTTTCTGTTTGCCTGAAAAAGTTGGCCGGGTTCTGCAAAGAAGTCAAAGGAAACAAAGGGAATTTCAATACATTTTTTTTACTTACAAATATACAGAGGACACTGAGACTGGAAAACTGTAAGCTTTTGTTTTATCTTCAAAAACAAATGGGGGAAAGAAAAAAAAAAAAAAAAAAGTATAACCACAAATCTGCCAGACTAAATAAAAATTAATGAAACTTGTAGAGTGGAAATACTGTTTATGCAACTTTTTAAAAACTGTATTGAGACTATCTTCTGTCTTTAAAGAAATTGAGAGTAACACAGTATATGGTACCACACTGTTTTTAAAGCAGAGCTCAATGGATTGAGCTTCAGGCATGTATCAGTATTGTATATAATAGCCGAAAGAAAACACTACAGAAATGTCAAATTTTCATTTAGTAAGTGTGTCTACACTGTAAATACTCCTCTGTAAAGTTACATTTTGTCACAGTTCTTTGAAAGGAAAAGAACATCCTCATCACCACCACCCACCCCACCCAAAAAAAAAAAACAAAACACTAAAATATAATAATCAAGAATAAAGCAACCAAGGAATTTTAACCATTTTGTACTCATCAAATAAAGAAAGTAAGATATAAAATGAAATTTTATATGACAAAAAAAACTGTGATTGTGCAGAGATCAGACTCTCTTACCTGAAGGAGAAGCGAGCGATGATGAGCAGGAGGAAGGAGAGAAGGACCAGACCACCACCACTATAAAGCTGCTGCTCCATGGTCAGGGAGTCAAATATTTTCACGATGGGAGTCTATAGATGAAAAGATCAACAAGAATTAGACTTGATGGCACTAAAAGACTTTTTGTTCTTGCTTAGAAACTCACCAGGTAGAATGAGAGTGCATGTGTGCCCTCGGGCCCCAGAGCTAAATCCATCAGCTCCTTGGACATAGTGCCCAGCATCAGTAAAGCCATCAGAGCCATGGGGACAGTGAAGCCCAGCAGAGTGAGGAAGCAGCTCTTGCAGCGCGCTCGTCGGTTCTCTACAGTGGTCTGTCTGTGAGAGCAGAGGGTAAAGGTTGTTCTCTGTTGGCATCACTGCCTGATACTTATGTGTGTCACTTTAATGTTCCTATCATGAAGAAGGAACCAACTATAGACATTTGCTTGGTTTTATAAAGAAGTCAACCAGTACCCACACTTATTCAACTTGGCACTACAAGAATACAGGAAATACTAATTCAAAGTTCAATATCCTGGTAAAAATTAGCTGCAACGGGAATGAAATTTGAGATCAAGAACAAATGCTAGGAATGCTCGACTAACGTGGACCCTGTGGTAAGTATGACCCGAGCCTAACAAGTGTCTCTGTATGTTACCTGTCATTATTGAGCGTATCAGTAATGGCCTCACTAATGAGCTCACAGTCCTTCTCCAGAGAGTTGAGCGTGTTCTGAACCGTTTGGTTAATAGTTTTCTCAATGGTCCGACACACTTCTTCAATCTGGTTGACACAGCGACTTGGCTGTGAAGGGGAAAAAAAACAAACTTTATGTTTAATTGGAACAACACTACATGTTAAGAGCTTAGTCAGCTGACAAATACTTTAAAACTCAATGGAAATGAAAATCTTGCCTTGTTAGGATTGGGAACATAGATGGTTGGCATGTCAAAACCACATTTGTTGAGTCCTGGTCGCTTGCAGAGCTCCTGGACAATCTGCATCATTACTCTCTGAGAAGACACAGTTAATAATAATAATTAAACATCATTTTGGAACTATGTTGTATAAAAGGTGAGTTTGCATCTGCCCGAGGTTATTGTAATACTACATACTTGACAAATACCAGTACTAGAAAAGACCCACACTATCATATCCTCACACATTTTAACATGAAGAGGAGGCAGTTCATGTCATCTATTGATGTGAAAATGCAGAGGAATGCTTTGAAAATACAGACTGAAATTAAAGCACATTTTTGATCTGAGCTGTAGCTGTGCATACTTGTCTGTCTGACTCTCCTCCAGCCTCGTCAGCTTTGCTCAGGTAAAAATGCAGCCGGTCCCCATGTTTCTCATTCAGATTCTCCACAATGTTGAGGGTGCGCTTACACAGAGCCTGACCCATGGGGTCAAAGAAGACCAGCATCAGGTCACAGAGTTCACCTGAGAGAGAGTAGAAATGACCATTATTAAAAATACAGCTTTTAGAACAGGTTGACTTGTATGAAATAAAGTAATGATATTCGATTAAAATGCATGGTAGTGTAAAAAATTCTAATTTTATTTTACACATAGTGTAGCGACTAGGTCCTGTACTGTGGCACTACTGGCTGCTGATTGTTTGCTGGTAGGTGTTGTTTTCACATGCACTCAGGTATAAATCACGACCAGGTTTTTCCTTAGCTTCAGAAATTATATCAGTGATTTATTTTCTTCCAATGCCCGCTTATTTTTCTATTTCCATTAAACCCGAGCACATGTAGTAAACTGTTTGCCCTTTTCAATATGCAACACCTGGGTAAAATGACAGGTGACTTCAAATAACTCAGCATGACCCTGGGCCAGTGTCAAACTCAGGCAGAATAAGAAACGAAATACAACCCCCTAGTGGTTGGGGGAAAATCTCACAAATAAATACAAGACATGTCTCCCACACATAGCTTATTTAATAAATATGTGTCTAGCATCTAGTTCTCCTTAAAGTGCAAATCAAAATAACCAGTCATCACAAAGCCTTAGGGTGATACAAGTAGCAACGCACCCAGCCACATGATAACGTCATCCACGTCAAAGGGATACTTCATGTCACCGTCCACCAAGCCTGGCGAATCCACAAATGTCACCAAGCTGAACCGTTTCTGTCGTGACGTGCAGATCTCTGTGCTGAGGTACTCTGAAACACCTACATATCAAAAGAGAACGGAACATGTCGGTGAGTAGCACATAAGCTGTTCATCTGTTCTGCTTCTAAATAATGTGCACCAACATATCCTTAGTGCTTCTATAAGTGACACATCACCCTTTCCTCTTTATCTTCCAAAAGACTGTTAACAAACATCAGTGTGTTGTAGCAGTGTGTTCATAGCATAGACTGTACCTAAGTTTAAAAATTATATAGTATATAAAACCCCTGAGCAATGTGGAGACAAGTGAAAATGGCAGCATCTGGAAAATCTCACCTTTGAACTCTTGCAGAGGTTTAAAGTGTGGATATAGATGAAGAGTGGCATTTCCCTGAAAAAAAACACAGCAAGTGTCAGGACCTTAAGAAGTACGGAAATTCCAAGTTCCAACAAAACCCAATGAGAAGTGAATTCAAGGAAAAATTAGCAGTATAACCTACAATGAAAAACAGCTGATATTAGGAGTGAGAAATACATTTTGAAAATCTTAAAAGTTCACTGAACTAAAAGTGCATCTGCTTTCCAAGCATGTGTTCCACTCACTGTGAGAGATTCTCTCTTGCGCCCACTTGTAACAAAGCTGAAGCCCTGGGTCTCAATGGCCACTCCAGTGCGCTGGATGTGCTCCTCCACATACCTGACCAAAACAATGTAAAATAAGGGAGCTTGTATCAAGCATAGATACATACATTATTTAGCTAAATGAACACAGCTGTGTATTTTTGGAAGACGCATTCACAGTAACATCCTGCTGCATTCTATTTTTATAATTTAATAATTTACACTAATGATTTAATCCATTACTTTTTGCAGCCCTAGTGCTGCTGATGCACATGAACCTTTACATCTTATGAATACAATAATGGCAGCAGGTTGTTTGTCTTTCTACAGAGATACTCTTAAAAATATATTAACCAGTTGATGAAGGAGCTTTTCCCAGCAGAGTGGTTGCCCATCAGCATCACTGTGATCTTTTTCCTGGGCGGCAACAACTTGACACCAACAGACTCAGCCACTGCAATCAAACCTGAACAATACAGAGATTGTCATTAGGGTGGAGTAAAACTGACACACCTTTGTACTTACAAATTATTTATAATTGTTACCTCTAATGAGGAGATGTTTTCAGCTGCACATCTGAGCAGTCTTACTCAAACACTACAAAACGGATTCTGATTGGGGTTTGGAGGATATAGGTTGTGGTCCTAAAAATAAATGACTAGATACAGAATCATGTAATCGTACTTCATATGTATATGTAATGTTACTGTGTAGTTTTGTCACAATCCATATCTAGAATATTAAATATAGAGGTCCACAAATGTAGGTTTTCAATGGATTCTGCCAATCTTTAGCAATCGGAGCAGCCAATTAACCATATATGATGCAGATTGTTTTTTTGTTGTCCCAATTTTCTTTTTTCAACGACATAAAGGTCAAATACTGACATTAGTAAACAAATTTGTTGTAATATTGAATGATGAATGAATAATGAGAACGTGTATTCTTGTATAATTAAAATGTCAAAATCGGTCCCTTTAATCAATTAATTGAACTACTTCTGACGAAAATGTATCGTAGCTAACAGAGAGGCCTTCGAGTGTTTCTCTTTTCTCGATTAGTCGATTGTTCACACTCGGATTCAATTAGAGCAATCATGGTATTTCAAATCATTCATTCATTTTGTTAGGTCACATTCTTCTAGCGCCGCTGAGCTATACTGACACAAAGTAACTTCTAAAAATCTAAATCCAGTCGTTTCTTATTTTAGATAATTTAACACCGAGTGTCAGTTAAGTTAACTAGCTGTGTCATATTTTGCGACGTCAGACAAATCTGTGCTCCTTAGCTAGCTAACGGGTTACCTCCCTGCTACTTCCACGTTACTCACTTTACTTAGCTAGCTTATCATCTGTCAACAAGTGGCTTTGTTGGCTTTTTTATATATATATTTTTTTCCCTAAAACGCTGAGTTAATATTGTACTTCAGTGAGAGTTTGCGCCTCAGAAGTTATGCTAACTAAACTCACCGTTGTCAGGCTCCGTGTACAGTTGATGACAATCCCGCAAGATGCGTTCATCGCAGGACACACCGGCAGATAGCGCGTCTGCGTTCGCGGCACTTCGACCCTTGATTTTCCCAGACATTGTGCGAAGCTACAGTGATATTTAAGTTTCAGAGAGACTTGTTCAACCACGCAGCAGCGGTGCGGACTCCCTGGACAAAGCCGGTTAGCTTTATTTGAATCGGCCCGGTACGTTGCCACACGGGGTCGAGACGCACTACGGCCACGTCGTCAGCTCCAGCAGGCAGCGGCTTCAATCGCACAGGCTTGTGGGTAATGCAGTTCATCGGTGGATTTAAATGCAGCAGGTCTCACACAAACACAGGAGATAAGATGTGGGGAATGCTCTTAAGTCTTAAGTCCCCTTATGGCACTGGTCCTCACATGACCATGCAACAAGATCATTTTCACACACAGACACAGCCATTCAAGAATAGAAAGTCAAATAAAAATTGTAATACATCTTTAAAAAAATGTCAAAGTGTACAATTTAATTCCCTGTGTGCATTTCTGAGCTGTTCATAAACAATATACAGTGCAGTATAGATTGCTGCTGTCTGAGAGAAGAGTCTGTCTGGTTCGAGGCAACAATACATTCAATTTGGTAAATCTCCAGAATATGAGCTCATTCATTCAACAGCCAAAAGAATCATTATGCTGATGAGAAAATCAGTCACTGTACACAAAACACCACCTAATAGCATAAGATGAACTCCATGAAGAAATGTTTATCTGGTATACTGTTAAGTCCCAATACAAAAAACAATAGATATAAAAAAAGACACATACAGAAATGAAATAAGTGCATTTTATTAGTTGTGGAGCACTTCATGGTATATAATAAGGGCTTTAAGATGTACTGTACATGTGATTTCTTCTTCGACTACAACAACCGCGAGCCATTAGCCGTAACAGCTAATGTTACTTACGCTGTACGACGATAAATACAGTACAAAGTGAAATACATTTGTGAAGGAAAATGTCCAAATCCTCTTAACACTTCATAATGATTTACTATTCAAAGTAAATCAAATAAATAAAAAACACAGGAGCAACTCAGGAGTAAAGGTTTCTCATGTCTTCATTCTACATGCCTTTAATTATTTTGTTGGTGCACATTATTCATACGTTACAGGGCAAGGAACATACAGTATTTGTGTCATGTTTATATTCCATGCTGCTATTTAATCTCGATTTTGGTAAATGCATACCTTTGCTTTCTATTCTCAGCATGATATTTTGATTCTTGATGGAGCAACTGCAACCTAGCCCAAGTATTGTGATTCTGACTCATCCTGTTATTTTTTATTTCTTTTTGTTTTGTACGACCCACAAGTGAAAATTAAAGTAGGAAGAGGAACAATAAAACGGTTCAGGACATTAAAGCCGGCGATTAGATGATTTTCACAAAAACACTACACTCTAATAAGTGCTCCTATACTGTAAATGGTCCACTTTAGCGAGTAAGTGGCTTGGGTGCACGGGGTGTCGAGTAGAGAGATAAAAGATTATACTATATAGTGTCACTTCAGCGGTAGAATTTCCCCACTCAATGCTTCTGGTATCAAACCTGAAAACAGCGGAATATCATGTACAGATAAATGCTCTGGTCTGATTAGAGTAAATAAAAAGTAATAGAATTTGTGATTTGTGTTTGAAATCAATTAATTCAGCTTGCTGAAACATGGGATACATTCGCTCAAGTAGATATTCATTCATTCATCGTCTACTGCTTTATCCTCCACATTAGGGTCACAGGGCTGCAGTGCCAATCCTAGTTTATATAGGGCAAAAGGCAGCGTACACCGTAGACAGATCCCTACTCCATCACACAGCCCCATGTAGATATTATTAAAACAAATTTAAGTTTGGTTATCTGTTGCTGACAGAAGTGTTGGATTAGTAATCCTAACAGATGCAAGCCACATAATGTGACATTCTCATAGAAAATTATGCTCACCAGAGAAATGACACATATTTATGCGAACATTTGGAAAGGCGGAGCTATTGAACGTGAAATGGCCTTTTGCTTCCACTCATTATCACCACTCCATTTGTCCTGCAGCTTCAGCTCAACCTCTTTGCACTGCTTTCCCAGTACATCTTCATATTTGATTGACAAAAAAAAAAGATTGTTCTCTTTTCATACTAACATTCATGTAGCATGTGTTACTATCAACAGCTCATAGGGGTTTGTACTTCAAGAACTCACTGGGTTCATTAAATCCTAGTCATCACTGAATTGATTAACATAATCTGCATCTTGTTTTTTTTAAAGTCTCCTTGTTTCAGTCTTTTGTTTTTATTTCCTCCTCTCTATTCTGCTCTGCTCAGCTTTGATTGATCCATCTAGTTACATTCATTTTATAAGTTCTGTTATATTAGTAGAAGATCTGCATAGCCACATTGTTCACAGTAATAAGATGCACAATGGGCTTTCATTATAACAAGTGCGTTGATAATATTTAAATTAGTGAGGTACATAATTCCGTGTGTCATGCATTCTAATTACACAAGTGCTCTCCACACAGAGAGAGGAATAATGCTCTTTAGGTTTAGAGTCTTGGTTTGTTTACCAGTGGGCTTTCCTCTCTTTGGCAACCAGCTCCAGAAAATGTGAGTGATTCGCATAGAGGGCCAAAGACGAGTCGGCATCAACCCATTGGACTTGTCCTGCGTCGTCACCAGCTTGTAGCGGCAGCTCACTCACACTGTCGCCTGTAGTGACAACACAGATATCAGTGTTCAACACAGTAGTCCCGGAGAGAAAATGTTTAAGTAACTATAATTAGTTATTTTTCTAGTTAATTATTTATGCATTTCTGGGGCTATTGTAGCATAAATGACACAGTTGATTTAAGGCCTGGTCATACTTTCAACACCCACATGTCTGCCAAGGTCCACGCAACGTTAATTTCATAATCCGCCCATTTTTGTGGTGGTCTGCACGGAAACCTACACAGTCAAATGCTAGCACACCTCCATTTTGAGTCCATGATGACCATACTTGCCAACCGCACATGCTCCCTGTAGCACAACACTTTTCAGTCCAGATGGTGGCGTACTTTAGTCAAAAGGCAACAAAGGAGACCGTAACCATGGAAGCTTGCTTGAGGTCAAAACCCACACATTCACAACTCACTGCTCAAACAATACAAGGACATACTGTACAAATGAGGGTGAAGTCCTGGCTAGAAATCACCACCACTGGAATGGAATGTGAGACTGAGCATGCATGCGTGGAACGCTGCTCTGATGCGGACACTCCTTTTAGTATGAATGGAAACGTGGGCATATGCAAAAATGCAAAGTAGCGGACTGCAAAAAGCATGGCCCAGCTCTAACCCATCAACGAGCAATGGGGTGATTAAAAAAGGAAGAAAGAATCATTTCCTAATTATTAATACCCGATTCATCATGAAAGTTGACTGCAACCGTCTCCATCCAAGCATTGTCAGTGTTTCTAGGATCATCCACATACCCTTTATAGACCTGAAGGAGAAAATAACAAATGTTAGTTTTCCTAATGAAAGTACCCGTTGACCAAAAATGTGGCAACAAGGAAAAAGTAACTCCAACCTGAAACCCTGGCGATTTAAAGAGTTTATCAATACGCTTGTGGATTTCTGCTTTCTCTGAGGGCGACACTGACAGGGAGTTCAACGCTTCTTCCGAGAATTCCCGTTGCAGCGTGAGCGAAACCTGCTCCCCTGCATCAACCATCCCCTACAACAGAAGCACATGCACACACATAAATGTATCCATTTCATTCCAAAGCATCTTTGAGCT
Organism: Solea solea; assembly: GCF_958295425.1. Classification (NCBI taxonomy): domain Eukaryota; kingdom Metazoa; phylum Chordata; class Actinopteri; order Pleuronectiformes; family Soleidae; genus Solea; species Solea solea. The sequence goes on along the minus strand of NC_081149.1, from coordinate 18,287,816 downwards.
GCAATCACACACGCACTGACATTCGGACATTTTTCCTGAAAGTGTCCAGAGCGTCATGCGCCTTCTCAAACTGTGTTCTTCATATGTGAATGGCAAAATGTTTGGTTAATCTTTGAAAGAAGTCTTCGATTAGCAGTGAGCATATCAGGGTTGGCACAATAAAGAGCAAAGGTAGGAGGACACAATGGGGGGGAAAACGCTGCAGAGATGTTTAAAAGAATCGATCATATTAATAAGATTAAAAAATGACAGCCACTAACCCCAGGAATGGCCCACTCTCCACAGTCCTTCCTCTTGATGGACACAAACTGCAGGACAGGCCGTTTGGACACTGGGTGATGTATCTTGGCTCCTTTGGCATCTACTTTCCACCTTCCAGACCGTGACATACAAAAGGGCTTCATAATTAAAAAAAACTGTAAAGTGCACAAAGTTTCCTGTTCTAAAGAGTTGTGTTTATTCAACATCCTGATATTACCAATGTGTACGGTGAAGGAAAGATTACCTGCTGACGATTGGATCAGCTGCATGATTGGGTCCCCATCTCCCCAGCAGACCTCGACCAGTCAACCCCGTACGTCCACGAGGATTCCTGAATGTGGGAGTGTGTGTGTGTTTTTAGCAGTATATCTTTCCCCAAAATTGCATAAATGACAATATGAATATAGTAAACCGCTGTAGTACTGTGGTTTTTAGTATTAAAGCTTAATTAAGTGATGCCATTGGGATTGCAATTTAATGAAATAGTTCAGGGATGTGAAAGGGGTGCCATTACTAAAGATCCTACTAAAAGGTTGCCATCCAGAGAGCAGCTCTTTGCAGCCACTGCTGGATTCAAACGAGCATTAGGAAGGTGTTTGGCACATTAGCCATCAGACCAAGCTATATAATACAGCAACTTTCATATACAGACTTTCATGGACATCTTTGTTGGAACCCTTTTACAAAAAACAAGAACTATATATGAAATAACCTGAAAATTACAAAAGTAATTTGCCTCCCATCACAACAAAATATAAAAAAAATAAAATAATGGAAATGACATGGACAAAAATGATGGAACCCTTAACTTAATATTATACTGCACACCTGTTTACAGCTATTACTTCCAAAAATTACCTCTGTAATGTCTGTATCTGCCCAACAGGTAGTGTGGTTCACGCTTCCTGAGCAAAGTGCTCTACTGCCTCAGGTTTGAATGGTACCGTCTGCACACTGTATTTTTCCGATCTGTCTATAGATATAGAAGATCAGGACTTATAGAAGATCCTTTTCAGATAAGGTTAGGTAAGATAAAGATTGACATTATTAAGCAAGAACCAACCAATACAGAAACTTCAAATGCCCTTCCTGAACAAAAAGATAATGGTGGACAAATCTAAAAGTACACCACATAATAAAAGGACATTGGGAAAAATACAGAAGTTCTGGGGAAATAATAGAGGAGAAATGGAGGAAATTTTGGAGAAAGAAAGCCCCACAATGTTCTTCTCTGGCCATGAATGCAAAAGTCCAAAGAATATTCTCCGAGTCAGACTTAGAATAAATCATGATCTCTATATGCTGCAAGGGCACCAACACAATGTGTCCACAATTGCTTTGTCACCATGAAAGCCTGACAATTGTAAAATGCAAATGTTAGCAACATGCCTTTGAGCGAAACCGTTTCTTTTGGTACTTCACAACTTACAGTGGCTTTTCCTTTTCCACCTTGTATTTGCCCTCAAAGCTTGTCCTGTCCACGGCACCGTCCACAGTGTTGAAATGTGGACTGAAAGAACTGTAAAACAAACAAACACATTTATGTCAACATGCAGCTCTAGTTAAGTACACTTGATACTCCTTGTATTTGTTATGTGTTGCTCACCCAATATCAGGGTCTGCCCATGCTGGTTTCTTTGCTAGTACAGGGTCAGAGTGACTGACGGGTTTATACTGTGGCCAGTTCTGACTCCAGTCCACATTGGCATCAGGCACTGGGAAGCGCTTGATTTTTGATCCTGGGTACTCCGGGCATCTGGAGTTCTTATGAGGCACTGTTGAGGGTGGCATTGTGCAGACACTGGTCATGTAGCGGTAACAGCAGCTGGAAGAGATTGTCCTGATCGCGTGACTGGTTCTGAAAGGGTGAGAAGATGAGCAGGAAATAGCAGACCTGCGGGGAAAGAAACACGAGACAATATGATGATCTGTCCACCTTCCCAGCAGCAACAGCAGCAACAGCAGTAGTGTGATCCTGGCATCTGTCCACTCCTTGACCTTGTGGCTTCACAGAAAATTGTATCCAATTTCTTCCACAGTATACATTTTCTGTCAGAAACTGAGGATGCATGTACTTAAGAGGAAACCGAACTCTCACTGCATATCACTAGAATATTGATAACATCATGAACACATGACCTGTGTGCTTTACACTACAATGCACACATCTGTCAGCTCAAGTAAGCCTTGGATTGTTATTTTATGTCATTTTGTTTGACATTTTACACGTGCATGATTTTAAATTAAATGCCACGCGTCAGTATGCATATGGCTGACTGTTGTAATTCAAACTTTAATCTTATTGGCTCGCTCTGCAAATAATGCCACTGATCATAAGCACAAAATTGTCGAGGAAACTGCATTATTAGCTTGCTATAATTGTACAACATGACAAGCAGCGAGATAAACGAGTGTATTACCCAACTCCGGCGGAGCAGACGGCGTAAGGAAGTCCGAAGAGAGTGAGCGCAACGCGAATCTGGCGGATCCAGTTGGGTCGCAGAAGGAAATGAACCATTCTTTTACGCAAAACCAAAACATGCGGCGCGCTGACAGTAACCAGGAAGTACACCGCCCTGCGCCGTGACGTCACCAAAGGGGAGCGGTTACAGCGAGCAGTCGCACTCGTTTCCATGGTGACCACACTAAGGGGTTTACTGGTCTGTGTCCCTCTCAGAAATAAAATAACATGAACACACAATTGAGTTGTTTTGTTTTTTGAATACGACTATATATATTTTTGCTTTGCTCAATATGGGATATATTCCTCCTTAACTAAGGACAGAGTAGTTAATAGATTTCCTTATGTTAAAAGATGAAAATTCAGCTGTACATATATATATATATAATACAGGGACAAAGCAGATGAAAATGCACATAGTGTTAAACACAAGTCTTCATTAGAAATACTTCGAATTACATTCGAAGTTTTTCTAGCAAGATAAATTAGGTAAATAAATTAACACTATTAACTGCAAAAAAAAATTGTGATGTACTGTATTAAAAAGTATGAAGATGACAGTAAGTGCAGGTTGTTTTGTTAATGCAGTATGTCCAAAAACAGTCATTTAAGATTTAGGTTGAAGTGCTTAAATTGTGCAGCCTGATAAAATGCTGCACATACTTCCTCTTCTAACACAGCACCTCATTCAGAATGTATGCAAAGAAGGCATTTCACAAAATTAGTCATTTCTAGTCATTTCATTTTCCAAAAAAAATGCACTTGCAAATCTTTTCTAATCATTAGCAAAAGAATATAATGATTACGTTGAAAATAAGTCAGATAGCCCTCTAATTAGATTAATCTTTCAACTAATTTTTCATTTCTCATTTCTATGTGTAAAAAGGACATAATGAACAGTTTTTGAATTACCATATGAACACATACCATCTGTATGCTTTACACTTGTTTTTAAATTTTTTTAAAAAAGTGCTAGGCCATGACTTCTTCATCTCTTCTGTTGAAGGTGAGAAACAGCCATTACCCTTTCATCATGCTTTGTAGAGATATATAGATTATAACTCACTTTTAATTAAATTTTCCCAGCATATAAACTTGAATAAATTTTAATTTGCTAGAGACTCCTTGGCTACTTCATCAGCAACTTCATTGCCATTTATCCTCGAATATGACCTGGAACCCACTTATATTCAACGTTACTGAACATCTCATATTCCCTATTCTGTATTAACAGTATAGGATGTCCATTATTAGGTCATGGCGAATGGCAATCCCACTTTTTAGAGCCAAAAAACAACAAAAACAACAAAAAAAACATGATAGCTGTACCATGGGAACAATACTCTTTAAGTTTGTATATGCTTGTAATGCAACATAACATGACTGCAACATTTACAAATAACTTGTCAGGGGTGAAATGTCACAAAATAAAATACATTTATAACCTGAAATTTGATAATGAAATATTGTTTTTGACATTACAACTAGCATGCAACGACATATATGGGCACGCCCACTCGTGGCTGATGCCTGTTTGTTTCGCAGATTTTGCCTGTTATGCAGTAACTGCACTGGCGGTGCCTCCATCTGGAACTGTAACCAACTGGCGTAACTCCGCCCAAACAAGTCAACCCAGAAGCAATATCTAACGCACCCGCACTGCCGCGATTTGGCACGCGCATTTACGTTCGGTGGTGAGGCCAAATCCGCGCTCGCGCAAGAAATCCGTTTACAGTCAGTTGGTAGAGGTCCTGGTGGTCGGTACTGTGCTCCGTCAGTCCAACAATCCTCACGGTTAAAGCCTCTGACAAACGCCGAACCGTGCAGAGAGCACTGGTGGTCTCTCGGCGACACACACTGACAGAGTAGCGGCTCTTTGGAGAGGAAGAATGGCGGATTCGAGCAGCACCGCAGCAGTAGGGGCCGCGGACTCCAACAGCGCTGCAGCTGCTGCTGGGGCGGATGGTGCGCCCGGAGTTGCGGGTACCAAGACTGGGGTCGAGTCCGTGAAGGGCCAGATATTTGATGTGGGCCCCCGCTACACGAACCTGTCTTACATCGGGGAGGGGGCGTACGGAATGGTGTGGTGAGTTGTGCTCGTCTTCTCTGTTGGGCCACCGTACAATCATGAATCAAAAGTGCTAGCTAACACGGGCTGTTTGTTGGTAAATACAGTTAGCTAGACAATTTTAGCTGCTCTGTGCAACAAGCGCTGTGCAGAGAAAGAGAGAGCGGTCACGATGTTTGTGTTTTCAACCGCTGCTTTTGCCGTTTAGACAGTGGTGGAGCTGAGGAAGAAGTCCGTCTGTCCTATGGATAACATGTTAGCGGTCTTGCTACAGGCGTGGCTATGAGCTTTACAGGAAACAAGATTGGGAGTGATTGCGCAGGACGCTGTGCCTGATATCTGATCAGAAACCTTTCTGCAGGCTGCATTTGACCGCACATTTAAGTTAATTATCGTCGCAGCCATTTTTTTCTTCCGGTATCTGTCTCCCACTCACATCTCATCATTTCTACTTCAGTTCTTACACCGCCAGTCTGTTGCAAAACCGCTGCACAGGATGCAAGTGTTTGAGGCCTTGTCATACATGTAAACTGCAGCCCTGTTGCACAAAAAAAATCAAAGCCTAATCATTGAGGCTGAGGTGTGAACACTCATGAGATGTGACAGTGCCAAGTGGATGGTGGCACGAGAGCCGGGGCTACACGTCCATTTCAGCAGGTCACGCCGTTTGGCCCACTGTCATCTCTTTGGAGGAGTGTGACAGCATGGTGCACTGTGTATGTGTTTGTTTTCTGGTATAAACACAGTTTTTTCCCGGATCAGTTGTCCTAAAGGGAACCCGTGGATAGGAGACTCAGGACTAGGATGTGAATTTTGGTTTGGTTAAGGTTAGGGATGAGCTCATACAATACTCATTGGAGGTATGAGTCCAGTACTGGTAAAAATCATTTAATCAGATTGTGGAAAATGGAAAAATAGGTTTGATATATTTGTAAACCCTTAAATTTGTGTTAGAATCTGCGTCTAATAGCGAGATTGCAGATTTGAATGAACAGGACTATTCTCCTTACCCCTCCCTGTCCCAAGCAGGAACTATGGAGGCCTCTGCATACCACTGAGGCTGTTGCCCTTCTTCGTTTGCACAGTGCTTTTGGTTCCAAACATGAACAGCACTCTGTGAATGGTTTGACCATTTGGACTGCCGTAGAAACATTGCAGCACAAGATGGCGGCCTTCATGAAGCAAGACCCTTGCCTGAAGCACATTTAAAAAGATTTGCCAAGACTATAAAAACAAAACAACAATTATAGACTTCTGCAATCCTACTTATGGCTAGTAAATTCAAAATTTCTACCGATTTAAAAACTACATAATGGACCTTAAATATCACATTAAGGCTTCCTACCTGTAGTCTGCCACACTGTCTGTCATGTTTGGGCTTATTTTAAGATCAAAATAAGAAATCCAAAAAAAAAAAGTATAAAAGGAAAGGCAGCATCAAATGTGAGCCATTTATTTCTTCCTTTATGGGAACAAAATATTTGTTCCACAGTTGTAACCTTGTATTTTTTTTTGAACAGCTTAGTTGTTAAAAAAAAGGTAAAAGAAAAAGATGGCATCAGATTGATATCAGTATTGGTAGATACTCAAGAGTTGTGGTCTTGTATTCACACAACAAGTCTTATGCTGTCCAAGTGAATAGAAGTCAATACAGTGTCTTAAAAAAGAACAGCTGTACAAACCTGTATGTGTGTCAGTTTCACTGGGGTTGTGTGATTCTGCTGTTGCAGCATTTTCTGTTGGTAAACAATCTCACTGGTTGGTACAAGGAGACAAAACCCAATAGAACGTAGTAATCTGATTTACACCAGCCGGTCTACTTTATACAGTGTGTTGTGCAACAAGACAGAATACTTTTATCCATAGTCAACAAGGTGTGATGTGACTCTTTGTGTTGAGGGTGTGTGTCCATATGAAAAGCTGGGTTTAATGTTTTTGTTATGTCATCTCTAAAGGAAGTCAGTACTTTGCTTAAATCTATAGGGAGATGAGCTGTAAATGCAGCAAAGCCAGGAACACACCTTTCATACCTTTCACAACTTCTTTTAGCGCTGCCTGTTCTCCATCTACTCTACACCTACACTGACATTGCACCTACACTTATATTTACACCTACAGTACTTCACAACACATCACAGCTGAAAGACTTGTGTCAAGCATGTATCTTGGCAGAGGAGACACTCCTCAGTGGAGCTCTGTGCCATCCCTGATTCTGATACAGTCACTGTGTATGATGTGCGGTGTGTAATATGAGACTTGTTTTGTGCTTTCTGCCCTGTTCAGCTCTGCCATGGACAACGTCACAACCCAGCGTGTTGCCATCAAGAAAATCAGCCCCTTTGAGCACCAGACATACTGCCAACGCACACTGAGGGAAATCAAGATCCTGCTGCGTTTCAACCATGAGAATATCATTGGCATCAACGACATTCTCAGGGCACGGAACATTGACAACATGAGGGATGTGTATCCTTTACACTAGTGCTGTTGTTTACGTTTTCTTCTGCTGCTGTAGTTTGACAGAGATGTTCTTCTACATAATGAGTGGTTATTTCAGTTACTGTCGTCTTTCTCTCCTCTGACCTCTTGTATCCACTTGATATTTTCCCTTTTTTGGACAAAACTTTATAGATGGTTGTGTTGTGCATGAAAATCCCAGTAGATCAATAATATCTGAAATATTCAGACCACCCAGTCCACCAACACCCATGCCCCTTTTAAAGATGCTTAAATCACATTTCTTCCCCATTCTGATGCTCGGTTTGAACTTCTTTAATATAGTTATAATAATATAGAGTTAATATAGTGGTGATGGCTGGAAATAAATAAACATATCAGCGCTCATTAGAGTTAAAAAAAACATGAAACTACATGAGCTCAGATGTCGTCAGCTGAGGAAGCAGTCTCTAATCCATCCTGAGGATGGATTGTGTTCATGCAGCCACATTCATCCTCAAACCACCTCTGAATGTGGTTTCTGTGATTGGCTCTGAGGTTGCATTCAGGATGCATTAGGACCGTTCAGACCTGTACTTAGTATGATCTGGCCATGATTGGATCATTCAGGATGGATGTTAATACCAGGTCTGAGTGATGCCATGTGATTTACTGATTAGATATTCACATTAACAGCAGTTGACAAATGTTCCTTTTAATAAATTAGCTGCAAAGTTGCGAGCAAATCGCCTATTAAATATATTTGAATGTAGGTTTAGTTAATGAAATACACCCTGGTTTCAGGCTGAATCACACAACTGAACTCAGCAGCTCTGTCTAAAATTGATCAAGGCTGTGTGTGGCGAGCAGTTATGTTAGACAAAACAAATAATCAAAGTTATTTATTCAACAATGAGTTACTACACATTGATTATTTTGATCTGGGTTTGTGTACACCAAGATTATTGTTTGTTTTAGTAGCGGAGTCTATAAATAGCTACTGGAACCACAGTTGAGTGAAAGGTAGGGAGTGTCGTCTGTGATGTGTTGTTTTGTTGTTTTTTTGCTCAGTCCTTTTTAGATGGTCATCAGTGACTGTTCAGCTGCTATCAGTAGACTGTGGGCATGGCCGGTCAGTGAGTTGGTATGACCGACTGCTGCTTTGACAGTTTCTCTGTGAAAAGCTGCTTTGTCCTCTGAGAAACAGAAAAGAAATGTGTGATGTCCTTGTTCTTTTTTTTTTTTTCCATCTGGTTTTCTGCCTGGTCGCTCCGCTTTGTTGTGTTGTAATGTTGCTGACTTGCGATGACTCCTGATTAGGACAGATCTTAACAAATGCAGGGACGGCACCAGCGCATCATATATCAGCATGACTGCATGTCCACAGCCATGCATACCGCTCCATTAAGGCTGTAGTAAGGCACATCTTATTACGTTAGCAGGCGTTTGATCAGAAACAAAAATTAACAGTTGTTCCAAATGAAACGTTGAGGTGTTAAACTAAATCACTAGAGGGATTGTTTACAATGCTTAGTTTGCCAAACCAACCGATCATTCCAAACGTCGTGGGTCTGGTTCATGGTACAAAAACTCTCAGAGAAGACGCCACATATTTTGGCCGGTTCTATAATTTCTGTGGTCCCAGTTTTCAAAGTTTCTGATGTATGAGTTGTGGAAAACAACGTTGCACATTTATACAACAGTGATTTCTCAATTCTCAGCCACAGTCGTTGGTTGGGCACATCATTAAAAACAATTGACTCTGATCCTGCGTGTGCGCGTGCGTGCGTGTGTAAGAGTTGATCTACAATGTACAGCATGACTCTAGAAAACATGACCGAGATTCGTTCTGCCCACGAGCTAGAGGATGATCTAATGAGCGAAGCTACTGAGTGCAGCGTAGACGATGATGTGCTTCACTGCGTCTCTAAACAACCGAGACTTGTGAATACATGTTTCAACAAAGTTTATTATGAAGTATGCATCAGCAGCTCTTAGCTCACATTCATACAGACTTCTAGTGCTGAAATAGAGAGCACACACCTCCACAAATGCCGCTGAGTTTTCTACACTGACACTACACTCCCCTGTCCCTCAAGGTTAACGCCCATCTAATCTAACCTAAAATCTAATTTCAAATTTCAATAATTTCAATGGCATGGGGACAGACTGTTCACACTTGGCATTAAAATGCATCTTGACTGTGTCTCTAGTGGCCACGTATGATTGTACAGTATCTGGCTTCCCCACCTTCTTATTCAAATACACACAGATGTCATGACTTGCTTGTGAATCAAAGCTCTACTCGCACTGCTGTAACATAAAATAAGTTTTAACTAATAAATGATCAGTATCTAAACCCTCCTGGAATGTGGACACCTCAAATCACCTCCAAATATGGTTTCTGTGGTTATGTGTGAGGAAGCTATATTTAAGGGCATTCCTTTGGCGACTGTCGGCCCGTTGTCCTCCTTGACTTGTGCGTCCCTCCAGCTACATCGTGCAGACCCTGATGGAGACGGACCTGTACAAGCTGCTGAAGTCCCAGAGGCTGAGCAACGACCATGTCTGCTATTTCCTCTACCAGATCCTGCGAGGCCTCAAGTACATTCACTCCGCCAACGTGTTGCACCGTGACCTCAAACCCTCCAACCTGCTCATCAATACCACCTGCGACCTCAAGGTCAGCTCGCAGAACACATGCACACAAACATGCACTCCTCACTTGTGCCTACAGGATGTCCATCTGTTTTCTCCAGGATTTTTCCACTTCAGGAAATAGGTCACTTTAGATGTGTTGGGTGTGTCACATTGATGTTCACATGCACACATAAGGAAACCATATGTACATTTTTATTGTTTATTTAGAATTATAAATGTAGGTATAGATATTTAGCGTTTGTGTTAGTATTGCATGAGTCTGTTTTCAGATATAGGGCATAGCATACAAATGTTGTTTCACAAAGACCAAATGAATGCACTGCAGCCTTACCTGAGAGTTATGTTTCCCAGCCTTTATGTTGATTTAACACTGGAAGAAAGAGAGTGGGAGTGGTGGACACGGGTGATGGATTGACTCTGATCCTGCTTGCCTCTTGTGTTATGACCCTCTCAAGGAAAACTTCCAGACCTGAAATGTTTAGTTCCATGACAACACAAGAGGAGCCATTGGCTGCTCTTCATATTCTGTCATCTCTCATAATTAATCTTACTTAGAATATTTTTGTTTGTTCAGGCTTTAAGTGCAAAGCTTGACAATAGAAACACTGATGTAATTAATTAAAGTGTATATATATGAGAGCAAATGAGGTGGAACCCTGTTTGCAAAATGCCCTGAAGACACTTTCCTTCCTGCATGCGTTTCTTTTTTTAGCATTTAACTGGCTGAACGTGAAGCTGCCTTAAGTGATTTACTGTTTAAGATTACAAATGGGGATCTAAGTCATGAAAAGGAATCATTTTAATTGTTCAAAAGTAGAGTTATTCCTAGAGCACATTTACAAACAACAACCAACGTGCTTTACAAAGTAAAAGCCTGTTGTGTTGAGGACACGCTACACTGATCAGCCACAATGTTAAACCAGAAACCGGTTTTTATGTTGTGACTGATTTAGTGGACAGCTGCGTGATGGTGAATGTCTCGGTAGCGTGATTCTGCCTCCTTCTCAGTTGGCAACAACAGTCGGTGTAGCACTGTCAAATGTGTTCTCCACCTGCATTGTAGGAAACATTAGAAACCACAAAGTGAAACACGACTTAACAGTGTTCAATTGAAGAGAGGTTGTTATACGCATCAGATATTAATTATGTAAAATTAAGACCTTAAAGCACATGTTAAAATTGATCTTGGCTTCTAGTTTGTTTGGCTGAAAAGAGTCATCAAGGCTCTTTGACGTGTTGTTCAGACGCAGAGAGAGAGAGAGAACACTTGTGAACTGGATGAACCTGGATTAGTTGATCATGTGGGAGGAGTGAAGAACAAAGGCAGTGTATGTTGTAGTGGTAAAACAAATAAAACCTTTGTAATTCTACTCACCACATCTCTGGCTTCCTGCCATTACTTTTACTTCATATGTGTCTCCATTTAGTATGTAATAAGTACTTAAAACACCTTAAATCACCATTAAGCCACTTTTTTTTTCCACGTCTGTGCATTCTGTACAGCATTACTGGATTTTACTGCCTGCCTCCAGATTTCCTGTAATAAGGTGATTTGATTAATGAAAAAGTCATTATTTAAGACTTAACTTGGGCTTCAAGAGTGGAAAAAATAAACTAGAATGCATTAAGTTCATAAGAGAAACCTATGAAAACAGGATGCTATATTATTATTTACAGAACTCACTGCCTGTCCTACCTGATTCACAAATTCATGTCTTGAATAAACCTGTGACCTCTGACCCATTGTGACGCCCTCAGATCTGTGACTTTGGCCTGGCACGAATAGCCGATCCTGAGCACGACCACACAGGTTTCCTGACAGAGTACGTGGCTACGCGTTGGTACAGGGCTCCAGAAATCATGCTCAACTCAAAGGTGGGTTTGTGAAAGACTAATGTGGATTCTCTAATTTGACTGGATAGAGTGTTGACTGTGTTTGTGTTTCAGGGCTACTCCAAGTCCATTGACATCTGGTCAGTGGGCTGCATCCTGGCTGAGATGCTGTCCAACAAGCCCATCTTCCCAGGGAAACACTACTTGGACCAGTTGAACCACATACTGGGTGAGATACCGTTCATTTAACATGTTAAATTAATGAAAGTAACAAGTAGCCATATAAATGTCTGTTACTATCTTCTGTGCGCAGGTATCCTTGGCTCTCCATGTCAAGAAGATCTGAACTGCATCATCAATATGAAGGCAAGGAACTACCTGCAGTCCCTGCCTGAAAAACCCAAGGTCCCCTGGGAAAAGCTCTTTTACAGGGCCGAACCAAAAGGTGTGATTATTTCATTTAATTGTTGTCATTGACCTTAGGTTTAAGACTGTTTGTAGACTAAACAATTGTTTTTTTCCTTTACGGCTGAACAGTTTAGAGAAAATTGAGACATTGCTATTTGATTTGCAATATACTTTAATTTCTGATTTTCTCTTCAGTTGAGTATTCACTGTGTAATACATTTAAAAATGATTGATTGAGTGGAGTATAAAGTGGAAGTGAAAGATTTTCTTATTTGATCATTCATATCAAACATGAGTAAAATGGGTACCATCATATTTCATGTTGCTGCACAACCTCCTGATGGCGCTAACCGAACTCTCTCGTGACTCTTCACACAGCCTTGGACCTGCTGGGCCGTATGTTGACCTTCAACCCCATCAAGCGCATCAGTGTTGAGGAGGCTCTGGCTCATCCTTACCTAGAGCAGTACTACGATCCCACAGATGAGGTATGTAGACGAGTCGCTCACTGTATCAGTATTAAAAACTGTACTTTCCTCCCGAAGAAGAACAATACATGGAACAGAAGCCCAGCTCAAGTCAGCCAAGTATTGAAATCTCCGTGTTTGTTTGTTCTCTTCCTCAAACCATGAGCCAAGTTTTAATAGTGAGCCTTTCTGCTTTGTGCTCAGAAGCCTCTTAGCTGTGTTTGGAATGTGGCCAGTATTAGTTAAATAACATAATCACAAATTTATGTAAGTACACTCTGAATCCCACTGTGCTGTTCAGACTTTTCTCACTCAACATCAGGAGCCTTAAAGGTTGCATGTGTAACATTACTATACTCCCCCCGTAGGTATGTGTAAGTGTATACTTGCTTTAAAATAAATATATTTAGTGACTTATAATAAGCCCTTTATGTTACCTAATGCTTTTCTGTCGGGCTGCCATTTAGTGCTGCTTGGTTTCCACAGCAGCCCAAACAAACCAGCCAGAGTGTGTTGGATACATGTTGAAACTGATAAGAGATAACATCTTGTTCTGTGAAGGCAACCAGAGTTCTCTGACATGCTTGGGAATGGGAGCGGTGAGCAGAGGACTCCTGCCTTACACACCCTTAAATTCTTACTTTATCCCATAACACCTCCAGAACATTGCTGCTGCTGCTGTATTACGTTTAAAAAATTATGACAGTGAAATGGATGTTAACAGTTGATGTGTGTGTTTGTTTATAGCCGGTAGCAGAGGAACCGTTCACTTTCTCCATGGAGCTTGATGACCTTCCCAAGGAGAAGCTGAAGGAACTGATCTATGAGGAAACGGCTCGTTTCCAGGAAACCTACCAGGGTTCCTGAGACCCACAGGTACGTCAGGAATTAAACACAAATGCACACATTCACAGTCGAGCAGAACCAAAGTTCAGGTTCTGTTCTTTTCTTCTTCTTCTTCTTCTTCTCCTCTCAACTGTCAACAACTTGTCACAGAAACACAAGATTTATCTCATCCAATGTCATCTTTATATTTTCTTAAAACTGTGAGTCAGTGAACCATCATGATGATTGATCATTTGAAACCACTAGATGTCAGTGGAGTACCTGCCATTTATTTGTGCGTGTGTAAACACAGACAAACTTTCAACATGCAAAGTTTGCAGCCTTGAAAATCACTACACAAAATTTTAATTTTAAAACTGATTTCATAAGTTTTGTACCCGTGTTGTCGTGGTTCCTGTGTCTGTGCAAAGGAGGTGCAACGGTCTGACACATTATTTTAACCATTATTTATCTAGAATTCGATGTGAAGGTCAGAACAATTTTTAACTAATATTGCGCCTCTTGCGATTGGAAAACTGCAATAAGCCCTATCCCGAAATTTCGATTTATTGTCCAGCACTACTTCAGAGTCTACATGTGTTTCAATCGTTTATTTCCCTTTTTCTCAGCCCTGAAGAGTGACAAAGCCATGCAGAGGCTCAGATCAAGAAGACTCCAAAAGACGTGCTAAAACAAAAAGAAAAAAAACAATCTTCAAGGAAACCAACAAAAAGAGAAATCATGAAATATGAACAATTACCTGCTTATCTTTCCATTTCTACTGCAAAAGAGAGCTAAGTTTAACTTAAATTACTGTGGTTGAGTGGGCTGTTGGGGCTCTGTCATACTCGAGCCCTTTTATTTTTATTCCCATGTCGGACTCTCCCTCCTCTCCTCTCACCTCACCTCATGTTTGTTTTGTTGTTTTCCCGTCACAGGTCCTGCCTCACCCTGTCCCACCTGCAGTCACTCACTGCCTCCCCTCTCCTCCCCTCTCCTCCCCTCTCCTCTCCTCGTTCACCTCTTCTGCGCCTGTCGCTGATCTGTCTTTCCTCTCTGTCGCTCCTCCTCATATAATCATAAACTACTGTATTAACCAACACCATAACTTTTCATCTCAGCTCCTTGTAAATTAACAACCTGGAAAAATCGAGGGCTAAAAGAACGGAGATGCTCATTGGGTGTGTGTATGTGTGTCTGTGTATATATATATAAAAGAATATGAAACGTTTTTTCTTTAGTTCTTTTTAAGTGTGCTTGTCGCAGTTTTTCCTTTGTATACCGTTGTTTAGGTGTTTTTTCGGATCAGTTCAAAGTCGTATTTGTATGTTTTTGGGATTTATATTTGCAAGTCATTTTTGAACACTTGCTTTTGAGACAAACGGTCAGTGTTTTTATTGGCATGTTGGCAGGTTTATAGATTTGTTTGTTGTCGCTCTTTTTTGTTGTTTTTTTTGTTTTTCCTCTTTAAAGAAAAACTGTGTATGATCTTCATATGAATGCATGCATTCCTGAAATTTACCAAAGTGGCAGAGAGATGTGAGAAACTTGGCACCGATGGGATTCCACGTTTTTACTGTAACTACATTTCGCGACGAGGGCGGAGAGACTGGTTCGAGTTGTTTTCTCGACATGTTGGATGCTAATCAGATTGAAGTAAACGGCATGAAATGGTTTTCATGTTGCGTGCACATTCTGATTTTTACAACTGTGATGCCTAAGCCCCGTTTTCCAGACTGTTCATGAGCCATTGTTTTCTTACGTCAATCCCCAACTCCAAAATTAGACTCGTGCTGTAAGAGTGAGGCATGAAAACACCAAATATGGCATCATTAAGTCACTGGATGATGCAGAAATGCTGCCAAACGCTGATGTCAGACACTGGTGTAACGTTGCTGTGTTCGCCGTTGTAACATCACTTTACTGTTGAATACGACCAGTGTCTGCATCACATTCCTATGTTAGATTACATTCCTGTAAGAAACACCAAACAACAGACTGAACTTTCATTTTACACCGCTGATGCCGTCTGTCCACCGTTCTTCTGACTCCTAATTTAACCTCAATCCTTAATTTGCTCTGGAAAATGGGGGTCTGTTATTTTTACTGTAAACCTCTCGACCACTCACTGCTGTGTTTGGTCCGATTTCTTGTTTGCCACCGTTTTGATCCAGGACAGCCACATGGAGTGAGAGGTGCATGCACGCTGAGACCCAACCGTCCCTGAAGGCCTAATTATTCATTAATCAAAGCAGGCCGTTTATAAGTGCAGCCATGTGCATGTTTTCAGCTGGCGTGTCATAGATGACGGTTAGTGCGGCGCGTGGACCTTTTCCACAGCAGATGTTTTGACTTTTCATAGAAAGAAAAGCACCGGTGAATCTCAAAACTCATCAAAAATGTCTCCGCAAACCAGTGAGCCGGGGAAAGCGCTCGGTAACAGACGCGGACAATGGCTCGTCTGAAAGGAATGCGCTGTTTGTTAATGTTTACCGCTATAACACGGCAGAATGTCCACTGTGGGGGGGGGGAAGGCCTGTTGATACGAGTGTTGAATGTAACTGTACTCTGTGGACTCTGTCAATGTACTCCTCGACTGCACCTTCTGTAGGACTACTGTGAGAACTGTTACTGGTCAATCACAGTCGAAACCCAGGAATGTTTCAGCAGAGAGCTGCACAGTTATTCCTGCTCAGTGCACGGCCGAGCAACCATCCTCACATCCTGGTTGAGTATAGAGAAATAGAAAACCCCCCCCCCCCTCTGGTTTTCTGCTCCTGTTCCCTTCTTTCTTTTACCTGTGTGTGTCTGTTTTCTAGTCGCCTGTAAGCATCCAGGATTTTTGTGCTAAAGGTTGCTCTTAATGACATGTTCTGTTCCCCATGTTCACTGTCCTCATCAGTGGTTGGGTGTCTGCTCCCTGCTCTCTGTGACCACGCTATTTTTTTTTTGCAGTTTGGCATGCGTCCAGTCTGCACTATTTTTTTTTTTCCCCACCTGTCGCATTGGGACCAGTGTATAGACCCAGACGTGGAGCGTGCTCACTGGCCACGCCCCTCCTTCACCGAAATCGGTTTCTCGTCATTGGTTTTTGTTCAACATCGTTGGGTTTTTTTTCCTTCAGAAGCCATAACCAGGACTCTGGGATCGTTGTGAGGTTTTATGGTGCATGTGGTGATGCTCTTCTGTTTTTGTTCACCCTTCCTCCCAACTCTCACCTTGCTTGACTTAAAAAAAAAAAAAAAAAGAAGAAAAAAAAGAAAAAGGGCTGCTTCCCTCCTGCTGTTATCTGTTTTCGCTTATCGACCATGGGATTAGTGACTACTTCCTAACCTGTGTCACCGACTTTTGCTGCCACGCTCCTCCTCCTCAGAAAATCACCCCCCCCCCCCCCCCCTTGCGTCACCTGACTCATAGATCATGGACACTCTTATAAGCAGGAGAACTTGCTCCAATCATGTGACTTAATCAGCACGCTGGCACTTTGTCCTTCTAGCCACGCTTTTGTCTCCTCCTAGGTTATTTAGGATGGTTCTCCCATCCCCGTCTTGTATCCTGCTCATCCAGCTTTAAGTTTCACCTCCAGTGTGTTTGTGTGTGTGTGTGTGTGTGTGTTAAGTCTCATGGACTGTCTGCAGTAATTTATGTTTGTGTAAATTGTTTATGTATCATCAGAAACATAAAGCCAAGGCTCTTTTTTTGTCTGGTGTGAGTTGGTTGTGTATTTTGTCCTCACAGCTTGGGCCCCTCTCTCCCTGTACTTATCTTTTTTTTGCTTTTAAATCTGTGCGACTGTTTTTGGGTTTTGCTTTTCTTTTTCATGAACAGTCGACGCAGATATTCTTTGGTGTCTTTCTTATGTATATTTGATAACTGGTCAAAGAGGCGATGCATGCTTCCCCCCGCCCCCCCGACCTGCCACTAGACCAAACATCTCACTGGGTAACTATAGGAAGGAACCAAGAGGACCACATTTTTGCAATCGCACACACTTGCACTCATTCGCACTCCCTCTTTCTAACTGAGCAGTGTGTCTGTGTGAAACGTTGCACTTAAACACACCACATACATTCACACAGTATCAACAAGTCCAAAGGGCCTGTCTGTCCCGGGGCCTGTTTCCAGACAATGTTGTTTTTAAATGGCTGTTCTTCTTACTGCTATTGTTGTTATATTGGTGAGTTGTTGTATTTTTCTTTTCATTTTTTTTTTCATTTTTACGTAAAAAGGGAGTTAAAGTTGTATCTTTTTTTTTTTCTTTCTTTTTTTTTTTACTTATTAGAATGTTTTTATTTGTATTTCTTTATTTCTCATATGGTTGTGATTTATTATTGGCAGTGTTTTCAATCTTTTTGACGAAACCTAGTTTTGTTTTTTTTTGTTTTTTTTGCGTTTTAATTTTCCCTCCAAGATCTTACAAGAAATGATTTCAAAGAAGATATAAGTAGATTGTCAAAAAATTATGAGTTATTGAGGGTTATAGTGTGTATATTCTATGGGTATTATTAATGAAACAATTAACAAAGAAACAGAATTATATACATATAATTAAATAAACATTTCCTGATACTGTTACTACTCTTTGTGGATGTGTTTTCTTGTGTTTTTGTGACTCTTTTATACACCTTTTAAACTCTACTGGCCAAAGGTCACCTGTGAACCTGATACAAAAGGTAGAACAGGCTTCTTGTTGAGTTCACGTCTACTAGGAAAACAAACTAAAAAGTGATGAAATATGGCACAGTCATTTATTCATGTATTTTAGAGCAGGTGAACTGCATTCAGTCCATCGTCTCATCAAGCCTTGACAATCCACTAATGACACAGTCGATCTGTTTACAAAGTGTTCAAAACATGACATTAACACCGACTGGTTGGTGTATTTCAGCTGCTGTGGAGACAAGATGGTGGCCTCTGTAAATCAAAGCCCTTGCCTGTACAGGATGAGGGGTTGCAGGTTTAAAATCCCTCCACAGGTCAAGGGCTGAGGTGCCCCTGAGCAAGGTACCCAAGTCCCATTGCTCCTTGGTTGCAGATGTGTGCTGTGACCTGCTTTGTGCTCACAAATCCGCGTGTGTGTGTGTGTGAAATTCGAATTACTTGTAAGGCACTATAATCACTATAATAGTCACTATAATCTGTGCAGTAATCCTGTGCCTCTGCACTTTTTTTTGACATTCTATCATGAAAGTTGCACACTTTTTATCTATATTTAAATAATAGTAATGTTTTTAATACTTTCTTGTGTACTTTTATTATTTGCATTTGTATTTTTATACTTAACATTTATCCTACTTTATATCTTATTCTATTCCTAATCTGTATTTGTCTATTTGAGACCGGACACATGTCTCCTTTTTCCAAAAGTGCCTCCATTTTTGACGTTGTCTATCCACGAGAAAGTCTGAACCTGCCTCATGTGTTCACTCCAGCAAGAGCAGATACAAAGACGGTGTAGTTGTAATGAAGAGGATTATTATTGTAGGGGTAAAGTAATACAAAGCTGAATAGAATAGAATAAATCTTTATTGTCCACCTATGTGGAAAAGTGTCTTTGGCTCACCAATTACAGACGAAGAAACAACACTGATTACACTAAAAACAAGACCTAACACCACAATATGTGCAGTGTTCAGTGTTGTATGAAGTACCTTAAAGGGATACTTGTGTAAAAGTACAAGTATCTCACCAGAAAATTACTTTGGTGAAAGTGGAAGTCACTTTTAATAAAAAAGTATAAAGATACTTTGTTATCAAAAGTAATTTTCTGATATAAAATGTATTCAAGTTTTGGAAGTAAAAGTTAAAGTATTAAAACAGTGAGGTGTTCAGGGATAGGGTTATGGGTTGTGGGTTCAATTCCTGTCTCTGTTAGTCTGTATGTGTCCTTGAACAGGAC
Source organism: Solea solea (assembly GCF_958295425.1). Classification (NCBI taxonomy): domain Eukaryota; kingdom Metazoa; phylum Chordata; class Actinopteri; order Pleuronectiformes; family Soleidae; genus Solea; species Solea solea. The sequence goes on along the minus strand of NC_081149.1, from coordinate 18,268,497 downwards.
ACTTAACCCCATGTTGTAACATATGAATGGGTGAATGTCAAAACTATAGTGTAAAGCAGCTCATCAAGACTAAAAACACTATATAAATACAGACCATTACCAACTCTTCTTCTTCTTCTGATTTTATTTGGTCGTAACAAGTAACAAAGATAGTAAGAGTAAAAATTGCTAGAAATATAAATAACAAATTAAAGTCCAGTTGTGTGCATTTTGCACTTAAATATTTGTACTTTACAACACGGAATAAAAGCACATTAAAAATCATTTAAAGTAAGAGTAAAAAGTAGAGCCGTAAAGGTCAATGTCTGTGGTTTGGTCACTTGTGAAAACAGCTCACAGACTCGTGTGTCACATGCAGGGAATAAAGCAGGGAGTGCTGGAAGCGATCATATCACTTCTGTGCACTTTTCCCATCTCTTTCCACAACATGTCTCAGCACGGCGTCTCCCTCCCGCCCCGACATTCCCACGGGCTTTTGCTGAATGAGTGGAATGACGGCGTCAGGCAAACCGATGAGTTGTCAAACACTGAACGCGGACACAACTTTTATAAGCTATCCTGTACAACACATCCTGTTCATGCAGGTGTGAGAGAAGTCCAGAGAGTCACATTGTGCTGCAGAGAATAGGTGGACGTTTTCTAGTGAAATCCAGGCTTGTTGGTCAGATTTGTGAGTGAACCTTGACCCGTTGGACTGCTGTCATTGACGCTGAACAGCACAGGACGGCACACATTGCTGTCATTGTACTGTATGAAAAGAAAGCATGCAAGATGTGTTCACCTCGTGGGTTTGAGTTTACATTTGCTGCCACGTCCCCTTTGTCAAACATCCACCGGCTAAGAAACCTGCTGCACTGACTGTGATGCTGCTTTTTATTTTTTCTGTGTGTGAGAGAAGAAGAGGACAATTACACTGCAACTTCTCCTTGTTTACACTGAAATCATGATTAGTTTAATTAAACTGAGAGTAAATCAGAATAAAACAAATCCTAGTGTTTGCCAACACTAGGATTTGTTTGATTCTGCAGTGTCTGAGTATGAGACATGCACATTCTTGTGCAGCATTCTTCCCCTTGACCCTTACCCTCACCTTAACCATGACAACCAAATACCTAATACCTCATCCTTACCTGAACCCTAATCTACACCAAATTCTATCCCTGACCCTAAAGAAGAAGTCTTTTAAAGTTGCGAGGTTGTGGTTGATTTTTCATTAGTTTTTCTTTTTATTTAGTGTTGACTTTTTGTTTTTTTAAAATGACTTAGTTTAAATGTGTTTTAGAGCAGGTTTGCTAGTTTTTATTTTTTGTAAATGCTTAGTTTTAGTGTTGTAATATGGAGTATTTGTCAGGTGCAAAGGTCATAATGAGTATTGTGTGTTATAAAAACCCAACAAAATATGCCTTTAAAAAAAAAAAAAAAAAAGTATTAGGACAGAACAACCGTCTCTGAAACAAATATAACAGTCTATAAGGAATTAGACAAAAGTGCAAAATGTGCATCACACTGCTGAGATTGGATGCCGTTAGTGTGCCAGGTAAAAATCAAATACCCAACAGACTAAAGACGCACAAGAACATAACATAAATAATTTTATGATGAAAGAAAATTCAACCTTTCAAACATAAAATACACTTCACATGAACCCCAAAAGGATTATACGTATATGAAATAAAGATGAAAACATGACACATTTCCACTACAATTTCAGTCAGTTTTAGTTTGTTAGTCTAGTTTTTATCTTTATTTCAGTAAACGGAAATGTTTTCTTTCAATTTTACCCTTCGTTATTTCATTCGTTTTCATTCACTGTGATAACCTTGTTGAGGACCAACCAGAATATCCTCACAAAGGTGGGTTCGCAGCCTTCTACACACACACACACAGTGTGTCATTCCTGGTGAACAAAAACACTTAAAAGAGAATGGTATATGTACTGTAGCACTGCCACGGGCAGGGGAGAGGCCAATGAGACACAGAGAGGGAGAGCAGTGAGGCGATTCCTGCCTCTGAGCTGGTTCTTCATTAACTGATTTTTACAGCTCTCCTTGCTCAGGTGCTCTCTCTCTCAGAGTGAGCATAAGGGGCGACTCACAATATCACTGCATGAAGAAACATTCATTGGACACTTTTCTCAGTCTTACCAGTCAGTCCAGTTTTTTTTTTTTCTTTTTTATCTTCTGAAGGCAACAGAGACTTGTGTGTGTCCTCAGTCAAGCTCTCTGGGATCTGTTCACTGGCAGGAGTTCACTGCTAAGGTCTTGTTTCGGTTTGATCACAGTTGTCAGCTTGCAAGACGCGTTTGTTTGTTTGTTTGTTGGTTTGTTTTTTTATATGGAAGAATGAGCAGCTTCTTTTATTTCGTCCTCCCCGCGCTGGGAGGATACACTCTCACCTCGCTGTACCTGCTGAGGAACCCACACATTCTGCACAGGAGGAAACGCACGGCCTTTTTCTGCACACACATCTCACACAGAGGAGGTAGGAAGTTGGGAGGGATCGATAATCAAATCAGTCCATCAACCTGATCATGAGTTGTGCAGGTGCAGGTGCAGGTTTTTGTTGTTTTTTTTACATAATAAAGAATTCATCTCTATTATTCCCACAATGTGACAGCGGCACAGATGAATGTATAAACATCAGTAGATATGAAATGTATTAAATATTGGAAGTAATAATCAGAGAAATATGTATTATATGGACATATTACACTGTTTCAACAGCACGAAAATGTGTGAAATTTCTGTACCTGCATTTATTTGTGAATTTGCAAAATAAACTAACAATGTCACTGGTCTTTCACACTGTGGTGTCCCCTGGGTTTAAGACTCAAGACAAACACTCTCTGATTAGAGTTTCTACACAAATTATTGATAAACAATTACAATTTTCTTCAACCTGCAAGTTTTGCTTCAGTAAATAGCTGAAGTAGGCGTAAAACTGTTCAAAGACATCATCTGGGAAGATTGAGTAAATGAAAATGAAATGATAACAGTGTTTGTTTTTCTAGATGCAGAAACATGTTCTCGTGTGTTTGTTCTCAGGGTGTGGAGAGAGGATAGAAGGCACCATGGAGGCGTTCACACAGTGAGTACGATGGAGTTCAGGGGAATCTGAACTTCTGGAAGTTTAGAGTCCTCACCTGCAACCAAGCACCAGCTGTCAGTCATACTTTATCACACAATGTACATCACAGAGACCTTTTCAACCTGGCTTTTACCTGCGATTTATTACCCTTTCATTTAATTTTGACACAAATTATTTTATTCTACCCTTTAGTCTCCTTTAACATTCTTACCTCATTTATTAATGAATGTATTTATTCACTTATGTATTTGTTTATTTATTTATATCATTACATTTTTATCTGTTACTACTTTAATTTTCCTTTTCCCTTTATTTTACCTCCTGTTCAGATCACCCATTAGTATTTTAGCCTCCGGTGTTTTCCCTCGAGGCTGTTTGTGAGTTCCATGATAGCGTTTCCTCACTTCCTCACTTCCTCACTTCCTTCTCTCCCTTCTTACTTCTCCTTTTCCTCACTTCTTCACTTCTCCATTGCTGTTTTCTTACATATTACCAGCCATTTGTTGGCTGAAACGGTTGTTGGGTGTGTGTGTGTGAGTTGCATTGAGTTGGATTGTTTGCTCGGTCGACTGATTGGTTGATGGTGCTGTTTTGACGTCATTAGGACCATGAACTTAGCAACTGGTGTTGTAAATCGAGTGGAAATTCAAAAATCGCCAGTGACAGAACTACTAAAACGTAAAGATCTCAGTGATACAACAGAGATTTTTATCTTCAGGAGGGAAAGTACACTGTACATTATTTTCAGGATTTCACCTTAAAATTCCCAATAAATCACATCTGGTATTATTTCACAGGCTTTAACTGTGACAATTCACAATATACTCTGAATATAACATATGGGGGTTTCTTATTTAAGTGAGGAACGTCAGTTTAGTGGTAACATATGGATTTTTCTCTCTTTTCTTAAAAAAACGTCTCTTCTTCTTCATCTGACTGCAGTGCGGTGGAACAGGGCACACACATGCTGGAGCTGGATTGCCACCTGACACGTGACGGACATGTGGTGGTGTCACATGACGAGAATCTGCTCAGGCAGACCGGACATGACATCAACATATCCTCACTCAATCTACAGGTCAGGGTTTATTATGATAGTAATTAAAAAAAAAAAAAACACCAATGCCAATTAAATATTCACTTTAATCTTGCACACAGGATTTGCCTTTGTATAAGGAGAAACTGGAGGTGACATTTTATGCCGGTGAGTTCCTCCTCTCATTCTCTCATTTCTGTTTAAGGTGTCATGGTGGAGTGTTTCAGGTGTGTGTGTGTGTGTGTGTGTGTATGTGTGTCACAGGTCACTACAGCAGCGGCGCAGACAGGACGATTGCTCTGCTCGAGGACGTGTTTAAGAAGTTTCCTCATATACCTGTCAGCATCGAGATCAAAGAGTACAACTGTCAGCTGATAAGAAAGGTACAGAACGCCTGAAATAATGATGAGGAAATGAAGCACTGTGAGGCCTTTGTAAAGTCTTTGTAAATCCTTGTAAATGTTTGACATGGATTAAGAAGAACAATGCTTTGTAAATGGTGGTGGAATGAGGAAGTACGGGAAAGCATCCAAAGGAAGGGAGGTAAAGAAAGTAAGCAGGAGTACTGGGCGTCTTGGCGTGTGGAAAAGAGAGAGCTGTCAAAGGCAAAGCCTTATAGTGAGGTGTATGAGAGGCTGGACTCTAAGGAAGGATACAATGATTCATATCAATTAGCTGGACAGAGAGACAGAGCTGGAAAGGATGTGCAGCAGGTTAGAGCAATTAAGGACGGAGATGAAAATGTACTGACAAGTGAAAAGTGTTTTAAGACATTGAAAAATAGTCCCTGAACTTTGTTAGGGGAGATGTGAGACGGAAGAATAGCAGCAAAAGTGAAAGGGAAGGTCTACAAGACAGTAGTGAGGATGAGCGGGATGGACCGGATTAGAAATGAACATATACCAGGGATGGCTCAGGTTGAACAGTTTAGAAATAAAGTGAGAGAGTAAAGGTTGAGATTATGGTTTGGTCACATGCAGAAGAGGGACAGGGGTTATATTGGACAGGATGATGAAGATGGAGATGACAGGCTGGAGGAAAAGAGGAAGACCACAGAGAAGGTTCATGGATGTTGTGATCTGCTGTAGCGACTCCTAAAGGGAGAAGCCGAAACAAGAATGGATGTAAGCAACCTAAGAGAATCCTTGAATATTGACTTATTGATATTTTCAGGCCTGGACTATATATAATATATATATATATATATATATATATATATATATATATATATATATATATAGTGTTGTTGGAAGTGCATTAATAAACTTAGTGACCAAGACAATCAAAGACAGTCTGTGATTTTACAAGTGAGAGTCTTGAGATTTGTATATGAAGAGCTTGCAAAACTCAGTCATTCCCTGAATAAAAACCAGCTTTGTGAGGTCGTATTTAATGAGGGTGTGTCACAGAGGTATTTTGTTCTCCTGAGTTGTGTGTTGCCTAGCAACTATCTGATTAAATGTCAAGGATATCAATGATGATCAGCTGTAGTCACCCGTAGTCTGGAGTTCCAGTAGCACTTCCTGTTGCTCTCGCAAATAACAGAAGTAAATGACAGGACTCCTTTGAACTCTATTCCAGCCCTAATATTTATCAATAGTGAATCTCCTCTTCTCTGTGTGTAGGTGTCTGATCTGGTGCAACAATACAACAGAGAGGAGGTGACAGTCTGGGCTTCAGTGGACGGCAGCATCATGGAGGAGTGTCGCAGAGCGGTACATTAACCACTCGGGGGAGACAAAGATTACTACAGGCTACATTTATGTTTGTTTTGCTCAGCATTGAGTCATGTGGCATTAAAAGCTTGAACGTCTTTACTCTCCTGTTTCAGCATGACTCGCCAACATTCGTACAATCTGCCTCTGTATATGTCGGCCCTTTCTCTCTGTGTGTTTCTCGTAGAACGGCTCAATGCCGTACAGTTTCAGTGTGAGCCACGGTGTGCTGCTTCTGCTTCTCTTCTACAGTGGCCTGCTGCCCTTTGTGCCACTGGGCCAGAGTGTACTGCAGTTCTACTTGCCGCGCATCTTCAACAGGTGTGGCTGCATACCTGCATGTGTGCCTTTCGCATTTGCTCATGCAAAACACAGTCGCACGCATCTATATTTAGAACACTGACACATTTTCTCATTGAGATGAATGAGACAATGGCTTCTTTGCAGCAGCCATGTTGATAGGTCACAGTAGGCAAATCACAGGTGTGAATAAGCAGCTGTGTTTCAACATTAACATCTGCACTTTTCCTGCTGAAACATGTCCAAAAAGTCTGCGGTTAATAGTAATGTTTGCGCTGTACACTCCCCAGCCACTTTATTAGGTACACAAGACACCTACAAACGTGGCAGGAGTGGCACCTTTCGTGTTGTTTCCCGCTGCTGTAGCTCACCTGTCACAAGGTTTGAGGTGTTTGAGGCAGAAAACTGCTGCTCACTGGACATTTTCTCCTTTTCTGATGATTCTCTGTAAACACCAGAGATGGCTGTGCAGTTTCTGACTCAGATCAGCCTGTACAGAACCGCCAACCACGCCACAGTCCATTATGATGCTCAGTTTGAACCTCAGCGGGTCGCCTTGACCGCGTCTACATCCTTAATTGCTGCCATGTGATTGGCAGTTTTTTTTTCAGTTCAGCCTGAGCTTTCATATATCACACTATGTTACTTCAGACTCTTAGGTGTAAGATGAATCCATACAGCACAGGTCTGCCTAAAGTTCCTTTTTTTTTTTTTTTCTGTCTGTGCTGCTGAAGGACGTTCATTCCTGAGAAGCGCATCCTGAGAAACAGGCTGGTGGTGTCTTTGTTAGAAAAGTGAGTAAAGAAGAAGAATGAGAGACAAAATGAGAGCATATAAGAGTATGTATACCAGAGTAAATGATTGTATGTTCTGTCATTCCAGAGTAACGATGAGGAAGAGTCTTTTTAAACACCTTGCAGCCCGTGGAATTCAGGTATGAAACCAACATCATCACCATAATGTGTCCGTCTGTCCATCCATCCATCCATCCATCCATCCATCATCTAGCTGAGACAAACTGACACACTCACACAGCCACGGTGAGCAGCTCTGTCCTGATTTGAGTAATCGCTGCTGGAATGACATCACGCCAACATCAGGCCATGAGTGGGTCACTGAATGGTTTGAGCCAGTAATTAGTAAAAACAGTAATTGTCAATAAGTGACTAACCACATGAGAACAGAGCTGCACACTCTAGGAGAAAAAAGGGTGAAGTTTTAGTTGTAGAAGACGAAAAGACACAGAGTGGAACACTACCGTGTGATATACTTCAACAACATCATCTATAATAAGGCATGAAAGAAACATCACAAATGAATGGCTCTGAAATAAATGAATCATCTGCTACAGTCTGCCATATAAGTCAATAATGTACAGTAAGAACAATATCACACTGCTGCTGCCATGGTACTGATAACAAGGAACCATATTATCTTCCTGACACCATGTTATTTATATCAGTTACACATGTGTTAACTGTGGTCGAGCAACTGCTTTTTTCATGTTGATGTTTGACCCGATTTCACAGCCACTTCTGAGAAAACGGCTCAGACCCATTTAGAACTGCTCGTGGTACTAGTTTATTATTGTTGATTTGTATTGTACTGCACTTTGGTCCACCCTGTGGTTTAAAGATGTGCTTTATAAATCAAATCTACACTCATAAAACCAAACTTTAATAAACCTGAACCTTCCTGTTTGCCCCACACTAAGAATTTACACTTAAAGAAGGCCTGAAGGACATCATTAACATACTGTGTATGTAATTACAGGTGCATTTGTTTGTGTGCAATAAAGATGACGACATAAAGGCTGCGTTTGACGTGGGAGCTACCGGGGTGATGAGCGACTACCCGACTGTTCTGTCCAGGTACCTCTGCAGAAATACAGCCCAGGACTGACCACAGGACACATCAGGCCAAGATGACCAGCATGCGTTAAATCAATCAATGAGGAGTCTGTCAAAAAGAAAGAAAGAAAGGAAACACTGTAAATAAGAAATAAATTAAAAGTGTGACACTCGTGTCAATCGTCTGTGACAAGATGAGACAGAGAAGATTTTGAACTTGCCGTTCATCTCATTAATCTTGTTGCTAGAATAACTTGTTTGTGGTATGAACAGTAACCAGGTCCTCCACCCACTGTCTTTCAGACTCCACCCTGTGTTCAAAGAAACAGTCGTTGATTTTTGCTGTGTTAAATCAGAGTGAATATTTAACCAGCTGAACCATGAAAAAAAGAAGTAAATGTGACTTTGTTTTTGTGTGTGTGTGTGCGTCATTTGATTGGTTTGTCTAAACGTGAGAGGCTTGGAGGATGCTGTTATATTCTTTTTATTTTAGAAATATGTTTATGCCTAAAAGATGCAAAAAACTAAACACATAACTCACAGATCATACATCATAGCACATTAATGCTTACAAAAGCAGTCTGCGGTCTAATTGAACTAGTAAGGCAGACATCTCAGTTAGGATTAGATAAAAAAGGAAAAATAAACATAAAAAGTTTATTATTATTACTATTATTACTGTTAAAAAGTACATAAACATTAGATATCTCATGCATCTCAGTACAGGGTCTCATATCTTGTCAAATAAATCTCCAATGTCTTCGTTATAAAACCTTAATTTCTCAAGATGCAATGTGTATGACATTTCCCCCCAACCACAAATCATATGTAGACAGAATCCATTTTTTTTCATACGTATTAACAAAAGATACAAACATAATGTAAGTGTATAAGGCTGTCTGTAAGGTGGTGACGGAATGTCATTTTATTTTTGAGGCATTAAGGTATTAAAGTCAACAAAAACATGGGGACATAAAACACAGGTACTACAGATCAGAAAAAGATAAGATAAGATAATACTTTATTGTCTGTTTGCACAGAAAAGTGTCTTGCCTTCACCATTCTCACAAACGTAAGACAAAGTCAGACCAAAGATACTGCTATAAGTCTATAACATGCATTAAAATATAAAATAGAAGTCCCTATGCCCATGTGGATGAGAACGGTTCTGTCAATAATGCCGTCTGGGTTGGGTGTTCACCTGTGTTTGAAAACAAAACTAAATGTACTAAATAGCTCCATAAGCTGAGGGTTTACATGTGCAGCAAACCACACACGCATCATTGTTTCCTTTTCCCCCGGTCATGGTCAAAGTCCATTGATTATCAAGCAGCCTGTTCAGGAAACAAAGGCTGTATTTGGCTGATGGAATATATTGTGAGTGGATCAGTGTAGACTAAGGTTTTTATTACAGGTCCTTGTGATGATACAGTCAGTGATATAATGTGTCAAGGACACAGGGAGCATGTTATCAGTAAGAAAGGGATTTATCAACATTAAGGGAAGCTTATATTCAGTGTGTGAAATCATCAATCGATAAAGATTAAAATAAGCGACTAACAACTGCACATTGTAGTTATCTTAAATGGCCACTTTCACCCAAAGTGAAAGAAATTCAGTTTAAAATGTTGAACAATATTTATCCAGCTGCCAAAACTCTAAGGCCAAGGTTCAGTTTGGAAGTGGATCCTTGTAGTTTCTGTCTGACAAAGCCTGAAACTACTGAACATTTATTTCATCTTTAGCTCAATCACAATAACGTTCTGGAAAGATCTATATAGCTGGTTGAATCTTGGAATCAGTATTACCTTTTTTCTTTTTAATAAGACTCAGATTTTGGTCTACCAAAGAAGGTGCCAAATCTGGTAAACATAATTGTCATTATGGGTTAATAAATTAAATTAAATTAAATTAAATTAAATTAAATTAAATTAAATTAAATTAAATTAAATTAAATTAAATTAAATTAAATTTAATTAAATGCAATTCAACATCATTAAAGTCTTTAAGTCAAAATATATTGTTTAATATGTCAACCCTAATCTTATTTCTTGATCCTCATTGTGTTCTGTTGTTGTGTATGTGTGTATATATACTGTATGTGTAGAATGCATATATATATATATATAATGTTTTGTACTATACAGTTTCATATGCAAGCCAACGTTCCTAAATAAAGTTTATTTAAAAAAAGAAAAGTGGATGTACCTGGAGGGAGGTCTTTGCAATAAAGTTGACTTTAGTGGGATGACACGGTGATGCAGTGGTTGGCACTGTTGCCTCACAGCAAGAAGGTCCCAGGTTAGTAGGGTTTTGATTACATTTTGTAAATGTTTGCAGTGGAAAACCTGCACTTTTGATTTTGTTGTGCAATGTCAATAAATATGTGCAATAAAGATTCTGATTTAAAGAGTTTGCATGATGACCCAAGTGCTGCAGTTTCCTCATACCACCTTAACATGTGTCAGGGTCCCCAGGTGCTGCTCAGTGGCACTGCGGCAGCCCATTGATCCTAGGTCTAAGAAGGGACGAATTTCCCCATGGGGATTAATAAAGTTACCTTAATCCTAGTGATTATTGAATTAGAGGACACTGGTCTGAAATCATTTTTAATAGCTGAACAATTGTTTTCACTCTTTAATGCTCAAATTTCTTTCAGGTTACTGTTGTTGACGAGGCACTTTTTGCACTAGTGCTGTTGAAGACGACAGTCACGTCCACACGTACTTGTGAAGGTCAGGTGTCACAGATCGGATCTGCATTAAAACAGATGAAATGGGTCAATACCATGTGAATCACTCCAGTCTGGTGCGATAATGTGAACGTGGCCTATCACTGTGGTATCCACACAGGGACTCAGGGACAGTGGGCCTCATGTGAAGCCTCGTGTGATTGGTTGACCCACATTGTAAACGTCACGCTGCGGCTCTGATTGGTCGACCGGGATTTGTTTTGCAGTCTTCGGACTTCCTCCTCTGCCTGTTTTCATAAACAAACCTTACTTTCTCTCCCGCCAGGTCATCGCGGATGCTCTGTCAGTCAGTGTGCCAGTTTTGTTGGACTCCTGGTTCCGTGTTGCAGGAGCTTTGAGACCAAGGCCTGGTTCGTGTTCAAAGAGAGACAGGGAGAGAGACGCGGGTAAACGCTGCAACAAGCGAAGGCTGTGTCTGTGTTGTCTTTATTGTCCGAGTGGTCCACGCATGGTCGACTATCGGAACAGAGCCCGACCACGTATCGCTGTATTCGGATGATTTCCAGCTGTCAGTCTCTTTACGTCGCCGTGTAAACCGCGAGGGGCTAATTTTCCAAACCAGGTAAGTCAATAAACACCGGGGAATACCCTGCGATGCACCTTTAACCCGCTGCCTCTGTGGTTTGTTGTGATTGTGTGGCGCTAGCATGCTAGCTAACACACACACAAAAAAACATGCAAAATGCGATAACACGGGTGAATGTTGCGATGATGCGATAAATGAACATCTCTAGTGTTTATTTCTGTGCCTGTTTCACTGGTTCCACTTACTGTAAAGGAAGCATTGATTCCACGTTCTACATGTGAAGGACAGGACAGGGTACGTCACAATACCATACCATACGTGACCGTACAATGCCATTAATATCACAATTCTGTGATAATCAATATATTGCAAGGAAAACATCACGATATTTGTCTTAATGAAGAAAACTAAACGTCCGTCAGAAGTGCAGGTTTGCTCTATTTATTCACAACATAGAAAACAATGTGCATAAAGTGTGTATCGAACGTGGATGGGGCATCTCTTAAAGTACAGTAGCCAGGTAACTTCCACCCAAGTTTCAGCAAGTTTACTTTTATTTATTAAAATATCTATATTTGCCCTGGCATATTAATCGACTTGGGTTATTGAAGTAAAACTCAAACGACATAAATGTACCTTTATGGTATGTATGCAAGAAGCCAAAGGCCCCAAGCTTTACAAAAAAAATATGTTTGGGGGACCCTACACAGCAATCTATCTATGAATTATTTCATACTAGAGATTGCACTTTTTTAATGAAACTTGTAAAATGTTAAAATCAAAAGTTGCCAGATGAGGAAAGTATAATGATGCTCTGTTTTCAAAATCAAAAACATGTCTGTCTGAAGCCTTAACAGTATTATTAAAATGTTTAGTAAACAAAGCACCTGATTGATCTATATTTATGGTTAACATCTGTATGACTAACTAGCTGGTCTCCAGAGTCATGTTTGCCTACGTTACTAATCCACGTACAAAACAAACCCTGTTCCCGCTTCCACTTTCCTTCCACCTCCCCAGACATGGTGAAGTTGACAAAAGCCAAGACATTCCAGGCTTACCTGGACTCCTGCCACCGGCGTTACAGTTGTGTGCACTGCCGTGCCCATCTGGCCAACCATGATGATCTCATCTCAAAGGTCAGTGTGCTGCCACCTTCTTTGTTGTTACTGAGCATGTGACTTTGCTTGTACACTGCAAAGCTGTAGAACTGGACTGAAATTACACTTAAAAGGCATAAAAATTACATTTACTATTATCAAATTGTGTTTGTGATCCTGTTTTTGTCAATTGGTTGTGACTTGTTTTTAATTTCCATGTTTCCTCTTCATGTTTGTCTTTTAGTCTTTCCAAGGCAGTCAGGGTCGAGCCTACCTCTTTAACTCTGTGTAAGTATTTTATTTACAAATATTAAGACATGGTCAGTCTAATTCCTATTGAACTCGATTGACGGGAAGTTGGTGATTCTTTGATAGTTTTACTAGTTTTACTAGAATATTATTTCATAAGTAGTCCATTTCTCTAGGAAAACTTCTTTTTTCAGTGTCATGGTTTAAGTAGCAGTAGCAAGTTCACACATTATCAACGGATAATTTGGTTTGCTACACAGTGGACTTTGAAGTTGTGTGAGCAACAGCATCTGTGAAGTTTAAATTGGATGAGTTCCAGTTCCCTGCCTCCTTTCCCATGACAATCTCATGATTTTAATAGTTGTGGGGTTTTTTTCTTTTAAGAAACGTGAGATGTGTTTAGGCAAACAATTCTAAATTCTAAAGGATATGAGTTTAACATCAGAGTAGATAAATGATACTTCTCAGTATATGGTGAGGAGAATCACTGAAGAGCTGCAGTTTGACAAAGCTGGGTTTGGTTTCAGGGTGAACGTCGGCTGTGGTCCTGCAGAGGAACGGCTGCTGCTCACAGGACTTCACGCAGTGGCCGACATCTACTGTGAAAACTGTCACACCACACTGGGTTGGAAATATGTAAGTGGGCACACCTGCACACCATCGCTGGCTTGTTTACCAGCTAACATTATTTTTATATTAAGATAACTATGATGTCGGTTTGCATTTCCCAGCTCAGCGTCATCTTTTGGCCACTGATATCATTGCTGTAGCATTACATTCATTTATCACACGTGCTTTAATTACTTGTAGTAGGGCTGCAACGATTATTGTTAAAATGGATTATTAATTGTCAACTATTTTGATAATCGATTACTCAGTTTGAGTGTTATTTTCACTTATTAAAAGTTTTCTGATTTTTCAGCTTCTTAAATGTGAATATTTTCTGGTTTCTTTGCTCAAATAACAAAGAAATCATCAATCAAACTGTATTATTTAAGAACATCATCATTTCCAGGTTTGCTAAATAACGATCAACATTTTCTGACATTTTATGGCCCAAACAAGTACTCGATTAATCAAGAAAATACTAGACAGATGCAGTTGCAGCCCTAGATTGAGAGTTTTTGCTGTTGAGTTAGCTTTGCCGTTCTGATATTATATCGTATTAAATTCATATTTTGAAGCTCAAATTTGTAAAATCACAAACACACAAAACTGTTGAGCTGCAAAGATTTTACTAAAGAGTGTCTTCATATCCTTTGTATGAAACTATCAGTGAGCAGAGCGAACTATGGTCTTAATTAGCTTCATTCTACTTTTTATATTTACCCTTGTGCAACTTCCTTCTGCAGGAACAAGCCTTTGAACTGAGTCAGAAGTACAAGGAGGGGAAGTACATCATCGAGCTGTCTCACATGATAAAGGACAATGGCTGGGACTGAGGGAAGGCTTCATCTTTCACCATGACTGTTGTAAAAAAAAAAGAAAAAAAAGTTGCATCCCCTCAATTTAAAGGGTTCCAGTGTAGCTTCCTTATCCTGCATTCGGGGGCCATCGCTTCAAATGGCTTTGCCAACAGTAGCATGTGATGCCTTTATCTTTTTCTGTTCTTTGCGTTTTTCCGGCGAACCACAACAACACCTTTGCTGATATTGCTATCCTAACTGCTAGTTGTGCTGGGACATGGACTGAATGAGTGCAGGGTTGGTGTGTGAGAGTCTGGCGGGTGTAGTCACACAGGCACGTGTGCATGTTGGGATTTTTAAATCTTGTTCTAGTGATGAAACGCTTTACGAGTGACCACAAAAACAGTCTTGCTCTGTAGAAGTGTGGAGGGCAAATACTCGATTGGCATCAGATGCAGGTATATGGATTTCTTTCCCTAATAGACTTCCTGGCCCAAACTGTGTAAAGTATTTCGGCCTATTTAACCCATAGATCATTTACAAGGAATGTAAAGGTTTGGGAATAATTCAAGCAGTGGGGAGGCTTGTTTTTTTTTCCTATTGGTGAACTTGGTTTTTATAGTAATAAGCGTTTATATTGTGCCAAAGGCAATCTGGGTTTTAAATTAGTGATGGTGAAGCCCACAAAAGTCTCCTGGAAGAATTATTTAATCTGGAGTATGAGTGTCTTGTAATTGTAGGTATATACTGTATTTTAATGTGCCTGCGTGTGTGTGTGTGTGTGTGTGTGTGTGTGTGTGCTGAGATGCCTTAAGCTGGATGGTGCTGAGAAGCATTAGTCTGGGGTTCACAGTTATCCAATGCTGTTGAGATATATCTTCTGTGTTTGTGTATAGCTTAATATTGAGCTGCCCTTATTGACACATTACTTAATCATGTTAGAGTAAAGTGTGATTAGGATGTTGTGTAGCATATTTATGGTGATATTTTTTTTTAAGTGTTTGCTTCTTTCATTCATTAAAGTGAACTATTTTAAACTTTTATCATACAGTGTCTGTATCATGCCTAATTGAGTATTTTTGTCCATGATATGTCACTGTAAAACACATTCCTTTCTGTGTTTATTCAAATCACTTGAGTGCGAAAACATTTCACTTCTTCAAAGTATGTAGGCTTATTCACATCCACTTTATTCCCAGAATTGACGGGCATAATGTTTTACTTTCTTTTTCACTTTGCTTTTTCTCATGGTTGTGGCCCCAACACAGAAGTCACAGTAAACTTGCCTGACGTTCTGGAATAAAAGAACCATCACTTCATATTTTGTTTAGAATCTTTGTTATGTACTTAACTAGAGAATAAGATCTTTATCTATATCCAGAGCATATGACCTGAGATGTCCACAAAGTACCTGATAACAATGACAACAGCTCTCATCTATTAATAAACCCAGTAATTTATTTCATTACATTGTTTTCTGTGGGGGGAAAAAGGCCTCTTTGATGAAATTCCCTTCAAGTCATCCGTAGGAGACGGATGTTTGATGATAAACAACCTGAAAAGACATTATCTCTTGTTGTCTCCTTCCATGGCTGTTGCCAGTGGGGAAGAATAAAATGAGAAAGCAATTGAATCAGCTTTGAACTGTGTTAAATGACTTTGAACTGATTAAGATGAATGAAACAAAATAAGTCACTTATTGTAAAGAAATGATGATTATACTTGAAGCAGGCACAGAGTCACATGAGTGAGCTCTGACCAGAACTAAACCCTTTTTGTGGTGGAGGAACTGCTGACAGTCATGAGTGTGCAGGTCTTCCCAGTCTGTTCTGCGTTAACTTCTCATTCTTAGTACTAGAATATAGTCTATTGTATGTGTACTTGTGTCTTAACAGAGAACAAGTAGTGACAAACATGACCTCAGGAGTACTTAGACATTAATGTTATTTTTCAGAAATAATATTATGCTGCAATTGTGTGTGCGAGTGAATTGTTTGTCTCTGTGTGTGTTGGCCCTGCTATGATCTGCCGACCTGTCCAGGGTGTTACACCGTCTTTCACCCGACGTCAGCTGGGATTGACACCAGCAGCCCTGCAACCCTCATGGGAGGATAAAGAGGGAGACAATGGATGGATTACACTGCAGAATGTCTGCTATAGGCCATCAAGTGTCAGTGTGAATATAAAGGATTGGAGCAATATCAGAATATATAAATACAATTTTTAAAATGTCCCTTGCGACACCACTCATTGACTGAAACTTTGGTCAAAGTCACTGTTGTCAAAAATAAATCTACAATCAACTTGATAAACCAAGTTTTGAGAATTGAAACCTGTAAGAAATTTGTTATAAAGATATAAAGTTTGTATCATATTACAGTACAGTGTATTTGCCATTTACCAGAGAAAAGTTATTATGTTCATCATACTGGTAAACTGTTATTTAACTTTCCATAAACCATGTTCTGTTTTATAATGATTTCTATTACTATTTATTTTCAAACTATACTATAACACTATAACCTATTTCTTCAGTGTGCAAAGTGGCAACAGTGTTATATACAGTGATATTTTTAAACGCATTCATTCATTTATTGTTTTGATTGTGTTGATATTGTTCTTATGTAAGAGAGGTCAGACAAATCCAAACTGGTCTCAGGATATAAGCATCAATAAATGAATACAGATGACACACACACACAATGTAATAACTCACAAAGGGATGCTGTGGGTGAACAGTACATTTGACAATGTAAACAATAGTAAACATTCACCAAAGAAAGGATATTTAATATGATAGCATGAGGTGAAATGTCTCTTTAGCTAATACCAGAAACACCCGTTTCCCATGTTCCAGTGTCACCTTGACATAATCTTCTCCGGGAGGTGGCTCTGACTCACTCAGTCACATCATTTCATTTCATCTTCATTTAAATGACAACTACAGAGACTAATATTTGTTTAAATGAACCTGCACGTGCCGTGGTTACATTAAAATATAATATACAGTCGACAAACGTCACGCGCTGCATTAAAATGAATGTGTCTTGGCTGTTGATGCTGCGTTGCAACGTTATCTGTCCGTCTTCTACACTGCACTGTTTATTTGTTGTATAGTTTAAATTAAAGACAACAATGTGAAGATGCTCATTCGACTATTGACATACAATAATTAGTAAGAAGGCGTGAAGTGACGACTGCCGTTTCAACCGCAGTCAGTGCACTTGCAGCAGAACATACCACAATACGCACGCTCTACTAACTCATTCACAGCATATTTTGTGGTCAATAAAACTTAAATGAGACGCGATGTTAGGATAAATGCTAGAACGCTAGATTATGGTGTGTGATATATTTATCATATATAAGGAGAGAGAAACGCGTGGGTTTGGTATTTTAAGCCCTGGTGTGTCGAGCACCCCCGTGTCCGCACAAATGGACCCTTCCGAGGCGGTCGGTCATGTGACTTTTTCCGTTTCGCCATTTTCCTCTTGCAGACCCGGTGCTCTCTCTGACGGTTCCGTTGTCGCCACCTCTGAGCGCTTTTAACCTCCTCGCAGCTGACAGTGACAGTGGGAACGGGCAAGTCCTGAAAAAGAACAGCGCCTGTCTTGTAGCTGTATCGCCCCGAGAGAGAAGTGAAGCATGTCGTCTACCCAGGAGAGCCCGGAGTACGCGCCTTTCTTCGCTGTGATGGGAGCCTCTGCGGCCATGGTCTTCAGCGGTAACTACACCTCACTCCCCCGTGTCACCGTCTCAATGATAATGACACATTATACTGATGCTGAAATCTTGTATTGGTGTGAGAAACCCCCACCCGGTTGTTGTGAGCCAGCTACGTAGGTCGGTCACGCACCTGCTACTGATGCGTGGCAGAGTCAGTGCAAGGTGTCCGCCGTCATTAAGCCGCTGACCACTCGGCCCTCACGCCGCCAGCTCCGACCTGACCCCCCCTTCCCTTCTCTTCCCTTCTCTGACGATATTTGCTGGCATCTGCTGCTTGGTTTAGTGACGCAGGCCCGTGCTGAGGAGGCGTCTGTCATCGCCATTGACTTATTTTTTATAGACTTATTGTATTCGATCATTTTTGCGTTAAATATGCGTTTATTTCTGCTCTGACATCGTATTCATCCAGCGCGTGTCTGCCCGTAGGGTTTAACTGTGTCGAAGGAGAGTCAGGGCCTGCACGCGAGTGTGAGGGATTAAAGGGAAAATCCGTCCATTCAGTCCAGTGCAGTAGCAGGGTACACCCAGTGTGTCATAGAGAGAAGGTCCTACTCATTAGAGGGTGACAGGGATCTCCACCAGCAGCATATGTTGTACACAGGCCTGCTCTATTGTTACTTAATATAGATCAAGACCAGGTTTTATTTATTCAAGGTTAATCAGTCACATTTTTGATTATTCCTTTTACTGATCATGTAACATTAGGAGAAACTATTTGGTCATCTATTCTATTCACTAATTTATCTGCCCATGTAAGCATTGACATAGGAATCAGTCCATCCGTTATAAAGCCTTGTCCCCCCCATGAATGATGAGTATAATTTAGAGATCAATTTTGTTGCTGATTTCATCACATACTGTAATGACAGTTAGATGAATAGACGTTTGTATATATTGATCCCAGAAACGGGGACGCTTTTGAAGCAAAAATGCAAGAAGATACACAAATATTACAGTGAAATTGAAAAGAAAAGGTGTTCCACAGCTATAAAAAGAATGGGAATTATATATAAAATACATACAATACAAAAAGGGGAGATATATTAAATCATTATCTAAATTTCAGACCACATTGGCAGTTGGGATGTTGGTTTTGGGAAGTCGAGGTATTTCGATTCCTACAGAAATGGACAGCTGGCTCTGTAATTGGGAACTCGCTGCTGATTTGATGATGACATTTGGTAGCATCTTGTGTTGTCTGTCCATCTTTACATTTACTGACTATTTTTTGTTTTTGTTTTACATTACTACAGAGTTGCACAGTTGCATCTTCTCTTTCAGGTAGGGTATCTGCAAAGTAGTGATCCAATACCAGTGCTTTCTCCCAAGTATAAAATCAGATTGGGGATTATTGATATTATTAAAACATGGCATGTTGGTCGGTGGCCTGTTTTAACCTGAAATTTGTGAGATACATTTGTGTGCTAAGGCTACAAGGGGAAAACCATAAGGAAATAAAAGGTTCTTCTCTGTAGTGCTTCAAAATATTAACTTTACAAGTTACACCATTTTGAAAGCCTCTACAGCTATTTTTCTGTTCTGGAATTGGATGATTAAAAAAATAACAGAATTGCTCCTGTGTAGCACAGCACTGTCTGTGATGATAAATGACTTGTGGATGTAGTGTTATCCATTTCTTGTCAACATTGTAAGGTCTGTACAACACTAAAAATTACAATAGGAGTTTGTTAAAACACATCTGAATAACTTAAGATAGTAAAGAATAATATTACTTAAAACATGTTCTTGCCATTTCCTTCAGTTGGAAACAGTCACGCTCTTAACTGAGTGGGCAAACTGTTCCTGTATAAACCTGTAAAAGCACCAGTGTCCCTGACTGAACAGGACATTTGACAAGAAAAGACATGCATCAGCTTTACATTGGTAGAACACGCAGTTTGATCTTTCACGGCTGATTTTGCTGCAGGCCGCCTCACAACTGTGGTACACTTAACATTGTGTGTGTGTGTGTGTGTGTGTGTGTGTGTGTGTGTGTGTGTGTGTGTGTGTGTGTGTGTGTGTGTGTGTGTGTGTGTGTGTGTGTGTGTGTGTGTGTGTGTGTGTGTGTGTGTGTGTGTGTGTGTGTGTGTGTGTGTGTGTGTGTGTGTGTGTGTGTGTGTGTGTGTGTGTGTGTCGAGAAAGAGAAGGAGAGATCCAGATGCTGCCACCTCAATCACACCATGTTTGAAGATTGTCCTCCTAATGTTATTGGTTTGCCTTTTTGCCAACCAAAGATTTTTATTTTTTGCTCCATGACAAATCTTCAGCTTTGTAGGTCACCTCCCCTAACGTGATTAAGACTACCCTCTGATGCAGAGACTTTTATTTAAATGCCCTTAAAAACAATTGGAGCTTATATCTATACAATTTAACCAACAGGCTAGTGGGCAAGTTATGTACCGAAAAATATTGTGTTACTCTAATAAGAACGACTACTGCTTCCTATCTGTTAACCATCATTTCTTCATCATTGGAATACAGCAACTATCTAATAGAGCAATACTTCACAGATTTGAGTCTGGAAACTGTGCCAATATTTCAATAAAATCTCCGTGCTGCTGTAGTGTCAAAACAGTTGCTTGTTTGTTCACATTGGAGCTGGTCTAGGATTTCAGAGGGTTTCAGTTGTACAAGGTGGAAGGCATGATTAACTATTTAGTGAAGCAGGTAGGAAAGATGATCCTTATTGAACATTTTATGCAACTCAATCGTGCATATCATATCTGAAGACGCTCTGGTCAGAGGTGTCATGTCCAACTAGTGTTTCCAATGGCAGTGATCAATCTCTAGATGTCCACAATCTGCTGTCTATGTGCAGATTATTCTTGTGCTGCTTAGTGCAAAGCAGTTCAATTATTAGAAACCATTTTGGGCTGTTTATTTACATGGAGTGTATTCACAGTACTCCAGAATGTGCCAACACACCCACAGCAGCAAGTGAGAAGCAGTGAAAGCTGCATTGTGTGATTATAATTTTTTTTAATTCTCTCCTGCAGGGCTTGTATGCAATTGTGTATTCAGTTTCTCAGCCTTGTATGGTAACCTGTAATTATTGTCCATGTAGATTGACAAATTCATGGTAACAATCCTAGCTCTGAACACTGTTAACAGCAGATATTTCTCATTACACTGAGCTAAGATGCTGGTGAACCATCAGAGGGAAAGGAAATGTCTGACCCCCACATCACCTGATTTGAGCTGTAAATAAAATAAGCACCTGAAACAGTCATTTTTTAGTAATTTGATTGCGTTTAGTGTTGGATGATTTCAAAATTAGCAATGTGTTAGTTAAAGCTGTGCAATTTTATAAAGGCCAGTAGTGCCACCAACTATAGAGTCCAACAATAAAAGTAACACACCCAAAAAGAAACCTGACATTTTATAAAATGAAGATATTCTTAAAGCAAATGATTATTGCAAGGCTTCTCTTACTGTAGATTGTTTTAGATTTTGTATCTCCAAGTGCAGTACCCACGTCTCTGGCTTCAACTGACTCAGCATCATGGCACATTGCCTCGCTTATCCTCTCTATTGGCATGGCTGTCTTTTGGCATACAAAAGTGGCTCATTTAGTGATATATCTGTCACATTTTTAGCACACGCTGCATACTCTGGTGCCCTGAGAAAGTCACCTGCCAAGTTTGAAGCCTGTCAAGTGACCTGCTGAACAGTTTTGAGATTAACAGATGGACAGATAGACGTACGTTGGCTTTACACTCCTGTCACCCTCCGTGACGCCAGATTTTAAATCAAAGGGCTTGACTGAGTCAGCATAGTGTGCATGGCACAGTGACGCATCAAAGCGCCACTAACTGTAACTTGCCATGACATCAAAGTGACCCAGACACAGGCAGACAGGCCCACACACACTGACAGACAATAATTGAATTAATAGACATTGTATATTGTATATAAATGTACCCAACTCACTATAAATGTTGTGTTTATTCTGTATTAGCTTAAATTATTTATTAAGAGAATGAGAAGTGGTGGACAAAAACACTTTCACGGTTCAATCATTTTGAGTGATGAGTTGAGAGAGATTAATGTGAACCGATGAATGAACACAAACTTCTCTCTCTCCCTTCAGCATTAGGAGCAGCATATGGGACGGCAAAGAGCGGCACGGGGATTGCTGCCATGTCCGTGATGCGGCCAGAGCTCATCATGAAGTCCATCATCCCTGTGGTCATGGCTGGTATCATTGCCATCTACGGGCTAGTGGTGGCTGTGCTGATAGCAAACAACATCTCTGACAGAATCAGCCTCTACAAGTAAGATAAATCCCTTTTCATGTGTAGTAGTTTCAGCTTCTTTGGAGTGTTTCATAATTCTGTGTCAAATCCAGTTGCAGTGTCTTGCGTTTCAGTAATGCAAATGTTTAAATGTCATTGAGACATTTGCGTTGATTTACAAGAGAAAGAGAATTGCACTTATTTTATAGATTTTTAAGTTTTATTTGCATGTGAGGTGGAGGAAGTTATATACAACTTGCCCTCTGACTTGTGGGCTTGGCTATGTTTTTACGATGATATTACGATGTTACGTTGATCGTATTTTTGTTCTCCCTTCAACAGGAGTTTCCTGCATCTTGGTGCTGGTCTGAGTGTGGGCCTGAGTGGTCTGGCAGCCGGGTTTGCCATTGGAATTGTGGGCGATGCGGGGGTCCGAGGCACTGCTCAGCAGCCCCGGCTTTTCGTGGGCATGATCTTGATCCTGATCTTCGCTGAGGTGCTGGGGCTTTACGGCCTTATTGTGGCCCTCATCCTCTCCACAAAATAAGTGTCTGCATCAAACACCATCTCATTCATTCCACATTAAAGCAGCAAGAACAAATAGGAGATTTTCACCTACTTCCATTACACCCTGTGGGTCTGACAGGATGGGATGGCAACAGAAACATGTTGGCAGTCGACTTTGACTGCTCACTCCTCAGTAGACGTGATCTATTTGTGATCTATCCATAATGTTTAAAGCCATCCAGTTGTGTCAGGTCCTTTGTGTACAGAATGGGCATGATGATGTATTGGTTGTTGTGGGATGATGTGTGGACAGTCTGCCTGATTTGTTGTCTGATCTTAATCTGTACAGTGATCCAGAGTCCCTCAACCCATGTAAATGTAGTAACTAGTCTGTGCTGTGAGTGTGAGTATAAATGTTTACCTCTCTGCCCACCCCCCTTCCTTTTGGTTTTTGTTTTATGTTGGTGGTTTTGATTGTAATTCTCTGTTTTGAAACTGCTGAAAAATTGTGCACATTAGTATTTTATTTTTTTCCATGTTCTTTTTTGGGGACCATGTTTGAATCAGGAGCTGTCGAGACATATTTTTGTCACTATTTATGGAAAGATATGAAGATATTGACTTCATGAATCTGTCTAAATGGAATATTGTTAATATCAAATACCCTATATACATAAAAATACATATAAATTATCTGTGTATAGTTAGATTATTGCACTGTGGGTAATTGTTAAAAGTGCTTGGAATTCCTCTGGATGTAGTGTGATTATTAATGGAGGATGTCCACATGTTAACTTGGAGCTGACTGTGAGTGAGTGTGAGTGAGTGTGAGTGAGCGTGAGTGAGTGAGTGAGTGAGTGTGAGAGAGTTACCCGAGTGCAGAATGCGTGTAAGTGAATTTTATGTTCAATATGACATTCTCAATCACTAGTATTGTTTACCTGTAGTGCTGCTGTCTTTTTGTTGTTAAAAGGTCACTGTTCAGCCATGCCTGTCAGATTTCCGAATAAAACTCAACCTCCTCCAGAACATCATTGTCAGCCTTTTTATGTCTGATCTCAAAGTTAAACGCCTGTTTTGGTCTAAAGCATTTTTGAAAAAAAATTGTTAAATTTAAATGTAAAGCAGAAAGTACTGTACAATGCAAAAATGTTATTTCCAACAGTTAGACTATATATAGCATTTTACTTTTGTTCCATTTTCACAGTTGTAGATACAGTAATACAGCAAAGCTACAGAGTGCAATCCGGTCACAAGATAAGAGTGAGGGGTGATGACATTGTTAATGTGGCAGGACGGAGTTAGCAAATTTCTTCCACTTATGTAATTTCTTCTTTTTCTTTCCATGTTTACTTCATTGTTGCTCTAACATAAATCAAATCAAACTTAAAATGGAACTACATGAGAAGTTAAGAGGGTAGACCTGTTTGTGGAACTGCTGATAGCGACATGTCAAGGGGCCCCAAGAGGGAACTACTTTTTACAACTACAAACAGGTGTGGCACAATTTTAAACTATAATTCCAAACTATGTTACATTTTACCTGTGTATTATAGATTCATATATCATAATTTTTATATTCAAAACTGTTTAGTGGAGTAAAAAAAGTAGCAAAGGTACTGATATAAGATAATTATAATATTCAAGTAAAATAGTTATTTTCTATGGTAATGACATTTAGTATAGTGGTTATTGTGTGTATTATTTACTGTGAATACAGACGTTTGAGTTATTTTTGCAGTGCTGAATTTGTACTTTTACTTCCCTAGAGTACATAAATAATTCTGCAGCCTTGCATAAATGAACCCGAGTCATATGTGATGGTGGAGAATAGCAAGAGTTTGAAGGAGTCACTAAAAACTTGCCATGCTCAGGACTGAGCTGGTCATAGTCTACGTGTCTGTGTTTTCCTCACTTGTCACAGGATTATTTTTGCTGTTAGATTACAGGTGGTTGTAAAACTTAAATACATTTGAAACCCATTCACAATGAATAGTTTTTTTTCTTTGAATGTAGTGTTTAAATAGTACATGTCATATGCATTCACTATAATTAATGCAATACCTTATTCAGCTGATATACATTCATTCACATCCACTTTTAATCTTCGGCACATGGATATTTACTTTTGTACTGGATATCAGACATTTGTACTGTACAGTTTTGGAGAAATTTCAAGTGAAACGTCCCATATTCGTAAAGTACTTTTAATCCTGATATTTATGCTATTTTGTGATGTATTGGTGCATTTTACAACACCTTAGACAAGTGCAGCAATGTTGTTGTACTTTGAAAACAGTAAGGGTATATTTTTGAGTCGTGGTATTCCGTGACATAGTGAGGGTTTAGTTTTTTTTGTGGCGCAGACCTGGCAACCCTGGTGCTGACGTTAGCTCCCACTGCGATTGTTTACGCTCAGACTCATGTAAAGTAGGTCATGGAGGAGCGACACTTTGCTTGTCTCTCATCCAACTGTCCACTGTCATTTAAACTACTGTAGGTGTCTTCGAGCTGCGGCAGCATTTCTGCGGGAATCTGTATTTTGCGAGCTGGTTGTGATAAACGCGCAGGTAATGTCAATCCTTCCATTTCATCTGAGGCGAGTAGCTGCAACATGCTAATGAAAGCTAACTTACTAGCTACTCTACGTGCATTATTCCACCTTCGACCAGGTCTTTCCACATTTGATTTGGCGCATGAACCGTGGACGCACATTAACAAGCGACACGTAACAGAGTACTCGGCTATATATACACGCATGCAGCCTGCAGTCTGACCTGAAATGTGATGCCGCTGACCTTGTTATATGCCGTGTTAGCCTTCTATAGCCGGCCAACGTTTCGCGTTTCAGCGGGGTAGCTGCTCTTGTTAGCCAGAACGAGCTAGCTGGCTTTCGATCAAATAGTGATTAAGTACAGGTGTAAGAGAAACTACAGGTGTGGGTTTTTGCTTTTTCCTTGCAACTTATCGATTTATTTTCTCCCCAGCCAAGTGTCTCCTTATATTGTTTGCATTTACTGACATGTAGGTCTCCGCAGTCCAGCTGTGTCGGCTCGTAGTTTTGTTGTTTTTTCCTTTTCTATTTCACGGGAAACCTGAAATGCTTCGAAGGCCACTGGAGAATCCACATATTGTCTCGGTAGTTCTTGCTTCTTCTAAAGCCACTTTTTTGGCGTTTGATACCGGCACAGGTTCGTGAATGTACTGTATCCAGGCACAATTGCGCTCATGATTTTATGAAATCGACAGGGATGCACGATATTGGACTTGCCGATAATAAGTTTTTCCCTGCACCCAAATTCAAAGGCCATTTAGTCTCTTCTGTCATGAAAGCAATATTTTGCCTTGGAATGTCGCAACCAACTAACCCCCATCTTGGTGTGTTTGACCTGCTCTGCCAGTACTGATATCCTGCTGATAGTATTGTGCATGCCTAGTACCATTACTTCCCTAGTGTAACAGGTACAAGATAAAATAAAAGTAAAATGCACTTTTTGAAAAGGAATACATGTTTATGTCATAAAGTAAAAGTATCAATATTGATACAGTATGGAAATATTAGGTTGGTACCCAGCCCAATGTGTGTATGCTCTTGTTATTTAAACCGTAATGTAAATGTAAAACATCCCATCAGAATACAAAGGTCTGTGGCTGTCTGTGCCTCTCTACATAAACATGTCCTTTGTTGTCTTTCAGCAGCTGGACTGATGCTCCTCTTTCATCATTTTGCCTAAACCTGAACTGACCTGTCAGGCTACTTTCTACACCGTGAGTTGCTACCATGTCTCGACGAAGCAGGAACAGTCGTGCTTGGAGATATGTCTGGGGAGGGATTCGGCGGGATGCTGATGCCCGGGCGCTTGTGCTGGCCTCTGAAAGTGAAGAATGGAACTATGAACGCCTAGAGGTAACCACGCGGCTAGCATCTGAATAGTTTCAAAGTGTTAAATCTTATTTTCCATTTGTGTCATATGATGCCAATTGATTACTGCAAGATTCACCTCAGGGACTCTTGTTAACCAAAAGCCTATAGTCAATGGCCATTATTAGCACAGTGTGTTCATACTCATATCTGATGCTGGAGGCTTGAGGTTAAGTTGTTTACATGCTTTGTATCAAGTTTAATAATTTTCCCACAGAAGGGAATGTACTAGGATGTTTGCCTTTGACTTTCAAATTGTAGAGCCGCATGTTTTTAGCACAACGACCAATCTCTTTGTAATAGCCTAATATTCAAAATTAGCACCTTTTTTTAACACAGGATTTCACTATTTCGATCTGCAATTTGCTCCCAAGTACAGTGATTCTGACTCAGAGGCGGACTTTTCAGCTGTGATGGTCCCTCCAGTTCCCAGTGCGGTGCCTGTGACCGGAGAGTCCTACTGTGGCTGCGATTCCCAGGCTGAGACCAACTACAACTCTCGACTGCGAGGTTTCCACCAAGTAAAAGACTGCCATTGTGGAGAAGATGACCAAGGTACACACCCACTGCTGCTCTTGTTTGTTGGCTGTAAATCAGGTTAAATAATTTAAAACTCAATTTCTTATGTCATTGACCTGAATTGAATCACTTTCTAATGTTGTAGAATTTGACTGGGTGTGGGATGTCAACAGCCGATCGACGGCAACATTACTGAGCTGCGACAATCGCAAAGTGAACTTCCACTCTGAATACAGCTGTGGCACAGCTGCGATTCGTGGATCCAAAGAGCTGGCTGAAGGGCAGCACTTTTGGGAAATTAAGATGACATCCCCAGTGTATGGAACAGACATGGTGAACCTCTATTCCTTACCCTCTCACATTAGCATGTTCTTATAATGTAAAGGCATTTCCTAAAAAAAACACAACATTGTGTCTAAATCAAGGGCTTTACTGAGTATAAGCTCAAGATTGCTTATACTTTCCTACTCGTTGTTTATTTATGAACAGATGGTAGGCATTGGTACTTCTGATGTCAACCTAGACAAATACAGACACACGTTCTGCAGTCTGCTGGGCAAAGATGCAGACAGCTGGGGTCTCTCCTACACTGGTAAGACCAACACAACAAACGCTGTAATTTAACAGAGACTTACTGTAATGATTCTCATGTGAGTAAAGCATCATTGGTCACCATATTGTTTCAGGATTGTTGCACCATAAAGGAGAAAAGATGAACTTCTCCTCTCGGTTCGGACAGGGGTCCATTATTGGAGTCCATCTAGACACGTGGCATGGCACACTTACTTTCTTCAAGAATCGAAAGTGTATAGGTTAGTATTGACAAGCAGCGGACACTGTTCACATCAGAGTGCCAGTTTTTGGAACTTGTACTGGTGTGACACTAACATTTGATAACTGCTGACTTTTTTATGCTGTAGTATACTTTAAAACTAGTGTTGAAATAGGATATGACACATAAACATGACATTTTTGTCTCCTGTGTCAATCTAGGTGTTGCAGCCACAGAGCTACAGAATAAGAAGTTCTATCCAATGGCCTGCTCCACTGCAGCGAAAAGCAGCATGAAGGTGATCAGGTCTTGCTCGGCACCCACCTCGCTGCTCTACCTTTGCTGTGCTCGCCTCCGCCAGCTGCTGCCAGACTGTATAGACACCCTAGATGTATTGCCACTGCCGCCAGGTCTTCGTCAGTTACTCCACCATAAATTGGGTTGGGTGCTCAGTCTCAATTGTGGTACCACAGAAGAAACTCCAGATGGGCCTGAACGTCCCTCACAATCACCCGTCCCGGCCTTGGCTGGACCGTCGTCCTCCGAGAGCGATTCAGAGGGTTGCACGTCAGACCCTGAAGCCTGTCAGAGGAAAAGATGCCGCTGGACATGACGGGAGAGATTGAATCCTACCTCCTCTGAAACACTAGCCTAGGTTACTGTCCCACGGCTTCTAACTTAGTGTTACTCCATCTGCTTCAAGCTTTCCTCTGCATCACTGTTTCGTGGTGTTTGAGAGAGTAACAAGGTTCATTGAAGCAGAGACAGTGGTATGTAGATGGTGAACTGTAACAGCAGGAATTCTCCCTGCACATTTTATTACTGTGATCTTCTCTTAAATGCCATTAAATTGTCTTCATGCTCATAATTTACTCAAAAACAATAAGTGAAAAGATGGAAAGATCGTGTTTTGTTAGCGATATATTTTTTTTTTTGCTATTGATCAGTGGCAATGAGATTAATTATGCAGGAATTGTTAAATTGTACATTGAGACACTGAAGTAATATATGGCCAGATTTTGGTCATCATCATAGTATATTTGCAAAAAAAGAGAGACTGTAAATGTATATTCTGTGTGTTTTATCATGTATGCAAATAACGTTTATTGTTTTCAACCTCAATGCGATCCATGCATTATCACAGTGATCTGTTACCTGTTCAACTGGCATCTCTTGATTTTATGTTCAGATTCCAAAGTGAGAATCAGTTGATATTATGTCTTTCTTACCTGCAGGTCACGGCTCTTTAACAAACTGTGAAAATACTCAACACAGGACGTGTAAGGAACAAGAGTGCACTTTACAGCTTTTAGTGAATCATCTCCAAGCAACTGAAACACATTGAATTGTTGATCACGTTAATGATAAACATTATGAGATGAGTATTTAACATTAATGGCTGCATCAAGCTTTCACCAGCTTTTCAAAAGTCTGCAAAGTCATGCTTGTTGTTTATACAAATTATGGATTTCCTCTTTCTAAAAGATGTAACCAGTGTACATTGTCCTTTTACTGAGATGAGACCTCTACACCTTTTATGTAACTTTTATTGCGATTATATCTTTGTAGTCTTTTTTTAAAATGTTTATTTGATTGACAAAAGATTTTAATGTTAGTTTTTTTTCCTCTGAAATGTTTATGCAATTTAATTTTTGGTTGGACAGACTGTTTACTCAACAGCTGCGCTTTCAATCACTCACTGCAGCATATAGCATAATTACATGTGGCTAAAACATGATTTAAATTGCTTCGATACTTTTTGGTAATGAACTCAACCATGACAACTAGTGGTCAATGTTTCTCTGGATGTTTTGAAATCTCTGATGAAACTTGTAATGAAATATAAATATTGTTGCTGTCACCCGTTTAGCTACAGGGGCTGAGTGGTTTACAGCAATTTAAACACGAGTGAGTAGGGTTAGATATTCAGTATAAATATATTTGTTTAAACCTCTTCAGACTGCCAAACCATGACAATGTTAGCATAATAACAGTGTTGAATCTACAGTTTGCCTACTGCTGCATCAATCACGAGTGTCTGATCATGTTCACTCCTCAAGGTCTTGGTTTTGGTAGATATTAAACATTTAAGGTCATATGCAATACAGGAGTATTCTGTAAAGATGATTTTCAGGAGGAAGTAGTGTGTTGGGTTCCATTAAAAGACACACTGGCAGAACAACTGAGGCGATGGTTCCAGAGGATCATGCGTAGTGAAAGTACATGTAATTCTGTCCTTTTGTGTTATGAATGATCAGAACCTCTTTCTGTAGATCCATTAATGTAACCACAACGGTTAGATAGAGTCAAGCGGATCTTCCTCTGTCTTCACATTGATGCATCAGAGCACTTTGACTTGCTGATATATTGTAAATTTGAGAATTATAAGTGTTTCTATGCTCTGTGTCATATTAACAATACTGTATGTGAAGGCCTTTACTGGTCTTTTTTTTTCCTGTATTAACAATCAGCATGATTTTCTGCTGAAAATAAAATTAATGCTAAATATGCACAGTGGACTGGACTCCATGTCATGTCTCATTATACTCATTACCTCGAGAATCATGGTGATGACTTGAGATTTTTGTCAGGGAAGTGCTGAGATTGAACACTAGTGAAAGAAACAACATTACAGGAGTTACATCTGCCAATCTCAGCTCACATAGGGCGATAGACAGGGTACACCCTAGTAGGGCTGAACGTTTTTGAATAAATATGTAATTGGGATTATTTTGACAGGAATTGTGATTGTGATTTGTGATATCAGAGGGAATGGTCATTTTTACATCATTATTCTAATTTTTTCACTTAAAAAATGTATTTAAAATGATTATTGTGTGACATTTGTGCCCACATTTTGACTATAACAAATATTGCGCCTCCTGCGATTTGAAAATTGGAGTAGGTCATATTGCGATTTCGATAAAATTTCGATTAATTGTTCAGCCCTACACCCTGGACAGTTCACCAGTCTATCACAGGGCCACAATATAAAAAATGTTTTTAAATAAAATTTTAAAATTTATAAAACTACTGTGGATTTATACAATTATATGACCAAATACAGTAAATACAAGTCGTGAGTTTTTAACGACGAATTTGAAAACAGTTTCGTGCAAATATTACACAAAGAAAAAAAATTATTTAACATGCAGATTATGTACTGATATTATTATTTAAAGGAGAATGACAGTTTGTTAAAATAAGTAATACGTAATAAGTAAAAGCGGAACTGAATTACACCACCAGTTTACACGGAACATTTTGCTGTCGGACCACACGCTTGCCTTTTGCGGAGGTCAAGTGAAGCTGGGACACACGTCAGGTTCATTCAGGTATTTAACACACATATGATTGTAAATAGTAAGTTGTGTAGATAGTTCAGCAGAGGTTTACCAAAAACAACCAGGTGATTCAGTTTACGGTGTGATTCTGTGACTTGTCTTTAACCCCAAACGTCAGCTAAAGGCTAACTGGGGTTAGCATTGTCACAGTAGGACTGTCAATGGCCTGAACTCAATGTTCTCTCTTTGAATCCCCACATAATTCATCATATTTACTAATATGATGATGATTTATATCAGTTGATTTAATTGTTATGTCGCCATATACTGCTGGTCTGCTGTTTGCTCAAATCATGGAACGCAGTATAACAACAAATGTGTTGTTAAGATTACCAGAACTACGTAGCAGCACAAGTTAAGTTTTCCCTCTTTTTTATTGAACTGACTGTTGTAACAAAGGTAATACTCATCACACACATCATCAGGAATGACTTATGTGATGAGGATGATGTTCAGCATCAGTGCTGCGAATCCTATGCTCAAGCGAATGTGCTAAATATGTACAAATTAAGTAAAAACAGCTCTTTTGAGGAAATACTATACTCATTTTATAATGCTCACACATGGTGTAGTTACAGCAAAGCAAAGATAAATATGATTAAGGTGCTCTTAGAGTCTTGTTGAAATATCCAATATGTTTTGTGACTACTAATGTCCCCACTTTTCGGCTATGCTCAGGCACTTTATGTTTACATTTATGTGTAGGTTAACTGAGTCAAGGAATGGAATTATAAAGTGACACACAATACTCCTTTATCTTTTTGAAATACTGAAACAAACGGTACAGAGTGTTACACGATACATGGTTCTGTGATAATCAATATATTGCTAAGATAATCATATAGTGATACATCAAGATGTCTGTGTAACTGAAGAAAACTGAAGACAAAATGTCTGGGAAAAAGTTAAAAGTGCAGGATTTCTCTATTCATAACATGGAGATGAAAGTGCATAAAGTCATGTATTGAATGTGTATGAGGCGTCTCTTAATGTAGCTTTCTCCACAGAGCTTGGTGCACTTTCTGCAAGAACTGCACCAACATGCTGCCACAATAAAAATACTTTACAAAAAAGAAAGCAAGTAAAACCAAGCAGCATGTACATTTTAGTCTGTAAGGTGTCTTCTTGGGCTGAACAATATGTGGAAAATATTTAATAATTAACTTTTCTGACTGATATTGCAACTTCAATTTTACTTGTGAACTTCAGTTTAATACAAACTGTAATAGATTTTAAATGTGATAGGGCATTATCGCATTTTTCTATCATAATAACTACTGTATTCTGAGGTATACACACACTGTGCATTCGGTGCACACTGAGATTTCACATTGGGAAAGACCTAAACGGATTTTCTATGAACATGGCTCAAACTCTGTGTGAGTGGACATTGGTTATAGACCACTTTTTTTTTCAATTTCAATTCCTGCAGAACAAACCAGTGTCGTTGAGGAGATTCACCGAAGTCGCGCAGTCATGGTGAAGAAAAAGCGGCTTCGGCTCATCGCAGAAATGGCTCGGAAGATCCGGGCATACCGAGAGCTCAAGTCCAGGCCTCGGGAATCTCAAAAGTATGCCCTGGACTATGACACGATGAAGCGGCCTTACACAGGGAAGACGCTGCCAGTGCTGGCCTGGCAGGATGTACGCAGGGAGAGCCGCCTTTTCTCCCTGCTGTCGTGCATGAGGTTGTTTGGAGTGGGCCGCCTCTTCACCCGCAAGTCCTGGTTGGAGGACCACTCCGAGCCCAGCTACTGGCATATCACCAAAGTCAAGGTGGACTACACAGCTGAGGTGAGAGTGGGTCACATCCATTTCATTGCAACTGACTGTGCAGTGTAATGACGGCCTGATTTATGTGTACTTCAATCAAGTACAACTGATTTCTTTTGGTTTGTAGAACATGGATCACGGTAAGGCCTGGGGGGTCCTCACTTATAAAGGTAAGACTTGACCGTGTAATGTGGTTAAGGCTGTTTGAGAAAACATTCATGAAAATACTGAGATGAGGAGATGTGTGATTTTTCTACAGCTTGCTTTCATTTTTAATTTGGATCTTGTGCTTGGCAGGAAAACAGGAGAGCGAGGTCAAAGAGATGGATAAGGTCATGTATCATGACTGGCGCTTGATTCCTAAACACATGGAACAACAGATCAAGGATTTTGAGCCACTTCCTGAGCCACCAGTACGCCATGTCCCGTACCCACCACTGCTGCGTGCCATGCTGCTTGCTCAGCACAAGAAAGCAACAGGCAGGGAACTGACAGAAGAGCTTGCCTTACCTTTAGAGAGGAACATCAGGCTCAACAAAGACTATTTCCAAAAGCAGGAACAAGAGAGGCAAAGGAAAGAGGGGACAGCAGTGTGATTTCAGAATGTGGTTCTCCAATCTTGAACATTTTGGACCAAATCAGTGCACACTTGACACTGTCAACTCAAAGTCCTGGTCTCTGCTGTTTTCTCCTGTTGCAAACCCCTCTGTGTGTTATGTGTATTTGTGGGATGTTAAGTAATAAATCTGAAAAAAAAATCTACTGCATGTGACTTTTAATGCAACATTTTTGCATCAAACACACCATGTGTTTCTATCAGTCCTCTACACAAGGCTCTAAAAGACAGAGAGGGTGGATGATTGTTTGCAGCAGGACATCTGATGAGGTCAGTGGAAGTTTCCTTGGATACTGAGTCATAAACTAAAGGATGTTTTGAACCTGCACTGAAATGACAGCTGAAGAGACGGTACATTTTAAAAGTTACAAGATGACAGGCTCATAGACTATATGAAAACTGCTCTCAGTCCAGTAAACGAAAGTCAATAAAGAAGTGAATCGATCACCTACTGAGCAAAGTGTAAAACACCTGGGTACATAGTGTTTCTACATATAAAAGAAACCCAAACTATTTCTGTAAAGAAATTGCACATATTCCACATTAACGTGGAAAATTTTAATGAAAACATTTATAAAATAAATATCCCATTATATCTGTCACGAGTCAAATACGGCACTATTTTTTTAAGAAAGATTTTTTTTGCAAAAATAACATGTAAAGTTTTTAAATTCGCCTCATTTCAGGTGCTTCAATAGATACCAAATCAAAGTAACAGCTACACCGGTCCATACCTCAATCCAGAAGATGGCAGTAGAGGATTTACGAGCGGTTGCCAATCGCTAAAGAAGGGGAGGAGACGAGGAAGAAGCTTGCAGCTGATTGGCTGTACATACCTCTTCGTTTACGTCCTCCTCGCCTTCTTCCGCCTTTGCCAGTGTGTCAGTTCTCCTCCGTCCACGGGTGACAATGATCTGTCTGTTTCTGGCTGTGTTCGCTTACGTCTTCCAGTCAGGTTGGTGATACAGGCGTTTACTGCGCACCTCATCCGCCATTCTGTGCCTCTTCATTCTGTATTTAACTGAACTGAACAACAATGTGCTCACAGTGTCCGCCGCGTGAGAGCGGGAGCCGGCCGAGGGAGCAGCAATGGAGGCACGAAACCTTCTAAACTAATGGAAAAACAAACACTGTGCAGTTAGTGTGAGTTAGTGTGACTAATATAACACACAGACTGTGTTTTAGCATGCGGCCTCAGTGGCTCAGACACTAACTACTGTTAGTTACTAATCTACTAGCAGAGCGGAGTGGCTGGATAGTCAGTTGATTCATTATCCTATTAATAGCTGGAGTGAGCGCGGATTGGCCAGGTCACGTGGATAACTTTGTAAAGTTGAACTTTTGGTGATTTAACACGCGCGTATTTGTATATTTATAAAGGGACAGTGCTTATTAATGGACTGATAAATGTTCAAATGCAAGGTTATAGCCAAAGCCAATTTCCATCTCACCACACAAAACAATCACAGTAAAATTAAGTGTAGAATAAGAAGAGACAATGTTAAAAATTAAAGTGCATAAGAAAAAAAAGAGGCGATGTTGAAGGAGATTTAAGTACTAGGAGTCCAACAGTGACCAAGACGTTAAAGTGAATTAGTGGTAATTTTTAGTGGTAAAATTTGGCAGACGTACATATATGTATTGGATCAGATGAGATAGTCCTTTATTAGTCCTGCAGTGGGGAAATTCACATTGTCACAGCAGCAAAGACAGTAAAGTTAAAGATGATAAATACACATGCATTTCCACATGTGTTAAAGTGTAATATAGAAAGATATTAACATAGTTCACTATAAAATGTTGAAATAGAATGTACATTATAGACTGTTACCAGAATATATACAGTATGGGACGTACATGTACGTACACAGGTCAATGAAAGTCCTAAAATAACAATTTTGTGTGCAGTGATGTAAAATAGCTGTTTTTTTAATTTATGGACTTGTCCCCATGCAGAAAAGACTTCCTAATGGCAAGAAAACCCTCAGTAAACTAATTCTAAAGATGTCGTAGGCTTACGCCGTTGTAGGATTTACTAGGTTAACTTTTTGTGAAGAAGCAAAAAAGAATTTCCTTGTGTCCCTGCCTGCAGCCATGTTTTTAGTCTGAGTAACCTAAACTGTGGTGCCTAGTGAAGTCAGTGTCGATAATCAGTCACTATTAAAAATTTCTATACATCCACACTCCAATAAATAATATAAACCGATCTCGTACTTTTCTGTGATTAGTGACACCTGTGCTTTTCCTGCAAAAACGAACAAGTCAAATTTGTTGCCGTGGAAACGGCCTACAAAGACGGGGGAGGAGGTTTATGGCTCAAAACTAACACATGGTAGACACAGTTTTTTGGAGGTGCATGTCATTCTGAGTTTTTCCTCCAGCTGCAGACTGAAGGCAGAATAAACTCAGTATGTAACTGGTCAAAAGTAGAGCTTATCTGTGTCCGCTGTCTGTTCACGTTACTTCACCACCTCACTGTCTCCTGAATCATTCACATGATCTCCTGTGATCTCCTGTGTCTGTGTGCATGTACGCTACTCTAGGTTGTGTGTGGCGTGGTGACACTTTGCAGTTCAAACACAGTTCTCAGTTCTTTTATCCTCTTTCGGTCATGTCTGCTGTATGTTATCTCTGCTTCTAGGTTGGACCGGTGTGAATGAACGCACCTTCATTGCCATAAAACCTGATGGCGTACAACGGAGGCTGGTGGGCCAAATTGTGCAGCGTTTTGAGAAGAAAGGGTTCAAGCTGGTGGGAATGAAGCTCATACAGGTGTGTGGGATTCATTCTTTCCCCTGAGAATGAAGTTTACCCATTTATCAAAGATTGACTTCTTTTTAAAAATGTGTTTCTCTTTTGTGTGTTTGAATGTCAGGCAACTGAGGGTCTTCTTAAGGAACATTACACAGAACTGAGGGGCAAACCTTTTTTCAGCGGACTGATATCCTACATGAGCTCAGGACCCGTTGTTGCCATGGTGAGGACTAATGAGGCAGTGACTGACTGGTCTGTAGAGGGTGCCGTGTGACCACTGCTTTTGTAAGATCATTTCTTGTTTTATGAACATTTCTGCTATTTCCTCTTCAGGTGTGGCAGGGTTTGGACGTGGTTAAGACGGCACGCAAGATGTTGGGAGAGACCAACCCTGCAGACTCGCTGCCAGGAACCATCCGGGGGGATTACTGTGTGGAAGTGGGCAGGTCAGACTTGATTTGTTAGGGGTGTCCCTATCAGCTTTGTTGACCCCAGATATGACCCCATATCCGATACTTACAGTCAGTGCATGTGCAGCTGCCAGCCGGTGTGATTGCTGATCCCTGATCAGTTTTAAAAAAATGGTCGGCTCCAATCTAATACTTGAGATCAGGATGAGGAAATCCCTAAAACTTGCGTGTTTTTATATTACAAAAAGCTGCTGTAACAGTTGACTGTGAATTAATGGCAGTATGCACGTTATCATGTATTAAAGAAGAGTGGTATCTTAATTAATCATGCCGCCTTCAAGTGCTGATGTCATATCTGAAAAAGAAGTGGGGGGGAAGAAAAACAATGTCGGTTATGTAATAATCAGATTTTTAGTGTTCCAGATATGATGTCATCTGTATCAAAGCTGATTTCTCCTCATCATGCAACTTCATTTTTGTAATGTCTATTTGGACATGAAGATTTCAATTTACAGCCTTTTTCTTTAAGTGTCATAGCAACCGTTGTTTTTTTTCTGTGCTGGTAAATGTCTGCGTGGGCTCTGTGTTGCAGGAACGTGATCCATGGCAGCGACTCTGTGGAGAGCGCTCAGAGGGAAATCTCCCTGTGGTTCCGTGAGAATGAGCTTCAGTGCTGGGAAGACACTCACAGCCACTGGATCTATAACTGATGGTCCACAGTCTCTTGTGTCTGAACCGTCCTGTAGGTTAGTTTGTTTTTTTATGTCTCGTGACAAAATGGACGACATCATACTTTAGAAAATAGCTTGTAGCCACACAAGGGTCACTGGCGCGTCTCGTGTCGTTTCATACATTTAAACTACATTTTAGAAAAAGAATTATACAATTTGAACTACATGACCAATTACTTGACTTTACGGTGTCTCTCGCTACAGTTTTCATTGTAGTTTTTGTAGAACACGAGCTCATGTTTACAGTTCTTCAGCAATAAGCTTCGTTTTCATGCAATAGCGGTCAACATGATTCATAACAATTAACCAAAAAAAAGTTAATCTTTAAAGTACAGAACACTATCTGCACAGAAGTATTCAGGGGGAATTGCACAAAACATCAAACTGAGTTGTTACCAGTTTGCTCCATTTCCACTTGAAGCAATGAATCTTTCCTTTTATCTACTTGAAAATTAAGAATGAAACAAATTCAGCAAACAGACATGAACAGATACCATAATTGCCTTTTTGCACATAAACAAGTTTCATTTTCCTGCACCATTTAAATTCAAATTCTGTGATGTAAAAACTTCCCATCACCTGCCACTTGAAGAGTCAAGGTTTTTACCTTTGACGTGTAATAGAGTTTCCTGCTTTAATTGTGCTGAATGTTTGCTAAAATGTATTTTTAAGAGTCCTTTTTCCATCATGGTCATATTCATACTTTTTATAAAACACACACTGATGTTGAAATGATTGTATTGTCAAAAACAATAAAATTTGATCCTCCGTTTGCCATGTTTTCGGTGAATCTGTAAAGTGAGAGACATGCATCGCACACACGGTAATGATTTTCAGCACACAAATAATGTTTAATATTTAATCCACACATAAAGATCAATGCATGAAGTATCATACTGAACATAGAGAGGATGAGCTTCAGTGTGTTTGGAGATTTACAATAATCCCTGTACACGTTCCGACGACACGCCACCCGCTCACCTCCCGCTTCACACCAAACCGTCCGATCCACAGCCAGTCGGATGAGAGAAATTAGTTGACTGAACCCTCGGTGTCACCCGTGCAATTCAAAGCATATTATGTGCACATGTTTGGAGCTCATTCGCATTAAGCCGCTTCAGCCATGTTGGGCTCAATAACCGCACTGTGATGAGAACACACAGTCTTTATCGGGACACTTTTTTAAAACAGAGGCGAGGTGAGATGAGGTCACAGCCTAAAGAACCCAGACGTTTAAGCGTAATAATTGGACATTTGAACACATTGTCAAAGTTTTAGCAAACACAAAGACGGGGAAACGATCACTGTGAACTTGGTGCCAAAACATGATTCCTGTGTGTGTGTGTGTGTGCTAGCACCTGATACCTGTATCCATGAACGCCAGGATCCGTATTGTGCCATGAATAAATAATTATGGATTGGCTGTTGTTGGAGAAACCACGCAGATTTTCAGTAGAAATGTAAGTCAGCATTGCCCTTGACTTTTTTTTTTTTTTTTTTTCCCTAAGAAGAGGTAAAGGTTTCAGAGATGACAAACAAAATGGAGAAAGGGGGCCTAACTAACTCTGGGGCAGATGCAGGGTGACTGGGGTAAATACAGAGTGTGCTTACAGGGTTGATTGATACACAGGAGTTGGGGATAGTTATGCGAGTGGGTTACGAAGCTCATGAACAATGTCCTGGGTGGGACAGGATGGCAGGCAGATTAATAGGTCAGAGGATGTTTGTACTTACAAGCATTTAAGTTACAAGGTGATGGGGCAGGAGGGGATATAATAGTTACAAGGTACAATACACTGCTTAGAGGGTCGTTTTAGAGCCAAGGGGACATTTTACTTGATCGGGGATAATTACAAGTTTTGGGTGGCTGGAAGCTTTTCAGGGGGCCAGGAGGAAGAGGGAGGGGGTGGGTGGGTGTGTGTGGGGCGTTAATGCAGGTCCTGGTGTCACTCGGGTACATAAGACACCTGCCAGACAATGATGTGACTTCGCTCTGCTTTGCTCAAAGCGGGTTTTATCTGCGATACTACCGCACTGCTTTCTCCTTCCTCCGTCTCATCGTCCTCTCCATCACCTGGGGAGAAAACACAGTATGTTGTTTCCGTCATTTGTTTGTACTTTTTTTTTTTTATTTATCCATGTAGGGAAATTCCTTCTCTGCATTTAACTAATCTTCTACTAGAAACCCTCCTAGCATTAGGACCTAGTGGGGAATCTGTGCTTTAATGGGAGAGTTTTGGCTGCAAAACACTCAGCAAACCGCCATGAGTAATGGTGATCCATTGGTTACATCCTTAAAATGCAACCAAAATGAAACGGACCGTCATCTTGAATAGAAATATGCATTTCCATTGATTTAAAGAGTGTTTTGGCTGATGTAAGTACACTACTCAACAAAATATAGAACATTAGTCTTGTCATCTTTAAACGTTCAGACAAGATACATGATAGATATAGAAATATATACATATATAATATGTATGTAAGTAATCGCTCACCTATACGGAAGTCGATGTATCCCTCTCCTCCACTCAGCACCAGCACGTTGTGAACACTTTGGGCCTCCGTCTCCGCAGGCACCGTGGAGCCCTGTCCCTCTGACGGACTGTCCAGCACGCTGCCATTAAGGGTGGCCAGAACGTTGCCTGTCACACGCAAGAAAAGAGGTTGAGGACTAATGAGTACAGTCAGTTATATACTGTATGTTTAACAGGGTGCAGGTATAAACGCACAGTAAATATCTCATTTCACATCATTTGTAGCCGTGAGGACTGTGTAACTTTACAAAAGTCAGAGAATCAAACTGCCAATATTAGGCCTCAGTAGTTAAAGTAATTCGATTAGTTAAGAAGAGAGTTAGTGTTGCTTTTATTTTGGTGACAAATCCCTATAAAATGAAACTGTGAATTAAAAAGGCAGTGCAGATGATTATCAGGTGACTCAGTACATACCGGGTACAGAGACGAAGAACTTGACGGCGTCTCTGTGTCCATGGAAACAGAGCTGAGCCTGAGCCATGGAGCAGTACGGGATGAAGCTGCCGCTGCTCTTCTCGGAACCGTCGTCACCGTACACGCGGATGACTCCACCGGAGGACGTTGGTGATACCTTATTGGCTGAGAAAGTCCAGGTGTGAGAAACTGACAATGCAGCCTATTTTTTTTTACTACAGAAAAAGTAATACATTAAACACACTCACACAACATTTGCCCACAGAACATAAATGAAAAACCCACTGAGAGCAACTCAAAAAAGTTTGAGGCAGCTAAAGCAATTTGCATGCAATGACTCTGATATACAAAAATATATACAGTGTCTTTTAGTCGTCAATGCAAAAACAATCACAACGATCAACAGCATGCAACGCAAATCAATCTGTAAAAGCCACTGTTGACCCATAACGATGACATTTTTATGATTGTGCACAGAATTCTCTTGGTGGTCCTCGACAGTTTCAGGTCACATGGGGGTTTCAGTGGGTGAAGGCGGAGAGGTAAGGAGAGGTGGAACCCAACGACAAGAGGTCAGGAGTGCTCCAACTTACCCCTCAAACCCAGGAGCTGTCCCCGGTGAAGGACCACCGCTACAGGAGGAGGAGGAGCAGGAGGATGAGGAGGACGTGAGGAGGTGAGCAGAGGAGAAAGACGACAGTAACAGCAATAGTTAGAACACAGACCGTGTGGAGGAGGTGAAACCAATGAGGGAAGAAAAGGTTGGAAAAGAAAAAGTCAGGAGACAAAGGAGAGAACTGAAGAGGAAACGACAGTTAAACCATAGACTTCTGACTCATCATCACTTCAGATGTTTGTATAATTTAGACATCATTTCTTACAGTTTTTTTAAGCCGGGCTTTTAATTTTTCAACGTCTCAGCTCACAGTAAAAATGTGAAAAAATGACCACATGATGGCGCTGCTTGGTCCTCTACTCATGTAAAATATTTGAATATTCAGGGAGACAAACACATTCAATTTCAAGTAGGGGTGAACGATATGTAATAATAAATAATATCTTGATATTTTTTGGGGGATTTTTGATGATAACGCTAATTCATCGATAGCCTTTAAAATTCATTAGTTTCAATGGACACAAGATATAAGGAAAACAGCGCTTATTTTTCTCTAAACTTTAGCATTCAACTAAAAATGTAAAGACTAGCAAACAAAGAAAGAGCAAATATAAAACTA
The DNA here is from genome assembly GCF_958295425.1 of Solea solea. Taxonomy (NCBI): domain Eukaryota; kingdom Metazoa; phylum Chordata; class Actinopteri; order Pleuronectiformes; family Soleidae; genus Solea; species Solea solea. Next base: position 18,226,981 of record NC_081149.1, on the reverse strand, counting down.
TTTCAAAGAGTTGTTAGTTGTGGGGGCTGGTGTCTGCATGTTTTCTTCCTATTTGCATAACCACACTCTGCAAACCTGTGTGGCAGGGAGGACACTAGCGAGAGGTCACGTGATCGCGTAAGCCCACTAGTGGTCATGTGACACTAAATTTGCTCACTGCTCGGCAGCAAGGAGTGTTGCTTGAGACAAGGTGTGAAAAATGGTCCTTAGGGTCACCTGAGAGACAGAATCTGGACACTATTGTTGTTCTGTGTGTGTCTGTTGATCCTTTTAGGGAGAGAGTTCAAATGAACCATCGTAGGTGGCTGATAGTTGGAGTCTTATTCCACCTCCTCTGCTGAGTGATGGTTTCTCCAGGTTGACATACAGTAGATATCACTCCTTCCTTCACTCCTCTTTCAGACCATATGTCTTTCCTGGCCAGAATGCCAACATTCTCTTCCTCAACAGTGTCCCCTTGCCCTTTGTAGATGTAGGTGGACAGCTGAGTCCTGTCCAGATGAGCTGGCTCTTTTGTGGTGTGCCATGTGTTTATGCAGAGGTTATTTGGTTTTTCCCCAATGTAGAGGTCAGGACAATCGTCTTTACAGTGCACTGAATACACCACGTAGTAACCACGAATAAAGTTTATCACAGACAACAACTTTAAGGCAACAGACCAATTTGCTCATTTGTGTAGTAAGTGTTGTGAGGTGTATAAATGAAACTCACTCTCTGTCAGAGGGATGGAGATGATCACACCATTTCCAGTTCCGACCCAAAGACGATTCCCACCAATTAGAAGTGCTGTGATTCGCACAAAGGAGAAGCCCAGCTTGCCAGTACCTGAGAGCAAAACAATTTGGGTTTTGAAAGTAAAAAAAAAAAAAAATCAGTACTCTAATAGATGCAGAATTGCTGTCAGGACAAGATTTTCTTCCCAAAAACATCTCTCATCATCTCACCCAGCATCTTGCTGACGTATGGTTCAATGTCCACGTCCTGGAGATGCTGGTGAGTGTGAGCATGGTAGAGACGCAGGGTCGAGTCGAGCCGGATCGACACCCAGACGCCGTCACCGATCCACGCTAGCTGCCGCACCTGGCTCTCCCTGCGGGGGTGGGCGTCGAACGACTTCTACGATGACCAAAACAAATCAATAAATCAAACGACATCGTCAGATACAGTTCATCAACAACATTTAGGGTATTAGGATCATTCTGACATCTGATGGAATCATTTTGACTTATGGGACCAATAAACTGAACAAGTAGCTCATCAGCTCATCCCTGGGAAAAAAAAGAAAAAGAAAGATGATCTCACCTCAATCTGCATGCTCTTGGGCTGGATGACATGGATCTTGTTCTTGTAGCCACACCACACCTTATCGTGAACGACAGCCATGCAGCGAATGGAGTGATGAGGCCGACCGAGGTCCATTAGGTGGTAGTTGGACAAATCCCACTGTCCATCTGTGGACAGTAACACAAACACGTGACCACAGTCCCTGACAACGGTTTTAAAAAAGAGGTAAGAAAGAAAAGAAAATCCCTAATTTATGCGTAGGAAATAGAAAATGGAAAATACCCTCTGATCTGTGGAAAATGGCGAGGGTTCCGTCTGCGAGGGCGACCAGCACACGACCTTTGACATGTCTGCAATTAGAGGAAGAGAATGTTTTTGAAATTAATATGTATGCAATTAAGTCAAAATTTTGTCAATTAGTCAGTTTTGACAATTCTGGCACATTTACACTGATGCTTTGTGCTGGTTTGTTACAGTGTGCTGTCCTGAGGGAATCTCTGATTCTGAAGTGTTAACTGCAAAACACTTCCCAGAATGCAGTTATTTATACAAAACATACTTACACCAGGCTGAGCACAGAGTCTTTGAGTTTGATGGAGTGGAGACACTTTTTCCAGTTTCCAACAGCGGAGTGAACATAGAGCCTGGAGGGAGGAGAGAGACAATTGAGTTAGTCAGTGAGCCAATGTGAACGTTGCTAAAGAAAAACATAAACCTGTGGTGTTCAGCTGAGCGACTCACCAGCCGTTCTGGGCCCCAAGCCACATAGTGGGGGCGACGCTTGTGTAGTTTTTGGCCTCTTCACCTCCGTCCTCTGACTCTGGAGGGTGGGACATGTCCTCTTTGGACTGACCTGCACTTCTGCATATAAAGACAATATAGGTTTCTTTTAATGGAGAACCTGAACATGTTTTTGCTGCTGTGGAGATTTATTTACACCATTCACGCTGATCATGAATCAGTCGACGTGGTCAGACTTTGCTTTGTCTTACCTGTCAGAGGCGTCCGCTGGACGAGGCTGGGGGTCGGTGAAGACGTGCTCGGTAAACGGTCCCGGCGGTCCAGATCTCATTTCTGTGTGGCTGGCTGTTGACTCAGGAACCTCGGTGGCCTCGGTTGCTTCCTCGGCGGACTGTGCAGGGTGAATCCTCCCGTTCATGGGGGGAGCGGTGGGGGCTGGAGCACAACACCATTGAAATAAAATTAAACACATGGGAATTCACACCTTCCTATAAAAATAAAAACAAATATGAAGGAGCTTTCACAGTGTGTGCCCACCTTGTCCTTTGTCCATTATGGGAGTGTCAGTGCGTGAGGAGCAGTTGCTGCGGGCGACGCTGCAGTTAGTGGCGCAGCCGACAAGAGTGATTCCAGCCAACATGCCCTCCACACTCCCAGTGTCCTCGCCTCCACCTGCACCACCATCACCTGGATCCAACACTATCTCTCCTGCTGGATAGTCACTCTCACTGGCAGCTGCAGACAACCACACAAAAACACGTCAGCCACTATGGAACACTGTGTTTTGTGCTTTGTGAACAGAAAGAATATCACATTATTTGTAAGCTGCATCCTTCAGCTTAAAACAGGCTCTGTCAAGCAAAACTATCAGACCTGACTGAGTGAGCGTATGTGTGGGGACAAGAGGCATTTATCTTGACACAATGAGTAGGGTTTTTGTTAGCAGTGAAATTCACTTCTGAAACCCTTTTGCGGGCACTTCATAAAGCATTAATCCGTCGTACCTGGCACACTGGAGATGCAGAGCACGTGAGCATTGCACACGTTGAACTGGTCAACAAGTGAGCCCGGCTGGTTGGCATCGATGATGACCACCTTGCTGGCAGAGTGGGTACTCGTGAGGATCCACACTCGACTGCTCATAGTGTCCGTCTCTTGGAGCTTGGAACAGGGAGAGAGGAGATTATTACGTACATGATACAACGCAAGACAATCATCTAGCGATACATCACGACGTGCTGTAGTTGGTTTACCTTCTTCTTCTCTGGTGAAGTGTGGTTGTTTTTCTTCTCAGCTCCATCGTCCTCAGCACGCAGCGGGTCGCTGTTGCCTGACAGCGCCTTGGCTGGCCCCACCTCCTGGCTGCTGGCCCTCCATCCTGTTAGGTCCACCCCCGCTGCACACCACAACTACGGGCACATGGGAGGGAAACAGTCACCCTGCCTTCTCCATCTCTGTAGCTCTGACATTGTCCTTTAATGACGTTAATGGTCCATAATAATAATAGCTTATATGTACTTTAGGCGAGGGCCATTGTTTCTACAGCAGCGGAAAAAAAACAGATGTAGCATTTTGTGTTTTAAGCAGAAGCTTAGAAAGCAAACAGCTAAGAATAACATCCTTTCTGGTACTTGTAGGCCACCGTAGTTCCCTGACACGCTTGTGAAATTCATCCACACTGGGCCTTTACATTCTAATAGTCTTCATGTCATCATGTCACTGTATTTTCCTCTTTTCATTTCACCTTCCTGTTGGGGTCCTTCTCCACCAGAGGGCGGCAGTAAACCGGGACGGGAACGTTCTTCATGCGATTGTCCTCTTTTTCGTTGGTGGTCTAAAAGAAGAGGTAAATGCAGTTTCAGTTAATGTAAAGTAAAGTCATGGACTACTGTCTGGTTCCTTCAGTACACCTTCAATGTTGCTGGGCACTGATGAAAACAAAGAACATCAAGGGTTTGTTACAGATACAGCAGGGAATAAAGAAAACATCACTGATGTCACCAGTCGGTGGTGTTTAGTTTGTGTTTGGTGTCTATTTTTAAGGTCCTATCATTTCCCATGAGGCCACTGTATCACCCCAGAGAAAACATGGACAGATAAATAATCACCTGTGTGGTTATTTAACTCCATTTGTAGCAGTACAGGACATATCCTGATGTGATGTGATGTGATGTTTTGACAGAAATGAAAAGTAGTTATCACTGCCAATGCAGAACTTTATCTTTGGTGCCATCTGGTGTTAGTCAGTGGGATGACAAGATGGCAAACTTTCCTTTTTACAAACAAAAACACCAAAGTCGAGTGTAATGGCGACATCAGCGTGTGTGTGTGTGTGTGTGTGTGTGTGTGTGTGTGTGTGTGTGTGTGTGTGTGTAGAGCAGATTGTAGCTCTTGTTTGTACCCAAATGTTTAAATGCACTTATTGTAAGTCGCTCTGGATAAAAGCGTCTGCTTAATGACATGTAATGTAATGTAATGTTGAGACAGACAGAGGTTAGAAGTTAAAAGTTTGAAGAAACGTTGGCAGAGAGAAAAACCAGCTCATGTTAATTCAACAAAGACAGAAGTTTGTCTGAGAGATGCAGTTTTGTGGTGTGTATGAGAAGAATGAAAATCAAAGATGCTGACTCATATCATGCCTCATATTCAAAACCTCCTTTTGATTCTCATGCATTTTCTGAATTTGATTCATGGCAAAGGTTGTACTTTGGTTAATAAAGCACTGGACTGAGGTGAGTGTTTGCAGGTATTAAGTGCCAGCTGCTGTCTGGAGGTTGGGGTTTTAAGGGGGAAGGTTAAAGGGGGAGTGACCGTAAAAAGGCGCATGCTGACACTCTGTCGGTCTCACTTGCCTGTTGTCTCTTCACAGGGGTGTCCTGAGCGCTGTCCGTCTGACCACCAGTCTGTGGGAGACCAGAGTTAGAGCCACCTGCCTACCAACACACTGCCCTCTGGCCTCTTAGCTGCACGGGATCAAACCAACTCAATCTGCCAGACACAACCTCAGGTGCACTTTGATGCTACTCGGTCGTGTTTATGTTTGAAACTTCAGTGGGAAAAAACGGAGACGGGAAAAACGGACCCACACAGACTGTTTAACTGTCATATCAGTCATTCTGGAGCTTAGTGAATCATAAAACATCCCATGAAAATGTTCACAGTAAAATCACAAACTACATATTGAGGTGTTTGTCACTTGTTAGGATGTCAAACCTGCTTTCATTTTTAAATGTAATTAATCACTTTAAACAGGACAAACAAGTCTTTGATTTTGTGAAATAATTTTGTTTTCAGTTCATAAATTCAAATTCATAAAATATTTTTTTACTATCTATTCATAACCTTAATGTATCATCAATGATAAAATGACATGTATATTTGCTTGAAGTCATAGATGAAAAGTATGTTCCGATTATCACTTCCCTGGCTACGACTAAACCACTGACGATGTTGTTCTCTCCCATGTAAACTGAGGGTAAACAGGGTGTGTTTTCGTTGCTAGAGGGGTCATGACCCCGAACATGTCAGGTGGTCCATGTACAGTATGCGTGCGTACCTGTTTAAATCGAGACGGCACACTCCAGCCACATGCCTGCATGATGCCGTCATCACGGCGCATGTGCTCGCGGACCTGCCGGTACTGCTCCCGCCGCTGCTCCCGGCGGGCCACGAGTGCTGAGTCACTGAGGAGAGACGCAACACCGTTACTCGCCAGTCTGCAAGCAACGGAGGAGAGAGAGGAAGAGGAGGAGGAGAGAAAAAGCGAAGCGTTAGCAGCCTGGCCAGCGAGCAGCGGGAGGCAGAGAGATGAAAAGATGAGAAGAGTGCACTGCTCTCTCTATCATGCACTATCTTTCATAAAGTCTATGAACAGTAGGCCTCAACAATTTTGCTTTTTTATTATTGCTATTTTTCTGAGAGATGTTGTGCTTGCAGTTTGAGTTGTGATTTAACCTTCATTTCATTCACAGAGCAAAATGTTAAATACTCTTTGTTTCCAAACATATATGGTTTACATTTTTATTGGTGGGCAACAATCAAAAATAGAGTAAATAAAGTGCAGCTTTCGGGATCTGCAAAATTGCTTTGTTTTCAATTTGAAATGATTAATAATTCAGCCGTAACTGACAGACTGTGGGAGGTGGACTCAATTTGCCCCAAATTAAATTGGAAACTGATCTGGCAAAAAAATCCAACTATCTTTCTCTGTGTCAAGCAGAAACCTCATCGGTTTAGCCGGCCTTCAAGCTGCAACGCCACTGATAGCTTGCAGACGGAAAGCTCCACATTCTGTCATTATACAAAATATAATAAATAATAAATATAGCATGAATGGAACAGTGGGCTGCCAACATGCACCAGGCAAAGCAAATTTATCCTGATTAATGCAAAGACATTTTGTGATTATATTCTTTTGCTTTGTTGGCGATCAGTGTTGTGCCGAATGTTAAAGGCTTCAAGCGCAGAAATTAATTAATCACAATGACTTTCAATGCCAGTTGCATGTTCATTAATGCGTTAACTGCTCAGTATACGTATATATATATATTTACTCTACAAGCTGCCACAAGCGAGCAAGCAACCAGGCGTTCAGACCCAAGCAGAGTGGGAAGCAGATAAGGGAGGAGCTTTTAGTGTGAAGTGTGAGTAAGTGTGACAGAAGATAATGGAGCTTGTTGCTCCATTGCTCACTCTTCAGGGAAGAACTCCAGAGTGCGGTTGGAGGTGGAGATCTGACACATGGTCTGACTGCGGCGCTGAGAGAAACCAGCCGGTGAGGGCGACTTGTAGTGTATGTTGACGCTGTAGTATGGACGCTTGACAGGCGGAGGGCTGGCCGATGAGCTGAAGAGACGTGCAAAACTGGTGGATGGAGTGAGAAAGAGAAGGAGAGGTTTATTTTTATGCTATCGTCCATCTTCTACCACTTTATCCTCCACATGAGAGTCGTGGAGGGTGCTGTGCCAATCCCAGCTGACATAGGGCAAAAGGTAGGGTTACACCCTGGACAGGTCACCAGTCTACACATGGCCACATAGAGACAAACAACCATTCACTCTCACTCTTACAGTCTATTTAGAGTGTAGTTGCATAAAAAACAGAATCTCACAATTGCCAGATGGTAGACTTCTTTTTCTCTTGAGTTGCAGGACTCTCTCTAGATGCCCTGAAAAACACAGAAAAGTGTAACTTTATTGAGAAATCAACAATTCCTTCACTATGTTGAGATTGGTGTTTTTCTGTGGTCAACCAGGATTTTCAGATCTACAGTAGTCCAGATCATCCACCTGATCATCTCTGTCCACCGTACAGCCTCCTGCAGCTCCATCAGCCTCTCTTTGTACTGGTTCCTCTCCATCAGCACTCGGGCCATCTCCACGCGGGTGAATCGTCGCCGTTGAATCATTGTCATGTCGCCATCTTGCATGGGTGATGAAAACTGGAAACATGAGAGGAGGCATTCTCATAATTCTAGCTTATCTATCTATCTATCTATCTATCTATCTATCTACTGTATCTAAAAATACACATAAAAAGACATCTTATAAAAAGAAATGATACAAAATAAATACAGTGAATCTGCAAGACTTATTTCACTCACATCATCACCTCCTTCATCCTTGGAGTCCTGAGATGCATTGAGAGCTTCTGCTCTTAACCTGCGACACCAAGGTAAAAAAAAAAGATATAAGGAAGTACAAAAATATGAGACAGGGAATGTTGAAAAGACTTTTGAAGCTGCTGTAGGCTGATTTGCTCACACAAAATGAAGTAACCAAACCAAAGCAGTTTCCTTTATAATAATATATATAATATACTGTCCGAGTGCGATTTAAACAAATCAACTTCATTACGTCAAAACATTTTGACAAAAAAGTCATAGTATAGTATGTGGTCCAAATTTTGGCAAAAAAGTCATAGTATAGTATGTGGTCCAAAATGTGACAAAGAAGTCATAGTATAGTATGTGGTCCAAAATGTGACAAAAAAGTCATAGTATAGTATGTGGTCCAAAATGTGACAAAAAAGTCATAGTATAGTATGTGGTCCAAAATGTGACAAAAAAGTCATAGTATAGTATGTCGTCCAAATTTTGATAAAAAAAGTCATATTATAGTATGTCGTCCAAATTTTGGCAAAAAAGTCATCGTATAGTATGTCGTCCAAACTTTGACAAAAAAGTCATAGTATAGTATGTCGTCCGTTATGTGAAAAAAAGGTCATAGGTTAGTATGTTGACACAGTAATAAAGGTTGACCTAGTGGCCTAATGGTTAATGCACTGGTCTTATAATCCAAGGATTGTCAATTCAAGACCCATTTGAGGCATAGTTCTTCAAAATGTCCCAACTGTGATATGTTGTCCAAATTCTGACAAAAAGGTCATAGTATTGTATGTCGTCCAAAATGTGACAAAAAAGTCATAGTATTGTATGTCGTCCAAAATGTGATAAAAAAGTCATGGTATTGTATGTGGTCCAAATTGTGACAAAAAAGTCATAGTATAGTATGTGGTACAAAATGTGACAAAAAAGTCATAGTATAGTATGCCGTCCAAATTTTGACAAAAAAGTCATATTATAGTATGCCGTCCAAATTTTGACAAAAAAGTCATCGTATAGTATGTCGTCCAAATTTTGACAAAAAAGTCATAGTATAGTATGTCGTCCAAATTTTGACAAAAAAGTCATAGTAAAGCATGTCGTCCAAATTTTGACAAAAAAGTCATAGTATAGTTTGTCGTCCGTTATGTGAAAAAAAGGTCATAGGTTAGTATGTTGACACAGTAATAACGGTTGACCTAGTGGCCTAATGGTTAAGGCACTGGTCTTATAATCCAAGGATTGTCAATTCAAGACCCATTTGAGGCATAGTAATTCAAAATGTCCCAGCTGTGATATGTTGTCCAAATTTTGACAAAAAGGTCATAGTATAGTATGTCGTCCAAATTTTGGCAAAAAAGTCATAATATATAGTATGTGGTCCAAAATGTGACAAAAAAGTCATAGTATAGTATGTGGTCCAAAATGTGACAAAAAAGTCATAGGTTAGTATGCTGTCCAAATTTTGATAAAAAAGTCATAGTATAGTATGTCGTCCAAAATGTAATAAAAAAGTCATAGTATAGTATGTCTTCCAAATTTTGGCAAAAAAGTCATAGTATATAGTATGTGGTCCAAAATGTGACAAAAAAGTCATAGTATAGTATGTCGTCCAAAATGTGACAAAAAAGTCATAGTATAGTATGTCGTCCAAAATGTAATAAAAAAGTCATAGTATAGTATATCTTCCAAATTTTGACAAAAAAGTCATAGTATAGTATGTCGTCCAAAATGTGACAAAAAACTCATAGTATAGTATGTTGTCCAAATTTTGACAAAAAAGTCATAGTATAGTATGTCGTCCACAATGTGACAAAAAAGTCATAGTATAGTATGTGGTCCAAAATGTGACAAAAAAGTCATAGTATAGTATGTGGTCCAAATTTTGGCAAAAAAGTCATAGTATAGTATGTGGTCCAAAATGTGACAAAAAAGTCATAGTATAGTATGTGGTCCAAAATGTGACAAAAAAGTCATAGGTTAGTATGCTGTCCAAATTTTGATAAAAAAGTCATAGTATAGTATGTCTTCCAAATTTTGGCAAAAAAGTCATAGTATAGTATGTGGTCCAAAATGTGACAAAAAAGTCATAGTATAGTATGTCGTCCACAATGTGACAAAAAAGTCATAGTATAGTATGTCGTCCAAATTTTGACAAAAAAGTCATAGTATAGTATGTCGTCCAAATTTTGACAAAAAAGTCATAGTATAGTATGTCGTCGAAAATGTGACAAAAAAGTCATAGTATAGTATGTGGTCCAAAATGTGACAAAAAAATCATAGTATAGTATGTCGTCCAAAATGTGACAAAAAAGTCATAGTATAGTATGTGGTCCAAAATGTGACAAAAAAGTCATAGTATAGTATGTGGTCCAAAATGTGACAAAAAAGTCATAGGTTAGTATGCTGTCCAAATTTTGATAAAAAAGTCATAGTATAGTATGTCGTCCAAATTTTGACAAAAAAGTGATAGTATAGTATGTCGTCCAAAATGTGACAAAAAAGTCATAGTATAGTATGTCATCCAAATTTTGATAAAAAAGTCATAGTATTGTATGTCGTCCAAAATGTGACAAAAAAGTCATAGTATAGTATGTCGTCCAAAATGTGACAAAAAAGTCATAGTATAGTATGCCGTCCAAATTTTGACAAAAAAGTCATAGTATAGTATGTCGTCCAAATTTTTACAAAAAAGTCATAGTATAGCATGTCGTCCAAATTTTGACAAAAAAGTCATAGTATAGTATAGCGTCCAAATTTTGACAAAAAAGTCATAGTATAGTATGTCGTCCAAAATGTAACAAAAAACTCATAGTATAGTATGTTGTCCAAATTTTGACAAAAAAGTCATAGTATAGTATGTGGTCCAAAATGTGACAAAAAAGTCATAGTATAGTATGTGGTCCAAAATGTGACAAGTCATAGGTTAGTATGCTGTCCAAATTTTGATAAAAAAGTCATAGTATAGTATGTCGTCCAAAATGTGACAAAAAAGTCATAGTATAGTATGTCGTCCAAAATGTGACAAAAAACTCATAGTAAAGTATGTCGTCCAAAATGTGACAAAAAAGTCATAGTATAGTATGTCGTCCAAATTTTGGCAAAAAAGTCATAGTATAGTATGTGGTCCAAAATGTGACAAAAAAGTCATAGTATAGTATGTGGTCAAAAATGTGACAAAAAAGTCATAGGTTAGTATGCTGTCCAAATTTTGATAAAAAAGTCATAGTATAGTATGTCGTCCAAAATGTGACAAAAAAGTCATAGTATAGTATGTTGTCCAAAATGTGACAAAAAAGTCATAGTATAGTATGTTGTCCAAATTTTGACATAAAAGTCATAGTATAGTATGTCGTCCAAATTTTTACAAAAAAGTCATAGTATAGCATGTCGTCCAAATTTTGACAAAAAAGTCATAGTATAGTATAGCGTCCAAATTTTGACAAAAAAGTCATAGTATAGTATGTCGTCCAAAATGTGACAAAAAAGTCATAGTATAGTATGTCGTCCAAAATGTAATAAAAAAGTCATAGTATAGTATGTCTTCCAAAATGTGACAAAAAAGTCATAGTATAGTATGTGGTCCAAAATGTGACAAAAAAGTCATAGTATAGTATGTCGTCCAAATTTTGGCAAAAAAGTCATAGTATATAGTATGTGGTCCAAAATGTGACAAAGAAGTCATAGTATAGTATGTGGTCCAAAATGTAACAAAAAAGTCATAGTATAGTATGTGGTCCAAAATGTGACAAAAAAGTCATAGGTTAGTATGCTGTCCAAATTTTGATAAAAAAGTCATAGTATAGTATGTCGTCCAAAATGTGACAAAAAAGTCATAGTATAGTATGTGGTCCAAAATGTGACAAAAAAGTCATACTATAGTATGTCGTCCAAATTTTGGCAAAAAAGTCATAGTATATAGTATGTGGTCCAAAATGTGACAAAGAAGTCATAGTATAGTATGTGGTCCAAAATGTGACAAAAAAGTCATAGTATAGTATGTGGTCCAAAATGTGACAAAAAAGTCATAGGTTAGTATGCTGTCCAAATTTTGATAAAAAAGTCATAGTATAGTATGTCGTCCAAAATGTGACAAAAAAGTCATAGTATAGTATGTCGTCCAAAATGTGACAAAAAAGTCATAGTATAGTATGTCGTCCAAATTTTGATTAAAAAAAGTCATATTATAGTATGTCGTCCAAAATGTGACAAAAAAGTCATAGTATAGTATGTCGTCCAAATTTTGACAAAAAAGTCATAGTATAGTATGTGGTCCAAAATGTGACAAAAAAGTCATAGTATAGTATGTGGTCCAAAATGTGACAAAAAAGTCATAGGTTAGTATGCTGTCCAAATTTTGATAAAAAAGTCATAGTATAGTATGTGGTCCAAAATGTGACAAAAAAGTCATAGTATAGTATGTCGTCCAAATTTTGGCAAAAAAGTCATAATATATAGTATGTCGTCCAAATTTTGGCAAAAAAGTCATAATATATAGTATGTGGTCCAAAATGTGACAAAAAAGTCATAGTATAGTATGTGGTCCAAAATGTGACAAAAAAGTCATAGGTTAGTATGCTGTCCAAATTTTGATAAAAAAGTCATAGTATAGTATGTCGTCCAAAATGTAATAAAAAAGTCATAGTATAGTATGTCTTCCAAATTTTGGCAAAAAAGTCATAGTATAGTATGTGGTCCAAAATGTGACAAAAAAGTCATAGTATAGTATGTCGTCCAAAATGTGACAAAAAAGTCATAGTATAGTATGTCTTCCAAATTTTGGCAAAAAAGTCATAGTATAGTATGTGGTCCAAAATGTGACAAAAAAGTCATAGTATAGTATGTCGTCCAAAATGTGACAAAAAAGTCATAGTATAGTATGTCGTCCAAAATGTAATAAAAAAGTCATAGTATAGTATGTCTTCCAAATTTTGACAAAAAAGTCATAGTATAGTATGTGGTCCAAAATGTGACAAAAAAGTCATAGTATAGTATGTGGTCCAAAATGTGACAAAAAAGTCATAGTATAGTATGTCGTCCAAATTTTGGCAAAAAAGTCATAGTATATAGTATGTGGTCCAAAATGTGACAAAGAAGTCATAGTATAGTATGTGGTCCAAAATGTAACAAAAAAGTCATAGTATAGTATGTGGTCCAAAATGTGACAAAAAAGTCATAGGTTAGTATGCTGTCCAAATTTTGATAAAAAAGTCATAGTATAGTATGTCGTCCAAATTTTGATTAAAAAAAGTCATATTATAGTATGTCGTCCAAAATGTGACAAAAAAGTCATAGTATAGTATGTCGTCCAAATTTTGACAAAAAAGTCATAGTATAGTTTGTCGTCCAAAATGTGACAAAAAAGTCATAGTAAAGTATGTGGTCCAAAATGTGACAAAAAAGTCATAGGTTAGTATGCTGTCCAAATTTTGATAAAAAAGTCATAGTATAGTATGTGGTCCAAAATGTGACAAAAAAGTCATAGTTTAGTATGTCGTCCAAATTATGGCAAAAAAGTCATAATATATAGTATGTGGTCCAAAATGTGACAAAGAAGTCATAGTATAGTATGTGGTCCAAAATGTGACAAAAAAGTCATAGTATAGTATGTGGTCCAAAATGTGACAAAAAAGTCATAGGTTAGTATGCTGTCCAAATTTTGATAAAAAAGTCATAGTATAGTATGTCGTCCAAAATGTAATAAAAAAGTCATAGTATAGTATGTCTTCCAAATTTTGGCAAAAAAGTCATAGTATATAGTATGTGGTCCAAAATGTGACAAAAAAGTCATAGTATAGTATGTCGTCCAAAATGTGACAAAAAAGTCATAGTATAGTACGTCGTCCAAAATGTAATAAAAAAGTCATAGTATAGTATATCTTCCAAATTTTGACAAAAAAGTCATAGTATAGTATGTCGTCCAAAAAATGTGACAAAAAACTCATAGTATAGTATGTTGTCCAAATTTTGACAAAAAAGTCATAGTATAGTATGTCGTCCACAATGTGACAAAAAAGTCATAGTATAGTATGTGGTCCAAAATGTGACAAAAAAGTCATAGTATAGTATGTGGTCCAAATTTTGGCAAAAAAGTCATAGTATAGTATGTGGTCCAAAATGTGACAAAAAAGTCATAGTATAGTATGTGGTCCAAAATGTGACAAAAAAGTCATAGGTTAGTATGCTGTCCAAATTTTGATAAAAAAGTCATAGTATAGTATGTCTTCCAAATTTTGGCAAAAAAGTCATAGTATAGTATGTGGTCCAAAATGTGACAAAAAAGTCATAGTATAGTATGTCGTCCACAATGTGACAAAAAAGTCATAGTATAGTATGTCGTCCAAATTTTGACAAAAAAGTCATAGTATAGTATGTCGTCGAAAATGTGACAAAAAAGTCATAGTATAGTATGTGGTCCAAAATGTGACAAAAAAGTCATAGGTTAGTATGCTGTCCAAATTTTGATAAAAAAGTCATAGTATAGTATGTGGTCCAAAATGTGACAAAAAAGTCATAGTATAGTATGTCGTCCAAATTTTGGCAAAAAAGTCATAGTATATAGTATGTCTTCCAAATTTTGGCAAAAAAGTCATAGTATAGTATGTGGTCCAAAATGTGACAAAAAAATCATAGTATAGTATGTCGTCCAAAATGTGACAAAAAAGTCATAGTATAGTATGTGGTCCAAAATGTGACAAAAAAGTCATAGGTTAGTATGCTGTCCAAATTTTGATAAAAAAGTCATAGTATAGTATGTCGTCCAAAATGTAATAAAAAAGTCATAGTATAGTATGTCGTCCAAATTTTGATAAAAAAGTCATACTATTGTATGTCGTCCAAAATGTGACAAAAAAGTCATAGTATAGTATGTCGTCCAAAATGTGACAAAAAAGTCATAGTATAGTATGCCGTCCAAATTTTGACAAAAAAGTCATAGTATAGTATGTCGTCCAAATTTTTACAAAAAAGTCATAGTATAGCATGTCGTCCAAATTTTGACAAAAAAGTCATAGTATAGTATAGCGTCCAAATTTTGACAAAAAAGTCATAGTATAGTATGTCGTCCAAAATGTGACAAAAAACTCATAGTATAGTATGTTGTCCAAATTTTGACAAAAAAGTCATAGTATAGTATTTGGTCCAAAATGTGACAAAAAAGTCATAGTATAGTATGTGGTCCAAAATGTGACAAAAAAGTCATAGGTTAGTATGCTGTCCAAATTTTGATAAAAAAGTCATAGTATAGTATGTCGTCCAAAATGTGACAAAAAAGTCATAGTATAGTATGTCGTCCAAAATGTGACAAAAAACTCATAGTAAAGTATGTCGTCCAAAATGTGACAAAAAAGTCATAGTATAGTATGTCGTCCAAATTTTGGCAAAAAAGTCATAGTATAGTATGTGGTCCAAAATGTGACAAAAAAGTCATAGTATAGTATGTGGTCAAAAATGTGACAAAAAAGTCATAGGTTAGTATGCTGTCCAAATTTTGATAAAAAAGTCATAGTATAGTATGTTGTCCAAATTTTGACATAAAAGTCATAGTATAGTATGTCGTCCAAATTTTTACAAAAAAGTCATAGTATAGCATGTCGTCCAAATTTTGACAAAAAAGTCATAGTATAGTATAGCGTCCAAATTTTGACAAAAAAGTCATAGTATAGTATGTCGTCCAAAATGTGACAAAAAAGTCATAGTATAGTATGTGGTCCAAAATGTAATAAAAAAGTCATAGTATAGTATGTCTTCCAAATTTTGACAAAAAAGTCATAGTATAGTATGTGGTCCAAAATGTGACAAAAAAGTCATAGTATAGTATGTGGTCCAAAATGTGACAAAAAAGTCATAGTATAGTATGTCGTCCAAATTTTGGCAAAAAAGTCATAGTATATAGTATGTGGTCCAAAATGTGACAAAGAAGTCATAGTATAGTATGTGGTCCAAAATGTAACAAAAAAGTCATAGTATAGTATGTGGTCCAAAATGTGACAAAAAAGTCATAGGTTAGTATGCTGTCCAAATTTTGATAAAAAAGTCATAGTATAGTATGTCGTCCAAAATGTGACAAAAAAGTCATAGTATAGTATGTCGTCCAAAATGTGACAAAAAAGTCATAGTATAGTATGTCGTCCAAAATGTGACAAAAAAGTCATAGTAAAGTATGTGGTCCAAAATGTGACAAAAAAGTCATAGGTTAGTATGCTGTCCAAATTTTGATAAAAAAGTCATAGTATAGTATGTGGTCCAAAATGTGACAAAAAAGTCATAGTATAGTATGTCGTCCAAATTTTGGCAAAAAAGTCATAATATATAGTATGTGGTCCAAAATGTGACAAAGAAGTCATAGTATAGTATGTGGTCCAAAATGTGACAAAAAAGTCATAGTATAGTATGTGGTCCAAAATGTGACAAAAAAGTCATAGGTTAGTATGCTGTCCAAATTTTGATAAAAAAGTCATAGTATAGTATGTCGTCCAAAATGTAATAAAAAAGTCATAGTATAGTATGTCTTCCAAATTTTGGCAAAAAAGTCATAGTATATAGTATGTGGTCCAAAATGTGACAAAAAAGTCATAGTATAGTATGTCGTCCAAAATGGGACAAAAAAGTCATAGTATAGTATGTCGTCCAAAATGTAATAAAAAAGTCATAGTATAGTATATCTTCCAAATTTTGACAAAAAAGTCATAGTATAGTATGTCGTCCAAAATGTGACAAAAAACTCATAGTATAGTATGTTGTCCAAATTTTGACAAAAAAGTCATAGTATAGTATGTCGTCCACAATGTGACAAAAAAGTCATAGTATAGTATGTGGTCCAAAATGTGACAAAAAAGTCATAGTATAGTATGTGGTCCAAATTTTGGCAAAAAAGTCATAGTATAGTATGTGGTCCAAAATGTGACAAAAAAGTCATAGTATAGTATGTGGTCCAAAATGTGACAAAAAAGTCATAGGTTAGTATGCTGTCCAAATTTTGATAAAAAAGTCATAGTATAGTATGTTGTCCAAATTTTGACATAAAAGTCATAGGTTAGTATGTCGTCCAAATTTTGACAAAAAAATCATAGTATAGTATGTCGTCCAAAATGTGACAAAAAAGTCATAGTATAGTATGTGGTCCAAAATGTGACAAAAAAGTCATAGTATAGTATGTGGTCCAAAATGTGACAAAAAAGTCATAGGTTAGTATGCTGTCCAAATTTTGACAAAAAAGTCATAGTATATAGTATGTCGTCCAAAATGTGACAAAAAAGTCATAGTATAGTATGTCGTCCAAATTTTGATAAAAAAGTCATAGTATTGTATGTCGTCCAAAATGTGACAAAAAAGTCATAGTATAGTATGTGGTCCAAAATGTGACAAAAAAGTCATAGTATAGTATGCCGTCCAAATTTTGTCAAAAAAGTCATAGTATAGTATGTCGTCCAAATTTTTACAAAAAAGTCATAGTATAGCATGTCGTCCAAATTTTGACAAAAAAGTCATAGTATAGTATAGCGTCCAAATTTTGACAAAAAAGTCATAGTATAGTATGTCGTCCAAAATGTGACAAAAAACTCATAGTATAGTATGTTGTCCAAATTTTGACAAAAAAGTCATAGTATAGTATGTGGTCCAAAATGTGACAAAAAAGTCATAGTATATTATGTGGTCCAAAATGTGACAAAAAAGTCATAGTATAGTATGTGGTCCAAATTTTGGCAAAAAAGTCATAGTATAGTATGTGGTCCAAAATGTGACAAAAAAGTCATAGTATAGTATGTGGTCCAAAATGTGACAAAAAGTCATAGGTTAGTATGCTGTCCAAATTTTGATAAAAAAGTCATAGTATAGTATGTCTTCCAAATTTTGCCAAAAAAGTCATAGTATAGTATGTGGTCCAAAATGTGACAAAAAAGTCATAGTATAGTATGTTGTCCAAATTTTGACAAAAAAGTCATAGTATAGTATGTCGTCCACAATGTGACAAAAAAGTCATAGTATAGTATGTCGTCCAAATTTTGACAAAAAAGTCATAGTATAGTATGTCGTCCAAATTTTGACAAAAAAGTCATAGTATAGTATGTCGTCGAAAATGTGACAAAAAAGTCATAGTATAGTATGTGGTCCAAAATGTGACAAAAAAGTCATAGGTTAGTATGCTGTCCAAATTTTGATAAAAAAGTCATAGTATAGTATGTGGTCCAAAATGTGACAAAAAAGTCATAGTATAGTATGTCGTCCAAATTTTGGCAAAAAAGTCATAGTATATAGTATGTCTTCCAAATTTTGGCAAAAAAGTCATAGTATAGTATGTGGTCCAAAATGTGACAAAAAAATCATAGTATAGTATGTCGTCCAAAATGTGACAAAAAAGTCATAGTATAGTATGTGGTCCAAAATGTGACAAAAAAGTCATAGTATAGTATGTGGTCCAAAATGTGACAAAAAAGTCATAGGTTAGTATGCTGTCCAAATTTTGATAAAAAAGTCATAGTATAGTATGTCGTCCAAATTTTGACAAAAACGTGATAGTATATAGTATGTCGTCCAAAATGTGACAAAAAAGTCATAGTATAGTATGTCGTCCAAATTTTGATAAAAAAGTCATAGTATTGTATGTCGTCCAAAATGTGACAAAAAAGTCATAGTATAGTATGTCGTCCAAAATGTGACAAAAAAGTCATCGTATAGTATGCCGTCCAAATTTTGACAAAAAAGTCATAGTATAGTATGTCGTCCAAATTTTTACAAAAAAGTCAGTATAGCATGTCGTCCAAATTTTGACAAAAAAGTCATAGTATAGTATGTCGTCCAAATTTTGACAAAAAAGTCATAGTATAGTATGTCGTCCAAAATGTGACAAAAAACTCATAGTATAGTATGTTGTCCAAATTTTGACAAAAAAGTCATAGTATAGTATGTGGTCCAAAATGTGACAAAAAAGTCATAGTATAGTATGTGGTCCAAAATGTGACAAAAAAGTCATAGGTTAGTATGCTGTCCAAATTTTGATAAAAAAGTCATAGTATAGTATGTCGTCCAAAATGTGACAAAAAAGTCATAGTATAGTATGTCGTCCAAAATGTGACAAAAAACTCATAGTAAAGTATGTCGTCCAAAATGTGACAAAAAAGTCATAGTATAGTATGTCGTCCAAATTTTGGCAAAAAAGTCATAGTATAGTATGTGGTCCAAAATGTGACAAAAAAGTCATAGTATAGTATGTGGTCAAAAATGTGACAAAAAAGTCATAGGTTAGTATGCTGTCCAAATTTTGATAAAAAAGTCATAGTATAGTATGTCGTCCAAAATGTGACAAAAAAGTCATAGTATAGTATGTTGTCCAAATTTTGACATAAAAGTCATAGTATAGTATGTCGTCCAAATTTTTACAAAAAAGTCATAGTATAGCATGTCGTCCACATTTTGACAAAAAAGTCATAGTATAGTATAGCGTCCAAATTTTGACAAAAAAGTCATAGTATAGTATGTCGTCCAAAATGTGACAAAAAAGTCATAGTATAGTATGTCGTCCAAATTTTGATAAAAAAGTCATAGTATTGTATGTCGTCCAAAATGTGACAAAAAAGTCATAGTATAGTATGTCGTCCAAAATGTGACAAAAAAGTCATAGTATAGTATGCCGTCCAAATTTTGACAAGAAAGTCATAGTATAGTATGTCGTCCAAATTTTTACAAGAAAGTCATAGTATAGTATGTCGTCCAAATTTTTACAAAAAAGTCATAGTATAGCATGTCGTCCAAATTTTGACAAAAAAGTCATAGTATAGTATGTCGTCCAAATTTTGATAAAAAAAGTCATAGTATAGTATGTCGTCCAAAATGTGACAAAAAAGTCATAGGTTAGTATTTCGTCCAAATTTTGACAAAAAAGCCATAGTATAGTATGTGGTCCAAAATGTGACAAAAAAGTCATAGTATAGTATGTGGTCCAAAATGTGACAAAAAAGTCATAGTATAGTATGTCGTCCAAATTTTGATTAAAAAAGTCATAGTATAGTATGTGGTCCAAAATGTGACAAAAAAGTCATAGTATAGTATGTCGTCCAAATTTTGACAAAAAAGTCATAGTATAGTATGTCGTCCAAAATGTGACAAAAAAGTCATAGTATAGTATGTCGTCCAAAATGTGACAAAAAAGTCATAGTATAGTATGTCGTCCAAAATGTGACAAAAAAGTCATAGTATAGTATGCCGTCCAAATTTTGACAAAAAAGTCATAGTATAGTGTGTCGTCCAAATTTTTACAAAAAAGTCATAGTATAGCATGTCGTCCAAATTTTGACAAAAAAGTCATAGTATAGTATAGCGTCCAAATTTTGACAAAAAAGTCATAGTATAGTATGTCGTCCAAAATGTGACAAAAAACTCATAGTATAGTATGTTGTCCAAATTTTGACAAAAAAGTCATAGTATAGTATGTGGTCCAAAATGTGACAAAAAAGTCATAGTATAGTATGTGGTCCAAAATGTGACAAAAAAGTCATAGGTTAGTATGCTGTCCAAATTTTGATAAAAAAGTCATAGTATAGTATGTGGTCCAAAATGTGACAAAAAAGTCATAGTATAGTATGTCGTCCAAATTTTGGCAAAAAAGTCATAGTCTATAGTATGTGGTCCAAAACGTGACAAAGAAGTCATAGTATAGTATGTGGTCCAAAATGTGACAAAAAAGTCATAGTATAGTATGTGGTCCAAAATGTGACAAAGAAGTCATATGTCATCCAAAATGTGACAAAGAAGTCATAGTATAGTTTGTGGTCCAAAATGTGACAAAAAAGTCATAGTATAGTATGTGGTCCAAAATGTGACAAAAAAGTCATAGTATAGTATGTGGTCCAAAATGTGACAAAAAAGTCATAGTATAGTATGTCGTCCAAATTTTGATAAAAAAAGTCATAGTATAGTATGTCGTCCAAAATGTGACAAAAAAGTCATAATATAGTATGTCGTCCAAATTTTGACAAAAAAGTCATAGTATAGTATGTCGTCCAAAATGTGACAAAAAAGTCATAGTATAGTATGTTGTCCAAAATGTGACAAAAAAGTCATAGGTTAGTATTTCGTCCAAATTTTGACAAAAAAGCCATAGTATAGTATGTGGTCCAAAATGTGACAAAAAAGTCATATATAGTATGTGGTCCAAAATGTGACAAAAAAGTCATAGTATAGTATGTCGTCCAAATTTTGATTAAAAAAGTCATAGTATAGTATGTCGTCCAAAATGTGACAAAAAAGTCATAGTATAGTATGTCGTCCAAATTTTGACAAAAAAGTCATAGTATAGTATGTCGTCCAAAATGTGACAAAAAAGTCATAGTATAGTATGTCGTCCAAAATGTGACAAAAAAGTCATAGTATAGTATGTCGTCCAAAATGTGACAAAAAAGTCATAGGTTAGTATTTCGTCCAAATTTTGACAAAAAAGCCATAGTATAGTATGTGGTCCAAAATGTGACAAAAAAGTCATAGTATAGTATGTGGTCCAAAATGTGACAAAAAAGTCATAGTATAGTATGTCGTCCAAATTTTGATTAAAAAAGTCATAGTATAGTATGTCGTCCAAAATGTGACAAAAAAGTCATAGTATAGTATGTCGTCCAAATTTTGACAAAAAAGTCATAGTATAGTATGTCGTCCAAAATGTGACAAAAAAGTCATAGTAGTATGTCGTCCAAAATGTGACAAAAAAGTCATAGTATAGTATGTCGTCCAAAATGTGACAAAAAAGTCATAGGTTAGTATGTCGTCCAAATTTTGACAAAAAAGCCATAGTATAGTATGTGGTCCAAAATGTGACAAAAAAGTCATAGTATAGTATGTCGTCCAAAATGTGACAAAGAAGTCATAGTATAGTATGTCGTCCAAATTTTGACAAAAAAGTCATATCATAGTATGTTTTCCATTTTTTGACATGAAACTCATAGTTTATAGTATGTCGTCCAAAATGTGACAAAAAAGTCATAGTATAGTATGCCGTCCAAATTTTGACAAGAAAGTCATAGTATAGTATGTCGTCCAAATTTTTACAAGAAAGTCATAGTATAGTATGTCGTCCAAATTTTTACAAAAAAGTCATAGTATAGCATGTCGTCCAAATTTTGACAAAAAAGTCATAGTATAGTATGTCGTCCAAATTTTGATAAAAAAAGTCATAGTATAGTATGTCGTCCAAAATGTGACAAAAAAGTCATAGGTTAGTATTTCGTCCAAATTTTGACAAAAAAGCCATAGTATAGTATGTGGTCCAAAATGTGACAAAAAAGTCATAGTATAGTATGTGGTCCAAAATGTGACAAAAAAGTCATAGTATAGTATGTCGTCCAAATTTTGATTAAAAAAGTCATAGTATAGTATGTGGTCCAAAATGTGACAAAAAAGTCATAGTATAGTATGTCGTCCAAATTTTGACAAAAAAGTCATAGTATAGTATGTCGTCCAAAATGTGACAAAAAAGTCATAGTATAGTATGTCGTCCAAAATGTGACAAAAAAGTCATAGTATAGTATGTCGTCCAAAATGTGACAAAAAAGTCATAGTATAGTATGCCGTCCAAATTTTGACAAAAAAGTCATAGTATAGTGTGTCGTCCAAATTTTTACAAAAAAGTCATAGTATAGCATGTCGTCCAAATTTTGACAAAAAAGTCATAGTATAGTATAGCGTCCAAATTTTGACAAAAAAGTCATAGTATAGTATGTCGTCCAAAATGTGACAAAAAACTCATAGTATAGTATGTTGTCCAAATTTTGACAAAAAAGTCATAGTATAGTATGTGGTCCAAAATGTGACAAAAAAGTCATAGTATAGTATGTGGTCCAAAATGTGACAAAAAAGTCATAGGTTAGTATGCTGTCCAAATTTTGATAAAAAAGTCATAGTATAGTATGTGGTCCAAAATGTGACAAAAAAGTCATAGTATAGTATGTCGTCCAAATTTTGGCAAAAAAGTCATAGTCTATAGTATGTGGTCCAAAACGTGACAAAGAAGTCATAGTATAGTATGTGGTCCAAAATGTGACAAAAAAGTCATAGTATAGTATGTGGTCCAAAATGTGACAAAGAAGTCATATGTCATCCAAAATGTGACAAAGAAGTCATAGTATAGTTTGTGGTCCAAAATGTGACAAAAAAGTCATAGTATAGTATGTGGTCCAAAATGTGACAAAAAAGTCATAGTATAGTATGTCGTCCAAATTTTGATAAAAAAAGTCATAGTATAGTATGTGGTCCAAAATGTGACAAAAAAGTCATAGTATAGTATGTCGTCCAAATTTTGGCAAAAAAGTCATAGTCTATAGTATGTGGTCCAAAACGTGACAAAGAAGTCATAGTATAGTATGTGGTCCAAAATGTGACAAAAAAGTCATAGTATAGTATGTGGTCCAAAATGTGACAAAGAAGTCATATGTCATCCAAAATGTGACAAAGAAGTCATAGTATAGTTTGTGGTCCAAAATGTGACAAAAAAGTCATAGTATAGTATGCCGTCCAAATTTTGTCAAAAAAGTCATAGTATAGTATGTCGTCCAAATTTTTACAAAAAAGTCATAGTATAGCATGTCGTCCAAATTTTGACAAAAAAGTCATAGTATAGTATAGCGTCCAAATTTTGACAAAAAAGTCATAGTATAGTATGTCGTCCAAAATGTGACAAAAAACTCATAGTATAGTATGTTGTCCAAATTTTGACAAAAAAGTCATAGTATAGTATGTGGTCCAAAATGTGACAAAAAAGTCATAGTATATTATGTGGTCCAAAATGTGACAAAAAAGTCATAGTATAGTATGTGGTCCAAATTTTGGCAAAAAAGTCATAGTATAGTATGTGGTCCAAAATGTGACAAAAAAGTCATAGTATAGTATGTGGTCCAAAATGTGACAAAAAGTCATAGGTTAGTATGCTGTCCAAATTTTGATAAAAAAGTCATAGTATAGTATGTCTTCCAAATTTTGCCAAAAAAGTCATAGTATAGTATGTGGTCCAAAATGTGACAAAAAAGTCATAGTATAGTATGTTGTCCAAATTTTGACAAAAAAGTCATAGTATAGTATGTCGTCCACAATGTGACAAAAAAGTCATAGTATAGTATGTCGTCCAAATTTTGACAAAAAAGTCATAGTATAGTATGTCGTCCAAATTTTGACAAAAAAGTCATAGTATAGTATGTCGTCGAAAATGTGACAAAAAAGTCATAGTATAGTATGTGGTCCAAAATGTGACAAAAAAGTCATAGGTTAGTATGCTGTCCAAATTTTGATAAAAAAGTCATAGTATAGTATGTGGTCCAAAATGTGACAAAAAAGTCATAGTATAGTATGTCGTCCAAATTTTGGCAAAAAAGTCATAGTATATAGTATGTCTTCCAAATTTTGGCAAAAAAGTCATAGTATAGTATGTGGTCCAAAATGTGACAAAAAAATCATAGTATAGTATGTCGTCCAAAATGTGACAAAAAAGTCATAGTATAGTATGTGGTCCAAAATGTGACAAAAAAGTCATAGTATAGTATGTGGTCCAAAATGTGACAAAAAAGTCATAGGTTAGTATGCTGTCCAAATTTTGATAAAAAAGTCATAGTATAGTATGTCGTCCAAATTTTGACAAAAACGTGATAGTATATAGTATGTCGTCCAAAATGTGACAAAAAAGTCATAGTATAGTATGTCGTCCAAATTTTGATAAAAAAGTCATAGTATTGTATGTCGTCCAAAATGTGACAAAAAAGTCATAGTATAGTATGTCGTCCAAAATGTGACAAAAAAGTCATCGTATAGTATGCCGTCCAAATTTTGACAAAAAAGTCATAGTATAGTATGTCGTCCAAATTTTTACAAAAAAGTCATAGTATAGCATGTCGTCCAAATTTTGACAAAAAAGTCATAGTATAGTATGTCGTCCAAATTTTGACAAAAAAGTCATAGTATAGTATGTCGTCCAAAATGTGACAAAAAACTCATAGTATAGTATGTTGTCCAAATTTTGACAAAAAAGTCATAGTATAGTATGTGGTCCAAAATGTGACAAAAAAGTCATAGTATAGTATGTGGTCCAAAATGTGACAAAAAAGTCATAGGTTAGTATGCTGTCCAAATTTTGATAAAAAAGTCATAGTATAGTATGTCGTCCAAAATGTGACAAAAAAGTCATAGTATAGTATGTCGTCCAAAATGTGACAAAAAACTCATAGTAAAGTATGTCGTCCAAAATGTGACAAAAAAGTCATAGTATAGTATGTCGTCCAAATTTTGGCAAAAAAGTCATAGTATAGTATGTGGTCCAAAATGTGACAAAAAAGTCATAGTATAGTATGTGGTCAAAAATGTGACAAAAAAGTCATAGGTTAGTATGCTGTCCAAATTTTGATAAAAAAGTCATAGTATAGTATGTCGTCCAAAATGTGACAAAAAAGTCATAGTATAGTATGTTGTCCAAATTTTGACATAAAAGTCATAGTATAGTATGTCGTCCAAATTTTTACAAAAAAGTCATAGTATAGCATGTCGTCCACATTTTGACAAAAAAGTCATAGTATAGTATAGCGTCCAAATTTTGACAAAAAAGTCATAGTATAGTATGTCGTCCAAAATGTGACAAAAAAGTCATAGTATAGTATGTCGTCCAAATTTTGATAAAAAAGTCATAGTATTGTATGTCGTCCAAAATGTGACAAAAAAGTCATAGTATAGTATGTCGTCCAAAATGTGACAAAAAAGTCATAGTATAGTATGCCGTCCAAATTTTGACAAGAAAGTCATAGTATAGTATGTCGTCCAAATTTTTACAAGAAAGTCATAGTATAGTATGTCGTCCAAATTTTTACAAAAAAGTCATAGTATAGCATGTCGTCCAAATTTTGACAAAAAAGTCATAGTATAGTATGTCGTCCAAATTTTGATAAAAAAAGTCATAGTATAGTATGTCGTCCAAAATGTGACAAAAAAGTCATAGGTTAGTATTTCGTCCAAATTTTGACAAAAAAGCCATAGTATAGTATGTGGTCCAAAATGTGACAAAAAAGTCATAGTATAGTATGTGGTCCAAAATGTGACAAAAAAGTCATAGTATAGTATGTCGTCCAAATTTTGATTAAAAAAGTCATAGTATAGTATGTGGTCCAAAATGTGACAAAAAAGTCATAGTATAGTATGTCGTCCAAATTTTGACAAAAAAGTCATAGTATAGTATGTCGTCCAAAATGTGACAAAAAAGTCATAGTATAGTATGTCGTCCAAAATGTGACAAAAAAGTCATAGTATAGTATGTCGTCCAAAATGTGACAAAAAAGTCATAGTATAGTATGCCGTCCAAATTTTGACAAAAAAGTCATAGTATAGTGTGTCGTCCAAATTTTTACAAAAAAGTCATAGTATAGCATGTCGTCCAAATTTTGACAAAAAAGTCATAGTATAGTATAGCGTCCAAATTTTGACAAAAAAGTCATAGTATAGTATGTCGTCCAAAATGTGACAAAAAACTCATAGTATAGTATGTTGTCCAAATTTTGACAAAAAAGTCATAGTATAGTATGTGGTCCAAAATGTGACAAAAAAGTCATAGTATAGTATGTGGTCCAAAATGTGACAAAAAAGTCATAGGTTAGTATGCTGTCCAAATTTTGATAAAAAAGTCATAGTATAGTATGTGGTCCAAAATGTGACAAAAAAGTCATAGTATAGTATGTCGTCCAAATTTTGGCAAAAAAGTCATAGTCTATAGTATGTGGTCCAAAACGTGACAAAGAAGTCATAGTATAGTATGTGGTCCAAAATGTGACAAAAAAGTCATAGTATAGTATGTGGTCCAAAATGTGACAAAGAAGTCATATGTCATCCAAAATGTGACAAAGAAGTCATAGTATAGTTTGTGGTCCAAAATGTGACAAAAAAGTCATAGTATAGTATGTGGTCCAAAATGTGACAAAAAAGTCATAGTATAGTATGTCGTCCAAATTTTGATAAAAAAAGTCATAGTATAGTATGTCGTCCAAAATGTGACAAAAAAGTCATAATATAGTATGTCGTCCAAATTTTGACAAAAAAGTCATAGTATAGTATGTCGTCCAAAATGTGACAAAAAAGTCATAGTATAGTATGTTGTCCAAAATGTGACAAAAAAGTCATAGGTTAGTATTTCGTCCAAATTTTGACAAAAAAGCCATAGTATAGTATGTGGTCCAAAATGTGACAAAAAAGTCATAGTATAGTATGTGGTCCAAAATGTGACAAAAAAGTCATAGTATAGTATGTCGTCGTAATTTTGATTAAAAAAGTCATAGTATAGTATGTCGTCCAAAATGTGACAAAAAAGTCATAGTATAGTATGTCGTCCAAAATGTGACAAAAAAGTCATAATATAGTATGTCGTCCAAATTTTGACAAAAAAGTCATAGTATAGTATGTCGTCCAAAATGTGACAAAAAAGTCATAGTATAGTATGTTGTCCAAAATGTGACAAAAAAGTCATAGGTTAGTATTTCGTCCAAATTTTGACAAAAAAGCCATAGTATAGTATGTGGTCCAAAATGTGACAAAAAAGTCATAGTATAGTATGTGGTCCAAAATGTGACAAAAAAGTCATAGTATAGTATGTCGTCGTAATTTTGATTAAAAAAGTCATAGTATAGTATGTCGTCCAAAATGTGACAAAAAAGTCATAGTATAGTATGTCGTCCAAAATGTGACAAAAAAGTCATAATATAGTATGTCGTCCAAATTTTGACAAAAAAGTCATAGTATAGTATGTCGTCCAAAATGTGACAAAAAAGTCATAGTATAGTATGTTGTCCAAAATGTGACAAAAAAGTCATAGGTTAGTATTTCGTCCAAATTTTGACAAAAAAGCCATAGTATAGTATGTGGTCCAAAATGTGACAAAAAAGTCATAGTATAGTATGTGGTCCAAAATGTGACAAAAAAGTCATAGTATAGTATGTCGTCGTAATTTTGATTAAAAAAGTCATAGTATAGTATGTCGTCCAAAATGTGACAAAAAAGTCATAGTATAGTATGTCGTCCAAATTTTGACAAAAAAGTCATAGTATAGTATGTCGTCCAAAATGTGACAAAAAAGTCATAGTATAGTATGTCGTCCAAAATGTGACAAAAAAGTCATAGTATAGTATGTCGTCCAAAATGTGACAAAAAAGTCATAGGTTAGTATTTCGTCCAAATTTTGACAAAAAAGCCATAGTATAGTATGTGGTCCAAAATGTGACAAAAAAGTCATAGTATAGTATGTGGTCCAAAATGTGACAAAAAAGTCATAGTATAGTATGTCGTCCAAATTTTGATTAAAAAAGTCATAGTATAGTATGTCGTCCAAAATGTGACAAAAAAGTCATAGTATAGTATGTCGTCCAAATTTTGACAAAAAAGTCATAGTATAGTATGTCGTCCAAAATGTGACAAAAAAGTCATAGTATAGTATGTCGTCCAAAATGTGACAAAAAAGTCATAGGTTAGTATGTCGTCCAAATTTTGACAAAAAAGCCATAGTATAGTATGTGGTCCAAAATGTGACAAAAAAGTCATAGTATAGTATGTCGTCCAAAATGTGACAAAGAAGTCATAGTATAGTATGTCGTCCAAATTTTGACAAAAAAGTCATATCATAGTATGTTTTCCATTTTTTGACATGAAACTCATAGTTTATAGTATGTCGTCCAAAATGTGACAAAAAGGTCATAGGTATGTCATCCAAATTTTGACAAAAAAGTCATAGTATAGCATGTCGTCCACAATTTGACAAAAAAGTCATAGGTTACTCTACTTATTAACATTTCAGCTGTCCATTTCCCCCTCACAGTCTCACACTTTATATAAAAGATTCATCATATATGATGATATGATATAATATTGTGCCTCTAGTTACAGTCTAAGCGTAACCACATCAGCTTTAACTACAGTTAGATTTAAACATCTTCTATTGTAAGCAACTTGCAGTGAAGTATTTTGCTTTAAGGGGCACATCTAACCTTAACCCAGACAAATACTGGGACAAAATGACTTAAAAACATTTACTCCATAAAAAGACAATAGTTGAAAAATGAAAAATGTTACAGTGCTCATTTATGAATTGTTCTTCTGCAGAGGAACATTTAAATGTAAAGGTGTGCACACACTTTTGCCTCAGTGTGGGAACCAAATGATCATTACATGAAATCATCAGAGTTTAGAATCAAACAAGGAACTCTCTAGTACAGCAGAATAACAAAGTTTTTGTCTCCGGGTTCTTGTACATTGAGCGGTCGTCGGCAGCAGGTGATCATGTTACTGTATCTGTTGCTAGTATGTATTCTTCATATAGGGTCAGTAAGGGATGGATTACAGGGGACGCCATTATGTTAAGTGACGACGTGTTCTCACCTCTTGAGTTCTTCTTCCAGCTCCTTGACTCTGGCGTCCACTTTGTTTTTTGACTGCCTCACGGCCTCCAGCTCCTCCCTCAGCACCTCCTGCACCCCCGACAACTCGTCCACTTTGGCTATGAGGTCGTTTTTCACAATGTTGAGAGCATTTCTGTGGAGAAAAGGGCGGAAAGACGAGAGAGTGAGTAACGTGAAACCGTGGGTTGGGCTGCAATGTCCACATACTGTAAAGAAATGCAGGGCCCTCAGATGAATGGATGAAAAACGAATACTGACACACACACACACGTGCACGTGTCACTTACTTGGTCTCTAGGAGCTGTTTGTTTTCTGTCAGCAGGTTCTCCACCTCCTTGCCCATTCCTAAAACAATCCCATGTACACATCATTACAAATGATACACAAATCAATCAAGAAAGTGAATTAAAATGCTATTTATGTGACATACTGTAAAAAGAAAAAATACAGTATGTCACATACATTTCTTTTAATTCACTGAATTACAGGACTATTCATCGACCAAGCTGCTGCGTCGACAAGGAAACTAAGTCAGATTAACATAATAGTGGAACAATATTCAAGAAAGATTAAAAAATATTACATTTTTCTTAAGAGGTGCAACAAATTCCTAGATTTTAATATGTGACTTTATGTTCGTGGTTGAAACTTAACCGTTACAATGTCAATACAATGTCTGACCTATTCATCTGGCTGTTAAACCTGAATGATTTAAACTCCACACCAAACATTAAGATAAGATTTTTTTTACACTGAAGCAAAAAAAAAAAAGCGCTGTGCAACATGAAAACAAGCCTGCAAATGTTAAGCAGCAATGGCAGCACAGCACAGTACATGGCAACATAAACAGAACAGGACAAAAATAAAACTTATTACATGTAATACGTGTAAAAAAAAATGACCGCAAAAGAAAAGTTATCGATTGCAAAAGATCCTTGGTTTAAACTAGGGATGGGAATCGGTATCGGCCTGATACTGGATAAAAAAAAATCATGTTTGTGCTGTTAATTTTTCTATTTGGGAGAACAATATTTGTTACACAGTTATATAATTGTGTCTTTGAAATGACTCCGCACAAATGAGCTTGATATTGTTCATAAATGGTCTAAAATGACCATTTATGTATCGGACACAAAAATGTGGTATTGTCCCGTCCCTAGTTAAAACCTGGTTAGAAAACATTTCTGTTTTGGAAAGTTGAGGCTGTGATCTGTGACCTGACGGGAGGCAGAGAACCACCTGCTCTCTTCTGCACTGTCTCATCACTGTTACACCACTTTTCTTTCCAAACAAAAGGGAATTTCTAATTGCAACGTAACCATTGGGTATTAAATCAAAAGGGCAAAACTTTTTCTCACAACAGATAAATATATACAGCCACACCAAATAAATAAATAAATAAATAAACAAACAGAGGGATGTGGAAGCTTGAGGCCAGGGAAATGACATAATAAGCAAATATGGCTATGAGAGAAGGCAATGTGCGCCTTACCGAAGAAATCGTCACGAACTGGCAGCAGAAGAGGAAAACGGGCACAAAGGAAGGAGGGAGAGGAAGGATGGATGGAAAAGCACAGATCAGAGAAGAAGATGGAGAGCAGGAGGGCAGGAAGGGAAGAGAGAAGAGAGGACGCTGGTAAGCATTCATTGAATCCGGGTTTAAGGAATAGCAACGGGGCTAAAAGACTCCAACTACAAGTCGAGGAGGCATTGTGTCTATGTGCCACTACTAAGAGTTTCTCCCCCCAACTATCAGATAAACAGTGAAAGTTATTTTTAGGAGTGTAATGCATCTATGAAATGACCTCTGTTTGAGCATGCAGCTGAGAGAATTACTACTGTCATTCTAAACCGCTGGAGATGAAACTAGAAGATGTATAGGACAGTTATTTTTGAAAAAATCTTCCATTATGTGATGAAATTCTTGATCCTTTATAATTTAAATTATAGCATATGTGGCTTTGGCTGACTTGTACAGAGTGATTCATTATCGTCTCTCCACAGTGTAGTTTGGGGAAAAGGTCGAGAGAGTAAAAGAAAAAAGATACCAACCAATGCACGGTCAGATACACACCTGAGAACTCGCCTATGGGTGTCACCAGCAGAAGCGCATAAAAAGGGGAAAAAAGAAACGGGTGAGAGGTTAACAGATGGACAAGACTATGACTCAAACCTTACTTCATATTTCTCATGCATAAGACTCAAGGTCGGTTCAATCGAAAAATCATAACAACGTCTTCCAAGATTCCAACAAATGTCAGTGGGAATGCAGGATAAATGATTCCTGTGAAATGAACGGCACCTAATAGATTAAAACAGCTGATCTTTTTTAAAACATGCCTAAAATGAAGGGCGGAAACAAACTTGAAAGACAATTAATGAAAAAAGGATCTCTAAATGAATGGACAACTTTGGGTTGGGAGACTCTATGTTACGCAGTGACGCAGGGATGAGCTGCTGGGATGGAGTGTGTTTCAGCCTCGGCCGCATGCAAGGTAAAAAATGCACAGCCTCTCATGGAGCGTCTGCTCTGCACTAACCCACAGCGACGACAGACGCTGGCTTTGTGCATGTCACACACACATCCACTGTTATCTCCCTTTGTTTGGGTCATATCACGTATAAGCATGTTAGTGTCCATGTGCAAGTGTCTGGCTTCACTATCACCAGTTCAAGTTTCTGCTCAACTGTAACCAGCAAACTTCTTTTTACTGTACCACAAACACTGACGACTCTCAGATAAGGACGTTTACTAATTAACCTATAAAACCAAATGCAAATGACAGTGCAGCCAATGTCCTACCTAGCAGCTCGGCACCTGCATCGACATCGCCGATGATGTCTGACTTGGCGTCTTTGATCTCGTGGTAGAGAGAGTCCGTGTTGATACCAAAGGCCTCGTTCACAATTCCCTGTGTGGGGCTGAAATACACACAAATGATGATACTTTAAATGATCTAGGAACAGCTACTGGCCTAACGGAAAATAAATGTATGCGACAGGAACATTCAAAATGCACCTGTTTCCTCCTCCGTACCCACGGTGGTCCACACACATGTCCAGCTCAGGAGTAGAGTCAATAATCTCCTGGAACTCGGACCATTCGTCGCTGCTTCCCATACCTGTACGAATATGACACACACACACACACACACATCAGCGTTACAAACAGATTGTTCTCTGGATTGTGAGCCTTCATTTTGACACCAAGGATTCAACATGCTCTTACCGATGCTGACGTTCCTGGTTTCCTGGGAAACCTGCACCTCCATGTTCCGGCTGTGCCGCTTGGCACTTTTCCTGTGGTTCCCGGTGCGCATCACGTCAAACTCGGAGTGTGTGTGGAAGCCCTCGTTTATCGGAGTGACTGTGGCGGAGGGGACGGAGGAGGTGGGCGTGTTGGACTTGCTCCCTGTGCTGCTGGGTGTGGCGACCACAGAGTCTGACTCTGATCCGTCCTCCTTGGTGCGCGACGATGACATGGCAGCAAGACACAAACAACATTAGATGAGCATCATACAGGGAAGGCTCACATTTTACCCGTCACACCTGCACAACACATTGTATCTCGAGCAAATGACATTTGGCTTTTTTGTAGCAGCTCCACATTTCGTTTTTCTTTAACAGCAGAAGTTTGAAAAGTGCATGAAACTCACAAATACAGACAACCATAGGTTTCAGAGGACAGCGTTACATTTTCAGCTGTGAGTTAAATGGTGAGTTAAATATCCAGGTCGCACTCAATTATTGTCCTCTACATGATGTTGTTTTATATGTCCAAAATATGAGCCTCTTCATTCTTTGAACCAACAGTTCATTCTCAAAAACGGCATTTAAAAACCATTATGAGACAATAGATAGTAGGGAAGCCAAAATGTGTCAAAATACTATTTTAGGGTCAATATTGTCCTATACAGATCATATTCTGCCGAAGGAAGAAAACATCTTTGCTTCTTACAGATCTGCACAAATATCACACAGTAATGATTTTAAATATGTTATTCCAATAAAAATGGGAATAATTATGTCAAAATGACCATTCCCTCTGATATTGATGTCTGAATTCAGTCAAAAATAATTATTCATGTGGGGCCACAACAAGAAAGCAGCAATGTCCTAATTTTCTTACCTTTGCTCTTTCTTTCACATATAAAGAAAACAATGCTATAAAATTGCATAAGTACGTAAAAAAGAAAAAGAAAAGAAGCAACAGCTAAACTTCAAAGCTGAATTAAAAAGTGTAAAGTAAAACACGAGGACACATAGCAGAAGCTCCACAAACACACATCTCTAAAGAAAACTGCATGGGCTCCCTGCTTGCTTGAGTCAACACATACACCGGACAGATGTGACTTTAAATTGTAGCGTTCCAATTAAGTGTGAATGGAAAATTGTTTCTTCTAAAGTGACACAAGCAGGCCATGGAGAGGTCGTCCATGTGGGTGTGGCTGGCAGGATGGGCAGCGGTAAAGGCTGGCCCCTCCTCCTTCCACTTCCCAGGCTGTGGTTGTGGTCGTGAGGGGAGGACATGGCCGCTGTCTGTCCCACCTGATAGGCAGAGCTGAAGATAGACTGGCCGAGCTCGCTGACCTGCCAGATGTCTTTCCCGGGCATCATCCTAGCCCCCCCGAGACCCCCACGTACCATTCCCTCACCGCTGGGGTACAGGCTCAGTGACGACGGGCGATCCGCTTTGCTGCAGGCAAAGGTAAAAACACAAAGAGGTGGAGAACTATGTGAGATTGTAAGTTAGTCATTTCACTCGTCTCCAGTGTGAACAGCAGGATTCATAGTAAAGGGCACATGCACAGAAAATAAAGGGCCTGTAGCAGAGAAACAAGGCCTAATTACTCATGTCACACATTACCTACAGCTCAAGTTTATCATAAATAGTCAAACAGGCAGTGATGTAGCAATGGAGCAATATACATATATATATAAATATATGTATTCCATAAGCTTTCGAGTCATTCAAATCAATGAGTTCACACAACACTGACTAAGCTCCATCCAGACGACTCTCTCTCTGTGTTTCTCAGTATAGCTGTTTTTAGGTCACCTGGAGCCCAACAACATGATGTGTTTGTGCTAGAGAAGTGAGACAGCTACAAACAGGTTAAAGCATGACTGAAAACACAAAGGAGAGCCCACGACAAGATCTCATCTATTTTTTAAATTAAAAATTGGCACCATATTCTGTTGAAAAAGAATTGACACCATTAACTCCTCAGGAAAAGGTTAAATTCACTTATTTCACACCTAACATCAATGAAAGGCTAAAGCCTGACTTTTTCTGAATCCATTTGTTTCAGTTATGCAAAAAAAAAAGCACAGTTATGTAGTGGTTACATACAGTAATGACTAAGTTTACTGTCAACATATTCAGCAAATAATCTTTTCCAGTTTTGTCATGGTTTGCAAACTCTTAGAAGTTTCTTCACATACAGGCTGCGAATGCATTCAGGTCTTTCCGTAGATACAGACAGACGAGTGTAACAGGCTGACACAGACACAAACTGATGAGCAGACGCAAGCACATGAGGACGCAGACAGGTGGACAGTAACAAACGGCTGTACCAAGCTTAAGATAACACATACAGGGATATATCTTTTTTTTTTGTTATGGGGCGTTGAGGAAGGATTAAAGGCATCGGCAACACTTTCTATAACTTTAAGTCCAAGCAGGTTATTTAATTAGAGGGGAGAGGAGGTGGGGCAGTTGCAGGACCATGTTGGATTTACCTTTTCCTCCATGTGTGGCGTTGACTGTGCAAACAGTGGCACAGAAAGCAAGCCAGCGAGACGGACGGGCAGACAGACAGACAGACAGACAGACAGACAGTGATTAGAGAAATACAGGAGACAGGATACAGGAGCATGCAGTGACACATGAAACCACACAAACCCACACCGTATGCAAGTTGATAAAAGTTGGACTGATTTTGGTTTTTGATTATCTGTTTGATGTATTAAGTATTAAGTTTATACATATATCGGATATATAGAGGAAAAAACAGACCATGAGTGTTATCCAGTAGATGTTTATTTAAATTAGGCAATTTTGGATATTGTTTGTTATTCATTTTATCAGATGGAGGGGGAAAAGGAAACCAGCCAATCATCTTTTATTTTGTAGGCAAATGATTTATATTTGCAGAAGATGTAGACGGTTTCACAAGACGAAATAATGAACTCATAAATTAAGAGATAAATGAAGACATATTAAGTGAGACAAAGGGGGAAACATTAGCATCAGCAGAAGGCTGGAATGAAACATTTACGTAGCTAAAATATCATTGTTATCTATCCATTTACTCATATTTCCGAAAATGTGTCACCAGTTTATAAGGTCATTAAGGTTGCCTTTGTCATGTCTTAGTCTGAATTGTGTTGTTTTTTTGTTTGTTGGTGATTATTGAAGTTAAAAACTCCACCAGCCCCGCTCAGGTGATGAAGATTTAAAGGATGAGGCTGCCTTTCATTTGACTGTAGCTGAGTTTTAATCTAGAATTCTGAGCATTTGGTGAACATGTTGCATGAGGTGACTAATCTGTGATTCAGCGACAGAAGCTGCACCGGATGTCAAACTCCTCCTCTCGTTTCATGTACACGAATATTCGGAAATTCATGCATTGTCTGAACACGAATGTTCTCTTTTTGTTCTCCTTTTTTGTTGCCTTTCCTCTCCTCTCTGTTCATCATGGCACCTGACTGACTGACGTCAATGAGCATGTTGACACACACACAAAGCTTAATACAGCCAGAAAAACAAATATGAAACATCAGCAGCAAGATGATAGATGAAATAGTTCAAATCCACACCAACACACACAAACACACACAAGAAGCACTCACGTTCGTCCACAGCCAGGGCCTTCTGATTGGCTGTTGGTCCCGACTTGCTGCATTTTGGAACGTTCTATGTGCTCGACGTACGTCTGAATCATCTGTGATCCACAACAGCGACAAAGAGAGATGTCAGGATTACAGTATCTATAGTCTATTACACTTTGGATTACCAGGAATATTTTGAGAACCAAAAGACAATTGTGTTATAGAGATTATTACATTTGAGGAGGACTATTTATGTACTTGATTTAACACAACACTTAATTGGACCATTTTCAATCCAGCGCAGTACGTTTTTAGAAAATACCCATTTAATAGTAGTGGTATTATTATTGAGCTTGAGAAAAATAAGGTTTTTCGATTACTTTGACATGTTTCAACCACGTCCTGTGGAAGTGGTCGAAACACTGGACTGATACTAGGATTATAATATTGACAGCATTTGAATTTGATTGCATATATAAAGACATACAGTAGTATGTATGTTTGGTGAGTTCGGCTGGACTCTTGTGATAAATGAAGAGTATAAAGAGTTGTTTGTCCGTCTCGAGTGTTTGCTCTCACCTCAGTGTGGCGCTGGTGCAGAGTGTTGTACTGCTTCTTCATGTCTGATTCTCGCTCCTCCAAACGGGTGACTGAAGAACACACACACACACACACACACACACATACAAAGACAGTTTAATAAAAGCATGACATCAGGACAGACTGAAACAAAGAAAACTTTATTTGCCACCAATGAAATATAAAGGCTTCAGTGTATGGGGATAATGTTGTGACAATTATCTTTCACTCTTTTGGTCAAACAAAACTTTCCAACTTTCAAAAGCAAACACAGACAGACATCATACAGGATAGTGCAAAACTAAAAAATGAGTTAAGATGGTGTCAAGGGAAAATAATAATAAAAAAAAGCTCAGTTAAAATGGACCAACAATCTAAAAATATATCTCCCCCAAGAACTACAATGAAAATGTATTCTTGAACTTTAATGTTATGTTTTCTTTACCGTGTGATTTAGGAAATAAACAAATGTGAGGTGCGTCCACTCACTTTGGTCAGAATAGTTCTTTGTCTTGAGCTCCAGCTGTTTCCCCTGCAGCTCCAGAAACTCCACCTGCGTCTGCAGGTCCTTCTTCTCGGCCTCCAGTGCATCTTCAAATTCAATGAATTTCTGAGGGAAGACACACGAGCAAAGGTTGAACTTCCACACACACAGACACACGTCACCAAAAATTACTAGATTATGCAATGTTGCTATATATATATAATGTCGCTTATAGATCAGATTTCTGAAATGAATACGCAAATGAAACACAACTGCTTTTGTAAATATAACAGCGATGATAGCGGCTGTGTTGAGCAATCATCTTTCAGGTCATCTCAGAAGTGTAATGTGTTAAATGTTAATTTAAGATGAATTGGCTGCTGAGTCCTCATCGTGTCTCACTTACAGAAAGGATTGACTTGGTCACCAACACAAGAGCGGCCTATTCCCCTTTTTATTTCTATTTTTAATAAAGCTGTTCACAACAATGTCCTTCTTCAAGTTCCACCACAAAGTCTTAATACTGTAATCCCCTGCGTGCAGCACAACCACAGAAGCAGGAGTGTGCTGCAGATATACACACTGCACTACAGAGTTGTTTGACGTGTGCACAGGAGCAGAGAAACCACCACGTCCTCCACATTTCTCCACCAGCACACCATTTAAATTAATGAATTAATGAAATGGAAATTAGATCCACAGGTTTGTAAAATAACAGCATTTGAATTGTTCTGTGTCCTTCACCTGTCCCTCTGTCCGCAGCATTTGCCTGCACCATTCACCCACAACACCTCTTAAAACCAGCTGTGTGTTTGTTTTGAGAGAGGGTAAAATGACACTGCATACACACTGATGAGCTGAAATATTGTGTTATTCTGTGCGGCATGAATAATTCATGCAGCAGCCCTGTGATGACTGAGTGAAGCTACATTAATGTGCTTTCCCTGACAAACCATAGCTGTGTCTGACTGCACCGTTGCCACAAATGCAGCTGCTTACACTCTGTGATACATGAGAACAGTGTGACTGACAATACTAGTCGCTGTATTTTTGTCAGCAGTTTTGTATGTGGTATGTTGCATGTGCGAGGCCGTTGCTGCACTTATCTGGACCTTATGTAGAGAGAAGGTGCAAAAATGATTAGTGCAGCAGGCAGTTTAAGAATAACTGCAGCAACAAAGACACATTGAGTCCAGTGTGTGCGAATTAGTGACATCAAAAGGTTGAGATGGCAGATTGTAACAGTTCCATGTAAACACGCACACTCTGGCTGGTTAAAAACATGGAGATGCAAGACAGCGACATCTGCAAAGCAACGTAATTGCCTAAAGTCTGTGTAAAAGGCTTACAAGGCAACATACAATGTTTATATTAGAGTGATTAAATACAAACCCATATGTATGTTTGTAGTCACTTCCTGCCAAAAATCCTCCTAAATGTTACACATTAGACCTTTAATACTTGTAATATTTGGTCTGTTGAGAAGGAGCTGTTGGCTTTATTTACCATTAGCTGACGCCTGATAACGTTGAAACCTGAGCCACACTTAGTCAGTACGGTCGTGGCTGCCTGTGTTGTCTCGTGACAGGGCGTATTATTGTTTTCCTTTCGCTCTCACCCTGCTCAAACTTCTCATTGGCCCTTGACTGCACAATGTGGCCTGTGCCTTTACTCACACTGCGGCGTTACAAAAAACCCGAGTCCATTTCTTTCTTTCTTTCCTTTCTTTCTTTCTCTCTGCCTCTGTTGTTCTGCCTCAGCTCCTCATAAGCACAAATCAGGTTACAGTGCCAGGCTCCCTCAGTGCACTATTGATTTCCTATGATTCCCCACCCATCGCACGTCATCCCATCCCCCATTGTACTCCGTTTTGTCATAGTCAGACAGTGTCTCTCTGTTTATTTGTTACGTTGGGGAAAAAAATCCCTGCTTTTTAGCAAATTAGTACATTTATTTTCTTTTCCTTTGGTGAGATGGAGGCACATGGTACGCTGAGGCGACCCCTAAGGGGAGAAGCCACAAGATGATGAAGAATAGATGTATTTTTTTTCCAGCTTCAAACATGCATGCACATGCAAAAGAATGCAAACAAAATCAATCGATATTCAAGCTGTGAAACAATGATTATACTATATTACAATCTAAAGTAGTTGGTATGCTGCTTATATAAAAACATACAAACCTTAAAGGTACAGTATGCAAAATTTTAGCAACATTTGCCAGTGAATATCCCTCATCTCACCCTTCCAACTAACTATGTGGCCTTCAGTTAGCGTCAAAGCTCAAAAGGTCCAAAATGGCGGCCTCTGTAGAGCTGACATAACGCTGACTAGTATAAAGGTATAATCTTTTTTTTTTCTCTGTCAAATGGAAACAATTTAACCTCAATTCTACACACTGGACCTTTAATATTTAAAGGGCATTGTTCACAGCAGACGTTTTGACTTGTTCAAACAGAAAGAAACACATGAACAATGGCTCAGTTCAGCTCATTTAAGTAAGGACAGTGTGACAGTGAGTCAGCATGCACCCAGAAACCGTGCAAGCTAAATGGAACTCAGCCATCATTAGTTGGAGTCTGTCAAAATGGCTGCCACGAGAAAGGCCGACACAGGTAAACAGACATAGCCGACACAATGAACATGTTTTAAGCCAATAATTACAATACCAGTATCAAAGTTAACGTTAAAATAGAGTGGTGTGAACAGGTCGAGCAAAGTCAACTAAGGACTTTTCACAGTAGGCAGATTTAGTCCTAATGAGATAATTTGCTCTCTCATCATCCTCCTCTTTCTCACATGTACTTCAGACATTGAAATAGCGAAATTAGATAGACAGTGTAGAGTGAGCGATAAGGAGAATTTAATTATTGTTATTTCATTTTTATGCTGCATTTTCTACTAAACAGTATTTTCCTCCAAGTACCACCAGAGGAATTTCATGTACCACAGTTTGAGAACCATGGGTGTACTAGACAATCGAATTAAGGATGGCTAAGTTCCATGTAGCTTCTTGCGTTTCAGGGAGAATTCTGACTCCCTCTGTCCTGACCTAGAGGAACTGATGTAATCAGGAATACGTGTGGTTTTCACGTTAAAAAGTGCTGTTAATAAAAAAAGAAAAGGAAAGGCTTATTGACTTTCTAACTAGCAGGTCATTAACAGATTAAAGTGAGAACAAATTAGACAAATGGCACAAGAGGAAAAACCCAGTGAGGGGAAACAGATGATGAAACCGGCTAAATGCTGAGCTAAGCTGATATACTGAGGCCTCTGTGGATGGGAGGAGGAGGATTAACGTTTGCTTTATGATGGCTGCTGGAGACCACGGCTGATGTGACAGAGAAACACCGAGAGCTGGCGGAGGTGGAGCTAAGTCAGTAACGTAATAGCTCCACTATAATGTCCACTTTTGTTGTTTGTGTCCCTATTCATAGCGTGTTTTCATTTGGAAATATCCAGTGAGTGTCACGCTCACACCACTCACTTGTTCCAAAGCTTGTCACGTTGTCTCTTCATGTGTTTGTAAATTAGAGCTGTGTTCTTGCTTTGTTTAACTTATTGCTTATTCTATTCCCATTTTGTGTTTGTATTTTTATATGCATAGTATTATTATTTTAATATCACCAGTCACAACTTTTTGCTGTTGTAACAAGTTAATTTCTCCAGTGTGGAGGTCAATAAAGATCCTTAAAACTTATCAGCTGTAAGGATTACAGGAGTATGAGCAGCATAACTCAAGGTCATACGTTAGAGCCTAAGGAAGAAATTATTACATTTAATGGTGATTGGGCTCTGGATTCAGAAATAAACAAAACAAAAAAAAATCTACTATTACAGAGTGTAATGGTAGTTCAGAACAGTTTATTTGGCATGAACACACAGGCAGGAATGATGAGCAGAATGTTTATTTGTAGTTTTTGTTAGGTCTCTCAAGCTTGCAGCCCGTGGGCCACATGCGGCTCGCCACTTAATAACAACAAATGAGCTATTTTGGTATGGTTTTTTTTTAATTAATAGATTCATTTTGCATCATAATCATATTAATTTTGTGAACTACCTATCGTTCCATATCAAAACAAACACTTTTATTTTGGAAATCTGAGAAATACAATCACAGAAATCGTTACTGTGATATCATGATGGAATATGGTGATATCATTACACCTACCTGTACTGTACTGTTGCTTAATATTTTTTTATTTTTTTTTAAATTAGGAGGTTTTTTTCAGTTCACTAGCCCCTGACTGACCAGACTAGATGTTGTCCAAATATAACTGTGAACAACCTTAGGGGAGGTTTGTGCTCTCTGACTGC
The DNA here is from genome assembly GCF_958295425.1 of Solea solea. Taxonomy (NCBI): domain Eukaryota; kingdom Metazoa; phylum Chordata; class Actinopteri; order Pleuronectiformes; family Soleidae; genus Solea; species Solea solea. The sequence goes on along the minus strand of NC_081149.1, from coordinate 18,185,746 downwards.
AACTACAATGTGTTGTGAGTTCAAACTGAAAGCATGTGTTCAATACTTACTTAATGCACATAGTATTACATTTAAATGTAGCGTCCTATTGTTATGTAAGGGTGTGAAATCTAAATATTTTTGTCCACTCAGCAGGACATAAGTACTTTCTGAACTATAAGAGAGACACTGTGTTTACTCTCACTTTACTGATAAAAGTTGCTTTATTATAATATATACATATATCGCTTTGTAGGCAGTCTGACTAATGAACTGTTTTGTGTTTCCCTAAATTATATCACAAGATTACAGTGGTTAAAGTGTTAAAAGGTCCAGTTTGTACATTTAAGGTGACATAAATTGAAGATAAAGTGTGCAATCCGTCTCCCTTAAAGGTATGCTTGAGTAAAAGTAAAAGCATCTGACCAGAAAATGACTTTGGTAGAAGATGAAGTCACTTTTTTATAATATTGCTTCAGTAAAAGTCTTGGTCAGAGTTGGTCAGACTCTTCTTCTTCTGATTTTATTACGAGTAACAAAGAGGAAATGTAGTGGAGTTAAAGTTGTTGAAATGTAAATAACAAAGTACATATATGTTAATTTTGTACTTACGTACAGTAGCAAAGTATTTGTGCCTTGTTACATTACAACACTGTGTACAATTACAATTACCTGATTGTATATGGTGTTGTTTAAACAAATATTTTGAGTTTTGACGCTATCTGAAGGCTACAGGTTCTCCTGCAACACTTTTGGAGGGTGAGGAATATGCAACTTCCCCAATAAATGATGCTAAATTGTACACAGTGTATATTTAAAGGACAGTCTCAGTAGACTAAATAGACTCAAATGAACCTCATGTATGCCACAGGCCTAAACATGCATGAGTCACATGGCAGATGAAGCTGCCTCTGGGTTCAGACAGAGCACCATGACTACAGATGAGGTGTGTGATGTGCTGTGATGAGGGTGTGGAGGCCCGGTACCACTCACCTCCTCCGCCTGCTTCCTCAGCGCTTTCTCCCGCTCGTACTGAGTGATGAGCTGCTCGTTATCCTCCTTGAGCAGCTCCAGCTCCACTTCGTGCTCCTGGTTCTCCGTCAGCACCGCGTCCAGGTTCTCCAGGACGTTCACCACCAGCGGCATCAGCTCCTTCACCACCTCCTCGTCGTAGCTGCGGATGAGCCGCTCGAACTCCCGGTAGATGCTGTTGGCCAGGCCCGACACCCGCTCCGACATGACGGTGCCGGAGCCATAGTCGTCCTGGTAGACCACCTCGTCTATCTGTAGCTCCATCATGGTGACAGCTGGAGCTGGAGTCTCTCTTCCAGATGAGAAGACAGCGTTCACACACGTTTTTTTATTTATTTATTATTATTTATTTATTTTAGGCCTTGAATGCGAGACTGTCTCAGGTTTAGATCCGCAAAGGAAACAGGGACATGAAACCACTATTTTGATGTTTTACACAAATAAAGAGAACTCTTTATCCCTGTAGCATTTTGTGCGTGTAACCTTGAGCCCAGAGCGGAAAATATTGGCTCTGATACTTGGATGTAAAGAGGGCCCCCTCCTCTTCCTCCTCTTCTTCCTCCTCCTCCTCCACCAGCAGCCCGTTGTATCGCCTCTACACACGCAGCGCGGCTACTTCTCTCCTCCCGAACAGAGCAGCACCTGGTCCGGGGAGCTGTGGGTGAGGAGTGGGCCCGCCTGTGGATCGGCCCTGGCTGAGTCCATGCCTCCTCCTCCGTCGATGATGATGTTGCACCTGCCTCTCACTCAGAGGCAGCAGCAGCCGCGCACCCCGGCCATTAATGACAGGGAGATAAATACGTGAATAAATAGGGAAATAGGAAAATAATCCACCGCTTCAAGGTCTCCGCCGACGCCTAATCGGCTTCTATGATATCGTTTCTTCCATATTTTGTGCTCCACGCTGCCGCTGCTGTTAGCCGGGCTCGACCGTTGATGGTGATGTTTCCCTGTGGGAGAGGCTCTCTCTCTCTCTCACTCCCTCGCTCTCTCTCTCTCGCTCCCTCTCTCTCTCTCGCTGAGCCAGCTGACAGACACCCCCACTCTCCCTCGCTGACGTCACACCGTCTGCATTGAGCGAGCGGACACACTGCGTCAAGTCAGACATGCAACATGAGGAAGTCGCGGCTAGATCTCAAAATAAAACATTTTTAAAAGATCATATTCAATTAATGGTAAATAATGTTAGATGACAGCCCTTTAACTACTTTTAAAATGGATAAAACAGTATTTATTCCATTTTGATTGATCACTATTTCCACAGCCAGCTATATTATTTATAATAACTATATTTAGTTGTAATGTAACCAAGTACAAATGCTTGTTAATGTAAAATTCAAATATCTGTACTTTACTTTGTAATTTATATTTCTAGCAACTTTTACTTTAACTCCGATACATTTCCTTTAACTAGCTTTGTTAATCTTTACTACAAAATAAAATCAAAAGAAGAAGAGTTTGTATTTATATAGAGATTTCTAGTCTTGATGAGCTGCTTTACACCACAGTTTTGCCATTCACTCGTTCACACTCTGCAACAAAGAGTTAAGTGTCTTGCTCAAGGACACATATAGACTAGCAGAGCCAGGAATTCAACCTACAGCCTTCCAGTTGAAAGACAACTTGCCCTACTGCTGATGTGCTTCACAAAAATGAAACAGAAAAAGAAAATTATTTTAAAAACAAGGCAATAAAATTAAGTAAAGCCGTGAAACATTGAATTAAAATGTTATTGTAAGATTAAAGAGGGGAAACCCAGGTAAAGTTAAAATAAGATAAATTAGACATGACTGCAATAATCCCACGATGGGGAAATTCATGTTCGTTTAGTTTTTATTTTGAAGGATAAAACCGGAAATTGTAGTTTTTTAAAATTGTCCCTTGCCTGAAGTCTGCAGGAATGGTGGGCGCTACTGTTCAGTAATAATGACGAGGCACTCTTAAACAAATAATATAAACAACCGCAGTTTGATCAGACTCTGGTAAGATCATTTGTGAAATAGAAAACAACAAACACAACAAAAACTAAAATATTTATTATTAATTGTTTATGGATTACGGTTGTTATTTGGATATCTTAAAAGGTCCAGTGTGTAAATTATATAACTTTAATTTTATTTATTTATTAAATTGGCTGAAAATTGAATATTTTATTATTATTATTATTATTATTATTATTATTATTTTTTAATAATAAAAAATAAGCTAACAATCACATGATTGTTTTCAAATGTTGTTTTTCATTACCCCAGAAGGAGCCTTATATATTTATAGTAAGAGCCAGATCAGCTTTATGTAGGCCACCATTTTGGACCACCATGTTTTACAATAGCCCACAATGAACAAACTTAACAGTTTTGAGTTTTGATGCTAAAAACATAAGAGAAAAAAAATAATAAGAAAGAGCCGCTCAAATAATCACCAGCAACAAACACATATTTCAGAATTTGAAGATAAAACTGCAGCAAAAGTCTGATTTCGTCTGAATTGTTTTTTTTACACTATAGATAATAAAGCTTTGCGTAAAAAGGGTTAGTTGTAGGTTAACTTCTAATAACAACAGACCCTCGATCGAGATGAGGAGGAATTCAGCCTCTGATTGTCGACTTTGTTCAGATTCAAGGAACAACTGCTTTTCTTCTGCAGTAGACATGGACTGGGGCCTTTGTTATGCTCCTGTGTTACATTTCATAATTTCATCAACAGACAGGAATTTTTGCATTACAAGACCAATGCACTAACATAAGAGGGACACGTGGCTACTGCACTACCTCTGAATTAAGAGAATAGCATGGGAATGAAGTCTAAATAAAATGAAGAATGAAGTAAAAACATTTTTCAGGTGAGACAGTTCAAGGTTGGGCTACTGTTTGCCATGGATACAATTACAAAAACAGGTCAATGAAGCATTACAAATGCACAGTTTTAACACTTCAATTACCAGTTTTTGTCTTCGTGGTTTGCTGCAGCCTGGCCATGGGTCCACGCAAATATGTCCAGGAGGACAGACTATGCAAACTCATGTTTTATCTCCTGTTTAACTGACAGACATATTTTAATTATTAAATAACAAAGATACAGTGTTGAACTGCATATTAGACCAACTAGTATCAGTGTACAACCTCCTTTGTCCTAGCTTTAGTCAATATGCGACAGCTAAATAGGAGCAATATTACACTTACACCAGCTTACTGTTTGGTGGTCCCTGCATGATTCCAACAAGCAGAGCGAGGTACACCAGTGTGGCTACAACAGACATTTTAAGTTAAATTAATCTGGCAAATATGTTTTCTTAACATTATAAAATATTATTATAGTTTGATAGAAAAAAATAATCTGAAAAATAACTAAAATGACACATTAAGTGGCCTCAGATGACATGAGAGTTTGAGGGGTTCACACGGTTACCCATAGTCTTGCCAGATGCCACAGTGACGCAATCAATCAATCAACCAAAACACCATGAGATCAACTTTGAGTTTTATGACATCATATAACATATAATAGCCTTTTCAAGCTTACAGATTCCAGTTGTGTCTGCCATCTCAGCTTAGTTTCATTGCATACTTGCATGTGGTACCTTTATTTCAAGGAATATTTATCAATACGTAAAGTATACGGTGGCGTGGCCTAGTTGTATTTCCGGACTGCCTGGTGTCAAGAAACTCTTTAACTGCTGCTTGAAAGAGGAAATAAAGCAATGATTCTAGTTTGAAGTTCTCCATGGTATAAAGTGGTAATTTCTTTCCTGAAAAAAAAGAACACCCAACAACTAATAACTTGCAGTGTGTGCTGCCAAAGGGCAAATGAGAACAAAGGCATTGGTGTGAAATGTTTCAAGAATTAACTACAAATCTGAATCCCACATGACATGGTAAGAACGTGACATCTACACTGGTCCAGAAAAAACATTTAACAAGATATGCAATGTATTTCAATAAAAAACAACAAAACTACTTAAATTACAACCATTCAAAGTTGTAATCATTGTATGACAAACATTCAGGGTAATGTAAATTGAACAGTATAGGAAAGTAAACAAAAAAATAAACACAAGCTAAATGCAAAACAACGGTTTTATTGCAATACACAGGATTTCTTTCTTCCGCTGTGCTCATTGCCTGCCAGGCACATCAACACACTAGGGACAGGCTGGCACCATGAATGTGCGTCATGAAGTGAGTGAAAAGGTGATTATCAATGAGCCCACCTAGACTCAGGTAGGCCACGTGCTTGTCCAGAGTTCACTGTCTTCAGCCGTTTTAATTTAAAACATTAACAGAGGCCTACCCCATGCAAACAAGAGGCATGTTCTCAAATAAAGCAAGCAATGAGGACAAATCACAAAGTACCTGCACACAATACATTCGCGTTATAATCAAAAAGGAATTTCTTTTAAAAACGGACAGAGAAGCATCTATGAGTAAATGATTGTATTTGTCTTTGAAAGTCAAAATAACAGCATTTCCCTCAGAACAAAGTTTGTGCTCTGACAGCAAGTCATTAATTTGGACATATGTTGAAATAAGCGATAAGGCAACAAAGAATGCTTAGATGATATATAAGGCTTACTAAGTCATAACTGCCACACAAAAGGTTTAATGTCATCCAGTAAGGAAGTGGCAGCATGTAAAAAGGTGGCACTTTCTGAAACATTTCACATATTACACTGGTGACAGACAGCTTCACCCCTCCTGTCTGAAAAAGTTAAGACTTTCAAACTAATTCAGGCAAGTGTCTGTGATGAAAATTGTGCAAGGATTTTGAGTCACATCAGATCGTTTGAATCAACAATCATTTAAAGCTTCTTCTGATGCGTCAACCTTTTTTGAGATGCTAAAATATCAACGAAAAAACACAGTACAGTTACACATGCTGAAACACAAAAATGGTACAATTGTAACTGCAATATTGAGATTGGACAGAGTTATAGTCAAGTTGTCTGTTGATTTACCAGTAGGTGATTGTATAATTGCAGGATTTAGTGAAGAACAATATGCTTTGGAGAAAGAGCAAGGAAACAGACACGCGATCAAAAAGTGCAAGACGTTGACAACATGTTTGAATGGGCACCTGAAGCGAACATGAGACCTGATCTGTGTTAAGAAGAACAGGTGAAATAAACGCAAGGAGAGGCATAATGGAATGAGAAAAGAGCAACAGAGGATCAGACAAAGAAGTGTATGGACACTAACAGGGAGGAGCAGCGTGTTCAGCTGATCAGTAGAATACCACGCTGGATTTTCCTCCAGGTGGGTTGAGGACCCTGTTGTGAGAGCGAGGCCTAGGTCCCAGGTGAGGCTCGAGGTTCTTCAGTAAAGTCTCATCAGCAGGTGATGAGGAGGAAGAAGTGGGTTTAGGATCCGACACAGCAACAGGCTCTTCTTTAGCTGGCACGGCAGCTGGAGGGGCAACCTCTTCCTTCACCTCAGGCTGCCTGACCTTGGGTTCACATGCTTGAGGAGAGAAAAAACAGTCTTAAAGATCTGTCAATAAAAACAGCCCCTAAAGTATTTAATCATTACCAATAATAATAATAATAATAACAACAACAATATAATAATGATCACATTTTACCTGGTAATTCAGGTTCAGGTCCCACACTTAGATTGTCCTGTGATTGGGGAAAAAAAACAACACAAAATGTGTCTCAAATGTTTATTACTGCATTTAGGTGAAAGTAGCTTTGTCTGGACAAATTCTAACATGTGTTACTGGTTAACCTCAACATACACAATATGCCCTCTGTAAATGATCAAAGCAGCCATAGCTATTACATGACAATTATCCATGCTGGGAGTGGAGCGGCTGAGTTAGCAGCATTGAAATATTCCAATGATGAAAATAAAAGAAAATGGAAATGTTTTCAGCATATACTATAATTTATGTGAAAATGTTTCCGCTTATTAGCATGTTCTTAAAAAAAAACAACGGGTGAACAAATCAAAAAGGATAATGTGTGTGTAATGTTTCATAGTCATAATATTAACAGGCTTTTAAAAAGTCCAAAATAAAATTATATGTAGCTGTAAAAAGCAGAAAAGCAACTTTAATGCAAACCTCAAGAAAATAAACTCAATTTTGTATAATAATATACTATGCAGTACATTAGCATGTTTTTTCTGTGTTATTAAAAGCTGCAAACTACTATAAACAGCTGTATGAAATACCAACACTAACACATTGAGAAAAATGAGTTACCGAATTGTGAAACTGAGTGGTTCTCTTTTGAAAGCTTTTTTTCTCAATACTCTAGATGCACAAACACTATTAAACTGTGTATTTGTGGGGAAATTATTTTAAATACTCACTAAATAAAGAGTCACAGGATAAAATAAACAACATCAAGCAAAAATAAAATATATAGAAGTATGGCCTACCTTTGGCTTATTTGGGTGGCTTCTTTTTGGACTTTGCTCTGGTGCACTACCAAATCCAAGGCTACTTGTTCCACCTGGTGGTACAGGTCTCTGAGGTTGAGCAGCGGGTTCGGGCTGCCCAAATATTCCACTACTCTTCCCACCTACATGAAGCAACATCAAGGTATGTTACATTTTGCAAACACAGGCCATTTTTCAACAGTAGACTCAACTTGCTTGACTAAATGGGATACAAACAAAACCTGAAGGCGGATTGCATTCAGGCAGAGAGAAGAGTGAAAGTGTTTGTATTGGAAATGTCACATCAGTGTCACATTTCTACACCCTGGACATTGACATATGGTTGAACCGGTTTGCGACAGCATATCCGCTAGCCCTGACATGCTGGTCTGACCTGGAGGATTGGAGCGTCTTGGCATGTTCTGAGGCTCCTCTGGTGGAGAAAAAAGTTTAGAGGCCATTTTGTTGGGTCTTCTTGATGCTGCAGCATCATCTTCGTAGCCACCAAACAAGTTACTGGATCCACCTCCAGGAGGCCGCAAAACCCTACAAGATATGAGACAACTTTTAAGTATTATCAAGAATTAACCACCACATTATGTGAAGTGTCAAACAGGTGTACTTGCAGAATAATATCACTAAATGATAACAGATTGCATGTAATGTGGCCATGCAGGGTTTTTTTTGCAGTGGGGGGAGGGGGCGGGCAGAAGCTTCACTGTCACAAGGACCGCAGCAAGAAACCGGCTGTATGCAGGATGACACTGCACAAACTGCATGGTTGTTCTAAAACGTATTGATCGTATTGATTAAATTATTTCGTGCATATTCCAATATTTGGGTCATTATTTGTCTGGCCATGGAGTGTGTTTGTTGTCTTCATTTTATGCTTTTATGTCTTATTCTAATAATTTTATTCCTATCTCTTTGTAGAGCTTTGGAGTTTAAGATCAATTAATTGTCTATCTAGCCATCTATTTATCTATAGTAACAAAAGGACGAGTACATACTGATATAAGGTTTAGAACAAACACACTGATAAGACATGCCATTGTCTAATAGTTTGAACTTATATGTGTGAACTCTGTAACAAGTGATTGCTGTTTAGATAATATAAGGTTTATTATTACAATGAGCAGGATTCTATCATTTTGATTCTTTCACTCAGGAGCATAAACCTTTTATCATTATAGTGAATATATAGTTACATTTGTTTATTTGGCAGAGACAATGTACATGAATAAATGTACTAGAGTTATTTTCCATCTGCAGTCCCTGGACAGAAATTAAAAACAGCAAGGTAAAAAATAAGATACAAATGACAACTAAGATACACAAAACATTGGTGACAATTACTAAATAATTATAAATATTAATCATTATGGACTGACTTGAAACAGTTATATCGTGAAAATGTTATGGACATAGTTGCCAGATAACAATTTTAAAAACTGTCAAATAGAACAGTGGACACTACTGTTTTCATGCCACATTTATCAAATTGCTGGCACATAAAACACGGGTTAACCTGACTGCAACTACGCAATTTAACTTAAGTCGACGCAAACAAATAGCAGGTTATGTGATTATATGCCCGGGAACGGCGCCATACGACTTAAACTCTTAATGTCATACTTTAAGGCGTAATTAGAAACCACAACATGCACATACAGGACGATTTAGCGTAGCCGACACAAGAACCTAGCCAGAAAGAGGAACCTTGACCACACTTGACTCGAACAATGCGGCTACAACGCCGTTTTTGGCGAGTACAAAGAAGCGCAGTCTGAAAAGGACTTCCGCAGGCGCAGCAGACAACGCCTGCCCTGTTAGCTTAAAGGCTATTTCTTAAGTTTGCTAGCAGAACAGGCGTTATCGGCTAACTCGAGTTGAGTGTCCTGACAGACAGTCCGCGTAGTTAAAACATTACAAAGAGCAAAGTTTAAAAAGATTACGTGGAAGAAAGCGTGGTACAAAAATCTCCCCACATATGTCATGTAGTGTTAGCTCACATTGAGACGTTAGCAGACGGAGAGACTGCGTACAGCTCAAAATACAACACTGTTGTCCACATACGAGACACATAACCAAGCTACACCTCGTTTATTGTTCACCTGGAACTCGGCTTGGAGGCACTATCCAACCCTTGGAACGTGTTCGTCGAAGTCATAGTGGTTTTTGTTTTGAGCCTTCAAGTTTCCGAAGACCACTTCGTCAGATTGCCAACTGTACGGCCAGTGGATTCTTGCTGCTGCTGCCTGCGCCTGCTCAGCTGCGCCGTCACCGTGTAAAAGGAATCTTGCCCCGCCCTCTGACACACGTGAATATAACTGGTCCTCCGTCGAGTGCTGAGGTGCGTTCGTTTCACAACACTTAGCATCCCTCCGGTGAAAAAAAACAAACTACAACGTAAGGCATTGCATGGTTCACGTCACATTTCCAACTGCAAATCAGACACAATTATCTGTCACGATCATAATCAAGTCACAATGAAGTCACAGTGGCGTTTAAAGGCATATGGAAGGGCAGGGGCGAACATTAAAAAGGCGTTGCCACTAGTAATTTGCCTCGTTCTATCACATCTGCCTTGTAACTAACGCAAAGATGGGCATTTTATATAAATCACTGATTTCCTGGGGGACACATGAGCTTCAAGTCTGGTAAGGAAAATGGGAAAACAAAGTCACAATCAACAGTAGGGATGGGCGATATAATAAAACTATATTATGATATATCATGGTGATATAGCAATAACATTCGTGACATTTTACATAATTTAAAAATGAAGGTGTTTGTTCTGAAGCGTAACAATTCACTACAGAAAACACATTTAGGAAAATTAGCCAAATTAATCCATAAGTATCATAAACAAACATTTTTAGTAGCCACCATTTCGTGGGCCACATGAAATAGTCTCGAGTTTGAGACCTCTGCTCTAAGGACACCCTTTGGGACACTGTCATGTAGGAATTACATAGGGAATTTCATAACTGCACCCTTTTTGATTGGAAAGCCTCCCATTGGAAAGGAAGTTGCAAGAGAATCTTATAGAGCACTGCATCTAGAAGGACACTCCTTTACAAACAATGCATTTGTTTTTCCTTACATTCTGCTGTGGAAACTACAAATTAATGGCAGCCAGTAGGGCGCTTGTGTTTTTACCACTCTAGAGTATGTTCGTGGGTACCTTGTGATTCAATAAAGTGTTTAATGCCATTACCGCACCAGTCCCTTTAAACGGGTACATACGTCATGGTTATCTACTTATCCGGTGTGTGTACAATTGTCACATGTGGTGTGTTTGACCGGTTGATAAGTCAGAGACACCAACTAAAATAAAGCTCATATTTAGTCTGAATAAAAGGCTTTGTGCCATACTTTTATATGTGCTTTCTAAACCGACCTCTAAAGTAATTTGCGGCCAGTCGTACATGTCAAAGTCTGATTCCGGTTAGCCGGGTGTTTTCGGCGTACGCCACGATGAATTCAAGCACAGTCCCGCCTGTTGATTTGCTGATCGAAACGTCAATTTCCTTATGGGCGGAATTAATATATGGGTCGTTTAAAACTTACGTAGAAGCGGTCTAATTTCTTTGAAAGGACACTTCTTTACTGAACGAAAAGTTAAATGACGGAAGACTGAATGAAAAAAATAATTTTAAAAATAAATGTATACGGCATGACAGGAAGAAAATGGCAATTGGTTCTCCTTTGGGCCTCTTCCGCCAGCAATTGGCGGAGTCCTCCGTCAACTAAACATTAATGATCCTCCTCTTGTATTTCTGACCAATCAGAAGCTTTGTTTTGAGCCAAAGTGGGCGTGTCAAAGCGCGTGGACAATCGATCCGCAGGAACTGTCATCTGTGAACGGCTGGAGGGCTGCAGTCAGCTAGTGATGCTAGCCTGTGAATCGAGTGGGAATACCATCAGCAGGCGTCTACTTCAGGTAATCAAACACCTTTGAGAAGGTTACCGATCTAATAAACTGTTGAAGGTTCCGCATCAATATAATCTTCATGTCGCAGGAAGTTTTTGAAAAGTTATAGCTTGTTTTGACTGACCTAGCGTTAACGTTAGCTTACCAACAGCAGCAGCCATGCTAGTTACCACGTTAAGTATGTATGTGTGGAGGGAACTGTCACTACATGTAGTAAAAGTCATCACAACAAGCGTCATGGTAACTTTTAGCTTCAAGAGCATACACTCTTGTCACAGTGCACTTCTAAAATAACGATCACTTTGTATGTCCTGCGATCGGACTACACTAAAACCACTCAGCCGCTAAAACTCTTACCATTACAGAAGGGGACTGTGTGGATCACATCCCTGAATGTTGTCATTGAGCCTTTATATTAATCTTTTAATTAAAGCGAATGAATATTTTACTATGATTTTACTACGAATATTTTACATGTTTTACTATGCACATGTTCTAACTGTTTGCAGACGTACGACATGATGAATGCAGGAAAACATTCTGTTCTTGTTGTTTGGCTTTGTTTTGCTGTCATTCAACTGGAATGTCCATAAATGATTATCCATAAATGAATTAGTGTAAATTAGTGATCAGTGGATAACTGATCTCTCAAAAACTTTATTTAAGTTTGTGATGTTCACAAATCATTGTTCCAAATGTAATGCAGCCCATCTTGATGTGCACTGAACACATAAGAATCTTAGTCCTGATTTTGATGTTTGTTTAAGAATCTTCATGAGGGAATGAAGATGATGATTTATGCAAATGAAAAGTAGTTTGAAAGCCTCAAAGGTGTACGGAGTGTGTATTAAATAAATGTTTTGTAGACATAATTTCTGCAGTCGATGGTGACGTAGTGACAAGCAAAGTCCACTTGCTCACAGGTTAATATAGCTGTCTATAGTTATCCTTTTAAATGGAATCATGTCACGTGTCGCTGTAAATGCGTCGCCCTTGTATGCAGTAAATAATCCACATTTACCGCCGGTTTTATAGTGTTTTATTTCTTGTTGCAAAGAAACATTGAGTAATGTTGATGCAGATAGAAAACAGTTGAACTGCGCAGAGAGTTCAGCTCAGTCGAAGCTGGAGCAAGGAGAGGGCAGAAAGCGGAGAGATCGGTGTCGTTTTTTATTATGCTTAATTTGATCAGTAATTGTCAATCTAACCGATCGGATCCATGGTGAAGAGAAAGAAGACGTCGCCCACCACCGAAGAGTACGAAAATGGGTAAAATTAAATGTGAAATTAACACTTTATTTGGAGGTCGAATGCAGTGAGGGCTTTTCGTTGTCGTTTCTGCAGGGCGCTAAACTGAAAAGCGCTCGCATTTGAATTTAGTTGAAATTTAACACAGAATGTTTGCCATTCGAGCTGAGAGACACTCGGTAAAACACCATCGCCTCTTACTGAACTTATTTTGGTGTTAAACATAATTTATTTGGAGACATTAATTGCATATATTTGGCGTTGTTTTGTCGGGACTGGAGAGGGGATTTGAAACAAACAGCGGCGGCCATGTTGAGAGACAGTGAACGTCGTGTTTAGAAGTTAATTTTTCACATCGCTTTGTTCTTAATGTGATCAAATATGCATAAATGTGTTTGGGCAGCATGACACCGGGCTCCAGGGAGGGGATCGGTGTCGATGGGAGGAGGAATCCGTCCAGAAAGCCCGAAGGTTGCGACGAGGAGGAGAGCGGAGAGCAGGCGAGCGAGGAGCACAGTACAAAGGGAGACGACGGAGTGGAAATTCTTAATCCATCAACCACGGCTCTCAGCCCCGGTTCAACCCCGGTCCTCCCCGCCTCTCCACCGAACCGAACCGGGCTTGGTGATACCCAGCAGCCCCATACATCAGCGGAGTCCGCCCCTCAATGCCACGACCAGCATCATTTTCTCCGATCAAGCGTTCGACCTCCAAGTAAACGCATCCGGAAGGATTCAATCGGCTCAGCCATCAATGGACATGGCGGGGCAAAATCGAAAGGTACAGTAAGTGATCCGCTTGGATAAAATGATGAGTGAGTGGACAACTATGATCTACTCCGATTCCTACACTTTGTGAATCTGTTGTGGCTAGAGCAAAGCTGTTTGTTGTTGTTGTTGCTGCTGTTGTGTCGTCTCTGAGCCACTGGCCTGGCTGTTGTCTTTTTAGATTTTATTGCTGGCTGCTCCAACCACATTCACTAACCCACCCGAACACTTGTTTACAAGGAGAAGAGTCACAGAGGGGAAACTGATGTTTAATTAAGGATGTGATCCGACTCTTTTAATTCACACTTTCTTTGAAACTTTGGTGTTTGTTCATATGTCATTATCAACAGAGTGCAGGAGAAACTAGGAAGAGCACTCAGCTTCAGCAACTTCGGCAATGGTCATTCAGGAGTGATCCTTATCTGGATCACCACCAAAATCTAATAATTTCTTCCTTGTACCACAACCTACATTACCACAAGTTTTTATCAAACTCAGTTCTTTACTTTTAAAACTGTGTTGGCCACAGAGAGACAAACATACAAAGACAAAAACAAACGTCCTTGTAGAAGGGAATCATTCACAGGTTTACAAAAACTTCAGAACTTTTCCAGAACAGCTGTATTATCATTATTATTATTAGTATTAATATTAGTATTATTGTTATTATCATTAGTGTTATTTGTTGTTTTTAGGAAAAAGACAAAAGTAAAATGTAGATGAGATTTTACTGCCTTCATTCAGTGATTTGTCAATTTTTATCTATTAACTGTTTTGGGTTTTTTGCTGTAACACGCCACAACCAAAACAGCCAAAAATCATTAATGATACTAATGATCAAACTTACATTTTCATAGCACATGATTGCAGGTCATCTAGATTTGTGTTCTGTTCTGCTGAAGCTGTCAGTGGTTTTGATTTGACAGTAAGGACAAGGAACATCTGAGAGGGCACAAAGATAAAAGTCAGGCAGATAGCAGCTTTTTCAGCCTACTGTTTTAGTCCTTAGTCATACCTGGGATCTTGGTGTGTTTGCCAATGTAATAATAATAATAATAATAATAATAATACATTTTGAAGCCAATACCAATATTGTGTTGATGATATCATGCATCCCGACTGAACAGTAAATAATTGCTTAATTGTTAACACACAGACCCACGATGAACACTAACTGAAAGGGGGCTCAGAGCAGTGCACCCATAAGAATGCGTCATATTCTAATAGTTGTTGTCCTGGGTCTCCAGTTCATACCCTCCTAAATTAAAGGTTGGGTGGGCCAGTGAGGTGGGGCAGCAGCATTAATAACATTCTTTTAATTTGTGTCACTGAAAGTTGTACCTGTTTAACCTGTACACAATACATTATTCCTGACTGGTTTCACTGCAGTTTTCATTTGTGTGTAATTATGCTGCACTGTAGCAACAAAGTGTTCATTTTTTTGTTCTTTAAAAATTCCCTTAGGCTTACATTTACCGAGTTAAACATGCACAGTGTGTTGGTTTTCTGACATGTGTGCTAGTGCATGGGGTGTTGTTGGAAAAGAGAACAAGACCAATATTGTTTCACCAAATGCATTTAGACTGACCAGTTCACCAAGGAAGCTCCACTTATTTTAACATGATGCTATATTAATGCACATCTATTTTAAAGGAGACACATTTAGGTTAGTGCTCATAAGCCACACACATTTTCATTCATAGGTGAAAAAACCCATTAGCTGGAAAGACTGTTGCCTTAAAATTACGCAGTGCTGCATCAGCAACAGTCTTACTGTTTGTGTTGGTGCCTCCTGGCATTGTGCTGTGTATGTGCTGGAGCCTACCATGAGTTAGTTTTGGACCTGTGCACTGTAGAGCTGACCGTATATCGGCTGATAGCTTTTCCTGTCGCCTTGCCAAACCTGAACCACAGAGAGTGGAGCTCTGCAGGGTGTGCTCTGTGCTGCCAGCCAATGGCTTTTTGTGCCTGAACTTTGCATCTTCTCAGCAGCTACACAATTTTAAAACTACTGTAGCGTTTGTTTCTCATGCTGAACAAAACAACCCGTTTGGTCAGTCTGAAACTTTTGACCCAGTCCTTACATTTCCAATTGTCTGATATTCAAGTTGTGTTCTCATCAAATATTTACTTACTGATGGGTTTGTGGGCTTCTTGACTCTGTGTAACACAGGCACAGAGAATGGCTCTTCCTCTCAGGGGGCAGTGGGACAGTCAGGGCCTATGGCGAGCTCCACAGTAGGAGTATCCAAGTCCTCCAAGGGCCAAGGGTCTACTGAGAAGGAGGAGCAGGCTGGTAACCAGAAACGGGCCCGTCGACAATGGGAGTCTTGGAGTGCAGAAGACAAAAACAGCTTCTTTGAGGGCCTCTATGAGGTAAAGTATTTTGTTAAATAGTCATTACTTTATAACCTTTTCATTAAATGCACACATTATAGGAATATTGTGCAACATATTTTCAAGTTTATCTTGGGACAGCACGGGACATTTGAAACCAAGTTAAAACCCAATTTCATGGACATCATTTGACATCTCAAACCTCCCCCTTTTTTTTGTCTCTAGCATGGAAAGGATTTCGAAGCGATCCAGAACAACATAGCGATGAAGTACAAGAAGAGAGGCAAGCCAGCTAACATGGTGAAGAACAAGGAGCAAGTCCGCCACTTTTATTACCGCACCTGGCACAAGATCTCCAAACACATTGACTTTGCCAATGGTGAGCTGTCTTCAATCTTCTTCCTACATAAGCAGAGGGGACATTACAGAAGCTCTTTGAGCATTATTTATTATTGAGAGTATCAATACATCACATCCAACTTTTATATATATAATTTTTTTACGCCTTTAAGTCTTTCTCATCTCGTTTCATTCATTCAAAACAAGGCCTTGTTATTATCAGATATTATAAATTGTTTAGTCACTGAAATAAATAAATAAATAATTTGACATTTCCGATCTTGTAAGTCACACAGTCCAAAAACATATGTTAAAGAGTCTCTCCAGATAAGCCTGGGCCTTTTCCCCTACAAAATTCTCTGTGTCATTGTCGTGTTATCTTAACGTTGCATACACATTCCTCTTAGGCCACTGGTTACAGCAATGTTGTGACTTGTTGATCTTTTTCTTTCTCAGTGTACTCCCGAGTTCTGAAGAAATCCTCTCAAGAACTGTATGGTCTCATCTGCTATGCCGAGCTGCGCAAAAAAGTTGGAGGACGTAAGTAACGGCAGGAAACATTCACGAATGTGTGATTTATTTGATGTTTTCGCGTCGAGTGTTTTCATGCTGTAGGATCACGACACATGGGATGTGATTAAATGCTGCACGCTCCCAGTCATGGGGGACAGCTGCTCCTGCGGGAAGATTCCCTAAACGTCTGGTTTTGTGTTTTGTCTACGACAGTAATGGATGATAAGAACGTGGCGAAGCTGAACGAACTCATCCAACAAGGGTAAGTCTGTAGTGAAATTGATCAAATGCATAACCCAGTTTACTTTTACAACCACAATTTATTCAGTGATCCGAGTATAATAGAGGATGCTACTGTTACAGAGGGATGCCTTCCTGTTTAATCAGTAAATAGCAATAAATAAATGTAAGAAATTGAACACTTGTATTAAATGTTTTTGTAAATTCACAAATCTGGGATCTACAGTAATCTAGTGGAGTGTTCAGTCTCAGTGACTGAAAGGAAACAATGTTGAGGTCATGTGCCAAATACAGGAAAAGGGCATTAGCAGCAGTGATGCATGCAAAGTAGACCACTAATATCACCTGGAAGGAAATTTCCGAAAATATAAGTATATATAAATGATATGGTATTGTATAATGTCTTTGTAAAATGTCTTTGTTCACATTCTCTTCCTCGCCACCAAATGGTGCGATGTGATACGGAAACGTTGTCCTGCTGTTTATCTGCTGCTCTGTTTGTTTGACCAGGGCCACGACTGTGCGCTCAAAAGGGAGGAACCTGCGAATCAAAGCACCCATGTGCCGCGCTCTGAAGAAACTTTGTGATCCCGACGGTGAGACTCTCGCACACGTACATGCAAACTGAATCAAACATCGGTACTGAACAATTAAAAAATGTGATGTGGTGAAGCGTTACTTGGGGAAGCGTTTTCATTGTTTGGCAATAATAATAGCAACGTGAGCTAGTGGTGTTTCCATGGTAACTCTGTGGGAGCAAAGTGAGGAGGTGGAACAGGAGGGAGATGATGGAGATGACTCGTCCGATTGACTGCCATTGGCCCCTCTATTCATCATTATCCAAACTTCTAAAAACCCTTTAAACCAAGAAGGGAAAAAGCAGTTTTGTCACAATAGTTTCATTGCCTGCTAATCCACTGGGTTTGAAAATTTGTGAGAGAATACACAACTTGTAATTTACACTAAATGTAGTGTCACTTTAGAGTTTTGCCGTGCAGTTGTCATGATTCTGTCTGCTACTGTCGCACCATTATTTTTATTATTATTTATTAAAAAAAGTATTCTCTGTATGTTCCTAAAGAGCTCTCACTCTTTAAAAACACCTTACCTTTCCGCGAGACATCTTTGTTGTCATTTCTCACTATGTCAACGTGTCCCCACAGGAGTAAGTGATGAAGAAGACCAGAAGCCGGTGCGTCTCCCCCTGAGGGTGGCAGTGGAGCTCCAGCCGCGCAGTAACCAATCCTGGGCCCGTGTTCAGAGTTTAGCCCACAATCCACGCCTCAGGTCAGGCTTTAACTCGTGCCAGTGCTTTTGAAAATGGTGTCCGTTTGCTGCGGCATCACAGGACCAAAAGATTAGCCCAAGAATACCTATGAAACGTATATGAAAAACTGTCAGGTGAAATGCTAAGTATGTGTGTATATCATAGTTGAAATCTATGGCTAAAATGTCTGTATTTCAAGAAGCATAAAACCTAAATTATGCTTTCCAAAGCAGTCTGGCTCTGTCTTACAACAATTGTCATCAACTGTTTTCTTACCTAGAATGGTGGTGGAGCTGCATAGAAAGGTTTCCAGCCTCATTGAATATTTGAAACAGAAGTGGGCGTACCAGGACCAGCGCATTGTATCCTTTAACACATTATGTTGTTTGCAACTCTGTTGAGCAGTATTGATCCCATCACAGCTGAGGAAAGGGAAAAAAAATATAAGTAGTAGTAGTAGCAGCAGTATTTCAGTTCATCATTTAACATTTCAACATTCAATTCTTTGGAAGAACCTACCTATCAGTTATGTTTGAGTCTTTAACACCAATGTTTCAGCTTAAGAGTCTCAAGGAGCGAGAAGCTCTGGAGGGCAGTCAGTCCAGCACAACCTCCCCCGGCAAATGCCAACCAGATGAACTCCTTCTCTTCCCTGCTGAGAGCACCACATTGACTACACTGCCTGGTGTGGCACGTGTGGTTCACTCCAAGGCATCCTGCACTGTACACTGGCTGGAGAGTGGCAAGAACCGACCAAATGCAAAGGAATTGCCAGCTGCCCAGATCCTGGGCATCCACACAGCTCCAACATCTCGGACTGGCCCCAAATCTGGACGTGGGAGTTCTGCTGCAGCTGCTGCTGCTGCTGGTGGTGGTGGGGGTGGTGGTGGTGCTGGTGGTGCTGGTGGTGCTGGTGCTTCAGTGACTGTGTTAGGTGATACTCGTCGAACTGATCCCCCTAACCTTGAAACTTCACCAGACAGTTCTGCCAAAGTAGAAGAGAAGAGGCCTGTGTCTGTTGCCGCATCCTTTCAGCAGACGGTGGCTCTGAGAGAAGAAGGAACTGAGTTTGCTCCCTGTGGTGGATTAGCTGTAATCAAAAGCACAGAGAAGTTGTTTAGCAGTGTAGAGAGCTCATCTGAGCAGTGCAAAGAGGAGCAGAACGCCGGCACCTCCTCTCCAGAGGCCAACCAGACTCCTCCAACCAAACCTTCAATGACTGTCACAGAGGATGGAGTGTTGCAGAGCCCTGTGTCTGCAGCCAAAGAGCGGACTGTTGAGCAGATCAGGGAGGAAGGCTGGTGTCCCCGTGACGCAGAGAACGTCACCCTGGCTGAGCTTTACCTGATGTTTGGAAAGCCTGGGAAGCTGCAATTGGAGTACGAGTGGCAGCCTATCGCGGCTCCTTCCAACAACCAAGAAGACGGACAAGCCATGGCACCAGCTAAGCCTAACAGGACGCATCATGTTTTGCGCTGCCTGCTCAAACTGGTGACCACTGAGGTCAATCCTAAACCTTTGGTAGGGGTTAACTTCTACTTTTCACATTGTTATTACTAGTTTGTTAGTCACAATGTCAAGTTTAAAAGAAGCTTTTTAAACTTGTTAAATATGTTGAACAGGTGGTGTGATTAATGTGTGCCCTCTCCACCAGGCCCCGGATCTGTGTTCCACAGCCATGTCACCTCTTAAAACCCAACAGGAGGAGCAAAACCAGACACTCACTCCTCCGGGAAAGGGGCCCATAGCAGGTGTTCGCAGCCCCAGCTGTGGCCGGCAGCAGGCCTCTGTCCGAGGGGCCAGGTCACACCTGGTCAACACTGGAGTCTCAGGTATTCATGAGTCTCTCCTAGACTCTAAAGCTTTTCTACAGGCTCTAAATATGCATTCACCTGTGATGTAGCCATTTCCCTGCCCAGGTTGTGGTTGGAGACTTGAGTAAAGACAACTAATCTTTTTCTTTACTTTTTACTTTTATTTTGTTAACTTGAAATCTTAATTTTACACACAGGTCAGATTTGAAGTACTTTGTGTGTTTCTTTTCCTCCCAGATGCCCATTGGCTATATAAATAATTTTCAACGAATGTCCCTTCCTTCTCTCATAACATTTCTTATTTGCCACGCGTCTTCAGGTGGACGCTGCCTTGCGCGATCTCTACTGGGGTCGGCGGCGGGCTGTGAATCAGAGGGAGGTGTTTTCGCTGTACCCACCACGCTGCCTCCTAACAGCTCACGGCACAACAGAATGTTCTCTCCCAACAAGGAAGCGGAACTTGCCTTCAGACAGCAGCTGGACTCGATCAGTGTATGTCAATTTTTTTTTTTACACACAAGTACAATGACTACATTTGTGAAATGTTCAAATTAATTTATTTTATTACCCTCTTATAGATGCAGTCAGATCTTTTCCTTTCCCGACAGAGAAAACCTCGGAGCAGACAACTCCGTAAACCTCTTGTAGTTCAAGTAAGTGAAGAGTTTTTTTATATTGGTATTGAAGTAAACATAATTTATTACTCCTTGCCTTGTTTTGATAGACTAAACATTTTATTACATCTTGCCTGTGTAGCGAACACTGCTGCCCCGAACTACAGGAGACACTTCTCCGCACGTCTGCTCCTTTTCCATCCTCTCCAACTCCTCTGCAGGTAGTAATTGCTGGTATTGAAAGAAAGTGCAAAATGATTGTTATTGAACATAGACCCTTGAATAGGTTGTTTTTTTGTGTTTTTAATTGGTAACATTGTTTATACATGACTTAATATAATTCAACAAGAGCTAACCTAACATTTTTCGTCCCTCAGGAACTGGATCTTTCCGGCCCATCCATACTCGCCCTGCTCCTTCGCCCCGCTCCATCGTTTCCAAGGTTCCAGCTGCAGCACCAAGTTCTGCAACCACCAGTCAGCTCTCCAGTATGTACCGTTTCCCTGTTTTACTGAAACCATGTTGAATGTCTAGATTAAAGCTTAAATATAAACTGTACTGTTGAAGGTTTCACTTTGAGTATCAGTTACCTCAGACAACCAAAGGGTTTACTTCTCAAATACAATTATTAATCACAAATAATCTGCTCCATTGCAACTCACTTGGTCTAAGATTCCTGTTAAAGCCTTATTACGTGACACTAACAATATTCTTACATGAAGAGTAAATGTAATGATTTCCGACATTCAGTATGGCTTTGAATCATTTCTGCTTTGTTCTAGGCTACATGAACTCACACCTCATTGTATGATTAGACTTTTAATACTTACCATGTATGAGCCAATGTGGGGAAATCCTTGGTGTGTCTAAACCGTTTCTGCTCTTTCAGGTGCCATTGATCTGGCAGCTAAGTCTGCAGGCATCATTCCTGGTAGTCCCTGTCGGAGTGTTGACTCTCCCTCTGTGGATAACGACACTCTGCTCACACCCACACCCACACCCACTGATGATGCCGAACCAGACCCACAGCTCCTCCAGCAAAACGTCCCAGAGGTCAGGAACAGATGCTCTATTAGTGGTGGAAAAATCAGTGACAAAATGACTCATGTTGTAACTAATAACCAAGTAATTAAACAAGGCCTCTTGCTATTAACTGTAATATTCATTTTCATTTTGTCAGATAACAATTTTTTTTCTCCAATGGACATCTGATCTGATATTTTAAGATGTAATCATTCCATCTAGTAAATGTGAATCATTTATGACTACACTGCCACCATTTATGACAATTCTAGGAATAAATATAGCCATCCCATAATGCGTGCCACTTGTTCTTTCCTCAGAATGGTTTGCCTCCACCGTCTCCTATAGCGATTAGTGGTGGGGACTCGCTCCTCCCTCCACCCAGCGTAGCGTCACTCCTGGACATCTCTTTGCCTGGGCCGCCTGAAGAGGCTCTAGCCCCCGGAGAACCTCAAACACACATCAGTGACTCCATCATTGAGCTTGCCATCAACTCTGCTCACTACGGTGCGTGATATTCATCACCGTAAAACCTGCAAATTGGTTAGAATAGGTAAAAAAAAAAAAAAGAGCAGGGTTTGGTGTTCTAACAAGAGATTTGCAAGTATTCTGTGAACTATAAAATATGACGACATGCAACCATCCAAGCTACTGACCTGTCTAATGGCTGTTTGTCTGTCCCGGTGCAGGTGAAGAGAGGGCTCTTTCTCCAGCCAAGCTGAGTAACAACGACGGCTCCAAACTTTTAGCCTCGTCTCCCTCAGTCAGCCCGTCCCGAGGCTGGATTCCATCGCCCAGCCATGACCCCCAGTGGTACCCAAGCGATTCAACCGACTCCACACTGGGATGTCTTCTCTGTAAGTCTTTGCCCGATCCACAAACAATCACCCATAGTAGCTCTACTGAGCTCCTCAATTTGGGCCTTCACTCAGCATGACTCCAGCAGCGTTCCAGTTCCTGAACCAGTTTCTAAATTTGGTGTGTTCACGCTGAAAAATAAATTGGTTTTGGAACCTGAAACGTTGGGTTCCCAACTGTCACAGCATCATTGGGCGTGTCAATGTTAGCTGTAGACAAGAGGAAGAAGGAAAGAAAACGTACAGGGACGACATGTTGAAGGAAACTAAGCACATGCAGTGGTCTCCGTAAAAATTTCCTGAAGGATTAGAAGGAAAGCTAGGAGAAGCACAATGTCATTGCCATGTTCCACCGTCGTGGTTACTTTTTTTTTGATGTAGGGCAGTGGAACTTTGGTGGTGTTTGACTGGTGTAAACGTGTTGGTTTGTTGTTGCAAACTAGACCCTAAACAGGAACCATTTTTTCGGAAGAGTTAGAAATAGGAGAATATGATTGATTTTGCGTGAAATTCTAATTTTTAACACTGAATACTGAACAATCTTGTACCATAGGAAAATCAAAGCTTATTCAAATGTACTATTAAGCAACACACAGTAGTTATTTCATGTATTTGAGTAAGCCTTCAAATAAAACCTTCATCCCCCCCCCCCAAAATACTGTCTGTCCAGTTCATAGTCTCTGTGTCTCATTTTACCTTTCAGCCAGCATGGTGTCTCCTGAAAAGGTGAGGAGGACCAACCTTACCCCCTCTGGCCCCTCCAGTGGCACGGCATTGCTTGGACCTAGCCTCCTGGACTGCAACTCCCATGATTCCTTTCAGTCCCGTGGCCTT
The DNA here is from genome assembly GCF_958295425.1 of Solea solea. Lineage (NCBI taxonomy): Eukaryota > Metazoa > Chordata > Actinopteri > Pleuronectiformes > Soleidae > Solea > Solea solea. Next base: position 18,162,565 of record NC_081149.1, on the reverse strand, counting down.
CCTGATGTGGCAGAGGTAAGTTTTTGCACTTTTGACAGTGAGAAATAAAGAATTTGAGTATTTGTAGAAGACAAAACAGAGACGATCTCCACCTACATTCTGTATTTCCTTCAACACAAACTTAAAGACGGGACAAGTTGAAAGATAACAAAAGGTCTATGACAGAAATGGACAGATGAGACGATACATGAAATCTGAGACAGACACACAGCAAACCTGAAAATACCACACAGATTTTCTCTCTCTGGCTACTGTTACCTGTGGCTCTTGTACATGACAACTCTTTGACTGGGTTTGCAGATGGACTCTCAGCTTGCTTGTATGATGAGTGAGAGCAGCGTGGACTACATCGCTCGCTTCAATGACCTGGCTCAGGAGCTGGCTGTGACCGAGCCCTCCATCCCGCCGCCATGAGGAAGGGAGGACAAGGCCATCTGGAAGATTGGGCGCTGTGCGGCTAGAGATTAAGTATTTCTTCGGTGTCAAGACCGTTGTTCCTCTGATGGATTTACACCGATGAAATGACAGTTATGGAGAAGGAGCAGCCTCTGAAAGCCATCCCTGCCCTGTATGTTTAAGTGCAATAATAATGGTGAACCTTGACCATTGTTCAAAAGCGAGTTAAAAGAAAAAAAAGGTGAAATCCCCTTTAAAAACAAACACTTTTGAAAAAAAAATGTGTTGACAAAACACAACCTCATGTACAGGAAAACAAAATGCCATATCTGAACATAATATTTTCACTGAGCTTATGTCTTTTCCTGATCTTTGTGTGTATGTGTGTATGTATGTGTGAGCGTGTGTCTTCTACTCTCAGCTTGACCCCCAAAATGTGCAAATCCTCCAAAATGTGCAGTTAAGGTTCATAGTTGGTGGCAAACAGCTGCTGGAAGAGGATTCTAAGTAATGTCAGTGAGTAAAATTGTCTTTTCACATATTACAGTGGCTAAATTGGAGCACAACAACCCAATTCTTCATTTCACTCAGTTTAGTTTCCTGTTTTTGGTCAAATTTTCCATGTGTGTGTTTGGAACAGGTTTTTTATTTCTTACATCCACATGCAAAATGGCAGCTTTTTATTTTGGTTGACTACATTTGGAAGCAGCTCCACAGATGAGATCATCTGCAGCTATTACATTTGCAATGTTGTGCTAAAATCAAAGTCCATTTCCAGCCACGTTGTTACATCTCTATCACATTTAATGTAGGTTTAATAAGTAAAATGGCCTGTAGGTTGTCTTGTTGTTGCTTTAACAGGTCACAAAAATATATCTTCCTTTTACAGACATATTAACTTTGAGTTGTGGTTTCTCATTCTTACACATTAATGATGAAGCCAGAGGTTTTTGGTTTAATTTTCCCCCACAATGTGACTATGTATTCATTTTGAATACTAAAAATGTCCGATACCTCTATAAGTTGTTAACATTACACTCCAGTTTAACGCCACAGGAGCAAGCGGTTCAGAGTTATGTAATGAAATCAAACACTAAAAGCAATAGTTGACACTCCACTAAGTACATTTGCAGTCACTCTTTAATCACCAGTAATTATGTGACTGACTGGTTGCATTTAAAACATCAACAGCCTGTTGATTAGTACTGATTCTGGCTAATGTTGACAATATTGATTTAAAGTGTTCATCATTCCTCTAACCTCAGCTGCTCTGTATGCAATGATGACTCATGGATGTTTGTTTTATTTCACGTAGTTTCAGTGTTGTACACTGGGACAACATTTGTTCCACGTCACGTCCAGACTCACCACATTGACTCTCTGAATTTCAAAATTAAGCAGCGCCATCGATATGCAGTATTTAAAAACATCTTTGCCTCATCAACATGTTAAATTGTAGGAGAACTCTGTTCATTCCACAAAATGTCTGTCTCCTTCAAGCACCTTTGTGGCTTTGACTCTACAATGTAAAAGCGCTTTTTTTTTTAAAAGTTCATTCGTTGATAAAAGGTCTCATCTTCTCACACTAGAAAAGAAACAATGAGGATGATTCTTATTGAGGAATAAACAGCAGGTTTTGTCTTTGAATCTGGCACGTGTGTGTTTATATTTTCTGTTTTAAAAGGATTTATTTGTAAAAAATTGCAATTCCAGTATTCACTGCGCTTTTGTAAGATATAATGTAAATTTATTTGGACTATTTATTGGTGACATTTTTGAAAATGTTTTCTGTTTAAATTAATATTAAGATGACATCTAAAAAGGAAAACCCTGTTATTTGTTTAATGTTAAGTTTGTAAAAGGTGTTTTTATTCTCTGTATAAAGATAGTTATAAAATCTATATAAAGTTTGTGGCCTCTTGTGTTCACTGTGTCATTTGGGATGACGCCAGTTAAAATGGAACTATTACATGGACATATGTGGTGTTTGGGTTACTATCTTTAGTTCAAGGTTTGTCATATTTTCCAGAGAAAACAGAGTGGTTTACCTGTTGACCCATCACGGAAAATATATTCTCACCTATCAAAACAACACAACTTAATTAACTGAACAGGATGTAAGAGACAGAACGATAAGATTTGTGTTATGATGTTGCACATCCGGACTGCGGTTATTAAGTTGAGTGTCTCAATCATACTAAAAAAGACTTCAAGATAAGCAGTGTAATTTAATTCACTTTCAGGGAGGTACTCAGTAAACTGACACAAATACATCTCAATTTGGTCTAAAAATTTGTCTTTCAAGCCACAACAGGTTGTTATAAAACCTGTTGTCATGGGATATGTCCTCTGCCAAAAATAAGAGAAACATTCATCAGATCCTGCGTTTTTCTGGATGGTGAAGTTCTCATTCATCACAGTCAACATCAACCAACTGTCTTTATGTTCCCTCAAAATGTGATAGGCTGCTTTTAGAGAGTGGGACTAAATACTAAATAAACACTGCTGCAGATTAAAAAGCATTTTATAATGTACATAAACCAAAATCGCAGCATCCATGTCAATACAGGTAGTACTGAAACCTATCATGACGTCATTAAGAATTATCGGTTCAATTCTAAGCTGTGATTATAAATAGAAGATCAATTCCTTGGAAGAGCAGAACTACAGTCAAAAAATAAAACAATAGATAAACACTCATCATACCGTAGGTTCTTTCTGTTACAATGTACAGTGCAAATGGTCCATACCAGTGAAACTGCGCTCATGAGACACTGGTCCACACCTGTCTCTCAATTAGTCCTCATTCTTCTTTCGGTTTCCTCTCCTTGCGAGCACGAGAGGCCATGAGTTTGAAGAAGAGTGTGGGCCACAGTGTTCGCAGGTACACGGCCAGCGTGGGAAGCGGAGCTGCTAAAACGACGTCTTTGCTCTTTTGACGGACAGCCTTCAAAACAGCCTGAGCCACATCCCCGGGATCTCGACCCATCGCTGTGGTTTTATCCATAACTGAAAGAAGTGTGGCACAAACAAGAAATACTGCATCAGTGTCACCTTGGAGTTATCTCATTAACTAACTAAAAAGCTTTAACTCCAGGCACGAGGACAATGCTCCTTTTCATCACTTTCATTTATTCATTGCATTACGTTTTAGCTACTTCATTTAAATCACATTGGTGTTTCTTATATGCATATATCTTGTTTTAAGGATTTTCATGTCTTGTCAAGTTTTCTCAAAAAACAACAAGGAAATCAGAGACGGCAGACTTTACCCAATTCACGTTAATATGGTCATATTGGCAAGTGCAGAAACAAACAGACAGACAAGCAGATCTACAGTATCATAACAGTACAGTAGTGTGACACCCAGTGGACAAATCAGGAACAACAAGTGCAGAAACACAGACAGACAGACACAGAGCCACTAAACTCCATGGGGTGAAGTGATTACTGAACGTGATGACGCAAGACAACAGCAGAGAAATACAAATACACACATACTGATCTGATGATTTACCCAGGATTTTATTGGTAATTCTAACTGGAAATTCTTATATTATTAAAAATAGTAAAAACAATACATAATGCCATTTTGGTGAAGTGTTCAAGCTATTTTTGTATTGTAGAAATGAAAGACTATTAAAAATGTGGTCACACATATTCAGACCACATTGAACACCTAGTCTTTACTATAAATGATCCAACTCTGACTTTTTATTGCCTCACCTCCATACTTGGAGCCGTCCCCAGTGACAGCATTGACCGACAGGTTGGTTCGGATGTACCCAGGACTGACCACGGTCACCGGAATCCCATAGCACTCCATCTCTGCCCGTAAGCAGTCGAAGTAAGCCTGGGTGGCATGTTTGGAGGCTGCATCTGGAAAACAGAGTGGACAAACCAGAGTGCTGCTTCATTTCTCCTCAACCTGAAAATAACATTCCTGAACATTTATTTATTATTGTAAATGAACAAATAAATGAAATTACATGCTGATCTGTATGGAATGGCGATCTTGCCCTGGATGCTGCTAATAACCACGATGTGGCCACTACGTCGACGGACCATGGAGGGCAGGAGAGCTGTGGGGAGAGAGGAATGAGTGGAAAAACTGCTGACACTGTAAATGCATTTGTTTTTTTGTCTTCAACTAACTCACTCACCCTGAGTCAGAGCAACGGGTCCAAAGTAGTTTGTTTCCATAACTTCCCGATGAACTGAAAGATGGGTATCCAGTATGTCCCCACGGTAACTGATTCCAGCGTTATTGATGAGGACATCCACTTGTCCATAACAATTCAGTATCTGCTCTGCAGCTCTGTCCACTGTGGCTGTGTTGGCCAGGTCAAAGGTCACAGTGCTGGGAGTGTATGTCTGGTGTTGGAAGAAGACAGAAGAGTTAGCAAAAGTGACGTGACTGGCCGTGTCGAGGGGTAATCCAGGAAATATTATTGCGGCGCGTGTGTCGAAGCTTGTTTCGATGACATATGATGTCTGAAGCCTCGCCGGCAGGACGTACCACGTGATTGGTTAAGGAAGTGGTTTCAATATATATATATATATATATATATATATATATATATATATATATATATATATATATATATATATATATATATACTGTCGATTTATTCCATTCCGTTCAAACAGTATACACAAACCAATGATGTCATTGTTATGACCCGTTTAATCCTTTTTGTTCAGTAGATGGCTTAGTAGAGAAAATGAAGCCTCAAGACATTTTGTCCTTGAGTGAAGCAATTTGAAGGAAAGCTTCAATGCTTCAAGACACTTCATCTCGCCATCACTAGTTAGTAACTCAAGCTGTTTCAAATCATTGCACCTCAAATAAAGGCTAATTCAAAGAGTAGAAAAAAAACAACAACAACAGTTTCTTCCGTCTTTGGTTCTTTGAAAAGCTAATAAACAGGAATTGGAACTTCACAAGAGGATTGTCTCAGAAAATTGTGTTTTTGGTCTGTTGTTACTATGGGAAAGTACACTGATGCCCCAATGAATGACTCATTTTTTAAATGATAAATTAATCCGCGGACTACTTTGTTAGTGGGCTGACTGATAATTATGGAAAAACAATGAAAGTCTTCGTGTAGTTCCAAGCAACACATCGTAGCAGTATCAAGTTGTCACATTTGAAAAAGTGGAGCTTTAGTGTTTGAATATTGAACAACGCGCTCAGTTTTTCTGCTTGGAATACTCTCCAATCTAAACTCAAAATGACAAAACTAATTTCATTTGAAGATTTTCGCTCCATCTTAAATGACATACAAAAGGAATCCATTGATCAGTTCCTGTGTTCTTAAGATTGGTTGTGCATTCACAACTCTTGCTCTTTAACTGTCAACTTGTTTTGCACTTTGAAACCACTGTTTTATTTTATTTAGGCCAGGTCACCCTTGTAAATAAGATCTCAATCTCAATGGGTCTTTTACCCAGTTAAATAAAATAAAGGGACTCTCACTAATTTCATAAAATATCTCTAATATTGCTTCTTAACAAAGGCTGGAAATAGAATATATATGTTGGGTTTTTTTGTCAACAGAGGGGGAAGTCAAAAGAGCTGACTTATCAATGAATCGTCCTCGTATAAACACCTTATTCTGTGTGCCAGCGGAACTTGCTGTGAGCTCCTGGACCACCTGCTGCAGACGGGCTGCATCTCGGCCACACAGCACAAGCCGCGCACCTGCAGCGTGGAAGACCCGCGCACACTCTGTGAAACACAAAACACACCACTTCTTAATCTTAAATAAATACTAATAGCACTTGAAATATGACACTGTCAATCATCTTGCTATTAATTGCTGTAAATCAGTATGACTGGTTATATAGAAATGAAAAGGAGACCAACCTTTGCCCAGTCCTGATGTGGACCCTGTGATGACCACCACAGCATCCTGCAGAGCAGCTCCTGGCCTAAGGCGGACCAGGACCCGATACAAAAGCAAGACAGCACCTGCTAAAACCAGTGGCAGCAGTCCTCCGCCCATGACTCGCTCCATGACGCAGTCCTTCGCCCTGATCCACAAACGCACACTACCTGAAGACAGAGGCTGAAAAGACTTAGGTTGAAATTTCCAAAACACCAACATTAAAATTCGCAGCGCAAACAGAGCGTTTTCTTTTCAACGTATAAATACTTAGATCCAATATATTTTATATACCTAATTTTACCCCTTTCTTTTGGTGTTATACAGTTTTATGCTTCCTTTAAAGACAACATAAGTATTATTTTTGGTGTTTTGGTGTATTTATTGTATTTTTATTCCAGGCAAGAGTCTAGTTTGGCCTGTGAGAATGTATGTTGATGTAAGAACGTACTCGTTGTGTTCCTGTTTTCAAAATGTAAACATTTTGAAACCCCACATTTTCACAAAATTGTAAATTCAAAGTTGTTTTTTATTCATTTTATTTCAAACACTCAATATTTATTTTATTTATTGGCTTTCTTGCGTCAGTGGCCCAACTTAAGATATTTAATTTTAATATGAGAGGTTATCATAAATGTAGCTTGTTTCGCTCGTGAAGTGTAATAGATTTGTGGAAAACTAGGGGGCCCACAACACCATCTTTTATATAGTTTCCGCATATAGCTAGACGAAGCTAGAAACGGCCCTGGCTGACCAGCAGGTTTGTGTTGTTGAAAACGTGTGCAGTACAACGCTACGACTATAAACAATGTAGAGCAGGTTAACTACACGCACGCACGCACGCACGCCACAACAGTTGCACCACGCTAGTGAAAGGGGAGGCTAATGCTAATGTTAGCTCGCTTCAGCTGTGTAAAAAGAGTGCCACTAACTCGAACTCATGTTTATTTAAAGTTGTTTCTCACCTGAGGTGTTGCGCAAACCGCAGCGTGGGTCAATTCCTGGGCTAATGTGAGGCGACAGCTACCGAGAAACACAGATCCGGATACCGATGGAGCTACTGGTTATTCGCTGCTAGGAATTATGGGAGTTGGAGTTTCGTTTTTGCCTTGAGGCTTCTCCATGGGCTTATCCCACATACTCTCCTTTGTTAACTACGGAAGAAGATTAGGGCCACATGTGAATTGTTTTGAAAGCAAAATTAAAAAAAACAACAACACAAAAACCCCCAGAAAATTAAGAATTTTGACTTTAATCTCTTTTTTCCTCAGAAAAAAAGAGTTTCTCAGCAGGTTTTCTCCAGAGTATTTGATTTAGTTTTGACCAACACACAGCATCCGGAATGGTTTGGATGACTTGACCCAAGACCCAGGAGTTTCTCAGTGCAGTCATCAGGAAGAAGTAAGGCAACCAAAATAAACATACAGGGTACATTCAAATATGATTATTATTGTTTATTGTAGTTAATTATTGCTATTTTATTTCATGAATGTATCTTCAGAAACCTTCTTTGACTTCTCATCTTCCTTTCACAACCTTTGTCCATGACAGATTTGTCAACTTCCATGAATGCAAACAATGTAACCTTTTGATTTTTGATTTAATTTATACCTTTTAATATGAGAAGACATGGCAAGGGAACATTTGCTAATGCTTAAACAAAGTTAAGGTGAAACAGGGAGGGGTATATCTTTTTTTACTGTAACTTCTAGTGACAGAAAAAATACTGACCTTTCATTCAGCAAACCTGATTGAAAAGTCTTAGATGTGATGACTGAGGCATCATAAGTCAGGTTCTGTGTTTGTGTGTTTTTTCCTATTTCAGACTACAAAAAAAGAAATTAATATTGAGCTGTTAAAACTTTTGTCAAAATAATGTGATAAACAGCCCAAACATGCAGAGCCAAACTCCTGTGGAACAGCACTTGTATCAGCAGCAGGTCAGCTGACTGATAATTAGCCTGCTCTGGCCACAGACCCGCAAACTAATGACGTTATCTTGGGTTTGCCCTCTATGCACCCATCCCTTCAAGTTTCTCTATCTTCCCCCATCTTATGAAGCACATATAAAGTGAGAGGCAATGGTACCACAGCTGTTTGACCTGCTCTGTATGGATAAATGCAGTTAGTTTAATTCAGTTTCAAAACAAATGATCCAGTGGTGCTTTTCCAAGTCCAACACGGGTTGTGTCAGTGTGAATCTTCTCCTAAATACAGCCAGAATCTCAGTCTTGTGTGCAACTGTCATGTGATGTCTACAGATATTAAGAAACTGTACATTTTAGCAACATAAGCACCAGTGAGGTGCAAAGAAACACTACTAGTTGAAAGCCGTTAATCAGAGTCAATAGTTGAACATTTTCACAAACAAGTACACTCTGCAATCTTACAAAACTTATTCATAATCACTATTAACATGTTTCCCTGAAAAGTATTGATATCTCTGAAACCTTTGTGATCAAAAGTACCATAAAATACATTAATCTGATACTTTGGGAAAAACAGTAGTTTAAAGAAAGTTGACAACCCTGATTACATAAGTCACCCTGGGTATTCAACTAATTCACACTTAAAATCCTCTTTATTATTTAATTGTTTCAAGTCAGATTATATCACAACTTGTCCTTCACTTCATCCATTGATGATTAGTATTCATTCACAAAAAAAAGTGGACAGCAACTTGCAATCACTGGATAAACAAATAAAAATTAGTATGACTTTAGACCTGCTGTGTAGATCTTAACTGTACTCTCATAGTTTCTTTTATACATTTTGGAACATACTGTAAATTCTCAGAAGTGTGTGTGGGTGTAAATGTGGCTTTCAAAATGTTCCTGATCATTGTCAAACAAGCTCTGGCTTGTGTGCATTCAAACAAGAAAATCTACATGGACAAGACAATCTCAAGCATGTTGTAGCTGTATGCTCTTTTCTGGACATCAAGTACAATCCATTTAATGAAAAAAGTAAAATAAAAAACCGAAAAGTGAGTTTGAAATGTCCTTATGTTTAATGAAAGGGTAATGTACTGATCAGCAAGAAAAGGGTACAGTAAAACTACGAGGGAAAGGAGGAAAAAGCTTGGTACTCAAAACACATCTGAACTGCGACACAACTCAGTCCAATGGAACTGCTGCCATACCCTTGTGCACAAATTAGTGTGTCAAGGGTGCAGGGGGAGGTCACAGGGAAGGAGGCGCAAGGTTCTTACAGAGACAAATGTACTGGTGTCACATAGAAGTAAAAGGAAATGTAAGAGAAAAACAATTCCTTCTAGTTTTAACTATATCCCTCTGATCAAAGTTCAACATGGAAGCACCACCACATGTGCAGAGTTAACTGCTGGGCCTGATTGTGACTTCCACTTTTCTTACATCTGGGGTGGAGGTTCTGGTTTTTTTTTGTTTACTTTTTCCTTTTTCGGTTGGTTCTCAGATCCTCTTCAGAGTGCACTCATACAGCATAGAGTTCATAGATCTTCTTGGCACAATATGCCAGGGCAGCCAGTGCTATCGTATTATGGAGTCTCTTTCTGTGGACGTCATCCCTGCGTACCAACACCACAGGCGTCGAGGAGGTGAGTGTATGCAGGGGCAGCCGCGAGAGTTTTTGGCTGTCATATTCCACCTGGTACTTGCAGCAGGGGTCAAACTGCCAAGAAATCCCATACAGGGCAGCACAGGCCACACTAAGGGCGCCAGCAGGCAACGCCACATAGCGCGAGTATTCAATGGGCAGTGAAAGAGGCGTCAAGAGGCAAGCAGCACCTGACAATACAGCCGTCTTGTGCAGGCAGTTGCCAACTGTAATCCAACGCGCTGTCTCATCTCCGATGCGTGTGGGCTCTATAACAATGTATTTATACTGGGCCTCCAGTGCTTGCTCCAGCTCATACTCAAACTGGTCCTGTGCATTCTCTCCATTGTAGATCTCGTGTACGATGTAGCAGTCTGTAGCTGCCATCACTCCCCTGTGCAGAAACAGAAATGGGGGGGGGGGGGGGGGGGGGGGGTGCAAAAAGAAAAGTGTCAGTGAACTGCCTTACATAATTAGATTAAAAAGAACAAAGAACACAATATTTCCTCAACCAAATATATATATATATATATATATATATATATATGTATATGAATAAAACTACATGAGAACAATGTTTATGGATGACATACATTTTTGTATACCAGCATCTAATTTGAACATTTTAATTCATGGCTTGGTGGTAAATGAGAGGGTATACAAAGAGCGCTGTAGACAAATTTCTGAACCCATAATTCCTCCAGTTCACATGTAAATGTCTCCCCAGGACTGTTTGCTTAACTTTATCTTATTTTACTGATTGACTACTGCCTCTTGGGGTTTCATTTTACCTGAGCTGTATATAAAACCATTACATTGGTAATGACAATATCTACCTATATATTTATTACAATATTGTGATAACCTTTTCCAATTGAATACATTCAAGTTGTTTAATAGATTGTCTGGTGTTTTATATCAGTCCCCAAATACACAAGTACAAAACACAGAGACGATCATTATATACAACTAACAGATGTGTGGCCGCACTGAGGCCTTGTTGTACATGGTGACTTAATGAAAGTCAAACCTTTGCGACTTCATTAATATCGGGCATATTCGGCTTCACTAAGAACGGTGCATTAAGTAGAGGGGGCAAAGACTTAAAGGTCATGTCGTAAACAAATCATATTTTAGTCACTGTGAAGGGAACACAATGTACCTGAGGGGCGTTTACACAAGGTAAACCTCCTCGCTTACGCGACAGAAAGTTGGAGGACTGGACAGCTAATTTGGGGACCGCTTTAGTTTCAGCAGACCGACAAAACACAGCGGACACTGTTGTTAGCTTAGCCAAGATTGTACCTCGTGTGAGCCAAGGCACTTCACCGCATCGGCCACACCAACAAGATCAAACTGAACTTTTCTCGCAGTTTATAGTTTGTGGTGAACCAACCAAAACATCACGAGCTGCTAGTTTGTTTCCTAGCTAACGTTAGCTAGCTGTACGGGTTAGCCCGCTATCGTTAGCCAACCATGGGATATAATTCCGCCTTGTCGCGTTGACACTTAACCTTGAATCCCTAACAAGATGCACGCTTGGTATCAGTCGAGTTGTGAAACGTACAGAACAGTGTGGTAAATTAAAACATTTTCGTTAAACGATCAAGATGAGGAGTAACTGACCTCTCCCTGCTTACTGGGACACCGCGCCTCCTTCCCAGCGACGCCATGTTGGAGATACAACTGTGATTGCAGTTGACGTATGACGGCCCCCAGCATTGTGGGTAATGTAGTTCGCCAATGGCGTCAACGTATCACTCGAGGTTCGAATGTAGACTTCTGTCCCCACAATGCAACATGACCTGCCTTTTCGTATTTGCTGATAGCTGATAGCATAGAAGTTTGAGGGGTCAAATTAATTCTCACAGATAAACGGAAGTTTGTCTGTTTTGTACAAGGTAAAGCAACGTTAATGATATATGCATGATTAATCATGTTCTTATTTAACATATTGATACTGATACTGTTGATCTGGTACACACTGTGCTGTTTCATGAGGGGTATGTTTTATATAATTTTTATTTGTTATATTTGGAGATTTCTTTCTTGTAGCTGTATATGTCTTAATGTGGCATGGAACAACTGTGTGACCACACAATTTCACCGGGATTAATACATATTCTGTTTCTGATTAAACATATACATAATTATGTCTATAGATAAATCATTTTTAAAATAAACATTTATTAAATGAGACTGCTTATTCACAACCACGTTAAAGCCTATTTATTTACCATATCAAAAACAGTTACATTTGCAGTACAGAAGTGTTGGAAATGATTAACCAAGTATGTCGATTGATCAATTAAACTAATCAATGAAATCAACAAACATGGCACGTGGGTCACCACAGTTCATATATATCCACTGCAACCTGACCCACATCTACTCCCCCACACTCTACAATATATATATATGTATATTTTTTCTTATCTATTTTAGTCAATTGGGTAATTCTATTAATTCACTTCCCAACATTTAGGTCTAAAAGCCTCCAATGTCACTTTTTCTTGAATACATTTGGATAAAACCAGCTTCAATGCCTGGTTAAGCTCATTTACTTATTCAAATGGACCCAACATTTAAATGATAACAAACAGTTATGTGTGTAGTTTTCATTTCACAGCGATGAATGGAGTAGTTTGATAAATGGAAAAAGTCAAAATTCCCATCTTGGTCCTTCCTTCAACTGCATCATGTTTAAACTGTAGCAGTTTAAATTTCCCTCACTTTCCCGAATCCTCATGTAAAAACCTCAAACTTGCTATTTTGTCTGCTGACAAATTGAATAACAATTTCTGTTTATGCCACTAGGTGGCGACAATGTAATGCCTTTACTAATCCTGGATCAACAAAACATGACACAGAGCACGTACTGTATTTCCTGAAGTGACCGTGGATATTATTTCATATAATGCACTCTGGTCTGTATTCCAAGTTTGACAAACTTCTGGTGTATGAAGATCTGTGTCAATCTATGGAAATAAATGTTTAGCCTAGCTGTTATCAGCATGTAATTATTAGATACAGTACACATTAAAAAAAGAAAGACTGAATATCATCACCCTAAGTTTTGTTATAAATGCACACTTTGTCATTAATTCTGTAATGAGCATGGAGTTTATTTATCCATACACAAAAAAAGTCTCAAGCACAAAACATTGTAGGTGACTGGTACATCCAGCACATGCTTATTAATAGAACCACCTGCTCAGAAGTGTTAAAGAAAATGCAGAAAAATAAACAAAACACACACACACAAAAAAGACAAAAATAGAAATAATACTTTGACTACCAAAACATACAAATAGGCGTGCACCACATAACTTAAAAAAATAACTTTCCTGCAGTTTCCTTTAGGTGGTTTTTGAAGCAGATAATCTGCTTCAGGTGTTGTTCCCGTCAGTGTGTGTCGAGTCCCCTGAGGTATGTTTCTCCTCAACTCCTTTGATTGTCAACAGCGAAATTAAAAAAGGGAACTCTAGAGTTTTCAGGAAAACATTTCTCCTCTGATGACCTCAATCATTCGACATCAGCTGGCAAAAGACTCCTCCTCAAGGACAGAACAAAGAATGTTCAACACCTTAGAATGTTAATACCCTGAATATAGCACTGCTGTCTTTAATGCTGGTTTCAGCAGAATTATTGATCCAAATACACTCACATTGTTGTTATGCAGTGACAAGCTTTAGACCTAATTCATCACATGTTTACAGTGGAGAAAACAGTTGTGTTCTCCAAAGCCAAATAATATAATATGTTTGTGTTCTTTGGTTTAAAAATCCATGCACTTTGACTTATGGCTCCAGTAACAGACAGTAAGTATCTGTTACTGGTAACAGATATATTCAAATGACCCATTACCCACCAAATGTATTGCTTCTATTTCTTTCAAGTTACAAAGGGGAAAAAAAGGGGACGTTTCATAGATGCATCTAGTAGACAACCTACCATACTAAAATTTCAGCCCTAAGAAACACAATTTCCTAGAGTGTAAATCAAATTGGAAACATATCCAATCTCAAAAGAATAACAAAAGAGGGTTGAAATATAAAATGCTATGAGCCTTTCAGCGTCAGTGAAGACGATATAGCTTCCATCCAGGCCATCGTGGAGAAAGACACCTGGGTCTGCCATCTTGTAGTGTTCACAACCAGTGAGTCCAAAGGAGGACAGAACATCAGCAACACATATTCCAGTCACATATGTATTCATGACATACCTATTGCTTGCTTAGAGTCAGTGATGAGTTTCCGTTTGAGGTAACAGGCTTCACTTTTGGTTGGTTGATTTGCTCACGTTAACAAGTCAAGTGCAGCGGATTCAATTCCTGGTGAAGGTACATCCCTGGTACATTATGGTCTGTACTGCAGACCAGTCGGACATTACAGTTGATCCAACATTCGGGTCAAGTTGTCTCTGGATTCACTCAGTGTCATGTTTACCAAGCCCGGAAGGTCCTTTACTGTGCATCAGCCGGTGACTCCAAAACTGCTACTGCTGCTGCCACCACCACCACACAGTATTTATCTCCCAGGAGTCTCTTACACCTTCTTCTCTGTTGGAGCCATGTGGGGGTCATTGATAAATATGTTCAAAGTACTGAGGCTGAGGATTCTCTTTGACATATTTCTGAATATACCAGCAGGTCAAGTGGGCTTTCAGATCCTCTTCTACCACAAAATCCATGGCTGCCTGCCATCACAAAGCAGAAATAGTGTGTATTTAAAAATTCAACAATGTGAGGTGTGCTTCAGTGTGGTTCACAGATATACAAATGAATCCCACAGTTTATTGGTTCTGTTATCAAATGAAGTTACAACATACTTTCAGAAATGAACAGAAGGAAAAATTCCACTGTTCTCTTATGACTGAATGGTAAAATATCAGACCTTGTGAGTTTTACCTTAGCAAGATGCTTGGCAATTCCTCTCCCTCTGTAAGCATCAGGAACTTCAGTGTGTTGCAAGTCCACCGTCTTTTTCCCGACATATTCATACAGAAGAACTGCACGGTCATGGGATCCTGAGAGCAGATAACAGTCACAGCCATCGAATTGTGTTATTATTGTCTCCACCCCACTCACCTACAGCTTTACATACGTCTAACTCTACAAATACAACTGATTCATAAAAAAAATACTCACAACCACAAAACAAAGTATTTAGTGATACCTGCAACATGCCTGCTACTGAAACTTATGGTAGATTTACTATAAACTGCCAAGTTATTGATGAAACTGCAGGAAGCAGCTTTCAATCTACATTATAAGAATAAAACATATATCATGTAGCCTACATGTAGCCAACTGTATTTACCACTTGTCTGTACCCAGGAACAGACAAGTGGAAAGAGGTAAATACAGTTGTCTGCCAGAGTGAGAGACTGATAACAATCTTTATTCTGGGAACCAAAGGTTTTTGTATTTTTTGCTGTAAACACATATGACATGTATGTGCAAGATCCTCTAAAGCAGGGGCTCCCAATTCTCGAGGCAGGAACCAGTGCCAGGCCTTGGGCTGCATCAAACCAGACAAAGAAAACCTGTAGGAAGCAAGCTCTCTGAATTGTTCTGGTTTTTTTTACCCCCTTTCTGGAAACCGTCATACGTTTTTAAAGAGAAGGGACGTTCATTAAAAGTGGAGTGGATCTTAAAATCCTGTCACTCACACACATATAGAAGTATGTGCTTGTTAAAGAAAAGCGTTCCATGTCACAAAGTTTAAATCATCTCTAATTGGTTTCTTGAACATGACTTCACTGCATTCAAATGGCCCCTACAGTCAGTAGATCTCAATCCAATAATCTTAGGGATGTGACAGAATAGAAGATTCTCAAAAATGGAAGTGCAGATAACAAATCTGCAACAATTTTGTGATGAATGGTGTTTATTTAGGACATCAGAACAAAAGCACATAAAATAACAATGCAACAAACAAAAGTAATGTTCAAAAAGGAGTAGAATGAATCCAGTCCTACCCCTATTCTCTACCCCTTTTCAACATGATTTCCTAACCCTCTTGAAGCACGGCTGCAAATTATCTGCAGAACAAAGGATGTTGGCATCACCTGCAAATATGACCCATTTCAGAAGTCCAGATCCTTTTATTTATGTACATAATAAACAAAACTGTTTATTAAATCCATACTGGCTATCATTTCAGAAATTTTCAGAAGTTTCTAGCACCTAGTTGAAACTATGTCATGAATGAGGACAGTCCTGAAGGCAAAAGGAAGGTCCAAACCGGTACTACCAAGGTGTACCTAATAAAGTGACTGGTGAGTGCAAGGGCCTGATCAATACAATATATATATATATATATATATACATACAATATAGAACATATATGAATATCGTTTTCAGTAGAACTTGGGAAAGGAAGTAGATTTTTATGAGGGAATTTCCCTTTAAAGTTTCATTCTTGTTCATACAGGTCTTAAAAGCTGTCATTTATGGCTTCACATCGTTAACAGCTTCATAAAAGGGAGAAGAGAAAATGTCCTCGCAACGTAAGTTAGTAGATTTTGACTAAGCTCTGCTGGTCAAAATCTGGTCACTCCCTGCCACGAAAGTGTGTATTTTAAACAAAAACGTTGACATTTGGACCACGACAACTTAACAACACCTTTGAGAGAAGCATCTGCAGTTTATCGAAGAGGCCACAAGTACACAACAATGCTACACACTGGGCTAGCATTTGCCAGCTAGCATGCTTTGTGTTTACATGCTGAACTCACCATTGAGTCGTATGACAAACTGTCGACGCTTTTTGTCGTGCTCCACCTGGATCTGAGAAGCATTTACGTCGAGGGCCTGTGCTGCTTGTGCCATCGTAGCTCGCCAATACAGCTGTTCGCTACGGCGTTAGCAGCGACGGCTAACATGGAATAATGAACGTCCAAAGCAACAAACTAGCAAGCCGAGGAAATCAGCTGTGAGGTCACGTGACGCTCGGCCAATCACCGCACGAGCTGGTGGAAGCGAGTAAACAGTGCACACACTGGTGTGCAGTGTTGGTTTTTATTTTTGTTTTATTTTACATTTGTTTATTCCTTTTTTTATATGGAACGTTGCACACGGTTATGGTTACTTTAACATTCCTAGAACGAGGAGCAGTTCATTCTCTGAACATCACCCGGGGACTAACTCCCAGGGCCGTTTCTAGCATGCAAGATGTTGTTTGGGCAGAGGTGGAAAGAGTACTGAAATATTCTACGTAAAAGTACCACTATTTTGATAAAAAAATTTTTTACTGAAGTACAAGTAAAAGTACTGGTCTAAAAATGCACTCAAGCTAAAGTAAAAAAGTAGCTTGCTTACAATTTACTCAGTAGTAAAAAGTAACTTTGTTACTTTAATAACAAGGTAGCAAAGTACAGTGCTTTTTTAAAATTTGTACACAAAAAACCTACTCAATAACAGTAACGCGAGGCACCTCTGTGTTTGGGGGCTCCTTAGTCTGCCAAAATACAATGGAGAGATTTCTAACCCCTAAATGATCCACAAAGATGGCACAATCTATTACACAATGACAATTGAGTGGCTCAAATAAGTTGAGTCGCTCAAGTTCAACTGATAAAAGTGATAATACAAGGAAAACAACAATCCTCTATACGTCAATAAATAAAACAGATATTGAGTGTTTTTTTTAAAGAAAATGCAAAAACACAAGAACACAACTCACATTCTCACAACCCAAGATAATAAATAAATAATATTTTGTTGCCAGGTCAGATGAGGTCACAGATCCACTGTGACAGCTTTCAGACTATCTTAGCCACACCTGAGCGAATGTGTTAACTGCTGCTACTTTAAATGGCACTGACGTTAAATAAAAACAGAAATTTCAAGCTCAAGCTAAACTGTGAAGAAATGTGAATACATCACCGTTCACTAAAATTACAGTGCAGTAATCCTTTAAATCTGTTGACCTAATCCTACAAACTCTAATGAAGTTTGTCAACTGTTGGATTATCTGTCTGTCTGTGTGTGTGTTTTGGACACTGTTGCACAGACCTACTTGTGAGAGGAGGGAGCACACTTCATTTTGCAGACTGAGCAATAATCAATAATATGATCAGCCATAATTTGAAATACTTAGCTTCGTGGTCTCGTTGTGGTTCTAAGAATGATGTCAAAGACGCCGAGGTAAGTCAGCAGTTGTAAGTTATTTCTGCACACAGTATTACATGCTGAAGTTTTTTTTAGGGCACTGTTTCTATAAGTGGACTGTTTAAGTGAGATTAATTGCCTAAAAAATTCAAAGAGGTTAATACTTTGCTGTGACTGCAACATTTGTTATTAAAATAAGAATTAGCAGTTAACATTTAGACCAACACATTTGCCCACTTGTACTTAAGTAGTTTAATGTTTGCTTATTTGATGTCAAAGAGAAGTGAAATAGATGGACAAACTCTTAGTATTGTAGAATCTGTGGTCACAATGATATATGGTAAACCTAATTCCGGTTGCATTTCTTGGCATCATCCTAATAAATCTATAAATGCACTATGCACTATGTAAACAAACTAATTTATTGGTGTCATAACCAGCTAAATAATATAAAATAAATTAAAATTGTAGCAGAAGAATGAGGAAAATAACCATTTCTTGTCATTGTTTGCTGATTTTCATTCACTCATTAACTCTCATTAACATTTGCAATTTGCAAGCGGCTTTTGTTTGTGCAAAATAATGTGCCTTAATTCTGCGGAAGTGACGAGAAACTGCCTCTATCTTGTAGGTTTCCGGAAAGCCAGTCAAACTCCAAGACCAACGCACCCACACAGGTGAGAGGGGCAAAGGTACGTACCTGGAAGTTCTGAAATACAGGTCAGATAATTATGATTATTAGCATAAAATGATATATTTTCCCATGCAGCGTTGTTGCTCAGCTGTGATGGAAACATTGTTTTGGACATAAAACACACATAAAAGTTTAAAATGTGATGAGTTGTTTCTCAATATTTTTATCTTAAATTGTCCTATATGGCTGAGATGGTATTTTATATTTATGCTTTGATTTTAGCACAAAAAATAATTCTTTCGTGGGGGTTGTGTTTTTCATGTGTTCTTAATTCTACTTAGATTGACAGTGTTTGACAAAAAAAAATATTTCTATGCACTGTTTTTGATTTGAACCTCCCATGGCAGACATCTTGGCTCGTGTGCTCCAGCATTCCATTTTAACTCATCCATCCATTTCCTATCACTTTATCCTCCACATGAGGGTCACGGGGAGCTGGAGCACAGGGCCAATATACTCTCTCTCACACTCACCCACACACACGGAGAGAACATGCAAAATCCACAGAGGAAAGGCCTTTGGTCTCACCAGGATCCAAACCAATGACCTTCTTGCTGGGAGGCAACACTGCTACCCACTTCACCATTATGTGACCTCTTTTTTTCAGTTTTTAGTTGTTATATTTGCAACTATCAAGCAATGTTCACAGGTCATTAAGATGGATGTAATTACCTGCCAGTAGGAGCATATTAATGGCTGGAAATCAAGTCAGTGCAGTAAAAACCTGCACAAGTTGCCAACTCAGGACTCTTTGAGCCTTTTTCAATTGATTTCTCTGTCGGTGTGCTGCGGCCACAGATTGATTGCCTCTGGAATCGGTGAGGTTGCATCTCGTGAGTCTGGAATTGACTGCCTACGTCTGATCTATTTCCGTTGCTCAAGTGTGATTAGGTTTAATGTGCGTGCGCGCGCGTGCGTGTGTGTGTCTTCCATCACAGTCAGACAGATTGTACTTAAGCAAATTAAGAGCTCTTGGGAGGATTAAAAAGTTCTCTCCAGTGGTGATTGGATTGTATGTGTCAAAGAGTCCAAGCAGGGATGGGGGTGAGCAAGAAGAGATGTGATCTCTTACATGTAAATATTGTCATGCCATTTAATTAAAATGGACAGAGCTTTGATTTTTCTCTGTATGTCACTATTTTTGTGTGCTATCATTCGTCATATCTTCCAGGATCAGCTAACAGTGCCTCTGTCTACTGGTGGTAAACATGCTGGCAGCACTACATCTAAATCCAGTGTCAGCTGTGGAAGGAGCAACAACCAAAGCGCGTCTGCGAGTGCCAGTAAAGTCGGTGGCAGCTTGAAAAGAAGCAGCATCAGCCACCAAACCACCATTGGTCACCGGGGTTCCAGACATGGATCTCGTACAGGGAAACCATCTTTCCGCCTCTGTGGCAGCCGGAGCTTCTCGTCCCTCCACACCACCTCTCTCACTGCCGCCCCGTTCATAAGAAGCAGCCGTTCCCTCAGCAGACTTGACCAAAGACCCACTGGACAAGGTACATTTTTAACTATGTTATAATCATTTATTTGTTCTAAGTTTGCACCATATAAAATAGCTGAGGTATATAGAAATGCTCCAAAGATTTAGTAAGGAAATAAACCCCATACTGTTGCCGACACGGCTGTTTTTTTCTGTGCTGTCTATGAAACAGAGTCACACAATGCAGTTCAAGGCTCAAAAGTTAAAGGAGGGCAAACATCAGGCAAGAAAATCCAGGAGTCTACCTCTGAGGAGCAAATCAGGTTTTTGGTTTTGCTTTGTTTTGCTTTTGCTGTTGCTGTTTTGGATAAATAAAAACATGTATTATTACTAGTTATTGAATTATAAATAGTAATAATGTTCAGTCATTAAAAACTGGGTTTGTCCATCATATTTTTTTGTAATTAAGGGATAATAAAGACCAGGGTCGTGTTGATGATGTGGAGAAAATGAAAACAAGCAGCTCCTCTGAACGACCCGAGTCTTCCTCATCACCATTAACTGCAATTTATCACCAGTGCAACAAAGTAAAGGTACTTTTAAAAAACAGTTTTATAACTTCTCTTTCCTTTAATGCTCCACATACTGCAGATAACACAAAGTTAACCTGACAGGATATCTTTATGTCGTTATGGTCTTATTTTGTGTTTGTAGTTATTTGGAAACTTGTCTGTGATCCATGTGATCATCTAATCTCGTAGTATATAATCCCAATTGTATTAATATATTCATCTGGCTGCTGGCAGTCAACATGGCTAAAGGGATCCTTTTTGGGCCCAGCCATTTGTGTTGTGGATTATGTTCAGCAACAATAATTCCATCTATTTGTTATTGATCACATTCCTACTTCCTCTGTTAATTAAAGAAAGTCTTTGACACATATTTAAACTTAGTGAGACATGTTTGGATTAGACCTGCTTGAAGTAAAAGGTGTTAAATATCACCAAAAGACCACAGTGTGAAATACATGCACAATTTCAGTATAACCTCACAAATGAAAGTTGGCAATTGATGTTTCTTTTCCCCACAGACCGAAGATGATGCGTACACACTCTGTGCGATGACCTCCGGGGTCAACTGGGTCCAAGCAGTGTTGAAGAATGTGAAGCCCAGTCTTACACCTGAAGTCACAACGTAAATACAGTTTAATTTCTAATTATTTCTAATTTATTTCTTTAAGTGCTGCATAATCTGTATTTAATTTATATAAGCCACAAAACTGTATAAATAAAATTGACTTCTGGGTTCTTCCTGATGCCAAATAGTAAGTGGAAATATATTGACTAGCCACTAGGCGGCGACTCTGCTGGTTGCAAAAAGTTCTCCCCTTTAAAAGAAGTCTGTGGGAAAATTTGCCAACTTCTCACTTGATTTATAGCGTCAGTCTTTTTAAGTCTTCTTCAGTAGAACATCGACTTTGTAAATTGTGTTCCCATTTAAAGGAAAATTGCTGTTTCTATCTTCTTAAAAAAAAATAAAATACTGTTGTTGTTTGTAAATATGGTTGTTTGTTTGTTTCCTACAGTACCCTTTCAGCCCAGACACCACATCAGCAAGCTGAGTTTGTGTTGAAATGTGAAAACGACTGTATGCAAGAGCACAAGACTGGTGACTTAGCAGAAGATTCACATCAACAAGAGGACAAACTGAAGTCAGAGAAAGAGCAGAGTTCTGCAGATGACAGCTCACCTCTGCCTCCCATCAGTCCTCCTCTACAGGTGGAAGATGACCACCGTCCTTCCTGTCACCAGTGTCCACTTCTTGTGGAAACCTCACAAACTGGTGAGTAAATGGAGAAAAATAAGATTTTATTTTAATAGACTCACTTAATAAATAAAATTAAATGTCCAAATAAAGAATCAATCCATACTGTGTATGACTGCTGTATTGTGGATAGGTTCTTGTGTTTTTATCTATAAAAAAAAACCAAAGAAACACATTGTGTATCACTTTGTTTGTGCACCATTGTGGTATTAAAGGAGCTGAAATTTGTATGTCTACCTCAGATTTAGGGAGTGAAAGCCTCGTCATACCTGAGCGCGTGACAGAGAAGGAAACCCTGCCTTGTGAGGACCAACAGCAGATTGCTCAGCTCGTCAAAGAGGTGAGTTTTTATGTGGTTGTGTGGGTGAGTTTGAGCAAAGTGCGTCGTACATTTTCAATCACAAAAACAGTTTTTTGAGTGAGTGTACGTGTCACAAGCAGGTAATAACAAGAAACTCAACCTTGCAAGAAGAAGTTTTTTCCTCTTCACACGTTATATGTTAGAAAATAGTGGCTGAAAAATGACAAGGATTATGAAATAAAACATGATCTCTTCAGTGTAACTCCACTGTATGGATGTATAAACCCTCCACTCGCTTTATTCAAAAAGAATTAACACACGTGTATAATGTGTCATTAAACTGTGATCAAACTAGTGAAAATGTGGCTTCTCTATGTGTTTTTGAACAGGAAGTTTGATACCGGTGCAGTTACCATAATATTCAGTACAAACACAGACTGACAGTGATATTTGTGGATGTTTTGGTCCTCATTTCATTGAGTAGACTTTAAAGCGTTTACTGTATGAGTCACAATTACATGTTTGGGGTGATGTGTTTTTTTTTTTTTTACAATATACCCATAGCTGGAACAAACACTGAGGGAACTGTCTCGACTTGAGCAGTTAAACAGGAATCTGCAGGATGAACTACAGCGTGAGAAAGAAAGAGAATCAGTTCATCCGCAGGTAACACCGAAGACACTGTGAAACATAATAACCAGTCGTGAAGAAAGTATGATTTTAACATGTACAGCACATTGTGTCCTGTTGTCTTCCAGAATGAGCGTTCAAATTCCTCTGAACAAGCTTTGACTCTGCAACGACTGCAGAAGATAAACACTGACCTTCACCTTGAGCTGCAGGCACAGAAGAGGAGTCAGGAGGAGACCAGAGAAGCTGAACTTCAGCGGAGAGCAGATCTCTTAGCGCAACAAGCCCAGTTACTGGTCACGGGTGACGCCACTGCACTTGCACAAGCTCATCTAGAGCAAGATCGACAGCGGTTCTGTGAGCAGCAGATGAATTGGGAGCATTCTGTGTCCTCCCTGAGGTCCCAGCTGAGCACCAGCGAGGAGCGGAGGAGGGAGGCTGAGTCCCGCTTGACACAGCTGCAGCAGGAGATGCAGAGTTTTTACAGTCTCCAGCTAGAGGCGGAACAGTTGCAGAAACATCTTCACGAGGTGAAAACTAAGCTGTGCTCTAATGAGGAAGCCCAGGCTGAAAAAGAGGCCCGTCTGCAGAAGCACCTCATGCTCCTACAAGCAAGTCAGGACAGAGAACGGAGGAGCTTGGCTTCTAGTCTGGAGCAGGCTGAGCAACACTCACAAGAGCTTCAGGAGAGACTGGACCATGCCGAGCAGCAGATGGAGAGTCTGAGTAAAAGTCAGACCTGGACCACAGAAATTGACGAGGTTCAGCAGCAGCTCCAAGAGGAGCTATCACGCACAGTATCTGCTGTGCAGAAACTTCAAGAGGAAAGAGAACAGCTTGATCAACGGTGTCAAGAGCTGCAGAGTCAGTTGTCCGAGGCAGACGGGGAAGTGAGCAGGCTCCAGAGCCGCTTGGAAACAGATGAGACGCAGTACTACAATCTGGAGCATTCATATGAGAGAGTTTGCGAGGAACTGCAGGTGGCTTTGGGGAAGGTGCAGCAGAGGGAGGCTGAAATGCAAGACATACGAGAAGGATACGAGAGACTCCTCGACAGGAAGGAGGAAGAGCTGAGTGAAGTTTTGCTGAAGATGGAAGTCTTGGGTAATAGCTTGGAGGAGACAGAAGTAAAGCTGAATGAAGTGCTGAAAGATTATAACTGTGCCTCTTCTCAGACGAGGGTTGAGTTGTCAGAGCCTCCTCATGTTGACAAACAGCAGGAAATAACCACACACCTCACCTTAAATGACAGGAGGCAAGAAGCAATAGACAGTGGACCAACGGCTATCAGCTCAAATACCACTGATATTGTCCAGATAAATGGCAACCACTCTGACGAACATATGAGAAATAGGTCACGATCGATTGACCCATCGTACCAGTGTGTTACTGCAGGAGATGAACCAGAACGGTTCATGTCTGTGATTCAGTTACTTGAAAGTAAGCTTTATGAGACAGAGGAGAAGCTCAAGGACATCACACAAAGACTGGAGGATCACCAGAGTCACATCAGCTTCCAGGACCCTCACCTCTACTCCCAGCTCACTCAGTGCCGAGCCACTGCCCAGCACCTCAGTCTGCTGCTTCACAGTCAGGTCAAACAAAGCCAGCGCTTTGCCCAAGAGACAGAGAACCGCTGCAGAATGTTGGTTGGCAGGTTTCACGTGGCTCTGAACATCATACAGGCCTGCAGAGAGAGGCTCCATGCCACTCCCATTAATGTTGCACACTTTGAGAAGCAGCTGGCCACTGCCGCTGCCTGTCTCCAGCAAGGAGAGGACGATGCACAGAAACAACAGCATGAATCCTATAATGCCAGCAAAGGAGAGGACAAAATCCCCAATGATGAGACATTAGCTGGAGCTCATGGTGGCATTAGTGCTAAAAGTAAAACATCGACTTCAGAGGATGACATGACAAGTGTTCGGAAGCATTTAAAGAGGGAATTATTTGTAGTTGAAAAAATGCTAACGGTGCTTCAGAATCAGCATGGCATCGTCCAACTATCCTTAGTTGCAAGAGGAGATGAGGTGAATGTGGCACACAGGTACAAAAGCTTAATCTCCCAAAGATTAGCCCTAAAAGCAGAACACTCCAGGACAGCAGGATATAACAGCAACGAACCTTTGGAAAGTGCATTTGGTAGATTCTGTGCTGAAGGTGAGCTCATTTATGCTGCCTTAAAATTTCAGCGACAGCACGAGAGTCTTACTCAAGGGAATTATCAACAAGGCGAGCACCAAAAGAAGGGCTTGGCAGATATCAATCCTCCAGAGCTGGCTCCGTATCAGGAGCAAGTGATGGTGGAGGGCAGAGTTCCAGAGGAGGCTACAAAGCCAGATAAAAGAGAGCAATTACAGGAGAAAAAGGTGGAGGCTGAGAAACAACCAGAATGGATGGAAAGACTTATATCCCGGCTAAAAAGAAGGAGGAAGTTCTTAAACCATCTCTGCCAGGAAACGTGTGAGGGATCAGTCGGTGAGAGCAGTATGGACTCCAGCAGGGAAAATGATTCACAGCTGGACATGAACTGGATGCAGGAGCAGGTCAAGTTGACATATTTGTCTGACAGGCTGCACTTAGATTTAGAACAGGAGCTGCAGCAAAGTGAGATGTTACAGAACAAACTGCAAGATCTGTTCAAAAAGCGAGACACCACATTATTGAACGAACAGGCAGCGTTTAATCACACCCTGTGTCAGCTTGAGGAAGTCAACAGTGTGCTAAGAGAAGAACTAGAGCAGGCTGAGCAAAAGATTATATCTGTAGAGATTGGGAACCAGAGGCTTCTGGAAGACATACAGAAAATCCAGGATTATCATGAGGAGCGGATGCAAAAACTGGAAGCAAAATTTCAGGACAAAATACAGGAACTTCAGCAGATACACGAAGAGGAGATGAAACACTTGCATGGTTACTATACCAAAGAGAAACAGAGCAAAAGTTGTGCAGAGGTTCCTGTTTTCAGTGAAAGTAACTCGTCCTCAGAGCAGACTGCATGGATGGGAGGAGGTGATGGACTGGAGGTGAGAGCGGCCGGCCAGAAACAGCTCCAGAAACCTGAGGTATCACAGACCGAAATCTCAGATCAGTCCTGTTTTAGCTTTAAAGCTGTAGTGCGTAACTCTAAAATGTTACATTCAAATCACTGTCAATTTAGTTTTTGTTTAAATCTATCAGCTCCACATGACTCTCTCTTTGCTCTTGTCTCACTGTGGAAAGTTTGCATATATAATTAGCATATACTACACATACATGTGTTTGCTGGTACACAATTGTAGAAATATAAGTGAGACAATCACTGCTGTATAAAGTCAACTATTTTAAAGCCTTTTGTGGTACTGATTTTAATAAATACATTTGAATAAATGAATAAAATGTACCGATGGAAAACTGTTTCAAAATGTCATCATAGAATCATAGCGTGTCTGCTATGGAGGAAGTGCATAGGAAGCTGATTGGGGAGCTACTGCAGCAGCATCAGGTGGAGGTGGCAGCGCTGCAGAAAGAAAAAGACCAGCTGCTGCAGCAGGAGACAGCTGCTACTTTGGCAGGTAAACAAATACCAAAGTAGACGCACATACGGCCCATTGAGTTAACAGGGGCAAAAAGATATAAGACGTTTTTACTAAGATCAACTCAGGAAAACACTGGCAATTAATGAGGCAAATAATCACTTTTTTTTGTTTTTTTACAGCTATCGTAGCCATGAGAAGAGCCCACAAACAGGAGCTCGAGAAAAACAGACAGTCCCAGCAAGTCAGGGAGAGGGGAGACGTCAAGCAGCTGCATACTGAATATAAGTGAGTATCTAATGACACTTTGTTTTGTCCTTTGCACTTAAGATCTCAGAACATCTAGCACTCGTTAAAAGACATGGTAATAAAGTGGTTTTACTAGCAGAGGCATTTCTGTGGATTGAATTATGGATTCATTATTTCCAGATTATAACCAGTAACAATCTTTGGAAGCAAAACTCACCATTTAGCCAACTTTCTTAAACTGAGATTATATCCAACTCATTTTTAGGAGAAGAATTAATCTTTTCTTAACCCTGATTCTATTGATATTAAAGGATTACGACACACAGTTGTAAACGGTATTGTTTGTCACAACTGTCGCAAAATATGCCGTAAAAGTAAATGTTTCTTTTTTGTGGCACAGACGTGAAAGCAGATGTTGAAAAATAATCTTGGAGACATTATTTGAAGCTTGAAATCCTACACATCCTAAATGAAGTTTGATAATTGGCTAATGAACTAATTAGGAGAATGAAAACACACCCCCAGTTACATGTGAACATGATAACAAGTTAACACTGCATGAGCTGTAGTCAGGTTTCATGTGTCACCGGCTGCTGTGTGTGGTGCTGATCCACAGCAACAACATGGACACAGCTGTGCATGTAATCATACAGTAAGAGCAAGGCCTGGATTACAGAGTTTTCTCATGTCTATGAGATGAACTTAAAAACTCAGAACATACTCATTGGAGGGATGTAAAGATCAGCAGTTTTACCTATATCGATATTTAACTATACCACAAAAGACACTGTGTCCATCATGCAGTGCAGTTATTATATCATAATTATATAACGTTGCTCTTTTGAGTTTCAATTAAGGTGTGTTTTTCCACTTTTCCTTTTTCTCAAGCATGATTCAATACTTATTAGAAGTTTTTTGGGGAAAAAGCAAATATTCAATCATGATATCACAATAGAAATATTTGTGGTGATCGATATTTCACAGAATTTCAAAATAAAGGTTTCGATGTGTTGATATGGATTGATAGTTCAGAATAAAAAAATTTATCTACTGCTAAAATAACATACAGAAATAAGTCCTGGTCTAACCATATGCAGTATTTATCACTTCCCTTCAGCATATTAGAATGGTTGTTTGCCTCATGGTATAATGTCATATTGCTTCTGCTTTGTCATCACAGAACAGAGATGCAGTCATTGCACAAGGAGCTGGAGGTGTTGTCAGTTCAGCACACTCAGAAATGCCTGGAAAACTCTCAGCTGAGCCAAGAACTTCAGGAGGAGAGAAGATCCTTGGCACAATATCAAAAAGAAAACCAGGAGCTCAAAGAGAAACAGGTTTAGACATTTTCTTCTTACAGAAACCTTATCTTAATCATCTTTAATTGTATTGACATAATTGATAGTGTAACCATTGTTTGTGTGTGTGTGTGTGTCTGTCTCCTTTAAGAGAGAGACAGATGAAATGTGTGAGCTACAGTTCCCGTTAAATGGGAAACAATCACATGTAAACGCACATCCAAATGACTTCTATGAGGTGGAGGTACGTTCTGTAAAAATGAGTATCAAACTACTATCATCATTAAATTAACTTTTTCATCTCCCAGTACTGACAGTCAGTTGTGATCATATCAGTTTATGTAACTGGCAAGATTATGTACAATAAAGAAATTATCCTTAATTATTTATGCTTTGAGACCACTTGACCTGGAGCTTGAGTTATTGTTCTGTCTAAATGGTTCGTCCAATTTCAAACAAGGCCCTTACTTAAAGTGCATATGAAAGGCTTATTCGAAGGCTATGAAAATTCAATTATTTTTTATTCTAAAGCGGTTACACACCTGCTGATAGGCAGTACAGCTATATTCACTTTCACCAAATAAAGCCCCCTGAATGTTACACAGTGGGCCATTAAATGTTGACTTAATCACTTTATTTATCATGTTACAGGTGATTCTGAGGGCAAGAGATGCAGAGATACAGTTCCTCAGACAGGAGGCCTGTTCACTCAGGGAAGAGCTGAAGATTGCACGAAAGGTATTGACACTTTTTTTGTCTACATTTCTATTTCTATCCCTACATTCGTTCTTTTTCTCCATTGCTTTTTTCCATTACTATGTTAAAACATACAGTACAGAGGCTATAAGAATGTGCAATATAGAGTGTCTTCCAGCACAACCTAGGCAATCAGATGACATTTATTTTTTATTTTCACCAACTATGTAAGCACACCTGAGCAAAAAGTACTCAAAATGTTTGAAATCGTATTGAATTTGTGAAATTTGAGAATACGTCACAGTTCAAAGTTCACTTTGCTCGTTTTTATGAACAAAAGAAAAGAAAAACGGTCTATTTTGTGACTTCTGCACAATTATTACTACATTAAATCACGACTAAAAATACCATGTAAAATGAATCATAACTTTGACTCGGCAAATTACCATGGGTGCACCTGTGGCAAAGATCTGTGCATGCACGTGAGCACTAAGAGATAAAGATTTCTATTTTATTCTAGTCTAAACAGAGGTATTTCTCCATTACATGTGCGTAATTGTATCCGTAAGTGTATAAACAACTTGTTTTAACTCTGTGATTGTATGTCACTGTGTGTGTGTGTGTAACAGGACAAATTATATGCCCAGAACAAGCTGAAGGCTCTCTGCATGCACAACCAGGACGAGCCGCATCATCACGTCAACAATCTCAGCGACAGTGTCAAGTTTGCCACTTGGTCTCCCGGCAGAGACGCATCAGCACAGAGCCTCAGTGAGACACTTTATCACTGTGTGTCAACACTAGAAAAGCTCTCACACACTTGATTTTGTTAGTGAACAGTGTGGCCAGGTGTCTTTTATCAGCACATCATGAAATGAAGACCCAGAGGATTAATTCCACTCTCATGGCTCTACATTTCAAATAATTTATTCCACCCATGAACAGCTTTATCAAACTTTTCTCACTCTCAAAACTGTCATTTGACTGAATTATCATATGTTCAACTCTATGTTTCCTCAGAGGATTCCATGCCAAACACAAGTGACGCTGCTTTTCTGAAGAAAACTGAACAATTACCACTCCCATGTAAGAAGAGAGGAGGGAGGTCAAAGGTAAAACTGCTGATTCCAAAATATGATGACAAATTATATAAAGCACACAAGAATATTAACAATATGGGATTAATAAGAAGTATAAAAAAAAATCAACAGCTGCCTCGTCTTCACAGGTAAAAATGTTCACGTTTATCTCTGATTTTCTTTATGTGTGTTTGTCTTGCAGAGTTTGAAAGATGGACTTTCAGCCCAAGAAAGAATGAAGCTATTTGAGTCGTTTTGATCTGAAGAAGAAGAAGAGAGAAATTCACAGGGGGTGTTTTTTTATTTTACTGTGTCTCTGTGTAATGTTTGTGTTTACATAATATGCATATTGTTACATTAGGAGCAACTTTTATATTAATTTGTTGACTTGACTTCCTCAAAATCATTTTTAGGTGAAGACTTATTTTAAAGTTAGACTGAGGTCAGGGTTAAGGTTAAGGTTAAGGTCAGGGTTTAGGATTAGGCCAGTAGTTGTGATGGTTAAGGTCTGAGTAAGTCTCCAGGAAATGAATGTAAGTCAATGCAATGTCCTCTGAAGTCATGGAAACCAGTGTGTGTTTTGTGTGTGTATGTGTGTGTGTGTGTGAGAGAGAGAGAGACAGCATCAGAATTCCACAAGAGGGAGCCATGAAACATTAGCTTTTCTATAGAAATGTTTTTTTCCCCACAGTGAACTGCATAGTGTAACATATTGTAGCACTAGCTCCTCATTTTCTCTTTCAAAATTGCTTCAGCATTACACCACCTGAAGTTTTAAAGCTCCTTGTGTCCTTCTTATTATTTAACATTGTCTTTTATAAATAAAAAGCATCGAGTGATGTGCGTGACGTTACTGCGAGGCGGCCCAGTTCCCCTCAGATCACCCTGAGAGCCCTAATGTGTGTGTGCATTATATCCAAAGATCTGATTTCTGTGTAAATTATAAATAAAAGCTCCCAGTGTCCTCATGGATGAACTCCCATGTTGCTGTGTCACATTCTCAAAGAGGAATATGGCACCTCATTAAAACTAAACACTCGTATTTCCTTTGCTGTGAAAAGCGAGTGTGAGAATTTGCTCATGTGACACGACCCAGTACTCAGAGAGAAAGAGAGAGAGAGAGAGAAGCTGTTATCACAGACAC
The DNA here is from genome assembly GCF_958295425.1 of Solea solea. NCBI lineage: Eukaryota > Metazoa > Chordata > Actinopteri > Pleuronectiformes > Soleidae > Solea > Solea solea. The sequence goes on along the minus strand of NC_081149.1, from coordinate 18,131,736 downwards.
AGTCCTGCACTGTTGAGGTTTTCTGGCCATTTTAAGATATTTCAAATACATATACATGTACATATATATATGTTCTATTCTCTTAAACAGTTTAACATCAGGCAGATCAGGTGAAGTCACAGTTTTCAGTTCACTAATATTATAATAAATATGTTGTTAAATCTTAAATTATTCGACTGCTTTTCAGTGTTTTACTTTGTTACTGTACTTGAGAAGAAAAATTGACATATCTGTACTTTGTTATTTATATTTCTAGCAACTTTTACTTTTACTCCACTACATCTCCTCTAACTATCTGTGTTACTCGTTACTACCAAATAAAATGAGAAGAAGAAGAGTTGGTAATGGTCTGTATTTATATAGAGCTCTTCTAGTCTTGGTAAGCTGCCCATTCACCCATTCACACATCTTTCATACTCATTCACACGCTGCAACATGGGGTTAAGTGTCTTGCTCAAGGACACATATAGACTAGCAGAGCCAGCAATTGAACCCACAACCTTCCAATTGAAAGACCATTGAGCAACCATGGCTCAATCCAAACTCCTCACTTTTTAAATACTTTTACTTTTACTTCTAAAAAGTCAGAAAATAACTTTTTATACTGAAGTACAGTACATGTCATATACTACTAGACTTTTACTCAAGTACTATTATAAAAAGCGACTTCAACTTCTACCAAAGTCATTTTCTGGTAAGATACTTGTACTTTTACTCAAGTATCCCTTTTAGGTACTTTATACAAGACTGCTGTTTTTCAGACTAAACAAGTGTTTTGAAGAGATCATCTCGTAGAGAACTGTGATATTTCACTATAGAATTTTAAAAAGTGTGACCTATATTTCAAAGTCTTCTTAATTCAGAAACATTACAGTGAATAAAGGTCAATTGCAAGTGAATATTGAAATGTTAATTGATAAGTTGTGTTCTTTTTTATTAATAATCTTTTTTTTTATTTTCTGTATTACTTTGTGTGCATGATGCACTCTGTGAGTATATGTGCACCTGCAGTGTTTGCTCCAAGTCGAGCTGCCCCACTAACACACCCAGTCACGATGAGCGATCAGTGGGTGGTGTGAAAACACCAGCACACCAGAGGTGCACCTGCTCAGACTGCAAAAATAAGTGGCCCATTTAGTCATGCATAGATCAATTACAGCGACCAGCCCAGGACAGGAGCTGCTCAGCCTGCTTTTACCAATTACGCCACTCTGCGTTTGTGTTTTTGAATCACATGTGACCCGTGACAGCAGCTCAGACTTAATCTCGATCACACTGTAACAGAATCAGGTTCACAGACATGTGACCTATACGTGCAAGTTGTTTTGTCAGTGGTTCCATGACGACAAAAGAATCCTGGGTGGTTCACCTGAGACAAATATAAACAACAATTTTGGCATCAACAGACTTGTCATGGTGAGGATGAGCCCAACGAGGTGGACTCATATCAGGGGAAACACTTATGTGTGAGCTCCAAGTAACAAGTGTGCGACTGTGAGAGCAACAAAGCACATCTGAAAGTTACAATTTCTGTTTGATATTGTCCTCCTGTAAGGAACAGCCATAAGAAATGATCCTATATAAATCAGTTCACTTTGCTGTGGACCATTTGGCAGGGTTTATCAGCAGAAATCGATCATTTCTGCTGATATAATCTACGCTTAAAAATGTTTGTATAAGCAGAGGTGGAAAGTAATGAATTACATTTACTCGCGTTACTGTAATTGAGTAGGTTTTTCTGTGTATTTTCTTCTGTAAAAAATGTGTAATTGTACTTTTTCTTATGTTTATTTGGAAGTGACATTACTTCTCTACGTTTTAAATCACATCCATTACTGAGTGAAAAAATGTTGGCCTGAAATAATAATGATAAAATAAAATTCACACACCAGAAACTTTGATAGTGAATGATGAAGACAGGTAAATTATGAGGACAGGTGAATGTTGAGGACAGGTGAGTGATGAGGACAGGTGAATGATGAGGATGGGTGAGTGATGAGGACAGGTGAATGAAGAAGACAGATGAATGACGAGGACAGGTGAATAATGAAGACAGGTGAATGATGAGGACAGGTGAGTGATGAGGACAGGTGAATGAATGATGAGGACAGACAGGTGAATGATGAGGACAGGTGAATGATGAGAACAGGTGAGTTATGAGGACAGCTGAATGAATGATGAGGACAGGTGAACGATGAGGACAGGTGAATGATGATGATAGGTGAATGATGAGGACAGGTGAACGACGAGGACAGGATTGGTGAGTGAGAAAGTTAAAGCATTTGTGACCTTTGACCCATTTTGACTGATACATTATGTCTTTGCATATTTTATTTTCGTCAGCACTTTAATTTGTAAAGGTTTGCCTTTAATTAAAAAACAATAAATGTGAGATGTGTGTCCCCTTGTCCTTTTTGCACGTCACAAGAAACAATCCCAATCCTGATAAAAAAAAGTAACTAAGTAACTTTTACCCTGAGTACATTTTAAACAAGCTACTTTAACATTTTTAGACCAGTACTTTAATTGTACTGAAGTAAAATGTTATCAAAATAGTGGTACTTTTACATGAGTAGAATATTTCAGTCATCTTTCCACCTCTGTGTATAAGTATATAACTGTTTCTGTAGCCTCAGAATAAACCTTTTTAAATGTACTTCAGGCAGAGACTTTGCTTTACGGGGGCTGTCGTCTTATACTGTGTTTCCACGGCAGCATAATGGACAAACTGGCCAGAGTGTGTGTTTCATGTTTTGAAATGGAACCTTACTCGGCAAATAAAGAAGAAGTAAATCTTTTGTGGTATGTGAAGCATGTTTGCTGACATGCCTGGAAAAGGGATGGTCTCTGTTTCTTAACTCAGTCAGGGAAAGGCACACACAGACTTTTCACAAGGATCAGACCACCATGTTGATTTTATTTTAATATCCACATGCTCCCATTTCTAAGAGAACAGCAGAAAAATGTTCATTCATATTTTTTTTAGTACACGTGTCTGACACTGAGGGACTTTACACAGAGCGAACATGGCCTCTCAGTGTGTGTTTGTGTTTGTGTGTGCTTAGAGCACTTTGTTATCATGAAAGATGGTGTTGATGAGGCTCCTCTGGAGCACGTGAGCTAACTGGAGCAGGTTGGTTGAATTATAGCTTCCTAAAAAAATCCTTGAGACTTGTGTTTGTGCTGTGTTTCTTTATGTCAGGTGGGTGGACAACACCTCTCCTCCATTCTCACGCGCTGATTTCAGCAGTGTTGGCTGCCAAAAGTCTTCTGTATCTATAACTTAAGTGTTTCTTCTTTGTCTTCCTTTATCACTTTTAGTTAGCTTTATGCCTGAGTTCTTCTTCTTAATATCAAGTTATAATGATTTATTTCTGTGTATTTTCTTATTAATAGATTCATTTTGCGTCATATATTTATTATTCAATATTAAAACAAATACTTTTGTTTTGAAATTACATGAAATATCATCATAGGTATAATAATATAAAAATATTATTTGTTTTACTTTTTTTCACTTGACTGGGCCCCTACTGACCAAACTAGACACTCAGTGACCCCAAGGTCATTTGATTTTGAGACCCCTGAATTAGACCAAGGTGAGCATGAAAGTAATATATATTTTTTTTGTTTTAAAAAATGGGGAGTAAAGTTGACAAAATACACACAAACAGAAAATAAGACAACACCAATAAATGCCAAAAACACAATGTAAGGCAGAATACAAATAAGGACATTTCTTACTTGGAAACACTGTTAAAAGTGTCAAAAAAACTATAACACTAGGGTTGATTTAAAAACTCCACAGCAGAGAATATGCAGTTTTAAATCACAGACACAGTGAGCGGCATGAGTGGCAGCACTGCTGCCGAGAGTGAAGGAAACAGACAGTTACACCTGCCACGCTCCTGATCCAGAGTCACTCAAGCTCATGTCTAGTCTCACTGAGCTTCGAGTAAACATCCTGTGCTCTTCAACATGACATAACACTTGAAATGAAATGAGACGAGTGTGTGTGTGTGTGTGTGTGTGTGTGTGTGTGCTGACAATCTGAAAGGTGATCAAACCCTTTGGTGCGGCTGAGCCTGGCCGTCGCTGTGCTGCTACAGTGAGGGCAGCCTTTAAATAACTCACAGGACAACGTACTGGTTGGACTCGGGACTCTTTCTGACCTGATAGCACACTTCACAACCCCCTCTGGTCCTCTGTGCTCCGACTTGAAGACCTGGTATTACAGTAACAATTACATAGTGACACACACACACACACACACAAAGGTGATTCAACAGCATATTTTAGTATTTTTAACAGTTACTGCAATGAACCTAAAGTTTCTCAAACACAAAAATAAGGAGCTGCATTCATACCAGAAGTTACACTGTGTCCATGCACATACATAGACATATACAACTGTGCCACCTTTTGTTTTATTTTTATAAACATCTAACCTATTTGAATAATTTCCACATGTCGGCAACAGGCGGAGATTGAAGCTCCAAGCAACAGCGGAGAATTATCACATGACGAGGGGAGATAACAATGCAACAATAACGGGCTATAAAATATTATATACTTTAAATATCTACTGACAACATGCATGTTGAGTTAACTAACCTTAGTGGAAGCTCCATTGCTTCCCTTCATTTTCTTCTCCCTTGGTTGAGATGTTTTTGAGAGGAGCAGTGAGGCTTTCTTTTTATGGTTTGTTAATGTTGAGCATTTCTGACTCATTGCAGCTACAGCGTGGCACACACTAGAGGATAATTGGCCAGATAGATTTGGGTCCCGATCTGGTCCTTCCAACAATCACGGGTGCACCCCATTTTAGGCTGACATGAGCAGATTATCTGGCCAACTGATCCTGTAGTGTGAGGGTTTAACAGACACCACAAGTTTCTGTGAGATCCCAAATCCCTGGAATCTCCTCTCTGAAATCACCAGGACGGAGATTTGTGTGTGGTCCAGTGTCTCGTCTGTGCTTTCTCAGCATTAAAGCATTGAAAATTAGTCACAAAGTTTGTTGTGTCTGTGGTCTCCCACGTTTTTTAAATCAAGTCAAATCCTCTAAGTGTGCTGGCAGCTAGTGTGTTGAAGTGCTGCGAGCTGTGTTATTGTGCGACCAAACTGTTTAACAGAGTAACAGAGTTTGCAGCCCGTATTTAGAAATGTATTTTGTCAATAAACTGTCTGCACCATTGTTATCAGTGTATTTCATTTTAACATACAGTATGTTGTAATCTATGATGACACATCATGGTCATTTTACAGTTTAAAATAATAGATTTTCCCCTTATATTCCCCTTATTCACTTATCTTAAGGAAAAATCTGGGTCATCTTTTGTGACCTTAATGACCTTAAATATGAGTACTTATCAAAAACACAATAAATTCAGATTGATTTAAAACAAGACATAAAAATTATGTACCAAAAACGAGAACATCCACAGATCCAACAGCACTAACTATCCCAAAGATAAAATGTTAGTCCTGCAATATTATGAAAGCTGATGCTCAGACTGACTTCCTTCATCATATTGCAGCGTCACAATCACAATCCACCGGTGTCTTTTTGTCTGTGGTGGCCTCCATTTAATTTGGGTGAGGACATCAGGACATGATTAGACTGACTCATCAAAACCAAAGCTCACAGAGGAATTACAAACTATTGCATGAGATTTAGTTTAGACACTCATACTGTCCAGGTGATTCATCCTTCAGACTACGGTGAGACCTTGATGATTTACGTCTTTGAAATAAAAATGTTCAGACCAAATTGCTTTCTGAGCTGGTCAAAATGGAGAGCACAAAATGAACGCCCACTCAGTGATCTGTTCTGTGTAAATTACAAAAATAGAGACAACATAACAGAGTACACAAGTGTGAATTACTTGTAACACCTCTTCCCGTGTAGGTAGATAAGTGAAAAGAGTTGAAATGGAAAAATCTGTTCAGTGAATGTGTTTATTTCCTGGTCCATCCAGTGCACATCAGTACTGGGGGAAAAAAAAAAAAAAACCTCTTTCAGCTCTGAGCATTGTTGATCAGTGTTGGTGCAACACTTGGTAAGGGAAGAGCACGTCATTTCCAAATGCCAAGCATCTACAGTGACACTGTGAAAGGGAGGGGGAGGACGAGCGCTGAGCAGTGAGCAATAGTTCATTTGATGTGGGATACGGAGTGGGATCTGCAGCAGAATGAGATCAGATAGCAGATTTACCAAGAGTGTGAGACACGAACACAGAGAGGCTTCCATGACTCCAAAATCAACTGCAAGGTAGTGACTTTTTCAGCGAATTGGACCCCAGAAGTCCTGTTCAAGGGTCAGAATTATTACTTCAGCACTTTACTAAAGGCATTTTCTACTTTTCTGTCTCTGGGTAACTGGATATCAATGGAACAACACTTTTGAAGAACAGCAATAGAAGACATTCTAATGTTCTCCTCCGTGAGTAGAGAAAGGGACAAGGTTCCCTGTAGCCTTCTACTGTCATGCCTCAGGAGGACAAGGTGGTTCTACCCATAACAGAAGAGAAGAGCTAAAGGAAGAGAAACATGCAGCAGTTTGGCTAAAAGACTGGGAGATCTGGAAGAAAAGCAAAGCTGGACAACACCAACATTGACTAGAAACACCTGCACACAAGGTAAGATGATGGAGAAAGCCTCACGTCGCCGTGTCAACACCTTCCATAGATTGAGTGATTAACAATGTCATTAACATCAGTGATGAAATGACACCAGAGAAACAGACTTATCTCTGCTCTGGTGTTTAAGATCACAGCCCAGAAGGCAGAGCGTCGCTCCGAGAGAACTGAACAAAGAATATTAGGCATTAATATCTAATCTTGGATACTTTAAATGCTGCTCCCTAGCAACCAGAGGATTGAGGAAAACAGCAACTGCTTTCAAAAACAAACAAACAAAACTCCAAATCACAGGAACACAATCTGTCACCGTTATTGTCTGTACTCTTTTTTTTTTTAGTCTTCACAGCTGAAGGACTAAAAAACAAACCTTTACTTGAATTGTGTACATGCAAGTGTCAAACGTTCACTGAATGTGTTTATTAAATGAATCCTCTACTGCATGATTATCTGCTGTATATTCACAGTATTAATGTCTGTCTATACATAGATATGGAGTATCGGGGGGTGGGGTGAAGTGGGGGGAACCTGGTGCACAGCTGCCTTTCTGACCCCATTACAAGGTTTCATCATAAATGATGAACCCGAGTGGTTTACCAGCTGTATATTTCTAACTGAATTTTCCCCCAAAATGAAACAATGACAATCTTTGTGATCCCTTATCAATTATCTGATTATCAGTTTTTCCCAGAGACTGACTCACGAGCCACAAATGGTCCCAGAGCATTTTCTGGGTGTATTGACAAACACGTTTGCTGGATTTTTGTCCACCTATTTAGATGTAACACAAATGGTAATAAAAGAATCAGACGTGTTATATTATACTATGTAAAAAATGTGGTCTTGCCACAATTTATATCATGAACTGGGTCACAGTGATTTGTTGTGTTTTAAAAGTGGGTCTCTATATAAAACGTTTAGGAAACTCTGATGTACAGTATAAAATTAAACATGTTACCTCTGATCCACTTAAAGCCAGTTGCTGAACAACATCATTTCATGGCGTATGGACGCAGACACAGTGTTTGCCCATAGGTTCCTTTGAGTCTGCGCTGGTAAGGGCTGTCAGCGTCTATTTAACAACCAGGACTGATTTTTAGTTCAATCAGAGCAAACTACAGCCAGACTCGGAGCTGCTGAACCTCAGCTGATCTTATAACTGTCTAATTGCAAAGCAGGCTTGCAGAAATTAAACATAATTCCGAAGGGGACAGAAATAATGCCTCATTTCAAATGTTTCCAATCACAAAAACAAACAGGAGAGTATGTGAGGGCAGCCACCACACTCCAAAAATGTATTGAATGGATCAAATAAAAATAGAAAAATCAATATATTTAAATAAAACAAGGACACAATTATTGATTTCGTTCCAAAAAAGGAAGTAAAAACACAATATAACATGACATGACATAACATGACATGTCAGGTTGTTAGTGCACAAATTCTAGTCCACCAGAACAAGCAGATATGGAGTTTGTCACAGACGGTACCCAGAAAATTTTGTGGTCTGCTTGACTTTTTGTCCAATGTCTCTATGAGGTTGACATTTGTGGATTTAAGTAAAACATGTCCTAAATTAAGATTATTTCAAGATAAATTGTTAAAACGAGAAAAATGCCATGGGACTTAACAACCCATCATTCACAAAAGTGGCATATTGCTTAAATCTGAAAAACAAAATAAAACCAACAAACAAAAAAAACCTACAGGTTTTATAATCTATTCTAGAATGAGAGAAATAATAGCTGTGCTGTGCTGTGTCGTGCCGATACAGTTGGGACAAAAAGTCTCATCTTTTTCACCGTTTCCACTGATGGAGTTGATGTTATTGATTATTACGGCAAACCATTTGTGCACGAGGTTGTTTCTTCAAAGATAACCAACTCTATTCTCCGTTTTTTTCCCCCTGTCCGTATCATTATCTAATTCAGAATCACAGCGGAATCACACAGCCTCATCACAGTACTCTACACTGCCTGTGATAGTTGTGCCAGCTGGAGGAAACAGAGGAAATGTCAAAATGGCAGGGCATTGGATTAGCTGGCTATTTCTGTACCCTGTTAATCAAGGGAAAAAAAATCTTATATACCAGTTTTTCCAGTCGAGAAATGGAGCGAAGACAGAAAATCACGTATGGTAACACTTCACTTTACAGCACAGTAACAACGCAGTAATAATAAGGTGATAATCTTGTGATAGGGAGGTAATATTATGACAATACAATCTTATTTTTATGGCTAGTTCTAGTTCGGTAATAAAAACAATTGCAGTCATAGCATGTAATAGGTAAAAGCCTGGAAAATGAGGATTACAACAAATAACCAGCAAGATGTTTACTATGCAAAGCCCATGTTTGGAATAAAGGCAAAGTGGCTGGAGGATATTGACCCATGTAACATGATCTCGTTGAGATCAAGCTGGATTAACAGGATATATTAAGTCTAATTACAAATGAAATAAGATTTAAAAAAAAAAAAAAACACAACAACCGATTTTCATGAGGAGCAACACAATCAGAGGCAGTGGCAAGTAGAGAAATTGTTTACCAACAATATTGTTGAGAATAATACACTGTGTTATTATTACGAGCATAAATATTCATTAGAATTGACCAGTGAACACTGCTAATTCTTTAACTACATTAACTCCAGGAATCTAACGTTTGTAATCAAGTTATTTCCGTTTTAATTAAGTTCCTTATTCATCATTGAAAGCTGCAGGCTGTCCGGAGCTAACAAACGAATTTAGTTCTTTTTGGTGTCAAAATGTTCATAATGACAACAAGTAAATGAAGTTGGAAAAGCTGAGGCCTGTATGTGTGTGTGTGTGCATATGATCTGCCCTATCAATTCATTTCCTTTGAGAGATAATTTGCAGTAAAAGTTAAATATTTAAAGAAATATTGAAATAATAAAAATAAGGAAAGGTTTAAAATGTTGATGAGGATGTTCTGATTTTCCAAGTCCATGAGGAACTAGTGACCAAATAATGGCAGAAGATAGAAAACAGATATACTGACTCAGTATTCCCAACTGATAAAGGAATCTTGAACCTTGAATAATAAGGACGTCTATAGTTTCACTCTATGCTGCTAAACTATGGTAAGGGTGAAAGGGAATTGGGCTTGTAACCCCTGAGCAAAGTACCCAACCACCATTGCTCCCTGCTCACTGGTCCTGCAGAATGGGTTAAATGCACAGGTCAAATTCATTATTACTAATATGTGTGAGTATGCAAAGTAAAACAATTCTAATTCTAATGAATTATAGGTACAGGTAAGGTTAGGTTAAGGGAGTTCAAAAACATTAAAATGATTAAAGTTACGGTAAATGTATTTTTCTATCACTGTAGCAAACCTTGTTTCCCAAACCTCTCATATGGAAACCCACTTTTTAAAGATTTCAAAATACAATACATGACAATTGACTATTTATTGCCCTTTCTGTAACACCTAATATTCTTTTGAATAAATAAACCAGAAAAATCCAATGTTGTGTTGGAACAATTCTGCAATCTAATATGGCGACCAATCTGTGGGTCCCAAACCAGTCCCTGGGAATGACTGTGCTATAGTGTGGACAGATGATCGATATTAACGTTCTACTTTTTGCTGCCTTTACAGGAAACTGCACTTGTGCCTCAGCTCTGAAGACACCAAATCCGTGTCGGACGGAGCCGAACATTTCCTGCGAGCGGGTCAGTTTTGTATGAGCCGGCCTGATAGTGTGAAGCCACGTGGCTGTGGCCCCTGAGGCATGAGTGTGGGAAGGGCCCACCAGCAAAGCTTTGTGTCCTGTGAGGAAGAAGGCCTGAGACTAAGTACCATGCCTGCTGTGGGCAGCTTTGGCAACGGCAAGATTCACACGAGACGCAAATACCATGGCCGGTTTGTCAGCAAGACCGGACAGTGCAACGTCCACTTCTCAAACATGGGGGAGAAGTCGCAGCGGTACATGTCGGACATTTTCACAACGTGTGTGGACATCCGCTGGCGATACATGTTCCTGCTGTTCAGCCTGGTGTTCGTGGTGTCCTGGTTAACGTTTGGCTTGGCGTTCTGGGTCATCGGCCTTCTACATGGGGACATGGAGCGTCGCAGTGAGGACGACGGTTTTATTCCTTGTGTCATGCAGGTCAACACCTTCGTGGCAGCCTTCTTGTTCTCTATTGAGACCCAGACGACTATTGGCTATGGTGCGCGCTGTGTGACAGAGGAATGCCCCGCTGCTGTGTTCATGGTGGTCTTTCAGTCCATCATGGGCTGCATCATCGATGCCTTCATGATTGGCGCAATCATGGCCAAGATGGCGAGGCCCAAAAAGCGAGCTCAGACTCTGCTGTTCAGCCACAACGCCGTCATCGCTTTACGTGACGGCAAGCTGTGCCTCATGTTTCGGGTTGCAAATCTAAGGAAGAGCCACATTGTGGAAGCGCATGTGCGCGCCCAACTGGTCAAACCCCGTATCACAGAGGAGGGCGAGTACATCCCCCTGGATCAGATTGACATGAACGTGGGCTACGACAAAGGCATAGACCGCCTTTTCCTGGTTGCCCCCATCACTATAATACATGAGATTGATGAAGAAAGTCCACTGTTTGGCATCAGCAAGCAAGACCTGGAAATATCTGACTTTGAGATAGTAATTATACTTGAAGGGATGGTGGAGGCCACAGCCATGACGACACAGGCTCGCACCTCCTACCTGTCCTCTGAGATTTTGTGGGGCCACCGCTTTGAGCCCATCGTCTTTGAGGAGAAGAGCCGCTACAGGATAGATTACGCCTACTTTCACAAAACGTTTGAAGTACCATCCACACCCAGGTGCAGTGCAAGGGAAATGGAGGAGAGAAAATTCCCAACATCTGGTGCCAACTCCTTCTGCTATGAGAACGAGCTGGCCTTCATCAGCAGGGACGAGGAGGAAGAAGATGGGAAAGAGGAAGACAGGGAATATTCATCGATGCTGGTGAATGCACTGACTCCTCCTCGAGGTGAGCAAATGTCCTCTGATAGAGAATCCGAGATGTAACCTTTGGTTGTTGCTTGTTTTTGAACACAGAGCAATGCAGTTGTCTTGTGAGGAGCCCTATGACTGTCACATGACTGACACGAGGACACCGCGGAAAGAAAACGTTGCTGCTGCAGGTGGAGGACCAGCACAGCAGTCTCCATCACCCAAGCAAAACTCAAACTCATCATATTTCTCACTGGATGAGATGACAATGTTCTGCTTCCCTGAGGTGGCTTTTGAGCTTTACTGAATGCAAACAAAACAGTCACGTGTCAATTTGCGAGTCCTACTCAAATAAAGTGCATGACAATAGCATAGTTTTATATTAGACTATTTTTGAGAAATGTTTGACAATTTTTTTCGTCGAGCTTCTTTTTGTAGGTGAAGTTCACAGGCATAGAATATCACGCATGTGGAGTGAAACTGACAAATCCTGGGAATATTCCTCCAAACTCGTCTCATAGATGCATAGTTGCACAGAGGAGTGGATCAGATCTTAATGATGTAACTTTACAATGTGAACAGTAAGACTCTAAATAGTCTACTTCATTCTTTGTCATTGGATAGTTTAGTGTACAACACACTGGAGACTACATACAGGAGACGCATGAAAAGTTAGTTATTATCCGTTAAAAGCATCAACGCATACTAACAGGGAAAACTATACTTTACATTTCAGACCACAGGAAATAAAATGTGCCCGTTCGGTGTGTATTTTACACTTTAACATGAGGAAACAAGACTTTTCTCTGATATGGTTGATATAAAATAGTGTTTTAGGTCTATGGGACACATTGGAAAACTGTTGGCTTCCAAATGATTAGTGTGTAAGAATGCTTTGCTGCTGCTTGGCAACAGCAAAGTTGCCAAATTGCTACTGGCGTCTCACGCCACAAAGGCGAGCGACCAGGAACATAGACTGTATATGAAAAAGAATGTTGTCTTCTGGTTTGAGATGTATGGCAGAAGGAGCAGTTAGCTACGGGGGGGCAACTTCAAAAACTCAGCATGAATAGAAGCCTGTGGGAAAAGGACACGACTTCTCACTAAATTTATAATATCAGTGATGACAATTTCCTGAGAGACAATGGTTTCGCTCACTAGTTTCAAGTCTTCTTCAGTAGAACATGATGATGCAGAATGGATAATGAAGTGATTGACAGCTAGTATCGTCCATCGGTGCCTGACATGGCGCTGTTCAAACAACGAACACTGAGGCTTCACAAAGAGAGTTTGTTTTGCAGACGTAACACTACGTACATGTTTGGAGACAGTCCGTAATATCATTACTTGTCTCTGATATATTATAAAGTTACAAACAAAACAATATATTTGCAATATTTCAACTAACCACACAATAAAAAATTATCTCATATGACCACTGCTATTTTATTTTATTTTTTTAAATAGAGAGCTTGCAGAACATTCTGCAGAGGTTGTGATTGCTGCAACAGAGAGATTTCATATGGACTCTTCTCTTGAACATGCAAACACAACCTCAATTTGAAGGCAGGTAAAATCCAGCAAGTCTATAATGCTCATGTTTGCAGCTTGTGTTAAGTGCTTACAAAACCCATTCTCCACATACTTGCTGTTGATTTTAAGAATCAACCTCCACAAAATAACATTTAGCGAAATCCAAATCTGAACAGTCCTGCTGTTCATTGTCCCACGTTACATCATACATCAGTTCTTTGCAGATATAACATCTTTCAAACGTAGAAAACAACAACAACTGTGCTTCAATGGCTTTTCCCCTTTTAAATCTATTTCTGAATAAGGTGTGGCAAGCACTCCTGTTTTTGAAGCCCCCCAACTGTCATCTGCAACAACATTCTTGAATACCAGCTGTCAATCACACTGGTGTCCAGTCAAATGTGCTGTGCTTTATCACCTGTTTCGCTCTCACTGGGGCCAAACGGTTCGCCACACGGTTGTTTTGGAGTAGTAGTTAGAACTCTTGTCTTTGCAGCAAGAAGACCCGGGTTTGTGACCCAGTCGGTGCAAGGATGTTTCTGCATGGGGTTTGCATGTTCTCCCTGTGTGTGCGTGGGTTTTCTCCCACAGACCAAACACATTTGGGGATTAGGCAAATTGGACACAATAAATTGAGCGTGTGAGTGTGAGAGTGAATGGTTGTTTGTCTCCCTTCACCCTGTGATGGACTGGCGAACTGTCCAGGGTGTAACCCTGCCTTTCACCCTATGTCAGCTGGGATTGCCCTCCCCTCCAAAGCGGTAGAAGAAGAATGGATGGGGCCAAAATTCACAAAATGGACATCATGCTGTATTGAAGAAGACCTGAAAGTAGTGACAAAAAACATAGACTTCCATTCAAACTGAATTCTTTTTGCTTCCGGGGTTAAAACAGGGAGATTACATTGATTTTCTATATATTCTATGTATTTTTTATGTTCTATATGCTACACAATTAGAAATAAGCAATGGCACACACACAATTATTCACACACCTCCGTAACCGTGAGGTATAAAAGTGCAAGTTAGATGATAGGTCATCGAGAACACACTTTATAACACATCCCTTCAAGCATTTAAAAGTTGATATAAACACATGACTCTTGAATGTAAATAGGTCTCTCTTTTTTGACCAAAAGATTAAAAGAATTAGTAAATGCAGTTTAATGTATTGATAATGCCATTATAGATATTATTAATAGGACGTAAAGTAGTTAGGTTATTAGGTCAGGTTTGACTTAACCCAGTTTCCCTCCACATACAATATTTCAAACTAAAAGCTCAACAGTATTTGGGTTAAGTTTTACACTGGTCTGCCTTTTCAGCAAACTTCACATTTGTATTTATATATCTTGCTGACTTGTGCTGAAAATATCAGAATAGGCTTGTTCCAGAAAACAAACGGCCGTTCCACTGCAGCAAGCGCAGGACCAAGGACTTCCTGCATGTATGAGTGTAGTCAAGGACTGTTATTTGACCTTTGACCGTGTGTTTGTATCTGTGTGTGTGTGTATGTGTGTGTGTGGGAATAAACACACAATCTAGATCACTGTAAAAAGAAAATCGAACCTGTGTTGAGGTCATAACTTTCTGGGCAAAGTTGTATGTAAACTGGAAATGCTGTCTTTGCTTGAATCTACTGATTTGAATGACTTTCACCTCTTGCCGTCGTTGTCGTCTTCCACTAAATGCATTTAAAGCAATCGTGACTCTAAGTTGCACTTTACTTCCTCCTCCGATTTGTTGTGTGAAGACAACAGTTTATGCACTGACAAACAAGTAAACTGTCCGTCAGTTACCACAATAAAACACTTCTCACAAAGTCAACTGTTTCCTTTTCCCTCCATGACGGCCACACAGTAACTATAGTGATAATATGAGGGCCTTTTTTTTCATATTTGTAATAAAAATTTGCTGAATTTATAGCAAATAAGTGCAGCGCAAAGGTAAATTGGGGGCTGTTTGAAAAACAGGGACTGTAATACA
Organism: Solea solea; assembly: GCF_958295425.1. Lineage (NCBI taxonomy): Eukaryota > Metazoa > Chordata > Actinopteri > Pleuronectiformes > Soleidae > Solea > Solea solea. The sequence goes on along the minus strand of NC_081149.1, from coordinate 18,116,621 downwards.
TGGCAGTGATTTGGTAGGGCTGTATCTGGTTAGGGTCAGAGGTGTTTCCTTTCACTCTTATGCAACCATACAAGCATATCTTTGCAAATGTACACACACACACAAGACTTGGCAGTCCCTCTTGATTTCACTGCCCTGCAACCTTCATCACTGGAAAAGAAATCAGAAGCACGTGAGCAGAGAGCACACGCGACACAACCACGGGAACCGAGCTGCGAACTGAGCCTATCTTTGGGGAATAATGTGACGAGCAAAATTGAATTTACATAGGATAAAGGTGTTGATTCAAAAACAGAGAATCACACACGGAAATGAATGTAACGTTGTTTTTGCCCTTGTTACTAATTCTGCTGAGAGAAAAATCCATAAGTTTAAGTCAACCATCCTTGTTTCCATTTAAGCACAATGCATATATAGATCCACTTTGATTCAACTATCATATAATCAAAGACCTCTCAGCTAAAGAACCGAATATTAATCTGTTATTATATCCGTGGCAGCCATTTTTACACTAGGTCACAGTAGCTGTAAATAATCATATTGATGATGATGACGACGCTGCTTACTAGTTAACTGCCACACTGTCCTGAAGTGCATGAACGGTCCAGCTTAAGTTTAATGTACATGTCAAAATATCTCCCTTTCTTGAATTTCTTTTTCTTCTCAGGTATTTATATCTGAAAGTATACTTTCTCCCTTTAACAGCGCAGCATCCTCCGAAATGTGGTGTTTGATGGAAGCAGAACTGAGAGTAAACTGGGATGTTTCTCACCCACTCTCCAGTGTTGGAGGATGAGAAGCCATGGAGGGTCAGTCTTCCAACATGCAGAGTGGGTTGTTGAAAGGCAAATTTGGCTTTAATTGCAGCAGCGCTATTCTTTGCCGCTTTCCCACAGCTGCTTGAAGGAGGCGGCTGGTGGGAAAAAAAAAGTAACATGATGCAACAGCTGCGCCGCTTTCCTCCAGATATTATTTTAGACCTATACTGTAGATGCATGGTTCTCAAACTGTGGTACATGTACGGCCAGTGGTGCACAAGCTTCCTCTAATGGTACTTGAGGAAAAAAAACTGTTCTACTGTATATACCAGGGTATGTGTTCAGAAAATAAACCAAAAAAACATGATAAATGAAATAATAATGATTACAGTCACCTTATCTCTCGCTCCATCTTAATCTAATGTCATTATATCAGTGTGTGAAGTATATGTGAGGAAGAGGAGGAGGATGAGAGAGCAAATGATCTTATTGGGAATAAATCTGCCTCCTGTGAAAAGTCCATAGCCGACTTTGCTCGACCTATTTACACCACTGTATTTTAACATTGGTGATAATGGTGTAACTTCAAGAGCTCGATATTTTATCAGGTCTATACTGAGTTGTTAGGTTTGTGCTCAGGAATGTAAGTTGCTAATTTAAAGAAGGCCGAAGTATAGGTTTTTCTCTTATTAAATATTAAATGTGGATAATGTTTTTCTGGCACTTTATTTTCGCCTCTCATCGTGTGATAATTCTCCGCTGCCGCTCTAAAGCAGACACACTTTCCCATCCTATCTTCACCTGTTGCTGACGTGTGAATTTATCCAAATCAAGAAAAAGTAGAATATATTCAGTGAGCAGCAGTTTGTTGGATGATGCACCATATGTGAAATATGAGATAACTACAGCAGCAGGAAGAACACCTGGTGTTACTGTAGCCACTTAAAAACGTGTAATATTTTTCTTGTAGTGAGTATAAATATAAATGTTTCATGTTCTCCTATTACACACAGTCAAGTCAAGCCAGGGATGTTACCTGTTTTTCAATGAAAGACACTTGGAAGGTCATGATCTGTAAACATGAGCCACGAGCTGTGAATGCTGGTCAGTGCCGCAGCAGGTCACCAGTACACACCAGTGTCTGTAAGTTATTTGGCATGTAGAGAGTCTCATCGTCCAGCTGAGCTCGTCACTCAGTCGCACTAACTGCTCCAGCCCTGACTCCTGCAGATGTCTAGGATTTGATTACAGCTACAGGCTGATTGGATTACAGGAGGCACTACAGTCGACACAGAGCGACGGGAGCAGCTTCCTGTCAGTCTGACCTGATGCCATGACATGATCTATTAAAGGAAACTGACAGAAACTTTCACAAATTATTAAATATTGTATATTTGATATACAATGTTAAATATGCTAAATAATATTGTTTTAGACTGGGAACGTGTCCAGGGTGTAACCCACCTTTTCGCCCTATGTCAGCTGGGATGGCACCAGTGAACCCGCGATGGAGGATAGATAAAGCAGTCGAAGAAGGATGGATGGATGGATGGATGGATGGATGGATGGTTTTTGTCCATAATTTCAAACCTTAAACGAAAAAGACAACAAAGCAATTAGATCAGCTCAAAGTTGTAAGACGTGTCATAAGTAAATTTGTGCAAAATGAAGACACATTTTTTTAAAGCATTTGACCACAAATTAAATTCTTCTTTTAATAATTTTGTTACCAAAAAGCATCTTAAATAAAACTGGATTTAACCTCTCCTAAGGACCAATACACTCAGATTAGAATTCAGTAAGTACATTTTGAACTCAAATTACCAGCTATAATAGTTAATGTCATCAATCGGTAGTTACACAATGGGACGCTTCTTTTTGGTGCCCTCTTGTGGCAAAAAAAAGGGTCATGCAGCTCACCAATGCCACATTATTTACAGATTTATCAAAGACTGTACTGTAACAGTACAGTTGTACTTTTGAGACACGTGCAATATTAAAAAAATTCCACAAAACAAACAGACATTTTTCTATTATTAAATACATTTTATTACATAAATGACATTGAATTTTGACAGTTTTGACATTTTGCAACGTATTTTGGTTGAGTGGAACTGACAGCGATGCGCGATCATTCGAGTAGTTTTCTTTTATGCATGAGTTGATGTATTTATTTAAATCAGTATTCATTGACCCCCCCCCCGCCTCCACTCTATAGTCCCCCCTCTCCAGCTCTCCATGCAGAATCTCCTTCAGCCCCAGTTGCACTGGTCTTCATTTGTGAAAGTCAGGATTTCTGTGACCAGACCGGTGCCGATTGTTTGTTTTCCATCTCTCAGAGTGAAACGCTGTCCTTGCTCCAAAACCATGGGCTGGCGGAGCGTCAGGTTCAAAGGCGTGTCCTCTCCTGGCATCACCATGTCCTGAAACCGTGTGAGAACAAACAGAAGTGACTTTTACCTTCTATCTTCATTCTACAGCTGTAATAAATAATAAACAGTTTTAAAATGATTTATAAACATGCACCATTTCATCAAACACGGCAACTTTCTCAAACTTCTTTGCGGAATTGAAAGTACACACTTTACATGAACCGTCGCTTCGAGAGTAATACTTTGCATTTCGATGGAAGCAGACTCCGCTTTTTACATATTGGACGATTATATCGTCAAGTTGAGAAATGTACAGAGATGTACAAAGTAACACATGGACTACAGGCACACACCTTGCCAGAGGGTAGTGAGATTCGGCAGGTCATGTCCCAGGTTAGGGAGTACATGATGGGCATGTAGTTGGTGAGAATCGGTTTGTGTCTTCCACCCTCCTCCTTACTCAGAATATAGACCTGTTATCAAAGAAGCAAAAATAGATGTCAGAGTTTCTGTTTTGCCATCATTTCCATTCATTTCATAGAAAATTGGCTAAACCTTTTCAGTTACGCTGCTCCTGAACAAACAAACAAAAAGACAAACAAATGATGGCAACAACACAAACGTTTTGGTGGAAAGCTCTAACTCTGAAATATGCTGTGATTAGAGTATTATTTGCTGACTCTTCAGAAACACTACCAAGTAAACCTAAGACTCACCTGAGCTTGGACTTTCTGGTGAGGCATGATGGATCCTGGTTTGCACATCACCATCCCCCTTCTCACGTCCTCTCTCTTCAGGCCTCGGACCAGAGCGCCCAGGTTATCTCCTCCCTCTGCCCGGTCCAGAGACTTGTGGAACATCTCAATAGCTGAGGCCAGCGGGACACAGAACAAGGTCAGAGTCATGTCTATAGACCGATGCTAAAAACATTGTAATACAAATGTACATCAGGCACAAAATGTGCATTTAAAAAAAAAAAAAAAAAAGTTGATCTACAACAATACTAGTACGCCTTGAATGAGAGGACAACTAAAAAAAACCTAAGGGAATTTCATGGATTCACTGATTTTTGCCACCAGGGTTTGCTTCTCTACTTATTGAGCATTTTTATTCCAATGTGCCACCCATCTGTTCATATTTCCTTCATGTTTTATGGAGCCATGTCAACTCCTCTGTAAGTCTTTTTCTTTCACTCACCTGTAACAACAGACTTCAAACAGCGATTGTGACCCACAAACTCACAGTCATCTCCTTTCTTGATGAGACCTCTCTCCAAAGTGCCACTCACCACCGTGCCCCTGCCTGAGGGACACAATTCATTCAATCTTAGGAACCAGCATGTCACCATCAACTGCCACAGTACCTCAAGTGTTGAAGTCAAATATCCCATATTTTGGTATACAGAGAACTTTACAGTCATTTTGCAGCTATAGCTTTAACCACTGTAACACACTCATTGGGTTTAGCCCCACAGATCAATGTGAGATCTCATCTCTGCTCTACCTGGGATGGAGAAAACCCCTTCAATGGGCAGAAGGAAAGGCTTGTCCAGCTCTCTCTTGGGCAAAGGAACGTAAGAATCCACAATCTCAAGAAGTTTCATCACTGCGTTCACACCCAGTTCGGGCTCTCTGTTCTGGGGTGGAGCGAAGAAAGAGAAGAAAAAAAGAATTCAGTCACATCACATTGCTTCAGGTGGACTGTATTTCATTACAATCAAGTCCTCATGACATGGCTCTTGGAGTGCTGGTATCGACCATTTGTTTATGTAGCAACAAGGGTTTTATTAATGTATTCATTAATCAAACCCATTAGTTCAATAGCACTGAATGAGCATCAAGACCCATTTATACTTCATTAATGCCCTATTTACATCTGTCCATCCAAAGCGTTGTCTCTGTCACTACACTACATACCTCTGTGGGTCTTCTGCATGTACAATACGTTTACAAACTACTTCCTCTAGAGGGCAGTGTCGAGTACCAAGTTACAGGCATCAACAAATGTAGCAACCATTGAAGAGGTTATTTTATTTATTGTGCTTGATGCGAAATAGACTGAAATGCAAGTGGAGTATGTGGCGGTGGAATGCAGGACCACTAACATGTAAGTCGTCATATTAATGGGGAATATTACTCATTGGTGTGGAGCAGCATTTTCAATAATTTCCCTATGTCCGCCAGGTCTTTTGTCAACTTGCTTCCCCAGATAGCCTCTCAAATCAAACCACAGAAAGAGTGGCAGAAAGTGAAGCCGAGCACCTGGCAGTCACTCCCTGTTTTCTGGCTGCATTGAAACACAATGAGTATAAATGGGCCTTTACAGCTATGACACAGCATGACAACATAGCTAAACATGAAAGACAGACTACTTCTCTGTTATGAAGCACTTCCAGAATCATACAGCGCTTGATTGTACACAACTTAGTAAAATATGTACAAGATAAATCATCAGAAAGCTGAAAATATTGCAGGCAAGCAACCTCCAAAATCCAATGGGAATATGTGAACAAAATATGTGATTAAAGCACTAAAATGTTGATTTTGATGTCATGAAGACTTTAACAGGAAAGCTTTTGTTAACAGCAGCTAATGTGTCAGTCCCTCTGACAGAGCAGTGAAATGGTTGTTACAATTATTAGATCAGCACAGTATCCTATGAATTCTATAAGAAAATTGCTTCCACTGTGCCCTTACCTCCAAGGCACAGAGGGCGGAGCCTATGACAACAGGCGTATTCTCGCCATCGTAGCCAAACTCTGTGAGCAGCTCGCGGATCTCGATCTCCACCAGCTCCAGCATCTCCTTGTCCTCCACGACGTCAGCCTTGTTGATGAAAACCACCACGTGCTCAACACCGATCTGCCTGGCCAGCAGGAGGTGTTCGCGTGTCTGAGGCATCTGTCCATCTGTGCCTGCCACCACCAGGATGCAGCCGTCCATCTGAGCCGTGCCTGTAATCATATTCTGAGAGAAGACAGCAGCCCTTATGTCATGACAAGTTGAAATGACTGCATCATATTTAGTATTTTCTCGCTTGGGTCGGAGCCGTGAAGAAAAACGGGTGGATCACCTTGACATAGTCTGCATGGCCAGGACAGTCTGTGTGTGCGTAATGTCTGTTGGCCGTGGAATATTCCACATGAGAGGCGTTAATGGTGATTCCTCTGGCCTTCTCTTCAGGGGCATTATCAATGTCTTCATACTTCTTGTAATTAGCCCCACCCGCGTCAGCGAGCACTGAGGAAGGGAAATCACATCACTCAGCTCATATTTATGACAAGGCCATAGAGTTGGTTTTTGATTAAAACATTTCCTGTATGGCACCAATATCGATTTCTAACCAATAGTTTTTTTCAATACCAATTTTGGGAACTGTTTGACATAAAAAAAAATTACATGCATGAAATTTTTACACTTTACCACTTGTCTTTCATTTCTTTGTCATTTTCCCTTTTCTGCTGATTGATCTCAAGCAGCATACTGCATGCTTACCAATATCAACATATTTCTCAGTAGTAGGTGACACAGAGGAAGTTCAGTTTATACCACAAAAGTACTGAAATTCAAAACCCAGCCCTACTAGGACACACAAACACAGTGGAACTGCTTCATGCTAAAGAAGGGATAGTAAGGGATTTTGGCCAGTGTAAGAACAAAAACTTGGACATCAGTGATTGCACCTTTTGTAATGGCTGCAGTCAGTGTGGTCTTGCCGTGATCTACGTGGCCAATCGTTCCGACATTCACATGGGGCTTGTCTCGGGAGAACGTCTTCTTAACCACTGTAGCAAAGGTCCGATGGCTCAGAGGGACAGCACACTACAAGACAGACGGACACACGGGAATTAGACTGTTGGGACAAATTGGGATTAAGCAGTGTGTAAGCTACCGTTAGTGTGCACACTCACCAGTCGGAAAGAGCTGTGCAGGAGACTTGGCGACGAGAGCTGAAGGGCTGAAAGGAATGGATTAAAATATGATAATTATATAAGCTTTCATTTTCCTTAAACGGATTTATGCGTTTTGTATTATTTTGGCAACTACACAAACGAACAAACCCGAAAGGCACAATAAATCAAACATACACTGGGATACAGTCACAGACATTTGGAAGGGCAGGGGGAAAAATGACAGGGGCACCTACTGTGCACCGGTGGGGATGGCACCACTAGCACGTTTGAAGCAGGCATGTACAAAGTGCAACCTGGGGCCAAAGGCAGCCCGAGGGCTACGGACTGAATTTCACTGCTCTACACGGTCATATAGGGACAGTAGGGAATTTCATAATGGCACCAGCTTTGATTGGAAGGGCATCCACAAGAAACCAAGTTGCAAGGGCATCTTATTGGGAAACTGCATCACTTCTCTCTATTAGAAAGGCACTCCTTAAAAACAATAATTATTTATTTCTTTTTTAAATTTGTATTTTGTATTAGAGGCCACATATCAATGGCACTTTCCCCTATTTCTCTAGAGTGGTGTGCAGTTTGTCCCCCCCCCCCGTGCACGCCACTGCTGGGATACATGAGATACATATCTACACATTTTCACATCACTTTTCACCACAAGATTTTTTTTATATATAATATCTAGATTAATGACTCACAGGAATGTGCAACATTTCTATGGGACAGTGTAAAATAAGCATTGAGGAAATTGTGGTCACCTATTTAAAAACGTATTAACATGGGTATGAGACTCTACAGCTGCACTGATCAGTGATACTTTTGTAGGATGTTATTAAACTACGTAGCAGCTAGATGCAGCCGCTAACAAGAAGCTAACACATCCTCTGGTGTCCAGACCTGACTGTGTGATTCTCCAATCAAAACAGCTACCGTTGAACAACAGAACAGAAGGACACGGTATCTGTCCATCCTACAGAACTCGGGTGATTTCAATAATCGAGCATGACACTCTATTGATGTCTCGTTTGCTAACGCTCGTCGGAAACGTGACCTTGCTCTGCTATCGGAAGAGACTGCATCATCTTGTTCTGTTCACATATACGGGAGCAAACAAGCCGTTCCACTGCGCGAACAACGACCCGGTGGTCAATGAGTCAACAGATGGTTAGTAACGATAACATTGTCGGACAATGACACATTTTTAACAATTTTACCGGAGAAGCACGCACGGACTCCCATAAGCGCCGCCATGTTCGGTTGCTGGAGAAACCAAAGACGATAGAAACATCAAGATACATAACAGCTAGTACATAGCCAGCGGGGACAGTGTTGATAAAAATGTTAATATGTTAATTGTTGATATAAATGTACATTATTATATTGTCTATGTCATACTTTCAATCATTAATTTATGGCATGATATATCATTTAAAATCCGCATCCATTCTAATCTTGGAAAATATGTTCTGATATTTGACACTGTTCTTCCAAGAGTACTGACGGTAGTAATCTCATTCTTACTCAAACTCTTTGAACGTCGCTCGTACAGACGTCACTGACTTACCTTAATTACTAATATATGAGCAACTTTCTGACTTACACAATGACGACATTGAACTTCTGTACGTTTTACTGAACTATATTTTTATGGAGCCTAATTGACGTAAAGATAGAAGAAAAAAAAGCCGGCTAGAGGGATTTCTAGCCCGCACCGAGAAAAGAGCACGACAAAGATATTTTTGCCCGTTTGATTCAACACTTACGGTAAAAATGGCAGCCTCCTGGTCATCTAGCTAGAACGTTCTAGCGCATTCACGTGTTTACGTTCACAGGCGGAGAAAACTAGCGTGTCAGTCGATATAAAAAGCAGTTCGTCCATTCACTTTACTCAGTTATCAAAGGTAAGTCGAACGAGTCTGAACGACGGTAACTGCTTTCCGTCGTATCATCTGTACATTAATGTGAGTGTGGTGCCGTTAGCTTTGTTATGATTTCGAGAGTACACGTGAGAACTCGTGGCTTAAATTGAAAGCTAACTCAAATCCACTTATCATTGTCTGTTCTCATTTTTCTAGCTGTATCCATCATGACAGAAGACAGGCAGAACAGGAGATATCCACACAACCTGCAGGGAGTCCTGCAGCTGGCGGTAGAGGCTGGATCAGCTGCAGAGGGACCTGCTCCTGCTCAACCCATGACAGAGGAGGTAAGTGTCTTGTAAAGACAGATTTAAAACCTAAGGAAACTGAGACATTGTGATTCTATAAACATGTCATAACTGATTCAGAATTGTCATGTCTAAACCGTGTCTGCTCTCTTCTGTTTCTACCTCGCTTACCACTTTCTCCTGTCCCCCATCTCTCCTCTTCTTCTTGTTAAGAGGGTATCTCCACTGATGCCGAGTCCTTGCTCATTGTGTGAATTTCTGGTTTTCTCTTCTCTCTATAACTTACCTGATAGTATTTCTTGACAGAACCCATTTTCAGATGAAGGAAGCAGCATATCATTGTTTTTGTTCACAAACAGAGGCAGAATTATAACATCACCAGCAACAAAAATCCACCTTTCATCTTAGGTAACTTGATAACCATTTTCTCACTCTTTTCTTCAGAGGAAGACATGGCTAAGAGAAGCTCTTGCAGATGTTTGCAAAGGGCAGATGGATGAAGTGGAGCAGATGAAGCAGTGCTTGGCAGTTCTGCGCAAAGAGGAAACGGGTGAAAGTGAGATGGACGAAGAGCAAGAAGAGGATGAGCGGGAACTGGCCTTTGAGACGCTGTCAGAGTTGTGCGAGAACCTGGACAATGCCAGAGGTTTGTCAGAAGTGGGAATAGATATGAGCACAAATACAGTTTGTTTTCTCTGCTTTAACTGTGCTTCTCTTCCTCACAGACCTGATGACCCTAGGAGGACTAGATTTGTGCGTCTCTCAGTATTTGTGTCATGTCCAGAGTGGACTGAGGTGGCGTGCTGCAGAGCTGATAGCTTCCTGTGCTCAGAACATGCCACAGGTGCAGGTCCACCTGCTTGGCATTGGGGTGCTACCAAAGCTGCTGCAGCTGACAGACTCAGACCCTCACCCCACCGTCAGAATAAAAGCCCTTTACGCTGTATCATGTGAGTATCCCCTGTGCTCATGGCAGGTTGACAACACTACAGCAGTCTGCAGTCTGATTTTTCAGGATGCAACACGCCTAAAGTTAAAACTAACTATAATCCTGTTGTGACTTTAGGTCTAGTCCGAGAACAGGAGGCAGGACTCAAGGCGTTCTTGTCTCATGATGGTTTCTCAGTGCTAATGCGAGGCATGCAGTCGGAGAGCGAGAAGCTCAGGACCAAGTCAGCTTTCCTTCTGCTCAACCTGCTGACATCACATTCTGAACAGAAAGGTATGAACAATATAGGCTATGTTCAGATTAACAGTCCAATTTGAGACGAGTACATACACATGTGTGACTAAATCTGCCAGTTCTTTTAATATAAACGTGGGCTGAAACGATTCCTCAAGTAACGCAAGTAATTAGAATATAAAAAAATCTTTGAGGCAAAAGTTTGACTACTGTTTATACACAAGAAAATAAAATAAAATGTACAGTTGCCAGTTATGTTACAATTAAAAAAAAAAATGGATTTATGGATGGATAGTTTGTTTATGACTCATACTGGGACTGTCATTCATTCTGGACTAATGTTAAATTTGTTTCTATCCTTCCTGCAGACACCGTCATCTCCATGGGTATGGTGCAGCAGCTGGTTTCTGTTCTCCGCTCGCCACATTCACCTTTTCATGAGCACGTACTTGGTGCCCTTTGTTGGTAAGAAAACACAAGATAGTTTTATTTAAAATGCTGTCTACTTTGCAGCTGTGACAAGTTCCCATGGATTCCTGGAATCATGTCATTAATTTTGGCTGTCCATGTTTATGTGTGTGTCTAGTCTGGTAGAGAATTGTCCACAGGGGCTTACAGACTGCAAGAATCCTGCTCTAGGTCTGGAGGAGCTGCTCAGACAGCGAGTCAAAGAGCTTCAAGGAAAGGAGGAAAGTCAGGTAGATATTAAACTCTTAATCAAAAGGCAGACAATGTTGTAAAATGGTATTTTTGTCTTTGTTTATGTTCTGTCTCGTCACACTATGACAATGTAAATATTTGTTGTTTAGGGGTAAGGCTTAAAGCTATAGTCTGCAATTGGTCCCTGAAAAACACTTTTTTATCTTAAAAAACAACATAAAATCCTTGTATAGGAAACATCCTCATAGTCCTATATTGTATTTTTGTTTCCTCAGGAAGAACTGGACTTCTGCAAGCGATTGAGGACTAAGTGCTTTCAAGGGCAGCAGTCGGATGACAATGGGATGGATCGCTGAAATGTTTTTGGTTTTTTTTGTACATCTCTTGTCCTGGTATTGGTGTGCAGAACATTTTAATGATCAGAATCATAGATGTGAAGCAACAATCATGTCTAAATTTTGCATGTAGTCCAGGAGCTGGATTTTACTATGTAAATAACCGATGTGTAAAATATTGTTTTCATAAATATAACATCAAACATCTGTGTTTTTCGTTTGTATGTACATGCAATTTTAATAAGATGAATTATTTTCATTTGCAGTTATTGTTTTAAACAGGACTCAGGATAACAGCTATCACTGTTTATTTTTCATACCATATTTATTTATTATTATTACAAAAACAAATTGGAGTCATACATATAATGGCCAGTTCAAAACCACATGCACACCTACGCTAAAACAGGAATGCTACTCAAAATCACTGATTAAAAATAATATTGGCACAACTCTAAAGTGATATTGTCTCAGTCTTGCTTGTTGAAATCTTTTGTGCCTGTCGGTATCAAACATAACGGTGTATCGTGGTGTTGGTGCTGTTTTAGTCCATCTTTTTCAGTTGTAATGGTGTGGACCAGTGGGAGAACTGTCCTTCTTGAGTTGAGCTTCCTCTTTTCCTGTATTTTGATTGACAAACCCAAAATCAATGGGAAGTATCCAGTGCAAGTGTTTTAGAGATGCTGTTTAGGACCTCTTCCATTTATCAAACTCATCCTTGTTGCCCACTGCTTTGACTTCACCCACAGTGATAAGTAGCTGTGCCAAATAATACGTCCCCATTACAATACTGTTGCCATGCTTTAGGTGTGGGGTCACCTTGAAAATCTGAAGAGCCAGTGCAATGTCAGACACTATGAAGCTCGCACTTCCTAACAGTGTTGCTACGTGGTTGGTTCGAAGAGCTAATACACCCATAAGACAAATCAAGGCGGTATAAACCCCGACACCTGGAACGATCAGATCTGCGTCTGGAGCCTTCTGCAAGAAAGGGTATATGTAGAAATAGAAAGCTCCTGCTGCCAAAAACATGATCAGATACACAACACGTTTCCAGGAGGAAGAGGACTTTGATGCATATCGGCTGGAGAGGAAGGTGATCGAGTACATCAGGTGAGCTACAGCAAAAGCACCCATCCCTGAAACAGACGAGTGAGACAAACACAACAAATGAAGTACAGCTTTTATTACGAGTGCTTGAAATCCTCGAAAGTGCTCTATGTAGCTGTATGTCATTCACAAGTAGCTATCTGAGAGAGTAGTTCATTTCAACCCAAATTAATTGCCAGATAGTTTGAGAGACCAAAATGACCCATATATGAGATATATGAGGAAAATATACTTGTACTGTTCCTCCACAACATAAACAAAAACAGAAAGTTCAGGCTATAAATTTAAATTGTGAGTAAACTGGCTGTCTGGTTGTCGAAATAGTTTAAACCTGTTTCCTTAATCTCTGATGACACACCATGGTCAATTTACACATGTAATACATTACATTACCAACATACGTTCCCCTCTAATGGATTGTAAAAATGAAAATAAGTTGAGAATAATAACTTCTGCCTGAAAGTTTTCTTACAGACCGGAGACAATTTTGGAATCACAGTTTTTCTTCTTTTTTTTTCATCCTCCTGTTGCAAAATACAATTTTGCTTGTATCTTGCATAAAGTCATGTGTTTTTCAGTGACTGTATGCATTTGTATAAATATCTAATTTACCACAGCCGCAAAGGTGAATGCTCGAAAAAAAAAAAAAGTGCTTGAATTTGAAAGAAAGGTGTATGAACCAAAATTCCAGTCTGTGCTTCACTTGAACAAACCACTCTCTTACCATGTACGAAAAGCTCAGGCCATACCAAGCAGCAGTCGCCAACAGCGGAGAAAACCAGTCCTCCTCCTACACCCAGGACACTCTGACCTCCATTCCAGCTCAGCACTACTGCAGCCAGCAGGAGGGTTGGTGCTGATTTGACACCTGCTGACACGATGGACTCAGGCCAGTCAGGAGTCCACAGGTAGAAGTACACAGCTGTGGACAAGAAGAAAGGCAAGAGGGAGAAGAGCAGGACGCAGTTCTGACAGAGAGGAGGGGAGGAGGAGAAGGACATAAGGAGACATGTCACCGGTGGAAAACAAAAAACTGGAGCGAATAACAAAAACCAATAGACACTAAATGGTTTTTACCACGTTTCTCTTCTGCCTCCTGTCATATGCAGCTGTCTCAAGGATGTCCATCTTCTCAGAGTCAGCACTGGAGTGGGCTCTCACAGACTTGCCGGGATGAAATGGTTATTTAGCACCCGTTTGTTCTCTTGTTGGTCACTTGCACATAGAATCCACAATGCTCTGGTCCTGTTCTCCTGTTGCCCTCGCCTCAATCCTCTTTGCTGTGTCTCCCAGTCTGCTGGTGTTTCACAGCACTGAACTTTAGACTGATCCGGCCTGATTACTGTCTGATAATCAATCCCTGTTTTCAGTTTTCATAAACAGCTGACTTTTAACCTCTCCAGGTGGAATGCATAGATGACATCAACAACTCAAGGGCAAAGTTGAACTAGGTTGAACTTTAGGTTTGATTAGATTGTTTTGTTTTTTTTAGACATGAATATGATAAATCAATGTGCTAATCTGCCTGTATGTGTGTATATGTATGTACGTAAACCTCCTTGCAAGATGTCAAGGCTGGGAATTCTGCTGCTGATCAGGACCATGACTCAAAGGAGGGGTTAAGATCAAAGGACATTTAAAAGGAATAAAATAAGTCGTTTTTGTTCACTAGATGGCCACACTTCTATAAATAAAGCCACTATGTTGCGACAGAAAAAAACGAGCTAAAGAGCGTCTCAATTTGTTCCAAATGAAAGTCACTTGACGTGCTGTCACTGTAAGAACATTGTAAGAAGAACTGTGCGATACATTGGACACGTTTTCATGGAATATGAACATATGCCACATGTAAAATAAAGGGTGAAATAATTGTTGATCACATTAATAGCTGTTTCTGGCCGAGAGTCCCACAGACACAAGAACAGACAATAATTAACTATGGCCTCTGAAGGTCAAACTTTGTACTGTGCTTCACTGCTTTCCCACAATTCCTGGAGTCAAGGGCCAATGGTTGTGCTTCAGTCAGGGAGACTGAAAGCGCTGAAGGTGTGTTGGATTATCGGGTGAGCGGAGCAATAAATAATGTGAGTATTGTACTGCTGCAGAGGAGATTAGGAGATGAGATAATAACTCAGGCCAAATGCCGGTCCCGGCATTTTTAGTCACATGGTTTTTTTTTTTCTCTGCACAGAAAATGGCAGCCGGCTCTTCTTTGCTGAGGATTGGAGTTGTAGGATATGGACATTTAGGTTGTAACTTCCCCTCCAAACCCACAAAGACACTTTGTATTAACCTCCACATTGAATTGAATTGTTCTTTTTTCTCTCTCTCTCTCTCTCTCTGTGTCTCTGTGTCTATCTTTGTGTGTGTGTGTGTGTGTGTGTGTGTGTGTGTGTGTGTGTGTGTGTGTGTGTTTAGGGCAGTACCTGGTGGAGAGGATCCTTAAAGATGGAGCTGCTCTTGGTTTGACTCTGGCTTTTGTTTGGAACAGAAATCCTACGAAGCTCACGGGCTTACTTCCTGATGAACTCATACTTAGTGAATTATCTCGTTTTGCAGACAGGTTTGCACACACCCACACACACAAGCAAATACACGCACACACACATAAACAGGTGTACTCAGCTTCCTAGGTCACTGCATTGACTGACATTTAGCATAACCAGTTCATGCCTTAATCCAACCACAGTTCAAATCTTAGCCCTAATCTTCAGTTCCTCAGAAACGAGGTTCTGAGGAAAAATGTCCTAAACAGGTTACAAATACAACACACACACTGGTTTCCATGACTTCAGAGGACATTGTATTTACTTACATTAATGTCCTGGAGACTTACTCTGCCCTTAACCATTAAAATGTATCTAAAGTATGTAGTAATTTACATTATGGGGACTAGTGTGACTGTGTAAACAGATTTAGGTCCCCACAACATATGGAATACCAGGTGCACACACACACACACACGTGTATCACGTGCTGTGTTTCCTTTGTGGCTCTGTATTATATAAACAACACATGTTTGATGCTGCATGACATTTGGCGAGTAATCTCTGTGTGCTCTACAGGAGTTGTGATGTGATTGTAGAAGTGTGCCATCCTCAGATAGTGAAAGAATTTGGCCAACACTTCCTGTCTCAGTCTCATTTCATGGTGAGATTCTTGATTTTTTTTCTTTTTTTCCCTTGTGCCTGGTGTCTGTTTTAATATTTGAAGGACAGCTTTGAGTTTTTAAGCAGTCTGTCAATTAGCAGTTGAAGAAAGCAGTTCCCCAGGGTTTTATGATGAGGAAGCAAGTGTGATTAACTGTGCACACAGTACAGCGAAGAGATTCATTGATTCCTTTATTTCTTAAAAATAGGAGACACCATAACTGGATAGTGATCTCAAAAAGAGGGGTTAAATTATTTAAATGTTTTGTCAATTGAATTGATTTGGAGAATAATATCAGACAGACTATACTTATCTATTATTTTAAAATGGAAATATGGAACTCTTAATCTTTGTTCTTTGGACACCTTGTGATATGTTGTTTTCAAAAGTTGAACTTAATTGGGAAAGACAGCTTTTACGTTTTCGTCACCTGATACTTGGTAACAACTAATTAGTTTAACGCTGTGGTGATTTAAAGATTTGGCCTTTATTTAACCAGGTTAACATTGATGTATTGTGTTAATTATCTCCAACAGACTGTCATTATTATTGTCATTTTATGCCATTTTATATAGGCTAAATTCCACTTCGACACCTGACGTGTAAATGAATGAAAACATCAGCCTCAAAGTTTCAAGAAGACATCATCTCTCCTTCTTAGGTGGGCTCTCCCTCTGCTCTCTCTGATCCTGACCTGAACATGAGGCTACGTCAGGCGGCTCAGCAGTATGGCAGGACACTCTATGTTCCCACAGGTGCATTGTGGGGAGGCCAGGACATCCAGAGGCTGAATGATAGTGGAGCCTTAAAGGTTAATACAGTGTGGAGTCCTACAGACAAACAGGAGGACATAGAGCTCACACTTTTAAATGTGACTCTCTGATCAACATGACTGTGTTCTGCTGCATCTTCTCAGGCTTTGTTCATCAGGATGTCCAAACATCCCTCCTGTTTCCGGCTGACAGGAGACGTCCTCTCTGGCTGGACAGAGGGAGAAGGCAGGCGGGTTTTATTCAGAGGCTCAGTGGCAGAGTTGTGCCCACTTGCTCCAAACAACGTAAACACCATGGCGGCGGCGGCGGTGGCAGCAGGAACACTCGGCTTTACTGGGGTTCAGGGAGAGATCGTGTCTGACACGGCGTGAGTTTGCCTTCAGTCTGACTTGATCTGATGCAGCCCTTCATATCACGGACACATATTCCAGTTTCAAACATCTTTATGCCACAGGTTAAGCGACTATCATGTGGTGGAGGTGGAGGTAACGGGGCCTGATGGCTTCACAGTACACGCGGTGAGGAGAAACCCAGCCAGACTTGGAGCTGTGACTGGCAATGCAACTTACAACTCCTTCTGGAACAGTTTGCTCAGTGAGTCCTGAGGTGTTTCTAACACTTTATCAAATGTTGAGTCACCACTTAATCACAGCAAACCTGTCACTGTTAAAGTAGTTTTAGGTAAATCAGCCTGAACTACAGTGAAATCTTCTGCCCGCCAATCCATCCATCCATCCATGCGTCAACATACAGAAAACAAACAATCATTTACTCTTACATTCACACCTATGATCAATCACCTGGTCACATCATCACCAGTCTGTCACATCACACACACAGGGAGAACATGCAAACATGAAATTTTAATCCTGATCCATTCCACATTTGGGTCACAAAAGGTGTTCCTCTAGTGACACAACATATTTAAATGTCAATATGTGATAGCTGTGACATAATAGCTCAGTAGTGCCCCTGCTCGCGGTGCATTTAAGTGTGTATTGAATTGAAATTTATGTTTGCCTTTCTTTCCCACAGCTTGCAAAGGTCACGGGGGACGAGTTTACTTGTGCTGAAGCAAGCGTGGACTCTGGAGGATTACCCACAACAAGAGAATCCACAAATAATCCAACAAATATAAACTGGATTATGGTGAAACACTGGATCCGAATGTTGGCTATTTGTGTTCCAATAAACCACATACACACAAAAGAACCAACCGTCATGTGTAAAGCAATCATACCAGTGTATAAATTACATATTTAAATTTTTTATTATAGATTAATCAGGTGGAAGTTTATAGCAAATGATAAAACTGTTACAGGGAGTGTCAGTGTCATTTCGTACGGCTCTCATCTGAAAATACGTTTGCCAGCACAGCACAGGACAGAGTCTGTCTCATCTCTTTTCTTTCAAAAATAAATACACACTGAAACAGGCGAGCCCTGGAATATCCATCACCACAAAACACACACACACACACACACATACATAAACGGGCTGGTTGTCACTGAAAGCCTGTGATACCACTTGGCACAGGAACAAAATGAAAACACACACACACACACACACCTAAACTGATTCATGCTATGTGTTTTGTATGTGACCGTTTATATTTGATCTCCACTCCTGCAGCTTCTGTGGCAAAGAAAAGCAGATAGAAGATGCTACAATAAGGTGGAAAGTGTAGTTTAAAGCACTGAATTGTGCCATTTGTGGCTCGTCGCAGCAACTGACCAATTTCTTAATATGGGCCTTTAAGCTAGAAAGTAGCTCATCCTGCTTTCAGTGTGCAAAGATTACAAGCTAGTAAAAAGGACGGCTACACTGCTTTCCCCACTAGGACCCATCTCTGAATAAAGTATTTAAAAAAAAATAAAAAAAATAACGTGAAACGTACAATAATCCTATGTTATTCTTTTCTTCACTGCTTTAGACCAATGTAATCCACTGTTCTGCCTCTACAAAATATAACACTTCTGGTTATTTTTGCTTCACGATGAACTGCTATTTAGCCCAGAATAGCTGCTGAATTTACTATACACAGCAAATCCCTGGTTTCACTGCTGGTGTAACTGAATTTTTTGTAAAAACTAAGGTATGCATGAGTTGGGAAGACACCGACAGTGATGCACTAATTTACAACAAGCCAATTGTAAAATGTTGTGAATGCAACTTCCCACCTATATACAGTTCACAAGTACATGGGTGACTAATAAGTTCCATATTAGTTCACTAGTTTAGGTTTCGTGTGCAATGCGTGTATTCTACATATCGTATGTACGTCTGCGTGGGTGTCAATTTTTCTCGCTTGAGGCAGCGCTGCTGTTCCCGCTTCCCATGTAGATAAGAGGGGTCTTCGTAGACATGTTTAAGGGCTGGCGGATGTTCACCCGGTCCTTCTCTGCCTCCAGATCCTCATCATACTGCTCGTCGTCGTCGGCGTTGTCCTCACCCTCGCTCTGGCGCGGAGACGAGTGGCGGGACAGAGCAGGAGATGGTGGCACGGAGGCAGGTCGAGGGTAACGGAAGCCTGTGGCCTGAAGATGTCAAAAACAACAGCAGGATATCAACCAGAAGATGGAGCAGAGAAGATTTGGTTTGCATTAACGAAATATGAAGCCGACTTACTGAGGTGGGCTCATGAGGCTCATACAAGTAAAAGTCAGGGAAGGCTTTGGCCAGGGCCATATGACGAGCAGCCACATAATACTAATGCAGAAGAGAAGATACAAAAAACATTGACATCTCAAAGCAGCTTGCATGGATGAAATTCATCTTCATGATGATTTGTCGTCGCACCCTGCCGAGGTATTTCCAGTCCAGAAGGTCACTCAGGCGCTCAGTGCGGTTCCTCTGGATAATCCGCTGCCGGCGACTCTGCTTGCAGAACTGAAACAGGAAGGAGGTGAGCTGGTGACACGACTCGTCGACCCCCCGGAACCGCCTGTCCAGGATGTAGATCCCTGTGATGGAAAAGCAGCATGATGTAAAACGGAGAATCAGTAATACCACATTATCTGTGAAAGAAAGAAAAAAAAAAAAAAATACGGGAATAAAGAAACATAAATAGACACACCATACGCTGTGGGGTCTGCTATGTGTTCATCCATGAAACAGCCAAAGCCCGACAGGTTAGTGGAGATTGACGGGATTCCCATGACTGTGCACTCAGCTGACAATGACATGTGCGCAGAGGTCAGATTAACATTTCAATATCATAAAAATACAAGAACATGTGCATACACTTGTCACACAGTCTGCATGAGTGTGTCATACCGGGTGTGTAGCCCCAAGGCTCATAGTAAGAGGGAAAGACACCAAGGTGGCAGCCTCTAACAAACTCCTCATAATCCATCGGAAGTAAAGGAGAGGTGGATGATAGGAACTCTGGATGGAAGATTATCTAACGCACAAAGAAGTCTCTTATTGTGGTGGTAGTGAAAGAAAACAAATGCCTGCTTCATCTATTTATGGCTGACATACCTTGACGCGATCAGAAGAGCTGTTGAAAAGGCCGATGCGGCGGACAGAGTTGAGGATGGGGTCACTGCCGTCATCCAGCATGTTATGGGTGCAGACTGGAGGCTGGCTCTGTCTCTGGGTTGCAAAGATGGCACGCTTCATTAGGGTGAAATCCTCTTTGTCCAGCATCTTTGATACATCTGGCAGCTGCCCACTAAAACAAAGAAACAAAGAAACAAACAACCTGTAAGTCTATCTGTGTTTTATATATTATCATATGATTTATTTGATTTGATCATAGAACAATAAAAACAGACTGAATGTGGTCAACTTACACTAGAATTGACTCGTAAAGTTTCTTTCCGAAGCGTTCCTTCACCGTGTGAGCAGTGTCCCTGTGTCACACGCAAAACAAAACTCAAGATCCAATCAAACTTATATTCAGTTTGAAATAAAGGTGACTTGTTTTGTATAAGGTGAAACCTCACCAGAGCTGTTTTCTGACTGCCTGGCCCTTTAATGTCTCCACGTTGAAGTTGTTCGTCCGGGCTGGCATGATGAAGAATGCGACGACGGTTACGTCACTTTGGTTCACCTGCAATATAAAAACCATGGGGTTTTAAAAGGTTCACGGTTCCAGGTTAATTCATAGTCATTTTGAATAACAAGACATCTTTATGGTAACCCTAACCCAAGTGTAGTATTCAAAGAATAAAATAAAATAAATGTCAATTTCTGCAGCTAGGGGTCTCCCAATCAAAAGAATATCAAGAGACCTAGTTTGACGATATCAGGAAGTTGTGTCGTTAAGTTCCTGGAGACAGTGGAACCATCTGTATAGTCACTGTGTGAGTGTCTAAAAACAACATCATGATCTTTGTCAACAGATACATCCCACGTGTGAATCTGCATATTTAGCAGGAACATGAGATGACAGGACACACATCATGAATGCTCCTACTACACCTGCTGACACATTCACACCAGCAAACACTTACTCTCAGTAGATAGTTGAGTCTCGCTAAAGCTTCCAGGAAGATATCGGCTCCTTTGTTGGAGAACTCGTACCTCCCGGCTATGAAAAGGAACAAACACTTGTCCAGGTTGAAGTCAAGGTGCCTAAAGGTCAAGACACGTCAAAAATCGGTCACAAAATGGGAATGAGTGGATCACAGACAATGCACTCATTCAGTTACAGAGATTATAACAGAACATATTTATTTAACAGTTAAAGGGGCTCTATGTAAGATTACTCATGCAATAGTTTTTGTTACCGCCAATGTATTAACAGCGTGAGTGTGAGCATAGCGACTGTTTTTGGAACTTGTGTTTATTTGCCCTCTCTCAACATGCTGATGAGGTTTTGACTGTGTAGTTTCTGACCCGTAGAAATGTCCTCTGATGAACTCCTGAATGCGATTCTTGCTCTGAGCGTGGAGATTTTGAAACTCGTGCATGGCTGAGAACTTTTTCACATTGAGACCGTTGGGAGTAACGATGTCTGAGAGCGATGCAAAAATGCATCACAGAGAGGGAGAAGGGGAAAAAATTAATTTCATTCCTCTCAACAACACAATAAGAACAGAGTACTGTATCAACAAGTGTCATTTCCCTCCACACACCTGGCTTCCTCTTCAACAGATACTCCGCCTCGATGGCTGTTATTTGTGACACAGTGGTGAAGACGTGAGCACAGTGAGCAGCCGCCCGCTCTAAACAGTAGCGATGGTAGATCTGTCTGTCGCCTGCCTCTTTATCCAGGTTAAACTGAAGGAGACACAAAGACGGCAGAGAGTATAATGAGATTTATTGTCGCTGCATTTCCAAGAACAAATAGTCTGCCTGATTGTGTATTTATTATGGCAAACGTACCTTTCCAAGATTGTTATAGAAGTCCACGTTTCCTGCACACAAGTATCGCCCCAGCAGTGTAGCGTGAGTAGTGAAGACGGTTGCAACAGGCAGTTTTCTGTGTCTGCACAACACCAGGCCCAGGCCGGCCAGCCACTCATGGAAATGGGCCACAATGTGTGGAGGCTCCTCACTCTGAGCTGCGAACTGTGATACCAAAGAACAGAGTCAATGTGAATGACACGCACACATTTTTTTGGAATTTAAGGGACCATCCACATGCAACGCCTAAAAGTGCTTGAAAAATGCAAGGAAGAAGCCAGTCTGCTGTGTCTGGGTGCATTCTCTCCTTCATCAACTGATTTAGGAGCTTCATTTGGATGATAGAAGTTCAACCATACCAGTTTGACCTATGTATTTGGTTCAAGAATTACAAGATGTGTTGAAAGTGCTCTATGCATTCCAAAAGGTTTAGATCTTTTCAACTCGGTGCACCGTGGATGAGCTCAGAAAACATGCATCTCCATTGAAATCAATGTGTTTGTGCACGCGGAAAAGAAGCTGCATGTGAACGGCCCCTAAGGGTGTAAGGACTTGGCAGGATCCGCTGACCTCTCCCAGCAGCCAGGCTGTCAGGAACCCAAACAGCACAGCATCGTTGGCCTCGCGGTCGAACCAAGGCACGCCGATGTCACATAGATCCCAAAGCTCACTCTTCCAGGCGTCCAGAGACCACGCAGTGAACCCAACATCAATCAAAACAACATAGGGACTGCCTTCAATAAGCCAGCGGCCAAAGTAGACCTGCAGGGGCAAAAAGAATGAGAAGTGGAAATATCCAGAAATTCTACAATTTACTTGCCATGCTGTATCATCTCATACTGTACTTTTCAAAATCTGGATTACAAAGTGCTTCACAAAATGGAATATACTAAACCTTAGTTGTATGTATATGTACAGTTTGTGTATTCTCACTTTAAAACAAAGATCATTCCATTGTCATAGCCTTAGACTACCATTAGATGTCACTATATGCACTGGACCTTTAATAACTTCAGCTAAAATATATTGGGAACCAGTGTAAAGAGGAGTGTCATGATCATATTTTTGTGTGTGTTTTGTTTCAAATAAACCTGTAGTATCCTTAAGTATCAAGGCTGTTGCAATAATCAAGACAGGACAGAATTAGTATTTGTATAGCGGCACAATCCACAATTGTAGCTTGATTTCACTGACTGCCCCTTTAAAATAGCAACACAACCAGTCCTAGCCATGATGTACTTAGCACTTAGCACTCTCACAGTGACACAGTTTAAATATCACTCACCCTAGTGAGGACCTAACCTAAAACCAGTTCTAACCCTAACCCTAACACCAAGTCTTAACCCTGAAAAAGCCCTTTAAAGTTGTGGGGCCCGGACAAAATGTCCTCACAAAGATAGGTGTGTAGCTTTTTTTGGACCTCACAAGGATATAAATACAAATACACACACTCACATACACGCATCTATTTCTGGAGAGTCTGTGTGAAACAGAGAGACAGTGATACAACCTTTAACCTTTACAAGGAAATGTCATGGTGTTTATAGAAGTGGTCAGGGACAGAGCGTTGAGCAGATGTAACACAGGCTCTGACAACAATCTCTGAAAGTGCAAATGCAGCTCTATGTTCCCTGCAGCTAAGAATATGTTCCCAGTGTGCAACATACAACTTTAACTCAAGATCACTCAATGTATGTCTTTGTGTGTGTTTACACACTACATGTGGTCGTGTACCTTACACCCACTGGAGTTCATCTTGTCAATGGTTTGCTTCAGGGTGGGGTTGGTCGGCTCAATCAGCTCCACCTGAGTGCGCACGTTGTTTTCCACGTACGGACCGACCAGGAAATAGTTCTCCCCCCATTCCTCTGCGGTCAGGCGGGCTTTGGTTTGGATGACGGTGTAGATGCCTCCAACTTCACGTGCGCAGCAAACATGCCACACATACGCACACAGGGGCAAGACAAAGTTACAATGTTATTATAGAAATAAAGTACATTACATTACATTATGTGCCAAACTTCAACTTCTCAGCTCAAGATTGCAAAAAAAAGGGGAAGCCTATTACCATCTGCAGTACATAATATTGTGAAAAGATTTAGGGAGTCCGGGGAAATCTTGGTGCATCAAAGCCAAGTGTAACCAAGTAACCACAGCTGAATGTGAGTGAACTAAGAGCCCTGTGATGGCACTACAGTATATAATAAGACACCATCATGATGCAGTGATGGACACAGCCAGATAGGCTCAGGAGTACTTTGGAAAAATCATTGTCACGTAACACTGTCTGCCGCTGCAGCAACAAATGCAACCTGACATTGAATTACGCAGGAAGCATTTATCAATTCTGTTGCAGAGTTCTTTGGGCTTGATCTCATCCGAGATGGACAGAAAGATGGCGGAAACCTGTTTTGTGTTCAGACAGCGAAAAAAAAACTTGTGTCGTGCCATTTCTGTGTGGATTGGGCCCAAGTTTCAGCTTGTCTTGTCTACGGGGGAAACATTGGATTCTATGTGCCAAAGATGTTATTGAAGTAAGCTGCAAAAACCAGCATGTTTGATGTTATGTGGGAGCATCAGTGCTCATAGCATGCGTGGTCAGCATATAACATATGCTATAGAAATATTATGTGAGGGAACCATTGATGCAGAGGCTTATATTGGGAATTGGGAGAAACATATTGTTGACAAAGTCTTCCCAGAAACTCTATATTGGTTTCCACAGGACAAAGCCAAGCCTGATTCTGCACGATTTACAAGCACGTGTCTTTGTAGACATAGAGTTTGTGTGTGTGTGTGCTTGACTGACTCTGCAGTCCAGATCTGTCTTCTATTAAAAATGTATGGAGCACCATTAGGAGGCGTATCAGTCAACGGTGAACACAGACTGTTGAGCAGCTTAAGTGTTGTATACAGCAAGACTGGGGGGGAAATTCCACCTGCAAAACTGCAACAATTATGATCTTTAATTCCTAAACAATAAAAAAGTGTAATTAAAAGAAAAGGTGATGTGACCCCAGTCATAATGTTTCTACTATCCCAACTTTTTTTGAGTCTGTTGCAGGCCTGAATTTCTAAATTAGTTTATTTCTTTATTCAATTTCTTTTTTTGTCTCTTTTGACAACCTAAATTTAGTTTTTATTGCATTTTGTAGTGTACCAACTAATCTTGAAATGAGGTTGTAAATGTTTGCACCTGCACACACACACACACACACACACACACACACACACACACACACACACACACACACACACACACACTTGCCTTTGTTAGCGACCTCCCAGGCAATCTCAAAAAGAACTGCGTCCTCCAATTCAAACTCCTCGTCCCAATCCTCCATCCCAGGGAGGGACGTGACAGACAGGCTGCGAACCAGCGGCATGCTGGGTAAACACAGAGCACACCCTTGAAGGAGCATCCAACAACTGTATATACACCATACAAGACTAATGAAAATGTTTTCTAATTTAAAAATTGCAAAAATAATGAATTCATGACAAATTACACATATTAGTGGAAAATTTACTTTAAAGCATTTGCAGAAAAGAAAAACTATCCTTTAAAGGTTTAGTTTTTTGAAATGTATCAGTGCAAATTGTTCAAATTGAATCCAAAGAATAAATGATTTAAATAATGAAATGACTATCTTTCTGCAAGCATTCCCTCATATACTAGTGACAAACCTGTATGTTACGCATCATTGAGTAACACACGCCCATTTCTTTGACTCCAGTTACATTATACCACTGGGATGAAAACATGACTTTTTCGGATTTCAGTTTGTTACACTATCAACAATCTCAATCCCTTTTTCCAATTTTTATGGAAATTTAATTGGCTCAGGACCATGATACAACGGTCTTTGTGAATGTCACTAATGGCCATCTTTCCCGTAGCAACTTAAAGAAAGTAGAAAGTTAAAGCAAACATTTCAGGTGTTCGAACTGTTGCTGATCAACTCAGCTTTTTGTCCGTACAAAGGCAGAGTTGCAATAAACTGTGTCACTGCAGCCTGATAACAGGAGATAAGAGCTGTAGTAAGAATAAGACAGACAACAAAGAAAGACACAGGCTGGTTGATCTGAGGTTCTTCCCACAGTAAAAGAATGAGCCATTACTTTAGAAGAAATGTGGCTTCACATGATGATTCTCCAGAGTTACCCTAGTGGCACTGGTGTGGGATGAACTGGGCAAAAGGTGAAAGCAAAGCAGCAGTGCAACAACACAGAATGGGAAAAAACTTTGTAAACCAATGTTTAAAGAAGATATAGAGGCCTAGTTCACAACATACTATAATAATACAATATATTAAGCTGCAAATTTACCCGTTGACCCAAGATCCCACAAGTCCCCTTTTAATTTTTATTAATTTGTTCTGTGCTTTAATTTCTTTCAGTGTAGAAACACTGAGATATTATTCTGTGAAAAATACAACTGATTAAAACTTAAGGTATAAATCTTTCCTTTTCTGCACTACCTCAATAACAAGCAGTAACCTGTGTCTGTTCTTATACAAATAGCACACTGACTGACCAGGATCCATCATGCATGTGTTGATTTGTTGATTTACAATCAGAGCTGGTCAAAGGGCCTGTTCAGGCTGCTTTACCATAAAAATGCACATGTACAGATATGCATATCCTTACATAAGTTTTTATCTCCGTGAGACGATGGGCAATACTGCACCACCACTCTACTGTAAAACTTAAGAAAGTCATTATCTCTCTTCACCATCACTAGTAAATATATGTCAAAACTTTAACAGAAAAAATACAGCTGAGGCTGAGAGGTTCTTTAAGAAAAGACACAAGGGGCACAGATCAGGTGTAAACTTGATCCCTTTAAGTCTAAATGTGAAATGTGTTAAAAAAACAAACAAACAAACTCCACTACAGCTTTGTGGACTGCTCACCTGAAATGAAAGCTGTGTATACTGCATTAATCTTAAATGTCTAATTTCTAAAGTGGGTGAAATGAATGACAACATAATGAGTTTTTGTGAAATTCATTCCATCACAACCTAAACTGACAGAAGCCCAGACACACCAGACAGGCCTGATAAAGGAGTGCATTAATAATGGCATTATCTGAACCAACATTATCATGTTATCAGTTTTATATCAAAGTTAAACATCTTCCACCTTCGACTCACATTTGTCCATAAGATTGCTTCACTAAAAACATTCTATTCCTTCTCTTTCATTTAAAAAATATCTATGGGGCGAACACAAGATGTCTCCATGTGCCTCTCAGTGTGGCAATGCTTTTCAGGTTTCAAGTTTCCTCATCACACACACACACACACACACACGCACACATGATGTCAGACAATCCTGTTTGTACACGCTCGTCTTCAACTGAATCCTAAGGTTGACTTCCTCTTACAAAAATAAATTTGAAAATAAGCATCTATACAAAAGTAATGAGATAAAACAACAAAAACAACAACAATTGGCCGACGACAGGCCCATTCTGTCCTACTGAAATGAAGCAGAGGAGAACAAGCTGACTGCTCTATTGTTTTGGTTTTGGTCAAATGTAAAACTTTTGATTCAGGAATAGGAAATGTTCTTGCTGAAGCAATTCATAGACAGGGGGGAAACAAAATGAAGTGAAGTCACAATTAAACACAGCGAGAGGCGAGAGAAAGAGAGCTTTGTAAGCTGCAAACAGCTGCTGCTTTTGATGGAACATTCTTCATTAATTGAAACACTATTTCACACCTTGTTAATTTGATGTTCTTTTATAAGCACTCCAATAAAAGTGGACAGTTATTATTAGCCTGTCTATCACAGTTAGGTTGCAAAGGGAAAATGTCCGTTAAATTTCCAGAAACGTCCCACGGCAACTTTAGTTTGGGAATTTTGGAAATATTCCAAAATGGAAACTTTCCATGGGAATTTATGGGCCTCAATGATAATTAACTGGAAAACAAAAAAAGTTTTTTTTACTAACTATATTTATGTTACCAAGATTCAACTTTGAAAATTCCCTATGTATTCCCATTGATTCCTGTTAATTCCCATGGAAACTTTAATGATTCCCAGAATTTTACAACCCTGCTTCACAGGGAAGCTCAAACATCCAAGTGAACTGACAAGCATTTTTACATGAACTTAGTGAGTCAGTGCCACAGTGATGGAACTGGACAGGTGAAGTCTGTGGTCCCTCCTATGTTATCTCTCTGTAAAGGTACTTTCACATCATGGGGGAGTCTGTGTCTGTAATTATCATGACAAACTTTTATGAATTTGGTATCATCTTACAAATTCCCTAAAACTCACTTTTACTGTATGGCAGTGGGGTTTTTAATTGCCAACTTTTCTTAAGTTTTGTTGTATTTAATACTTTAATGTGTTGGTTACATTTTAAGTTTCTGTTTTTTTTGGTACTACTCAGATTATTTTTGCACTAATATTGGTGAAACCTGTTCAGGTACTATATTATATTATATTATATTATATTATACTTGGGGAAATTGACATGTTGCAGCAGGACAGAGAATAGAAATAGAACAAAAAATAAATAAATTAGGAAAATAATTGTAGTACAAGAACAAAAGTGATATGAACCCCAAACTGTCTTCTAACTTGAATGCTACATGTGTTTTATGATTCTGGAGACTGTTTTTGTTTTCATGTTTGTCTCAGTTCTTAGTGTTGCCTTTTTATTTTATTGTGGTCTTTGTCAAATCTGTATTTCATGTCTATTTCTTCTGTTGATTTCAGTGTGACTGTCTGTAGAGGTGAAGTAAAGGTTACAATTTCAATACATGAATTAATTCCTTTATTCTAAAGCATAATGTAACTGTGTTTTAGGAAACAAGTGCAATATCGATACAGTCATTATTATTTTATTATTATTATTATTATTGTTGTTGTTGTTGTTATTATTATTATTGTTTTTAATAATAGTAGTTGTAGTGGTGGTATCATTACTTCTTATCCTGTCCAGTGGGCCTACGGGTACACTGGACCAGACCCCCCACCAATGTCCGGAATCAAGCCGTGGGTGATACGTCTCGTCCATGTAATGTCAGTGTCTTGTAATCTCAAATTCTTCATCTAAATACCCACGCTGCCTCTAAAATGCCTCAGTATGTGTGTTGAGTTGAGTTACGAGGCGAACGTGACATCAAGCACCTCCTGCAAATTCAGCAGTGGGCAAACTAGGACACTGAGTCCCGGTGTGCGAACACGTCCATTGAGGAAGTTGATTATCAATCACTGTGTGGGTAAATAAAAACACAAGCAGAGAGAGAGAGACACGTCCACTCACCTTCAGGATTGTCTAAACTCCACGACGATGAAGTTCACACGAGCAGCAGCTGCAGCAGGTCTTCACACAGTTACAGCACAGTGTGTGTGTGTGTGTGTACGTGTGTGCAGTGAAAGGGGGCGGCGGCCTCAGTACCACACTGGTTTGGTGCAGGTTTGATGTCTGCCGCTGTCACTTCAGGCCGACGGCCTGCCCACAGCCTGCTCTGCACGCACTGATTGGACAGCTTGTGCGTATCCGGGGTCGCAGCTAACGCTGTATTTAAGAGCTCCACTCTGATTGGCCGGGTCTCATCTGGAGTGTCCGCCTCCTCGCACAACGTGAGCGCAACACTGTGTTTTTGTCAGCGAGGAGGGACACAATTGGCTGAGCAGACTGTTACAATGCGCTGCAGGGGTTGATAAATTATTCTTTCATCCATTCAAAAGAAAGGACATGGACGATTTTTTTTCCCTATGAGGAGGGAGAGAATGTGCTTACCTTTCAGGGTCATGGAGTTTGAAACATTCATTCATTCATTCATTGTTAAAAATGTAAGATAATAATAACAGTCAAATGAACACTCAATCCCTCTACATATCTCAGTTATCCTATATTAACCTTATAGCTATTTTTCCTCTGGCTGCTATGTGTCTAACCCAATGTCTACCCACCTATGATCAGATCACATGGGCTGAGTCAGGGTCTATATTGGTGAAGCTGCTGAAAATAAGCACATGGGCCCACTGTCACATGATGTCTCGATACCCCATCCAAAAAAAACAACAGAAAACCTGCAGTGCTGAAGTGTCACTGAGCATGGCACTATCCTCCTGCCAGCTTCAGGAGTGTCAGTCTGTGTCTGGATGGAGTGAACAGAAGGCTCCACCAACTTAGGAAGGAAAAGTACAACATGAATAAGCATGAATCAGATCATCAGCATCACTGTTAGTTCAATTCACTGGGTCATAATATATATATATATATGTTCCTCTGTGAACAAGGCACAACTGATTTTCTGATTATCTTCTAAATGAATGGAGTAATTGTTTAGTCCAGTGGTTCTCAAATGATAAAATACAGTGGTGTAAATAGGCTGAGCAAAGTCAGCTACAGACAGGAAGCAGATTTATTCCTAATAAGATAATTTGCTCTCTCATCCTCCTCCTCTTCCTCACATATACTTCACCCTCTGGTATAGTGAAGTTAGATTAAGATGGAGTGAGAGATAAGGTGACTCTAATGTTATTATTTTATTTTTTGTCATTTGTTTGATTTTCTACACACCCTGGTCAAAATTCCTCAGCTCTGCTCCAATCACACACCCTGATGTAAACAGTAGAACAGTATTTCTGATTTTTCCTCCGAGTGCCACCAGAGGAGGCTCACAGGCTGAGAATCATGGGTTTAGTCAACAAAACATGCAGAGACAGTAATACAAGCATTTTCTAGATACAACATGTGATCAATCAATCATGTTTTATTTTTAACCAACAACTGAAACTCACTGTCATATATTCATCTTCCATAAATCATGTACAACAAGGGAGAGAAAGAAACGTGTCACCATTTGAATGTGTATTAGGTTTGATAGATTATGTGACTGTCTGTAAAGGTTAAATAAAGGTTAGATGGCTTTGTTCTAAAGCACAATGTCACCATGTTTTGAAATGTGCAATATCAAAAGAGTTTTTTATTTTTATCATTATTGTTATCATTATCTGTTTATCTACTTGCCATGTATTAACGTACACGCCTTAAACAAAAAGAATAAAAAGAATAATACATTTTTGGTAAATTATGATAAAGCATAAGTATTTTTTTCCCCTCTGTGGCAAATATTGACACAAATCTAATTCCATAATTTTCCCTCCTTTACGCTCTGACGTCATTTTGCCGCCAATCCACGGTCTTTTTAAAGTCATAGGTGACGACTACTTCCTCCTCTATACGCCCTGCATTTCCGCCTTTTCCGTGACGTAATTGTCCAATCCTTTATCGTTGCGCACAGGAACAGAGCGGAACTTTGCCGCCGCGCGCTCTCTCCGGTGAAAGTTCACAAATTGAAGACGAGTGGCGGGAGCTGTTGTCAGTGTACTGCTGCAGTGAGGACGTGGGTTTTTGTCAGGTATTTATGAGTTTATAACTTAGACACGGTAGAAGCCGGTGGTGACACATTTCACGTAGGTCAGTCCCGCTGTGTTTGTGTGTAATTAGCGTAAACCCCGAGTGCTTACTAGCTGGCTACGTTAGCTCGCAACAAAAACAAAGCAGATGTCCTCGATTTAAAAGAAACCCCACATCGATTAAATCGATAACATGTCCAACAGAGCAGTGTTTTTTTTACACTGTTTTCACGTTTGCCGTTAGCGCATCTAACTGGCGTTGATCTCGCGAGCTATGTCCAGGATTGTGACTGTAACTATGCACATGTTTGGAGAGGAAACAACTCCTCTAATGGCTGACATTATAGTTTGTACAATAGATGTGCTTCTCTGACAACAACACGACATTCATTCTAATGCTTTTCTCCAATAATGCATGATTTCATGTATCAGAATATCACTTGTTTGTCATCTTTTATCAAGTTATTGACACAGCTGTCATTACTTCTCAGTACAATTGATTGAAGTGCTTTTTAAGTCTGCTTAATGTCTCGTGTCTTCCGACACTTTGTTTGACAGCTGTTATAATGTCCCTCTTATAACATTATTTTTCCAACAAACCAACATGAGTTATTACATCTTTATATCTTCCATAACTAATTCCCCCCTCATATTTTTCTATTATTCCCTTTGCCATTTTACTGTACTTTATTCCATCTGACACATGCATCAAACGTTTCACAATTTCTTAGCACTATTGATGAGTAAATATTGTGTAAAAAAAATAATTCCACACACTATTTTTATGTTATCTGTGACTACATTATTTTCACTTTCATTTGCCGTCAGTCTACTATATCCAGCATTCATTTATTCATTACAAGGACTATAAGCGTTAAGACTTAAGGTTGTGATGACATGTTAATATAGACTTCCCAAAACATCCATTTTTATTATAACTCTGTTATTACTGGTGTCTTCTTGAACAGTTATTTCACTGTTTCCTCGCTAATCACCTTCTCCAAAATGTCCTTACATAGTTTTTTTTGTAGGCATGGATTTTAAAAGACGCAATGGTGGCGCGTTTAAGGGTGGCGCGTCTCAGGCCAAACGGGGTAAATCAACCAGTGAATGGGAAGACAGTCCATCACAGTTTGAAGAGGAATTGCTGATGCTTGACGAAGCTGAGATGGAGGCAGAGGATATGGAAGGACAGGCAGGCCACGACGTTATTCCTGTTGGTGAGTGTCAGTCACAGGTGGAATAAGAAATGCTAATAACGCGCAGTTATAATCTCCATAACTCAATAACCACATGACGTACTAAAACTTTGAACTCACATAGCACTCATCTAATGTTAAGTCAGTATTTCACACACTTATGCTTACATCTATTACATAATCCTAATCCTATCATGAAGGAAATTAAGTATGTGTTACTTTGCATTGGCAATAATGCCACTGCCAATAATAATAATAGATGGTGACTGTGGCACAGATGATCATCATCCCAGGAAAGGAATATTATTGTGTTGGTTCAGCTTTGACAGGACTCTCAATCCTCAGTCTTTATCATCACCATGCTAAATATTTAACGTTTGCTTTGTTATTCCGTCTTTTTCTTTCAGGTGACCTCTTCTCAGCAAACCTTAACCCTCGCTGGCAACGACCTAATGCCCCTTCACTGAAGCCGCCATCTGATACATTGGTGTTTCAGCAGATTGATCTGGACTATTATTTAGGTAACTGCAAAAGAGAACTTGTGTTGAATCTGGAATTGTAAGGTCTGTTTATGTAGTCTTTGATTTCCACTTAAAGTGCTTTATACTGCTATTCATCCATTCGCATCCCTTCACGCATTGCCAACACAGGGACCAGGAGCAGTGTAGGGGTTAATTGTCTTACCCAGGAATACAGTTTATGCTTAACATGTGCAAAGGCATAGTTTCAAATGCGGTTTCTTTTGTGTTATGCAGATTTTGCAGTGGCGGGCATGCCGGGCCAATCACAGGGAAAAGTCCCGATCATTCGTATGTTTGGGGTGACCGACAGCGGCAACAGCGTTTGTTGTCATGTCCATGGTTTTGCACCTTACTTCTATGTTCCTGCACCAAGTGGTGAGTGCTGGATATTATTGTTAATATGCTGGTGTGAGTGTAAAGACTTGTTATTTATTTGTCACCTTTGCTTTGTGCATTAGATTTTTTTATGTTTTGCCGTTTCATTATTCTCAGCAGAACAGTCATCTGAATCTGTCACCTTTATAGGCAGCATGTTTAATTCTAATGAATCACACAATTCTCCCTCTTTCTGTTTACTTTAAAAAGGTTTCACGTCTGATTACTTGGGTGAATTTAAAAGAGAACTGAACTCTGCTGTGCTGAAGGACATGCGCTCCAATAAAGACAACATCGCCATCACAGTGTTGGCTGTGGACATCACTCACAAAGAGAGTAAGGACAAGTGATTTCCATCATTGTGAAGCATGTAAAATCCAATTGCAAACCTATTTTAAACGGTAAAGCTGTTACAGGCGTTATTTTATTACATTATTGTTTTAATAATGTTTAATAATACAATAGGATTTCTCTATGCGTTTATCATCATTTGTGGATCTAAGCTTTTCCTGTTCTTACAGGCATGTATGGTTACCACGGTAAACGCATTCTGGTTTTCTTGCGGATTACCATGGCGATGCCTCGTCTCATTGCCCCCGCTAAGAGGCTACTGGAGCAAGGCATCAAATTCGGACCTTTCCCCATCCAGAGTTATCAATCCTTCGAGGCTAATATAGATTTTGAAATCAGGTGTGTATGCTTACAGTTCTGATACTTTTGGATGAAGCCAGTATAGTATAACATGTGGTGTTTAAAGTCACACACATTTTAAATACTAATTTCTATAGATTTTTTTAATCACATTATACTCTGTATGTACCTTTTAATTTATGTTTTTTATAAAGTTAAACATGGTTTTGCGACTAATTATTATTCTTTC
Organism: Solea solea; assembly: GCF_958295425.1. Classification (NCBI taxonomy): domain Eukaryota; kingdom Metazoa; phylum Chordata; class Actinopteri; order Pleuronectiformes; family Soleidae; genus Solea; species Solea solea. The sequence goes on along the minus strand of NC_081149.1, from coordinate 18,082,486 downwards.
TCTCACCTGTTGGCATTCATAATATTATACAATATACCACTGACATATCTCAGCTTTTTAGACCTTATAATTAATTATGAAAGTAAGTAAGTAAATATGACACCACATTTGTCAGATTAATGAACCTCTCTGTGTTGTCAGGTTTATGGTAGACAGTGATGTGGTGGGATGCTGCTGGATTGAACTTCCTAAAGGCAAATACAGAGTGCGAGAGGAGAAGAGCATGGGGGAAACAAATTCCCGGTACCCAGGAAAGGTAGGTCTTGTTTATGTTAAGAACTTGCTGACCCACTGGTTGTCATGCTACAACGGCCAATGTTTACTTCCTTTAAATACCATCACGCAGTCTTTAAATGGTCTTTTATGAATTTTCTTCCTCGATTGTTGTCCGTCAGGTGTCCTTGTGTCAGTATGAGGTGGATGTGGGGTGGACAGATTTGATCAGTCACCCAGCAGAAGGAGATTGGCAGAGGATTGCACCACTCAGGGTCCTCAGCTTTGACATTGAGTGTGCAGGAAGGAAAGGTGGGACTCTTTACGATTTATCTCAGCGATTCTCATGACACAGCATGCTTTGTAAATGCAAAGACAAATGCTGAACTTGTTGGTGTTCATTATTTTCTCTCCAGGAATCTTCCCAGAGGCGGATAAAGATCCTGTGATTCAGATCGCTTCTATGGTGCAGCGTCAGGGTGAGATGGAGCCCTTTATTCGCACTGTGTTCACCCTCCAGTCGTGCACCAGCATCGTGGGCTCTCAGATATTCTGCTTCACGCAGGAGAAACAGCTTCTGCAGGTGAATATGTCCGCTTCAGTACGGAAGCGATAAACAAAATGTCGATTCATTTCCTTGTGTAATGTTTTGTTGCTCTGTTTGTCTTTCTGTTTTCTGTCCACGTGAGCAGAGCTGGGCAGAGTTCTTGAGGACGGTGGACCCAGACATCATCACTGGATATAACATTCAAAACTTTGACTTTCCCTACCTGATCAACAGAGCAGCTGCTTTAAAGGTCAGATCAACCACATTCTTCAAAGGCCAATTTGTCAAGAAGCATTAAGCTTCTAACTACTGCTGTGAAGTGCATCTGTAGGAGAAATACTTCCTTACGTTTTGACAAATACACTCCTCTGTCCAACCTTGTATGGTAAAATGTGTTGTATCCCGTGTTCAGGTGAATCTGTTTCCATACTTGGGCCGAGTGCGAGGAATCAAGTCAGTCTTGCGAGACCTGAACATCCAGAGCAAGCAGATGGGCCGAAGAGAGAACAAGATCATAAATATGGAGGGCCGGGTTCAGTTTGATTTGCTCCAGGTTAGAACTTGATTCCGCAAAATATAATTGATAGCTGAAGCACCATATAGTTAATCTGTGGTGTATTGTATAGATTGAAAGACTTTAAATATAAAATGTCTTACCAGGTTCTCCTCCGGGACTATAAACTGCGCTCATACACGCTGAACGCTGTGAGTTTCCACTTCCTGCAAGAACAGAAGGAAGACGTGCAGCACTCCATCATCACTGATCTGCAGGTGCACCTGAAAAGAGAGAGAACCCATTTGACTCTCCTAATTACTCTGTATTTAAACAATCTGGCATTTTTTATTTAGGTATGTTTGAAAAGCTCCAGTCGCAGCCGTTGTCACTCACCCATTGTGCTCCTCTCGTCCTTAATCGCAGAATGGCAACGAACAGACTCGCAGACGTTTAGCTGTATACTGCCTGAAGGACGCCTACCTCCCACTGCGTCTGCTGCAGAAGCTGATGTGCGTGATTAACTACATGGAGATGGCCAGAGTGACGGGCGTGCCTCTCACATACCTGCTGTCAAGAGGACAGCAAATCAAAGTAGTCTCCCAGTTGCTGCGACAGGTACCCAAGGCAGACACACATGGGACTGACAGTGGAGATAAAGTTCTTGGATGCATTTTAGTCAGTAAGATTAAACGTCTGTAACGTCTGTACATGTTTAGGCCATGAAACAGGACCTGGTCATGCCTGTTGTAAAGACAGAGGGTGGAGAGGACTACACAGGAGCAACCGTCATTGAGCCAGAGAAAGGGTAAATATGTTTGCTGTTTGTTCTCCTCTCTGGGCACTTTTGTTATTTTAAATTATTAGAGGATCTCGTTTTCAAGGTCAAACTTGTCATTGTGTTTTTCCACCACCACCTTCCTCTCTCCATAAAGGTACTACAGTGTTCCCATTGCCACCCTGGATTTCTCCTCCTTGTATCCATCCATCATGATGGCGCACAACCTGTGCTACACCACCCTGCTGCAGAAGGGCTCAGCGGAGAAATTAGGGTAAGCTTTTCTTTTTCATGACCTCTGCCAATGAGATTATTATAGTTTTGGCACGCTTTGTCTTGTTAGCTGGATTATTGTAGAGGATTTTGGAGCAGATGCAATTTAAAAACACTGGGGGATGGGACATTTCAATTGTTGGGGGAGGTGTGTCGTTGTTAAATGTGTGGATGTCCAAATATATTGATAGTATGTCCAGTGTTAATAGCTGAAGAGGTCGTTTGTCTTTAGTCTTTCATCAGAGGACTTCATCAAAACTCCGACTGGGGATCAGTTTGTGAAGAGTTCAGTGAGGAAAGGACTTCTACCCGAAATCCTGGAGAACCTGCTGTCTGCCAGAAAGAGGTTTGAATTAGTTCAAATACATCACAACAACAAATTGAGCTGCACGTATAGTGAATAGTACTATGCAATGGAGTACACAGCTATTGTACCATGTTGCTGCTAAAACCTAAGTAGAGATTGAAGTTCTTCCCGTTACTGTGTCTCCACAGGGCTAAAACAGAGCTGAAGAAGGAAACTGACCCTTTCAAGCAGCAGGTGCTGGACGGCCGTCAGCTAGCCCTGAAAATCAGTGCTAACTCTGTGTATGGCTTCACCGGGGCCCAGGTGGGCAAGCTGCCCTGCCTGGAGATCTCCCAAGTGAGTACTTGATTCTTTATGACAACCGGGAATAATGTGATACAAAGTGACCGTGCTGTATGTCGACAAAAGAGGGCCAATGATTGTTGTTTTGCTTAAAAAATGTGTCAAATCTTTACAATTGTGGTTCTGCACAAATGTTTTTTTGCAAAGATGTGAAGTCGGATCAAAAGCAGTAGACAACAAAGATGTAGAGCGAAGATGATGCTTGAAAAAGAAGCCACAGAACAGGTGGAGAAGAACTGTAGGATGATAAGTCAAATGCAAAGATCCACTGCAGATGATAAAATCAACCACAGCAGACTGTCTTGTGCTGCGTTGTGAGAAGTCGACCTAGTTAGGTACACAACATCCTCGCAGAGGGTTGAGAACTCCAAAAGCAGTTTTGCTCGGCAGCAAATTCTGGATTTTTTATTTAAATCCATGGCCACAGAAAAGTGTATTTCAACACAACTAAATAGAATTTTCCTCATGTTTCATCCAGAGCGTCACTGGTTTTGGAAGGCAGATGATTGAACAAACCAAACAGCTGGTGGAGTCCAGGTACATCATTGCCAACGGTTACCAAGGTGACGCCAAGGTGAGGAACACCAGACCACCCCCTTTATTTCTGGTGGAAATGTTCAACATACTTACGCATGCCTGTTTGTTTGTTTGTTTGATGTTAAGGTCATCTATGGGGACACAGACTCTGTCATGGTGAAGCTCGGAGTAGCGACAGTAAAGGAGGCCATGGATGTCGGGAAGGAGGCCGCAGAGTGGGTGTCGTCACATTTCACTCCACCTATCAAACTGGAGTTTGAGAAGGTACAATTGAATTTATAGGTAACAATGACTTAGATGAGACAAGTGAATGATGAACGAGTGGGTGTTTATTTTCCATAATTGATTGATTCTCACCTTTTACTCTGATTTTTCATGGCAGAGCAGACACACGTCATGTGTGAACATGGTGTGCAAAACACTGCATGTGAAATAAATACTACATGTCAAAAAATAAATTGAAAAAAATAATTGTTATGCTAGACCCTTAATTACCCACGATTCATCATCTTTACTCTGTTAAGAAGCTAGTAAAGCACCTTGCCTCCTCTTCAGCAAGTAACTACACATGCATATATAGAATACACTGATAAGTATCGAGCATGGGGAAAAAAATAAGTCTTATGAGTACTTAAGTGTCCTGATCTGTCACTTTCACAGGTGTACTATCCATACCTACTGATCAACAAGAAGCGCTACGCTGGCCTGTATTTCTCCTCCAGTCAAGACACACACGACAAGATGGACTGTAAAGGCATCGAGACTGTCCGCCGAGACAACTGCCCTCTGGTGGCTAACCTTATCGGCACCTGTCTGCAGAGAGTCCTCATAGACAGGTACATGCATGCACATGGCGTTCACAGTTTCATTTTAATTGACCTAATACACTCCGTTGAATAGTGCCTTGAAAAATAGAAAAAAACAAACATTTGCAATTACTTTGTTTCTCAAGAAAGAAAACATTCTTTCATCCCACCCTCTGTCTTATTGCTTGGTTGAGCTTGAACCAGAGCCGGTGATATATTGTATAACTAATTATAGCTGATGCCGTGTGTTGTCAGGGATCCCCAGGGTGCAGTGGCTCACGCCAAAGAAGTCATCTCAGACCTTCTTTGCAATCGCATTGACATCAGCCAGCTGGTCATCACGAAGGAGCTAACGCGCACTGCCCAGGAGTACGCTGGCAAACAGGCACACGTGGAGCTGGCAGAAAGGTCTGATTTTACATGTACCAGACATGCAGTCTGTTTTATTTTAAATAATGTCTTAAGGGAAACTATTAGGGCTGTAACTAACAATTATGTTTGTCAATTTCTATCTTGATGAGTCGAGTACTTGTTTGGCCCACAAAATGTTCCCAATCCTTGAATTGATGTTTTATTTTGTCCACCAACCAAATTGAGTTTTACTGATTTCTTTGTGTTTAAGGAAACCAGAAAATATTCACATTTAAAAAGCAAAATAGTTGACAATTAAACTAGTAATTGATTAATAATCGATTAGTCAAAATATTACATGCGATGTGGGTGAACTGACAATACTGATGCATTTTAGGATGAGGAAGAGGGATGCAGGCAGCGCCCCCAACCTGGGAGATCGAGTTCCCTACGTCATCATCAAGGCTGCAAAGGGAGCAGCAGCTTACACGAAGTCAGAGGTCTGTAATTGTTTTCTTTCGCCATTTATCTTTTGTCTTAGTTGGTTTAGAAAGTGTAAATCCTGATAATAATCCCGTCTGACTGTTGCTTCAGGACCCGATCTATGTGCTGGAGAACAACATTCCCATAGACACTCAATATTATCTGGAACAGCAGCTGTCCAAGCCACTGCTGAGAATATTTGAGCCGATCCTGGGAGAAAGCAAGGCAGAGAGCATCCTGCTCAGTAAGTGCACACACAACAACAATTCCCATGATCCCACAATGCTTCCCAAAATCATCAAAATCCGTCTTTTGTTATTGATTTGTTTAAGAGCCTCTCCGTGGCAGATGTTAGACACTGTACGTTTAAAAAGCATTAACTACTAACTATAGACATGTATGCTTTTTGGATCTTGACGTCACTCTTGATTATGTGCCGTCTGCCAGAGGGTGACCACACGCGCTGCAAGACCGTGCTGACCTCAAAAGTCGGGGGCCTCATGGCATTTGCTCAGAAGAGAAGCACCTGTATCGGCTGCAAAGCTGTGCTGAAGACCGACAGTAAGTGTTTTCTTCTACTTTGGTTTCCCCTTTGTCAGTTTACAAATAACTTCATTTGAAATGTAATGTTTTTCCCTCCTGGAAAATATTTATTTTCGAGGGAACGGTTATGTTTGGGTGGGAATTGTCCAATACTGCATGTGCAAAATTTAACGTGTGTGTGTGTGTCAATGCAGCGGCGGTGTGTGACTTCTGTAAGAAAAAGGAGTCTGAACTGTACCAAAAGGAGGTAGGCAAGATTCTAAAAGACATAAATGATACTTCCAACATTTCTGCAGAGTGCAATAATATCTGTAAGTAAATGTCTGAGTTCCTGCTAACATTTAGTCTGTAAATTGCAGATCTTTCACTTGAACGGACTCGAAGAACGTTTTTCTCGTCTGTGGACTCAGTGTCAGCGTTGTCAGGGCTCCCTTCATGAGGATGTGCTCTGTACCAGGTACATACACCCAAACAAGCACACTTGTCTTGTATAATACTGTATGAGTGACATTTATGGGGGCCTTTTCTGTCAAATAACGCTGTTGCTCATGTCTCCTCTGCAGCCGGGACTGTCCCATCTTCTACATGAGGAAGAAAGTTCAGAAAGATTTGGATGACCAGAGCAAGCTGGTGTCTCGTTTTGGGTGGTGAGAAAGAGGCGTAGAACTCTTTCCTTTTGTACCTCATTGCTTTTCCTCCTCACTTTGTCTTTTGGTGCTTGTAAAAATGCAAATATCACACTATTTTTTATATTTTCTAAAATGAATAAGCTGGGTAGTATCTTTTTGTAAAATAAATAAATCACTCATTTGACTGCATTCCGCTCTTAAACCTCAAACCACATACCTGCCTTTTTACTTAAATGCTGATCTTCCTCCACCTCAGCACAAACTAGGGGAGGAAAATGGCATATATTTTTCTTTATGAGTTATTAGGAGAGGAGCTTTATATTATCAAAGGTTACAAATCAGAACTGGGGTAAATTCCCAAATACTCTGCTTGATTATTATGCCTGACATGTTTGTTTTATCGCTGTGTCTTAAACACCAAAATTGATCTTGGATTAACAAAACAGACGAGCCATAAAAGCTACAGACATTTACTTGTTGGTTACAGAAGAGTGCAATACAGTGCTGTCACCTTACAAAGCTGTAAGTGACAGGTGTGTTCTGATCACATCAAATATTTGTATTGCATTACATTCGGAAATCTTGGATATGAATCACATCATGTGGACAGCTGTTTCTTAAAATCAGATGCTGGTCAATTGCAAAACTACAAAAATAGAAATGTAAAAATCAATTGCATTAAGAGTGAGTATTTATCAAAGAACACCATCCATCGTCTACTGCTTTATCCTCCACATGAGAGAACACCTTGAAAGGTCGCTGGTCAAATGCAGGGCCAACACACAAACAGCCATTCACTCACACAGTAACATCTACAGGCAATTTAGAGTGTTCAATTAACTTCTGCATGTTTTTGGACTGTGGGAGGAACCCCGTAGAACCTGGTGAAAACCCATGCACACATAGGGAGAACATGCAAACTCCATGCAGAAAGGCCCTCGGTTCAGACTGGGTCGTGAACCCAGGTCTTTTTAGAACATAAACCACCCCATCGTTTCATGTCAACACAAGGATATTTGCGCACACACTACATGCTCTGAACACAGTTACCTAACTGCAAGCACCACCAACACACGGACTAACAAAAAAAAAATGGCACTAAAGTGGACTTTGGAATATAGTGCGACTGGGTGGATTGTGCAAACAGCAGGACACTTCCAATGATAACGAAGGCGTGAAATTATGGAAGCAGGACTCAACTTTCAACTAGCCTCTTGACACAGTTCTCAATCCGTTTGATAAGACATAAGATGTTTTGAGTGCAATTAATCACTAATCCCAAATTATACACTAATAAATACAGTATGAAATGGATAAAGTGCACCAAAGAGTCTGGAACACAGATCTGAGGATTTTGTTACTGGTGAAGCTGTCTCACAGTACTTTCATTAACTATATATTGCTGTTCTGTGAAGTCTGATGTAGACTGAACAATTCACCTGAACGGTGTATTAAATCCAGGAGATTTGAGTTCAGATCATAACCTGATGTAACAGCGCAAAGTGCAGTGATGCACCGCAGTAAACCCTTGACCCCTACAATCACGCGGGGCTGAAAACAAACTGGCCACATTATATACTGTACGTACAAAAAAAAAAACAAGTATCTATAAAGACAACTTCTCACAAATCTTTCTACCACATTATCCAATTAAAGTTTTCACATATGCTGACCTAACGACAAATTCAATCCAAAAGTGTAGTTTCCCATTGTTTGATCATCAAAACATAACAGTGACTGCACAAAAAATTCATTAATGGGAAACCCTGTGGCAGCATACAGTTAGTAGAATCAGTGACAGCAGTAGAAATGGATTTTGCTACACCTGAAACCTGTAAGTGAGGGAGCATGAAACAAGTGCCATAAGGGATCCTGGTGCTATGTGTGTGGTTTGCTATAGTATTGAACAACGTCTCTGAGAGTGCTTCTTGCTCTTCTTGTTGCTGCGGTTGGTCTCCTTATATCTTCGAATTTCCCGCACCAGTGAATAGAAAGCCTCCTCCACTCCCTGCACACCAGAAAGGAGTTTACATGCATAACGATGTTTTATTTACTCAAACATCCATACAAAGTGGATATAGGTGTTAACATATTTTTGCACCATACCTGTCTGGTTTTGGCTGAGGTCTCAACAAAGGGCACACTGTAGCTTCGTGCTAGCTCCTGCGCCTGTCGCGCCTCCACAGTGCGGGTACTCAGGTCGCTCTTATTTCCCACCAGCACCATGGGGACACTGTCGCTGTCCTTCACCCTGTTGATCTGCTCTCTGGTTAGGAGGCACACACACATGCAATAGCGCCTTAAAGCTGGGAGACACCCACATTTCTCAGTTGTGGGTTAATGCCTTTGCATATCAATGGTGACACAAATGAACACAAAAGTGCGATTGATTTGGAGATTCATTTCGACACCCTCTCTCTTCACACCAAGAGCGACATGAGTCACACGTCCAAGAAAAAATAATTGCATCACAGGACGAAACAGGTGGAGTCAACATCTAGCAATGATAAACCGGTGCTCAGTCTGCATAGGGGGCTTAAACATTACCACCTCCCAGCTTGAAAACACACAACTTTCAGACAGTATGAAGATTTGAAGAAGGTCCTATTGTTTGAAAATAATCACAGCTCTTTGCTTTTAAATATTTTCAATGTCACATCACAAAACATGCATGACTGGTTAGACGTGTACCTACATTGAAAAAAGAAAGGAAATAAAATTGACTATCTGTGCAATTAAAATTATTATCAAAGCTCAATTTGACTGGATACAAGTTCAAAAAGTGAATAAATCACACAAACAAAACATATCTATTATGCAAAGGCCTGTACAGTAACTGATCTGCACTATCTCCACTACCACATTGTCTAGATATGCATTACAGATAGTGCTTCTAGTCATGAAGTAGCATTGTAGTGCCATGTGGTTTGAACATGCATTTTGCAGTGTGGTGCAACAGCTGACATGACAACTTTGACGAGTTTGCTTCAGATTATTTCACCAGTTAGGGGGATACAAGAGTTTGGTTGCAGTGCACATGTGACCTCAAAGCATCCTTATACCTGTAGAGGTGAACGTCCTCAAAGGACTTTATGTTGTTGATGGCAAACACACAGAGGAAGCCCTCTCCTGTCCTCATGTACTGGTCCCTCATGGCGCTGTACTCCTCCTGGCCTGCAGTGTCCAGGATGTCCAACAGACACGTCTCACCATCGATCACCACCTGTTTTCTGTACGAGTCCTGTAACAGAGCACCAGTGTGATTGTGCACAAGCAGGGCCAAACATGTCGTGGAATCAGCCAGTGGATTGCGTCACAGTGACTCGCATGTTCTTTGATAGTTACGTGGTTTCGTCATGTAGCAACAAGACCTTGTCGATTGAAATGTTTTGCAATGAACCTGCTGAAACCTGACTCTTTAAAACCACATATAATGCATTTTTGGTGGGCAATGATGTGTGAAACTTCCCAATATTTACAGTAAGTACAGTAACCTGTTAGTAGAGCTGCACATTTCTTACGGATTTAAACATTTAGTTGTGTTTGAAAGTATTGGGTGGACCTGTTCAACTATGTGTTAATGTATCTATTAAGTTAAAAATATCTACAACGCTAATAAATAAAAATCGATTAAGCTACTCAAATGGCACCAACTCAGAGATGCCCCCTGTCCACAATGGTGACTGACAACACTCACCTCAATGGTTGGATCATATTCATCAACAAAGTGGTTCTGGATGAGCTGAATGGTGAGAGCGCTCTTCCCAACACCTCCTGCACCAACCACCACAAGCTTGTACTCAGTCATACCTGGAGAGGATTGAACACATCTAAACCTCATTCATGGGGCATGTATTTCAAATGTGTATATATACATACATACATACATGCATACATACATATGTACACACACACACACATATATATATATATTGTATTGTCATTGTGATATCAACATGCACAATTATTGCACCTGGAACTGCAATTTAGTTAGATGATTCATTTATTTAACCATTTTTTCCCCATCTATGGTGTACAACAACACTTTACACCACTTCAAAAGTAAGTCTGTTTGTTGTGCAAGGTTTTTTTTGCACTACAAAAGGGTAGTCCTTTGGATTTTTATTATTATTATTTTTTTAATCAAAATTTAAACATTCAATTAGTGAGACAGCGGTTTGATTTATTAAGTTTACGTGACTTTTTTGGAAAGTCCTCCTGTTGCTCTCTTCCTCCCTGTACTGACATGGCGAAGAGACTGACCCAGATTTCATTTTAAAACCCGCTGACGTTAGTTGTCTTCCATGTTAACTCTTCTTCAAAGTGACAAGAGTCGATAAAAGTGCCAATGAACAAGAAGAAGTGTTTAAACTCACCTCAGTGTGGGATTACAGTCTGCGAGAAGAGAGTTGGCAGATGGATAACTGAGATTACTAACCGAGATTAGCTTGCTACATTACGTTAGCCTCGCACGATTTCCTTGTTCAAAAAACACTTAACTTATATCAAATGCAGGAAGCACTCCGCAACTTCTTCCCCTGGCTGTAGTTACGTGTCTAATTATACGTGTGACTAATTCCCGACGCTATTTGTTCAACAAAAATGTAACTTTACGTTGAATTAGTGAAGAGTCTTTCAGGCTGTTATTTAGACTTGGCTGTGATTCATTGTAAGAACAGAGGACTTTCACGTTAACCGTCTTCAGACAACCAATGAAATGACCGCAGAGAAAACTGACGTTGTAAAGAGCCAATCACAATCGACCTGTAAATTATGGCACCGCCCAAAGTGAGTAATCACGACCAATCAAAAAACGGGACGAGCCCCAATTGGGCGTGGCAGCATTGCTTTTCTCCCCACAGATGGTTCCTCTCTGCTCCTTAAAAATAAAAGACAATATTTAAAACCTCAGCAATTACATTAAAAAAAAGCAACGAAATAAACATAATTAAAAGAGCACAGCAAGTATAGACAACACCAGGACTTCTAATTGAAATTTGGAAATTACTTTACTCATTGCTTTTTTGTTACATAAGGTTTACACGGTTTAAAAAGTTTAGGCTTTATTTATGAAAACAAAACGTCTTATAACTCCTCTTGCGGAAGACGCATAGTTGTGTTAACGAATATAATATATGTACACATCATATAACATATTTATGTCCATGACAGTGAATAAATAAACAAACAGCAATACCAAGAATGTGAATGTTTTCTTTTCATTTATACACATACTGATACACGGAATTGAATTATCTTATTTTGAAAGTACATACAGGAAGTAGGTTAAACATGGGTATTAACTGCCCCCTTGTGGTCATAAAATGAAATTGCGTCACTTCATTGAAGCTAGTGGCCATCATAAAAAAAAGATCACAAACTGTGACTGTGAGTGACAACTGTGTTTTTGTTTTGTTTGTAAAAGATTTAAAAAACACAATATTAAATGTTAATGCAGACATGATAGCATGCTTCTGGGGTTTTCTTTCAAAATAAATCAGATAAAAGCAATCATGTTACCCACCAAAATAATGTGGTGATATCAAATTAAGCTTTATCACCAGTTGCAATACAGTTGACGGGAAGCGTGCACACACATTCACAGGTTTGTGCAACTGTTCTTCTTATGGCTCTACAATGACCTCCATACATCTGTAAAGCCTAACCAATTCAAATCTTAGTCCTACATTTAAACATTTAACTTCCTCAGAAATTATGTTCTACCTCATTGGGACTGGGTTTATGGTCTCCATGGGGACTACTGGTTCCGACAAGGTCATTGATTATACCAGAAAAGGTCCTCAAGAGAAAACACAGACACATGTGTCCTTTGTGTGGACACTCATAGACATAATGCATCCCCTGGCCCTTTACCCTAACCTTAACCACCACAACTAAATCACAACTAACCCTAACCTTAGTGTAACCCTAAATGCAGCTCTTAATCCTCAGAAAGCCTGTTAAAGTTGGGTGGATCAGACAACATATCCTCACAAAGATAGGTTTTCTTGACAATTTGTTCTCACACACACACACACACACACACACGTGCACACACAGCCCCCACCCTCTGTTCCACCATCATACTCACGCCTCTTGACTGTGACGTCCATGTTTCTCACGCACTCTCCCACCGCGTGCATCTGCTCTCTGATCTAATCTTTGCCTAAAATCACAGAGATAATCCAGCATCCATCTGTCCTGCTGGAGGAGGAGAGCACAACACTGACCCAACACTGTAAAACTACACATTTAATGCGTCATTGTGCTGATTTGGTCTTGACGACACAATTGTGCAACAAAATAGTGACACCATTTCAAATAACTTAGTTTTTTTTTTTTAATATACACAAGGATTTCTCACATATACATCTTTTGTACATAGAATATTTTCCACAGTTTCCCACCAGGTAACTAAACATTTCATCAGGATTGGAGGAGGACGACACTGAAACTGAGACAAAGAAGAAACTTGATCAAGAATACATTGATACAACACTTCAAAATTTTTTTTTAAACTGCTCACATGAATAATCATTCAAATCATGGACACATATCACTCAAAACTACATGGTAATCTGCTTTTGTCAAGTTTTTAAATAATCCATTGTCTGATGCCCACACATTTTCCTGCATTTGATTTAAATGAATCTTGTTTAGGATTCTGAATGTTTATTTTTGTGAGGGTTTCAAACCAAAAACCCTCTTCACATTAAATAAAAAAAAAAGCTTCCGCTGGTCTGAGGATGCAGCCTTAAAATGTTAAAATAAATGTGTGTGTCTGTGAGCACATGTCATTCCATATCAGAATCTGTCAGCTCTTTCTACTCTTTATGCAGATAGTCAGTTGCAGTTTATACAGTATGATGGTTTCCTTCCTGGATGATACTGTCAGTGTCTCCTGAGGGGACACCACCTATGGACCCAACACGTCACTACCCAGCTGTCAGTGCGTTGAAATAAGGAGACGACTCCTTTTAAGGGCATGATTTGGCCATGGTCGTCAACATTGGATAGTGAATGGTCCCAGCCTGTTTCCACACACAGAGTGGATGTGTTTTTTTCTGCTAATTAATCAGACAGGCTGATTTCTAATAATCAATATTGGTTGGTTATTAATAAATGTATTGACTGATTATTATAAGTTTACATATTTTTATTCTCCGAAACTGCTGAGTCACCAAAGCATTATACCTCTAAAGAGGACAGTAACCATGGAAACTTGCTATTTGAAGAAGTCCGCGAGTACACACTCACACATGCACACACGTACAAGTCAACGCTCAAACAATACGAGGACATGCAATGAAGGACAATTTCCTGGTGAGAAATCACCACAACTGGAACACAATTTGAGACTGTTTATGCATGTGTGGAAGGGATTAGAATTACTTTTTATATTTGCAATGGTTACCAGTTATTGATAGTGAACTTAAGCTCTGCATTTTTTTACACATCAGTAGTGAATACACACAAATCTGCACCCGGGAAGTAATGGTAGTTGAGCACCTTGCTCAGGGGCTCTCTGGTAACAAGCCCAATTCTCTTCCACTCAGCCATTTGAGTAGAGTGGAAGGAACAGTGCACGTGGAAATATGGTCAGAATGACATGGAATTTATATTTTATCACATGGAGTGCGTCAAGAATCTGTCACTGGCAGAGCAACATCACTGTAGAAAAATCCGGTCAAGCATGATACATAAATATCAAATACTGTGCTAACACTCCCTGTGTGCACTGTACATGGTGCACATGCCTGTGCTTGTACAACCTATGTGTGTCTGTTTGTAAATAGAAGAAAGAGAGAGCGAGAGAGAGCAGCCTGGGCATTACACTGCTGTGCTCACTGAAACATGCTCCCTGTTTCTGCATAACGTTTCAGCACCTGCACCCAACAACCACACACACACACACACACACACAATGTTTGAAAAGATCTGACCCATACCAACTCAAACATGACATTTAAAGACATGGAAAACAGCACCAGCAAAGATTCAAGAATGAGAGGGAAACAGAAACAGAAGGAGAGTAAGTCACACAGAGGCTGTAATGCGTGGGAATATTATAACTGTATTGTTCCACTGGGGGTTAAGCAGTGGCAGTGGAACTATCACACTCTACTTGTCTTCCTGGGCCACTTTTTCAAAGGGATCACCCACACACATACACACACGCACAAATAGAAAGAGTCAGGTGATTTACTGGAAATAGAGGCTTTGTGACCCATACGTTCGACTGGCCGTGACCTAGTTAGGTCAGACCCAGGTGAGATTTAGTGAGTCGCCTTGGCACACACAAATGCACACACATACGCGTTAAGGGCAGCTTGTCGTATCAACAACAAGCATTACAGACAAACTGATACAACACTGAAGCACATTTCTCTCTCTTGTACATTTGAAAAGTTTGAAAGAATGAACCCTTCTTCTCCTTCTTCTTCGTCTTCTTCTTCTACACATGAACATTTCAATTATGACACAATTCCAGTGGCTTGAGAGACTTCAGCCTGTAGGCCGACAGGCAAAAAGACCACACACGTGTACACACGCACACATATACACACACGTACACACACAATTTCGCCTGTGATGCCACGGCAACAGAACTCCTGATCAGTCTTCATCAGTGAGCAGGAAGGAATTCTGAAGTTTTGTTTGTTTATTTTTAAAAAAATGCATGTGTTTCTGTGCATTATGACTAAAACCTTCATGCAACACGCACACATGCGCGCACGCACACACACACACACACAGAATTGAATAAATTAGATGCATACTTTTGATATGTGCAGTTGTAAATACTGTACAAAAGCACACAGGAATTCCATCCATTATTGCAGTAACTTTCCCAAAACAATCTTCCTCCTTTTGTTTCTTATTTGCATCACGTGTCATTCTTCTATGTCAGCTCCTTCTCCTTCTCTCCTGCATACATGTATGAGTTGTATCCTGGTGGTTGAACATACTCCTCAGATTTATCCCAGTCCGACACCCATCCTGCTCCAGCTCCTCCTCCTCCTCCTCCTCCTCCTCCTCCTCCGGCCCCTCCCCCGTTGGCACCAACCACTGGTTGGCTCATGGCACCGTACTGCCCGCCTCCGCGATAGAGCTCCTCCGTCTCATTGGCCAGTTCGTCCTCGTCGATGATACCGCACTTCTCATCACTTGTGTTTTCTATGTCTGCCCATGGTTGCTTTTCTCCTGATGCAAAGAGTCCTGTTGAATAAAATAATAATAATAATAATCATGTATAATACTGGGCAAAAGACTTGGATCACCACTGACTTTGTTGTTTTCGCAAAGTTTTAATGTGCATACTGTTTTCCAGTCTCTTTATTAAGATAAAACCTTAAAATACAGGAAATATTTACACTGATTGTGTGCACTGATTACCGACACAACTGCAAACACACATTGCCAATAGATAATAAAAAGAGTAGGTGGGACACAGGAAATAGCGTCAGAAGACGAAGACGACAGGAAGTAGAGGTAATAATAACAACAAGGGCAATATTTGTTTACCCTTAAAACTGTCACTCTTGAGGACAAGGCCTAGTGTGTCCCCAGCTTAAGTTGGCACTTAGCACATCTTGACCTCCTTTGGGGTGACAGTCTTGAATGAATTAATTTTATACCATATTTTATACCACATTTTATACTGTTTTATCCTCCACACCCTGGACAGGCCACCTGTCCATAGCAGGGAAAACACACAGAGACAAACATTCACACCTACGGTCAATTTAGATTGTCCGGAGAGAACCCACGCGCGCACATGCAAACTCCACACAAAAAAACAACAAATCTAATAGTGGCTTAAGAGCTTTGCACAGTATATTAATATTTAGGGCCTCACAAAAAATGGTAGTTGAAACTTACCATAGAAAATCACTCCTCCATAATGAACAAGGGCAGCTATAAGGAAGACATACTGCCACTCTTCACGTGTCTGGAACAATGTGAGAAAAATAAGGAATGACTACTAAATATGTACATCAATGTTGTTGTGAGGTTGATGTCAGTGAAGGTCTGTACCTTGTGTTTGGTCATGGCTCCCACAATGAGAGGACACACCATTCCAGACAATGTTCCCACCCCATTTGAGATGCCCATCAGTATGCTGGCATATCGAGGTGCAATATCCAAGTGATTGACATTAAACCCTAAAAAGGACAAACAAAATGAGCGCTAATTGATTTTTTCATACAGGGTATTATCTGAAGCAAAACTTGCAGTGATATTTCTAGAGCAACAGACATCAGTGGCGACAGATTAAGTCTGTTTTCACATTAGTTTTGATTAAATTGAGCTTTCAGCTTAATAATATCTCATACCTGAGATAGCAAATCCACTGAAACCCACCGCCAGGACCAAGAAGGAAATGGCAATGCCTTTTGTGTGAGAGAAACCGACCACCAGCAGGAGAGTAGCCTCCATTCCAAAACCTGAAACATGTACACACATTGGACAGAGACATCGGACTTTAACCACCACAACTTTGTAATCATTTTTCATGATTAAAGCAAGATTCCCGATTGTTTAAGCTTCTTAAATGTGAGTATTTTCTTCATTTCTTTGCTCTGGATAAGAAAGAAATCATTAAAAGTTAATCATTTTGGTTTGTGGACAAAACAAGACATTTGAGCACGTCATCATTTCCAGGTTTGACAAACACCGATCAACTTCTTTTAAGGTTTTCTGGAATTTTATGGACCAAACGATTCATCGCGAAAATAATCGACAGATTAATTGATTATGAAAATAATCGTTAGTTGCAGCTCTACTGTAGTGCACGCTGTAGTGTTTGTGCCACATTTGTTTATGAATGATCCAAACTTTAAGTTGCACAAAACAAAACAAAAGATGTCAAAATAAAAATGTGATTCCAGCACTGGCAGCTGCTGTATTTCAGATGAGAAGGTTACAGAGCCACTGCTTTAAATGGAATAAAACAATAAATAAGTAAACAGGACTACATTTATTATGACACTTTACAAATGTATTAATTTAAGACAGAATTAAGTTTTTTAGCCACTTATTACAGTTTTTTGTATCTCAGAACATCCAGCTCAGACCGTTGTCCAGTAGTTGTGTCATGAAGACAAACATGAGTTGCAAACTCAGGCTATTTAGAAGTTATTTGACTTGTGCTTGTACACTGTCATGAGTTTTCTCCTCTTTTCCCCCCTTGGTCGTTTTTATTCCCCCCTTCAACTCTCACCTCCACAGTTCATCATCTTCCTGACGTTGGTGGTGGACATGAGGTTGTGGGTTCTCAGGTAGTCTGCCAACTGGCCTCCAACAGGCACAATGATTGTCATCACCAGATGGGGCAAAGCTGACACCATGCCCACCTGAGGTAGAAAAAATAAAGAAAGGGGAGAGGGAGTGATTGTGTTCTTATTATTACTAGAGGATTGGAAATGATCAGAGTGTGAAGGTTGAAAAGCTGCTGTTTCAGTTCAAAGGTACAGCTATTGTTACAGCAAACACTCTTGGTGTGGATTCCCAAACAGTCCTGCAACTTTTCAACTGCTTTTGACATCTCGGTTTAGTTGTAATACTTTACAAGTGAACTTACATGAATTATTTAATTTTGAGATGTATGTAAGTATAGAGTTAGAATAAATGACAGTATCTACAGCCACTGTAAAAGGTGTTAAATAAAGGTACAGAGTATGCAGTTCAAACATAATCCCTGTCAATCATCCATAGTAGTGGCCACTAGAAGGATGTGATGGTGTTTTTATCTACAGCGACAATGTTCTCTGCTGGTATTTACTGTTTTCTCTTAGTTTTGTTCTGGATCGGTATGTTTTTTGTGGGCCGCAGCGTTGGGCCAGTGTGTTTGTTTATACACTCTAGTCAATAATAGTGAGCATCCAGGACAATCAGGTTACGACCAAGCAGTTAAAGACTGTGATAATGGCAGGCACGGCACATAAGAAACCTAAGTCTAGTGAGGATAAACACCAAGCTGACAAAAGCCGTTCAAAAAGAGTGCGAAGGACTGAAAAGGGGAATGCAGAGGGAAACAGAGGTGGTCTCTTCTCTGTCTGACAGGTAAGCATCAGTGGTTAGCCTAAGTAGCTTGAAACTTAAGCATCGACATTTCGACAAAAGTTCTTGCAGTAGTATTAATCGCCGTATTAGCAGTGTACACACTGAAAACTACTGCTAATAACTGTAGGTTACTAACTAACCAGCTAATGCAAGATGCTGCGTCTGCGTCTGGGTCTGAGGAAGTGTTTTCATGCCGTCTATGAAAGGAAGGAGGGTCCAACTTTGCTGTGCTCTGCTGTGTTTACAAACACCCGTGCACAATTCCTGCATACTTGAGCTTTTACTGTATGGATAATACATTCTTGTTCTTACCTTGCTGATCTCGAAGCCAAAGACTTCCTCAAAGTAGGCTGGCTGACTGATGAGCAGCAGGTAGAAGGTCCAGCTCCTGCAGAAGTTGGCCACAATGATGGCATAGACTGGCATGGAGGTGAAGAAGTGTCTCCATGGGGTTTTAAATTTCTTTCACCAAAAGAAAAAAACAAAACAAAACAAAACACATTACTTGTGGACTAGTGAGCCAGCCAGAAGGTGTGTGTACAGTATGTGCATCTGCACTATAAAGGTTTTTCAGTGTTTGTCTGCTGGGCTATAGATAAAAAATCCATGGTGTCATACTTGGAGAGGATTGAGAAATGATGCACTATCTCCGATTGCATCTTCGATGTACTTCTGTTCCTCTGGTGTAATGGTGGGATGGGCTGCAGGACTCTCATACGACACCAGGATCCAGAACAAGTACCAGAATATCCCAAAGCTGCCTAGAGAGTGGAAGAGATAGGAAACGACACAAGAGCACAGAAGCCGACAACATCAGTGTGAGAGGAAAAGCCAAAGAGACACTCAACCTTCCTCTGGGTTGATGATAACATTGTCAATCTCACATGTGCTGATAGGGTGTTGTGTTGTTCACTAAATGTCTTTTTTTTAGTCAGTAAATCCTGGAGGTTGTCATAAAAGCTCCACCATTCATTCTCAATTGTGCACAAGAGAAATCAACTGAGGATACATCTGTATTTCAGCTGAAGAGCTACTACTACTACTGTCATAATAGTGCAGTAAACCAACACATACAGTATTTCACTATTAAGATACTAACCATAGACGTAGAATACTGAAGGCCACCCAATGTACTGCACCAGTATTCCAGCTAAAGGCATGGCCACCACTGCCCCTGCATAGGATCCTAAAAAGATATTAGAGACAAAGAAAAACATCATTTAGTTTGTATCATTCAGTGATTTCTGCAATCTTATTTATTATTGTCTCTGCTTTATCGATGCAAAGCAAAACATTTTCTCATAGGGATGAATGGAGACGGGTCTAAAAAGCCTGACAGTGTCGTCATGCATTAACATAGAGACATGGTTGTTTAAATTGGTCACAAGATTTAAGAATTTCTTCAGGTAAATTCATGTTTTGATAACTATAATGGTTTTTACACATGCACAGTTTGTATCACACTGACATCAAGGAAATCAAGGGGAAATCCACATGTCTTCTAATACCTTACAATTTGCAGGAACCTCCGGATGCCACATTTTCAAACCCACAGAAAATAATTATAGTGGAAATTCCATGTTTTTTTTTTTACATCAGAGATCACATATTTAATTCTTAGGATGTTAAAACTTTACCACAAAAGGCCGTCGTGGCTAATCGACTTCTCTCCAAAGGAGGCGCCCACTTGGCCCAGATCCCATGGCAGGCAGGGTACGAAACACCCTGAGGGACAAAATACAGTCAGAGAAACTCTACGACACATTCCGTCAGGTACATGTGCACACAGAGACACGCTGTACCTCGACAAGGCCCTGGCATATCCTGACCAGTATGACGCAGCTGTAATGGCATCGAGCGGCAGAGGGAATCAGCATGTTGAGGGTGGAGGTGGCCACTATGGCAAAGCCAAACACTCTTAAACACAAAACACAACACAAGGGCAGCATGAGGTGCATAAAGATGAAGCCTTGCTTTAGCTGATGGTTGGATGTTATGGCCGTCAAACCAAATTCATAGATTGGTGGATTTTCAGAGAGTAAGTGAGGGAGCTCATGCCAAAAATAAACAAATCAAACATAAATAAATAAATAAATACCCAATACTGTGGCCAAATCAAGCATTTCATAGCAGGCTAGAATTACGAGAGGATGTTGGAGAGGATATTGTAAACTCAAAGATATTCACCTGTTGGCTGCAAATTTTTGACATATAAAGCCTCCTGGGATCTGAGTGACGATGTATCCCCAGAAGAAGGAGCCATGGATCATACCCACGGTCTCAGGGTCCCAGGTGAACTGTGCAGCCTGGAGACAAAATACAAACACATCTCTGCATCTATAGATTTTTAAAGAGGATGACAACCAAACTTCATTGGAGACCTATATCTTTCATCATTCTGCATTTTTCTTTATTTTATTTGATCATCTTTGCAAAAGAGAAAATCTTCGATTTCTGATCTCTGTGCCACTCACCACAAGTACTTCCTTGTTGCCTTTGTAGACGGTGTGATCATTGACCATGCTTACAATGGCCACACCCAGGTTGCATCGGATGCCGAAAGAGATGCAGAATCCCAGGCCAGACAGGATGGCGATGATGTACCGCCTGGGCAAACCAAAGCAGGTGCAGTCAACCACCGGCAGCTCCTTCTCCTCCACCAGCTCCGGACGGCCATCTGCTGATAACTCGATGGTCTCTCCATTGGGCTGCCGCTTCTCAATCAGCCTGAAGGGACACACAGAGAGTCCATGACTGCACTTCAGAAAAAAGCATGTTGGTCCAAACATTTTTAAAAAAAGGGATATCCCACATTTAAAGGGATATTCATACAACTATTCACAAGACATGTTTATAGATGTTCTGTTGCTGCCATAAAATCAGAGCAGTTTAAAATCTTTGATAAAGATCCCAAGACTTAAAGGTGATTCCACCACATTATGCATGAAATGGGTCAAATCTAGAGACACTGATGGTGATAAAGTTGCCTAACATGGAAACATTGGCTCAAATGGTGATTTCCTGTGACTGTGGGGGACATTTCACATTCAGGTGACTTTGGACGCAAAAGCTTGAAAAGTTGAAAACATGGCTCCACGTGGCTCAGCTTATTGAAATTATTATGTACATTTTTTTTAGGTACACCAACTACTAACAAATGAATGCAATGTAGGCATGATCAAGACAACCTCCAGGAGTTCCAGGAGCTGTGCCAATTTAAACTGACATAGGGCAAAAGGCGGGGTCACACCCTTCACAGGTCACCAGTCCACATAGAGACAAACAATCCACTCTCACACCTATGGTCAATTTAGAGTTTCTACTTTTGCCTAATCCCCAAATCTGCATGTTTTTGGACTGTGGGAGGAAACCGGAGAACCCGGAGAAAACCCACGCACGCACGGGGAGAACATGCAAACTCCATGCAGAGAGGCCCTTGTTCCAACCAGGTCGGAGTTACGACATAAGTAGAGTATATATTTTCTTCATGCATGTCTTTTACTGCAGAGATCTGAGTCATTTTGTCTAATGTTTGACTTAAACTCATAAGCATAGTCTCACATAGACACATAGTGTACACTTCCATGCAGACAGCATGCACCATGTTGGGGCGGCGTCTGACTCAGCATGTCCCAGTGTGTGGAGGCAGCTGTCACTGGTCGGGGAGCAGGTTTAGCGATGACAGCACATTCCCACAGTGTCCTCTCCTTCAGGACGCCTGGGACCTGCCGCCATACTGGTGCTGTTCAAGATGTCCACTCTACCAGACACAAGCAGCAATTTTTTGGAGGCTCACATTTAATACGTCGGAATGGAAAGGTTGAATACCGCGAGGTTAAACACGTACACATTTTTATTTCAGTTGCGTCTAAAATATATTTCTATCAGCCAAGGGCCTTCTGAGTTTCCCCTTTTTGGAAGGATGTAGTGACAATTGTATCCAAAGCACTGGACCACTGGTTGTCACTTTTTTTCCACAGGAGTCAAAGAGAGAGGCCATCTGTGTGTAACAACCTCCATTCTGTCTCTCTCTCACACTCTCTCTCACACACACACACACACACACATGCTGGTTTTGCATTATTCGTGTGGACACTCATAGACATAATGCATACCCTTATCCTAACCTAAAACCAGGTCTTAATCCTCAAAAAGCCCATTAAACTTGTGTGGACCAGCCAAAATGTCCATTTGGTCCTGACAAAGTCAAATACAAGTACACACACACACATGTACATTGCATGTATACTAGCTGTAGATACACAATTTAAATCAATTTCATTGAAATAATTTTTAATGTGAGTGTGTAAATTGTGTGTTGTCGTCCACTTTACACTAGTCTGAGGCGCTGAGTCAGAGGATGACGCACGGTAAATGCCAAAGACACCACAAGGATTTGTTCCACGTAATGATCGTACTTGCATTTTTTAAAATGGTGATTTGAATCTGAGCTTCGATAAACTGAACGTTCCGGTTTTTCGACCACATTTTCAAGACAGGTCTTCACTCTCATTGGTTAATGTCAGTCAGTCAGTCATCATCTACCGCTTTATCCTCTGCCAGAGGGTCGCGGGGGGTGCTGTGCCAATCTCAGCTACATCGGGCGATAGGCGGGGTACACCCTGGACAGTTCGCCAGTCCATCGCAGGGCCACACAGAGATAGAGACAAACAACCATTCACTCTCACACTCACTCCTATGGTCAATTTGGAGTGTCCAATTTACCTATCCCCACATTGCATGTTTTTGGACTGTGGGAGGAAGCCGGAGTACCCGGAGAGAACCCACGCACACACGGGGAGAACATGCAAACTCCATGCAGAAAGGCCCTTGTTCCAACCGGGGCTCGAACCCGGGTCTTCTCGCTGCAAGGCGAGAGTGCTAACCACTACACCACCGTGTGGCCCCATTGGTTAATGATTTTTAATAAATATTTTAAACATTGACACCATGGCCTGTCACTGTCCATCAATCTATTATCTTGTCTTTCTGCATTTGTGTCTGTTTTATCCATGCAGTCCATACATTTCTTACTTAGTCATGCTTGTAGACCCCTCCCCCCTATTTCCATAACGCAAACTCTGCATCATCCCTTTATATATTTATTTGGTCAGCATAAAATATGCCAGAATAACAATCTATAAATGATTTACCTGACTCTGCCATGAGATACTTTCATTGTCAAGAAATCAGAACATAAATATTTTGTAAAGCAATGTTTGGGAATTTGAGAGAGATTAGAGTGCTCTCTCTCTCTCTCTCTCTCTCTCTCTCTCTCTCTCTCTCTCTCTTAATCTGATAAGGATTACAAAAATGATTTACTTCCGGAAATGAATATGGAAGGACAGACTTGCACTGGCTCAGTCTGCTTCTCTCTCTCTGTCATGACACGCGGTGGATTTCATGCTTTTTTTTTTACATATAAAACCATCTTGATTGGTTTGGTAAAATTGGTCATTTTTTGTTTTGATGATGAGTTTTTGCGCCTTGATATTGTGATTTGGCGCTATAATAAATAACGTTTTATTGAATTGATTGATTTGAACATAGTGCACAGCCCATAATTCAACAGCACTGACTTGCAGTATATTATATTGTCACACCTGCATCAGGACATGTACGATATTACCAGTTTGTTGCCAATAAAAAAAACTAATTGTGAAATGCCTTTTGACTGTAACTCCATTTTATTATTACCTGTTATATTTGATCACAGGGATTAAGGGTAGTTGGGAGTGCATTTTGTGCTACATTTATATTGTACGAAAAGTGCTCTATAAATAAAGTTTGATTGACTGACTGATTGAATAAGCTGGTGTCACTCGAGTAAGGTGTGTGTCACACATCTCATCTCTCTGTAACAAACAGCAGCTGACTGGAGCTCAGAGAAACAGTGACTGAGCGCCGTTTAATGCTCTACTACAGAGTTAGTGAAGGTTGCAGGAGGATCCTCATTATAAACCTCCAGACAGATTGCAGCCTGACACCTACACATATGCTACCAGCTAACGAGGCTAGCCCACAGCAACAATTACTGTTAATTACTGATGCATTCCACTAAAGGGCCCAGTGTGTGTGTGTGTGTGTGTGTGTGTGTGTACGAGTCCCAAAATAGCACACTAGCTCAGGCTCTCCCCCTTCTTTTCACGTATCTGTACTTTACTTTGTTATTTATCACTCTTGCAACTTTTACTTTTACTCCACTACATTTCCTCTAACTATCAGTGTTACTCATTACTACCAAATAAAATCAGAAGAAGAAGAGTTGGTAATGGTCTGTATTTATATAGAGCTTTTCTAGTCTTGGTGAGCTGCTTTACACTTCAGCCATTCACACACTGCAACATGGGTTGAAGTGTCTTGCTCAAGGACAGACATAGACAAGCGGAGCCAGAAATTGAACCCACAACCTTCCAGTTGAACGACTACTCGCCCTACCACTGAGTTACCACCGCTCAATCCTTACTCTTCACTTATTTTAAATACCTTTACCTCTAAAACTCAAGTACATTTTATATCAGAAAATTACCTTTGATACTTATAGTATCAAGAATAGTTAATGTCATCTACTTTAAGACTTTACTTTAAGTGAATTCAACTTCTACCAAAGTCTATTTTATTACTTAAGTATCCCTTTAAGGTACTTCATACAAGACTGATGTGGTGTTACACGCTCACGCTTCAAAGAAGAAAAGAGTTGTCACTGGACATTCGCCTGCATGTGTGAGACTCACAACACCGTGAGCTTCCACCCAGGTGATGCAGCTTCTCTTGTTCACACACAGAGAGGAGCTGATTGGTCTCAGCTGGCAACAATTAATGAGCCAGAGTATGCGAGCATGCAGGAGTCCTATGACCTTGGGCTCTCGGAAATGTCGTAATTACAACAGGAACAAGGCTCAGTGGAAACTCATCAGTGGCTATGCTCGGCTCAAACTGAGCCCACATCTGTGCCTTTCACCTGAGCACAGAAGCAGATACAGTGACGATAAAGCCAGCGCAACAACCTGACAACCTGATTCACATGCATAATAACAGTAACAATAATCCAATTAAAAAGACAATTAACACCTTGTTCTATGTATTAAAATATTGGAAATTCATGTCGACTGCATAATCCGAATAACCGCTTATTCAGAATAATAATCCATACTCTTAGTGGTGTCCATGTAAAACAAAGTCAATGATTCGGGACGTCATTGCCTCTACAGACTACATTTATTTCAGTTCACACATCTTTTTAGAGTTGTAGATCTAGCTGATTTAAATGAGAACTAAAGGAATTCATCCATCAGTGCATCACTATAACCTAATATATTCAAATACAGATATTCAGACATGAGGTAATTCATACATATTTAATCTGCCGCATTATTATTCCTTTTAACAAGCGGGTGAATACAGTGAAAGATCCCAGACAAGTCTGCAGCATCTTTCCTTGTCACAGTTATTAAAAACTGTTTTACAATTTTGCTTTTAAATTGTGGAGGGAAAGCTTTATAATTTTTCGCCAAATGTGTGATTTTACAACACTCAACTCTGGTCTGGGTGTGAGTTTTTATTTATTTATTCATTTATTTATTTATTTTTACTCTGTATATTAAATTCACCAGTTCACAGAGCGTTCGGTCTGTGTAATCCTGTCATAAGAGGATGATAGAGACTGAGAGAGTGAGACAGCGAGGGAGGTTGACAGTGAAAAATATTATATAACATCAGACAGACGGCTCATTATTGTCCACACGTGTGCTGATTGATCCTCCAACTGTGCTGCAGTTCTTTCTTTATTTCACTCTTGTCTTAAATTTTCACCCTCATTTGTGCTCCAGTTGTAGGTCGGGTTTTGGAGATATGGGCAGTAGCTTTAGGGATTTTTTTTTTTTTTCTTTTTTAATTTTCAAATGGAAATTTCAGGAGTTGCTTTGTAATTTTGATAGTGTTGTGTCCCCCTTCCTCCCTGCATGAGCCTCTCTCCCTCTCCCTGAAGTGAACAGATTGGGTCTCAGTGGGACGGTGTCACCCAGGGAGAAACCCTCCTCCCCATCCTGTCACACACACACACACACACACACACACACATACGACCTTCATAGACTTATCATCTAAATAGAAAAACTCAATCACTGTGCTAATGTGGACTGCATACGCTTCAGCTCTTGCCATGACAGTAAGCAGATGAACCAAACTGTGTCATAACACAATCATCACATTTACATTTATCATTATGTGAAGATGCTTTGACAGTTTTTCGTGTTTCGTGTTCAGGAAACATAAACACTCGACGGTGCGTTTGTACACACTTCATAGAGGCCAACAGCTTTGCCAGGTGCGGTGACCAGGCCTGCGTGCCGAGCGTTAGCAGCTGACGCTATACTCACTTCTGAGGGGTTTAATCACACACCTGACACACCTGACAACGTGTAGGTAACGACACATGCACAGTGACACACTGGCACAGACTGACAGACACACACATGGTAATTGTGTGGTCTTCATTTTTTTTTTTTGGCATCTTTTGAATTTCTCTAGGTCGACATAGCATCCAACAGAGTGAGTCCTCATCTTACAGCTTAAAATCTGTAATCAAATAAATCTTCTGTTTGATGTGCGATGTTCATGTTTCTTTATATTAATTTTTTTCTTCCTCACAGCACTGGGTATGTTTCTCACATCAGTCTTATTTTCCCTTGTTGGTCATATACAGTATTTCAGAACGATTTGGGGAATATATGTAATGGTGATTTTTTAGTTTTTAGGACAACCTCCAGTTCAATATTCACTGTAATTTACTTAATACCATTGAAAATCAAAATACAATCTAAAGTGTATGTGATACATTTTTATTTGGTATCTATCAGTCAAATGTAGAATGGATTGTGATTTGAGAACGATTAATTGTTCAGCCTTAACATTCAGTGAGTTGCTAAGTAGTCATTGAGGTAAGTTAAGTAAGCTGCAGTATAAGATGTCATGTTTTTTTTTTCTTGGATGAAAACAATCTTCACTTTACACTCAATTCACTTTTTTTATTTGGCACATAGACACAGAAGTGTCAAAGCTGCTCTTATAAGTACATATTGTTATATTGTATAATTATACAGTGATTGGCAATAATCAGCAATTATGCTGTGATTACAATATGCCAAAATGCAGGTCTTGCAGTTTTACAAAGCTTGAATAATGTGTAATGTTCAAAACAATATGGGACATTATCATGAGGAAAATCTCAATTATAATTGTTTCCACAGAGTTTTATAGTGAATCTGAAGTTTCATGCAGTGTCGTCGTGGAGTATAGTTCCCCGACACGAGAATATGAATACATTTTGTCTTTTTTTTGGGTTTGTTTTTCATTTAAAAGAGTGTGGAGTGCACTTGACTTATCATACTGAAGTTTATGCTGACGTAGTGGAGTTTAATATAGAAACAGGAGATGCATTCAGATGGAGAAGGTGTTTAAATAATAGATGGAACCACGGCTGCTTTCAGCAGGGAGGGATTAAGGTTTTGTCTGTGAGGTGGTGAGATTGTGCACAGATACAGTGCAGGGACATCCTCTAAGCCACACACACACACACACACACACACACACACACACACGCACACACACACACGCACACACACGCACACACACGCGCACACATCAAACATACATGTTCATGTTGCCTTCAGAAACCATGCCTTGCATGTCACACTGTGGCCACATAAAACCTGCATGAGCTGCACGAGCTAAGCCAAAGGAAACTCCACTCCACTCCACCCAATCTGAATCCAATCCCATAGATCACCACATGCATGGCTCACGAGCAGGAGCAGAGGAACACAAGAAAAGCCTGGGATTTGCATGTCTTTTAATCTGGGAGACCCTGGTATAGGCAGAAAATTGTCTGTACTGGTTTATCAATGAGTGATGGAGGGATGATGGAGTGAAGTGAGGCTGGAGGAAGTGACATGCAGGGATGGAGTCAGTGTGTGTGTGTGTGTGTGTGTGTGTGTGGGGGGGGGGGGTGGATTTGTGTGGCTCGACAGCTGGACTGAAAAACAGGCTATTTCAGGACGGGATTTATATGTTCAGTTTCTACCTCAAATCCTGAGAGTAAAAGCTTAAAGGAGAGGTTATTGCATGAGGTTCTATCAGAGTCTTTAATCTCCTTTTTCATGAAATATTGTGTTCACAGAGCACACCAAATCTGATGCAACTTTTCTTATAATATCTCATTTATCTAACATATATTTACACAGCACACTTTTTTTTTCTCACATTTGCAATAAAGAAGACATATGGGTCGGGTGTACTGTAGGTTGTTCTTCTCCTTAAAAAATGGTCATGTTACTAAAGGACTACAGCTATTTCAATAAAATAAAAAAATATGAAACTGTTCCAGATCATGTCTTAGGTTTCAATAATCAAAGGACAGAAGTCACACACTTTGACACCATCTGGTCAGCGCTCTCATTCAGCCAGGTTGCGCTATGGAGATGCATGTAATCACACTTTCTTCCGTCTGAAACAACAATGTACTCTGTGCTGGTGAACAAGAACAGACTAACTAACATTTACACAAACAATAAGAGAAGGCGTGATCCCAGAGGAAAAACAAAAAGAGGAAAAAAAAAGAAGGTAAAACCAACAAAGCAAAAGCATGTGTTCCAAGTTCCCCACACTTCCACAATTTCGAAAACCAGTGTCGAATGAGACAAATATTCTCCCTCATTTCATCAATTAGTTTGGTGCCATCAATCCATCCTGCGCTCTGCGCTGCGTAAAGCTGGACTTAAGCCGCTCCCTTTACGATTTACTACTTGAATGCAACTCTCGCCCCCTTTAACGGTTTCATTTAATTAAAAATAAATAAATAAAACTTTTACTTTGCTTGACTTCACTGGTTGGAGCAGAGAGGATGGGATTGAGCTGCAGTGTCCCGCAGAGAACAAGCAGAACCATCACGTGAACACGCACGGAAACGGGGTCAAAGTCGGAGGTGAGGGTGAGAATTATTTGAATGAAGTGTGTACCTGTGAATTTTCCCCAGAGTTTTGCCCGCGACCGCCTTAAACCTGTCTGGTCGAATCTCCATCCTTGCAGCTCCTTGACCCGGCCGGTGTGCTGATGTCCCGCGCGCACTCCTGTCCTGCCCGAGAGCGCGCAGCCCTCTCTCCCTCCCTCCCTCCCTCCCAGTAAAGTAAACACAGCTTTGACTTCCCCTTTCCTGATGATGCTTAGTCATCACTATTGGTGCGGTTAGGTAAAACTCATTTATTTATAAATTATTAGTGTGTTTTTTTAGTCACATAGATGCAAATACAAAGCCAAACAATTACGCAGAGCACTGATTGAATAGGCAGAGCCTGTCCTTCCTACAAAGCTAGCCAACAAAAATATGCTAAGGTCATTAAAATGTAAACTAAGTGGGCGTGTTTATCCCTGCTAACATGAACTGACTGTGCCCCCTGCTACTCTTTATAGGTGTGTTACAATGTTTAAATGCTATTTGCCTATTTCTAGAATGTCATTTTTGTGACACAGTGGCGTGCACAGACATTTAAAGGGCACCCAAAGAGCTTTGACTGCTCTGTGTTTGTGAGGTTAATGTAATTATATTTGTGCATCCCAATCAGACACTTTACTGGATAATCAGAAGTCAGTATCATCCAAATAAAAACTATCATTTGTTTGGTCCACCTTTTAATTTATTAAGCTATTTGTCACCAACACGTGATCACATTCCTGTTGTGTGAGAAACGTAAAAGTACCAAAGACTCACCGGGATCAAAAAAAGATTTAGATTTAAAGGAAGCACAGGACAGTTTTTTATATATATATATACACTGTGAGAATAGGAACAAAAACCTAAACTTTTTACTTTATTCTTTTTTGTGTATGCGCCCTGGACGGGGGTTCAGGTCGGGGGGGCCCTGATTTGTCCTGGACACAAGCAAGGGGGGCTTGAAGGAAAAAAGGTTGGGGACCGCTGTATTAGATGATTCCCTGCTCCAACACACCTGATTCAAATAAACGGGTCGTTAACAGGCTTTTGTCCGAGCTTGTTAATGAGCCGTCTATTAGAATCAGGTGTGTTGGAGCAGGGCAACATCTAAAACACGCAGGGAGGTGGGTACCGAGGACCAGGATTGAGAAACATTGCATTAGGTCACCACTGCTGCGACACAAGCACCACATTTAGGCTGCTTCAGGCAATACTTTTATTTTATTCAAAAAGGTGTACATTTTGCTTATTGTTTATTTTCATACATTTGTGTATTCATTTAATTTACGGCAGAACTTTGGGATGGAGTAAAATAAATGTGTGCTACCTTTAATTTCAATTGATTTGAAACTTTTTAACTAACTTTGTGACTAAGTCCCATTTTCAGCTGCTACTGGTTGCTAATTGGTAATCTGTTCAGACACGTAACTCGGAGAAACTGATGCGACGTTACTTCCAATCAGTTTTCCATACAAAGTCTTTAAATTATAAAATCCCACACGTCTTCTGAACACAGTCAAAAACTGTTTGCTTCCCAAAAATTAGCAACACATGAACTTATATATGTTGTGGCCAGCCTCGACCTTTAACCAATACGACCCCTGGTGTTCAGGAAGAATAAACCAAGAAAAAACAAAATGTAATATATGGCTCCTACAGGCATCCTACAGATCTAACATTTTCACAGAAACACTATAGTATTATTTCATTTTAAAACTCAGTCCATTAAGCCGTATAAAAAGTCAGCTAAAAACACAACTAACCTTTAACTAAATGAATAAAACGCCTAACCAATATTTTACTCTCGGCAACCAGAATAAAGTTGAACATTCTTGATGAAATGGAAATTTTACCTTTTAAAATTTCACTTCAATCACTTTGGTTTGAGTGAAGAAGCTGTGTGAATCTCTCACTGCCATCTGGAGGTTTATTTCAGTCCTCGTCTACAACGACACAATACTGCATCACTGAGCTCTCATGAGGTAAAACGACATGAATAAAAACAAAAAACACCTTTTTTACATATCTAGACAAATTGATTCACAACAGAAATGCTCAGACACTCACCTCACAGTTTCTCGAGGTAGAATGTTTTCATGCAAATCCCTCACCATCCTCCTCCTCCTCCTTCAATTTACCAGCTACTTAACCACACGACAAAGTATAAACCCCACACAAAACCAGACTAGTATATACAATCCCAGTGTGACATGCTGGTAAATCTAAAACCTAAACAAAAACCATCAACAAATATTAAATAAAACCTTTAACAAACATAGCTATTTATTTGTTTTTCTTAAACAGCACTTTTGGCTCAGTAAATAATGAGTTATGTACAAAAAGCTGAGGTCAGTTTCATACATTTCATAGATCCACAAAATTTAAAGGAGCTTTTAAATTGACAGGTAGTGTGTTAATATAAATAGTCAAAATAACTTTGGTTTGTCATTGACGTAGCATTCACTTGAATGAAAGATTATGGGGTGCAACCCAAAGACTTTGCCACTGATAAAAGTCTTATTCTGTTGACGTCTCTTTCTTGCCAGCTGTGCTCATACTCCTGTATCCTGCTCCTCCTCATCGTCCTCCTCCTCTTGCCCCAGTGGCTGGTAGAGTTCGTTGCCCATTGGAGGGAAGGCAGACGGACGACGCTCGCCCTCCGCAGTGGGGGCTCGACATTGGGAGTTTGAATCCAGCTGCTCGGTGGAATTGCACTTGGTGTACAACTCACGGTGCATCTCCTGGACGCCTCCCTCCTTAGAGTGAGCGCTACGGAGCCTGCGGTCTTTCAGGACAGAATGGATGTAGCCAATGGGAACAGGCAAGCTTGCAAAGACGATGAGCATGACAATCATAGCCAAGGCCCAGCCTGGATACTCGAGAGTCATCTCAGAACCCTGAAGAGACGAAGGGACAGAGCGTATCAGAGAGAGAGGGAGCGAGGGAGGCTAAGATGGTAACAGAACTACTCTGGAGTTATGGAGCCTTTTCACTATATAGAAGCTATAATAACATCCATGAATAAGAAATTTGGCCACATGATTGGTGTCGAAGTTAGCAAGAAGACCTAGGTTCATGATTCGGTCGGAACAAGGGCCTTTCTGCTTGAAGTTTGCATGCTCCTTGTGTGCATGTAAGTTTCTATGGGTTATCCGGTTTCCTCCCACAGTCCAAAAACATGCAGATTTGGGGATTAGGCAAATTGGACACTCTAAATTGACCGTAGGTGTGAGAATAGATGGATGTTTGTCTCTATGTGTCCCTGTGATTACAACCAGGTTTTGTAGAAGACCATCTCTAAATGCACCACATGTCAAACCTCGAAGCAGATGAGCTCCAGCAGCAGAAGAACACAACAGTGGACACTTAAATACCTAAAGAGGTGGCTGGTGAGTGTATAATCGAGACTTAAAGCAAAGTACTCACATTGAGCGCACATGTTGAAAGAACATTACGTGTAAATGATAGTACAACGTGCTTCGACAGGCTGACACAAACGCTGTGTATTTCAAATGATGCACATTAGGTCCGGGCAATGGGGCAAAAAACCATTATCGGAATTAAAAGAATTAAAATGTTGAAGAAACCACTTAATTGTGACTTAAAAATGCTGCTGAACAGGCACAAAACAGCAAACAGAAACATTTGAATTTGAGGTAAAAGCTTTCAGAGTAATTATGTGTTGTGTCTCAATTATGTGTTTGCCCAATATGTAAACATTATATTGATGTATACTGAATCATTGTTATCTGATGCTGAAGAAAATTACAGCATTATGACATACAGATGAAAGAACATATAGAGAGGTGTCATGGTTAAACTGTCACACATACATAATATTATTTGACATTTAATTCTCTTGTGCAGTCAAAGTACTTACTGTGCTTTGGTCCCAGGCCGTGTACGTGGGAGATTTAAAGACCATACGCAACAAACTGGCAGCCAGAAGCCCAATCATTGCCAGCAGACAAACATATTTCCAAAGATATTTGTACACCACTGGAGGGCGCCATTTGAGCATGACTTCAATATCATCCATAAAGCTGCAGTGGGGAAGTAAATAAATATATCAGGAGCACCTTTTAGAGCATGACAGATAAAGGGAATTAAATGGCACAAATTTAGCAAAGGCAGTCAAATGTGTTCTCTTCTTACCGATCAGTTCCATAAACCCACGACACACTGAAAGTTTCAAAAATGACTACAATGATGAGCGGCAGAGTTGCCGAGTAGTCATCAAACATAGCCACAAAATAGTTGCCCGAGCGCTGTGTGAACAGCAGACCTATCAAGAAGCCCAAAGCACAGCTGGAAACTGAAAAAAAACAAATAAGGTAGAAACTAGTTAAGGTAAGTACATTTGGCATCCGCTACAAGACACATACAGCTGCTTTTATTTCTTTTTTTATTTCTGATGTGAAAAGCTGCAGTGAATAATTTTTCTGTTATAATTGCTGCCTCGGTTTGGTCAGTGTGAGCAGAAATGGTGTAACACTATTTCACCTGAAAACAGGCTCTGTCAAACAATACTATCAGACCTGACTGAGGGAGCGTTTGTGTGTATACGTCGGGCAGTGCAGGGGAGGGTGGGGGCAAGAAATAAATAAATGGCACAGCTTTTAATTGCTTTTTAAAAACAGCAGAGTCGCTATTTTTTGTCTGGATTCTTAAAAAAAGAATGGCCGCTCAGTATTAATTCAGACACAAGACAAATTATTTTATATAACTGTATAAATACTACATGTAATACAGGGTTCGAGTTTTTTTTTTTTTTTTTAATTATTCAAAACAATAAGCTTTAATTGCCAGTAATAAAGAGCAATGTGGCACATGTGTTCATTTGTGTATTAATACCAGTGAGTGCAGTCCGGTGGCGTCCCAAGAAGCTGAAGTTGTCCATAAGTGGTGTGAGGATTCCCTGCATGGTGCCAAACATGGTGCTGAGGCCCAGGTTGAGCAGCATTAGGAAAAACAGTGCTGACCAGAAGGGGCTGGCCGGGAAGAGGGCCATCACCTCAGTGAAGGCTATGAATGCCAGACCTGTCCCTTCAACGCCCTGCACTCACACATGGACAGACAGCAGAGAGACAACGTGTCCAAAAGTGTATTTTTAAATGCAGACTGGTGTGTAAGCATTAAGGCTGTCAAACAATTCATTTTTAATTCTTAATCGCAATTAGTCGCATGGTAAATCGTGGTCTAAAATTTTATTCATTTGCAATTCACAACAGTTTTGAATATTAACAATGTAAAGCAACTCTTACTATTCTTAATCAAATAAAGTTACCTTATAAATGTGATTTATATCAGCAGAGTCGTAGCTTCACTCACTTATTTTGACATTAATTAATCCCAATGAACATGCTGACAGTGACAGCTATAATAAAAACACGAGTATTTTGACCCCATGATTGATGGATTTGTATTTTCTGTTGCCTTATCACGTGTGTTTTTGTACCACTTAATACTATGAACAATGTTTATACAATATAATACAATACCTCTACGTTTAAGACCGATGATGTTTTTGTTGTCATAAATTAAACAATGTGATATATGATGACTTTTAGTGCCTCTTTTTTTTCTGTTTCCTTTGTCTCTCCTTTCACTCCTCTGTCACAGCGGGCCTCCATCTCACATGTGTTTTCATCCTCATGTCTGCCGGACACTTTTTACTGCACCTCCCGGATTCCTGAGGGGTCCTGGGAAACTCAGCAGTTCACCGACACACTATGTTACACTGGTTGACTTTTATTTATTTATTTTAAGTTATCCTGTGTCGACACCTGATGAAGAGACTCTCACATGTCTTTCCAGAAACATAAATCAACACAAGACACGTATAATGGGTTTAATTAGAGTGAGACTTCACACACTCTTTAAACATGAGTTTGACATAACTGTGTGTTTGCTCTCCCTGACCTTATTCATCTCCTCCTCCAGGCTGCA
Organism: Solea solea; assembly: GCF_958295425.1. Classification (NCBI taxonomy): domain Eukaryota; kingdom Metazoa; phylum Chordata; class Actinopteri; order Pleuronectiformes; family Soleidae; genus Solea; species Solea solea. Next base: position 18,047,182 of record NC_081149.1, on the reverse strand, counting down.
GTCAGTGATGTTGGAGCTCACCACGGAGCTGTAGTGACTGTACCAATCTCTGTACTCAGGCAAAGACACAGAATCCGGATCGGTAATGTTGAACGAAGGCCACCAGTGCTGTTCAGGTCCATGTGATGCCACGGAGCTTAGCAGACCAAGATTTCTGAAAGAGAATACGACATGAAAACACACACTGTATGTATATGCATGGCAGACAGTCCGGCTGACCACAATGAGACTGACGCTATAGTGTGGTAGTCAACAGTGACGTTTACAATAGAAGCAGTGTGCAATATTCAGTATAGAAATAAGCAATAGTATATGGTAAAATAAACAAAATACTGTTAAAAGTGGACACGTCTGAACCTCCATACACTCTCTTTTTCTTTTTTATGTCTTAACTATTATTAGGTATGTTCATTTGTTGAGCACATTTTCTCAAGAAAGAGTGCAAAAAAAAGTCAACATGAAAATGAACTCATAAATTTGAAAATAAAGGTTTAAAAAAAAAAAATATATATATATATATATACACACACACATTTAATTTTGGCTTCTCCCTCTCTAGTGGTTGCCACAGCAGATGTTTGATGTAGCAGAAGTCAATAAAATAAATACAAGAATATAAACAAAACAATGGTACTAAAAACACTAAAAGCAATTATTGTTCAAATCTTCTGAAAGTGCGTTTGGCAATAATGTCGGTTGATCTCACATTGGGCAGAAGACTGTACCATGGATGAAGAGACACTGAATCACATATCACTGAAAATGATCGGTCACCTTTTGTGACCAGAGGTCAGGCTGGACAATATGACGTGAAACGTTGTATTTTGGAGCAAGGTCATGGATTTCGTTGTATGTTAATGTGGTTGTGCAAAAAAACAATACAACTACATGTTGCTAATGATAAATCAAGGGAACACACACACACACACATACACATACTTAGCCACGCAGCGCAGTGCAATGTTCTTGGCACGGAAGCCCAGCACAACAAAAACTACCAGCGAGGCCAACACAGACGTCATGAAGTTAATGCCAGAGACCATCAGTGCATCCCTGTGGCAGTTGTTGTGGAAGGGATTGTAGGAGGAATATGCGATAACGGAGCCGTAGCCCAGGCCGAGGGCAAAAAAGACTTGTGTGGCGGCCTGTCGCCACACCTGCACATTCCCCCAGATTTCCAGCTGAAAGACGGCACAGATATATTATATATATTATTATAATCACAAAGATTCTGGTTAAAAAAAAAAAAAAAAAGAGAAACAAACTAAAAAGTGGGCTTACTTTAGGATAAATCATATAGGTGATTCCTTCAACTGCACCGTCCAACATCAATCCTCGAATGAGGAAAATAAAGAGCACCACATAGGGGAAAACTGTGGAAAAGTACATCACCTATGGAATTAGGAAAAACAAGTGGAGGAGTTATTGACAGAGATTGAACATACAATCCATATGCATGTGTGTGTGAGTGTATAATTGCTTTTAAGTAGATATGTATTGTTCTCTTGTAGCCATGGAATAAGCTTTTTATATTAACTTAAAACTGTAGTGCACAACATTTAAATATTAACAAACGCCCTTAATTGAAACCATTGTCAAATGAGTTCACACAACGCTCACTAAGCCGATCACGTGTTTCAATCAAGAGTCTTGTGTTTGTTGAACTCTGCGTTCTCACATTACCTGCCCCTAATTATCTCTTTTTTATTCTTACACTCTAGACCTTAGTTTACATTAGTTTGACATTTTAGGAAGTGGTGGAGCAGACTATACTGATTTACCTTTGCAGAAGACTTGATGCCCTTGATCATTGCCAATGACACAATTGTCCAAGCCGCCAATAAACAGCCGGTCATGATGGAGTTAAGCTCTCCAGATTCGTCGATGGAGTTGGTGATGTTAAGAGCCTTGCGAAACCAGAAATATGATGTTGCAGAGCTGCTTGCGCATTCTTTTACTGTAAATTGAGAACAGTTTCACCATAATTGACTTGGATATGTACAGTATGACTGCTCATTTTGTTTATCTCCTCAGTACCTGTGTCGTTAGTGGCTACATCAACTGGGCACTGCTCCCAAGGTAGAGGATACTGAAAAGAGTTACCCATGTAGAACAGGCTCCATGCAATGATAACATTGTAGTAAAGGGCCACGTAAAAACAAACCTGGAGGAGAAAATGTTTTTATCAACATTGACACAAAAAGCAATTGAAATACACAACAGGAAACTATATGTGCCGACTTAAGATAGGATAAGATAAGATAAGATAATCCTTTATTAGTCCAGCAGTGGGGAAATTTACGTTAATGTAAATGAACAACAATGTGACAAATGCATTTTGTCACTAAAACTGACTGGATCTTAAGCAATGGTGCTTTTTTTGTACAATAAACAAGTTTGAGCTTTATTATGTGGAAAGAAAAGTGCTTGTCTGGTCTCTGTTTGTATAAAGCATGTATAAAATGGTTATGATATGGACAGAGCCATTTTTCTGATGGTAACATATTAAAAACAATGACTGTGCATGCTGCCCCCATAAAACAGCCACCAAAGCACAACCGCTTAGCCAAGGTGCCATAGAAATAGAAAATTAATTAGAAAACCAAGAAGAAAAGTCCTCACACCATGCAGCTGGAGTAGCCAATCCCTGCCAGTTTTGGGGAGATGTGCTTCCACACACCGATGCTGCCCTGTCGAATGCTCTGGCCAGCTGCCAACTCCATAAAGAAGAGAGGAACCCCCACGATCAGGAGAAGAAACACATACAGCAACATGAAAGACCCTGGAGGGAAGACAAGGGTATTAACAAATGACCTCTTCTTCATCTTCATCTTCATGTGTTTCTTTACAATGTTTAACTTTAACCAGTGTGTAAGAATAAGTGACATCTATTGATGGGACTGTGGACTGTAACAAACAAATGACTCCTCTGCTCACTGCAACTCAGGGAACTGTGATGACCTTCGAATATCAGAACAGATGACGTTTTTCTTAGTTTGCATGTTAAGCTTTCACTTCAACAGCCCGAAACAAATCTCTGTGCTGTAATTCTACAAAAAACAAATGATCTTTATTTCAAATAAATGATTACCCTTGTTAGATTTGTGTATATAGTTTTGAAGGATATCCTTTGTGAGTGCACATAAAAATGTGAACGCGATTACATAATTCATTTCTGCCAAAAAAACCTTTTAATTGTAACACACTGGACTTTTAAACCGTATCATGTAGTTGTGTTCGGCTCAGACTGAAAATGGCCTTAAAACAGGCACAATGTTGATGTCGCAAGTCCATATGTACTCACCTCCTCCATTTTTATGGCAAAGGTACGGGAACCTCCATACATTTCCCAAGCCCACGCTGAAGCCCACCTGGGCTAACACGTACTGGACTTTGGACCCCCACGCGGGCCGGTCTCCGTCATTTCTCTGTGCTTCACTTGGATCACTTGTTAGCTGAAGTTCAGACTGACCCTCACCCAGCCAGCCTCTGTCCTCGCTGTTGTCTAGGGGAGGCTTTCCTGTCTTGTATAAAGAAAAATGAAGAAGAAGAAGAATGAGTAAAACTCAATTGATATTGAACCGATAGACAAGCTTAAATTTGCTAAAAATGCATTTTGAGGAGCTGTAAAGCTTGTAGGAGAATATTCTTTGGACGTTTTAGCATCCGTGTTAATGGACAGAAAAAGCCCTGTGTGTAAGACAATGAAAACACGGACACACAGCACGTGTTTGTGACTGTCCACAGTAGTCTGTAACAATATTTAGAGTCTAAGGTGTCTGGGGAGACTGAATAAAGACCCCTGACTGTCAGAAAGAGGGAACAGGAAGACGGCCAGTCTTGTGTTTTTGCTGTTTTTGTGTCACATGTGTGCTAAACCCGCGCCTCTGACCCACTATAGAAAACAACATTTCTTTTTAAATAAATAAACAAGGGTGGCAGGAAGTGAGATCATGTCTGTACACAGGGCAGTTTCTCAGAAAATGTAAAAAAAGAGAGAAAAGAATGGAAACAGGGGCTTTTATTCTGAAAATAACGCTTGTTGTAAAGGCATTTGTCTTGCTGTCCCAGTGTCATCTGACAAAAATAGAACATAGGCATTCAGTGGAATCCCTGGGTTAAACATGCAGTGTGAGTAAAGATATTTACAATAGACAACAATTTATAGTTATTTTAAAGATAAATTCAAAAGGTTCATTCAAAATGTCATGTTGAAAGTGCAATAAATTCCGTTTGTGTCCGTTTCTGATATTTAGGGGTTGACAGTCTGATTAAACCTTTAAACCCTAAACGGATGTTTTCATTTAAACCGATTAACATTAAACCCTGTAATTCGTTTTACTGTTGTGGCTGACCCGTTTATTTTTGAGTAATTCAAGTCATAAAGATACAAGACCACTTTTGCATTATTGATGGCCCAGAACAAACTCTTTCAAAAGAAGACACAGAAAAACACTGCTAAGTGAATAATGGTGGAGTCACACACATGCATGAGGGCAAACGTGTGTTTAACAGCATTGCTGTACTGATTTTATCTTGAGCCTTTGTTCAGTCTTTACTCTGGTTAAGTTACAAGTGATATAAACAAAACGGTTTTACCAATTTCTGCGTCAGGTTAATGATGCGGCTGCGTAACAACGTAACATAACATCAGGAATGTTACACGTGCCGTTTACCATCGGCAACCGTAGGTTTCGCCAAATCCACCAGTCACTGAAATCTTACAGCAACATCACAAATGTGTGGTTTGGTATGTTAAGATTAGATAGGACAGTGCTTTATTTGTCCCACAATAGGAACGTTTGAACGTATGAAATTAATATTTATAGTGAAAATTGTAGAAATTTGCACTGATATGAGGAACAATAGTTTATGACACAGAGTTTACACTTTCAAGAAATTAATAATTAGCAAACATGTGAAAAGTAATTGATTCTTTCTGTTATCTGTTGCATTTTTACCTTTTAAAGACGTTTGTACGTTTAAGATTATCTTTTTCAAATATCTTGTATTTATTGTATCTGTATAGTACATGTTGAAATCTATTCTATTACTTAAATATTTTAATCTTATTTATTTTTTTCTCTCCTTTTTCATCATAGGACCTGTACATTTCTTTTATCTGGACTTGTTTTGTTTTTCTTTTGCTTATTTTAACCATAAAAGGACCAGGGAATGTCCTGTAACTAAGTGCTTTTACCCCTTTAGTTTCGCAATTACACTGCCTGGCCAAAAACAAGGTTGCCACCTAAAAAAAAAGGGGTCACATCGTTGGACCGCCTTAAGCTTTGATCATGGCACTCATTCACTGTGACATTGTTTCCATAAGCTACTGCAATGTCACAAGATTTATTTCCGTCCAGCGTTAATTTTCCACCAAGATCTTGTATTGATGATGGGAGAGTCGGGCCACTGAGCAAAGCCTTCTCCAGCACATCCCAAAGATTCTCAATGAGGTCAAGGTCTGGACTCTGTGGTGGCCAATCCATGTGTGAAAATGATGTCTCATGCTCCCTGAACCACGCTTTCGCAATTTGAGCCTGATGAATCCTGGCATTGTCATCTTGGAATATGCCGATGTCATCAGGGAAGAAAAAAATGCATTGATGCAATAATCTGGTCATTCATTATATTCAGGTAGTCAGCTGGCCTCATTCTTTGGGTACATAATGTTGCTGAACCTAGACCTGACCAACTGCAGCAACCCCTTACCTATTTGCTTAGTTAAATCCAGGTGGCGCCTTTTTTTTTGGCCAGGTAGTGTATAAGAGGAAGCTTTAAATGGCAACATAGAACAGCAACTGTGAGTGGAGGAGTCTTCTGTTTGTTACAATCTGCAGTCTTACAATTCTTACACATTTGAAAATACATAGAAAAATACATATACTTTTATTATTAAATATGATACCAACTCAAATGCAGATAAAAAAGAAAAAGAAAAAGAAAATTAGATGAGCAAACTACACTTGCAAACTACACCCTCATACTATGACGAATGGGCCACATCCAAAATGACTTTGCATGAGCCAAACTGGCTTTAGAACATGACTCAGCTGGATTATTTCTATGTGCCTGTTCTGGTATCAGTGGGTGAGGATGGAAAATTACAACAGGCGTGTGACCCAGAGAGGCATGTGGCTGCACAGGACCACATGGCCACATGGCCACATGGAAACATGCATGCACAAATGGAGAGGAAGGAGCAGCCACTACCACTGGACAGAACTGAGGGTGTGAGACATGTGGGAGAGAGCGAGAGGGGCAGTGCACTGGGGGGCGTTAGGTTTGCATTGGTTCACACTGTGGGTGGTACTGAAGCACATGGTAAGCCATGCAGACAGAGTTGTTAACAAGGAGAGAGACTATTAGAATGTTTCGACAAACACTACTGTGTTCTACAAAAACTGGTGAAGAGAGGGAATCTTTCTTCTTGGCAGTATAAAGTGAATTCACTTTGAAGCTGTTAACGTTTGTGCAGAGTCATTTCAAAGACATAACTCTCCAGCTAGGTAACAAATGTTGTTCTCCCAAAAAGAAGAAATAAACAGCCTGAACATGACTGTGTGATATTTGAGCCAATGATTTTTTTGACCAGTATTGGACCATCCCTACATTGAGGGACAAAAAGCCATTCATATCTCCAGTTTCAACAAAACCTAACCCCTAAACAGTGCAGGAAAGTGTTTGGCAGTGTAGGAGGAATCCAGGGTACCAAGGGGAGAACATACAAACTCCACATGTCAAAGCTCGAGTCAAAACCAAGAGTTGAACCCTGGAGTCTTCTTGCTGTGAGGCACCAGTATAGTAACCACCACACCGTAGGGATTCCTTAAGCAAATAAGCCAAATATGTGCTTCTCAAAAACAAAATCTTCCCTTTTCTTCCCTCATTTGTAAAATCAACCACTGTAAACCACTGATTTTTGTCATTTAGACACAATGTCCACATTGCTGCTGAAAATAGCTCCACAGGAAGCCTGTGTACGTCTTCTTATTGTATGGCAAAGAGAAAAGGAACACTTTGATGACATACTATTATTGTTCAAAACTATATGAGGCCAAGGTATTTGCGCCACACGCCGCCGCCGCCGCCTTATACTTTGTTCTTCATCTATACTGTTTGTACCTATTGTTTTCTCATGATATTTGTTGTTGGTGCACATATACTATACTGTTGCTTACTGACTCCGCCTCAGCAAAGGTAAACAACTTTGTTAGGAACTTTATTTGTGTAAACGACACCTCTCTCTTCTCATTATTGCGGTTTGTTCTTATGTAGCTGTCTGTGTTCTTTTTAGTTGCTGTAATGTGACATTGAGTGAAAGTTTATTCACTAATAATACATTTAACTATTATCATTAAAATGCTCCTCACCATTTTGACATCTTAATAGAAGTGGGAAAATCTATTTAGTCCTAGATTCTCATCCTTTTAAATATAAATGCCTTTTTTAAATTTGTCATGATGCCTTATATCTTATATAACACACTTTCTATTGCATTGCTTTTAAATTGATTATACATTTACATTTTTTCTTTCAAAAAGGGGACTTTTCCATTTCCTTCTCTTTTCTAATTTTCATTTGAACAGCCTAAACAAATCATTATCCCTAATCTTAACGATAAACTTGAACAGTTTAAGTGAGTCACTGTAGTAAAGATCTTTTTTGTTTTCTAATAAGACATTGAAATGAACATACTCTTTTGTGTACATACTGTATATTGTGAGGGTTAATGTCGTTTTCCGACACAAGCCTCTACAAACATTCATAAGAAAGTCCATTTCATTTAACATGTTTGAAAGGGAGGCCAAGTGTTTTCTTTTTGGGTTCTTTTTCATAAATGTACTTTTGGCAATCTGCCCAGTCCGGGCCCTCAACTCTGTACCACTCCATCTTCACTCAAGAGTAACATAAACAATCATGCTCATTGGGCCATCAAATAACTTTCCATACTTTTTCCAACTTTCACTCAAGCAAACAACTCTGGGTTAAAGATCAGACTGCAGAACTTGCATTATGCGTAAATAAAACTTGTGGAGTAATGTCTTGATAAATAAATCTAGGTTGAGTCAGATCTGAAAGCCAGTCTAGATGTGCTGCCTTGTAAAGATCACATAAATGTGAATCACTCGGTCAGACCACGATATATATACCACTGTATGTGAATTACAAACTACAGAGAAAGAAAGAAAGCACAGCCATGGCTCCAAAACGCTGCAGAATGGGAGCGACAACATATAATTAGCTGTTTATGTTGGACTGAAGTTCATCTCAGCAAGCAGGACCAAGACCGTACGCGGCTATAAGTTACCAACCCCCCCAGAGTGTTACATAACATGAGTAGCTGTCAGTCACACTAACTTAGCTGATGCCTAGGTTCTATAGGATTAAAATACCTCTGCACACAGGTTGTGTTATTAAACAATACAGAAAAAAAAGGATTAGGATTATTTATCATAGTTTGGGAAACAAGCAGAAACAGAGCAGCAGCGTGTTTGTAGGCAGCTATTAGTGCTGGCTCTCCATTAGCTGTGGGACAAATCCTGACAGGAACATTTCCTGTCAGGATGTTCTTAACCACAGTGAAAGCCATTCACAATATTGATGTATTGATATTAATAATGTTGTAAAAATCCGATTTAAACTCTTAAAATGTCCCTAAAACACACTCATAAACAGAAATATAATCTACCTTCATTTGGTTTGTAGTTTCTAAAATTTCCATTAATCTTTTAGTTCCTTGGAAAACACAATATTAACATTATTATTCCAGAAAATCACATATCAAAACATGTTCTAGTAAAAAATAAGACATTATTATTAGACAGAGGTCATTATTAATTAGGAGGTTCTGGGATGACTGAAAAGATGCAGGCTCCCCCTTGTGACATTTCAAACTCAAATACTGGGATGTATGATGGCAAACAGGCAGAAACAGTAATGATTTACTCTATTTAAGATTATTCCAATATTGAAAATTCTTCTTAATGTGAGTGGTTTTTATTACAATAAACAATGAACGTGTACATTGTCACATCTGAACTCTACATTGTTTCATTTAGAAAAAAGATAATACAGATTAGATTTTTGTCCCTGCTTTACGTTAGCATTTCCACTAAAGTATATGAAAACAAATAACTTTGTTTCATACTTCTGTACGGAGCACAGTATATCTACAGTATGTGATGTTAGATCTCCATAGATGGATAAAAAGGAGACATAAAATGAGAACATACTCCACAGCTACACAAAGGAATAAAATATCAGACTCAAAAAAAACCCCAACATTTTTAACTTATTATGAAGAGGAGTTACAGTTTGTACAATGACACGAGGCTATGACAGTGACATGACAACACATATGTTAAGCTACAGATATGTGGTGATACATATCTGTGTCTGAACATGTGGTGGAACAGTGTAAACTCCTGTGAGGAAAACACACTCTGCCAAACTGAGATTATCCAGAGTCAGAGTCAACCAGAGTCTTACCAGGACTGGTTCAGTAGCCGATTACACTCTGGTGAATAACGGTTAGTGATACAACAGTATCAGTGCACAACATCACAGGGAGTGACAATAACAAAAGAAAAAAGTATTAAATGTGACTGCGAGTGAACGGAGTCACGTTTTTAAAGTGTGTGTTGTTGTGAACATACCATGCTGCTGACAGCGCGGTCCAGCACAGGAGTAGAGTTTCCAGCAGCTCTGGTGGTGTTGGTTGTCCCTCTCACAAGGAAGGATACTTATCTTTAACAAACCCGTCTTTGTTTTAGTATTATTCGGGGAAAGAAACAGGCTTGTAGTGAGAGGCAAGTCTCGACTGGACGGGATTTTTATTTTGGTCACAAAGTCGTGGCCACGTTTTTCTTGCACTGAAACAAATTCACGCTGTCGTCGCCAAGTCAAGGAGTGAAGCAGTTATAGTGCAGCTGGAGCCGAACTGCCCTCCCATTACACACACACACACACACACGCCCTTTTAAGGACTCCCATTGACCCCCCCAGTCATTCTTGGACAGCAAGAGTTATCCCTACAGTATTCTGAGAACATTATGGTCTTACAAAATCAAGAGCATAAGAGACAAAAAAGAGACGATGTGTAAAACTTTCTTAGTACTATTTCCTATTTAAGTAAACAAACAACCCCCAAAAAACATTACTGTCAGTGACAGAAGTAAATGCACAAAATATTCAAACATCATATCAACATAATAACTTCTGATAAATACAATACAAATAGTTAATTAACCCTCCTTTAAAATATATACAAATAAATAAATAAATAAATAAATAAAAACATTCAACAGACAGAGAAATATAAAAAAAAAACTCACTGGGCAGAACACTTTGGAAATAAGGAGAGAGATAAAAAAAACATGAGTGAAGCATTTTTCAACTGAGGGGAAAAGCTGTTAAGCTTGACCAGTAGGTGGCGCTGTGTGCTGCATCCTCTCTGAATACCACACTGACTGCAAGTAGCTACTATCTCATCAACAGCAACAGCAGCACCAACAAAATGGTACATTTTGAAAACAGCACCTCCTGGTGGAACAGAAAATACTAAAATAGTTTACGAATCCTGGTCCAATCTGAACCAAACTTGCTAGGATTTATGATAGTCCGGCCATGAATGGTGACAACAGACAGAATTACACTTACAGTTTTAGATGCTGATCTAACAGGGATTGTTGTATCCACCTGAAACTTGAAATGTGAGACCCCAGACCCATCCTGAACATGTCTGTAAAAGTTTACCTCCCCACAGGAAGTAGAAGCCCTAAACAGTAAGTAAAGTCTAACATTGTCCGATCTGCACGAAACTTGATGTGTCAAGGGACCTTCCTAAGTTTTAAAATGTCTTTGTTCCATATAACACAAATCATTAAAACCAATTCATTTTGTGGACAAAACAAGACATTTGAGAACATTTCCAGGTCTGAGAAACAATGATCAACATTTTTCAACATTTTCTGGTCCAAGGAATCGAAAAAAAATAATTGACTGGTGAATTGATTGGAAAAAAAAAAAAAAATCAGCCCCCTTCTCCACAAAAGCATCATCACACAACCAAAATGTCGGTCATCTCTTTTTCCTGTCGAATTCATGATGCGCTGGATGCTGAGACTGGAAGAATCATCTCCTCGCCCCTCTCTCCATCTTTGGTCACCAGTGTTTGCAGCTTGCAACAAGCCACTGACTTCTTTGTCTACCGCTCGGTTGTCCCAAGTCTGATCTTTACTTTGGGAAACATCTTGTACAGATGTACAAGATATACATCTGTGTGATGCCTCACACTTTGCTGTTTCATTTAACTGCTGAATATTTTCCTGCACTAATGTGTGGAGCGTTATCTGGCTGTGATTCATCACATCACCTACCTGAGGCTGAGAAAGTCAGAAATATTAGCACTGCATGTGTGGCTGCTCATATTGCTGCTGTTGTTAATGGTACTGCAACACTATTCAAATAACTATTTGAATAGCACTTTTCAAAACAACTCTACAAAGTGCTTTCCATAGTAGAAAAATAAAACCTTTAAGCGTAAAATGGTAAAGACAGAATAAAAAGATAAAATGAAAAGCCGAATGAAATAAAATAAAATAGTACAAATACAGCTGTAGTTAAAAGAAGGCATTTTAAAGCAAAGATCCAGGAATGTGCTGCAGCCTTCATCTCCTCAAAACAAGAAAGAATTTGATAAGTCACAAGAAGAAAAAATAAAAGTAGTAAACAAATGACAAATCTTCAGGTAGCTCACCTGGTCAAGTGTGACAGGTCCTCACATCCAGTCAGAGCTCACCGATGGATGCCCTCCCTAACTTATACCTGCCTTTCCTGTCCGACACTGACAGTTACAAGCAATCTTTGCCAGCTATTTAGGATGATTCTAACCCCAATGTCTTGGTTGCTGCATGAAAAACTGTAAATCTGTTGCCCAGACAAACGTTCCTTCTGATTCTGTAGGCTCGCCACAAAAAGGTCCTCTGCTGAAACCCTCATTTTGCTAAGCATGAAATCAATTCCACTTTCCTGTCCTCAGATCTCATTTTCTCTCCCTGCAGCCTTTCAACAGCCATTGCTGTTGTAACATCTGCAAGAGGCAGCAGTTTCACAATTCAGATGTTCTTGTGTGTTTAGCAAGACGTGGCACCAGAGTATTAACAAAGCAGACACCTGAAAATGCTTGACCCCAATTTAAACAAATGCTTCACCATCTACATGTGATGTGATTTACACTACAAACCTGACCATTCAAATCCTTTGTGTCGGAGAAAGATACATGCATATCATGACAGGCCGAGTCACAAAATCAGATGGATCCTTGTCTGATTTTGGAAACTGCACAGCCATGGTACGCCACTCGGTCAGGATCCGTGGCCAGATTTCCTCACACACAGAGAAGAAGGAGAAAGACGAAATGCCTTACCATGTTACGAGTCGACTCAATTTACCTTGTTCTCTGTTGTGTGAAGAAGACCCAGCTCATAAAATCTTGACTGAGAAAGCTTGCGATCTTTTGCATGGTTTCCCAAACATTTAGAGGTCAGGTTACTGACCCCAAGAATGTCAAATTCAATGATTTTCTGTCCTAAACTGATGAAGCATTTGGGTAAATTAGATCAAGCATTTAAAAGGTGTTAACATTGTTAGTAGTCTAATGACACTTCTTACCCAACACATGAAGACGCAGTGAATCAGGATACGGCTACCTTTAGCTGACGCAACAGCAGCAGTGGGTGGTGGAAGGCTGCAGGGAGAAAAAAAATGATATGGAGACAAGTTGGAGGAATCATTTAATGCATAGCTCAACAAGAGTTAAAGTGGAGAGAAACATTAGGGCAAGTCTACAAAATCAGAGGAGGAAGTTCATACCATTACAGGTGTAAAATAACTTGGTAAGGTGTTCTAGAATGTGTTTGTATGAGGTACAGACATGGTTCACCCAGCCTGAGATATAAAGACTCACTTTCAGTGAAAACATTGCTGCCAGCACAAATTCTATTCTAACTATTCAAGTGAAACAAAGAAATTAACATAATCACAAGTGATGTAGAATAAAGTTGATTAAGGAATGCCTTTTAAGTTAAAGTATAGAAATGTCAGTAGCCACACTCTTTAAAAACACAAAAAAACTTATATCATACATGTGTGATTAAATTAATAATAATATATTGCCATCAGTTAAATACATTATGAAAATTAGCCATACCATTTTCAATGATGTAGTTAATCATCTCTAAAAGGTGTCACCCACCTTTTTTTGACAGCCTCAGGCTTTTGTATATGGCGGGTCTGACCAGGTCTCCGTGAGCAGGAAGCAGGTTGTTCCTTTAAAAAAAAAAGTTTGTATTTTAATGACTACATTAAAAAGTCTAGAATTATAAAATTCTATATTTTGTTAAATGTGAATATTTCATAATTTCTTTCCTCTGTTTAAGCACTCACTGAACCAAATAATTTAAGAATATAACTGAATTTAGAAACAACGAACAACATTTAAAGGGATAGTCCACCCATTTGCATGTGGCTTTGTATTGCTAGAATAGCAGTAGTATTTTCTCTACAAATTTGCTTCCCTCCCTCAGTTTTCTACTGTTGTAAAAAAATCTGTTTTTCCCTTTCCAATTTTGCCCTCCGCTGAATCAAATGACGCGTTTGCCGGTGCCCCCGCCACCCGCGTGCTACGTGGCCAGTGCTCACCGCAACCGATTATTGGGAAAATTATTTGAAATAAAAATTCAGTAAAATTGTTTAAATTAATTTTTTGTCCAAAATAACTGTTGTAGTATGACCATGGGAAGGTTATCTTTATGTGAGGTGATTTTGGTGTCTGTATAATATACAGTAATTCTATATAATGTTTGTTGTATTTCTATTATTAGGTCTTGTCTGCTTTCAGAATGGCTAGACTGTAGGCTTGTGAGCAGTGTTGGGTAGTAACGCGTTATTAGTAATGCCATTATGTAACGTTGTTACTTTATTCAGTAACTAATAATGTAACGCGTTGTTTTTTTAAATTCAGTAACTCCGTTTCCGTTACCAAACGCTGCGTTTCTCCGTTCCTTTTGGTGAGGTTTTCAACGGCACACAGTTCTCATAAATTTAAGTGATCAATAAAGTTTAATAGAATTGAAAATTCTAGCGTCTGGAGGACTGGACAGGTCAGGGCACGGCATGATGGCAAGCAAGAGGGAAAGATAAGTTTCTCCTCGTGGAGGTCAGTCAGTCATTATCTACCGCTTTACCCTCCACCAGAGGGTCGCGGGGGGTGCTGTGCCAATCTCAGCTACATCCGGCGATAGGCGGGGTACATCCTGGACAGTTCGCCAGTCCATCGCAGGGCCACACACACAGATAGAGACAAACAACCATCACTCTCACACTCACTCCTACGGTCAATTTAGAGTGTCCAATTCACCTAATCCCCACATTGCATGTTTTTGGACTGTGGGAGGAAGCCGGAGAACCCGGAGAGAACCCACGCACACACGGGGAGAACATGCAAACTCCATGCAGAAAGGCCCTTCTTCCAACTGGGGCTCGAACCCGGGTCTTCTCGCTGCAAGGCTAGAGTGCTAACCACTACACCACTGTGTGGCCCCCTCGTGGAGGTATTCACATTATTTTCAACTGGAGAGCAGAGGGGAAAACAACATTTCGGTAACTTGTAGACTGTGTCCCGGTACTTTCTACGGCGAGCAGCAGCAACAGCAATCTGCTGATGCACCTGGAGAAGCGGCATGCTTCGACAATGTTAGTTAGGTCATCTGCTGTTGGGTTTAACGTACATGAACGAAACTTGGTACACACGTTCATTAAGTTGGGACGGTCAAAAAAGTTGATGACGACTTTCCTGTGACTTCTACAGGAAGGCCACCATCTTGGATTGCACGCCGGGAGTGGAACGCCCGAAACAGGAAGTAAAGTCTAACGTCCGATCGGTACAAAACTTGATATGTGAGTCAAAGGAACTTCCCTGAACACGTTTACGGACACGCCTTTGACCCAACAGGACCCAACAGGTCGGCCATTTCAAACAGGAAGTGCCCTCTAACTTTGTGCAGGGACGCCACTGAAAATAACTAGGACTGAAGATAACTAGGACTGAAAATAACCAGTACCGCAAGCAGTGAATAAACGGGAGATGAGCTAGAGGCGTGCGTGTCGACGTGGGCACATGGAAACTCGTTATATATTATATTATTAATATTCTTAGCTTCGTCCCCTTCACTTCACCTCAAACAAATCTTGTGGTGAGCTTGAGGATCACCGCACTGGCAGGTGCCGCACAAGCCACAGGCAGCTGCTGATAGAAAATGTCTTTCTCAGGTCACAGGAAGCAGAAACTCACAGAGATGCAGGGAGAAGAGGAATGTTAGGGACAGAGTGTGTATATGAGAGAGAGAGAGCGTCAGAGGAGAGTGAAAGCAATGCGGATCGACTGCAAAAGGAAAGCCAGACTTGTTTTTCTTGTTCCTGCATATCTGTAGAAGGTGGGACGTACTCATGTAAACAGCACAGCTCAGTGCACAGACTGCGCAGCACGAGGACTGGTCTCTGATCCTTTGGACTTAAACACTCACGCCACACTAAAAGGTACAGTGATGTATCTATATTTCATGTGTTGACTTTGTGTGTAACACGTGAGTGTGTGTGTGTGTGTGTGTGAGAGAGAGAAAGCAAGGCAGGTGCACCTGAGTCATATGAAAGATTGCCGCTTCATGTCAGTAATATTTCGAGATGTTTTGGAGACCTTGCTTCATCTTGACACAATTAGAACATTGGATGACTTGTGACTGCACAGAGGGGCTTTGACTGTGCATTACATAAGATTTGGATGCAGTATATTTTCTGCTCCATGTTGATGTTGGAAGAGAAGAAACTAGAGGAGGGAGTAAAGTGTGCGTTGTTTTTTTTTTTAAATTCATCATCACAGTTTCTCCATCCAGTTTTGGTGGTTGTGTCATCAGCATACCAGGACAGTGGTTTTTCCTGTCAAATGTATCTGTCTTGGAGGAACCTGCGCAAGTGTGCGCACAGAATACTCGGCATTCTTACAATCAGCCAGTGGAATGTGGCACTATCAAGCGCTCAGTCATTTCTCATTTAAATATTCAGATGAAGTCGAGATGAGTATTCATCGCATGAATTTGTATATGGATGTTTCCAAAAGAACAAAACTGCAACAATCTATCCAATCTCAGAACTGCGATTTCATGAATGTCTGACGAATACAGAGAAACAGATACAGAAATTAAGCAGCAAGAACACAGAACGGGATGTAAAGGAAAACATTTCTGTTTATAAATGTATTTTACTATATCCTATGGTGTATGTGTATGTACTTGTTTGCATCTACATGCAACAGATGTCGGCACCACCTCCAGTGGTCCCCAGGAAGCCTTCCGGTGTCCGAGTCATGATAAATCCCGGAGGTCAGCCTCCCTCCACTGGCCCGACCACCTACACAGATTCTGCCAAAGGTACAGTATATTTGTCAAGTCAATTTACAGGAAGTGAATATATGAGTTTTTAAAAAAACAAAAACAAAACAGCTTTCCCTTTGCTTAGAGAATGGTGCTCACCGGGATTCAATCCACACATCTCAAGTGAACGCAGAGAGAGAAGTGGTATGCACTTGTTATTTTCTTTGTCATCATTTTTACATGTTGTGGGTACATGAATGACTGCATCCTAACATCACATCAGATCAACGTTTGTGGAGAAACTCAATGAGAACATGTACTGTATGACCTTAGGTTTCATTTTTCATCTGTAGTCCCTGGACAGATGTAACCGTGGCACCCTAAAAACAGAATATACAATTGAAATTGCTTAACTTGCAACATTTGTAGTTCATAAAACATCAATATATAAGACCTAAGCGGTGCTACAAAGCTAACACACTAATAAAAAAAATACATACAAGAAGACAATCTATAGCATATGAATGTGAATAAATTCCGATTTTCTTTGCCACTCTCAAATAATGCACAGTATAATGGGCTACTACATTTAGATTGCATAGCATTGTGAAGACCTTCTGTGAGACACACAGCAAACATACCGTGTGTGTCTCCATTAGGAGATTCTGAATCACTGCTTTGACGACATGGAGCGATTCATGGGGCGTCTACAGCAGGCAGCTGAGGCCCAGTGTATCCTCACCCAACGGAAGAAGAAGAGCAGCAGGAAAAGCAAGAAAAAGGCAGGCCAGAATGGTGAGTGGACCTTTACCCATCCCATCAATAACTACCGGTAGCAATTGACTGTTCAAGAGAAGAAGCAGGAATCTTTAGACAGAGGCTTAATGTTTAGAGACACACTGGAAGTAGATCAACAAGACACATTGCCAAAGAAAACTTCAGGTAATTCAATGAATTCTTGCATACAGCAACCAAGAACCATGACAACCTTCATTGTGACTAGTTTGCATCCTAGTTGCCCATTAAATGCAATTTCTCAGTGGATGATATAATCTGATGTGCTGTGAGTTGAGGATTAGGAGGGAAAACGTTAGCGCGGTGTAATTACCAGCCCTATTTGTTTTCTGTGAGGGTGAGTTTGTGTTTGTCTGTGCTTGTGTCTGGTATAGGTGTGTCTGAATACAAACAATGAATGAGCTCATTAATATTAGTCATTTCCACTGGCTTTGTCTCATAGGAAAGTGCTTGCTGGCACATTCTTACATGAACAAGACGCCACATGTGTATTATAGTGGAAGAGCGAATGCAGAGGGAATATTAGAAACATCATAGTATTTCTCATATTATTTCCAGGTTAATCCTATCTTCTACTTATTATTTGTACTTTCTTAAACACCAACTTGTTCGTCCAGGCCAGCTTTCAAAAGCATGCATTTATCATAATGTGATAGGTAAGAGAATCACACAAATTTAAAGGTTTATACTGTAATTACCAGGAAAATACTGTATATTACCAGGAAAAGCATTAATAATGAGGGTTCTCTGAAACTGAGGAAGACACGTGAATCTCATACGTTATTCATTTGATTATTTACACCATATCATGTCAGTGTTTCACTGTGTTATCGTTTGTTGCAGATGAATTGTTGACCATGAAAGCAAATCCTCCATCAGTGGAGAACTTTGTCGACGTCTTCCAGAAGATCAAGTATTCCCTCAGCCTGCTGGTGAGATAGTCCCAATAAAACTCTGAATAACTCGAACTGTAAGAGTGTCAGTGAATCTTGATAAAAATGGCTGGAACTGTTTGTTGGTTCGTGCAGGATCGCCTCAAGTCGTCCCTCTCACAGCCCGACGCACCGGCCCTGCTGCATCACATCTTTGTGCCTCTCAGACTGGTAAGTCTCTATCATGTTTAACTTAGTGTGTTTTTCTCTCACTGCGACACAGACTAGTGTGAGCCTCTCTTTCACAGCTGGTGAACACCACTGGAGGTCCAACCTTAGGCGCATCAGTCGTCAGTCCTGCTATGACCAGCGGTGCCGTTTCACTGCTCCAGGAGCATCTGACTGAGAAGGAAAAAGAACTGTGGACCTCATTAGGATCCAACTGGACGTCATCCTGGTCTGTGTGTTCATATATGGATGTGTTTGACTGAATGCAATAATATTGAGCTCACAAACAAACCCTCTTTCTCTCTCTTTTCATAGTTCACATCTTAACGTGACTGTTCCTCCGTATTCACCTGTCTTCCTGGACGGATGGCAGCCTCAGGCCTATGACTCAGGTGGCCAGCTTTTCGAAGATCCAATCAAGATGCAGCACAAGCACGAGGCTTTCAGGGAAAGAAGGGAGGCTCAGACTTTACAGGACCAAGCTCGACAACATGCTGAAGGCCCTGTTCAAGGCCCTGTTCAAGGCCCTGCTCAATTCCCTGCTCAATTCCCTGCTCAATTCCCTGCTCAAGGCCCTGCTCAAGGCCCTGCTCAAGGCACTGCTCAAGGCACTGAGGAAGCGTAAGTCTGTAGATTCTGAAATATTTGCCACGTCTTTGTTTCTTATCAGACATTATAGTTACTGACACTTTGTTTAATACAAGCTGTGTTTCTTTTACTCACCATCATCATCATCATTTCAGAGACAGTAATGGGCTCCCACCAGACGGCGAAAGGTTTTACTGCTGCAGTTATGACTTTGTGGCTCGAAACAGTAGTGAACTCTCCGTGCTGCAAGGAGAAACACTGGAGGTAAACAAAGGTGGTGACTGGGGTATTGACAGGGTATCAAACTTCCTCTGTATCAAACAATATTGAAAATGTCACGTCATTCCTTATAAACCTTTGATACCTGAGGAGTTAATCTGATCACCAACAAGCAGCCACTAAGCTTGCAACTGGTCTTTGACTGAGATTTAACAGTGCTCGTGAATGGCTGTCTCGAGGAATGCAGGAAGTCCACATCATTATTGATAGGGTATCGAAAAAATTCTGATACTCGACCCTAGTTGTGGCTCATTTGTACAAAAACATGTATATTTGGAATATGTCACAAAGCCCGACGGATTTTTAAGGCATGTTTTCTCAGGTTATCGAATCGTCAAAGAGATGGTGGAAGTGTCGGAATCGTTTTGACCAGATAGGATTTGTTCCCTCCAACATCCTGGAACCTCTGTCTGCACTGAACCAAGCAGAGAGGGAGACTTCTGTGTTACGCAAGGAGTCAAAGGTACAAGTACCGTACAGACACAACTCCACACGTGTTGTGCCAGGGCCTCATATTCAGCACACACTATGTTTTATCCATCCCTGTTGTTCCCCAACAGACTGCTATTTCCCCTCGGTCAAAGTACTTCTCATATCATCCGTCAAGCTCGGATGGGGGAAGTCCCACCACTATAAGCCCGACACTGCGCCCTCAGAGCATGGTCTTACCATCTACAACACTGGGAGAAGACGATGGAAGAGGTAAAGCGTCATCAAATGAGTTCACAAACACTGGACTTCTTAAAGTCTGTGACACAGAAAGTCAGCGAGAAACTCTGTAAATCCAGCAAACAATGATGAATTAACACATAAATATCATTCTCTCACATCTCTCACTCAACACTTTGGTGCTGGTGCCAATCTCAGCTGACATAGGGCGATAGGCGGGTACACCCTGGACAGATCGTCAGTGCATCACAGGGACACACAGAGACAAACAACCTCTATTCCCCCTCACACTTACGGTCAATTTAGAGTGTCCATTTTACCGAATCCCCATATTGCATGTTTTTAAACTGTGGGAGGAAACAGATAGTAAACTTTTGGTTAAAATGACATCAGCAGCTGTTTGTCACCCTTAGAACACAGAGCATTTATAGGCTGCTTTTTTTCCATTACTATGTTAAATCGTAAATACAGAGGCTATAAGAATGTGCAATATAGTGTCTTATATCCTCTTTTTCGGCACCATTATAGATTACCTTTATATGGTAATCTGAAGAAATTATTTGAAATGAACAAAAATAAGTCTATTTTGTGACTTCTGCCCATGTACCACTACTTAAATAAAAAATCAATATGCGTTATGCACATTTTATAAAGCCTGAAGATGTGACCTACAAACACAACCCCAGGAAGTCCATATAAGGAGTTGTGTATTAATTCACACACCAATTTACCACGGGTGCGCCTGCGGCACTGATTTGTGCCGCGTTAGCACTTAGGGTTAATTATAGTTTTGGATGATGATGAAAATAAAGATATCAATGATCATTTGACTGCAGAACCAGTTATGTGTAAAACAAGTCATGGAGTACATTAAGCACTAATTCTGCACAAGAAAAATGGGATGTTTTGACTCAGCACTGCATATGAAGCTGTATAAGAATTGCAATTATATGCTAATGATTATATGTGTGTGTGTGTGTGTGTGCAGTCCTGATCATGAATGATGAGCTTCTGCAGAGGATAGCTGGGAGGAAAGTCTCAGGCCGTCCACCGGTGGTTCCCCGCGCGGCTGACACTGCTGCACCTCTCAACTACCACTCACCACCTGCAGAGGTGGAAGCCTGGCTCAACACCAAGGGCTTCAGTCAGCCGTGAGTGTCCACCAGGTTCATCTGCAACCTGACTATAGCATGAGGCTATAGAGTCTGTTTAACACAAACTGGTTCATTCACAGCAACATACTCTTGTTCTCAAGATCTTCTAGAGTGAGGAATGTCACATCCAGCATGTTACAAAGCAGCCGATGTGTTTTTAAAAATGTATAAAACGTAAGTAATTGAGTACCATATGATATAGATTACTAAAAAAACAAATTTTCCATCAATATTTATTGATGATTTGCCCTTATTAAAGATCTGTCCACGCCATATGCTGTTAGTTTCTGTACAATACTATCTGTGCAATAGTAGGATCTGTGCAATACTGACATCAGTGCAATGTGTACAATTAGTCATGTGCAATGTTTGCAGCAAGTCTTTGTCTGTCTTTATTTATTCATTGTGATGTATGCAGTGACACTGACCTCAAACTTATTCCCCCACGAGGACAATGAAGTGTATCTATCATATTGTATAAGGGTTAGGGTTATGTTGATGTAATGTTCATAAAATATGCAAGATGCAGTGCTTTAAAAATAACTTAAGAAGTGAATCCTTATTAAAGGAGATTTTTTTCTCTTCTTCTCTGTCAGGACAATTCACAATCTGGGCATTTTAACTGGAGCACAGCTGTTCTCCCTGAATAAAGAGGAGCTCGGAATAGTGTCGCCAGAGGAGGGCGCCAGAGTTTACAGCCAGATATTAGTACAGAAGGCACTTCTCGAGGTTTGTCCTGGGTGTTTAGTTTATGTTTGGGGCGAAGATTTGAATTATGGTTAGGTTAAGGTTAGTTTTAGGCATGATTTACACTCTTTGTTTGGGCTGAATGGCAGTTAATGCAGTGTGTGTGTGTGTGTGTGTGATTGGTTATATTTAGGTTCACATGTCCTGAGCAATTTGTTTGCTTAGCCTTGGCTGACGTACGTCATCTTTGACCTACATTGACTACAGATTATTCACCTCTGTATTTACAAATTCAAAATAGATGTTTTTTTTCTGGACTTTCATATATATGTTGTGTCTTAACTTTGACCTTTATGGTACAAACATTTGTTAAATGAAGTTTAAAGAGCTCCACTTTTAATACATTTGTCAGATGCAGAGTGTCGTGGATATTTCTCTTTCTTGACGGGTCTTATGTCCTCCTCAGGATGTTCGCAAAGCATCAGAATTAGAGGCGGCGATGGAGAAGCAAAAGCAGAAGATTGGCCTGAAATCCTAGAGTGGTGCATTTTGACTGAGCTTTCCACATCCAGTGAAACGGATGATTTCCACTGTGGTTTCACTTCATGAATGAATGTACAATATGGAAACATAAGGGATACACTGCTGCGGCTGTATAAATTTCAATTAAAATAAATTGTGTGTTTCTATAAAATTGATATGAGTTTGCTGTATCAATTCATTTAATCAGACGCAGACATAGGTCACAGCATTCATACATAACATTTGAAAAAACACACTTTTCTATGAGCTTTTCATCATTTACACTAGACTAAAGGCTCAAGTCATTTTTTTCAACTGAAACCTTTTTTTAAGTGACATAAAATCAGAATCAGTTCTGCTTCGACTGTTCCAGTGTAAACAACAAGTATTTAAAATGAATCGAGTAACTATTCACATTTCATCATTTACAGCTGACAACTCTCAGATTTGGTCATTCCAGAATCATCAGGTTCAAATAGCGTTTGAGGTTAAAATTCAAGTCATTTCTATTTAAATATTGCACATATTACTCCTAGTCAAGTATTGGATACAATTTGTCATGTAATAATTAAAAGTTATATAACATGCTCCTTATAGTTAAAATTAGCATAATTACCTGTTTTTATGACTTTTATTTGTTGTTGTTTTTCCTATCTAAGAGACCACTTAATGTTGCAAAAAAGATGGTCCCACTGTCCTGCAGACGCCATAAGACGTGACTTTTAAATTTATAAATGCATAGTTGCCAATGTGGCTTGAAATTTGAAACATTTTGAAAAAAAAAGATTTCTTCAGTCACACTAAAGTGCACTGGACATTGATGTGGATCACTGCAGTCAAACTGTCAGAGGACACAGCAGCAGAAAAGGCAACAGTGGCTCACACTGACTCTCATGGCTTTCACCTCAGTCTTCACAGCTCACAGCTGATGGCCTGGTCACAGGACTCCCAGTTCAAAATCTCTTGGTGCTGAAACCACAGCTGGATCTCTCCTTTAGCCCCCTCCACTGAATCACTGGCATGGACCACATTCCTACGAATGACCAATTCACATTATTAATATTATTATAAGTAGTAGTAGTAGTAGTAGACAAGGGAGTGGGAGTCTCAAGATTCTTGTTCAATCCTGAGACTTATTGTTTGAAGGCAAGTTCCGATGCCGTGCGATGCAAGTACACCAAGTTACCTGCTGACATGGAGGCCGAAATCTCCTCTGACCGTGCCTGGCGGAGCCTCAACTGGGTTAGTATGACCCACCATGGAACGTGTGCTCTGGACTACATTGAAACCTTCCCACACCTAAAACAGAAAAGTTAATGGACACTTGTCGACGGTCTTTATCACACATTAACCCTGTTAGCGCAACAAGAGGGATCCTGGTTATCCCTGTGTGTTTTCCACAGTCCCCTGGTTTCCTCTAACAGTCCAAAGACATTTGCAGATTGGAGTTGACGTCTTGCTCACGACTCGTCCGGTGACCGCACTCTGACCAATCAGTGGCCGGCAGTCTGACGACTCGCTTGGAACCTCGTCAGAGCAGGCACTAAAAAAGTACCAGGTATTATTGCTAATGGAAAAGCAAAAAAAAAAGTGCTGTGCTGAGTCGAGTCGTGCCGGGACCATATAGTGGAAAAGTGGCATATGTGTGTGTGTGTGTGTCCGCCTCACAGCAGCGTCTCTGTCACTCACTCACTGCAGAAGCTCATTTCATGTCTGTTTTTACAGATTGTTTTTGAGCTTTAACAAACTAAAAAGCAGCTCTCAAAAAATGATAGGGCCTGCAGAGAATATATCACTGTGGTATAGATAACAGATGCCTGGATGAAAAAAAACACACACAAAGACTTGTGGCAGTCAACCGAAGGCAGAACCAGAACAAAAAAGGAGTACAGCAATAGCTGAGAAAGAGGAGCCCTCACCATGATGACCACAGGTCCTGAGGTCATGTAATCTACTAGGTCTGGGTAGAAGGGCTTTGCCCTCAGATGACTGTAGTGCTGAGCCAGGATATCCTCAGACACCTTCACAACAGAGAGAAGCACAGGTGTGAATCTGACGTGTATGGATTTTACACTTAACATTTTCATCATGCCTCTCTTCTTTACCTGCAACATTTTCAGACCAACCAGCTTGAAGCCTCGCTGCTCAAACCGCTGAATGACTTTTCCAACAAGACGGCGCTGAACTCCATCTGGCTTCACAGCTATGAGAGTCCGCTCCCTTATGTCTGGTGAACCTGGTATGGATTAAAATGACATGACATGTTGACAAGGCATCAACCCACACGATACAACACTACATTATTTATTGATTCTATGTATTTTACTTTGAGCACGGACATTGCACGTAAATCAACTTCAACATGTTATGTAAATATGACAGATTATAGATTTTTTTTAATATTTGCATCGCAGCACGAGACGACAGAAGCGGATTTTTTACGTAACACACTCGTTTCAAAAGGCACGGGGCTGAGGACAAATGTTGACCCGAATCCACCTGTATATGTGTTGTGCGTGCACACACACACTCATACAGACTCTGTAATAGAAAAATAACATTTATTTTACATTTATTTATTTACTTTCTAATTGATACTGGGTCCCATTGACTTACTCCCTGTTTGGGAACCTGACTTTTCAAGGCCACGTATATATATACATACATATATATACATACATACATACATACATACATGTATGTCATACATGTATGGCATAAATGGCTTGACTTAAGCACAGTAAATGCCATTTTCCTTTTACTTTTCAACTTCTACCAAATATCTTTTTCTGGTCAGATCCTTGTACTTTTACTGAAGTATTCCCTTAATAAGGTACTTTATACAAGACTGAACTTCATCAGCTCCTAAGAAATGATGTTCTGCCTCATTGGGACCAGGTTTTGGTCTCCAAGAGGACTACTAAGGTTTGTGTTAATGTCAGAAAAGGTCCTAAGGAGTCACAGATACACACGAGGCAGAGTAAGAGAGGCACATCATGATTGTGTGTGTTTGTTTGTTTGGTTGGTTGTTTGGTTGCGCACAGAGCAGCAGCAGTAACAGCAGCAGCGTGGTCACGCACGGCCTAACGAGTGACTGCATCTGATCACTTAAATACACGCGTGACCTGTCACGACAGGAGTAATGGCCGTGGAATGGGATACAACGTTGGATGTAGTATGACTTGGATGGAAGTGTGGCACTTTGGACGATCCTGAGCCTTGAACACCGATTGCGCACGCAGGCTGTAGCGCAGTAACTTAACGCACATCATCCACGGACACATTGACTCACATCAACAACCATCATCACTATAGTGTTTCGTGGCTCTTATCTCATTGCAGTTCATGCCCCCGTGAGGTTTGGCAGGAAAAGTTGTTTGCGAAAGTTTCCCCATCAAGTTTGGAACAAATAAACTTTCTGTGCCGGAGGTAAAGTTGGTTTTATTTACGTCAGTAATGTCATGTATAGAGGCACTCTTTATTTGTGAGGTGTTTCAATTAGGATTCTTGGAAAGAGTGAAACATAGGTTACTAAAACAAAGTCACACTTAATTGAATGTATTGGTATTATTATTATTATTATTTTTTTACATTAGTCGTCACTTACTCGATGTGCTCCTGTGTCCAGTAACTCTTCGTCCATCCTGCAGCGCATCAGGAAACCCAGACACCAGCGCTTTGGTGAGGTCTGCATGTCTTGACAGAAACGGCTGGGCGATTCTCTTGAAGATGCACCTCTGCAACATGGTCACGCTTTGAGGTGAATCCCGCAGGACTCGAGAGAGAAAAGTCAACCCTACCCAATCAAAACTCACGAGTCATACGTCCCACCTGATTGTCACTCACACGGACACACACTTAAAGCTGCAGTGCACAACTTTTGGTGACAGTAGGTCCCAGTAGCCTCTGTTGGGTCTTTGTGGACAGAAGTGATGTGAAATGCTTTGTTTTTGCTGAATCTCCATCATCTGAAAACAAGAAGCATTGATGTTGTCAAACTGCTGGTTCCAACCAGGTTCCTTTTCACAAGTGGCTTAACTCCAACCTGTTTGCAGCAGTCGCCGCTGTACTAGATCATCAGTTCATCAGTCTATCTTGACACAAATCAAATGACTTCCTGTATGCGGTGTGGGAATGCTGCTTGGCGACACAAGATTTAAACAGAGAGAGAGAAACACTTTCACTTTGAATTTCTGTGAAATACCATCATGAATATCTTCACTGCGATATTATAATGGAATATTGGGTAATAATCTTATGCTCACATTGGTCCACCCCTTACTGAATAGTTGTTTTTCCCCACTTTTTCTTCCCCTCTTGACAAGACTAGATGCTCATAAATAAATTCATAATAATAACAAAGAGTTTTTGGGAACATTTTGTAGATAAACCTACTGATACTCAATCAACCACACCGAGTTGCCCTTGTGTATGAAATATAATGTACAAATAAACATTATCGTCGAATCCTTTACTTATACTGATATGAAATATTATTAAAATCCCATGAGTTTTGACAGAGATATTTTTTTTCCCACCCTTTTGACCATTTTAAGAGATTTGAGAATTGTTTTCATCAGTGAGTAGATTCTTACCAACGTTTTAACATCACCTATCTATCACAGAAAAGTTCCATTTGATCCATTAAAAACTGTGGACAGGAAGACGCTAACAGAAGGACAATCGTACAGAGAAACCTATAAAGATGAAAACGTAACATCCTTGGCGGAGGTAATACAATGATTTTCTTACCAGTGATGATATGCAGATTTAGATTTACGTACATGTTTTTGTGTCTGCAAACAATAATAACTATGTTGGATATTTTAATAACCAATATGAAATTATGCCTGTATGTATCCATTAAACCACTTCAAATAAAAACCCAAACACATTTTAATGTACATTATGTCTGTTGGGTCAAAAACAATACGTTTGGATATATCAGCAACATGTGCAGTGAATTTAAACAAGTATTTATTTACTGTTAATCATTGACTGCAGTTAGAAAAAGGAACAAATGAAAGTGAACTAGTTCATCTATGGAAATGGGAGCTTAGTATAAAGTAACTGTACTTTATAATTCCTTCCTGTCATACTACTCCTCCCCTGTTTTAAACATTGTACACAGGGTCAATAATCCTGGGGGCAATCAGTTCAAAGGTGTCAACATGTATCCTGATTTGCCATTTACTCTTGCGTGTTTAACTTTTGTGTTTATTATGAAGCCACATGTTGTGACAATAAATGGCGAAAAGAGCACATTTTCTGCATATTTTACTTTTATTGAACCCAGAAGTCCCTTGAGACATTTTATGAAGGAGACCTGGCCTAAACCCAAATCACCAGTTTGTCATCTTGGATGTGAAAGTCCCATGAGATCTTAGTATAAGATCCATAACCCAGTTATGGTTATGGTGTAGAGACTTACTTCCTGCTTTTATATGCTGAAGTGTTTCAGGGGCATCTTTGGACAGCCTGCACCTGGTGTTCCTGCCTGTTGTGATGGAGATTGAGACATCAGCCTCTGTTGATCTTGTACTGGGTGCCTGTTTGAGCCATTGGTTGGATTTCTTGATTTCAGTCACTTGTTGGATCTGTTGGTGGTACATCCCATGATGGTTCATCCACCTTTGTATCCTCAAAGAAAGTTACTTTATCCACTTGGCTTTTAGATTTATTTCTTCTTCTTTTGCCTCCATCTTGAGGTTACACAACTGTCCTCGTGTCCATCTTCACACATCCTTTTACTCCAGCCCACCAGCTCCATCTTCATCATCCTTTGTCCAGTATAATCACTATCCATCCTCTGCTCGTGACCAAACCATCTCAATTAATCCTGGTCACTCCCAATGAAAATCTCAGCATCTCTAGCTCTGCCTCCCGTCTCCAAGCCACACATCATAGCAGGTCTCACTACCACCGTGTAAGCCTGACGTAACATGTGAAACTTCAGAAATGGTAATGCAACAGTAGTTGCCCTTTGCAGGTGTTCCAGATGTTAAGTTTTCTTCTTCGTTGCATACAGGCTGTGTGTGTGTATTTGGGTCGGGCAGAAGAATGAACCACACTGCAGTACACATGTATGTACACAGTCTACAGTGACACGGGCTGAGTGATTCTGTGACACACAGCTGCAACAGAATTATTTCTCACGTCTCTCAGCAGCTGCATCTTCATTTATTTATTCATTTCACTTCCTGACTAAGGGATTGATCCGCAGTCTTCTTCTCAAAGTTGCTTGGACTACCATGATTGTTTTAGTTGCATGTGCACCTCGGACACACTCTGTGTGTGAACCTCGTGCGCAAAAGACTCTACATGCGATCATCACAACAAGCGCACTTTAACTAATCTCGATTATCACATTAACGCTGTCCGCATACTATTTGCCCGCAACCACATGCTGCCACAGTCTGCGGAACACATTTCTAGTCTTTTGAAAGAGGCTCCTTCGAGGGCCTCCTTCAGGGCAAGTGTTGACGTCGACAGGTCTGACGGCAGTGACAGCTCCGGTGTTTGGAGAAATGGAGCCTGCAGCTCCATCAGTTGGACCACAATCATCTGAACCTCTGTCACAAGTACCCAACTCGTCGATGGCCAGATCAGCAGTGTCTTTAAGTCCACTGTAGAAGGCATGTGGAGATTTACATGATTTGGCATGGCTGGGTATTTTAGTGTGTGAATGGTTTAGATAATCCCAGAAACTCTCTGAATCTTCGTCATCAAACGTTTCAGTGCTGGGGGACTCTGATTCCTCCAAATTATCCAGGGGGGAAACTATCATGAGATTGAGGGCCATGTTTCCATATGAGCTTGTTTCTAGTGCGTCCACCATGTGAACCATTGTTACAAAATGATGTGTGAGGGCTTTACTGGGATTAATTCTATGTTGCGCCTCCAGATGTAGACAACATTTTAAGATGTCTAAAAATGCCATCCTATCTCTGTACTCAAGCTCATTCTGTATCACTTTACTGTTCTCTACTTCATAGTCCAAATCAAAGCAAGAAACGCCCGTATAAACACATTCAACATTGGCTTCTTCCAAAAACTCATGGGGTGACTTCAGCCTCCAGCCTTCAGTCATTTCAAGAACGAAAAAAAAATTGCTGTATTTACCGGCAATCAACATCTCATGCGATGGCCATCCCAGCAGGCACAGCATCGTTTCCATCCAATTATACACACATTTAAAAGGAAAGAGGCTGTAGCCAAAGTAGAGGTGTGCCAT
Organism: Solea solea; assembly: GCF_958295425.1. Lineage (NCBI taxonomy): Eukaryota > Metazoa > Chordata > Actinopteri > Pleuronectiformes > Soleidae > Solea > Solea solea. The sequence goes on along the minus strand of NC_081149.1, from coordinate 18,017,724 downwards.
GATGCAACCCACTGACCACATATCAACAGCTTCGGACAAGGGGAGGCCTAAGTTTACTTCAGGAGCCCTGACAGAGAGATTCTGGATGATCTCTGGATCCATCCCTTGCCAAATTGGAAGGGCGAAACCAAAGTCAATCACTTTGATCCGAAACGGCTCATGCTTGTGATTGACGAGCATTATGTTGTCGAGTTTCAGGTCTCTGTGCATAATACCGATATTATTCAGAGCCTCAAGTGCGACCAGTAGCTGGTGGGTCACTGGACGAATTTCATTGAGGCTGAGTGGCAGCCCGTTCCTCTCGTCCATCAGGTCGCAAAGGCTCCTGTCCAGCATTTCAAAGGCCATGCAATGGAGCGAGCCGGAACGGAAATATTCAATGAATCGGACTATGTTCATTTTGTCGGGGTCGAGGGCCCGGACTACTTCCAGTACTTTCAATTCACGCATAAAGCTTTGTTGGTCTTGTTTGTGGATCTTTACTGCCACCACCTCCGATGTGTGTAAATTCGAACACTTGATGACTTGACCGTAAGTTCCTTCACCTTGAAAATCCATCACCTGGTAAACAGAGGTACGGCTTTGTAGTATCATCTTTCCTCACTTAATGTTATGATTTTTTAAAAAAAATTAATTGATGGTGAATCAGAGCAGTTGAAAAAGTAACATTAAGTTAAACAAAAAAAAAAGTATTCCAACTTAATGTGGACTTGTCGTTGTTTCATAACAGTTGGCCTCCACAATGTTGCATCACTGCATGATTCCTCTCTTTCTTTTGTCTCTTCATCTGTTCTTCACTCCTGGTTGGTTGGTGTTTAATGGCTGTTGGCATCCTTAATGTTGCATCACGGCCTTCTTCTAAAATAATAATTTCCAGCAGGCTTGTACCGCGACAAGTGCAATGCTGCCCTCGACAGGAAAAATGTTTCCGTCCGCAGCTCAAAGTTCTTCCAACAGTTCAAAAATTCTACTTTCTTCTTCTCCGCAGTTCTTTTTCAAATAATTCCCGACAGTCTGTACACCTTTATTAGAAAGTAGTAAGTTATTTCTGTTTTTCCTGCCCTTTATCTTAAATGGATCAAAGACGTGCTACCCTAGTGCTCCATGTCTCCCAAAAATAATATTATACAACGTCAGAGCAATATCATGATGTAATCACTTAGTTGTAGAGTTCAAAGGCAGAAAAGTCGTGAATTCTAGATTTGAAAACAAAGAACAATGCAGGTGGGCAGCTTCAGGTTGGAGCCATTTAATGCCATCATTAGTCACTAATTCGTTATTACGGAGGCCAACTGCTGTAAAACCGAGAAATGTTTTCTTTCTGCAGCTAACGTACAACAGCGGTGATGATGGTTCTGTTTTAAAAGCTAAACACCAACATTGTCATATAATTCCTTCCAAATAGAGCTTTGAAAACATGATTTTTGGTTTAATTTCCCTGATCATAGTATAACAATATCAAAAAGACATTGTAGCTCCTAAGTTAAGTATTTTAGCTTGTTTGTTTTTAGCTTGTGATGCAGGTGAAGATCACATTGGACATTTTCACAGGCTGATTAGTGCCGTCCATGGTGTATAATGCGCTGTTAATTTGGTGGCATTTATCTTAAATAGAACATGAATAAAAGAATCAGCAATTTCATGAAATTTTATGCTTATTGTCAATTTAGCACTAAATATACAGTTTTACACAAAAGATATAGTGACATATATTCAGCATCAGTGTGAGATTGTTTAAAGTAGCCCAGTGATCCAACGTATTACTTCTGGTTTGTAGACCGTAAGAAATGAGACCCAACATACTGGAGGATACATGACTTAAGATCGACAAGGATTAAACCATAACTTGGAAACAAATGGTCTTGCCCACTCACAGTTAAATCTGCAGATAGAATGAGAAGCCGTTTCCATCTCGTTATTGTGGCGTTAGGTTGTTACTCCTGTGACGACGCGTCCTCTTTTCGCCATGTTGTGGCCATCTGCAACATGCGATGCGTCACATGCAACACGTGAACTGTGTGTTGATGTTTCACGTCCCATTCCTCAAGGAAAATGTAACTCTGCAAAGACTTCCTGATCAAAATAAAAATGCAAAAAGTATTCAGCAAATTTAAGAAGATGAATTCAACTTAAAATTAATTTGAAAAAACATTAACCACAGCACATGGATCAATAAATCATGAACACCTGAATTGTACTAAAAAAAAGCACTTTATTTAAATCAAGCAGATTTTCTCTTTATCAGAATGGAATGATATGAAAGATCTTAAGTTGAGCGTTTGTCTCCTTTGGAGATGAAGAAAGAAAAAAAAAAAAATCAAAAGGCAAAATGAATAAAAGCAGACATTTTTAAAAACTCACAATGAGTTGAAAGTGCTAAGTCCCAGCTCGGCTGTGTTTCCAGAGGCGTGGGAAAGAAGGCCTGGCTCAGACTGCTCCAGGTCTGGGCGAAAGCCAACTGCAGACCATGTTTATATTTCTTACCAAATTATCAGTGGCAATACATTAGGAGGGCACTGCTTTATTAAAAAAATAATGCACCGACCTTCTACAGTAGAAATCAAAGAAAAACATCAGCAGCAACCTCAACCTCCAGGTACTCGACAACATCATGCGTGTTTTCCTTTCTACTACTTTTCTTTGTAGGTGGAGTAACACCAGGTTGGAGGAGGAGTGTTGGGCATAGTGGTCAGCACAGGCAGTCCTTGAAGATCATAAATGCCGGTGGAGTGGTTAAAACAGTCATTGGTGCTATAGCTTGATGGTGCCAGTGGGCAGGCTACTATTACACAGTCTATAGTAGCGAAGGTCATTCACCAGCCGCTGCACGCTTTGTGTGAACGAGGGCAGGTCCTTTAGAAAGAAGAGAAACAGAAGAGACGACAAAAGTTGACAAAAACATAGACCACATGCAGGTAGTCTGAACTCGTTATATCTGACCACAAGGAGAGAACAACAACATGCTCTGATACAAAGGTCTCGCTCTTATTTTTGCGACCAATTCAATTCATCATGCAGTATCACAGAAGTGAACGTTAAATACGAAAATCATCTAAGGCAACATCCAGGTCCAGAAAGTGTTTCCCCTTTTACTTCAGACCTGACAAACCAGCTTCCATAAAGACCACTGAATAGAGCTTTTTGCACAGCAGCCATTTTGACAGGTCACAGTAGGTGTGTAACATCTGAGATAATAATGTCCTCTGATAAGATGAAAACATCTATCAAGTAAGGACTGGACTGTGCTGTCCAGTATTCTTATAATGATGTCTTATTAACATGTTCCTGAAGAAACCAATGCTTTTTCACAAACCATGTATATATGCCACAGTTGGTGTGGTGTGCAATATTGTACATCAATCATACCTTGTGCAATATTCACTTGGTTACTCATCTGGTAGAGAAGATCTCCCAACATTTTATTTTTACCTGTTCAAGCTTGAAGTTGCGGGCGAGAACAGCTCGCTGGCTGGTGTCTACTCCCTGGCAGCTGTTGAGAAACTCTGGCATGAAGGCCGAGTAGAAGGCATCAAAGTCTACAGAGGCCATGTTGTAAACGGCAAGGGTGATTTCCTCTTGAAGGAGGTCATGGCTTTTGTGGAGAAGGACCTGCAGTAGGACGTTGATGAAGTGGAACAACATCGAGGTCCGGAAAAGCTTCTAAAAGGTGCAACAGACACAAAGAAAGGACTATGAGTTTGTACAGATTATTTGGTGCTATCACAGTAACCTGAAGTCACTTTTAAAAACAAAAATGGTTGAGACTTTGTATAAAAAGTGGACATCCTGCTATAAAGCCTCCAGAGAGAAGACAATACCAGCTGTCACACTGGTGTAGACTCATGTGTGCCCTGCTTTATTGTTGTTGGTGCACAATGTTAAAGGACACATCTAAAAAGAAAGACAATATAATAAAGTATATAATATATAATAAAGAAGATCTTACTCTGTGATACAACTTGTGCTTGCTGTTAAGTGACTCCAAATAGGAGAGATTCTGCTTGAAGATGTGGATGTCAGGCTGCAGGAAAGACTGCCCAAAAGCCTGAAACAAAAGTAAAAGTGTCTTTAGTTCAGTTCGTAAGCCGGGATACTTTGACATTGTTTAATTAGAATTTATCCTTTACACATTTTAAAAAAAGCTACAATAAATTGCTGTTACTGAACATGAAGAAAACCGTGAGGATTTAACTTGAGATACAAGAAGGCACTTGCATGAACTCACCTGCATGGCAGCTGTGAACTGGGCTTCGTTTTCCATGGTATCATCAACAGCTCCTCTTTGCACACTGATTAAGACCGACACTTTAAAAAAGTACCTCCAGTTTTGGTGAAGTATTTGGTAAAGCAACTCAAACATCTCTGCTTTGACATCTGGGGAAGACCGCTATATAGAGGACAGGATTATTAAAAATAATTCATCACATCATACCATAAGAACATGACAAGGGCTGCAACTAACGCATATTTACATAGTTTTTTCGATTAATCTAGTAATCGTTTGGTCCAAAAAATGGACCAAAGGTATGTCAATCTTACTGATGTCCCAATCCTAACCCATTGAATCAGAGCTGTTCTAGGATAGTTTTTTATTATTGTTCTGAGGTCACCTCACAGGGACCTTTTACTCCGGAGACATTTATTTAATACTACCTGATTTTGATATAATTCGTCATATTTGCTGAGCTGAGTATTTCACAGCAAAACAGACAGTGAAAAGGAACTTTCAATGCAGTTTTGACATTTACTTTCTGTCTTATTTGTCACAAACACAACACGCTACTTTCCTTTTTCAAAGTAAGAGCACTTCATCATTTCACTTCATAAGATCAAATTATTTTTTTCACCAAGGCTTTTATTATGAAATGTTGGCAGGACACACATATGCTTGGCTTTATACTGTAGAGTCCTGGCATCTAGTGGAGTACAGAGGAGTATTTCAAAGTTTATAGCAAAACCCTATGTTAAACATAGCAGAAGCTAAACTCCAGACAGGAATATTAATTATTTACCACTTTCTTTTTTTTTTTAAATGCACTGTACAGCTCTGTTATCTAGGCAAACATAAGTATTGAATTAGGACTTGGTATCGGCAAATACTTAACAGTAAAAAGAATCAGATTGGGAGACCAGAAGAGCTGATCGGAACATTCCTGGTAATTTTAGATATGAACACACCATAATAAATGTAGACCTTGAGCATGTGACCATTAACTGACCTCTGCCACCACTGGATAAACCTGCTCCATGCACAGAGAGAGGATGCTGGGTAGGAAGGGTTTAAAAGCTTGACCAGGCTCTTGCACCACCACCTGCAGGATTTTCAGGAACTTCTGCACCACTCTACACCCTGCACTGCCCTCTTGCAAAATACTGGCTGCTAGCTGTTCCCTGAAGCACAGACAGGTGACATTAATTAGTGTAATAGCAGTATTTACAGTGGAAGCCCCAGGACATTTTAAACTTCATCCGTGTGGAGAGAATGCAATATTGTGAGAACTAGAAAAATGACGTCAATTAATATACCTGGTGAACATGCTGAGGAACGTTTGAATGATTTGACCAGTGAAGGTTACGCCCATCTGGACTCGCAACGCCTGAAACAGCGTCAGGAAGAAGGCCAGCATCTCATCCGTCACATCTGACAAAGAGAGTTTAAGTTGTCCAATCAGATGAGCCAATCAGACGAACAGCTCAACTAGAAACTAGAGACTGACCTTGTTGTTGAATAAACACTGGGAAAAGGCTGAGGGACACTTGGACAGACTCCTGAAGACTCTGATAGCAGATCTGGCGTGATTTGGTGGGTTCCCCAGAGATGCTGTCCACGATGTCTCTGAGCACAGGCAGTGTCCGCTGTATCACTGCTTTCACTGCAGTGAGAGATGATCAGCAAACACAAGCGAGGACAAAGAATGAAAGAGTGCCACAGTAATAAGTCCAGAAATAACAAAAGAGAACAATACTGACCGTCATCCAGCGCAGGTTGCCGTGGAGTAATGTTAACTGTGCCTCTTAAAAGTCGATATTCTCGCGTGAGGGCTGCCACGAGGCTAGCATGGTTGCTGGAGCGTGTTTGCCACTGCTGCTCACTCTCTGGTAAATTTGGCCACGGGAGCAGGAGCATGTTCGATAAAGCTCTACAAACCAACGTGTGAGCCTGTATGAACAGAAAACATCCACAATCTCAAGATTATTTCAAGTATCGTGAAATGACTTTTTAAAATCAGCTATTTTCAAATTAAACCGATACATTTACAAATCACCAGTCCTATAAACAATGCAACTGCTGAACTTCTTAATAAGCAAATGACACTGTAACGTGCAAAATAAAACCAAAAAACATCTACCTCTTGGGGAAGTCTGTGGGTCCGGTTCTCTGTAGTAATGAGGTTGAAGATGTTCTGAACAGCTGGCAGAGTGACCAGGAACACAGGACGCACTGTTGATGTGATGGAAACCATCAGATGGCACGCTGAAAGCAGCAGCTTGTCAGGTACCTAGAGATAAAAGCAGAATGCAAGTGCTAAATGAATAAGAACTATTACGAAGCAACACTCTCCAGTTGGTTCTTTACCTTCTTGTTGCTCTGTCATGACAAGGTAATACTATCATTAAAACTGCACTATAACAGTTAATTAAGCAGTTTTACACAATAATGGAATAAAACAAACACAAAGTGGAAGTAAGGAAGTGTAAAAAAAACAAAAAAAAGAAAACAGAACCAAACCTGTTGCTTACAAACATACGGACTAGCATGTCTAACAGAAATTTTTGTTGCAATTATGTACAGAGTAAATTATTAATTATTCCTACAATAATAATAATAATAATAATAATAATAATAATAATAATAACAATAACAATAGGTAATGTTCAATTGCAAAACTATTTTTCATGAATGTAATTACTGAAAGGGAAAGAAACAGAGAGGGAAGCTACCTTAGTTGTGATGAGAGGGCTGGTGGCATCTATAGCAGATGTGATGAGGTTGATAAACTGGCTCTGGTTTTGACTGTGGACTTCACTGTAGAACTGTGCAAGCCAGTGAGAGTAGGCCTGCAAAGCAGCGAGGGCCTGTGCATGTCTGCAACAAACATTACACACAGTTAAAAACATGTTCGTGAAAATCACGCCTGCTTCTTCTTCACAAAACTTCACTTTATTCTAAATTTGCATGTACATTAGTAGTATTAAGTATTTTTTCTGGTAGACGAAATTTTGTAAAATTTACAAAAATGTAAAGCTGTTCCATAAACAAATAATAGGAAACAATGTCACCAACACAGTGCAAACAGCCACAGTAACTTTTCTGCTGCTTTTATTCACGTTGCCAAGAAAGGGTCATTTTTACATTGACAAAAATGGAGATCACCACATCTCTAGCACTATGCTCAGTAACACAACAGTATGGCTTTGTAACCAGTGAGCCACATGTGATTTCATTTCTGCTTCAAACATGTGATACTCACACATCAGTGAGGTCTGGCTTGAGCACAGAAGGCACAGCGGTCTCCAGGTCGTAAAGACTGGTCTGAGAGCCATAACACGTCACTTCAACCAACCTTGAAAAAGAAAGGGGGGAAAAAAAAAGGTTTATAATCATATTACGATCTTTCAATTAAGCCAGTAGAAAACAACTATTTTTCATCATCAACAATAAAACCTAATATTATCAATAACAAAGACAAATTTTAAAGTGAGATGAGAATGTAATGACACCATTTTACAATACATTCTGAGACCAAGATCCCTTCTCTATGTTTGCATGTTTGGTAAAGCACAAACCTCTCCACCACAGCCAGAGTGTCACTGAAACGTGCAGCAAAAACGTCACTGGTAAAATGCTCAGCCAAGCGTCCGACAGCCTGAAGTAGGGAGCTGAGGTCCCTGAGAGAACAGTGTAGTCGACGGCAGTCATTCTCTGCAGTGATATTGAGCCTGCGACCTGAAAGATGACGGATCGTTAACATTTTTAATGTATGGAAATGTCCACAGTCAGAAATGCAGCTAATATTTTAAATACAAGCATAGGTTAAAGTTACATACTGGTGCCAGTGGTGACAATAAACTGCCGCAAACCCAGGTACACCTCCAAATTCTCTTGAAGGACTGGAAACTTGAGATAGGAAAGAGTATAAAGAGGAGACAGTCACACTGGGCACAGTTCTTAAAATGCAACAATAAAGCCAATATACATGAGAATTTTTATTATTATTATTGTTGTTATTATTGTTGTTACTATTATTACAGTACAAAACAACCATCATAAAAACATGCACAAACTGCACACAATGTAGAAAAAAAAAGCAAAAATCAAGGTCTCAGTGAGGCTGGACTCTACGTTGGGTGAGAAAAGACTTTAATGTAACCACACCGGTATTGCAATACTTGCAACAACCTTGGTTTCAAACAGGAACCCATTTCCACCATCACATTTCATATATTTATGAACCATGACACAAATATAAACACGACATCACACATGCTTCCTGAACTCATAGTGGTATTGTACTTTCAGTTTAATACATGTAACTGTTAAGGGTTGAAAGTGCATGTAATACAGTGTGCAAAGCTTGAGAGTTCCATAGATTTTTTTGCATAGAGTACGACAGGTGAAAGTGACAGTGATGTCTTACCAAAGCAGAGAATGCATGCGATGGGAGCAACTCCATCACCTTGGCAACCACCTCCAAACTCTGACGCAGGTACTTCTGCCACTCTGTCTGTTTCTATTGTGATAAAAAGAAGTAAAACACCTGGCACCTCAAGAGAAAGCTAAAAACGGCTTCATAGTTCATGCATTTCTTATGATTCTAATAATATTTACTTAAGATTTCTTGAGGATTAGAGGAATACAAGCTACAAATGACAAGGAACTATAATGTTAAAGATTTTACTTACATCATCATCCAGAGTCTCATCATCAAGCTCTTCTAACTGGGCCTGATTGTATCTGAACTGTATTCGATTCAGAACTTCCCTTAACAAAAGAACTAAGGCATCTTTGTACCTGTTCAAGCAGAAAAATACATTTAGCAACTATTTCAATCAGACAAAATGTAACAATATTAATTATAGGTGCATTGATAAGAGCTCATTAACCCATTTTCATTCACATTTTCTTTCAAAACCATTTTTCTGAGCCACTTACCTATTCAGGATACTGTCTCTGTCTGCTAGTCTGCTTTTGATTTTAGTGGTTAAAAATTCCAAAAACACACTCCAAATGTCCAAGCAGGCAAAGTAGCCTTCGTGAGTAGGCTGAGGAGGGGAAATATAAAACAGTAAGATGCAAGTTTGCAGCAGAACTATAAAAATTCAATTTGCGTGGTGTGCTCATTATTATTACCTGGTTGAAGGTGTATTTGAAAAGCAGAGCAAGAAACTCTACAATTGGAAACTGAGGACTCGACTCAATCCGCCTCAAGTGAACACTGACAAACAGTCGCAGGAAATCTGTGAACTTTTCCAAGTAACTGCAGGATGAAAGAAAAAAAAACCCAAAGTGACACAATGTAGGATTTGCTCACGGGTTCCCCCCACAGTAGGTAAACGGTACAGTAGCCTAAGCATTTTTAGACAAAAGTGATTAGATTGTTTTATTTCTCAATTTATACAAGTGATAACTAACCTAATCCACCATCAACATATTCTTAGACATTACTTGAAGGTTGTGTCGCTTCTAGATTACCACAAACATCTACATTAAGTCACCCCATTAAGTGACTGAAAGCTATTCCTGTATATCAGCAAGTCGTGAAATGAGTTAACCTCATACAAGATACGTATGTAATGCTCAAGCATGTATTCAATAAATCTGGTATAACAGACCCTTTAAACAACAGATATTAAGGGTCGGTATTAAGGGTGTAAGGATAGATCACACTAAATACTTGGCACCTAAATCTGTGGAAGCAGTTTTTTCTGAAAAATGTTTAAAACCGATTACGTGTCTTGTATTTTCGGGCTGTGTTACGATTAGGTGAATGAGAAATAATTACTGTATGATTCCTGTCTAAATGCCAAAAATCAGAGAATTTGACAGCTTTTAACTGGCAATTTTTTTTTAATCTGAAGACTGCAACAGCTACCATATTCAAACTAGAAACTGTTAAGTTCACAATAACTTTGAGTATGCATGCATGCAAATGCTCACACCATCGTACAAGCACCAGTGGACTAAAACATACCTCTCATCAAGCTCCTGGAGGCGGGTTTTAACCGTATGTGCATTATTTTCTCGTGTCAGCCTCTGCAGAAGGAAGAAGGTCTGCTGGAACATGCGCAGCAGGTACTCCTCAAAATCCATTGGCACACAGTTCTTTGACACCAGTTCATTAACACATGTCATGGCGAGTACACCAAGCCGGGCACGAGCCACTTTACTGCCCTCACTTTGGTGTCCATTTCTCCCACCTCCGTTTGATGTGGGTGCCATTGTCCCAGGGTTAAGTTGACCATTAGATGAGGAAGAATTGGAGGAGATGAAGGATCCCATCTTGGCTTTTGTCTGGAGATCACAACCAAAACGTGCAAAATAGAAAATGGACGCCAGCAGGGAGGGTGTGATGCTTGTGGACAGAGGAATCCAGCTGAACAGATGGGCCAAACACTCCAAAACAAGACAGCACAGCTGCTGGCTCTCATTGTCCAATGCTGCCATGGGCTGGCAAAGCAGCTTTGAGTACTGGCTGCTCTGAAACAAACTGCCCAGCAATTCCACTGATAGAGCAAAAAGACACAAAACAGTCAAGTTAAGACACAACTGTTCCATGATTATAACCACACTAATATTGTGTCCTTGCACTTTTAGATTTCATTTAATCTTTTTAACCCTAACCCTGCAGTCCCTTGACAGGTCAGAATAACACAAAGACAACACATAGTTCAGCAAAACTAAAGATTCACTTACTGCTTTCTCCTGAGGTGGGTGAGGGAGGTGGTGTGGAAGCTATAACACTGTGCTTGTCCCAGAAGGTCTCGAGGATACCTTGAACAAGAGGTGAGACCGGCGGTAACTCAACATGTACTGAAAGGCTTCTGTCAATACATTTGCTCAGCCTGACAAATAATTATGTTACATACAAACAATCATAAACTCCTTTTAGCTTTGTGTCTGGACAAGTGAAAAGAATTTGTCCAAAAGACAAAAGCCTGAAAGAATTCAAGTTTAGCCACCTAAGTCAGTTTACACCACAACTAGACACTAGCTATGTTTACATGAACACGAACACAACAAGCAAACAGAATAAAAGCCTGATTGGAACAAAAATGTCATGTAACATGCCAATCCAAAAACTCCGATTCGATACAGCCCATTTGGAAACAAATTTCATTCCGAACGAGAGTGCTGGTATATGGTGAAGGTCATTCAGATTGGTGTTCATATAAACAGTCGATACGGTTTGGTGTCTGAATAATGGACAGACAAAAAAGGTTAAAGGCGAGGAAGAGAAGGAAAATGAGAAGGATAGCCGACAGTGAGGGGATGAGCAGACACATGCAACATTTGTTTACTATGGAAGCAGAAGTGAAGCTTCTTCTTCTTCTTCTTCTACTTCCGGAGAATTAGACAACACTGTGCATGTCAATATAGTCCATTCTAACTGAACACTTGATGCATGTGTATGCACACAACAATAGGACGATTTAATTTTGTGTCCTTGTAAATGACAGAATTGTACTGTAGGGCTGGGCGACATAGACCAAAATATTATATATTATATTACGTATTAAAATGTTATATAAATATTTTATTTAGTTGAATGGCGGTATATGATAAACTGTATTTTTGTTATTTATAGTACAGTAATAACAAAAAAACTGTTTTAAGTCGAAACCAGATGTGCCAAATGTCACACAGGCACTTCTATTCCAGACAGTTGCACAGTATCAACAATCTATTTTAAATAAAATAAAGTATGTTATTGTACTGCATAACAAAATATATATTTTTTCACGTGTTATGTAAATATTGTTCAGGTGCTTCTCATACACAGGACTCTCTCAAGAGTATGATTTTATCGCAACATGAACAATATCGATACCACAAAATTGTCTCATTCTGTATGAAAATATATCGATATTTCTTAAAATCTCGATATACATCACCCAGACCGGCAGTGTCATAAATGATGCAATAATTTGGTAACCCTGCACCCTGGTAATGTCTGTCTTTCTTTCCTGAAGAACACTTCAATCGTCTTGAAAATGAACGCAGAATTTTATTTTATTTAATATCTATTTTGAATAAAATATTTAAGGTTGTTCTTACCAGTCAACAGTCCAAGTACAGTTGGGACTTGCTCCAGCAGCAGTTTACGCAGCTCATCTTTTCTAGCAACACTAAGATCTTCTCGAGGACATGCAAGCTCCTCTGATGTGGTTTTCAACATCACCAACCCCAAGTGAGCCAACGCTGGAGACTGAATCAACTGTAGATCACAACAGATTTACAGATAATTTTACTTATTCTGAAGTATGTTCTATTATGCAGTTTGTCGGTATAGGAATCCTCACAATGTTTTTAGCGGAGGCGGTGTGCTACAAACCATCGAAAGAAAGACCAATCCTACTGCAGTTATAACAATTTTATGAAATGAAACTAAATTTGACAACCGAGGGTGACCTTTTTTTCCACTTCCAGTACAGACTGCTGCCTTTCAATTGTGTAATGAAAGGGAACACTTACACCCTCTTGAAATAACCTGTATGTACTCTAATACAATCAGAATAACTGATTTATCTGTTCTGCGATAGGCCAATATTGCATTTAATAGCCGAACTAAAAGAGTTCATACAACTTAACGTCATTAATGTTTAATTAGTAGAATTTACACTTGATGCAAAGTACAACACCTATGCCTTGAGGCAGACCTGCTCAACAAACTGAAAACCCTAGATCAATTACTACCTTTGACATCGTAGTACTTCAGCTATAACTGTCTATTTGGACTAAAAGAAATATAGCAATAAGTAAGTAATGCAAAAATGGGGGTGCATTAATCAGCCTCCACTTAAACCGAAGTGAGGGAGTGCTGTTGCAATGTGTAGTGTTTTTGTCTTTGGTGTGTGTGTGTCGTCTTTAGAGGTTATTAAGCAAATCAATTATTTGTGCTTTTGGAAAACAAACTTTAGAACAAATATGTTTTGAATCAAAGCTGGTCTTGAGTACTACAACACCAATTCACATTATAAAAAAAAAACATGTTCCGTGCAACAAGTGTACTGTGTGTGAAGCCACATTTTCCTTTGTCAACTTGCAAGTATTTACAAAAACATTAACCGGCACCCAGGGCTTACCTGAAGGGTGTTTGTGAAGAAATCATGGTAGAACATTGGCCAGTCTTGGCGACCAATGTCGACGATGACTTTGCAGAGTTTGTTACGGATGAAATAGGGCACAGATTTGTACTGAGCAAGTAGGAGTTTGGGCAGACAGCTGCGGATCTCCATCTTATCTTGTGAAGCAACACCAATCCACATCTTGTTCACCAGGTTCTGTAAACAAGTAAAAGGGAAAGATGTATTGTTAAATCTGTGTCTAAGAAACTCTTTAGAGGGCTTACGAATAACACTAATAAAAGTTATTCCTGTGACATTTAATTCATTTAATGCATTCATCAAGATTTATTCATATTGTGTCAAAAAACAAATGCAATCATTAGGCTACAAACAGAATACATAAAGGTAAACATAAATATCCTAGTTAGGAATTTAAAGACAAATTACCTCTTATACAAATTATTTTTTTCATTTTGTGCATATTTTATGGACACATAAGAAAACAGAATAAAATGTATTCTCTTTACCACATCATATGCTCAGTAGTACCAAATATGCAATGCATTTTTCTGTGTACAGTCTCATTTTTAAACCACAAAGGTGTAGAATGCATTGGACAGTAGTAGAAACTAAAAATCAGCATTTCACATGCATTACTGCACTTACTTCAAATACTGTCAGACTGTACATCATTACGTACTCATTCCGAGTATTGGAAAGGAAGAACAAGCAGTGCCGCCATGCTCCAGTCTGCTGCGCAAAGTTATTCAGCAGCTCTTCTGCAGAAAGAAGGAAGTAGGCTTGAGGTAAACTGTAATGTAGGTCTTTACTTGGAGACTGAAAAAGTCGTGTGTCATAAAACAGGAAGTACACATTAAAAAAAATAGTCACACCAAAAACCCATTCTTAGAAACCAAATGATTGCATGTCACATTTAACACTGTAAAGTGACAAACTGTTCCATCAGTGCAAGCAGAGAATTCAGACTCCTTCACCTTATTCATATCATGTTGTACCATTATATCTATCATTTATCTTAATTTTGGCCATCCTCAACCTGCACTCGGTGCCCCTATTATTACAAATTAAAAATTGTATTTAGTATTTCTGTACATTCATTAGAGATATAAATGTTACACTGACACATGTATTTAGAGACTTCACTTGAGTTAAGGGTCCTTCCATTTCTCTTGATCATCTCTGAGATGTTCTGACACTTTTACACAATTACTTACAATTACTAATAGCAATAAAAAACACTGTGTTGTTTAACTTCTGTTGACAGAAGTTTATTCATCGTTGGCATACTAGGGAAAACTGAAAAACATATCACCATAACCTCTGCAAATATACTGTAGAACCAACCATAACTATCATCTCCAAACCATTCCTCACAGAACCTTTTTTGTAGTTGCTTTGTCCTTCTTTTTCTTGGTGGGTTTTCATTTGAAGGGTTGGCCCACTCTGATGTCAAGTGAAATTTTCCAAAAACTTCCCCCCTACTCTGCCCCTCGACTGTAGTTTATAAATGTTATTATGAACATGGTACAAAGATTGATAAGACTTAGATAAAAAAAAAAAAGGAGTCAAGTTCAGAGAGCCAATCAAAGGCAGAGCAGGGGTCTTTACAGTATATGTGAATATAAATCTGCACCACAGGAGACCAAAGCAGAGTACTCCATAAATCAAAATACAGTTGAGACTCTCAGGATAGTGTTTTATTACATAACTATTCTGGTATAAACAAACCCTCTAGTGTGGCTGACAGTCTTCCGAGAATCTAACAAGAGTATCTACCTGCATTTGGCGCTTGCAGAATGTTAATTTTGGACCCTGTGTGTAAACATGTTAACTAACCTTAATCATGAAACTATCAATAATAATAATAATCTGAACACCCTGTCTCCAAGGTATGTCTGTGTTGTCTTTACATCTGAGAGAGAGGGACACGCACACATATAGACACTTCTTGTACAGACAGAGTTTGTCTGACTGAACTGATCCTTACATAAATTAGCAAAAGTTTTTTTATACTATTTGTGAAGTAATTTCTCAGTCTTTTTAGAATTTTGATGAAACGAAACTACTGTTGTAGTTTCAAAGAGTGGTCAAACATAACCAAAATATATACAATAACATTTTTTTACTGTTTTAACACTATTTTTTTATGTAGGGTCAGAAAATAATATCTTTAAATCATTTTAGTCAAGTCTGCAAAATAACATGTAAAAAAAAAGCCTACTTACTTCTAACTGTACATACAGTGTAATGCACAATACAGTACACTGTGGGTGTAGGGTTTCAGACATGCTAAGGTATATAGATTTTGGGTTGAAATGTGGCACATTTAGAAAAATCCGCAAAATGATGAGACAATGTCATACACAAGTGAACCGTTTCAAATTGATAGAATAATAATCTTAGGCAGGATAAGGATGTCAAACAAGTTTTCCTTTTCATTGTTATAGTGACATGTTATATGGTGTTATGTTTATTAACCAGCTTGGTGGAGGAACACACCTGAAAATGCATCTGGGGGGTTCATGCCCAAACTTACCTATTTCTCTCTTTCGCTCATTGGTCGTACAGTTGTGAAAGAACTCCGTCATAAGACTCTCCAGTGCACGCAGCGATGCCTCCTCTGAGGCCTGGTGGAGAACAAAAGGAAGTTAAATATAAAATAACTAGGTCTGCAAGCAGCACTGGATGCCTACAGCTGCACGGTGTTACAAACACACAACACTGCATGAACAACATCGAATGAATGCACATTCTGTAGCACTTCCTGGTGCAGTTTACAGACAATTCATAAACCAAACAACTAATGTTTCAAAGAATCAATCATTGAGAAGATAATGGATTGTGAAAACAATTGTTTATTACAGCCTTTCATTACACATGCCGAAGGTAAAGGAGGCCCACTGTCAAAGTCAGAATTTATGAGCATTTATTTATAATTAACAAAAAGTCCTGTGTATGTGTATCAAACTTCAATATGTTGTCAAATTATTTGGAAAAGGCCTTAACTGAGTTTGAACTTGTGGGTGCACGGTTTATATTACCATCTTGCTCGATCAATCACCAAGTGGAGTGGGAACCTTAAAATGTCAATGCCTGCCCGAGTTAGTTACTGCGCATGTATCACTGGTGTGCACGTTTTGGCTTAGACTCCGTTCACACAACTTTGCAAATCTACTGTTCACACGTGCACTGAGTATTGCATTAGAAAATGAATAGTTTACAATCTGAATCGAGCTTTATGTAAGACAGATAGAAAATATCAAATGTTATAGCACGCTTTGACAGGTGGAGGAAGCTGGGCTGCCGAGGAAAAGGGAGCAAATAGATGATATAAAAAAAAAAGAAGCTCATGAGCTCCTGTGGCAGCAGGCGGGTCTGAATTCCTCAAATAAGCCACAACTTGCCGAGGCTCAACAACACTCGGAGCAAATATTCGCTTTTGCAAGATGGGCGTCTTGTTCCGTGAAATGGCCTTGAGGGCTGTCACATCACATGCAATACCTGCCCTCTCATAAACCGTTATGTGACTAAACACACATACGACACCGTGGTGCAAAACTAGCACGTGCGATTAGCTATATGTACAGATGAAAGAAACTGAATTAAATGACGTTGAGTTGTTTCCTGTTGGAACATTCGAATCTCAAGATCTCGCACCACGTTAGCTCTTTGCAAACAAGGCAGGGAAACAGCTACTAGTTACTATTTAATTAATTACTAAATGTTGGGTTATGCTTACCATGTTTAGCTGGCTCAGATGGTTTCTTCAGTTCACTTTTAGTGTCGGCTTAATTACAGCTTTGAGCCAACATTAGCTACCTGACTAGCCAGTTCTGTAGCTAACGTTAGCTACACTGTGGCTGGCGAATGCACAGGGTGTTTATCATGGTCTCCTCCTCTGCTCGGGTCGACACGCCAAACAACTCGCGAGCAAACACCGGCGTGGTTGACTCTGCTGCAATAAACACGGAGATAACTCAGCTTCGCTGGAATACAGGGCGTTCTCGCTTACCAAATATACAGCCTTAACATTGAGCTATCTCGAATCGGCAGGTTCGTGTACATTGTCAAATTAGCGCGTTTACCATTAAGTTACGATGTGAAATGTTGTTTTGTAGGACATCTAACACTGGCTCCGACATCGGAGAAGTGTCCTGCGTTAATTAGCTTTCTATGTCAAGCGTATCGAGGCTAGTGGCTAACGCTGAAGCGGATGGCTAACTCGTTAGCTTTTTTCTAGAAGGATGGAGGCATCATTTTAGCCTGCTGTCAAACGCGAACATGCTTCCAAGGCTAATGGTCACGGCAACCTGCCTTTACTTGAAAGCAAGTGACGTTGTATACCTGGCAAATCTGCAATGTAAATTGAAATACTATGGACGCTTGTTCCTGTTATTCCCCTTCTCTCAGTTTAGGGCGGCTCAAAACTACAGCTAGCTTGAAGATTACAGCTTTGGCTTCGCAACTTCCTCTTTTGCCGCAGAAATCAACCAACCCGATAGGCTTGTGTCAATGTAGATATAGCAATAAATTCACAACTTCCGGCAAATATTTCAAAATATAGTATTTTACTAATATTCAAAATAAAGTTTAAAATGCTTTAATCATATACTTACTATACCACCGAAGTAGCTTAATAGTCACAAAACTATCAGTAGTATGTAGTTGATGCACTTTTTAATTCCAATTATAATTTCCTAAACAATGTCAGGGAATCACTGTTGGTCACTGTAAAGATGTATTACTTGTTTTATTTAGGCCATTAAATGTGTTGATGTAACAAATTAAAGTAAGAAAGACAGAATAATTCCCATAAACACAGTACATAAGCACAGCTACTTTTACAGCAGAAAGGTTTATTGACAAGTAAAATCTAAACATGCAAAAGAATGAAAATAGATTAATATGTGCACATATATAACTATGTTTTGCCATCAGATGATGCACACCATTGACCTGATGGGGTTTATACATGCATTATAATCTGGGTTTATAATGCATTTATATCTAGTTTCTCCAGCACAAAGTGTGCCTGATCATGATCCACAAAGGAATTAGTTGTGGTCTTCATACTTATTCTACTTACTTCTAATATAATAACTACAAGATTTAAAATTAACATAAGCTTGTTAAAAACAAACAATAAAAGCATTCCTTCCCCTAGCAAGTGATCACTCAAATGTGTAAAGGTGTTGAGAGGCAGAAGTGTTTCCAACGTTGCAGATAACAGTTTGGAGAATAAATCAATTTAAAGCAGTAGAAAACATGGTTTCATGCAGTAAATGTACTTGATAGTCCCAATCCAGGATATTTACATCTTATAAGCAGTAGGTTAGTGACAATATTTCTATGTTACCTAGGATGGCAAAATTCCAGCGATGTCATATAACTTCAAGTGGATAATTTTGCTATGGATAGTTCATTGTCAAGGTCGCTATCTGGAGGTTAGTGTGTTGTTTTTCTTGAAGATATGCTGTCTTTGTGCTTGCACGCTATATGCCCAGGCTCTGTCCACACCCTGGCCCTCAATCTTGAAGGGTTTCCAGTCAGGAAAGGGAAAACGTCCAGCTACAACTAAGGCATCATCAGGAAGCTCATTCTGCAACTTCTCCTGTAATAATGAAAGCTAGGAACATACAAGCACAATTTAATACTTGTGCCGTATATATATTCATTACATACAATATGATCTACTAGTTTGTGGATTAATACGTATTATATTCAATAATTTACTCACCACGCTGGGAGCCAAAAACACTGTGACATTCTTGCATTTTGTTAGGTCAACCTGTGATGAGATATAGTACAATGTAATGATGTAAACACAAATTGGTAAAACTTGTACTTGCTTCCAAAATGTAATAGAACTCCTAAAACATGCTGAAACAAAAGGATGTACTGCCTGACAATGTTGTTTTAATGTTTATGAAGGCTCCTGCTGAAGGGAGGTCAATTAAACTATTATGCTTAGACTTATAAGAACATTAAAAAAAGATATTTGAACAATTCATTTTAACTCTGTCTAAATAAGAACATCTGTTTTTAACAATACAGATGGAAGGACATGATTATTATTTTTTATAAATAAGCAATGTAATCAAACAGTATTATTGTTGCCAAGACCAAATACAATAATACTTTGAAATGTTGTCATTTAATTGTAGCTCATATAATTTTAAAATTTGTGAAAGTGTTACTAATGGTACAATGGGTGTGTAAAATTTTGAACCTTCCAGAGATCTTCTCGTCTGTACGACACTTTTCCTTGATGACCTGCTCTCCATGCGTGAAAGCGGGCAAGACGGACAAGCCAAGGGTTGAGCTCATAACCAACAGAGGGGGTGAAACCCCGCTGGTGGGCTTCCAAGACCTTAAGATGTGAAAATAACCAGTCAAAATTCCATAGTTCACCAGTGCAAGTATAAGGATCCAATCCATCCTGATCATACTCACAATGCGACCATCACCTGACCCCAAATCGACAAAGCCTCCTTTTCGACCACTCAACAATCTCATGACATTATCAACTTGAACTTTGCTGGCTGGAATATAAGGGACCTAAAAAATAAATTGTTATACATCTAAAACATCCTTACTGGCACAACTGTGACAAGCAGAGGTACACTCATGCCATGGTTATTTGAGAATGTTTTTTAAAAGTAGGCCATACCTGCAGCTTTAAAGGGACTTTTCGGAAACCTGGCTGGAGGATTCCCACCCACATGGCATATACAGCAAGCCCACTGCCAGCAGCTATCTGTGCAACACCCCATAATCCAAGGTTCCCAGTCTTGAGCTCTGAAAAGCACTCTTCTGGCATGTCATCATCCATTTCTGCATTAAATGTGTTTAACAAGATTGTAACAATCAGTTTAGGTCTATCTCAACTCAATCTTTATTATTGGTGCGAGTGAAATTATTTCAACGCAGCTTGGGGTCTGAAGTTTGATGTATGTCGCTACTATTATTTATTACTGTGGTACCTCTGTGACAGACGGGTTGCAAGCAGCTGGTTGACGGTCACTTGTAAGCAGAAACGCCAGAATGGGAACATACGTACTTAATTAGTTAATTCAAAAACATTAAAAGACTTATGTCACACGCACGCGGAGAACACGACTATATATTATACTACTACTACAACTAGATTAAGGTTTGTGACCTGAGGAAGTTCAGCTGCATCGGACACATTAGCCTGTAGGACTGGTCCGTCTACAAAATATACCGTACATCCGAGGGCTTACTTTACACTAGTTCCGGAATTCATTTCGTTGTTTTCCTTTGAGATGTGCTTCCTGAAGCGCCAACTATGAAACGAGTTGGATACATTTTGGTTTCAATTTGTCCATCGAATGAACCTGGATCACCATATATTTCCACCACAGACAGATAATTATTAACTTGGGTGTTGTCCATGTGGTCCGCGGCCCTGGTGGTCTTCATTTGGGATATAAATCCATATATCCCCCCCCCCCCATGTACCTACTTAATTAAAACATTTGGAAACATACTAAAGTAGTCACTTTCTAGTGGCAACCTTTTTAGTTAAGTTCAACATGCCAATTGAAATTGTTTTGAAAAAAAATCGAATTACTTCAATGTTACATTCTTGAAGTAAAAAATAAATATCTGAATGTGGCCCTTGAAAGGTTTGTAAAGATTTTAGAGTCCTCAAACCTCTGAAAATTGTAAAGTAATTATAATTGTGTTGCATCTCATGTACAATGACAGCAAAGACTATTATATTCTTGTGACCTGTTCTGTATCCTTCTGTTAGATTATGTAAATCTGCACTCTTCATGCATTTATTTTGGTCAAAATAATATTTCCATATCAATATAATATTTGAAACGTTTATTTGAAAAAGGACATATATAGAGATGCAAAAATATAATACTATAATAAATATTTCTTTGCAAAAAACTGCCCTTGATTCACAGAATACCTTTTTTTGACAAAAATAAAATGCAAAAATGTGCAGAATCAATACTCTTAATACCAAAACAATTTGCAAAGATCAAATCCCAGACAGAAATATTGTCCGTATCTAAGTGGAAGTGGAATAGGAAGTGACTCCGTCAGTCACTGTCTGCATCATCACTGATGATCCCCTGCAGGTTGGCCCAGTCTCTTGTTCTTCTGTGGCCTTTGCTTTTATCATTTTCCTGATCACTATCAGAGCCAGAGTGCAAAGTGCGCTTATATGTGGAAGACAAAGGGTCATGCTGTTCCCAACTTGCAGAGGCTCCTCTACGTTTAGGACGACCTGGAATATAAAATTTACATTAACAGATGTCACAAATCAAATCTGTTAAATAAAAACAATACAAGTGCGCTGTGACTATCCTGCTCATCAACCATGCCTAAAGTAATAAAGCAATACAGAATGTAGTGTTCTCAGCAAGTGTAATATATACATGTTTCCAGTTAGAGAAACCAAGAGAAGGATGATAGCACAATGTCTAATTAATCCACATTGAGTGCAACATTAATTTGTCATTTTTTGTTCAAACTGAATTTAACACCCACACTATACGGCAAGACGATATATCATTTTCACAAATGATGGCATGCATCACAGCATTTTAGAGGAACAAGGTAATTTGCATTCACTTGTACTTTGCGTTGCATTTGTGATTTTTGGTTGGTAGAAACCAATGACAAAATTGGATTCATTTTGCCTTGTAAATAACTGTAAGAAACCTACTTTGCTAATTAATACCAATGGCTGTAATCTTTCGGGGAAAGTGGTGGCACCCTCTAGAAGAAGGGTGTCCCCACTCTTCTGTGATGACAAATATAAAAAAAACAATAGTTACCCTGTGTGGCAATGATGTTGCTAACATCAAGCTCAGCAACCTCCTGAGCCTCTTCTCTCTTCATTCTGGCACTCTTGCATTTCTTAATAGATGGTTGACCTGTGTGAAAACGCATGTAAGAGTGTGCGATCAACTCTGCGGTGTGATAGTTACAGCTAGAGTGGACATTATTCCAGACCTGCATTATCCCAACATTTTCAACTTTCTGATAAACTCTACCTCATCCTTCTCTAGATAACGCTCACACATGCACACATGTAAAATAAACAAGTAAAAGTAAGTTAATGTTGGATTACCTGATATGAAGTGATTACTACACATGTTTGCGTTGAACTTGTTTTATGGCAGTGATCCAACTTAGCCGTCTCTCCTGAACTTTGGTGATTCAGTAAAATGCCCTCTTTTTTTTGCTTGTCCTCGACTGTTTTGACATCCAAGGGCACAAGGGCCGATTATTTCCTGATTATAGCAGGCAATATTAGTCTATAGATTTTAAAAGTGCAGCCTCCAGCCAAAATGTGGGTTGTAAGATGGAATTGTGTGACGTCAGCCACCAGAGCTCATTTGGAATTCTTTCTCTTATTTTTTTAACCATTTAATACAATAACCCATTAAAAGCAAATTTAATTAACTGACTAATGTGTAAATTGTGGTCTGTTTAAAAGTGAAAGTATTTCCACTGACCTTGGACACCGAGATCTTCAAGCTCCTTCTTTAGAGCAGTAACCATTGAGCGCACAGAGCGACAGCCACTGAGGAGCTTCTTGTAATTTCTCTTCACACCACAGAGGGCGATGTAACGTTTCAGCCTCACAACTGTTTTATTGTCCTCCTGCAGGAGTCAGAGAAGTTGAGACGACTACTTTATTCTAGTGACCCAAAGGTGTTCAATACACAAACAAAGTGCAAGATGGTGGATCTTGCACTTTGTGTCTCGATAAGACGGAAAGCACAAAACACTCCTTTCTAATTGGAAAAAGCAAAAAGGTGCAGAAATATCTTTTGGTGTCCACCTGTATTTAAAAAAAATAAGTTATAATTAATTATCAAAAACATAAGACATCACCCCAACAACAGTCAAGCAAAAATAACAATCAACAACCTTATATAAGAAACATTTAATATTAAGATAAAAAAAAAAAACATTACAATGCCTGATAAAATAACTCACCTTTTCACCCCTGGTGCTCTCTCTCTCTTTTTTCACAGTTTTCTTTTTTCTATTTTCTGTCCCACCCTTCTGGTCGTCGTCCTCCAAAGAAGTGAGCGATGATGAATCTGAGTCTGTCTCATTATTCTTCTTTTGCACAGGGACCTTTTCATCTGCATGAAAGAAAGGCATATTAAAGTAAATTAAGAGACTACAATAATTGACCATTTACTTGTCTTATATAGAAGTAGACAGGTTATATAGTCACCTTTTTCGTTGTCATCCGAGGACTCGTTACAGTCAAGTTTGTCATTCTTTTTATCTGTCTCACTTTCATCCTCTTCACCACTTGAGGTTTTTTTCTTTCCAGGACTTAAACTGCTGCTTCTCTTCATCTCTCCACTCGTTGGATTGCCTTTCTGTTTCATCCTTTCTTTTGGGCTGTCACCACAGTCACTCTCATCCCCATTTTTTCCTGACTCACTCACTTCCTCATCTGAAGAGTCCTGATTTTTTGTACGCTGCGTCTGTTTTGCATTTGTTTTTTGCTGGGGTTTTTTCACCTTCCCCACCGTGTCCTCAGACCCAGAACTACTTTGGTCCTCCTTTTCACTTCCTGTTTTACAGCCGTCTTCATCCTCAGATTCTGTCGTTAAATACACAATAAAGAAAAAAACATTCTACAGTTTACAGAGAGGCAAAAAAATGAAAATGTAACACTCACTGGATGACACAAATTATATCATGTTAATACAGGGGCTGATGAGTGTGAGTCTCTGAAATAACAAGTGTTTTCTATTGACATGATTACCAATATTCAAGTAATTTAAGATAAACCACCTAACAAGATATATAAAGGACACAATTAAAAGTACTGTATGTACTCAGTGCTTAACCTTCTATTGTAATGGGCATAATAATATATTTGTATCTATATGTGTCTTTGCTTTAAACACACACACACAATGGAAAAAAGTTATACGCTGTGACAAGCTTTTTATTTTATTATATAGCATGCCAACACGTGCTGCTAGTACTGTAAGCAGAACATATAGTGACAGCCATGGCTTTATCAGAATATTGAAACACTGGTTGACCGCAAATTCAAACACTGTATATTAGATAAATAACTTTACAGTTAAAAAGGAAAATAAAATTATTAAAACAACCTGATGATGAGCTTGACTGACAGCGGGATTTCTTTGCTCTGGATTCATCTTCCTCATCTGTCCCACTTTTCACCTCGTCGTTTTCCTGCTCTCTTTTCCTTTTGTTTTGGGGCTTCTTGGTCTCCTGCTCACCTCCATTTTCATCAACGTCCTAGATGAGAAAAAAACTAACAGTGATCATGATGATGATAACAGTAATATCCCAGCACTATAATGAACCCCCATAAAATGTTAACCTCTTGTATTAAGCTGTATAGGATGGATTTATTTACCTGCATCTTCATCAGCTCCTCTTCAACCACCTGTTTCATGTAATTTCGTGTATGTGGATTTAATGATTCAAGTCCCTCCAACGCCAAGTAACGCTTCTTTAAAATCCCCAAGCTCAGTTTACTGGAATAAGACAGTAGAGTAATTATATCAATTTGTACAAAGGAAAAGGTAAAATGTGTTTTTAAATAAGCATTATTATAATAATATAATATAAAGATTTAAATGTATATGTAACACACAACTGCAATTCATAACATTAATAAACTCCACTCAGCAGCTGTATCCGGCACTTTTAACATGGCTTTGTTAATTACTCCAAGTTAACTTTAAAACTCACAATGTTTGTGCCCCCTGGAGTAAACTGATAGTATTATGCAGGGTGAGGAACATTTACAACATAATTACGGCACACTAGTGTTAAATAGTAACTGAGTAATGTGGGAGTGTGAGAGGTAATAAAAGTTCACAACCATTGTTACAACATAAGGTAGTATGTACATTACCATGTGTGCAAAATAGAGAAATTACCCTTAATCCTATCAAATTTTCCACAAACAAATGCTCTCAGGTTGGTTGCTAATCTATAAAAAGAATTTCTTCCATTTGATTTAATCAAAACGGTTCAACAATAGCCCCCCAATACTTGGTGATAATGGAACATTGCGGAGTTCTTCATTCTTCAAACTTTTGGCATTCCTGTCACTGAAATATTTCCTTTGATATTTTCACTATTTTTCAAAAAAGAGGTTGAAAATCCTGTCTGTTTACCATCACTGGACCCCTAAGGGTTTGACCAATAAGAAACAATAATCACATACTGTAATTATTTCAGCAAGAAGTCACCACCACCACTATTGTTGCATTGTGCTGGTCTACATTTGCATGTGACTTTATTATAAGGGGAATATTTTTGTATTCTTCTGTACAAATACCTCCTTACTAATAAAGTAAACTCATACACAAATATTATACTGCTAGCTACTTTGGTCATAATTTAAGTGGATGTGTATTCATTGCTTTCTTTTTGTGCAAAGAATTACACACCTGTGCTGTCAATGTCCGTACTTCAGTGAAGATATATCCTGAATATATTATTGATACCACTGACTCAGAATTTTCTCTATGTTGGAAGAAGAAAGTACCATAACTACAAAGCTTATTTTTCATGTGTTTTGAAAAGATTCAAAGTTGCATTGTGATCTAGACATGGACAGTTTTGCATTAATGCAGTAACAGCACATAAACAGTTACAGCCATGTTACATTTGCTAGTCGATTTCCCTGCATTAGTTTTGTTTTAGAGTAACACATGTTTAAACTCAACATAACATGAAAAAATAAGATATATGCATGAATATTGAAAACTGAGGACGCAATGCATCATCGAATTGAGTCACTGGCATGATAAAACAGCACTTTTATTGCCAGCTTTTAATAAGGAAATTGGGCAGAACGTTTAAAAATATAAGAAAAAAGTTAAAACTTTTCATTTGTGCTCTTTGTTTAATGTTAATGTATGCCATATCCATGTTTATCTGTATTAATAACAGTGTTTGTACGTGGTGTTCGGAGAAAAACATGCAACTAGCTTTGGTTAAGTGCTTTATAACCTGAAATAAATGTAAACGCTAAGTGAGGTTGTAGTGCAATAGGTTGCATAAAAACCCTAAAGAAGACCACAGTTAGGGCCAATGTGTTTTTGCACAATCATCACTTAAAAACACGACTCTAGAATGTTGTATACCTGAGGTCCGGCTCATCGCGGAGTTGATCGCAAACAAACCGGCGGACTCTGGCTGCTTCTTGGTTGGACACCATTGCTTCCCGCTCTAGTGGTTTAATATTATGATGAAACTGGCGGACCACCTGTTGTCAACGGAAATGACGTCACGTTAGCGGCACGCCCTTTTTCCCATTGTCTTGTTTAAATGCAAACTGCTTTTAGAATCAACACCGCCATCTTTTGGACAGGAGGGTGAATCAGAAGTGTTGTCAAACTTCACTAAAATAGTTGCTTTTTCTTAAACAGACGTTCTAATTTTGTTCGTCGCTGAAGAGGATTAAGGCCACATACAAGCCAGAATTCTGAGAAAAAAAAAAAATCCGAATTCTGACTTTAATCTCAGAGATTAAAGTCTTCCATTGTATTATTGCTTTAAATGTAAATAAACAGAAGGGTCAATTTAAATGTCCATTAATAACCCATTAATTGTTTTTGCCTTTATTCCTCCAAAATGCATTATTTCTATTTTTCTATTTATCTCCATACATCAAAATATTTTAGACTACGGTATAAACGATCAAATTCTGCAGTACTATTCAATGAACAATCAGTCATGAGTCATCCTTAGATCAATTTTGCATCAGCAAAAATATTCAGAAATGTAGAACTTTTCCCCCTTTACCTCCACAAAAGGGAATTTGTTTCTCAAATTGTTATTTGTGGCATAAATATTTCCCAAAATGAAAAGGTTGTCCATTAAGTCAACAACTAACACCCATTGTGTGCGAAAAATCATTAACATGATCGTTTACTCCAAGTGAATTTCACAGAATTTGTGGTAGCACAGGGCCAAGCAGAAAAGGAATTGGACTTGTAACCTGAGGATCCCGCTTCACATCCTGGGACAGGGCTGAGATGCTCTGAGCAAGGAATTCTATCCCTCATTGCTTCCCGGATGCAGATAAGTGCTACCCAATGTTACTGTGCCCGGCTTGTGTGTTCTCTATCACTTTATCACAGTGTGTGTCCAAATATATCTAATCATCATCCATCCATCGTCTACAGCTTTATCCTCCACAGGGTTAACTTGCAGGGTTGCTGGAGCCAACTCCAGCTAACATAGGGTGAAAGGTGGGGTACACCCTGGACAGATTGCCAGTCCATTGATGAACAACCATTCACTCATACACACGGCCAAATGTAAACTCCACAGAAAAAGGCCCGGACCAAGACGCAAACCAGCAAACCAAGTGTGCCACTGTGATTCTTGAGAAGCAAGACCAAAAAGTCACATCTGGATTTCATAAGTCATTTATTTGGAACATTCCCATGACCTCTACTGGACGGAGGTTATATTAGTGCATATATTAAAGGTATTACAAGGTGATACAAGGGTCTGAGATACAAATTGCTCTCATTCAGTGTTTTTTTTTGTCACCATTCAAAGTAATTTGGTTTACTTACTGATGACTAAAACACTGCTCTCCCTGAGAGAAATAAATAAATACAATCGATTATTACTTGATTTTATCATCACTGTATGGCCAATTACATTTAACACATTTCAGAAGTTTGGTGTAAGACATCATGTGAAAGTTATGGCTCAGAATAAAATACAGTGTCACAGAAATGTTCTCGTTTCCTCTTTAAAACATACAACTGAAATGTAAGTTCACAATTTAGACATTTACAGGAGTAAGTTAAAAGACTGATGTGTGCCGTAGAGTGCATATCATTCCAAAAACATGAAAAATTCACTTGAGCACTAGTTTACATAAAGATTGAACACAATACGCAAGTTAAATAGCAAACAATAAATTAGGTTCATAAATTAATTTAAAAAAAACATTTCGAAGCAACAGCAGTAAAAATTTAAATAAACATGAGCTGCTCAAAAAATCTCATTCATGAAAACCTCTCACTCTAGAAATGTCTACTCAGTTGATTGATTCCAGTGTTAACATATCTAAACTCTGTTTGTCACTGTCCAACACAATCTCAGTCCAATTTATCAAAAAGGCAACAGACGCTTCACAATGTAAATAAACACAGTGTTTCCTGCTGTGTCAAACAGAGGAGGCTGCCAGTGCATATCATTATCACCTACGTCAACAGACGGCATTCGGCTCTAAGAATAAAATCAACCTTTAGGATAGGAGCATGATTTTGACACCTATTCATTTACTATCAAGGGCGTCTTTATGCATGCAGTCATTTCATGCCAGTTTCATGTCCCAGGTAGTTTTAATCCTTTCCTATATTTAATTAAGTTAGCAGTTTGTTGTCTTGTAAACGGAAGCATTTCTTTTAACTCCATACAACTTACTATGGTTGCAAATCAGTCATCAACCAATATATTTCTGCAGTGACAAAAAAAACAAAACAACTTTAACTACCATGCTATTGCTATGATCCACGACCTTTCATTAAGATGTTACTTAACAAAAATGTACATATGAGTGATCCTACAATTACATATGTTTTCACATTATTAGTCCTTATACACAGTTTGCTGGCCGTTCCCTCTTTCATCATGCATTATATGCCTCCTAACATGGATGCGTCTCACACGTCGGTCCCCTCCCACAGCACCCTCTTCCTCTGATTGGCCAGCTCCCAGTGTGGACCCTCTTGAATCTAAAAGGTGCAAGCCTCCTGAACCAGATCCTCGGCCGTTCTCGTAGGTGAGGATATTGAGGGTTTCTTCAAAGATTCGAGCTTCAGGAAACTCAACCTATATATAAAAAAAAAACAGACACACACACACACACACATAATGGTCAAGTTTCTTGTATATTGTGTATTTATTATGGTTTTCACAGTTTGTTTGTACTTTTTTAATTCATAGTTTGGTGTCCTTGAGTGCTGAAAGGCACCTATAAATAAAATGTATTATTATTCTTGTTATTATAATAATAATAATAATAATAATAATAATAATAATAATAATAACAACTTATAAGGAGAGTAGCTGACTTGAGCGTAAAGTTAATTATTACCTTTGGGGACAAAACCGGATTATCTGTTTCCTTGTGCCTCTTGTCTCTGTGCTAAACTAAGCCAACTACTCTTTATCCCAACTCATAATGGCTGTTCACATGCAGCACCTAAAAATAAGAGGCCTGAAAAACCCATGGAAGGGGTTTTAGGTTCACGCTCATACCTCGTCACTTGTTACTAAGCAACCAAAACCTGCCTCAATGTATGAATTAACACATTCAACTGAGATAAATCATCAAAACAAAGACAGTAATTTAACAATACTGCATCTCCCTCACAGCTACTTTGCTGCTCAATGCATGTGGGAAAAAAATGATAAAATAACTCCTACACCACTGTGTGAGCTCAGACCCTAAAAATAAGATGGAAAAGAAAATGATGCATTGGTGCGCGCAAAAGATGTTGCATATGAACTTCCCCTTAACCTGCCTAAAAGCAAATAAACACATTTCTCAAAAGATCAAACTCAAAGATATTGTACATAAAATGATGCCTACTTTGGTCTGCTTCTTCTCTGTAGCATAGACAATGGAGGTGCAGCATACTTCAGCGATTTTGCGGCCTTCACCATAGAAAGACCAGCAGCAGATCTCATCTCCGAGCACGTCTTTGACAAACAAAACCCGGCCATTAAATCGCAGCACAAGCTTGTCAAAGAGTTCAATGTTCTTCAGCAGGTTATCGTCAGAGTTGCTGGTCACGTGGAGAGAGACAAGAGTGAGTGACAATTGACTGAAAAGATGAATAAACAATTCAATGTTGCAGAATATGAGTCATCATATTTCTTTTCATAAATTCAGTCAGACTGAATTTTTACCTTGTGTAAGAGTATTTGTTGTTTCCTCTGTTGTTCTGTAATTTTACAACGGGCTGTGGAGAAAAGAAACAGTATTGAGTGAAAGGTGGTCTTTACAAATCTGTTTCCAGTTTGCATGATACAAGTAAACATTTCCTTGAGATTAAAATCCAAATTTTAATGTCTTTATACAATCTATGATTATTAGGTTCACACCAACATTCAGACACTTGCTACATATGAACAGAAAATAAGTCAGCTGCTAGTCTTTTACAGTGAAATACCAGTGGTCCACTAGATTTAACAGAAATGTCAGTTACCTTTCCACAAGTGGCAATCATCTTCTGTTCTTCTTTGGCTGAGGTGATC
Organism: Solea solea; assembly: GCF_958295425.1. NCBI lineage: Eukaryota > Metazoa > Chordata > Actinopteri > Pleuronectiformes > Soleidae > Solea > Solea solea. The sequence continues at coordinate 17,987,118 of NC_081149.1, read as the reverse complement.
ATGGGGATGCGGCACACACTTTCAAAGACATCCTGTTTTTTCTGTAGGTAAGCAAATTAAAAACATTTGACATGGACAACTAATGCATTTTTCTATATTAGGTTGACTGGTTACATCAATTAGGTGCCTGATAAATCAAAGTACTACAATTAAATGATAAGTAACAACGAAATCCATTAAATGTTCATATGAAGTCATTTAATTATCATCATTTCAATTAAAAGTATTCATATTATTCACTGACAAATTAGATACTGTAGAAAGAGATTTAATGGAGATAATTTCACTCAAAGTCAATCTAGAAAATATGATGACATCTGATATACAGCAACACTATTAGTCTGTCTTTTAGTGCACATTAACTCTTTCAAGGAGGCAGAGTAGGAGCAAGGGGAAGGAAGCAAATGAGCTGGGTGGTGATATTGATGTGGAACAAACAAAAGGGGAAGTCATTTTGGACAACTGTGCTAATACTATATGTGTAATATTATGTTTTACTTCTCATTTGTGTATGCATAAAGAAGTATTATCTATTTACCTGCATGGCACTAGTACAATGCTGGATGAGTCCCTGGACCTGATAATACTGGGCCTCCTTTAGAACCTCTTCCAACTCTCTGTGGTCCTCTGGAAGTGGGACGGAGCCGTCTCGCAGGAAGTTTAAAACCAAATCAAAATACCGGCCACATCTGTCCAAAATGACCCAACCTGGGACAGTGGAGAAAATCAGTTATAAGAGTCTGTAATCACTATTAATTTTTGTGGTTGCCCAAATGTCCCCAGAGATTGATGTGGTTTATAGCTAAAGTCTGAGCATGCTACAGTAAGGTGGGAATTTGTAGTTAGGATATTTTAATAAAAGGCAGTGTAGTCTTTTCAGATTATTCATATTCATATATTATTCAGGATTTACATATTGAGTACATCTAAAAAGTACATAAAATCCTCTACCTTAAAAAAATCAATCTTAATGTTCACTGACAACAAAGTGAAATATTTTTCACACTACACTTGATTTTCTGCCCATAACCAATTTTCATGGCCACATGTCATGTCATGTCCAGATTGTATCCTCCACATGGGGGTTGAAGGGGCGCTGGTGCCAATCCCAGCTGACATGGGGCGACAGGGCGGGGTACACCCTGGACAGGTTGCCAGTCCATCACAGGGCCACATAGAGACAAACAACCATTCACTCTCTCACTCACACCTATGGTCAATTTAGAGTGTCCAATTTTCACATAAATTATGAATGAAATAATGTTACATCAACAAAATGTAAGAGGACAGGCACATTCACTTACCTTCCGAGTCAATGGTAACCTCTGTTTCTCCATTGCACATGCGCCGCAGCAGACTGTCTTCCTTACTTAATGTCTGGACAGTTGTATAATGCAGTGAGCCACCCACATTTAACTTAACATACTTGCTTCCCAGCAGACCCCGATTTCTGTGCTCATCCGTGTTGTGGCAGGCAGGCTGGTAAATAGGAAACTGGGCAGAGTCAGCAGCATGACTGCCAACTGACGCCTCAGCAGACATGGGGCTGAAGAGTCACTTCACAACTGTAATGTAGAAGAGCATGGCAGTTTGTTTTGTGTGTCTCTCTTTGAGATAGTAAATCATAATGGTCTTAACCTCTAAAGCAGACCAGTCTTTCCTCACTTGTCATATATATATATATAGATGGCGACAAAGAACAGTTAACAGAGGCAACACAGACACTAATTATGTTTGTGATGTTGGGCTATATAAATCAAATTGACTTTATTTGACCAAACAATTTCAATGTGTTGTGGAAGCGTTGCTCTCTCTAACAAATCTAGTTATTGTGATGCATTAATCGTGCGGTAAAAGTGATACTGAGTTAACTTGAAGAAAACAATACTCACCACCCTGAACATCAAAGTAACTTCAAAGTCGACCCAATATAGATGTGAACGTGGTTATGACGCAGCAGTCGTTGATAACACGCCAGCTTATACGGATAACCCGAAGCACAGGAACAACTTTACAACGCATCCACCATTTGACAGCTCATTTTAATAGCAGCTAAATCAAAGTGGCTAACAACAGCTGCTCTATTTTGTTACACTTAATGCCGTCAACGCTCTTTTGTTTTGTACCAAAATGTAGAAACCATTAAAGTGCTAAATCATGAGCAGCCACTGGTACTGTATGACATTAAATGAATAATATTTAATTAAAACTAATGCTAAACGTGAGGAGCTAACTGGGTCAATCGGAAAGAAACTAGACCATCATCTTCCGTTGTCGTCTTCTTCTACGTTCCACACCGCCTTCCTTTTGGAGTGACACGTTTGGCGTTTACTGTTTACTGCCCCCAGTGGTCACATTTGGCAACTGCAGAGCCACATTTTAAAAACATCGGCGAATTACGTCAATATTGCCGTTTAGCAATCTTGTTATGACAACTGTAACATTTTAGTTACCACACAGTCAACTTCCATAGTGTTTCCCAAACGTTTTTTGTTGAATAAAAAGATAAACTATCACAACTTAATGCATATTGCAAATTGATGCATACTATGTTTCTGACTATTTTTTCAACTCCCAATATTCCTGACATTCCTGAGAGACATATTTTATATATAAATAAATAATTTTACCCATGTTATTTAAAACATACATACATGTGTTACCCTTGTGACCCATCTGTATCTCCTGACCCATGTGACTCATGTAACATATTATAGTAACTACTCTTGCATGACTAGTGTATCACGATAAATAACAACAAGATGAAAGTCAATATTGTAATTACTGTATTGTTAAAATAATGTATCAAGCTTTCTGAGCTGTAGAGCTGTAAAGATGTTTAATAAAACATATAACATCACTTCAACACAATGATATTCTTTCCATTGGATAGGTTACATGTATATGAATACAGTTCATATTCTGTGTATGCATGAACACAAATAAGACCGTGTTAAATGGAAAAACAACAGGTAATAATTTCAAGTCTTACACTATTCAACAAAGACTTTATTTCCAGCTCAGCAAATAATCCACTGCCTTCAAAAGAGTGTATTTATATATATGTATATATATATAAAGCAAAAATAAATAAATTAAAAAAATGCTACAGATGATAAGAGAAGAGTTTAGTCTACAAAGCAACAGGCTACGAATCCTGCATTTGACAGCGAATCACTGTTCAAACAATCATTTGTAAATAAATACATAATGCATCACAGCAAGCAGCCAAGTTTGCAAGTTTTTCATCAACATAGTGCATACAACATCTAATCTGATAACAATGATAACTGTCAGTAACTATGATGATAATGGCAAGATTGAGCAGAAGCAATATAATTTACAATCAGTGCATGCTCTAAGCATAATGACATTCATGTCCTCACCTCTTCTTACGTGTTATGTGACACTGGGTGACAGTGCACTCCAGAAACAGCAAAAAGTAAAGTAAACACTGCTCTTGTAAACACTATTATAGCAACAGATGAAACACGTAGGGACAATAAATTATTGAACATTATATTTTGGCACTGAATTTTCATCATATATATGTATATAATGAAAATATATAACCTCCCACCACCGTGTATAAGTGTATACATATGAGGATATATATATATATACAGATATATACATATATAGATATATGTATATATCTATATATGAACCTCAATCAATATTAAATCAGATATTTACATTCAGTTTGTGTGTGTTTACACAGAGAAAAAGACAAAGTAAGGAAGAGAAAACGTCTCTCGATGTCATAATGTTGTCATAAGAAAATTTAAGTCTCCTTCTCCTTTACTGTAACACTGTAAAGTCAATCAAATGGAATAAAATAAATAAATAAATAAAACATTCAGTGTACATTTTATACTCACAACAGTAACTTTTGATTGTTACAAATAAACTAACTAACTAACTAAAATAAATAGACGAATAAATAAATTCACTTCCCTTTCCCATCCATCTCCTGTTCTTATTCTCCACACTTCTATGTATTTCTTTACTTTTCCATTCAATTTCTTACCCTCCGTAAGGCACTGGTCCTAATGATACAGAAACCTAGGACCCACGTGTGACAGACCACCAAATATCAGTGCAAGAAAATAGCAAAGCATTTCCATAATTGATAAACCAGATACACTGTCGTGGCAAAACACAAAAGACTCATTTATAAAAACAAAAAACAAAAAACCGAGAGAAAGGGGGAATGAGGCCTTATAATATTAAGTAATTTGTCTTCCAAAATAATTCAATCTTTGTGTGGTTTTTAATTCTCACCAAAACATATTCTGCTTTAAATGGACACTTCATACTCCCGTGTATCCTGTGAAGTAAGGAAATCAGTCAATAACAAAACACTGCTTTTAATTTTTATTATTTTTTTTTCATTAAAACAAATCAAGGTCAGAAATGTTTACTGGTCAATTTAGGGATAACTTTTACTTACCCCTGCCTCATAAAGAGGGTTGTTAAAATCGGACTCGACTGTAATGGGACTGTAGGAGTGTGTGTGTGACAGCGACTTCCAGAAGAGTGGCTTCCATTCTAGTCTGCAAATGCTGCAGAGGTGAGAAAACAAAAGGACATGTCACCTCACAAAAAACAACAGAAAAGAAGAACCGAAGAACTGAAACAATGTCGCCATGTAAACATGTACATAAGAGGCAGTGTACTTACTTTGTATAGTACATATAAATTCCTCCGATCAGGAGAATGACCAGTATGATTGGCAGAATTATTGCAAGAGCAATGTTCTCACTCAGGATCTGATGGGATGGCTCGAAAGACTGGGACACTGTGATAAATACAGAAAATAATCAGTCATTTCTGATATTACTCGTGATTTTCTTCAACATCGCACTGTCATAAATTAAGATTTGGTTGTATAAATGATAGGCTACATACAATATCAATTAGTTTCTGCTATTCTTGAGCTGATAATTTGAGCACTTATACATTCATAACTGTACACCAGAGGGTGCCAAAACATGGAATACAAAGATGTCTAGGGGTTTACATATTGCGAAACAAACTTTGATATGATACATAAACATATAATGATATATAAACACATATATCACCTTCTAATTTGTGATCATCCAAGAGCTCTTCATATGCCACTGTGTGAAATTAAGGAAACATTAATACATTACAAATCACACCATATTTCTGTGCTGAGCACAGAAAAAAAGAAAGAAAGGAGAAAAAACTAAAATAAGGCTCACACATACTGTATGTGCACAATAAGAACAGAAAAATGTGTTCAAAGACAGTACAGGTCAAAATATAACATACTGTATAATTCTTGTATCTCAATGGGCCCTCGAGATGGAAAATGAGCCTTATTATGTGTCCCTGTGTACCTAGTAAAGTGGTCGGTGATTGTGTAATACGGCATTTAAATAAAATGATAACATTTACCTTTGCAAAATGGTGGCGGGTTGTTCCACTGTGAGGGGTGGCCGGGAACACAGGTGATAATGACCTCCCCAATTAGTTCGTAGCCCTCATAACAGAAGAAACGCAGAGTCTCCCCTGCCTGGTAGTTGTGCTTATACAGGGTTTGGTAACCATTATCAGGGACACCCGGGTTTGGACATGGGTCATACTTTACTGTGGGAATAGCCACGTATACACACTTAATTTTCAAATCAATGCATCAATTAGCATGATCAACAGCCGAGTAAATAGAGCAGGCACTCACAGACACATTTGGGGCTGCGGTCACTCCATTTGGGGGTGCCGGTGTCTCGGCCGTGGCAGGAGATTTGGCTGGGGCCTTCCAGCTGGTAACCTTGGTTACAGGAGAAACGGACGACTGTTCCGACTGCAAAACCTGCCTCGGGACGCACAGAGCGCGCTCCGTTTACCACCTCTCCTGGGTCAGGACACTGCTGGACTGTAAGGGACAAAAAGTCACATGACAGCATGACGACCCATTCTACCCACTAACCCATGACCATTTGATACTTTTATTGGCTTAATCACTCTTATCTTGAAACACGCCACACGCATATCTCAGATGTGGTGCAGTGCATATTTAGAGTACGACCCTGGTTGTCTGACCTTTCACACAAGTGGGTGGAGTGCTGCTCCAGGACAGGTCCCACTGACAGGTGATGATGTCAGAGCCACTGATGTCATACCCTGGTTGGCACTGGTAGGTCAACACACTGCCTCTGACGGGGGAGGAGTGAGACGAGCTGATCCAGCCAAACTCAATTTGAGGGAGGGTTGGGCAGGTGTCATTTGGCTCAACCTCTGCACACGACAGAAAGAGAGAATTAAATTAAAGAAATTAATTAAATTAAAGAATGATCTTTATGGTTTCATTTGTCTTGTTCAGTGCTGACACGGTGAGACATACTTTAGGCCACAAACCCACTTCTTACCACGATAATGAATGAGGAAACCCTGACTTAGGATGAAACTGGAGTCATCTGGATCACTCTGAAACTGAATGGTCACCTCTGACCCCCCTGACACCACCTGGAAACGCTCTCGGGACCCCAGGTATTGCCCAATCACGTGAGACATGAGGTCACGTCCATCGAAAACGGTCAACACATCGGTGTGGCGGATGTTTAAGCTTGAGGCAGGAAAGGTGAGAATTAAAAAACAAACAAACAAAAAAACAAAAACTGTCACTGTCAATTTAGAAGAAGAGGAAAGGTAGGAGAAGCAGGGGGTTAAGATAACTATAAACCTGCAACATAATGCTAATACAAAATATTACATTTGACTTATATCATCATTGTTATTATTATTATTATTTTTATAATAATATTACAAATATATTAGAATAATGAGCTGAGGTATTGAATATGTGTAAAGACACACGATCAACCTGAAGTCTAAGCACAGGTTAAATAGATTATTAAAGCAATTCTTTGGGAATCAAAAGTGTACTGACCCCCATTTCCAAAGGCAGGAAATGGCATTTACTTGCAGAATAACACTTCTCTGTCAGCCTCCTGCTCCGTTTCAAGGTTTCTTGTGACTTTTTTCTTTTCACTTTTCAGATATACTGTGGTGCATAATTTTAAAGCAAATGTCTACTACATTCAAACCATCATCAAAAAAATCATCTCCCTGTCTTCCCCAGTACAAAAAAGTTGCCCGTGCTTGTGTCGCCTGCAACATCCCTGCGCTGTACACAGAGTTACACTTTATGTCATAACTGACGGAGCAAAGGCAGAGGGACCACAGCCACGTACTGCAGCTGAACTCACATCTGAACATCCAGTTCAATACGTTTCTCTTCGTTGCCATGGATCTGCCACACGCAGTCTAACCCCTTGGAGTAGCTCTGGGGCCAATCAGGAGATAGGATGGTACCCGTGGGCTCGGTCAGCTCTCCTCCACACAGAGCTTAAGGAGCAGAAGAGAGGAGAGACACTCAGGTGACAAATTAAGGAGATGATGAAGAAAACAAAAACTGGAGAAGCAATCAATTATTAATGCGGCAAGAGAAAATAGAGTAAGTAATCAAGCGGTGAACCTATTTGTGGTCTCAAGATGCAGTAAAATGTGAAGAACGATCACATAAACACTTTTACTTATTGGAAAAAAAAGCAACAACTTCCTGCCTGACAACAGATGTGTGATGCAACAGTGAAGATTGTGCTTCTGTAGGGACGTGACAACTCTAGGTGCAAACTGCAAATTAAAATTCTGCTTCTGACTTTACACACACACACATTGCCAGGAAAACTGTACATGTTTATGTCATACATTTTACCCTTTCACATTGCTTTAAAGATGTGCAAAGTACAAACATGTCTGTATTTTTATATATTAATAGGGAATTATATGAAAAAAATTTACTCCATTGTAAATTTAAGTACAATAAATTAAGGGCAATTCCATCTGAAACCCTTAAAAAAATCCGTACAATTACTTTTTGTTTCTTTAAACTTATTGTCCCTATTTCCAGGTTTGTCTTTCTGCATCACATGTTTCATAATGTTCATAGTCTGTCTTTGTTAACTGGGACACAGCCAACGCTGTTTCTCCACATTTGTTCTTACTGTTGTTTTTGTCATTTTTAAGTACAGATGTAGATTAGCCAGTGGCTAAAATCTGGCATGTTTACACGTTGATGATGATTAATGTCCAATGTCCCTACTATACTATCAATCACAGATACACACTCTGTTTGCAGCAGTTTCCAGCCAAAGGCAGAGCATACGTCGACTCTCAACACTTTGTCAGTCACCACAAAAAGTCTGACCTCTTCAGCGTCCTCACGCAGTACAAAAACACAGCGCGGCATATGGCTTTAAGAATATCTTTCTGTCGCATTGATGCTCAGTTGAAACTCTAACACCTGTGTTTTTAGCACATCCACATTCTCACTGCTATTCTCAGTTTTCACAGCGTGCCAGACAGATCAGCAGCTGACACAGACAGCATGACTGTAGTCTTCCTGCTACAACATCTTGACGCTTCAGGCACGCCGTCCTAACAGAATTCAGTATGAATATTAATGAAGCAAACAACTTTGTCACATCATGCAGTATGCAATATAGATTTAGAAAGAAAATCAAGGTAACAATGCAGAAATAATAAAAAATAAAAAAAGCTGGAGAAAGGAATAAGGAAAGGAAATACAACCAGTTCTCATGCATGAAACTCACCTCTGCACACAGGTTCACTATCGTTCCAGTGGGGATTTCCGGGGTCAACACACTCAATCGTCCCTGAGCCTTGTTCCATGACATAGCCCGGAGAGCAAGTGAAGGTAACAGTGGTGCCCAGCTGATACGTGATGTCACTGCTGCTGAAATTTCCATGCGGCATGTAAGGCTCCCAGCAGTGTTCATCATCGAAAGCTAAAACATAACAACATTTGAGTTAGTAGGGTATTTTGTATTGTGTAAACTCATCACAAAGAGTATTTTTCTACTCCTAATCCATACCCTTTATGTACGTAGTTTATCACAGATGCTGAAGATTTATTTTAGGTTATCTAAAAACGAAATGCTTATGATTGCTGATGTTTCTGGTAATGATATCTGTATTGGTGATATAGTATATTCATCATCGTTTAACCTAAGGCTATAAAAAATGTGTTTGAGTTTTTTTCCATGACTTTATCCTCCATTGCATACAAAGAGGACCAACCATTCACTCTCACACCTCAATTTACAATGTCCAATTAACCTAATGTTGTTTTTGGACTGTGGGAGGAAGCCAGATTACCCAGAGTGACCCCACACTCACACGGGGAGAAGATGTAAATTCCACACAGGGATCAGACCCGGTGACCTTCTTGCTGTGAGGCAACGATACTCTGCACTGCACTGCAGTTTGACCCATGTTTGAATTATTATATTTATTATTCATTTCTAACTGTTTAACTCTTTTATTTTTCTCTGTCTTTTATTTGTGTGGCAATGTAGTGTTCATTTTTTTGTTTCTTGTATTGTTTTGCTGACCAGTTGAAAACGACATGATGCAATTAGCCTGTTCTTCTGCTTGAAAAAAATAGGCAATAGCACTCATTTACGAGAGGAGAGAGCAGTTTCAGCGCTTTGCTCAGGACGACCCAAACAATTCTCTTACCCTTGTGACTAGAAAAAATGAGGTACAGGGTGATATCAGCTTCAGCACTGAAGCATCAAAACCTAAAGTAAACCCCGTAAAAGCACAGAGGTCTGTGCACTTGCGTGGCTCGTTATGGTCCTCTTCAACACAACAGCAAACACATTGGATGAAGACCTTGGTTTTCTAAAGGGCTCTAAGCTATTTATTTTAATTACTTAGGATGTAATATTTAACATCACTTGTTAACATCTAATTATCTTACTAAATTCATAAAGCTGGTGGGTTCGTAATTCTACAACAAATGCACATCTATGTTTTCTAGCAAAATCCCCACATTCGCTTTAAGTAGTTTGATCTTGTTTGATTTGCAGAGACGTCCTTGTGTGAGGAAAGAGACAAAGGGTGAGTATGCAAATTGTCTGCGCTCACCCTCGTATCGCAGCGCGAGAAGCAGAGGGATGGAGGACGAATCGGCTGTGAGCTCCAGGTACAGCGTGGAGCTCTCACTCAGCAACCCACGTTCTGGGACATCATCCAGGTCCGAGTCAAAGAGCGGCGGAGACAGCGAAGTGTTCCCACTGCGCACAATTAACCTAAAGAGGAACATGACACGCTCATGAAAAATAGGGAGATGATATATAATCAGTGTCTGGATAATACGGGTAAGAATGTGCACAGATAGCAACTCGAAGATACAGTTCATCATCTAGGAATGTGATGCTTTTAAATTAGAAAAGAGAATATGAAAGGTAGTGTACATTGTGTGCCTTTCATTAAATGATCATTAAAACTGAACATGCAGTGAATGGAGCAAACAAATGAAGGTAAGGCACATAAACCTTAAGAGGAACATTTGTAAAATGATGCCTAAATGTGCACTCATTGTTATTCAATGGCTGAACTCTTAGTGGCCTTTAAACCACAGAGGAGATTCTGTGATGCACAAACTAATGGAAAGGCAACAGTGGCAACTCACTTATCATCATCTTCATCCAGTGCAATCCTCTCAAAGTGTAGGTGGAGTTTATGTCCCTCTTTGGCTTCTATTAACCAGTGGCAGCTCAAGTTATTTCCATTACTGTGGTTGCTGACAGATGGTGGGGGTGGAGACAGTATCCGTCCCACTGTTGCATTACGAATCCACCCTCCGCAAGACACAGCTGAGGAAAAAATGACACACACACACACACACACACACGTATTATTTTCCGTAATCAAAAGTTGTTCCATTTAATCTAAACCTTTTTTTTTTTTTTTTTTCACTGACCGACACACTGAGGTTCCGGGGTGCTCCAGTGAGGCTGCGTTGTGTTGACGCATGTAGACACCTCATGGCCACGAACCTGGAAACCTGGATCACAGTGGAAGTGAGCCTGACCTCCAGGATGGATGTCTGTCACCGTGACCCCGCCGCTCTCAGGAGACAGAGGGAAGGGGCAGGACAGCAGAAAAGCTGTCCATGTTGACGGGAACAGGAAAGAAACACACTTTATTTTGGAAAATGCAAGATGAACATTTGAGATTTGGAGAAGATCTGCTCTCCCTCTCTCTCCTTTTGGTGGTCATCTTTTTCATCTATCACTGTCAGATGATGAGTCAGAGTTTCTGCTATGGACTAATCAGTTGGATGTTAATCTTCAAATCTTTAGATCTCAGCGATGTTGTCACCCATCACCACCATGATCAACAGATTGTCCACAGTACCTTTGTCAAGCAGCTGCTATGAGTATAAATCTCTTTTTCTCAAATGTCGACTCAACATCTCCTCATTGGATTTAGATACAGACAGAATGACATGTGATTTATAGTTCTGTCTTGAGCTCAACAAAGCTAGACCCACAACGCCAGAATAGACAACACAGAAGGAGGCAAACAACATCATTGAAAAGCAGTGACATGAAATCAACAACGCCATCGACTGAAAATAAATAAATAAATAAAAGAGAGGAGTCAAGCTGATTTCCACGTGTGTGATTTTCACCGCTTGTAAGCGCTGGGACTGAGACTGGGACAAATGATTTGTCCCAGTTACAAAAGGTTTGCCTGTTGCAGCGACAGCTCCTTCCTCTTTTAATTGCTTACCGGCACTTCTCACAAGACTCTCTTTGGTTTAGTCCAACGCATTATTACGGCCCAGAATAATCATTTTTCCAAGAGTACACTACTGACTACATTTTTGTGTTTATAAATTGCCACTAATGTTAAGTCATATTCACTGACTTCTTGACACATTTGTGTCCTGGAGGAACAGTATAATAACAGTAAACACTAAATAAAATGGACTGTGTGCTTGAAGTTTAAGTTTAGTCATTGTTGGAAATCTAAATATACAAGTTGGCAAAATGTGAATGGACGTTTTTAGTTATTTCAGGAAATATTTCAAATAAATGGACTTGTACCGACACTTATTTTTCCCTGATTTGGACTGAACCTACTGTATATATGATTGACAAAACTTTTAGGATAAAAACAATTATCTCCTCCTTTTTTTTTCCACATTCAAGACTAGGTGGTTTGTGTCACATTGACCCACAAAGTGATTTATTTCTGAAAAATAGATAAGCTTAATTCACACGGGCAAACTTAGTTCAAGAAAACATAAAGGATCAGGTTTTCATTCCTGTCTTAATTCTCTGACTAAAAGCCTCATAATCATTATTTTTCTTGTAGCCCTTGTTTGAAAGTTCTTGCAACTATGCAGCCATTTGAAATTGGCATGGTTAATGCTTGTGCTGTCATTCCATATGAGGACTTCACAAGAGTTTTGCACTTGAGTTTCTCGTGAAGTATGATATGTCCTGGCCAGAACTAACTTTCTTCTTATTCTTGACACCTCGAAAAAAAAGAAAAATGTCTCTGTTCTAATACTCTGCACATACATACTCTTCTTCTATGTATACTTAAGACCGATACAGACTCTGTTCTTGCAGAGTCTGTATAGGTCTTAACTGTACTTCATTTAAAAAAAGGAAAACAATATTCAGAAAAAATTACCACTTGTTTAACATAGAGTAAATGTGTTGCAGTCTTATGTCATGTCAATACAACGGCCTTTACCTTGATAGTGGAGACTGAACATTCCATGGTTGGTCTCGCGGAGACTGCGGTAGTGAATGTGCACCTGATTAGTTGTGCTGCGTATCACCTGACCCTCTCTCATCAGCGTCTCATTCGCTAACAGCTCTGGTCCTGTGCCACCGTACCCCATGATCGTCAGAGATTCCTCCTTAGACAGATTTACTTTTCTCACCTACAGAGCAAGAGAGGAAATAATGACAGCATCGGCAAAATAATGTCAGCGACAGGTCACATGATCACTGATCTGCAGCCTTTGCTAACTCAAGGCCTACTACACAGTAAGACTTTGTATGCAAATGGATGTCACATCATTAGGATGATTTTTTTAAAAAAACCCAAACAATTTAGAAGTATGTCCGTTTTGTTTAGGTAACTAACATTAACCTAAACCACTTTGCTATTTGCTTTAGTTAATTTGACAGACTTAATACGATGTCGACAGCATGTCAAAGGTTTGAATTGTGCATATCCATGCAAGTAATTAGTGAAAAAGCCGAAATAAAAGCTTTCAAGGTAACATTAAGTAAATTATTGATTGTTTATTTGTGGATTTATATGAGATAAGGCAGGTTACCTGAATCTCCACACCATAACCTGCATACACCGTAATGCTGTAGGTGCACTCCAGAGGGGAAAATGATGATGATGATGATGCAGGATCTGGGGACTCGACAATATCCTCCATTGCTGACAAAGTCACATTGCACTGCACTGTGAAGACAAAAAAGAAAAAGAGAAATACACTTATTAGATTTAGCTATTTATATCAAAAGTCCATTGTGTAACATTAGGAGGGTTTATTGGCAGAAACAGAATATACCTATATTTCTACCAGTGGCAGCAAGGGAAGCTCAGTTTCCTCTAAAATGTTTTGTACTGTGTCATATTTACGCTTCAATACTAAACGTGTGCTAGAACGCACTTAGAACGTGTCAGTCACGGACGACGGATCGTCTTACGTGATTTTTGTATTCCCGTAGCAGCCTTGAGCAGCAGCGTTATAACCACATGAAGCTCAGCTTCAACTGCTCTCTATGGGACGAGACGGAATAGTTTTTTTACTGCAGTGAGTTTGACGGTGATTGGACAAATGCGGAAAAAAATGTCACTTCCAGGGAAGCTCAGCTTCTCTGTGAGTCAATGGAGCGGTGGGCGGGCGCAGACACTGGAACCACTGTTTGATTGACAGCGTTGCAGAAACATACAAGACAGCAGAGCTTTTTCGTACATATTCCTGTGTGGATTTTGCGAGGGAAGTCTGTAGACAAATAGCTGATTGTGGTGTGTGATTTTCCTGCCTATATAGCCCATTTTTGTTTATACATATACACTGTAAATAAAAACACAATTACGGCATTGTAGTTTTACATGTTTTACATCACATTTTCTTGTTCTAGTACTAGAATTTATGTATAAACAACTGGGCCTGGAATGAGCTTCCCCTGTTTCAAAGACCAAACAGCAACCGCCATTGATTTCAACATAGGCCCAAATTAACAAACCAAACAGAACGTGGTGTGGATGTCATCATTTAAAGCAAAAGTTTATTATGCAAATGAAGAAGAACAGTTCCAGAAGAAGGAGATAATGGCAGAAAGAATGGAGGAGTTGAGAGAGAGTTGAAAGTGTCTTTACATCCTTTCTGGTATGCAAAAAGGAATGAGTGAGCGGAGGGGTCTTCTGTTTGGTACAGACTGCAACTCTAAACTTTAAATGTCAACTTTTACACACCAGACGTTTTATTCATTTTCAGTGAGTTCCAGTATCTGTCACATTTCTACCAATATTTTCTGTCCACATAAGTCATCTGCCAAGATTGGAGCCTGTCACATGACCTGTTGGTTCGGTATGCGAACAAACAGACAGACAGACAGACAGACAGACTTGAATTTATAGATAGATTACAATATAATTAAGTTATTTTCATATTAGCAGCATGAATCACATTAGTAGAGAGTAGTTTAAGCACTTTGCTCAAAGGCTTTTCTGTTTCTGAGAGATAAGAGTATGCTTTTTTTTCCTTTTTACCCAACCGCTACTCACATGCAGGTCAACATGCATGTAGAGAAGAATGATGCCTGTAACATAATGAAAGAGTTGACAGTCTTAAGATATTTCTTCATTGCAAGGTGTCTTTGCTGAGTAGAGTCTACTGATCTACTCCCAACATCCCGGAAAGCGAAATTCACAAAGAAATATATCATGGGGCAGAGAGCTCCAAGTGTGTTTAGTTATTTTTAAAGCTTGGTGATTAATTCAAGGATCTTTATTAATTCATTTTATTAATTATGTGTGAATGAAATGAACACATGGGGAGCTTATTTCAAAGTAGAGGGTACAAATACTTCATGCATACCTCTCTTACTGCTGTCAGATATGGCAATGCTGTGGTGATTTAATTAACTGTAAACAATATCCTCAGCCATCAATACAAACAAATGTGGCTGGTGGATCCTGACAGTAATTTTAACCACAAAGGCAAGACTGACTGCTTGGCTACCATTAGTGCTCTAATGAAGTGTATTGGACTGCATTTCTGAGAATAAGTGCAAAACACAATATTGTCCTGTTGATAGAACTGAAGGATGAAAATCATCTTTGACACGAAATCAGCTATGCAAGTGACACTGTGACTCTTCACCACAAATGATCAGAGTACAAAAGGAATAAACTAATATGTGCTCTAGTCTCACTTATGCCTGATGTTACAATGTATTGATTTACAGGTACACACACAGGCTGTACATAACTGTCCCACCTTCTGTTTTTTTTTTTGTTTTTTTTTAAACATTTGATTAATTTCCACATGTCAGCAACAGATGGAGATTGAAAGTGAAAGTGGGTTTGCTGCAAGTAGAAGAGAGAGCAAACCTTGACTGGGCGACAATTATCCACACTGACATGTGTGCAACTTCCTCTCCAATTTCAACCGTCTTTATTTAAACATATCTTTCTTTCCTCCCTCAGATCAAGAGGTTCTTGAGAAGGGTAATATTGAGTCTCAGTAACGTTCAGCGCTATCGACTCTGCAGCTTGCTGCGTATGAGTAACTCTGCTGGCAATCTGTGTTTTGAAGTGATTTGAGCTGAGTTAAAAAGGTTAAAAAGCATTTGCTGCCCACAAATGACAATTTCAATTCTGAATAAAATGATAAACAGTTGTTATCAGTGAAGCCAGAATTTCACTTAAAATGTTTTCTGATGATTCTAATGACAAATCATATTTCATGACTTAATACATTTCCTACAAATACACCCTAACATCCTTTGTTAGGGTGGAACATAAATGGATTTAACCTGCTAACCTGCTGGTTTTCTTCTACATTCTGCACAGGCTAAATGAAATGAAATAAAAATAAAAGCATAACATAACATCAATGTTTATTATTATTATTATTATTATTATTATTATTATTAATAATAATAATAATAATAATAATAATAATAATGAAATTAAATAAATTGATTTATTTTATTGGCCATAATAAAAACTGGAACTACTGCTTAGTGCTTTGTAAAATCAAATTACTGACCACTGTTAGTAATACAAATGGTTTGTAGGAGAAAAGGCTTTGTAGCAAATTGCTAGGGGCATAAATAACAGCCGACACTGACAATGTGGACATCAATTAATTTAGAGCTACATTAAACAAGTTACTTATTTGCTTGCTAGTGTAGAGAATGGAATGTGTGGAATTTGTAGCTGCCAAACGAAATGCTATAATCATGTTTCACTTGAGCACATTTCTAACAAGTGTTCATACGGGATGCTACTGTTCTCATCATCTTCTTTTGTTAGTATTCTGGTCATAATAGCAATGTAATATCAGCAGTAAAAGTGCTGACATCACAGGTTTAACTAGTTGCACTTTATTCCCTCAATACACTCTTTTCATGCTCCCTGGTGAATTGTTATTTGTTTGTTGCAATTACTAAAGGACAATGAGTCTATTTTACTTCCTGGATTCTCCAGATTCAGTAGCTGATAATGGACCACTCAATTTCCCAAATATCTGTTGCGTTTTCTGGGTACGCCAAAATGAACAAACATTCAGTGTATACATGTATTTCTATGAGGTGTCACTCCAAAGGGTAAACACATGTCTAACCCTGAAATATAGAAGCACAAGAATCATGTTATTGCTGCAGAAATAAGACCAAAGGCATCAACAACCATGTATGTACTTAAACCCATAGCTTAAAATGCCCCTAGTGTAGAAAATAAATAATTAATAGTGAATACTGAATAAGTGTCTCGTTATATTTATATTTTGACTCAAAATCCGTCTTAAATGCAGGTAAGACAGGTTAAATAGCCATGTTGGGTTTCTCTTAAAAAGTATATGTATATCTATTTTACACCTAATTTACATTGAATAGATAAGTTATCATCAATATCTAATAACTATTTTATGTTACCTTGTGTGTCAGGGGAGTTCCTTTTTTCCGCTTTCTTCAGAGAGAGGCAGGAAGGAGAAATTACTCATGTCCTGATAAAGTGATTCTGTGGGAACACTGTGTGCGCCAACAAAATCTAAGCAGCTTAAAGCCACAGATGTGAGATGTTTTCGTCAAGTTGTTTCAGCATTTTTCTCATTTAAAACTTTAAATCACAGCCATATTAATAAATGCACAACCACTCCATGCATGCAAAGTACCTGGCATATGCATTGTGGTTATAGTTGTTGTGGTGATCAGAGTGGTGGTTGTCTCCTCTTCTATGGGCAGCAAAGACATGCCATCCCTTGATCCTGTCTGACTGGCAGCAGCAGCAGCAGCAGCAGCGGGAGAGGAGCTTAAAGCTGTGGTGAGCAGACCTGGTGATAGGACTGTCGCTGCTGTCTCAGAATGCCCAAGCCCAGGTACAGCCTGCGTCGGGTTTGTGGTTGTACCTGTTAAGTCAGTGCAATTCAATGAATATCATTTCCAATTAACAATCTCTCACATTGTGCTGTAAATCGATCAGCTCTAATGGCCTGCATTGGTGTACCTGTGCCTGCAGAAGCTCGGCCTAAGTATTCCTTACTCTGGAGAGCAGCGTGGATCAGGTCACCCAGTGGGGAAGAGTCTGGAGTGGGTGTTGGTGGAGCATCAGATTTGGGAATCCTAAAACGCATTCCTGAAAAAGCCAGAACAAAAATGAATTGTTATTTGCAAGAACAAACAAACAAAAAACAAACATTCCTGTAGGTTTGAAATCAATAAAGAAAGGGATACATGTAAAATATGTACGGCAATGACCATAAGTGTTTAAAATGGTTGCTGCAATCCCAGATCAAAACAAAGGAGAGCACAGTTGCCAAAGATAAACAAGTGAAACACATAAACACAAAGTTGCAAACCTATTTCTTTTAGTAACAGCAGAGCAAAACACCAAACACAAGCTGAGTTAACCCCAGTTAACCAACAGTTACCTGAAACGAGGGGGATCATGGTGACATACAGCAACACCGCAAAGCGTGTGAATCCCATGACTTTGGATGAAACTGGATGACCTGAGGAAGTTAAAGAAAGACCACTGGTTAGCAAGTTAATGCACACATGTAAATACAAAACTGCTGTATTTTGTATAGGCTTCTGTAATGTGATGTATTATATGTAAATAGTTACATGTGCTAGTATCTGATAGTTAGGTGTAGGAGGTGCAGAAACACCTTTGTGAAATGAGTGGCAAATTATTAGTCAAATCAATTATTCTCTTGCACTTCACATCCCGATCATATGTTTACACCTCACAGGCTACAGGGTGCCACATCAGATCTCATTGGATGTGATACTGTAAAAACCTCAGCTCCATCAATGTGGCTCCACATTCAGTCTGTGTAATGCAGAAGCACGAGTGACAATTAAATATACATGTCACAGGACATGCAGCAGTGGAGCAGGTAATATATGAGGTAAAAAATATTCAGCCAGTGCATTTTCTCACCCAAACCTGCAACAACATGCCCGTAAATGCGCTATTCCAAAATTCAGCAAAGGAGCCTTCCCTCATTGCAGGTACACTCTGAACATGATTGCATGATCAACCTGTTAATATGTCAAAAGGCTCCTGCGCTGTAATTCGAGGCGTTTCCTCGGTGAAAATATCCCGGTGTGTGACAAAATGATGAGGATTTACGAAGCAGCATCACTCGCACCTCCCCCGGCCCTCTTTGTGCAGAGGACGATTTTTTTGGACAAGAGTCATCGTCACATTGTGGTCTACTGTGAGAGCAGCATCAATGTCAGCTCCTGTCGCTTACCTTTGTCCTCCAGGCTGCGTCCTGTTGTCGGACTCCCGACCTGTATCCTGTTGCTTTAGGATCCAAGACCACGGCGGGATTTGTGCTGGTGAGATGCCCCTATAGCTGCTTACCGTGTGGTTGACGCATTCGGCTATGATGTGAGGGCATTTATGTTGAAACTTGGATTGCCCTCTAGCGGCCGCTTGCAGTTGCTGCAGCGAAGAAAAAAAGAAGAAGCCACATTTTGTCTTTCTGGTGCTGGAGGAGCTGTCCAGCGGCACGGTGCTGAAGTGAGTCAGACAAAAGCCCTGCACGCTTCATTAAGGTAATGTGAGACGGGACACGGAGGACGCAGCGGGTAAATGCCGTGTCTGTCCACGTTTAAAGGTCTGCATGTGCATGGCGAACATTTTTGTGGCGTGGTTTCCCGTTGCGGGTGGATATATATTTGCGCTAACATGAGATTCGGACATTAACCCGAGCTGTGGGTGATGGTGCAGGGAGAAAAACAAACAAACAAACAAACAAAATGAATGCAGAAAGGACTGCAAGCAAAACACGACCCACGGTCCACTCTATGATGCTTTGCCATGCTGTAGCCTATAGGTGTTTCCAGTGGGCAGTGTCATCACTGTGCATGTAATTGATGCAACTACGAAACGCATCCGTTGGATTAAGCCTATTAGGAAAGAGCCCTCCTACCTGAGCAAAGCACACACACGCACACACACACACACACACACACACACACACACACACACACACACACAGAGCAATACCTTTGTTTAAGCAGTATTCATATATATATCAATTTGAGTCTGCCTTCAGACAAATTCAACAGTCAACAATGATATTTATTAAGGTTCCACTCCATTTGGGTTTAATCCAATCCAATTTTTACAAAAACTTTACAAATTAACAATGAAAGAACTAAAGAGGGCTAAAAGACACATACAGTGAAAGCCAATAAAAGATGCATTTAAAAACAATAATAAAAAAGAGTTTAAGACATTGAGAGTCCTGCTGCTGTTCAAGCCTAAAGCGAGGTCAGACTAAATGTTGTTGCTTTTCCTAAAACATATATATATACAAACAGTGTATACATATATGTATATATGTATACATATGTATGTATATATACACTGTATAAATAATGATGATATGATGATGATATTTAGTAGCCGATACTGACTTCTTCAAAATATCAAGAATATTGGCAGAGTTACATTGGCCACGGGAATATGTCTCTCAGCTTGACTGGGAACGCCTGGGGATTCCCCCAGAAGAGATGGATGAAGTGGCCGGTGAGAGGGAAGTCTGAGCTTCTCTGCTCAAGCTGCTGCCACTGCGATGCGACCTTGTGTAGTGTATTCAATTGAATATAGCTCAACAACGATTTACAAATCATTGTATTCTGTTTTTATTTACGTTTTAACACAACTTCATTGGAGTTGGGGTTTGTACAAATGGGTTTCCATTATCTCTCTATTTCTTATTTCAGTACTTCAATGTCCTTCACAAACTAGAAGGATGCACTGGCCAATGAACACACTTCCCATGCCTCTGTATGTGGAGCTGGGCGTCCATTCACTGAGTGGCCTTCTGTGGACTCTGCTGCTCCTGTTTTTGTGGCACTGTTATCGGATGGGCTGTGACCTGCCAATCCCCGGCCATGCACATGCCGGAAAGATCAAGTCAGGCTCAAGGCGCTCCATGATGTCCCGTAGCTGCGCTGCAACCAAGTGCAGTGCACGATACAAGGTGTCGAGAAGTGATCAAATGGCTGCCTTCATTCCCATGGAAACGGAGGAGGATGAGGAGCAGGGACAGGGTTACCTCACCCCTGTGCTGAGTCGTGCCTTGTTTCCAGCTCAGGCATCTGCAGAGGCCAAAAAACTCTACAAAGCACTGCAGGAGTATGCCAAGCGCTACAGTTGGGCGGGCATGGGGCGTATTCATAAGGGCCTTCGTGAGCAGGTATGTCCCGTGTAAATGAATTATTCAACAATGTGCTGTGGTCCCAGAGTTGTTTTCATTTTGTAAACAACTGGCCAATATTGTGTACAAGTATGAATGCGAGCATGTTATTTGTTCAAGGGTAAATATCATTAGAATTAATCATTTTCAACTTTTGTTTTCACTTTTAGATAGGACTAAATGATCACTCTGCTATACAGAAGCCTCATCTCTTCTTCCTGCCGGATGTCCCAAGTGTTCCTTTTTTCCCACGTGATGCACATCGACATGATATTGAGGTCTTGGAAGCCAACTATCCTGTAATCTTGGCTGAATTCCAGGCTGTTTACCAGCGGGGTATCGATCCAAAACAAGGGTGGACTTGTCTGGGTCCAAAGGTAAACAATTAAATGTTTTACGGTGACTATAATGAAAGAAGCAGTGCAATAAATGGCAGGGGCCTTCAGTCAGAGGCTGCCATCTAGTGCTGCCTTGTTTCTACAGCAGTCCAAATGGACAAAACAGCCAGATGTACTTTTCCCATTTTGAAGAAAAAGCTTACATTTATTGTACATAATTGATAGATTCATATTGCTGTATGGGCCGCATTTTAAATATTCTGTTAACCGAGGGTCACTTTTTCTTTCAGGGGCAGACAGTGTTTCCCTTGTATACTGCAGGAGTCTCTGTGGCTGGAAACTGTCGCTCGTGTCCCTGCACGTACAGGACACTTCTCTCTCTACGTACATTTATAAACAGCAACTCACTGGGCTCTGCTGGATTTTGGCTGCTGAGGCCTGGAGCTACATTGGGCAGTTCATATGGACCCACCAATACGCGCCTCCGTTGTCATCTTGGTGAGTTAAAGAATGTCTATGATTTGTTTATCTGCATCTGTTTTTCTTTGGGAATCTACCGAATTCTGCTTTTGTGCCACACAATATATTGAATTTGTTGCGATGCACTTTCTAGCGACTGCTCCAAACTCAACTTGCTATCCAGAAAATGATTGAATATCTGAATGATTCATTCTATAAACCCATATCTGACGACCTTATCAAAATGAAACTTTCGCTTTAGTCAGCAGGAGCCCCTTCATCAAAATGTTTATTTTCAAATGCTTAATTCAGTCACTTACTCCCAAAAATAGGAATCTGAGTGCGAGGCACTTTGCAACAAAACATTTTATACAAATCAGCAGAAACATTGTTTGCACCCACCAAAATACTAAGCTGCTGCATGATGTGGTATTTAGTAGGATAAAGTCTCCCCTCAGCCCATTTTGTGCTATAATCTGTCTGCTTATAATCCCCTCTCTTTTTTAAACAGAGACAGACGTGGAGTGCATGATCTTCTTTTTAAAAAGCAGGCTTCACTTTTGTAGGTCTGCAGACACCGCCCATGTGCGAGCTGGTGGTAGGAGGGGAACCTCAGTGCTGGTCAGAGGGACACTGCCTCCTGGTTGACGACTCTTTCCTTCACACTGTCTCCCACAAGGGTCAGTGAGTCATGGGAATCTTTGAGAAGGAATCTTTATCGTAATGTGTGACCATACAGAGCTCCACAGTGGTTCTGTGTGAGTGGGAAACCTTTCAGTTGTCTCATCTAAGACGTTCCTTTAATGCGCCTTTAATTGGGTAAGGGGTGAAAGGTCTTCATCTTAACTAAAACAGGCCCAGTTGGCTTGATCTAAACTCCTGAAGATACAATGACCTGGATCACAGACAACCACAAGTAAGACAAATGTAGAAAATACCTTTTTCTTTGAGTGTGTAATGACTTAGTGACACCTTGTGATCAAGTTGCGTATTGCAGCCAAGTGAATATCTCTCACAAGAACCATAGACTGTATATAAAATGGATATAAAAATAGATCAGCCTTCTGGTTTGACCATATAATTATCATCCTGGAACTGGTTGCAAAGGGAGGATTAGATCTACTTTTATATGGAAAAATATGAAAGCTCCCAATATAGACATAAATGGCTCAGGAAACAGAAACACCACAACTATTCTTGATGTTATTGTTACACTAAAGAAAAATGATTATTGATATTATATTCTATTTTAGACAATAGATCCCCTAGATTTCTTCTTCAAGGTGAAATGCAACTCTTTGTGTACAAAACGGGCATTGAAAAAACTGAAAAAAAGAAATGAAAAAAAAATAGATGTTTCCCTTCTTGCTACCTTTAAGATGTTCTGAATATATGAATATGCATATGCTGTCACATTTACCCCTAAAACTGTATGTCTGTGTTTAAAGGGCCTCCCGATACCGGACCCCGAGTCATTCTGAGTGTTGACCTTTGGCATCCTAATGTGGCTGCAGCAGAGAGACAAGCTTTGGACTTCATGTTCAACCCCGACCTCTGAATTTGCTCCTGCTATGTGTATATATGTATATGTGTATATATATATATATATATATATATATATATATATATATATATACATACATATACACACACACACAACATCCAGGGATGCCTTATTTTAGCCCTGCCTGTTGTGACTCATGCATTAATTCAGATTAATGGATCACTGTGTGAATTTACCCAGAGAATTAAGCCATTTGCCACGCTTTCAAAGGGTGTTGGGTTTATGGTCTGCCGTACACCAGGAAGTGCCACTTGAATGCATTATTATGGATGATGTTAGACAATGCTACAGGCTAGACAGTGCGGTTACAAACTTTAAGCTGACAGCCTTTGAAAGCACAAGCAGATCAAATCTAAGGAGAGTAGATCTGGTGTTATTTTCATTCTTAGTGTAGCATAAACATGTATATCCACTCCATGTACTTTGTGAATGACTGCTAATTGCATGAAACCTAGCTGTCATGATAACAGGAGTGTGTCCTAAGCTGCTGATGCATGTGCTAAAATGCCCTCAGGAAAAGAGGCCATTGTTTATTTACTGTACGGTACAAACCAAAAACTGTGAAATATAAAGTGTACATTTATGTTTATCTTTTGTTTACAAAATGAATGCCAAAAATACAATTGATCCATCTTTCTATTCTTACTGCAACCCTCCGTGGACACTTCTGTTTCTATATATGAATATATTTTCTTTCACCATTATATGACATGCATTTATCAGGTTCTTTTTTTTTTAATGTTGCAGAGTTGGAATCCAAATAACAAATAAATAACAAGTGAAACAACAGTGACTCTGTGTATAGAATAGATCGATAATAGATAGAAGTGAGACAGAGACAACTTGGGAGGTTTCAAAAATCACAGAATCATATATTGAAATTAGAATGTGGATTGACAATGAAAATAAATTGTCATATTTTATGAACTTAATTGTGCAAACACTTATCTTGAGCATATGTTTGGAAACAACGAGTATCTTATATGCTTTTTGATTTAAAGACATTAAAACACAATTCAAAAACTATTCCAGCTCAAACCGTGTGGCCCGTCTTTTCAATCAGCAGAATTAGTGGCTGTGATTTCATCTCATCTACCATCTGCTCACATGAGTGTCCCACGATGTGGATTACAGAGACTGGACTAATCCATCCCATGAGACAGATTATTCTTGAGTTTGTTTAGATTTATGTACTACATGTTATTGTGCAGGAGTTGATCTACGCCAACTCAAATGCATTTGACTGAGCGATATTTTTCCTTTAAACTGATTCTGTAATATTCAAACACATCAAATCCACGGCTGTCACGCAACCATTTTAATTTTTTTTCTTATTATGCAACAGCTTTAACGAGACTAGATGGATTGTTTTCAACACAGGATGCCACGTGAGCAGAGCATTTCTTCTTGCTATTGTCAGCAGGCGGCCATCCAAAAATAATGTAATGCTTGTTAAAGCATATATTAGTCAGCTTGTTTCCATCCATGTTTTTATCTTCATCCAATATATGGACTATAGGCAACACAGTTGTCACATTGAAGAAAAATAACCAGTACACCAGCTATCAATTTCCATCAAACTATCAGTATCGACGAGAACATTTAATCCTCACACAATCTCATTCAAAATAGATATAGAAATAAAATGACATAAACACACGCATGCATTTTTAATCTGTGTATTTATACGGCAGGACCTGCACTTTACCTTGACCACACTTTTCACAAACATTAAGAAAGTAACTCAACACTTTACCGCCTAAACCCCCATCTTACAACCTACAACTAACCTTTTGCTAAACCAAGCATATCTCTGCTGCCTAGACCATACAAAAATCAATAAAACATGCAACATTCAAGTAAGTAATAAGGTCAGAGGGCATTTGTCATTATGGTTACAAGAACAGAGCAGGTGAGATAGTGAAGCTGTCATAGGGGGATATATTAAATAAATAAAAAATAGATTGTACATTCGATTTAACAACAAACAGCGATCTCTGTAAAATACTACTAAACGTAATAAAATAACGCAATGACATTGTCTTAGTATTTCTATACATTGGCATATATACATCAGCCACTATGCCACACTATATCTGTCTTGATTATTTAAGGTAAATTCACCAAATAGATTGAAATTAAACACAAGGGAAAAAAGAGGGCAACCCTCAGGAAGGGACATTTCTACCACTGACACTACTTCCAACATTTGATTAAGAGCTGCTCTCTTTAAAATGTTTAAAATGTTTTTTTTTCCCCTCTGACTGACTTCATCCTGAGATGTTCTCATTACTCAGGTCTGTGAGATTCTGAGAAGCCAGGTGACAATACACTGGCCCACATGCAGAACTATGAGTTCAAAAACAAACACACAAAAAAAAGACCAAACATTTTGTCAAATCAAAGTTAATGAACTTTGGAAAATGATAAAGTTAAGTTTCTCCACTTATATGGGAAAAATAATGGCAACAAATATTCATGAGAAATGGACTCTTAGCGACATAAACGTCAATAAAAACAAATCCCCTGCATTCACTTTGTCGCCATCAATTCCGTGACATCATTTTCACGAACTCTGTAGAGAGAATGGATAAAACATTTATTACACACAGCTGCTGTAATGACAGCCACGCTACACATGTTATTTTGCTTTGATACTGAACTATGTAGGTCAACTATATACTGTATATAACTGTTTTACCCTTTTTTCCATTACTATTTCTTCAACGTACAGTTTATACAGCGGCTATAAGAAGGTGCTACATATAGTGTCTTATATCCTTTTTTTCAGCACAACCTAGGCAATCTGGTGAAACTATATAAAAACATCTGGTCAAAATGTATTATTTAAAATTGGATTGAATTTGTGACATTTTGAAATATGTCACATTTCAAAGTTCATGTGGGTCGCTTTCACACAATTATTGCTACTTTATATCACTACTAAAATGCGATATAAATTGAATCATAACTTTGACATAAGACGAAAAAAACCCTGCATTTTTTAAAGCCCGAATATGTGACCTATGAACACACAACCCCAGGAGGTCCATATAAGGAGTTGTGTATTTTTTGGCAAATTACCATGCATGGGTGCACCCATGTGAGCACCAAGGATTAAACAATGCCAATTTTACATTTTCAGCGAAATGAGTAAGAAACTGAACAAATCAATAAATCAAGTGACAATCTAGTGGAACTTTTTCTTGGCAGACATTGCGTCCTGTCACGCGCTTGCATCTCACCCTCAAAGTCGACCGTTCCATCTCCATTGTTGTCGGCTTCTCTGACCACAGCTTCAATTTCCCTTTTGCTGGTTTGTTCCCCTAATAACTTGATCATGGCGTGTCTCAGCTCTTCAGAGGTGATGCTACCATCACCATCGATGTCAAACTGAAGGATAAAGGGAAGACAAAAACAGTGAGTGTTGCAATCACAAAGTTTGACCTTTTACAGTATACATGTTCATTTGATGTCCACTGAGGGGAGCCAAAACCCAAAAAGACAAATACTGGACATGCTTTAGTTTTTATGACTGCTTACACATGCAAGGAAGAAGTGCAAACTCAACCTCACACCAAACATATCTCTTTAAAATGCATAAAAACAAAATATGGTTTTTATAATTTGTATTTTATTGAGATGACGAAAACACCTCCGTATTTCGTATCAAAATACTTCAATGTCTTGTACTTTTGTATTTAAAATATACTGTAAAATACTAACATGTGACACGCTGCTGCAGATTGGACGTCATGGTGTTTGGTGTCCACTTTAATTTGTCTTTAATTGTGTGTCTTCTCAATCCTTCAGTGCTATGGTGTGTACACCTTGACAGGGTCACTTCATCATGTCACCATCATTGGCTTCTGAATAGTTATTGTATTGGATGGTAAAAGGTCCTTGAATCTGAGTAATTTTTTTGTATTTTGAAAATACAAAAATCACAAGTGACATTCTTTCTGTCCAAACATCAAGGGAAGTGTCTTCTTGAGTGGCGTATTCTGCCTTTTCATAAGTTCACTGTATGTTTCTGTGTCAAAAGACGCTTGTGTTGAGGGCAAGAAAAACACCATGAATTCTCTAATGGAAATAAACTCATTTAGTTTCATATGCACAACATGATACTACACTAATACACTATTAGTGTTTTCACATGTAGACATAATGATATATGGTGTGCAGCTGGCGGTGCAAAGCTGAAAACAAATGTGGTTTGTAAATTAAGTTTGGAAGTATCACTTTTAGAAGCATTTGAATAGTTCTTGATGTAGTGCTTGTTGTTGCAAGAGATGTAAAACGGTTGTGGTTTTGGTTTTGTGTGTGAACTCATGACAAACAGGTCACTTGTTTCAGGAAAGGTGTTGTTTTGCATAAGAGAAAAAAAAGTGTATGCTCACCTCTTTGAAGGCTTCTTTAAGTTCCCTTAATCCAATCATGCCTGCAGTTTCAGCCAGAAGCTTCGGGCTCATGAGTTCCACAAAATCCTCAAAGTCCACCCGTCCTCCTACTGTAATATAATATAATATGATATAATATACAATAATATAATACATATATATATAATGAGTAATAGTAAGTGAAACACAGGTTTTTTTTAAATTAAATATATTGTTTATTTCAATTCCTTCTAGAGTGAGTTTTTTTTCGACACATAGCAAAAGCTTCTTTTGAGAGACAATTATTCAAAACACAGGACTCAGGAGACACAGAGTCCACACAACACCTGTTTCCTGAAGCGCTCATGTGTTAAATTTAAATGTGTGTGTATCAGAGAACTCACGGTTCATGTTGATGTTTTGGCTCAGTTCTATCAGCTCCATTTCCGTTGGCATATAACCCATGGTCCTCATGAGGTTGCCCAAATCTTTGCAGCTAATAAAACCATCCTTGTCTTTATCGAACTCCACAAAAGCTTCACGTAACTCTGGAGGACAGACAGACCCACGCAGGGAAGCAAGTGAAAAAAACAAACAAACAAACAAAAAAGAAGTTAAAAATCATATACACAGCAAAACATAATTATTATACCTTACACAATACAAACTTGAATTACCTTCTATTTCTTCATTGGTAAGAGTTCTTGTCTGCAAAATGGTGATACATGAATACACATGTGAAATGATATCATTCTTTGCACCATAGTTTATAAAAACTAATAATATATATGTATAGATAGATAATATAAAATATAATGACCTTCTTCCAAAAACATCATACATGCATAAATATGAAAAGTGCAACATTTACAACATTAAAAGAGAGTCACACAGATGTGCAGCGCAAACACAACTGCCAAGGATTCTGAAAGTCGCAGACATTCATTTGTAATAATATTGATAATAATAATAAACTTTATTTGTATAGAAACTTTCAGGAGGATTGCAGCTCAAAAGACTTCACAATAAAAGGAAAATGACATTAAAAAAGCAAATACAACAATAAAAACACAACACAGGGTGGAATGAAAAGGAAAAGTCTAAAGTCAAAAAGTAAAGAATGAATGACTCCAGAATGAGAATAGTTCTTCAAACTCCTTTTCCCTTATTTTGTAAAATAAACATAAAAGAATGTTAATTAAAAAAAAGACGATAACATATGAATCACATGATGATAGAATTAACATTATCACATATACAAATCATTCATTTGAGCCAACTAAAGACATGTAAATATTAAACGGTATGAGGTAAAAAAAAACCCTGTAAAACCATGTTCTTACTTGTCTCCTTGTTCCTCCTCTGAGAAAGATACAGGCTTGTTTGAGACTCATGATGACAGTGAAGATCCTGAGCTGATGTTGTTTATGTTTGTGAATCAAATGTGCAGTGTTATGTGTTGTTGTATCATTTGTTTTCTGTTTTTAGAGCGAGTATATGTGTATGTTTGAGTGTGTGTCTCTGAGTGTGTGTGTAAACCGTGCTCAGTGGTGATGCCAGAGATGAGGGATGAGATCTCATGGATTATCTTTGAGGCTTTGGTCTAGAAAAGGGGGGAAAAAAAGGCTTAATGCTGCATGTGCAGACACACAATTTCATAGCCAGAGTCAAAGATTACAGTTATTTTGAGAACGGAAATATCGGAATGTCGTGCATAGAGCAGAATATCATGCATGTATTTTAGCATTCAAATTAAGAAAAAGATGGCAGAAATGTTTGTTTTTACTGCTAATGATTATAAACAAGACTTTTCTAACATTCACCCTCTTCACCCTCAGATTTCTCAAGTTGTCTTGTATTTTTTTTTTTTAAATAAATAAAAAAGTATAAAACATGGGAAATGTGATAACTCAGGAACATTACATTACGACTGGTGTTGCGACTGGCTCTAGGGCCACAACAACACATGGATAAAGGCATGTGTGACAAGTGTTTATTTAACTAAGTCAGCGGTGTATGAGGGCGCTTGGGTGCAAGGTCCAATATGTGGTGCATGTTGTCTAGTGTAAAACAAAACAGAATCGCAGGCGGCAGCAGGTTGACGATGGGGAAAAGGGAGAGACAAACAACCCAGGCCAGCAGGCTTTTATCAGGTGGTAAGCTGGGCACAGGTGCTCCCAGTCAGCAATCACCATAGCAACCTGCAACACACACACACACACACACAGGACAAAGGAAGGCCTGAGGGCCGTAACAAAGGTATAACGTTTTTTTGTGATGAATTTTTATATTTTTGAGTTGAAATAATTTGCCAAACTTGCAAATGACCTGCAGTACTAGTGACTGACTACAATATATACTTTATAATTCACTATAAATATATATATTTTCTTATTTCTTTTTCTAAAGTAGAATATACATCACCAGCCATCACTTAATCATAAATGGTAAAGCAAATGTTTTGTGATTCTCCAAATAACACGCCAGCATCACATTTATGGCTGCACGGTGAAACATGAATTTCAACTGTCTGTGTTCTTCAACGCCCTGCATGTACACGGACAAGCAATACCTGACCTCCTGCTCCAGAGCATACCGTAATTCACTTTTTTTACGGAACAGCATTGATCCTGTTTATGTAGTGCACATTACATGACGTACAGGCAGATCAAATTCAAATTCTGTTTTTTTTTTCCTTTTACGTACGTATGAGAAAACAATCTAAATAAAGTTCAGCAAGCGTGACATTTCATCTAGTGTTATATCAATATCTGCATTATTGTATATGATTTATTCATTTAAAGAGACTTGAAGGAAGACAACATCAAACCCTGTGTTGTAAACGGAGCCTGTCAAGATAAAAGTGTCTGGTGGGAGTTGTTGGTTAGTGGTTACATGTGACCTCAGTGAGAATAAAGTGTCATTGTTGACTTGACTGACGTGTTTGTTATATACATATCCCTGTAGCTTTTTGTCCATCACCTGTTCATGTACTGCTGCAAAGTGTTAACACAGGCCTAATACATTTTGTATTATTTCACAGTATATGGAAATTATACTGCACAACTCATTTTGATA
This sequence comes from Solea solea, assembly GCF_958295425.1. NCBI lineage: Eukaryota > Metazoa > Chordata > Actinopteri > Pleuronectiformes > Soleidae > Solea > Solea solea. Next base: position 17,956,464 of record NC_081149.1, on the reverse strand, counting down.
GTAAAGTATAGCCAAAAACTTTAGCTCCTCCCTCATTAAATGACAATGCAAATGGAGACTTCACATATACTTAGCCTCACTGACTGGCTATCTTATTTACAAGCTATACAGTAGAGTTCTCATCTATAATCTGAGGATGGACAATCTATGTGTTCTGCTGACATTCCTCTGTCTGCCCTGTAAGTTACTCAATGCTACTTAATGCTCTGAATAGAAAAAAGAAGAAATTCTGAGATTCATTTTCTATTGTGACCATTTTTGTTTCTGATTGTTTTTTTTAGGTTTGAATGGTCAGTCACTGGAGTCTATTCCCTCCAATCCAGTGCCGAAAACACCCCAGGAATCGCTCAGTCTGTCCTGCAGGGGAAATGGATTTGACTTCAGTCAGTATGGCATGCACTGGCTCAGACAACCTGAAGGAAAAACACTGATATGGTTGGGGCTCATTTACTATGATGCAAGTAAAACAGTTTATGCCAGCAGTGTGCAAGAAAGAATTCAAATCACCAGAGATAATAGCAACAGCATGGCGTATCTGAAACTGTCCAACCTAAAGCCAGAAGACTCTGCTGTGTATTACTGTGCCAGACACACAATGATACAAACCATCAGTAGACATGAACAAAAACCCCTCACTGCCTGAACACTTGTAACATGACTCCACCAGAGGAGGAGCCTTCAGACCACTGATGATTTCACACCAGTTTACTGTCACTGCTTTTAAAAACAGTTTTGTACATCAGGAAAAGAACCTTAAGCCTAAACTATAACCCCATTCTAACCCTTATAATCCCCCCAAAACCCTTTAAACTTTAAACATACACACACAAAATATTTATCACAACAGACACTTTACTAAAACAAACAATGAAAAACACAGTGCAAAAGAACCAGTAATTTGCAACTTCCTCTTTTTTTTTTTTTTTTTTACATGCCTTTTATAATCTCACAGTAGTATTTTCAGTTATGTGGAAACTGCCAAAAGAAGAAAATGAAGTTGCTAAATCATGATCTAAATGTCACACTTTAAATAGATAGTGAAAAAACAAACAAACAACATATGATAAAGTCTTAAAAATCGGACTCAATCCATCAACCTACATGTTCTAAAATGCCACAGAAGAGTAGGACAGATACGTTCTGACACCGTATTACACCCACTGCAGTCTATACATCTTTTATAGACTGTCTGTTGGATTCATATTTTAAGGTAACAGCACTGATCCTATTTATATAGTGCACATTACAGGCAGATCAAATCCAATATAGGTTGAATAAGGTTATTTTTTCTTTTACATATTTATGGGAAAAGAATCCAAAAAAAGTTTAGCAAGCGTGGCATTTCATCTAGTGTTGTATCAATATCTGCATTATTGTTATATGATTTATTAATTTAAAGAGACTTTAAGGAAGATAACATCAAACTCTGTGTTGTAAACTGTGCCTGAAAAGATAAAGATAAACGTGTCCGGTGGGAGATGTTGGTTTTTGGTAACATGTGACCTCAGCGAGAATAAAGTGTCATTGTTGACTTGACGGCATGGTACTAAGGTGGAAGGAGGGGACAGTGAGGTGGAGGAGGAGGAGGAGGATCTGAGGGAGTGGAAGGAGGTGATGATGTGGAGGAGGTCAGACAGATATGGAGGGTCAAGATTATGGATGGACTTGAAAGTGTATAGCAGGATTTTATAATCTTGAAGTTGATGGTGAGCCAGTGAAGTTGTTGAAGGACCGGGGTGATGTTGTGAAATGATACTCTCATAGTAGTTTTTTCAGTTATGTGGAAATGGCCAAAACAAGTAAATGAAGTTGCTATCCAGAAACAGCGTTGTGTTCAACGGTTTAATGTAACAATGGAAACTGGAATACTGAGTAGTTCACAGTTTCCAGAGATTTGAAATCCAAATATCCAGGTCCAAATTTCAACAGGATTTAAGGTGGCATGTGTTTGTTTTTTTGGCAATTAACCTGTTCATATACAGGGGAAAGCATCATTGACCAGGTGATCAGGGACATGTGATTACACTGAACACACTCTTTTATTGGCCCCAGTTACACCAACACTTATGCTGCACATATTTGACTCTATGCAAACTCAGTGATCTTCCTATAAAAAGTCAACATCAGACTGACAGTGGAGCTCACAGCACGTTAGATTCATCATAAACCATGTTTCCTGTAGCTCTGCTGCTGCTGCTGTTGGCAGCTGGATCCTGTGAGTCTCTCTAGATTTGTCAGAGTCAACAAACGTTTCTTTTACAGGAAAACTTGATCATTTATAACTCAACATTTTATTCTTTTAACAGGTGTGAAGTGTGAAACATTGACACAGCCAGCCTCTGTGACTGTGCAGCCAGGTCAACGTCTGACCATCACCTGTCAGGTCTCTTATTCTCTTAGTAGCTATCGGACAGCTTGGATCAGGCAGCCTGCAGGGAAAGGACTGGAGTGGATTGGAATGAAATACACTGGAGACTCATTCTTCAAAGATTCACTGAAGAACAAATTCAGTATTGACTTAGACACTTCCAGCAAAACAGTGACTCTGAATGGACAGAATATGCAGCCTGAAGACACTGCAGTGTATTACTGTGCCAGAGACACAATGATACAAACCATCAGTAGACATGAACAAAAACCCCTCAGTGCCTGAACACTTGTAACATGAATCCACCAGAGGAGGAGCCTTCAGACCACTGATGATTTCACACCAGTTTACTGTTACTGCTGTTAAATTACAGTACTGTCTTAGGCCACCATTAGACTTGAATTCAATTCAATTCAATTCAGTTCCATTCCATTCCATTCCATTCCAGTCAATGTTATTTGTATAGCGCCAAATTACAATGCACATTTTCTCAAGGCTCTGTACTTAGTAAAGCAGAAACCTTACAATATTAAAAGAGAAACACAACTGTTCACACAATTAGCAAAGACTAAGCATTACAAAACAACAACTCTATTACCAGGAAGAAATCTCTGGCAGAACCAGACTCAAAGGTGTCCAGCATCTTACTCAACAGGTTGGGGTGAAAGGAAAAAAGGGAGACAGAGGAGAGGTGGAGGACAGAAAGAGACAAGAGAGGACAAAAAGGAAGACATAGACACAAGGTAGAGACAGAAGGCAGAGACCAAAACCTTGAAAACAGTTGTATAAAGTTTTAGGTTTAGTCAGGATAGTTCTGAATTGGTTATGACATGTTTATAGAACTACATTTTTATTTTAAAATTTTAATCATAGCATAACAATGATGACAATAATACTACTAGTACTAAGATAGAGGACAGGAAGGAAAGGCACAAAGTAGGTTAGAGAAATACAAGATTAATATCATGTAATAATGTCATATTCATCCCCTGAGTGTGAAGAAGTGAGTGTGAGTACACCACAGGGGTTATGGCAGCATAACCAGGAGACGCTTTAGGTTTCCCTGAGCCAGCTCATAGTATAAGCTTAATAAAAAAGGAAGGTTTTAAGTGTAACTTTAAATACAGAGAGGGGGTCTGTCTCCTGAACCGACACTGGGAGCTGGTTCCACAGGAGAGGAGTCTGGTAACTGAAGGCTCTGCCTCCTATTCTGCTCTTACAGACTCTGGGATCCACAAGTAATCCTGCACTCAAAGTGATCTGTTAGGAAGATAAACAAGTATGATGGAGACTGATCATTAAGTGCTTTGTACATTTTAAATTGAATTCTAAAGTGAACAGAGAGACAGTGTAGAAAAGCTATAGTGATATGGGCTCTATTTCTAGTTCCTGTCTAATCCAAATGACCAATGACCACATCATTTCACAGAAATAAAAAGTGGCAGCATTTTCTAACATGAAGTAGAAAAATGATTTGGCAATGAATCTGTTTTTACACAGTACAGGAGAAAGTGTCATTGATCAGGTGATCAGGGACATGTGATTACGCTGAACACACTCTTTTATTGGCTCCAGTTACACCAACACTGATGCTTCACATATTTGACTCTATGCAAACTCAGTGATCTTCCTATAAAAAGTCAACATCAGACTGACAGTGGAGCTCACAGCACGTTAGATTCATCATAAACCATGTTTCCTGTAGCTCTGCTGCTGCTGCTGTTGGCAGCTGGATCCTGTGAGTCTCTCTAGATTTGTCAGAGTCAACAAATGTTTCTTTTACAGGAAAACTTGATCATTTATAACTCAACATTTTATTCTTTTAACAGGTGTGAAGTGTGAAACATTGACACAGCCAGCCTCTGTGACTGTGCAGCCAGGTCAACGTCTGACCATCACCTGTCAGGTCTCTTATTCTGTTAGTAGCCATCACACACATTGGATCAGGCAGCCTGCAGGAAAAGGACTGGAGTGGATTGGAGGCTCACGACATGGATACAACACATACTACAAAGATTCACTGAAGAACAAATTCAGTATTGACTTAGACACTTCCAGGAACACAGTGACTCTGAATGGACAGAATATGCAGCCTGAAGACACTGCAGTGTATTACTGTGCCAGAGACACAATGATACAAACCATCAGTAGACATGAACAGAAACCCCTCAGTGCCTGAACACTTGTAACATGAATCCACCAGAGGAGGAGCCTTCAGACCACTGATGGTTTCACACCAGTTTACTGTTACTGCTTTTAAATTACAGTACTCTCTTTAGGCCACCATTAGATTTCAATTCAATTCAATTCAATTCCAGTCAATGTTATTTGTATAGCACCAACTCACAATGTACATTTTCTCAAGGCACTGTACATAGTAAAGCAGAAACATTACTATATTAGAGAAAAGAGAAACACAGCAGTTCACACATTGAGCAAAGACTAAGCATCAGTGTAGAGAAAAAAAACAAGAAGAAATCACTGGCATAACCAGACTCAAAGATTTGCAGCATCTGGCTCGACCGGTTGCGGAGAAAGAAAAAAAGGGGGACAAAGGAGAAGTGGAGGACAGGAAGAGATGAGAAAGAGGAAGACATGGACACAAGGTAGAGACATAAGACAGAGACCAGGAGCAAATACATAACAGTTCTATCAAGTTTTAGGTTTAGTCAGGACTGTTCGGAAATGGTTATGGCATGTTTATAGAACTACAATGTCATTTATACAAGAAATAGAATCGATATTGGAAAATAAAATACTGATATCAATGCATAACAAAGATGACAATAATACTACTGCTACTAGGATAGAGGACAAGGAGGAAACGCAGCAAGTAGGTTAGAGATAAACAAGGTTAATGTCATGTAATAATGTCATATTCATCCCCTGAGTGTGAACTGAGTGTGAGTACACCACAGGGGTTATGGCAGCATTACTCGGGAGACAGTTCAGGTTTCCCTGAACCAGCTCGTACTATAAGCTTCATCAAAAAGGAAGTGTAACTTTAAAACAGAGAGGGTGTCTGTCTCCTGAATCAACCCTGGGAGTTGGTTCCAAAGGAGAGGATAGAATAGAATAGAATAGAATAGAATAGAATAGAATAGAATAGAATAGAATAGAATAGCCTTTATTGTCGTTATTTTGTGGACAACAAAATTTGGGTGCCACTCCCTTGGTGCAAAATACAAATATATAAATAAACATTTTAAAAGAGAAAATAGAAATATTAACAATAAAATAAGAATAAGAAATGTTGTTTACATTTTTTCCAGAAACTATGACTATGTATAAATTAACATAAGATAACAAAATATAGCAGCAAGACCGGTGTAAAAACAGAAAAAAGAAGGCACTTTAAAAGAGAGAAATGATTGTCCTGTATTTGTGTAAACAAAGCCTGGTAACTGAAGCCTGGTAACTGAAGGCTCTGCCTCCTATTCTGACCTTACAGACTCTGGGAACCACAAGTAATCCTGCACTCATGGGAAAAAAGTGATCTGTTGGTAAGATAGGGTAAAACTAGATCTTTAAAGTATGATGGAGACTGATCATTAGGTGCTTTGTACGTGAAGAAGAGGATTTTAAAATGAATTCTAAAGTGAACAGAGAGCCAGAGTAGTAAATCTAACACTGGAGTGATATGGGCTCTATTTCTAGTTCCTGTGTAATCCAAATGACCAATGATCACAGAATTGGACAGAAATAAAAAGGGGCAACATTTTCTAACATGAAGTAGAGTAAATTTTTGGCAATGAAACTGTTCTTTTATAGTACAGGATAAAGTGTCATTGATCAGGTGATCAAGGACATGTGATTACACTGAACACACTTTTTTATTGGCTCCAGTTACACCAACACTGATGCTTCACATATTTGACTCTATGCAAACTCAGTGATCTTCCTATAAAAAGTCAACATCAGACTGACAGTGGAGCTCACAGCACGTTAGATTCATCATAAACCATGTTTCCTGTAGCTCTGCTGCTGCTGCTGTTGGCAGCTGGATCCTGTGAGTCTCTCTAGATTTGTCAGAGTCAACAAATGTTTCTTTTACAGGAAAACTTGATCATTTATAACTTTATTCTTTTAACAGGTGTGAAGTGTGAAACATTGACACAGCCAGCCTCTGTGACTGTGCAGCCAGGTCAACGTCTGACCATCACCTGTCAGGTCTCTTATTCTCTTAGTGACTATTACACAGATTGGATCAGGCAGCCTGCAGGGAAAGGACTGGAGTGGATTGGAATGAGAAGCACTGGATACACATACTACAAAGATTCACTGAAGAACAAATTCAGTATTGACTTAGACACTTCCAGGAACACAGTGACTCTGAATGGACAGAATATGCAGCCTGAAGACACTGCAGTGTATTACTGTGCCAGAATGGCACAATGATACAAACCATCAGTAGACATGAACAAAAACCCCTCAGTGCCTGAACACTTGTAACATGAATCCACCAGAGGAGGAGCCTTTAGACCACTGATGATTTCACACCAGTTTACTGTTAGTGTTGTTGGCTTTCAAAAATATATTTTTTTATAAAAAAAGACAAATTTCAATAAATTGTTGTTAACTTATTATTAATAAATAATAATTATAAATACTTTATTATTAAATACTTTATTTATTATATTCAAAACTAAGGTTTTCCCAAGGTTGACTGACTTGCACATATTCCAGGTTTGGAGTCTCCGTGGTGCAAATGCAAGTGCTAACACTACACATACCATGTGGACCAAATAATGAATTAAATTCATAAGAAAAGAGAATCTGGGCTGTTCCATCATGCCTAAAAGGTGAATATATGAGGTCATTATTGAGCTCATGTAACAAGAAAACATAGTTTCTTCCTGCTTTTCTTTGTGCTGTTTTGCAAATATGCATTTTCCGCAAGCAAAGCAAGTCGAGGCAAATGAGGAATATGAATATTCAACAGTATTCCAATAAAGGTCCCTCTTAGAGGAGTCAAGTGTGTCACTGAAGAGAGAGAGGAGTTCACATCAGTTCCTCATCAACATCCACCATGTTCTCTGCAGCTGTGATGCTGCTGCTGGCAGCTGGATCCTGTGAGCAGCTTTCAGTGAACTAACAAACACAGTAGAAACTGACTAGTCTGATGAATGATAGACATAATGTTGATTTCTGTTTCCACAGGTGTGAGGTGTATTGACCTCATCCAGCCAAACTCAGTGGTTGTGCAGGGTGGACAGTCTTTGACCTTCACCTGTCAGGTCTCTGGTTATTCTCTGACTGATGACAGCTATGCGACAGGTTGGATAAGACATCGTGAAGGAAAACCAATGGACTGGATTTTTTATCAGTGGGGTAGAGGTACCATCCGTAAAAATAGTGCTCTAGAGAACAAGTTCAGCTTCAGCAGAGACACTTCGGCAAGAACAATACAAGGACAGAATCTGGAGCCTGAGGACACAGCTGTTTATTACTGTGTCCGTTATCTCACAGTGACACAAAATACCAACAGACTTGTACAAAAACTCTGACTCAACCACAAACATTTAAGACAGTATTCAGTATTTGGTAACACAGTTAATTAATACAAGCAATGGATTCCATGCTGATACTGTATTTTCTGTATTTTCTGTTACCACCAGAAGGCGCTGTTTTCAAAATGTACAGTTTTTGCATAGACTTCTTCAGCCATAGTTCATCTTGAACCCTAGCAAATTTGGTTGGGATGGGACCTTCTATCGCAAAGTTATAAGAGTTTTGAGTGAATCCTTTGCAGTGTTGCCATGGCAACACCGTTGAACAATTTGTTATCATATTCAGCACGCATCATCTACCTTATGTTTTGAATCTTTTCACCGATTTTGAATTTGATACGATGAACTCTGTAAAAGTTATAAGCTAAATTGTGAATTTGTTGTATTTTCTCTTACCACCAGGAGGCGCTGTTTACAGAATTTACAGTTTTTGCATAGGCATCTTCAGCAGGGGCCCATCATCGATCGTCACAAGTTTGGTTAAGATCTGACCTTCCATCGCAAAGTTATAGGAGTTTGTTGTGTGTTGCGAAGAATCGTAATTTTCACCAACTTTGCTGCCCTTTTTCTTGTACGCCATGATACTTATTGAAAAGATTTTGATACATTTGGATCCTCAACTTGTCCACAGTGACCTCACCAAGTTTGAAGGTGATCCCATGAAAGATGTAGTACAAGTTTGTTCAAATACCATTGGTGTGAAATGGCCAAAATCGGCAAAAAATGTACTTTCAATCCAAGATGGCGGTTTCCCTGTCCGTTTTAGAGCATAGGCTACGCTGACTTTTTTGACCGTCCCGACCTAAGGAAAGCGTGTACCAAGTTTTGTGCATGTACATTAAAAGTGCTCCTCAGGAGGACAAGTTTTAGGGGTTTTAAGAGTTTCCCCTTTTGTTGTGAAAAATATGAATGAACGCCAACTTTGGCGCCCCCTATCTTGTACGCCATGATACTTATGAAAAAGTTTTCAGCACCTTTAGATCCTCAACTTGTCCACAGTGACCTCACCAAGTTTAAAGGTGATCCCATGAAAGCTCTACGACAAGTTCGTTCAAATACCAGACGTCATAGTGTCTGCTGTCACCAGGGGGCGCTGTTTTTGAAAGTGAATATTTTCATATAGGCGTCTTCAGGGCCGGACTATCATCAATCCTAGCAAGTTTGGTTCAGATTGGACTTGGATTCGCAAAGTTGTAGCAGTTTGTTTTTATGTCACAAATATCTGACTTTGCAGTGTTGCCATGGCTACACCGTTGAAAAATGTGTTATCATATTAAGCACGCATCATCTACCATGTGTTTTGAATGTTTTCACTAATTTTGAGTTTGATACGATGAACCATGTAAAAGTTATTACCAAAATTGTGTATTTTTTGTATTTTCTGTTACCATCAGGAGGCGCTGTTTTCAAAATGTACAGTTTTTGCATAGACTTTTCAGCCATGGTCCATCATCAACCCTAGTAAATTTGGTTGGGATGGGACCTTCTATCGCAAAGTTATAAGAGTTTTGTTGCCTGTGGCGAAAGTTTTAATTTTCACCAACTTTGACGCCCCCTTTCTCGTACGCTGTGATACTTATTGAAAAGTTTTTAGCAACTTTAGATCCTCAACTTGTCCACAGTGACCTTATCAAGTTTAAAGGTGATCCCATGAAAGCTCTAGGACGAGTTCGTTCACATACCATTGGTGTGAAATGGCCAAAATCGGCAAAAAATTAACTTTCAATCCAAGATGGCAGCTTTCCTGTTCGTTTTAGAGCTTAGGCTGAATCAATGTTTTTCCTCAGGTATCTACAGTCAGACTCTGACTGAATCTGAACCAGTGGTAAAGCGGCCTGGAGAGTCCCACAAACTGACATGTACCTACACTGGAATATCTGATACTGCTGCATATATCAGCTGGGTCAGACAAGCTGAAGGAAAAGGCCTGGAATGGGTTGCCTTAAATTCTGCTCCAAGTGGAGGCAACAAATATTATTCATCATCTGTCCAGAATTGCTTCACCATCTGACATAAATTTGAAATAAATAAATAAATGGATAAATGGAAAATACAGTATGTTTATAATGGTGTGTTATAACAATGTAACCCCACAGTTAGTGTTGGATTACAAATGACATACATTTGAAATAAACAAATAAATGGAGGCAATGGTAAGGCCCTGCAAAAATGTAATAAATAGAAACATAACACATGCATGGAGTTCATAAAAAGCTGTATATCATAATTACTATGCTTTAATATTGAATGTTAATCTGTAACGCTAACTAACATTTGAAAATGTAAGTTTGGCTTCATACCAAATGCTGACAATATAGGTCGTGTCACTCTCCAGTGCAGAAAATGGTGTTTGGTTTTTGAATTAGTGTTCATCACTGTGTACATATATGGGTATGTATGGGTATACACCCATACATTTCATACATTTTAATAAGTAACGGTAATATAGAGTAATTGTTATATAGCAATAATTATAAATAATCCATCCATTTTCTACCACTTTATCCTCCACATGAGGGTCACGGGGGGCACTGGAAACCAATCCCAGCTGAAATAGGGCAAAAGGCGGGGTACACCCTGGACAGGTCGGTGATTTCACTCTGTTCCTATAATAACTCTGAACACACTCTTTTATTGGCTCCAGTTACACCAACACTGATGCTTCACATATTTGACTCTATGCAAACTCAGTGATCTTCCTATAAAAAGTCAACATCAGACTGACAGTGGAGCTCACAGCACGTTAGATTCATCATAAACCATGTTTCCTGTAGCTCTGCTGCTGCTGCTGTTGGCAGCTGGATCCTGTGAGTCCCTCTAGATTTGTCAGAGTCAACAAATGTTTCTTTTACAGGAAAACTTAATCATTTATAACTCAACATTTTATTCTTTTAACAGGTGTGAAGTGTGAAACATTGACACAGCCAGCCTCTGTGACTGTGCAGCCAGGTCAACGTCTGACCATCACCTGTCAGGTCTCTTATTCTCTTAGTAGCCATTACACAGCTTGGATCAGGCAGCCTGCAGGGAAAGGACTGGAGTGGATTGGAATTAAATACACTGGAGGCTCACACTATAAAGATTCACTGAAGAACAAATTCAGTATTGACTTAGACACTTCCAGCAAAACAGTGACTCTGAATGGACAGAATATGCAGCCTGAAGACACTGCAGTGTATTACTGTGCCAGAGACACAATGATACAAACCATCAGTAGACATGAACAAAAACCCCTCAGTGCCTGAACACTTGTAACATGAATCCACCAGAGGAGGAGCCTTCAGACCACTGATGATTTCACACCCGTTTACAGCAACTGCCTTAAAAGTTCACACATTGTTCCTAATGTAAAATAATAATATTTGTTTATGTCAGTTTAAACACACCACACTTATAGTCACTACAGTAATATTTTAATTAATTTTGTAATGTATAAAGATTTGAAAATAATATGATATAACATACTATAATGGCTGAGGTATATTTTCCTGAAACATTTAGCAATTGTTGTTTCTCTTTTGTATTATTATTGTTATTTTCCTCAGCAGTGAGTTACTGTCTAAATTATGTCATATCAGAGGTGAAATCTCAGAAGAACTGAATCATGTGAACAAAGTATTATATTAGGACGAAAAAAATAAGTTAAATGTTTCAAATAAAAGTAAGGTAACACATACATTAAAAAATAACACACATTGTATCCTAAAAGTATAAAAACAAATGTTATCAGTTAGATATTAGGTTATAATCAAAAAAAGTAACAAAAGCAAAATCTGAAACAGCACATATTTAATCTACAAAAAACGTTCAGTATTGGTGCAACTGTATTTGTTTCCTCCACAGAATTTGTTATTGATTCTAGAGACTGACACCATTTGTCCTTTCGGCACACCAGCTTCAGCAAAATTCAGTTTATTATATAGAGTGGTATTTTGATTCAGATAATACTAAACTTTGTCTATATTTTTGTTGACTTTAGATACAAATTGAAATACAGAAAAATAAAGATATATTTACAGGATTAAACCTACAGTGACAAACTGCTCCAATGATATACTAAGTTCACTAATAAAATGTGTTGACATTAAAAGAAAAAATAGTTACATTTTCCTGAGTGAAAATGTAAATATTGAAGATTTAAGTTCCATAATTCATATAATAACAATTAGAGCAATGATCCTTGTTAGAGTTATCAAATACTGAAAATTACACATTGTTTGAAAATATTAATATTTTTAGTGTTTTATTTAGCGCTATATCATTTACAACAAAAGCAAAACTGACAGTTATTGTATCAGTTTAAACACAGAGTAAATATGTTTGAATAAGTTGAAGCAGAGGTGATTTTCACTCTGTTCCTATAATAACTCGGAACACACTCTTTTATTGGCTCCAGTTACACCAACACTGATGCTTCACATATTTGACTCTATGCAAACTCAGTGATCTTCCTATAAAAAGTCAACATCAGACTGACAGTGGAGCTCACAGCACGTTAGATTCATCATAAACCATGTTTCCTGTAGCTCTGCTGCTGCTGCTGTTGGCAGCTGGATCCTGTGAGTCTCTCTAGATTTGTCAGAGTCAACAAATGTTTCTTTTACAGGAAAACTTGATCATTTATAACTCAACATTTTATTCTTTTAACAGGTGTGAAGTGTGAAACATTGACACAGCCAGCCTCTGTGACTGTGCAGCCAGGTCAACGTCTGACCATCACCTGTCAGGTCTCTTATTCTCTTAGTAGCTATTACACAGCTTGGATCAGGCAGCCTGCAGGGAAAGGACTGGAGTGGATTGGAATGAGACGAGGATCCAACACATTCTACAAAGATTCACTGAAGAACAAATTCAGTATTGATGAAAATACTTCCAGCAAAACAGTGACTCTGAATGGACAGAATATGCAGCCTGAAGACACTGCAGTGTATTACTGTGCCAGAGACACAATGATACAAACCATCAGTAGACATGAACAAAAACCCCTCAGTGCCTGAACACTTGTAACATGAATCCACCAGAGGAGGAGCCTTCAGACCACTGATGATTTCACACCAGTTTACTGTTTCTGCATTAAAAGTTCACAAATTGTTCCTCATGTAAAATAATAATATTTGTTTATGTCAGTTTAAACACACCAAACTTACAGTCACTACAATGTCATTGTATATATTTTTTGTAATGTAAAACGATTTTAGAATAATATGATATAACATAATATAATGGTTGAGGTATCTTTTCCAAAAACATTTAGAAATTGTTGTTTCTCTTTTGTATTAATATTGTTATTTTCCTCTCCAGTGAATTACTGTCTAAATGATAACACACCAAAGGTGATATCTCAGAAGAACTGAATCATGTGAACAAAGTCTTATATTAGGATGAAAATAAATAAATAACATGTTTGAAATAAAGTAAGGTAACAAATACATACACTAACAACCCACATTGTATATAGCAATATCTGAAATAGCACAATTTTAATATATAAATTGTGTTTTAGTGCAAGTTTTTTTCACTTTAAATAAGAACTGAAATACAGAAAGTTACAGATATATTAGCAGAATAATTCATTTGACAGTGACATAATGCTATAGTGATATACTGAGTTCACTGAGAAAATGTCTTGACAGTAAAAGAAAATCACTCAGGAAAACTTAAATATGAAGATTTAAGTTCCATAATTCATATAATAGCAATTAGAGCAATGATTCTTGTCAGAGTTTTCAAATACTGAAAATTACACTTTGTTTGAATATATAAATATGTTCAGTGTTTTATTTATCATTATATAATTTACAAAAAAAGCAAAACTGTTATTTTATCACTTTAAACACAGAGTAAATGTGTTTGAATAAGTTGAAGCATGTCACTCCGGCAGTTTGCCCCGCCCCCTCCTCTGCCGGCCTGCCGGCCTGATTACACACACCTGCTGACAATTAAGCCATGTGGACTTTAAAAACTCTCTGTTCCCCTGTGTCAGTGCCAGTGTGTTTTAGCCCATGCCTGATCACCCGAGCTCCTTGTCACAGCCACAGATGCCACAAGTTTTGATCCTCTTTGTGAGCGACGCTTTTCCTTTGTAAGTTTTCTTAGCATAGCCTGTAAAGTTAATACCTTAGTTAAGATTTATAGCCTCTTTTGTTTTCCTCCTTGGGAGAGATTTTCTGTTTCATTTTCACAGCTTTTTAGGAAACTCCAATCACTAGGATTGTGACTTGCGTTGTATTAGTTAGACTGAGTAGAACCAATCATTTAGATTGCGTTTTGTGTTTGACCTCGTTCTCAGTTAGTTATAGATCGCCAATCAGTAGGATTGTCCTTTGAGTTTGTTTTCGTTTTGAAGTGCTTAGAGCCTTGTTTTTCCTCCGTTTGGAGAGTTTTCTGTTTAAGTTTTTTATGATAACCATAGTCTGAGTTTTGTTTCCTCTTCCGAGTGATTTTTTGTTTCCGCGTTTATAGTTACGCAACGTTTCTTTTGAAGAGCGTTGTGCTCCCCATTGGTTATAGTTTTTTATAGCCACGCTTTGTTTTCCCTCAGTAAGAGGATCTGCCTTGTGTTCTGTTAAGAGTGCCAATAAAGACAATAAAAGGCCTCTGCGTCTGAGTCCTCGCTGTTCCGTCTTGTCAAAGCAGAGGTGATTTTCACTCTGTTCCTATAATAACTCTGAACACACTCTTTTATTGGCTCCAGTTACACCAACACTGATGCTTCACATATTTGACTCTATGCAAACTCAGTGAACATGAATCCACCAGAGGAGGAGCCTTCAGACCACTGATGATTTCATACCATTTTACTGTTAGTGTTTTTAGATTTCAAAAATATATATTTTATAAACAAAAAAAAACAAAAAAGTGAATAAATTGTTCCTCATGTAAAATAATATTTGTTTGTCAGTTTAAACACACCAAACTTACAGTCATTACAATGTCATTGTATATATTTTTTGTAACGTATAACAATTTAAAAATAATATGATTGTTGGGATTAGGGGCGTGATTGGTTATGAATTTAGAATATTAATAATTGATTAATTATGGAATAATTAATTTCTTATAAAAAGTTGAGTCAAACTCAAATCGGGGCACCACTCCTCTCAAACAGAGGAGAACAATCGGTTCTGAATGAACCAATAATTCATAACCTCCAAAAACAGTCTCATAAATTAAGCCGACTACCAATTTGGATTATGATTAATAATTAACTTAATAATTGATAAATCACAATACTACATCAATAGTTAGGTGAATTGAAGGATTGGAGTTCTACAGGGAAGAGGTTGGCAATATACACACTTGTGCAATATTAATCACATACACTGTATATAGTTACATTTAGTGAATATTCTTGTTCATGTTGGGGATCAGCTCCTTAAGATGGAGTCACATGCATCTTGGATGGAGAACACATGGCCCCTTTGCTCAGAGACAAAGAGTGTCATAAAACTCAGTCAATAAAGATCCCTTATCTTCCACACATCAGTGGGAAACCCACCTCAGTGGTCACTTTGGGACATGTGACCCCCATGAAACAGGCAATACAAAAGCCAGGTTTCCCCTCCTTCTTTCTCTTCTTCGCTCTTCTCTTCTCCATCTCACCGAAGGACACAGGCTCCTCTGCTCTCCCCTGCCCTTCTGGGTGCAGGAAGGACACAGACGTCAGCTCTTCGACTGAAGACCCTTCAGCACAGAGTTTAACAAGCTTCCAGCAGCAAGAGACCCTCTCTGCTGATCTTCGAGCAGGCCCGCTCACAGCAGCCTGCTATCCTCCCATCAGAAGCAGCGACACCAGAGCCTGCCTAAGGATCAACCAAGGATCCAGAGCCAGGTTAGCTCCAACTAGCTAACTTTGTGAGGAGGAACCTGAGCCACAGACACCAGAAACACAGTCAACCATCTACTGTTCCTGGACCAACAGACAGCACCTCAAAAGGACACTTTGGCACCTTTTAAGGACTTGGTAACGTAACTGGGCCTAGCATAGCATTACACTACTTGGCTAAGCATAGATGTACTGAGCTTACTTGCTCACATAAAGTGTTGTTGTAATGTCTAGATTTAGGTTAATATGATGTTAGTGATGTCCATGCTTCTTAGCTCTCAGCTCTAGATGGGCATGCTTCTAACCTCTCATCTAACCTGACATCTCACTTTACAAAAGTAGTTAACCAAGAAACACAGCAGCCACGCTGTCAAGAAGCCATCTTTGATTCCGCCATCTTGTAGTTTCTTTGTCAACCGCCATCTTGTATTGTAGTCTACCTCTATCTGACTTGACCATTTGACCTGCACACACACAGACTCCCTCTTTCTCTCTCTTTCACACACATACACTGTATATAGTTACATTTAGTAAATATTCTTGTTTATATCTTTGATGTCTTTTTAATAAATGTTTTATAAAATATACAGTCTGGTCTGATTAATATTGCACAAGTGTGTATATTGCCAACCTCTTTCCTGTAGAACTCCAATCCTTCAATTCACCTAACTATTGATGTAGTATTGTGATTTATCAATTATTAAGTTAATTATTAATCATAATCCAAATTGGTAGTCGGCTTAATTTATGAGACTGTTTTTGGAGGTTATGAATTAATGGTTCATTCAGAACTGATTGTTCTCCTCTGTTTGAGAGGAGTGGTGCCCCGATTTGAGTTTGACTCAACTTTTATAAGAAATTAATTATTCCATAATTAATCAATTATTAATATTCTAAATTCATAACCAATCACGCCCCTAATCCCAACAATGATATAACATAATATAATTGTTGAGGTATATTTTCCAAAAACCTTTAGAAATTGTTGTTTATCTTTTGTATTATTATTATTTTCCTCTCCAGTGAATTACTGTCTAAATGATAACACACCAAAGGTGATATCTCAGAAGAACTTAATCATGCGAACAAAGTATTATATTAGGATGAAAATAAATAAATAACATGTTTGAAATAAAAGTAAGGTAACAAATACATCCACAAATAACCCACATTGTATCTTAAAATAATAAAAACAAATTTTATCACTTACTGTAGATATTAGGTTATACTCACAAAAGGTAACAAAAGCAATATCTTAAAAACAGCACAATTTTAGTCTATAAAAAAATAATCTCTTGGGCAAACCAGCTTAATGTTTTGATGCAATTTTTGTTCACTTTAAGAACTGAAATACAGAAAAATACAGATTTATTAGCAGAATAATTCATTTTACAGTGACATAATGCAACAGTGATATACTGAGTTCACTTATAAAATGTCTTGACAGTAAAAGAAAATCACTCAGGGAAACTTAAATATGAAGATGTAAGTTCAATAATTCATATAATAACAATTAGAGCAATGATTCTTTCAGTTTTCAAATACTGAAAATTACACATTGTTTGTAAATATAAATATTTTCGGTCTGTTATATTTAGCGCTATATCATTTACAACAAAAGCTAAACTGACTGTTATTTTATCACTTTAAACACAGTGTAAATGTGTTTGAATAAGTTGAAGCAGAGGTGATTTTCACTCTGTTCCTATAATAACTCTGAACACACTCTTTTATCGGCTCCAGTTACACCAACACTGATGCTTCACATATTTGACTCTATGCAAACTCAGTGATCTTCCTATAAAAAGTCAACATCAGACTGACAGTGGAGCTCACAGCACGTTAGATTCATCATAAACCATGTTTCCTGTAGCTCTGCTGCTGCTGCTGTTGGCAGCTGGATCCTGTGAGTCTCTCTAGATTTGTCAGAGTCAACAAATGTTTCTTTTACAGGAAAACTTGATCATTTATAACTCAACATTTTATTCTTTTAACAGGTGTGAAGTGTGAAACATTGACACAGCCAGCCTCTGTGACTGTGCAGCCAGGTCAACGTCTGACCATCACCTGTCAGGTCTCTTATTCTGTTAGTAGCTATTGGACAGCTTGGATCAGGCAGCCTGCAGGGAAAGGACTGGAGTGGATTGGAATGAAATACACTGGAGACTCACGCTTCAAAGATTCACTGAAGAACAAATTCAGTATTGACTTAGACACTTCCAGCAAAACAGTGACTCTGAATGGACAGAATATGCAGCCTGAAGACACTGCAGTGTATTACTGTGCCAGAGACACAATGATACAAACCATCAGTAGACATGAACAAAAACCCCTCAGTGCCTGAACACTTGTAACATGAATCCACCAGAGGAGGAGCCTTCAGACCACTGATGATTTCACACCAGTTTACTGTTAGTGTTGTTAGCTTTCAAAAATATATATTTTATAAACAAAAAAAAGAAAAAAGTGAATAAATTGTTCCTCATGTAAAATAATAATATTTGTTTATGTCAGTTTAAACACACCAAACTTACAGTCACTACAATGTCATTGTATATATTTTGTGTTATGTATAACGATTTTAAAATAATATGATATAACATAATATAATGGTTGAGGAATCTTTTCCAAAAACGTTTAGAAATTGTTGTTTCTCTTCTGTATTATTATTGTTATTTTCCTCTCCAGTGAATTACTGTCTAAATGATAACACATCAAAGGTGATATCTCAGAAGAACTGAATCATGCAAACAAGGTCTTATATTAGGATGAAAATAAATAAATAACATGTTTGAAATAAAAGTAAGGTAACAAATACATACACTAACAACCCACATTGTATCTTAAAATAATAAAAACAAATTGTATCACTTACTGTAGATATTAGGTTATAATCACAAAAGGTAACAAAAGCAATATCTGAAACAGCACAATTTTAATCTATAAAAAAAAATCTCTTGGGTAAACCAGCTTAATGTTTTGGTGCAATTTTTGTTCACTTTCAGTAAGAACTCAAATACAGAAAGTTACAGATATATTAGCAGAATAATTCATTTGACAGTGACATAATGTAATAGTGATATACTGAGTTCACTTATAAAATGTCTTGACAGTAAATGAAAATCACTCAGGAAAACTTAAATATGAAGATGTAAGTTCAATAATTCATATAATAACAATTAGAGCAATGATTCTTGTCATAGTTTTCAATACTGAAAATTACACATTGTTTGAAAATATAAATATTTTTGGTCTGTTATATTTAGCGCTATATCATTTACAGCAAAAGCAAAACTGTTATTTTATCACTTTAAACACAGAGTAAATGTGTTTGAATAAGTTGAAGCAGAGGTGATTTTCACTCTGTTCCTATAATAACTCTGAACACACTCTTTTATTGGCTCCAGTTACACCAACACTGATGCTTCACATATTTGACTCTATGCAAACTCAGTGATCTTCCTATAAAAAGTCAACATCAGACTGACAGTGGAGCTCACAGCACGTTAGATTCATCATAAACCATGTTTCCTGTAGCTCTGCTGCTGCTGCTGTTGGCAGCTGGATCCTGTGAGTCTCTCTAGATTTGTCAGAGTCAACAAATGTTTCTTTTACAGGAAAACTTGATCATTTATAACTCAACATTTTATTCTTTTAACAGGTGTGAAGTGTGAAACATTGACACAGCCAGCCTCTGTGACTGTGCAGCCAGGTCAACGTCTGACCATCACCTGTCAGGTCTCTTATTCTGTTAGTAGCTATTACACAGGTTGGATCAGGCAGCCTGCAGGGAAAGGACTGGAGTGGATTGGAATGGGACGACGTGGATCCACCACATACTACAAAGATTCACTGAAGAACAAATTCAGTATTGATGTAGACACTTCCAGTAACAGGGTGACTCTGAATGGACAGAATATGCAGCCTGAAGACACTGCAGTGTATTACTGTGCCAGAGACACAATGATACAAACCATCAGTAGACATGAACAAAAACCCCTCAGTGCCTGAACACTTGTAACATGAATCCACCAGAGGAGGAGCCTTCAGACCACTGATGATTTCACACCAGTTCCCTGTTTCTGCCTTAAAAGTTCACAAATTGTTCTTAATTTAATATAATAATGAATTAAATCAGTTTAAACACACCAACCTTACAGTCACTACAATGTCATTGTCTATAATTGTTGAAATGTATAAAGATTTTAAAATAGTATTCTGTAACATAATATAATGGTTGAGGTATCTTTTCGTGAAACATTTAGAAATTGTTTCTCTTTTGTATTTTTATTCTTATTTGCCTCAGCAGTGAATTACCGTGTAAATGATGTCACACCAAAGGTGATATCTCAGAAGAACTGAATCATGTGAACAAAGTGTTTTATTAGGATCAAACAAATAAATGTTTGAAATAAATGTAAGGTAACAAATACTTTAACAAATAACCCACATTGTATTCTAAAAGTATAAAAACACATTTTATTGCTTGGATATTAGGTTATAATCACGATCTATAACAATCTATAATAAAGGTCTCTTGGGCAAAACCAGCTTCATGTTTTAGTGCATGATTTGTTCACTTGAAATAAAAAATGTAAACACAGAAAAATACAGATATATTAACAGACTAATTAATGCAACAGTAATATAATGCTATAGTGATATACTAAGTTCACTGATAAGATGTGTTGACAGTAAAGGAAAATCACTTAAATATTGAATATTTAAGTTCCACAATTCATAAAATAGCAATTAGAACTGATGCTTCACATATTTGACTCTATGCAAACTCAGTGATCTTCCTATAAAAAGTCAACATCAGACTGACAGTGGAGCTCACAGCACGTTAGATTCATCATAAACCATGTTTCCTGTAGCTCTGCTGCTGCTGCTGTTGGCAGCTGGATCCTGTGAGTCTCTCTAGATTTGTCAGAGTCAACAAATGTTTCTTTTACAGGAAATCTTGATCATTTATAACTCAACATTTTATTCTTTTAACAGGTGTGAAGTGTGAAACATTGACACAGCCAGCCTCTGTGACTGTGCAGCCAGGTCAACGTCTGACCATCACCTGTCAGGTCTCTTATTCTCTTAGTAGCTATTGGACAGCTTGGATCAGGCAGCCTGCAGGGAAAGGACTGGAGTGGATTGGAGAGAAATACACTGGAGGCTCATACTACAAAGAGTCACTGAAGAACAAATTCAGTATTGACTTAGACACTTCCAGCAAAACAGTGACTCTGAATGGACAGAATATGCAGCCTGAAGACACTGCAGTGTATTACTGTGCCAGAGACACAATGATACAAACCATCAGTAGACATGAACAAAAACCCCTCAGTGCCTGAACACTTGTAACATGAATCCACCAGAGGAGGAGCCTTCAGACCACTGATGATTTCACAGCAGTTTACTGTTTCTGCCTTAAAAGTAAATTTGTTTTACTTTTTCAAGTATCTTTGAAAATTAGGGAAACAAACACACAGTTCTAATTTGATATAATATGTTCTTCACTTTTTATAAATTGGAACCACTTAAGCCGTTTTTCATTGTATCAGGGAAAAGAAATCCGTGATATCTCATACAGTACATACAGTTAGTAAATGACACAATCAATGACTTCTTTTAACAGTGAAATGTCAATAGAATTACCATTAGTAGTTGGTTTACTGTTAAACTTTCAAACTAAATTTGAGACATCACTCTCACAAACTCCTCAAAGAAACATAAAATTCCTATTATTAAATGCAAAAACAAAATTATCATCATCATCATCATCACTATGGACTTTGAAACCTCCAACCAAATTGGCCCTACATTAACAAAAAATGATTTAACTCACAAGCTCCTTTATACTTTCACTAACTGAATTGTAACTTTTTCCAATATGTGTCAATCAAAATATAATATAAATAAAAATATAATTTTTACTAACATTTAAAAACATTTTTCATGACTTCCAGTGAAAATGTGTGCAGCAGCACTTACTCGAAGAGCTAAGGTTTGAATTTAACGGCAGACTGATGTAAAACACGAGACAGAGTGGATTTCAAAAGTTTATTGATACATTGGAAACTGGAATACTGAGTAGTTGACGATTCAAATATTGTCAGTGTGTTATATTTAGCACTATATTATTTACAATAAAAACAAAACTGACTGTTATTTTATCACTTTAAACACAGTGTAAATGTGTTTGAATAAGTTGAAGCAGAGGTGATTTTCACTCTGTTCCTATAATAACTCTGAACACACTCTTTTATTGGCTCCAGTTACACCAACACTGATGCTTCACATATTTGACTCTATGCAAACTCAGTGATCTTCCTATAAAAAGTCAACATCAGACTGACAGTGGAGCTCACAGCACGTTAGATTCATCATAAACCATGTTTCCTGTAGCTCTGCTGCTGCTGCTGTTGGCAGCTGGATCCTGTGAGTCTCTCTAGATTTGTCAGAGTCAACAAATGTTTCTTTTACAGGAAAACTTGATCATTTATAACTCAACATTTTATTCTTTTAACAGGTGTGAAGTGTTACACATTGACACAGCCAGCCTCTGTGACTGTGCAGCCAGGTCAACGTCTGACCATCACCTGTCAGGTCTCTTATGATCTTAGTAGCTATTACACAGGTTGGATCAGGCAGCCTGCAGGGAAAGGACTGGAGTGGATTGGAATGACAGACACCGATGACACATACTACAAAGATTCACTGAAGAACAAATTCAGTATTGATGGAGACACTTCCAGCAACACAGTGACTCTGAATGGACAGAATATGCAGCCTGAAGACACTGCAGTGTATTACTGTGCCAGAGACACAATGATACAAACCATCAGTAGACATGAACAAAAACCCCTCAGTGCCTGAACACTTGTAACATGAATCCACCAGAGGAGGAGCCTTCAGACCACTGATGATTTCACACCAGTTTACTGTTAGTGTTTTTAGATTTAAAAAATATATATTTTATAAACAAAAAAAAGAAAAAAGTCGATAAATTGTTCCTCATGTAAAATAATAATATTTGTTTATGTCAGTTTAAACACACCAAACTTACAGTCACTACAATGTCATTGTATATATTTTTTGTAATGTATAACAATTTTAAAATAATATGGTATAACATAATATATTT
Source organism: Solea solea (assembly GCF_958295425.1). Lineage (NCBI taxonomy): Eukaryota > Metazoa > Chordata > Actinopteri > Pleuronectiformes > Soleidae > Solea > Solea solea. The sequence continues at coordinate 17,933,620 of NC_081149.1, read as the reverse complement.
GTTGAGGTATATTTTCCAAAAACCTTTAGAAATTGTTGTTTCTCTTTTGTATTATTATTGTTATTTTCCTCTCCAGTGAATTACTGTCTAAATGATAACACACCAAAGGTGATATCTCAGAAGAACTGAATCATGCGAACAAAGTCTTATATTAGGATGAAAATAAATAAATAACATGTTTGAAATAAAAGTAAGGTAACAAATACATCCACAAATAACCCACATTGTATCTTAAAATAATAAAAACAAATTGTATCACTTACTGTAGATATTAGGTTATAATCACAAAAGGTAACAAAAGCAATATCTTAAAAACAGCACAATTTTAATCTATAAAAAAATAATCTCTTGGGCAAACCAGCTTAATGTTTTAGTGCAATTTTTGTTCACTTTAAGTAAGAAATGAAATACAGAAAAATACAGATTTATTAGCAGAAGAATTCATTTTACAGTGACATAATGCAACAGTGATATACTGAGTTCACTTATAAAATGTCTTGACAGTAAAAGAAAATCACTCAGGAAAATTTAAATATGAAGATGTAAGTTCAATAATTCATATAATAGCAATTAGAGCAATGATTCTTGTCATAGTTTTCAAATACTGAAAATTACACTTTGGTTGAAAATATAAATATGTTCAGTGTTTTATTAATCATATAATTTACAACAAAAGCAAAACGGTTATTTTATCACTTTAAACACAGAGTAAATGTGTTTGAATAAGTTGAAGCAGAGGTGATTTTCACTCTGTTCCTATAATAACTCTGAACACACTCTTTTATTGGCTCCAGTTACACCAACACTGATGCTTCACATATTTGACTCTATGCAAACTCAGTGATCTTCCTATAAAAAGTCAACATCAGACTGACAGTGGAGCTCACAGCACGTTAGATTCATCATAAACCATGTTTCCTGTAGCTCTGCTGCTGCTGCTGTTGGCAGCTGGATCCTGTGAGTCTCTCTAGATTTGTCAGAGTCAACAAATGTTTCTTTTACAGGAAAACTTGATCATTTATAACTCAACATTTTATTCTTTTAACAGGTGTGAAGTGTCAAACATTGACACAGCCAGCCTCTGTGACTGTGCAGCCAGGTCAACGTCTGACCATCACCTGTCAGGTCTCTTATGATCTTAGTAGCTATTACACAGCTTGGATCAGGCAGCCTGCAGGGAAAGGACTGGAGTGGATTGGAGAGAAATACACTGGAGCCTCATACTACAAAGATTCACTGAAGAACAAATTCAGTATTGACTTAGACACTTCCAGCAAAACAGTGACTCTGAATGGACAGAATATGCAGCCTGAAGACACTGCAGTGTATTACTGTGCCAGAGACACAATGATACAAGCCATCAGTAGACATGAACAAAAACACCTCAGTGCCTGAACACTTGTAACATGAATCCACCAGAGGAGGAGCCTTCAGACCACTGATGATTTCACACCAGTTTACTGTTAGTGTTGTTAGATTTCAAAAATATATATTTTATAAACAAAAAAAATAAAAAAGTGAATAAATTGTTCCTCATGTAAAATAATAATATTTGTTTATGTCAGTTTAAACACACCAAACTTACAGTCACTAGAATGTCATTGTATATATTTTGTGTTATGTATAAAAATTTTAAAATAATATGATATAACATAATATAATGGTTGAGGAATCTTTTCCAAAAACGTTTAGAAATTGTTGTTTCTCTTCTGTATTATTATTGTTATTTTCCACTCCAGTGAATTACTGTCTAAATGATAACACATCAAAGGTGATATCTCAGAAGAACTGAATCATGCAAACAAGGTCTTATATTAGGATGAAAATAAATAAATAACATGTTTGAAATAAAAGTAAGGTAACAAATAAATCTAAAAATAACCCACATTGTATCTTAAAATAATAAAAACAAATTGTATCACTTACTGTAGATATTAGGTTGTAATCACAAAAGGTAACAAAAGCAATATCTGAAACAGCACAATTTTAATCTATAAAAAAAAATCTCTTGGGTAAACCAGCTTAATGTTTTGGTGCAATTTTTGTTCACTTTAAGTAAGAACTGAAATACAGAAAAATACAGATATATTAGCAGAAGAATTAATTTTACAGTGACATAATGCTATAGTGATATACTGAGTTCACTTATAAAATGTCTTGACAGTAAATCAAAATCACTCAGGGAAACTTAAATATGAAGATGTAAGATTCAATAATTCATATAATAACAATTAGAGCAATGATTCTTGTCATAGTTTTCAAATACTGAAAATTACACATTGTTTGAAAATATAAATATTTTTGGTCTGTTATATTTAGCGCTATATCATTTACAACAAAAGCTAAACTGACAGTTATTTTATCACTTTAAACACAGTGTAAATGTGTTTGAATAAGTTGAAGCAGAGGTGATTTTCACTCTGTTCCTATAATAACTCTGAACACACTCTTTTATTGGCTCCAGTTACACCAACACTGATGCTTCACATATTTGACTCTATGCAAACTCAGTGATCTTCCTATAAAAAGTCAACATCAGACTGACAGTGGAGCTCACAGCACGTTAGATTCATCATAAACCATGTTTCCTGTAGCTCTGCTGCTGCTGCTGTTGGCAGCTGGATCCTGTGAGTCTCTCTAGATTTGTCAGAGTCAACAAACGTTTCCATTACAGGAAAACTTGATCATTTATAACTCAACATTTTATTCTTTTAACAGGTGTGAAGTGTGAAACATTGACACAGCCAGCCTCTGTGACTGTGCAGCCAGGTCAACGTCTGACCATCACCTGTCAGGTCTCTTATTCTCTTAGTAGCTATTACACAGCTTTGATCAGGCAGCCTGCAGGGAAAGGACTGGAGTGGATTGGAATGAGAGCTGGATCCAGCACATACTACAAAGATTCATTGAAGAACAAATTCAGTATTGATGAAAACACTTCCAGCAAAACAGTGACTCTGAATGGACAGAATATACAGCCTGAAGACACTGCAGTGTATTACTGTGCCAGATACACAATGATACAAACCATCAGTAGACATGAACAAAAACCCCTCAGTGCCTGAACACTTGTAACATGAATCCACCAGAGGAGGAGCCTTCAGACCACTGATGATTTCACACCAGTTTACTGTTTCTGCATTAAAAGTTCACAAATTGTTCCTCATGTAAAATAATAATATTTCTTTATGTCAGTTTAAACACACCAAACTTACAGTCACTACAATTTCATTGTATATATTTTTTGTAATGTAAAACGATTTTAAAATAATATGATATAACATAATATAATGGTTAAGGTATATTTTCCAAAAACATTTAGAAATTGTTGTTTCTCTTTTGTATTATTATTGTTATTTTCCTCTCCAGTGAATTACTGTCTAAATGATAACACACCAAAGGTGATATCTCAGAAGAACTGAATCATGTGAACAAAGTCTTATATTAGGATGGAAATAAATAAATAACATGTTTGAAATAAAAGTAAGGTAACAAATACATACACTAACAACCCACATTGTATCTTAAAATAATGAAAACAAATTGAATCACTTACTGTAGATATTAGGTTATAATCACAAGAGGTAACAAAAGCAATATCTGAAATAGCACAATTTTAATATATAAATTGTGTTTTGGTGCAAGTTTTGTTCACTTTAAATAAGAACTGAAATACAGAAAGTTACAGATATATTAGCAGAAGAATTCATTTTACAGTGACATAATGCAATAGTGATATACTGAGTTCACTGAGAAAATGTCTTGACAGTAAAAGAAAATCACTCAGGAAAACTTAAATATGAAGATTTAAGTTCCATAATTCATATAATAACAATTAGAGCAATGATTCTTGTCAGAGTTTTCAAATACTGAAAATTACACTTTGTTTGAAAATATAAATATGTTCAGTGTTTTATTTATCATTATATAATTTACAACAAAAGCAAAACTGTTATTTTATCACTTTAAAAACAGAGTAAATGTGTTTGAATTCGTTGAAGCAGAGGTGATTTTCACTCTGTTCCTATAATAACTCTGAACACACTCTTTTATTGGCTCCAGTTACACCAACACTGATGCTTCACATATTTGACTCTATGCAAACTCAGTGATCTTCCTATAAAAAGTCAACATCAGACTGACAGTGGAGCTCACAGCACGTTAGATTCATCATAAACCATGTTTCCTGTAGCTCTGCTGCTGCTGCTGTTGGCAGCTGGATCCTGTGAGTCCCTCTAGATTTGTCAGAGTCAACAAACGTTTCCATTACAGGAAAACTTGATCATTTATAACTCAACATTTTATTCTTTTAACAGGTGTGAAGTGTGAAACATTGACACAGCCAGCCTCTGTGACTGTGCAGCCAGGTCAACGTCTGACCATCACCTGTCAGGTCTCTTATTCTCTTAGTAGCTATTACACAGCTTTGATCAGGCAGCCTGCAGGGAAAGGACTGGAGTGGATTGGAATGAGAGCTGGATCCAGCACATACTACAAAGATTCATTGAAGAACAAATTCAGTATTGATGAAAACACTTCCAGCAAAACAGTGACTCTGAATGGACAGAATATACAGCCTGAAGACACTGCAGTGTATTACTGTGCCAGATACACAATGATACAAACCATCAGTAGACATGAACAAAAACCCCTCAGTGCCTGAACACTTGTAACATGAATCCACCAGAGGAGGAGCCTTCAGACCACTGATGATTTCACACCAGTTTACTGTTTCTGCATTAAAAGTTCACAAATTGTTCCTCATGTAAAATAATAATATTTCTTTATGTCAGTTTAAACACACCAAACTTACAGTCACTACAATTTCATTGTATATATTTTTTGTAATGTAAAACGATTTTAAAATAATATGATATAACATAATATAATGGTTAAGGTATATTTTCCAAAAACATTTAGAAATTGTTGTTTCTCTTTTGTATTATTATTGTTATTTTCCTCTCCAGTGAATTACTGTCTAAATGATAACACACCAAAGGTGATATCTCAGAAGAACTGAATCATGTGAACAAAGTCTTATATTAGGATGGAAATAAATAAATAACATGTTTGAAATAAAAGTAAGGTAACAAATACATACACTAACAACCCACATTGTATCTTAAAATAATGAAAACAAATTGTATCACTTACTGTAGATATTAGGTTATAATCACAAGAGGTAACAAAAGCAATATCTGAAATAGCACAATTTTAATATATAAATTGTGTTTTGGTGCAAGTTTTGTTCACTTTAAATAAGAACTGAAATACAGAAAGTTACAGATATATTAGCAGAAGAATTCATTTTACAGTGACATAATGCAATAGTGATATACTGAGTTCACTGAGAAAATGTCTTGACAGTAAAAGAAAATCACTCAGGAAAACTTAAATATGAAGATTTAAGTTCCATAATTCATATAATAACAATTAGAGCAATGATTCTTGTCAGAGTTTTCAAATACTGAAAATTACACTTTGTTTGAAAATATAAATATGTTCAGTGTTTTATTTATCATTATATAATTTACAACAAAAGCAAAACTGTTATTTTATCACTTTAAAAACAGAGTAAATGTGTTTGAATTCGTTGAAGCAGAGGTGATTTTCACTCTGTTCCTATAATAACTCTGAACACACTCTTTTATTGGCTCCAGTTACACCAACACTGATGCTTCACATATTTGACTCTATGCAAACTCAGTGATCTTCCTATAAAAAGTCAACATCAGACTGACAGTGGAGCTCACAGCACGTTAGATTCATCATAAACCATGTTTCCTGTAGCTCTGCTGCTGCTGCTGTTGGCAGCTGGATCCTGTGAGTCTCTCTAGATTTGTCAGAGTCAACAAATGTTTCTTTTACAGGAAAACTTGATCATTTATAACTCAACATTTTATTCTTTTAACAGGTGTGAAGTGTGAAACATTGACACAGCCAGCCTCTGTGACTGTGCAGCCAGGTCAACGTCTGACCATCACCTGTCAGGTCTCTTATTCTGTTGGTAGCTATTCCACAGCTTGGATCAGGCAGCCTGCAGGGAAAGGACTGGAGTGGATTGCAACGGACAAAACTTATAAAGATTCACTGAAGAACAAATTCAGTACTGATGAAGACTCTTCCAGCAACACAGTGACTCTGAATGGACAGAATATGCAGCCTGAAGACACTGCAGTGTATTACTGTGCCAGACACACAATGATACAAACCATCAGTAGACATGAACAAAAACCCCTCAGTGCCTGAACACTTGTAACATGAATCCACCAGAGGAGGAGCCTTCAGACCACTGATGATTTCACACCAGTTTACTGTAACTGCCTTAAAAGTTCACAAATTGTTCCTCATGTAAAATAATAATATTTCTTTATGTCAGTTTAAAGACACCAAACTTACAGTCACTACAATGTCATTGTATATATTTGTTGTAATGTAAAACGATTTTAAAATAATATGATATAACATAATATAATGGTTGAGGTATCTTTTCCAAAAACATTTAGAAATTGTTGTTTCTCTTTTGTATTAATATTGTTATTTTCCTCTCCAGTGAATTACTGTCTAAATGATAACACACCAAAGGTGATATCTCAGAAGAACTGAATCATGTGAACAAAGTCTTATATTAGGATGAAAATAAATAAATAACATGTTTGAAAAAAAAGTAAGGTAACAAATACATACACTAACAAACCACATTGTATCTTAAAATAATGAAAACAAATGGTATCACTTACTGTAGATATTAGGTTATAATCACAAAAGGTAACAAAAGCAATATCTGAAATAGCACAATTTTAATATATAAATTGTGTTTTGGTGCAAGTTTTTTTCACTTTAAATGAGAACTGAAATACAGAAAGTTACAGATATATTAGCAGAAGAATTAATTTTACAGTGACATAATGCAATAGTGATATACTGAGTTCACTGAGAAAATGTCTTGACAGTACAAGAAAGTCACTCAGGGAAACTTAAATATGAAGATTTAAGTTCCATAATTCATATAATAACAATTAGAGCAATAATTCTTATTAGAGTTTTCAAATACTGAAAATTACACTTTGTTTGAAAATATAAATATGTTCATTTTTTTCTTTATCATTATATAATTTACAACAAAAGCAAAACTGTTATTTTATCACTTTAAACACAGAGTAAATGTGTTTGAATAAGTTGAAGCAGAGGTGATTTTCACTCTGTTCCTATAATAACTCTGAACACACTCTTTTATTGGCTCAAGTTACACCAACTCTGATGCTTCACATATTTGACTCTATGCAAACTCAGTGATCTTCCTATAAAAAGTCAACATCAGACTGACAGTGGAGCTCACAGCACGTTAGATTCATCATAAACCATGTTTCCTGTAGCTCTGCTGCTGCTGCTGTTGGCAGCTGGATCCTGTGAGTCTCTCTAGATTTGTCAGAGTCAACAAATGTTTCTTTTACAGGAAAACTTGATCATTTATAACTCAACATTTTATTCTTTTAACAGGTGTGAAGTGTGACACATTGACACAGCCAGCCTCTGTGACTGTGCAGCCAGGTCAACGTCTGACCATCACCTGCCAGGTCTCTTATTCTGTAAGTAGCTATTACACAGCTTGGATCAGGCAGCCTGCAGGGAAAGGACTGGAGTGGATTGGAGTGGGACGACATGGATACACCACATACTACAAAGATTCACTGAAGAACAAATTCAGTATTGATGGAGACACTTCCAGCAACACAGTGACTCTGAATGGACAGAATATGCAGCCTGAAGACACTGCAGTGTATTACTGTGCCAGAGACACAATGATACAAACCATCAGTAGACATGAACAAAAACCCCTCAGTGCCTGAACACTTGTAACATGAATCCACCAGAGGAGGAGCCTTCAGACCACTGATGATTTCACACCAGTTCCCTGTTTCTGCCTTGAAAGTTCACAAATTGTTCTTAATTTAATATAATAATGAATTAAATCAGTTTAAACACACCAACCTTACAGTCACTACAATGTCATTGTCTATAATTGTTGAAATGTATAAAGATTTTAAAATAGTATTCTGTAACATAATATAATGGTTGAGGTATCTTTTCGTGAAACATTTAGAAATTGTTTCTCTTTTGTATTTTTATTCTTATTTGCCTCAGCAGTGAATTACTGTGTAAATGATGTCACACCAAAGGTGATATCTCAGAAGAACTGAATCATGTGAACAAAGTGTTTTATTAGGATCAAACAAATAAATGTTTGAAATAAATGTAAGGTAACAAATACTTTAACAAATAACCCACATTGTATTCTAAAAGTATAAAAACACATTTTATTGCTTGGATATTAGGTTATAATCACGATCTATAACAATCTATAATAAAGGTCTCTTGGGCAAAACCAGCTTCATGTTTTAGTGCATGATTTGTTCACTTGAAATAAAAAATGTAAACACAGAAAAATACAGATATATTAACAGACTAATTAATGCAACAGTAATATAATGCTATAGTGATATACTAAGTTCACTGATAAGATGTGTTGACAGTAAAGGAAAATCACTTAAATATTGAATATTTAAGTTCCACAATTCATAAAATAACAATTAGAACTGATGCTTCACATATTTGACTCTATGCAAACTCAGTGATCTTCCTATAAAAAGTCAACATCAGACTGACAGTGGAGCTCACAGCACGTTAGATTCATCATAAACCATGTTTCCTGTAGCTCTGCTGCTGCTGCTGTTGGCAGCTGGATCCTGTGAGTCTCTCTAGATGTGTCAGAGTCAACAAATGTTTCTTTTACAGGAAAACTTGATCATTTATAACTCAACATTTTATTTTTTTAACAGGTGTGAAGTGTGAAACATTGACACAGCCAGCCTCTGTGACTGTGCAGCCAGGTCAACGTCTGACCATCACCTGTCAGGTCTCTTATTCTCTTAGTAGCTATTGGACACATTGGATCAGGCAGCCTGCAGGGAAAGGACTGGAGTGGATTGGAGAGAAAAACACTGGAGGCTCATACTACAAAGATTCACTGAAGAACAAATTCAGCATTGACTTAGACACTTCCAGCAAAACAGTGACTCTGAATGGACAGAATATGCAGCCTGAAGACACTGCAGTGTATTACTGTGCCAGAGACACAATGATACAAACCATCAGTAGACATGAACAAAAACCCCTCAGTGCCTGAACACTTGTAACATGAATCCACCAGAGGAGGAGCCTTCAGACCACTGATGATTTCACACCAGTTTACTGTTAGTGTTTTTAGATTTCAAAAATATATATTTTATAAACAAAAAAAAGAAAAAAGTGAATAAATTGTTGCTCATGTAAAATAATAATATTTGTTTATGTCAGTTGAAACACACAAAACTTACAGTCACTACAATGTCATTGTATATATTTTTTGTTATGTATAACAATTTTAAAATAATATGATATAACATAATATAATGGTTGAGATATCTTTTCCAAAAACCTTTAGAAATTGTTGTTTCTCTTTTGTATTGTCAAGTTATGTGTTGTTTTAGTGTGTATTTGTTGGCCACAGCTCTGCCCAAACTTGAAAAACGGCTGATCAACTGTTGAAGGACGACGATGGACAACTCAATTCTGTTCAATCTTCAGTTTTTTATTTTAGGGCAGAATGGGATGAACAGGACGTAACAGAATAGCTTAATACCCTAGGATAAACAGTGAAAAAACAAAGCCATTAATAGCATATCATTTCAGTTCATACTTCTTAATATAAAAAATACATGATAATAATAATGTTAATTGTACTTGATAAATGAAGACTTATTCAGATTAATTAACTTAAATCACTCCAAAAAGGTTAATCATTAAAGTAACAAAGCTACACCAAAGGTTATGATTAAAGTACAAGTAACAAAGTACTTCAAATCACCTCTATCATCATAAACCAAATAAATAAGTTTCCAAATTACTCAATTTAAATAAAACATTGCATCCACAAACACACAATCAAAGGCATTTGGGAAGCGTAGCCTCCAAACTTAATGTTCAACACTACTATACCAGTGGTGTCTTCAATTGTTGATCAGGAGCTATGGCTGTGAGGTGTCTCCAGGAGAAAGCAAGGTGACTGAACCAACTCCAAACATTTCACACCATGCTTGCTGTATTCCTCAGGTACTTCCTTCCTGTTACCTGGGGCTCCACCACTGATGTGGTTGCCCCCTGCAGGTTTGGAGTGTCAGGGATCCGTTAGTTGGTGGGATTTTGGCTCTTTGCTCAGTGAACCAGGTTTTGACACAACATGTATTATTATTGTTATTTTCCTCTCCAGTGAATTACTGTCTAAATGATAACACACCAAAGGTGATATCTCAGAAGAACTAAATCATGCGAACAAAGTCTTATATTAGGATGGAAATAAATAAATAACATGTTTGACATAAAAGTACCGCGACCCTCTGGCAGAGGATAAAGCGGTAGATGATGACTGACTGACTGAAATAAAAGTAAGGTAACAAATACATCCACAAATAACCCACATTGTATCTTAAAATAATAAAAACAAATTGTATCACTTACTGTAGATATTAGGTTATAATCACAAAAGGTAACAAAAGCAATATCTAAAACAGCACAATTTTAATCTATAAAAAAATAATCTCTTGGGCAAACCAGCTTCATGTTTTAGTGCAATTTTTGTTCACTTTAATTAAGAACTGAAATACAGAAAGATACAGATTTATTAGCAGAAGAATTCATTTGACAGTGACATAATGCAATAGTGATATACTGAGTTCACTTATAAAATGTCTTGACAGTAAAAGAAAATCAATCAGGGAAGCTTAAATATGAAGATGTAAGTTAAATAATTCATATAATAACAATTAGAGCAATGATTCTTGTCATAGTTTTTAAATACTGAAAATTACACATTGTTTGAAAATATACTGTAAATATTTTCGGTCTGTTATATTTAGCGCTATATCATTTACAGCAAAAGCAAAGCTTACAGTTTTTTTTTTCACTTTAAACACAGAGTAAATGTGTTTGAATAAGTTGAAGCAGAGGTGATTTTCACTCTGTTCCTATAATAACTCTGAACACACTCTTTTATTGGCTCCAGTTACACCAACACTGATGCTTCACATATTTGACTCTATGCAAACTCAGTGATCTTCCTATAAAAAGTCAACATCAGACTGACAGTGGAGCTCACAGCACGTTAGATTCATCATAAACCATGTTTCCTGTAGCTCTGCTGCTGCTGCTGTTGGCAGCTGGATCCTGTGAGTCTCTCTAGATTTGTCAGAGTCAACAAATGTTTCTTTTACAGGAAAACTTGATCATTTATAACTCAACATTTTATTCTTTGAACAGGTGTGAAGTGTGAAACATTGACACAGCCAGCCTCTATGACTGTGCAGCCAGGTCAACGTCTGACCATCACCTGTCAGGTCTCTTATGATCTTAGTAGCTATTGGACAGCTTGGATCAGGCAGCCTGCAGGGAAAGGACTGGAGTGGATTGGAGAGAAATACACTGGAGACTCATACTACAAAGATTCACTGAAGAACAAATTCAGTATTGACTTAGACACTTCCAGCAAAACAGTGACTCTGAATGGACAGAATATGCAGCCTGAAGACACTGCAGTGTATTACTGTGCCACAGACACAATGATACAAACCATCAGTAGACATGAACAAAAACCCCTCAGTGCCTGAACACTTGTAACATGAATCCACCAGAGGAGGAGCCTTCAGACCACTGATGATTTCACACCAGTTTACTGTTAGTGTTGTTAGATGACAAAAATATATTTTTATAAAAAAAAGAAAAATTGGAATAAATTGTTAACTTATTATTAATAAATAATAATTATAAATACTTTATTATTAATTTTAATAATAAAACATATGTAAATAATATATGTTTTGTGGCAATTACAAAATTCATAACTCCGAAACTCAGGTTGTCCCATAGACTGACCTGCACATATTCAGGGTTTGGAGTCTTCTTGTTGCAAGTGCTAACCACTACACATACCCTTTGGCCCAATTAATAAATTGGATGAATTAGAAAAGAGAATTTGGCCTATAAGGTGAATATATGAGGTCATTATTGAGCTCATGTAACAACAAAACAAAGTTTCTTCCTGCTTTTCTTTGTGCTGTTTTGCAAATACACATTTTTTCCGCAAGTAAAGCAAGTGGAGGCAAATGAGGAATATGAATATTCAACAGTATTCCAATAAAGGTCCCTCTTAGAGGAGTCAAGTGTGTCACTGAAGAGAGAGAGGAGTTCACATCAGTTCCTCATCAACATCCACCATGTTCTCTGCAGCTGTGATGCTGCTGCTGGCAGCTGGATCCTGTGAGCAGCTTTCAGTGAACTAACAAACACAGTAGAAACTGACTAGTCTGATGAATGATGGACATAATGTTGATTTCTGTTTCCACAGGTGTGAGGTGTATTGACCTCATCCAGCCAAACTCAGTGGTTGTGCAGCGTGGACAGTCTTTGACCATCACCTGTCAGGTCTCTGGTTATTCTCTGACTGATAACAGCTATGCGACAGGTTGGATAAGACATCGTGAAGGAAAACCAATGGACTGGATTTTTCATCAGTGGGGGGGAGGTAGCTTCTATAAAAATAGTGCTCTAGAGAACAAGTTCAGCTTCAGCAGAGACACTTCGGCAACAACAGTAACAATACAAGGACAGAATCTGGCGCCTGAGGACACAGCTGTTTATTACTGTGTCCGTTATCTCACAGTGACACAAAACACCAACAGACTTGTACAAAAACTCTGACTCAACCACAAACATTTAAGACAGTATTCAGTATTTGGTAACACAGTTAATTAATACAAGCAATGGATTCCATGCTGATACTGAGAATCATATTAACTGTATTCAACTTTCCAAAAACATAGAAAACATTTTGGCTTAAAATGTGATTTTGAGGCTGTAGTGTGCAAATTTTAAATCTAAACAAATGTTTTCTCACATTTAAATCATTGTCAAATGAGTTCACACACTGTTGCCCAAGCCCTGCATGACTTTGTCTGAGTAAAGCTCTGTTTTCATGTCTGTGAGAGTGATGCATTTTATGTCATTAGCAGGTGAGGTGGAAGAAGGACACAGCATGAGTGAAGTGAGGCAGCGTCACACAGAAGCACGATGGCTGAAAACACCAAGAAGAGTCCATGAACAGTTTCAGAGGAGAATTCTACTGCTACAAATCACCCTCAAAATCATATCTGGATCATAATCACAATTGTGGCTTGTCATGTATGTGACGGTCTGATGTTGAAAATGCACACAGCACATCAAGCACTCCCTAAACCACTGCCTGTATGAGTCAGACACAACACATTTGCTGCTGTTCACTGTAGCTCCAAGTTTCCTGGAAGCAATCTGAACGAGTAACACTGAATAAAAAAAAACAAAAAACAAATAAACAAATAAACAATACAGACTGGAGGTTTAAAAGTGATCACACAGTGTTGGAAAACCAGCATCAACTCCCTTTCTATTGTCCCCCTTTTGGTTTCCCACAATGGCAGAGATGAGTCAATTTACATCACCAAAGAACTGTTTTATTTCATATGTGCAGAGATTAACATTAACCTGGAGAAAAACTAAACATACTACCAAGAAGGTGTCTGTTGACCCCTTTAAAAAGCTTAGAATGAGAACATAAAAATGATAAAAAAAATATTTTAAAAATATCCTTAACAATATCCTTTATATATAGCAATAATTATAAATTATCCATCCATTTTCTAGAGGGTCACAGGGGGGCACTGGAAACCAATCACAGCTGAAATAGGGCAAAAGGCGGGGTACACCCTGGACAGGTCGGTGATTTTCACTCTGTTCCTATAATAACTCTGAACACACTCTTTTATTGGCTCCAGTTACACCAACACTGATGCTTCACATATTTGACTCTATGCAAACTCAGTGATCTTCCTATAAAAAGTCAACATCAGACTGACAGTGGAGCTCACAGCACGTTAGATTCATCATAAACCATGTTTCCTGTAGCTCTGCTGCTGCTGCTGTTGGCAGCTGGATCCCGTGAGTCTCTCTAGATTTGTCAGAGTCAACAAATGTTTCTTTTACAGGAAAACTTGATCATTTATAACTCAACATTTTATTCTTTTAACAGGTGTGAAGTGTGAAACATTGACACAGCCAGCCTCTGTGACTGTGCAGCCAGGTCAACGTCTGACCATCACCTGTCAGGTCTCTTATTCTGTTAGTAGCCATTGGACAGCTTGGATCAGGCAGCCTGCAGGGAAAGGACTGGAGTGGATTGGAGTGGCACAACGTGGATCCACCACATACTACAAAGATTCATTGAAGAATAAATTCAGTATTGATGTAGACACTTCCAGTAACAGGGTGACTCTGAATGGACAGAATATGCAGCCTGAAGACACTGCAGTGTATTACTGTGCCAGAGACACAATGATACAAACCATCAGTAGACATGAACAAAAACCCCTCAGTGCCTGAACACTTGTAACATGAATCCACCAGAGGAGGAGCCTTCAGACCACTGATGATTTCACACCAGTTTACTGTTTCTGCCTTTAAAGTATATTTTTTTACTTTTTCAAGTATCTTAGAAAATTAGGGAAATAAGGACACAGTTCTAATTTGATATAATATGTTCTTCACCTTTTATAAATTGGAACCACTTAAGTTGTTTTTCATTGTATCAGGAAAAAGATATCCGTGATATCTCATACAGTACATACAGTTAGTAAATGACACAATCAATGACTTCTTTTAACAGTGAAATGTCAATAGAATTACCATTCGTAGCTGGTTTACTCTTAAACTTTCAAACTAAATTTGAGACATCACTCTCACAAACTCCTCAAAGAAACATGAAATTCCTATTATTAAATACAAAAACAAAATTATCATCATCATCATCATCACTATGGACTTTGAAACCTCCAACCAAAGTGGCCCTACATTAACAAAAAATTATTAAACTCACTAGCTCCTTTATACTTTCACTAACTGAATTATAACTTTTTCCAATACGTGTCAATCAAAATATAATATAAATAAAAATATAATTTTTACTAACATTTAAAAACATTTTTCATGACTTGCAGTGAAAATGTGTGCAGCAGCACTTACTCTTTTTTGTTTTATAATAGAAGAGCTAAGGTTTGAATTTAACGGCAGACTGATGTAAAAGTTGAAAGTAATAAGTTGAAGCAGAGGTGATTTTCAATCTGTTCCTATAATAACTCTGAACACACTCTTTTATTGGCTCCAGTTACACCAACACTGACGCTTCACATATTTGACTCTATGCAAACTCAGTGATCTTCCTATAAAAAGTCAACATCAGACTGACAGTGGAGCTCACAGCACGTTAGATTCATCATAAACCATGTTTCCTGTAGCTCTGCTGCTGCTGCTGTTGGCAGCTGGATCCTGTGAGTCCCTCTAGATTTGTCAGAGTCAACAAATGTTTCTTTTACAGGAAAACTTGATCATTTATAACTCAACATTTTATTCTTTTAACAGGTGTGAAGTGTGAAACATTGACACAGCCAGCCTCTATGACTGTGCAGCCAGGTCAACGTCTGACCATCACCTGTCAGGTCTCTTATTCTGTTGGTAGCTATTACACAGCTTGGATCAGGCAGCCTGCAGGGAAAGGACTGGAGTGGATTGGAATGAAATACACTGGAGGCTCATACTTCAAAGATTCACTGAAGAACAAATTCAGTATTGACTTAGACACTTCCAGCAACACAGCAACTCTGAATGGACAGAATATGCAGCCTGAAGACACTGCAGTGTATTACTGTGCCAGAACGGCACAATGATACAAACCATCAGTAGACATGAACAAAAACCCCTCAGTGCCTGAACACTTGTAACATGAATCCACCAGAGGAGGAGCCTTCAGACCACTGATGATTTCACACGAGTTTACTGTTTCTGCATTAAAAGTTCACAAATTGTTCCTCATGTAAAATAATAATATTTGTTTATGTCAGTTTAAACACACCAAACTTACAGTCACTACAATGTCATTGTATATATTTTTTGTAATGTAAAACGATTTTAGAATAATATGATATAACATAATATAATGGTTGAGGTATCTTTTCCAAAAACATTTAGAAATTGTTGTTTCTCTTTTGTATTAATATTGTTATTTTCCTCTCCAGTGAATTACTGTCTAAATGATAACACACCAAAGGTGATATCTCAGAAGAACTGAATCATGTGAACAAAGTCTTATATTAGGATGAAAATAAATAAATAACATGTTTGAAATAAAGTAAGGTAACAAATACATACACTAACAACCCACATTGTATCTTAAAATAATGAAAACAAATTGTATCACTTACTGTAGATATTAGGTTATAATCACAAAAGGTAACAAAAGCAATATCTGAAATAGCACAATTTTAATATATAAATTGTGTTTTGGTGCAAGTTTTTTTCACTTTAAATAAGAACTGAAATACAGAAAGTTACAGATATATTAGCAGAATAATTCATTTGACAGTGACATAATGCAACAGTGATATACTGAGTTCACTGAGAAAATGTCTTGACAGTAAAAGAAAATCACTCAGGAAAACTTAAATATGAAGATTTAAGTTCCATAATTCATATAATAGCAATTAGAGCAATGATTCTTGTCAGAGTTTTCAAATACTGAAAATTACACTTTGTTTGAAGATATAAATATGTTCAGTGTTTTATTTATCATTATATAATTTACAAAAAAAGCAAAACTGTTATTTTATCACTTTAAACACAGAGTAAATGTGTTTGAATAAGTTGAAGCATGTCACTCCGGCAGTTTGCCCCGCCCCCTCCTCTGCCGGCCTGCCGGCCTGATTACACACTCCTGCTGACAATTAAGCCATGTGGACTTTAAAAACTCTCTGTTCCCCTGTGTCAGTGCCAGTGTGTTTTAGCCCATGCCTGATCACCCGAGCTCCTTGTCACAGCCACAGATGCCACAAGTTTTGATCCTCTTTGTGAGCGACGCTTTTCCTTTGTAAGTTTTCTTAGCATAGCCTGTAAAGTTAATACCTTAGTTAAGATTTATAGCCTCTTTTGTTTTCCTCCTTGGGAGAGATTTTCTGTTTCATTTTCACAGCTTTTTAGGAAACTCCAATCACTAGGATTGTGACTTGCGTTGTATTAGTTAGACTGAGTAGATCCAATCATTTAGATTGCGTTTTGTGTTTGACCTCGTTCTCAGTTAGTTATAGATCGCCAATCAGTAGGATTGTCCTTTGAGTTTGTTTTCGTTTTGAAGTGCTTAGAGCCTTGTTTTTCCTCCGTTTGGAGAGTTTTCTGTTTAAGTTTTTTATGATAACCATAGTCTGAGTTTTGTTTCCTCTTCGGAGTGATTTTTTGTTTCCGTGTTTATAGTTACGCAACGTTTCTTTTGAAGAGCGTTGTGCTCCCCATTGGTTATAGTTTTTTATAGCCACGCTTTGTTTTCCCTCAGTAAGAGGATCTGCCTTGTGTTCTGTTAAGAGTGCCAATAAAGACAATGAAAGGCCTCTGTGTCTGAGTCCTCGCTGTTCCGTCTTGTCAAAGCAGAGGTGATTTTCACTCTGTTCCTATAATAACTCTGAACACACTCTTTTATTGGCTCCAGTTACACCAACACTGATGCTTCACATATTTGACTCTATGCAAACTCAGTGATCTTCCTATAAAAAGTCAACATCAGACTGACAGTGGAGCTCACAGCACGTTAGATTCATCATAAACCATGTTTCCTGTAGCTCTGCTGCTGCTGCTGTTGGCAGCTGGATCCTGTGAGTCTCTCTAGATTTGTCAGAGTCAACAAATGTTTCTTTTACAGGAAAACTTGATCATTTATAACTCAACATTTTATTCTTTTAACAGGTGTGAAGTGTGAAACATTGACACAGCCAGCCTCTGTGACTGTGCAGCCAGGTCAACGTCTGACCATCACCTGTCAGGTCTCTTATGATGTTAGTTACTATTACACAGCTTGGATCAGGCAGCCTGCAGGGAAAGGACTGGAGTGGATTGGAATGAGAGCTGGATCCACCACATTCTACAAAGATTCACTGAAGAACAAATTCAGTATTGACTTAGACACTTCCAGCAAAACAGTGACTCTGAATGGACAGAATATGCAGCCTGAAGACACTGCAGTGTATTACTGTGCCAGACACACAATGATACAAACCATCAGTAGACATGAACAAAAACCCCTCAGTGCCTGAACACTTGTAACATGAATCCACCAGAGGAGGAGCCTTCAGACCACTGATGATTTCACACCAGTTTACAGCAACTGCCTTAAAAGTTCACAAATTGTTCCTCATGTAAAATAATATTTGTTTATGTCAGTTTAAACACACCACACTGATAGTCACTACATTGTATATATTTTTTGTAATGTATAACGATTTTAAAATAATATGATATAACATAATATAATGGTTGAGGTATATTTTCGCAAAAACATTTAGAAATTGTTGTTTCTCTTTTGTATTTTTATTCTTATTTGCCTCAGCAGTGAAATACTGTCTAAATGATGTCACATCAAATGTGATATCTCAGAAGAACTGAATCATGTGAACAAAGTATTTTATTAGGATGAAAATAAATGAATAAAGTGTTTGAAATAAAAGTAAGGTAACAAATACATCCACAAATAAACCACATTGTATCTTAAAAGAATAAAACCAAATTTTATTACTTAGATATTAGGTTATAATCACAAAAGGTAACAAAAGCAATATCTGAAACAGCACAATTTTAATCTATATCAGTACCACAAGCGGTAATGAACGGGTTCGAGCTTGAGGGCTCGCGAGTCTCTGTGCGCCCACGTTGCCGCGCAAGTCCTCTAGCTCATCTCCCGTTTATTCACCGCTTGCGGTACTAGTTATTTTCAGTCGTAGTTATTTTCAGCTCGGACTATTTTCAGCGTCCCTGTGGTATGTTAGAGGGCTCTTCCTGTTTAAAATGGGCGACTTCCTGTTGGGTGAAAGGTGTGTCCGTAAACGTGTTCAGGGACGGTCCCTTGACTCACATATCAAGTTTCGTGAAGATCAGACAATGTCAGACTTTACTTCCTGTTTCGGGAGTTCTACTTCCTGTAGAGAGGTCATCCTTTACAGACATGTTCCGGACGGGTCTGAGGTCTCACATATCAAGTTTCAAGTGGATACAACAATTCCTGTTAAAGTAGCATGAAAAATTGTAAATGTAATTTCGTCTGCTGTTACCAGGGGGCGCTGATTTTGACATGGAATAATTTCATATAGATTTGTATGCAGGTGCCTCCATCATGTGGCGAAAAAAAGGTACTGCATGAAAATGAACGAAAAACCACTCAATGGAGTGAACACTTTGCAGTGTTGCCATGGCAACACCATTGAACGATTTGTTATCATATTCAGCATGCATCATCTACCATGTGTTTTGATTGTTTCCACTAATTTTGAGTTTGATACGATTAACTCTGTAAAAGTTATAAGCGAAATTGTGAATTTGTTGTATTTTCTGTTACCACCAGGAGGCGCTGTTTTCAAAATGTACAGTTTTTGCATCAGCATCTTCAGCCATGGTCCATCATCAACCCTAGCGAATTTGGTTGGGATGGGACCTTCTATCACAAAGTTATAAGAGTTGTGTTGCCTGTGGCGAAAAATTTAAATTTTCACCAACTTTGCCGCCCCCTTTCTCGTACGCCGTGATACTTATGGGAAAAGTTTTCAATAACTTTAGATCCTCAACTTGTCCACAGTGACCTCACCAAGTTTGAAGGTGATCCCATGAAACCTCTAGGACAAGTTTGTTCAAATACCATTGGTGCGAAATGGCCAAAATCGGCAAAAAATGAACTTTCAATCCAAGATTGCGGCTTTCCTGTTCGTTTTAGAGCATAGGCTAGGCTGACTTTTTTGACCGTCCCAACCCAAGGAACGTGTGTACCAAGTTTTGTGCATGTACATTAAACGTGCTCCTCAGGCCCACAAGTTTTAGGGGGTGGAGTAGTTATTTGCCCCGCCCACTTTCACTTTTTTAACGCACATTCCCCGAAACACGAATAAACGTAATTGTACACCTGGTCTGATGCGGTTGCAAAAATTTGTGAGTTTTGGGGCATGTTCAGGGCCTCTAAAACGCGATTTACTCTGGTGAAGAGGAAGAAGAAGACGAAGAAGAAGAATAGGAAGAAGAAGAATAATCCTTACGGTTTCAATAGGGTTCTTGCAACAGAGTTCCTCGAACCCTAATAATCCATACGATTACAATAAGGTCTCTTGGGTAAACCAGCTTTATGTTTTGGTGCAATAAGAACTGAAATACAGAAAAATACAGATTTATTAGTAGAATAATTAATGCAACAGTGATATACTGTGTTCACTGATAAGATGTGTTGACAGTAAAAGAAAATCACTGAGGAAAACTTCATATTGAAGATTTAAGTTCCATAATTCATATACACTTTGTTTGAAGATATAAATATTTTCAGTGTGTTTTATTGAGAGCGATATCACTTACAAAAAAACAAAACTGACACTTATTTTATCACTTTAAACACAGAGTAAATGTGTTTATAAGTTGAAGCAGAGGTGATTTTCGAGTAACAAACGAGTGACACTACATAAAAAAACTAAAAACAAATAAACAAATAAACAATACAGACTGGAGGTTTAAAAGTGATCACACAGTGTTGGAAAACCAGCATCAACTCCCTTTCTATTGTCCCCCTGTTGGTTTCCCACAATGGCAGAGATGAGTCAATTTACATAACCAAAGAACTGTTTTATTTCATATGTGCAGAGATTAACATTCACCTGGAGAAAAACTAAACATACTACCAAAAAGGTGTCTGTTGACCCTTTAAAAAGCTTATAATTGAGAACATAAAAATGATAAAAAAAAATATTTCACAAATATCCTTAACAATATCCTTTATATATAGCAATAATTATAAATTATCCATCCATTTTCTACCACTTTATCCTCCACATGAGGGTGACAGGGGGGCACTGGAAACCAATCACAGATGAAATAGGGCAAAAGGCGGGGTACACCCTGGACTGGTCGGTGATTTTCACTCTGTTCGTATAATAACTCTGAACACATTTTTTATTGGCTCCAGTTACACCAACACTGATGCTTCACATATTTGACTCTATGCAAACTCAGTGATCTTCCTATAAAAAGTCAACATCAGACTGACAGTGGAGCTCACAGCACGTTAGATTCATCATAAACCATGTTTCCTGTAGCTCTGCTGCTGCTGCTGTTGGCAGCTGGATCCTGTGAGTCTCTCTAGATTTGTCAGAGTCAACAAATGTTTCTTTTACAGGAAAACTTGATCATTTATAACTCAACATTTTATTCTTTTAACAGGTGTGAAGTGTGAAACATTGACACAGCCAGCCTCTGTGACTGTGCAGCCAGGTCAACGTCTGACCATCACCTGTCAGGTCTCTTATTCTGTTAGTAGCTATTGGACAGCTTGGATCAGGCAGCCTGCAGGGAAAGGACTGGAGTGGATTGGAATGAGAGTTGGATCCAGCACATACTACAAAGATTCACTGAAGAACAAATTCAGTATTGATGTACACACTTCCAGTAACAGGGTGACTCTGAATGGACAGAATATGCAGCCTGAAGACACTGCAGTGTATTACTGTGCCAGAGACACAATGATACAAACCATCAGTAGACATGAACAAAAACCCCTCAGTGCCTGAACACTTGTAACATGAATCCACCAGAGGAGGAGCCTTCAGACCACTGATGATTTCACACCAGTTCCCTGTTTCTGCCTTAAAAGTTCACAAATTGTTCTTAATTTAATATAATAATGAATTAAATCAGTTTAAACACACCAACCTTACAGTCACTACAATGTCATTGTCTATAATTGTTGAAATGTATAAAGATTTTAAAATAGTATTCTGTAACATAATATAATGGTTGAGGTATCTTTTCGTGAAACATTTAGAAATTGTTTCTCTTTTGTATTTTTATTCTTATTTGCCTCAGCAGTGAATTACTGTGTAAATGATGTCACACCAAAGGTGATATCTCAGAAGAACTGAATCATGTGAACAAAGTGTTTTATTAGGATCAAACAAATAAATGTTTGAAATAAATGTAAGGTAACAAATACTTTAACAAATAACCCACATTGTATTCTAAAAGTATAAAAACACATTTTATTGCTTGGATATTAGGTTATAATCACGATCTATAACAATCTATAATAAAGGTCTCTTGGGCAAAACCAGCTTCATGTTTTAGTGCATGATTTGTTCACTTGAAATAAAAAATGTAAACACAGAAAAATACAGATATATTAACAGACTAATTAATGCAACAGTAATATAATGCTATAGTGATATACTAAGTTCACTGATAAGATGTGTTGACAGTAAAGGAAAATCACTTAAATATTGAATATTTAAGTTCCACAATTCATAAAATAACAATTAGAACTGATGCTTCACATATTTGACTCTATGCAAACTCAGTGATCTTCCTATAAAAAGTCAACATCAGACTGACAGTGGAGCTCACAGCACGTTAGATTCATCATAAACCATGTTTCCTGTAGCTCTGCTGCTGCTGCTGTTGGCAGCTGGATCCTGTGAGTCTCTCTAGATTTGTCAGAGTCAACAAATGTTTCTTTTACAGGAAAACTTGATCATTTATAACTCAACATTTTATTTTTTTAACAGGTGTGAAGTGTGAAACATTGACACAGCCAGCCTCTGTGACTGTGCAGCCAGGTCAACGTCTGACCATCACCTGTCAGGTCTCTTATTCTGTTGGTAGCTATTACACAGGTTGGATCAGGCAGCCTGCAGGGAAAGGACTGGAGTGGATTGGAATGAGAGCTGGATCCACCACATACTACAAAGATTCACTGAAGAACAAATTCAGTATTGATGAAAACACTTCCAGCAAAACAGTGACTCTGAATGGACAGAATATGCAGCCTGAAGACACTGCAGTGTATTACTGTGCCAGATACACAATGATACAAACCATCAGTAGACATGAACAAAAACCCCTCAGTGCCTGAACACTTGTAACATGAATCCACCAGAGGAGGAGCCTTCAGACCACTGATGATTTCACACCAGTTTAATATTATGGCCTTAAAAGTTCACAAATTGTTCCTCATGTAAAATAATAATATTTCTTTATGTCAGTTTAAACACACCAAACTTACAGTCACTACAATTTCATTGTATATATTTTTTGTAATGTAAAACGATTTTAAAATAATATGATATAACATAATATAATGGTTGAGGTATCTTTTCCAAAAACATTTAGAAATTATTGTTTCTCTTTTGTATTATTATTGTTATTTTCCTCTCTAGTGAATTACTGTCTAAATGATAACACACCAAAGGTGATATCTCAGAAGAACTGAATCATGTGAACAAAGTCTTATATTAGGATGGAAATAAATAAATAACATGTTTGAAATAAAAGTAAGGTAACAAATACATACACTAACAACCCACATTGTATCTTAAAATAATGAAAACAAATTGTATCACTTACTGTAGATAATAGGTTATAATCACAAAAGGTAACAAAAGCAATATCTGAAATAGCACAATTTTAATATATAAATTGTGTTTTGGTGCAAGTTTTTTTTCACTTTAAATAAGAAATGAAATACAGAAAGTTACAGATATATTAGCAGAAGAATCCATTTTACAGTGACATAATGCAATAGTGATATACTAAGTTCACTGAGAAAATGTCTTGACAGTAAAAGAAAATCACTCAGGGAAACTTAAATATGAAGATTTAGGTTCCATAATTCATATAATAACAATTAGAGCAATGATTCTTGTCAGAGTTTTCAAATACTGAAAATTACACTTTGTTTGAAAATATAAATATGTTCAGTGTTTTATTTATCATTAAATAATTTACAACAAAAGCAAAACTGTTATTTTATCACTTTAAACACAGTGTAAATGTGTTTGAATAAGTTGAAGCAGAGGTGATTTTCACTCTGTTCCTATAATAACTCTGAACACACTCTTTTATTGGCTCCAGTTACACCAACACTGACGCTTCACATATTTGACTCTATGCAAACTCAGTGATCTTCCTATAAAAAGTCAACATCAGACTGACAGTGGAGCTCACAGCACGTTAGATTCATCATAAACCATGTTTCCTGTAGCTCTGCTGCTGCTGCTGTTGGCAGCTGGATCCTGTGAGTCTCTCTAGATTTGTCAGAGTCAACAAATGTTTCTTTTACAGGAAAACTTGATCATTTATAACTCAACATTTTATTCTTTTAACAGGTGTGAAGTGTCAAACATTGACACAGCCAGCCTCTGTGACTGTGCAGCCAGGTCAACGTCTGACCATCACCTGTCAGGTCTCTTATTCTGTTAGTGGCTATTGGACAGCTTGGATCAGGCAGCCTGCAGGGAAAGGACTGGAGTGGATTGGAGTGGCACTTCGTGGATCCAGCACATACTACAAAGATTCACTGAAGAACAAATTCAGTATTGATGTAGACACTTCCAGTAACAGGGTGACTCTGAATGGACAGAACATGCAGCCTGAAGACACTGCAGTGTATTACTGTGCCAGAGACACAATGATACAAACCATCAGTAGACATGAACAAAAACCCCTCAGTGCCTGAACACTTGTAACATGAATCCACCAGAGGAGGAGCCTTCAGACCACTGATGATTTCACAGCAGTTTACTGTTTCTGCCTTAAAAGTAAATTTGTTTTACTTTTTCAAGTATCTTTGAAAATTAGGGAAACAAACACACAGTTCTAATTTGATATAATATGTTCTTCACTTTTTATAAATTGGAACCACTTAAGCCGTTTTTCATTGTATCAGGGAAAAGATATCCGTGATATCTCATACAGTACATACAGTTAGTAAATGACACAATCAATGACTTCTTTTAACAGTGAAATGTCAATAGAATTACCATTAGTAGTTGGTTTACTGTTAAACTTTCAAACTAAATTTGAGACATCACTCTCACAAACTCCTCAAAGAAACATAAAATTCCTATTATTAAATGCAAAAACAAAATTATCATCATCATCATCATCACTATGGACTTTGAAACCTCCAACCAAAGTGGCCCTACATTAACAAAAAATGATTAAACTCACAAGCTCCTTTATACTTTCACTAACTGAATTGTAACTTTTTCCAATATGTGTCAATCAAAATATAATTAAAGTAAAACGTTTTTTTACTAACATTTAAAAACATTTTTCATGACTTCCAGTGAAAATGTGTGCAGCAGCACTTACTCTTTTTTGTTTTATAATAGAAGAGCTAAGGTTTGAATTTAACGGCAGACTGATGTAAAACACGAGACAGAGTGGATTTCAAAAGTTTATTGATACATTGGAAACTGGAATACTGAGTAGTTAACGATTCAAATATTGTCAGTGTGTTATATTTAGCACTATATTATTTACAATAAAAACAAAACTGACTGTTATTTTATCACTTTAAACACAGTGTAAATGTGTTTGAATAAGTTGAAGCAGAGGTGATTTTCACTCTGTTCCTATAATAACTCTGAACACACTCTTTTATTGGCTCCAGTTACACCAACACTGATGCTTCACATATTTGACTCTATGCAAACTCAGTGATCTTCCTATAAAAAGTCAACATCAGACTGACAGTGGAGCTCACAGCACGTTAGATTCATCATAAACCATGTTTCCTGTAGCTCTGCTGCTGCTGCTGTTGGCAGCTGGATCCTGTGAGTCTCTCTAGATTTGTCAGAGTCAACAAATGTTTCTTTTACAGGAAAACTTGATCATTTATAACTCAACATTTTATTCTTTTAACAGGTGTGAAGTGTGACACATTGACACAGCCAGCCTCTGTGACTGTGCAGCCAGGTCAACGTCTGACCATCACCTGTCAGGTCTCTTATTCTCTTAGTAGCTATTACACAGCTTGGATCAGGCAGCCTGCAGGGAAAGGACTGGAGTGGATTGGAGAGAAATACACTGGAGGCTCATACTACAAAGATTCACTGAAGAACAAATTCAGTATTGACTTAGACACTTCCAGCAAAACAGTGACTCTGAATGGACAGAATATGCAGCCTGAAGACACTGCAGTGTATTACTGTGCCAGAGACACAATGATACAAACCATCAGTAGACATGAACAAAAACCCCTCAGTGCCTGAACACTTGTAACATGAATCCACCAGAGGAGGAGCCTTCAGACCACTGATGATTTCACACCAGTTTAATGTTTTGGCCTTAAAAGTTCACAAATTGTTCCTCATGTAAAATAAAAATATTTCTTTATGTCAGTTTAAACACACCAAACTTACAGTCACTACAATTTCATTGTATATATTTTTTGTAATGTAAAATGATTTTAAAATAATATGATATAACATAATATAATGGTTAAGGTATCTTTTCCAAAAACATTTAGAAATTGTTGTTTCTCTTTTGTATTATTGTTGTTATTTTTCTCTCCAGTGAATTACTGTCTAAATGATAACACACCAAAGGTGATATCTCAGAAGAACTGAATCATGTGAACAAAGTCTTATATTAGGATGAAAATAAATAAATAACATGTTTGAAATAAAAGTAAGGTAACAAATACATACACTAACAACCCACATTGTATCTTATAATAATGAAAACAAATTGTATCACTTACTGTAGATATTAGGTTATAATCACAAAAGGTAACAAAAGCAATATCTGAAATAGCACAATTTTAATATATACATTGTGTTTTGGTGCAAGTTTTGTTCAATTTAAATAAGAACTGAAATACAGAAAGTTACAGATATATTAGCAGAAGAATTCATTTTACAGTGACATAATGAAATAGTGATATACTGAGTTCACTGAGAAAATGTCTTGACAGTAAAAGAAAATCACTCAGGAAAACTTAAATATGAAGATTTAAGTTCCATAATTCATATAATAGCAATTAGAGCAATGATTCTGTCAGAGTTTTCAAATACTGAAAATTACACTTTGTTTGAAAATATAAATATGTTCAGTGTTTTATTTATCATTATATAATTTACAACAAAAGCGAATTCGTTGAATTCGTTGAAGCAGAGGCATTAAAAGTTCACAAATTGTTCCTCATGTAAAATAATAATATTTATTCATGTCAGTTTAAACACACCAAACTTACAGTCACTACAATGTCATTGTATATATTTTTTGTAATGTAAAACGATTTTAAAATAATATGATATAACATAATATAATGGTTGAGGTATCTTTTCCAAAAGCATTTAGAAATTGTTGTTTCTATTTTGTATTAATATTGTTATTTTCCTCTCCAATCCAATCCAATCCAACTTTATTTGTTAAGCACTTTAAACAAACCACAATGGACCAAAGTGCTGTACAGAATAAATAAAAGGCATTATACATAAAAGGTTCAAAATGAGATAAAACAGCTTAAAATAAATTAGAATCATAAAACACAATAAGAATTAGCAGCCATACAATAAAAAACAATAAATTCTATTCAAATTAAAATATGTAAAATAAATAAAAAAACAAACGTCTCATGAGGTTTCAAAGGCCAAAGAGAAAAGGTGGGTTTTAAGGAGGGATTTAAAAACAGATAAGGACGAGGCCTGTCTTATGCGCAGTGGCAGATCGTTCCAAAGTATTGGAGCTGCGACAGCGAAGGCACGATCCCCTCTGAGCTTCCGCTTAGTTTTAGGCACACTCAGGAGCAGCTGATCAGCTGACCTGAGAGAGCGAGCGGGTGAGTATGGATGTAGAAGCTCAGAGAGGTAGGGCGGGGCAAGACCATTCAGGGATTTAAAACAAATAAAATCATTTTAAAATCGATCATGAAATGTATCGGCAGCCAGTGGAGTGAAGCTAAAATGGGGGAAATGTGCTCAAATTTACGTGTGCCAGTTAAAAGACGTGCGGCAGCGTTTTGTACCATCTGAAGACGGGCAACGGAGGACGCACTAACCCCCACATAAAGCGAATTCCAGTAATCCAGCCGAGTGGTGACAAAGGCGTGAATGACTATTTAAAAATGCTGCCTCGAGAGAATTGGCTTTATTTTGGTCAGCTGCCTCAGTTGAAAAAAGCTGGATTTAACAACAGACCTGATCTGGTTGTCAAACTTCAGATCAGAGTCGATTTTAACCCCCAGGTTTGTGGTAGTGTGTTTTAAAAGCGGTGCCAAGCAGCCCAGATCTACTTGGGGGGTCCCAGTGGTGCCACTAAACACCATCACTTCAGTCTTTTTGTCATTAAAACTTAAAAAGTTCAGAGTCATCCAGGCCTTTATGTCATCAAGACACTGAAGTAAAATTTTAAAAGAGTTAACTTCGTTCTTTTTAATAGGCATGTAGATTTGACTGTCTCTCCAGTGAATTACTGTCTAAATGATAACACACCAAAGGTGATATCTCAGAAGAACTGAATCATGTGAACAAAGTCTTATATTAGGATGAAAATAAATAAATAACATGTTTGAAATAAAAGTAAGGTAACAAATACATACACTAACAACCCACATTGTATCTTAAAATAATGAAAACAAATTGTATCACTTACTGTAGATATTAGGTTATAATCACAAAAGGTAACAAAAGCAATATCTGAAAAAGCACAATTTTAATCTATAAAAAAAAATCTCTTGGGCAAACCAGCTTCATGTTTTGGTGCAATTTTTGTTTACTTTAAGTAAGAAATGAAATACAGAAAAATACAGATTTATTAGCAGAAGAATTCATTTGACAGTGACATAATGCAATAGTGATATACTGAGTTCACTTATAAAATGTCTTGACAGTAAATGAAAATCACTCAGGAAAACTTAAATAAGAAGATGTAAGTTCAGTAATTCATATAATAACAATTAGAGCAATGATTCTTGTCATAGTTTTCAATACTGAAAATTACACATTGTTTGAAAATATAAATATTTTTGGTCTGTTATATTTAGCGCTATATCATTCACAGCAAAAGCAAAACAGTTATTTTATCACTTTAAACACAGAGTAAATGTGTTTGAATAAGTTGAAGCAGAGGTGATTTTCACTCTGTTCCTATAATAACTCTGAACACACTCTTTTATTGGCTCCAGTTACACCAACACTGATGCTTCACATATTTGACTCTATGCAAACTCAGTGATCTTCCTATAAAAAGTCAACATCAGACTGACAGTGGAGCTCACAGCACGTTAGATTCATCATAAACCATGTTTCCTGTAGCTCTGCTGCTGCTGCTGTTGGCAGCTGGATCCTGTGAGTCTCTCTAGATTTGTCAGAGTCAACAAATGTTTCTTTTACAGGAAAACTTGATCATTTATAACTCAACATTTTATTCTTTTAACAGGTGTGAAGTGTGAAACATTGACACAGCCAGCCTCTGTGACTGTGCAGCCAGGTCAACGTCTGACCATCACCTGTCAGGTCTCTTATTCTGTTAGTAGCTATTACACAGCTTGGATCAGGCAGCCTGCAGGGAAAGGACTGGAGTGGATTGGAATGGGACGACGTGGATCCACCACATACTACAAAGATTCACTGAAGAACAAATTCAGTATTGATGTACACACTTCCAGTAACAGGGTGACTCTGAATGGACAGAATATGCAGCCTGAAGACACTGCAGTGTATTACTGTGCCAGAGACACAATGATACAAACCATCAGTAGACATGAACAAAAACCCCTCAGTGCCTGAACACTTGTAACACTAATCCACCAGAGGAGGAGCCTTCAGACCACTGATGGTTTCACACCAGTTTACTGTTAGTATTGTTAGATGACAAACAAATATTTTTATAAACAAATTAATACAAATGTAAATAAATTGTTGTTAACTTAATACAACATGATTATAAATATAGGTTTTAAAAATGAAATATATTCAAATAATAAATGTTTTGTTACAATTACAAAATTGACAAATCTAAGGTTGTCCCACAGACTGACCTGCACATATTCAGGGTTTGGAGGTCATCACTGGAATTCTTGGATCAGACAGGCACCTGGAAAAGGACTGGAGTGAGTTGCTATCAGTGATAGTAGTGGCACCACATACTACTCTCAGTCAGTCTGAAGCCTCTTCACCATCTCCAGAGACAACAGCAAACAGCAGGTGAATCTGCAGATGAACAGACTGAAGACTGAAGACTCTTCTGTTTATTATTGTGCTCGACAGCTACAGTGACAGTGACTTCAGTTGGTTCAAATTAAAGCTGTACAAGAATTTACAGTGTTTGTTTCACAGGGATGATACTTCCTGATAATGAATTGCAAAAGGCACATATTGGTTAGTAGCACTTAAACACATGGGTTGCCAGCAGAGAGTGATACCAAACCTAAGTCTCTCAAAAACATCTCAACCACAGGATAAGAAAACAATGGTCCACATTAAAATATAGACAGCTGAGAGTGAAAAGGAATTTAAAGACACTTTTACACATAAATGTGCAGCATCTTATTTACCTATTTTAAAAAAATGTGGCAACCGCCTTGAGCTATGTTTCAGCATAGTTTTTCATTGGGATTGTAGTTGCTGTTTTAAACACTAAAGGTCACTGTTGTACATATTTTACACACGTGACCTTGAACTGTGTAAAAACAACACCCACACTCAAACAGCATAAATGTACACAAGCACACACACACACACATACACATTGTCATGTCCCGTGTTCAGTGTTAAGTCTGCGTCAGTTAGTTTAGTTTATGTGTACTCCTGGTTTTATTTTGGTGAAGGGTTTTTCTGTCTTCCTGTCTGCACTTCATCTGTCTCGTCTAGTCTCGTTGATTCCCTGATTGTCTGCACCTGGTGTTAATCAGTTCATGCTCCTTAAATACGCCCTCCTCCCTTTGTCCTGTGTCACTGTGTCATGTATGTTTCCTCGTCCTGCACCTCATGGTTTCCCTTCTAGATTACCACGTCTGCGTCATCTTGTTCTCTGTGCCTGGCTCACTGTCGTCTGACCCTGTTTTGGATTGATTACCTGACCTTGAGTATGGCTTTGCTTTGTTAAAATAAACTATTTTGTTTAAAGTGAGATCTCTGCCTCTGCCTTGTGTATTTTGGTTTGTGTTTGAGTGCGTTGTGGCCGTGACACACATTATTGTTCTATAGAGGGCAGGGTTTGTTAATCAATCAGTCGTTATCAAGCTTCTGCAGTGCTTTCTGATGAACTGACCATTTGAATCAGGTGTGTTGGAA
Source organism: Solea solea (assembly GCF_958295425.1). Lineage (NCBI taxonomy): Eukaryota > Metazoa > Chordata > Actinopteri > Pleuronectiformes > Soleidae > Solea > Solea solea. The sequence continues at coordinate 17,902,364 of NC_081149.1, read as the reverse complement.
CCCTGCTATAGAGGGCAGTTAAAGCCTTATTTTTCTCTCATTTGAAATGAGACTGTAAAAATATTCTCAGTCATCTCACTTTACTCATCTTTGAACCACAAGAGCTTAATCCTAGACTAACTGCAAGTAACAATAACTGCACACTTTGGAAGGTCATAAAAACAAATGCAAATCTACTGGAGTTCAACTGAAGCAGAAAAGTGAATGAGATGCTTTTGATGGTGCTTTATTTGCAGTGTCACACATAATAAATTCTTCTACCACTTTATTCTCGACAGGGTCACGGGAGGTGCAGGTGCAAATCGCGACTGACATAGGGTAAAAGGCGGGGTACACCCTGGACATGTGACCAGTCCATCACAGGGACACAGAGACAAACAAGCATCCACTCTCACACCTACAACCAATTTAGAGTGTCCAATTTGCCTCATCCCCAAATCTGCATGTTTTTTAACCCCCACACACACGGGGAGAACATGCAAACTCCCTGCAGAAAGGCCCTTGTTCTGACCAGGTCTTCTTACTGCAAAGGCAGCAGTGCTATCCACTAACCCTGTGTTCCAAATAAAAATAAGATTATTTAGAAAAGAGAATCTGGGCTGTTTCATCATGCCTAAAATGTGAATATATGAGGGCATCATGTAGCATTTATATTTAATAAATTGCTGTTAATCTTTTTAGTTTTAATATTAAAATATGTTCTTGTCAGCTGTAAATTACTGTCTAAATGATATCACATTTGTTTAAAAGATAAAATGAAGAATTATAATAGAATAACAAACTATTTTATGAATATTGTTTAAAAGTATCAATCTTTTCGGTATATTAGGACGACATCATTTACAGCAAAAGCAAAACTGACAGTTATTGTATCACTTTAAACACAGAGTAAATGTGTTTGAATAAGTTGAAGCAGAGGTGATTTTCACTCTGTTCCTATAATAACTCTGAACACACTCTTTTATTGGCTCCAGTTACACCAACACTGATGCTTCACATATTTGACTCTATGCAAACTCAGTGATCTTCCTATAAAAAGTCAACATCAGACTGACAGTGGAGCTCACAGCACGTTAGATTCATCATAAACCATGTTTCCTGTAGCTCTGCTGCTGCTGCTGTTGGCAGCTGGATCCTGTGAGTCTCTCTAGATTTGTCAGAGTCAACAAATGTTTCTTTTACAGGAAAACTTGATCATTTATAACTCAACATTTTATTCTTTTAACAGGTGTGAAGTGTGAAACATTGACACAGCCAGCCTCTGTGACTGTGCAGCCAGGTCAACATCTGACCATCACCTGTCAGGTCTCTTATTCTGTTAGTAGCTATTGGACAGGTTGGATCAGGCAGCCTGCAGGGAAAGGACTGGAGTGGATTGGAAGCGGAGTTGGATCCAGCACATACTACAAAGATTCACTGAAGAACAAATTCAGTATTGACTTAGACACTTCCAGCAACACAGCGACTCTGAATGGACAGAATATGCAGCCTGAAGACACTGCAGTGTATTACTGTGCCAGAGACACAATGATACAAACCATCAGTAGACATGAACAAAAACCCCTCAGTGCCTGAACACTTGTAACATGAATCCACCAGAGGAGGAGCCTTCAGACCACTGATGATTTCACACCAGTTTACTGTTAGTATTGTTAGATGACAAAAATATATTTTTTATAAACAAATTAATGCAAATGTAAATAAATTGTTGTTAACTTAGTACAACATGATTATAAATATAGGTTTTAAAAATGAAATATATTCAAATAATAAATGTTTTGTTAAAATTAGAAAATTCACAATTGTAGTGGTTAGCACTCTCACCTTGCAGCGAGAAGACCCGGGTTCGAGCCCCGGTTGGAACAAGGGCCTTTCTGCATGGAGTTTGCATGTTCTCCCTGTGTGTGCGTGGGTTCTCTCCGGGTTCTCCGGCTTCCTCCCACAGTCCACAAACATGCAATGTGGGGACAGATAAATTGGACACTCCAAATTGACCATAGGAGTGAGTGTGAGAGTGAATGGTTGTTTGTCTCTATCTGTGTGTGGACTGCGATGGACTGGCGAACTGTCCAGAGCTACATCGCGCCTATCGCCCGATGTAGCTGAGATTGGCACAGCACCCCCCGCGACCCTCTGGCAGAGGATAAAGCGGTAGATGATGACTGACAACTCCAAATCTAAAGTTGTCCCACAGACCTGCACATATTCAGGGTTTGGAGGTCATCACTGGAATTCTTGGATCAGACAGGCACCTGGAAAAGGACTGAGTGAGTTGCTATCAGTGATAGTAGTGGCACCATATACTACTCTCAGTAGCTACAATGACAGTGACTGCAGTTGGTTCAAATTAAAGCTGTACAAGAATGTACAGTGTTTGTTTCACAGGGATGATACTTCCTGATAATGTATTGCAAAAGGCACATATTGCATGAAAGACAAAAATGACTGTAAACCCAGTAATACGTGCACACAAACCACAAAAATCAATATCATTTGGAAAACAGAACAAAATGTGTTTGCAGGATTCCTATGACGACACATTTTAAAACATATTATACACAACAATCTTAGACTAGAGAAATAGGTTCTTACACTGAACATTGGTCGTACATGGTTAGATCATACACACAGTAATGAGTGAATGTTTATTTGTGTACAGCCATCCACCCAAAAACAGAGTTCGTAGCACTTAAAAACATGGGCTGCCAGCAGAGAGTGATACCAAACCTAAGTCTCTCAAAAACATCTCAACCACAGGATAAGAAAACAATGGTCCACATTAAAATATAGACAGCTGAGAGTGAAAAGGAAGTTAAAGACACTTTTATCCATAAATGAGAATCATCTTATTGACCTATTTTAAAAAATGTGGCAACCGCCTTGAGCTATGTTTCAGCATAGTTTTTCATTGGGATTGCAGTTGCTGTTTTAAACACTGAAGGTCACTGTTGTACATATTTTACACACGTGACCTTGAACTGTGTTAAAACAACACCCACACTCAAACAGCATAAATGTACACAAGCACACACACACACATACACATTGTCATGTCCCGTGTTCAGTGTTAAGTCTGCGTCAGTTAGTTTAGTTTATGTGTACTCCTGGTTTTATTTTGGTGAAGGGTTTTTCTGTCTTCCTGTCTGCACTTCATCTGTCTCGTCTAGTCTCGTTGATTCCCTGATTGTCTGCACCTGGTGTTAATCAGTCCATGCTCCTTAAAAACGCCCTCCTCCCTTTGTCCTGTGTCAGTGTGTCATGTATGTTTCCTCGTCCTGCACCTCATGGGTTCCCTTCTAGATTACCACGTCTGCTTCATCTTGTTCTCTGTGCCTGGCTCAAATGGGTTGTTATCAAGCTTCTGCAGTGCTTTCTGATGAACTGACCATTTGAATCAGGTGTGTTGGAACCCTGCTATAGAGGGCAGTTAAAGCTTTATTTTTCTCTCATTTGAAATGAGACTGTAAAAATATTCTCAGTCATCTCACTTTACTCACCTTTGAACCACAAGAGCTTAATCCTAGACTAACTGCAAGTAACAATAACTGCACACTTAGGAAGTTCATTAAAACCAAATACAAATCTACTGCAGTTCAACTGAAGGAGAAAAGCGAATGAGATGCTTTTGATGGTGCTTTAATTGCAGTGTCACACATAATAAATTCTTCTCCCACTTTATCCGCGACAGGGTCATGGGGGGGCGTTGGTGCCAATCCCAGCTGACATAGGGCAAAAGGCGGGGTACATCCCGGTAGTCAGTCCATCACAGGGACACATAGAGACAAACAAGCATCCACTCTCACACCGACAAACAATTTAGAGTGTCCAATTTGCCTAATCCCCAAATCTGCATGTTTTTCAGTTTTAATATTAAAAAAGTTCTTATTTGTCTCGTCTGTAAGAAGAATTACAATAGCATAAAATAAAGTAACATATAATTTTATGAATCTTGTTTAAAAATATCATTATTTTCAATACATTAGGGCAACATAATATACGGCAAAACTGACAGTTATTTTATTACTTTAAACACAGTGTAAATGTGTTTGAATAAGTTGAAGCAGAGGTGATTTTCACTCTGTTCCTATAATAACTCTGAACACACTCTTTTATTGGCTCCAGTTACACCAACACTGATGCTTCACGTATTTGACTCTATGCAAACTCAGTGATCTTCCTATAAAAAGTCAACATCAGACTGACAGTGGAGCTCACAGCACGTTAGATTCATCATAAACCATGTTTCCTGTAGCTCTGCTGCTGCTGCTGTTGGCAGCTGGATCCTGTGAGTCTCTCTAGATTTGTCAGAGTCAACAAATGTTTCTTTTACAGGAAAACTTGATCATTTATAACTCAACATTTTATTCTTTTAACAGGTGTAAAGTGTGACACATTGACACAGCCAGCCTCTGTGACTGTGCAGCCAGGTCAACGTCTGACCATCACCTGTCAGGTCTCTTATTCTCTTAGTAGCTATCGGACACATTGGATCAGGCAGCCTGCAGGGAAAGGACTGGAGTGGATTGGAAGCTCACGAGATGGATACACCACATACTACAAAGATTCATTGAAGAACAAATTCAGTATTGACTTAGACACTTCCAGCAAAACAGTGACTCTGAATGGACAGAATATGCAGCCTGAAGACACTGCAGTGTATTACTGTGCCAGAGACACAATGATACAAACCATCAGTAGACATGAACAAAAACCCCTCAGTGCCTGAACACTTGTAACATGAATCCACCAGAGGAGGAGCCTTCAGACCACTGATGATTTCACACCAGTTTACTGTTTCTGCATTAAAAGTTCACAAATTGTTCCTCATGTAAAATAATAATATTTATTTATGTCAGTTTAAACACACCAAACTTACAGTCACTACAATGTCATTGTATATATTTTTTGTAATGTAAAACGATTTTAAAATAATATGATATAACATAATATAATGGTTGAGGTATCTTTTCCAAAAGCATTTAGAAATTGTTGTTTCTATTTTGTATTAATATTGTTATTTTCCTCTCCAATCCAATCCAATCCAACTTTATTTGTTAAGCACTTTAAACAAACCACAATGGACCAAAGTGCTGTACAGAATAAATAAAAGGCATTATACATAAAAGGTTCAAAATGAGATAAAACAGCTTAAAATAAATTAGAATCATAAAACACAATAAGAATTAGCAGCCATACAATAAAAAACAATAAATTCTATTCAAATTAAAATATGTAAAATAAATAAAAAAACAAACGTCTCATGAGGTTTCAAAGGCCAAAGAGAAAAGGTGGGTTTTAAGGAGGGATTTAAAAACAGACAAGGACGAGGCCTGTCTTATGCGCAGTGGCAGATCGTTCCAAAGTTTTGGAGCTGCGACAGCGAAGGCACGATCCCCTCTGAGCTTCCGCTTAGTTTTAGGCACACTCAGGAGCAGCTGATCAGCTGACCTGAGAGAGCGAGCGGGTGAGTATGGATGTAGAAGCTCAGAGAGGTAGGACGGGGCAAGACCATTCAGGGATTTAAAACAAATAAAATCATTTTAAAATCGATCATGAAATGTATCGGCAGCCAGTGGAGTGAAGCTAAAATTGGGGAAATGTGCTCAAATTTACGTGTGCCAGTTAAAAGACGTGCGGCAGCGTTTTGTACCATCTGAAGACGGGCAACGGAGGACGCACTAACCCCCACATAAAGCGAATTACAGTAATCCAGCCGAGTGGTGACAAAGGCGTGAATGACTATTTAAAAATGCTGCCTCGAGAGAATTGGCTTTATTTTGGTCAGCTGCCTCAGTTGAAAAAAGCTGGATTTAACAACAGACCTGATCTGGTTGTCAAACTTCAGATCAGTGTCGATTTTAACCCCCAGGTTTGTGGTAGTGTGTTTTAAAAGCGGTGCCAAGCAGCCCAGATCTACTTGGGGGGTCCCAGTGGTGCCACCAAACACCATCACTTCAGTCTTTTTCTCATTAAAACTTAAAAAGTTCAGAGTCATCCAGGCCTTTATGTCATCAAGACACTGAAGTAAAATTTTAAAAGAGTTAACTTCGTTCTTTTTAATAGGCATGTAGATTTGACTGTCTCTCCAGTGAATTACTGTCTAAATGATAACACACCAAAGGTGATATCTCAGAAGAACTGAATCATGTGAACAAAGTCTTATATTAGGATGAAAATAAATAAATAACATGTTTGAAATAAAAGTAAGGTAACAAATACATACACTAACAACCCACATTGTATCTTAAAATAATGAAAACAAATTGTATCACTTACTGTAGATATTAGGTTATAATCACAAAAGGTAACAAAAGCAATATCTGAAAAAGCACAATTTTAATCTATAAAAAAAAATCTCTTGGGCAAACCAGCTTCATGTTTTGGTGCAATTTTTGTTTACTTTAAGTAAGAAATGAAATACAGAAAAATACAGATTTATTAGCAGAAGAATTCATTTGACAGTGACATAATGCAATAGTGATATACTGAGTTCACTTATAAAATGTCTTGACAGTAAATGAAAATCACTCAGGAAAACTTAAATATGAAGATGTAAGTTCAATAATTCATATAATAACAATTAGAGCAATGATTCTTGTCATAGTTTTCAATACTGAAAAGTACACATTGTTTGAAAATATAAATATTTTTGGTCTGTTATATTTAGCGCTATATCATTTACAGCAAAAGCAAAACTGTTATTTTATCACTTTAAACACAGAGTAAATGTGTTTGAATAAGTTGAAGCAGAGGTGATTTTCACTCTGTTCCTATAATAACTCTGAACACACTCTTTTATTGGCTCCAGTTACACCAACACTGATGCTTCACATATTTGACTCTATGCAAACTCAGTGATCTTCCTATAAAAAGTCAACATCAGACTGACAGTGGAGCTCACAGCACGTTAGATTCATCATAAACCATGTTTCCTGTAGCTCTGCTGCTGCTGCTGTTGGCAGCTGGATCCTGTGAGTCTCTCTAGATTTGTCAGAGTCAACAAATGTTTCTTTTACAGGAAAACTTGATCATTTATAACTCAACATTTTATTCTTTTAACAGGTGTGAAGTGTGACACATTGACACAGCCAGCCTCTGTGACTGTGCAGCCAGGTCAACGTCTGACCATCACCTGTCAGGTCTCTTATGATCTTAGTAGCTATTACACTGCTTGGATCAGGCAGCCTGCAGGGAAAGGACTGGAGTGGATTGGAGTGGGACGACATGGATACACCACATACTACAAAGATACACTGAAGAACAAATTCAGTATTGATGGAGACACTTCCAGCAACACAGTGACTCTGAATGGACAGAATATGCAGCCTGAAGACACTGCAGTGTATTACTGTGCCAGAGACACAATGATACAAACCATCAGTAGACATGAACAAAAACCCCTCAGTGCCTGAACACTTGTAACATGAATCCACCAGAGGAGGAGCCTTCAGACCACTGATGATTTCACACCAGTTCCCTGTTTCTGCCTTGAAAGTTCACAAATTGTTCTTAATTTAATATAATAATGAATTAAATCAGTTTAAACACACCAACCTTACAGTCACTACAATGTCATTGTCTATAATTGTTGAAATGTATAAAGATTTTAAAATAGTATTCTGTAACATAATATAATGGTTGAGGTATCTTTTCGTGAAACATTTAGAAATTGTTTCTCTTTTGTATTTTTATTCTTATTTGCCTCAGCAGTGAATTACTGTGTAAATGATGTCACACCAAAGGTGATATCTCAGAAGAACTGAATCATGTGAACAAAGTGTTTTATTAGGATCAAACAAATAAATGTTTGAAATAAATGTAAGGTAACAAATACTTTAACAAATAACCCACATTGTATTCTAAAAGTATAAAAACACATTTTATTGCTTGGATATTAGGTTATAATCACGATCTATAACAATCTATAATAAAGGTCTCTTGGGCAAAACCAGCTTCATGTTTTAGTGCATGATTTGTTCACTTGAAATAAAAAATGTAAACACAGAAAAATACAGATATATTAACAGACTAATTAATGCAACAGTAATATAATGCTATAGTGATATACTAAGTTCACTGATAAGATGTGTTGACAGTAAAGGAAAATCACTTAAATATTGAATATTTAAGTTCCACAATTCATAAAATAACAATTAGAACTGATGCTTCACATATTTGACTCTATGCAAACTCAGTGATCTTCCTATAAAAAGTCAACATCAGACTGACAGTGGAGCTCACAGCACGTTAGATTCATCATAAACCATGTTTCCTGTAGCTCTGCTGCTGCTGCTGTTGGCAGCTGGATCCTGTGAGTCTCTCTAGATTTGTCAGAGTCAACAAATGTTTCTTTTACAGGAAAACTTGATCATTTATAACTCAACATTTTATTTTTTTAACAGGTGTGAAGTGTGAAACATTGACACAGCCAGCCTCTGTGACTGTGCAGCCAGGTCAACGTCTGACCATCACCTGTCAGGTCTCTTATTCTCTTAGTAGCTATTGGACACATTGGATCAGGCAGCCTGCAGGGAAAGGACTGGAGTGGATTGGAGAGAAAAACACTGGAGGCTCATACTACAAAGATTCACTGAAGAACAAATTCAGCATTGACTTAGACACTTCCAGCAAAACAGTGACTCTGAATGGACAGAATATGCAGCCTGAAGACACTGCAGTGTATTACTGTGCCAGAGACACAATGATACAAACCATCAGTAGACATGAACAAAAACCCCTCAGTGCCTGAACACTTGTAACATGAATCCACCAGAGGAGGAGCCTTCAGACCACTGATGATTTCACACCAGTTTACTGTTAGTGTTTTTAGATTTCAAAAATATATATTTTATAAACAAAAAAAAGAAAAAAGTGAATAAATTGTTTCTCATGTAAAATAATAATATTTGTTTATGTCAGTTGAAACACACAAAACTTACAGTCACTACAATGTCATTGTATATATTTTTTGTTATGTATAACAATTTTAAAATAATATGATATAACATAATATAATGGTTGAGATATCTTTTCCAAAAACCTTTAGAAATTGTTGTTTCTCTTTTGTATTGTCAAGTTATGTGTTGTTTTAGTGTGTATTTGTTGGCCACAGCTCTGCCCAAACTTGAAAAACGGCTGATCAACTGTTGAAGGACGACGATGGACAACTCAATTCTGTTCAATCTTCAGTTTTTTATTTTAGGGCAGAATGGGATGAACAGGACGTAACGGAATAGATTAATACCCTAGGATAAACAGTGAAAAAACAAAGCCATTAATAGCATATCATTTCAGTTCATACTTCTTAATATAAAAAATACATGATAATAATAATGTTAATTGTACTTGATAAATGAAGACTTATTCAGATTAATTAACTTAAATCACTCCAAAAAGGTTAACCATTAAAGTAACAAAGCTACACCAAAGGTTATGATTAAAGTACAAGTAACAAAGTACTTCAAATCACCTCTATCATCATAAACCAAATAAATAAGTTTCCAAATTACTCAATTTAAATAAAACATTGCATCCACAAACACACAATCAAAGGCATTTGGGAAGCGTAGCCTCCAAACTTAAATTTCAACACTACTATACCAGTGGTGTCTTCAATTGTTGATCAGATGCAATGGCTGTGAGGTGTCTCCAGGAGAAAGCAAGGTGACTGAACCAACTCCAAACATTTCACACCATGCTTGCTGTATTCCTCAGGCAATTCCTTCCTGTTACCTGGGGCTCCACCACTGATGTGGTTGCCCCCTGCAGGTTTGGAGTGTCAGGGATCCGTTAGTTGGTGGGATTTTGGCTCTTTGCTCAGTGAACCAGGTTTTGACACAACATGTATTATTATTGTTATTTTCCTCTCCAGTGAATTACTGTCTAAATGATAACACACCAAAGGTGATATCTCAGAAGAACTAAATCATGCGAACAAAGTCTTATATTAGGATGGAAATAAATAAATAACATGTTTGAAATAAAAGTAAGGTAACAAATACATCCACAAATAACCCACATTGTATCTTAAAATAATAAAAACAAATTGTATCACTTACTGTAGATATTAGGTTATAATCACAAAAGGTAACAAAAGCAATATCTAAAACAGCACAATTTTAATCTATAAAAAAATAATCTCTTGGGCAAACCAGCTTAATGTTTTAGTGCAATTTTTGTTCACTTTAAGTAAGAACTGAAATACAGAAAAATACAGATTTATTAGCAGAAGAATTCATTTGACAGTGACATAATGCAATAGTGATATACTGAGTTCACTTATAAAATGTCTTGACAGTAAAAGAAAATCACTCAGGGAAACTTAAATATGAAGATTTAAGTTAAATAAGTCATATAATAACAATTAGAGCAATGATTCTTGTCATAGTTTTCAAATACGGAAAATTACACATTGTTTGAAAATATAAATATTTTCGGTCTGTTATATTTAGCGCTATATCATTTACAACAAAAGCTAAACTGACAGTTTTTTTTATCACTTTAAACACAGAGTAAATGTGTTTGAATAAGTTGAAGCAGAGGTGATTTTCACTCTGTTCCTATAACTCTGAACACACTCTTTTATTGGCTCCAGTTACACCAACACTGATGCTTCACATATTTGACTCTATGCAAACTCAGTGATCTTCCTATAAAAAGTCAACATCAGACTGACAGTGGAGCTCACAGCACGTTAGATTCATCATAAACCATGTTTCCTGTAGCTCTGCTGCTGCTGCTGTTGGCAGCTGGATCCTGTGAGTCTCTCTAGATTTTTCAGAGTCAACAAATGTTTCTTTTACAGGAAAACTTGATCATTTATAACTCAACATTTTATTCTTTTAACAGGTGTGAAGTGTCAAACATTGACACAGCCAGCCTCTGTGACTGTGCAGCCAGGTCAACGTCTGACCATCACCTGTCAGGTCTCTTATTCTCTTAGTGGCTATTACACAGCTTGGATCAGGCAGCCTGCAGGGAAAGGACTGGAGTGGATTGCAACGGACAAAACTTATAAAGATTCACTGAAGAACAAATTCAGTACCGATGAAGACTCTTCCAGCAACACAGTGACTCTGAATGGACAGAATATGCAGCCTGAAGACACTGCAGTGTATTACTGTGCCAGAGACACAATGATACAAACCATCAGTAGACATGAACAAAAACCCCTCAGTGCGTGAACACTTGTAACATGAATCTACCAGAGGAGGAGCCTTCAGACCACTGATGATTTCACAGCAGTTTACTGTTACTGCCTTAAAAGTACATTTTTTTTTACTTTTTCAAGTATCTTAGAAAATTAGGGAAACAAAGACACAGTTCTAATTTGATATAATATTTTCTTCACTTTTTATAAATTGGAACCACTTAAGCTGTTTTTCCTTGTATCAGGAAAAAGATATCCGTGATATCTCAAACAGTACATACAGTTAGTAAATGACACAATCAATGACTTTTAACAGTGAAATGTCAATAGAATTACCATTAGTAGCTGGTTAACTGTTAAACTTTCAAACTAAATCAGAGACATCACTCTCACAAACTCCTCAAAGAAACATGAAATTCCTATTATTAAATGCAAAAACAAAATTATCATCATCATCAATATGGACTTTGAAACCTCCAACCAAAGTGGCCCTACATTAACAAAAAATTATTAAACTCACTAGCTCCTTTATACTTTCACTAACTGAATTGTAACTTTTTCCAATATGTGTCGATCAAAATATAATATAAATAAAAATATAATTTTTACTAACATTTAAAAACATTTTTCATGACTTGCAGTGAAAATGTGTGCAGCAGCACTTACTCTTTTTTGTTTTATAATAGAAGAGCTAAGGTTTGAATTTAACGGCAGACTGATGTAAAACACGAGACAGAGTGGATTTCAAAAGTTTATTGATACATTGGAAACTGGAATACTGAGTAGTTAACGATTCAAATATTGTCAGTGTGTTATATTTAGCACTATATCATTTATAATAAAAGCAAAACTGTTATTTTATCACTTTAAACACAGAGTAAATGTGTGAATAAGTTGAAGCAGAGGTGATTTTCACTCTGTTCCTATAATAACTCTGAACACACTCTTTTATTGGCTCCAGTTACACCAACACTGATGCTTCACATATTTGACTCTATGCAAACTCAGTGATCTTCCTATAAAAAGTCAACATCAGACTGATAGTGGAGCTCACAGCACGTTAGATTCATCATAAACCATGTTTCCTGTAGCTCTGCTGCTGCTGCTGTTGGCAGCTGGATCCTGTGAGTATCTCTAGATTTGTCAGAGTCAACAAATGTTTCTTTTACAGGAAAACTTGATCATTTATAACTCAACATTTTATTCTTTTAACAGGTGTGAAGTGTGAAACATTGACACAGCCAGCCTCTGTGACTGTGCAGCCAGGTCAACGTCTGACCATCACCTGTCAGGTCTCTTATTCTTTTAGTAGCTATTACACAGGTTGGATCAGGCAGCCTGCAGGGAAAGGACTGGAGTGGATTGGAGTGAGAAGCACTGGATACACATTCTACAAAGATTCACTGAAGAACAAATTCAGTATTGACTTAGACACTTCCAGCAACACAGCGACTCTGAATGGACAGAATATGCAGCCTGAAGACACTGCAGTGTATTACTGTGCCAGAGACACAATGATTCAAACCATCAGTAGACATGAACAAAAACCCCTCAGTGCCTGAACACTTGTAACATGAATCCACCAGAGGAGGAGCCTTCAGACCACTGATGGTTTCACACCAGTTTACTGTTAGTATTGTTAGATGACAAACATATATTTTTATAAACAAATGAATACAAATGTAAATAAATTGTTGTTAACTTAATACAACATGATTATTAATATAGGTTTTAAAAATGAAATATATTCAAATAATAAATGTTTTGTTACAATTACAAAATTGACAAATCTAAGGTTGTCCCACAGACTGACCTGCACATATTCAGGGTTTGGAGGTCATCACTGGAATTCTTGGATCAGACAGGCACCTGGTAAAGGACTGGAGTGAGTTGCTATCAGTGATAGTAGTGGCACCACATACTACTCTCAGTCAGTCTGAAGCCTCTTCACCATCTCCAGAGACAACAGCAAACAGCAGGTGAATCTGCAGATGAACAGACTGAAGACTGAAGACTCTTCTGTTTATTATTGTGCTCGACAGCTACAGTGACAGTGACTGCAGTTGGTTCAAATTAAAGCTGTACAAGAATTTACAGTGTTCGTTTCACATTGATGATACTTCCTAATAATGTATTGCAAAAGGCACATATTGGTTAGTAGCACTTAAACACATGGGCTGCCAGCAGAGAGTGATACAAAACCTAAGTCTCTCAAAAACATCTCAACCACAGGATAAGAAAACAATGGTCCACATTAAAATATAGACAGCTGAGAGTGAAAAGGAATTTAAAGACACTTTTACACATCAATGTGCAGCATCTTATTTACCTATTTTAAAAAGCTATGTTTCAGCATAGTTTTTCATTGGGATTGCAGTTGCTGTTTTAAACACTGAAGGTCACTGTTGTACATATTTTACACACGTGACCTTGAACTGTGTAAAAACAACACCCACACTCAAACAGCATAAATGTACACAAGCACACACACACACATACACATTGTCATGTCCCGTGTTCAGTGTTAAGTCTGCGTCAGTTTTAGTTTAGTTTATGTGTACTCCTGGTTTTATTTTGGTGAAGGGTTTTTCTGTCTTCCTGTCTGCACTTCATCTGTCTCGTCTAGTCTCGTTGATTCCCTGATTGTCTGCACCTGGTGTTAATCAGTTCATGCTCCTTAAATACGCCCTCCTCCCTTTGTCCTGTGTCAGTGTGTCATGTATGTTTCCTCGTCCTGCACCTCATGGTTTCCCTTCTAGATTACCACAGCTGCGTCATCTTGTTCTCTGTGCCTGGCTCACTGTCGTCTGACCCTGTTTTGGATTGATTACCTGACCTTGAGTAAGACTTTGCTTTGTTAAAATAAACTATTTTGTTTATAGTGAGATCTCTGCCTCTGCCTTGTGTATATTTTGGTTTGTGTTTGAGTGACATTGACACAGCCAGCCTCTGTGACTGTGCAGCCAGGTCAACGTCTGACCATCACCTGTCAGGTCTCTTATGATCTTAGTAGCTATTGGACAGCTTGGATCAGGCAGCCTGCAGGGAAAGGATTGGAGTGGATTGGAATGAAATACACTGGAGACTCATTCTTCAAAGATTCACTGAAGAACAAATTCAGTATTGACTTAGACACTTCCAGCAAAACAGTGACTCTGAATGGACAGAATATGCAGCCTGAAGACACTGCAGTGTATTACTGTGCCAGAGACACAATGATACAAACCATCAGTAGATATGAACAAAAACCCCTCAGTGCCTGAACACTTGTAACATGAATCCACCAGAGGAGGAGCCTTCAGAACACTGATGATTTCACACCAGTTTAATGTTACTGCCTTAAAAGTTCACAAATTGTTCCTAATGTAAAATATTAATATTTGTTTATGTCAGTTTAAACACACCACACTGACAGTCACTACATTGTATATATTTTTTGTAATGTATAACGATTTTAAAATAATATGATATAACATAATATAATGGTTGAGGTATATTTTCGCAAAAACATTTAGAACATGTTGTTTCTCTTTTGTATTTTTATTCTTATTTGCCTCAGCAGTGAATTACTGTCTAAATGATGTCACATCAAATGTGATATCTCAGAAGAAATGACATGTGAACAAAGTATTTTATTAGGATGAAAATAAATGAATAAAGTGTTTGAAATAAAAGTAAGGTAACAAATACATCCACAAATAACCCACATTGTATCTTAAAATAAAACCAAATTTTATTACTTAGATATTAGGTTATAATCACAAAAGTTAACAAAATGAATATCTGAAACAACACGATTTTAATCTATATCAGTACCGCAAGTGGTCATGAACGGGTTCGAGCTTGAGGGCTTGCGAGTCTCTGTGCGCCCACGTTGCCGCGCAAGTCCTCTAGCTCATCTCCCGTTTATTCACCGCTTGCGGTACTAGTTATTTTCAGTCAAAGTTATTTTCAGCGTCCCTGGGGTATGTTAGAGGGCTCTTCCTGTTTAAAATGGCCGACTTTCTGTTGGGTGAAAGGTGTGTCCGTAAACGTGTTCAGGGACGGTCCCTTGACTCACATATCAAGTTTCGTGAAGATCGGACAATGTTAGACTTTACTTCCTGTTTCGGGAGTTCTACTTCCTGTAGAGAGGTCATCCTTTACAGACATGTTCCGGACGGGTCTGAGGTCTCACATATCAAGGTTCAAGTGGATACAACTATTCCTGTTAAAGCAGCATGAAAAATTGTAAATGTAATTTCGTCTGCTGTTACCAGGGGGCGCTGATTTTGACATGGAATAATTTCATATAGATTTGTATGCAGGTGCCTCCATCATGTGGCGAAAAAAAGGTACTGCATGAAAATGAACGAACAAACCACTCAGTTGAGTGAACACTTTGCAGTGTTGCCATGGCAACACCATTGAACGATTTGTTATCATATTCAGCATGCATCATCTACCATGTGTTTTGATTGTTTTCACTAATCTTGAGTTTGATACAATGAACTCTGTAAAAGTTATAAGCGAAATTGTGAATTTGTTGTATTTTCTGTTACCACCAGGAGGCGCTGTTTTAAAAATTTACAGTTTTTGCATAGGCATCTTCAGCCATGGTCCATCATCAACCCTAGCAAATTTGGTTGGGATGGGACCTTCTATCACAAAGTTATAAGAGTTTTGTTGCCTGTGGCGAAAAATTTAAATTTTCACCAACTTTGCCGCCCCCTTTCTCGTACGCCGTGATACTTATGGGAAAAGTTTTCAATAACTTTAGATCCTCAACTTGTCCACAGTGACCTCACCAAGTTTGAAGGTGATCCCATGAAACCTCAAGGACAAGTTTGTTCAAATACCATTGGTGCGAAATGGCCAAAATCGGCAAAAAATGAACTTTCAATCCAAGATGGCGGCTTTCCTGTTCGTTTTAGAGCATAGGCTAGGCTGACTTTTTTGACCGTCCCGACCTAAGGAACGCGTGTACCAAGTTTTGTGAATGTACATTAAACGTGCTCCTCAGGCCCACAAGTTTTAGGGGGTGGAGCAGTTATTTGCCCCGCCCACTTTCATTTTTTAACGCACATTCCCCGAAATACGAATAAACGTAATTGTACACCAGGTCTGATGCGGTTGCAAAAATTGGTGAGTTTTGGGGCATGTTCAGGGCCTCTAAAATGCGATTTACTCTGGTGAAGAGGAAGAAGAAGAATCGGAAGAAGAAGAATAATCCTTACGGTTTCAATAGGGTTCTTGCAACAGAGTTCCTCGAACCCTTATAATCCATACAATTACAATAGGGTTCTTGCAACAAAGTTGCTCAAACCCTAAAAAGGTCTCTTGGGTAAACCAGCTTCATGTTTTGGTGCAATAAGAACTGAAATACAGAAAAATACAGATTTATTAGTAGAAGAATTAATGCAACAGTGATATACTGTGTTCACTGATAAGATGTGTTGACAGTAGAAGAAAATCACTGAGGAAAACTTAATATTGAAGATTTAAGTTCCATAATTCATATACACTTTGTTTGAAAATATAAATATTTTCAGTGTGTTTTATTGAGAGCGATATTACTTACAAAAAAAACAAAACTGACACTTATTTTATCACTTTAAACACAGAGTAAATGTGTTTATAAGTTGGTGAGCAGAGGTGATTTTCGAGTAACAAACGAGTTACACTACATAAAAAACCAAAAAACAAATAAACAAATAAACAATACAGACTGGAGGTTTAAAAGTAATCACACAGTGTTGGAAAACCAGCATCAACTCCTTTTCTATTGTCCCCCTGTTGGTTTCCCACAATGACAGAGATGAGTCAATTTACATCACCAAAGAACTGTTTTATTTCATATGTGCAGAGATTAACATTAACCTGGAGAAAAACTAAACATACTACCAAAAAGGTGTCTGTTGACCCTTTAAAAAGCTTATAATTTAGAACATGAAAATGATAAACAAGATTTTTTTAAAATATCCTTAACAATATCCTTTATATATAGCAATAATTATAAATTATCCATCCATTTTCTACCACTTTATCCTCGACATGAGGGTCACAGGGGGGCACTGGAAACCAATCCCAGCTGAAATAGGGCAAAAGGCGGGGTACACCCTGGATAGGTCGGTGATTTTCACTCTGTTCCTATAATAACTCTGAACACACTCTTTTATTGGCTCCAGTTACACCAACACTGATGCTTCACATATTTGACTCTATGCAAACTCAGTGATCTTCCTATAAAAAGTCAACATCAGACTGACAGTGGAGCTCACAGCACGTTAGATTCATCATAAACCATGTTTCCTGTAGCTCTGCTGCTGCTGCTGTTGGCAGCTGGATCCTGTGAGTCTCTCTAGATTTGTCAGAGTCAACAAATGTTTCTTTTACAGGAAAACTTGATCATTTATAACTCAACATTTTATTCTTTTAACAGGTGTGAAGTGTGAAACATTGACACAACCAGCCTCTGTGACTGTGCAGCCAGGTCAACGTCTGACCATCACCTGTCAGGTCTCTTATGATCTTAGCTATTGGACAGCTTGGATCAGGCAGCCTGCAGGGAAAGGACTGGAGTGGATTGGAGTGAAAGGCACTGGAAGCTCATACTACAAAGATTCACTGAAGAACAAATTCAGTATTGACTTACACACTTCCAGCAAAACAGTGACTCTGAATGGACAGAATATGCAGCCTGAAGACACTGCAGTGTATTACTGTGCCAGAGACACAATGATACAAACCATCGGTAGACATGAACAAAAACCCCTCAGTGCCTGAACACTTGTAACATGAATCCACCAGAGGAGGAGCCTTCAGACCACTGATGATTTCACACCAGTTTAATGTAACTGCCTTAAAAGTTCACACATTGTTCTTAATTTAATATAATAATGAATATAATCAGTTTAAACACACCAACCTTACAGTCACTACAATGTCATTGTCTATAATTGTTGAAATGTATAAAGATTTTAAAATAGTATTCTGTAACATAATATAATGGTGGAGGTATCTTTTCGTGAAACATTTAGAAATTGTTTCTCTTTTGTATTTTTATTCTTATTTGCCTCAGCAGTGAATTACTGTGTAAATTATGTCACATCAAAGGTGATATCTCAGAAGAACTGAATCATGTGAACAAAGTGTTTTATTAGGATCAAACAAATACATGTTTGTAATAAAAGTAAGTTAACAAATACTTTAACAAATAACCCACATTGTATTCTAAAAGAATAAAAATACGTTTTATTGCTTGGATATTAGGTTATAATCACAATCTATAAAAATCTATAAAAAGGTCCCTTGGGCAAAACCAGCGTCATGTTTTGGTGCATGTTTTGTTCACTCTAAATAAAAATTTAAACAGAAAAATACAGATATATTAACAGACTAATTAATGCAACAGTGATATAATGCTTTAGTGATATACTGAGTTCACTGATAAGATGTGTTGACAGTAAAGGAAAATCACTTAAATATTGAAGATTTAAGTTCCACAATTCATAAAATAACAATTAGAATTGATGCTTCACATATTTGACTCTATGCAAACTCAGTGATCTTCCTATAAAAAGTCAACATCAGACTGACAGTGGAGCTCACAGCACGTTAGATTCATCATAAACCATGTTTCCTGTAGCTCTGCTGCTGCTGCTGTTGGCAGCTGGATCCCGTGAGTCTCTCTAGATTTGTCAGAGTCAACAAATGTTTCTTTTACAGGAAAACTTGATCATTTATAACTCAACATTTTATTCTTTTAACAGGTGTGAAGTGTGAAACATTGACACAGCCAGCCTCTATGACTGTGCAGCCAGGTCAACGTCTGACCATCACCTGTCAGGTCTCTTATTCTGTTGGTAGCTATTACACAGCTTGGATCAGGCAGCCTGCAGGGAAAGGACTGGAGGGGATTGGAATGAAATACACTGGAGGCTCATACTTCAAAGATTCACTGAAGAACAAATTCAGTATTGATGGAGACACTTCCAGCAACACAGCGACTCTGAATGGACAGAATATGCAGCCTGAAGACACTGCAGTGTATTACTGTGCCAGAACGGCACAATGATACAAACCATCAGTAGACATGAACAAAAACCCCTCAGTGCCTGAACACTTGTAACATGAATCCACCAGAGGAGGAGCCTTCAGACCACTGATGATTTCACACCAGTTTACTGTTTCTGCATTAAAAGTTCACAAATTGTTCCTCATGTAAAATAATAATATTTGTTTATGTCAGTTTAAACACACCAAACTTACAGTCACTACAATGTCATTGTATATATTTTTTGTAATGTAAAACGATTTTAGAATAATATGATATAACATAATATAATGGTTGAGGTATCTTTTCCAAAAACATTTAGAAATTGTTGTTTCTCTTTTGTATTAATATTGTTATTTTCCTCTCCAGTGAATTACTGTCTAAATGATAACACACCAAAGGTGATATCTCAGAAGAACTGAATCATGTGAACAAAGTCTTATATTAGGATGAAAATAAATAAATAACATGTTTGAAATAAAGTAAGGTAACAAATACATACACTAACAACCCACATTGTATCTTAAAATAATGAAAACAAATTGTATCACTTACTGGAGATATTAGGTTATAATCACAAAAGGTAACAAAAGCAATATCTGAAATAGCACAATTTTAATATATAAATTGTGTTTTGGTGCAAGTTTTTTTCACTTTAAATAAGAACTGAAATACAGAAAGTTACAGATATATTAGCAGAATAATTCATTTGACAGTGACATAATGCAACAGTGATATACTGAGTTCACTGAGAAAATGTCTTGACAGTAAAAGAAAATCACTCAGGAAAACTTAAATATGAAGATTTAAGTTCCATAATTCATATAATAGCAATTAGAGCAATGATTCTTGTCAGAGTTTTCAAATACTGAAAATTACACTTTGTTTGAAGATATAAATATGTTCAGTGTTTTATTTATCATTATATAATTTACAAAAAAAGCAAAACTGTTATTTTATCACTTTAAACACAGAGTAAATGTGTTTGAATAAGTTGAAGCATGTCACTCCGGCAGTTTGCCCCGCCCCCTCCTCTGCCGGCCTACCGGCCTGATTACACACACCTGCTGACAATTAAGCCATGTGGACTTTAAAAACTCTCTGTTCCCCTGTGTCAGTGCCAGTGTGTTTTAGCCCATGCCTGATCACCCGAGCTCCTTGTCACAGCCACAGATGCCACAAGTTTTGATCCTCTTTGTGAGCGACGCTTTTCCTTTGTAAGTTTTCTTAGCATAGCCTGTAAAGTTAATACCTTAGTTAAGATTTATAGCCTCTTTTGTTTTCCTCCTTGGGAGAGATTTTCTGTTTCATTTTCACAGCTTTTTAGGAAACTCCAATCACTAGGATTGTGACTTGCGTTGTATTAGTTAGACTGAGTAGATCCAATCATTTAGATTGCGTTTTGTGTTTGACCTCGTTCTCAGTTAGTTATAGATCGCCTATCAGTAGGATTGTCCTTTGAGTTTGTTTTCGTTTTGAAGTGCTTAGAGCCTTGTTTTTCCTCCGTTTGGAGAGTTTTCTGTTTAAGTTTTTTATGATAACCATAGTCTGAGTTTTGTTTCCTCTTCGGAGTGATTTTTTGTTTCCGCGTTTATAGTTACGCAACGTTTCTTTTGAAGAGCGTTGTGCTCCCCATTGGTTAGTTTTTTATAGCCACGCTTTGTTTTCCCTCAGTAAGAGGATCTGCCTTGTGTTCTGTTAAGAGTGCCAATAAAGACAATAAAAGGCCTCTGCGTCTGAGTCCTCGCTGTTCCGTCTTGTCAAAGCAGAGGTGATTTTCACTCTGTTCCTATAATAACTCTGAACACACTCTTTTATTGGCTCCAGTTACACCAACACTGATGCTTCACATATTTGACTCTATGCAAACTCAGTGATCTTCCTATAAAAAGTCAACATCAGACTGACAGTGGAGCTCACAGCACGTTAGATTCATCATAAACCATGTTTCCTGTAGCTCTGCTGCTGCTGCTGTTGGCAGCTGGATCCTGTGAGTCTCTCTAGATTTGTCAGAGTCAACAAATGTTTTTTTTACAGGAAAACTTGATCATTTATAACTCAACATTTTATTCTTTTAACAGGTGTGAAGTGTGAAACATTGACACAGCCAGCCTCTGTGACTGTGCAGCCAGGTCAACGTCTGACCATCACCTGTCAGGTCTCTTATTCTCTTAGCTATTGGACAGCTTGGATCAGACAGCCTGCAGGGAAAGGACTGGAGTGGATTGGAATGGATGACTCTTCTGGAAACTTACGCTTCAAAGATTCACTGAAGAACAAATTCAGTATTGACTTAGACACTTCCAGCAACACAGTGACTCTGAATGGACAGAATATGCAGCCTGAAGACACTGCAGTGTATTACTGTGCCAGAGACACAATGATACAAACCATCAGTAGACATGAACAAAAACCCCTCAGTGCCTGAACACTTGTAACATGAATCCACCAGAGGAGGAGCCTTCAGACCACTGATGATTTCACACCAGTTTACTGTTAGTGTTGTTAGCTTTCAAAAATATATTTTTATAAACAAAAAAAAGAAACTTGAATAAATTGTTGTTAACTTATTATTAATCAATAATTATTATAAATACTTTATTATTAATTTTAATAATAAAACATATGTAAATAATATATGTTTTGTGGCAATTACAAAATTCATAACTCCGAAACTCAGGTTGTCCCACAAACTGACCTGCACATACCCTGTGGGCCAAATAATAAATTAGATGAATTAGAAAAGAGAATCTGGGCTGTTCCATCATGCCTATAAGGTGAATATATTCGGTCATTATTGAGCTCATGTAACAACAGAACATAGTTTCTTCCTGCTTTTCTTTGTGCTGTTTTGCAAATACACATTTTCTGCAAGCAAAGCAAGTGGAGGCAAATGAGGAATATGAATATTCAACAGCATTCCAATAAAGGTCCCTCTTAGAGGAGTCAAGTGTGTCACTGAAGAGAGAAAGCACATCAAGAACTCCCTAAACCACTGCCTGTATGAGCCAGACACAACACATTTGCTGCTGTTCACTGCAGCTCCAAGTTTCCTGGAAGCAATCTGAACGAGTAACACTGCATAAAAACAACTACAAATAAACAAATAAACAATACAGACTGGAGGTTTAAGAGTGATCACACAGTGTTGGAAAACCAGCATCAACTCCCTTTCTATTGTCCCCCTGTTGGTTTCCCACAATGGCAGAGATGAGTCAATTTACATCACCAAAGAACTGTTTTATTTCATATGTGCAGAGATTAACATTCACCTGGAGAAAAACTATACATACTACCAAAAAGGTGTCTGTTGACCCCATAAAAAGATTATAATGAGAACATAGAAATGTAATTTTTTTTTTTTAAATGATCCTTAATATCCTTTGAGTTATTAGATAAAATCTCATCAGTTACTAAATCTTTTTTGAGCATTGGGAGGAGGAGGAGTCAATGCAAATCACTATCTTGTCATTTCTATTTATCTGACTGCAAACTAAAGACAAATCCAAACAGACACAACGACAAACACCCGCGATGACTTTGGCTACATGTCTAACGTGTCTGTTGCTAACAGCTGTTTCTGGTGAATGCCACACTTCTGCACTCATCACTTTTGTTTGTTGAAGCTCATGTTTGTCTCTGGTCTAATCAAAATCAATGTTTTTCTTCAGACATCTACAGTCAGACTCTGACTGAATCTGAACCTGTGGTAAAGCGGCCTGGAGAGTCCCACAAACTGACATGTACCTACACTGGAATATCTGATAGTGATGCACGTATCAGCTGGGTCAGACAAGCTGAAGGAAAAGGCCTGGAATGGGTTGCCCACATTTCTGCTCCAAGTGGAAGCAACAAATATTATTCATCATCTGTCCAGAATCGCTTCAACATCTCCAGAGACAACGACATGGACCAGGTGTATCTGCACATGAACAGCCTGACGACTCAAGACTCTGCTGTTTATTATTGTGCTCGAAGCCACGGTGACACATGAAGCCACAGAGCTGTACACAAACACTGCAGATGTGAGTCTGAGTATTCCCTAAATATCACCCATCCCCCACTCAAACTAGACACATAAAATATACACATTTCTTTGATAAAAGCAATACAGCTCTTTGGATTATATACATACATAGTATATATATATATATGTATATATACAGTATGTGTGTATGTGTGTAATGGTGTGTTATAACAATGTTACCCCACAGTTAGTGTTGGATTACAAATGACTTAAATTTGAAATAAATAAATAAATGGAGGCAACGGTAAGAGCCTGCAAAAAAATTAATAATTAGAAACATAACACATGCATACAGTTCATAAAAAGCTGCATATCATAATTACTATGCTTTAATACTGAATGTAAATCTGTAATGCTAACTAACATTTGAAAATGTAAGTTTGGCTTCATACCAAATGCTGACAATATAGGTCGTGTCACTCTCCAGTGCAGAAAATGGTCTTTGGTTTTTGAATGAGTGTTCATCACTGTGTACATATATGGGTATGTTTGGGTATACACCTATACATTTCATACATTTCAATAAGTAACTGTAATATAGAGTAATTGTTATATAGCAATAATTATAAATTATCCATCCATTTTCTACCACTTTATCCTCCACATGAGGGTCAGGGGGGGGCACTGGAGCCAATCCCAGCTGAAATTGGGCAAAAGGCGGGGTACACCCTGGACAGGTCGGTGATTTTCACGCTGTTCCTTTAATAATTCTGAACACACTCTTTTATTGGTTCCAGTTACACCAACACTGATGCTTCACATATTTGACTCTATGCAAACTCAGTGATCTTCCTATAAAAAGTCAACATCAGACTGACAGTGGAGCTCACAGCACGTTAGATTCATCATAAACCATGTTTCCTGTAGCTCTGCTGCTGCTGCTGTTGGCAGCTGGATCCTGTGAGTCTCTCTAGATTTGTCAGAGTCAACAAATGTTTCTTTTACAGGAAAACTTGATCATTTATAACTCAACATTTTATTCTTTTAACAGGTGTGAAGTGTGAAACATTGACACAGCCAGCCTCTGTGACTGTGCAGCCAGGTCAACGTCTGACCATCACCTGTCAGGTCTCTTATTCTGTTGGTAGCTATTACACAGGTTGGATCAGGCAGCCTGCAGGGAAAGGACTGGAGTGGATTGGAATGAGAGCTGGATCCACCACATACTACAAAGATTCACTGAAGAACAAATTCAGTATTGACTTAGACACTTCCAGCAAAACAGTGACTCTGAATGGACAGAATATGCAGGCGGAAGACACTGCAGTGTATTACTGTGCCAGATACACAATGATACAAACCATCAGTAGACATGAACAAAAACCCCTCAGTGCCTGAACACTTGTAACATGAATCCACCAGAGGAGGAGCCTTCAGACCACTGATGATTTCACACCAGTTTAATGTTATGGCCTTAAAAGTTCACAAATTGTTCCTCATGTAAAATAATAATATTTCTTTATGTCAGATTAAACACACCAAACTTACAGTCACTACAATTTCATTGTATATATTTTTTGTAATGTAAAACGATTTAAAAAATAATATGATTTAACATAATATAATGGTTGAGGTATCTTTTCCAAAAACATTTAGAACTTGTTGTTTCTCTTTTGTATTATTATTGTTATTTTCCTCTCTAGTGAATTACTGTCTAAATGATAACACACCAAAGGTGATATCTCAGAAGAACTGAATCATGTGAACAAAGTCTTATATTAGGATGGAAATAAATAAATAACATGTTTGAAATAAAAGTAAGGTAACAAATACATACACTAACAACCCACATTGTATCTTAAAATAATGAAAACAAATTGTATCACTTACTGTAGATATTAGGTTATAATCACAAAAGGTAACAAAAGCTATATCTGAAATAGCACAATTTTAATATATAAATTGTGTTTTGGTGCAAGTTTTTTTCACTTTAAATAAGAACTGAAATAAAGAAAGTTACAGATATATTAGCAGAAGAATTCATTTTACAGTGACATAATGCAATAGTGATATACTGAGTTCACTGAGAAAATGTCTTGACAGTAAAAGAAAATCACTCAGGAAAACTTCAATATGAAGATTTAAGTTCCATAATTCATATAATAACAATTAGAGCAATGATTCTTGTCAGAGTTTTCAAATACTGAAAATTACACTTTGTTTGAAAATATAAATATGTTCAGTGTTTTATTTATCATTATATAATTTACAACAAAAGCAAAACTGTTATTTTATCACTTTAAACACAGAGTAAATGTGTTTGAATAAGTTGAAGCCGAGGTGATTTTCACTCTGTTCCTATAATAACTCTGAACACACTCTTTTATTGGCTCCAGTTACACCAACTCTGATGCTTCACATATTTGACTCTATGCAAACTCAGTGATCTTCCTATAAAAAGTCAACATCAGACTGACAGTGGAGCTCACAGCACGTTAGATTCATCATAAACCATGTTTCCTGTAGCTCTGCTGCTGCTGCTGTTGGCAGCTGGATCCTGTGAGTCTCTCTAGATTTGTCAGAGTCAACAAATGTTTCTTTTACAGGAAAACTTGATCATTTATAACTCAACATTTTATTCTTTTAACAGGTGTGAAGTGTGAAACATTGACACAGCCAGCCTCTGTGACTGTGCAGCCAGGTCAACGTCTGACCATCACCTGTCAGGTCTCTTATTCTGTTAGTAGCTATTGGACACATTGGATCAGGCAGCCTGCAGGGAAAGGACTGGAGTGGATTGGAGTGGGACGACATGGATACACCACATACTACAAAGATTCACTGAAGAACAAATTCAGTATTGATGTACACACTTCCAGTAACAGGGTGACTCTGAATGGACAGAATATGCAGCCTGAAGACACTGCAGTGTATTACTGTGCCAGAGACACAATGATACAAACCATCAGTAGACATGAACAAAAACCCCTCAGTGCCTGAACACTTGTAACATGAATCCACCAGAGGAGGAGCCTTCAGACCACTGATGATTTCACACCCGTTTACAGCAACTGCCTTAAAAGTTCACACATTGTCCTAATGTAAAATAATAATATTTTTTTATGTCAGTTTAAACACACCACACTTATAGTCACTACAGTAATATTTTAATTAATTTTGTCATATATAAAGATTTGAAAATAATATGATATAACATACTATAATGGCTGAGGTATATTTTCCTGAAACATTTAGCAATTGTTGTTTCTCTTTTGTATTATTATTGTTATTTTCCTCAGCAGTGAGTTACTGTCTAAATGATGTCATATCAGAGGTGAAATCTCAGAAGAACTGAATCATGTGAACAAAATTAAATTGCCATTTAGCCATTTATATTAGGACGAAAAAAATAAGTTAAATGTTTCAAATAAAAGTAAGGTAACACATACATTAAGAAATAACACACATTGTATCCTAAAAGTATAAAAACAAATGTTATCAGTTAGATATTAGGTTATAATCAATAATAGTAACAAAAGCAAAATCTGAAACAGCACAGATTTAATCTACAAATACTTTCAGTATTGGTGCAACTGTATTTTTTTCCTCCACAGAATTTGTTATTGATTCTAGAAACTGACACCATTTGTCCTTTGGGCACACCAGCTTCAGCAAAATTCAGTTTATTATATAGAGTGGTATTTTGATTCAGATAATACTAAACTTTGTCTATATTTTTGTTGACTTTAGATACAAATTGAAATAGAGAAAAATAAAGATATATTAACAGGATTAAACCTACATTGACAAACTGCTCCAATGATATACTAAGTTCACTAATAAAATGTGTTGACATTAAAATAAAAAATATTTACATTTTCCTGAGTGAAAATGTAAATATTGAAGATTTAAATTCCATAATTCATATAATAACAATTAGAGCAATGATCCTTGTTAGAGTTATCAAATACTGAAAATTACACATTGTTTGAAAATATTAATATTTTCAGTGTTTTATTTACCGCTATATCATTTACAACAAAAGCAAAACTGACAGTTATTGTATGACTTTAAACACAGTGTAAATGTGTTTGAATAAGTTGAAGCAGAGGCGATTTTTACTCTGTTCCTATAATAACTCTGAACACACTCTTTTATTGGCTCCAGTTACACCAACACTGATGCTTCACATATTTGACTCTATGCAAACTCAGTGATCTTCCTATAAAAAGTCAACATCAGACTGACAGTGGAGCTCACAGCACGTTAGATTCATCATAAACCATGTTTCCTGTAGCTCTGCTGCTGCTGCTGTTGGCAGCTGGATCCCGTGAGTCTCTCTAGATTTGTCAGAGTCAACAAATGTTTCTTTTACAGGAAAACTTGATCATTTATAACTCAACATTTTATTCTTTTAACAGGTGTGAAGTGTGAAACATTGACACAGCCAGCCTCTGTGACTGTGCAGCCAGGTCAACGTCTGACCATCACCTGTCAGGTCTCTTATTCTCTTAGTGGCTATTACACAGCTTGGATCAGGCAGCCTGCAGGGAAAGGACTAGAGTGGATTGGAATGAGAAGCACTGGATACACATACTACAAAGATTCACTGAAGAACAAATTCAGTATTGACTTAGACACTTCCAGCAACACAGTGACTCTGAATGGACAGAATATGCAGCCTGAAGACACTGCAGTGTATTACTGTGCCAGAGACACAATGATACAAACCATCAGTAGACATGAACAAAAACCCCTCAGTGCCTGAACACTTGTAACATGAATCCACCAGAGGAGGAGCCTTCAGACCACTGATGATTTCACACCAGTTTACAGCAACTGCCTTAAAAGTTCACAAATTGTTCCTAATGTAAAATAATAATATTTGTTTATGTCAGTTTAAACACACCACACTGACAGTCACTACATTGTATATATTTTTTGTAATGTATAACGATTTTAAAATAATATGATATAACATAATATAATGGTTGAGGTATATTTTCGCAAAAACATTTAGAAATTGTTGTTTCTCTTTTGTATTTTTATTCTTATTTGACTCAGCAGTGAAATACTGTCTAAATGATGTCACATCAAATGTGATATCTCAGAAGAACTGAATCATGTGAACAAAGTATTTTATTAGGATGAAAATAAATGAATAAAGTGTTTGAAATAAAAGTAAGGTAACAAATACATCCACAAATAACCCACATTGTATCTTAAAAGAATAAAACCAAATTTTATTACTTAGATATTAGGTTATAATCACAAAAGGTAACAAAAGCAATATCTGAAACAACACGATTTTAATCTATATCAGTACCGCAAGCGGTAATGAACGGGTTCGAGCTTAAGGGCTTGCGAGTCTCTGTGCGCCCATGTTGCAGCGCAAGTCCTCTAGCTCATCTCCCGTTTATTCACCGCTTGCGGTACTAGTTATTTTCAGTCGAAGTTATTTTCAGCTCGGACTATTTTCAGCGTCCCTGTGGTATGTTAGAGGGCTTTTCCTGTTTAAAATGGCCGACTTCCTGTTGGGTGAAAGGTGTGTCCGTAAACGTGTTCAGGGACGGTCCCTTGACTCACATATCAAGTTTCATGAAGATCGGACAATGTTAGACTTTACTTCCTGTTTCGGGAGTTCTACTTCCTGTAGAGAGGTCATCCTTTACAGACATGTTCCGGGCGGGTCTGAGGTCTCACATATCAAGTTTCAAGTGGATACAAGAATTCCTGTTAAAGCAGCATAAAAAATTGTAAATGTAATTTCGTCTGCTGTTACCAGGGGGCGCTGATTTTGACATGGAATAATTTCATATAGATTTGTATGCAGGTGCCTCCATCATGTGGTGAAAAAAAGGTACTGCATGAAAATGAACGAAAAACCACTCAGTTGAGTGAACACTTTGCAGTGTTGCCATGGCAACACCATTGAACGATTTGTTATCATATTCAGCACGCATCATCTACCATGTGTTTTGATTGTTTCCACTAATTTTGAGTTTGATACGATGAACTGTGTAAAAGTTACAAGCGAAATTGTGAATTTGTTGTATTTTCTGTTACCACCAGGAGGCGCTGTTTTCAAAATGTACAGTTTTTGCATAGGCATCTTCAGCCATGGTCCATCATCAACCCTAGCAAATTTGGTTGGGATGGGACCTTCTATCACAAAGTTATAAGAGTTTTGTTGCCTGTGGCGAAAAATTTAAATTTTCACCAACTTTGCCGCCCCCTTTCTCGTACGCCGTGATACTTATGGGAAAAGTTTTCAATAACTTTACATCCTCAACTTGTCCACAGTGACCTCACCAAGTTTGAAGGTGATCCCATGAAACCTCTAGGACAAGTTTGTTCAAATACCATTGGTGCGAAATGGCCAAAATCGGCAAAAAATGAACTTTCAATCCAAGATGGCGGCTTTCCTGTTCGTTTTAGAGCATAGACTAGGCTGACTTTTTGACCGTCACGACCTAAGGAACGCGTGTACCAAGTTTTGTGCATGTACATTAAACGTGCTCCTCAGGCCCACAAGTTTTAGGGGGTGGAGTAGTTATTTGCCCCGCCCACTTTCATTTTTTAACGCACATTCCCCGAAACACGAATAAACGTAATTGTACACCAGGTCTGATGCGGTTGCAAAAATTGGTGAGTTTTGGGGCATGTTCAGGGCCTCTAAAACGCGATTTACTCTGGTGAAGAGGAAGAAGAAGACGAAGAAGAAGAATCGGAAGAAGAAGAATAATCCTTACGGTTTCAATAGGGTTCTTGCAACAGAGTTCCTCGAACCCTAATAATCCATACGATTACAATAAGGTCTCTTGGGTAAACCAGCTTCATGTTTTGGTGCAATAAGAACTGAAATACAGAAAAATACTGATTTATTAGTAGAATAATTAATGCAACAGTGATATACTGTGTTCACTGATAAGATGTGTTGACAGTAAAAGAAAATCACTGAGGAAAACTTCATATTGAAGATTTAAGTTCCATAATTCATATACACTTTGTTTGAAGATATAAATATTTTCAGTGTGTTTTATTGAGAGCGATATCACTTACAAAAAAAACAAAACTGACACTTATTTTATCACTTTAAACACAGAGTAAATGTGTTTATAAGTTGAAGCAGAGGTGATTTTCGAGTAACAAACGAGTTACACTACATAAAAAAACTAAAAACAAATAAACAAATTAACAATACAGACTGGAGGTTTAAAAGTGATCACACAGTGTTGGAAAACCAGCATCAACTCCCTTTCTATTGTCCCCCTGTTGGTTTCCCACAATGGCAGAGATGAGTCAATTTACATCACCAAAGAACTGTTTTATTTCATATGTGCAGAGATTAACATTAACCTGGAGAAAAACTAAACATACTACCAAAAAGGTGTCTGTTGACCCTTTAAAAAGCTTATAATTTAGAACATAAAAATGATAAAAAAAATATTTTAAAAATATCCTTAACAATATCCTTTATATATAGCAATATTATAAATTATCCATCCATTTTCTACCACTTTATCCTCCACATGAGGGTCACAGGGGGCACTGGAGCCAATCCCAGCTGACATAGGGCAAAAGGCGGGGTACACCCTGGACAGGTCGATGATTTTCACTCTGTTCCTATAATAACTCTGAACACACTCTTTTATTGGCTCCAGTTACACCAACACTGATGCTTCACATATTTGACTCTATGCAAACTCAGTGATCTTCCTATAAAAAGTCAACATCAGACTGACAGTGGAGCTCACAGCACGTTAGATTCATCATAAACCATGTTTCCTGTAGCTCTGCTGCTGCTGCTGTTGGCAGCTGGATCCTGTGAGTCTCTCTAGATTTGTCAGAGTCAACAAATGTTTCTTTTACAGGAAAACTTGATCATTTATAACTCAACATTTTATTCTTTTAACAGGTGTGAAGTGTGACACATTGACACAGCCAGCCTCTGTGACTGTGCAGCCAGGTCAACGTCTGACCATCACCTGTCAGGTCTCTTATGATGTTAGTGACTATAACACAGCTTGGATCAGGCAGCCTGCAGGGAAAGGA
Source organism: Solea solea (assembly GCF_958295425.1). Classification (NCBI taxonomy): domain Eukaryota; kingdom Metazoa; phylum Chordata; class Actinopteri; order Pleuronectiformes; family Soleidae; genus Solea; species Solea solea. Next base: position 17,871,158 of record NC_081149.1, on the reverse strand, counting down.
CTGGAGTGGATTGCAACGGACAAAACTTATAAGGATTCACTGAAGAACAAATTCAGTACTGATGAAGACTCTTCCAGCAACACAGTGACTCTGAATGGACAGAATATGCAGCCTGAAGACACTGCAGTGTATTACTGTGCCAGAGACACAATGATACAAACCATCAGTAGACATGAACAAAAACCCCTCAGTGCCTGAACACTTGTAACATGAATCCACCAGAGGAGGAGCCTTCAGACCACTGATGATTTCCCACCAGTTTACTGTTTCTGCCTTAGAAGTACATTTTTTTTACTTTTTCAAGTATCGTAGAAAATTAGGGAAACAAAGACACAGTTCTAATTTGATATAATATGTTCTTCACTTTTGGTAAATTGGAACCACTTAAGCCGTTTTTCATTGTATCAGGAAAAAGATATCCGTGATATCTCATACAGTACATACAGTTAGTAAATGACACAATCAATGACTTTTAACAGTGAAATGTCAATAGAATTACCATTAGTAGTTGGTTTACTGTTAAACTTTCAAACTGAATTTGAGACATCACTCTCACGAACTCCTCAAAGAAACATAAAATTCCTATTATTAAATGCAAAAACAAAATTATCATCATCATCATCATCACTATGGACTTTGAAACCTCCAACCAAAGTGGCCCTACATTAACAAAAAATTATTAAACTCACTAGCTCCTTTATATTTTCAATAACTGAATTGTAACTTTTTCCAATATGTGTCAATCAAAATATAATTCAAGTAAAACATTTTTTTACTAACATTTAAAAACATTTTTCATGACTTCCAGTGAAAATGTGTGCAGCAGTACTCTTTTTTGTTTTATAATAGAAGAGCTAAGGTTTGAATTTAACGGCAGACTGATGTAAAACACGAGACAGAGTGGATTTCAAAGGTTTATTGATACATTGGAAACTGGAATACTGAGTAGTTAACGATTCAAATATTGTCAGTGTGTTAGTTTAGCACTATATCATTTACAATAAAAGCAAAATTGACTGTTATTTTATCACTTTAAACACAGTGTAAATGTGTTTGAATAAGTTGAAGCAGAGGTGATTTTCACTCTGTTCCTATAATAACTCTGAACACACTCTTTTATTGGCTCCAGTTACACCAACACTGATGCTTCACATATTTGACTCTATGCAAACTCAGTGATCTTCCTATAAAAAGTCAACATCAGACTGACAGTGGAGCTCACAGCACGTTAGATTCATCATAAACCATGTTTCCTGTAGCTCTGCTGCTGCTGCTGTTGGCAGCTGGATCCTGTGAGTCTCTCTAGATTTGTCAGAGTCAACAAATGTTTCTTTTACAGGAAAACTTGATCATTTATAACTCAACATTTTATTCTTTTAACAGGTGTGAAGTGTGAAACATTGACACAGCCAGCCTCTGTGACTGTGCAGCCAGGTCAACGTCTGACCATCACCTGTCAGGTCTCTTATTCTGTTGGTAGCTATCACACAGCTTGGATCAGGCAGCCTGCAGGGAAAGGACTGGAGTGGATTGGAAGCAGACGACATGGAGGAGACACATACTACAAAGATTCACTGAAGAACAAATTCAGTATTGACTTAGACACTTCCAGCAAAACAGTGACTCTGAATGGACAGAATATGCAGCCTGAAGACACTGCAGTGTATTACTGTGCCAGACACACAATGATACAAACCATCAGTAGACATGAACAAAAACCCCTCAGTGCCTGAACACTTGTAACATGAATCCACCAGAGGAGGAGCCTTCAGATCACTGATGATTTCACACCAGTTTACTGTTAGTGTTTTTAGATTTCAAAAATATATATTTTATAAACAAAAAAAAGAAAAAAGTGAATAAATTGTTCCTCATGTAAAAGAATTATATTTGTTTATGTCAGTTTAAACACACAAAACTTACAGTCACTACAATGTCATTGTATATATTTTTTGTTATGTATAACAATTTTAAAATAATTTGATATAACATAATATAATGGTTGAGATATCTTTTCCAAAAACCTTTAGAAATTGTTGTTTCTCTTTTGTATTGTCAAGTTATGTGTTGTTTTAGTGTGTATTTGTTGGCCACAGCTCTGCCCAAACTTGAAAAACGGCTGATCAACTGTTTAAGGACGACGATGGACAACTCAATTCTGTTCAATCTTCAGTTTTTTATTTTGGGGCAGAATGGGATGAACAGGACGTAACAGAATAGATTAATACCCTAGGATAAACAGTGAAAAAACAAAGCCATTAATAGCATATCATTTCAGTTCATACTTCTTAATATAAATAATAAATGATAATAATAATAATGTTAATTTTACTTGATAAATGAAGACTTATTCAGATTAATTAACTTAAATCACTCCAAAAAGGTTAATCATTAAAGTTACAAAGCTACACCAAAGGTTATGATTAAAGTACCTGTACCAAAAGCACAAGTAACAAAGTACTTCAAATCATCTCTATCATCATAAACCATATAAAGAATTTTCCAAATTACTCAATTTAAATAAAACATTGCATCCACAAACACACAATCAAAGGCATTTGGGAAGCGTAGCCTCCAAACTTAAATTTCAACACTACTATACCAGTGGTGTCTTCAATTGTTGATCAGGAGCTATGGCTGTGAGGTGTCTCCAGGAGAAAGCAAGGTGACTGAACCAACTCCAAACATTTCACACCATGCTTGCTGTATTCCTCAGGCACTTCCTTCCTGTTACCTGGGGCTCCACCACTGATGTGGTTGCCCCCTGTAGGTTTGGAGTGTCATGGATCCGTTAGTTGGTGGGATTGTGGCTCTTTGCTCAGTGAACCAGGTTTTGACACAACATGTATTATTATTGTTATTTTCCTCTCCAGTGAATTACTGTCTAAATGATAACACACCAAAGGTGATATCTCAGAAGAACTAAATCATGCGAACAAAGTCTTATATTAGGATGGAAATAAATAAATAACATGTTTGAAATAAAAGTAAGGTATCAAATACATCCACAAATAACCCACATTGTATCTTAAAATAATAAAAACAAATTGTATCACTTACTGTAGATATTAGGTCATAATCACAAAAGGTAACAAAAGCAATATCTAAAACAGCACAATTTTAATCTATAAAAAAATAATCTCTTGGGTAAACCATCTTAATGTTTTAGTGCAATTTTTGTTCACTTTAAGAAAGAACTGAAATACAGAAAAATACAGATTTATTAGCAGAAGAATTCATTTGACAGTGACATAATGCAATAGTGATATACTGAGTTCACTTATAAAATGTCTTGACAGTAAAAGAAAATCACTCAGGGAAACTTAAATATGAAGATGTAAGTTAAATAATTCATATAATAACAATTAGAGCAATGATTGTTGTCATAGTTTTCAAATACTGAAAATTACACATTGTTTGAAAATATACTGTAAATATTTTCGGTCTGTTATATTTAGCGCTATATCATTTACAACAAAAGCTAAACTGACAGTTTTTTTTATCACTTTAAACACAGTGTAAATGTGTTTGAATAAGTTGAAGCAGAGGTGATTTTCACTCTGTTCCTATAATAACTCTGAACACACTCTTTTATTGGCTCCAGTTACACCAACACTGATGCTTCACATATTTGACTCTATGCAAACTCAGTGATCTTCCTATAAAAAGTCAACATCAGACTGACAGTGGAGCTCACAGCACGTTAGATTCATCATAAACCATGTTTCCTGTAGCTCTGCTGCTGCTGCTGTTGGCAGCTGGATCCTGTGAGTCTCTCTAGATTTGTCAGAGTCAACAAATGTTTCTTTTACAGGAAAACTTGATCATTTATAACTCAACATTTTATTCTTTTAACAGGTGTGAAGTGTCAAACATTGACACAGCCAGCCTCTGTAACTGTGCAGCCAGGTCAACGTCTGACCATCACCTGTCAGGTCTCTTATGATCTTAGCTATTGGACAGCTTGGATCAGGCAGCCTGCAGGGAAAGGACTGGAGTGGATTGGACTGAAAGGCACTGGAGCCTCATACTTCAAAGATTCGCTGAAGAACAAATTCAGTATTGACTTAGACACTTCCAGCAAAACAGTGACTCTGAATGGACAGAATATGCAGCCTGAAGACACTGCAGTGTATTACTGTGCCAGAGACCTGTGATACAAACCATCAGTAGACATGAACAAAAACCCCTCAGTGCCTGAACACTTGTAACATGAATCCACCAGAGGAGGAGCCTTCAGACCACTGATGATTTCACACCAGTTTAATGTTATGGCCTTAAAAGTTCACAAATTGTTCCTCATGTAAAATAATAATATTTCTTTATGTCAGTTTAAACACACCAAACTTACAGTCACTACAATTTCATTGTATATATTTTTTGTAATGTAAAATGATTTTAAAATAATATGATATAACATAATATAATGGTTAAGGTATCTTTTCCAAAAACATTTAGAACTTGTTGTTTCTCTTTTGTATTATTATTGTTATTTTCCTCTCTAGTGAATTACTGTCTAAATGATAACACACCAAAGGTGATATCTCAGAAGAACTGAATCATGTGAACAAAGTCTTATATTAGGATGGAAATAAATAAATAACATGTTTGAAATAAAAGTAAGGTAACAAATACATACACTAACAACCCACATTGTATCTTAAAATAAGGAAACAAATTGTATCACTTACTGTAGATATTAGGTTATAATCACAAAAGGTAACAAAAGCAATATCTGAAATAGCACAATTTTAATATATAAATTGTGTTTTGGTGCAAGTTTTTTTCACTTTAAATAAGAACTGAAATACAGAAAGTTACAGATATATAAGCAGAAGAATCCATTTTACAGTGACATAATGCAATAGTGATATACTGAGTTCCCTGAGAAAATGTCTTGACAGTAAAAGAAAATCACTCAGGGAAACTTAAATATGAAGATTTAGGTTCCATAATTCATATAATAACAATAAGAGCAATGATTTTTGTCAGAGTTTTCAAATACTGAAAATTACACTTTGTTTGAAAATATAAATATGTTCAGTGTTTTATTTATCATTATATAATTTACAACAAAAGCAAAACTGTTATTTTATCAATTTAAATACAGTGTAAATGTGTTTGAATAAGTTGAAGCAGGTGATTTTCACTCTGTTCCTATAATAACTCTGAACACACTCTTTTATTGGCTCCAGTTACACCAACACTGATGCTTCACATATTTGACTCTATGCAAACTCAGTGATCTTCCTATAAAAAGTCAACATCAGACTGACAGTGGAGCTCACAGCACGTTAGATTCATCATAAACCATGTTTCCTGTAGCTCTGCTGCTGCTGCTGTTGGCAGCTGGATCCTGTGAGTCTCTCTAGATTTGTCAGAGTCAACAAATGTTTCTTTTACAGGAAAACTTGATCATTTATAACTCAACATTTTATTCTTTTAACAGGTGTGAAGTGTGAAACATTGACACAGCCAGCCTCTGTGACTGTGCAGCCAGGTCAACGTCTGACCATCACCTGTCAGGTCTCTTATTCTCTTGGCTATTACACAGCTTGGATCAGGCAGCCTGCAGGGAAAGGACTGGAGTGGATTGGAATGAAAGACTCTTATGGAAACTTACGCTTCAAAGATTCACTGAAGAACAAATTCAGTATTGACTTAGACACTTCCAGCAAAACAGTGACTCTGAATGGACAGAATATGCAGCCTGAAGACACTGCAGTGTATTACTGTGCCAGAGACACAATGATACAAACCATCAGTAGACATGAACAAAAACCCCTCAGTGCCTGAACACTTGTAACATGAATCCACCAGAGGAGGAGCCTTCAGACCAATGATGATTTCACACCAGTTTACTGTTAGTGTTTTTAGATTTCAAAGATATATATTTTATAAACAAAAAAAAGAAAAAAGTGGATAAATTGTTCCTCATGTAAAATAATAATATTTGTTTATGTCAGTTTAAACACACCAAACTTACAGTCACTACAATGTCATTGTATATATTTTTTGTAATGTATAACAATTTTAAAATAATATGATATAGCATAATATAATGGTTGATGTATCTTTTCCAAAAATGTTCAGAAATTGTTGTTTCTCTTCTCTATTAATATTGTCATTTTCCTCTCCAGTGAATTACTGTCTAAATGATAACACACCAAAGGTGATATCTCAGAAGAACTAAATCATGCGAACAAAGTCTTATATTAGGATGAAAATAAATAAATAACATGTTTGAAATAAAAGTAAGGTATCAAATACATCCACAAATAACCCATATTGTATCTTAAAATAATAAAAACAAATGTTATCACTTACTGTAGATATTAGGTTATAATCACAAAAAGTAACAAAAGCAATATCTGAAACAGCACAATTTTAATCTATAAAAAAATAATCTCTTGGGTAAACCAGCTTAATGTTTTAGTGCAATTTTTGTTCACTTTAAGTAAGAACTGAAATACAGAAAAATACAGATTTATTAGCAGAAGAATTAATTTTTTTACAGTGACATAATGCAATAGTGATATACTGAGTTCACTTATAAAATGTCTTGACAGTAATAGAAAATCACTCAGGGAAACTTGAATATGAAGATGTAAGTTCAATAATTCATATAATAACAATTAGAGCAATGATTCTTGTCATAGTTTTCAAATACTGAAAATTACACATTGTTTGAAAATATAAATATTTTCGGTCTGTTATATTTAGCGCTATATCATTTACAACAAAAGCTAAACTGACAGTTTTTTTTATCACTTTAAACACAGTGTAAATGTGTTTGAATAAGTTGAAGCAGAGGTGATTTTCACTCTGTTCCTATAATAACTCTGAACACACTCTTTTATTGGCTCCAGTTACACCAACACTGATGCTTCACATATTTGACTCTATGCAAACTCAGTGATCTTCCTATAAAAAGTCAACATCAGACTGACAGTGGAGCTCACAGCACGTTAGATTCATCATAAACCATGTTTCCTGTAGCTCTGCTGCTGCTGCTGTTGGCAGCTGGATCCTGTGAGTCTCTCTAGATTTGTCAGAGTCAACAAATGTTTCTTTTACAGGAAAACTTGATCATTTATAACTCAACATTTTATTCTTTTAACAGGTGTGAAGTGTGGAACATTGACACAGCCAGCCTCTATGACTGTGCAGCCAGGTCAACGTCTGACCATCACCTGTCAGGTCTCTTATTCTGTTAGTAGCTATTACACAGCTTGGATCAGGCAGCCTGCAGGGAAAGGACTGGAGTGGATTGGAACAGACACATTCTACAAAGATTCACTGAAGAACACATTCAGTATTGACTTAGACACTTCCAGCAACACAGTGACTCTAAATGGACAGAATATGCAGCCTGAAGACACTGCAGTGTATTACTGTGCCAGAGACACAATGATACAAACCATCAGTAGACATGAACAAAAAACCCTCAGTGCCTGAACACTTGTAACACCTTCAGACCACTGATGATTTCACACCAGCTTACTGTTACTGCCTTAAAATTTCACAAATTAATAGTTGCAGCACATACTACTCTCAGTCAGTCTGAAGACACTTCACCATCTGTATATCATAATTACTGTGCTATAATGCTAACTAACATTCAAAAATATAAGTTTGGCTTCATGCTGACAATATAGGTCTTGTCACTCTCCAGTGCAGGAAACGGTGTTTGGTTTTTGAATTAGTGTTCATCACTGTGTATGGTTGGGTAGCACTGAGATATACACCCACACAAAAACCTGAGAACAAGTATTTTTCAACTCATCCTTTTGTCATTTCAAGAAAAGGTCCAGAACAAAATATATCATATTGGAATATGAGGTAACTACCATGTTTTAAATGTTGCTTTGCAGATTAATAGATAAAAGGTAGTCAATTAATAGTTGTAAGTCATAGTTCTTGCACACAGGATTGTTTTCTTCCAGTAAAACCTAACTTTAAAAAGTGACTTAGAGTTAACATTGAAGACAAACTCACAGGATGAGGGCAGGAGAACTACTAGATACTGGAGTTCTTTGCATTTTGTACAAGAACTGACATTTATAAGGTTTAATCTGGCATTTTAGGTTTTTGTTCAAGCAGTGAATGGAGAGGCATCACTGTGATTATTTTGACTACTGGGGTCAGGGGACCGAAGTCACAGTACAGTCAGGTAAGCCACATTTAATCACTGAATTTGCAGTTTCCAGTTCTTAATTTCACTTAAAATGTCAATTCCATTGTTTGAAATGTTTAAGATCTTATTTACATTTGTAATGATCAGACTGAGGAGAATAAACCGAGCTATGCCACTGTTTCTTAGAAAGCATTTTGAAAACTTCCTTCTTGTTGTTTTCTCTTAATTTGCTCTTTTGATTTTAGCGGAAATATGATTGTTACTGATGAATGTCTATGTATAATTATACGCCTATACTGTACCTGCATGTTTTTCATAAGAGGCCATTACATTGGTTTGGTTTGTTTGTACATTTAGAAATAAAACATCAAAGAAAAACAATGAATTAAAGTAGAACACATCGACGGATGAGGTCGAAACCCACTATGGCCTTATTTTAAGACCTCACATATAAATGATTAAACACAATAACAGTACAAAAGTAAATTTGAAATGATCTAATGGAATCACTAGTTATCAGAGAATTTCTAAATTTAATTTGATGGAGAGAATAATGTTTGTTCCAAACAAGGAAACATTTAAATAAAATTTCCGAGCAAATACAGGTTTATTTTAATTTAAAACCAAGTGACTTGTGAAAGAGAACATTTCAGCATTGGAGGCCATATTCATTTAAAGATTTTTAGATTCGGAAGACTTGCTTTACTTGTTTTGAATTGTAATTGTTTTTTAGATCTAAAAGTCAAAGTAAATTCACAGTAAACTGATTTATTATTTTAAGACCTTGGTGGAATAAAATGTAATATTTACTCTGTGAGATGAACAGAAGAAAAGACAACCGTCAGAGTTAGATTTTTTTTTTTTCAAAATTCCTTATTAGGATTAGAGGATTAACTCAGAAAGTAGAAAAAACGGTTGTAAAATGTGTTCAGTATTGTAAAATACCTAGCAAAGAAAATGCCTTTATTACAACATTACATTTATTTATGTATTGGTTTGTCCATTTATGTGAAACACTGGG